>NC_079508.1:20825450-23300094 GCF_030052815.1 Hevea brasiliensis | reverse complement strand
GTGAACCAGCCAGAGAGACAACATTTGGTATCCTAAAGATGCATCCCAAAGGTACAAATACGCAATGCCTCAAGAGGTTAGTGTGTTTATTCTTGATTTAATCTAGGTTCTAAAATTAACTGATTAATTCTAAAATCTTAAATGGCAAATAAAGATCCAAAACATAGTAAAACAGTATTAAAATATTGTTTATCATTGAAATAAAAAAGATAAAAATAAATCTTGCATTATGCATGTGACCCTAGATGAAAATTTTTAAATTCAATGATATAAACTTGTGTTTTTCATGCTTCCGCTCCTTCATTTGGTATTAGAGCTACTATATTTGCCATTTAGATTGTTGATTATATGATTTAATTGTGTGGAATAATCATGAGATGATAGATCCATTGCTAGTTAGATAAAGAAGTGTGGCGGCATGCTTGATCTTACCATCAATGGTGCGCCATCTTTGGGCTTCATGGGTGGCGCAAGGTTTGGTTTTAAATTCTGCAATTGTTGTATGATCTAAGGCCTATCCTATGTCTAATTAAATTGTTTAATTAGAGTTTTAATCACACAATTAAATTTTGATTCAAATCAGAATTTTAAAAATTGTTTGAATGTGATTCAAATCTTAATTTAAAAAGTTGTGTGAATGTGATTCAAATATGAATTTTTAAAGTTGTTTGAATCATATTCAAATCTGAATTTTTAAAGTTATTTGAATAGTATTCAAATCTGAATTTTTAAAAAATTATTTGAATGTGATTCAAATCTGATTTTTTAAAAATTGTTTGAATGTGATTCAAATATGAATTTTTAAGGTTGTTTGAATGTGATTCAAATATGAATTTTTAAATTTATTTGAATGTGATTCAAATCTGAATTTTTAAATTTATTTGAATTATATTCAAATCTGGATTTTTAAGTTGGATATGAGATATTCAATTTAATTTAAGTATGTATGTTTTATTTAATTGTTAAATGGTGATATGCATGATGGATGATCATGGACTATAAAAGACCAATGTGATTGGATTTATTTCTTTTATGTTTCTTTGGGATTATAAATTAATTAATTTATTTTAATTTATTTTGGGCATGTATTATTAAGGTTGTAATAATTTTGGATTGTAATTTCATTTATTTAAGTTCTAAATTCATTGGTATGCTAAGGATTACTATGTAATTGGATTACAAGAAGTTCAAGGAGGTCAAGAGCATTGTGGGACCAGTGGGAGGAATTCAAGATCATGTGTTGATTATGTACTCTTCAGCAACTCTTGTAAAATGAATGAATGAAATGCATCTAGAATGCCCGATTCAATTCTTAGTGGCTCAATTGAATCCTTTAGAAAGTCCATGATCATATCATATTTACTATTTATCCATGAATGCATAAGATGTATGGAATGTATGCAATTATATTATATATGCATGATAAATGGAAAATGTGCAAAGTGAGAACTAAATAGTAATTAGGATGACAATAAAATCTTCTAAACAAATGATTGTTGGAAATACTATAATTAAAGTAATTATATTATGGGCCCTCCATTGGGGTAATTATTTTAAGAAATTTTAAATTGTTGCATAAGATGCAATTAATTTAAGAGATTTTCTTAAGAATAATTGTTACATGAGATGTTGTAAATATGTAAATGGTTTGGTACAATATTGATGTACGTGAGGACATTAACATTATTTGCACAATTACTGGCTCAATGGGATCAAATTAACTAATGCAAGATAAGTCAATAATTAATGTACCTGAGATTTTGAGCATTAGGGGATATTTAAAGGATTGAACCTATCATGAGTTGTTATGTGCTAGGAGTTGCTCACTTATAGTTTATTGTAATTCCAATAATGGATGTACCTGAGGATGATCAATAGAATTATAAGAATTCAATCACACACTAGAAATCCATCCAACTAGGATTTCCATTTTCTACTTTAGAAGTGTAGGATTCGCTAAGTTAGTGGGAGGACCAATTTGATTAAAAGTGTAACACCCTATGTTCTGGTGAGGACCATTCTACTATTTTGGTGACCAAAGGTTGTCCGAACAGCTTAGGATGCCTAGAACTACATTTAAAAGTAATGAGGAGACATAAAATAATGAAATACAAGAAAGGAAAATACAAGAAAACAAAGGAAAATAATAGCAATGAAATGTAACCAAGTTAAACGAAATAAAACCATAGCGATGGTCGATCGCAGACCGGAAGTTGCGACGTGGACCGCTGACTAGCCCCGACCACGGGAACCTTGGAAAATATTTTTAAGAGTTAAATAAATGTCTATTGAAGTATAAATGTCTATTAAAAATAAATGATATTACACTTTGAAAATGTCATGAAAAATTAAGATGGTGGTACATAATCTAAAATGTTAAAAGATATGAGGAAAATGTGGGAATTATGGAAAACTTAGATTAAACAAATCATAAACTTCATTAGTGCTCCACTAACATCACCTAAGTGGACTTTTAATTAGCCTTTGGATAGAAAATTCTGTCATCTTTAGCCTTGGGACATCCAAATTAAATCAACTTGAGAGAAAACTCCATAGCCCATGGTGAGCTCCATGGAACCTTAGTTAAGTCACTTTTTCCACTAGGTTCCTTCACTAAACCTTGTCCACACACCTTGGGCAGCATACTTGGAGCAAGAAAGATAAGTTTTGGTGAGGTATTGATCAAGCTTCGAAAGTGGTAACTGAGTATTTTTCAATCTTGCTTCCTTAAACTTTGAGTGGATGTTGTAAGGAGTTGATTTATGGAAGAATTATTTATGTTTGATGAATTAGTGGAGTTGAGCCATTTCAGAGCCACAAGAACTCACCGTGAATAGCTTTTCCTTGCATGTAAATGGTTGTTAAGATGTTGATGTAAGTGTTTATGTGTATATAAATAATTTGGATAATGTATACTAAGTGTATGTGTGATAGGGCACTTGATTTTGGAAGCTTGAAAGCAAATTTAAAGGAGAAGTGTTCATGAGGTGATTTGGCAACCTTAAAGTTTAGTTAGAAATGTGTTGTTTCATGGTTTGGTTTGTTGAATTATGTTGCTTATGGTGGCAGCATTTATATGTTAATAATTGTTTGGATTTGGACATGTAAATGAGGTATGTTCATGTAGTTAATTTATTGTAATTGGACTTTGAAAATTCTAAGTTATAATGTGTATGTTAAGAGTGGATACAAGCTACCCAAAATGATCAAAATGTAATGTAAAGTGTGTTAATGTTATGGTACAAACCAGAATTGGCATGAAAGGATTAGCTTGGTAAGTATAGAATGTGTCATTGGTATGTGATGAAGAATGTGTAGCAGTAAGGTACGCTTTAGCTTAGAACCTTAAGTGTGTGACTTCAACTAGTATGAGACCAATTAGAGGTGAAACTAGGCACAAAATATGCCAAATTTTATGAAGGAAGCTTACCTAAATTCTACCTAAAAGGTGACTTGAAAATGACCAACCGGATTAGTGACTTGAAAGCTTGAAAATTTACCATTTGAGCAAAGCAGCTAGTATTTTGACCATAACTTACTCAAAACAGTCAAAATGACTTGAAATTTTTACCATGAATAGATTAGACATAGATCTACAATTCTTATAGAGACACCAAAGCCTAAAATAGCCAAAACCAAGCCAAATAGCTTGTACAAGTTCAGGTACCAAACTGGCCGAACTAAAAGTGACCTAAAATGACCAAAGTTACCATTTTGGTGCATTCATTCAAAGATTGGTAAATTGACCATAACTTGGTCTACACAACTCAGAATGACCTAAAATTTTGCCCTGTGTGCAATAAGACATAGACCTACAAGTTTGTAGTTTGGACTAAAACCCAAAATCCAGTGGAACTAGGTCGTCCTGGCTAGGTCAAAATATTACATTGAAATCCTAAGATATTGCAATAAAATACAATACACTTAGAAATGAAATTGGTAACATATACCAACACTAAATGGCTATAAAATGTGACATATTAGTAACATTAAACCTAATTCACCTAGAGTGCATCGAGGGTCAACATTTTAGGTTGACTAAGGAAAATAATAGAATTCAATAAATTAATTATTAAGCCTTATTGTTAGAGACTTTAAACGAGTAATCGAAAGGCTTCAAATTGTGTGTTTAAGTTAGCAAAGACTCAGTGGAAGGGAAGGAAACACTGAGTCAAGGCCAAGAGAAATTTATCAGAGGTTTGTTCACATTATTTATTTCTTTTTAATTTTTAAGTTTAAATAAATTATTACTATTTGTATGTTATTGTTTTAAATTGTGGAAATTTGTTTGAATGTATATTTGATTGATACTTATTGCTTGATAAACATTGTAAATGGTTTGAAACCATAGCTATCATGTATATTGATTGAATTCTCGCTAGCTTATCTAGTGGGACGAATTGACTTTGAATTCCCTCTCCGTCAAGTGTTGAGGTGTGTGCCTGCTGAGGACTTAATAAAATGAGTACTCATATTTTTGCTAGCTAGCTATGTTATTCCTCACTAGCCACTCCGCTTTTGGGACGAATTGACCATGGAACCATGATTAAGTTGTGCGGTGATTTATTGAGATTTATTGTGATATTGTGAAAGGGAGTTTAAATTCTTTATGACATTCATTGTCTTTTGAATTTAACTATGATTTTTAAGTATCCAATGCTTATATGATTTATGGCTTATGATTTTAAATTGCATTTTCTTAATGTTGTTCACCATCGAGACATTGGCTCAATGATAGCTTTCATTCATTGTCGCAGTAGACAGATCGACAGGCAAAGCAGATTAGGCTGCTAGTGCTACATAGAGAGTTTATCGGGTATATTGAGTATACCATATTTTGCATTTTGTATTGTAATGTATATTCACCGTATGTATATATTGTTCTTGGTTTTGAGCAGTTGTAAATTAAAATTGTACATTCAAGATGTAAACTAAATTTGTAAATTATTTTGGCTTGTAAATATTGTGATATATATCTTTTATCTCAGCTTTTGAAAACACTGAAAAATTATTATGGATTTGAGTTGATAAATATTGAGAAACTTATTGTGTTGATTGGATATTGGAGTTTGGGGATTGAACAAAATATTGGAAGTACTTTTTACAGGTTTTTGAAGAACTATTTTATTCAAAATATAGATGGCACTCTGCCAAAATTTTTACAGAACTTATTAATTCTTCAAATGTGTTATCTGGTCTCACTTCAGTTAAAAATTTTTTTAACACCTATAAATAGTTCTCACCATCGTAAAAGAAGTAAGAAAAGGTTTAAAATCCCTTGCAGTGTATTTAATGGAATATTAGTAGATAAAGTTGGTAATTCATTAGGTATACTACGGGATCATGTTATACCTTACGGAGGGCTAGGGTGTGATAAAAAGACCATAACCATTTTGGTTAATTACATGATTCATTTACTAATTAATATGGTTATTTTCTGTAGTTAATTTTCTGATAATAATGAGTACAGAACAACCACCACCATCCAATATCCTTGCAAGCATACTTGATCGCAATAGGTTGACAGGACCTAATCTCTCTGATTGGCTAAGAAATTTGAAACTTGTCCTGAACCTTGAACATATAGGATATGTTCTAGACTCAGATGTTCCTGGTCCCTTACCTCCAGAGGCCACTCCAAAGGAACATGAAACTTTGGACAAGAGGAAGGAGCATGATATGAGAGCTAAGTGTTACATGCTTGCTTCTCTGATGAATGAGTTACGTAAGATGAAAACATGTAGAGTTCGACTGAGATCCTCCTTCACCTACAAGAGTTGCATGGTGAGCACAGCAGGAATGTTAGGTATGAGATATCTAAATAGCTGTTTCGCATGAGGATGTATGAGGGACAGAATTTTGGGGATCATGTCCACAAGATGATTCGGCTGATTGAGCACTTGGAACATCTTGACTTCAACATGGATTTCCAACTACAGACGGATTTGATCCTTCAGTCCCTTCTTGAGTCTTTTGGGAATTTTGTGACAAATTTCCATATGACTAAACAGGAATGCACCTTGGCTAGTTTACTCAACATGCTGGTTATTGCCCAAAAGAATATGCCAGGCAATTAAGAAAAAGAGGTAGCTTTGATTGCATCTTTTTCTACTGGAAAGTCCAACAAGAAGAAGGGCAATAATAAAAAGAAACCTCAGATTCCTAGCTAAACAGAAAGGGAAGACTAAAGCTGATAGAGGCAAAGGAAAGTGTTTCCACTGCTGTAAGGATGGGCACCGAAAAGGAACGCCTGCAGTATCTTGCTTCTCTGAAGAGCAAGAAGGATACACCTTTGGAAGGTATATCCATATCTTGTTATTTAGATTCTGATGATACTCATAGTTCATCTACAACTTGGGTTTTAGATACTGGTGCCAGCTCTCACATTTCTTATGATATGTAGGAACTAGCAAATAATAGCAGCTTGCATTCTCGAGATGTTAGAGTCCGGATTGGTAATGGCTCAACTGTTGAAGCTTTAGCCATATGATCTAAATCTTTTTATATGTTTGGACATATTTTGTGTTTGGATAATCTTTTTATATGTACCTGATGCTTTTAAGAACATCATTTCTATATCTAATTTAACTAGAAATGGCTATAAAATTCAATTCACAGATGATGTTTGCAATATTTATTTTGGAAATAAATATATTGGTTCGGGTTATATGAATGATGATCTTTATTATTTGGATAATAATGACAAACATAAAATGAATGCAAGTGATCTAAATGAATGTAATGCCATGGTGAAAACCAACTCAAGTTCAAAATATATTTGGCACTTAAGGTTATGTCATGCTACAGAAGATAGGATTGAAAAACTGGAGAAAATAGGGATTATATCCTCATTAGGCTCTGAGCCTGCTTCCAACATGTGAATCTTGCCTTTAGAGCAAATGACTAGATCACCCTTTGTTGGATAAGGGCTAAGGGATTAAAATATTTTGGAGCTAATACATAGTAATGTATGTGGTCCATTTAAGGAAATGGCTAGAGGCGGTTTTCATTACTTTATTACCTTTACTGATGATAAATCAAGGTTTGGGTATTTGTATTTAATGAAATATAAACACTAATCCTTTGAAAAGTTCAAAGAATTTAAATCAAGTAGAAAATCAAACAGGAAAGAGTATTAAAGCTCTTCGATCAGATCGTGAAGTTGAATATTTGAGTACTGAATTTGATGAATACATGAGAAAGCACAGCATTGTTTCCCAACTGGCTCCTCCAGGGACGCCACAGCAGAAGGGTGTATCTCGAAGGAGAAATCGCACTTATTGGATATGGTACGTAGTATGATAAGTTATATCGATATACAAATCTCCTTTTGGGGATTTGCATTAGAATCACTTTGTATATTCGAATAGGATTCCATCAAATCAAGATCTTCCACACCTTATGAGATATGGCATGGAAGAAAACCAAGTCTTAAGCATGTTAAGATTTGGGGTTGTTCAGCTTATATCAAAAAGTTGAACACTGATAAATTGGAAACCAGATCAGAAAAGGGTCGATTTGTTGGATATCCAAAAGATAGTTTTGGATATTGTTTTTATTTGCCTACATCACAAAAGGTTGTGGTGAGTAGAGATGCCACATTTCTTGAACGACAGTTTGTTCAAGAAGGAGGCAAAAGAAGGCAAATAGAGTTAGAATTGGAGAATTATGACCAACCAATAGATCAGATTGATATAGATCCATCTAGTCAACCTACACCCATTGATGAAACATCTACAGCTATTCCTCGTAGAACAACCAGGGTATCTCACCCACCAGTGAGATATGGTTTCCTTCATGAAGAAGAACAAGAGTTGTCTACTCATGAAGAAGTAGATCATGGAGATGATCCACTTACCTATGAAGAAGCTATATCGTATATAGACTGCTCAAAATGGATTGATGCTATAAAATCCAAGATTGATTCCATGTATAAGAATCAAGTTTGGGATCTTGTTGACCCACCTGAAGGTATTATACCTATAGGGAACAAATGAGTTTTCAAAAAGAAAACTAGTTCTGATAGAAAGGTAGAGACCTATAAGGCAAGGCTAGTAGCGAAAGGGTTTCGCCAAAGGCAAGGAATCGACTATGAGGAGACTTTCTCACCTGTTGCCATGCTTAAATCAATTAGGATTCTATTAGCAATAATTGCATACTGTGATTATGAGATTTGGCAGATGGATGTCAAAACAGCTTTTCTCAATGGATATATTAAAGAAAACATTTTCATGAAACAACCTAGGGGTTTTGAATCCCAAGATGGTTCCAAGGTATGCAAGCTAAAGCGATCCATTTATGGGTTAAAACAAGCTTCAAGGAGTTGGAACATCCATTTTGATGAAGCCATTAAATCATTTGGTTTTATTAAAAAGGAGGATGAGCCATGTGTATATAAGAAGTATAGTGATAGTGCTATCACTTTGCTTGTATTATATTTGTATTACATACCGTTTATGTGTAATGAAACAGGTATGTTGACAAAAGTATACTTATGGTTGTCAAATACATTCTCCATGAAAGACTTAGGAGGCAACCTATAATCTTGGGATTCACATCTATAGAGATAGAGCAAAAATAATAATTGGTTTATCCAAAAGTATATACTTGGAAAAGGAGTTAAAGAGGTTTAACTTTATTGATTCCAAGAGAGGATTGTTACCAGTGAGACATGGTATCCACCTTTCTAAAGAGATGTCTCCTAAGACACCTGAAGAAAGAGATAAAATGGCCAGGATTCCATAAGCTTCTGCTATTGGAAGTTTGATGTATGCAATGTTGTGTACTAGGTCGATATCGCATATGCTTTTAGTTTGACTAGCAGTATCAATCCAATCCAGTTTGGAACATCGATAATCACAAGAATATCCTTAAGTACTTGAGAAGAGCTAAGGATTTATTCTTGATATATGGAGGTGGAGACTTGCAATTGGATGGTTATACTGATTCTAATTTCCAATCAAATATTGATGATAGAAAGTCTACCCCTGGATATGTGTTCATATTTAATGGAGGTGTAGTCAGTTGGAAGAGTTCCAAACAGAGTATGACTGCAGATTCCACTACAAAGGCTGAGTTTATTGCTGCATAAAATGTCAGAAGAAGTCGCTTGGATATAAGAAACCCCAGTCTCACTAGAAATCCAAACACATAGAAAGGCGCTACCACATCATCAGAGAAATAGTTGGGCAAGGCGATATAGCCATGCAGAAAATAGCATCAGCTGAAAATCTAGCTGATCCATTCACTAAGCCTTTATCACAAGTACAGTTAGACCGACATCTTGAGAAGATGGGTCTAAGATATTGTAATGAATGGCTCTAGTGCTAGTGGGAGATTGTTAGTAGTATGCTCTAGAGCATATCATTTAGTATGTATCTTGTACATCTTTTACTAATAAAAAGCATTTTCACTTTTCTGTTTACATAATATATTTATGTGTAATAGAAAAGGTCCATTGATATTTTGTTAGAAATTTTATTCTTAAGTTGTTAAGAATACGAGTGATAGTATTTCTAGTACAAAGTATCATAAATAGGTTCACAATCGAGGATACTTCATAATAAGGACATAAATTATCCAGAAAGATTGTATTCATGTTTGTTCTTAAGTTATTTATATGAGATATAAATAAGATGGAATGGTGAGTCTCATGCCATATAACAAACATGATAGGCACTTATACATGATAGGTAGGCCGAACCAGTGACACTTATGACAAGCACATGGAGTTTACTCTTGTCAATGTATTGTTATAAATTATATCAAGGCATATGATCTTTAGACCAGTAGATAGCACGCTTATCTTGTATATACGTGGTTTGAGTTTGATACTGCTTTCATACTTGTATTGTGTATGGGTATATGGGCATGTGTTGGCTCCTACTAGTTATATATGGAGGTAGGTGTTGATCAAGATGGAATCTACTAGTTAATAATTTCGGGTGCAAAAATTGGCCGAAACAAAAGTGACCTAAAAATGACCTAAATTGACTATTTTGGTACATTCTGACCAGTAATAGTAAAATGACCATAACTTCATCTACACAACTCAGAATGACCTGAAATTTTGCCCTGCATGCAATAAGACATAGACCTACAAGTTTGTAGTTTTGACCAAAACTCGAAAACCGAGGGAACTAGGTCATCCAACTAGGTCAAATCAGTATACTGGGATCCGACAAATTGCAATAAAACACAATATATATGGAAATAAATTTGGTAACATGTACCAATACTAAAAGGCTACAAATGTGACATATTGGTAACATTAAAATCTAATTCACCTAGAATGCATCAAGGGTCGATATCTTAGGTTGACTAACGAAATAATAGAATTCAATAAATTAATTATTAAGCATTATCGTTAGAGACAGTTTAAATAAGTACTGAAACACTTCAAAATGTGTTTCTCAGTTAGCAAAGACTCAGGGAAGGGGAAGGAAACACTGAGTCAGAGCCAAGAGACAGTTTGCAGAGGTTTGTGCACAACAGTTATGTAACACCCCTATTTACATAGCCTGGTATATTTCACTATTCTGGTGACCGGTGTTAGTCTGGACAATTAAGGGGATTGGAACCATACTTAAGACAACTAGATAAGCCATAAACACAAATAATTAGTAATTTTCAATTAGTTAAGTATAAATAAGAAAAACATAAAATAAGATGTTAAACGAGCCGAGAGTCACAAATGATGGGTGATCTTTCTTGGGAACGATCACAAGTCGATTCAAACTAAAATTTCAAATAGTAAAATGTGACGTCATGTCCTTAGTACCATTACAAACACAAGGGAAAAGAGAAAATCAAGGAAAAGGTTGTTAAGCCAATCAAACAATTAGGTCGTGATCCGTAAGAAATATTGAATTATTTGTAAACAGTGGTTAAACCTGAGGGCCAATTTGGTCAATTGACTGAAAGTCGCCTCCTAACCTAATCAAGTAAATAAAATCTGAGAAAAGAAAATTTTGGAGTCGGGAATTATATTAAAGAACTAATAGAAAAAAAAAATAGAAAATGGAAAAAGTGAAGAGAGATGACATCATGCAAGACATCATGCATGATGCCATAAGTATTTTAATTAAAATTTTATTTAATTGGAATATATGGTCTTCCATAAGATAAAAAGAAAAGAAAAGAAAAGAAAAGAAAAAGAAATAAAGGTCTTCTTCCTTATCTTCATTGCCAATCCACTTCTCCCTCCCATCTCTATGAATGGTCCTCCATTAAAGCTTGCACTCAAGCTTGAAATTCTTCACTAAACCTTAATAGCTTCCATAAAAACCTTATTAGAGCTTGTTTTATCACTTGAGAAGAAGATTGAAAGAGGAAAGAAATACAAAAGATAGAGATTTGAAGGAATTGAAGTTCTAAGAAAGGTTAGTATGCTAACTTTTAATTTTCTACTTCAAATGCATGTTTAGTTATTTTAAATGAGCTCAGAAACTAAAGAAATGAAAAGAAAAATTTATTGAGGGACCATGACTGAAATTTGACCAGCATGAAGGGGAGGGTGATTTACATGGTTTGATTTATTTGAATGGGTATATGAACTTTAATTAGTTGAATGGTTATGATTAAAGGCTTTGAAAGTAGCTAAATGCAAGAGTTTGTGAATTAGGGTTTTGGAAATTAGAGTTTAGAGACAAAAATGTGAGAAACTTATAAATGATGTCTTGGACCTAATTTGAAGTGAGAAATGGTCAATGGTGACCAAATGAAGTGTGTTGGAATGGTTGGAGTTAAGGCCAAATTCAGATTGAGTGTGGTCATGCTGCTAGCAGCAAGACCAAGTTACCTTTGAGGGACCAAAAATGAAATTTTACAAGTCCAATTAGTATGAGACCAATTGGGAATTAAAATAGACACTAAATGACACCATTTTCATTTCGGAAGCATGCCCAAAAAGTGACCAAAACCTAGTGAACAAATTGACCAAACTTGGAAAATCTCAACAGACCTATACAACCGACCAAATGAACAAAGGTTTGTTCATTTGGCCATAACTTGAGCTAGGCAGGTCCAAATGACCTGATATTTTACCAGTGGACAGATGAGATATAGAACTAAAACTTTCATGAAGAACACAAATCCAAATTATGTCATTAACTAAGTCATTTGGCCACCCAAATTTGGTGACCTAAAACTGCTGTAACCAAAATTTGCCTAAAATCGGGTTGAGTCCAATCCGCGCCATTGTTCAAATGGCTATAAATTGAGCTACAAATCTCCAATTGGAGTTATTCAAAAAGTAGAATAAACTTAAGACAATAAGGAACATTTTCTATGAAGAAAGTTTTGCCAAATTCTAACAGTAAAATGACCAATGGAATAGTGCAACTTAAGACACCAAAACTAAAAATTTGCAAGTTTGCCTAAAAGACTTAGAATTTGAGTAAACAACCAAAACCAACAAATTTATTGACCAAAATGTGATATGTGGGTGAAGTTGGAATTCCCATACCTATTAAGCCTTAGAAAGTCAACAAATTAACTTGAATAGTATAATGAATAGTAACTCTAAAATGAAAATTTAAAATAATGTTATTTTAAGCATATTTGGGATAGAATTAATTATTTATGAATTAATTATTGGATTTATCATGAATAAGATACAAAACACTATAATTGTTGTGTTTCAGCTGAAAAAGACCCGAAAGGTATAAGGGACTGAGTCAAGGCCTAGAGGCGACTCAAGTCAGGTTTGTGCACAAAAATTTTTAAATTATAGTTTTCATAATGGAAATTGATTTGTTATACATTGTGAATGTGTTTTGTTCATTACGAATTTTGAGAATGTTGCTACAATGGAAATTTGGAATGAAAATTATTTATTGATTTGTATGAAATATTTGAATAATATGGTTTTGAATTTAGTTATAGCTTTGAAAATCTTATTTGAAAAATAGTGTGTTGCCTACTTTGTAAATGAAAAGTTTAGAGTGAAATATGATTTGTGAATTGTATAAAATATTGAATAACTTGATTTAAATTGTTTTTAATTCACACTTGGCATGGCAATACTAATATGTTCCTCCTCTGCTTGTGGGGTGAGTTTGATATTTGATCACTTTCCTCCCTCTCTAGCTTTCCAGTCTGAGGGGAGAGTTTGAATGAGTACTCATTAGCTAGCTAGCCACCTCTCTCATTGATTTCGATTAGTGGGGTGAGTATGCCTTGTCGTGATGTATACACGACATGTTCGGAAATTTTGTGTCATGGCCTAAGTTGTGTTATTGCTTGGCAACACTTTGTTTATTGAATTGTTTGATCAAGTTGTGCTATATTAAGCTTTGAAAATTATGATTTGTTATAAATGTGATTTGAGAAAAAAAATTGTGAAATGCGATTATGAGAATTTTGAATGATGATTTGTTCATAAATGTTTTATATTTTGCATTTTATGCTTTATTGTGCACCACTAAGTATTTATATACTCAGTGATAGCTTTAACTTGCTGTCGCAAATAGTGAAATGGACATAGCAGCAGAGCGAGCTGCTACAGTTAGAGAAGAGCATAATTGAAGAATTTTTGTACGGGTATTTGTCTACACCCTGGTAGTTTAGTTTGATGTAAATATGATAGTATGCATATGTATCTCTATAATTTGAGCAGTTGTACAGATAAAATTGTAATAATATTATTTTTGAGATTGTGCATCTGTAAATTAACTTATGATTGTAAATTAATAATTTAAAATGCAATGTGCATGAGTTATGAAATTTTTTGAGGTATTAATTCTTGATTTGAAATTTGGATTTTGAATTGAAGTGTTGCTATTGCTGTTGATTTAAAGTTTGGTGGTTGCAAATGGAGTTGTGATTGAGAAATATATTGGGAGTGTTTCTATTTTCAGGTTTTGAAGAACTGTTTTCTCAAAATACAGATTTGACTGCAGAAATTTTTGTAAAAATTGTGGAGATTTTAAATATCCAAAAATTTGATTTATGTTTGGACTCTAAATGAAGGTTTTTAAAATTTGAAAAAAATTTTATCCACCAATTCCAAAATGAACGAAAATTGTTTTAAAATCTCTTATAGTATATTTAATGGGTTACCGGTACGTAAAGTACGGTAATTCATTAGGTGTACTACGGGAACATGTTACATCTTATGAGGAGTAGAGTGTGACAAGTTATTTCTTTTGAATTTTTCAATTGAAATAAATTATGACTATTTGTATATTATTGTTTTAAAAAATGGAAATGTGTTTGAATGGATACTTATTGCTTGAAAAGTATTGTAAATGGTTTGAAACTGTGAAAAATTGTTTGAATGATATTTGATGGATACTTATTGATTGAAAATCATTGTAAATGGTTTGAAACCACAGCTATCATGTATATTGATTGAATTTCGCTAGCTTGTCTAGTGGGACAAATTGAATTCCTCTCCGTCAAGTGTTGAGGTGTGTGCCTGCTGAGGACTAATAGAATGAGTACTCATATTATTGCTAGCTAGCTATGTTATTCATCATTAGCCATCGCCTTTGGGACTAATTGAATTCTCACCAGCCATCGGCTTTGGGACGAATTGTACTTTGGAACATGATTAAGTCGTGTTTGAATTATTGATATGCATTGTGAGATTGTGAGATGGAGTTTAAATTTTATTGACCAATGCCTTTTTAAATTTAACCATGTTTTGATTTATTGAGATTTATTATGATATTATGAAATGGAGTTTAAATTCTTTATGACATTCATTGTCTTTGAATTTAACTATGGTTTTAAGTATCCACTATTTATATGACTTGTGATTTGTGATTTAAAGTTGTATTTGGTTAATGTTGTGCACCACTGAGACATTGTCTCAGCGATAGCTTTTTATTGCTGTTGCAGGTAGACAGACTGACAGGGCAGACTAGGTCGCTAGTACTACAATCGAGAGATCATCTGCATATTGAGTATATCATATTTTGCATTTTATATTGTAATGTATGTTCACTGTATGTATATAGTGTTCTTGATTTTGAGCAATTGTAAAATAAAATTGTACATTGTAGTTGTAAAATAAATTGTGAATTATTTTGGCTTTTAAAATTTGTACTATATTTCTTTTATCTCAAATTTGAAAATATCAAAAATTATTATGGATTTGAGTTGAGAAACATATTGTGTTGATTAACTATTGGAGTTTGAGATTGAGAAGTATATTTGAAGTGCTTTTTACAGGTTTTTGAAGAGCTGTTTTATTCAAAATATAGATGGAACTCCGCTAAAATTTTTACAGAAATTACTAATAATTCAAATTTGTTAGCTGTTTCACTTCAGTTCAAAAAAATTTTTAACACCTATAAATAGTGCTAACCACTGTAAAAGAAGTAAGAAAAGTTTTAAAATCCCTTGTAGTGTATTTAATGGGTTATCAGTAGATGAAGTTAGTAATTCATTAGGTATACTATGGGATCATGTTATGCTTTATAGAGGGGTAGGGTGTAACAGTGAGATCAAGCATGCCGCCACACTTCTTTCTCTAACCAGCAATGGATCTATCATCTCATGATTATTCCACACAATTAAATCATATAATCAACAATCTAAATGGCAAATATAGTGGCTCTAATACCAATTGAAGGAGCAAAAGCATGAAAAACATAAGTTTATACCATTGAATTCAAAAATTTTCACCTAGGGTCACATGCATCATGCAAGATTTATTTTTATCTATTTGATTTCAATGATAAACAACATATTAAAACTCTTTTAATTTGTTTTTGGATCTGTATTTTCCATTTAAGATTTTAGAATTAATTAGATTAATTTTAGAACTCTATATTAAATCAAGAATAAATACACTAACCTCTTGATGCACTGCAGTGTATTTGTACCTTTGGGATGCGTCTTTAGGACACCAGATGTTGTCCTTCTAGCTTGTCCACACCAAGATCACCTATGGCAGCCCTTGAACAACTTCTAAAGCTTTTTCTATACATTAGAAAATCAAGTTTTGCCATTTGAGAGATTAAAGATGTAAACAGAACACTAGAAACGATTTCTAATATTTTTAATTCAAGAGATTATTTGCTAATCTCTTGGAATAGATGAGAGATGAAGAAGATGAGAAGGGAGAGGAGCCTTTGGTTGGTGGCACAAAGAGGAGTAGCAGCTGGTTGTTATTTTTCTTTTCATAGCAACACTTATATAGCTAGGTCACCACATAAAACCCTTGCCACATGTCACCTTTTGATTGGTTATAGGTTTAATTGACCCAATCACATTGTGCCAAGTGTCAAACCTATATTTAATATTAATTTTAATCATTTTACATGATTAAAAGACATTTGGCAAGCTTATGTGTAATGCCATGTGTCACCATCTCATGGTGCCACATGTCACCCTGTGAAATGACCAAAATGCTCCTGTGCCTTAATTTTGAGTTCTCAACCCAAAATAATTATTTCTCTTCTTCTAATCAATTTATATCAAATATAAATTAATTAATTAATCTCTATTAATTAATTTCTCATTAATTAAATTCATATTTAAATACTTTAAATATAAATTTAACTTATACTGTACATTAAATAACCTAGATTTGGTTTCAAGTCATGCTAGGGACTTTGCATTCTAATTACAAACCAAACCTATTTAATTAATCTATTTAACTCTTTAATTAATGAATGAATTAAATCATATTTAATTTAGTGATTTCTTATGTATGTGTATGACTTACTAGGCTCATCACTAATTGGCAATGAGACATGATATCAACTCTTAATATCATCAGAACTCTTTCTTACCATAAATGATTTCTCTAAATCATTTTATGCAACTCATAGACCATGGTTAACACCTAGCATAGCATGCCATGGCCACCCAATTAGTAATAAGGTTTACCTTAAATGAACCTATAATCATATGTTACCATACACTAGAATCTCTCTGTTACAAAATCCCAACTCAAGCTGGAGTCATGGTTTATGTCAAACCCCATTTGCTATGAATATTATGTTCTCTTTAATTCCAGTTCTTGATTAAAAGATTTTCTCATCAAAAACCCTTTTCTGATTAAATCTATCTGTCCTGGCCAAGAAGTTGAAACATCAAGAACAATTAAATGAACATAGGATTTTATCCCTATTTACTTAGAGGAACAGATTCTATATTGATCAACACCTACCTCCATATATAACTAGTAGGAGCCAACACATGCCCATATACCCATACATAGTACAGGTATGAAAGCAGTATCAAACTCAAACCACCTATATACAAGATAACTGTGCTATCTCATATCTAAAGATTATATGCACTGATATGATTTATGACAATACATTGACAAGAGTAAACTCCTTGTGCTTATCATAAGTGTCACTGGTTTGACCTACTTTTCATGTATAAGTTCCTATCATGTTTGTCATATGGCATGAGACTCACCATTCCATCTTATTTATATCTCATTTAAATAACTTGGGAACAAACATGAATACAATCTTTCTGGATAAGTCATGTCCTTATTGTGAAGTATCCTCGATTGTGAACCTATTTATGATACTTTATGCTAGAGATACTGTCACTCATATTCTTAATAACTTAAGAATATAATTTCTAACAAAATATCAATGAACCTTTTCTATTACACATAAATATATTATGTAAACGGAAAAGTGAAAATGCCTTTTATTAATAGAAGATGTACAAGATACATACTAAATGATATGCTCTAGAGCATATTACTAATAGGTGACACCTTGAGGAACACTTTGTCACCAACCGCATATTCTATTTCTTTTCTTTTTAGGTCGGCATAGGATTTCTGTCTGTCTGAGGCAACCTTCAGATTGGCTTTGATTACTTCTACCATTTCCTCAGTTTGTTTCATCGTGTCCGGCCTACAGCTTGTCTCGCCAATTCACCAAAGACATTGAGTTCTAAATTTCTCCCATACAAAGGCTTCATATGGGGCCATTTGGATGCTAGCTTGGTAGCTATTGTTGTATGCAAATTCTGCTGGGAGGTATCTATCCCAACTTCCTCAAACTCAATGACAAAACTCCTCAGAATATCCTAAAGTACATGACATATATTTCTTGTTATTATTATAATTTAAGTTCATTATTTTTATTAATTCAATAGGTTTCAATTGTTTACCTGGATTACTCTTTCTGATTGCCCATCCGTCTTAGGATGGAAAGCTGTGCTGAAATGGAGTTGTGTACCCAAGGATTCACGCAACTCCTTCTAAAATCTTGATTTAAACCTTGGGTCTCGATCAGATATGATGGAAAGTGGAATTCCATGCAGTCTAACTATCTCACTGATATACAATTCTGCTAACTTCTCCAATGAGTAGTTAGTCCTAACTGGCAGAAAGTGTGTTGACTTCATCAATCTATCTACTATCACCCATACTGCATCATGCTTCTTCTGGGTGAGAGGTAGATCACTTACAAAATCCATGGTGACCCAATCCCATTTCCATTTAGGTATGCATATAGGCTGTAGCAAACCCAATGGAACTTGATGTTCGCCTTGACTTGCTGACATGTTAAGCATTTAGTCACATAGTCAGCTATGTCCTTCTTCATACCAGGCCACCAATACTGAAGCTTTAGATCATGATACATTTTTGTACTTCCTGGGTGTATATCATAAACATTGGTATGTGCCTCTTTCCGAATACTGGCTTTCAATTCCCCATCATCTGGTACACATAATTTTCCTTTGTAGTACAGACACCCATTTTCTTCCAACTCAAAGTCGCTTGCTTTCCTTCCGAGAATTTGCTCACGTAGTCATTAATTTCACATCTACCTTTTGCCCATCTAAAATCTGCTATAGCTGGTTTGGCCTCACTTGTAACTCAGCTAAAATGGCTCCATCTCGAGCCAAGGATAGATGAGCATTTAATGATCTCAAAGCTGTGATGGATTTTCTGCTCAAAGCATCAGCAACTACATTTGCCTTCCCAGGATGGTAGTTAATCACACAATCATAGTCTTTCAGGAACTCAATCCATCACCTCTGTCTAAGGTTGAGCTCCCTTTGGGTGGGCAAGTATTTCAGACTTTTGTGGTCAGTGTAAATATAGCACTTTTCACCATACAAGTAGTGTCTCCATATCTTCAGTGCAAAGATAATTGCTACAAGTTCTAGATCATGGGTAGGATAATTCTGTTCATGTGGCCTTAGGCCGGGAAGCATAGGTGACCACCTTCCCTCTTGCATCAATACACACCCTAACCCATTATGAGAGGCATCATCAGAGACCACAAAGTCCTTTCGCAACACTAGTGTGTTAACATTGGTGCCTCTCACAACATAGCCTTCAACTTCTCAAAATTGGCTCGACACTTGTCATTCCACCAAATTTGACATTCTTGTATAACAACTTGGTCATTGGAGCAACTATTAAGGAAAATCCTTCACAAATCTTCAGAATACCCAAATAGCCCCAAGAAACTTATGAGATCAATTTTTGAAAATACTCGGTCCCTTTAATCGATCAAACAGATTGTCAATTTAGGAACTGATACTTATTCTTCATCACACTTTATTCAACCGCAAGAATCAATGCATAACCTCAAAGTCCCATCCTTCTTCTTTATAAATAGCACTGGAGCTCCCCATGGTGACACACTGGGGCATATAAACCCCTTATCTAGCAACTCCTATAGCTGAATTTTCAGTTCCTTCAATTCTGTGGGGGCCATCTGATAAGGAGCAATAGAGATTGGTGCTATACCCGGTCGTATCTCAATAGCAAATTCGATTTCCCTTTATAGTGGCAAGCGTGCAATTCTTCAGTGGAATACATCGTGGAAGTCTCTTAATGTGGGTATGTCACACAGATTTGGCTTAGCCTGCCTAGTATCAACCACATGTGCTAGGTAGGCTTCACAACCTTTTCTCATCAGTTTTCTTGTAACTATGGTTGAGATGACATTAGACAAGAAACCTGTCCTTTCCCCCACAATTATAATCTCATTACCCTTAGGAGTTTTCAAAGAAATCCTCTTCAACTTACAATCAACCATTGCCTGATGACGGGACAACCAGTCCATTCCCAAAATCATGTCAAACTCATGGAAAGGCAACTCAATCAGGTTTGCCAAGAATTCATACTCCTGAATCCTTAACGGGCAACCCTTGTACACTTTGTTCACCACTATACTGTGGCCCAATGGATTAGTGACCAGGATCTCTTGGTCACTCTCCCCTACTAATATCCCCCTTTCTACGGGTAGGTTGATGCAGATGTATGAATGAGTGGATCCTGGATCCACCAATGCATGCACAGATGCATTGTAGAGGGAGAACGTACCCCTGATGACGTCCGGGGCATCTTGCTCCTCCTGAGCTCTTATGGCATAGGCTCTGCCAAGTGCTCTGCCCTCAGGTCTCTCTGCTGGCTCAGATGCAGGCCTCTGTGATAGTCCCACTACTTCAGATTTGCCAGATTTCCTACCACTTTGTGGTGCAGGAGTAGGTCTGTCTGCTTGTGTTGGAGTAGTCAGAGCAGCCTGTGGACAGCCTCAACCGATGCTCTGACTCCACACCTGCTGTGCACTGCCACTCTCCAACACTCCCCTTTATGCCATTTTAGTCAATGCATACATACAGAAGATGCTGGGGCTAGTCCCCTGAACCCCGTCCCTAGAGAGCTACCCACTGATGGTGTGGACTGACCTCTCCTAGGGGTGAACTGTGGCTTGGGCCCCTAGGACTTACCCTGACCTTGTGGTTGACCTGAACTCTGTATAGGTGGACCTTTGAACTTCTTTCCTGGTGCAGGAGATGAGCTAGACTGACCCGGGCCCCTCTTTGTCCGCTCTCCCTTCTGGTCTACTCACTTATTCTAACCTTTTTAACTTTTATTACAGCTTCCACTAACTTGGTGAAGTCTGTGATTTCTAAGGTAGTAATCATGATCTTTATGTTGTCATTTAATCTCTCTTCAAATCTTTTATACCTCTCAGCTTCATTAGGGACTATCTCCCTTTCGTAGCGGCTTAGTCTGACAAACTCCTTCTCATACTCGCCATCACACTGCCTCGCCTCAAAGTTAATGAACTCTCTTCTTTTCTCTTTCAGGTATACACTACCCACATATTTTTTCTTGAATTCTGAGAGGATGAAGTCCCAGGTTATTACTTCTGGTTGCACTTCACTAGACACTATATCCCACTATTGATAGGCATCATCTTGCAACAAAGATACAACAGCTTCTAGATTTTGTTCTGGAGTGCAGTGGAGTTGTTTTAGAACTCTCCCTGTTCTGTTCAACCACTCTTCACCGCAATGTAATCATCTTCTCTCTTACAAAGAAATCCATCGCCCAAATTTTCTCGCCTTTCCAGATGTGATTTCTGTGGAGGTGGTGGTGGTGGTGGCATTACCCTAGCCATTTGTCTGAAGAATTCGGCCATTTGTTGGAGCATGGCCTGTGGAGGCTGAGCAGTGCTCACTGAGCAGTTCTCCCTATCCCAGCCTCAATCGCACAGTGGAGTATGACTCTCCACTTCCTCCTCAACTGCCCTCTAAGATGTGGGGTCCATATCCTATTCAAAATAACAAGACAACATATCTGCATTAGTGTCATCTCGACTCTTACAAATGCAATGCATGGTATGGACTCTATTTAGACCCAAAAATTCCTAAACTGCGTGCTCGATACCACTAAATGTGACACCCCTTACCCGTATACTGTATAACCGAGTAAGATATGTCACACAGTGTACCGAAATATCCTATTTTAATTCAACTATTTTTATTCTTTCTAATTTATGTCTTTCATAGTTATGAAGTATAATTCGTGAAATATCATTCATTTAAGTCATTTATTGAAATTATAATTTATTTGAGGTTCCGCAAATTTTATAGAAAATCCGGCAGAGTACTGGCTAAAAATGGAGAAAATAGTTCTTCGAAACCTGTGAAAAACACTTCCAAAATTTTCTATCAATCCCAAACTCCATTTCATCAACAAAATCTCAATATTTTTCAACAACATTTCTATTTCTCTATCATTCATCTCATATGATATTCATGTAAAAGTCATAAATAAATATTCACTTTTTCATTCATAAACACAATTTTTACTATTTACATTAATACCAAAATACATTAAATAAGTTTTAATTACACATGAGAAAAGAAAGTTAATTACAAAATACCCAAAATGAAACCTAATGTCCTACCAATACACTGACGTCGGTGAGGTGACACGGACACTATGTACAGCTGCAGATGGTCTCACCCAGTCTATGGTCTACTAGGCTCTCTATCGGTCTCTCCAGAACCTACGCATGGCAAAAAGCAACACGCCAAGCAATAATGCTTAGTGGTGCCAATAATAGAGTAAAAAGAAATAACATAAAAATAAATATGCAGTGCATGTTCTGATGTCTTATGCAGATAATTTTTCTATTATTATTGGTAATCTTATTTATTTTGTACTTGTTATATTCATAATTTCATTAAATTTATCCACTTCCATTTTTAGTTGCCCAAGTAATCTATACTAGATGACTGGACTAGATAAACGGGTAAACTAGCACTGGCTCGGGCCATCACACCATCGGTCACATATGTATCTCCCGGTAAAGTGCGTAATGTACCTAATGAGTCAATAAATATTAGGCACAAGGCCAAGTATCATCATTAATGTCGATGGCTAAAAGCCATAAAATCACAGAATGGCATAATGCCATGTGCAGTACTGCTAACTGAACCCTATTGACATGCCAACCTATCCAAACCAACCTTGCTAGGTGTACTAGGGTATGTTATACTTTTAAATTGTACAATTCTTGAAATTTAAGTTTAAGTGTTACTATTCATTTCATTAGTCAACTAAAATGTTAACTTTTGCATAGGCAATAGGTACATTGGTTCTAATACTCCCAACATACCACATTTTACATTCTAAAGTTGTTGGTATTGGTTGCCAATACCATTTCTAAGCTTAGTGCTAGTTGTTCAAAATTTTCAGATTTTAAGCCTTGTGTTTACTATTCCATTGGTCATTTTTACAGTAGGAATTTGGCAAAGTTGTCAACATGAAAGTTTTTTCTTATTGTGTCTAATTACATTTCTTTTTTCTGAATCACTCCATTTGGAGTTTTGTGGCTCAAGTTATGGCCTAAACACCATAACTGGCTGGATTGCAAACTTTCCAGATTTTCTGGACTGACCAAATCTACAGTGTTTTGTGCAGTAACTGCAGGTCACTTTTTGAACATGTTATAATCAAAACTTGGGTTAGGTTTCTTCATGAAAGTTGTAGGTCTATATCTCAGCTTTCTGCTGGTAAACTTTTAGGTTAATTGAACCTTTCTACACTGAGTTTTGACCAAATGAATAGACACTATTCATTTGGTCATTTTGCCTAGGTAGAATGCAAATCACTCGGATTAGGGCAATTTTTAGGTCAACTTGGTTTGGTTTTCTAGGTAGGGTTTCTGTACCAAAGTTGTGCCATTATGTGTCTAGTTTCATGTCCAATTGGCCTTGCACCAATTGAACCTCTACAACTCCATTTATAGCTACCCAAACCTGCTGGACTCATGCTTAGTCCTCCAGGTTAGCCAAGGCAGCTCACCCACACTCAAATGCCAAGCCTCAACTCACTTCATTTCCTCATCATACACATTCAAATGGTCACTAATTGACCATTACAAGGTTAATGAACTATCACATGAGCAAACCCTAATGTTGTTCAAGTGTTCACATTTTCAAGGTTCATTCATGCATCACACTTGCATTTCACTTACTCTTACATGTTCAATCACTCATCTCATGCTATGGGGAGCTCATAAACACTTTACTTCAAGTAAATTCATCAAACCCTAACCATCCCTAGGCTGCCCAAATTGTAGGGATGAATATACATAAGTTTTATTTTGTTTTTCTTACACTTTTCCACTTATCTCATGCCAATAGACATGAATTAAGTAAAAGAGATAGGAGATTGGACACTAACCTCTTTGAGCAGAATTTCTAGGTAAAAAAAATTCAATCCTTTATCTTCTTTTTGCTACAACTAGCTTCTCCAAGATGTGGGAATGATTTTTAGTGAAGTGAGTTTAGGGTTTTGTGGGGAGGAAGCTTAGGAAAATCAAGCTTTAAAAGAGAAAATGGAGAGAGAGCTTCTTGGCTATGGTGGATGGGAAATGAGGAAGAAGAGTGCAGTTTTTTCTTTTTAATTTTTTGCCCATTTAACTAATTTTAAGTAGTTTATGGGCATGTGTTACAATGTGATTGGGTGACAGTGCTTAGTGACATAAGCATGAGGTCAAAATTGCAATTTTAATTCATTTTCTTTTGTTTTCTTTGCTACTCATTTTCAATTCAATTTTTAAAAATATTTATTCATATTTTAGATCATAATAATTATTTACTTAACTGGAGAAGTCGGTCAAAAATCATCTATAATGATGAAATGACCAAAATGCCCTCCGTTTTACTTTTTAAGCCAAAATTGTCTGTACCGATTGAAAAATTTTTCTAAGCCTTTTCTTGGCATTCTAATGCCATAGAAACCTCAATGACTCTTCTCTGGAGTCCCAAAAATTATTTTATAAATTTTCTCCAGGGTTTAGGGCTTATAGTTGCGAGGACCGCAACTTCCCACTGGGTTACCCATCGCTAAGGCACCGGCTCATTTAACTTAGTTGTATTTTATTTCTAAAATTTTTCCTAAATTGTTCTTATTAATATTTGAGTTAATTATGGTTCTTTACTTTAGTTTAAATATTTTTCCAGACGTTCTAGCTGCCTAGATCGACACTGGTCACCGGAACAGCAGAATGTACGGAGTTGCTACAGGGAGGGTGTTACAATGTGTTAACATATCAAGTGACTTATTTATTGTTAAATAATTATTTCCTTTAAGTTGTGCACCACTGAGTCCTTGGCTCAGCGATAGCTCCTTGTTGCTGTCGCAGGTAGAGAGACAGATAAAGCAGCAGAGTAGGCTGCTTGTAATTGAAGTAACAACATTTTAGATTTTTGCCGGGTAAACATATTATACCCCTTTGTAAATTTTTATTTTAATGTATATGAACTATATGTATGTACATTATTCAGAGTTGAGCAGTTGTATAATTAAGTTTGTAAATTATTTTGATCTGTAAAAATATTGTAATATAAACCCCTTATCTCAATTTATGAAATGCTCAATTATTTTGAAAATTTTTTTTTTAATTGCTGGAAATGGTACTGAATTGAGTTTGAATTGTATTGTTGAGATTGACTTGAGTTGAGAATATTGGAGTTGAGGAATAAATTGCATATTGGAAGTGTTTTCACAAGTTTTTGAAGAATTGTTTTTCCAAATTATAAATGGCACTCTGCCGAAATTTCTATAAAAATTGTGGAGATTTTAAATTAATTAAAAATTTGATTATAACATAACTTCAATTAAAGATTTTTTTAATACCTGTTCAAAATTACCCACCACTTTAAAAAGAAATGGAAATTGGTTTAAAATCCCTTATAGTGTATTCAATGGGTTATTGGTAGGCAAAGTTCGGTAATTCATTATGTATACTACGGGATCATGTTATGCCTTACAGAGGGGTAAGGTGTGACACAACCACTATTACCTTTTCCTCAAAGATTCCAATAAGCTAACCTGGACAAGTAGTTTGGAAAATTTTTAGAGGTTTTGTAAAAACTCTTCACCAACATCCCTTTCATAGAAGCCTTATCTCAAATGCTATCCTATACAAAGTTTTTGAAGAAAATACTTTCTAATAAAAGGAAACTTGATAACTATGAGACAATGGCCCTAACTGAAGAATGCAGTGCAATACTACAAAACAAACTACACTCAAAGCTGAAATATCCTGAAAGCTTCTCCATTCCTTGTCTCATAGGTAACATGAACATTGATAAAGCCTTTTGTGACTTGGGAGCAAGTGTCAGTCCTATGCCTCTCTCCATCTATCAAGCTAAATGTTGATAATTAAAGCCGACTCATCGTCTCTTTGCTATCAAGGACAGATCTCAGAAGTATCCGATTGGAATTTTATAAAGCGTTCTAATAAAGGTAGGCAAATTCTTCATAAATTTTGAATTTTTTGCTTTAAAGATGGAAGAAGTTGATTAAATTCCCATAATCTTTAGAAGACCTTTCTTAGCAGCTATCATAGCCATTATATATGTTAAAAATAGGCAGTTAACTCTCAAAGTGGGAGAAGAGGAAGTAGAATTCAACCTATTTCAAGCCATAAAGCAAAAGCAAAAATTGACAGTGTTTATGGTAGATAATATTAATGAGCTAATAGAAAAGGAGTTCTAAAATAGATATCCAAAAGATCCTCTAGAAGCTTATACCTTGCATAACAGTACCATTGAATATGAAAATAAAGAAATTGCAGCTTGTGCACAAATACTAAAAGCTAGCCCACCACTACCATCATCCTAAGCACTACAAACTAAGGAGCTAAAGCAAATCTCAACCACATCAACCGTAACCACTAAAGAATAGGCACATCAAGTAGAACTGAAACCTCTTCTTCCATTCACAGTTATGCATTTCTTAACCCAAACTCTATTTTTCCTATGATTATAAATGCTATTTTAACCAATTTAGTGGAACAGAAATGGTTGAGAAAATTGAGCAACCATAGGAAGATCATTTGGTAGACTATAGATGACCTAAAAGGAATAAGCCCTTTTATTTGCATGCATAGAATAACTATGGAGGAAAATAGTAAACCCATAATTGAGAACCAAAGAAGACTCAAACCTTACATGAAAAAGGTAGTCAAAAAGGAGATTTCAAAACTATTAGATGTAAGAGTAATTTACCTTATTTCTAATAGTAAATGGGTGAGTTCACTACATAGGGTACTTAATAATAAAGAATAGGATGACTATAATAAAGAATGAAAACAAGGAGCTAATACCTATTGGGATAGTCAACAGATGGAAAATGAGCATTGATTATAGGAAACTAAATAATGCCACTAAGAAAGACCATTTCCTTCTTCTATTCATTGATGAAATGCTTGAAAAACTAGCCAAGCATTTTTATTTCTGTTACCTAGATGGGTACTCGAGATTTTTGGAAATCCCAATTCACTATAAAAACTAAGAAAAGATAACTTTTTCTTATCCCTATGGCACTTTTGCCTATAGGAGAATGCCATTTGGTTTATGCAATACCCTTGCTACTTTTCAAAGATTCAAGATGGCTATATTTTTTTTATTTCAATGAAAACATCGTGCAAGTATTTGTGGATGATTTCGCTGTCTATGGCACTACTTTTAATGAATGTTTAACTAATCTTTTCAAAGTGTTACAAATATATGAGGAGTCAAACCTAGCACTTAAGTGTGAAGAATGCCATTTCATGGTTCATGAGCATATCTTGGTCATCTGGTATCAGAAAGAGGCATTGAGCTGGACAAAGGAAAAATTGAAGTCATTGAGAAAATGCCAGCACCAACATCAATTAAAGGAGATAGAAACTTTTTGGGACATGTAGGCTTTAATAGCAGATTTGTCAAGGATTTTTCCAAAATAGCTAAGCCTTTAACACACGTGTTAAACCACCCTTTGATTTTGTTGAAGAATGCCTCACTTTTTTTTACAAGATAAATGAAGCATTGATTTCAGTACCCATCATGCAAGCTCTAGGTTGGGAGCTTTCATTTGAGATTATATGCGATGCAAGCGACTATGCAGCTAGACACCCTTACCCGCCTACAAGATATCCGAGTAAGATATGTCACACTGTAAAATTTTAACACTCTATTTCATCTCAATCATTTTTATTCTTCCCTAATTTATTTTTATTATAGTTTTGAATATAACTTGTGAAATATAACTTATTTAGGTCATTTATCGAAATTATTATTTATTAAAGGTTCCGAAAATTTTATAGAAAATCCGGCAGAGTACCGGCTAAAAATGGAGAAAACAGTTCTTCAGAACCTGTGAAAAACACTTCCAATAATCATTTCTAGCAATCCCAACTTCATTTCATGATCAAAATCTCAATATGATTTTCAACAACATTTCCATTTCTCAATCATTCATCTCATATTATAATCATGTAAAAGTCATAAATAAATATTCACTTTTTCATTTACAAACACAATATCTACTATTTACATTAATACCAAAATACATTACATAAGTTTCAATTACATATGAGGAAGTAAAAGTTAATTACAAAATCTCAAAATAAAACCTAGTGTCCCACCAATGCACTGATGACGGTGAGGTGACACGGACACTATGCAGAGCTGCAGGAGGTCTCACCCACCGGGTCTACTGGGCTCTCACCAAGATTCTAACTCACGCTGTGGCAAAAGCAACGCGCTAACCAATAATGCTTAGTGGTGCCAATAATAAAATAAAAGAAATAAGTAAAATTAAATATGCAGTGAATGTATTGATGTCTTATTGCAATTAAATTTTCAATGAGTATTTGTAGTCTTACTTATTTTGTACTTGTTATATTCATTATTTCGTAAAATTTATCCACTTTTATTTTTGGTTGCCCAAGTAACCTATACTGGACGATTGGACTGGATAAATGGGTAAACTGGCACTGGGTATCAAGTACCTCGGGCCGTCACACCATCGATCACATATGTATCTCCCGGTGTGCAACAGAACAGCTAATAAGCCGTAATGACATCAGGCACAAGGTCAAATGTAACACCCTCCCGGTAACCACTCCATACATCCTACTGTTCCGTGATCAAGGTCGATCCTGACACTAGAATGTCCTAAAAATATTTAAACTAAAGTCAGAACCATAATTAACTCAAATATTAATAAGAAAATTTAGTAAAAATTTTAGAAATAAAATACAACCAAGTTAAACGAGCCTGTTCTAGCGAGGGTAAACTGCAGGGAAGTTGCGGTTCTCGCAACGAGGAGCCCTAGACCCGGGGGAAAAATTATAAAATAATTTTTGGGACTCCAGAGAAGGGTTATTGAGGTTCCCATGGCATTAGAATGCCAAGAAAATATTTAGAAAAATTTTTCAATCAGTACAGACAATTTTGGCCCGTTGAGCCAAACGGAGGGCATTTTGGTCATTTCGCCTTCAGAGGTGATTTTTGGCCGACTTGTCCAGCTAAGTAAATAATTAATATGACATAAAATATGAAGAAACATTACTAAATATTTAATTGAAATTGGGTAGTGATGAAAAGAAAAGAAAAATCAAAATAAAGCAATTTGTGACATCATAATGATGTCATTTATAAATTACCAACCAATCACAAGCTAATAAGCTTTCTTAAATACTTAAAAGAGAAAAAACAAAGACCAAAATAATTAAAAATCCAGCAGCCATCATTCTCCCCAATTGCAGCCGAAATCAAGCCTTGCCCTAAACCTCCATTTTCTTCATTTTCAAGCTTGAAAAACCTCTCAAACCTCACCCCAAAACCCTAAGTCATCTTCACTAAAATTTATCTACACACCCTAAGGAAGCTTTAGGCAGCCAAAAGAGGAAGAAAGAAAGGAGTTTGGGTGGCTGAAAATTCTGCCACTTAAAGGTTAGTGCTATACTTTCACTCTCACTCCTTTAATCCTTGCTAGAGCATCATTTTAAGTTAAGAAATTGTAAGAATTTGAAGTAAATCATATATGTTAGAGTATCTTCAATTTTCGGCAGCCCTAAGGAAGGATGAGTTTGATTGTTTTAATGAATTTAGAGTGGCTAGAAATGATGTTTAAGGTATGAATATGCATGGATGTTGAACTAGTGTGCTAATTGAGGTTTATGGGTAAATTGAATTGGACATTAGGGTTTTGAGAAGTAAAAATTTACTTGGCTTATGAAACTATTAAAGAACACTCTAATGGTCAATTAGTGACCATTTGAGGTATGTTGACCATAATATGGACTGAAAAATAGCTTGGCAAAGAGAATGACTATGCTGCCTAGGGACAGCAGTAATGGTGACTGAGATTTCAGTCCAATTACACAGCCATAACTTTGGCTGTGTTGGTCCAATTGGTGTTTGGCCAATTGGACATGAAACTAGGCTTATAATGGCACATTTTTTCTGAAGAAACCATGCCCAAAAAACCAAAGCAAGAGGACCAAAAGTTGTCCCCAATCCGGACACCCTGCAACAACACCTGCAGAAATGACCAAATGAACAGTAACTGTTCATTTGGCCATAACTCACTGTAGATTTGGTTAATTGAGCTGAAATTTTTACAGCAAACATTTAAGACATAGACAAACAATTTTCATGAAGGAACCTGCCCCAAATTATGACCAGAACCAATTCAAAAATGCAATCACAGTCACTGTTCATGTTACTGTAGATGTGGTAATTTCTGCAGAATGGGAATCCAGCCAGCTGTGGTCTTTGGGCCATATCTAGAGCTACAAAACTCCAAATGGATTGATTCAAATAAGTAAATTCAACTAGACAAAATAAGGAACAACTTTCATGTTTGTCATTTCTTCAAATTCTCACTGCAACAGTGCTTAATGGAACAGTAAACATATGCTTCAAAAACTGAAATTTTCTGCCCTCTTGGTTTTAAGTTAGAAATGGTAATGGTGACCAATTCCAACAAGTTTTAAAAGCAAAATATGGTATGTTGGGAGTGCCAAAACCAATGTACCTAATTTCTACATAAAAGTCAACATTTTAGTTGACCGTAGAGGTGAATAGTAACACCGAAACTTGAAATTCAAAGATTGAAGAATTTTAAAGTATCGAATGCCCTAGTATACCTAACAAGATTGGTTTGGATAGTTTGGCATGCCAATAGGGTTCAGTTAGCAGTACTGCACATGGCAATATGCCATTCCGTGATTTTATGGCTTTTAGCCATTCTGACTTTGTATTAAGACTTGGCCTTGTGCCTGATGTTATTACAGCTTATTAGCTGTTCTGTTGCACACCGGGAGATGCATATGTGACCGATGGTGTGACGGCCCGAGGTACTAGGTACCCAATGCCAGTTTACCCTGCTATCCACCCATTGCCTAGTGTAGGTTACTTGGGCAACCAAATGAATGAAAGTGAACAAAGTTAATGAATTAATGTATATACCCATAATAAACAAACGAATCATACACATTCACTACATATTTGTTTTCTTGCTATTTTCTTTTATTTTATTATTGCACCACTAAGCATTATTGCTTAGCGCGTTGCTTTTGCCACGCGTAGGTACTGGAGATACAGATCGTGAGCCTAGTAGACCGTAGACTGGGTGAGTCTATCCTGCAGTTCTGCTCAGTGTCCGTGTCACTTCAACTTCTGCAGTGCATTGGTAGGACACTAGGTGTCATTTTGGCATTCTGTAATTAATTTTGATTTTCTCATATGAAATTAAACTTGTGTAATGTATATTGATGTTTATGTAAATTATGAAAATTGTATTTGTGAATGGAAAAGTAAATGTTTATTTGTGATTTATATGTGATCATCACATGTGATGGATGAATGAGAATTGAAATTGAAATGTTGAGATCATGATATTGAGTTTTGTGATGATATTGGAGTTGAGAATGAATGAATTTGTTTATTGGAAGTGTTTTTCACGGGTTCCGAAGAACTGTTTTCTCCATTTTTAGCCAGATCACGATTTTCTTTAAAATTTTCTAACCTCAAATAAATTATGATTTCAATAAATGACTTAAATGAGTTATATTTTACAAGTTATATTCAAAGTTATGATGAAAATTAATTAAGGTATATTAGAGTGTGCAGACACCGTGTGGCATTACTTACTCTGCATACGTATACACGGGTATGGGGTGTCACATTTAGTGGTATCAGAGCACGGTTTAGGCGTTTCTGGGCCTAGATTGAGTCCATACCATGCATTGCATTTGTAAGAGTCGAGGTGACACTAATGCAGATCTGTTTGTTTTTCTTATTTTGAATAGGATATGGACCCTTCATCATAGAGAGCAGTCGAGGAGGAAGTGGAGAGTCATGCTCCACCTGCAGCAGCTGAGACTGGGGGTAGGGGAGAACCTACTCCACCAGCTCAAGCAGAGCCTGCTCAGCCTCCACAGGCCATGTTCCAACAAATGGCCGACTTCTTTAGACAAATGGCCGGGGTAATGCCAGCACCACCACCACCACCACCAGCTTCACGGCAGAAAATGACATTTGGAAAGGCTAAGGAAGTTTGGAGCAGTGGACTTCTATGGCAAGAGAGAAGATGACTCTGTTGCAGCCGAAAATTGGTTGAACAGAACGGGCAGAGTTCTAAAACAACTCCACTGCACTCCAGAGCAAAACCTGGAAGCTGCCATATCTCTGTTACAAGATGATGCCTATGAATGGTGGGACACGGTGTCCAGTGAAGTGCAGCCAGAAGCTATAACTTGGGACTTCTTTCTCTCTGAATTCAAGAAGAAATATGTGGGTACTGTATACCTGGAAGAGAGAAGAAGAGAGTTTATTAACCTGAGGCAGAGACAGTTGTCAGTGGCCGAATATGAGAAGGAATTTGTCTGATTGAGCCGTTATGGAAGGGAGATAGTCCCTAATGAAGCAGAAAGATGTAAGAGATTTGAAGAGGGACTAAATGACAACATCAAGATCCAGCTCACTACCTTGGGAATCACAGAATTTACCAAATTAGTGGAAGCTGCAATAAAGGTTGAAAAAGTAAGAATCAAAGGAGCGACTAGAAGGGAAAGACAGCAGAAGAGGGGCCTGTGTCGCCTAGTTCAGCTCCTACATTTGGGAAGAAGTTCAAGGGTCCACCGCATGCAGTTCAGGTCAGCCATAAGGTCAGGGTCAATCTCAGGGGCCCAGGCCACAGTTCACCCCTAGGAGAGGTCAGTCCACACCATCAGTGGGCAGCTCTCCAGGGATGGGTTCAGGGGACCAGCCCCAACATCTTCTGTATGTCCACACGGTCTGAAATGGCACAAGGGAGAGTGTTGGAGAGTAACTGGTGCCTGTTTAAGATGTGGGTCGACAGAGCATCAGCTGAGGAACTGCCCACATAGAACTACTACAGCTACTCCAACACAAGCAGACAGACCTGCTCCTGCACCGCAAAGAGGTAGAAATCTGGCAAATCTGACGTAGTAGGACCATTACAGAGGCCTGCATCTGAGCCAGCAGAGAGGCCAGATAACAGACCACCTGCCATAAATTATGCCCTGAGAGCTCAGGAGGAGCAAGATGCCCCGAACGTCATCAGGGGTACGTTCTCCCTCTACACTACACCTGTGCATGCATTGGTGGATCCAGGATCCACTCATTCATATATTTGCATCAACCTACCCGTAGAAAGGGGGATACTAGTAGGGGAGAGTGACCTAGACATTCTGGTCACTAATCCATTGGGCCACAGTGTGGTAGTGAACAAAGTGTACAAGGGTTGCCCGTTAAGGATTTAGGGGTATGAATTCTTGGCAGACCTGATTGAGTTTCCCTTCCACGAGTTTGACGTGATTTTGGGAATGGACTGATTGTCACGTCATCAGGCAATAGTTGATTGCAAATTGAAGAGAATTTCTTTGAAAACTTCTGAGGGTAATGAGATCACTGTTGTGGGTGAAAGGAGAGATTTCTTGTCCAATGTTATCGCAGCCACAGTTGCAAGACGAATGATGAGAAAAGGCTGTGAAGCCTACCTAGCACATGTGGTGGATACTAGGCAGGCTAAGCCAAACCTGAGTGGTATACCCACAGTGAGAGACTTCCCAAAGGTATTTCTTGAAGAGTTGCCTGGTTTGCCACCAGAAAGGGAAGTCGAGTTTGCTATTGAGACACTGCCGGGAACAGCACCCATTTCCATTTCTCCTTATAGGATGGCACCCACTGAATTGAGGGAGTTGAAAACTCAGTTGCAAGAGTTGCTTGATAAGGGGTTCATACGCCCCAGTGTGTCACCATGGGGAGCGCCAGTGCTGTTTGTGAAAAAGAAGGATGGGACTTTGAGGCTATGCATTGATTACCGGCAGTTGAATAAAGTGACAGTGAAAAATAAATATCCGTTGCCTAAAATTGATGATCTGTTTGATCAGTTGAAGGGAGCAGGAGTATTTTCTAAGATTGATCTCAGATTAGGGTATCATCAGTTGAGAGTGAAGGATGCAGACAAAGCAAAGATCGCATTCAGACCCTGCATGGGCATTATGAGTTTTTGGTGATGCCCTTTGGCCTAACAAATGCACCAGCGGCATTCATGGACCTTATGAACCGTATCTTCCATCCATACTTAGATCGGTTCATAGTGGTCTTTATTGATGATATTTTGGTGTATTCCAAGACCAAGGAAGAACATGATGAGCATTTGAGGATTGTTCTGCAAACCCTGAGAGAAAAGGAGCTGTATGCTAAGTTGTCCAAGTGTGACTTCTGGTTAAATGAGATTGCATTCCTTGGACACATAGTGTCAACCGATGGGATTAGGGTGGATCCCAAGAAAATAGAAGCAGTGATGGAATGGAAGCCTCCCAGGAATACAACTGAAGTCAGAAGCTTCTTGGGGCTAGCTGGGTATTACAGAAGATTTGTGAAGGGATTTTCTTTAATAGCTGCTCCAATGACCAAGTTGTTACACAAGAATGTCAGATTTGACTGGAATGACAAGTGTGAGACCAGTTTTGAGAGGTTAAAGGCTATGTTGATAGAGGCACCAGCAGCACACAACAAGGTCGAAAGGACTTCGTGGTCTATAGTGATGCTTCTCATAATGGGTTAGGTGTGTATTGATGCAAGAGGGAAAGGTGGTCGCCTATGCTTCCAGTGCACTAAGGCCACATGAACAAAATTACCCTACCTATGATTTAGAGCTTGCAAAGAATTATCTTCGTGATCAAGATATGGAGGCATTACTTGTATGGTGAAAAGTGTTACATTTACACGGACCACAAAAGCCTAAAATACTTGCCAACCCAGAAGGAGCTCAACCTTAGACAGAGGCGATGGATTGAGTTCCTGAAGGACTATGACTGTGAAATTGACTACCATCCTGGGAAGGCAAATGTCATTGCTGATGCTTTGAGCAGAAAATCCATGACAGCCTTGAGATCATTGAATGCCCGTCTATCTTTGATTCGAGATGGAGCTATTTTGGCTGAGTTGCAAGTGAGGCCAAACCTGCTACAGCAGATTTTAGATGGGCAAAAGGCAGATGAAAAGTTAATGGCTATTATGAGCAATATCTCAGAGGGAAAAGCAACTGATTATGGGGTGAAAGCAGATGGGTGCCTGTACTACAAAGGAAGACTGTGTGTACCAGATGATGGGGAATTGAAGACCAGTATTCTAAAAGAGGCACACACCAGTGTATATGCTATGCACCTGTGAAGTACAAAGATGTATCATGATCCAAGCTTCAGACATTGGTGGCTGGTATGAAGAAGTACATATCTGACTATTTGAATAAATGCTTGACATGTCAGCTAGTCAATGCATAAAATCAAGTTCAATCAGGTTTGATACAGACTATACGCATAACTGAATGGAAATGGGATTGAGTCACCATGGATTTTGTAAGTGGTCTACCTCTCACACTAAGAAACATGATGCAAGATGGGTGATAGTGGACCGATTGACGGTCAAGACACTTTCTCGCCGCTTAGGACTGACTACTCACTGGAAAAGTTAGCAGAATTGTATATCAGTAAGATAGTTAGACTGCATGGAATTCCACTTTCCATCATATCTGATCGAGACCCCAGGTTCACATCGAGATTTTGGAAAAAGTTGCATGAGTCCTTGGGTACACAACTTCACTTTAGCACAGCTTTCCATCCTCAGACGGATGGGCAATCAGAAAGAGTAATCCAGGTAAACAATTGAACCAATTGAATTAATTCAAATATTGAACTGAAATGATAACAATAACATGAAATATATGTCAGGTCCTTGAGGATATGCTGAGGAGTTGTGTCATTGAATTTGAGGGAAGTTGGGATAGATATCTGCAGAATTTGCATACAACAATAGCTACCAAGCTAGCATCCAAATGGCCCCATATGAAGCACTGTATGGGAGAAAATGTAGAACTCCAGTGTGCTGGACTGAATTGGGCGAAGACAAACTGGTAGGGCCAGACCTGGTGAAACAAGCTGAGGAGAAGGTAAAATCAATCAAAGCCAACTTAAAGGTTGCCTCTGCATGCATGTAAATCTTATGCCGACCTGAAGAGAAAAGAAATATAATATGTGGTTGGCGACAAAGTGTTCCTCAAGGTGTCACCATGGAAGAAGGTATTGAGGTTTGGAAGGAAAGGTAAGTTGAGCCCTAGGTTCATTGGCCCTTATGAAGTCATTGAACGTGTGGGTCCAGTGGCCTATAGGCTAGCTTTACCACCAGAGCTGGACAAGATCCACAATGTGTTCCACGTGTCCATGCTTAGAAGATACCGCTCAGACCCTTCACATGTCATCTCTAGAGAAGAAATTGAAATACAACCGGATTTGACATATGAAGAAGAACCTCTATGGATCCTAGCTCGGGAAGTAAAAGAATTAAGGAACAAGCAGATTCCACTGGTGAAAGTGCTTTGGAGGCACCACAACACCGAGGAGGCAACTTGGGAAAGTGAAGAAACGATGAGGCAACAGCTCTCAACTGTTAGCATCGTAAATTTCGAGGACGAAATTTAAATTAGAGGGGAAGAGTTGTAACACCCTCCCAGAACCACTCAGACATCCCATCGCTCCAAAGGACTGTCGGTCCGGACAGCTAGAATGTCTAGAAAAATATTTAAACTAAAGTCAGGAACCATAATTAACTCAAATATTATAAAGAAAAATTTAGTAAAAATTTTAGAAATAAAATACAACCAAGTTAAACGAGCCGGTGCCCTAGCGAGGGGTAAACCAGAGGGAAGTTGCGGTTCTCGCAACGAGGTGCCCTAGACCCGGGGGAAAAATTATAAAATAATTTTTGGGACTCCAGAGAAGGGTTATTGAGGTTCCCATGGCATTAGAATTCCAAGAAAATATTTAGAAAATTTTTCAATCGGTACAGACAATTTTGGCCCATTCAGCCAAACGGAGGGCATTTTGGTCATTTCGACTTCAGAGGTGATTTTTGGCCGACTTGTCCAGCTTTGTAAATAATTAATATGACATAAAATATGAAGAAACATTACTAAAAATTTAATTGAAATTGAGTAGTGATGAAAAGAAAAGAAAAATCAAAATAAAGCAATTTGTGACATCATAATGATGTCATTTATAAATTACCAACCAATCACAAGCTAATAAGCTTTCTTAAATACTTAAAAGAGACAAAACAAAGACCAAAATAATTAAAAATCCAGCAGCCATCATCCTCCCCAATTGCAGCCGAAATCAAGCCTTGCCCTAAACCTCCATTTTCTTCATTTTCAAGCTTGAAAAACCTCTCAAACCTCACCCCAAAACCCTAAGTCATCTTCACTAAAATTTATCTACACACCCTAAGGAAGCTTTAGGCAGCCAAAAGAGGAAGAAAGAAAGGAGTTTGGGTGGCTGAAAATTCTGCCACTTAAAGGTTAGTGCTATACTTTCACTCTCACTCCTTTAATCCTTGCTAGAGCATCATTTTAAGTTAAGAAATTGTAAGAATTTGAAGTAAATCATATATGTTAGAGTATCTTCAATTTTCGGAAGCCCTAAGGAAGGATGAGTTTGATTGTTTTAATGAATTTAGAGTGGCTAGAAATGATGTTTAAGGTATGAATATGCATGGATGTTGAACTAGTGTGCTAATTGAGGTTTATGGGTAAATTGAATTGGACATTAGGGTTTTGAGAAGTAAAAATTTACTTGGCTTATGAAACTGTTAAAGAACATCTAATGGTCAATTAGTGACCATTTGAGGTATGTTGACCATAATATGGACTGAAAAATAGCTTGGCAAAGAGAATGACTATGCTGCCTAGGGACAAGAAAGAATGGTGACCGAGATTTCAGTCCAATTACACAGCCATAACTTTGTGTGTTTGTCCAATTGGTGTTTGGCCAATTGGACATGAAACTAGGCTTATAATGGCACATTTTTTCTGAAGAAACCATGCCCAAAAGACCAAAGCAAGAGGACCAAAAGTTGGCCACAATCCGGACACCCTGCAACAACACCTGCAGAAATGACCAAATGAACAGTAACTCTTCATTTGGCCATAACTCACTGTAGATTTGGCCAATTGAGCTGAAATTCTTACAGAAAAAAGTTAAGACATAGACAAACAACTTTTATGAAGGAACCTACCCCAAATTATGACCATAACCAATTCAAAAATGCAATCACAGTTACTGTTCATGTTACTGTAGATGTGGTAATTTCTGCAGAATGGGAATCCGGCCAGCTGTGGTCTTTGGGCCATATGTGGAGCTACAAAACTCCAAATGGAGTGATTCAAAAAAGGAAATTCAACTAGACAAAATAAGGAACAACTTTCATGTTTGTCATTTCTTCAAATTCTCACTGCAACAGTGCTTAATAGAACAGTAAACATATGCTTCAAAAACTAAAATTTTCCGCCCTCTTGGTTTTAAGTTAGAAATGGTAATAGTGACCAATTCCAACAAGTTTTAAAAGAAAAATATGGTATGTTGGGAGTGCCAAAACCAATGTACCTAATTTCTACCTAAAAGTCAACATTTTAGTTGACCATAGAGGTGAATAGTAACACCGAAACATGAAATTCAAAGATTGAAGAATTTTAAAGTATCGAATGCCCTAGTATACCTAACAAGATTGGTTTGGATAGTTTGGCATGCCAATAGGGTTCAGTTAGCAGTACTGCACATGGCAATATGCCATTCCGTGATTTCATGGCTTTTAGCCATTCTGACTTTGTATTGAGACTTGGCCTTGTGCCTGATGTTATTACAGCTTATTAGTTGTTCTGTTGCACACCGGGAGATGCATATGTGACCGATGGTGTGACGGCCCGAGGTACTAGGTACCCAGCGCCAGTTTACCCGTTATCCAGTCCAGTCGTCTAGTGTCGGTTACTTGGGCAACCAAATGAATGAAAGTGAACAAAGTTAATGAATTAATGTGTATACCCATACTAAACAAACGAATCATACACATTCACTACATATTTATTTTCTTGCTATTTTCTTTTATTTTATTATTGCACCACTAAGCATTATTGCTTAGCGCGTTGCTTTTGCCACGCGTAGGTACTGGAGATACAGATCGTGAGCCCAGTAGACCGCAGACTGGGTGAGTCTATCCTGTAGTTTTGCTCAGTGTCCGTGTCACCTCAACTTCTGCAGTGCATTGGTAGGACACTAGGTGTCATTTTGGCATTCTGTAATTAATTTTGATTTTCTCATATGAAATTAAACTTGTGTAATGTATATTGATGTTTATGTAAATTATGAAAATTGTATTTGTGAATGGAAAAGTAAATGTTTATTTGTGATTTATATGTGATAATCACATGTGATGGATGAATGAGATTTGAAATTGAAATTTTGAGATCTTGATATTGAGTTTTGTGATGATATTGGAGTTGAGAATGAATGAATTTGTTTATTGGAAGTGTTTTTCACAGGTTCCGAAGAACTGTTTTCTCCATTTTTAGCCGGTACTCTGCCGGATTTTCTTTAAAATTTTCGGAACCTCAAATAAATTATGATTTCAATAAATGACTTAAATGAGTTATATTTTACAAGTTATATTCAAAGTTATGATGAAAATTAATTAAGGTATATTAGAGTGTGCCGGTACACCGTGTGGCATTACTTACTCGGGTATACTGTACACGGGTACGGGGTGTCACACCAAATCTCAATACAAGGTCAGAATGGCTAAAAGCCATGAAATCACATAATGGCATAATTCCATGTGTAGTACTGCTAACTGAACCCTATTGGCATGCCAAACTATCCAAACCAATCTTGTTAGGTATACTAGGGCATTTGACACTTTTGAATCTTTCAATTTTTGAATTTCAAGTTTTGATGTTACTATTCCCTTCATTAGTCAACAAAAATATTGAATTTTGCATAGAAAATAGGTACATTGGTTTTAACACTCCCAACATACCACATTTTGCATTCAAAATTTGTTGGTATTGGTTAACAATATCATTTCTAAGCTTAAAATTTATGGAGCAGAATTTTCAGTTTTTATACCCAAAATTTACTGTTCCATTAGTTGCTGTTGCAGTGGGAATTTTGGAAAATGATAAACATGAAAGTTGTTCCTTATTTTGCCTAGTTGAATTTAGTTTTTTGAATCACTCCATTTGGAGTTTTGTAGCTCAAGTTATGGTCCAAAAAGCACAACTGGCTGGATTGAAAAATTTCAGAACTGACCATATCTACAAGGCAAGAAACAGAACTTCCACTCTCTTGTTGAATAGGTTCTTGTCATAATTTGGGGTAGGTTCCTTCATGAAAGTTGTTGGTCTATATCTCAGCTTGTTGCTGTAAAAATTTCAGGTCAATTGGGCCATTCTACAATGATTTATGGCCAAATGAAAAATCACTATTCATTTGGTCATTCTGCAGAAGCTGGTTGCAGGACACCCGGATTGGGGCAAGTTTTTGGTACACTTGGTTTGGTCTTATGGGCATGGTTTCTTCGCCAAAGTTGTGCCATTATGTGTCTAGTTTCATGTCCGATTAGTCAAACACCAATTGAACCTACACAGCCAAAGTTATGGCTGTCCAAACAGGCTGGACTCACAGCCACACCTGCTGCTCTCACTAGGCAGCATACCAAATCAGTTTGTCATGCTATAATTCACTCCAAATTATGGTCATCTTACCTCAAATGGTCACTAATTGACCATTAGAATATTCATTCACCATTACAGAAGCAAAGTCCAAGTTTCTCTCCAAAACCCTAATTCCCCATTTCAAATTCACACAACATACCTTAGTTAAACACACTAATTCATTATCCATATATATATATACTTTAAACATCATCTCTAGTCCATTCTAAGCCCATCAAAACAATCAACCTTATCCCTTCCTTAGGGCTGCCGAATTCCATGGTGTACATACACATAAGTTTTATTTCATTTAATTTACACTTTCATACTCATTTTAAGTCCCTAACATGGAATAAGAGAGATATATGCATAAATAAGCACTAACCTTTTTGAGCAGTATTTTTCCAAGCTTGAACTTCACTTTCTTTCTTTTTCTAGGCTGCCAAACACTTTCCCAAGAGGTATAGACAAGTTTTAATGAAAGATGTGTAGGGTTTAGTAGTGAGAATTCATGGGAAATGGAAGTGATGAAAGAAAATTTTTATGGAGGGAGATGGAAGAGAGGGTCCCGGCTAGATGAAGAAGAAGAAACCAGAAATTGGTTTCTTAATTTGTCATTTTTCCCTTTTTAAAGAATTTTAATTGTGTTGTTGAATGGTGATTAGTGGAGGGCATTTAAATGACATCATAATGATGTCATAATTAGGGATTTAAGTCATTTTCTTTTTCTTTCTTTTCTATTCATTTTTAATTTAATTTTTAGCAATATTTATTCATATTTTAGATCATAATAATTATTTACTTAACTGGACAAGTCGGCCAAAAATCGCCTCTGAAGGCGAAATGACCAAAATGCCCTCCATTTGGCTTAACGGGTCAAAATTGTCTGTACCAATTGAAAAGTTTTTCTAAATATTTTCTTGGCATTCTAATGCCATAGGAACCTCAATGACCCTTCTCGGGAGTCCCAAAAATTATTTTATAAATATTCCTTCAGATCTAGGGCTCCTAGTTGCGAGAACCGCAACTTCCCACTAGGTTGCCCATCGCTTGGGCACCGGCTCATTTAACTTAGTTGTATTTAATTTCTAAAATTTTTCCTAAATTTTTCTTATTAATATTTGAGTTAATTATGGTTCCTCACTTTAGTTTAAATATTTTTCCGGACGTTCTAGCTGTCCGGACCGACACTGGTCACCGGGACAGTAGAATGTACGGAGTTGCTACAGGGAGGGTGTTACAACTCTTCCCCTCTAATTTAAATTTCGTCCTCGAAATTTACCTGATGCAAACAGTTGAGGGAACTGTTGCCTCATCGTCTTTTCACTTTCCCAAGTTGCCTCCTCGGTGTTGTGGTGCCTCCAAAGCACTTTCACCAATGGAATCTGCTTATTTCTCAACTCTTTCACTTCCCGAGCCAGAATCCGTATGGGTTCTTCTTCATATGTCAAATCCGGTTGTACTTAAATTTCTTCCCTGGAGATAACATGTGAAGGATCTGAGCGGTATCTTCTTAGCATAAACACGTGGAACACATTATGGATCTTGTCTAGCTCTGGTGGTAAAGCTAGCCTATAGGCCACTAGACCCACACGTTTAATGACTTTATATGGGCCAATGAACCTAGGGCTTAACTTACCTTTTCTTCCAAACCTCAGTACCTACTTCCACGGTGACACCTTGAGGAACACTTTATCGCCAACCGCATATTCTATTTCTTTTCTCTTCAAGTCGGCATAGGATTTCTGTATGTCTGAGGCAACCTTCAGATTGGCTTTGATTAGTTTTACCTTATCTTCAGTCTGTTTGACCAAGTCTGGGCCTACCAGTTTGTCTTCGCCCAATTCAGTCCAGGACACTGGAGTTCTACATTTTCTCCCATACAGTGCTTCATACGGGGCCATTTGGATACTAGCTTGGTAGCTATTGTTGTATGCAAATTCTGCCAGTGGGAGGTATCTATCCCAACTTCCCTCGAACTCAATGACACAACTCCTCAGCATATCCTCAAGGACCTGACATATATTTCATGTTATTATTATCATTTTAGTTCAATATTTATATTAATTCAATTGGTTCAATTGTTTACCTGGATTACTCTTTCTGATTGCCCATCCGTCTGAGGATGGAAAGCTATGCTGAAGTGGAGTTGTGTACCCAAGGACTCATGCAACTTCTTCCAAAATCTCGATGTAAACCTTGGCTCTTGATCAGATATGATGAAAAGTGGAATTCCATGCAGTCTAACTATCTCACTAATATACAATTCTGCTAACTTCTCTAGTGAGTAGTCAGTCCTAACTAGCAGAAAGTGTGCTGACTTTGTCAATCTATTCACTATCACCCATACTGCATCATGTTTCTTCTGGGTGAGAGGTAGACCACTTACGAAATCCATGGTGACCCGATCCCATTTCCATTCTGTATGCGATAGTCAGTAGCAAACCCGATGGAACTTGATGTTCCGCTTGACTTGTCGACATGTTAAGCATTTAGTCACATAGTCACTATGTCCTTCTTCATACTGTGCCACCAATACCGAGGCTTTAGATCATGATACATCTTTGTACTTCCCGGTGCATAGCATAAACATCGGCATGTGCCTCTTCGTAATCGGCTTTCAATTCCTCATTATCTGGTACACATACTCTTCCCTTGTAATAGAGACACCCATCTGCTTTCACCTCATAGTCAGTTGCTTTTCCCTCTGAGATTTTGTTCATAATAGCCATTAACTTTTTATCTGCCTTTTGCCCATCTAAAATCTACTGTAGCAGGTTTTGCCTCACTTGCAACTCAGCCAAAATAGCTCCATCTCGAATCAAAGTTAGACGGGCATTCAATGATCGCAAAGCTGTGATGGATTTTCTGCTCAAAGCATCCGCAACTACATTTGCTTTCCCAGATTGGTAATCAATTACACAATCATAGTCCTTCAGGAACTCAATCCATCGCCTCTGTCTAAGGTTGAGCTTCTTCTGAGTTGGCAAATATTTTAGACTCTTGTGGTCTGTGTAAATGTAGCACTTTTCACCATACAAGTAATGCCTCCATATCTTCAGTGCGAAGATAATTGCTGCAAGCTCTAGATCATGGGTAGGGTAATTTTGTTCATGTGGCCTTAGCTGCCTGGAAGCATAAGCAACCACCTTCCCCTCTTGCATCAATACACACCCTAACCCATTACGAGAGGCATCACTATAGACCATAAAGTCCTTTCTCGACACTGGCTGTGTTAATACTGGTGCCTCAATCAACATAGCCTTCAACTTCTCAAAACTGGTCTGACATTTGTCATTCCAGTCAAATCTGACATTCTTATGTAATAACTTGGTCATTGGAGCAGTTATTAAGGAAAATCCCTTCACAAATATTCTGTAATACCCAGCTAGCCCCAAGAAACTTCTGACCTCAGTTGTATTCCTGGGAGGCTTCCATTCCATCACTGCTTCTATTTTCTTGGGATCCACTCTAATCCCATCAGCTGACACTATGTGTCCAAGGAATGCAATCTCATTCAACCAGAAGTCACACTTGGACAACTTAGCATACAGCTTCTTTTCTCTCAGGGTTTACAGAACAATCCTCAAATGCTCATCATGTTCTTCCCTGGTCTTGCAATACACTAAAATATCATCAATAAAGACCACTACGAACCGATCTAAGTATGGATGGAAGATAAGTTCATAAGGTCCATGAATGCTGCTGGTGCATTCGTTAGGCCAAAGGGCATCACTAGGAACTCATAATGCCCATATCGAGTCCTGAATGCAGTCTTTGGCACATCTGCATCCTTCACCCTCAACTGATGATACCCTGATCTGAGATCAATTTTTGAAAATATTCCTGCTCCCTTCAACTGATCAAACAGATCATCAATTCTAGGCAATGGATATTTGTTCTTCACAGTCACTTTATTCAACTGCCGGTAATCGATGCACAACCTCAAAGTCCCATCCTTCTTCTTTACAAACAGCACTGGAGCTCCCCATGGTGACACACTGGGGCATATAAACCCCTTATCAAGCAACTCTTGCAACTGAGTTTTCAACTCCCTCAATTCAGTGGGTGCCATCCTATAAGGAGCAATGGAAATGGGTGCTGTACCCGGCATTACCTCAATAGCAAACTCGACTTCCCTTTCTGGTGGTAAATGAGGCAACTCTTCAGGAAATACATCTGGGAAGTTTCTTACTGTGGGTATATCACACAGGTTTGGCTTAACTTGCCTAGTATCAACCATGTGTGCTAGGTAAGCTTCACAGCCTTTTCTCATCGTTCTTCTTGCAACTGTGGCTAAGATAACATTGGACAGGAAATTTGTCCTTTCACCCACAATAGCGATTTCATTTCCCTCAGAAGTTTTCAGAGAAATTCTCTTCAATTTGCAATCAACTATTGCCTGATGACGTGACAACCAGTCCATTCCCAAAATCACGTCAAACTCATGGAAGGGCAACTCAATTAGATCTGCCGAGAATTCATACCCCTGAATCCGTAACGGGCAACCCTTGTACACTTTGTTCACCACTACACTGTGGCCCGATGGATTAGTGACTAGAATGTCTTGGTCACTCTCCCCCACTAGTATCCCCCTTTCTATATGTAAGTTGATGTAGATGTATGAATGAGTGGATCCTGGATCCACCAATGCATGCACAGATGTAGTGTAGAGGGAGAACGTACCCCTGATGACGTCCGGGGCATCTTGCTCCTCCTGAGCTCTAATGGCATAAGCTCTTGCAGGTGGTCTGCCCTCAGGCCTCTCTGCTAGCTCAGATGCAGGCTTCTGTGATGATCCCACTGCGTCAGATTTGCTAAATTTCCTACCCCTTTGTGGTGCAGGAGCAGGTCTGTCTGCTTGTGTTGGAGCAGCTGTAGTAGTTCTGCATGGACAATTCCTCAGCTGATGCTCTGTCGACCCACACCTTAAGCAGGCACCAGTCACTCTCCAACACTCCCCCTTATGCCACTTCAGGCAATGTGGACATGCAGAAGATGCTGGGGCTGGTCCCCTGAACCCCATCCCTGGAGAGCTGCCCACTAATGGTGTGGACTGACCTCTCCTAGGGGTAAACTGTGGCCTGGGCCCCTGAAACTGACCCTGACCTTGTGGTTGACCTGAACTCTGTTCAGGTGGACCCTTGAACTTCTTCCCAGATGCAGGAGATGAACTAGACTGACCTGGGCCCCTCTTCTGCTGTATCTCTCTTCTGGTTTGCTCACTTATTCTAACCTTTTCAACCTTTATTATAGCTTCCACTAACTTGGTGAAGTCGGTGATCCCCAAGGCAGTGATCATGATCTTTATATTGTCATTTAATCCCTCTTCAAATCTCTTACACCTTTCAGCTTCATTAGGGACTATCTCCCTTCCATAGCGGCTTAATCTGACAAATTCCTTTTCATACTCGGCCACACTGCCACCGTCTCGCCTCAAAGTTAATGAACTCTCTTCTTCTCTCTTCCAGGTATACACTACCCACATATTTCTTCTTGAATTCAGAGAGGAAGAAGTCCCAAGTTATTACTTCTGGCTATACTTCACTGGACACCGTATCCCACCATTCATATGCATCATCTTGCAACAGAGATACAGCAGCTTCTAGATTTTGCTCTGGAGTGCAGTGGAGTTGTTTTAAAACCCTACCTGTTCTGTTCAACCAATTTTCGGTTGCAATAGAATCATCTTCTCTCTTGCCAAAGAAGTCCACTACTCCAAATTTTCTTAGTCTTTCCAGGTGTGATTTCTGCTGTGAAGGTGGTAGTGGTGGTGGTGCTGGCATTACCCCAGCCATTTGTTTGAAGAATTCAGCCATTTGCTGGAACATGGCCTGTGGAGGCTGAGCAGGCTCTGCTTGAGCTGGCGGAGTAAGTTCTCCCCTACCCCCAGTCTCAGCTGCTGCAGGTGGAGCATGACTCTCCACTTCTTCCTTAACTGCTCTCTGAGATGAAGGGTCCATATCCTATTTAACAAAGACAACAGATCTTCATTAGTGTCACCTCGACTCTTACAAATGCAATGCATGGTATGGACTCAATCCAGGCCCAAAAACGCCTAAACCGTGCTCTGATACTACTAAATGTGACACCCCTTACCCGTCTACAGTATATCTGAGTAAGATATGTCACACGGTGTACTGGAACACTCTATTTCATCTCAATCATTTTTATTCTTCCCTAATTTATTTTTATTATAGTTTTGAATATAACTTGTGAAATATAACTTATTTAGGTCATTTATTGAAATTATTATTTATTTGAGGTTCCGAAAATTTTATAGAAAATCCGGCAGAGTACCGGCTAAAAATGGAGAAAACAGTTCTTCGGAACCTGTGAAAAACACTTCCAATAATCATTTCTAGCAATCCCAACTCCATTTCATGATCAAAATCTCAATATGATTTTCCACAACATTTCCATTTCTCAATCATTCATCTCATATTATAATCATGTAAAAGTCATAAATAAATATTCACTTTTTCATTCACAAACACAATATCTACTGTCGCAATGGGATTCTGCGGTCGCCTGGACGATCACTCACCGAAGTGGGAAAGAGTGAGGAGTCGCCACCTTAATTTTGAGGAAAACTAAAGAAAACCATTTGAGAGAAAAAAAATGATACCACTTCAAGGCAGAGATTCTAGGTTCGGGGTCCGTAAACGGGTGGGGAAGGTGTTAGGCACCCCACCTCGTCTCTTAATGAGGGTAGGTAGATTTAATTTTGCGTCCTTTATAAATTAGTTAGAAGGGCTTGAACGGGAATGTTAGTCCTTTTGGTAAAAGGAATGTTTGATTTTTCACTGATTAGGATCACCCAGATACATAAGTAAATGAGACAGCCTTAGTGAACGGGTGTGAGAATCGGATAAGAACCCTCCTCCGATCTCTTTTAAGTTGTTTATTAAAATTTGAGGGGAGACCGGATAAGAACCCTCCTCCGATCTCTTTTAAGTTATTTATTAAAATTTTGAGGGGAGACCGGATAAGAACCCTCCTCCGATCTCCTTTAGAGTTATTTATTAAAATTTTGAGTTGAGACCGGATAAGAACTCTCCTCCGATCCCTGTTTATTAAAATTTTGAAGGGAGACCGGATAAGAACTCTCCTCTGATCTCTTTTTACGTTTATTAAAATTTTGGATTGAGACCGGATAAGAACTCTCCTCCAATCTCTATTAAGTATTTATTAAAATTTTAAGCTGAGACCGGATAAGAACTCTCCTCCGATCTCTTTCGGATTAGCAGGAGCCAGGAAGGGGCTTTGCCGATCTCCCTAATTTCAATTTCAGCTACATGTCACAAGAACCTAAAACCAAGGTTTCTGGCATTCAAAATGCTGGAGATAAGGTTTCTTGATACCCTATGACTAAATGGGTAATACTAAACTCGATTTACCGACCTTCCATGTAGTCATTTCACGCATACCTATTAATGTCCGATCTGTTCTGTCTAGTTTATTTTGGTTTTATTCCTCTTCATGGCATCTTGCCGAATTCCCGCTCACGTCGGCCTAATAGTTTGGCTATTTTCCTGACGTGTTATTCAAGCTCTCTTTTAAAAGAGGACCTTAAGTTGCAGATACCTATATTTTGCCTGACCACTTACACGCTACTAGGAGCTAAAAGCTTGTATTCAGAAATGACGAAAATTGATGAAATGATGGACCGATCACTAAAGAGAATTCGAGAATAACGTTCTTTGAGATTTTTTTTGCTTAGAATAAACTTAGAGAAAACCGCGTACGTAAAGAGAACAAAGAAAGTGCGAAAAGTAAACGCAAATACTTAATAAAACAGTAATATGAACTCTTACCTGTGAGGAACCAAATATATTGAAATAACTGTGAGGTGGTAAATAGTGATGAAGATAGCGGATTGATCAGCCTGAGAGTTGATGTCTGTCGTGAAACCGAGAGATGCTTTAGCTAAAAGGTAACCGGGTAAGAATCAGGTGGAAGGAAGTTGAGCTTGAACAGAAGAAAGGAAAGCAGAGATGATGAGAGTATGACCAGATAATGAACAAACTGGAAATGTAGAGTTCCAGTATTCAAAATCTTTTTCAAGAAAACACTCCTGAAAACTAGTTTCAAAAGTCTTTTTAATCACTACAAAACAGCAGAGTAACAAACTGAATGAAGTTTCAGAGTTCCTCCACGATAATAGCAGCCTCTTGTCTATATTTTTGTCCGTCCTTGAACAGTTTTTCATGCAGGTATTTATAGGAATCGGGTGCTCCCCATGAAGGGTCAGGATTTATTTTGAGGGAGATGGAGGGTCAAGATTTTGAAGTACATGATCGGATGTTCAGGAATTAAAGAGAATCAAAACGAACGGCTGAGATCGCTTCCCAGAATATTTGTCCTTTTCCTCTTTTAATCTGACGGTCTTGAATCCTCTTGTCCGGAACAATCTGAGGGCTAAGAGTGAAAAACGCTGGTATTGTCGTCTTCTCTTTTGATCCAAGGGTTCCGGATTCATCCTTACAAGTGAGATCAATGGTGGAGATTGGGATGTACAGGACTGTCATGACATACTCGCACCGCACAAAGATTGCGAGGCGATTCTTAGGCGCGGTGGAGATCTCGTCGCCACGCTTTAACTACCTCTACCGATTCTCGACGACGGTTATTGGGATTTGTCTTATTCTTTTTGTCTTCCGATCCCTCCCCTAGCTCCTATTCCGATCTCTCATGCTGATCTCCTATCTTTCGATCTATTATTCCGATCTCTCCTTTTCTCTGGTCCGGTCTGGTCAAAGCATTAATTGTCCCTCGATTCCCGAAGCGTCCGCTTCGTTTTCTGTTTAGCAATAAATGCTCATTTTTCCCCTATATATACCCCTGTCGACGGAGACATTTTCTTTATCTGACTTTCCTCTCTTCTTTTCTTACTTACCCTGTTCTAGCTGTTCCGGTGGAAGTTCTGGCTATAACTGTGGCTTTGATCTTTTTCCGATGGGCTCTTTTACTCACCGACTGAAAATTTACGATCCCGGTGATCGAATGACCTTAACTGACGATGGTGAGAGGACCGGATTTGACCGATCTGTATTGCGGACCTCAGTTGTACCGATCTCGAATCGCTCAACTGAGTTCATTCGGCTTCTCATCGCATTGGGTGTTCGACGTCTTTCCTCCACATTGGGTTCCGACAATGGTCGGTTTCGGGTGGTAACATCGGTGATGATGTCTCTCATCCTCATGGGAGTCATAATCACCCCATCTGAGCTGTACATCTGTCCGATGTCAATAGCCGGTCTATCGAACACATCTTTTGATTCAGCCACAAGACTAGGCTTTGACATAGACCTTTTAGATAGGATGTTCCACCGGTCTCTAGAGATCGCCCAAATGATGTAATCCTGAAATGTAATCAGATCTCTAGGGATTGCCCAAATGATGTAGTTAGACCCTTATTGTAGTCTGATCCCTAGAGATCGCCCAAATGATGTATCTTATTTTCAATGCAATCCGATCTCTAGAGATCACAGAAATGATGTGATCCAATGTTAGTGTAATCCGATCCCTAGAGATCGCCCAAATGATGTAATCCGATCTTTTGAAAATAAAGACTATTTTGTCGGTTATCATCTTATTATTTTTGCATTGATTATTTCTCCGATCTCTAATGTGGTTATCCGATCTGGTTCCTTACCTGAATGACACTTAACTGATCCTTTATTCAAAATATTTAACTTATTATGCCGATCTCCAATTAACCGATCTCTGAACATTCGGATATTTGAGAAGTGTCAGAACAGCTGTCGAGTCCCACCAATCGATGCGCTGCCTAGAACCTCGCGAGCATTAAATGCTCGGACTAGTATAAATAGGGGTGGGAGGGTTAGCCAGTTGTTCTCTCATTCCATTTTCAATCCCCTGCTCACAACTTCGAAGTTCTTTCATTTTCGCCAGTCTCGCCGACGATCGACTCCGTAAGGACTTTGATCTTCTTTCTTGTTTAAGTTCTTTGTTTCTTTTAAAATGAGCGGTGCCGAAGGTCGAGAGCGCGAGCCCTCCTTCCATTCAGTTCTCATGGTCATCGTCGACGAAGAAGAGGCAATCGGGCCAGTGCAACCTAAACCCCTAGGGTCTCTCGCCTGTGCCTGGGTCGGGTCATACCACAAGGCTTGCACCACCTTCAAGGAGAGAGACCCTTCCTATAGACGAGCTTCCGTCGGTTCTTCGAGAATCCGATCTGCAATCGTTTGTTCAAGAATACAATATTTGTCCTGATTCATATGAGCTGATCAAGTGCCATGGCGATCTTCGTGTCGATCACTCTTTTGAAGAGGATGACATGGTCATGGTGTACGAAGAACAGTTAAAGGCCGGTCTGAGGTTCCCTCTAGCCGATTTCTATAAGGAGGTCCTAAAATTTCACCGAATATCCATTGTTCAAATCCACCCCAACTCGTGGCGGATCTTGGTTGCTTTCCGAGGTCTATGCCGAGCTAAGGGAATCAGACCTACGGCTAAGGTGTTCGCCGAGCTACACTGCATCGACTCACGAAAGGATGACGAACATCGGTTCTTTCAGCGAAGCCTCGTTGCGGACTCTTTTCCGACCGCCTCATCCCTTAAGAATTGGAAGAACCGGGTTCTTCATTCCGAGGAGTAAAGATTCGAGCCGCTTTGAGGACTTTCCTCAGAGTTGGTGGTACCAGGGCCCTCGCTCAAGCACTTTACCACGAGTCAAGAGGAAAGCTTGATAGTGATGGAGCTGAAAAGTCGTGCCACCACTCTAAAATATTCTGTCCAAATGCGGTGATCGCCGAATCGCACCATTGGACCATGCAATCGATCACCGGCCGAGATCGCGAACTTCCGCTCTCTGACCTCGGCATTGGTATTTTCTATATCTCAGTTCTCAGGACCTTAGCGATCTCACTAACCTCTTTTCTGTGCAGGTATGGCGGGTGGTGAGGGTTCTAGGAAGCGGAAGAAGGAAAGAGAGATCTCCCGGAAGGTAAAGGAGATGAAGCGTTCGGAACGTCTTCAAACACCCGGTCACGAACCTGGGGAGATACAAAGAGACCCTCCTCAACCTTCGGGTCCGCCGACCATTGAGGCTGTCAGATCTCCTCCTAGATCGGAAGAGCAGCCCCCGCCTCTCTCAGTTATTCCAAGCACGGAAAGGGGGCCTTCTCAATCTTCTGGGAGGACCTCTTCTCGTGGCGCTCAGATACTGATCGACTGCTTGAAGAATAACCGGACTGTTAGGGAGAACTCCGATTTTGCCAAAGTCCTGGGATCTACCATCTTCTTTCAAGAGGATCGGACAGCTATCCTGAATGGTCTCGATGATATCTTGACTCAAACCATGAGCCTAAACGTGGAGTGTCCGTGAACTGCACCATGATTCGGAAAAGATTCAGCGTGCAGGGTAAGGAGGTTGGGAAGAAAAATCAGGAATTGACTTCCCTCCGATCCCAACTCTCATCCGCTCGGGATTATATATCTCAAGTCGAGGGACGGGCGAAGTACCATGAAGACCAGCTGGCCGAAAGGTCTCGTGACTTGGCTGAAAGTGAACGGGCTCTCAGAGAAGTCCAGGCACTTCAGGCCAACGAAGCCGCTCAGGTCGCTCAACTTGTAGAGGAGCTTAACGCGAAGGATAAGGAGCTTTCGGAGAAAGAAAAAGAGCTCAAGGAAAAGGATGAAGAGATGGTGTCGGGAATAGCCAGAGCCTATGTGAATGCTCATAAGGATCTCTTGGCCGAACTTCAAAAGCGCTATCTGAAGAGGACTTTTCTTGGATGGACGACTGCTCCCGGGGCGATGGTGAAGATAGTGAGGAGGAGGGCGAGGAAGAGAGAGAGAGTGAGCAAAATGTAAATCAGCCGGGGTGATCCTCACCGAATAACTTGTACAAATTATGAAATGAAATGGAATATCTCTTTGTTCAATGAATGGATGTGATTGGAAAATCTTCGAATTGCCTAAGTATTTGATTGTATGAGCATAGCGAAACATGAACTAAATGCCATTATTAATCTAAGTATAAAAGATCGGAAAGCACAATAAGCATGAGATCGGTGGGGGAGAAATGCTGAACGGACTTGGTTAAAATTGAAAATTTAACTTGAACACTTAAGATCGAACCTCGTTAAACCGAACCCAAACTTTAGCTCTTAATCTTCCAGAAAGGAGGTCGGCAATAAACTGGTAGGAAAAGATCTAGTGCCGCTTCATTTTATTTATCAACAGAGATCAGAATACACTTGACAGTCAGGAAATTCGACAACGGGTTTGAGAGGTCGGTAAATGATTTGGCGAGGCTTAATGAATATGAGGACTCATCAATAATTCAATTTTTGTGAGGAGAGATCGGAAATGTGACCGCCTAAAGAGGGATCTGAAACTATATAATCTGTTCAAAGAAGAATTATTATTGATTCTAGTGATCGTCCAAAATATTGTGTCGACAATGCCCCTCTTTACATAATTTCTATTAAAGGAAAAATTTCCGTATAGGAATTATGTAAAGATTCGACTCATATTTTGACGATTAGGTGTTCAAATTAGGAACTAAAGCACACCTAAGTTAATGACCTAGAAAATTAAAATCAACTTGGATCTAGAAACCAGAGGTTGATAACAGGAATGTAAATTGCATGAAATTAAAATCAACTTAGATCAAGGAACCAGAGGTTGATAACAGAAATGTAAATTGCATGAAATTAAAATCAACTTAGATCAAGGAACCAGAGGTTGATAACAGAAATGTAAATTGCATGAAATTAAAATCAACTTAGATCAAGGAACCAGAGGTTGATGGTGGAATTGCAGGAAATTAAAATCAACTTAGATCAAGGAACCAGAGGTTGATAACAGGAATGTAAATTGCAGGAATTTAAAATCAACTTAGATCAAGGAACCAGAGGTTGATAACAGGAATTAAAATTGCATGAAATTAAAATCAACTTAGATCAAGGAACCAGAGGTTGATGGTGGAATTGCAGGAAATTAAAATGAACTTAGATCAAGGAACCAGAGGTTGATAACAGAAATGTAAATTGCAGGAATTTAAAATCAACTTAGATCAAGGAACCAGAGGTTGATAACAGAAATGTAAATTGCATGAAATTAAAATCAACTTAGATCAAGGAACCAGAGGTTGATAACAGAAATGTAAATTGCATGAAATTAAAATCAACTTAGATCAAGGAACCAGAGGTTGATGGTGGAATTGCAGGAAATTAAAATCAATTTACAAGGCAAGTCTAACCTTGACACATGAAGTTCTTTCCCTGACGAAGTGTACTTAACAAGATACGGAAGGCCGATGATTAACGGAAAAGAAGTTGCAAGACTTGACCTATAACCCCATTTTCTTCAAATGCCCCTCTTCTGCTCCTGATTTTCTTCTTATTCTATGGAAAGCGCCCTCGCGGGTTTTCACTTTCTTTCCGTCCATTTAACCAGAAGCGCCCTTTCGGGTTTTCACCTCTAGTTTTTTTTTTTTAGGCGGCTATTCCCTGCAAATCTCATAGTAAAGTACGCGAGGTTATCAATTTTTTAAATTCAAATCTTATGGCAGAAATTTAACTAATCAATAGCGCATTAGTCAAAGAGAAAGGATAGTATTAAAAAAAATGAGTAAGCAGGAAAAACAAAAGCAGAACGAATGGAATATAACTTTATCATGGCTTTAGGAAAAATAGACTTTCAAAGGAAAAGGAAAGGTACAAGGATAGATCTCATATATTCCTTTTAGTTGGTTTTGAAGTCTTTTAACTGCCATATTCCAAGTTCTCCGAAGTCCCTTGCTGTGACGGTTGCCTCTCTATCCGCGGTTTCATGCCCCCTTCCTTATTCCTCCAGTTTGGTTCTTGGGACGCCCTTTTTTTTGGTTTTCACCCCAAGAAGGTTTTTTTTTTTTTTCTTTTTTTTTTAGGACGCCCTTTCGGGTTTTCATCCCTTCTCCTTTTTATGCATAGTATCTCTTGACAGTGTCGGCATTCACAGGTCTCGGGAATTCTTCACCGTCCATGTGGGTCAAGATCAAGGCTCCTCCAGTAAACGCCTTTTTAACCACATAGGGTCCCTCGTAGGTTGGTGACCATTTGCCCCGGGGATCGTTTTGGTTTGGTAGTACTTTCTTTAGCACTAAGTCACCGGGTAGGAATTCCTGGGCGACGTTTTTATCAAATGCTCGCCATTCTCCTCGATATAATTGCCCGTGACATGCTGTTAACCTTTTCTCATCTAGCAAGTTTAACTGATCCAACCTTGACTGGATCCATTCTGACTCACCAATGCCTGATTCCTTCAGAATCCTTAGGGAAGGAATTTCAACCTCAACGGGTAATACTGCTTCCATCCCGTAGACCAGTGAGTACGGAGTTGCCCCAGTTGAGGTTCTTATGGAAGTCCGGTATGCATGAAGAGCGTAGGGGAGCATGTCATGCCAATCCCTATATGTGACCGTCATTTTCCGGATTATCCTCTTTAGATTTTTGTTCGCAGCTTCCACCGCTCCATTCATCTGGGGACGGTATGGGGAGGAATTGAGATGTCGGATTCTGTATTGATCACACAGCTTCTGAATCTTCGGACCGTTCAGGTTCTTGGCGTTATCAGTGACAATTTCATTCGGGAGACCATGTCGGCATATGATATTGTTTCTGAAGAATTTGAGAAACGTGTTCTGCGTGATGTGAGCATATGATGTCGCCTCGACCCACTTGGAGAAATAGTCGATGGCTACAAGGATGAATCTGTGCCCATTGGATGCCTTGGGATTAATGGGACCAATCACATCTATGCCCCAGATTACAAAAGGCCACGGTGAGACGAGATTGAACAGCTTGTGAGGTGGCACATTTATCGGATCTGCGTAAATCTGACACTTGTGGCACTTCCGGAAATACTCGATGCAATCCTTTTCCATTGTGGTCCAAAAATACCCACGTCGCATGATTTGCTTGGCCATCATGTGTCCATTGGCGTGAGTTGCACAATTTCCCTCATGAGTTTCAAAAAGGATTCTCTTTGCCTCCTTTGCATCCACACATCTCAATAATTCACCGTTGGAGCTTCTTTTGTATAGGGTTTCCCCACTGGGAAAGTACCCCAATGCTAACCTCCGAATCATCTTCTTTTCATTTTTGCTTGCCCCTGAAGGGAATTCTCGGTTCTACAAGAGACCAGATGTCGTGATACCAAGGCTTTCCATCGAGCTCTTCTTCAATCATGAAGCAATAGTCGGCTCATCCCTTACTTTAATCTTCAACGTCTGAAATGTCCGCCCTTCTTCGATTTGAGCCATAACAGCTAGAGTAGCTAAGGCGTCAAGAAATTGATTCTTGTCTCTACTCGATGAGTGAAAGAGATTTCTTGAATTCCCGATCATCTCCAAGAAGTATTTACGGTAGGGGATTAGTTTGGGATCCTTGGTTTGCCATTCTCCCTTGACTGATAAATTATCGAGCCGAGTCTCCATACACCTCCAACTTTCTCGATTTTCATCTCTATAGCAACATGTAGACCCATTACACAAGCTTCATATTCTCGACATTGTTGGTACAGTCAAATCCCAACTTAGCAGCCTATTGGGAAGTGCTTTCCTTCCGGGATACTAGTACAGCCCCAATTCCATTCCGGATAGATTGATTGCTCAGTCAAAATACATTTCCCACACATCGATCGACCCTCTTCTTCGCAGTCTACTTCATTAATATGTTCGTCAGTGAACTCAAAATCGAGCTTCATAATCCGGATAGGGTTTTCCGCTAGAGGTCGCAAGAATTACGCTACCTTTCACCGCTTCCGGTCATGTAGACTATATCATACCGAGAGTATAACCGCCACTTGGCTATCCTTCCCGCACGAAGGGGCTTTCGAATACGATTCGATAGGATCCATCCGAGATAAGCCATGTCTTGTGATTCAACATGTAGTGCTTGAGGCGATTTGTCGTCTGTGCTAACGCGCAGCAAGTCTTTTCTAAGAAAGAGTACCTTGACTCACAATCATTGAACTTCTTGCTCGGGTAGTAAATGGCCCTCTTTTCGGCCGGTATCATCATCTGTCCCAAAACACATCCCATAGAGCTCTATTGACCGCCATGTACAGATCGAGGCCCGCCACAAAGTGACCAATCTTAGTGGGTTTGACAAATACCGCTTTGATTGTCTCGAAAGCCTTTTGACAATCCGAATCCCATTGGGTAGGATTGTTCTTCCGAGTAGTTCAAAATAGGCTCACTTTGGCGGTGAGATTAGAAATAAATCTTGAAATGTAGTTCAACTTTCCTAAAAATCGCGCACCTCCCTTTCTCGCTTTTGGGGACGGCATTTCTTGAATAGCTCGAACTTTGTCGGATCCACTTCTATCCCTTTCTCGCTACTATGAATCCCAACAGCTTTTCCCGATCTAGCTCAAGATGCATTTAGCAGGTTCACTTCAACTTGTATTTCTGAGCCTTTCGAGCACCCTCCTCATCACTGAACGTGGCTCTCTTCTCCTCGGATTTAATGATCATATCATCCACATATACCTCCACTTCTTTATGCATCATATCGTGGAATAATGTGACCATTGCGCTACCGTAAGTAGCCGGCATTCTTCAACCCGAAGGGCATGACCCGTAGCAAAATACCCCCATTGGGTGATGAAAGCGCTTTATCCTTGTCCTCCTTGTCCATCGAATCTGATTATACCATGATGCCACATCAATACACGAACACCAACCCAATCCCGCACAATTGTCAACTAACACATCAATGTGAGGGAGAGGGAAATCATCATTCAAAGTTGCTTTATTAAGGTACCTGTAGTCAACACACACCTCGACTCTCCGTCTTTCTTCACATCGGGACGACATTAGCCACCCATTGGGGATATTTGACTACTTCCAAGAATCCGGCCATATCGCTTTCTTGACTTCATCCGAACCTTGAGCGGTGTGTCGATTCATTCTCCTCGCCGCTTCACCGGATCGCCTCGGAATTAAGGGAATCTTGTGCGTCACTATCTGAGGGTCCAAACCGACCATATCATCATAGCTCCATGAAAATACGTCGAGAAATTCCTGCTGCACCGATCATATCTCCCAATTCCTCACTCTCCACTATCTTAAGTTCCCTTTTTACTTCTTCCGAACCTAAGTTTATTGTGCGAGTTTCATCTTCACAAGGCACGAGGGAGGGTTCATCTTTTTCATTGCTTTCTTCTGTAAGGTCTTCCTCAGAATTACTTGAAGTAATGGCAGTTATGGGGATTTCAAAATTAACCAGAGGAATTTCGGAGTCTATTGGATTATTAGGTGTTAATTGATGAATGGTCCTGAATGAATAAAGAATAGAACATGTTATAAGGATGGAATTAAAAAGGAAAGAGAGTATTGGATTTAAAATGCGCTATCAATTCATTAATATTAATGCCATAAGAAAAGGTCCATTTACAGTATTACACTTGTCACCATGGACAAAATGATCAAGTGTAGATAACCAGAGGTACTTTACTCGAAATTGAGTACAGGGATATCCTCCGTTGTCCAGTTGTCAAGCTCCTGCTCCTCAGCCATGGGTAAAACTAGGGCCTCATACAAGGAATCCAGTTGGATGACATCTATGGATGGATCATCTGGTGATCCTTCTGTACTTGCCGGATGTTGGATGACCGGTTTGGTGAAGATCTCCGTAATTCTCGGGACTATTTTCATTTTTTTCGTCTCCTGGTCGAACCTCTGATCCCGAAGCATCCTCCTCATCCAGAATTGCCCATCCACGAGGGCATCCTCCTCATACCCCAAACCACAACGGCCTATCTTCTGAATAGCCGGTATAGGCTCGACGATTCTTTGCAAGGCAGTGCCCAAGCCTTTCCCCTCTTGATACCCGTTTCTTGACATTACTTTGGCCACCATAGCCATAGCCCCTTCCTTCCCAGTATCTTGCAATTCAAGGGCACGAAAGAACTCTCCAATGATTCCTCACTGCTTCCACATAAGGAAGTGATTGCGGCTTGGTGACCAAGATGGCCTCTTCGCCCTTACCATGATGATTTTGCCGTCCCGAATGTATTTGATCTTACGGTGTAAGGTTGAAGGAACAGCGTTTGCAGAGTGGATCCACGGCCTCCCTAATAACATAGTGTAAGTTTACCAATGTTCATCACTTGAAACGTGACGTTGAAAGTACATGCCCCAACTTGATTGGCAAGTCAATGTCTCCCAAGACCTCTCTCCCGGTACCGTCCAAAGGCTCTTACCACCATTGCACTCGACGTATATGCGATTGGTCAACCGAGTTCGCCAAGGTCGCGCTAGGCAAGACATTGAGGGCCGATCCGTTATCGATGAGAACCTTGGCCACTATACAACCCTTACACTTCACGCTACATGTAGAGCTTTATTGTGCCCTAAGCCCGCAGGTCTACCTCCTCTTCGTAAAAGGCTACAGAGCCGATGCCCGGATTTGTCCTACTATTTTCTCAAACCGCCTTGAGTAATGTCGGGGTTCACAAAGGCCTGATCCAGGATTCTTTGTAGGGCTTGTCGGTGGACTTCCGAGCTCAGGATCAGTGATAACAGTGAAATTCGGGCGGGGGTTTTTCTCAATTGCTCCACCACGTCATACTCGCTCTGCTTCATTATTTGGAGCAGCAGCTTCTTCATCTTCCTTATGCTCAATAGGCTCGCTTCCTCGCTTTCTCAACCTCCTTCCGTGTTTCGGATGACTCTCCCATTTTTACTTTCCTTTCTCTTCTCTCTTTCTTCGCTCTCAGAACACCTCCCACTTCGAGTTATAAACTCGACTTCTTGCTCAGGTGGAGAAGGTTTTGTTGCAATAACGGGCCAAGAACTGGTTTGGGGAGTAATGTTGCTAGCAGGTCCAGCATAAGTCATCCTGAAATGCTCGTGAGGAGCGAAACATGGTTTTGGTGGTGTCGGAGGTGAGGCAAGGCTAGGGGCGGATGTGCTGCTTGACGCTCCCTGAGTAAAAACTTGGACATTATAGTTCCAAGGGACGCGTGAGTATTGGTGACAGAAGTCAGCGTAGTTCGGATAATCATATCGGCGGTGAGGCTACTGGGGGTGAGAAAGTGATTCTGGGCTTGGAGGTAGAAGTAGTTTGGCTGAGTCTAGCGGTGTTCACTTCCCCTTCTGCCTTTGTCTGGCATCTCAGAACTTTAAGAGATAACAAATTTCGGACTTCTTGCCTGAACCCCTCACAATCTTGCAGCTTATGGTCACCGCCTCCATGGTAAGGACACCCCGTACTCTCTTCAAATCCTGCTACCTGAGGGCAAAGGTGACCTTCTCTTACTGATATGGCAAAAATTTCTTTGAAATAAGGGACCAACTTGTCCACTTCCGGTGTTGATCCTTCTCCCTCAGACTCTATCATATTCACACCACTACCCGCATTATGGTTAGGTAGTGGGTTTGAGGTGACATTGGGGAGGGAACCATTTTCCTCGATTTTCAACCACCCGTTCCGGATTAGAGCGTGCACTCTCCCTCTGAGTGCCCCGCAGTTGTCAGTTGAATGCCCTTGTGCTCCTCCATGATACTCACAACGGGCAGTGGCATCATACCACCTAGGATATGGCGGCTGGATTGGGTCTAAAGGGACTGGTACGATTTGGTTTATACCGACAAGGTATCGGTATATTTCACTGAGAGGGAGGGGAAGGGGTGGATCAGGATTCCTTGGGGGTCTTGGGTTATTTTGTGGTGGTCGTGGTTGAGCTGGAGGATGAGGTGGTCTTGGTTGGAAATTTGCAGGTGGGGCGTATTGTGGGCGTGGTTGTGAATAATTAGGGAAAGGGGGTGGGATGTTTGCAATAGTTGGGCCATGAGAGGGAGGATATGGCCGGTAGTTATTTTGGGGGAATTGGGGAAAATTATTCTGTCGAGTGATGGAATGCACATCACTCTCCTTTTTCTTGCCAAAATTGGCAGTCTTTTTCACAGGGTTCTCAGTCAACTCCTGTAGCCTTCCTATTCTCAGATTAGCTTCAATTCTCTCACCGGCTTGGATGATATCTGAGAAACTGTTGGAGGTATTTCCAATCATCAGGTTGAAGTAGGGGGCCTTCAATGTTTCAATGAATAGGAGCAGAGTTCATTGTCGATCCACCGGAGGATATACTGCAGCCTTCTCCCTCCATCGTTGGGCATACTGCTTAAAACCTTCCCGGTCTTTCTGTACCAGGTTCTGGAGGTCCCTCCTTGTGGGTGCTGCATCACAATTGAATTTGTACTGCTTAAGAAAGGTATCGGCTAAGTCCTTCCAGGAGTGCAGCTTGCTCCTGTCCAATTGTATGCACCATCTCAGAGCTGCTCCGGAGAGGCTCTCGTGAAAGAAGTGAATGAGAAGTCTATCGTCTTCTGTTAAGGCAGACATTTTGGCAATGTAGGTTGCCAGGTGGATGCGGGGATCTGAGTTTCCGCTGTATTTGTCGAAATCAGGAACCTTGAATTTGGGTGGTACCACCACATCTGGCACCAATCTCAGTGACGACACATCGACTGAGCCATACATGTTCAACCCTTCTATTGCTCTCAATCTTTCTTCTAGGGCAGATAGTTTCTCGTTTTCTCTCACCCTATGTTCTCCTTCCACCGCATGATACGCTCCTCCAACCGGGAGCTGAGGGGTGGAGTAAACTGGAGGGATCGGGATTGAATGGTGAGGCTCGGCATTTGAGACGGCCGGGTAATAGGAAAAAGGTGGGTCATTATTTATGGTCACCGGATTGACAGTGATTGTCGGGTCCGGAATGGGAGACTGAAAGGTAAAAGAGGTTGAAGCTTGTTGAGGATCATTTGCTGTAGGGGGCGGAGGAGGTAATGGTGGGCTAGGTTCTGAAGCAGGTTTGTTCTGAGACATTTCCCTCATTAGTCTCATAATTTCAGAAAGCTGATCTTTCAACTCGGAGACCTGTCCCTGTAGGTTCTGTACTTGCTCCTGATTTTCCATTATCTTCCTCGTTCGAGATCTTGTTAAGTACACTCGCTTGGGTTGGATCGTGTGCTTGGTCAGACTTGCCTTGTTTGAATCAATATTGATTTCCTGTGAGGAGTAAAAAAAGAGAAAATTCTAAATAAACTTCGAATTTTGCAAAGAAACTAAAAGTCCTGGTCTGGACGAAGGATACAGTGGCATTTGAGAGCCAGGTTGAAATCTGTAAAAAGGATAATCGCCTCAGCTTTATCATGGCATCGTTCGATAGTCTGACCGTGAATGACGGGATTGAATGCGCATTTATGATACCTGTCCATATAGCGCATTTCAATTTTTCACATAACACTAGCGAGGAAGTTCCTACGGGAGTCATACTATTCATTCACAAATTTTGCTAAACAATGGTCCAAAAATCACTTCATTAACTGAGTAATTTGTACATCGTATCTTTTACATTGGCCTAGGCTCTGGAAGGTTCTTTATAATAAGATGACATCTTCTGAGATACTCATATAACCTTTCTTCTTGCTTGGCGGGGTCGAATACTCATATAACAATTCTTGTTTTCCCCGTGCTATTGTTCTCTCCAGCTGGTCAACATTCTCTTTCAGTCCTTGATAGAGAGCAGCTTGTTTTTCTTTCTCTTTCCTTTCTTTAGCACACTCTTTCAAGATATCGTTGATGAGTAGTGCTTGTTCTTTCAATTCGAGCTTCTTCTTTTTGTTTTCTTGCTTATACTCTTCGATGAGTATTTCTTGGTATTTCATCTTTTCCTGAAGCTTACTATTCTGCACTTTTGCTTCTTTGACCTCAGCTTGGAGAGAGTTTCTTTCTTTTTCCCACTGTACCTCTTGCTCTTCGAACTCTATCCTTTCGGCCCTTGCCTCTTCCTTGAGCTTTCTTACCCTTCTCTTAAGTTTCTGCTGTTGGTCCTCCAATTGTTTCATTCGTTCTTGCAGCTGTGAGTTCTCGGTATTTGCCTTTTGTAGCGAGTCAACCAAGCGATTATCAGCTTCCTCTAATAGGGCGTCTTGGCGAGGGTTGTCGTCCTTGAATTCTACGGTAGAGCGCTCTTGGTCCCTATCAGCTCTCCATTTAAGGTAATCGCCCGAGGCACTTGGGCCTTTGGGTGATCTCTCCATTAGAGTGATATTTTCCCAAGACTTGCGAGCCATTTTCAACCCTTCTTCTTCCTTGAGCTCATGGTAGAAGTGACCTTGGTGGTATTCTTTAATGTTGATCATGGACTGTGTTGAGCCAAACTGCCTCATTACCAGTGCTGGAGTGTAACTTGTATACCCGGTTATTCCAATTAGGGACACCGACTGAATACCTCCTGTACCAATCAAGATGGGTTGGCTTGACGTCCACAGCTTCCTCCAACAGTAATCATGGCTATTGAAACTCAAAATCCGTTCCCGCCACTGTTTTTCATTCTTCGAGCTGATCACTAACCGGATCATCTTCTCAATGAGAGGCTGGTCAAGGTACCAAGTCAATCCTTTTGTCTCCACAGGACACATGTGACTGATAGTCCAGAGGTATAATAACTGAGAGCAACACTTAATGGACCCTTTCCCCTGTTGTCTGCAGTAAGTTAGGGTTAACAAGGTTTCGGCAAGAATTGCCAGACGGATTGATCCCCGCCTTCCTATCGTCCAAAATACCTCCATCGCACCGCAAGTGATGATCCCCAATGGCCCCGGAACAGGATCGGACCATAGATTCCCAAGGCGAGTGCCACGGAAGCTTGATCCCACCGCTTTCTCTTAGAGGTGATGATCTAATCGCTTCTCAAGGTACGCCCAATGCCATCCATGCGTGTTCCTTTGATCGCTCGACTTTACTTCTTCCGGGGAGAACCCAACATATGTGCCAACCGCTTCAGGATCGCCTATGCTCGAGGTGTAAGTAGATCCGGTTCTGCAATGAGTATGGGATCCCCAGCAATGCCTGATATTCCTCCATAGTGGGGGCCGTATCAATGTCATTGAAAGAGAACACTCCGTACTTAGGATTCCAAACTGACAACATGGCTTTTAATGCCGGGATTTAGACCTTGACTTGCATTAAGGTTGCAATCCTCTCGTACTTTTCTTCAAAACGTGCCTTGGCCTGATCGGGAAGCGACCTCCATCCGTTTGACAGACCCTCTAGGCTATTCATTCTGACCTCTATTTTATTCAGATCTAGCAAAGGTAGCGGGCTAGCAGGTGCCTCGGAAGCATCATTTTGCGAGGGTACCGGACTATGAACTGATTCGGACCAAAGTTTAGCATTCTGAACCTTTTCTGCCGACTGACCCGAGGATGCCATGATAAAAATGATGCCTATCCTTTACTGCACTTGGTTTGGTAACGCTGCGGAAAATTTGTTAGTAAGACAAATTAGGTAATTTTGAATCATATCTGTTGTGAGTGACACTTACACATTTATCAAAGTAGGTAAATGTGGAGGCGTGTTAGTAGGATTCAAGTTTACCCTCACAAGAAATTAAAAAAAGGAAATTAAATCAGAATAGTGTAAGAGTAAGTATGCCCTTTGTCCTATAGTAGGGAGACTCTAACACCGTAAGCGCTACCTATCCGGATAGTTCTATCTTATGAGGCGCTTTACTACGGCTTTCGGCTATCGTGACGGTTTAGCTCAGGATCTAATTTTCTAATAGCCACAGTTCCCAAATTGCCCCTCATCAGAAATGAGAGCCCCATCCTACCCCCATGATATTATCGGGAAAATTCCACGGGTATCACGGTAAATAGAACGAGTTTCAATTTGAGCAGAAGCCTTCACGGATACTAACGGGGTAAAACCCACGGGTACCGCTACATGACTCCCTCCTACTTTCCTAAAAGGGTAAGAAAGCCCGGGTTAGGACCATAGTGTGTGAGGACATTGTGTAAGTGTTCAGTGTGTGAAGGGACACTTTTACCTCTTCCCAATTCAGGGGGATTTTATTTTTCCATTCTTTGAAATGAAGAGCACTGTAGGAGATAGAACAGGCAAAACAAAATAGTTAGTAGCAATAATAATTAGCATATAAGACATCGCCGAGTGAGCCCCTCTAAATATAATTTGATCGGACAAAAATTAAGCCTACTTTTGGACCTCTAGACTGGGGTTGGGTCAATATTTCCCCAGTGGAGTCGCCAAGCTGTCGCAATGGGATTCTGCGGTCGCCTGGACGATCACTCACCGAAGTGGGAAAGAGTGAGGAGTCGCCACCTTAGTTTTGAGGAAAACTAAAGAAAACCATTTGAGAGAAAAAAAAATGATACCACTTCAAGGCAGAGATTCTAGGTTCGGGGTCCGTAAACGGGTGGGGAAGGTGTTAGGCACCCCACCTCGTCTCTTAATGAGGGTAGGTAGATTTAATTTTGCGTCCTTTATAAATTAGTTAGAAGGGCTTGAACGGGAATGTTAGTCCTTTTGGTAAAAGGAATGTTTGATTTTTCACTGATTAGGATCACCCAGATACATAAGTAAATGAGACAGCCTTAGTGAACGGGTGTGAGAATCGGATAAGAACCCTCCTCCGATCTCTTTTAAGTTGTTTATTAAAATTTGAGGGGAGACCGGATAAGAACCCTCCTCCGATCTCTTTTAAGTTATTTATTAAAATTTTGAGGGGAGACCGGATAAGAACCCTCCTCCGATCTCCTTTAGAGTTATTTATTAAAATTTTGAGTTGAGACCGGATAAGAACTCTCCTCCGATCCCTGTTTATTAAAATTTTGAAGGGAGACCGGATAAGAACTCTCCTCCGATCTCTTTTTACGTTTATTAAAATTTTGGATTGAGACCGGATAAGAACTCTCCTCCAATCTCTATTAAGTATTTATTAAAATTTTAAGCTGAGACCGGATAAGAACTCTCCTCCGATCTCTTTCGGATTAGCAGGAGCCAGGAAGGGGCTTTGCCGATCTCCCGAATTTCAATTTCAGCTACATGTCACAAGAACCTAAAACCAAGGTTTCTGGCATTCAAAATGCTGGAGATAAGGTTTCTTGATACCCTATGACTAAATGGGTAATACTAAACTCGATTTACCGACCTTCCATGTAGTCATTTCACGCATACCTATTAATGTCCGATCTGTTCTGTCTAGTTTATTTTGGTTTTATTCCTCTTCATGGCATCTTGCCGAATTCCCGTTCACGTCGGCCTAATAGTTTGGCTATTTTCCTGACGTGTTATTCAAGCTCTCTTTTAAAAGAGGACCTTAAGTTGCAGATACCTATATTTTGCCTGACCACTTACACGCTACTAGGAGCTAAAAGCTTGTATTCAGAAATGACGAAAATTGATGAAATGATGGATCGATCACTAAAGAGAATTCGAGAATAACGTTCTTTGAGATTTTTTTTGCTTAGAATAAACTTAGTGAAAACCGCGTACGTAAAGAGAACAAAAAAAGTGCGAAAAGTAAACGCAAATACTTAATAAAACAGTAATATGAACTCTTACCTGTGAGGAACCAAATATATTAAAATAACTGTGAGGTGGTAAATAGTGATGAAGATAGCGGATTGATCAGCCTGAGAGTTGATGTCTGTCGTGAAACCGAGAGATGCTTTAGCTAAAAGGTAACCGGGTAAGAATCAGGTGGAAGGAAGTTGAGCTTGAACAGAAGAAAGGAAAGCAGAGATGATGAGAGTATGACCAGATAATGAACAAACTGGAAATGTAGAGTTCCAGTATTCAAAATCTTTTTCAAGAAAACACTCCTGAAAACTAGTTTCAAAAGTCTTTTTAATCACTACAAAACAGCAGAGTAACAAACTGAATGAAGTTTCAGAGTTCCTCCACGATAATAGCAGCCTCTTGTCTATATTTTTTGTCCCTCTTTGAACAGTTTTTCATGCAGGTATTTATAGGAATCGGGTGCTCCCCATGAAGGGTCAGGATTTATTTTGAGGGAGATGGAGGGTCAAGATTTTGAAGTACATGATCGGATGTTCAGGAATTAAAGAGAATCAAAACGAACGGCTGAGATCGCTTCCCAGAATATTTGTCCTTTTCCTCTTTTAATCTGACGGTCTTGAATCCTCTTGTCCGGAACAATCTGAGGGCTAAGAGTGAAAAACGCTGGTATTGTCGTCTTCTCTTTTGATCCAAGGGTTCCGGATTCATCCTTACAAGTGAGATCAATGGTGGAGATTGGGATGTCTGGATTTGTCATGACATACCACGGCACTGTCGGCATTGCGGGCGATTCTTAGGAGTGCGGTGGAGATCTCTGCGCCACGCTTTAACTACCTCGGCTCGATTCGGCGGTTATTGGGATTTGTCTTATTCTTTTTGTCTTCCGATCCCTCCCCTAGCTCCTATTCCGATCTCTCATGCTGATCTCCTATCTTCCGATCTATTATTCCGATCTCTCCTTTTCTCTGGTCCGGTCTGGTCAAAGCATTAATTGTCCCTCGATTCCCGAAGCGTCCGCTTCGTTTTCTGTTTAGCAATAAATGCTCATTTTTCCCTATATATACCTGTCGCGGAGACATTTTCTTTATCGACTTTCCTCTCTTCTTTTCTTACTTACCTGTTCTATTCGGTGGAAGTTCTGGCTATAACTGTGGCTTTGATCTTTTTCCGATGGGCTCTTTTACTCACCGACTGAAAATTTACGATCCTGGTGATCGAATGACCTTAACTGACGATGGTGAGAGGACCGGATTTGACCGATCTGTATTGCGGACCTCGGTTGTACCGATCTCGAATCGCTCAACTGAGTTCATTCGGCTTCTCATCGCATTGGGTGTTCCGACAGCGTCTTTCCTCCACATTGTGTGTTCCGGTAGTCGGTTTCGGGTGGTAACATCGGTGATGATGTCTCTCATCCTCATGGGAGTCATAATCACCCCATCTGAGCTGTACATCTGTCCGATGTCAATAGCCGGTCTATCGAACACATCTTTTGATTCAGCCACAAGACTAGGCTTTGACATAGACCTTTTAGATAGGATGTTCCACCGGTCTCTAGAGATCGCCCAAATGATGTAATCCTGAAATGTAATCAGATCTCTAGGGATTGCCCAAATGATGTAGTTAGACCCTTATTGTAGTCTGATCCCTAGAGATCGCCCAAATGATGTATCTTATTTTCAATGCAATCCGATCTCTAGAGATCACAGAAATGATGTGATCCAATGTTAGTGTAATCCGATCCCTAGAGATCGCCCAAATGATGTAATCCGATCTTTTGAAAATAAAGACTATTTTGTCGGTTATCATCTTATTATTTTTGCATTGATTATTTCTCCGATCTCTAATGTGGTTATCCGATCTGGTTCCTTACCTGAATGACACTTAACTGATCCTTTATTCAAAATATTTAACTTATTATGCCGATCTCCAATTAACCGATCTCTGAACATTCGGATATTTGAGAAGTGTCAGAACAGCTGTCTAGTCCCACCAATCGATGCGCTGCCTAGAACCTCGCGAGCATTAAATGCTCGGACTAGTATAAATAGGGGTGGGAGGGTTAGCCAGTTGTTCTCTCATTCCATTTTCAATCCCCTGCTCACAACTTCGAAGTTCTCTCATTTTCTCCAGTCTCTCCGACGCCGATCAGACTCCGGTAAGGACTTTGATCTTCTTTCTTGTTTAAGTTCTTTGTTTCTTTTAAAAATGAGCGGTGTTGAAGGTCAGAGAGCGGCGAGCCCTCCTTCCATTCAGTTCTCATGGTCATCGTCTGACGAAGAAGAGGCAGTCGGGCCCAGCGTGCAACCTAAACCCCCTAGGGTCTCTGCTCCAGGTCGGGGTCGGGTCATACCGTCAAGGCTTGCACCACCTTCAAGGAGAGAGACCCTTCCTATAGACGAGCTTCCGTCGGTTCTTCGAGAATCCGATCTGCAATCGTTTGTTCAAGAATACAATATTTGTCTGATTCATATGGTGATCAAGTGCCATGGCGATCTTCGTGTCGATCACTCTTTTGAAGAGGATGACATGGTCATGGTGTCTGAAGAAACGATTAAAGGCGATCCGAGATTCCCTCTAGCCGATTTCTATAAGGAGGTCCTAAAATTTCACGAATATCCATTGTTCAAATCCACCCCAACTCGTGGCGGATCTTGGTTGCTTTCAGAGGTCTATGCCGAGCTAAGGGAATCAGACCTACGGCTAAGGTGTTCGCCGAGCTACAGGTGACTCGCCGAAAGGATGACGAACACCGGTTCTTTCAGCGAAGCCTCGTTGCGGACTCTTTTCGATCTGCCCTCATCCCTTAAGAATTGGAAGAACCGGTTCTTCATTACGAGGAGTAAAGATCCGAGTGCTTTGAGGACTTTCCTCGTATTTGGTGGTACCAGGGCCCTCGCCGAAGCACTTTACCGAGTCAAGAGGAAAGCTTGATAGTGATGGAGCTGAAAAGTCAGGCCACCACTCTAAAATATTCTGTCCAAATGCGGTGATCGCGAATCGCACCATTGGACCATGCAGCGATCACCGCCGAGATCGCGAACTTCCGCTCTCGACCTCGGCATTGGTATTTTCTATATCTCGGTTCTCGGGACCTTAGCGATCTCACTAACCTCTTTTACGTGCGGTATGGCGGGTGGTGAGGGTTCTAGGAAGCGGAAGAAGGAAAGAGAGATCTCGGAAGGTAAAGGAGATGAAGCGTTGAACGTCTTCAAACACCGATCCACGAACACAGGAGATACAAAGAGACCCTCCTCAACCTTGGTCCGTCGACCATTGAGGTCGAGATCTCCTCCTAGATCGGAAGAGCGACCCCGCCACTCTCGATTATTCCAAGCACGGAAGGGGCCTTCTCAATCTTACGGGAGGACCTCTTCTCGTGGCGCTCGACATCGATCATCGCTTGAAGAATAACCGATGTTAGGGAGAACTCCGATTTTGCCAAAGTCACGGGATCTACCATCTTTTTCAAGAGGATCGGGACAGGCTATCCTGAGAATGGTCTCGATGATATCTTGACTCAAACCATGAGCCTAAGCGTGGAGTGTGCGTGAACCAGACCATGATTCGGGAAAAGATTCAGCGTCTGGGTAAGGAGGTTGGGAAGAAAAATCAGGAATTGACTTCCCTCCGATCCCAACTCTCATCCGCTCAGGATTACATATCTCAAGTCAAGGGATGGGCGAAGTACCATGAAGACCAGCTGGCCGAAAGGTCTCGTGACTTGGCTGAAAGTGAACGGGCTCTCAGAGAAGTCCAGGCACTTCAGGCCAATGAAGCCGCTCAGGTCGCTCAACTTGTAGAGGAGCTTAACGCGAAGGATAAGGAGCTTTCGGAGAAAGAAAAAGAGCTCAAGGAAAAGGATGAAGAGATGGTGTCGGGAATAGCCGGAGCCTATGTGAATGCTCATAAGGATCTCTTGGCCGAACTTCAAAAGCGCTATCCTGAAGAGGACTTTTCTTGGATGGACGACCTGGCTCCCGGGGGCGATGGTGAAGATAGTGAGGAGGAGGGCGAGGAAGAGAGAGAGAGTGAGCAGAATGTAAATCAGTGGGGTGATCCCAGTAGAATAACTTGTACAAATTATGAAATGAAATGGAATATCTCTTTTGTTCAATGAATGGATGTGATTGGAAAATCTTCGAATTTGCCTAAGTATTTGATTGTATGAGCATAAAAGATCGGAAAGCACAATAAGCATGAGATCGGTGGGGGAGAAATGCTGAACGGGACTTGGTTAAAATTGAAAATTTAACTTGAACACTTAAGATCGGAACCCTCGTTAAACCGAACCCAAACTTTAGCTCTTAATCTTCCGAAAAGGAGGTCGGCAATAAAACTGGTAGGAAAAGATCTAGTGCCAGTTCATTTTATTTATCAACAGAGATCAGGAATACACTTGACAGGTCCGGAAATTCGACAACGGGTTTGAGAGGTCGGTAAATGATTTGGCGAGGCTTAATGAATATGAGGACTCAGCATTAATTCAATTTTTGTGAGGAGAGATCGGAAATGTGACCGCCTAAAGAGGGATCGGAAACGAGATTAGCTGTTCAAAGAAGAATTTTTATTGATTCTAGGGATCGGCCAAAATATGGTGTCGACATCTACTATTTACATTAATACCAAAATACATTACATAAGTTTCAATTACATATGAGGAAGTAAAAGTTAATTACAAAATCTCAAAATAAAACCTAGTGTCCCACCAATGCACTGATGACGGTGAGGTGACACGGACACTATGCAGAGCTACAGGAGGTCTCACCCAGTCTGTGGTCTACTGGGCTCTCGGTCAGTATCTCCAGAACCTACGCGTGGCAAAAGCAATGCGCTAAGCAATAATACTTAGTGGTGCCAATAATAAAATAAAAAGAAATAACAAAAAATTAAATATGCAGAGAATGTATTGATGTCTTATTGCAATTAAATTTTCAATGAGTATTTGTAGTCTTACTTATTTTGTACTTGTTATATTTATTATTTCGTAAAATTTATCCACTTTCATTTTTGGTTGCCCAAGTAACCTATCTTGAGCGATCGGTGGATAAGCGGTGGCGCAGCCTTTGGGTATCAAGTACCTCGGGCCGTCACACCATCGGTCACATATGTATCTCCCGGTGTACAACAGAATAGCTAATAAGCTGTAATGACATCAGGCACAAGGCCAAATCTCAATACAAGGTCAGAATGGCTAAAAGCCATGAAATCACAGAATGGCATAATGCCATGTGCAGTACTGCTAACTGAACCCTATTGGCATGCCAAACTATCCAAACCAATCTTGTTAGGTATACTAGGGCATTTGACACTTTTGAATCTTTCAATTTTTGAATTTCAAGTTTTGGTGTTACTATTCCCTTCACTAATCAACAAAAATATTGACTTTTGCATAGAAAATAGGTACATTGATTTTAACACTCCCAACATACCACATTTTGCATTCAAAATTTGTTGGTATTGGTTAACAATATCATTTCTAAGCTTAAAATTTATGGAGCAGAATTTTTAGTTTTTATACCCAAACTTTACTGTTCCATTAGTTGCTGTTGCAGTGGGAATTTGGGAAAATGACAAACATGAAAGTTGTTCCTTATTTTGTCTAGTTGAATTTCTTTTTTTGAATCACTCCATTTGGAGTTTTGTAGCTCAAGTTATGGTCCAAAAACCACAACTGGCGGGATTGAAAAATTTCAGAACTGACCATATCTACAGTGCAGTAAACAGTAACTTCCACTCTCTTGTTGAATAGGTTCTGGTCATAACTTGGGGTAGGTTCCTTCATAAAAGTTGTTGGTCTATATCTCAGCTTGTTGATGTAAAAATTTCAGGTCAATTGGGCCATTCTACAATGATTTATGGCCAAATGAACAATTACTATTCATTTGGTCATTCTGCAGAAACTGGTTGCAGGACACCCGGATTGGTGCAAGTTTTTGGTACACTTGGTTTGGTCTTATGGGCATGGTTTCTTCACAAAAGTTGTGCCATTATGTGTCTAGTTTCTTGTCCAATTGGCCAAACACCAATTGAACCTACACAGCCAAAGTTATGGCTGTCCAAACAGGCTGGACTCACAGCCACACCTGCTGCTCTCACTAGGCAGCATACCAAATCAGTTTGTCATGCTATAATTCACTCTAAATTATGGTCAACTAACCTCAAATGGTCACTAATTGACCATTAGAATATTCATTCGCCATTACAGAAGCAAAGTCCAAGTTTCTCTCGAAAACCCTAATTCCCCATTTCAAATTCACACAACATACCTTAGTTAAACACACTAATTCATTATCCATATATATATATATACTTTAAACATCATCTCTAGTCCATTCTAAGCCCATCAAAACAACCAACCTTATCCCTTCCTTAGGGCTGCCGAATTCCATGGTGTACATACACATAAGTTTTATTTCATTTAATTTACACTTTCATACTCATTTTAAGTCCCTAACATGGAATAAGAGAGATAAATGCATAAATAAGCACTAACCTTTTTGAGCAGAATTTTTCCAAGCTTGAACTTCACTTTCTTTCTTTTTCTAGGCTGCCAAACACTTTCCCAAGAGGTATAGACAAGTTTTAATGAAAGATGTCTAGGGTTTAGTAGTGAGAATTCATGGGAAATGGAAGTGATGAAAGAAAATTTTTATGGAGGGAGATGAAAGAAAGGGTCACGGCTAGATGAAGAAGAAGAAACCAGAAATTGGTTTCTTAATTTGTCATTTTTCCCTTTTTAAAGAATTTTAATTGTGTTGTTGAATGGTGATTAGTGGAGGGCATTTAAATGACATCATAATGATGTCATAATTAGGGATTTAAGTCATTTTCTTTTTCTTTCTTTTTTATTCATTTTTAATTTAATTTTTAGCAATATTTATTCATATTTTAGATCATAATAATTATTTACTTAACTGGACAAGTCGGCCAAAAATCACCTCTGAAGGCGAAATGACCAAAATGCCCTCCATTTGGCTTAACGGGTCAAAATTGTCTGTACCGATTGAAAAATTTTTCTAAATATTTTCTTGGCATTGTAATGCCATAGGAACCTCAATGACCCTTCTCGGGAGTCCCAAAAATTATTTTATAAATTTTCCTTCAGATCTAGGGCTCCTAGTTGCGAGAACCGCAACTTCCCACTAGGTTGCCCATCGCTTGGGCACCGGCTCATTTAACTTAGTTGTATTTTATTTCTAAAATTTTTCCTAAATTTTTCTTATTAATATTTGAGTTAATTATGGTTCCTCACTTTAGTTTAAATATTTTTCCGGACGTTCTAGCTGTCCGGACCGACACTGGTCACCGGGACAGTAGAATGTATGGAGTTGCTACAGGGAGGGTGTTACAGCAGTTGCAGCAGTACTTAGACAAAGAAAAGACAAAAATTATTTACTACGCGAGCAAGACACTTGAAGATCACAAGTCAAATATGCCACTATAAAAAAGGAATTTCTGGTTGTTTTCTTTGTAATTGACAATTCAAATCCTACCTAGTGAGATCAAAATTCATTGTATACACTAGCCATACAGCTCTTTGGTATCTCTTGAACAAGAAAGAAGCAAAACCAAGGTTAATCCATTGGATACTTCTCCTAAAGGAATTTGACCTAGAAATTAAAGACAAAAGAGGAATAAAAAATGTAGTTGTTAATCATCTCTCAATGTTGAAACAAGAAGAGAGGGGAGATACAAATGATTAAACACCATTAGATGAGTCCCTTCCATATGAACATCTCCTGTCTATAACTTAACCTTCTTTGTAACGCCCTTATTTGCATAGCCTGGTATATTTCACTATTAGATGACGGTGTCGGTCCAGATAATTAAGAGAATTAGAACCACATCTAAGATACCTAGATAAGCCCTGAACACAAATAATTAGTAATTGTCAAATAGTTAAGTATAAAGAAGAAAAACAAAGCATAAAAAGTTAATGAGCCGGGAGTCACAGTGATGGGTGACCTTCTCGGGAAATGACTGTGAGGTCAGTCTAAACTCAAATTTCGAACCAGAAAATGTGATGTTACAGTCCTTAGGACCATTGCGAACACAGTGGAAAAGAGAAAATCACGAAAAAGAATTATTAAGCAGGTCAAATACTTAGGTCAGGGACCAGAAGAAATATTGAATTACTTACAAACTGGATCGAACCGGCACAGGGCAATTTGGTCAATTCACCCCTAGAGTTTACTCCTGACCAAACTATCCAATAAAATCGGAGAAATGAAAATTTCAAAATGTAGAATTAAATTAAAGAAGAATTAAAAAATGGAGGAAATAGAAAAAGAAAAGAAAAAGTAAATTATTACATCATCCAAGTGACCCAACCGTGACATCATTAAATGATTTTAATTTATTTAAAATTTTGACTAAGTAAAAATCAAGATAAAAGAGCATAAAACAAATATAAAGAAAAAAGAAAATTCATTGTCTTCTTCCATCAAAAGGAGCTGGCCACACTCACTCTCTCTCTCTCTCTCCATGGTTTTCACTATTAAAGATTGATCTCAAGCTTTTGATCCCATCAATTAATCGTAAATTCCCCAAAATTTTGCAGGAGCGGAAGCATGAAAAACACAGGTTTATATCATTGAATTCAAAAATTTTCACTTAAGGTCACATGCATCATGCAAGATTTGTAAAACCCCTATGTTCGGTAGTGCATTCTACCGTTCCGGTGACCAGTGTTGTCCGGACAGATAGGATGCCTAGAACTACACCTAGATATGGATGAGGAGACATAAAATAATAAAATACAAGAAAAGAAAATACAAGAAAAACAAAGAAAAAATAATAACAATGAAATGTAACCAAGTTAAACGAGCCGAGAACCCTAGCGATGGGTGACCGCATCAGGAAGTTGTGACATTGACCGTTGACTAGCCTTGGACCGTGGGAAACCCTGGAAAATATTTTTAAGACTTAAATAGAAATCTATTGAAGTATAAATACCTTTAGAAATATCAAAGAAAAATTAATTAATTAGTACAAAGAAAAGTGAGAAATCGAGAAAACGACAAAACTCGGTGTTACTGAAAAATCGGGAATGCAACCCGAACAAGGACATTGTGATCATTTGACACCCCGAGTTGTCTTTTGACCTAAATGTCTATTAAAAATACATGATATTACACTTGGAAAATATTATGAAAAATTAAATTGGTGGTACCTAATGTAAATAGCAAAAATTGAGAGTTAAATGAGGGAAAATGAAACTTTTGAATAAATAAACAATTAACCTTCACATAGTGCTCCACTAACTCACCAAAGTGGACCACTGCATCTTCATTTTGGGTAGATTATTCATCATCTTCCTCACCTCTCAAAGACCAGCCGAAAATGGAAGAATGAAAACCTCCATCGCCGCATGGTTTTGAAGCTTCATGCAAGCATGATCCAAGCCTCTTTCCTTGCACTTTCCTTCATTAAATGTTGTCCATACACCTTGGGCAGTAGATAGGCAGCAAGAAGATCAAGTTTAGTCAAGGTTTTAAAGAGTTTCCAAAGTGGTAAGTAGGTATTTTTGATGCTTGCTTCATTAAAGTTTGTGTAGATGTTATGGGTAGTTGAATTGTGGAAAGATTTTGGAGTTTGATGTTTTAAGGGAGATGTATATTCTTGGAAGCCATGGAAGCTCCTTAAGGGCAGTTTATCCTTGCATGTAAATGGTATATTAAAGTGTTGATGAAGGGTTTATATGTATAGGAATAAATTGGGTGATGTATACCAAATGTATATGTGAGTGTACACTAGATTTTGGAAGCTTGGAAATTAATTCAAAGAGAGGTACAATTCAGCAATGTGAAGTGTGGACCTAAATGTGTTATTTCATGGTTTTATTTAAGGAATATTATTGTTGAATTATGGTACTTATTATGGCAGCATGTGTATGTGTATTCGAGTTTGAGTTTGGACATGTGAATGAGTTATATTATGTAGTTAAATTGCGTGTAATTTGGACTTGGTAAATTCTGTACTATAAGGTGCATATTGAGTGTGATTATAAGCTGCCAAAATGACCAATAATGTGAAGTAAAATGTGTTTAGGTTATGGTACAAACCAGAATTGGCATGATTGTGTAATTTGGTAAGTGTTAAATATATCCTTTGATGAGTGATGGATAATGTGCAATAGGGCAGTGTGTGTTTTGGCTTAGAACCTTAAGTGTGTGGCTCTAATTGGTATGAGACCAATTATAAGTAAAACTAGGCACAAAATGTGCCAACTTTCATGAAGGAAGCTTACCAAAATTCTGCTTGGAAGGTAACTTGAAAAATGACCAAATCCGGATTAGTGCATTTAAGGCCTGAAAATTGACCATTTGGGCAGCAGTTAGTGTTTTGGCCATAACTCACTCAAAACAGGTCCAATTGACCTAAAATTTTTACCATTAATAGTTGAGACATATATCTACAAGTCTTATGATGACACCAAAGCCCAAAAATGACCATAAGCAAGTCAAATAGCTTGCATAATTTCGGGTCCAAAAACTAGCCGAACCAAAAGTGACCTAAAGTCACCATTTTGATACATTTTGACCAGAAACAGTAAAATGACCATAACTTGGTCTACATAATTCAGAATAACCTGAAATTTTGCCCCGCATGCAATAAGACATAGACCTACAAGTTTGTAGTTTTGATCGAAACCCGAAAACAGAGGGAACTAGGTCATCCGGCTAGGTCAAATTAGTATAACGAAATCCTACAAATTGAATTAAAGCAATGTACATGGAAATGAATTGGGTAACATGTACCAACCCTAAAAGGCTACAAATGTGACATATTGGTAACATTAAAACCTAATTCACCTAGATTGCATGAGGGTCAACATCTTAAGTTGACTAAGGAAATAATAAAATTCAATAAATTAAGTATTAAGCCTTATTGTTAGAGACGGTTTAAATGAGTACTGAAACACTTCAGATTGTGTGTTTGATTAGCAAAGACTTCGAGAAAGGGAAGGAAACACTGAGTCAGAGGCAAGAGACAGTTATCAGAGGTTTGTGTACAATAGTTATTTCTTTTGAATTTTTCAATTAAAATAAATTATGATTATTGTATGTTAATATTTTAAATTGTGTTTATGCATAATAATTTTGTTTTCTTATTTTCTACTTAAAAATTTATTTCAACATTATAGTTTTAAATTGTGTCTGTGCACAATACTTTTTATATTCGCTGCTTTTACTAGAAAATTTATTAGGAGAAATGAGTTATGAATACTTTTTTATTGTTTTGGCTTTGAGAATCTTACTTAGAAATTATTGTGTTGCCTACTTTGGAAATGAAAATTTTGAGATAAAATTTGATTTGGGAATTGTATGAAATATTGTGATTTGGAATTGTTTTGATTCACACTTGGCATGACACTGTTATTATATTCCTCCCTCTTTGACTTATTAGTCTGGGGTGGGTGTGATTATGTTCCTCCCTCTTTGACTTGCCAGTCTGAGGTGAGTGTGGATGAGTTCTCATTATTTAGCTAGCTTTCTCCCTCATTGATTTCGATCATTGGGGTGAGTGTGTCTTGTCATGGTGTACAACACGGCATGTGCAGAAAAATTGTGTCATGGCCTAAATTGTGTTATTGATTGGCAACACTGTATTATTCAGTTATTTGATCAAATGGTGTTATTGATTGGCAAAACTGTGTTATTCAATTGTTTGATCAAATTTGTGTTATATGAACTTTGTAAATTGTGAAATGGAATTGTGAATTATTTGATTTGTTAATTGTCAATAAAAGATTTATATAGCATTTCAAATTGTTACTGTGAACCACTTAGTAAATTTTACTCAGCGATAGCTTTTCATTGCTATCGCAGGTAGACAGACTGACAGGGCAGTAGACTAGGTTGCTAATGCTATATTGAGAGTTCATCGGGTATAATGAGTATACCATATTTTGCATTTTGCATTGTAATGTATGTTCACTGTATCTATATAGTGTTCTTGGTTTTGAGCAGTTGTAAATTTAAAATTGTACATTAAAGTTGTAAAATAAGTTGTAAATTATTTTGACTTATAAAATTTGTGATATATTTCTTTTATCTCAGCCTTTGAAAATACTGAAAAATTATTGTGGATTTGAGTTGAGAAACATATTGTGTTGATTAAATGTTAGAGTTTGAGATTGAGAAATATATTTGAAGTGCTTTTCTGAGTTTTGAAGAAGCTGTTTTATTTAAAATACAGATGGCACTCATGAAAATTTTCTGAAATTACTAATAATTCAAATGTGTTAGCTGTTTCACTTCAGTTTAAAAATTTTTAACACCTGTAAATAGTGCTCACCACTGTAAAAAGAAGTAAGAACTGTTTTAAAATCCCTTGTAGTGTATTTAATGGGTTATTAGTAGACGAAGTTGGTAATTCATTAGGTATAACATGGGATCATGTTATGCCTTACAGAGGGGTAGGGTGTGACATGTTTTAGTGGTATCAGAGCAAGTTTTTAAATTATGTTTTTACCTGTAATTTGATTATTCTTTCTTCATAGTACAACTGCTCAATGTCATTGTTTGATACGTACAGTACATTACGTTATAAATATGCACTAACAGGAGAAAATCTCCTCGTGTTATTTGTTCAGGAGGTCTAAGATCCTCGCATTGATTATAGAAGAGGGTGATCGTTCAGTCGATCAATCTATAGAGGCTAAGGCACAAGAGGATGCCCCAACCCTACACAATGTCAGTGGATCAGCAGCACCAACCCCCTCAGTACTGCAGTTTCCTGCTCAGTTTGCTCAGTAGATGGCTGCAATGTTCCAACAAATGGCTGGTAATATGCCTACTCAAGTCCCACTACAGACACCAGTGGTACAACCACAGTCTTCTGCTAGGCAATATGACAAATTAATGAAATATGGGGCTATTGAGTTCAAGGGGACAGTAGATCCTCTACAGGCAGAACAGTGGTTAGAGAGAATGGATAAGGTGTTCAAGAAAGCGCCTTTGCCTGAGGAGCTCGATTTGAATATTCGGTGTCTGCACTTTCTGGGGATGCATATGACTGGTGGAAAACCATTCCCCATAGTCTGGTAGAACCTTCAGTGCTAGCATGGAATGATTTTCTATGGGAGTTCAGACAAAAATATATCCCTAATGCTTATGTGGACCAGAAGCTGCAAGAGTTCCTAAGTCTAAAACAGGGGAGTAGATCAGTGGCTGAATATGAAAGGGAATTTTTCCACCTAAGCCATTATGCAGTAAGTCTACTTTCTACTAGCAGGGAGAGATGTAAGAGGTTTGAAACCGGCTTGAAGCCTAGTGTCAAATTACAAGTGGTCGGATTCTAACATAACAACTTCTCTTAGCTTATTTCTTAAGCACTAGAATTAGAAAGAATTGAATCTGAAGCAGCCCCTAAGAAAAAGAAATAAGAGAAGACAGAAAAAGAAGGAAAGTCAATAGAACAGAGTTCCAGTGGTCCTACTAGAAAGAGGAAAAACTTTGGGGGACACAAAAGAGGTAGTAAGAAGTCCGCTAGAGATAGATCTTCTAGACAGAAACCACTCGATCCGATCAGCAAACTCAACAGAAACCCAGAAATGCGCTGTCAGATCGACTTTGTGAAACTTGTGGTAAACCACATAGTGGGTTATGTTATAGAGCCATAGGAGCATGTTTTAACTGTGGAGAGACTGGTCACTTTGCTAGGGATTGTGTAAATCCATGTCGTTCTGGATCATTTACTACACCAAAGGGATCAACCCAAGTTTCTAGCCCAAAGAGTTCACCATCAGTTAGTAGAAGCAAAGGTAGAGGTAGGGGTAGTACACCCAGAAGTCAGAGTACTGTGAATCAGCCAGAACAGGGTGATGCTTCAGCTGGAGTATACGCTATACGTAAGAGAGAAAAGATTGAGACTTTTGACATTGTTGCTAGTACTTTCTCAATTAGTAACTAAGATATATATATATATATATATATATATATATATATATATATATATATATATATATATATATATAAATGTATTGTTTGACTTGGAGTCTTCATACTTTTATGTTAGTGTTAGAACTATATGTTCCGTTGTTATTCCTTTACAAGGGAATAAATTTTGATGCATTAGTGATTAGTCCTTTAAGATAAGGATTGTGATAGTAAGTGAAATTAGTTTTGAAAGAGTTTATTGGCGAAAATTATTTTCTAACACACCATAAATTATAAAGTTAAACGGCAAGCCTACTTAATGTAAGGCAATAGGACGTAAAAGTAAGTTACAGTAATAGAATTGCTCTAGATGAGGGCAAGGATGTTACTGTTAGTAATTGTTAATGGATATTATAATTAGAATAAGATTCGAATATCAGTAAATTCGAAAAGGATAAAATATAAGAAAATTTGATCTATTGGGATGTATTGTAGTAACTATGCAATGTTCTTGATGTTTATACTGTAAGCTGCAGATTACAGTACTAACTTGAGATTATTGTGTCGAGCTACGTACTACTCGATAGTACACCAAAATGAGAATAGTTGCCAACGGCATCTGTTTTGGTATAGTTATGCCAGGACAGAATTTAATTGTTAAAAATAAGTTTGAAAATCCTACTTAGGGATTTAAAACTCAAAAGTTAGAATATCGAAAGGTTATAGTTTAGTACAAAAGGAAGTAAGTTATAGAATATTGATAGATAAAAAGAGTTATGGAAGTAAAAAGAAATTTGAACAGTTGGTTCAGATATAACAAATAAATGTTACGAATGTGAGGAAGACTATTGACTAGAATGATCAGAGGACCAATGACTAGATAAATCATTCTAACATGACCTCAAGGGTCATTCAAGAAGGAACATGAACCAAAATATTAGACAGCATAATAGTAAGAGAAGATTGGTATTGTACAAACAAATTAAATATTGTATTAGATTGTTAAAAGTCTTATACAAATTCGAGGGAAAGAAGATTATACGATTATATAGAAAGGAGAAAATAAACGTATGACTATTGTAAGATGGCTATTGGGTAAAATTTCGTGGACGAAATTTATTTTAAGGGGGGGAGACTTGTAACACCCCTATGTTTGGTAGTGTGTTCTACTGTTCTGGTGACCAGTGTTGTTCGGACAGCTAGGATGCCTAGAACTGCACTTACATATTGATGAGGAGACATAAAATAATAAAATATAAGAAAAGAAAATACAAGAAAAACAAAGGAAAAATAAGAGCAATGAAATGTAACCAAGTTAAACGAGCCGAGAACCTTAGCTATGGGTGACCGCACCGAGAAGTTGCGGCGTGAACCGTTGACTAGCCTTGGACCGCGGGGAACTGTCATACCTTACCCCTCTGTAAGGTGTAACATGATCCCGTAGAATACTTAATGAACTACTGAACTTCACCTACCGATAACTCATTAAGTACCCTACAAGGGATTTTAAAACAATTTTCTTATTTTTGACAAGTGGTGAGCATTTTCTAATAAGTACTTAAAACATTTAGTTAAATTAAATCTAGTTGGAAATTTTAGCCTATTTTTTTTCCGCAAATTTTATAAAAATTTTGATAGAGTTCCCCCTGTATTTTGAGAAAACAGTTCTTCAAATACCTGTAAAAAGTACTTCTAAAAATTTTTCTCAACAACTGCTTCAATTTCATACTCAATTTCAATCAATTTCTCAAATTCAAAAGTTCAATAATTCTCAAAATAGTATCAATCAATTTCATTCATATTTCATTAGAAACCAAACAATTTAGATACATCATTACAAAATTTACATTAAGAGAATTTGTGACACCCCTTACTCGTGTACAGTATACCCGAATAAGTAATGCCACACGGTGTACTGGCACACTCTAATATACCTTACTTAATTTGTGTCATGCTTTTGAAATTAATTTATGAAATATGATTTATTTTAACCATTTATCAAAAGTATTATTTCATTTGAGGTTCCGAAAATTTTTAAGAAAATCTGGCGAAGTACCGGCTAAAAATGGAGAAAACCGTTCTTCAGAACCTGTTAAAAACACTTTCAATATTTTTATTTCATCATCTCAAACTCCAATATCATCAATAAAACTCAATATCAATATCTCGGTAATTTGTCAATTTCAGGTCTCAACAACCTTTTCAGTTTTCAAAACATCCCTTTCTCAGGGTTCTCATATATAAACAACCATTAAATACTCAAATTAATACCATACATAACCATAAATCTTTATTATTTACATGAACCTCAAAATACATTACATAAATCCTAAATACATATGAGAAAATAAAAAGTTAATTACAAGATGACAAAATGGCATCTAGTGCCCTACCGATGCACTGCAGGTAGTGAGGTGACACGGACAACAGCGAAGCGTCGGATGGCCTCACCCGATGCGTGGTTTCTTGGGCTCACGATCGGGATCTCCAGTACCTACGCGTGGCAAAAGCAACGTGCTAAGCAATAATGCTTAGTGGTGCAATAATATAATAGAAGAAAATAGCAAGAGAATAAATGTGTATACAATGTGTATGCTTTCTTTGTTTGATCTTGGTATATTCATTAATTCATTAACTTTGTTCACATTTATTCATTTGGTTGCCCCAAGTAACCTACACTAGACGATTGGGTGGATAACTTAAGTGGCGTATTTGGGTACCTAGTACCTCGGGCCGTCACACCATCGGTCACATATGCATCTCCGGTGTGCAATGAGCGGCTAACAAGCTGTAAATAATATCAGGCACAAGGCCAAGTCTCAATACAAAGTCAGAATGGCTAAAAGCCATGAAATCACAAAATGGCATTTTTGCCATATGCAGTACTGCTAACTAAACCCTATTGGCATGCCAAACTATCCAAACCAATCTTGTTAGGTATACTAGGGCATTTGAAACTTTTAAATTTGTCAATTTGTGAATTTCAACTTTTTGGGTGTTACTATTCATCATTGGTCAACAAAAATGTTGACTTTTAGCATAAAAATGTGTACATCAACTTTGGCACTCCCAACATACCACATTTGGTGTTTAAAACTTGTTGGCATTAAGTGTTTTTGCAATTTCAAAGTGTAACCCACACTAGCAGAAAATTTCAGTTTTGGTGCCCTAAATTCACTGTTCCATTGGACACTGTTACTTTTGGAATTTGAAGAAATGTAAAACATGAAAGTTGTTCCTTATTTTGTCTAGTTGAATTTCCTTTTTTGAATCACTCCATTTGGAGTTTTGTAGCTCCAGATATGGCTCAAAACCCAGGCTGTCGGATATGCAGTCTGCAGAATTTTACCATATCTACAGTGCATGAACAGTGACTTGAGTCACTTGGTTGAATGGGTTCTGGCCATAATTTGGGGTAGGTTCCCTCATGAAAGTTGTTTGTCTATATCTTAACTTGTTGCTGTAAAAATTTCAGACCAATTGACCAAATCTACAGTGACTTATGGCCAAATGAACAGTTACTGTTCATTTGGTCAAATTCTGAGAGCAGTTTCAGGGTTCCGGAGTGTGGCTGAGTTTTGACCCTTTTGCTTTGGTCTTTCGGGCATGGTTTCTTCAGCAAAAATGTGCCATTATAAGCCTAGTTTCATGTCCAATTGGCCAAACATCAATTGGACAAGCACAACCCAAGTTATGGCAGTGCAAAGGGACTGAAATTTCAGTCCCTATGCTGCTGTCCATAGGGCAGTTTTCACCTTGAGTTTGCCATCCAATTTTTCAATTCTAATTAGGGTCAACCTACCTAAAATGGTCATTAATTGACCATTAAAAAGTTCCCTAACCATTTCCTAAGCTAAGTCACAATTTCACCTACACAAACCCTAATGTCCAAACTCATTACTCATACACTTTGATTAACATACTTACTTAAGTCTCCATGCATATTAATATCATAACCATGATTTCCAACCATTCTAAGCTTATCAAACAATCAACCTCAATCTCCCATAGGGCTGCCTAAATTCTTTGGTAGAGCTACACATGGATTTGTTTCATTATTTCACAATTTTTCATTCATTACAAGCATAGATCATGGAACTAATGAGTTTTAAACTTCATATATGCACTAACCTTGATTAGGGCAGATTTTTCCCCACTCAAAACTTCACTTTCCTTCACTTTCTAGGCTGCCAAACACTTCCCTAAGATGAGTGGACAACTTTTAATGAAAGGGGTTTAGGGTTTATGGTGAAAAGAAGAGAGAAAGTGAGCTTTGGTTGAAAATCAATGGAAGTTTGGCTATGGGATTTGAGAGCTACGGGTGAGCATTTGTGAAGGTGAGGGCTGCTGGAAATTTTAGTGATTTTGGTCTTCATTTTGACTCTTTTAAGTGGTTTAAGAAGGCTTGTCAAATTTTGATTGGTTGGGGGTATGTTAATGACATCACATTATGTCAAAATTGGCTTTTTATTTCATTTTTCTTTCCTTTTCTTTTCTACCACATTTCAATTTAATTTTTAGTAATATTTATTCATATTTTGGGTCATAATAATTATTTACTTAAATGGACAAGTCGGCCAAAAATCACCTCTGAAGGCGAAATGACCAAAATGCCCTCCGTTTGGCTTAACGGGTCAAAATTGTCTGTACCGATTGAAAAATTTTTCTAGGTATTTTCTTGGCATTCTAATGCCATGGAAACCTTAATAACCCTTCTCTGGAGTCCCAAAAATTATTTTATAATTTTTCCCCCAGGTCTAGGGCTCCTCGTTGCGAGAACCGCAACTTCCCTCCGGTTACCCCTCGCTTGGGCACCGACTCGTTTGACTTGGTTGTATTTTATTTCTAAAATTTTTACTAAATTTTTCTTATTAATATTTGAGTTAATTTTGGTTCCTGACTTTAGTTTAAATATTTTTCCGGACGTTCTAGCTGTCCGGACCGACCGATCACGGAGCAGTAGGATGTGCGGAGTGGTTCTGGGAGGGTGTTACAACTCTTCCTCTAATTTAAATTTCGTCCTCGAAATTTACCTGATCTAAACAGTTGAGGAAGCTGTTGCCTCATCGTTTCTTCACTTTCCCAAGTTGCCTCCTCGGTGTTGTGGTGCCTCCAAAGCACTTTCACGATGGAATCTGTTTGTTCCTCAACTCTTTCACTTCGAGCCAAGATTCGTAGAGGTTCTTCTTCATATGTCAAATCCGGTTGTATTTCAATTTCTTCTCTGGAGATGACATGTGAAGGGTCCGAGTGGTATCTTACGAGCATGGATACATGGAACACATTGTGGATCTTGTCGGCTCTGGTGTGGTAAAGCTAGCCTATAGGCCACTTTGGACCCACACGTTCAATGACTTCATATGGGCCAATGAACCTAGGGCTCAACTTACCTTTTCTTCCAAACCTCAATACCCTTTTCCACGGTGACACCTTGAGGAACACTTTATCGCCAACCACATATTCTATTTCTTTTCTCTTGGTCGGCATAAGATTTACATGCATGCGAGGCAATCTTTAAGTTGGCTTTGATTGATTTCACCTTCTCCTCGGCTGTTTCACAGTGCAGCCCTACGATTTGTCTTCGCCCAATTCAGTCCGGCCTGCTGAGTTCTACATTTTCTCCCATACGATTGCTTCATACGGGGCCATTTGGATGCTAGCCTGGTAGCTATTGTTGTATGCAAATTCTGCCAGTGGGAGGTATCTATCCCAACTTCCATCAAACTCAATGACACAACTCCTCAGCATATCCTCAAGGACATGACAAGTATTTCACGTTATTGTTATCATATCAATTCAAAATATGTATCAATTTCATGGGTTTAAATTGTTTACGGATTACTCTTTCAGATTGCCCATCCGTGCGAGGATGGAAAGGCATCTTGAAATGGAGTTGTGTACCCAAGGATTCATGCAATTTCTTCCAAAATCTCGATGTAAACCTTGGGTCTCGATCAGATATGATGGAAAGTGGGATTCCATGCAGTCTAACTATCTCACTAATATACAATTCTGCTAACCTCTCTAGTGAGTAGTCAGTCCTAACTGGCAGAAAGTGTGCTGACTTTGTCAATCTATCCACTATTACCCATCTTTGCATCATGTTTCCTCTGGGTGAGAGGCAGACCACTTACAAAATCCATGGTGACCCGATCCCATTTCCATTCAGGTATGCGTATAGGCTGTAGCAAACTCGATGGAACTTGATGTTCTGCCTTGACTTGCTGACATGTCAAGCATTTAGTCACATAGTCACCGATATCTCTCTTCATACCAGGCCACCAATACTGGAGTTTCAGATCATGATACATCTTTGTACTTCACAGGTGCATAGCATATACTGCGGTGTGTGCCTCTTTTCGAATACTGGTCTTCAATTCCCCATCATCTGGTACACACAGTCTTCCTTTGTAATACAGACACCCATCTGCTTTCACCCCATAGTCAACTGCTTTTCCCCCTGGGATCTTGCTCATAATAGCCATTAACTTTTCATCTGCCTTTTGCCTATCTAAAATCTGCTGTAGCAGGTTTGGCCTCACTTGCAACTCAGCCAAGATAGCTCCATCACGAACCAAAGATAGACGGGCATTCAATGATCTCAAGGCTGTCATGGATTTCCTGCTCAAAGCATCAACAACTACATTTGCCTTCCCAGGATGGTAATCAATTACACAGTCATAGTCCTTCAGGAACTCAATCCATCGCCTCTGTCTAAGGTTGAGCTCCTTCTGGGTTGGCAAATATTTCAGGCTCTTGTGGTCTGTGTAAATGTAGCACTTTTCACCATACAAGTAATGCCTCCATATCTTGATCACGAAGATAATTGCTGCAAGCTCTAGATCATGGGTAGGGTAGTTACATTCGTGTGGCCTCAATCGCACGGAGGCATAGGCGACCACCTTCCCCTCTTGCATTAATACACACCTAACCCATTATGTGAGGCATCACTATAGACCACAAAGTCCTTCACGACCTTTGGTGTGCTGCTGGTGCCTCTGTCAACATAGCCTTCAATTTCTCAAAGCTGGTGCGACACTTGTCATTCGATCCAAATCGACATTCTTGTGTAACAACTTGGTCATTGGAGCGGCTATTAGGAAAATCACTTCACAAATCTTACGTAATACCCAGCTAGCCCCAGAAGCTTCGACCTCGGTTGTATTTATGGGAGGCTTCCATTCCATCATCGCTTCTATTTTCTTGGGATCCACCTAATCCCATCGGTGACACTATGTGTCCAAGGAATGCAATTTCACTCACCAAAAGTCACACTTGGACAACTTAGCATACTGACTCCTTTTCTTTCAGGGTTTGCAGAACAATCCTCAAATGTTCATCATGTTCTTCACTGGTCTTAGAATACACCAAAATATCATCAATAAAGACCACTACGAACCGATCTAGGTATGGATGGAAGATACGGTTCATAAGGTCCATGAATGCATTGGTGCATTTGTTAAGCCAAAGGGCATCACGAGAAACTCATAATGCCCATACGGGTCTGAATGCGATCTTGGGCACATCTACATCCTTCACCCTCGGTGATGATACCACGATGCGAGATCAATCTTAGAAAATACTCTGCTCCCTTCAACCGATCAAGCGGATCATCAATTCTAGGCAACGGATATTTGTTCTTCACGATCACTTTATTCAGCTGCCAGTAATCAATACAAAGTCTCAAAGTCCCATCCTTCTTTTCACGAACGACCTTTGGAGCTCCCCATGGTGACACACTGGGGCGTATGAACCCCTTATCCAGCAACTCTTGCAATTGAGTTTTCAACTCCCTCAATTCAGTGGGTGCCATCCTATAAGGAGCAATAGAAATGGGTGCTGTACCCGGCAGTGTCTCAATAGCGAACTCGACTTCCCTTTACGGTAGCAAACCGGGCAACTCTTCAGAAATACTTAGGAAGTCTCTCACTGTGGGTATGTCACTCAAGTTTGGCTTAGCACCTAGTATCCACCACATGTGCTAGGTAGGCTTCACGACCTTTTCTCATCATTCTTCTTGCAAGATGGTGAGATGACATTGGACAAGAAATCATCCTTTCCCCACAAGCTGTGATCTCATTACCCTCGAAGTTTTTAGAGAAATTCTCTTCAATTTGCAATCAACTATTGCACGATGGCGTGACAACCGGTCCATTCCCAAAATCACGTCAAACTCATGGAAGGGCAACTCAATCAAGTGCGCCAGAATTCATACCCTGAATCCTTAAAGGGCAACCCTTGTATACCTTGTTCACTACCACTGCTGTGACCCAATGGATTAGTGACCAGAATGTCTTGGTCACTTTCCCTAGATATCCCCCTTTCTACGGGTAGATTGATGCAGATGTATGAATGAGTGGATCTGGATCCACCAATGCATGCACAGTGTAGTGTAGAGGAAGAACGTACCCACGATGGCGTCAGGGCATCTTGCTCCTCTGAGCTCTCAAGGCATAATTTACGGCGGGTGGTGCATTATCCGGCCTCTCTGGCTGCTCGGATCTGAGCCTCGAGATGGTCCCACAACTCAGTTTACGGACCTTCTACCCCTTGGTGGTGCGGGGCAGTGCATGCATTTTGTGTTGGAGCATTTGTAATGGTTCTGCGTGGGCGGTTTCTCAAGCGATGCTCTGTTGACCCACACCTCAAGCAAGCACCGGTCATTCTCCAACACTCCCCCTTATGCCATTTCGGCGGTGTGGACATGCGAGAAGATGTCGGGCTGGTCCCTGAACCCGTCCACGAGAGGCGCGCGATGGTGTGGGTGACCTCTCCTAGGGGTGAGCGTGGCTGGGCCCTGAGGTGACCACGGCCTGTGGCTGACCAGAACTCGTGCGGGAGGACCCTTGAACTTCTTCCACGATGCAGAGCTGAACTAGGCGACCGGTCCCTCTTCTGCTGTCTCTCCCTTCTAGTCCACTCACTAATTCTTACTTTTTCCACCTTTATTGCGACTTCCACTAACTTGGTAAATGCTGTGATTCCCAAGGCAGTGAGCTGGATCTTGATGTTGTCATTTAGTCCCTCTTCAAATCTCTTGCATCTTTCAGCTTCATTAGGGACTATCTCCCTTCCATAGCGGCTTAATCGGACGAATTCCTTCTCATACTCAGCCACTGACAGCTGTCTCTGCCTCAGATTAAAAAATTCTCTTCTTCTCTCTTCCAGGTATACAGTACCCACATACTTCTTCTTGAACTCAGAGAGAAAGAAGTCCCAAATTCTGACTTCGTTTGCACTTCACTGACACGGTGTCCCACCACTCATAAGCATCGTCTTGCGGTAAAGAGATGGCGACTTCAGTTTTGCTCTGGAGTGCGGTGAAGTTGTTTTAGTACTCTGCTCGTTACATTCAGCAATTCTCGGCTGCAACAGAGTCATCTTCTCTCTTGCCATAGAAGTCCACAGCTCCAAACTTCCTTAACCTTTCCAGGGGTGATTTCTGCTGTGGAGCTGGTGGTGGTGGTGGTGGTGGTGCTGGCATTACCCCAGCCCTCTGCCTAAAGAAGTCGGCCATTTGTTGGAACATGGCACGTGGAGGTGGCGAGGCTCTGCTGGTGGTGGAGCAGATTCTCTCATGCCCCGGTCTCATTGCTTTGAGGTGGAGCATGACTCTCCCCGTCCTCCTCAACGGCTCTCTGAGAGGAAGGATCCATATCCTATTCAAAATAAGAAAGATAACCAGATCTGCGTTAGGGTCACCTCGACTCGTACAAATGCAATGCATGGTATGGACTCAATCTAGGCCGAAGCGCCTAAACCGTGCTCACGATACCACTAAATGTGACACCCTTACTCGGTACAGTATACAGAATAAGTAATGCCACACGGTGTACTGGCACACTCTAATATACCTTACTTAATTTGTGTCATGCTTTTGAAATTAATTTATGAAATATGATTTATTTTAACCATTTATCAAAAGTATTATTTCATTTGAGGTTCCGAAAATTTTTAAGAAAATCGTGAATCTGGCTAAAAATGGAGAAAACCGTTCTTCGGAACCTGTTAAAAACACTTCCAATATTTTTATTTCATCATCTCAAACTCCAATATCATCAATAAAACTCAATATCAATATCTCGGTAATTTGTCAATTTCAGGTCTCAACAACCTTTTTAGTTTTCAAAACATCCCTTTCTCAGGGTTCTCATATATAAACAACCATTAAATACTCAAATTAATACCATACATAACCATAAATCTTTATTATTTACATGAACCTCAAAATACATTACATAAATCCTAAATACATATGAGAAAATAAAAAGTTAATTACAAGATGACAAAATGGCATCTAGTGCCCTACCGATGCACTGCAGGTAGTGAGGTGACACGGACAGCGAGCGAAGCGTCGGATGGCCTCACCGATCACGTGGTCTACTGGGCTCACAATTGGGATCTCCAGTACCTACGCGTGGCAAAAGCAACGCGCTAAGCAATAATGCTTAGTGGTGCAATAATATAATAGAAGAAAATAGCAAGAGAATAAATGTGTATACAATGTGTATGCTTTCTTTGTTTGATCTTGGTATATTCATTAATTCATTAACTTTGTTCACTTTTATTCATTTGGTTGCCCCAAGTAACCTACACTAGACGACTGGACTGGATAACGGGTAAACTGGCGCTGGGTACCTAGTACCTCGGGCCGTCACACCATCTGTCACATATGCATCTCCCGGTGTGCAACAGAACAGCTAACAAGCTGTAAATAATATCAGGCACAAGGCCAAGTCTCAATATAAAGTCAGAATGGCTAAAAGCCATGAAATCACAAAATGGCATTTTTGCCATATGCGATCTTGCTAATCGAACCATATTCGCATGCCAAACTATCCAAACCAATCTTGTTAGGTATACTAGGGCATTTGAAACTTTTAAATTTGTCAATTTGTGAATTTCAACTTTTTGGGTGTTACTATTCATCATTGGTCAACAAAAATGTTGACTTTTAGTATAAAAATGTGTACATCAACTTTGGCACTCCCAACATACCACATTTGGTGTTTAAAACTTGTTGGCATTAAGTGTTTTTGCAATTTCAAAGTGTAACCCACACTAGCAGAAAATTTCAGTTTTGGTGCCCTAACTTCACTGTTCCATTGGACACTGTTACTGTTGGAATTTGAAGAAATGTAAAACATGAAAGTTGTTCCTTATTTTGTCTAGTTGAATTTCCTTTTTTGAATCACTCCATTTGGAGTTTTGTAGCTCCAGATATGGCTCAAAAACCCAGGCTGTCCGGATATGCAGTCTGCAGAATTTTACCATATCTACAGTGCATGAACAGTGACTTGAGTCACTTGGTTGGATGGGTTCTGGCCATAATTTGGGGTAGGTTCCTTCATGAAAGTTGTTTGTCTATGTCTTAAATTGTTGCTGTAAACATTTCAGACCAATTGACCAAATCTACAGTGACTTATGGCCAAATGAACAGTTACTGTTCATTTGGTCAAATTCTGCAGAGGCAGTTTCAGGGTTCCGGATTGTGGCTGAGTTTTGACCCTTTTGCTTTGGTCTTTCGGGCATGGTTTCTTCAGCAAAAATGTGCCATTATAAGCCTAGTTTCATGTCCAATTGGCCAAACATCAATTGGACAAGCACAGCCCAAGTTATGGCAGTGCAAAGGGACTGAAATTTCAGTCCCTATGCTGCTGTCCATAGGGCAGTTTTCACCTTGAGTTTGCCATCCAATTTTTCAGTTCTAATTAGGGTCAACCTACCTAAAATGGTCATTAATTGACCATTAAAAAGTTCCCTAACCATTTCCTAAGCTAAGTCACAATTTCACCTACACAAACCCTAATGTCCAAACTCATTACTCATACACTTTGATTAACATACTTACTTAAGTCTCCATGCATATTAATATCATAACCATGATTTCCAACCATTCTAAGCTTATCAAACAATCAACCTCAATCTCCCATAGGGCTGCCTAAATTATTTGGTAGAGCTACACATGGATTTGTTTCATTATTTCACAATTTTTCATTCATTACAAGCATAGATCATGGAACTAATGAGTTTTAAACTTCATATATGCACTAACCTTGATTAGGGCAGATTTTTCCCCACTCAAAACTTCACTTTCCTTCACTTTCTAGGCTGCCAAACACTTCCCTAAGATGAGTGGACAACTTTTAATGAAAGGGGTTTAGGGTTTATGGTGAAAAGAAGAGAGAAAGTGAGCTTTGGTTGAAAATCAATGGAAGTTTGGCTATGGGATTGGAGAGCTACGGGTGAGCATTTGTGAAGGTGAGGGCTGCTGGAAATTTTAGTGATTTTGGTCTTCATTTTGACTCTTTTAAGTGGTTTAAGAAGGCTTGTCAAATTTTGATTGGTTGGGGGTATGTTAATGACATCATATTATGTCAAAATTGGCTTTTTATTTCATTTTTCTTTCCTTTTCTTTTCTACCACATTTCAATTTAATTTTTAGCAATATTTATTCATATTTTGGGTCATAATAATTATTTACTTAACTGGACAAGTCGGCCAAAAATCACCTCTGAAGGCGAAATGACCAAAATGCCCTCCGTTTGGCTTAACGGGTCAAAATTATGCATCTGGATTGAAAAATTTTTCTAGGTATTTTCTTGGCATTCTAATGCCATGGAAACCTTAATAACCCTTCTCTGGAGTCCCAAAATTATTTTATAATTTTCCCAGTCTAGGGCTCCTCGTTGCAGAACCGCAACTTCCCTCGATTACCCTCGCTTGGGCATCGGCTCGTTTGACTTGGTTGTATTTTATTTCTAAAATTTTTACTAAATTTTTCTTATTAATATTTGAGTTAATTTTGGTTCCTGACTTTAGTTTAAATATTTTTCCGGACGTTCTAGCTGTCCGGACCGACCTCGATCACCAAGCAGTATGGGATGTACGGAGTGGTTCTGGGAGGGTGTTACAACTCTTCCCCTCTAATTTAAATTTCGTCCTCGAAATTTACAGTCTAAGCAGTTGAGGGAACTGTTGCCTCATCGTTTCTTCACTTTCCCAAGTTGCCTTCTCGGTGTTGTGGTGCCTCCAAAGCACTTTCACCAGTGGAATCTGTTTGTTCCTCAACTCTTTCACTTCCCGAGCCAAGATTCGTAGTGGTTCTTCTTCATATGTCAAATCCGGTTGTAATTCAATATCTTCTCTGGAGATGACATGAGAAGTGAATCAGTGGTATCTTCTGAGCATGGATACATGGAACACATTATGGATCTTGTCCAGCTCTGGTGGTAAAGCTAGCCTATAGGCCACTGGACCCACACGTTCAATGACTTCATATGGGCCAATGAACCTAGGGCTCAACTTACCTTTTCTTCCAAACCTCAATACCTTTTTCCACGGTGACACCTTGAGGAACACTTTATCGCCAACCACATATTCTATTTCTTTTCTCTTCAGGTCGGCATAAGATTTACATGCATGCGAGGCAATCTTTAAGTTGGCTTTGATTGATTTCACCTTCTCCTCGGCTGTTTCACAGTGCAGCCCTACATTTGTCTTCGCCCAATTCAGTCCGGCCTGCTGAGTTCTACATTTTCTCCCATACGATTGCTTCATACGGGGCCATTTGAATACTAGCTTGGTAGCTATTGTTGTATGCAAATTACGCGATGGGAGGTATCTATCCCAACTTCCCTCAAACTCAATGACACAACTCCTCAAAGATATCCTCAAGGACCTGACAAGTATTTCACGTTATTGTTATCATTTCAGTTCAATATTTGTATCAATTTCATGGGTTTCAATTGTTTACCTGGATTACTCTTTCAGATTGCCCATCCGTCTGAGGATGGAAAGCTGTGCTGAAATGGAGTTGTGTACCCAAGGATTCATGCAATTTCTTCCAAAATCTCGATGTAAACCTTGGGTCTCAATCAGATATGATGGAAAGTGGGATTCCATGCAGTCTAACTATCTCACTGATATACAATTCTGCTAACCTCTCTAGTGAGTAGTCAGTCCTAATCGGCGAGAAAGTGTCTTGACTTTGTCAATCTATCCACTATTACCCATCTTGCATCATGTTTCCTCTGGGTGAGAGGCAGACCACTTACAAAATCCATGGTGACCCGATCCCATTTCCATTCAGGTATGCGTATAGGCTGTAGCAAACTCGATGGAACTTGATGTTCTGCCTTGACTTGCTGACATGTCAAGCATTTAGTCACATAGTCACCGATATCTCTCTTCATACCAGGCCACCAATACTGGAGTTTCAGATCATGATACATCTTTGTACTTCACAGGTGCATAGCATATACACGGTGTGTGCCTCTTTTAGAATCTTGGTCTTCAATTCCCCATCATCCGTACACACAGTCTTCCTTTGTAATACAGACACCCATCTGCTTTCACCCCATAGTCAACTGCTTTTCCCCCTGGGATCTTGCTCATAATAGCCATTAACTTTTCATCTGCCTTTTGCCTATCTAAAATCTGCTTGTGAGTTTGGCCTCACTTGCAACTCAGCCAAGATAGCTCCATCACGAACCAAAGATAGATGGGCATTCAATGATCTCAAGGCTGTCATGGATTTCCTGCTCAAAGCATCAGCAACTACATTTGCCTTCCCAGGATGGTAATCAATTACATAGTCATAGTCCTTCAGGAACTCAATCCATCGCCTCTGTCTAAGGTTGAGCTCCTTCTGGGTTGGCAAATATTTCAGGCTCTTGTGGTCTGTGTAAATGTAGCACTTTTCACCATACAAGTAATGCCTCCATATCTTGATCACGAAGATAATTGCTGCAAGCTCTAGATCATGGGTAGGGTAGTTCTGTTCGTGTGGCCTCAACTGCCTGGAGGCATAGGCGACCACCTTCCCCTCTTGCATTAATACACACCCTAACCCATTATGTGAGGCATCTTTATACAAACTTTGTACAAGCTGCTCAAGACCGATTTTATATGTCCATACAATTATATGCAATACATACATCAAAATGAATATTTACAGTCAGGGTATAAATTATACCCGATAACTTCTAGCAGGTAGCTCCCCTGTCCTCAGCAGCTCAATCTGCTATTCCTCTAGTATCTATATCTGCGACAGCATAACAGGCTATCGCTGAGTGGTGAACTCAGTGGTGCACAACCTAATAATTTAAAACTTAATACAATTTATGCTTGACAATTCATAACAAATAGAATTTTAAAATTTCTAAATTCTTCAAAATCCATGACCTTCAGAAATCAACATTTTCATTTATACAAATTATTCATTCGAATAACATTTTAATCAAATAGTAACTATTTATTTACATTTATTTTAAATTCCGAGACAATGCAAAAATTTTTGAATCATTAACAAATTATTTATTTCAATCACAATTTATCAAATTATGCATAATTTAAAGAGCGTTGCCAACAATACACACAGTCGAACTCATGACCCAAAATTTGAATAGATGCCGTGTTGTACACCACGACACGACATTTCACATTCTCCCAATAACCGAGGCTAAAAGGGAAAAACAAAGACTAGCTAGTATATATGAATACTCATTCACATCATTCCCCAACTGGCAAGCCAGAGAGGAAGAAACTCACCCCATCAAGTGGAGGAGTTATCTCACTAGACAAGCTAATGAGAATTCACAACATATTTTGTCATGTCAACTGTGGTTTCAAATCATATTCAAAATAATTTCTATTTGCAAAGTATTTACAAATCAACATATTTAATCATCATAAATTCATGCTCAAGGTTGGCAACACATCAAACTTAAAATTTACAATCCTCAAAACAATGCAATAAATCCTTAAATGCATAAGAAAATTTATATTCAAATTATACAATTTCATTGAATAAGTTAAAATTCTCAACACAACAAAATCATAAATCATACAATAAATTTATTTCAAATCAATTTGGAATTGAAAAGTAACAAAAGTGTTAGTTGTGCACAAACCTCAAGCGAGTCGCCTCTTGGCCTTGACTCGGTTCCTCGAGTTCTTTCCCGGTATTCTTTCCAACTGAAACACACAATTTTATAGTGTTTCAGTACTAGAACTTAAAATAAATCCAAAATAAATTTAGCTTCACTTTTACCTAGCTCTAACGTGCTAAATTCGATGTTCTTGAAATTTTGTGTTTCGGGTTACTATTCACTACACTATTCAAGTCAAATTATTGACTTTTTAAGGCTTAATAGGTATGGGAACTCCAACTTCACCCACATACCATATTTTGGTCATTAACTTTGTTGGTTTTGGTCATTTTCTCAAAGCTTAGGTCTTTTAGGCAAAATTGCCAATTTTCGGTTTTGGAGTCCTAAGTTGCACTGTTTCATTGGTCCTTTTACTGTTAGAATTTGGCAAACCTTCATTCATAGAAAATGATCCTTATTGTCTTAAATGTATTCTCACTTTTGGATCGCCCCAATTAGACTTTTTTAGCTCAAGTTATGGCCAAAATACAGTTACTGTTTATGTGCACTGTTCATACTGCTATTTTTGTTCTGGCAGATTTTTGATCCAACTTTGTTCAGTAATTTGATCAAGTTAAGTCCATAATTTGGTCTAATTTCCTTCATACGAAATGTTCTACTATGTCTTAGGTTTCCATCGGTTCAAGAATAGCCTAAATCGGAGTTTTCTAAAGAGAGTTATAGCCATTGGAACTTTACTGTTCAAATGGAAATCTGTGATTTTGAGTTCGATAACTCAACTTTGCTCAATAATTTGATTAGGTTAATGGCATAATTTGGGTTGATGTTCTGCATGAAAGTTTTATATCTATATCTTATCTAATTACTGGTAACATTTCAGGTCATTTTGACCTGCCTAGCTCGATTTATGACCAAATGAGCGATTCTTGTTCATTTGGTCGATTTATCGATGTGCATTGCTCTTACTCAACTTTGGTCAATTTGTTCACTAGGTTTTGGTCAGTTTTTGGGCATGGTTCCTTAATGAAAATTGTGTCATTTTATGTCTCTTTTCATCCCCAATTGGTGGCATATCAATTGGACTTGTAAAATTTCCGTTTTGGTCCTTCAAAGTTGGCTTGGTCATGCTGCCAGCAGCATGACCATTTACCCTACGAATTTGACTTCACTTCTAATAATTCAAACACAACTCATTTGGTCACAATTGACCATTTTTCACTTCACAATAGGTCAAACATGCCATTTACTCATTTCTTACATTTTTGGTTCGCAAACCCTAAGTCCCAAAACCCTAACTTACTAAATTATTGTATTTAACTACATTTAATGGTTTTAATCCTAATCAATCAACTAAATAAAGCTTCTAAACTCATTTAACTCCATCAAACCATACAAAATCATACTCCTCTTCACAGGCCGAAATTCAGTTTAGTCCTTCAATAATTGATTTCTCTTCATTTCCTTAGTTTCTAAGTTCATTTAAGTCACTAAACATGTACTTAAAACAGAAAATTAAGAGTTAGAATACCAACCTTTGTGTAGCAATTTCTAACTCCCATTTTCACCAATTTTCTTTCTTTTTCTTGCTCCTCTATACTCTTTAAGATGCAAGGATGAGGTTTAGTGGAGAATTTTAGGGGAACTTATGGTTAATTTAGGGTGTATAAAGCTTGAGCTAAGAGCTCTAATGGAGGTTTGAGAGTGAGCTTTGGGAGAGGGAAAGAGAGAGTCACGTTTTTTTTTTATGAAAAAGATGACTTTTAATTATTTTTTTCTTTTCTTTTATTTTATAAACTTGGCTTATGGAGGACCACAAAATGTAATTTAATAAATAATTTAATTAATTCTTTTATGACATCATGCATGAGGTCATGCATGATGTCATCACGCATTTACTTTTCTCATTTTTCTCTTCTTTTTTTTTCATATTTTTCTATTAGTTCTTCAATTTAATTCTCGATTCTGAAATTTTCTTTTCCCCGATTTTATTTGACAGTTAGGTCAGGAGTTAGCTCTCGGTGTCAATTGACCAAATTGCCCCTCACCGGTTCATCCCGGTTTGCAAATAATCCAATATTTCTTCTGGCTCCCTGACCTAATTATTTGACTGGCTTAACAGTTCTTTTTCATGATTTTCTCTTTTCCACTGTGTTCATGAGGGTCCTACGGACCGCAGCGTCACTTTTTACGGTTCGAAATTTGAGTTTAAAATGACTTCGCAGTCGTTCCCGAGACGGTCACCCATCGTTGTGACTCTCGGCTCGTTTAACTTCTTATGTTCTGTTTTTCTTATTTATACTTAACTAATTGGCAATTACTAATTATTTGTGTTTATGGCTTATTTAGTTGTCTTAAGTATGGTTCTAATCCCCTTAATTGTCCGGACCGACACCGGTCACCGGAATAGTGAAATATACCAGGCTATGCAAATGGGGGTGTTACAATTCTCCCCCCCTTAAAATAATTTCGTCCTCAAAATTTTACCTAGTATCAGTCTCTGAACAGTTGTGGGTGCTGTCTCCTCATATCCTATTCATGCTTTCAAATAGCTTCCTGGCCTGAATGATGATTCCTTAGCACTTTAACCAATACTATTTACTCATCGATTGTTCACCTCGTGTGCCAAATTTCTTATGAGCTTCTATCATAAGTTAGATTCAAATTCATTTCAATTTTAGAGGTAAACAAATATGTGTGCTAGTGGATCCACTCTTTCTAGGACCTCGTACGATCCTATAGGTGAGAACTAAATTTTACTCTTTTCTTATCAAATCTCTTGATCATTTGATGCATCCTTTAGTTTAGTTTAGAATATTTTAGCCTTTTCTTATTGTTATTTTAGCAATTATTTTCTTTTGTAGTTTTTTTTTTTTTTTTAAATGACCTTGTTAGTCATATATGAACTGCTTATCTCTTTCTTATTCATAGGTCCATAACCATTATCTTACCATCTCCATTTATGACCACGGCCTATGTGCCATTTTGCACTATCTTGTTTGCTTTTATTTAACTTATTTCCTTCTTGATAAAATAGTTCAGGATATCGTTACGTATCTTAAGTAAGTTGTTTACCTTAGTGGCAATTCCTCATCTAGTATTTTTCTCATTTCTTAATGTTTTATTTGTTTCCTTCTTTCATTCCACAACTTAACTTTAATTATTTTATTCCTCAATCTTATCTTCTTCCTTAACTTGGCTGTCGAGTCGTAATTTAGTACCTCTTATTGTCCCTAATAAATCCACTATACTTCAATATTACTTTGATTTGGTCCTCTGACCATTCTAGCCAACACTTTAACTAATATTTATAACGTTTCTTTATTACATTCGCACTAACTATTCTAATTTTTACTTCCACAACTCTTTTATCTATCAATATTCTATAGCTTATTTTCCGCTGGTCTGTGATCATTACTTTTTACTTTTTAACCATAAACAATTCTTTAATCTTAAAAAGGAAGTCTACCGGACTCTCCTGTTTCCCATGCTATTCAAAAGTTCCACTTGAATTCTAATCTAATCCTTATAATCCGCACAATAAAATTGTGCTCTTCCTAAAGAATACCTGACCAACTAGTTCCTATCGAATTATTGTTATCAGTAGAATATCATTTCTTAACTGTTTTATAAGTTATAATTGTCATACATAGCATCCTGTCTCTTCTAGGGAAACAAAATGATATTTTGTGTCTTACCGTTACACAAATAAAATACTGTTCCTTACTAAACTTTGAGCAAAAGATCCATTGCAATACCAGAACAACTATAAACCCCATATCGGAGACTGGATGACTTAGTCCTATAGGTGTTATTTTTAAATTTTTACCATGCTAAAATCTCTAGTCCCATAACAATTCCTGATGTACTGTAATTCATGCTAGGGTAACAGAGTCTTTAACTCTCACTACCTTGCAACCATGATATTTTGATATTCTAATTATAGAGTTTTAAATCCCGAATTAGGATTTTCAAACTCAATTCTAGTAATAAAACTCTATTCTGGTATATTTGTACCAGAGCGAAAATCATTTATAACTATTCTTATCCTTATGTACTATTGGGTAGTACGTAGCTCTACACAATAAATCTCAAGTCAATCTCAGTGTCTAGACTTACGGACAAACATCAAGTATATTGCATAGTTACTACTATACATCCCAATAGATCAAACTTCCCTATGTCTTATTTCTTTCAAATCCACTAATATCTTAAACTTATTTTGATTATGGTACTTACTGACATCTATCAACAGCAATACCTTTACTTTCATCTAGGGCAAATATATTATTACAACTTACTTTTAGGTCCTCTTGCCTTACCTAATTAGGCTTACTAATTAACTTTATAATTTATCATAGTCTAGGAGATGTCCCTCACTAGAAACTTTTCCAAAATTAATTCCAATCATGCTTATTATCGCAATTCTTATCCTAAAAGACTAATTACTAACACATTAAAATTTATCTCCATGCAAGGGAATAGCAGTTTAACATATAATTTTAGCATTAGCATATAAACAAGTAGAGCCGGAATCAAATAGTACATAATTATTCCTTTCACAAGTTAAGGACATACCGATAACTACATCTGAAGTCTCTGCTTCTTCCCCTCGATACATGGCATTCCCTCTTTCTAGTGTATTCCTCTGCTCGGGTTGGTCCATTGTACGAGGATTACCTGAAGTGTTGTCTCTACTTCTGCCTCTGCCCCTACTGACTATTAATGAGCCTCTAAAATCAGAACCTTGAACTGATTCCTTTGGTGTAGTATGTGGCATAACTCGACGTGCGCTAGTACAATCTCGGGCGAAATGTCCAATTCCACCACAATTGAAGCAGGCTCCAGTGACCCTATGGCATATACCTCCGTGTAATTTCCCACAAACGTCACAGAGATGGGTAGGGTAGGAACTTCTAGTTCTTTGACGAATGGTTCTTGATTGCTTCCGCCCTGAAGGTCCACCTCTGTCATACTTAGGAGCTCGGGGTCCCTCAAAATCTTTTCTCTTTCCCAAATTACTACTCGAACTTTGACCGATGGGTTTCCCACTTTTCTCTTTTTCATTCTGCTCTTGAGGGGGTTGGGTTTGTACTTGGGCCTGGGCTGACAGATTATCAGGCATTTGTTGAAAAAACATGGCCATCTGCTGGGCCGTTTGCGCAGTAATTTGTATAGGAGGGACTGGTACAGTTGGACCTCCAACGCTCTGTGAAACTGGGGCTTCTCTTTGTACGTTAGCTATATCAAATTGCTGTACCATTTTATTGCTCTTGTCCATATCTATTCACAGGATTTTTTTTTTCCTGTACACCCAACACAAGGAGATTTCTCCCCATTAGTTCATATTTATGATGTAAATGCATTGTATGTAACAAATAAGGACATTGAGCAGTTGTACTTAACAAAGAAAAGACACAAATTCATAGGTTAAAACATACCTCAAAAATTTTGCTCTGATACCACTAAAACATATCACACCTTACCCCTCTGTAAGGTATAACATGATCTCGTAGAATACTTAATGAACTACCGAACTTCACCTACCGATAACTCATTAAGTACCCTACAAGGGATTTTAAAACAATTTTCTTATTTTTGACAAGTGGTGAGCATTTTCTAATAAATACTTAAAACATTTAGTTAAATTAAATCTAGTTGGAAATTTTAGCCCATTTTCTTTTTCCGCAAATTTTATAAAAATTTTGACAGAGTTCCCTCTATATTTTGAGAAAACAGTTCTTTAAATACCTGTAAAAAGCACTTCTAAAAATTTTTCTCAACAACTGTTTCAATTTCATACTCAATTTCAATCAATTTCTCAAATTCACAAGTTCAATAATTCTCAAAATACTATCAATCAATATCATTCATATTTCATTAGAAACCAAACAATTTAGATACATCATTACAAAATTTACATTAAGACAATTTCAAACTACAATAAATATTACAACTTTATACAAACTTTGTACAAGCTGCTCAAGACCGATTTTACATGTCCATACAATTACGTGCAATACATACATCAAAATGAATATTCTGATCGTGGTATAAATTATACCCGATAACTTCTAGCAGGTAGCTCCCCTGTCCTCAGCAGCTCAATCTGTTGTTCCTCTAGTATCTATATCTGCGACAGCATAACAAGCTATCGCTGAGTGGTGAACTCAGTGGTGCACAAACTAATAATTTAAAACTTAATACAATTTATGCTTGACAATTCATAACAAATAGAATTTTAAAATTTCTAAATTCTTCAAAATCCATGACCTTCAGAAATCAACATTTTCATTTATGCAAATTATTCATTCGAATAACATTTTGATCAAATAGTAACTATTTATTTACATTTCTTTTAAATTCCGAGACAATGCAAAAAATTTTGAATCATTAACAAATTATTTATTTCAATCACAATTTATCAAATTATGCATAATTTAAAGAGAGTTGCCAATAATACACACAATGGAACCCATGACCCAAAATTCGAATAGATGCCTTGTTGTACACCACGATATTCCACATTCTCCCAAAAACCGAGGCTAAAAGGGAGAAACAAAGACTAGCTAGTATATATGAGTACTCATTCACATCATTCCCCAACTGGCAAGCCAGAGAGGAATAAACTCGCCCCATCAAGTGGAGGAGTTATCTCACTAGACAAGCTAATGAGAATTCACAACATATTTTGTCATGTCAACTGTGGTTTCAAATCATATTCAAAATAATTTCTATTTGCAAAGTATTTACAAATCAACATATTTAATCATCATAAATTCATGCTCAAGGTTGGCAACACATCAAACTTAAAATTTACAATCCTCAAAACAATGCAATAAATCCTTAAATGCATAAGAAAATTTATATTCAAATTATACAATTTCATTGAATAAGTTAAAATTCTCAACACAACAAAATCATAAATCATACAATAAATTTATTTCAAATCAATTTGGAATTGAAAAGTAACAAAAGTGTTAGTTGTGCACAAACCTCAAGCGAGTCACCTCTTGGCCTTGACTCGGTTCCTCGGGTTCTTTTCCGGTATTTTTTCCAACTGAAACACACAATTTTATAGTATTTCAGTACTAGAACTTAAAATAAATCCAAAATAAATTTAGCTTCACTTTTACTTAGCTCTAACGTGCTAAATTCGATGTTCTTGAAATTTTGTGTTTTGGGTTACTATTCACTACACTATTCAAGTCAAATTGTTGACTTTTTAAGGCTTAATAGGTATGGGAACTCTAACTTCACCCACATACCATATTTTGGTCATTAACTTTGTTGGTTTTGGTCATTTTCTCAAAGCTTAGGTCTTTTAGGCAAAATTGCCAATTTTCGGTTTTGGAGTCCTAAGTTGCACTGTTTCATTGGTCCTTTTACTGTTAGAATTTGGCAAACCTTCCTTCATAGAAAATGTTCCTTATTGTCTTAAGTGTATTCTCATTTTTGGATCGCCCCAATTGGAGTTTTGTAGCTCAAGTTATGGCCAAAATACAGTTACTATTTACGTGCACTGTTAATACTGCTATTTTGGTTCTGGCAGATTTTTGATCCAACTTCGTTCAGTAATTTGATCAAGTTAAGTCCATAATTTGGTCTAATTTCCTTCATACAAAATGTTCTACTATGTCTTAGGTTTCCATCGGTTCAAGAATCACCTAAATCGGAGTTTTCTAGGGAGAGTTATAGCCATTGGAACTTTACTGTTCAAATGGAAATCTACAGTTTTGCAGGTTCAGTAACTCAACTTTGCTCAATAATTTGATTAGGTTAATGGCATAATTTGGACTGGTGTTCTTCATGAAAGTTTTAGATCTATATCTTATCTAATTACTGGTAAAATTTCAGGTCATTTTGACCTGCTTAGCTCGATTTATGACCAAATGAACAGTTACTGTTCATTTGGTCGATTTATCGATGTGCATGCTCTTACTCAACTTTGGTCAATTTGTTCACTAGGTTTTGGTCAGCTTTTGGGCATGGTTCCTTAATGAAAATTGTGTCATTTTATGTCTATTTTCATCCCTAATTGGTGGCATATCAATTAGACTTGTAAAATTTCCATTTTGGTCCTTCAAAGTTGGCTTGGTCATGCTGCCAGCAGCAGGACCATTTACCCTACGAATTTGACTTCACTTCTAATAATTCAAACACAACTCATTTGGTCACAATTGACCATTTTTCACTTCACAATAGGTCAAGCATGCCATTTACTCATTTCTTAAATTTTTGGTTCACAAACCCTAAGTCCCAAAACCCTAACTTACTACATTTAATGGTTTTAATCCTAATCAATCAACTAAATAAAGCTTCAAAACTCATTTAACTCCATCAAACCATACAAAATCATACTCCCCTTCACAGGCCGAAATTCAGTTTAGTCCTTCAACAATTGATTTCTCTTCATTTCCTTAGTTTCTAAGTTCATTTAAGTCACTAAACATGCACTTAAAACAGAAAATTAAGAGTTAGAATACCAACCTTTGTGTAGCAATTTCTAACTCCCATTTTCACCAATTTTCTTTCTTTTTCTTGCTCCTCTATACTCTTCAAGATGCAACGATGAGGTTTAGTGGAGAATTTTAGGAGAACTTATGGTTAATTTAGGGTGTATAAAGCTTGAGCTAAGAGCTCTAATGGAGGTTTGAGAGTGAGCTTTGGGAGAGGGAAAGAGAGAGTCACATTTTTTTTTATGAAAAAGATGACTTTTAATTATTTTTTTCTTTTCTTTTATTTTATAAACTTGGCTTATGGAGGACCACAAAATGTAATTTAATAAATAATTTAATTAATTCTTTTATGACATCATGCATGATGTCATCACCCATTTACTTTTCTCTTTTTTCTCTTCTTTTTTTTTCATATTTTTCTATTAGTTCTTCAATTTAATTCTCGATTATGAAATTTTCTTTTCCTCGATTTTATTTGACAGTTAGGTCAGGAGTCAGCTCTCGGTGTCAATTGACCAAATTTCCCCTCGCCGGTTCATCCCGGTTTGCAAATAATCCAATATTTCTTCCGGCTCCCTGACCTAATTATTTGACTGGCTTAACAGTTCTTTTTCGTGATTTTCTCTTTTCCATTGTGTTCATGAGGGTCCTAACGACCGCAGCGTCACTTTTTACGGTTCGAAATTTGAGTTTAAAACGACTTCGCAGTCGTTCCCGAGACGGTCACCCATCGTTGTGACTCTCGGCTCGTTTAACTTCTTATGTTCTGTTTTTCTTATTTATACTTAACTAATTGGAAATTACTAATTATTTGTGTTTATGGCTTATTTAGTTGTCTTAAGTATGGTTCTAATCCCCTTAATTGTCAGGACTGACACCGGTCACCGGAATAGTGAAATATACCAGGCTATGCAAATGGGGGTGTTACAGGAACCCTATAAAATATTTTTAAGACTTAAATAGACATCTATTGAAGTATAAATACCATTAGAAATATCAAAGAAAAATTAATTAATTAGCACAAAGAAAAGTGAGAAATCGAGAAAACGACAAAACTCGGTGTTACCGAAAAATCGGGAATGCAACCCGAACAGGGGCATTGTTGTCATTTGACACCCCGAGTTGACTTTTGACCTAAATTTCTATTAAAAATACATGATATTACACTTGGAAAATGTCATGAAAAATTAAATTGATGGTACCTAATGTAAATAGCAAAAATTGAGAGTTAAATGAGGGAAAATGAAACTTTTGAATAAATAAACTATTAACCTTCACATAGTGCTCCACTAACTCACCAAAGTGGACCACTACATCTTCATTTTGGGCAGATTATTCATCATCTTCCTCACCTCTCAAAGACCAGCCGAAAATGGAAGAATGAAAACCTCTATGGCCGCATGGTTTTGAAGCTTCATGCAAGCATGATCCAAGCCTCTTTCCTTGCACTTTCCTTCATTAAAGGTTGTCCATACACCTTGGGCAGTAGATAGGCAGCAAGAAGATCAAGTTTAGTCAAGGTTTTAAAGAGTTTCCTATCACACCCTACCCCTCTGTAAGGCATGACATGATCCCGTAGTATACCTAATGAATTACCAACTCCGTCTACTGATAACCCATTAAATACACTACAAGAGATTTTAAAAACTTTTCTTACTTCTTTTACAGTGGTGAGCACTATTTACAGGTGTTAAAAACCTTTTTGAACTAAAGTGATAGAACTAACACCGTTGAATTATTTGGAATTTCTGTAAAAATTTTAGCAGAGTGCCATCTGTATTTTGGATAAAACAGTTCTTCAGAAAACCTGTGAAAAGCACTTCAATATTTTTCCAATTCTCAACTCCAACATATTTCTCAACACAACATATTTCTCAACTCAAATTCACAGTGATTTTCAAAGACTGAGATAAAAGAAATATAATACAATTTTTACAAGCCAAAATAACTCATAATTATTTTACAACTTCAAAGTACAATTTGAATTTACAACTGCTCAAAATCAAAAACAATATGTACATACAGTGAACATACATTACATTACAAAATACAAAATATTGTTATACTCATTATACCCGGTAGTCTCTCGCTAGAGGTACTAGCAGCCTAGTCTGCTGCCCTGTCTGTCTGTCTACCTGCGACAGTAATAAAAAACTATCGTTGAGATAATGTCTCAGTGGTGCACAACATTAATCAAATACAATTTAAGTCACAATTCATAAGTCATGTAAAGAGTGGATACTTAAAACTATAGTTAAATTCAAGACAATAATGTCATAAGGAATTTAACACAATATTACAATAAATCTCAGTAATCAAAACATAGCTAAATTCAAAAGACAGTGAATGTCAATAAGAATTTAAACTCATTTTACAATCGTACAATATGCATCAATAAATCACACACAACTTTAATCATGTTCCCAAGTTCAATTCATCCCAAAAGCCGATGGCTAATGAGGTATTCAATTCATCCCAAAAGTCAATGACTAATGAGGAATAACATAGCTAGCTAGCAAAAATATGAGTACTCATTCTATTCGTCCTTAACAGGCACACACCTCAACACTTCAGCCAGAGAGGGAATTCAATTCATCCCACTAGACAAGCTAGCGAGGAATACAATCAATGTACAAGATAGCTGTGGTTTCAAACTAATTACAGTGCTTTTCAATCAATAAGTATCCATCAAATATCATTCAAACCATTTTTCACAATTTCACAACTTAAAACAAGAAATATGCAAATAGTCATAATTTATTTCAATTGAAAATAATTCAAAAGAAATAGCTGTTGTGCACAAACCTCTGATAACTGTCTCTCGGTCTGGACTCAGTGTTTCCTTCCCTTTTCCTGAGTCTTTGGTAACTGAGAAACACAATTTGAAGTTTTTAAGTACTAAATTAAACTGTCTCTAACGATAATGTTCGATAAGTAATTCACTGAAGGCTATTATTTGGTCAATCACCTAATATACCGGCCCTCGATGCGTTTTAGGTAAATTAGGTTTTAGTGTCATTAATATGTCACATTCGATAGGGTTTTAGGGTTGGTACGTTTTACCAAACTCATTTCCTTGTTTAGTGCATTTTAATGCAACTTGCTGGATTCCGGGATACTAGTTTGACCTAGCCGGACGACCTAGTTTCCTCGGTTTTCGAGTTTCGGTTAAAACTACAAACTTGTAGATCTATGTCTTATGGAACGCGGGGCAAAATTTTAGGTCATTCTGAGTTAAGTAGACCAAGTTATGGTCATTATACTATTGCTGGTCAAATGGCATCAAATTAGGTCAATTTTAGGTCAATTTGGTCAACTGTGGTTCGGCCAGTTTTTGGACCTGAACTTGTACAAGCTTTTTGACTTGCTTCTGGTCATTTCTGGGCTTTGGTGTCTTCATAAGACTTGTAGGTATGGGTCATAACTATTCATGGTTAAAATTTCAGGTCAATTGGACCTGTTTTGAGTGAGTTATGGCCTAAACACTAACTACTGCCCAAATGGTCAATTTTCAGGCCTCACTTGCACTTAATCCGAATTGGTCATTTTTCATATCACCTTGCAAGCAGAATTTTGGTATGCTTTCTCAATGAAAGTTGGCACATTTTGTGCCTATTTTCACCTCCAATTGGTCTCATACCAATTGAGGTTACACATTTAAAGTTATAGGCTAAAATGCATACTGCCCTTAATTACCTTGCTTAAACATACATCAATGACACATTCACCTTACTATATGTCCACTTCCCTTACCAATTCTGTTTTGGTACATTACCAAAACCATATACCACTTCACTTTAAAGTCACTTTGGGCAGATTACACACATCCTCAATACACCAAATAAACTCAAATTTACAAAGTCTAAGTACAATCACATATACACCTAAACATTACTCATTCTTACATACACTTTACACAACCAATCTATATACATATCCATCAATCCTCAATGTCAATATTCTGCCAATACCTTCATGAACTCATACATTTATCAAAGTGTCCCAAGGCTGCCAAAGTGTCCCACAATTCGTCAATCTCCAATTTAAGTGCACAATCACCACATTTTCATGGAAATAACTTACTAGGATATTAAATCCCTCTACTCAACATGAATTTACATCAAATATATGTAATAATAAATCATTAAATACATAACTCCATGGCTGTCCAAAATGGACATATCAATAACTCCTCAAACTTGAAAATTTTCTTCACAAATCCAACACCCATAACATGTACACAAAGTTTAACAAAGCAATATTCAAAAATGTAAACTTACCTATGGTTGGAACTTGCTAAACCTTGATTAAACTTCTTGATTTTGGTATCAAGCTCTTCCTTATGATGTGTAGACAATCTTTAATGAAGAGCCCTAAATGATTGGAAGTGAAATGAGGAGGTTAGGTGAGCTTGAGAGAAAATGGCAATGGAGGTCTTTTAATTCTTCATTTCGGCAAGGTTTGGTGATTTGGAGAAGATGAAGTTTCTAATGGTGTAATGGAATTACAGCTGCCCCATTTTGCTTTTAGTTTATTCATTAGTGGCCCACTCACACAATTTAATCATTTAATAAGTTAAATTCCCACTTATTCCACATTAAACCCTTAATTCTTGCTATTCACTTTAGGTACCACCAAATTAATTTTTCATTTTATTTTCTAAGTGTAATATTATTTATTTTTAATGGACATTTAGGTCAAAAGACAATTCGGGATGTCGATTGACCATAATGCCTCTGTTCGGGTTGCATTCTCGATTTTTCGGTAACACCTGGTTTTGTCCGTTTTTCGATTTCTCACTTTTCTTTGTACTAATTATTTAATTTTTCTTTGATATTTCTAATGACATTCCTACTTCAATTGATGTCTTTTTAAGTCCTAAAAATATTTTCCAGGGTTCCCCGCGGTCCAGGGTAGTCAACGGTCCACACCGTGACTTCCCGGTGCGTTCACCCATTGGTAGGGTTCTCGACTCGCTTAACTTGGTTACATTTCTTTGCTATTATTTTTCCTTTGTTTTTCTTGTGTTTTCTTTTCTTGTATTTCATTATTTTATGTCTCCTCGCTCATATCGAAGTGTAGTTCCAGGCATCCTAGCTGTCCGGACAACACTGGTCACTGGAACAGTAGTACGCACTACCGAACTTAGGGGTGTTACATTTCCAAAGTGGTAAGTAGGTATTTTTGATGCTTGCTTCATTAAAGTTTGTGTGGATGTTATGGGTAGTTGAATTGTGGAAAGATTTTTGGAGTTTGATGTTTTAAGGGAGATGTATATTCTTGGCAGCTATGGAAGCTCCTTAAGGGCAGTTTATCCTTGCATGTAAATGGTAGATTAAAGTATTGATGAAGGGTTTATGTGTGTAGGAATAAATTGGGTGATGTATACTAAATGTATATGTGAGTGTACACTTGATTTTGGAAGCTTGGAAATTAATTCAAAGAGAGGTACAATTCGGCAATGTGAAGTGTGGACCTAAATGTGTTATTTCATGGTTTGATTTATGGAATATTATTGTTAAATTATGGTACTTGTTATGACAGCATGTGTATGTGTATTGGAGTTTGAGTTTGGACATGTGAATGAGTTATATTATGTAGTTAAATTGTGTATAATTTAGACCTGGTAAATTCTGTACTATAAGGTGCATATTGAGTGTGATTATAACCTGCCAAAATGACCAACAATGTGAAGTAAAATGTGTTTAGGTTATGATACAAATCAGAATTGGCATGAATGTGTAATTTGGTAAGTGTTAAATATATCATTTGATGAGTGATGGACAATGTACAATAAGGTAGTGTGTGTTTTGGCTTAGAACCTTAAGTACATGGCTCCAATTGGTATGAGACCAATTGGAGGTGAAACTAGGCACAAAATATGCCAACTTTCATGAAGGAAACTTACCAAAATTCTACTTGGAAGGTAACTTGAAAAATGACCAAATCTGGATTGGTGTATTTAAGGCCTGAAAATTGACCATTTGGGCAGCAGTTAGTGTTTTGGCCATAACTCACTCAAAACAGGTCCAATTAACCTGAAATTTTAACCATGAATAGTTGAGACATATATCTACAAGTCTTATGAAGACACCAAAGCCCAAAAATGACAATAAGCAAGTCAAATAGCTTGCACAAATTTGGATCCAAAAACTGGCCGAACCAAAAGTGACCTAAAAGTGACCTAAAGTGACCATTTTGATACATTTTGACCAGCAATAGTAAAATGACCATAACTTGGTCCACATAACTCAGAATGACCTCAAATTTTACCCCGCGTGCAATAAGACATAGACCTACAAGTTTGTAGTTTTGACCAAAACCTGAAAACCGAGGGAACTAGGTCATCCGGCTAGGTCAAATTAGTACACCGAAATTCGGCAAATTACAATAAAACGCAATATACATGGAAATGAATTGGGTAACATGTACTAACCCTAAAAGGATACAAATGTGACATATTGGTAACATTAAAATCTAATTCACCTAGATTGCATCGAGGGTCAACATCTTAGGTTGACTAAAGAAATAATAGAATTCAATAAATTAAGTATTAAGCCTTATTGTTAGAGACGATTTAAATGAGTACTGAAATACTTCAAATTGTGTTTTTCAGTTAGCAAAGACTCAGGGAAAGGGAAGGAAACACTGAGTCAGAGGCAAGAGACAGTTATCAGAGGTTTGTGCACAATAGTTATTTCTTTTGAATTTTTCAATTGAAATAAATTATGATTATTGTATGTTAATATTTTAAATTGTGTGTGTGCATAATAATTTTGTTTTCTTATTTTCTACTTAAAAATTTATTTGAACATTATAGTTTTAAATTGTGTCTGTGCACAATACTTTTTATATTCACTGCTTTTACTAGAAAATTTATTTGGAGAAATGAGTTATGAATAATTTTTTATTGTTTTGGCTTTGAGAATCTTATTTGGAAATTATTGTGTTGCCTACTTTGCAAATGGAAATTTTGAGATAAAATGTGATTTGGGAATTGTATGAAATATTGTGATTTGGAATTGTTTTGATTCACACTTGGCATGACACTGTTATTATATTCCTCCCTCTTTGACTTATTAGTCTGAGGTGAGTGTGATTATGTTCTTCCCTCTTTGACTTACCAGTCTGAGGTGAGTGTGGATGAGTTCTCATTATTTAGCTAGATTCCTCCCTCATTGATTTCGATTATTGGGGTGAGTGTGTCTTGTTATGGTGTACAACACAGCATTTGCAGAAAAATTGTGTCATGGCCTAAATTGTGTTATTGATTGGCAACACTGTATTATTTAGTTATTTGATCAAATGGTGTTATTGATTGGCAAAACTGTGTTACTCAATTGTTGGATCAAATTTGTGTTATATGAACTTTGTAAATTGTGAAATGGAATTGTGAATTATTTGATTTGTGAATTGTTAATAAAAGATTTATATATGGCATTTCAAATTGTTATTGTGCACCACTGACTAAATTTTACTCAGTGATAGCTTTTCATTGCTATCGCAGGTAGACAGACTGACAGGGCAGCAGACTAGGTTGCTAATGCTATATTGAGAGTTTATCGGGCATAATGAGTATACCATATTTTACATTTTGTATTGTAATTTATGTTCACTGTATGTATATAGTGTTCTTGGTTTTGAGCAGTTGTAAATTTAAAATTGTACATTGAAGTTGTAAATTATTTTAACTTATAAAATTTGTGATATATTTCTTTTATCTCAGCCTTTGAAAATACTGAAAAATTATTATGGATTTGAGTTGAGAAACATATTGTGTTGATTAAATGTTGGAGTTTGAGATTGAGAAATTATATTTGAAGTGCTTTTTACAGGTTTTTGAAGAACTGTTTTATTCAAAATACAAATGGCACTCCGCCAAAATTTTTACAGAAATTACTAATAATTCAAATGTGTTAGCTTTTTCACTTTAGTTCAAAAAATTTTAACACCTGTAAATAGTGCTCACCACTGTAAAAAGATGTAAGAAAAGTTTCAAAATCCCTTGTAGTGTATTTCATGGGTTATCAGTGGACGAAGTTGGTAATTTATTAGGTATACTACGTGATCATGTTATGCCTTACAGAGAGGTAGGGTGTGACAAGATTTATTTTAATCTATTTGATTTCAATGATAAAGAATATATTAAAACTCTTTTAATATGTTTTTGGATCTGTATTTTCCATTTAAGACTTTAGAATTAATCAGATTAATTTTAGAACCCTATATTAGATCAAGAACAAGTGCACCAACCTCTTGATGCACTACAGTGTGTTTGGCACCTTTGGGATGCGTCTTTAGGACACCAGATATTGTCCCTCTAGCTTGTCCACACCAAGATCACCTATGGCAGCCCTTGAATAGCTTCTAAAGCTTTTTCTATTAATTAGAAAATTAGTTTTGCCTTTTAAGAGATTAAAGATATAAACTGGAGACTAGAAACAATTTCTAGTATTTTTAATTTAAGAGATTGTTTGCTAATCTCTTGGAATTGATTAGAGATGAAGAAGAAGAGAGAATGGTAGCCTCAAGGGTGGCGGCACAAAGGGAGGCAATAGCTGGTTGTTTTTTGTTCTTTCATTCTTACACTTATATAGCTAGGTCACCACTTAAAACCCTAGCCACATGTCACCTTCTGATTGGCTCTAGGTTTAATTGACCTAATCACATTGTGCCAAGTGTCAAACCTATATTTAATCTTAATTTTAATCATCTTACATGATTAAAAGACATTTGGCAAGCTTATGCGTAGTTTCATGTGTCACCATCTCATGGTGCCACATGTCACCCTGTGAAATGACCAAAATGCCCCTGTATCTTAATTTTGAGTTCTCAACCCAAAATAATTATTTCTCTTCTTCTAATCAATTTATATCAAATATAAATCAATTAATTAATTTCTCATTAATTAAATTCATATTTAAATACTTTAAATATAAATTTAACTTATACTATACATCCAATAATCTTGATTTGATTTCAAGTCATGCTAGGGATTTTATAATCTAATTGCAAACCAAACCTATTTAATTAATCAATTAAACTCTTTAATTAATTAATTAAATCATATTTAATTTGGTGATTACTTGTATATGTGTGACATACTAGGCTCATCACTAATTAGTAATGAGATATGATATCAACTCTTAATATCATCAGAACTCTTTCTTACCATAAGCGATTTCTCTAAACCATTTTATGCACCTCATAGACCATGGTTAATACCTAGCATAGCATGCCATGGCCACCCAATCAGTAATAAGGTTTACCTTAAATGAACTTATAATCATATGTTACCATGCACTAGAATCTCTCTGTTATAAAATCCCATCTCAAGCTGGAGTCATAGTTTATGTTCTCTTTTAATTCCAGTTCTTGATTAAAAGATTTTCTCATCAGAAACTCTTTTTTGATTAAATATATATGTCCTGGCCAGGAACTTGAAACATCAAGAATAATTAAATGAATATAAGATTTTATCTCTATTTACTTAGAGGAACAGATTCCATCTTGATCAACACCTACCTCCATATATAACTAGTAGGAGCCAACACATGCCCATATACCCATACACAGTACAAGTATGAAAGTAGTATCAAACTCAAACCACCTATATACAAGATAACTGTGCTATCTCAGGTCTAAAGATTATATGCACTGATATGATTTATGACAATACATTGGCAAGAGTAAACTCCATGTGCTTGTCATTAGTGTCACTGGTTCGACCTACTTATCATGTATAGGTGCCTATCATGTTTATCATATGGCATGAGACTCACCATTCCATCTTATTTATATCTCATATAAATAACTTGGGAACAAACATGAATACTATCTTTTTAGATAAGTCATGTCCTTATTGTGAAGTATCCTTGATTGTGAACCTATTTATGATACTTTGTACTAGAAATACTATCACTCATATTTTTAACAACTTAAGAATAGAATTTCTAACAAAATATCAATGGACCTTTTCTATTACACATAAATATATTATGTAAATGGAAAAGTGGAAATACTTTTTATTAATAAAAACATGTACAAGATACATACTAAATGATATACTCTAGGGCATACTACTAACAATCTCCCACTAGCACTAGAGCCATTCATTACAATATCTTAGTTCCATCTTCTCAAGATGTTGGTCTAGCTGAGTCTATGACATAGGCTTAGTGAATGGATTAGCTAGATTTTCAGCTAATGCTATTTTCTGCATAGTTACATTACCTCATCCAACTATTTCTCTGATAATGTGGTAGCGTCTTTCTATGTGTTTGGATTTCTGGTGAGACCGGGTTTCCTTAGCCCATATGACTGCTCCATTGTTGTCACAGTGAAGGGGAATTGCTGACTCAATGGAAGGAACTACTGCAAGTTCTGTCACGAATTTCTTTATCCAAACATCTTCCTTTGCAGCATCTGATGCAGCAACATACTCAGCCTCGGTAGTGGAATCTACAGTCGTGCTCTGTTTGGAACTCTTTTGTCACACCCTACTCCTCTGTAAGGCATAACATGATCTCGTAGTATACCTAATGAATTACTAACTCTGTCTACTGATAACCCATTAAATACACTACAAGGGATTTTCAAAACTTTTCTTACTTCTTTTACAGTGGTGAGCACTATTTACAGGTGTTAAAACCTTTTTGAACTGAAGTGATAGAATTGACACATTTGAATTATTTGGAATTTCTGTAAAAATTTTGGCAGAGTGCCCTCTGTATTTTGGATAAAACAGTTCTTCAGAAAACCTGTAAAAAGCACTTCAATATGTATTTGCAAATCTCAACATGGACACATGGAAGACACTGTGTATCCTTGCTAGTTCTGGAGGTAATGCCAACCGATATGCCAAAGGACCCACTCTTTCCAGAACCTCATATGGTCCGATGAAACAAGGACTCAGTTTCCCCTTTCTGCCAAATCTCATAATCCTCTTCCAAGGAGAAACTTTGAGGAATACCTTATCACCCACTGCATACTCAATATCTTTTCTTTTCAAACCAACATAGGACTTCTGACGGTCTGATGCAGCCTTGAGTCTATCTCTAATCAATCTGATCTTTTCCTCTGTCTGCTAAACAATTTCTAGCCCAATCATCTTCCTTTCACCTACCTTATCCCAACATAGGGGAGTTCTGCACTTTCTACCATACAAAGCTTCATATGGAGGCATCCCAATGCTTGATTGGTAGTTGTTGTTATAAGCAAACTCAATCAAAGGCAAGTGTGTATCCCAACTACCTTCAAATTCAATCACACAAGCCCGTAGCATATCCTCCAATATCTGAATAACCCTCTCGGTGGCCATGCATGCGTGGGTGGAATCTTTGTCTTTGAAGTTCAATCTAGTTCCTAGGGCTCTCTGAAGACTACCCCAGAATCTAGAAGTGAACCTAGGATCTCTGTCAGACACAATTGATACTGGCACTCCATGCAGTTTTACAATCTCATATATGTACAATTTGGCCAATCTTTCCAGGCTATAGTCCATCCGGACTGGCAAAAAGTGACTAGACTTGGTTAGTCTGTCAATTATAACCTATACTACATCATGACTATTCTGTGTCCTCAGAAATCTCATCACAAAATCCATAGTTATCTGTTCCCTTACAATGTTTCATAGGGTGCTGTTTGTATGCTAGCATGACACATATTATTGTATACAAATTCTATTAGTGGGATGTATCTGTCCCATCTCCTCTCGGATTCAATGACACAAGTTCTCGATATATTCTTAAGGGATTGTCACATTTTACCGATTATTATTATCATTTCATTTCATTATTTATAGGAACTCAATGAGTTTCCGAATTTACCTGAATTACTCGTTTCGATTGTCCATCCATTTGAGGATGATAAGTCGTACTGATATCTTTAAGCTTATAGCAATTACTGTGGTACAGGTAATTCACATTAATATAACTGAGTCACTGACTCTAGCTACCTTACAAGTGTAGTCGTTTGATAGGCTAGTTCTGAAGTTTTACATTTCTGACTAAAATTTTCACATTTATTTCCAGTAATAGTACTCTATTCAGGTGCAACTGTATCAATTTATAGATTACTTACAAATATTCTTAATTTACTGTATCACGAGGAAGTACGTAGCTCTACACAATAATCCCGTATCGGTACTGTAATCTGCAGCTTACAATACAAACATCGAGAACATTACATAGTCACTACATGATAACCTGATGGACTAGGTTTTCTATCATCTTATCTTTCTCGAATCCACTAATATCCCAAACCGATTCTGATTACAATTTCCTTTGACAATTACTAACAGTAACATCTTTGCCCTCATCTAGAGTAATTCTATTACTATAACTTACTTTTAGGTCCTCTTGCCTTACATTAAGTAGGCTCGCCATTTAGCTTTATAATTTATGGTATGTTAGAAAATACTTTTAGCTATCAATTCTTCCAAAATTAATGTCAACCATACTTGTTATTGTAGTTATTATCCTAAAGGAATAGTCACTAATACATCAAAATTCATTTCCATGTAAAGGAATAACAACAGAACATATAGTTCTGACACTAACACACAACTAAGTAGTGCTGGGATCAAATAATAACTAATTGTTTCTTTCAAAAATTAAGAACTTAGCAGCAGCTACATCTGAAGTTTCTGCTCCTTTTACTTGGCGCATAGTGGACTCTCCGACTAGTGCGCTACTATATTTGGGTTGATTCACTGTGTTATAGTGGTGAGGAGTACCAACTCTATTTCTATCTTGACTCTGATTAACGGTCTGTGAACTCCGGAGAGCAGATCGAGGTGGTTTAGTACAATCTTTAGCAAAGTGTCCAAGTTTTCCACAATTGTAACAGGCTCCAGAGGCCTTACGACAAATACCTCCATGATATCTTCTACAAGTTTCACATTGGCGGGAAGGATAGGAACTTCTAGTTGTTCGACGACTAGATCTTAGTGGTCTCTGCCCTGATGATCCGCCTCTATCATATTTCTGAGCTCGGGTTTCCTCAAATTCTTTTCTCTTCCCCAAATTACTGTTCGAACTCTGACCCATAGGTTTCTCCCTCTTTTCCATTTCACACTGCCCTTGTGGGGGTTGGGTCTGTACTTGGGCTTGGGCTGACAGATTATTAGCCATTTGTTGGAAGAAAGTGGCCATTTGCTGGGCCATTTGTGCAGTAATTTGTACTGGTAAAATTGGTACAGTCGGGCCTTCGACACTTTGTGGAGTTGGGGCCTCAACTTGTTCTTCTGCCATCACAGACTGTTCTATTGTCTCATTCTTCTCTTCCATATTTTTCACAGAATTTTCTATTCCTGTACAACCAACACAAGGAGATTCCTCTCCATTAGTTCATATTTATGATGTAATTGTACTAAATGTATCAAACATTTGAGCAGTTGTAGTTACTGACAAAAAGATTTCAAATTCATAGTTCAAAATTTACTTTAAAACCATTGCTCTGATACCACTAAAACATGTCACACCCTACCCCTCTGTAAGGCATAACATGATCCCGTAGTATACCTAATGAATTACCAACTCTGTCTACTGATAACCCATTAAATACACTACAAGGGATTTTCAAAACTTTTCTTACTTCTTTTACAGTGGTGAGCACTATTTACAGGTGTTAAAACCTTTTTGAACTGAAGTGATAGAATTGACACATTTGAATTATTTGGAATTTCTGTAAAAATTTTGGCAGAGTGCCCTCTGTATTTTGAATAAAACAGTTCTTGAAAACTCAGTAAAAAGCACTTCAATATGTATTTGCAAATCTCAACTCCAACATATTTCTCAACACAACATTTTTCTCAACTCAAATCCGCAGTGATTTTTCAAAGACTGAGATACAAGAAATATAATACAAAACTATCCAAGTAAATGAAATCTCAAATTTACGTTTACATTAATTTACATTTAATTACATACCAAATGTTTTACAAGAGTTTTTATACAACTACTCAAATAATTTACATAAATATTATTACATGCATACATCAAAACCTATGTACATGGGTATACCTATGATATACCTGGAGCTGATCTGAATATATCTTCAAGGAAATTTACTTACTGCTCTATGCTCTTCTTTCCTGCGACAGCATACAAAGTTATCGCTGAGTGGTGAACTCAGTGGTGCACAACTATAATTTAAAACATTGTACAATATACGTTGACAAAGTTTACAGTAAATAATTTGGAAATCTGAATACTCATCAAATTCCAAAACTCAAAATATTCATTGCCAATAATGTAAATCATTTGTATAATTGACTTTGATCACAAAATTCAATTTATCAAATCATGACTATCCATTTAAGTAATTCTAACAAAATCAATTATACATAAACCATAATTGAAATCACAATTCCTTACCATTCAAAAGCCATTACGTATCTCAAAAATCATTATGTATCTCAAAAATCAATCTTTATACTGACCCTCGATGCGTTTAAGGTAAATTAGGTTTTGGTGTCCTTAATATGTCACATTCGATAGGGTTTTAGGGTTGGTACGTTTTACCAAACTCATTTCCTTGTTTAGTGCATTTTCTTGCAATTTGCTGGATTCCGGGATACTAGTTTGACCTAGCCAGACGGCCTAGTTCCCTCGGTTTTCGGGTTTTGGTCAAAACTACAAACTTGTAGATCTATGTCTTATTGCACGCGGGGCAAAATTTCAGGTCAATCCGAGTTAAGTAGACCAAGTTATGGTCATTATACTATTGCTGGTCAAATGGCATCAAATTAAGTCAATTTTAGGTCAATTTGGTCAACTTTGGTTCGGCCAGTTTTTGGACCCGAACTTGTGCAAGCTTTTTGACTTGCTTCTGGTCATTTCTGGGTTTTGGTGTCTTCATAAGACTTGTAGGTATGGGTCTTAACTATTTATGGTTAAAATTTCAGGTCAATTGGACCTGTTTTGAGTGAGTTATGGCCTAAACACTCACTGCTGCCCAATTGGTCATTTTTCAGGTCCTAATTGCACCTAATCCGAATTGGTCATTTTCTTATGTCACCTTGCAAGCAGAATTTTGGTATGTTTTCTCAATGAAAGTTGGCACATTTTGTGCCTAGTTCCACCTCCAATTGGTCTCATACCAATTGAGGTTACACATTTAAACTTATTGGCTAAAATGTACACTGCCCTTGGTTACTTTGCTTAACACACATCAATTACACATATTTACCTTGCAATATGTTTACTTCCCTACCAAATCTGTTTTGGTACATTACCAAAACTATATATTACTTTACATTAACATCACTTTGGGCAGATTACAATTATCTTCAATACACCAAATATAACTCTAATTCCCAAAGTCCAAACACAATTACACATACACATAACATTACTAGTTTTTACATACTCTTTACACAACAAGTTCATATACATATCCATCAATCCTTCTATGTCAATATTCTGCCAACAATTCCATGAATACATACATTTATTCAAGTGTCCCCAAGCTGCCGAAAATCTTCTTCAACACCAAATTGTCCTACAATTCATCAATTCCCATCCAAGTGCCAAAAATCACCATATAAATATGAAGTAATTCACTAGGTTATTAAATCATCACAACTAACATAATTCTCATCAATTATATGTACAAATACTTCATCAACACATGATTACATGGCTGCCCAAAAATGCATATCTCAATACTCTTCAAACTTAAAAATTTCCCTCACAAAACCAACACCCATAACATGTATACAAAGTTTATCAAAGAAATCTTCAAAAATGCTAACTTACCTTATGGTTGGAGCTTGTTAAACCTTGCTTAAACTTCTCAAATTTGGTATCAAACTCTTCCTTGTGATGAGTAGACAAACTTTCATGAAGGGACTTGTTGGATTTATGGCATGAAAGTGAAGATTGGAGTTCATGCATGGAGCTTGGAAGCTTTGGCCATGGAGTTCTTCTTGGAGGCTCACGGCTGAATTTTTGAGGTTGAAGAAGGAAATGAATCTGCTGTCCAAATGCAGATTAAGTGGTCCACTTTAGGTGTGAGTGGAGCACTAAGTGGAAAGATAATGTTAATTTATTCAAAAGTTTCAATTTCCCACATTTAACTCCCCATTTTTGCTATTTACATTAGGTACCCCTAAATTAATTTTTCATTATATTTTCCAAGTGTAATATTATTTATTTTTGATGGACATTTAGGTCAAAAGACAATTCGGGATGTCAAATGACCATAATGCCCCTGTTCGGGTTGTATTCCCGATTTTTCGGTAACACCGGGTTTTGTCTATTTTTCGATTTCTCACTTTTTATTGTACTAATTATTTAATTTTTCTTTGATATTTCTAATGATATTTATACTTCAATAAGGGTCTATTTAAGACCTAAAAATATTTTCCAGTGTTCCCCGCAGTCCAGGGCTAGTCAACGGTCCACGCCGTGACTTCCCGGTGCGGTCACCCATCGCTAGGTTTCTCGACTCGCTTAACTTGGTTATATTTCTTTGCTATTATTTTTCCTTTGTTTTTCTTGTATTTTCTTTTCTTGTATTTCATTATTTTATGTCTCCCCACTCATATTGAAGTGTAGTTCTAGGCATCCTAGCTGTCCGGACAATACTGGTCACCGGAGCAGCAGAACGCAGTACAGAACTTAGGGGTGTTACATCTTTCAACTGACTACACTTCCATTACAAATGAACACATACCCAGAGGTAAACTTTCTATCATTGATATCTGATTGGAAATGAGAATCAGTATAACCATCTAATTGCAAGTCTCCACCTCCATAGATCAAGAATAAATCCTTAGTTCTTCTCAAGTACTTAAGGATATTCCTGACAGCTATCCAGTGTTCCAAACCTGGATTGCATTGATACTTGCTAGTCAAACTAAGAGTGTATGTGATATCCGGCCTAGTACACAACATTGCATACATTAAACTTCCAATAGCCGAAGCATATGGAATCCTGGCCATTTTATCTCTTTCTTCAGGTGTCTTTGGAGACATCCCTTTAGAAAGGTGGATACCATGTCTCACTGGCAACAATCCTCTCTTGGAATTAAGCATGTTAAACCTCTTTAACACCTTTTCCAAGTATAGACTTTGGGATAAATTAATTATTCTTTTCGCTCTATCTCGATAGATGTGAATCCCAAGAATATAGGTTGCCTCCCCTAAGTCTTTCATGGAGAATGTATTTGATAACCATACCTTTACAGTTGTCAACATACTTGTGTCATTACCCATCAACAGTATGTCATCCACATATAAGACAAGGAAAGTGATAGCACTGTCACTAACCTTCTTATATACACATGGCTTATCCTCATTTTTGATAAAACCAAATGATTTAATGGCTTCATCAAAATGGATGTTCCAACTCCTCGAAACTTGTTTCAACCCATAAATGGATCGCTTTAGCTTGCATACCTTGGAACCATCTTGGGATTTAAAACCCTTAGGTTGTTCCATGAAAATGTTTTTTTCAATGTATCCATTAAGAAAAGCTGTTTTGACATCCATCTGCCAAATCTCATAATCATAGTATGTAGCTATTGCTAATAGAATTCTAATTGATTTAAGCATGGCAACAGGGGAGAAAGTCTCCTCATAGTCGATTCCTTGCCTTTGGCGAAACCCTTTCGCTACTAGCCTTGCCTTGTAGGTCTCTACCTTTCCATCAGAACCAATTTTCTTCTTGAAAACCCATTTGTTCCCTATAGGTATAATACCTTCAAGTGGGTCAACAAGATCCCAAACTTGATTCTTATACACGGAATCAATCTCGGATTTCATAGCATCAATCCTTTTTGAAGAGTCTATATCTAATATAACTTCTTCAAAGGTAAATGGATCATCTCCATGATCTACTTCTTAATGAGTAGACAACTCTTGTTCTTCTTCATAAAGGAAACCATATCTCACTGGTGGGTGAGATACCCTGGTTGTTCTACGAGCAACAGCTGTAGATGTTTCATCAACGGGTGTAGGTTGACTAGATGGATCTATATCCATCTGATCTGTTAGTTGGTCAGAATTCTCCAATTCTAAATCTATTTTCCTTCCTTTGCCTCCTTCTTGAACAAACTGTTGTTCAAGAAATATGGCATCTCTACTTATCACAACCTTTTGTGATGTAGGCAAATAAAAATAGTATCCACAACTATCTTTTGGATATCCAACAAATCGACCCTTTTCTGATCTGATTTCCAATTTATCAGTGTTCAGCTTTTTGATATAAGCTGGACAACCCCAAATCTTAACATGTTTAAGACTTGGTTTTCTTTTATGCCATATCTCATAAAGTGTGGAAGAAACTGATTTTGATGGAATCCTATTCAGAATATACAAAGTTGATTCTAATGCAAATCCCCAAAAGGAGATTGGCATATCAGTATAGCTCATCATGCTACGTACCATATCCAATAGGGTACGATTTCTCCTTTCAGATACACCATTTAACTGTGGTGTTCCTGGAGGAGTCAGCTGGGAAACAATGCCGTGCTCTCTCAAGTATTAATCTAATTAAGTACTCAAATATTCACTTCCATGATCTGATCGAAGAGCTTTAATTCTCTTTCCTGTTTGATTTTCTACTTCAGATTTAAATTCTTTGAACTTTTCAAAGGATTCATGTTTTTTTTTTTCATCAAATACAAATACCCAAACCTTGATTTATCATCAGTAAATGTAATAAAGTAATGAAAACTGCCTCTAGCCATTTCCTTAAATGTACCACATACATCACTATGTATTAGCTCCAAAATATTTTCAGCTCTTAGCCCTTGTCCAACAAAGGGTGATCTAGTAATTTTGCCCTGAAGGCAAGATTCACAAGTTGGAGTAGGCTCAAAGCCCAATGAGGAAAGAATCCCCATTTTCTCCAATTTTGCAATCCTATCTTCTGCAACATGACATAACCTTAAGTGCCAAATATATTTTGAACTTGAATTGATTTTCACCATGGTATTGCATTCATTTAGATCACTTACATTCATTTTGTGTTTGTCATTATTATCCAAATAATAAAGACCATCATTCATATAACCTAAACCAACATATTTATTTCCAAAATAAATATTGCAAACATCATCTATGAACTGAAATTCATAGCCATTTTTAGTCAAACTAGATATAGAAATGATGTTCTTAAAAGCATCATGTACATATAAAATATTATCCAAACACAAAACATGTCTTGACATGTAAAAAGATTTGGAACCTATGGCTAAAGCTTCAATAGTTGAGCCATTGCCAATACGAAGTCTAACATCTTAAGAACGCAAGCTGCTACTATTTGCTAGTTCCTGCATATCATAAGAAATGTGAAAACTGGCACCAGTATCTAAGACCCAATCTATAGATGAACTATGAGTATCATCAGAATCTAAATAACAAGATATGGACATACCTTTCGAAGGTCTAACCTTCTTGTCCTTCAAAGAAGCAAGATACTCTGGGCAGGTCCTCTTCCAATGCCCATCCTTCTGGCAGTGGAAACACTTTCCTTTGCCTCCATCAGCTTTAGTCTTCACTTTCTGTTTAGCTATTTTCTTGGAAGGACTAGGAATCTGAGGTTTCTTTTTCTTATTGCCCTTCTTCTTATTGGACTTTCTAGCAGAAGAAGATGCAATCAAAGCTACCTCTTTTCCTTTATTGCCCAGCATATTCTTTTGGGCAATAACCAGCTTGTTGAGTAAACCAGCCAAGGTGCATTCCTGTTTGGTCATATGGAAATTTGTCACAAAAGACTCAGGAAGGGACTGAAGGATCAAATCTGTCTGCAGTTGGAAATCCGTGTTAAAGTCAAGATGTTCCAGCTGCTCAATTAGTCGAATCATCTTGTGGACATGATCCCTAACATTCTGTCCCTCAGACATCCTCATGCGGAACAGCTGCCTAGATATCTCATACCTAGTATTCCTACTGTGCTCACCATACAACTCTTATAGGTGAAGGAGGATCTCACTCGCACTCTGCATGTTCTCATGCTGCTTCTATAACTCATTACTCATGGAAGCAAGCATGTAACACTTAGCTCTCATATCATGCTCCTTCCATTTGTCCAAAGTTTCATGTTCCTCTTGGGTGGCCTCTGGAGGGAAGGGACCAGGAACATTTAAGTCTAGAACATATCCTATATGTTTAAGGTTCAAGAAAAGTTTCAAATTTCTTAACCAATCAGACAGATTAGGTCCTGTCAACCTATTACGATCAAGTATGCTTGCATGGATATTGGATGGTGGTGGTTGTTCTGTGCTCATTATTATCAGAAAATTAACTATAGAAAATAACCAGATTAATTAGTAAATGTATCATGTAATTAACCAAAATGATTATGATCTTTTAATCAAATTGGTCCTCCCACTAACTTAGCGAATTCTACACTTCCAAAGTAGAAAACGAAAATCCTAGTTGGATGGATTTCTAGTGGGTGATTAAATTCTTATAATTCTATTGATCATCCTCAGGTACATCCATTATTAGAATTACAATAAACTATAAGTAAGCAACTCCTTGCCCATCACATCTCATGTGAGGTTCAATCCTTTACCTAGCCCCTAATGCTCAAAATCTCAGGTACATCTATTATTGACTTATCTTGCATTAGTTAAGTTGATCCCATTGAGCCAGTAATTATGCAAATAATTTTAATGTCCTCAGGTACATCCAATATTGGCCACCAAACCATTTACATATTTACAACATCTCATGCTTAACAATTATTCTTAAGAAAATCTCTTAAATTAATTGCATCTTATGCAAGTATTTAAAATTTCTTAAAATAATTGCCTCAATAGGGGGTTCATGTTTGGAAGATTTCTTAAAATTTCTTATAATTACTTTAATTATATCATTTCCAACTTAATCATTTGTTTGGAAGATTTTATGGTCATCCTAATTACTATTAAGGTCTCACTTTGCAATTTATCCATTTAGCATGCATATACCATATACTTGCATACATTCACATACATCTCATGCATTCATGGATAAACAGTAAATATGGTATGATCATGGACTTTCTAAGGGATTCAATTTTGAGCCACCAAGAATTGAATCAGTGCATTCCTAGGTGCATTTCATTCATTCATTTTACAAGAGTTGCTGAAGGAGTACATAATCAATACTGGATCTTGAATTCCTCCCACTGGTCCCACCAATGCTCTTGACCTCCATGATCTTCTTGCAATCCAATTACATAGTAATCCTTGGCATACCAAGGCGAATTTACAAGAACTTAAATAAATGAAATTAAAATCCAAAATTATTACAATCTTAATAATACATGCCCAAAATAAATTAAAACAAATTAATTAATTTACAATCCTTAAGAAACATAAAAGAAATAAATCCAATCACATTGATCTTTTATAGTCCATGATCATCTATCATGCATATCATTATTTAACAATTAAATAAAACATACATACTTAAATTAAATTGATATCTCATATTCAACTTAAAAATCCAGATTTGAATATGATGCAAACAAATTTAAAAATTCATATTTGAATCACATTCAAACAAATTTAAAAATTCATATTTGAATCACATTCGAATAATTAAAAAATTCAAATTTGAATCACATTCAAACAATTTTTAAAAATCAGATTTGAATCAGATTCAAACAATTTTTAAAAATTCAGATTTTAATATTATTCAAACAGCTTTAAAAATTCAGATTTGAATATGATTCAAACAACTTTAAAAATTCAGATTTGAATCACATTCAAACAACTTTTAAAATTCTGATTTGAATCAAAATTTAATTGTGTAATTAAAAATCGAATTAAACAATTTAATTAGACATAGGATGAGCTTTTAGATCACACAACAATTGCAAATTAAAAAGACAAACCTTGCGCACACCATGTAAGGAGCCAAACCATGCGCACCCATGGTGCACTCCACCATGCCGCCACCTTGTTCATTCTAACCAACAATGAATTGATCAACTTTTAATCAAATCACACAATCAAATCTCATATTGAATAATCTAAATGGCAAATATAGTGGCTCTGATACAAATTGCAGGAGTGGAAGCATGAAAAACACATGTTTATATCATTGAATTCAAAAATTTTCACCTAGGGTCACATGCATCATGCAAGATTTATTTTTATCTATTTGATTTCAATGATAAACAACATATTAAAACTCTTTTAATATGTTTTTTGGATCTGTATTTGCCATTTAAGATTTTAGAATTAATCAGATTAATTTTAGAACCCTACATTAGATCAAGAATAAGTGTACTAACCTCTTGATGCATTGTAGTGTGTTTGGCACCTTTGGGATGCGTCTTTAGGACACCAGATATTGTCTCTCTAGCTTGTTCACACCAAGATCACCTATGGCAGCCCTTGAATAGCTTCTAAAGCTTTTTCTATTAATTAGAAAATTAAGTTTTGCCTTTTAAGAGATTAAAGATGTAAACAGGACACTAGAAACAATTTCTAGTATTTTTAATTCAAGAGATTGTTTGCTAATCTCTTGGAATTGATGAGAGATGAAGAAGAACAGAGAATAGCAGCCTCAAGGGTGGTGGCACAAAGGGAGGCAATAGCTGGTTGTTTTTTGTTCTTTTATCCTTACATTTATATAGCTAGGTCACCACTTAAAACCCTTGCCACATGTCACCTTCTGATTGGCTCTAGGTTAAATTGACCTAATCACATTGTGCCAAGTGTCAAACCTATATTTATTCTTAATTTTAATCATCTTACATGATTAAAAGATATTTGGTAAGCTTATGTGTAGTGCCATGTGTCACCATCTCATGGTGCCACATGTCACCCTATGAAATGACCAAAATGCCTATGTGTCTTAATTTTGAGTTCTCAACCCAAAATAATTATTTCTCTTCTTCTAATCAATTTATATCAAATATAAATCAATTAATTAATATTTATTAATTAATTTCTCATTAATTAAATTCATATTTAAACACATTAAATATAAATTTAACTTATACTATACATCCAATAATCTAGATTTGGTTTTAAGTCATGTTAGGGACTTTGCAATCTAACTGCAAATAAAACCTATTTAATTAATCAATTAAACTATTTAATTAATTAATTAAATCATATTTAATTTGGTGATTACTTGTGTATGTGTGTGACTTACTAGGCTCATCACTAATTGGCAATGAGACATGATATAAACTCTTAATATCATCAGAACTCTTTCTTACCATAAATGATTTCTCTAAACCATTTTATGCACCTCATAGACCATGGTTAACACCTAGCATAGCATGCCATGGCCACCCAATCAGTAATAAGGTTTACCTTAAATGAACCTATGATCTTATGTTACCATGCACTAGAATCTCCCTGTTACAAAATCCCAACTCAATTTGGAGTCATGGTTTATGTTCTCTTTTAATTCTAGTTCTTGATTAAAAGATTTTCTCATCAGAAACTCTTTTCTGATTAAATCTATTTGTCTTGGCCAGGAACTTGAAACATCAAGAACAATTAAATGAACATAGGATTTTATCTCTATTTACTTAAAGGAACAGATTCCACCTTGATCAACACCTACCTCCATATATAACTAGTAGGAGCCAACACATGCCCATATACCCATACATAGTACAAGTATGAAAGCAGTATCAAACTCAAACCAACTATATACAAGATAACTGTGCTATCTCAGGTCTAAAGATTATATGAACTGATATGATTTATGACAATACATTGACAAGAGTAAACTCCATGTGCTTGTCATAAGTGTCACTGGTTTGACCTACTTATCATGTATAAGTGCCTATCATGTTTGTCATATGGCATGAGACTCACCATTTCATCTTATTTATATCTCATATAAATAACTTGGGAATAAACATGAATATAATCTTTCTAGATAAGTCATGTCCTTATTGTGAAGTATCCTCAATTGTGAACCTATTTATGATACTTTGTACTAGAAATACTGTCACTCATATTCTTAACAGCTTAAGAATAGAATTTCTAACAAAATATCAATGGACCTTTTCTATTGCACATAAATATATTATGTAAATGGAAAAGTGGAAATGCCTTTTATTAGTAAAAACATGTACAAGATACATACTAAATGATATGCTCTAGGGCATACTACAAACAAATTTTCCATCAAACCTTATTATCCCAACTAGAAAAGAAGATTGAAGGAGAAAGAAAAGGAAGAAATTGAAGATTTAGAGAAATTGAAAATCAAAGTTTGAGGTTAGTAATCTAAACTTGGAAATTGTAGTTAAATGTTTATGTTCTAGTTTAATTATCTTAGAAATTAACTTAAAATCAAAACAAAACAATTGTTGGGGGAGTAATATGGAATTCAGCCAGCAGTAGGTGGGGTTGGGATTGAATGAATTTGGTGGATTTGAATGGTTATTTGAGGTGAATTAGGTGTATAGGTCATGAATGTGCACTTTGAATGCATTAGATTGAACTTTATGTAACTAGGGTTTTGAGCATGTGAAAAATTGAAAAAAAATTTGAGAATTGGTCAAATGATGTAGTTGACCTTACTTGAGTTGAGAAATAGTCAATTGTGACCATTTGTGGTGTGTATGAATTATTGGAACCAAGTTTTAATTTTTTTTTTATTAAAAATTGGGTGTATTTAAACTTAAATAAAAAGTTGAGTTAATTAGGACAAAAATTTAAAAATGGGTTTACGGGGCAAACATTCAAGGGCAAAATTAGGCTTTCTTCCAAAATTTTGCTATTCTATTTGTTTTCATAGGTGATTTAAGTCCACTTTGCAGAGATGACTCTCGTGCCTCTTCATTAGAATTTTTCCACTACTGAAATAGGGAAATTTAACAGAAATAAAATAGAACAAGGATTAAATAGAGTTATAATAAATGACAAATGCTTGATTAAGTTTTAAATAATATGAATAGTGATATTTTGTTATGGGTGAAATGACCAAGCAATTTGATACCAATCAGTAAGTGGCGTATAATTTCCTTTGAAAGCAATGTATTTGCTCCCTTTAATACATTGAATGCTCTTAAGGCCATTGGGGGCTGCTAAGTAGCTTATCAATATATATGCATTTTTATTCGTTAATTTATGCAGCTGACATTGGAATTTGAAAATGGAGAGACTCAAATCTTATAGCAAGAGGTGAACTTTCATTATTATATTGAGACTAAAAATTATGACTCAAAAAATTATTTATTTGTTCCTACATATTTTTAAAGATAAATAATTATTTGTTCTATTTACTACTATTTATAAATATAATTAGAGACAAATATGAAGATAAATATATATTTGACATTAATTTAACCTTTATAGACAAATATATTTGTGTATATTAATAACTTATAGGGACAAAATAATTGTCTTCCTTTTAATAAACTATATTATTTGCCCTTAAATTTATTTTTAGGAACAAATTAAATTCACTTTAATTGTCTATACTAACAATTTCTAAATTTACTTTTAGAATCTAATGAATTTATCTTTAATAATATTTTCTAAAAATAAATTACCTTTGCATTATACATTAATTTCTTCATATCATTAATTATTAATAAAATTATATTTATTTTTCTTTAATAATATAATATTTATTTACTAATACAATTTAAATGAAATTTATTTAAATTGCTAAAAATAATAAATATTACTTAAAATGAATAAATACAATTTAAAAAATAAACTTTTAGTAGCGAGCCCCATATTTGGACCCCACCTTTTGCTTGAAATGTCAAGGGAGAAAGATTGCCTTTTATTGAAAAACTATTACCTCTCAAGTCCTTGAAAAAATGATATGGGACATCACTTTATTTTTCCCTTTTACAAATTATTATTTTCTTAATTTATAATTCGTAATTTATATTTTTAATTCATCATATAAATACCTTATTATAATAAAGAATTAATAACATATTATAATATATAATAAAATTTTATTATATTTATTATTGTACTTATATATTTTTAAATATAAATTAATTAAAAATAATATTTAAAAAATAAATATATTAAATATGTGTAATTAATAAATTCAAATCAACAAAATATTTATAGTTTAATGGCAAAAGCGTTTTTATCAAAATTTTTAACATTTTTTTTAAGAAATTAATAACACATTTTAGCTCAATTGTTAATAACAATATGTTGATTAAAAGCTTTAATCATATAGATTAAAAGAAACATATAATTTCCTTATTTTAAAATATACAAACGTAATATAATATAAGTAAATATGTGTGGGTATTCACATGTTTAATTTTTTTTTTTAAATCACTTTTTTAAACTAAATATAAACTATACACACTTAAAACACCTTATATATATATATATATATGTTAGTGACAAATTACAAAAAAAAAAAAAAAAAACTTAAAATTCTTTATATAAATAAAGTTAACCTTAATGAATTAGAAACAAATAATTATACATTTAGAGACTAATAAATTTTTTACTCAAAAGTTAATTATTAGAAACAAATAATATAACTTTTAGAAACTAATAAATTATTTTCTTAAAAAATGAATCACTATAAATAAATGATATAATATTTAGAGACTAATAAAATTTTATCCCAAATAATAGTTATTAGTAATAAATATCTTATTTGTCTCAATGTATGTGCCTTTAAAAGACAACAGTGTAGTAGTGTTTGTAGACTTCTTTTTCTATCTATTTTGTAAAGTGACAAAATTTATTAGCATGCTTGAAATTCTTTTGTAACTAATTATGGTTTAGTTTTACTTGAAATATTAATATAATTTATGAGATTAATTTAAGTAATTTGGGTGCTATGATACTTTCGGGGGTCATACGACTATATGAACTATTATAACAATCTTAAAGGGACACAGGAGGTTGATTCAGATGGAGTTATGCTCTATGTTCACCCAAATCTATCCTTCCATTTGAAGGGTTCAATCAGACTATCTTTAGTATTAATGGTTCTGGTACATGGGGTCCAATAAGGAAATACATTAACTAGTTAGGTGAGCATAGTAGACTTCTTATTCGACTAGTTTGCCCTAGACAAGTGCACATGCTAGCCTTCTAGCAAAAGGTTCTGGGGCTCAAACAAGTTAGAGATTAACAAGAACTAGGCATATGTAGTTCTGAATCTCTAATCCTCGCCTCAATGGGAAGATGATGTGCAACACCCCTAAGTTCGGTAGTGCGTTCTACTGTTCCAGTGACCAGTGTTGTCCGGACAGCTAGGATGCCTAGAACTACACTTCCATATGAGTGAGGAGACATAAAATAATGAAACATAAGAAAACAAAATACAAGAAAAACAAAAGAAAAATAATAGCAAAGAAATATAACCAAGTTAAGCGAGCCGAGAACCCTAGCGATGGGTGACCACACCGGGAAGTCGCGGCGTGGACCGTTGACTAGCCCTGGACCGCGGGGAACCCTAGAAAATATTTTTAGGACTTAAATAAATACCTATTGAAGTATAAATACCATTAGAAATATCAAAGAAAAATTAATTAATTAGTACAAAGAAAAGTGAGAAATCGAAAAATGGACAAAACCCGGTGTTACCGAAAAATCGGGAATGCAACCGGAACAGGGGCATTGTGGTCATTTGACACCCCAAGTTGTCTTTTGACCTAAATTTCCTTTAAAAATAAATGATATTACACTTGAAAAATGTCATGAAAAATTAAATTAGTGGTACTTAATGTAAATAACAAAAATGGGAAGCTTAATGTGAGAAAATGAAATCTTATATTAAACTAATATTTAATTTAAGCTTAGTGCTCCACTCACCCATCAAAGTGGACCACTAACTCATCATCTTGGGCAGAATACACATCTTCATCTTTAACCTTAGAACCACCAAAAATTTGCTCCCAAAAAACTCCATTGACGTATGGTTTGAAGCTCCATGCATGTGAGATTCAAGCTCCTTTCTTGGCACTTTCCTTCATTAAAGTTTGTCCATACACCTTGGGCAATAGATAGACAACAAGAAGACCATGTTTTGGAGAGATTTTGAAGAGTTTCCAAAGTGGTAAGTTTGTGTTTTTGGGTTATGGCTTCATTAAAGTTAGTAAGAATGTTATGGGTACTTGAATTATGGAGAGATTTTTGAGGTCTGATGTTTAAAGGTGTAACACCCCTAAGTTCGGTAGTGCGTTCTACTACTCCGGTGACCAGTGCTGTCCGGACAGCTAGGATGCCTAGAACCGTACTTCGATATGAGTGAGGAGACATGAAATAATGAAATACAAGAAAAGAAAGTACAAGAAAAACAAAGGAAAAATGATAGCAAAGAAATGTAACCAAGTTAAACGAGTCGATAACCCTAGCGATGGGTGACCGCACCGGGAAGCCACGGCGTGGACCGTTGACTAGCCCTGGACTGCGGGGAACCCTGGAAAACATTTTTAGGACTTAAATAGAACCTTATTGAAGAATAAATATCATTAGAAAGGTCAAAGAAAATTTAAATAATTAGTATAAAGAAAAGTGAGAAATCGAAAAATAGACAAAACCCGGTATTACCGAAAAATCGGGAATGCAACCCGAACAGGGGCATTATGGTCATTTGACATCCCGAAGTGTCTTTTGACCTAAATTTTCATTAAAAATAAATAATATTACACTTAGAAAATGAAATGAAAAATTAAAAGAGGGGTACCTAATACAAATAGCCAAAAGTGGGGTGAAAAATGTGTAAATAACACATTTAAACTTATTTTATGATATAATTTAAATGAGTGGACCACTAAGGGAATAAAATAAAACAAAGAGGGGCAGCTGTACTTCCACTAAACCAACAGAAACTTCATCTTCCTCATTTGGATTCAAAGTTGCCGAATTGAAGAAAATGGAAACCACCATGGCCATTTTTCATGCAAGCTCTCTTAACTCTCCATTTTCAACTCCAATCTCTTAGGTTCCTTCATGAAACTTTGTCTACTCATCACAAGGAAGAGTTTGATACTAAATTTGAGAAGTTTAAGCAAGGTTTAACAAGCTCCAAGCATAAGGTAAGTTCATAATTTTGAAGATAGCTTTGTTAAGTTTTGTGTGCATGTTATGGGTGTTGGTTTTGTGAAGGAAAATTTTGAGTTTGAAGAGTTATTGTTGTTTTCATTTTGGACAGCCATGGAGTCACGTTTTTTATGAGACATTTGTGCATATAATTGATGAGAAATGGTATTGATCATGATGATTTAATAACCTTGTGAATTACTTCATGTTTATATGGTGATTTTGGCACTTGGATGAGAATTGATGAATTGTAGGGCAATGTGGTGTTGAAGAAGGTTTTCGGCAGCTTGGGAACCCTTGAATAATTGTATGTATTGATGGAAGTATTGGCAGAATGTTGACATAGAAGAATTGATGAATGTATATGTAAATTAGTAGTGGAGATTATATGTAATGATTAGGTGTATTTATGTACATATATTGCTAAATTTGGACTTTGTGGTTTAGGGTTGTATTTGATGTATTGAGAATGTTTGTATTCTGTCCAAATTGACCATAGTAAGAAGTGATAAATGAATATGGAATGGTATAAAATCAGAATTAGGTATGGGGATTTAAAGTAGAGCAAGTTAAATGTGTGTTTGAATTGGGGTTTGAAAGACATATAGAGGGCAGTGTGCAAATAGACCTATAACTTTAAATGTGTAACCTCAATTGGTATGAGACCAATTGGAGGTGAAACTAGGCACAAAATGTGCCAACTTTCATTGAGAAAACATACCAAAATTCTGCTTGCAAGGTGACCTAAGAAAATGACCAATTCGGATTAGGTGCAATTAGGACCTGAAAAATGACCAATTGGGCAGCAGTGAGTGTTTAGGCCATAACTCACTCAAAACAGGTCCAATTGACCTGAACTTTTAACCATGAATAGTTAAGACCCATACCTACAAGTCTTATGAAGACACCAAAGCCAAGAAATGACCATAAGCAAGTCAAACAACTTGCACAAGTTCGGGTCCAAAAACTGGCCGAACCAGAGTTGACCAAATTGACCTAAATTGATACCATTTGACCAGCAATAGTGTAATGACCATAACTTGGTCTACTTAACTCGGATTGACCTAAAATTTTGCACCGCGGTCCATAAGACTTAGATCTACAAGTTTGTAGTTTCGATCGAGACCCGAAAACCGAGGAAACTAGATCGTCCGGCTAGGTCAAACCAGTGTCCCGGAATCCAGCAATTTGCATTAAAATGCACTAAACAAGGAAATGACTTTGGTAAAACGTACCAAACCTAAAATGCTATCGAATGTGACATATTAACGACATTAAAACCTAATTTACCTAAAACGCAATGAGGGTCGGTATATTAGGTGATTAAGTGAATAATTGAGTTCAGTGCATTATTTACCAAACACCATCAATAGAGACAGTTTAATTTAGCACTGAAACACTTCAAATTGTGTTTCTCAGTTAACAAGGACTCAGCAAAAGGGAAGGAAACACTGAGTCCAGACCAGGGGGACAGTCATCAGAGGTTTGTGCACAACAACTGTTTCTTTTGAATTATTTTCAATTGAAATAAATATTCACTATTTGTATATCATTGTTTTAAATTGTGAAAATGTGTTTGATGGACACTTATTGATTGAAAAATATTGTGAATGATTTGAAACTGTGAAAAATTGTTTGAATGACATTGATGGATACTTATTGATTGAAAAGCATTGGAAATGGTTTGAAACCACAGCTCTCATGTATACTGATTATATTCCTCATTAGCTTGTCTAGTGGGACGAATTGAATTCCCTCTCTGGCTGAAGTGTTGAGGTGTGTGCCTGTTGAGGACGAATTGGATGAGTACTCATATTTTTGCTAGCTAGCTATGTTATTCCTCATTAGTTATCGACTTTTGGGACGAATTGAAATATGGATCATGATTAAGCTGTGTGTGATTTATTGATTTGCATTGTGAGATTGTGAAATGAATTTAAACTCTTATTGGCATATATTGTCTTTTGAATTCAACCATGATCTGACTTATTGAAAATTATTGTGATATTGATAAATGGAGTTTAAATTCTTGTTGACATTTATGGTCTTGAATTTAACTATGGTTTTAAGTATCCACTATTTACATGACTTATGAATTGTGAGTTAAATTGTATTTGGTTAATGTTGTGCACCACTGAGACATTGTCTCAGCGATAGCTTTATTCTCATCGCAGTAGAGAGACAGAGCAGCGTGAGACTAGGCCGCATATACATCCATGAGGATTACAGGTATAATGAGTATACCAGTATTTTGCATTTTGTATCTTGTAATGTATGACCTTTGTATGTACATTTTGTTTTTGGTTTTGAGCAGTTGTAAATCAAATTGTACCTTGAAGTTGTAAATTAATTATGAGTTATTTGACTTGTGAAAATTATATTATATTTCCTTATCTCAGACTTTGAAAAATTTCTATGGAATTGAGTTGATAAATTGTTGTGTTGAGAAATGTATTGGAGTTAAGATTTGGAAAATTATTGAAGTGTCTTTTTACAGGTTTTCTGAAGAACTGTTTTATCCAAAATACAGATGGCACTCTGCCAAAATTTTTACAGAAATTCCAAATAAACCAAATGAGTTAGTTATTTCACTCAGTTCACCAAAGTCTTTAACACCTGTAAATAGTGCTCACCACTATAAAAGAATTAAGAAAAGTTTTTAAAATCCCTTGTAGTATATTTAATGGGTTATCAGTAGACGGAGTTGGTAATTCATTAGGTATACTACGGGATCATGTTATGCCTTACAGAGGGGTAGGGTGTGACATGTTTTCGTGGTATCAGAGCAAAGTTTTTAAATTCCGTTTTCACCTATTTTTTGAATATTCTTTCTTCATAGTACAACTGCTCAATATCATTGTTTGATACATACAGTACATTACATTATGAATATGCACTAACGGGAGGAAATCTCCTTGTGTTATTTGTTCAGGAGATCTAGAATCCTCGCATTGAATATGGAAGAGGGTGATCGTTGATCGATCAATCTATTGAGGCCGAGGTGCAGCGGATGCCCTGTGCCTACAAAATGTCGGTGGTTCAAGAAGACACCGGCCCTGCGATCTGCAGATTTCTGCTCGATTCGCTCGTGATGGCTGCAATGTTCCAACAAATGGCTGGTAATGTGCCTACCCAAGTCCCAATCTGGACACGATGGTACAACCACGATCTCCGACTAGGCGGTATGATAAATTGATGAAATATGGGGCTCTGAGTTCAAAGGGACAGTAGATCCTCTAGAAGCTGAGCAGTGGTTAGAGAGGATGGATAGGGTATTCAAGAAAGCGCATTGCAGAGGAGCTCGATTTGAACACTCGGTGTCTTTGCTCTGGGGATGCTTATGGTGGTGGAAAACCATTCCCCACGATGCAGTAGAGCTGCGGTGCTAACATGGAATGACTTCCTCGGGAATTCGAGAAATATATCACGATGCTTATGTAGACTAGAAGTCGCAAGAGTTCCTAAGTTTGAAATAGGGAACAGATCGGTGGTGAGTATGAAAGAGAATTTTCCACTTTGAGCCATTATGCGAGAAGTTTGCTTGCTACCGAGGAGAGATGCAAGAGGTTTGAAAGCGGCTTGAAGCCCAATATCGAGTACAAGTGCTCGGCTTCAAACACACTAACTTCTCGAACTTGTTTCTCAAGCCCTAGAGTTGGAAAGAGTTGAGTTTGAGACCTCCCGGAGAAAAGAGATCGGAGAAGACAGAGAAAGAGGAAAGTCGGTAGAAACGAGTTCCGGTGGTCATCTTGGGAAGAGGAAAAACTATGGGGACATGGCGGAGGTGGCAAGAAGTCGGGTAGGGGAAGATATTCGTGCAGAGACCTCCCTATCGGGACAGTGAGTACAGAGGTTCCTACCCTCCCGCCAATGTGAAACTTGCGGAAAGAATCATGGTGGAATCTGTTACAAGGCTATTGGAGCTGTTATAGCTGTGGAGGCACAGGACACTTTGCCAAGGACCGCACCGATGTCGCAGAGTTGGACCACCTCCTACTACTGCAGAAGGGTCGATTCGAGCCACTGTCACCGAAGCTCACAACCACCTAGCAGGTAGAGGCAGGGGTAGAGGTAGCCAAGCGAGCAGCCAAGGCACGATAAAACAATCGAGCAAGATAGTGCTCGATCGAGTCTATGCCATGAGACAGAGGGAAGAGGCGAGAGACATCGATGTTGTGGCTAGTACCTTCTCAACTTTTAACCAAAATGTGTTTGTGTTATTTGATCCGGTTCTACCCATTCTTATGTGAGTGCTAGCATCATTGATTGCATTCTTTGTTCCATGTACAAAAATGGACTTTGAGGTGCTAGTAACGAGTCCGTTAGGACAGAGGTCGGGTTAATAGAATGTATAGAGATTGTCCTTTGGTGATCCAAGGACACACTTTCTGTCTGATTTCATTGAAATGCCCTTGAGAGATTATGATATCATCTTGGGCATGGATTGGTTAGCTAGGCATCATGCCATGATTATTTGTAAGTGATCAGAGGTCACTTTTGGCCTTCCTCGGTATAGTGATGTGGTAATACATGGGGAGAGACACTATTGCCATCAAACCTCATTTAATTTGCACTAGCCGTAAAAATGATCGAAAAGGGTGTGAAGCATACTTGGCACATGTGGTAGACACCCAAGTGGGGAGTCCAAAGATTGAAAGACATCCCTACAGACATGACTTTCCGGATGTGTTTCTGATGAATTGCCGGATTACCTCGGAAAGAGAAGTGCGATTTGAAATTAATGTTCTCGCTGGTGTGGATCCAATCTCCATAACGCCATACAGAATGGCACCAGCAGAGTTGAAGGAGTTGAAGATACAGTTGCAAGAATTACTTGAAAAGGGCTTCATCCGCCCTAGTGTGTCACCTTGGGGAGCACCAGTGTTGTTTGTTAAGAAGAAGGATGGTACTCTCCGCTTATGTATAGACTACCGGCAGTTGAATAAGGTGACAATAAAGAACAGATATCCATTGCCGCGTATTGATGATCTATTTGATCAATTGAAGGGTGCAGTTGTATTCTCCAAAATTGATTTGCGATCTGGTTACTATCAGTTGTAGGTGCAAGAGCAGAGTATTCCAAAAACTGCTTTCAGAACTCGATATGGCCACTATGAGTTTCTAGTAATGCCATTCGGGTTAACAAATGCTCCAGCTGCTTTTATGGATCTGATGAACACTATCTTCAGACCATATCTTGATCAATTTGTGGTGGTGTTTATTGATGACATTTTGATATATTCAAGGAATGCAGAGGAGCATGACAGACATCTGCGGATTATACTGCAGACTTTAAGGGAGAAACAACTATACGCCAAATTGTCGAAATGTGAATTTTGGCTGAAAGAAATCTCCTTTTTGGGACATGTTGTGTCAGCTGAAGGGATCAAGGTAGATTCCAGCAAGGTAGAAGCTATCCTTAATTGGAAGCGCCAGAACATCACGAGAAATTCACGCTTACGGGTCTAGCTAGATATTACCGTCGGTTTGTGAAGGGGTTTTCTATGTTATCTTCTCCACCGACCAAACCGCTTGTAAAGATGTAAAATTTCGGTGACTGATAAATGTCAGCAGAGTTTTGATGAGTTGAAGAGGTGTTTGACTGAAGCTCCAGTCCTCACTTTACCTACTCCGGGTAAAGAATACACAGTTTATAGTGATGCTTCTCACAATGGGTTAGGCTGTGTACTGATGCAAGATCAGAATGTCATTGCTTATGCATCACGCCAGCTGAAACCGCATGAGAGGAACTACCCAACACATGATCTGGAGTTAGCAGCTATTGTTTTTGCTCTGAAAATCTGGAGACACTATTTGTATGGGGAGAAATGCTACATTTACACAGATCACAAGAGCTTGAAGTACTTAGGCACCCAGAAGGAATTGAATTTGAGGCAGAGGAGATGGTTAGAGTTGATTAAAGATTATGATTGCTTAATAGACTATCAGCCAGGGAAAGCAAATGTGGTGGCTGACGCCTTAAGTCGCAAGACTATAGCAAGTCTCAGAGTTTCTCCTTTGTCCATGGTATATGAGTTGAAAGCACAGCATGCCAGTTTAGAGATTGATGATGAGGGACAGACAGTAGTTGCATGGCATGTACAGCCAGTGTTGATTGATCAGATCAGAATGGCTGCTCAGAGTGATGAAAAATATCAGAAGCTACTGAAAGAAGTCCAGCAGGGCAAGAAACCTGAATTCTCTGTGAGAGATGATGGTTTATTGTTACATCAGGGTAGAATGTGCGTTCCTAGTGATGTGGAATTGAGACAAGTCATTATGAAGGAAGCACATGAGTCTCCATTTGCTATGTACCCTGGTGGAACTAAAATGTACAGAGGGCTGAAAGAGCATTACTGGTGGATGGGCATGAAGAGAGATATAGCTGAATTTGTTTCCAAATGCCTAACTTGTCAGTAAGTAAAGGCAGAATATCAAGTTCCAGCTGGTTTGTTACATCCTTTGTCAGTACCAGAGTGGAAATGGGAACGAATAACTATGGATTTTGTTATAGGACTTCTAAGGACACAGAGTAGTCATGATGCAGTATGGGTTATAGTTGACAGGTTGACCAAGTCTGCTCACTTTTTACCAGTTCGGATAGACTATAGCCTGGAAAGATTGGCCAGATTGTACATATATGAGATTGTAAAATTGCATGGAGTGCTAGTATCAATTGTGTCTGACAGAGATCCTAGGTTCACTTCTAGATTCTGGGGTAGTCTTCAGAGAGCCCTAGGAACTAGACTGAACTTCAAAGACAAAGATTCCACCCATGCAGATGGCGATGCGAGAGGGTTATTCAGATATTGGAGGATATGCTACGGCTTGTGTGATTGAATTTGAAGGTAGGTTGGATACACACTTGCCTTTGATTGAGTTTGCTTATAACAACAGCTACCAATCAAGCATAGGGATGCCTCCATATGAAGCTTTGTATGGTAGAAAGTGCAGAACTCCCCTATGTTGGGATGAGGTAGGTGAAAGGAAGATGATTAGGCCAGAAATTGTCCAGCAGACAGAGGAAAAGATTAGATTGATCAGAGATAGACTCAAGGCTGCATCAGACCGTCAGAAGTCCTATGTTGATCTGAAGAGAAGAGATATTGAGTATGCAGTGGGTGATAAAGTATTCCTCAAAGTTTCTCCTTGGAAGAGGATTATGAGATTTGGCAGAAAGGGGAAACTGAGTCCTCGTTTCATCGGACCATATGAAGTTCTGGAAAGAGTGGGTCCTTTGGCATATCGGTTGGCATTACCTCCAGAGCTAGCAAGGATACACAGTGTCTTCCATGTGTCCATGTTAAGGAGGTACAGATCTGACCCATCTCATGTACTGTCAGTTGAAGAGATTGAAGTAAATCCAGACCTCTCATATGAGGAAGAACCCATAAAAATTCTAGCTTATGAGGTGAAGCAGCTGAGAAACAAACAGATACACACAGTTAAGGTCTTTGTGGAACCATCATTCGGGCCAGAAGCTACTTGGGAACGTGAAGAGGATATGAGGAGACAGCACCCACGGTGTTACGAGACTAATGCTGTAAAATTTGGGACGAAATTTATTTAAGGGAGAATTGTAACACCCTAAGTTCGGTAGTGCGTTCTCTTGCTCGGTGACCAGTCTTTGTCCGGACACTAGGATGCCGAGAACCGTGCTTCGAGATGAGTGACGAGACAGGAAATAATGAAATACAAGAAAAGAAACTACAAGAAAAACCAAGGAAAAATGATAGCAAAGAAATGTAACCAAGTTAAGCAGTCGATAACCCTAGCGATGGGTGGCCTTAGGAAGCCACGGCGTGGACCGTTGACTAATACTGCGAGGAACCACTGGAAAACATTTTTAGGACTTAAATAGAACCTTATTGAAGAATAAATATCATTAAAAAGATCAAAGAAAATTTAAATAATTAGTACAAAGAAAAGTGAGAAATCGAAAAACAGACAAAACCCGGTATTACCGAAAAATCGGGAATGCAACCGAGCAGGGCATTATGGTCATTTGACATCCCGAAGTGTCTTTTGACCTAAATCTCCATAAAAAATAAATAATATGACACATAGAAAATGAAATGAACAATTAAAAGATGGGTAACTAATACAAAAAGCCAAACGTGGTGTGAAAAATGTCTACATAACACAGATAAACTAATGTTAGGATATAATTGAAATCAGTGGACCACTAAGGGAATAAAATAAAACAAAGAGGGGCAGCTGTACTTCCACTAAACCAACAGAAACTTCTTCTTCCTCATTTGGATTCAAAGTTGCCGAATTGAAGAAAATGGAAACCACCATGGCCATTTTTCATGCAAGCTCTCTTAACTCTCTATTTTCAACTCCAATCTCTTAGGTTCCTTCATGAAACTTTGTCTACTCATCACAAGGAAGAGTTTGATACTAAATTTGAGAAGTTTAAGCAAGGTTTAACAAGCTCCAAGCATAAGGTAAGTTCATAATTTTGAAGATAGCTTTGTTAAGTTTTGTGTGCATGTTATGGGTGTTGGTTTTGTGAAGGAAAATTTTGAGTTTGAAGAGTTATTGTTGTTTTCATTTTGGACAGCCATGGAGTCACGTTTTTTATGAGACATTTGTGCATATAATTGATGAGAAATGGTGTTGATCATGATGATTTAATAACCTTGTGAATTACTTCATGTTTATATGGTGATTTTGGCACTTGGATGAGAATTGATGAATTGTAGGGCAATGTAGTGTTGAAGAAGGTTTTCGGCAGCTTGGGAACCCTTGAATAATTGTATGTATTGATGGAAGTGTTGGCAGAATGTTGACATAGAAGAATTGATGAATGTATATGTAAATTAGTAGTGGAGATTATATGTAATGATTAGGTGTATTTATGTACATTTATTGCTAAATTTGGACTTTGTGGTTTAGGGTTGTATTTGATGTATTGAGAATGTTTGTATTCTGTCCAAATTGACCATAGTAAGAAGTGATAAATGAATATGGAATGGTATAAAATCAGAATTAGGTATGGGGATTTAAAGTAGAGCAAGTTAAATGTGTGTTTGAATTGGGGTTTGAAAGACATATAGAGGGCAGTGTGCAAATAGACCTATAACTTTAAATGTGTAACCTCAATTGGTATGAGACCAATTGGAGGTGAAACTAGGCACAAAATGTGCCAACTTTCATTGAGAAAACATACCAAAATTCTGCTTGCAAGGTGACCTAAGAAAATGACCAATTCGGATTAGGTGCAATTAGGACCTGAAAAATGACCAATTGGGTAGCAGTGAGTTTTTAGGCCATAACTCACTCAAAACAGGTCCAATTGACCTGAAATTTTAACCATGAATAGTTAAGACCCATACCTACAAGTCTTATGAGGACACCAAAGCCCAGAAATGACCATAAGCAAGTCAAACAACTTGCACAAGTTCGGGTCCAAAAACTGGCCGAACCAGAGTTGACCAAATTGACCTAAATTGATACCATTTGACCAGCAATAGTGTAATGACCATAACTTGGTCTACTTAACTCGGATTGACCTAAAATTTTGCACATGATCCATAAGAATTAGATCTACAAGTTTGTAGTTTCTACCGAGACCGAAAACCGAGGAACTAGATCGTCCGGCTAGGTCAAACCGATGTCGGAATCGGCAATTTGCATTAAAATGCACTAAACAAGGAAATGACTTTGGTAAAACGTACCAAACCTAAAACCCTATCGAATGTGACATATTAACGACATTAAAACCTAATTTACCTAAAATGCAATGAGGGTCGGTATATTAGGTGATTAAGTGAATAATTGAGTTCAGTGCATTATTTACCAAACACCATCAATAGAGACAGTTTAATTTAGCACTGAAACACTTCAAATTGTGTTTCTCAGTTAACAAGGACTCAACAAAAGGGAAGGAAACACTGAGTCCAGACCAGGGGGACAGTCATCAGAGGTTTGTGCACAACAACTGTTTCTTTTGAATTATTTTCAATTGAAATAAATATTGACTATTTGTATATCATTGTTTTAAATTGTGAAAATGTGTTTGATGGACACTTATTGATTGAAAAATATTGTGAATGGTTTGAAACTGTGAAAAATTGTTTGAATGACATTGATGGATACTTATTGATTGAAAAGCATTGGAAATGGTTTGAAACCACAGCTATCATGTATATTGATTGTATTCCTCATTAGCTTGTCTAGTGGGACGAATTGAATTCCCTCTCTGGCTGAAGTGTTGAGGTGTGTGCCTGTTGAGGATGAATTGGATGAGTACTCATATTTTTGCTAGCTAGCTATGTTATTCCTCATTAGTCATCGACTTTTGGGACGAATTGAACTATGGATCATGATTAAGCTGTGTGTGATTTATTGATTTGCATTGTGAGATTGTGAAATGAATTTAAACTCTTATTAGCATATATTGTCTTTTGAATTCAACCATGATCTGGCTTATTGAAAATTATTGTGATATTGACAAATGGAGTTTAAATTCTTGTTGACATTTATTGTCTTGAATTTAACTATGGTTTTAAGTATCCACTATTTACATGACTTATGAATTGTGAGTTAAATTGTATTTGGTTAATGTTGTGCACCACTGAGACATTGTCTCAGCGATAGCTTTTTATTGCTGTCGCAGGTAGAGAGACAGACAGGGCAGCAGACTAGGCTGCATATACATCCAGCGAGGGATTACCTGGTATAATGAGTATACCAGTATTTTGCATTTTGTACTGTAATGTATGACACTGTATGTACATTTTGTTTTTGGTTTTGAGCAGTTGTAAATTCAAATTGTACCTTGAAGTTGTAAATTAATTATGAGTTATTTGACTTGTGAAAATTGTATTATATTTCCTTATCTCAGACTTTGAAAAATTTCTATGGAATTGAGTTGATAAATTGTTGTGTTGAGAAATGTATTGGAGTTGAGATTTGGAAAATTATTGAAGTGTCTTTTTACAGGTTTTCTGAAGAACTGTTTTATCCAAAATACAGATGGCACTCTGCCAAAATTTTTACAGAAATTCCAAATAAACCAAATGAGTTAGTTATTTCACTCAGTTCACCAAAGTCTTTAACACCTGTAAATAGTGCTCACCACTGTAAAAGAAGTAAGAAAAGTTTTTAAAATCCCTTGTAGTGTATTTAATGGGTTATCAGTAGACGGAGTTGGTAATTCATTAGGTATACTACGGGATCATGTTATGCCTTATAGAGGGGTAGGGTGTGACAAAAGGGAGAGGTGTTATTTTGGCAGCCATGGAAACTCCTTGAAGGCTGTTTATTCTTGCTTGTAAATGGTAGATTAAAGGGTTGATTAAATGTTTATGTGTGTAGAAATTAATTTGGGTGATGTATACTTAGTATATATGAATGTGTACTTGAATTTGGAAGCTTGGAAATTAATGGACTGTAATGTATTAATCGGCAGCCTGGTTTGGTGAACCATAAAGATGTTATTTCATGTTTGGATTATGGAATATGAATGTTGAATTGTGATAGTTGTTATGGTAGCTTGGGTATATGTATGATGGTGTGAGGTTGGACATGTAAATGAGCTAGGTTAGGTAATTGAATTGTTGTAATTTGAGCTTGAAAAATTCTGTACTAAATGGTGCATGTTGAGTGTGATTATAAGCTGCCAAAATGACCAAAAATATGTTGTGAAATGTATTTAGGTTAGGTTACAAACCAGAATTGGCATGAATGTATAGTTTGGTAAGTGTTGAAAGTATCCTTTGATGAGTAATGAACAAATGCAATAGGGCAGTTTATGTTATCGGCCTAGAACCTTAATTGTGTGGCTCCAATTGGTATGAGACCAATTGGAGGTGAAACTAGGCACAAAATGTGCCAACTTTCATGAAGGAAGCTTATCAAAATTCTGCTTGTAAGGTAACTTGAAAAGTGACCAAATCCGGATTAGTGCATTTAAGGCCCGAAAATTGACCATTTGGGCAGCAGTTAGTATTTTGGCCATAACTCACTCAAAACAGGTCCAATTGACCTGAAATTTTATCCATGAATAGTTAAGACCTATATCTACAAGTATTATGAAGACACCAAAGCCCAAAAATGACCATAAGCAAGTCAAAAAGCTTGCACAAGTTCGGGTCCAAAAACTGACCGAATCTAAAATGACCTAAAATGACCTAAAGTGACCAATTTTGATGCATTTTAACTAGCAATAGTAAAATGACCATAAATTGGTCTGCATAACTCAGAATGACCTGAAATTTTTCCCCGCGTGCAATAAGACATAGATCTACAAGTTTGTAGTTTTGACCGAAACCTGAAAGCTGAGGGAACTAGGTCATCCGGCTAGGTCAAATTAGTACACCGGGATCTGACAAATTGCAATAAAACGCAATATACATGGAAATGAATTTGGTAACATGTACCAATACAAAAAGACTATAAAATGTGACATATTGGTAACATTAAAACCTAATTCACCTAGACTGCATCGAGGGTCAACATCTTAGGTTGACTAAGGAAATAATAGAATTCAATAAGTTAATTATTAAGCTTTATTCTTAGAGACAGTTTAAATGAGTACTGAAACACTTCAAACTGTGTTTCTCAGTTAGCAAAGACTCAGGGAAGGGGAAGGAAACACTGAGTCAGAGCCAAGAGACAGTTATCAGAGGTTTGTGCATAACTAGTTTTTAACTGATTTTGTTTTGAATATTTCATATGATTAAATGACATATTTTTCTTATAAATTATGTTTAACAAGCATTGGATTTAATTCATTGATTATTGAAATTATTATAGTATGTATGACTTTAGCTTTGTGAAATGGTATTTTCACAAGTATTAAGCATTGTTATGGATTGAATAAATTATGTTTTGGAAAATTGTGATAGAACATATTTTGAATTGTGATGGTAATTTTCATGGAAAAATGCAAATTTATGATTTGAATTGTGATGAGCATAAAAATTATTGGATATTGGAATTGAATTTGAATCGAATAATATTGTGATTTATGCTCACTAAAAAGATTGTGATATTGTTTTATATCTCACTATAGATGATTGACTAGGTATTACCCGTCTCTCTCATTTGTTGAGAAGACAATGGAGTTAGTTGTGTTTTGATTACCATGGTACGTGCACAGGCTTAGATTTTCCTCTGATTTGAGGTTAGATCTAAGTTTTTTATCGTATGGCCCTTGCGGAAGATTCATTATTGTGATGTGTACTGTGCACGATGATTCGACCTCCCCGACCATAAGGAGTTAGAATCACTTCGAATATGGCCCTTTCGAATTAGTCTTGCATAGTTAGTGAGATAAAGAATGATTTTTGAGATACAGCATGATTTTTGAGATACAACATGATTTTTGAGATACAGCATGATTTTTGAGATACAGCATGGTTTTTGAGATACAGCATGATTTTTGAGATACAGAATGGTTTTTGAGATATAGAATGTTTTTTGAATAGTAAAGAATTGTGATTTCAATTACGATTTATGTATAATTGATTTTGTTGGAATTACCTTAAATGGTTAGTCATGATTTGATAAATTGAATTTCGTGATCAAAGTCATTTCATACAAATGATTTACATTATTGGCAATGAATATTTTGAGTTTTGGAATTTGATGAGTATTCAGATTTCCAAATTATTTGCTATAAATTTTGTCAATGTATATTGTACTATGTTTTAAATTATAGTTATGCACCACTGAGTTCACCACTCAACGATAGCTTTGTTTACTGTCGCAGGTAAGAAGAGCATAGAGCAATGAGTAAGTTTCTTTGAAGACACATTGAGATCAGCTCCAAGTATATCAGAGATATACCCATGTACATAAGTTTTGATGTATGCATGTAATAATATGTATGTAAATTATTTGAGCAGTTGTATAAAAACTCTTGTAAAATATTTTGGTATGTAATTAAATGTAAATTTTTGTAAATGTAAATTTGGGATTTCATTTATCTGAATAGTTTTGTAATATTAATTTTGAGTCTTGTAATTGATGAAATGTTTCTTTTATGAGAAGATTGATTTGATTATTGAGATTTGAATTATGGGTTCAAATGAAGTTATTGAAGTTGTATTTGAAAAAACATATTGGGAGTGTGTTCTTTGCAAGTTTTGAAGAACTATTTTCTCAAAATACAACTGGCACTTTGCCGAAATTTAAAAAAAAAATTTATAATACCAGATTTTAATCGATGATTTAAATTTCATGAAAATTTTTTTAAAATCCCTTGTAGTATATTTAATGGATTATCGGTAGGCGAAGTACGGTAATTCATTAGGTGTACTACGGGATCGTGTTACATCTTACAGGGGAGTAGGGTGTGACGTGTTTTGTGGTATCAGAGCAATGGTTTTAAAGTAAATATGAACTAATGGAGAGGAATCTCCTTATGTTGGTTGTACAGGAATAGAAAATCTTGTGAAAAGATATGGAAGAGAAGAATAAGACAATAGAACAGTCTGTGATGGCAGAAGTTCAAGTTGAGGCCCCAACTCTACAAAGTGTCGAAGGCTCAACTGTACCAGTTTTACCAGTACAAATTACTGCACAAATGGCCCAGCAAATGGCCACTTTCTTCAAACAAATGGCTGATAATCTGTCAGCCCAAGCCCAAGTACAGACCCAACCTCCACAAGGGTAGTGTGAAATAAAGAAGAGGGAGAAATCTACGGGTCACAACTCGAGCAGTAATTTGGGGAAGAGAAAAGAATTTGAGGAACCCCGAGCTTAGAGATATGACAGAGGCGGATCATTAAGGCAGAGAACACCAAGATCTAGTCGTCGAACAACCAGAAGTTCCTATTATGCCCGTTTCTGCTATGTTTGTGGTAAGCTACATGGAGGTATTTGTCGTAAGGCCTCTAGAGCCTGCTACAATTGTGGAAAACTTGGACACTTTGCTAAAGATTGTACTAGAGCACCTCGATTTGCTCTCTGGAGTCCACAGACCGTCAGTCAGAGTCGAGATAGAAATAGAGTTGGTACTCCTCACCACTATAACACAGTGAATCAACCCGAATATAGTAGCGCACCAGTCAGAGCGTCCACTATGCGCCAAGGAGAAAGAGCAGAAACTTCGGATGTAGCTGCTGGTAAGTTCTTAAGTTTTGAAAGAAACAATGAGTTATTTGTTGATCCCAGCACTACTTATTTATATGTTAGTGTTAGAATTCTATGTTTTGTTGCTATTCCTTTACAGGGGAATAAATTTTGATGTGTTAGTGACTAGTCTTTTAGGATCAAAACTGCAATAACAAGTATGATTGACATTAATTTTGGAAGAATTGTTAGCTAAAAGTATTTTCTAACATACCATAAATTATAAAGCTAATTGGCGAGCCTACTTAATATAAGGCAAAAGGACCTAAAAGTAAGTTACAGTAATAGAATTGCTCTAGATGAGGGCAAAGATGTTACTGTTAGTAATTATTAATGGATATTGTAATCAGAATCAGTTTAGGATATTAGTGGATTCGAGAAAGATAAGATGTTATAAAACCTAATCCATGAGGTTGTAACGTAGTGACTATGCAATGTTCTCAATATTTGTATTGTAAGCTGCAGATTACAGTCCCGACATGGGATTATTGTGTAGAGCTACGTGCTTCCTCATGATACAATAAATTAAGAATATTTGTAGGTAATCTATAAATTGATACAGTTGCGCCCGAATAGAGTACTATTATGGGAAATAAATGTGAAAATTCTAGTAAGAAATTTAAAACTTTAGAACTAGCCTATCAAACGACTACACTTGTAAGGTAGCTAGAGTCAGTGACTCGGTTACATTAATGTGAATTACCTATACCATAGTAATTGCTATAATCTTAGAGATATCAGTATGACTTGTCATCCTCAGACGGATGGACAGTCAAAACAAGTGATTCAGGTAAATTTTGAAACTCATTGAGTTTCTATAAATAATGAAATGAAATGATAATAATAACTTGTAATATGTGATAAGCCCTCAAGAATATACTGAGAACTTGTGTCATTAAATCCGAGGGGAGATGGGACAGATACATCCCACTAACAAAATTTGTATACATTAATAAGTGTCAAGCTAGCATACAAGTGGCACCCTATGAAACATTGTAAGGGAACAAATAACTATGGATTTTGTGATGAGACTTCCGAGGACACAGAATAGTCATGATGCAGTATGAGTTATAGTTGATAGACTAACCAAGTCTGCTCACTTTTTGCCAGTTCGGATGGACTATAGACTGGGAAGATTGGCCAGATTGTACATAAATGAGATTGTAAAACTGCATGGAGTGCCAGTATTGATTGTATCAGACAAAGATCCTAGGTTCACTTCTAGATTCTAGGTAGTCTTCAGAGAGCCCTAGGAACTAGATTGAACTTTAGCACAGCATTCCACCCACAGACAGATGGCTAGTCTGAAAGGGTAATTCAGATATTGGAGGATATGCTACAGGCTTGTGTGATTGAGTTTGAAGGTAGTTGGGATACACACTTGCCTTTGATTGAGTTTGCTTATAACAACAGCTACCAATCAAGCTTTGGAATGCCTCCATATGAAGCTTTGTATGGCAGAAAGTACAGAACTCCCCTATGTTGGGATGAAGTAGGTGAAAGGAAGATGATTGGGCCAGAAATTGTTTAGCAGACAGAGGAAAAGATCAGATTGATCAGAGATAGACTCAAGGCTGCATCAGACCGTCAGAAGTCCTATGTTGATCTAAAGAGAAGAGATATTGAATATGCAGTGGGTGATAAGGTATTCCTCAAAGTTTCTCCTTGGAAGAGGATTATGAGATTTGATAGAAAGGGAAAACTGAGTCCTCGTTTCATCGGACCATATGAGATTCTAGAAAGAGTGGGTCCTTTGGCATATCGGTTGGCATTACCTCCGGAGTTAGAAAGGATACACAGTGTCTTCCATGTGTCCATGTTAAGGAGGTACAGATCTGACCCATCTCATATACTATTAGTTGAAGAGATTGAGGTAAATCCAGACCTCTCATATGAGGAAGAACCCATAGAAATTCTGGCTTATGAGGTGAAGCAGCTAAGGAACAAACAGATACACCTGGTTAAAGTGCTGTGGAACCATCATTCAGGCCAGGAAGCTACTTGGGAACGTGAAGAGGATATGAGGAGACAGCACCCACAACTATTTAGAGACTAATGCCAGGTAAAATTTCGAGATGAAATTTTTTTAAGGGGGGGGGGGGGGAGAATTGTAACACCCCTAAGTTTGGTAGTGCGTTCTACTATTCCAGTGACCAGTGTTGTCCGGACAGCTAGGATGCCTAGAACTACACTTCGATATGAGTGAGGAGACATAAAATAATGAAATATAAGAAAAGAAAATACAAGAAAAACAAAGGAAAAATAATAGCAAAGAAATATAACCAAGTTAAGCGAGCCGAGAACCCTAGCGATGGGTGACCGCACTGGGAAGTCGCGACGTGGACCGTTGACTAGCCTTGGACCGTGGGGAACCCTGGAAAATATTTTTAGGACTTAAATAGACACCTATTGAAGTATAAATACCATTAGAAATATAAAAGAAAAATTAATTAATTAGTACAAAGAAAAGTGAGAAATCGAAAAAGGACAAAACTCGGTGTTACCGAAAAATCGGGAATGCAACCGGAACAGGGGCATTGTGGCCATTTGACACCCCAAGTTGTCTTTTGACCTAAATTTCCATTAAAAATAAATGATATTACACTTGGAAAATGTCATGAAAAATTAAATTTGTGGTACCTAATGTAAATAGCAAAAATGGGAAGCTTAATGTGGGAAAATGAAATCTTATATTAAACTAACATTTAATTTAAGCTTAGTGCTCCACTCACCCATCAAAGTGAACCACTAACTCATCATCTTGGGTAGAATACACATCTTCATCTTCAACCTTAGAACCAGCAGAAATTTGCTCCCAAAAAACTCCATTGACGCATGGTTTGAAGCTCCATGCATGTGAGATTCAAGCTCCTTTCTTGGCACTTTCATTCATTAAAGATTGTCCATACACCTTGGGCAGTAGATAGGCAACAAGAAGACCAAGTTTTGGAGAGATTTTGAAGAGTTTCCAAAGTGGTAAGTTTGTGTTTTTGGGTTATGGCTTCATTAAAGTTAGTAAGAATGTTATGGGTACTTGAATTATGGAGAGATTTTTGAGGTTTGATGTTTAAAGGGAGAGGTGCATTTTTGGAAGCCATGGAAACTCCTTGAGGGCAGTTTATTCTTTCTTGTAAATGGTAGATTAAAGGGTTGATTAAACGTTTATGTGTGTAGAAATTAATTTGGGTCATGTATACTTAGTATATGTGAATGTGTACTTGAATTTGGAAGCTTGGAAATTAATGGATTGTAATGTATGAATCGGCAGCTTGGTTTGGTGAACCATAAAGATGTTATTTCATGTTTGGTTTATGGAATATTAATGTTCAATTTTGATAGTTTTTATGGCAGCTTGGGTATATGTATGATGGTGTGAGGTTGGACATGTAAATGAGCTAGGTTAGGTGATTGAATTGTTGTAATTTGAGCTTAAAAAATTCTTTACTAAATGGTGCTTGTTGAGTGTGATTATAAGCTGCCAAAATGACCAACAATATGTTGTGAAATGTATTTAGGTTAGGGTACAAACCAGAATTGGCATGAATGTATAGTTTGGTAAGTGTTGAAAGTATCTTTTGATGAGTAATGAACAAATGCAATAGGGCAGTTTATGTTATGGGCCTAGAACCTTAACTGTGTGGCTCCAATTGGTATGAGACCAATTGGAGGTAAAACTAGGCACAAAATGTGCCAACTTTCATGAAGGAAGCTTACCAAAATTCTGCTTGTAAGGTAACTTGAAAAGTGACCAAATCCGGATTAGTGCATTTAAGGCCTGAAAATTGACCATTTGGGCAGCAGTTAGTATTTTGGTCATACCTCACTCAAAACAGGTCCAAATGACCTGAACTTTTGATCACAAATAGTAAAGACCTATATCTACAAGTCTTATGAAGAGACCAAAGCCCAGAAATGACTATAAGCAAGTTAAAAAGCTTGTACAAGTTCGGGTCCAAAAATTGGCCGAACCTAAAATGACCTAAAATGACCTAAAGTGACCTAAAGTGACCAATTTTGATGCATTTTGACCAGCAATAGTAAAATGACCATAACTTGGTCTACATAACTCAGAATGACCTGAAATTTTGCCCCGTGTGCAATAAGACATAGTTCTACATGTTTGTAGTTTTGACCAAAACCTGAAAGCCGAGGGAACTAGGTCATCCGGCTAGGTCAAATTAGTATACCGGGATACGACAAATTGCAATAAAACGCAATATACATGAAAATGAATTTGGTAACATGTACCAATACAAAAAGGCTATAAAATGTGACATATTGGTAACATTAAAACCTAATTCACCTAGACTGCATCTAGGGTCAACATCTTAGGCTGACTAAGGAAATAATAGAATTCAATAAGTCAATTATTAAGCTTTATTCTTAGAGACAGTTTAAATGAGTACTGAAACACTTCAAACTGTGTTTCTCAGTTAGCAAAGACTCAGGAAAGGGGAAGGAAACACTGAGTCAGAGTCAAGAGACAGCTATCAGAGGTTTGTGCATAACTAATTTTTAACTGATTTTGTTTTCAATATTTCATATGATTAAATGACATATTTTTCTTATGTATTATGTTTAACAAGCATTGTATTTAATTCAATGATTATTGAAATTGTTATAGTATGTATGACTTTAGCTTTGTGAAATGGTATTTCCACAAGTATTAAGCATTGTTATGGATTGAATAAATTATATTTTGGAAAATTGTGATAGAACATATTTTGAATTGTGATGGTAATTTTCATGGAAAAATGCAAATTTATGATTTGAATTGTGATGAGCATAAAAATTATTGGATATTGGAATTGACTTTGAATTGAATTATATTGTGATTTATGCTCACTAAAAAGATTGTGGTATTGTTTTATATCTCACTATAGATGCTTGACTAGGTTATTACCCTTCTCTCTCATTTGTTGAGAAGACAATGGAGTTAGTTGTGTTTTGATTACCATGGTACGTGCACAGGCTTAGATTTTCCTCTGATTTAAGGTTAGATCTAAGTTTTTTATCATTATGGCCCTTGCGGAAGATTCATTATTGTGATGTGTACTGTACACGATGATTCGACCTCCCCGACCATAGGGAGTTAGAATCTGATTCAACCTCCCCGACCATAGGGGGTTAGAATCACTTCGAATATGGCCCTTTCGGATTAGTCTTGCATAGTTAGTGAGATAAAGAATGATTTTTGAGATACAACACGATTTTTAAGATACAGCATGGTTTTTGAGATACAGCATGATTTTTGAGATACATAATGTTTTTTGAATAGTAAAGAATTGTGATTTCAATTATGATTTATTTATAATTGATTTTGTTAGAATTACCTTAAATGGTTAGTCATGATTTGATAAATTGAATTTCGTGATCAAAGTCATTTCATACAAATGATTTACATTATTGGCAATGAATATTTTGAGTTTTGGAATTTGATGAGTATTCAGATTTTCAAATTATTTGCTGTAAATTTTGTCAATGTATATTGTACTATGTTTTAAATTATAGTTGTGCACCACTGAGTTCACCACTCAGCGATAGCTTTGTATGCTGTCGCAGGTAAGAAGAGCATAGAGCAGTGAGTAAGTTTCTTTGAAGACACATTTAGATCAGCTCCAGGTATATCATAGATATACCCATGTACATAAGTTTTGATGTATGCATGTAATAATATGTATGTAAATTGTTTGAGCAGTTGTATAAAAACTCTTGTAAAATATTTTGGTATGTAATTAAATGTAAATTATTGTATATGTAAATTTGGGATTTCATTTATCTGAATAGTTTTGTCATATTAATTTTGAGTCTTGTAATCAATGAAATGTTTCTTTTATGAGGAGATTGATTTGATTATTGAGATTTGAATTATGGGTTCAAATGAAGTTATTGAAGTTGTATTTGAGAAAACATATTGGGAGTGTGTTCTTTGCAGGTTTTGAAGAACTGTTTTCTCAAAATACAACCGGCACTTTGCCGAAATTTTGAAAAAAATTTTATAACACCAGATTTTAATCGATGATTTAAATTTCATGAAAATTGTTTTAAAATCCCTTGTAGTATATTTAATGGATTATCGGTAGGCGAAGTACGGTAATTCATTAGATGTACTACGGGATCATGTTACATCTTACAGGGGAGTAAGGTGTGACACGATGGTGAAATTGTGTTAGTAGTATACCCTAAACATATCATATTGTATGTATCTTATACATTTTTAATTAATAAAAAGGGCATTTTCACTTTTCTGTTCACATAATTCATTTATGTGTAATTAAAAGGGTCCATTGATATTTTATTAGAAATTCTACTCTTAAGTTGTTAAGAATATGAGTGACAGTATTTCTAGTACAAAGTATCATAAATTAGTTTACAATTGAGGATACTTCACAAAGGACATGACTTATCCAGAAATATTATAATCATGTTTGGTCCCAAAGCATTAATATGAGATATAAATAAGTTAGAGTGGTGAGTCTCATGCCACATAACAAACATGATAGGCACTTATACACGATAAGTAGACCGAACCAGTGATGCTTATGACAAGCATATGGAGTTTACTCTTGTCAATGCATTGTCATATATCATATCAGTGCATATAATCTTTAGACTTGAGATAACACAGTTATCTTGTATACAGATGGTTTGAGTTTGATACTACTTTCATACTCGTACTATGTATGGGTATATGGGCATGTGTTGGCTCCTACTAGTTATATATGGAAATAGGTGTTCATCAAGATGGAATCCGTTACCCTAAGTAAATAGGGATAAAATCCTATGTTCATTTAATTGTTCTTGATTATTCAAGTTCCTGGCCAGGACAGATAAATTTAGTCAGAAAAGAATTTCTGATAAGAAAATCTAATTAATGAAGAATTGGAATTAAAAGAGAACATAATTTTCATAGCAAATGGAGTTTGACATTAACCATGACTTCAGCTGGAATTGGGATTTTGTAACGGAGAGATTTTAGTGCATGGTTACATATGATTAAAGGTTCATTTAAGGTATTCCTTATTACTGATTGGGTGGCCATGGCATGCTATGCTAGGTGTCAACCATGGTCTATGAGATGCCTGAAATGATTTAGAGAAATCATTTCAGGTAAGAAAGAGTTCTAATGATATTAACAGATAATATCATTTCTCATTGCCAATAAGTAATGAGCCTAGTAAGTCACACATCTACACAAGTTAATTGCCAAGTAAAATGTGATTTAATTGATTAATTAAAGAGTTTAATTAATTAATTAATTAGGTTTGGTTTGTAATAAGATTGTAAAGTCCCTAGCATGACTTGAAATCAAATCTAGGTTATTGGATGTATAGCATAGATTAAATTTATATTTAAAGTATTTAAATATGAATTTAAGTGTGAGAAATTAATTAATGGAGATTAATTAATTAATTTATTTATTTATATTTAATATAAATTGATTTGAAGAGGAGAAATTATAATTTTGGGTTGAGAACTCAAATTAAATCATAACGGTAAATTAGTCTTTTCATATGGTGACATGTGGCACCATGAGATGGTGACACATGGCATCATATAAGCTTGTCATTTGTCTTCCAATCATGAGATGTGATAATAGTCAATATTGAATCTATCTTTGAGACTTGGCTTGATAAGATTAAGTCAAACAAAAGTAAGATTAGATCATGTGGTGACATGTGGTAAGGGAGTAAGTAAACTTTGACCTAAGTATATAAGTAAAAGGAAGAAAGAAAAAGGAACATCTTTTCTTCCCTTTCTTCATATTGGATGGCAACTATGGGTCTCTCTCTCTTCTCTTCATTTCTCATCTAATTCAATAAGATAACCTTGATTTCCTTTGAATTAAAATTACTAGAAAAGGTTTCTAGTTCCATATACATCCATTAACCCTTACCAAAGCAAACCCCTCTAATTCCAAGTTGTTGGCAAGAGCTAAAAGGACATCTAGGAGCTTCCATTGGTGCAAGTGGGTGAGCTTGTGGTGGACAAGCTAGAGGGACTATAATTGGAGTCCTAAGAGCACCTAAGGGAGGAAGAGAGTGTGATTCTTCAACTTGGAGGTTAAAAATCAAAAACTCCTCTTTTAGTTAGGGTTTAATTAATTAAAATCCTAAAGTTCAATTCTTGATGGCAAATGAATCTTTAGTGCATGCTAAAATGTGTTTTGGTATGCTTTTGGGCATTAAAAATTGATTAGGCACATAACTCATCAAGTATGGTGCATGTAACCCTAGTTTAAATTTTAAATTTCAATGCTCTAATGCCCTAAATTCCATGCTTCCATGCCTTCAATTGGTATCAGAGCCACTATATTTGCTATTAGGATTGATTTTGAGGCTTAATTGTGTGATTGGATGAAATTTGGGTTGATTTGAAGTTGGTTCGGATCAAGAAAACCCTAAAATATCAAATTGTCACAAGAAAACCGGCTTGGACCGTGTTCTGGGTATTTACATGGCCCAGGGCGTGTTTCTAGCACACACGAGCGTGTTAACACGTACCCAAGGGCGTGTCGTTTCACGACACAGCCCATGTCGAAGACGATGTTTACACGGCCCAGGCTGTATCGGTCCACGCCTCAGGCCGTGTTCTTCAATCTGGGCATGTAAAATTTTGTTAAGGACGTGTTTGGCTTGAATTTTGGCTTTTTATGCAAATGTTGTATAATTTTGGACCCAGAATTAAGCTTAAACCTAATTAAATGGTTTAATTAGGAATTCCAATCACACAAATAATTATGAAAATTGTTTTCATAGAATTAAATTTGGAAAAAGTCTATAAATTTAAAATTATTTGAATAAGATTCAAATTTAATTTTTAATTGAATATATGATATTCAATTTAATTTTTAAACATGTATATTTTATTTAATTGTTAAATTTTAATATGCATGATGGATGATCATGGACATTAAAAGACCAATATGATTGGATTTATTTCTTTTATTTTTCTTTGGGATGTAAAATAATTAATTTTATTTTAGAGGCATGTATTATAAATATTGTGATAACTTAGGATGTATTTTCATTTATTTAAGCACTTTAAAAGTCCATATTCTTGTGTATTCACTTTGGTATGCCCAGGGTTACAATGTAATTGGATTGTAAGAAGAATAAGGAGATCAAGAGCATTGGTGGGACCAGTGGGAGGAGATCAAGATCAAGGGTTGATTATGTTCTCCTTCGGCAATTCTTGTAAAATGAATGAATGAAATACACCTAAGATTGCCCTGATTTAATTCTTGGTGGCTCATAATTGAATCCCTTAGAAAGTCCATGATCATACCATATTATTTGTTTATCCATTTATGCATGAGATGTGTATGAATGTATGCAAGTATGTGATATATGCATGCCAACTGGATAATGTGCAAAGTGAGACCATAATAGTAATTAAGCTAACCACAAAATCTTCCAAACAAATGACTAAGTTAGTATTATGGTATAATTATGGTAATTAGAACATGGCCCTCCATTGAGGCAATTATTTTAAGAAATTTTAAACACTTGCATTATTAGCTATATGAGCTTGGGAATGATGCATTTGTTTAAGAGATTTTCTTAAGAATAATTATTAAGCATGAGATGTTATAGGTATGTAAATGCTTGATGGCCAATAATGGATGTGCTTGAGGTTATTGAAGTAATTTACATACTTGTTAGCTCAATGGGATCAACTTAACTAATGCAAGATAAATCAATAATGGATGTGCCTGAGATTTTGAGCATTAGCCAAATAAATTATTGAACCTCACATAAGATGCGATGGGCAAGGAGTTGCTCAATTATAGTTTATTGTGATTCCAATAATGGATGTGCCTGAGGATAATCAATAAGACTACAAGAATTCAATCACCCATTAGAAATCCATCCAACTAGGATTTCCGTTTCCTACTTTGGAAGTATAGGATTTGCCAAGTTAGTGGGAGTGTAACACCCCGAACCACCGAGTTATGAATAGTACCATTTTTGGTCTGTGACTAGTACTATTCAAAGACACCTTAAGGACCAAAAATAAAAGGAAAATTAATAGAGATAGACACAATAAAAATTCTAATGAACCAAAAACATAAGGACTCATTAGGTATTATGAAAAAGAAGGATTATGACCCGATGAGGGGCATTTTCATCAATTCACTTCAAGAGTTGACTTTTGATCAAAATGTAAATTTAATTAAATGAAATTAATGAATTAAATTATGGGGTAAAATTTGAAGAAAAATTCAAGTAAAAATATGGAAGGGAAAATTTTAAGAAATGAAAACTTAAATTTTCATTTTCATTATGACAAAATTAAAATTAATGACTTATGGGTTTTTAACAATTAAACTTAATTATTTAATTAAAAAGGAATAAATAAGTATAAAAAGAAGACAATGTCTCCTTCTTTCCCCTTCTTGTTGCTGCCACCCATCTCCCCATTCCCTCTCCCTCTCTCTTTTCTTCATTTCCCCCATTTGGAACCTCCCTCCACTCTTGATTTCCCCACTTTCCTTATATGGGTTCCCTATCTAAATGGTAAAAAACATCAAAGTGCTCTTTCATTGAAGGATTTAAGTAAGAATAATAAGAGAAATTGGAAGAAAATTGAAGTTGAAAAGAAATCAACAAGAGGTAAGTTTCTTTTTTTGCTTGAGTAGTTACACAAACTTTAAATCAAGTTAGATTGTGATAAAATTTCATGAGAAATTGAAAAGAACCACACATGGAACCTAAACTAGGGTTTTGGCCAATTTGGAAAAAATTAGGGTTTGATGTATTTTAATATAATTGATGATGAAATCAGGCTTAGTCGAAGTAGTATGTATGATTGGGGTAGTGTAATTGCATGACATTTTCATAAATTGAATTATGGAAGATTAGGGTTCATGGGGAAATTAGGGCTTTTGTGTTAGGGAGTGAAATTGATGTGGGCAATGCCAAATTATGACTAATTAGCATGAATTGAATGTGGGTTGATGCTAGTTGGTAGAAGGAATTAATGGAATGGCATGGATTAGGGAAAATTATAAACTTGGGTGTTAGAAAATTTGGGGTTTTTGTGCTAGGAAGTGCTATAGATGTATTAATGCTAAATTATGATCATTTGGGGTGAATTAAATATGAATTGAGGTTGGTTAGTGGAAGTAATTGAAGAAATGAAAATTTAACCTTAGGATAGAATTTTGCACACGGAATTCAGTGTGTTTGGCAGCTCATAACTTGAGCTACACAACTCCAATTGGTGTGAAACCAATTGGAAATGAAACTTAAGACATAGGGCTAGAATTTTTGTGAAGATACCCTGCCCCGAAAATGAACTTAAGCTACCCGAAATGAGCCTTGAAATTGGAGATAAAATTCTGAAACCTGCAGAATTAGGCACGTAAACAGTAAAATTTGCATGGCTATAACTCTCTCTAGAAAACTCTGATTTAGACGATTCTTGAACCAATGGAAACCTAAAACATATTAGAACATTTCATATGAAGAACTTAAGACCAAATTATGGACTTAACTGAATCAAATTGCTAAGCAAATTTGAGTCACGAAATCTGCCAAAATCTGGAATATGCAAATTGATCATATGAACAATAAATTTTGCAAGGTTATAATTCTCTCTAAAAAACAATGATTTAGGTGCTTGAACCGATAGAAACTTAAAATATAGTAGAACATTTCTTATAAAAAACATAAAGCCTAATTACAAACTTAGCCCAACCAAATTACTGAGCAAATTTGAGTTGATAAATCTGCTAGAGCAATGAATAGTAACATAAACAGTAAACTTTAAACAGACATAACTCTCTCTAGAAAACTCCATTTTAGGTGACTCTTGAACTGATGGAAACCTAAAATATATTAGAACATTTCATAACTGATGGAAACCTAAAACATATTAGAACATTTCATATGAGGAACTTGGAGCCAAATTATGAACTTAACCCAATCAAATTATTGGCCAAATTTAAGTCACCAAAGCTACCACAATCAGCCCCACGTGAACAGTAATCACTATTTTGGTCATAACTTGAGCTACACAATTCCAAATGAGGAGATTCAAAAAGGAAAATAAAGATGAGACCTAGAGAGACAATTTTCATGAAGAACACCTCGCCAAATTATGATTGGAACTAGGTAAAAATTGGAGTGCCAAGCTGTCCAAAATCAAAACTCTTTAAAATTTATAAAGCTAACTTGGGATGCATTAGACACACATGTAATGAGTACTTGGCAGCAATTGAGATGAGTATGAGGCATTCTATTTGTGTGTTGTTAGTAGAAACAAAAAGTTGGAACGAGCAAGGAGAAGTAAGTAACGAGAAAGAAGAAATATTGAAGGTTTGTGCACAACTAACCTTTTCTTCGTTTTTAAACTTGTAAATTGTTTGGAATGTGTTTATTTGAATGAGTTTGCTTTGCATAAGTTTACTTTGACTGAAATATGGTTTTTCTCTTGCATTTAAGAAATTTGGGTGTTACCACCTCTATATGGATATTGTGATGATTTGAATGTGTTTATTGGTTTATAAATGTGATTGTTCAGTGGAAAACTTTTGAAAACTGTTTTGAAACCACAATTAGCATGACAGTCCCTTTTGGAACTCCCCAGTAGTAACGTCTACTTGGGGTTGATAATGGATATTGATTATGTCTCCCATTAATAACAGTTAGTGGGGTAAGACTATATGAGTACTCATTAGCTAGCTAGCCCTTCCCTCATTAATAATGGTTAGTGAAATTGAGATTACTTTGTCGTGGTGTACAACACGGCACTGATCGTGAAATTTTGTGTTATGGCCTAAACTGTGTGTTGATGTTGGCAACACTAATGCTTTGTGAATTGTGATTTATGAAGTGTGATTTCTCATTTGAAATGTTATTCTAATAAATGGATCTTATGGACTTAGAACTATTGTGAAGTTTTCATGCTTAAGAAAAATGTGATTTATTATGCTTTGGCAAGTTTTACTTAACTTTAAGTTTTAAAGTTATTAGTTGTGCACCACTGAGTGATATACTCAGCGATAGCTTATTTATGCTGTCGCAGGTAAGGGAAAAGAGAAGGCTGCTGAGTGAGAGACTTGGAAGCAGCATTTTGGTTTTGATTGTGGGTATATATCGTAGGTATAACCCTATAATTTCCTTTGATGTATTTTGTACCAATATGTATGGATGTACGGATATTGAGCAGTTTGTATTTAAAAGTATTACATTGCTATCACATTTTGTGTTTGTAACTATTTGTATTTTATTTTGAGACTTATGGAAATATAACTTTTGTAATAATTAGTCTATCATTATTTCCAATGAATATTTACATGAAATTTTAACTATTCCCATACACTTTTCCGCAAAAGAATTGATAAGATCAAAAGCTATGATTTGTTTAAAATCCCTTGTAGCATAATTAATGGGTTATCGGTAGGTGTAGTTCAGTAATTCATTAGGTATACTACGGGAACATGTCATGCCTTATAAGGGAATAGGTGTGACAGGGAGGACCAATTTGATTAAAAGACCATAATCATTTGGGTTAATTACTTGATATATTTACTAATTAATGTTGTTATTTTCTGCAGTTTATTTTCTGATAATAATGAGTACACAACAACCACCACCATCCAATACCCTTGCCTGTACAGTTGATCATAATAGGTTGACAGGACCTAATCTTTCTGATTAGCACAAAAATTTGAAAATTATCCTGAATCTATAACATATTGGATATGTTCTAGATTCAAAGATTCCTGGTCCCTTACCTCCAAGAACCACTCCAGAGGAACTAGAGACTTTGGACAAGTGGAAAGAGCATGATATGTGAGCCAGATGTTTGTTTCTATGACTAATGAGTTACAGAAATAGCCTGAAAACATGCAAAGTGCAAATGAGATCCTCCTTCACTTGCAAGAGTTGTATGATGACCACAGTAGGAATGCTAAAAATGAGATATCTAGAAAACTATTCTATATGAGGATGTCAGAGGGACAGAATGTAGGAGATCATGTCCACAAGATGATTCAGCTTATAGAGCAGCTGAAACATCTTAATTTTCACATGGATTTCTAACTACAGACGGATTTGATCCTTCAGTCCCTACTAGAGTCATTTGGGAATTTTGTGACAAATTTTCATATGACCAAGCAAGAATGTACTCTGGCTGGGTTGCTTAACATGCTGGTTATTGCCCAAAAGAATATGCCGAGCAATAAAGGAAAAGAGGTGGCTTTTATAACACCCCTACATTCTGTAGTGCGTTCTACTATTCCAGTGACCGATGTCTGTCCGGACAGCTAGAATGCCTGGAACTACACTTAAATGTTAGTGAGAAGACATAAAATGATGAAATATATGGTAAGAAAAACAAAGGAAAAATAAGAGCAATGAAATATAACTACGTTAAACGAGCCGAGACTGTAGCGATGGGTGACCACAACGAAAAGTTATGGCGGAGACCGTTGACTAGCCTTGAACTGCAGGGAACCCGAGAAAATATTTTCGAGACCTAATTAGAGGTCTACTGATGTGTAATTGACTTTGAAAATGTCAAAGGAAAATTATTAAGTCGGTATAAATGAAAATGAAAATTTAAGAAATCGGCGGGACAAGGACTAGATCGGTGTAACTGAAAAATATGAAATACAACCCGAAGAGGGGCATTTTGGTCATTTGACACCTAAAGTTGGCTTTTGACCTACATGTACATTAAAAATAAGTAGTATTAAATTTTGGAAACCCCATGAAAAATGAAGTTGGAATGAAATGTAATTAAGGGAAATTAAAGGGGTAAAACTTTAAATAATTAAAAGTTTAATTAATTTAATATTATTTTAACATTAGTGGAGGTTTATGGGTCATATAAAAGCATAAGAGGACAGATTTCTTCCACTAATTTTCTGCATTCATCTTCTTCCTCAAACTTCACTTTGGCGAAACCAAGTTCCTCCCAAACATTTATCCATGGCCGCCCACCTTTCAAGCTTAAATCTCCATGATCAAGCCATGCTTTCTGTTTGCTGGTTTTTACAACCTCGCAATTGCACGGATCGCTAACAAGTAATAAAGTGATAAGTAGAGTATCGTTCCTACGAGGACTTTGTTTAGCAAGTACCAATCTACATGGTAATTTTGACTACCTAGGCTGTCGAATAATTAGGGAATGAAGTTCTCTAATTTTGAACACTAGGATGGTAAACTTAAAACGAAATAATCTATTTTGGAATAATTTTGGAATTAAGATTTCACACTTGAATTTTACTAGGGATGTTATCTAGTTTATTTATTAGATTGAGGGGTCGTTTTCCTTGATGAAAATCAGTCCTAAGTTATCTTAAATCCTCTCTCAAGGCATCTAGGGTGTATTCTAATTAACTCAAACTCTACTTTCGTGGTGATTAAATTAATTAAAATCCTTTAAGATTTTTGACCAATTTTGAAGTTCTACAAAGGTATCAGCCTATGTCTAGGTCAGAATTCCTAGGTTCAAGATCTTGGTTTTCTAATGTTAATCTTCACCTTTCAGTCCTTCAATTAACATCTACAATCATGGCTAAGTGGGTACTAGCACATAGCAAGCATTAAGATCACAAGAAATTAAATCAAGAAACGAATCTCAAATCCAATAAATAAAACTAAGTGTTCATCCATAATAATAATTACAAGAGCTACTCTCCCAAATCCAGAATAAGAAAACTACTCACTCATAGTGAGTTCAGCAAACATTATAATAAAATGTAAAAACAGTGAAAAGGAAATTATGCAGAAGAAATAAAATAATAAAAATCTGTCTAGGGAGATGAAATGAAGGAATTGAAGAGAGTTTGCAGCTTTGATTTTTTGGAGCTTCAGCTAGAAAACTCCTTTTGGTCCTGATGTAGAGCCCAACAGCAGCAGTCTCGACTACAGTTTATGATGACGACAGTCAGTCCATCCCGCGATAACCCCTTTTCCTAATGTTTTCTTTTCTATTTATATTGGTTGCTCTAGTATTAGGTCATTTTTTAGTCTAGAAGGCTTTAGTAGTCTCATTTTAATCAGAAAATAGGAGGAGAATTCCAGTTACAAAATTGGCTGCAGCATAGTACACGGCCTGTGTGGCACTATATGGGTCCCGTAATGTAGGGCCATGTAACTTGTTGGCGGAGAATTGCGAAATCTTGTTTTGGCACAGAAAGTTACACGGGTCTGTGCCAACTACATAGGCTTATTTACAGGGGTTGTGTACTATTGTTCCCATAAGTTTCTTCAAGCTTGCGCCCAGTAGAGACTTACATGGGTCCTTGCAAATTACACGAGTCTGCTTACATGACCCGTGTACTGCATTTCTCGTCGATTCTCTTGACTTTGTTTTGGCAGAGAGTTACACAGGTCTGGGGCTTGGTTTACATGACCTGTGTACTTTGTATTAGCAACAATTCTCTATCTCTTGACTCCTCCAAGCTTTCCTTTGTACTCCTATAATCTGGGACTTCATCCTGTTAGTAGTATGCCCTAGAGCATATCATTTAGTATGTATCTTGTACATATTTTATTAATAAAAGGCATTTCCACTTTTCCGTTTACATAATATATTTATGTGTAATAGAAAAGGTCCATTGATATTTTGTTAGAAATATTATTCTTAAGTTGTTAAGAATATGAGTGACAATATTTCTAGCACAAAGTATCATAAATAGGTTCACAATCAAGGATACTTCATAAGAAGGACATGACTTATCCAGAAAGATTGTATTCATGTTTGTTCCCAAGTTATTTATATGAGATATAAATAAGATGGAATGGTGAGTCTCATGCCATATAACAAACATGATAGGCACTTATACATGATAAGTAGGCCGAACCAGTGACACTTATGACAAGCACATGGAGTTTACTCTTATCAATGTTTTGTCATAAATCATATTAGTGCATATAATCTTTAGACCTGAGATAGCATAGTTATCTTGTATATAGGTAGTTTGAGTTTGATACTGCTTTCATACTTGTACTGTGTATGGGTATATGGGCATGTGTTGGCTCCTACTAGTTATATATGGAGGTAGGTGTTGATCAAGATGGAATCTGTTCCTCTAAGTAAATAGAGATAAAATCCTATGTTCATTTAATTGTTCTTGATGTTTCAAGTTCATGGTCAGGACAGATAGATTTATTCAGAAAAGAGTTTCTGATGAGAAAATCTTTTTAATCAAGAACTGGAATTAAAAGAGAACATAATATTCATAGCAAATGGAGTTTGACATAAACCATGACTCCAGCTTGAGTTGGGATTTTGTAATAGAGAGATTCTAGTGCATGGTAACATATGATTTTAGGTTCATTTAAGGTAAACCTTATTACTAATTGGGTGGCCATGGCATGCTATGCTAGGTGTTAACCATGGTCTATGAGGTTCATAAAATGATTTAGAGAAATCATTTATGGTAAGAAAGAGTTCTGATGATATTAAGAGTTGATATCATGTCTCATTGCCAATTAGTGATGAGCCTAGTAAGTCACACACATACACAAGTTATCACCAAATTAAATATGATTTAATTAATTAATTAAAGAGTTTAATTGATTAATTAAATAGGTTTGGTTTGCAATTAGTTTGCAAAGTCCCTAGCATGACTTGAAACCAAATCTAGATTATTGGATGTATAATATAAGTTAAATTTATATTTAAAGTGTTTAAATATGAATTTAATTGATGAGAAATTAATTAATAGAGATTAATTAATTAATTTATATTTGATATAAATTAATTAGAAGAAGAAAATAATTATTTTGGGTTAAGAACTCAAAATTAAGACACAGGGGCATTTTGGTCATTTCACAGTGTGACACGTGGCACCATGAGATGGTGACACGTGGGATTACACATAAGCTTGCCAAATGTTTTTTAATCATGTAAGATGATTAAAATCAAGATTAAATATAGGTTTGACACTTGGAACAATGTGATTGGGTCACTTAAACCTAGAGCTAATCAAAGGGTGACATGTGGCAAGGGTTTAATGTGTTAACCTAACTATTTAAGTGTGGTTATGAAAAAAAAATAACCAGTAGCCTCTCCTCTCCTTTGTCACGCCACTTTGAGGGTTTTCATCTATTCTTCTTCATCTCTCATCAATTCAAAGAGATTAGCCATCAATCTCTTGAATTAAGAACACTAGAAATTGTTTCTAGTGTCCTGTTTACATCTTTAATCTCTTAAAAGGCAGAACTTGATTTTCTAATTAATAGAAAAAGCTTTAGAAGCTATTCAAGGGCTGCCATAGGTGTTCTTGGTGTGGACAAGCTAGAGGGACAACATCTGGTGTCCTGAAGACGAATCTCAAAGGCGCAGACACGCTGCAGTACATCAAGAGGTTAGTGTAATCGTTCTTGATTTAATCTAGGGTTCTAAAATTAATCTGATTAATTTTAAATTATTAAATGGCAAATACAGATCCAAAAACATATTAAAAGAGTTTTAATATGTTGTTTATCATTGAAATCAAATAGATAAAAATAAATCTTGCATGATGCATGTGACCCTAGGTGAAAATTTTTGAATTCAATGGTATAAACTTGTGTTTTTCACGCTTCTGTTCCTTCAATTGGTATCAGAGCCACTATATTTGCCATTTAGATTGTTGATTATATGATTTAATTGTGTGATTTGATCATGAGATGATTGATCATCGCTGGTTGCAAAGCAAGGTGGCGGCATACTTGAAAAAAGACCATCAATGGTGCGCATGGTTTGGCTTCCATGGGTGGTTCAAGGTTTGGCTTTTAATTCTGCAATTGTTGTATGATCTAAGGCCTATTCTTTGACTAATTAAAGTGTTTAATTAGTGGTTTTAATCACACAATTAAATTATGATTCAAATCAGAATTTTAAAAAATTATTTGAATGTGATTCAAATCTGAATTTTTAAAAGTTGTTTAAATGTGATTCAAATCTGAATTTTTAAAGTTGTTTGAATCATATTTAAATCTGATTTTTTAAAATTGATTGAATAAAATTCAGATCTGATTTTTTAAAAAATGTTTGAATGTGATTCAAATCTGATTTTTTAAAAAATGTTTGAATGTGATTCAAATATGAATTTTTAAAGTTGTTTGAACATGATTCAAATCTGAATTTTTAAATTTATTTGAATGAGATTCAAATCTGAATTTTTAAATTTATTTGAATCATATTCAAATCTGGATTTTTAAGTTGAATATGAGATATTCAATTTAATATAAGTATGTATGTTTTATTTAATTGTTAAATAGTGATATGCATGATGGATGATCATGGACTATAAAAGACCAATGTGATTGGATTTATTTCTTTTATGTTTCTTTGGGATTGTAAATTAATTAATTTATTTTAATTTATTTTGGGCATGTATTATTAAGTTTGTAATAATTTTTGGGTTGTAATTTCATTTATTTAAGTTCTTGTAAATTTGCCTTGGTATGCCAAGGATTACTATGTAATATTGGATTGCAAGAAGTTCAAAGAGGTCAAGAGCATTGGTGGGACCAGTGGGAGGAATTCAAGATCAAGTGTGGGCTCAGAATTGAATCCCTTAGAAAGTCCATGATCATACCATATTCACTGCTTATCCATGAATGCATGAGAAGTAAGGGAATGTATGCAATTATATGATATATGCATGCTAAATGGATAATGTGCAAAGTGAGACCTTAATCTCCTTCAGCAACTCTTGTAAAATGAATGAATGAAATGCACATAGGAATGGCCTGATTTAATTCTTGGTGGCTCAGAATTGAATCCCTTAGAAAGTCCATGATCATACCATATTTACTGCTTATCCATGAATGCATGAGATGTATGGGAATGTATGCAATTATATGATATATGCATGCTAAATGGATAATGTGCAAAGTGAGACCTTAATAGTAATTAGAATGACCATAAAATCTTCCAAACAAATGATTAAGTTGGAAATGCTATAATTAAAGTAATTATAACATAGGCCCTCCATTGGGGCAATTATTTTAAGAAATTTTAAATAGTTGCATGAGATGCAATTAATTTAAGAGATTTTCTTAAGAATAATTGTTAAGCATGAGATGTTGTAAATATGTAAATGGTTTGGTGGCCAATATTGGATGTACCTGAGGACATTAAAATTATTTGCATAATTACTGGCTCAATGGGATCAACTTAACTAATGCAAGATAAGTCAATAATGGATGTACCAGAGATTTTGAGCATTAGGGGCTAGGTGAAGGATTGAACCTCACATGAGATGTGATGGGCAAGGAGTTGCTCACTTATAGTTTATTGTAATTCCAATAATGGATGTACCTGAGGATGATCAATAGAATTATAAGAATTCAATCACCCACTAGAAATCCATCCAACTAGGATTTCCGTTTCCTACTTTGGAAGTGTAGGATTTGCTAAGTTAGTGGGAGGACCAATTTGATTAAAAGACCATAATCATTTTGGTTAATTACATGATACATTTACTAATTAATCTGGTTATTTTCTACAGTTAATTTTCTGATAAAAATGAGCACAAAACAACCACCATCATCCAATATCCTTGCAAGCATACTTGATCACAATAGGTTGACAGGACCTAATCTGTTTGAGTGGCTAAGAAATTTGAAACTTTTCCTGAACCTTGAACATATAGGATATGTTCTAGATTCAAATGTTCCTAGTCCCTTACCTCCAGAAGCCACACAAGAGGAACATGAAACTTTGGACAAGTGGATGGAGCATGATATGAGAGCTAAGTGTTACATGCTTGCTTCCATGAGTAATGAGTTACAGAAGCAACATGAGAACATGCAGAGTGTGAGTGAGATCCTCCTTCACCTACAAGAGTTATATGGTGAGCAAAGCAGGAATGCTAGGTATGAGATATCTAGACAGCTATTCCGTATGAGGATGTCTGAGGGATAGAATGTTGGGGATCATGTCCACAAGATGATTTGGCTGATTGAGCAGTTGGAACATCTTGACTTCAACATGGATTTCCAACTACAAACGGATTTGATCCTTCAGTCCCTTCCTGAGTCTTTTGTGAATTTTGTGACAAATTTCCATATGACTAAACAGGAATGCACCTTAGCTAGTTTACTCAACATGCTGGTTATTGCCCAAAAGAATATGCCAGGCAATAAAGGAAAAGAGGTAGCTTTGGTTGCATCTTCTTCTGCTGGAAAGTCCAACAAGAAGAAGGGAAATAAGAAAAAGAAACCTCAGATTCCTGGTCCTTCCAAGAAAATAGCTAAACAGAAAAGGAAGACTAAAGCTAATAAAGGCAAAGGAAAGTGTCTCCACTACCAACAGGAAAGTGTTTCCATTACCAACAGGAAAGTGTTTCCATTGCCAGTAAGAAAGTGTTTCCACTGGCCAGAGTATAGCAATCTAAATGAATGCAATGCCATGGTGAAAACCAACTCAAGTTCAAAATATATTTGGCACTTAAGGTTAAGTCATGTTGCAGAAGATAGGATTGCAAAACTGGAGAAAATTGGGATTTTATCCTCATTGGGCTCTGAGCCTACTCCAACTTGTGAATCTTACCTTCAGAGCAAAATGACTAGATCACCCTTTGTTGGACAAGGGCTAAGAGCTGAAAATATTTTGGAGCTAATACATAGTGATGTATGTGGTCCATTTAAAGAAATGGCTAGAGGGGGCTTTCATTATTTTATTGCCTTTACTGATGATAAATCAAGATTTGGGTATTTGTATTTGATGAAATACAAACATGAATCCTTTGAAAAGTTCAAAGAATTTAAATCTGAAGTAGAAAATCAAACAGGAAAGAATATTAAAGCTCTTTGATCAGATCGTGGAGGTGAATATTTGAGTATTGAATTTGATGAATACTTGAGAGAGCATGGTATTGTTTCTCAGCTGACTCCTCCAGGAACGCCACAGCTGAATGGTGTATCTGAAAGGAGAAATCGTACCCTATTGGATATGGTACGTAGTATGATGAGCTATACTGATATGCCAATCTCCTTTTGGGGATTTGCATTAGAATCGACTTTGTATATTCTGAATAGGATTCCATCAAAATCAGTTTCTTCCACACCTTATGAGATATGGCATGGAAGAAAACCAAGTCTTAAGCATGTTAAGATTTGGGGTTGTCCAGCTTATATCAAAAAGCTGAACACTGATAAATTGGAGACCAGATCAGAAAAAGGTCGATTTGTTGGATATCCAAAAGATAGTTTTGGATATTATTTTTATTTGCCTACTTCACAAAAGGTTGTGATAAGTAGAGATGCCATATTTCTTGAACAAATTTGTTCAAGAAGGAGGCAAAGGAAGGCAAATAGAGCTAGAATTGGAGAATTCGACCAACCAATGCATCGATGGATATAGATCCATCTAGTCAACCTATACCTATTGATGAAACATCTACAGCTGTTCCTCATAGAACAACCAGGGTATCTCACCCGTCAGTGAGATATGGTTTTCTTCATGAAGAAGAACAAGAGTTGTCTACTCATAAAGAAGTAGATCATGGAGATGATCCACTTACCTATGAAGAAGCTATATCAGATATAGACTCTTCAAAATGGATTGATGCTATGAAATCTGAGATTGATTCCATGTATAAGAATCAAGTTTGGGATCTTGTTGACCCACCTGAAGGTATTGTACCTATAGGGAACAAATGGGTTTTCAAGAAGAAAATTAGTTCTGATGGAAAGGTAGAGACCTATAAGGCAAGGCTAGTAGCGAAAGGGTTTCGCCAAAGGCAAGGAATCGACTATGAGGAGATTTTCTCGCCTGTTGCCATGCTTAAATCAATTAGGATTTTACTAGCAATAGCTGCATACTATGATTATGAGATTTGGCAGATGGATGTCAAAACAGCTTTTCTCAATGGATACATTGAAGAAAACATTTTCATGGAACAACCTAGGGGATTTGAATCCCAAGATGGTTCCAAGGTATGTAAGCTAAAGCGATCCATTTATGGGTTGAAACAAGCTTCGAGAAGTTGGAACATCCGTTTTGATGAAGCCATTAAATCCTTTGGTTTTATCAAAAATGAGGATGAGCCATGTGTATATAAGAAGGTTAGTGACAGTGCTATCGCTTTCCTTGTCCTATATGTGGATGACATACTGTTGATGGGTAATGACACAGGTATGTTGACGACTATAAAGGTATGGTTGTCAAATACATTCTCCATGAAAGACTTAGGGGAGGCAACCTATATTCTTGGGATTCGCATCTATAGAGATAGAGCGAAAAGAATAATTGGTTTATCCCAAAGTCTATACTTGGAAAAGGTGTTAAAGAGGTTTAACATGTTTGATTCCAAGAGAGGATTGTTACCAGTGAGACAGGGTATCCATCTTTCTAAAGAGATGTCTCCAAAGACACCTGAAGAAAGAGATAAGATGGCCAGGATTCCATATGCTTCGGCTATTGGAAGTTTAATGTATGCAATGTTGTGTACTAGGCCGGATATCGCATACGCTGTTAGTTTGACTAGCAGGTATCAATCCAATCCAGGTTTGGAACACTGGATAGCTGTCAAGAATATCCTTAAGTACTTAAGAAGAACTAAGGATTTATTCTTGATTTATGGAGGTAGAGACTTGCAATTGGATAGTTATACTGATTCTGATTTCCAATCAGATATCGATGATAGAAAGTTTACCTCTGGATATGTGTTCATTTGTAATGGAGGTGCAGTCAGTTGGAAGAGTTCCAAACAGAGCACGACTGCAGATTCCACTACAGAGGCTGAGTATATTCTCGCATCGATGTCGCAAAGGAAGTCGCTTTGGATAAAAAGTTCGTGACAGAACTTACAGTAGTTCCTTCCATTGAGTCAGCAGTTCCATTACACTGTGACAATAATGGAGCAGTCATGCAGGCTAAGGAACTAAGGTCTCACCCAAAATCCAAACACATAGAAAGGCACTATCACATTATCAGAGATATAGTTGGGCAAGGCGATATAGTCATGCAGAAATATAACATCAGCTGAAAAATTCAGCTGATCCATTCACTAAGCCTTTGTCACAAGCTCAGTTAGACTGACATCTTGAGAAAATGGGTCTAAGGTATTGTAATGAATGGCTCTAGTGCTAGTGGGAGATTGTTTGTAGTATGCCCTAGAGCATATCATTTAGTATGTATCTTGTACATATTTTATTAATAAAAGGCATTTCCACTTTTCCGTTTACATAATATATTTATGTGTAATAGAAAAGGTCCATTGATATTTTGTTAGAAATATTATTCTTAAGTTGTTAAGAATATGAGTGACAATATTTCTAGCACAAAGTATCATAAATAGGTTCACAATCAAGGATACTTCATAATAAGGACATGACTTATCCAGAAAGATTGTATTCATGTTTGTTCCCAAGTTATTTATATGAGATATAAATAAGATGGAATGGTGAGTCTCATGCCATATAACAAACATGATAGGCACTTATACATGATAAGTAGGCCGAACCAGTGACACTTATGACAAGCACATGGAGTTTACTCTTGTCAATGTTTTGTCATAAATCTTATCAGTGCATATAATCTTTAGACCTGAGATAGCACAGTTATCTTGTATATAGGTAGTTTGAGTTTGATACTGCTTTTATACTTATACTGTGTATGGGTATATGGGCATGTGTTGGCTCCTACTAGTTATATATGGAGGTAGGTGTTGATCAAGATGGAATCTGTTCCTCTAAGTAAATAGAGATAAAATCCTACGTTCATTTAATTGTTCTTGATGTTTCAAGTTCCTGGCCAGGACAGATAGATTTATTTAGAAAAGAGTTTCTGATGAGAAAATCTTTTTAATCAAGAACTGGAATTAAAAGAGAACATAATATTCATAGCAAATGGAGTTTGACATAAACCATGACTCCAGCTTGAGTTGGGATTTTGTAATAGAGAGATTCTAGTGCATGGTAACATATGATTTTAGGTTCATTTAAGGTAAACCTTATTACTAATTGGGTGGCCATGGCATGCTATGCTAGGTGTTAACCATGGTCTATGAGGTTCATAAAATGATTTAGAGAAATCATTTATGGTAAGAAAGAGTTCTGATGATATTAAGAGTTGATATCATGTCTCATTGCCAATTAGTGATGAGCCTAGTAAGTCACACACATACACAAGTTATCACCTAATTAAATATGATTTAATTAATTAATTAAAGAGTTTAATTGATTAATTAAATAGGTTTGGTTTGCAATTAGTTTGCAAAGTCCCTAGCATGACTTGAAACCAAATCTAGATTATTGGATGTATAATATAAGTTAAATTTATATTTAAAGTGTTTAAATATGAATTTAATTGATGAGAAATTAATTAATAGAGATTAATTAATTAATTTATATTTGATATAAATTAATTAGAAGAAGAAAATAATTATTTTGGGTTAAGAACTCAAAATTAAGACACAGGAGCATTTTGGTCATTTCACAGTGTGACATGTGGCACCATGAGATGGTGACACATGGGATTACACATAAGCTTGCCAAATGTTTTTCAATCATGTAAGATGATTAAAATCAAGATTAAATATAGGTTTGACACTTGGCACAATGTGATTGGGTCACTTAAACCTAAAGCTAATCAAAGGGTGACATGTGGTAAGGGTTTAATGTGTTAACCTAGCTATTTAAGTGTGGTTATGAAAAAAAAAATAACCAGTAGCCTCTCCTCTCCTTTGTCACGCCACTTTGAGGGTTTTCATCTATTCTTCTTCATCTCTCATCAATTCAAAGAGATTAGCCATCAATCTCTTGAATTAAGAACACTAGAAATTGTTTCTAGTGTCCTGTTTACATCTTTAATCTCTTAAAAGGCAGAACTTGATTTTCTAATTAATAGAAAAAGCTTTAGAAGCTATTCAAGGGCTGTCATAGGTGTTCTTGGTGTGGACAAGCTAGAGGGACAACATCTGGTGTCCTGAAGACGAATCTCAAAGGCGCAGACACGCTGCAGTACATCAAGAGGTTAGTGTAATCATTCTTGATTTAATCTAGGGTTCTAAAATTAATCTGATTAATTTTAAAATCTTAAATGGCAAATACAGATCCAAAAACATATTAAAAGAGTTTTAATATGTTGTTTATCATTGAAATCAAATAGATAAAAATAAATCTTGCATGATGCATGTGACCCTAGGTGAAAATTTTTGAATTCAATGGTATAAACTTGTGTTTTTCACGCTTCCGTTCCTTCACACCCAAACACCTGAAATGATGCAAAAAATATGGAATTAAGGGCTTTACAATAGAAATTACAAAAACTAATGAAATCAACTATTATGCATGAAAATACTAGCCTAAATGCTATGAAATAGTATGCAAATGTGTTTAAAAACATATATACAATTCAAGTGTATCAAATACCCCCAAACTTAAACTTTTACTTGTCCTCAAGCAAAGCAAAACTCTGTTTTAAAACACATTTCAGGGGATACTTAGGAACACAACCAACAATTTAATAAGCATAAAATTGAACTCCTCCAACCTTAATTCCAATTTCCCTCTTTCAAGGTATAAGGGTTCTATAGCTGCTTATTTAGAACTTCACCTCATTTTATGGTATTTTGACTAATTATTTCTCTTTGTAAGACTATTAATGAGCCACAAACAACCTGTTTTATTGAGAAAGGTTTGAGAAACACTAACTCCCCCAAATTTGCCTCTTTTGTGAGTAATTGTGATGAAGTAATTCAATTCCAACCCCATAGACATATCTTAATTTCCTATCTCCACTGATATAGCATACACTTTTTAAAAGATCAGAAGGTCTTTTAAAAAAAGGTTTGTAATGGGGCTAAGGGAATAATGACTTGGTTACCAATGAAAGGTTTTTAGGGAATGCAAAAATGAGGATAGCATGTATGCATAAAGTACTGATTTTGTATAGAGAGGAAGGGTTTTTGCCCTTTTTTTTTTTTTTTTTACAGTGCCAAGCATGCTTCCATGATGCTTATCTTAGGACTTCTTTTTCCTTTTCTCTCCTTTTTCTTTCTTTTTATGTCCCTTTTGTCCTCTCCCCAAAACTCATTACTTTTGCTAGTTTGGAAAGGAAATTTTTTCTTTGATTTCAATTGCACACTTGCACTCTTTCTTGAGTTCTACATCCTCTCTTCATTTTCCTTATGCATATTGCTTCCTCAAAAGGGTATGGTAGGTGTTTAAGCTAGGGGCTAGGTAAATAACATGGGTAATCAATAAATTCTAAAGGGTAAACATAGGCTTCAAGTTGGCTACAAGGGATATACATTTTAATTAGGGGTGGCTAAGGCTTACTAAGGCTACATCAAAGAATGCCTTAATCATCTCTTCATTAAGCATATGCTAGGATTTCACCTTGAAAGGTCCAAGAGGTATGTTTTAGAGCTAGTGAGGCAGTTTTTAGCATTGCTTATATTTCAAAAATTATTCTCCTAATTTTTACAAGTTCAATGTGATAAATTAATAGTTATGAAGAGGTTTAACTAGTCCAGTTCCATTGAAGAGATTAGTTTCTTCACAAACAATATATTAGAATTCCTTTTTGCTTATCTAGATACGTTCATTCCTCTATCCCGTGGAGTCCAACTATTAGCTTACTAGAATATGGTTATAGTGCTAAGTTTCACAATTTAAAGTTCAAAATTTGTCAAAAATTTTGATACATAAGAATAATATATATGAATTTAAACAATATAATGATGCAAATGCAATTGTATCCCCCCCCCTCCCCCCCCAAACTCAAACCAGACATTGTCCTCAATGTTGAAATAATATGCTAAAGCAGAGAAAATGTACAAAAATTATAAGAAAGCACATTATTTATTAAGCATGGAAAATTTTTAGACATATAGCAAATAAAAAAGACCTATGATTGCAGTATAGGACTAAAGCATGTCAGATATTATAATAAAGATTATATCCTATAGTCCTAACTCTAAAAGGCCTCTGATGATGATGGTGGTGATGTTGGTGATCCTGGCTCCTCTTCCTCCTCATCTAGTTTGTCCATTAGCATGTCCAGTTTGTTGTGTGCTTCCTGGAGGCTGTCCTCGATAGCTCACATTCTGCCGTATATTGTGGTCTCCATGCACTGCAGGTATGCGAGGACTGGATCTGTCAGTGGTGGTGTGTATGGGGGCATTCGAACGGGGGACTCTTCGAACATCCGCTCTTGGCCTTTTCTTGAGGTTGTGAAGTTTCGCCAGGTCCCTCTCTTGCTTCATCCCTCCGAGGCATGGCGTTTCCTTTAGCATCCAATAGGTAGCATGTGTTGCCCACCTTTTTACATATCCCTATGGATATGCAGATAGTTTGGTCAATTCTTGACGTTCCAGTGATGAAGCACAGCCGGTGATGTCCTAGAACGAAGCCGAAGTAGACGGCACTAGTTGTGACAAGGCCATCAAGCACGATGTGCCCGGTAAACTGTTGACAGAGCCATCGGAGATGGTTGCATAGGAAGAAGCCGGTGCTATACCGCTATTCGGTGACCATGCACCATAAGAAGAAGAGCTCGCTAGCGTTGACAATGCCAAGGCTGTTGCCACGGCCCATGATGGTGTGGGCGGCGAATCGATGCATTTAGCGCAATGCTGGACTAGTGATGCTAGTTGATTTGGATTTGCTGGAGTTGTACGGCTTTGAGTTTGGGGCAATGGAACTCCAAAAGTTGATGTTGATGTAGAGCATGCGGTTCCTTGGAATCTCTTGGTGGCCAGCACTGTCAAAGCCAAATATGGCATTGAACTCGTCCATGTTCATTACTCGGTCAACACTAAGGAGGCGAAATTCAATCCTGCCCCTATCCTCCCTGTCAGTAGGCCATAGTGTGGCCTTGAAGCTACCCAAAAATTCTAGTGTGGTGTCTTTGTAGGCTGGGAATTGGAGTTGGGCGAACCTTGTCCACCCAATGCTATTAAGTAGCCCATTGATTTCATCTTACAACCCGATTTGCTCCAAAAGAGAGAAATCCATGTATTTGGCGGAGCTTATTTTTCGTACGTGAAGTCGGGTGCACATTGCTTTATGGGAATCATTATGAAATCTCCAAGGAATAGAGATTTCAGGTTGTGGAGCTGGTTGTAGCTATGGTTGCTGTGGAGGATGGGATGGTTGGGATGGTTGGGAGTGGCTACCCTCATTCTTGGGCATTGGGATGGAGGCTGGGGTGGAGAAGGTGAGGATTCTCTTCTTTGCCTTGAAGAAGAGCCAACCCTTCTTACAGATCTCTTTGCAGGAGCCATGGATGGGTTTTTGGGAAGGAGAAGAATAGGATTTTGGTGAAGGGAGATGAGATTTGAGAGGTTTTTATACGCTAGAAAGGGAGGAGATGAAAGGTTTTATGTTTATGAAGGGTTTTAATGCTAGGGGTGCATTTAAAGAGTCATTAGGGCTCCTCGTTTCACGCATTTCATGCCCCAGGAGTCGCATCTGTGACATGATACATGGGTCGTGTATCACTACATGGGTCCCAACATGTAGGGCCGTGTAAATTTCTGCCTGAAATTTTCAAAATCTGTCATAGTACACGGCCCGTGTAAATGAGCTTTGGGACTCGTGTAACATTCAGTTTCTCTTCTTTCTTTACTGGATATGTTACACGACCCGTGCCAAATACAAGGAGGCCCATTTAACTTTCTGGCTTTTAGTTTTTCTGCTAGAGACATTACACGGTCCGTGTAAATTGGTCTATAGACCCGTGTAACTTTCGGTCTCCCAAGGGGTTGAAAATGTATGAAATTTACGGACTTCCAGAAAGTTACACGGGGCGTGTAAAACCACTACACGACTCGTTTAATTTTCTGATTTTTCAAATTTTTGGCAAATGAAAAATTTTATCATCACAACACATGAAATGGATATAAAGTTCAGTAATAGGGCTACTTCCCTAGTTTTCTCCAATTTCCCTTTTTGTGGTTTGGACTTGGTGATTCCTTTCCTCTCTTGATCTCTACTCCATTTTCCAAAAATTCCTACAAAATGAAATACTAATGAGTATGAAACAAAAAATCAATATGAAAAAGGAAAGGAAGAAAAGAAAAGAAAAACTTTTGGGTTGCTTCCTAAAAAGCGCTTGTTTATAGCCTTTAGCTGGACTTTGCTTGTTTATGGTCTGTCGGTAGGATAGTCGATAGTTCAATTGACTTCCATTGTTATGGGTTATCCCTTAAAGTAAGGCTTCAGCCTCTATCCATTGACCTTGAATGCACCTGAGATATCGCTCCACACTTCTACTGCTCCATGTGGGAAGACTTGGGTGACCTTGAAAGGTCTGGACCATCTTGATTTAAGCTTCCCTAGAAAGAGCTTCAATTTAGAGTTGAATAAGAGGACGGGATCTCCTTCTTATCTCTTTCCTTGCTATGCACCTGTCATGCCATCTTTTGGTTTTATCCTTAAAGATTTTGGCATTTTCATATGCATCCTGTCGGATTTCTTCCAACTCATTCAGTTGTAGGAGTATTTTCTCACTAGCAGTTTTGAGGTCAAAGTTTAGGATCTGAATTGCCCAGTAAGCTTTATGCTCAAGTTCAATAGAGAGATGGCATGATTTTCCATAAACCAGTCGAACGTGTGTTGTGCCAATTGGAGTTTTATATGCAGTACGGTATGCCCATAGTGAAGGAACGGAAGCATGAAAAACACAAGTTTATACCATTGAATTCAAAAATTTTCACCTAGGGTCACATGCATCATGCAAGATTTATTTTTAACTATTTGATTTCAATGATAAACAACATATTAAAACTCTTTTAAAATGTTTTTGGATCTGTATTTGCCATTTAAGATTTTAAAATTAATCAGATTAATTTTAGAACTTTAGATTAAATCAAGAATGATTACACTAATCAGATCAATTCTAAAGCTTTTTCTATTAATTAGAAATTTAAGTTTTGCCTTTTAAGAGATTAGAGATATAAATAGGACACTAGAAACAATTTCTAGTATTTTTAATTCAAGAGATTGATGGCTAATCTCTTTGAATTGATGAGAGATGAAGAGGAAGAGAAGGAGAGCTTCAAAATGGCATGAAAAAGGAGTGTGGCTGCTGGTTATATTTTATTTTCTCATAACAACACTTATATAGCGAGATTAACACATTAAACCCTTGCTACATGTCACCCTTTGATTAGCTCTAGGTTTAAGTGACCCAATCACATTGTGCCAAGTGTCAAACCAATATTTAATCTTAATTTTAATCATCCAACATGATTAAAAGACATTTGGCAAGCTTATGTGTAATGCCATGTGTCACCATCTCATGGTGCCACGTGTCACAATGTGAAATGATCAAAATGCCCCTGTGTCTTAATTTTGAGTTCTTAACCCAAAATAATTATTTCTCTTCTTCTAATTAATTTATATCAAATATAAATTAATTAATTAATCTCTATTAATTAATTTCTCATTAATTAAATTCATATTTAAACACTTTAAATATAAATTTAACTTATACTATACATCCAATAATCTAGATTTGATTTCAAGTCATTCTAGGGACTTTGCAATCTAATTGCAAACCAAACCTATTTAATTAGTCAATTAAACTCTTTAATTAATTAATTAAATCATATTTAATTAGGTGACTACTTGTGTATGTGTGTGACTTACTAGGCTCATCACAAATTGGCAATGAGACATGATATCAACTCTTAATATCATCAGAACTCTTTCTTACCATAAATGATTTCTCTAAATCATTTTATGCACCTCATAGATCATGGTTAACACCTAGCATAGCATGCCATGGACACCCAATTAGTAATAAGGTTTACCTTAAATGAACCTATAATCATATGTTAACATGCACTAGAATCTCTCTGTTACAAAATCTCAACTCAAGCTGGAGTCATGGTTTATGTCAAACTCCATTTGCTATGAATATTATGTTCTCTTTTAATTCCAGTTCTTGATGAAAAAGATTTTCTCATCAGAAACTCTTTTCTGATTAAATCTATCTGTCCTGGCCAGGAACTTGAAACATCAAGAACAATTAAATGAACATAGGATTTTATCTCTATTTACTTAGAGGAACAGATTCCATCTTGGTCAACACCTACCTCCATATATAACTAGTAGGAGCCAACACATTCCCATATACCCATACACAATACAAGTATGAAAGCAGTATCAAACTCAAACTACCTATGTACAAGATAACTGTCCTATCTCAAGTCTAAAGATTATATGCACTGATATGATTTATGATAAAACATTGACAAGAGTATACTCCATGTGCTTGTCATAAGTGTCACTAGTTCGGCCTACTTATCATTTATAAGTACCTATCATGTTTGCCATATGGCATGAGACTCACCATTCCATCTTATTTATATCTCATATAAATAACTTGGGAACAAACATGAATACAATTTTTCTAGATAATTCATGTCCTTATTATGAAGTATCCTCGATTGTGAACCTATTTATGATACTTTGTGCTAGAAATAATGTCACTCATATTCTTAACAACTTAAGAATAATATTTCTAACAAAATGTCAATGGACCTTTTCTATTACACATAAATATATTTTGTAAATGGAAAAGTGGAAAAGCCTTTTATTAATAAAAATATATACAAAATACATACTAAATGATATGCTCTAGGGCATACCATTAACAATCTCCCATTAGCACTAGAGCCATTCGTTACAATATCTTAGACCTATCTTCTCAAGATGTCGGTCTAGCTGAGTCTGTGACATAGGCTTAGTGAATGGATCAGCTGGATTTTCAGCTGATGCTATTTTTTGTATGGCTACATTGCCTCACCCAACTATTTCTCTGATAATGTGGTAGCGCTTTTCTATGTGTTTGGATTTTTGGTGAGACCTTGGTTCCTTAGCCTGTATGACTGCTCCATTGTTGTCACAGTGTAGTGGAACTGCTGACTCAATGGAAGGAACTACTGCAAGTTCTGTCATGAACTTCTTTATCCAAACAGCTTCCTTTGCAGCAATATACTCAGCCTCTGTAGTGCAATCTGCAGCCGTGCTCTGTTTGGAACTCTTCCAACTGACTGCACCTCCATTACAAATGAACACATATCCATATGTAGACTTTCTATCATCGATATCTGATTGGAAATCAGAATCAGTATAACCATCCAATTGCAAGTCTCCACCTCCATAGATCAAGAATAAATCCTTAGTTCTTCTCAAGTACTTAAGGATATTCTTGACAGCTATCCAGTATTCCAAACCTGGATTAGATTGATACCTGCTAGTCAAAATAACAGCATATACGATATCCGGCCTAGTACACAACATTACATACATTAAACTTCTAATAGCCGAAGCATATGGAATCCTGGCTATTTTATCTCTTTCTTCATGTGTTTTTGGAGACATCTCTTTAGAAAGATTGATACCATGTCTCACTGGTAACAATCCTCTCTTGGAATCAAGCATGTTAAACCTCTTTAACACCTTTTCCAAGTATAGACTTTGGGATGAACCAATTATTCTTTTCGCTATATCTCTATATGTCACACCCTACCACTCTGTAAGGCATAACATGATCCCGTAGTATACCTAATAAATTACCAACTTCGTCTACTGATAACTCATTAAATACACTATAAGGGATTTTAAAACTTTTCTTACTTCTTTTTTTACAGTGGTGAGCACTAATTACAGGTGCTAAAAACTTTTTGGCCTGAAGTGATAGAACTAACACATTTGAATTATTAGGAATTTCTGTAAAAATTTTGGCAGAATGCCATCTGTATTTTGGATAAAACAGTTCTTCAAAAACCTGTAAAATGGCACTTTAATATATTTCTCAAACTCAACTCCAACAGTTAAACAACAGAATATATTTCTCAACTCAAATCCACAATAATTTTTCAAAGACTGAGATTAAAGAGATACAGTACAAATTTTAAAAGTCAAAATAACTCATAATTATTTTACAACTTCAATGTACAATTTTAATTTACAATTGCTCAAAACCAAGAACACTATATACATACAGTGAACATACATTACAATATAAAATGCAGAATATGGTATACTCAATATACCCGATGATCTCTCAGTGTAGTACTAGTAGCCTAGTCTGCTGCCCTATTAGTCTGTCTACCTGTGACAGCAATGAAAAGCTATCGCTGAGTAAAATTTACTCAGTGGTGCACAATAACAATTTGAAATGAGATATATAAATCTTTTATTGACAGTTCACAAATCAAATGATTCACAATTCCATTTCACAATTTACAAAATTCATATAACACAAATTTGATCAAATAACTGAATAATACAGTTTTTCCAATCAATAACACCATTTGATCAAATAACTAAATAATACAGTTTTGCCAATCCATAACACAATTTGATCAAATAACTGAATAATACAGTTTTGCCAATCCATAACACAATTTGATCAAATAACTGAATAATACAGTGTTGCCAATCAATAACACAATTTAGGCCATGACACAGTTTTTCCCACACATGCCGTGTTGTACACCACGACAAGATACACTCGCCCCAATAATCGAAATCATTGAGGGAGGAAGCTAGCTGAATAATGAGTACTCATCCACACTCACCTCAGACTAGTAAGTCAAAGAGGGAGGAACATAATCACACTCACCCCGGACTGATAGGTCAAAGAGGGAAGAATATATCACACTCACCCCATAAATGGAGGAGGAACATAGTAACAGTGTCATGCCAAGTGTGAATCAAAACAATTTCAAATCATAATATTTCACATAAACCATAAATCACATTTTATCTCGAAATTTCCATTTGCAAAGGTGGCAACACAATAATTTTCAAATAGAATTCCCAAAGACAAAACAATTAAATATTATTCATAACTCATTTCTCTAAATAAATTTTCTAGTAAAAGCAGTGAATATAAAAAGTATTGTGCACAGACACAATTTAAAACTATAATGTTCAAATAAATTTTTAAGTAGAAAATAAGAAATCAAAATTATTGTGCACAAACACAATTTAAAACAATAACATACAAATAATCATAATTTATTTCAATTGAAAAATTCAAAAGAAATAACTATTGTGCACAAACACAATTTAAAACAATAATGTACAATAGTCATAATTCATTTCAATTGAAAAATTCAAAAGAAATAGCCGTTGTGCACAAACACAATTTAAAACAATACAAATAATCATAATTTATTTCAATTGAAAAATTCAAAAGAAATAACTATTGTGCACAAACACAATTTAAAACAATAACATACAAATAATCATAATTTATTTCAATTGAAAAATTCAAAAGAAATAACTATTGTGCACAAACACAATTTAAAACAATAATGTACAAAAGTCATAATTCATTTCAATTGAAAAATTCAAAAGAAATAGCCGTTGTGCACAAACACAATTTAAAACAATACAAATAATCATAATTTATTCCAATTGAAAAATTCAAAAGAATTAATTATTGTGCACAAACCTTTGATATATGCTACTTGGCTCTGACTCAGTGTTTCCTTCCCTTTCCCTGAGTCGTTGCTAACTGAGAAATACAATTTGAAGTGTTTCAGCACTCATTTAAACAGTCTCTAAGAATAAGGTTCAATAATTAATTTATCGAATTCTATTATTTCCTTAGTCAACCTAATATGTTGACCCTCGATGTAGTCTAGGTGGATTAGGTTTTAATGTTACTAATATGTCACATTCAATAGTCTTTTAAGGTTGGTACATGTTACCAAATTCATTTCCTTGTATATTGCATTTTCTTGCAATTTGCTGGATTCCGGGATACTAGTTTGACCTAGCCGGACGACCTAGTTCCCTCAGTTTTCGGGTTTCGGTCAAAACTACAAACTTGTAGATCTATGTCTTGTTGCATGCGGGGCAAAATTTCAGATCATTTTGAGTTATGTAGACCAAGTTATGGTCATTTTACTATTGCTGGTCAAATTGCACCAAAATTGGTCATTTTAGGTCATTTTAGGTAAATTTTGGTTCGGCCAGTTTTTGGACCCAAACTTGTGCAAGCTTTTTGACTTGGTTATGGTCATTTCTGGGCTTTGGTGTCTTCATAAGACTTGTAGATATAGGTCTTAATTCATGGTCAAAATTTCAGGTCAATTGGACCTATTTTGAGTGAGTTATGGCCTAAACACTAACTGCTGCCCAATTGGTCAATTTTCAGGCCTCATTTGCATTTAATCCGGATTTGGTCATTTTTCAAGCTACCTTGCAAGCATAATTTTGGTATGCTTCCTTCATGAAAGTTGGCACATTTTGTGCCTAGTTTCACCTTCAATTGGTCTCATACCAATTGGAGCCACACACTTAAAGTTCTAGGCTCAAAACACAAACTTCCTTATTGCATTTCCTTCATGCACATCAAGGATCACTTTTAACACTTACCTAACTCAACATTCAAGACAATTCTGGTTGTACCATAACCTAAACATAATTCACAACATATTATAGGTCATTTTGGCAGCTTACAATTACATTCAATGTGCACCATTTAGTACAGAATTTTTCAAACTAAATTTACAACAATTCAATCACCTAACCATAACACTTTTACATGTCCAACTTCAAACCATCACACACATACCCAAACTGCAATAATAACCAACACAATTCAACATTAATATTCTATAATCCAAACATGAAATAACATCCTTATGGTTCACCAAACCAGGCTGCCATTTCAGGCATTACATTCCCCTAATTTCCAAGCATTCAAATTTCAATACACATTCACATATACTAAGTATACATCACCCAAATGATTTCCTATACACATAAACATTTAATCCATCCTTTAATCCACCATATACAAGCAAAAATAAACTGCCCTTAAGGAGTTTCCATGGCTGCAAAAAATAAGGTTCACCAATACTCAATCATTTCCTTAAATTTTCTTAGCAATTCAACTTGCCCAAAGCTCAACACAAGGATTAATGAAGGAAAATGGAAAGATTAAGCACTAACCTCAACTTGGGCTTAATTAAACTTCACTAAAACTCCTCTTTCTTACTTCCTACATGCTGCCCATGATGTGTAGAACACTTTTAATGAAGAACAATTGGAGAAATTGTGGCTTGATCATTAGGAGTGGAGCTTGCATGCAAGGTGTGGCCATGGTGGTTTTTAGGGAAGGAAATGGATTCGGCAAGGTAAAATGGGGTGATAAAGAAGATGATGCTGAGTGCTATCTGCTGTCCCAAGGCTATGATAAGGGTCCCAATATCCAAGTTAGTGGAGCACTAACTTGGATTTTAATGTTAATTATTCAAAGTTTCATAAATTGGATTTTATCCACCATTTCTTTCACTATTCTTATAATGTATCACAATTTAATTTTTCATTATATTTTCCAAGTGTAATATCATGTATTTTTAATGGAAATTTAGGTCAAAAGACAACTCGGGATGTCAAATGAGCACAATGCCCCTGTTCGGGTTGCATTCCCAATTTTTCGGTAACACCGGGTTTTGTCCGTTTTTCGATTTCTCACTTTTCTTTGTACTAATTATTTAATTTTTCTTTGATATTTCTAATGACATTTATATTTCAATAAACATTTATCTAAGTCCTAAAAATATTTTTCAGGGTTCCTCGCGGTCCAGGGCTAGTCAACGGTCCACGCCGCGACTTCCCGGTGCGGTCACCCATCGCTAGGGTTCTCGGCTCATTTAACTTGGTTACATTTCATTGCTATTATTTTTCCTTTGTTTTTCTTGTCTTTTCTCTTCTTGTATTTCATTATTCTTTGTCTCCTCATCTATATCTAAGTGTAGTTCTAGGCATCCTAGCTTTCCGGACAACACTGGTCACTGGAACTGTAGAACGCACTACTGAACATAGGGGTGTTACAATTCTCCCCCCCTTAAAATAAATTTCGTCGGAGAAATTTTACCCAATAGCCATCTTACAATAGTTATATATTTATTTTCTCCTTTCTATATGATCGTATAATCTTCTTTTTCTCAAATTTGTATAAGACTTTTAACAATCTAATACAACATTTAATTTGTTTGTATAACACCAATCTCCTCTTACTATTGTGCTATCTAATATTTCAGCTCATGTTCCTTCTTGAATGACCCTTGAGGTCATGTTAGAATGATTTATCTAGTCATTGGTCCTTTGACCATTCTAGTCAATAGTCTTCCTCACATTCGTTACATTTCTTTGTTATATCTGACCAACTGTTCAAATTTTTACTTCCCCAATTCTTTTTATCTATTAATATTCTATAACTTACTTCCTTTTGTATTAAACTATAACCTTTCGATATTCTAACTTTTGAGTTTTAACTCCCTAAGTAGGATTTTCAAACTTATTTCTAACAATTAAATTTTGTCCTGGTATAACTATACCAAAACAGCTGCCGTTGGCAACTATTCTCATCTTGGTGTACTATCGAGTAGTATGTAGCTCTACACAATAATATCAAGTCAGTACTGTAATCTGCAGCTTACAGTATAAACATCAAGAACATTGCATAGTTACTACGATACATCTCAATAGATCAAATTTTTCCTATCTTTTATCCTTTTCGAATTCACTAATATCCCGAACTTATTATGATTACAATATCCATTAACAATTACTAATAGTAACATCCTTGCCCTCATCTAGAGCAATTCTATTACTGTAACTTACTTTTACGTCGTCTTGCCTTACATTAAGTAGGCTTGCCGTTTAGCTTTATAATTTGTGGTGTGTTAGAACATACATTTTGCCAATAAATTCTTTCAAAACTAATTTCACTTATTATCACAATCCTTATCTTAAAGGACTAATCACTAATGCATCAAAATTTATTCCCCCATAAAGGAATAACAATAGAACATATAGTTCTAACACTAACATAAAAGTATGCAGACCCCAGGTCAAACAATATATATATATATATATATATATATATATATATATATATATATATATATATATATATATATATCTTAGTTACTATTTGAGAAAGTACCAACAATAATATCAAAAGTCTAAGCCTCTTCTCTCTGCCGTATAGCGTATACTCCAGCTAGAGCATCACCCTGTTCTGGCTGATTCACAGTACTCTAACTTCTAGGTGTACTACCCCTACCTCTACCTCTGCCTCTACTAACTGATGGTGAACTCTTTGGGGTAGAAACTTGGGTTGATCACTTTGGTGTAGTAAATGATCCAGAATGACATGGATTTACACAATCCCTAGCAAAATGACCAGTCTCTCCACAATTAAAACATGCTCGTACGGCTCTATACATTCTCCACTATGTGGTTTACCATAAGTTTCACAAAGTCGATCTGGCAGCGCATTCCTGGATTTCTGTTGAGTTTGCTGATCGGATCGGGGTGGTTTCTGTCTATAAGATCTATCTCTAATGGACTTCTTATTACCTCCGTTGTATCCCCCAAAGTTTTTCCTCTTTCCAGTAGGACCACTAGAACTCTGTTCTACTGACTTTCCCTCTTTTTCTATCTTCTCTGATTTCTTTTTCTTAGGAGCCGCTTCAGATTCAATTCTTTCTAATTCTAGTGCTTGAGAAATAAGTTCAGAGAAGTTGTTATGTTTGAATCTGGCCACTTGTAATATGATACTGGGCTTCAAGCCGGTTTCAAATCTCTTACATCTCTCCCTACTGTTAGAAAGTAGACTTACTGCATAATGGCTTAGGCAGGAAAATTCCCTTTCATATTCAGCCACCGATCTACTCCCCTGTTTCAGACTTAGGAACTCTTGCAGCTTTTGGTCTACATAAGCATCGGGGACATATTTTTGTCTAAATTTCCTAAGAAAGTCATTCCATGTTAGCACTGCAGGTTCTACCAGACTGTGGGGAATGGTTTTCCACCAGTCATAAGCATCTCCCTATAGTAAAGATACTGAGTATTCAAATCTGAGCTCCTCTGTGCAATGCAGTTTCTTGAATACCCTATCCATCCTCTCTAACCACTGTTATGCCTCTAGAGGATCTACTGTCCCCTTGAACTTTGTAGCCCCATATTTCATCAATTTGTCATACTGTCTAGCAGAAGACTGTGGTTGTACCACTGGTGTCTGTATTGGGACTTGAGTAGGCATATTACCAGCCATTTGTTGGAACATTGCAGCCATTTGCTGAGCGAACTGAGCAAGAAACTGTGGTACTGCGGGAGCTGCTGCTGCTGAACCACTGACATTGTGTAGGGCTGGGGCATCCGCTTGCACCTCAGCCTCTATAGATTGATCAACTGAATGATCACTCTCTTCCATAGTCAATGCGAGGATCTTAGACCTCCTAAACAAATAACACAAGGAGATTTCCTCTCGTTAGTGCATATTTATAATGTAATGTACTGTATGTATCAAACAATGATATTGAACAGTTGTACTATGAAGAAAGAATATTCAAATAACATATGAAGACAGAATTTAAAAACTAGCTCTGATACCACTAAAACATGTCACACCCTACTCCTCTGTAAGGCATAACATGATCCCGTAGTATACCTAATGAATTACCAACTTCGTCTACTGATAACCCATTAAATACACTACAAGGGATTTTAAAACTTTTCTTACTTCTTTTTTTTACAGTGGTGAGCACTAATTACAGGTGTTAAAAACTTTTTGAACTAAAGTGATAGAACTAACACATTTGAATTATTAGGAATTTCTGTAAAATTTTTGGCAAAATGCCATCTGTATTTTGGATAAAACAGTTCTTCAAAAACCTGTAAAAAGGCACTTCAATATATTTCTCAAACTTAACTCCAACAGTTAAACAACACAATATATTTCTCAACTCAAATCCACAATAATTTTTCAAAGACTGAGATTAAAGAGATACAGTACAAATTTTAAAAGTCAAAATAACTCATAATTTATTTTATAACTTCAATGTACAATTTTAATTTACAAATGCTCAAAACCAAGAACACTATATACATACAGTGAATATACATTACAATATAAAATGCAGAATATGGTATACTCAATATACCCGATGATCTCTGAGTGTAGTACTAGCAGCCTAGTCTGCTGCCCTATCAGTCTGTCTACCTGCGACAGCAATGAAAAGCTATCGCTGAGTAAAATTTACTCAGTGGTGCACAATAACAATTTGAAATGCGATATATAAATCTTTTATTGACAGTTCACAAATCAAATGATTCAAAATTCTATTTCACAATTTACAAAATTCATATAACACAAATTTGATCAAATAACTGAATAATACAGTTTTGCCAATCAATAACACCATTTGATCAAACAATTGAATAATACATTTTTGCCAATCCATAACACAATTTGATCAAATAACTGAATAATACAGTTTTGCCAATCCATAACACAATTTGATCAAATAACTGAATAATACAGTGTTGCCAATCAATAACACAATTTAGGCCATGACACAGTTTTTCCACACATGCCGTGTTGCACACCACGACAAGACACACTCACCCCAATAATCGAAATCAATGAGGGAGGAAGCTAGCTGAATAATGAGTACTCATCCACACTCACCTCAGACTGGTAAGTCAAAGAGGGAGGAACATAATTACACTTACCCCAGACTGATAGGTCAAAGAGGGAGGAATATATCACACACACCCCATAAATGGAGGAGGAAGATAGTAATAGTGTCATGCCAAGTGTGCATCAAAACAATTTCAAATCATAATATTTCATATAAACCATAAATCACATTTTATCTCAAAATTTCCGTTTGCAAAGTTGGCAACACAATAATTTTCAAATAGAATTCCCAAAGACAAAAAAATCAAATATTATTCATAACTTATTTCTCCAAATAAATTTTCTAGTAAAAGCAGTGAATATAAAAAGTATTGTGCACAGACACAATTTAAAACTATAATGTTCAAATAAAATTTTAAGTAGAAAATAAGAAATCAAAATTATTGTGCACAAACACAATTTAAAACAATAACATACAAATAATCATAATTTATTTCAATTGAAAAATTCAAAAGAAATAACTATTGTGCACAAACACAATTTAAAACAATAACATACAAATAATCATAATTTATTTCAATTAAAAAATTCAAAAGAAATAACTATTGTGCACAAACACTATTTAAAACAATAATGTACAATAGTCATAATTCATTTCAATTGAAAAATTCAAAAGAAATAGCCGTTGTGCACAAACATAATTTAAAACAATACAAATAATCATAATTTATTTCAATTGAAAAATTCAAAAGAAATAACTATTGTGCACAAACACAATTTAAAACAATAATATACAAATAATCATAATTTATTTCAATTGAAAAATTCAAAAGAAATAACTATTGTGCACAAACACAATTTAAAACAATAATGTACAATAGTCATAATTCATTTCAATTGAAAAATTCAAAAGGAATAGCCGTTGTACACAAACACAATTTAAAACAATACAAATAATAATAATTTATTCCATTTGAAAAATTCAAAAGAATTAATTATTGTGCACAAACCTTTGATATATGCCTCTTGGCTCTGACTCAGTGTTTCCTTTCCTTTCCCTGAGTCGTTGCTAAGTGAGAAATACAATTTGAAGTGTTTTAGTACTTATTTAAACAGTCTCTAAGAATAAGGTTCAATAATTAATTTATCGAATTCTATTATTTCCTCAGTTAACCTAATATGTTGACACTCGATGCAGTCTAGGTGGATTAGGTTTTAATGTTAATAATATGTCACATTCAATAGTCTTTTAGGGTTGGTACATGTTACCAAATTCATTTTCTTGTATATTGCATTTTCTTGCAATTTGCTGGATTCTGGGATACTAGTTTGACCTAGCCGGACGACCTTGTTTCCTCGATTTTCGGGTTTCGGTCAAAACTAAAAACTTGTAAATCTATGTCTTATTGCACGGGGGGCAAAATTTCAGGTCATTCTGAGTTATGTAGACCAAGTTATGGTCATTTTACTATTGCTGGTCAAATTGCACCAAAATTGGTCATTTTATGTCATTTTAGGTAAATTTTGGTTCGGCCAGTTTTTGGACCCGAATTTGTGCAAACTTTTTGACTTGGTTATGGTAATTTCTGGGCTTTGGTGTCTTCATAAGACTTGTAGATATAAGTCTTATCTATTTATGGTCAAAATTTCAGGTCAATTGGACCTGTTTTGAGTGAGTTATGGCCTAAACACTAACTGCTGCCCAATTGGTAAATTTTCACGCCTCATTTGCACTTAATCCGGATTTGGTCATTTTTCAAGCTACCTTGCAAGCAGAATTTTGGTATGCTTCCTTCATGAAAGTTGGCAAATTTTGTGCCTAGTTTCACCTCCAATTGGTCTCATACCAATTGGAGCCACACACTTAAAGTTCTAGGCTCAAAACACAAACTTCCTTATTGCATTTCCTTCATACACATCAAGGATCACTTTTAACACTTACCTAATTCACTATTCTTATAATGTATCACAATTTAATTTTTCATTATATTTTTCAAGTGTAATATCATGTATTTGTAATGGACATTTAGGTCAAAAGACAACTCAGGATATGAAATGACCACAATGCCCCTGTTCGGGTTGCATTCCCAATTTTTCGGTAACACCTGGTTTTGTCCATTTTTCGATTTCTCACTTTTCTTTGTACTAATTATTTAATTTTTCTTTGATATTTCTAATGAAATTTATATTTCAATAAACATTTATCTAAGTCCTAAAAATATTTTCCAGGGTTCCCCGTGGTCCAGAGCTAGTCAACGGTCCACGTCGCGACTTCCCGGTGCGGTCACCCATCGCTAGGGTTCTGGGCTCGTTTAACTTGGTTACATTTCATTGCTATTATTTTTCCTTTGTTTTTCTTGTCTTTCCTTTTCTTGTATTTCATTATTCTATGTCTCCTCATCCATATCTAAGTGTAGTTCTAGGCATCCTAGATGTCCGGACAACATTGGTCACTGGAATAGTAGAACGCACTACCGAACATAGGGGTGTTACACTATAGATGCGAATCCCAAGAATATAGGTTGCCTCCCCTAAGTCTTTCATGGAGAATGTATTTGACAACCATATCTTTACAGTTGTCAACTTACCTGTATCATTACCCATCAATAGTATGTCATCCACATATAAGATAAGGAAAGTGATAGCACTGTCACTAACCTTCTTATATACACATGGCTCATCCTCATTTTTGATAAAACTAAAGGATTTAATGGCTTTATCAAAACGGATGTTCCAACTCCTCGAAACTTGTTTCAACCCATAAATGGATCGCTTTAGCTTGCATACCTTAGACCCATCTTGGGATTCAAAACCCCTAGGTTGTTCCATGAAAATGTTTTCTTTAATGTATCCATTGAGAAAAGCTGTTTTGACATCCATTTTCCAAATCTCATAATCATAGTATGCAGCTATTGCTAATAGAATCCTAATTGATTTAAGCATAGCAACAGGCGAGAAAGTCTCCTCATAGTCGATTCCTTACCTTTGGCGAAACCCTTTTGCTACTAGCCTTGCCTTATAGGTCTCTACCTTTCCATCAGAACTAATTTTCTTCTTGAAAACCCATTTGTTCCTTATAGGTACAATACCTTCAGGCGGGTCAACAAGATCCCAAACTTGATTCTTATACATGGAATCAATTTCAGATTTCATAGCATCAATCCATTTTGAAGAGTCTATATCTGATATAGCTTCTTCATAGGTAAGTAGATCATCTCCATGATCTAATTCTTCATGAGTAGACAACTCTTGTTCTTCTTTATGAAGGAAACCATATCTCACTGGTGGGTGAGATACCCAGGTTGTTCTATGAGGAAAAGCTATAGATGTTTCATCAATGGGTGTAGGTTGACTAGATGGATCTATCCATTTGATCTGTTGGTTGGTCAGAATTCTTCAATTCCAACTCTATTTGCCTTCCTTTGCCACCTTATTGAACAAACTGTTGTTCAAGAAATGTGGCATCTCTACTTATCACAACCTTTTGTGAAGTAGGCAAATAAAAATAATATCCAAAACTATCTTTTGGATATCCAACAAATCGACCTTTTTCTGATCTGGTTTCCAATTTATCAGTGTTCGGCTTTTTGACATAAGCTGGACAACCCCAAATCTTAACATGCTTAAGACTTGGCTTTCTTCTATGCCATATCTCATAAGGTGTGGAAGAAACTAATTTTGATGGAATCCTATTCAGAATATACAAAGTTGATTCTAATGCAAATCCCCAAAAGGAGATTGGCATATCAGTATAGCTCATCATACTACGTACCATATACTATATGGTACGATTTCTCCTTTCAGATACACCATTTAGTTGTGGCGTTCCTGGAGGACTCAGCTGGGAAACAATGCCATGCTCTCTCAAGTATTCATCAAATTCAGTACTCAAATATTCACCTCCACGATCTGATCGAAGAGCTTTAATACTCTTTCCTGTTTGATTTTCTACTTCAGATTTAAATTCTTTGAACTTTTCAAAGGATTCATGTTTGTATTTCATCAAATACAAACACCCAAATCTTGATTTATCATCAGTAAAGGTAATAAAATAATGAAAGCCCCCTCTAGCTATTTCTTTAAATGGACCACATACATCACTATGTATTAGCTCTAAAATATTTTCAGCTCTTAGCCCTTGTCCGACAAAGGGTGATCTAGTCATTTTGCCCTGAAGGCAAGATTCACAAGTTGGAGTAGGCTCAGAGCCCAATGAGGATAGAATCCCCATTTTCTCCAGTTTTGCAATCCTATCTTCTGCAACATGACATAACCTTAAGTGCCAAATATATTTTGAACTTGAGTTGATTTTCACTATGGCATTGCATTCATTTAGATCACTCGCATTCATTTTGTGTTTGTCATTATTATCCAAATAATAAAGACCATCATTCATATAACCCGAACCAACATATTTATTTCCAAAATAAACATTGTAAACATCATCTGTGAACTGAAATTCATAGCCATTTCTAGTCAAACTAGATATAGAAATGATGTTCTTAAAAGCATCAGGTATACATAAAATTTTATCCAAACACAAAACATGTCCAAACATGTAAAAAGATTTAGATCCTATGGCTAAAGCTTCAACAGTTGAGCCATTGCCAATCCGAACTCTAACATCTTGAGAATGCAAGCTGCTACTATTTGCTAGTTCCTACATATGATTAGAAACGTGAGAACTGGCACCAGTATCTAAAACCCAAGCTGTAGATGAACTATGAGTATCATCAGAATCTAAATAACAAGATATGGACATACCTTCCAAAGGTCTATCCTTCTTGTCCTTCAGAGAAGCAAGATACTCAGGGCAGTTCCTTTTCCAGTGCCCATCCTTCTGGCAGTGGAAACACTTTCCTTTGCCTCCATCAGCTTTAGTCTTCCCTTTCTGTTTAGCTATTTTCTTAGAAGGACCAGGAATTTAAGGTTTCTTTTTCTTATTGCCCTTCTTCTTGTTGGACTTTCAAGTAGAAGAAGATGCAATCAAAGCTACCTCTTTTCCTTTATTGCTCGCCATATTCTTTTGGGCAATAACCAGCATGTTGAGTAAACTAGCTAAGGTGCATTCCTATTAAGTCATATGGAAATTTGTCACAAAATTCTTGAAAGACTCAGGAACGGACAGAAGGATCAAATCCGTCTGTAGTTGGAAATCCATGTTGAAGTCAAGATGTTCCAACTGCTCAATCAGTCGAATCATCCTGTGGACATGATCCCCAACATTCTGTCCCTCAGACATCCTTATGCGAAACAGCTGCCTAGATATCTCATACCTAGCATTCCTACTATGCTCACCATACAACTCTTGCAGGTGAAGGAGGATCTCACTCGCACTCTGCATGTTCTCATGCTGCTTCTGTAACTCATTACTCATGGAAGCAAGTATGTAACACTTAGCTCTCATATCATACTCCTTCCACTTGTCCAAAGTTTCATGTTCCTCTTGAGTGGCCTCTGGAGGTAAGGGACCAGGAACATTTGAATCTAGAACATATCTTATATGTTCAAGGTTCAGGAGAAGTTTCAAATTTCTTAGCCAATCAGAGAGATTAGGTTCTATCAACCTATTGCGATCAAGTATGCTTGCAAGGATATTGGATGGTGGTGGTTGTTCTGTGCTCATTATTATCAGAAAATTAACTGCAGAAAATAATCAGATTAATTAGTAAATATATCAAGTAATTAACCAAAATGATTATGGTCTTTTAATCAAATTAGTCCTCCCACTAACTTAGCGAATCCTACACTTCCAAAGTAAAAAACGGAAATCCTAGTTGGATGGATTTCTAGTGGGTGATTGAATTCTTATAATTCTATTGATTATCCTCAGGTACATCCATTATTGGAATTACAATAAACTATAAGTGAGCAACTCCTTGCCCATAATATCTCATGTGAGGTTCAATCCTTTACCTAGCCTCTAATGCTCAAAATCTCAGGTACATCCATTATTGACTTATCTTGCATTAGTTAAATTGATCCCATTGAGCCAGTAATTATGCAAATAATTTTAATGTCCTCAGGTACATCCAATATTGGCCACCAAACCATTTACATATTTACAACATCTCATGTTTAACAATTATTCTTAAGAAAATCTCTTAAATTAATTGCATCTTATGCAACTATTTAAAATTTCTTAAAATAATTGTCCCAGTGGAGGGCCTATGTTATAATTACTTTAATTATAGCATTTCCAACTTAATCATTTGTTTGGAAGATTTTATGGTCATCCTAATTACTATTTAGGTCTCACTTTGCACATTATCCATTTAGTATGTATATATCATATAATTGCATACATTCCCATACATCTCATGCATTCATGGATAAGCAGTAAATATGGTATGATCATGGACTTTCTAAGGGATTCAATTATGAGCCACCAAGAATTGAATCAGGGCATTCCTAGGTGCATTTCATTCATTTATTTTACAAAGAGTTGCTGAAGGAGTACATAATCAACACTTGATCTTGAATTTCTCCCACTGGTCCCACAATGCTCTTGACCTCCTTGAACTTCTTGCAATCCAATTACATAGTAATCCTTAGCACACCAAGGCGAATTTTCAAGAACTTAAATAAATGAAATTACAATCCAAAAATTATTACAAACTTAATAATACATGCCCAAAATAAATTAAAATAAATTAATTAATTTATAATCCCAAAGAAACATAAAAGAAATAAATCCAATCACATTGGTCTTTTATAGTCCATGATCATCCATCATGCATATCACTATTTAACAATTAAATAAAATATATATACTTAAAATAAATTGAATATCTCATATTCAACTTAAAAAATCTAGATTTGAATATGATTCAAATAAATTTTAAAAATTCAAATTTGAATCTCATTCAAACAAATTTAAAAATTCAGATTTGAATCACATTCAAACAACCTTAAAAATTCAGATTTGAATCACATCCAAACAATTTTTAAAAAATCAGATTTGAATCACATTCAAAAAATTTTTAAAAAATTCAGATCTGAATATTATTCAAACAACTTTAAAAAATCATATTTAAATATGATTCAAACAACTTTAAAAATTCAGATTTGAATCACATTCAAACAACTTTTAAAATTCAAATTTGAATCACATTTAAACAATTTTTAAAATTCTGATTTGAATTATAATTTAATTGTGCAATTAAAATTCTAATTAAACAATTTAATTAGACATAGGATGAGCTTTTAAATCATACAAAAATTGTAAATTAAAAAGCAAACCTTGCACCACCTTGAAGAACCTTTGTTGCCGCCACCTATGGTGGCTTCACCATGTGTGTCGCCACACATCCGTTGCAACCAGCAATGGATCAATCATCTCATGATCAAATCACACAATTAAATCATATAATCAACAATCTAAATGGCAAATATAGTGGCTCTGATACCAATTGAAGGAACGGAAGCGTGGAAAACACAAGTTTATATCATTGAATTCAAAAATTTTCACCTAGGGTCACATGCATCATGCAAGATTTATTTTTAACTATTTGATTTCAATGATAAACAACATATTAAAACTCTTTTAATATGTTTTTGGATCTGTATTTGCCATTGAAGATTTTAAAATTAATCAGATTAATTTTAAAACCCTAGATTAAATCAAGAATGTTTACACTAACCTCTTGATGCACTGCAGCGTATTTGCGCCTTTGAGATTCGTCTTCAGGACACCAAATGTTGTCCCTCTAGCTTGTCCACACCAAGAACACCTATGGCAGCCCTTGAATAGCTTCTAAAGCTTTTTCTATTAATTAGAAATTCAATTTTTGCCTTTTAAGAGATTAGAGATATAAACAGGACACTAGAAACAATTTCTAGTATTTTTAATTCAAGAGATTGATGGCTAATCTCTTTTAATTGATGAGAGATGAAGAGGAAGAGAGGGAGAGCTTCAAAATGGCGTGAAAAAGGAGTGTGGCTGCAGGTTATATTTTATTTTCTCATAACAACACTTATATAGCTAGGTTAACACATCAAACCCTTGCCACATGTCACCCTTTGATTAGCTCTAAATTTAAGTGACCCAATCACATTGTGCCAAGTGTCAAACCTATATTTAATCTTAATTTTAATCATCTTACATGATTAAAAGACATTTGGCAAGCTTATGTGTAATGCCATGTGTCACCATCTCATGGTGCCACATGTCACACTGCGAAATGACCAAAATGCCCCTGTGTCTTAATTTTGAGTTCTTAACCCCAAATAATTATTTCTCTTCTTCTAATTAATTTATATCAAATATAAATTAATTAATTAATCTCTATTAATTAATTTCTCATTAATTAAATTCATATTTAAACACTTTAAATATAAATTTAACTTATACTATACATCCAATAATCTAGATTTGATTTCAAGTCGTGCTAGGGACTTTGCAATCTAATTACAAACAAAACCTATTTAATTAATCAATTAAACTCTTTAATTAATTAATTAATTCATATTAATTAGGTGACTACTTGTGTATGTGTGTGACTTACTAGGCTTATCACTAATTGGCAATGAGACATGATATCAACTCTTAATATCATCAGAACTCTTTCTTACCATAAATGATTGCTCTAAATCATTTTATGCACCTCATAGACCATGGTTAACACTAGCATAGCATGCCATGGACACCCAATTATTAATAAGGTTTACCTTAAATGAACCTATAATCATATGTTACCATGCACTAGAATCTCTCTGTTACAAAATCCCAACTCAAGCTGGAGTCATGGTTTATGTCAAACTCCATTTGCTATGAATATTATGTTCTCTTTTAATTCTAGTTATTGATTAAAAAGATTTTCTCATCATAAACTCTTTTCTGATTAAATCTATCTGTCCTGGCCAGGAACTTGAAACATCAAGAACAATTAAATGAACATAAGATTTTATCTCTATTTACTTAGAGGAACAGATTCCATCTTGATCAACACCTACCTCCAAATATAACTAGTAGGAGCCAACACATGCCCATATACTCATACACAGTACAAGTATGAAAGCAGTATCAAACTCAAACTACCTATATACAAGATAACTGTGCTATCTCAAGTCTAAAGATTATATGCACTGATATGATTTATGACAAAACATTGACAAGAGTAAACTCCTTGTGCTTGTCATAAGTGTCACTGGTTCGGCCTACTTATCATTTATAAGTACCTATCATGTTTGCCATATGTCATGAGACTCACCATTCCATCTTATTTATATCTCATATAAATAACTTGGGAATAAACATGAATACAATCTTTCTGGATAAGTCATGTCCTTATTATGAAGTATCCTTGATTGTGAACCTATTTATGATACTTTGTGCTAGAAATAATGTCACTTATATTCTTAACAACTTAAGAATAATATTTCTAACAAAATATCAATGGACCTTTTCTATTACACATAAATATATTATGTAAACGGAAAAGTGGAAAAGCCTTTTATTAATAAAAATATGTATAAAATACATACTAAATGATATGCTTTAGGGCATACTACTAATACATAGTGCATATCTAACTTCATGCACCACTCCTTCCTGGATCTGTTTATGATTTTCTCCAAAATCTGCTTTAGTCCCCTATTTGAGATTTCTACTTGACTGCTAGTTTGAGGATGATAAGGTGTGGCTACCTTGTGAGTCACGTCAAACTTTTTCAATAGTGTTTCAAATTGTTGGTTGTAGAAGTGACTTCCTCCATCACTGATTATCGCTCGTGGTGTGCCAAATCTTGTGAAGATGTTCTTCTTAAGGAACTTTGTGACCACTCTAGCATCGTTGGTTGGTGTCGCAATTGCTTTTACCCATTTTGACACATAATCAACTCCAACCAGGATACATTTGTTTCCATGGGAAGAGGGAAATGGGCCCATGAAGTCTATTCCCCATACATCAAACAATTCTATCTCAAGTATACCATATAGTGGCATTTCATTCCTTCTTGAACTGTTACCTATTCTTTGGCATTAATCACAACCTAGCATAAAGGATCTTACATCTTTAAACAAATGTGGCTAATAAAATCCTGCTTGTAAAATCTTGGCTGCGGTTTTTGAGGTGCCGAAATGTCCCCCATATAGTGATGAATGGCAATGATGAATGATACTTTCCATATCTTCCTCTGGTATGCATCTTCTTATCAGTCCATCATTACATCTTTTGTATAATAGAGGTTCCTCCCATAAATAATATCTCACATCACGTAGGAATTTCTTCCTTCATTGATAAGTCATGTTTGAAGGCAGTACCCTACATACAAGAAAATTAACAAAGTCAGCATATCATGGAGCCTTGGAGAATGCAAGTAATTGCTTATCAGGAAATGAATAATCAATTAGTAAATCTTTGAAGTCCTCTGTGTAGTCTAATTTTAATTTGGAAAGATGGTCAGCTACTGCATTTTCGGATCCCTTTTTGTCCTTCATTTCAAGGTTAAATTCTTACAGAAGTAGAATCCATCAAATCAGCCTTAGTTTTACTTCCTTCTTGTTCATAAGGTGCCGGATTACAGCATGATCTGTGAATACAATGACTTTTGACCCAATGAGGTAAGATATGAACTTGTCCATTGCAAACACCACTGCTATGAATTCCTTCTCTATGGTGGCATAATTGATTTGCACATCATCAAGTGTCTTGCTAGCATAATAAATGGCATGCAGCTTTTTATCTTTTCTTTGCCTGAGCACTGCCCCAACTGCAAAGTCACTCGCGTTGCACATCACCTCAAATGGTAGCTCCCAATTCGGTGGCTGCATTATTGGTACTGATATCAGGGCTTCTTTGATCCTGTTAAAGGAAACAAGACAATTTTCATCAAAATCAAAGGGAACATCTTGACTTAACAAGTTAGTAAGTGGCTTAGGTATTTTGGAAAAGTCCTTGATGAATCTTCTGTAGAATCCTATATGTCCCAAAAAGCTTTGCACTGCCTTAATTGATGTTGGGGGTGACATGTTTTCAATGATCATAATTTTTGCCTTATCAACTTCAATTCCTCTTTCTAATATCAAGTGTCCCAGAACTATGCCTTCCCTTACCATGAAATGGCATTTTTCCCAATTTAGGATTAGGTTTGATTCTTCACATCTTTACAATACATTAGATAGATTAGCTAGGCAATCATTAAAAGTAGTTCCATAGATAGAAAAATCATCTATAAAAACTTCCATGATATCTTCAATATAATCAGAAAAGATAGCCATCATGCATCTTTGAAAGGTGGCGGGGGCATTATAAAGACCAAAATATTAGTAGTATGCCCTAGAGTATATCATTTACTATGTATCTTGTACATCTTTTATTAATAAAAGGCATTTTCACTTTTCCATTTACATAATATATTTATCTGTAATAGAAAAGGTCCATTGATATTTTGTTAGAAATTCTATTCTTAAGTTGTTAAGAATATGAGTGACAGTATTTCTAGTACAAAGTATCATAAATAGGTTCACAATCGAGGATACTTCACAATAAGGACATGACTTATCCAGAAAGATTGTAATCATGTTTGTTCCCAAGTTATTTATATGAGATGTAAATAAGATGGAATGATGAGTCTCATGCCATATAACAAACATGATTGTTTCGCTATTTTGCAATCACTGCAAGTGCACGTATCGCTAATTTGCAATCACTGCAAGTGCACGTATCGCTAACAAGTAATAAAGTGATAAGTAGAGTATCGTTCCCACGAGGAATTTTGTTTAGCAAGTACCAATCTACACAGAAATCTTGACTGTCTAGGCTATCAAATACTTAGGGAATGAAGTTTGTTAACTTTAAACACTAAAATGATAAACTTAAAATGAAATGATTTATTTGAAGCAATTCTAGAATTAACATTTCACACTTGAATTTTACTAGGGGTGTTATCTCATTTATTTACTGAATTGAGGATCTGTTTCCTCGATGGAAATCAGTCTAAGTTATCCTAAATCCTTTCACAAGACATCTAGGGTGTATTCTAATTAACTCGAACCCTACTTTCGTGGTGATCAAATTAATTAAAATCTTTTAAGACCTTTGACCATTTTTTAGGTTCCACAAAGGTATCAGCCTATGTCTAGGTCAGAATTCCTAGGTTCAAGATCTTGATTTTTTAATGTTAATCTTCACTTTTCAGTCCTTCAATTAACATCTACAATCATAACTAAGTAGGTATCGACACATTGCATGCATTAAGATCGCAAGAAATTAAATCAAGAAATGAATCTCAAATCCAATAAATAAAACTCAGTGTTCATCCATAATAATAATTACAAGAGCTACTCTCCCAAATCCAGAATAATAAAGCTACTCACTCATGGTGAGTTCAGCAAATATCATGATAAAAAGTAAAAAACAATAAAAATAGAGTTATGAAAAAGAAATAAAATAATAAAAATCTATCTGAGGAGATGAAACGAAGGAACCAAAGAGAGTTTGCAGCTTTGATCTTATGTAGCTTTAGCTAGAAAACTTCTTTTGGTACTGATGTAGAGCCCAACAACAGCAACCTTTAGCAGCAATCCCAATGACAGTGATCGACCTCCTTTTCTGATGTTTTCTTTTCTATTTATATTAGTTGCTCTAGGGTTAGGTCATTTTGAGTCCAAAGGACTTAAAGAGTCTCATTAGAATAAGAAAACAAGAGGGGAATTCTTGTGACACCCCTTACCTGTCTACAGTATAGCCGAGTAAGATATGTTACACAGTTTACCGGAACACCCTATTTTATTTCAATCATTTTTATCTTTCCTAATTTTTTTTCAAAGTTATGAAGTACAATTTGTGAAATATAATTCATTTAAGTCATTTATTGAAATTATAATTTATTTGAGGTTCTGCAAATTTTATAGAAAATTCGACAGAGTGCCGGCTAAAAATGGAGAAAACAGTTCTTCGGAACCTGTGAAAAACACTTCCAATAATCATTTCCAATCATTCTCAAACTCCAATAACCATCAACATGGTCACAATATTTTTCAATAATATTTTCATTTCTCATTCATTCATTTCACATAATATTCATATACAAGTCATAAATAAATACTCAATGTTTCATTCATAAACACAATTTCCACTATTTACATTAATATCAAAATACATTACAAAAGTCTTATTATACATGAGAAAATAAAAGTTTGATTACATAATACCAAAATGAAACCTAGTGTCCTACCAATGCACTAAAGACGGTGATGTGACACGGATACTATGCAGAGCTGCAGATGGTCTCACCCAGTCTGTGGTTTACTAGGCTCTTTGTCGGTCTCTCTAGAACCTACGCGTGGCAAAAGCAATGCGCTAAGCAATAATGCTTAGTGGTGCTAATAATAAAATAAAAAGAAATAACAGAAAATAAATATGCAGTGAATATATTGATGTCTCATTGCAAATAAATTTTCGATGATTATTTGTAGTCTTACTTATTTTGTACTTGTTATATTCATTATTTCATTAATTTATCCACTTTCATTTTTAGTTGCCCAAGTAAACTATATTGGATGACAGGACTGGATAAATGGGTAAAATGGCACTGGGTATCAAGTACCTCGGGCCGTCACACCTTCGGTCACATATGTGTCTCCCGGTGTGCAACAGAACAGCTAATAAGCTGTAATAACATTAGGCACAAGGCCAAGTATCAACATAATGTCAGAATGGCTAAAAGCCATGAAATCATAGAATGACATAATGCCATGTGCAGTACTGCTAACTGAACCCTATTGGCATGCCAAGCTATCCAAACCAATCTTGTTAGGTATACTAGGGCATTTCACACTTTTAGGTTTCATAATTTTTGGAATTTAAGTTTTGGTGTTACTATTCCATTCATTGGTCAACAAAAATGTTGACTTTTGCATAGGCAATAGGTACATTGGTTTTAATATTGACTTTTACTGTGGGTATGTCACACAGATCTGGCTTAGCTTGCCTAGTATCCACCACATGTGTTCGGTAAGCTTCACAGCCTTTTCTCATCAGTTTTCTTGCAACTGTGGCTAAGATGACATTGGACAAGAAATCTGTCCTTTCCCCCACAACTGTAATCTCATTACCCTCAGGAGTTTTCAAAGAAATTCTCTTCAATTTACAATTAACCATTACCTAATGACGTGGCAACCAGTCCATTCCCAAAATCATGTCAACCTCATGGAAAGGCAACTCAATCAGGTCTGTTAAGAATTCATACCCCTGAATCGTTAACGGGCAACCCTTGTATACTTTGTTCACCACTACACTGTGGCCCAAAGGATTAGTGACTAGAATGTCTTGGTCACTCTTTCCTACTAATATCCCCCTCTCTATGGGTAGGTTAATGCAGATGTATGAATGAGTGGATTCTGGATCCACCAATGCATGCACATATGTATTGTAGAGGGAGAACGTAGCCCTGATGACGTCTGGGGCATCTTGCTCCTCCTGAGCTCTCATGGCATAGGCTTTAGTAGGTGGTCTGCCCTCAGGCCTCTCTGCTGGCTCATATGCAGGCCTCTGTTATGGTCCCACTACCTCAGATTTTCTAGATTTCCTACCCCTTTGTGGTGCAGGAGCAAGTCTATCTGCTTGTGTTGGAGTAGCTGTAGCAGTTCTACGTGGACAATTCCTCAACTGATGCTCTGTTGACCCACACCTTAAGCAGGCACCAGTCACTCTCCAACACTCCCCCTTATGCCACTTCAGGCAATGTGGACATGCAGAAGATGCTGGGGCTGGTCCTCTGAACCCCATCCCTAGAGAGCTGCCCACTGATGGTGTGGACTGACCTCTCCTAGGGGTAAACTGTGGCCTGGGCCCCTGAGACTGACCCTGACCTTGTGGTTAACTTGAACTCTGTGCAAGTGGACCTTTGAACTTCTTTTCAGGTGCAGGAGATGAGCTAGACTGACCCAAGCCCCTCTTCTGCTGTCTCTCCCTTCTAGTCTGCTCACTTGTTCTTACTTTTTCAACTTTTATTGCAGCTTCCACTAACTTGGTGAAGTATGTGATTCCCAAGGCAGTGATCATTATCTTTATATTGTCATTTAGTCCCTCTTCAAATCTCTTACACCTTTCAGCTTCATTAGGGACTATCTCCCTTCCGTAGCGGCTCAATCTGACAAATTCCTTTTCATACTCGGCCACTGTGAACTGTCTCTTCCTTAGGTTAATGAATTCCCTTCTTCTCTCTTTAAGGTATACACTACCCACATATTTCTTCTTGAATTCTGAGAGGAAGAAGTCCCAAGTTATTACTTCTGGTTGCACTTCACTAGACACCGTATCGCACCATTCATATGCATCATCTTGCACCAGAGATATGGCAGCTTATAGGTTTTGCTCTGCAGTGCAGTGGAGTTGTAACACCCTCACTGTAGCAATTCCATACATTTTACTGTTCCGGTGACCAGTGTCGGTCCGGACAGCTAGAACGTCTGGAAAAATAATTAGATTAAAGTGAGGAACCATAAATAACTCAAATATTGATAAGAAAAATTTAGTAAAAATTTTAGAAATAAAATACAACCAAGTTAAATGAGCCGGTGCCCTAGCGATGGGTAACCCAGCGGGAAGTTGCGGTTTTCGCAACTAGGAGCCCTAGACCTGGGGAAAAAATTCATAAAATAATTTTTGGGACTCCAAAGAAGAGTCATTGAGGTTCCTATGGCATTAGAATGCCAAGAAAATTTTTCAATCGGTATAGACAATTTTGACTCGTTAAGCCAAACGGAGGGCATTTTGGTCATTTCGCCTTCAGAGGTGATTTTTGGCCGACTTGTCCAGTTGAGTAAATAATTATTATGACATAAAATATGAATAAACATTACTAAAAATTGAATTGAAAATGAGTAGAGAAAAGAAGAAAAGAAAATAAAGGAAAATGCTTAATTATGACATATGATGATGTCATTTAAAAGCCCCCTCCAATCACCATTTGACAAACCAATAAAAAGAGATAAAAATGACTTAAAATGCGATAAAAAAAAACAAAGGAAACCAGCAGTTTCCTTCTTCATACGGGCTGGAATAAGAAAGAAAGAGAAAGAAAGAAAGAAAGGAAGAAGGAGAAGGAGATGAACAGTAGCAGAAATAGGGGTTCAGCAGGGCAGCATCTTTCTCTTCGGTCCAGGTGAGTTTGGCTCAACATCTACTGCTAATTTTTGGATATGTTTAAGGTATGTATGTGTGGAAGTTATGGTTAAAATTTGGTGATTGTTCAATGGTTGGATTTGGAGAAATATATTGTTGAACACAGGCTGTCTATAGGTTGAATTCTGAATTTTGGCTACTGAAATTTGAGAAAAATAAATAGTTAGGATGCTTATAAAATTATGAAATTTGGTACAAATGATATTTGGGATGTTGGGGCTGCTGGGTTAAAATTTGGTGAATTTTAGACGTGTGGTTTATGAAATATAAATTGTTTTGCATGAGCTGTCTGAGTAAGACTGATTTCTGCAAAAATTCAGATTTTGAAGGGTTGAATGAATGTTTTGATATCTCATGATATAGAGATTATTAGATGCTAAAATTTTTACTGACATTGTATAGGGATGTCTTGAATATATGGTTAAAATTTGGGATTTATCTAACTATTAGATCATTATATATAAATTTGAATGCACAAACTGCCAAATTGGGTATTAATGGGTGGTTGTGGATTTAAGATTTATGATAGGAGTTTAGTCCAATTTAAGGGGAAATGCTGTTGAATTTTTATTGGATATTTAATTTAGGAAAGTGAAGTTATAATTGATTATGATTATTATGATTCTAGGAGAAATCTTGAAGAATAACAAGCTCAAGGTTGGTTTCAAAAAGGTTAGTGCATATTTATACCTAAATCCCTTTCATTCCATGTTAAGGACTTAAAGTGAACAAGAATTTGTAAATTAAATGAAAAGAATTCACGTGTATGTATACCATGAATTTCGGTAGCCCTAAGGAAGGAATGAGTTTGATTGTTTTAATGGACTTAGAGTGAATTAGAGATTATGTTTAAAGTGTGTATATATATATATATATATATATAAGGAATGAAAGAGTTAACTAAGGAAATTTGTGAAAACCTTGACTTTGAGCTAGGGTTTGGGAGTGAAAATTTGACTTTGCTTAGGAAATTGTTAAAGAACATTCTAGTGGTCAATTAGTGACCATTTGGGGTAAGTTGACCATAATTAGGAGTGAACTATTGCATGGCAAACTGAAATGGGCATGCTGCCTAGTGACAGCAGCAGGGAGGCTGTGAGTCCAGCCTGTTTGGACTGCCATATCTTTGGCTGTGTAGGTCCAATTGGTGTTTGGCCAATTGGACATGAAATTAGACTTATAATGACACATTTTTTCTGAAGAAACCATGCCCAAAAGACCAAAGCAAGTGGACCAAAAGTTGGCCCCAATCCGGGTACCCTGCAAGCCAATTCTGCAGAATGACCAAATGAACAGTAACTGTTCATTTGGTCATAACTCACTGTAGAAATGGTCAATTGACCTGAAATTTTTGCAGCAACAATTTAAGAAATAGAAAAACACTTTTCATGAAGAAACCTACTCCAAATTATGACCAGAACCTAACTCAAATGGCAGTCACAGTCACTGTTCATGGTACTGTAGATTTGGTAAATTCTGCAGAATTGAAATCCGGCCAGCTGTGGTTTTTAGACCATATCTGGAGCTACAAAACTCCAAATGGAGTGATTCAAAAAAATAAATTCAACTAGACAAAATAAGGAACAACTTTCATGTTTACCATTTCCTCAAATTCCCACTGCAACAGGACCCAACAGAACAGTAAAGTTGGGTCACAAAAACTGAAGATTCTGCTCTCTTGGTTTTAGGTTTGGAAATGGATTTGGTGGTTAATTCCAACAAGTTTTAAATGTAAAATGTGATACATTGGGGGTGCTAAAACCAATGTACCTATTTTCTATCCAAAATTCAACATTTTTGTTGACCAATGAGGTGAATAGTGACACCAAAACTTGAAATTCAAAATTTGAAATTAGAAATGCATCTAGGGGACTTTAAATTGAAATTGGCAATTAATACTAGCAAATGTAAAACTCAAGATGTGGTATCTTGGAGAACTTAGGTTCAATAAATTTATTATGTATTAAAAAGTCAACATTTTAGTTGACTAGTAAGGTGAATAGTAATCAAAATAATTAGCAAATTAAGATGAAGACCTAGAACCAATTCTAAGCTTAATGCTTAGAATGGTATGACAAATGTGGACTATGCATCTTAGTCAAAATTGTTAAAAGGAAATTAAGAGCATAAATTTGAAGTCCATGAAATTTTCATGGATTACTGGAAACATGAAAAATAAGTCATCTAATTGATGTAAATAGATAGTTAGGGCTTATATGCCCATCACAAATGGAATTCATAAAATATTAGTAACTCAACTTGAAATATAAAAATTTGCAATTACATAAATAGATTCTTGAATGTATAAATGAGAAAAGGAAAAATGTTTTGAATACAATGGTACATGTGAACCATTGTTTAGAATTGTGATTAATATGAATAACATAAAGAATAAATAAATGAACCATATTAATGTATGAATGAGACATTAGTTCTCATTATTGTAGAAAGGAGAAGTATTTTGAGTACAATGGTATAAAAAGGATAATTGATGTGAATTGTGATCATATAAATGATCAAATGAATGTATGAATTATAATTGAAATTTATTATGAAATAATGAAGTCATAAAATACAATATATTAATGTTTAATGATATTATTTGCCCTTGTATTGCCTAGACATGTGTGTCAGATTGGATAGTTTGGCATGCTAATAGGGTATTGTTTTAGCAGTACTGCAAAAGGCTTTATGCCTGTATTTATGGCTTTGTGCCCGCATTCATGGCTTTATGCCCGCATTCATGGCATTATGCCAACATTCATGGCGTTTATGCCTGATTATGTGTATCATGGCTTTTAGCCATCTTGTTTATCGTGGTTGACGTTCTCCGTCCCATGGTATGACGGCCCGAGGCACCGCGGTGTCCAGTGCCAACGACCCGTTATCCAGTTTAGTCAGCCTGTCGTAGGTTACTTGGGCAGTGTAATTTATTGAAATAAATTAACACTATTAGTAATTAAAAATATTAGAAATCAAATAAATGAGTTAATAAGACTTCAAAAGAATTAGTTAGAATTATGAAATGATCCAAACCACATAAAAAAAAATTATTAAGTAAAATGATAAAAGAGTTGCAAAAATAGGTATAACTTAACTAAATATTTTAAATGTACCTTCTATTGCCATATGAGTATAAACTGAGTATTTTTATTAATTCTGTATATTGTACATTATGTTTGTGAATTTAGGAATTAAACGCTTCCAAAGCGGAACAAATTAGAATAAAAGATAATTAATATTAGACACATTGTATTAAATTAAATTGATTCTTAAATATTCAAATTATGCTTCGTTCTTTCTTTATTGGTATATTATTTTCTTGTTCTATTATTGCACCACTAAGCAGCAATGCTTAGCGCGATGGATTTGTTTCCTCGCGCAGGTACTTTGACTAAGATTTTTGGAGTCCAGATCTGCAGAAGTGCCTGAAGTAATCAAGGTTGTCACCTCCTCAGCAATGCATGTAGATAGGGCCCATATAGATCATATTTTGTATTTAGTATAAAATGCTAGATATTGTATTATAATGTAGATTATGAGCAGGTAATTAATAGAAATGTAATGTAATTTAATAAATTAGCTTTTTCATATATAATTAATTTATATATCATGTAAATTACGAAATTATGTAAATTAAAGAAATTTGAAAATTTTACTTATGTGATTTGAGCATGAATGAGATTGTATGGATTCGAAGACAGATTTGAAATATATAGATAATGCATGGAAATGAATATGAAATTGAGATATATGAATGAGATGTAAATTATGAGATGGTTATGAAAATAATTGATGAGATTTTAATTGTAAAATATTATTGAAACTTTCAAACAGGTAAATAGTAAAATACGTCAACTGGTAATAAAATATGGGAAACTCCGCTGGTTTTTTCGTCGAAAAATAATTAATATTAAAATATAACGAGATCAAAATATGAAAGGAATAAAGTAAGATAAGATAGGGTGCTCCGGCACCGAATGTAGCACACTTTGCTCGGCTACACTGTAGTCCGGTGAGGGGTGTTACATTTATTGGTATCAGAGCGCGGTTTAGGCGTTTCTGGACCTAGATAGATTGCATATCATGCATTGCATTCATATGAGTTGAGGTGACACTAATGCAGATCTATTTTCTTGGTTATTTTACGTTAAGGTGTGGACTCAGAATCGCAGAGGGCAGTAGAAGAAGAAGTAGTAAGCCGCATTCCGATTGGGAGTGATATTGGAAATCGGGGAGATCCTACTCCACTAGTGCAAGAGGTGCCTGCACAACCCCAACAGGCCTTGTTTGAGCAGATGACTGGATTCTTTCGACAGATGATAGGGGTTATTCCACCATTGTCTCAGCAGAAATCACCTCTAGGAAAAATTAGGAAATATGGAGCTGTAGATTTCAATGGTAGAAAGGAAGACGATTCTGCAGCGGCTGAGTATTGGTTAGAAAGGACTGAAAGAGTCTTGCAGCAGCTCCATTGCACACCAGAACAGAGTTTGGAGTGTGCAGTTTCATTATTACAAGAAGCTGCATATCGATGGTGGGAAGTCGTAACCAAGGTAGTGCCACCAGCCGATGTAACTTAGGAATTCTTTTTGATAGAGTTCAGAAAGAAATATATTAGCTGTGTTCATGAAGAGGAACAGAAGAGGAGTGGTGATCAACAAAAGAGGAAATTTGGACAGTCTAGTAATAAGAGGCCGAGAGAACAGTTAAGTCAGACATCTGATCAAAGTAGGAGATCCAAACCGAGGCCTATACCCAGAAGAGATCAACCAGAAACACTAGTAGTGAGTGCGTCAGGACTAGCAAGAAAATGTGGTCATTGTAACAAGTGGCATAAAGGTGAATGTAGGGGATTGACTGGAGCTTGTTATAGATGTGGGGCCATAGACCATCGTCTGAAAGATTGTCCTAAGAGGAATTTACCACGAACCCAAACAGAGGTCGTGGAAGGACCAAGTACAACAGTAATGTCACCCAAGTCAGAGAGGAGCAAGAAGCCCCAAATGTAAATTTGAGGTAAAGTATCATTCCCTTATGATATGCCAAAGTGTATAATAATAGATTCAAAAAAAAAAATTAAATAGTACCATATGTATAAAAGAAGTAGATAGATGGAGCAATAGACAGGTAAAAGAATTATCTCAGAATCCAAAATACCCAGTAAATTTCGAGGACGAAATTTAAATTAAAGGGGAAGAATTGTAACACCCTCACTGTAGTAATTTCATACATTTTACTGTTCCGGTGACCGGTGTCGGTCCGGACAGCTAGAACGTCTGGAAAAATAATTAGACTAAAGTGAGGAACCATAAATAAGTAAACTATTGATATGAAATATTTAGTAAAATTTTTAGAAATAAAATACAACCAAGTTAAATGGTAGGTGCCCTAGCGATGGGTAACCCAGTGAGGAAGTTGCAGTTTTAAGCTGGAGCCCTAGACACAGGAAAAATTCATAAAATAATTTTTGGGACTCCAGAGAAGAGTCATTGAGGTTCCTATGGCATTAGAATGCCAAGAAAATATTTAGAAAAATTTTTCAATCGGTACAAACAATTTTGACCCTTTAAGCCAAACGGAGGGCATTTTGGCCATTTCGCCTTCAGAGGTAATTTTTGGCCGACTTGTCCAGTTGAGTAAATAATTAATATGACATAAAATATGAATAAACATTACTAAAAATTGAATTGAAAATGAGTAGAAAAGAAGAAAAGAAAATGAAGGAAAATGCCTAATTATGACATATGATGATGTCATTTAAAGGCCCCCTCCAATCACCATTTGACAAACCAATAAAAAGAGATAAAAATGACTTAAAATGAGATAAAAAAACAAAGGAAACCAGCAGTTTCCTTCTTCATCTGATCTGGAATAAGAAAGAAAGAGAAAGAAAGAAAGAAAGGAAGAAGGAGAAGGAGATGAACAGTAGCAGAAATAGGAGTTCAGCAGGGCAGCATTTTTCTCTTCCGTCCAGGTGAGTTTGGCTCAACATCTACGGCTGATTTTTGGATTTGTTTGAGGTATGCATGTGTGGAAGTTATGGTTAAAATTTGGTGATTGTTCAACGGTTGGATTTGGAGAAATATATTGTTAAACACAGGCTATCTGTAAGTTGAATTCTGAATTTTGGCTACTGAAATTTGAGAAACATAAATAGTTAGGATGCTTATAAAATTATGAAATTTGGTACAAATGATATTTGGGATGTTGAGGCTGCTGGGTTAAAATTTGGTGAATTTTAGACTTGTGGTTCATGAGATATAAATTGTTTTGCATGAGCTGTCTGAGTAAGACTGATTTCTGCAAAAATTCAGATTTTGAAGGGTTGAATGAATGTTTTGATATCTCATGATATAGAGATTATTTGATGCTAAAATTTTTACTGATATTGTATAGGGATGTCTTGAATATATGGTTAAAATTTGGGATTTATCTAACGGTTAGATCATTATATATAAATTTGAATGCACAAGCTGCCAGATTGGGTATTAATGGGTGGTTGTGGATTTAAGATTTATGATAGGAGTTTAGTCAATTTAAGGAAATCTTGTTGAATTTTTATTGGATATTTAATTTAGGAAAGCGAAGTTATAATTGATTATGATTATTATGATTCTAGAAGAAATCTTGAAGAATAACAAGCTCAAGGTTGGTTTCAAAAAGGTTAGTGCATATTTATACCTAAATCCCTTTCATTCCATGTTAAGGACTTAAAGTGAACAAGAATTTGTAAATTAAATGAAAAGAATTCATGTGTATGTATACCATAAATTTCGGCAGCCCTAAGGAAGGAATGAGTTTGATTGTTTTAATGGACTTAGAGTGAATTAGAGATTATGTTTAAAGTGTGTATATATATATATATATATATATATATATATATATATATATATATATATATAAGGAATGAAAGAGTTAACTAAGGAAATTTGTGAAAACCTTGACTTTGAGCTAGGGTTTGGGAGTGAAAATTTGACTTTGCTTAGGAAATTGTTAAAGAACATTCTAATGGTCAATTAGTGACCATTTGGGGTAAGTTGACCATAATTAGGAGTGAACTATTGCATGGCAAACTGAAATGGGCATGCTGCCTAGTGACAGCAGCAGGGAGGCTGTGAGTCTAGCTTGTTTGGACTGCCATATCTTTGGCTGTGTAGGTCCAATTAGTGTTTGGCCAATTGGACATGAAACTAGACTTATAATGACACATTTTTGCTGAAGAAACCATGCCCAAAAGACCAAAGCAAGTGGACCAAAAGTTGGCCCCAATCCGGGTACCCTGCAAGCCAATTCTGCTAAATGACCAAATGAACAGTAACTGTTCATTTGGCCATAACTCACTGTAGAAATGGTCAATTGACCTGAAAGTTTTACAGCAACAAGTTAAGACATAGAAAAACAATTTTCATGAAGAAACATACTCCAAATTATGACCAGAACCTAACTCAAATGGCAGTCATAGTCACTGTTCATGGTACTGTAGATTTGGTAAATTCTGCAGAATTGAAATCCGGCCAGCTGTGATTTTTGGACCATATGGAGTGATTCAAAAAACGAAATTCAACTAGACAAAATAAGGAACAACTTTCATGTTTACTATTTCCTCAAATTCCCACTGCAACAGGACCCAATAGAATAGTAAAGTTGGGTCACAAAAACTGAAAATTCTGCTCTCTTGGTTTTAAGTTTGGAAATGGATTTGGTGGTTAATTCCAACAAGTTTTAAATGTAAAATGTGGTACATTGGGGGTGCTAAAACCAATGTACCTATTTTCTATCCAAAAGTCAACATTTTTATTGGCCAATGAGGTGAATAGTGACACCAAAACTTGAAATTCAAAATTTGAAATTAGAAATGCATCTAGGGGACTTTAAATTGCAATTGGCAATTAATAATAGCAAATGTAAAACTCAAAATGTGGTATCTTGGAGAACTTAGGTTCAATAAATTTATTATATATTAAAAAGTCAACATTTTGGTTGACTAGTAAGGTGAATAATAATCAAAATAATTAGCAAATTAAGATGAAGACCTAGAACCAATTCTAAGCTTAATGCTTAGAATGGTATGACAAATGTGGACTATGCATCTTAGTCAAAATTGTTAAAAGGAAATTAAGAGCATAAATTTGAAGTCCATGAAATTTTCATGGATTACTGGAAACATGAAAAATAAGTCATCTAATTGATGTAAATAGATAGTTAGGGCTTATATGCCCATCACAAATGAAATTCATAAAATATTAGTAACTCAACTTGAAATATAAAAATTTGCAATTACAAAAGTAGATTCTTGAATGTATAAATGAGAAAAGGAAAAATGTTTTGACTACAATGGTACATGTGAACCATTGTTTAGAATTGTGATAAATATGAATAACATAAAGAATGAATAAATGAACCATATTAATGTATGAATGAGACATTAGTTCTTATTATTGTAAAAAGGAGAAGTATTTTGAGTACAATGGTATAAAAAGGATAATTGATATGAATTGTGATCATATAAATGATCAAATGAATGTATGAATTATAATTGAAATTTAATATGAAATAATAAAGTCATAAAACACAATATATTAATGTTTAATGATATTATGTGCCCTTGTATTGCCTAGACATGTGTGTCAGATTGGATAGTTTGGCATGCCAATAGGGTATTGTTTTAGCAGTACTGGAAAAGGCTTTATGCCTGTATTTATGGCTTTGTGCCCGCATTCATGGCTTTATGCCCGCATTCATGGCATTATGCCAACATTCATGGCGTTTATGCCTGATTATGTGTATCATGGCTTTTTAGCCATACTGACTGCATACGTGGTTGACGTTCTGCGTCCCATGGTATGACGGCCCGAGGCACTGCGGTGTCCAGTGCCAATGACCCGTTATCCAGTTTAGTCAGCCTGTCGTAGATTACTTGGGCAGTGTAATTTATTGAAATAAATTAAGACTATTTGTAATTAAAAATATTAGAAATCAAATAAATGAGTTAATAAGACTTCAAAAGAATTAGTTAGAATTATGAAATGATCCAAACCACATAAAAAAAAATTATTAAGTAAAATGATAAAAGAGTTGCAAAAATAGGTATAACTTAACTAAATATTTTAAATGTACCTTCTATTGCCATATGAGTATAAACTGAGTATATTTATTAATTCTGTATATTGTACATTATCTCTGTGAATTTAGGAATTAAACGCTTCCAAAGCGGAACAAATTAGAACAAAAGATAATTAATATTAGATACATTGTATTAAATTAAATTGATTCTTAAATATTCAAATTATGCTTCGTTCTTTCTTTATTGGTATATTATTTTCTTGTTCTATTATTGCACCACTAAGCAGCAATGCTTAGCGCGATGGATTTGTTTCCTCGCGCAGGTACTTTGACTAAGATTTTTGGAGTCCAAATCTGCAGAAGTGCCTGAAGTAATCAAGGTTGTCACCTCCTCAGCAATGCATGTAGATAGGGCCCATATAGATCATATTTTGTATTTAGTATAAAATGCTAGATATTGTATTATAATGTAGATTATGAGCAGGTAATTAATAGAAATGTAATGTAATTTAATAAATTAGCTTTTTCATATATAATTAATTTATATATCATGTAAATTATGAAATTATGTAAATTAAAGAAATTTGAAAATTTTACTTATGTGATTTGAGCATGAATGAGATTGTATGGATTCGAAGACAGATTTGAAATATATAGATAATGCATGGAAATGAATATGAAATTGAAATATATGAATGAGATGTAAATTATGAGATGGTTATGAAAATAATTGATGAGATTTTAATTGTAAAATATTATTGAAACTTTCAAACAGGTAAATAGTAAAATACGTCAACTGGTAATAAAATAGGGGAAACTTTGCTGGTTTCTCCGTCGAAAAATAATTAATATTAAAATATAACGAGATCAAAATATGAAAGGAATAAAGTAAGATAAGATAGGGTGCTCCGGCATCGAATGTAGCACACTTTGCTCGGCTACACTGTAGTCGGGTGAGGGGTGTTACAGGAGTTATTTTAAAACTCTGCCTGTTCTGTTCAACCAATTTTCGACCGCAATAGAATCATCTTCTCTCTTGCCAAAGAAGTCCGCTGCTCCAAATTTTCTCAATCTTTCCAGGTGTGATTTTAGTTGTGGAGGTGGTGGTGGTAGTGGCATTACCCCAGCCATTTGTTTGAAGAATTCGGCCATTTGCTGAAACATGGCCTGTGGAGGCTGAGCAGGCTCTGCTAGAGCTGGTGGAGCAGGTTCTCCCCTACCCTCAGTCTCAGCTACTGCACGTGGAGCATGACTCTCCACTTCCTCCACAACTGCCCTCTGAGATGTAGGGTCCATATCCTATTCAAAATAACAAAGATAAACAGATCTGCATTAGTGTCACCTCGACTCTTACAAATACAATGCATGGTATGGACTCGATCTAGGCCCAGAAACGCCTAAACCGTGCTCTGATACCACTAAATGTGACACCCCTTACCCATTTACAGTATAGCCGAGTAAGATATGTCACACCGTGTACCGGAACACCCTATTTTATTTCAATCATTTTTATCTTTCCTAATTTATTTTTTTTTTCAAAGTTATGAAGTACAATTTGTGAAATATAATTTATTTAAGTCATTTATTGAAATTATAATTTATTTGAGGTTCCATAAATTTTATAAAAAATTCGGCAGAGTGCCGGCTAAAAATGGAGAAAACAAATCTTCGGAACCTGTGAAAAACACTTCCAACAATCATTTCCAGTCATTCTCAAACTCCAATAACCATCAATATGGTCTCAATATTTTTCAACAATATTTTCATTTCACATTCATTCATTTCACATAATATTCATATACAAGTCATAAATAAATACTCAATATTCCATTCATAAACACAATTTCCACTATTTACATTAATATCAAAATACATTACAAAAGTCTTATTATACATGAGAAAATAAAAGTTTGATTACATAATACCAAAATGAAACCTAGTGTCCTACCAATGCACTGAAGACGGAGAGGTGACACGGACACTATGCAGAGTTGCAGATGGTCTCACCCAGTCTGTGGTCTACTGGGCTCTCTGTCAGTCTCTCTAAAACCTACGAGTGGCAAAAGCAACGTGCTAAGTAATAATACTTAGTGGTGCTAATAATAAAATAAAAAGAAATAACGAAAAATAAATATGCAGTGAATATATTGATGTCTCATTGCAAATAAATTTTTGATGAGTATTTGTAGTCTTACTTATTTTGTACTTGTTATATTCATTATTTCATTAAATTTATCCACTTTCATTTTTGGTTGCCCAAGCAACCTATACTGGATGACTAGACTGGATAAACGGGTAAACTGGCACTGGGTATCAAGTACCTCGGGCCGTCACACCATCGGTCACATATGTGTCTCACGGTGTGCAACAGAACAGCTAATAAGCTGTAATAACATTAGGCACAAGGCCAAGTATCAACATAATGTCAGAATGGCTAAAAGCCATGAAATCACATAATGACATAATGCCATGTGCAGTACTGCTAACTGAACCCTATTGGCATGCCAAGCTATCCAAACCAATCTTGTTAGGTATACTAGGGCATTTTACACGTTTAAGTTTCACAAATTTTGGAATTTAAGTTTTAGTGTTACTATTCCATTCATTGGTATAGGCAATAGGTACATTGGTTTTAATATCATCAATATACCACATTTTTCATTCAAAAATTGTTGGTATTGGTTGCCAATACCATTTCTAAGCTTAATGTTAGTTGGGCAGAATTTTCACTTTTTATGCCTTGTATTTACTGTTCCATTGGTTAATTTTGTAGTAGGAATTTGGCAAATTGATCAACATGAAAGTTGTTCCTTATTTTGTCTAGTTGCATTTCCTTTTTTGAATCTCTCCATTTGGAGTTTTCTAGCTCAAGTTATGATCCAAAAACCACAACTGGCCGGATTGAAATTTTTTTGGACTGACCATATCTACAGTGCAGTGAACAGTGACTGAAACTCACTTGTTGGATAGGTTTTGGTCATAATTTGGGTTAGATTTCTTCATGAAAGTTGTTGGTTTATATCTCAACTTGTTGCTGGCAAAATTTCAGGTCAATTAGACCATTCTACACTGAGTTATGGCCAAATGACCAAACACTATTCATTTGGTCATTCTGCAAAAACAGACTACAGATCACCTGGATTAGGGCAAGCTTTTGGTCCGCTTGGTTTGGTTTTATTGGCATGGTTTCTTCACCAAGTTGTGCCATTATGTGTCTAGTTTTATGTACAATTGGCCTTGCACCAATTGAACCTGTAAAATTCAAGTTATGGCTGCCCAAACCTGTTAGACTCATGTCCAATTCTGCAGGTCACAATGGGCAGCCACACCAATTGCAATTCCCACTAATCAAACCACCTCATTTCTTGTTTACACATAACCAAATGGTCACTAATTGACCATTAAAACTCACTTTCATTATTACATGATCAAAGTCTCCATTTCATGCTCAAACCCTAACTCCAATTTCCAATTCATGGCATACACACACCAAACTTATACTAAATCACTTTATCCATCATCTATACTCGTCAATAACATAATTAAGCCACTTAATTTCATCAAAAACCAACCAGCCTTAAACTTTCTCATGGCTGAAAAATTTAGAGATTTTATTTACTCAAGTTTTTCTTTTAATTTCACATAATTTCTACTTGATTTAGCCTGCTTACAAGATTAAAGAAAGAAAAGAAATTGTTTAGTGCACTAACCTTTTTGAGCTTCACTTAACCTTGATTAAACCTCCCTAATCTCTTCTTTGGCTGCCAATAGCTTTTTCTAGGTGAAAGATCAAATTTTTGTGAAGGGACTTGGCAATTTTGGTGAACAAATGCAGAGGAAATTCAAGTTTTTAAGCTTGAAAATGGCGGAATCTCTTCTCTCTCTCTCTCTCAACATTTCCAATTTAACTTTTAGTAATATTTATTCATATTTTAGATCATAATAATTATTTGCTTAACTGGACAAGTCGGCCAAAAATCATCTCTGAAGACGAAATGACCAAAATGCCCTCCGTTTGACTTAACGGGCCAAAATTGTCTGTACCGATTGAAAAATTTTTCTAAGCATTTTCTTGGCATTCTAATGCCATAAGAACCTCAATAACCCTTCTCTGGAGTCCCAAAAATTATTTTATAATTTTTCCCCTGGGTCTAGGGCTCTTAGTTGCGAGAACCGTAACTTCTCACTAGGTTACTCATCGTTAGGGCACCGGCTCATTTAACTTGGTTGTATTTTATTTCTAAAATTTTTCCTAAATTTTTCTTATTAATATTTGAGTTAATTATGGTTCCTCACTTTAGTTTAAATATTTTTTCGGACGTTCTAACTGTCCGGACCGACACTAGTCATCGAAACAGTAGAATGTACGGAGTTGCTATAGGGAGAGTGTTACAATTCTAGTCAGAAAACAGGCTGCAGCATAATACATGGCCCGTGTGTGACTACACGGGTCCCGCAAAGTAGGGCCATGTAACTTGTTGGAGGAGAATCGCGTGGCCTTGTTTTGGCACAGAAAGTTACACGGATCTGTGCCAACTACATGGGCCTGATTACACAGGCCGTGCACTGTTGTTCCCAAAAGGTTCTTCAAGCTTGCGCCCAGCAGAGACTTACACGGGTCCCTGTAGATTACACGGGTCTACTTACAAGACCCATGTACTTGTGTTTCTCATTTATTCTCTTGGCTTTCTTCTAGTAGAGAGTTACACGAGTCTAGGGCCTAGTTTACATGACCTGTGTACTTTGTATTAGCAGCAATTCTTTTTCTTTTTACCTCTCCAAGCTTTCCTTTGCACTCCCATCCTTTGGGGCTTCACCCAAATATCTGAAATAATGCAGAAAACATGGAATTAAGGGCTTGGCAACGGAATTTATGAAAACTATTAAAAAAAACTACTATGCATGAAAATACTTGCCTAATTGCTATGATTTAGAATAAAAATGTGCTTAAAAACATCTATACAATTCAAGTGTATCAAATACCTCCAAACTCAAACTTTTGCTTGTCATCAAGCAAAACAAAACTCTGTTTTAAAGTACATTTCTGGGGATACTTAGGAATACAACCATCAATTTAATAAGCATAGAATTGAACTCCTCCAACCTTCATACCAACTCCCCTCTTTCAAGGCATAAGGGTTCTAACAGCTGCCTGTTTGGAACTTCACCTTGTTTCATGGTGTTTCGACTAATTATTGCTCTATACAAGACCATTAATAAGCCACAAACAACCTGTTTTATCAGGATAGAATTAAGAAACACTAAATCCCCTAAATCTACCTCTTTCGTAAGTAATTGAGATGAAGTATTTCAATTCTAACTCCATAGGCATATCTCAATTTTCTATCTTCACTAATGTAGCATGTGCTTTTTCAAAAGATCAAAAGGTCTTTAAAAGAGTTGTAATGGGGCTAGAGGGATAAACTTGGTTGCTAATGAAAGGTTTTTAGGGAATGCAAATATGAGGATAACATGTATGCATAAAATCCAAGTATATTGAGTTTGTTTCTACATATTTTGTGTGGAGAGGAAATGCTTTTGGCTTTTTATATTGTCAAGCATGCTTCCATGACACTTATCTTGGGACTTCTTTTCTTTTTCCTTTTTGTCCTCTACCCCAAACTCATTATTTTTACTGGGTTGGAAAGGAAATTTTTTTTTTCTTTGGCTTCAATTACACACTCGCATTCTTTCTTGAGTTCCACATCCTCTCTTCATTTTCTTTATGCATTTTGCTTCCTCAAAAGGGTATGGTAGTTGTTTAGGTTAGGGGCTAGGTGAATAACATGGGTAAGCAATAAATTTTAAGGGATGAATATGGGCTTTAAGTTGGCTACAAGGGATATATATTTTAATTTAGGGTGGCTAAGGTTTAGTAATGTAACATCCCCATTGTACATATTTTGTATGTTCTATTGCTCCAGTAGTCAAATAACAGTCCAGGCAAGTCAGTATGTCTGGAACTACACTTCGGTGATAGTGAACAGACATATAATGATGAAATAAATAAAAGGAAAATAGAAGAAAAATCAAACAAAAATGAAAGATAGAAAATGATGCTAAGTTAAACGAGCCGGCATCACAGCGATGGGTGACTTGCCAGAAGGCCGTTCTTAGAACCCGGGGCCAGAACCCTCTAAATCTAATTTTGAGACATAAATAAATGTTTATTGAAATGTAATTGACACTAGAAATATCAAAAAATTAATAGATTAGTACAAAGAAAAATGAAAAATCGAGAAACAGACAAAAATTGGTGTTACCGAAAAATTAGGAATCTAACCCGAAGTGGGGTATTTTGGTCATTTGACACATAGTGTTGCCTTTTGACCTCAATGTCCATTAAGAATAAATGATATTGCACTTAGGAAATGTCATGAAAAAAATTAAAATCGGATACAATATGTAAATAGTAAAAGAATGGTGCAAAATGAGCAAATAAGGAAACTTTAACTAATTAAATATTAAAATGAGCTTAGTGCTCCACTAACTTGAATATTGGGACACTAAAATATGCTTTGGGACAGCAGATTGCACTCATTATCATCTTCATCTTCAACCTTTAAAGTTTTGGACGAATTGAACTTCCATGGAAGTCCACCATGGCCAAACTCCCTCCATCACCATGCACCATTGATCAAGCCCTCCTTTCTACTTAGTTCCTTCATTAAAGCTTGCCTATTTACCTTGGGGAAGATATTGGCAACAAGAAAAACAAGATTTGGTGAAGTTTGAAGGAAGCTCACAAGTGGTAAGTGTCCAATTCTCTCTCATACTTGGCTACAATCTTGTTCCCTTACTTCAAACTGAGAAACTCCTGTAGCTTCATATCCACATAGGTATCAGGAACATACTTCTGTCTAAACTCCCTTAGAAAGTCATCCCATGTCAGCACTGGCGGCTCAGCCAAACTGTGGCGAATGGTCTTCCACCACTCATATGCATCTCCATGCAGCAAGGAAATTGAATATTCAAACTTCAACTCATCTGTGCAGTGCAATTTCTTGAAGACCCTCTCCATCCGTTCAAACCATTGCTCAGCTTCCAATGGGTCCACTGTACCCTTGAACTCTGTTGCCCCATACTTCATTAACTTATCATATTGTCTGGCTGGGGATGGTGGTTGCACTGGAGGTGCTTGCACAGGAGCTTGGACTGGTATATTGCCAGCCATTTGCTGAAATAGTGCAGCCATCTGCTGAGCGACTTGAGCAGGAAACTGCATGGGTGGGATGGGTGCAGCCGATCCACTGGCATTCTGAGGAGCTGGGGCTTCCCCCTGTACCTCAACTGCTACTGATTGCTCTACTGTATGATCCCCCTCTTCCATATTGAATCACAAGGAATTCTACTCCCTGAACAACCAACACAAGGAGATTTCCCTCCATTAGTCCATATTTATGATGTAATGCACTATATGTATTAATAATGACAATTAAGCAGTTGTACTTATCAAAAATTTTCAAACATGCAATTTCAAAACTTGTATAAAAACCAGGCTCTGATACCACTAAAACATGTCACACCTCATCCCTTGTAAGGCATGACATGTTCCCGTAGCATACCTAATGAATCACCGAACTCCACCTACCGATAACCCATTAGTTATGCTACAAAGGATTTTAAAACAAACCATAGCTTTTTATCTTATCAATTCTTTTGCGGAAAACTATATGAGAATAGTTAAAATTCCATGTAAACATTCATTAGAAATAATGATAGACTAAATATTGCAAAAGTTACATTTTCATAAGTCTCAAAGTAAAATACAAAATAGTTACAAACTCAAAATGTGATACTAATGCAATGCTTTTAAATACAAACTGCTCAATGTTCGTACATCCATGCATATAGGTGCAAAATACATCAAAAGGAAATTACAGGGGTATACCTACGATATATACCCACAATCAATACCAAATGCTGCTTCCAAGTCTCTCACTCAGTAGCCTTCTCCTTTGCCTTACCTGCAACAGCATAAAGAAGCTACCGCTGAGTATATCACTCAGTGGTGCACAACTAATAACTTTAAAACTTAAGGTAAAACAAAATTTGTCAAAGCATAATAAATCACATTTTCTTTAAGCATGAAAACTTCACAATAGTTGTAAGTTCATAAGAGCCATTTATTGGAATAACATTTCAAATGAGAAATCATACTTCATAAATCACAATTCATAAAGCATTAGTGTTGCCAACATCAACACACAGTTCAGGCCATGACACAAAATTTCACGATCAGTGCCGTGTTGTACACCACGATAAAGCAATATCAACCTCACTAACCATTATTAATGAGGGAAGGGCTAGCTAGCTAATGAGTACTCATGTAGTCTTACCCCACTAACCATTATTAATGGGAGACATAATCAATATCAATTATAAAACCCCAAGTAGCCATTACTACTGGGGAGTTCCGAAGGGACTGTCATGCTAACTGTGGTTTCAAAACAACTTCCAAGAGTTTCTAAATCAATAATCACGTTTGCAAAACAATAACATATTCAAATCATCATAAAACCCATAAAAGGGGTGACAACACACAAATTCCTCAAATACAAGACAAAAACATACCTCATTTCAAATCAAACTCATTCAAATAAACTCATTCAAATCAATTTACGAAGCTAAAACAAAGAAAAAGGTTAGTTGTGCACAAACCTTCAATAATTCTCCTTCCTTGTTACCTACTTCTCTTTGTCCGTTCTAACTTGTTTTTCTACTAAAAATACACAATTAGAATACCTCAATACCAATCTTAATTGCTGCCAAGAACTCATTACATGCATGTCTAATGCATCCCAAGTTAGCTTTGAAAATTTTAGAATATTTTGGTTTTGGGACAGCTTGGTGCCCCAATCTTTGAACCCAATTTGTACCTAGTTTCGATCATAATTTGGTGAGGTGTTTTGCATTAAAATTATTCATTTAGGTCATAACTTTATTTTCCTTTTTGAATCGCCTAATTCGAAGCTGTGTAGCTCAAGTTATGCCAAAAACACAATTACTGTTCACATCACTATTCATGCTACAGATTTAGTTCTGGCAGATTTATCAATCCAAATTCGTTCAGCAATTTGATCAAGTTAACTCCATAATTTGGTCTAATGTTTTTCATATGAAATGTTCTACCATGTCTTAGGTTTCCAGCGGTTCAAGAATTGCCTAAATTGGAGTTTTCTAGAGAGAGTTATAGCCTTTCAAATTTTACTGTTCATTTGGTCAATTTTAGGTGCCCAGATTCTGGCAGATTTGGTGACCCAAATTCGTTTCGCAATTTGATTGAGTTAAGTTCATAGTTTGGCCTAACATTTCGCATATTAAATGTTCTACTATATCTTAGGTTTACATCGGTTCAAGAATCACCTAAATTGGAGTTTTCTAGAGAGAGTTATAGCCTTACAAAGTTTATTGTTCATTTGATCAATTTTAGGTGCCCAGATTCTGGCAGATTCGGTGACCCGAATTCGTTCTGCAATTTTATTGAGTTAAGTTCATAATTAGGCCTAGCATTCTTCATATGAAATGTTCTACTATATCTTAGGTTTATATCGGTTCAAGAATCATCTAAATTAGAGTTTTCTAGTGAGAGTTATGGCCATTTAAACTTTACTGTTCACGTGCATAATTTTGCAGGTTCCAGAATTTTATCTCCCATTTCAAGGCTCATTTTGGGTAGCTTAAGGTCATTTTCGGGGCAAGGTATCTTCATGAAAATTCTAGCCCTATGTCTTAAGTTTCGTTTCCAATTGGTTTCACAACAATTGGAGTTGTGTAGCTTAAGTTATGGGCTTCCAAACACACTGATATCAGTGTGCAAAATTCTACCCTAAGTTCAAATTTTCATTTCTTCAATTACTTCCATTAACAAACCTCAATTCACATTTAATTCACCCAAAATGACTTTAATTTAGCATTGACACATCAATGGCACTTCCTAGCATAAACCCCACAATTTTCAAATACCAAAGTTTGTAATTTTCCATAATCCTACCATTTCATTACTTCCATTCATCAACCCAATGTCAATTCAAACTAAATAAAACTCAAATGATCATAATTTAACACTACATGTCACACCCTACCCCTCTGTAAGGCATAACATGATCCCGTAGTATACCTAATGAATTACCAACTTCGTCTACTAATAACCCATTAAATACACTACAAGCGATTTTAAAACTTTTCTTACTTCTTTTTACAGTGGTGAGCACTATTTACAGGTGTTACAAATTTTTTTAACTGAAGTGAAACAACTAACACATTTGAATTATTAGTAATTTCTGTAAAAATTTTGGCGGAGTGCCATCGATGTTTTGAATAAAACAGTTTTTCAAAAACCTGTAAAAAGCACTTAAAATATATTTCTCAATCTCAAACTCCAACATTTAATCAACACAATATGTTTCTTAACTCAAATCCACAATAATTTTTCAGTATTTTTAAAGGCTGATATAAAAGAAATATAGTACAAATTTTGTAACACCCTCCCGGTAGCAACTCCATACATTCTACTGTTCCGGTGACCGGTGTCGGTCCGGACAGCTAGAACGTTCGGAAAAATATTTAAACTAAAGTAAGGAACCATAATTAACTCAAATATTAATAAGAAAAATTTAGTAAAAAAATTTTAGAAATAAAATACAACTAAGTCAAATGAGCCGGTGCCCAAGCGATGGGTAACCCAGAGGGAAGTTGCGGTTCTCGCAACTAGGAGCCCTAGACCCAGGGAAAAATTCATAAAATAATTTTTGGGACTCCAGAGAAGGGTCATTGAGGTCCCTATGGCATTAGAATGCCAAGAAAATATTTAGAAAAATTTTTCAATCGGTACAGACAATTTTGACCCGTTAAGCCAAATGGAGGGCATTTTGGTCATTTCGCCTTCAGAGACGATTTTTGGCCGACTTGTCCAGTTAAGTAAATAATTATTATAACATAAAATATGAATTAAGGTTGATGAAAAATTAATTTAAAGCTAGTAGAAAAGAAAAGAAAAGAAAAATCAATATAATGCAAATTATGACATCATTATGATGTCAATTAAAAAGTTCCCACCAATTATATTTAAACAACCATTTAAGTAACTGATAAAAGAGACAATTGAGACTAAAGAAAATCAAAAACCTATCAGCCATCTTCTCCCTCATTTCAGCCGCACCACTATGGCCATGGAAGTCTTCATCTTCTTCTTCATTCAAGCTTAAAAATCTCTCTAACTTTGACCCAAAACCCTTAGGTCCCTTCACTAAAATTAGTCACCCAACCTTGCTAGAGTGTTTGGCAGCCAAGAAAAAGAAAGAAAGTGAAGTCAAGCTTGGGAAAATTCTGCCCTACAAGAGCTTAGTTGTAACACCCCTCACCCGACTACAGTGTAACCGAGCAAGGCGTGCTACAATCAGTGCCGGAGCACCCTATCTTATCTTACTTTATTCCTTTCATATTTTGATCTCGATATATTTTAATATTAATTATTTTTCGACGGAGAAACCAGCGGAGTTTCCCCTATTTTATTACCAGTTGACGTATTTTACTATTTACCTGTTTGAAAATTTCAATAATATTTTACAAATAAAATCTCATCAATTATTTTCATAACCATCTCATTCATATATCTCAATTTCATATTCATTTCCATGCATTATCTATATATTTCAAATCTGTCTTCGAATCCATACAATCTCATTCATGCTCAAATCACATAAGTAAAATTTTCAAATTTCTTTAATTTACATAATTTCATAATTTACATGATATATAAATTAATTACATATGAAAAAGCTAATTTATTAAATTACATTACATTTCTATTAATTACCTTCTCATAATCTACATTATAATACAATATCTAGCATTTTATACTAAATACAAAATATGATTTATATGGGCCCTATCTACATGCATTGCTGAGGAGGTGACAACCTTGAATACTCCAGCCACTTCTGCAGATCTGGACTCCAAAAATCTTAGTCAAAGTACCTGCTGTGAGAAACAAATCCATCGCGCTAAGCATTGCTGCTTAGTGGTGCAATAATAGAACAAGAAAATAAAATATACAAATAAAGAAAGAACGAAGCATAATTTGAATATTTAAGAATCAATTTAATTTAATACAATGTGTCTAATATTAATTATCTTTTGTTCTCATTTGTTTCGCTTTGGAAGCGTTTAATTCCGAAATTCACAGTGATAATGTACAACATACAGAATTAATAAAAATACTCAGTTTATATTTATATGGCAATAGAAGGTACATTTAAAATATTTAGTTAAGTTATACCTATTTTTGCAACTCTTTTATCATTTTACTTAATAATTTTTTTTTTATGTGGTTTGGATCATTTCATAATTCTAACTAATTCTTTTGAAGTCTTATTAACTCATTTATTTGATTTCTAATATTTTTAATTACTAATAGTCTTAATTTATTTCAATAAATTACACTGCCCAAGTAACATACGACAGGCTGACTAAACTGGATAACGGGTCGTTGGCACTGGACACCATGGTGCCTCGGGCCGTCATACCATGGCACGCAGAACGTCAACCACGTATGCAGTCAGTATGGCTAAAAAGACATGATATCACATAATCGAGCATAAAAGCCATGAAGACGGGCATAAGAGCCATGAATATGGGCATAGAGCTATGAATATAGGCATAAAGCCTTTTGCAGTACTGCTAAAACAATACCCTATTGGCATGCCAAACTATCCAATCTGACACACATGTCTACGCAATACAAGGGCACATAATATCATTAAATATTAATATATTGTGTTTTATGAATTCATTATTTCATGATAAATTTCAATTATAATTCATACATTCATTTGATCATTTATATGATCACAATTCACAGCAATTATCCTTTTATACCATTGTACTCAAATTACTTCTCCTTTCTATAATAATGAGAACTAATGTCTCATTCATACATTAATATGGTTCATTTATTTATTCATTATGTTATTCATATTGATCACAATTCTAAACAATGGTTCACATGTACCATTGTATTCAAAACATTTTTCATTTCTCATTTATACATTCAAGAATCTACTTATGTAATTACAAATTTTATATTTCAAGTTGAGTTACTAATATTTTATGAATTCCATTTGTGATGGGCATATAAGCCCTAACTATCTATTCATATCAATTAGGTGACTTATTTTTCATGTTTCAAGTAATCCATAAACATTTCATGGATTTCAAATTTATGGCCTTAATTCCTTTTTAACAATTTTGACTAGGATGCATAGTCCACATTTGTCATACAATTCTAAGCATTTAAGCTAAGAATTGGTTCTAGGTTTTCATCTTAATTTACTAATCATTTTGATTACTATTCACCTTACTAGTCAACCAAAATGTTGACTTTTTCATACTTAGTGGATATATTAATTCTAATTACACCAAGATCCCACATTTTAAGGTTTATATTTGCTAGTATTAATTGCCAATTGCAACTTAAAGTCCCCTAGATGCATTTCTAATTTTAAATTTTGAATTTCAAGTTTTGGTGTCACTATTCACCTCATTGGTCAACAAAAATGTTGACTTTTGGATAGAAAATAGGTACATTGGTTTTAGCACCCCCAATGTACCACATTTTACATTTAAGACTTGTTGGAATTAACCACCAAATCCATTTCCAAACCTAAAACAAAGAGAGCCGAATTTTCAGTTTTTGTGACTCAATTTACTGTTCTATTGGGTCCTGTTGCAGTGGGAATTTGAGGAAATGGTAAACATGAAAGTTGTTCCTTATTTTGTCTAGTTGAATTTTCTTTTTTGAATCACTCCATTTGGAGTTTTGTAGCTCCAGATATGGTCCATAAACCACAGCTGGCCGGATTTCAATTCTGCAGAATTTACCAAATCTACAGTACCATGAACAGTGACTGCCACTACCATTTGGGTTAGGTTCTAGTCATAATTTGGGGTAGGTTTCTTCATGAAAGTTGTTTTTCTATATCTTAAATTGTTGCTGTAAAAAGTTCAGGTCAATTGACCATTTCTACAGTGAGTTATGGCCAAATGAACAGTTACTGTTCATTTGGTCATTCTGCAGAATTGAATTGCAGGGTATCCGGATTGGGGCCAACTTTTGGTCCACTTGCTTTGGTCTTTTGGGCATGGTTTCTTCAGAAAAATTGTGCCATTATAAGTCTAGTTTCATGTCCAATTGGCCAAACACCAATTGGACCTACACAGCCAAAGTTATGGCTGTCTAAGGGGGATGGAATCACAGCCACCCTTGCTGCTGTCCCTAGGCAGCCTACCATTCCACTTTGCCATGCATTAGCTCACTTCAAATTATGATTAACTTGCCTCAAATGGTCACTAATTGACCATTAGAATGTCCTTTAATCATTTCATAAGCCAAGTAAAATTTTCACCCCCAAACCCTAGCCCAAATTCAAGGTTCACCCATATTACCTTAGTTTAACTCACTAATTCATTATCCACATGTATATATTCTTTAATCATGATCTTTAGTCCACTTTAAGTCCATCAAAACAATCACTTTTATCCCTTCCTTAGGGCTGCCAAAATTCAGGGCATGCATACACATAAATTTCATTCATTTTGCTTTCAAATTCTTACTCCCTTTTAAGTCTTTAACATGAAAATAAAGAGTTCTAAGTATATATGTGCACTAACCTTTAAGTGGCACTTCTTGGACTTGTATTCTCCTTAGAATTTCTCCTCTTTGTGGCTGCCTAGAGCTTCCTTAGGGTGTGTGGATAAGTTTTAGTGAAGGTGACTTAGGGTTTTGGGGTGAGGAAAGCATGGAAATTGAAGCTTTAGAAAGTTTGTTAATGGAGGAGTGAGGGAGGAGGTGTAAAACGTCTTGAAGAAGAAGGAAAAGGGCTGCTGGTTTTTTCACTTCAATTTTCTGCCCGTTTGACTCATTTTAATTGGTTTATGGACATGTGTCACAAGGTGATTTGGTGAGAGTGCTTAGTGACATAAGCATGAGGTCAAAATTGCAATTTTAATTCATTTTCTTTTCTTTTCTTTGCTACTCATTTTCAATTCAATTTTTAGCAATATTTATTCACATTTTATGTCATAATAATTATTTACTCAACTGGACAAGTCGGCCAAAAATCGTCTCTGTAGGCGAAATGACCAAAATGCCCTCCGTTTGGCTTAACGGGTCAAAATTGTCTGTACCAAATGAAAAATTTTTCTAAATATTTTCTTGGCATTCTAATGCCATAGGAACCTCAATGACCCTTTTCTAGAGTCCCAAAAATTATTTTATGAATTTTCTCTCAGGTCTAGGGCTCCTAGTTGCGAGAACCGTAACTTCCCTCTGGTTACCCATCGCTTGGGCACCGGCTCATTTAACTTGGTTTTTTTTATTTCTAAAATTTTTACTAAATTTTTCTTATTAATATTTGAGTTATTTATGGTTCCTCACTTTAGTTTAAATATTTTTCCGAACGTTCTAGCTGTCCGAACCGACACCGGTCACCGGAACAGTAGAATGTACATAATTGCTACAATGAGGGTGTTACAATTCTTCCCCTCTAATTTAAATTTCTTCCTCGAAATTTACTGGGTTTAGGTATCTAGGATAATTCTTTTACCTTCCTATTGCTCCCTCTGTCTACTTCTTTTATATATATGGTACCATTTAGTCTTTTCGAATCTATCATTATACACTTAGGCATATCAGAAGGGAAGGATACTTTACCTCAAATTCACATTTGGGGCTTCTTGCTCCTCTTCGGCTTGGCTTGGGTGACATTTGGAAGTGGTGTTACTATTGTACTTGGTCCTTCCACGACCTCTGTCTGGGTCCGTGGTAAATTCCTCTTAGGACAATCTTTCAGACGATGGTCTATGGCCCCACATCTATAACAGGCTCCAGTCAATCCCCTACATTCACCTTTATGCCACTTGTTACAATGACCACATTTTCTTGCTAGTCCTGACGCACTCACTACTAATATTTCTGGTTGATCTCTTCTGGGTGTAGGCCTGGGTTTGGATCTCCTACTTTGATCAGATGTCTGGCTTAACTGTTCTCTCGGTCTCTTATTACTAGACTGTCCAATTTCCTCTTTTGCTGATCACCACTCCTCTTCTGTTCCTCTTCATGAACACAGCTAATATATTTCTTTATGAACTCTATCAGAAAGAATTCCCAAGTTACATCGGCTGGTGGCACTACCTTGGTTACAACATCCCACCACCGATATGCAGCTTCTTGTAACAATGAAACAGCACACTCCAAACTCTGTTCTGGTGTGCAATACAGCTGCTGCAAGACTCTTTTAGTCCTTTCTAACCAATACTCAGCTGCTACAGAATCGTCTTCCATTCTACCATTGAAATCTACAGCTCCATATTTCCTAATTTTTCCTAGAGGTGATTTCCGCTGAAGCGGTGGTGGAATAACCCCAGTCATCTGTCCGAAGAATTCAGTCATCTGCTCAAAATGTTGATTACTAGGTTTTCATCTTAATTTACTAATCATTTTGATTACTATTCACCTTACTAGTCAACCAAAATGTTTACTTTTTCATACTTAGTGGATATATTAATTCTAATTACACTAAGATCCCACATTTTGAGGTTTACATTTGCTAGTATTAATTGCCAATTGCAACTTAAAGTCCCCTAGATGCATTTCTAATTTTAAATTTTGAATTTCAAGTTTTGGTGTCACTATTCACCTCATTGGTCAATAAAAAAGTTGACTTTTGGATAGAAAATAGGTACATTGGTTTTAGCACCCCCAATGTACCACATTTTACATTTAAGACTTGTTGGAATTAACCACCAAATCCATTTCCAAACCTAAAACAAAGAGAGCTGAATTTTCAGTTTTTGTGACTCAAATTTACTGTTCTATTGGGTCCTATTGCAGTGGGAATTTGAGGAAATGGTAAACATGAAAGTTGTTCCTTATTTTGTCTAGTTGAATTTCCTTTTTTGAATCACTCCATTTGGAGTTTTGTAGCTCCAGATATGGTCCAAAAACCACAGCTGGCCGGATTTCAATTCTGCAGAATTTACCAAATCTACAGTACCATGAATAGTGACTGCCACTACCATTTGGGTTAGGTTCTGGTCATAATTTGGGGTAGGTTTCTTCATAAAAGTTGTTTTTCTATATCTTAACTTGTTGCCGTAAAAATTTCAGGTCAATTGACCATTTCTACAGTGAGTTATGGCCAAATGAACAGTTACTGTTCATTTGGTCATTCTGCAGAATTGAATTGCAGGGTATCCGGATTGGGGCCAACTTTTGGTCCACTTGCTTTGGTCTTTTGGGCATGGTTTCTTCAGCAAAATTGTGCCATTATAAGTCTAGTTTCATTTCCAATTGGCCAAACACCAATTGGACCTACACAGCCAAAGTTATGGCTGTCTAAGTGGGCTGGAATCACAACCACCCTTGCTGCTGTCCCTAGGCAGCCTACCATTCCACTTTGCCATGCATTAGCTCACTTCAAATTATGATTAACTTGCCTCAAATGGTCACTAATTGAGCATTAGAATGTCCTTTAATCATTTCATAAGCCAAGTAAAATTTTCACCCCCAAACCCTAGCCCAAATTCAAGGTTCACCCATATTACCTTAGTTTAACTCACTAATTCATTATCCACATGTATATATTCTTTAATCATGATCTTTAGTCCACTTTAAGTCCATCAAAACAATCACTCTTATCCCTTCCTTAGGGCTGCCAAAATTCAGGGCATGCATACACATAAATTTCATTCATTTTGCTTTCAAATTCTTACTCCCTTTTAAGTATTTAACATGAAAATAAAGAGTTCTAAGTATATATGTGCACTAACCTTTAAGTGGCACTTCTTGGACTTGTATTCTCCTTAGAATTTCTCCTCTTTTTGGCTTCCTAGAGCTTCCTTAGGGTGTGTGGATAAGTTTTAGTGAAGGTGACTTAGGGTTTTGGGGTGAGGAAAACATGGAAATTAAAGCTTTAGAAAGTTTGTTAATGGAGGAGTGAGGGAGGAGGTGTAAAACGTTTTGAAGAAGAAGGAAAAGGGCTGCTGGTTTTTTCACTTCAATTTTCTGCCCATTTGACTCATTTTAATTGGTTTATGGACATGTGTCACAAGGTGATTTGGTGAGAGTGCTTAGTGACATAAGCATGAGGTCAAAATTGCAATTTTAATTCATTTTCTTTTCTTTTCTTTGCTACTCATTTTCAATTCAATTTTTAGCAATATTTATTCACATTTTATGTCATAATAATTATTTACTGAACTGGACAAGTCGGCCAAAAATCGTCTCTGAAGGCGAAATGACCAAAATGCCCTCCGTTTGGCTTAATGGGTCAAAATTGTCTGTACCAAATGAAAAGTTTTTCTAAATATTTTCTTGGCATTCTAATGCCATAGGAACCTCAATGACCCTTTTCTGGAGTCCCAAAATTTTTTTTATGAATTTTCTCTTAGGTCTAGGGCTCCTAGTTGCGAGAACCGTAACTTCCCTCTGGTTACCCATCGCTTGGGCACCGGCTCATTTAACTTGGTTGTATTTTATTTCTAAAATTTTTACTAAATTTTTCTTATTAATATTTGAGTTATTTATGGTTCCTCACTTTAGTTTAAATTATTTTTCGAACGTTCTAGCTGTCCGGACCGACACCGATCAACGGAACAGTAGAATGTACGTAATTGCTACAATGAGGGTGTTACATTAGTGCATATTTATACATATACCTCTTTTATTCCATGTTAGAGACTTGAAATAAGTAAGAATTTGTAAATTAAATGAATAAAAATTTATGTGTATGTCCACCATGGATTTCGGCAGCCCTAAGGAAGGAATAAGATTGAGTGTTTTTGATGGACTTGTAGTGAACTAGAGATCATGTTTAAAGTATATATATAAGGATAATGAATTAGTTAGTTTAACTAAGGTAACTTGTGTGAACCTTGAATTTGAGCTAGGGTTTTGGGAGTAAAATTTGGACTTAGCTTATGAAATGATGAGTGAACATTCTAATGGTCAATTAGTGATCATTTGAGTTAAGTTGACCATAATTTGAAGTGAATTAGAGTATTACAAACTGAAATGGTATGCTGCCTAGTGAGGGCAGCAGGGGAGGCTGTGAGTCCAGCCTGTTTGGACTGCCATAACTCTGGCTGTGTAGGTTCAATTGGTGTTTGGCCAATTGGACATGAAACTAGACACATAATGGCACAATTTTGGTGAAGAAACCATGCCCAAAAGACCAAAGCAAGTGGACCAAAAACTGGCCCCAACCCGGATGTCCTGCAACCAGAATCTGCAGAATGACCAAATGAACAGTAATTGTTCATTTGGCCATAACTCATTGTAGAATCGGCCAATTGACCTGCAATTTTTACAGAAACAAGTTAAGATATAGAGAAACAACTTTCATGAAGAAACTTACCCCAAATTATGGCCAGAACATATCCAATAAGGCAGTTACAGTCACTGTTCACTGCATTGTAGATATGGTCAATTCTGCAGTTTTGCAATCCGGCCAGCTGTGGTTTTTGGACCATATCTGGAGCTACAAAACTCCAAATGGAGTGATTCAAAAAAAGAAATTCAACTAGACAAAATAAGGAACAACTTTCATGTTTACCATTTCCTCAAATTCCCACTGTAACAGTCACAAATGGAACAGTAAAGTTGGGGTACAAAAACTGAAAATTCTGCTCCCTTAGTTCTAAGCTTAAAAATGGTATTGGTGATTAATTCTAACAAGTTTTGAATGCAAAATGTGGTACATTGGGGGTGTTAAAACCAATGTACCTATTTTCAATCCAAAAGTCAACATTTTTGTTGACCAATGAGGTGAATAGTGACACCAAAACTTGAAATTCAAAAATTGAAGAATTCAAAAGTATCAAATGCCCTAGTATACCTAACAAGATTGGTTTGGATAGTTTGGCATGCCAATAGGGTTCAGTTAGCAGTACTGCATATGGAATTATGCCATTCTGTGATTTTATGGCTTTTAGCCATTCCGACCTTGTGTTGATATTTGGCCTTGTGCCTATTGTCATTACAGCTTATTAGCTGTTCTGTTGCACACCGAGAGATGCATACGTGACCGATGGTGTGACGTCCCGAGGTACTAGATACCCAGTGCTAGTATACCCGTTTATCCAGTCCAGTCGTCCATTATAGGTTACTTGGGCAACCAAAAGAATGAAAGTGGATAAAGTTAACGAAATAAATTATTATAACAAGTATAAAACCAGTAAAACATCGATACATTCAATACATATTTATTTTCTGTTATTTCCTTTTATTTTATTATTACACCACTAAGCATTATTGCTTAGCGCGTTGCTTTTGCCACGCGTAGGTTCTGGAGATACTGATCGAGAGCCCAGTAGACCGTAGACTGGGTGAGACCATCCTGCAGCTCTGCATAGTGTCCGTGTCACCTCACCATCTTCAGTGCATTGGTAGGACACTAGGTTTCATTTTGATATTTTGTAACTAATTTTTATTTTCTCATATGTAATTGAACTTATGAAATTTATTTTGATGTTCATGTAAATAATGAGAATTGTATTTGTGAATGGAAAAGTGAATGTTTATCTGTGATTTATACATGATTATCACATGAGATGAATGATTGAGAAATGAAATTGAAAAATGTTGAGATTTTGATATTGGAGTTTGAGGTGATTGAATATGATTATGGGAAGTGTTTTTCACAGGTTCCGAAGAACTATTTTCTCCATTTTTAGCCGGTACTCTACCGGATTTTCTATAAAATTTTCGGAACCTCAAATAAATTAAAATTTCGACAAATGACTTAAATAGATTATATTTCACAAGATATATTCAAAATTATGATGAAAATTAATTAAGATAAAATAAAGTGTTCCAGTACACCGTGTGACATAACTTACTCGGATATACTGTAGACGGGTAAGGGGTGTCACATTTAGTGGTATCAGAGCCTGGTTTAGGTGTTTCTGGGCCTAGATTGAGTCCATACCATGCATTGCATTTGTAAGAGTCGAGGTGACACTAATGCAGATTTGTTTGTCTTTCTTATTTTGAATAGGATATGGACCCTATATCACAGAGAGCAGTTGAGGAGGAAGTGGAGAGTCATGCTCCACCTGCAGCAGCTGAGACTGGGGGTATGGGAGAACACGCTCACTTGACTCAAGCGAGCACCTTTCGGCCTCCACAGGCCATGTTCCAGCAAATGGCCGAATTCTTCAGACAAATGGCTGGGGTAATGCCAGCACCACCACCACCACCACCACCACCTCCACAACCAAAATCACATCTGGAAAAATTGAGAAAGTTTGGAGTAGTGGACTTCTTTGGCAAGAGAGAAGATGATTCTGTTGCAGCCGAAAATAGGTTGAACAGAACAGGCAGAGTTTTAAAACAACTCCACTGCACTCCAGAGCAAAATCTAGAAGCTGCTGTATCTCTGCTGCAAGACGATGCATATGAATGGTGGGATACTGTGTCCAGTGAAGTACAGCCAGAAATAGTAACTTGGGACTTCTTTCTCTCCGAATTTAAGAAGAAATATGTGGGTAGTGTATACCTGGAAGAGAGAAGAAGAGAGTTCATTAATCTGAGGCAGAGACAGCTGTCAGTGGCTGAGTATGAGAAGGAATTCGTCAGATTGAGCCGCTACGGAAGGAAGATAGTCCCTAATGAGGCTGAAAGGTGTAAGAGATTTGAAGAGGGATTAAATGACAACATAAAGATCATGATCACTGCCTTGGGAATTACCGACTTCACTAAGTTAGTGGAAGCTGCAATAAAGGTTGAAAAAGTAAGAATCGGTGAAGCGGACTAGAAGGAGAGCGAGAAGAGGGGCCCAGGTCAGTCTAGTTCATCTCCTGCATTTGGGAAGAAGTTCAAGGGTCCACCTGCACAGAGTTCAGGTCAGCCACAAGGTCAGGGTCAGTCTCAGGGGCCTAGGCCACAGTTTACCCCTAGGAGAGGTAAGTCCACACCATCAGTGGGTAGCTCTCCAGGGATAGGGTTCAGGGGACCAGCCCCAGCATCTTCTGCATGTCCACATTGCCTGAAGTGGCATAAGGGGGAGTGTTGGAGAGTGACTAGTGCTTGCTTAAGGAGTGGGTTGACAGAGCATCAGTTGAAGAACTGTCCACACAGAACTACTACAGCTGCTCCAACACAAGCAGACAGACCTGCTCCTGCACCACAAAGGGGTAGGAAATCTGGCAAATCTGACGTAGTGGGACCATCACAGAGGCTGCATCGAGCGGCCAGAGAGGCACGATAACGGACCACTGCGAGCCTATGCCATTAGAGCTCAGGAGGAGCAAGATGCCCCGGACGTCATCAGGGGTACGTTCTCCCTCTACAATACATCTGTGCATGCATTGGTGGATCCAGGATCCACTCATTCATACATCTGCATCAACTTACCTATAGAAAGGGGGATATTAGTAGGGGAGAGTGACCAAGACATTCTGGTCACTAATCCATTGGGCCATAGTGTAGTGGTGAACAAAGCATACAAGGGTTGCCCGTTAAGGATTCAGGGGTATGAATTCTTGGCAGACCTGATTGAGTTGCCTTTCCATGAGTTTGACGTGATTTTGGGAATGGACTGGTTGTCACGTCATCAGGCAATGGTTGATTGTAAATTGAAGAGAATTTCTCTGAAAACTTCAGAGGGTAATGAGATCACTGTTGTGGGTGAAAGGATGATTTCTGTCAATGTTATCTCGACCACGATTGCAAGAAGAATGATGAGAAAAGTTGTGAAGCCTACCTAGCACATGTGGTGGATACTAGGCGAGCTAAGCCAAATCGAGTGATATACCCGATGAGAGACTTCCCAGGTATTTCCTAAAGAATTGCCGGTTTACCACTAGAAAGGGAAGTTGAATTTGCTATTGAGACAACTGTAAGTCTGACACCCATTTCCATTGCTCCTTATAGGATGGCACCCATTGAATTGAGGAGTTGAAAACTCGGTTGCAAGAGTTGCTTGATAAGGGGTTCATACGCCTAGTGTGTCACCATGGGAGCTCAGGTCTTTGTTTGTGAAAAAGAAGGATGGGACTTTTAGGCTATGCATTGATTCTGCGGTTGAATAAAGTGACGATGAAGAATAAATATCCGTTGCCTAGAATTGATGATCTGTTTGATCGGTTGAAGGGAAGCAGAGTATTTTCTAAGATTGATCTCGAATCGGGTATCATCGATTGACGGTGAAGGATGCAGATGTGCCAAAGCGCATTCAGGACCCGATATGGGCATTATGAGTTTCTGGTGATGCCCTTTGGCCTAACAAATGCACCAGCAGCATTCATGGACCTTATGAACTGTATCTTCCATCCACACTTAGATCGGTTCATAGTGGTCTTTATTGATGATATTTTGGTGTATTCCAAGACCAGGGAAGAACATGATGAACATTTAAGGATTGTTCTACAAACCCTGAGAGAAAAGAAGCTGTATGCTAAGTTGTCCAAGTGTGACTTCTGGTTGAATGAGATTGCATTCCTTGGACACATAGTGTCAGCTGATGGAATTAGAGTGGATCCCAAGAAAATAGAAGCAGTGATGGAATGGAAGCCTCCCAGGAATACAAGCGAGTCGAAGCTTCTTGGGGCTATTTGGGTATTCTGAGAAGATTTGTGAAAGGATTTTCCTTAATAGCTGCTCCAATGACCAAGTTGTTACATAAGAATGTCAGATTTGACTGGAATGACAAGTGTCAGACCAGTTTTGAGAAGTTGAAGGCTATGTTGACAGAGGCACCAGTGTTAACACAGCCAGTGTCAGAAAAGGACTTCGTGGTCTACAATGATGCCTCTCATAACGGGTTAGGGTGTGTATTAATGCAAGAGGGGAAGGTGGTCGCTTATGCTTCCAGGCAGCTAAGGCCACATGAACAGAATTACCCTACCCATGATCTAGAGCTTACAGCAATTATCTTCGCACTGAAGATATGGAGGCATTACTTATATGGTGAAAAGTGCTACATTTACACGGACCACAAAAGCCTGAAATATTTGCCAACTCAGAAGGAGCTCAACCTTAGACAGAGGCGATGGATTGAGTTCCTGAAAGACTATGATTGTATAATTAACTACCATCCTGTGAAGGCAAATGTAGTTGCTGATGCTTTGAGCAGAAAGTCCATCACAGCTTTGAGATCATTGAATGCCCGTCTAGCTTTGATTCGAGATGGAGCTATTTTGGCTGAGTTGCAAGTGAGGCCAAACCTGCTACAGCAGATTTTAGATGGGCAAAAGCCAAATGAAAATTTAATGGCTATTATGAGTAAAATCTCAAAGGGAAAAGCAACTGACTATGAGGTGAAAGCAGATGGGTGTCTGTACTACAAAGGAAGACTATGTGTACCAGATGATGGGGAATTGAAGGCCAGTATTCTAAAAGAGGCACACACCAGTGTATATGCTATGCACCCAGGAAGCACAAAGATGTATCATGATCTGAAGCTTCAATATTGGTGGCCTGGGATGAAGAAGGACATAGCTGACTATGTGACTAAATGCTTGACATGTCAGTAAGTCAAGGCAGAACATCAAGTTCCATCAGGTTTACTACAACCTATAAACATACCAGAATGGAAATGGGATCGGGTCACCATGGATTTTGTGAGTGGTCTACCTTTCACCCAGAAGAAACATGATGCAGTATGGGTGATAGTAGATAGATTGACAAAGTCGACACACTTTACGCGATTAGGACTGACTACTCACTGGAGAAGTTAGCAGAATTGTATATCAGTGAGATAGTTAGACTGCATGGAATTCCACTTTCCATCATATCTGATCAAAACCCAAGGTTTACATCGAGATTTTGGAAGAAGTTGCATGAGTCCTTGGGTACACAACTCCACTTCAGCACAGCTTTCCATCCTCAGACGGATGGGCAATCAGAAATAGTAATCCAGGTAAACAATTGAAACCAATGGAATTGATACAAATATTGAATTAAAATGATAACAATAACATGAAATATATGAAAGGTCCTTGAGGATATGCTGAGGAGTTGTGTCATTGAGTTTGAGGGAAGTTGGGATAGATACCTCCCACTGGTAGAATTTGCATACAACAATAGCTACCAAGCTAGTATCCAAATGGCCCCGTATGAAGCACTGTATGGGAGGAAATGTAGAACTCCAGTGTGCTGGACTGAATTGGGCGAAGACAAACTGGTGGGGCCAGATCTGGTGAAATAGACTGAGGAGAAAGTGAAACTAATCAAAGCCTATCTGAAGGTTGCCTCAGACAGACAGAAATCTTATGCCGACCTGAAGAGAAAAGAAATAGAATATGTGGTTGGCGATAAAGCATTCCTCAAGGTATCACCGTGGAAGAAGGTATTGAGGTTTGGAAGAAAAGGTAAGTTAAGCCCTAGGTTCATTGGCCCATATGAAGTCATTGAACGTGTGGTTCCAGTGGCCTATAGGCTAGCTTTACCACCAGACTTGGACAAGATCCACAATGTGTTCCACGTGTCCATGCTCAGAAGATACCGCTCAGATCCTTCACATGTCATCTCCAGGGAAGAAATTGAAATACAGCCGGATTTGACTTATGAAGAAGAACCTCTACAGATCCTGGCTCGGGAAATGAAAGAGTTGAGGAATAAGCAGATTCCACTGGTGAAAGTGCTTTGGAGGCACCACAACACCGAGGAGGCAACTTGGGAAAGTGAAGAAACGATGAGGCAATAGTTCCCTCAACTGTTTGCATCAGGTAAATTTCGAGGATGAAATTTATATTAGAGGGGAAGAGTTGTAACACCCTCCCGGTAGCAACTCCGTACATTCTACTGTTCCGGTGACCGGTGTCGGTTCGGACAGCTAGAACGTTTGGAAAAATATTTAAACTAAAGTAAGGAACCATAATTAACTCAAATATTAATAAGAAAAATTTAGTAAAAAAATTTTAGAAATAAAATACAACTAAGTCAAATGAGCCGGTGACCAAGCGATGGGTAACCCAGACGAAAGTTGCGATTCTCGCAACTAGGAGCCCTAGACCCTGGGAAAAATTCATAAAATACTTTTTGGGACTCCAGAGAAGGGTCATTGAGGTCCCTATGGCATTAGAATGCCAAGAAAATATTTATAAAAATTTTTCAATCGGTACAGACAATTTTGACCCGTTAAACCAAACGGAGGGCATTTTGGTCATTTCGCCTTCAGAGACGATTTTTGGCCGACTTGTCCAGTTAAGTAAATAATTATTATAACATAAAATATGAATTAAGGTTGATGAAAAATTAATTTAACGCTAGTAGAAAAGAAAAGAAAAGAAAAATCAATATAATGCAAATTATGACATCATTATGATGTCAATTAAAAAGTTCCCACCAATTATATTTAAACAACCATTTAAGTAACTGATAAAAGAGACAATTGAGACTAAAGAAAATCAAAAACCTATCAGCCATCTTCTCCCTCATTTCAGCCGCACCACCATGGCCATGGAAGTCTTCATCTTCTTCTTCATTCAAGCTTAAAAATCTCTCTAACTTTGACCCAAAACCCTTAGGTCCCTTCACTAAAATTAGTCACCCAACCTTGCTAGAGTATTTGGCAGCCAAGAAAAAGAAAGAAAGTGAAGTCAAGCTTGGGAAAATTCTGCCCTACAAGAGGTTAGTGCATATTTATACATATACCTCTTTTATTCCATGTTAGAGACTTGAAATAAGTAAGAATTTGTAAATTAAATGAATAAAAATTTATGTGTATGTCCACCATGGATTTTGGCAGCCCTAAGGAAGGAATAAGATTGAGTGTTTTTGATGGACTTGTAGTGAACTAGAGATCATGTTTAAAGTATATATATAAGGATAATGAATTAGTTAGTTTAACTAAGGTAACTTGTGTGAACCTTGAATTTGAGCTAGGGTTTTGGGAGTGAAATTTGGACTTAGCTTATGAAATGATGAGTGAACATTCTAATGGTCAATTAGTAACCATTTGAGGTAAGTTGACCATAATTTGAAGTGAATTAGAGTATTACAAACTGAAATGGTATGCTGCCTAGTGAAGGCAGCAGGGGAGGCTGTGAGTCCAGCCTGTTTGGACTGCCATAACTCTGGCTGTGTAGGTTCAATTGGTGTTTGGCCAATTGGACATGAAACTAGACACATAATGGCACAATTTTGGTGAAGAAACCATGCCCAAAAGACCAAAGCAAGTGGACCAAAAACTGGCCCCAACCCGGATGTCCTGCAACCAGAATCTGCAGAATGACCAAATGAACAGTAATTGTTCATTTGGCCATAACTCATTGTAGAATCGGCCAATTGACCTGAAATTTTTACAGAAACAAGTTAAGATATAGAGAAACAACTTTCATGAAGAAACATACCCCAAATTATGGACAGAACATATCCAATAAGGCAGTTGCAGTCATTGTTCACTGCACTGTAGATATGGTCAATTCTGCAGTTTTCCAATCCGGCCAGCTGTGGTTTTTGGACTATATCTGGAGCTAAAAACTCCAAATGGAGTGATTCAAAAAACGAAATTCAACTAGAAAAAATAAGGAACAACTTTCATGTTTACCATTTCCTCAAATTCCCACTGTAACAGTCACAAATAGAACAGTAAAGTTGGGGTACAAAAACTGAAAATTCTGCTCCCTTAGTTCTAAGCTTAAAAATGGTATTGGTGATTAATTCCAACAAGTTTTGAATGCAAAATGTGGTACATTGGGGGTGTTAAAACCAATGTACCTATTTTCTATCCAAAAGTCAACATTTTTGTTGACCAATGAGGTGAATAGTGACACCAAAACTTGAAATTCAAAAATTGAAGAATTCAAAAGTATCAAATGCCCTAGTATACCTAATAAGATTGGTTTGGATAGTTTGGCATGCCAATAGGGTTCAGTTAGCAGTACTGCACATGGAATTATGCCATTCTGTGATTTTATGGCTTTTAGCCATTCCGACCTTGTGTTGATATTTGGCCTTGTGCCTATTGTCATTACAGCTTATTAGCTGTTCTGTTGCACACCGAGAGATGCATACGTGACCGATGGTGTGACGTCCCGAGGTACTAGATACCCAGCGCAAGATATACGTTTATCCATCCGATCGTCCAGTATAGGTTACTTGGGCAACCAAAAGAATGAAAGTGGATAAAGTTAACGAAATAAATTATTATAACAAGTATAAAACCAGTAAAACATCGATACATTCAATACATATTTATTTTCTGTTATTTCCTTTTATTTTATTATTGCACCACTAAGCATTATTGCTTAGCGCGTTGCTTTTGCCACGCGTAGGTTCTGGAGATACTGATCGAGAGCCCGATGGACCGTAGGCGGGTGAGACCATCCTGCAGCTCTGCATAGTGTCTGTGTCACCTCACCATCTTCAGTGCATTGGTAGGACACTAGGTTTCATTTTGATATTTTGTAACTAATTTTTATTTTCTCATATGTAATTGAACTTATGAAATGTATTTTGATGTTCATGTAAATAATGAGAATTGTGTTTGTGAATGGAAAAGTGAATGTTTATCTGTGATTTATACATGATTATCACATGAGATGAATGATTGAGAAATGAAATTGAAAAATGTTGAGATTTTGATATTGGAGTTTGAGGTGATTGAATATGATTATGGGAAGTGTTTTTCACAGGTTCCGAAGAACTGTTTTCTCCATTTTTAGCCGGTACTCTGCCGGATTTTCTATAAAATTTTCGGAACCTCAAATAAATTAAAATTTCAACAAATGACTTAAATAGATTATATTTCACAAGATATATTCAAAATTATGATGAAAATTAATTAAGATAAAATAAAGTGTTCCAGTACACCGTGTGACATAACTTACTCGGATATACTGTAGACGTGCAAGGGGTGTCACAAATTTTACAAGCCAAAATAATTCACAATTTATTTTACAACTTCAATGTACAATTTTAATTTACAACTGCTCAAAACCAAGAACACTATATACATACAGTGAACATACATTACAATATAAAATGCAAAATATGGTATACTCAATTTACCCGATGATCTCTCAGTGTAGTACTAGCAGCCTAGTCTGCTGTCCTGTTAGTCTATCTACCTGCAACAGCAATAAAAACTATCGCTAAAACAATGTCTCAGTGGTGCACAACATTAACCAAATACAACTTTAAATCACAAATCACAAGTCATATAAATAGTGGATACTTAAAACCATAGTTAAATTCAAAGACAATTAATGTCATAAAGAATTTAAACTCCATTTTGCAATATCACAATAAATCTCAATAAATCAAAACATGGTTAAATTCAAAAGACATTGAATGTCAATAAGAATTTAAACTCCATTTCACAATCTCACAATAAATCTCAATAAATGAAAAAAAAGTTAAATTCAAAAGACAGTGAATGTCAATAAGAATTAAAACTCCATTTCACAATCTCACAATACATATCAATAAATCACACACAGCTTAATCATGTTCCAAAGTTCAATTCATCCCAAAAGCCGATGGCTAGTAAGGAATTCAATTCGTCCCAAAAGTCGATGGCTAATGAGGAATAACACAGCTAGCTAGCAATAATATGAGTACTCATTCTATTCGTCCTCAATAGGCACACACCTGAACACTTCATCCAGAGAGGGAAATCAATTCGTCCCACTAGATAAGCTAGCGAGGAATTCAATCAATATACATGATAGCTGTGGTTTCAAACCATTTACAATGCTTTTCAATCAATAAGTATCCATCAAATATCATTCAAACAATTTTTCACAGTTTCAAACCATTTACAATGCTTTTCAAGCAATAAGTATCCATTCAAACACATTTCCACAATTTAAAATAATAATATACAAATAGTCATAATTTATTTCAATTGAAAAATTCAAAAGAAACAACTATTGTGCACAAACCTCTGATAACTATCTCTTGGCTCTGACTCAGTATTTCCTTCCCCTTCCCTGAGTCTTTGCTAACCGAGAAACACAATTTGAAGTGTTTCAATACTCATTTAAACTGTCTCTGACGATAATGCTTAATAATTAATTCATTGAATTCTATTATTTCCTTAGTTAACCTAAGATGCCGACCCTTGATGCATTCTAGGTGAATTAGGTTTTAATGTTATCAATATGTCACATTTCTAGCCTTTTAGTATTGGTACATGTTACCAAATTCATTTCCATATATATTGCGTTTTATTACAATTTGTTGGATCCCAGTATACTAATTTGACCTAGCCGGATGACCTAGTTCCCTCGATTTTGGGATTTCGGTCAAAACTACAAACTTGTAGGCCTATGTCTTATTGCACGCGGGGCAAAATTTCAGGTCATTCTGAGTTGTGTAGACCAAGTTATGATCATTTTACTATTGCTGGTCAGAATATACCAAAATGGTCATTTTAGGTCATTTTTAGGTCACTTTTTGTTCGGCCAGTTTTTGGATCCGAACTTGTTTAAGCTATTTGACTTGCTTATGGTAATTTATGGGCTTTGGTGTCTTCATAAGAGTTGTAGATATATGTCTTAACTATTCATGGTAAAAATTTCAGGTCAATTGGACCTGTTTTGAGTGAGTTATGGCCAAAACACTAACTGCTGCCCAAATGGTCAATTTTCAGGCCTTAAATGCACTAATTCGGATTTGGTCATTTTTCAAGTCACCTTCCAAGCAGAATTTTGGTAAGCTTCGTTCATGAAAGTTGGCACTTTTTGTGCCAAGTTTCACCTCCAATTGGTCTCATACCAATTGGAGTCACACACTTAAGGTTCTAAGCCAAAATACACACTGCCCTGCAACACTCTCTTCATCACATACCAAGGACACATTCAACACTTATCAAATCATTTCCTTCATGCCGTTTCTGTTTTGTACCATAATATAAACACATTTCACAACACATTTTTTGTCATTTTGGTAGCTTATAACCACACTCAATATGCACATTATAGTCTAGAATTTTCTAAGTTCAAATTACAAATAATTTAACCACATAACCTAGCTCATTTACATGTCCAAACTCAAATCTTTATACACAAATACATGCTGCCATAACAAGCACCATAATTCAAAAATATAACTCCGTAAACCAACCATGAAACAGCATATTTTGGTTCACACTTAAAGTTTGCCGAATGTAATCTTCTTCAATTAGCTTTCCAAACTTCCAAAATCAAGTGTACAATCACACACACATTTAGTATACATCATCCAATTTATTCCTACACACATAAACACTTCATCAACACTTTAATCTACTATTTACATGCAAGGATAAACTGTTCTTATGGAGTTTCCATGGCTGCCAAAAATATACCTCTCCCTTAACTCATCAAACTTCAAAAATCCTTCCACAATTCAACTACCCACAACATCCCTTCAAGGTTTAATGAAATAATAATAAAAAACACATACTTACCACTTTTGAAACTCTTCAAAACCTCACCAAAACTTGATTTTCTTGCTGCCTATCTACTGGCCAAGTGGTGTAGAACAATTTTAGTGAAGGAAGCATTGAAGAATCATGACTTGATCATGGGAAATGGGAGCTCAAAGGTGGGCCGGCCATGGATGTTTTTCTTTGGGAGCATTTTGGCTGAATTTTAAGAGGGTTGAAGAAGATGAGCAATCTATCCAAATGAAGGTTTAGTGGTCCACTTAGGTGAGGTGAGTGGAGCACTAAGTGAGATTTAATATTTGTTTAATCTTAAATTTTCAAATTCTCACATTAAGCTCCTATCTTTTGCTATTTGAATTACTTACCACCAATTTAATTTTTCATGACATTTTCTAAGTGTAATATCATGTATTTTTAATGGACATTTAGGTCAAAAGACAACTTGGGGTGTCAAATGACCACAATGCCCCTGTTCAGGTTGCATTCCCGATTTTTCGGTAACACTGATTTTGTCCATTTTTTTTTATTTCTCACTTTTCTTTGTACTAATTAATTAATTTTTCTTTGATATTTCTAATGATATTTATGCTTCAATAGATGTCTATTTAAGTCTTAAAAATATTTTCTAGGGTTCCCCGCGGTCCAGGGCTAGTCAACGGTCCATGTCGCAACTTCCCGGTGTGATCACCCATCGCTAGGGTTCTCGGCTCGTTTAACTTGGTTACATTTCATTGCTATTATTTTTCCTTTGTTTTTCTTGTATTTTCTTTTCTTGTATTTCATTATTTTATGTCTCCTCACTCATATCTAAGTGTAGTTCTAGGCATCCTAGCTGTCCGGACAACACTGGTCACAGGAACAGTAGAACGCACTACCAAACATAGGGGTGTTACACTACACAAACCAACTTCACTCTCTAGCACCAAAACCCAATTTCCCCATGAACCCTAATCTTCCATAATTCAATTTATGCAATTCCATGAAATCTTACTACTTCCAATCATGCATACAACTTTACTTTAACTTAGATTTATCATCAATTTAACTAAAAATACATCAAACCCTAATTTTTCTCTCATTTGGCCAAAACCCTAGTTTAGGTTCCATACATGTTTTCTTTCATTTTCTTATGAAATTTCATCATAAATTAAATTCATTCCAAGTTTATTCAAGTAATCTAACATGAAAAGATACTTACCTCTTGTTGATTTCTTCCAACTTCACTTTTCTTCCAATTCTTGTTCTCCATGCTTTTAATCTCTCAATCAAAGATCTCTTTGATGTTTTCTTTTAGTGGGCTATGGAATTTATGAAGGGAATCTAAGGGAATTAAAACTTGGGAGGGGAAATCAATGAGAGGAAGAAGTAGAAGAAGAAGAGAAAGAGAGAGAGAGAGGAAGAGAGAAGAGAGGGTGGTGGTATCTTATGAAAAAAAAAGAAATGAAGAAGACATATACATATATATATATATATATATATCCCCAAAATTAGCTTATTAAAATTATAAATTTTAATTGTGTCATAAGGATAATTAAACTTAAATTTTTATTCCTTTTTTTTTTACATTTACACTTAATTTTTTCTTTTAATTAAATAATTAAATTTAACTATCAAAAGCCCATAAGTCTTTCATTTTAATTTTGTCATAATGGAAATGAAAGTTTATGTTTTCATTTCTTAAATTTTCCCTTACATATTTTTACTTGAATTTTTCTTCAATTTTTACCCCATAATTCAATTCATTAATTTCATTTAATTTAATTAACATTTTGGTCAAAAGTCAACTCTTGAGGTGAATTGACCAAAATGCCCCTCATCAGGTCATAATCCTTCTTTTTATAATACCCTATGAGTCCTTAGCTTTTTCGTTCATGAGAATTTTTATTGTGTCTATCTCAATTAATTTTCTATTTATTTTTGGTCCTCAAGGTGTCTTTGAATAGTATTAGTCACGGACAAAAAATGGTACTATTCATAACTCCGAGGTTCGGGGTGTTACAAACAGGGAGATGGCATGATTTTCCATAAACAAGTCGAAAAGGTGTTGTGCCAATTGGGATTTTATATGCAGTGCGGTATGCCCATAGTGCATCATCTAGCTTCATGCACCAGTCCTTCCTGGATCTGTTTACAGTTTTCTCTAGAATCTGCTTCAGCTCCCTGTTTAATATTTTTACTTAACCGCTGGTTTGAGGATGATAAGTTGTGGCCACCTTGTGAGTTACTCCATACTTTTTCAGTAGTGTTTCGAATTGTTGGTTGTAGAAGTGGCTTCCTCCATTACTGATTATCGCTCGTGGTGTGCCAAATCTTGTGAAGATGTTCTTCTTAAGGAACTTGGTGACCACTCTAGCATCATTGGTTGGTGTTGCAATAGCTTCTACCCATTTTGACACATAATCAACTCCAACTGGAATATACTTGTTTCCACGTGAAGAGGGGAATGGGCCCATGAAGTCTATTCCCCATACATCAAACAATTCTATCTCAAGTATACTATGTAGTGGCATTTCATTCCTTCTTGAACTGTTACCTGTTCTTTGGCATTGATCACAAGTTAGCACAAAGGATCTTACATCCTTAAATAAATGTTGCTAGTAAAACCCTGCTTGTAAAATCTTGGCTGCCGTCTTTGAAGTGCCTAAATGTCCTCCATATAGTGATGAATGGCAATGATAAATGATATTTTCCATATCTTCCTCTAGTATGCACCTTCTTATCAGCCCATCATTACATCTCTTATACAGTAGGGGTTCCTCCCATAAGTATTATCTCACATCATGTAGGAATTTATTCCTTTGCTGATAAGTCATGTTTGTAGGCAGTACCCTGCATACAAGAAAATTAACAAAGTCAGCATACCATGGAGCTTTGGAGAATGCAAGTAATTGCTCATCAAGAAATGAATCATCAATTAGCAAATCTTCGAAGTCCTCTGTGTATTTTAATTTTAGTCTAGGAAGATGGTCAGCGACTGCATTTTTGAATCCCTTTTTGTCCTTTATTTCAAAGTCAAAATCTTGCAGGAGTAGAATCCGAAGGAACGGAAGCATGAAAAACACAAGTTTATACCATTGAATTCAAAAATTTTCACCTAGGGTCACATGCATCATACAAGATTTATTTTTATCTATTTGATTTCAATGATAAACAACATATTAAAACTCTTTTAATATGTTTTTGGATCTGTATTTGCCATTTAAGATTTTAAAATTAATCAGATTAATTTTAGAACACTTGATTAAATCAAGAACGATTACACTAACCTCTTGATGTACTGCAGCGTGTCTACGCCTTTGAGATTCGTCTTCAGGACACCAGATGTTGTCCCTCTAGCTTGTCCACACCAAGAACACCTATGGCAGCCCTTGAACAGCTTCTAAAGCTTTTTCTATTAATTAGAAATTCAAGTTCTGCCTTTTAAGAGATTAGAGACGTAAACAGGACACTAGAAACAATTTCTAGCGTTCTTAATTCAAGAGATTGATGGCTAATATCTTTGAATTGATGAGAGATGAAGAAGAATAGATGAAAACCCTCAAAGTGGCGTGACAAAGGAGAGGAGTGGCTGCTGGTTATTTTTCTTTTCATAACAACACTTAAATAGCTAGGTTAACACATTAAACCCTTGCCACATGTCACCCTTTGATTAGCTCTAGGTTTAAGTGACCCAATCACATTGTGCCAAGTGTCAAACCTATATTTAATCTTGATTTTAATCATCTTACATGATTAAAAAACATTTAACAAGCTTATGTGTAATCCCATGTATCACCATCTCATGGTGCCACGCGTCACACTGTGAAAAGACCAAAATGCCCCTGTGTCTTAATTTTGAGTTCTTAACCCAAAATAATTATTTTCTTCTTCTAATCAATTTATATCAAATATAAATTAATTAATTAATCTCTATTAATTAATTTCTCATTAATTAAATTCATATTTAAACACTTTAAATATAAATTTAACTTATACTATACATCCAATAATCTAGATTTGGTTTCAAGTCATGCTAGGGACTTTGCAATCTAATTGCAAACCAAACCTATTTAATTAATCAATTAAACTCTTTAATTAATTAATTAAATCATATTTAAATAGGTGATAACTTGTGTATGTGTGTGACTTACTAGGCTCATCACTAATTGGCAATGAGACATGATATCAACTCTTAATATCATCAGAACTCTTTCTTACCATAAATGATTTCTCTAAATCATTTTATGCACCTCATAAACCATGGTTAACACCTAGCATAGCATGCCATGGCCACCCAATTAGTAATAAGGTTTACCTTAAATGAACCTATAATCATATGTTACCATGCACTAGAATCTCTCTGTTACAAAATCCCAACTCAAGCTGGAGTCATGGTTTATGTCAAACCCCATTTGCTATGAATATTATGTTCTCTTTTAATTTCAGTTCTTCATTAAAAAGATTTTCTCATTAGAAACTCTTTCTCGAATAAATCTATCTGTCTGCCAGAACTTGAAACATCAAGAACAATTAAATGAACATAGGATTTTATCTCTATTTACTTAGAGGAACAGATTCCATCTTGATCAACACCTACCTCCATATATAACTAGTAGGAGCCAACACATGCCCATATACCCATACACAGTACAAGTATGAAAGCAGTATGAAACTCAAACTACCTATAAACAAGATAACTGTGCTATCTCATATCTAAATACTATATGCACTGATATGATTTATGACAAAGCATTGACAAGAGTAAACTCCATGTGCTTGTCATAAGTGTCACTGGTTCGGCCTACTTATCATTTATAAGTGCCTATCATATTTGTTATATGGCATGAGACTCACCATTCCATCTTATTTATATCTCATATAAATAACTTGGGAACAAATATGAATACAATATTTCTGGATAAGTCATGTCCTTATTATGAAGTATCCTCGATTGTGAACCTATTTATGATACTTTGTGCTAGAAATATTGTCACTCATATTCTTAACAACTTAAGAATAATATTTCTAACAAAATATCAATGGACCTTTTCTATTACACATAAATATATTATGTAAACAGAAAAGTGGAAATGCCTTTTATTAATAAAAATATGTACAAGATACATATTAAATGATATGCTCTGGGGCATACTACTAACAATCTCCCACTAGCACTAGAGCCATTCATTACAATATCTTAGACCTATCTTCTCAAGATGTCGATCTAACTGAGTCTGTGACATAGGCTTAGTGAATGGATCAGCTGGATTTTTCAGTTGATGTTATTTTTCTGCATGGCTATATCACCTTACCTAACTATATCTCTGATAATGTGGTAGTGCCTTTCTATGTGTTTGGTTTTTGGGTGAGACCTTAGTTCCTTAGCCTGTATGACTGCTCCATTGTTGTCACAGTGTAGTGGAACTGCTGACTCAATGGAAGGAACTACTGTAAGTTCTGTCACAAACTTCTTTATCCAAACAGCTTCCTTTGCAAAGATCTCGATGCAAAGAATATACTTCACCTGTAATGGAATCTGCAGTCGTGCTCTGTTTGGAACTCTTCCAACTGACTGCACCTCCATTACAAATGAACACATATCCAGAAGTAGACTTTCTATCATCGATATCTGATTGGAAATCAGAATCAATATAACTATCCAATTGCAAGTCTCCACCTCCATAAATCAAGAATAAATCCTTAGTTCTTCTCAAGTGCTTAAGGATATTCTTGACAGCTATCCAGTGTTCCAACCTGGATTGGATTGATACCTGCTAGTCAAACTAACAGCATATATAATATCCGGCCTAGTACACAACATTGCATACATTAAACTTCCAATAGCCGAAGCATATGGAATCCTGGCCATCTTATCTCTTTCTTCAGGTGTCTTTGGAGACATCTCTTTAGAAAGGTGGATACCATGTCTCACTGGTAACAATCCTCTCTTGGAATCAAGCATGTTAAACCTCTTTAACACCTTTTCCAAGTATAGAATTTGGGATAAACCAATTATTCTTTTCGCTCTATCTCTATAGATGCGAATCCCAAGAATATAGGTTGCCTCCCTAAGTCTTTCATGGAGAATGTATTTGACAACCATACCTTTATAGTTGTCAACATACCTGTGTCATTACCCATCAACAGTATGTCATCCACATATAAGACAAGGAAAGTGATAGCACTGTCACTAACCTTCTTATATACACATGGCTCATCCTCATTTTTGATAAAACCAAAGGATTTAATGGCTTCATCAAAATGGATGTTCCAACTCCTCAAAGCTTGTTTTAACCCATAAATGGATCGCTTTAGCTTGCATACCTTGGTACCATCTTGGGATTCAAATCCCTTAGGTTGTTCCATGAAAATGTTTTCTTCAATGTATCTATTGAGAAAAGCTGTTTTGACATCCATATGCCAAATCTCATAATCATAGTATGCAGCTATTGCTAATAAAATCCTAATTGATTTAAGCATGGCAACAGGCAAGAAAGTCTCCTCATAGTCGATTCCTTGCCTTTAGCGAAACCCTTTCGCGACTAGCCTTGCCTTATAGGTCTCTACCTTTCCTTTAGAACCAATTTTCTTCTTGAAAACCCATTTGTTCCCTATAGGTACAATACCTTCAGGTGGGTCAACAAGATCCCAAACTTGATTCTTATACATGGAATCAATCTCGGATTTCATAGCATCAATCCATTTTGAAGAGTCTATATCTGATATAGCTTCTTCATAGGTAAGTGGATCATCTCCATGATCTACTTCTTCATGAGTAGACAACTCTTGTTCTTCTTCATGAAGAAAACCATATCTCACTGGTGGGTGAGATACCCTGGTTGTTCTACGAGGAACAGCTGTAGATGTTTCATCAATGGGTATAGGTTGACTAGATGGATCTATATCCATCCGATGCATTGGTTGGTCAGAATTCTCCAATTCTAACTCTATTTGCCTTCCTTTGCCTCCTTCTTGAACAAACTGTTGTTCAAGAAATGTGGCATCTCTACTTATCACAACCTTTTGTGAAGTAGGCAAATAAAAATAAAATCCAAAACTATCTTTTGGATATCCAACAAATCGACCTTTTTCTGATCTGGTCTCCAATTTATCAGTGTTCAGCTTTTTGATATAAGCTGGACAACCCCGAATCTTAACATGCTTAAGACTTGGTTTTCTTCCATGCCATATCTCATAAGGTGTGGAAGAAACTGATTTTGATGGAATCCTATTTAGAATATACAAAGCTGATTCTAATGCAAATCCCCAAAAGGAGATTGGCATATCAGTATAGCTCATCATACTATGTACCATATCTAATAGGGTACGATTTCTCCTTTCAGATACACCATTCAGCTGTGGCGTTCCTGGAGGAGTCAGCTAGGAAACAATGCCGTGCTCTCTCAAGTATTCATCAAATTTAGTACTCAAATATTCACCTCCACGATCTGATCGAAGAGCTTTAATACTCTTTCCTGTTTGATTTTCTACTTCAGATTTAAATTCTTTGAACTTTTCAAAGGATTCATGTTTGTATTTCATCAAATACAAACACCCAAATCTTGATTTATCATCAGTAAAGGTAATAAAATAATGAAAGCCCCCTCTAGCTATTTCTTTAAATGGACCACATACATCACTATGTATTAGCTCTAAAATATTTTCAGCTCTTAGCCCTTGTCCGACAAAGGGTGATCTAGTCATTTTGCCCTGAAGGCAAGATTCACAAGTTGGAGTAGGCTCAGAGCCCAATGAGGATAGAATCCCCATTTTCTCCAGTTTTGCAATCCTATCTTCTGCAACATGACATAACCTTAAGTGCCAAATATATTTTGAACTTGAGTTGGTTTTCACCATGGCATTGCATTCTTTTATATTGCTATACTCTGGCCAGTGGAAACACTTTCTTACTAGCAATGGAAACACTTTCCTGTTGGCAATGGAAACATTTTCCTGTTGGCAGTGGAAACATTTTCCTTTGCCTTTGTCAGCTTTGGTCTTCCTTTTCTATTTAGATATTTTCTTGGAAGGACCAGGAATCTAAGGTTTCTTTTTCTTATTGCCCTTCTTCTTATTGGACTTTCCAGCAGAAGAAGATGCAATCAAAGCTACCTCTTTTCCTTTATTGCCCGATATATTCTTTTGGGCAATAACTAGCATGTTGACTAAACCAGCTAAGGTGCATTCCTATTTAGTCATATGGAAATTTGTCACAAAATTCCCAAAAGGCTCAGGAAGGGACTGAAGGATCAAATCCGTCTGTAGTTGGAAATCCATGTTGAAGTCAAGATGTTCCAACTGCTCAATCAGCCGAATCATCTTGTGGACATGATCCCCAACATTCTGTCCCTCATACATCCTCATACGGAATAGCTGTCTAGATATCTTATACCTAGCATTCCTGCTGTGCTCACCATACAACTCTTGTAGGTGAAGGAGGATCTCACTCGCACTTTGCATGTTCTCATGTTGCTTCTGTAACTCATTACTCATGGAAGCAAGCATGTAACACTTACCTCTCATATCATACTCCTTCCACTTGTCCAAAGTTTCATGTTCCTCTTGTGTGGCCTCTAGAGGTAAGGGACCAGGAACATTTGAATCTAGAATATATCCTATACGTTCAAGGTTTAGGACAAGTTTCAAATTTCTTAGCCAATCAGACAGATTAGGTCCTGTCAATCTATTGTGATCAAGTATGCTTGCAAGGATATTGGATGGTGGTGGTTGTTTTGTGCTCATTTTTATCAGAAAATTAACTGTAGAAAACAACCAGATTAATTAGTAAATGTATCATGTAATTAACCAAAATGATTATGGTCTTTTAATCAAATTGGTCCTCCCACTAACTTAGCGAATCCTACACTTCCAAAGTTGAAAACAGAAATCCTAGTTGGATGGATTTCTAGTGGGTGATTGAATTCTTATAATTCTATTGATCATCCTCAGGTACATCCATTATTGGAATTACAATAAACTATAAGTGAGCAACTCCTTGCCCATCACATCTCATGTGAGGTTCAATCCTTTACCTAGCCCCTAATGCTCAAAATCTCAGGTACATCCATTATTGACTTATCTTGCATTAGTTAAGTTGATCCCATTGAGCCAGTAATTATGCAAATAATTTTAATGTCCTCAGGTACATCCAATATTGGCCACTAAACAATTTACATATTTACAACATCTCATGCTTAACAATTATTCTTAAGAAAATCTCTTAAATTAATTGCATCTTATGCAACTATTTAAAATTTCTTAAAATAATTGCCCCAATGGAGGGCCTATGTTATAATTACTTTAATTATAGCATTTCCAACTTAATCATTTGTTTGGAAGATTTTATGGTCATTCTAATTACTATTAAGGTCTCACTTTGCACATTATCCATTTAGCATGCATATATCATATAATTGCATACATTCCCATACATCTCATGCATTCATGGATAAGCAGAAAATATGGTATGATCATGGACTTTCAAAGGGATTCAATAAAGAGCCACCAAGAATTGAATCAGGGCATTCCTAGGTGCATTTCATTCATTCATTCATTTTAAAAGAGTTGCTGAAGGAGTACATAATCAACACTTGATCTTGAATTCCTCCCACTGGTCCCACCAATGCTCTTGACCTCCTTGAACTTCTTGCAATCCAATATTACATGGTAATCCATGGCATACCAAGGCAAATTTACAAGAACTTAAATAAATGAAATTACAACCCAAAAATTATTATAAACTTAATAATACATGCCCAAAATAAATTAAAATAAATTAATTAATTTACAATCCCAAAGAAACATAAAAGAAATAAATCCAATCACATTGGTCTTTTATAGTCCATGATCATCCATCATGCATATCACTATTTAACAATTAAATAAAACATACATACTTAAATTAAATTGAATATCTCATATTCAACTTAAAAATCCAGATTTGAATATGATTCAAATAAATTTAAAAATTCAGATTTGAATCTCATTCAAACAAATTTAAAAATTCAGATTTGAATCACATTCAAACAACTTTAAAAATTCAGATTTGAATCACATTTAAATATTTTTTAAAAAATCAGATTTGAATCACATTCAAATATTTTTAAAAAAATCAGATCTGAATTTTATTCAATCAATTTTAAAAAATCAGATTTAAATATGATTCAAACAACTTTAAAAATTCATATTTGAATCACATTCAAACAACTTTTAAAATTCAGATTTGAATCACATTCAAACAATTTTTAAAATTCTGATTTGAATCATAATTTAATTGTGTGATAAAAATTCTAATTAAACAATTTAATTAGACATAAAATGGATCTTAGATCATACAACAATTGCACATTCACCATCCATTTACCTTTGCACGCCATTGTGATGCATCAACCATGCGCACCATGGTGTTCATCATTTGTGCCGCCACCTTGACTTTGCAACCAGCAATAAACTTTTGATCTCATGATCAAACACACAATTAAATCATATAAACATCAATCTAAATGGCAAATATAGTGACTCTGATACCAATTGAAGGAACGGAAGCATGAAAAACACAAGTTTATACCATTGAATTCAAAAATTTTCACCTAGGGTCACATGCATCATGCAATATTTATTTTTATCTATTTGATTTCAATGATAAACAACATATTAAAACTCTTTTAATATGTTTTTGGATCTGTATTTGCCATTTAAGATTTTAAAATTAATCAGATTAATTTTAGAACACTTGATTAAATCAAGAACGATTACACTAACCTCTTGATGTAATCGCAGTGTTCGCGCTTTGAGATTCGTCTTCAGGACACTAGATGTTGTCCCTCTAGCTTGTCCACACCAAGAACACCTATGGCAGCCCTTGAACAGCTTCTAAAGCTTTTTCTATTAATTAGAAATTCAAGTTCTGCCTTTTAAGAGATTAGAGACGTAAACAGGACACTAGAAACAATTTTTAGCGTTCTTAATTCAAGAGATTGATGGCTAATATCTTTGAATTGATGAGAGATGAAGAAGAATAGATGAAAACCCTCAAAGTGGCGTGACAAAGGAGAGGAGTGGCTGCTGGTTATTTTTCTTTTCATAACAACACTTAAATAGCTAGGTTAACACATTAAACCCTTGCCACATGTCACCCTTTGATTAGCTCTAGGTTTAAGTGACCCAATCACATTGTGCCAAGTATCAAACCTATATTTAATCTTGATTTTAATCATCTTACATGATTAAAAAACATTTGACAAGCTTATGTGTAATCCCATGTATCACCATCTCATGGTGCCACGCGTCACACTGTGAAAAGACCAAAATGCCCCTGTGTCTTAATTTTGAGTTCTTAACCCAAAATAATTATTTTCTTCTTCTAATCAATTTATATCAAATATAAATTAATTAATTAATCTCTATTAATTAATTTCTCATTAATTAAATTCATATTTAAACACTTTAAATATAAATTTAACTTATACTATACATCCAATAATCTAGATTTGGTTTCAAGTCATGCTAGGGACTTTGCAATCTAATTGCAAACCAAACCTATTTAATTAATCAATTAAACTCTTTAATTAATTAATTAAATCATATTTAAATAGGTGATAACTTGTGTATGTGTGTGACTTACTAGGCTCATCACTAATTGGCAATGAGACATGATATCAACTCTTAATATCATCAGAACTCTTTCTTACCATAAATGATTTCTCTAAATCATTTTATGCACCTCATAAACCATGGTTAACACCTAGCATAGCATGCCATGGCCACCCAATTAGTAATAAGGTTTACCTTAAATGAACCTATAATCATATGTTACCATGCACTAGAATATCTCTACATACAAAATCCCAACTCAAGCCGAGTCATGGTTTATGTCAAACTCCATTTGCTATGAATATTATGTTCTCTTTTAATTCCAGTTCTTCATTAAAAAGATTTTCTCATCAGAAACTCTTTTCTGAATAAATCTATCTGTCCTGGCCAGGAACTTGAAACATCAAGAACAATTAAATGAACATAGGATTTTATCTCTATTTACTTAGAGGAACAGATTCCATCTTGATCAACATCTACATCCATATATAACTAGTAGGAGCCAACACATGCCCATATACCCATACACAGTACAAGTATGAAAGCAGTATCAAACTCAAACTACCTATATACAAGATAACTGTGCTATCTCAGGTCTAAAGATTATATGCACTGATATGATTTATGACAAAACATTGACAAGAGTAAACTCCATGTGCTTGACATAAGTGTCACTGGTTCGGCCTACTTATCATTTATAAGTGCCTATCATATTTGTTATATGGCATGAGACTCACCATTCCATCTTATTTATATCTCATATAAATAACTTGGGAACAAATATGAATACAATCTTTCTGGATAAGTCATGTCCTTATTATGAAGTATCATCGATTGTGAACCTATTTATGATACTTTGTGCTAGAAATATTGTCACTCATATTCTTAACAACTTAAGAATAATATTTCTAACAAAATATCAATGGACCTTTTCTATTACACATAAATATATTATGTAAACAGAAAAGTGGAAATGCCTTTTATTAATAAAAATATGTACAAGATACATACTAAATGATATGCTCTGGGGCATACTACTAACAGAATCCATCGAATCAGTCTTGGTTTTGCTTCCTTTTTGTTCATAAGGTACCGGATTGCAGCATGATCTGTGAATACATTGACTTTTGACCTGATGAGGTAAGATCTGAATTTGTCCATTGCAAATACCACTGCTAGGAATTCCTTCTCTATGGTAGCATAATTGATTTGTGCATCATCGAGTGTCTTGCTAACATAATAAATAGCATGGAGCTTTTTATCTTTTCTTTGCCCGAGCACTGCTCCAACTGCAAAATCACTCGCATCGCACATCACCTCGAATGGTAGCTCCCAATTCGGTGGCTGCATTATTAGTGCTGATATCAGGGCCTTTTCGATTCTGTTAAAGGAAACAAGGCAATTTTCATCAAAATCAAAGGGAACATCTTGACTTAATAAGTTAGTAAGTGGCTTAGCTATTTTGGAAAAGTCTTTGATGAATCTTCTATAGAATCTTATATGTCCCAAAAAGCTTCGCATTCCCTTGATTGATGTTGGGGGTTACATATTTCCAATGATCTCAATTTTTGCCTTATCAACTTCAATTCCTCTTTCTGATATCAAATGTCCTAGAACTATGCCTTCCCTTACCATGAAATGGCATTTTTCCCAATTTAGGACCAGGTTTGATTCTTCACATCTTTGCAATACCTTAGATAAATTAGCTAGGCAATCATCAAAAGTAGTTCCATAGACAGAAAAATCATCCATAAAAACTTCCATGATATCTTCAATATAATCAGAAAAGATAGCCATCATGTATCTTTAAAAGGTAGCAGGGGCATTATAAGGACCAAAAGGCAAACTCCTATATGCAAATATTCCATAGGGGCAAGTGAACGTTGTTTTTTCTTGGTCTTCTGGGTGAATAGGAATTTGATAGAATCCCTAATACCCACTTAGGTAACAGAAATAACAGTGTTTCGCTAATCTTTCTAACATTTGGTCAATGAAGGGGAGGGGGAAATGGTCTTTTCTGGTGGCATTATTCAATTTCTTATAGTCAATGCACATTTGCCAACCAGTGACTACTCTAGTAGGGATTAGTTCATTGCTTGCATTTTGGATAACAATTGTCCCCCCTTTCTTAGGAACTACATGAACTGGACTAACCCATTTACTATCAGAAATTGGGTATATGATACCTGCATCTAATAGTTTTAAAATTTCTTTCTTAACTACTTCTTTGATGTTTGGGTTTAGTCTTCTTTGATGTTCGATTGTGGGTTTACTGTTTTCTTCCATGGGTATCCTATGCATGCAAATCGAAGGGTTGATCCCCTTCAGGTCTTCTATTTTATACCCTAATACTTTGCTATGGATCCTAAGTTTTCTTAATAATTTTTGCTCTTCTAACTGAGACAGGCTGGCATTGATTATAATATGATAATTAGACTTTGAGTCCAGGAATGCGTACCTTAGTGAAGATGGGAGAGGTTTAAGCTCTACCTGTTTGGAGTTTTCCTGGAGCTTACCTTTGGTTTGTTCTTCCTTCAACTTCTCTATCTCGGAAGCCTTAGCTAAGGGTAGACGTGGAGGAGCTGCCAACTGTTGTGCACATGCTACTATTTCTGTATTTTCATCATCCATTGTGGCACTGTGCACAATACATGCTTCAAGAGGATCTTTAGGATGTGTCTTATGAAATTCCTCTTTAACTTGTTCGTCAATTATGTCAACCTTGAAGCATTCATCAGGTTCAAATTTGTGTTTCATTGTGTCGAGCAAGTTAAACTCCACTTCTTCTTCTCCTACCTTGAGGGTTAATCGTCCATCTTTGATGTCTATGATGGCTCCGGTGATTGCCAAGAATGGTCTTCCCAAGATGATAGGAATTTGGACATCTTCTTCCATCTCAAGGACAACAAAGTCCACTGGAATGAAGAATTTGCCGACTTTGATCGGGATGCTCTCAAGTATCCCTATAGGATATTTAATGGATCGATCAGCCAATTGCAATGGGATTATTGTGGGTTTCAGTTCCCCGATCTCTAGCTTTTTGCATATTGATAGTGGCATTAGACTGACGCTTGCCCCAAGATCTTAGAGGGCCTTATCGATTTTCTTGTTACCAATTATAGGGTATGGAGAAGCTTCCTGGATCCTTCAACTTTGAAGGCAGTTTATTTTGCAGAATGGCACTGCATTCCTCTGTTAGAGCTACTGTTCCATTGTCTTCTAGCTTCCTTTTCTTTGACAGAATTTCCTTAAGAAATTTGGCATAAGATGGCATCTAAGAAAGTGCTTCCATGAAGGGGAAGTTGATGTAGACTTTCTGTAAAACTTGCAAAAACTTCCCAAACTGCTTGTCCAGTTTGGCTTTTTGAAATCTCTAAGGAAAAGGTAGGAGAGGCTGGTATGGTTCTGGTAATTTCTTTGTCTTCCTTGCTTCTTCTTCCTGATTTTTCATAGCTTCTTCCTCCTTTTTCTCTGCTTGGTCTTTAGATTTTTCTATGGTTTCCTCTGTCAATTCTACCTCTGGTTATACTAGAGTTCTCCCACTCCTCAGTGCAACTGCCTTACAATGCTCCCTTGGGCTCATTTCTGGTTGACTGGGCAGTTTGCTAGCAGCCTTACTTGAAGAACTCGCTTGCTGAGCGATTTGATTCTCTAACATCTTATTATGGGTAGCAAGTTGGTCCATTTTGGAAGTCAGCTGTTTAATCAATTCAGTTTTTTATTGTTGAGCTGCTAGGAATCCTTCCATCATGGTCTCCATGGTTATTTTCGGTTCAGGTTATTGAGGTTAGAGAGGTAGTGATGGCTTTGCAAAGTTCTGACCTCTGTTTTGAAATCCAGGGGGTGCTAGAGGTTTATACCTTTGTTGCTTGTTTATTGGTTGGTTCTATTGATTGGACCATGAGAAATTTGGGTGGTTTCTCCATCCAGGGTTGTAAGTATTTGAATATGGATTGTTTAGCTGCCTCTGGTTGAAGTTTCCTCCATTATTTACATAATTCACCTGTTCTGTAGGTTCTTTGAAATTATTGTATTCTAAATTCATGTATCCTCCTTCATAGCTGCCCTCATGTTGACTATTTGTACCAACAGTGTTGGCTTGCATTCTTTCAAGTTTCTTTGTGAGCTGATCAAACTGGGCATTTATCATGCTTAGGGCATCTACTTCCAGGACCCCTGCAGTCCTTCTTGCATTTCCTGTTTCATTTAACCACTCATAATTATAGTATGCAACCCTTTCTAGAAGTTCAAGTGCTTGTGGTACTGTTTTCTCCATTAGATCACCCTCTGCAGCTGAATCAATTGTGCTCCTTGTAGAGGCTAGTAATCCATTATAGAAATTTTGCACCAATAGCCAATCTTCTATGCCATGGTGTGGACATTCCCTCTGCAGGTCTTTATATCTTTCCCATGCGTCATAGAGTGACTCTCCTTCCCTTTGTCTGAAGGTGTTGAGCTCAAGCCTCAGCTTTACAGTCTTTGCAGGTGGGAAATACCTTGTTAGAAAAGCTTAAGAGAGGTTTTCCTAGGTAGTGAATGTTCCAGCTGGTGGAGAAAGTAACCACTTCCTTGCTCTGTGCCGAAGGGAGAATGGGAATGCTCTGAGTCTTATTGCTTGATCAGACACTCCATTCATCTTGAATGTATCTGTCACACCCTGCTGCCCTGTAAGATGTAATATGATCCCGTATTACACCTAATGAATTACCGTACTTCGCCTACCGATAACCCATTAGATATACTACAAGGGATTTTAAAACAATTTTCTTGAAATTTAAATCATTGATTAAAATCTGGTGTTATAAAATTTTTTCAAAATTTTGGCAAAGTGCCGGCCGTGTTTTGAGAAAAACAGTTCTTCAAACCTGAAAAGGAAAACACTCCCAATATGTTTTCTTAAATACAACTCCAATAACTTCATTTCAACTCACAATTCAATTCTCAATAATCAAATCAATTCACTTTCAAATCAATCTCATCATAAAGAATATTTCATTGATTACAACACTCAACATTTATATCACAATAATTTATATTTAATTACATACCAAAATATTTTACAAGAGTTTTTATACAACTGCTTAAATAATTTACATACATATTATTACATGCATACATCAAAACCTATGTACATGGGTATACCTATGATATACTTGAAGCTGATCTGAATGTGTCTTCAAAGAAGCTTACTCAATTGCTCTATGCTCTTTTCACCTGCGACAGCATATAAATTTATCGCTGAGTGGTGACCTCAGTGGTGAACAACTATAACTTAAAATATAGTTCAATATACCTTAGCAAAATTATAGCAAATAATTTGGAAATCAGAATACTCATCAAATTTCAAAAATCAAATCATTCATTGCCAATAACATAAATCATTTGTACGAAATGACTTTGATCACGAAATTCAATTTATCAAATCACAACCAAACATTTAAGTTAATTCCAACAAAATTAATTATACATAAATCATAATTGAAATCACAATTCTTTATCTCAAAAACCATTCTTTATCTCAAAAACCATTCTTTATCTCACTAGCCATTCTTTATCTCAAAAGCCAATCTTTATATCAAAAACCATTCTTTATCTCACTAACTATGCAAGACTAATCCGAAAGGGTCATCTTCGGGGTGATTCTAACTCCCTATGGTCAGGTAGGTCGAATCATCGTGCGCAGTACACATCACAATAATGAATCATTCGAAAGGGCCATAACATAAAACTTAGATCTAACCTCTAATAAGAGGAGAATCTAAGCCTGTGCACGTACCATGGTAATCAAAACACAACTAACTCCATTATCTTTTCAACAAATGAGAGAGGCGGGTAATAACCTAGTCAAGCATCTATAGTGAGATATAAAACAATATCACAATCCTTTTAGTGAGCATAAATCACAACACAATTCGATTCAAAGTCAATTCCAATATCTAATAATTTTTATGCTCATCACAATTCAAATCATAAATTTGCATTTTTCCATGCAAATTACCCATCACAATTCAAAACATGTTCTATCACAATTTTCCAAAAATATAATTTATTCAATTCACAACAATGCTTAATACTAGTGGGAATACCATTTCACAAAGTTAAATTCATACATACTATAACAATTTCAATAATCAATGAATTAAATCCAATGCTTGTTAAACATAATACATAAGAAAAATTTGTCATTTAATCATATAAAATATTTATAACAAAATCAGTTAAAAACTAGTTGTGCACAAATCTTATTTGAGATGCTCCTAGGCCTTGACTCAATGTTCTTTATGCTTCTCAATATCCTTATCAACTGAAACACACAATTTAAAGTGTTTCAGTACTCAATGAATTTGTTTCCAACCATAAAATGCAATATCTAAATTTTCTTGGTACTATTCCCTTCAATTCATTTCATTAGTCAACTTATAATGTTGACCCTTAATGCACTCTAAGTGAGTCAATTCCAATGTTACCAATATGCCACATTTTATAGCCCTTTAGTGTTGGTATATGTTACCAAATTCATTTTCAATTGTATTACATTTTATTGCAATTTATCAGATTTTGGTGTACTATTTTGACCTAGCCGGATGACCTAGTTCCCTCAGTTTTCGTGTCACACCCTACTCCTCGTAAGATGTAACATGCTCCCGTACTACACTTAATGAATTACTGTACTTTGCCTACCGGCAACCCATTAAATATACTACAAGGGATTTTGAAACAATTTTCGCTCATTTTTAAGTTGGCGGGAAAAATTTTCTCAGATATTAAAAAAAAAAACCTTTATTTAAAGTCCAAACATAAATCAAATTTTTGGATATTTAAGATCTCCACAATTTTTACAAAAATTTCGGCAGAGTGCCATCTGTATTTTGAGAAAACAGTTCTTCAAAACCTGAAAATAGAAACACTCCCAATATATTTCTCAATCACAACTCCATTTGTAACCACCAAACTTCAAATCAACAGCAATAGCAACACTTCAATTCAAAATCCAAATTTCAAATCAAGAATTAATATATCAAAACATTTCATAACTCATGCACATTGCATTTTAAATCATTAATTTACAATCATAAGTTAATATATAAATGCAAAATCTCAAAAATAATATCATTACAATTTTATCTGTACAACTGCTCAAATTACAGGGATACATATGCATACTATCATATTTATATCAAACTAAACTACCAGGGTATAGACAAATACCCGTACAAAAATTTTTCAATTATGCTCCTCTGTAACTGTAGCGGCACGCTCTGCTGCTACGTCCTTTTCTCTATCTGCGACAACAAGTTAAAGCTATCGCTGAGTATATAAATACTCAGTGGTGCACAATACAGCATAAAATGCAAAATATAAAACATTTATGAACAAATTATCATTCAAAAGTCTCATAATCGCATTTCACAATTTTTTTTTCTCAAATCATATTTATAACAAATCATAATTTTCAAAACTTAATATAGCACAACTTGAACAAACAATTTAATAAACATAGTGTTGCCAAACAATAACACAACTTAGGCCATGACACAAAATTTCCGAACATGTCGTGTGTACATCACGACAAGGCATACTCACCCCACTAATCGAAATCAATGAGGGAGGTGGCTAGCTAGCTAATGAGTACTCATCCAAACTCGCCCCTCAGACTGGAAAGCCAGAGAGGGAGGAAAGTGGTCAAATATCATACTCACCCCACAAGTGGAGGAGGAACATATTAGTATTGCCATGCCAAGTGTGAATTAAAAACAATTTAAATCAAGTTATTCAAATATTTTATACAATTTACAAATCATATTTCACTCGAAACTTTTCATTTACAAAGTAGGCAACACACTATTTTTCAAATAAGATTTTCAAAGCCATAACTAAATTCAAAACCATATTGTTCAAATATTTTATACAAATCAATAATTAATTTTCCTTCCAAATTTCCATTGTAGAATAGGTAACACAACATTCTCGAAATTCATAATGAACAAACACATTCACAATGTATAACAAATCAATTTCCATTATGAAAACTATAATTTAAAATTTTTGTGCACAAACCTGACGTGAGTCGCCTCTAGGCCTTGACTCAGTCCCTTATACCTTTCGGGTCTTTTTCAGCTAAAACACAAAATTTATAGTGTTTCAGTATCTTATTTGACAATAAATCCTATAATTAATTCATAAATACTTAATTCTAGTCCCAAATATGCTTAAACTAGCATTCTTGGAAATTTTCATTTTGGAGTTACTATTCATGATACTATTCAAGTCAATTTGTTGACTTTCTAAGGCTTAATAGGTATGGGAATTCAACTTCACCCACATACCACATTTTGGTCACTAAATTTGTTAGTTTTGGTTGTCTACTCAAATTCTAAGTCTTTTAGGCAAATTTGTAGATTTTCAGTTTTGGTGTCTTAAGTTTCACTATTCCATTGGTCACTTTTCTGTTAGAATTTGGCAAAACTTCCTTCATAGAAAATATTTCCTATTGTCTTAAGTTTATTCTGCTTTTTAAGTCACTCCAATTGGAGTTTTATAGCTCAAGTTATAGCCATTTGAACCATGGCTACCAGATTGGACTTAACCCAGATTTTCTGGGCAAATTTTGGTTCTGGCAGTTTTAGGTCACCAAATTTGGGTGGCCGAATGACTTGGTTAATGGCATAATTTGGGTTTGTGTTCTTCGTGAAAGTTTTAGGTCTATATCTAAATTGTCCACTGGTAAAATTGCAGGTTATTTAGACGTTCTTAGCTCAAGTTATGGCCAAATGAACTGACACTGTTCATTTGGTCAGTTTGTAAATGAAAATTGTGTCAATTTATTCACTAGGTTTTGGTCACTTTTTGGGCATGGTTTCTAAGTGAAAATTGTGTCATTATTGTCTATTTTCATTCCCAATTGGTCTCATACCAATTGGACTTGTATATTTTCATTTTTGGTCCCTTAAAGGTAACTTGGTCATGCTGCCAGCAGCATGACCACATTGAATCCGAATTTGGTTTCAACTCCAACCATTCCAACACACTTCATTTGGTCACCATTGACCATTTCTCAATTCAAATTAGGTCTAAAGACATCTTTTACCAATTTTTCACATTTTTGGTCTCTAAACCCCAATGTCCAAAACCCTAATTCACTATAATTGTTACATTTAACCAGTTCAATGCTTTTAACTATCATCACTCAACTAATTAAGGTTCATATGCTCATTCAAATCCATCAAACCATGCAAATATGTCCCCATACACATGCTGGCCGAAATTTCAGTTTGGTCCTTCAACAATTAGTTTCATTTCATTTCTTTAGTTTCTAAGTTACTTTAAGCTACAACACAACTAATAAATCTCAAGTTTTCAAATTAGGGTGTTTACCTCAACTTTGATATTCAATCTTTAATTTTTCTCCTCTTTTCTTCTTTCTTTCTTGCTAAATTTCTTTCTCAAGGGAAGGAAATAAGGTTTTATGGAGTGATTGGGGAAGAACTTAGGGTTTAATGAGGGATTTAAAAGCTTGAAACAAGCTTTAATGGAGTTTCATTCATGGTGATATGAGGGAGAGGAGAGTGAGGCGGCAACACATGAGGAAGAAGGAGTTTTGTTTATTTTTTTTTTCTTTTCTTTTCTTTCTTTTATGTCTTAGGAAGACCATAATTCAATTTAATTTAATTTATTAATTATAACATTTATGGCATCATGCATGATGTCATGCATGATGTCATCTCTCTACACCTTTTTTATGTTCTCTTTTTTTTTTCTATTAGTTCTTTAATTTAATTTCTAACTTCGAAATTTTCTTTTCTCCGATTTTATTTGACAGTTAGGTCAGGAGTCAGCTCTCGAGGTCAATTGACCAAATTGCCCCTTGCCTGTTCAACCCGGTTTGCAATTAATTCAATATTTCTTCCAGCTTCCTGACCTAATTATTTGACTGACTTAATAGTTCTTTTTCGTGATTTTCTCTTTTCCACTGTGTTCGTAATAGTCCTAAGGACCGCGGCGTCACATTTTACTGTTCGAAATTTGAGTTTAAATCGACTTCGCAGTCGTTCCCAAGAAGGTCACCCATCGCTGTGACTCTCGGCTCGTTTAACTTCTTATGTTCTGTTCTTCTTAGTTATACTTAACCAATTGGAAATTACTAATTATTTGTGTTTATGGCTTCTCTAGTTGTCTTAAGTGTGGTTCTAATCTCCTTAATTGTCCAGACCGACTCCGGTCACTGAAACAGTGAAATATACCCGGCTATACAAATGGGGGTGTTACAATTCTCCCCCCCTGAAAATAATTTTGTCCTCGAAATTTTACCTGGTATCAGTATCTGAACAGTGTGGGTGTTGTCTCTTCATGTCCTATTCATGCTCCTAAGTAGCTTCCTAGCCTGAATGATGGTTCCTTAGCACTTTAACTAATACTATTTACTTATCGATTGCTCACCTCGTGTGCCAAGTTTCTTATGTGCTTCTGTCACAAGTTAGATTCAAATTCATTTCAATTTTAGAGGTAAGCAAATCTGTGTGCTAGTGGATCCGCTTTTCTAGGACCTCGTGTGATTCTATGGGTGAGAACTTAGTTTTACTCTTTTCTTATCAAATCTCTTAATTATTTCATGTAACCTTCAGTTTAGTTTAGAATATATTAGTCTTTTCTTGCTGTTGTTTTAGCAATTATTTTCTTTTGTAGTCTTTTCTTTCTTGGCCATAGGTCCATAACCATTTTCTTACCAGCTCCATTTATGACCAAGGCCTATGTGCCATTTTGCACTATCTTGTTTGATTTGGTTTAACTTATTTCTTTCTTCATAGAATAGTTTAGAATATCATTACGCATCTTAAGTAAATTGCTTGCCTTGGTAGCAATTCCTCATCTAGTATTTTTCTCATTTCTTACTATTCTATTTATTTTTATCTATCGATATTCTATAGCTTATTTTGCACTGATGTGTAGTCATTATTTTCTTTTGTACTGAACTATAGCCTTTCAATATTCTAACTTTAGAGTTTTAAATCCCAGGTTAGGATTTTCAAACTCCTTTCCAATAAGAAAACTTTATCTTATCATAACTGTACCAAAACAGATGCCATTTGCAACTATTCTTATTCTTGTGTATTATTGGGTAGTACGTAGCTCTACACAATAAATCCCAAGTCAGTACTGTAATCTGCAGCTTACAGCACAAACATCAAGAATATTGCATAGTTACTACGATATATCCCAATAGAACAAACTTCCCTATATCTTATTTCTTTTAAATTCACTAATATCTTGAACTTATTTTGATTATGGTACCCACTGACATCTATCAGTAGTAATACCCTTACCTGCATCTAAGGTAGCTATATTACTACAACTTACTTTTAGGTTCTCTTTCCTTGCATAATTAAGCTTACTAATTAACTTTACAAATTCTTGTGTGCTAGCAAATACTTTTCACTAACAAACTCTTCCAAAATTAATTTTAAAAAGGCTAGTCACTAACATATAAAATATATATATATTTTTTTTTACACATATACATATCCGTAACACCCCTATGTTCGGTAGTGTGTTCTACTGTTTCGGTGACCAGTGTTGTCCGGACAGCTAGGATGCCTAGAACTACACTTAGATATGAATGAGGAGACATAAAATAATGAAATACAAGAAAAGAAAATACAATAAAAACAAAGGAAAAATAATAACAATGAAATGTAACCAAGTTAAACGAGCCGAGAACCCTAGCGATGGGTGACCGCACTGGGAAGTCGCGGCGTGGACCATTGACTAGCCCTGGACCGCGAGGAACCCTGGAAAATATTTTTAAGACTTAAATAGACATCTATTGAAGCATAAATATCATTAGAAATATGAAAGAAAAATTAATTAATTAGTACAAAGAAAAGTGAGAAATCAAAAAACGGACAAAACTCGGTGTTACCGAAAAGTCGAAAATGTCACCCGAACAGGGGCATTGTGGTCATTTGTCACCCCGAGTTGTCTTTTGACCTAAATTTCCATTAAAAATAAATGATATTACACTTGGAAAATGTCATGAAAAATTAAATTAGTGGTACCTAATGTAAATAGCAAAAATGGGGAGTTAAATATGGGAAAATGAAACTCATGAACAAACTAACATTAAAATTCAATAGTGCTCCACTAACTCACCAAAGTGGACCACTTAATCTTCATCTTGGACCTGCAGATTGTCATCTTCCTCAAACTCTCAAGTTCAGCCGAAAATGGAAGAAGAACCATCCACCATTGCTGTCCACCTTGGAGCTCCATGCAAGCATGATCCAAGCCATGTTTTCACTAGCTCCCTTCATTAAAAGTTGTCCATACACCTTGGGCAATAGATAGGCAGCAAGAAGACCAAGTTTTGGAGAGGTTTTAAAGAGTTTCCAAAGTGGTAAGTATGTGTTTTTTATTATTGCTTCATTAAAGTTTGTGAGGATGTTATGGGTACTTGAATTATGGAGAGATTTTTGGAGATTGATGTATTAAGGGAGATGTGTATTTTTTGCAGCCATGAAAACTCCTTAAGGCAGTTTATTCTTGCTTGTAAATGGTAGATTAAAGGGTTGATTAAGTGTTTATATGTGTAGGAATAAATTGGATGATGTATACTAAGTATATGTGAATGTATACTTGAATTTGGAAGCTTGGAACTTTATTCAAAGTGAGGTACAAATCGGCATCTTGAATTGTGAACCATAAAAATGTTGTTTCATGGTTTGGTTTATGGAATATTATTGTTGAATTGTGGTACTTGTTATGGCAGCTTGTGTAAGTGTACGAGGGTTTGAGTTTGGACATGTAAATGAGCCATATTATGTAGTTAAATTGTGTGTAAATTGGACTTGGTAAATTCTGTACTATAAGGAACATATTGAGTGTGGTTAAAAGCTACCAAAGTGACTAAAAATGTGTTGTGAAATGTTTTTAGGTTATGGTACAAAACAGAAATGGCATGAATGTGTGACTTGGTAATGTTAAATGTGTCCTTTGATTGAGTGATGGACAATGTACAATAGGGCAGTGTGTAATTTGGCCTAGAACCTTAAGTGTGTGGCTTCAATTGGTATGAGACCAATTGGAGGTGAAACTAGGCACAAAATGTGCCAACTTTCATGAAGGAAGCTTACCAAAATTTTACTTGGAAGGTAACCTGAAAAATGACCAAATCCGGATTAGTGCATTTAAGGCCTGAAAATTGACCATTTGGGCAGTAGTTAGTGTTTTGGCCATAACTCACTCAAAACGGGTCCAATTGATTTGAAATTTTTACCAGTAATAGTTGAGACATATATCTACAAGTCTTATGAAGACACCAAAGCCCATGACCATAAGCAAGTCAAATAGCTTGCACAAGTTCGGGTCCAAAAACTGGCCAAACCTAAAATGACCTAAAGTGACCAATTTTGATGCACTTTGACCAGCAATAGTAAAATGACCATAACTTAGTCTAGTAAACTCAGAATAGCTTGAAATTTTGCCCCGCGTGCAATAAGACATAGATCTACAAGTTTGTAGTTTTGACCAAAACTCAAAAACTGAGGGAACTAGGTCATTCGGTTAGGTTAAATTAGTATACTGGAATCCGATAAATTGCACTAAAGTGCACTATACATGGAAATGAATTGAGTAACATGTACCAACACCAAAAGGCTATAAAATGTGACATATTGATAACATTGAAACCTAATTCACCTAGACTGTATCGAGGGTCGACATCTTAGGTTGACTAAGGAAATAATAGAATTCGATAAATTAATTATTGAACCTTATTCTTAGAGAGAGTTTAAATGAGTACTGAGACACTTCAAATTGTGTGTTTCAGTTAGCAAAGACTCAGGGAAAGGGAAGGAAACACTGAGTCAGAGCCAAGAGACAGTTATCAGAGATTTGTGCACAATAGTTATTTCTTTTGAATTTTTCAATTGAAATAAATTATGATTATTTGTATATTGTTGTTTTAAATTGTGTTTGTGCACAATAGTTATTTCTTTTGAATTTTTCAATTGAAGAAAAATTATGATTATTTGTATGTTATTATTTTAAATTGTGTTTGTGCACAATAATTTTGATTTTTTATTTTCTACTTAAAAATTTATTTGAACATTATAGTTTTAAATTGTGTCTGTGCACAATACTTTTTATATTCAATGCTTTTATCAAAAAATTTATTTGAATAAATAAGTTATGAATAATTTTTTATTGTTTTGGCTTTGAGAATCTTATTTGGAAATTATTGTGTTGCCTACATTGCAAATGAAAATTTTGAGATAAAATGTGATTTGGGAATTGTATGAAATATTGTGATTTGGAATTGTTTTGATTCACAATTGACATGACACTGTTACTATGTTCCTCCTCCATTTATGGGGTGAGTGTGATTATGTTCCTCCCTCTTTGACTTGCTAGTCTGAGGTGAGTGTGGATGATTACTCATTATACAGCTAGCTTCCTCCCTCACTGATTTCGATTATTGGGGTCAGTGTGTCTTGTCGTGGTGTACAACACGGCATGTGTGGAAAAATTGTGTCATGGCCTAAATTGTGTTATTGATTGGCAAAACTGTATTGTTCAGTTATTTGATCAAATTGTGTTGTTGATTGGTAAAAATGTGTTATTCAGTTATTTGATAAAATTGTGTTATTGATTGGCAAAACTGTATTATTCAGTTATTTGATCAAATTGTGTTATTGATTGGCAAAACTGTGTTACTCAGTTATTTGATCAAATTTGTGTTATATGAACTTTGTAAATTGTGAAATGGAATTGTAAATCATTTGATTTGTGAATTGTCAATAAAAGATTTATATATCGCATTTCAAATTGTTATTGTACACCACTAAGTAAATTTTACTCAGCGATAGCTTTTCCTTGTTGTAGCAGGCAGACAGACTGACAGGGCAGCAGACTAGGCTGCTAGTGCTTCAGTGAGAGATCATCGGGTATATTGAGTATACCATATTTTGCATTTTGTATTATAATGTATGATCACTGTATATATATAGTATTCTTGGTTTTGAGCAGTTGTAAATTAAAATTGTACATTGAAGTTATAAAATAAATTGTAAATTATTTTGGGCTTATAAATTTTGTACTATATTTCTTTTATAAACATGTTGTGTTTTTGAGTTGAGAAACATATTGTGTTGATTAAATGTTGGAGTTTGAGATTGAGAAATATATTTGAAGTGCTTTTTACAGGTTTTTGAACAACTGCTTTATCCAAAATTCAAATGGCACTCTGCCAAAATTTTTATAGAAATTATTATTTCTTCAAATGTGTTAGCTGTTTCACTTCAGTTCAAAAAAAATTTTTTTAACACCTATAAGTAGTGCTCACCACTGTAAAAAGAAGTGAAAAAGTTTTAAAATCCCTTGTAGTGTATTTAATGGGTTATCAGTAGACGAAGTTGGTAATTCATTAGGTATATTATGGGATCATGTCATGCCTTACAGAGGGGTAGGGTGTGACATATTTTAGTGGTATCAAAGCTAGTTTTTAGATTCTGTTTTCACCTATAATTTGAATATTCTTTCTTCATAATACAACTGCTCAATATCATTGTTTGACACATACAGTACATTACATTATAAATATGCACTAACGGGAGGAAATCTCCTTGTGTTAATTGTTCAGGAGGTCTAAGATCCTCGAATTGACTATGAAAGAGGGTGATCATTCAGTCGATCAATCGATAGAAGCTGAGGTACAAGTTGAGGCCCCAGCTCCACAAAGTGTCGAAGGCCCAACTATACCAATTTTACCGGTACAAATTACTGCAAAAATGGCCCAGCAAATGGCCACTTTCTTCTAACAAATGGCTAATAATCTGTTAGCCCAAGCCCAAGTACAGACCCAACCCCCACAAGGGCAACATGAAATAGAGGAGAGGGAGAAACCTATGGGTCAGAGCTCAAGCAGTAATTTGAGGAAGAGAAAAGAATTTGAGGAGCCCTGAGCTCAGGGATATAACAGAGGTGGATCATCAAGGCAGAGACCACCAAGGTCCAGTCGTCGAACAACTAGAAGTTCCTACCGTGCTTGCCAATGTGAAACTTGTGGTAAAAATCATGGTGGGGTATGCTACAAGGCCATAGGAGCCTGTTATAACTGTGGAGGCATAGGACACTTTGCCAAGGACTGCACCAGTGTACGTAGAGTTGGACCACCTCCTACTACTGCTGAAGGATCAATTCAGAGCCCTGTCACCAGAGGTTCACAACCACCCAACAGAGGTAGAGGCAGGGGTAGAGGTAACCCATAAGGCAGCCAAGGCACAGTGAAACAATCAAAGCAAGACAGTGCTCCAGTCAGAGTCTACGCAATGAGACAGAGAGAAGAAGTCGAGACATCTGATGTTGTGGCTGGTACCTTCTCAACTTTTAATCAAGATGTATTTGTGTTATTTGATCCTGGTTCTACCCATTCTTATGTGAGTGCTAACATCATTGATTGCATTACTGTTCCATGTACAAAAATGAACTTTGTGGTGCTAATAACCAGTCTGTTAGGACAAGAGGTCAGGGTTAATAGAATGTATAGGGATTGTCATTTGGTGATCGAAGGACACACTTTTCTGTCTGATTTCATTAAAATGCCCTTCAGAGATTATGATATCATCTTGGGCATGGATTGGTTAGCCAGGCATCACGCCATGATTGACTGTAGATTAAAGATAGTCACTTTTGGTCGCCCTCAGTATAGTGATGTAGTAATACATGGGGGAGGCAGCTATTGTCATCAAACGTCATTTCGGCTGCACTAGCCAGAAAATGATCAGAAAGGGGTGTGAAGCATACTTGGCATATGTGGTAGGCACCCAAGTGGGGAGTCCAGCATTGAGGGACATCCCTACAGTATATGACTTTCCAGATGTGTTTCCTGATGAATTGCCAGGATTACCTCCGGAAAGAGAGGTGCAGTTTGAAATTAATGTTATGCCTGGTGTGGATCCAATCTCCATAACACCATATAGAATGGCACCAGCAGAGTTGAAGGAGTTGAAGATACAGTTGCAAGAACTACTTAAAAAGGGCTTCATCTGCCCTAGTTTGTCACCACGGGGAGTGCTAGTATTGTTTGTTAAGAAGAAGGATGGCACTCTTCGTTTATGTATTGTTTGACCTGGAATCTGCATACTTTTATGTTAGTGTTAGAATTATATGTTCTGTTGTTATTCCTTTATAGGGGAATAAATTTTGATGCATTAGTGATTAGTCCTTTAAGATAAGGATTGTGATAATAAGTGAAATTAGTTTTGAAAGAGTTATCGGCGACAAGTATTTTCTAACACAACATAAATTATAAAGCTAAACGGCAAGCCTACTTAATATAAGGCAAGAGGATGTAAAAGTAAGTTACAGTAATAAAATTGCTCTAGTTGAGGACAAAGATGTTACTGTTAGTAATTGTTAATGGATATTGTAATCAGAATAAGATTCGAATATCAGTAAATTCGAAAAGGATAAAATATCAGAAAATTTAATCTATTGGGATGTATCGTAGTAACTATGCAATGTTCTTGATATTTGTACTGTAAGCTGCAGATTATAGTACTGACTTGAGATTATTGTGTAGAGCTACGTACTACTCAATAGTACACCAAGATGAGAATAGTTGCCAACGGCATCTGTTTTGGTATAGTTTTTCCAAGACAGAATTTAATTATTAGAAATAAGTTTGAAAATCCTACTTAGGGATTCAAAACTCAAAAGTTAGAAAATTGAAAGGTTATAGTTTAGTACAAAAGGAAGTAAGTTATAGAATATTAAAAGATAAAAAGAGTTATGGAAGTAGAAATTTAAACAGTTGGTTCAGATATAACAAAGAAATGTTACGAATGTGAGGAAGACTATTGACTAGAATGGTCAAAGGACCAATGACTAGATAAATCATTCTAACATGACCTCAAGGGTCATTCAAGAAGGAACATGAATCGAAATATTAGACAGCACAATAGTAAGAGAAGATTGGTGCTATACAAACAAATTAAATGTTGTATTAGATTGTTAAAAATCTTATACAAATTCGAGGGAAAGAAGATTATACGATCATATAGAAAGGAGAAAATAAACGTATGACTATTGTAAGATGGCTATTGGGTAAAATTTCGTGGACGAAATTTATTTTAAGGGGGGGAGAATTGTAACACCCCTATGTTCGGTAGTGCATTCTACTGCTCCGGTGACTAGTGTTATCCGGACAGCTAGGATGCCTAGAACTACACTAAGATATGGATGAGGAGACATAAAATAACGAAATACAAGAAAAGAAAATACAAGAAAAACAAAGAAAAAATAATAGCAATGAAATGTAACCAAGTTAAACGAGCCGAGAACCCTAGCGATGGGTGACCGTACCGGGAAATTGCGGCGTGGATAGTTGACTAGCCCTGGACCGCGAGAAACCCTGGAAAATATTTTTAAGACTTAAATAGACATCTATTGAAGCATAAATATCATTAGAAATATCAAAGAAAAATTAATCAATTAGTACAAAGAAAAGTGAGAAATCGAAAAACGGATAAAACTCGGTGTTACCGAAAAATCGAGAATGTCACCTGAACAGGGGCATTGTGGTCATTTGACACCCCGAGTTGTCTTTTGACCTAAATATCCATTAAAAATAAATGATATTACACTTGGAAAATGCCATGAAAAATTAAATTAGCGGTACCTAATGTAAATAGCAAAAATGGAGAGTTAAATGTGGGAAAATGAAACTTATGAATAAACTAACATTAAAATTCAATAGTGCTCCACTAACTCACCAAAGTGGACTACTTAATCTTCATCTTGGACCAGCAGATTGTCATCTTCCTCAAACTCTCAAGTTCAGCCGAAAATGGAAGAAGAACCATCCACCATTGCCGTCCACCTTAGAGCTCCATGCAAGCATGATCCAAGCCATGTTTTCACTAGCTCCCTTCATTAAAAGTTGTCCATACACCTTGGGCAGTAGATAGGCAGCAAGAAGACCAAGTTTTGGAGAGGTTTTAAAGAGTTTCCAAAGTGGTAAGTATGTGTTTTTTATTATTGCTTCATTAAAGTTTGTGAGGATGTTATGGGTACTTGAATTGTGGAGAGATTTTTGGAGATTGATGTATTAAGGGAGATGTGTATTTTTGGCAGCAATGAAAACTCCTTAAGGGAAGTTTATTCTTGCTTGTAAATGGTAGATTAAAGGATTGATTAAGTGTTTATATGTATAGGAATAAATTGGATGATGTATACTAAGTATATGTGAATGTATACTTGAATTTGGAAGCTTAGAACTTTATTCAAAGTGAGGTACAAATTGGCAGCTTGAATTGTGAACCATAAAAATGTTGTTTCATGGTTTGGTTTATAGAATATTATTGTTGAATTGTTGCACTTGTTATGGCAGCTTGTGTAAGTGTATGAGGGTTTGAATTTGGACATGTAAATGAGCCATATTATGTAGTTAAATTGTGTGTAAATTGGACTTGGTAAATTCTGTACTATAAGGTGCATATTGAGTGCGGTTATAAGCTGCCAAAGTGACCAACAATGTGTTGTGAAATGTGTTTAGGTTATGGTACAAAACAGAAATGGCATGAATGTGTAACTTGGTATTATTAAATGTGTCCTTTGATTGAGTGATGGACAATGTGTAATAGGGCAGTGTGTAATTTGGCCTAGAACCTTAAGTGTGTGACTCCAATTGGTATGAGACCAATTGGAGGTGAAACTAGGCACAAAATATGCCAACTTTCATGAAGGAAGCTTACCAAAATTCTGCTTGGAAGGTAACTTGAAAAATGACCAAATTCGGATTAGTGCATTTAAGGCCTGAAAATTGACCATTTGGGCAGTAGTTAGTGTTTTAGCCATAACTCACTCAAAACGGGTCCAATTGACCTGAAATTTTTACCATTAATAGTTGAGACATATATCTACAAGTCTTATGAAGACACCAAAGCCCATGACCATAAGCAAGTCAAATAGCTTGCACAAGTTCGGGTCCAAAAACTGGCCAAACCTAAAATGACCTAAAGTGACCAATTTTGATGCACTTTGACCAGCAATAGTAAAATGACCATAACTTCGTCTAGTAAACTCAGAATGACCTGAAATTTTGCCCCGCGTGCAATAAGAGATAGATCTACAAGTTTGTAGTTTTGACCAAAAATCGAAAACCGAGGAAACTAGGTCATCCAGTTAGGTCAAATTAGTATACCGAAATTCGATAAATTGCACTAAAGTGCACTATACATGGAAATGAATTGGGTAACATGTACCAACACTAAAAGGCTATAAATGTGACATATTGGTAATATTGAAACCTAATTCACCTAGACTGCAATGAGGGTCGACATCTTAGGTTGACTAAGAAAATAATAAAATTCAATAAATTAATTATTGAACCTTATTCTTAGAGACAGTTTAAATGAGTACAGAAACACTTCAAATTGTGTGTTTCAGTTAGCAAAGACTCAGGGAAAGGGAAGGAAACACTGAGTCAGAGCCAAGAGACAGTTATCAGAAGTTTGTGCACAATAGTTATTTCTTTTGAATTTTTCAATTGAAATAAATTATGATTATTTGTATATTATTGTTTTAAATTGTGTTTGTGCACAATAGTTATTTCTTTTAAATTTTTCAATTGAAATAAATTATGATTATTTGTATGTTATTATTTTAAATTGTGTTTGTGCACAATAATTTCGATTTCTTATTTTCTACTTAAAAAATTATTTGAACATTAATGTTTTAAATTGTGTCTGTGCACAATACTTTTTATATTCACTGCTTTTACCAAAAAATTTATTTGGAGAAATAAGTTATGAATAATTTTTTATTATTTTGGCTTTGAGAATCTTATTTGGAAATTATTGTGTTGCCTACTTTACAAATGGAAATTTTGAGATGAAATGTGATTTGGGAATTGTATGAAATATTGTGATTTGGAATTGTTTTGATTCACAATTGACATGACACTGTTACTATGTTCCTCCTCCATTTATGGGGTGAGTGTGATTATGTTCCTCCCTCTTTGACTTGCCAGTCTGAGGTGAGTGTGGATGAGTACTCATTATATAGCTAGCGTCCTCCCTCACTAATTTCGATTATTGGGGTGAGTGTGTCTTGTCGTGGTGTACAACACGGCATGTGTAGAAAAATTATGTCATTGCCTAAATTGTGTTATTGATTGGCAAAAATGTATTGTTCAGTTATTTGATCAAATTGTGTTATTGATTGGTAAAACTGTGTTATTCAGTTATTTGATCAAATTGTGTTATTGATTGGCAAAACTCTATTGTTCAGTTATTTGATCAAATTGTGTTATTGATTGGAAAAACTGTGTTGCTCAGTTATTTGATCAAATTTGTGTTATATGAACTTTGTAAATTGTGAAATGGAATTGTGAATCATTTGATTTGTGAATTGTCAATAAAAGATTTATATATCGCATTTCAAATTGTTATTGTGCACCACTGAGTAAATTTTACGCAGCGATAGCTTTTTATTGCTATTGCATATAGACAAACTGACAGGGCAGCAGACTAGGCTGCTAGTACTTCAGTGAGATCATCGGGTATACTGAGTATACCATATTTTGCATTTTGTTTTATAATGTATGATCACTGTATGTATATAGTGTTCTTGGTTTTGAGCAGTTGTAAATTAAAATTGTACATTGATGTTGTAAAATAAATTGTAAATTATTTTGGGCTTGTAAAATTTGTATTATATTTCTTTTATCTCAGCCTTTGGAAATATTGAAAAATTATTATAGTTTTGAGTTGAGAAACATATTGTGTTGATTAAATGTTGGAGTTTGAGATTGAGAAATATATTTGAAGTGCTTTTTATAGGTTTTTGAAGAACTACTTTATCCAAAATACAAATGGCACTCTGACAAAATTTTTACAGAAATTATTATTTCTTCAAATGTGTTAGCTGTTTCACTTCAGTTCAAAAAAAATTTTTTTAATATCTGTAAATAGTGCTCACCACTGTAAAAAAAAGAAAACTTTTAAAATCCCTTGTAGTGTATTTAATGGGTTATCAGTAGACGAAGTTGGTAATTCATTAGGTATACTATGGGATCATGTCATGCCTTACAGAGGGGTAGGGTGTGACAATATCTCAGTTAAGAATTAAGAAAATACCAATAACTATACCAGAAGTCTCGTCCTTGTCCTTCTGTCGCATAGTGTATACTCTCATTGGAGCATCACCTTGTCCTGTTTGATTCACAGTACTCTGACTTCCAAATGTATTACCCCTACCCCTGCCTCAGCCTCTACCAACTGTTGGTAAACTCTTCGGAGTAAAAAATTGGACTGATCCTTCTGCCATGGTGAATGATCCATAACGGCATGGACTTACACAATCCTTAGCAAAATGATTAGTCCCTCCACAATTGAAACATGCTCCTATAGCTCTATAACATATGTAACATCCTCCCGGTAGCAATTCCGCACAGTCTACTGTTCCGGTGACCGGTGTCGGTCCGGACAGCTAAAACGTCCGGAAAAATATTTAAACTAAAGTGAGGGACCATAATTAACTCAAATATTAATAAGAAAAATTTAGTAAAAATTTTAGAAATAAAATACAATCAAGTCAAATGAGCCGGTGCCCAAGCGATGGGTAACCGGAGGGAAGTTGCGGTTCTCGCAACGAGGAGCCCTAGACCCGGGGAAAAATTCATAAAATAATTTTTGGGACTCCAGAGAAGGGTCATTGAGGTTCCTATGGCATTAGAATGCTAAGAAAATATTTAGAAAAATTTTTCAATCCAGATACCTAATTTTGACCCGTTAAGCCAAACGGAGGGCATTTTGGTCATTTCGCCTTCAGAGACGATTTTTGGCCGACTTGTCCAGTTGAGTAAATAATTATTATGATCTAAAATATGAATAAATATTGCTAAAAATTGAATTGAAAATGAGTAGTGATGAAAAGAAAAGAAAAATGAAATAAAAAGCAAATTATGACATCATATGATGTCATCCAACACTCTCCAACCAATCACTATTTGACAAGCAAATTAAAAGAGATTAAAATGACATAAAAAAATGAGGTAAAAATAGAACAATTCCAGCAGCCCTTCTTCTTATTCACGCACCAAAGAGAGAAACAAGAGGAAAACCACCATTAAAGCTCCAAATGAGCTTGATTCCATAGCCAACTACACCAAAACCTCACCCTCTCTTCACAAAAAATTTTCCTTATCACTAGAGCTAAATTTGGGCAGCCATTAGAAGAGAAGAAAGTGAAAGAAAGTGAAGTCAAGCTTGGGAAAATTCTGCCCTACAAGAGGTTAGTGCCTATTATGCATACATCTTTCTCTTTCCATGATTAGAGACCTAAAATAAGCAAGAATTTGTGAATTAAATGAATGGAATTTATGTGTATGTATACAATGAATTTTGGCAGCCCTAGGGAGGAACAAGATTAAGTGTTTTTGATGGACTTAGAGTGGACTAAAGATGATGTTTAAGGTATATATATATATATGTATGATGAATTGGTGTGCTAACTAAGGTAATTGGTGTAATCCTTGAAAATGAGCTAGGGTTTGGGAGTGAAACTTGGATTTAGCTTAGGAAATTGTTAGAGAACATTTTAATGGTCAATTAGTGACCATTTTAGGTAAGTTGACCATAATTTGGACTGAAATGTAGCATGGCAAAGTGAATGAGTATGCTGCCTTGTGAGTGCAGCAGGGTGACTGAAATTTCAGTCCACTTGGACTGCCATATCTTGGGCTGTGTTGGTCCAATTGGTGTTTGGCCAATTGGACATGAAACTAGGCTTATAATGGCACATTTTTGCTGAAGAAACCATGCCCAAAAGACCAAAGCAAGAGGACCAAAAGTTGGCCCCAATCCCGATACCCTGCAACAGCACCTGCAGAAATGACCAAATGAACAGTAACTGTTCATTTGGCCATAACTCACTGTAGATATGGTTAATTGACCTGAAAGTTTTACAGCAACAAGTTAAGACATAGACAAACAACTTTCATGAAGAACATCACCCCAAATTATGCCATTAACCCATTCAAATTATTGGGCAAAGTTAAGTTATCAAACCTGCAACTCTGCAGATTTTCACTTGAGCAGTAATGTTTGGATGGCTATAACTCTCTCTAGAAAACTCGGATTTAGGTGATTCTTGAACTGATGGAAACCTAAGGCATGGTAGAACATTTCATATGAAGAAAGTTAGACCAAATTATGAACTTAACTTGATCAAATTACTGACCAAAATTAGACCAAAATCTGCCAAAACCCAAAATTGCAGCATAAACAGTACACGTGAACAGTAAACTTATTTTGGCCATAACTTGAGCTACAAAACTCCAAATTGAGTTATTCAAAAAAAGAAATTCAACTAGACAAAATAAGGAACATTTTCTATGAAGGAAGTTTTGTCAAATTCCAACAGTAATTCGACCAATGAAACAGTGCAACTTCAGAGCACCAAAACCGAAAATTGGCAATTTTGCCAAAATGACCTAAGTTTTGAGAAAGTGACCAAAACTAACAAGTTTTAAATGAAGAATGTAGTAGGTTTGAAGTGCCAAAGTCAATGTACATATTTTCTATGCAAAAGTCAACATTTTAGTTGACTAATGAAGTGAATAGTGACATGAAAATTTGAAATAAGCTTGGGAATGGATTTGGTAATTGATTCCAACAAGTTTTAAATGCAAAATGTGGTACATCGGGAGTGTTAAAACCAATGTACCTATTGTCTATGCAAAAGTCAACATTTTTGTTGACCAATGAGGTGAATAGTGACACCAAAACTTGAAATTCAAAATTTGAAATTAGAAATGCATCTAGGGGACTTTAAATTGCAATTGGCAATTAATACTAGCAAGTGTAAAACTCAAAATGTGGGATCTTGTGTAATTAGAATTAATATATCCATTAAGTATAAAAAGGTCAACATTTTAGTTGACTAGTAAGGTGAATAGTAATCAAAATGATTAGTAAATTAAGATGAAGACCTAGAACCAATTCTAAGCTTAAATGCTTAGAATTGTATGACAAATATGGACTATGCATCCTAGTCAAAATTGTTAAAAAGAAATTTAGGCCATAAATTTGAAATTCATGAAATATTCATGGATTACTTGAAACATGAAAAATAAGTCACCTAATTGATGTGAATAGATAGTTAGGGCATATATGCCCATCACAAATGGAATTCATAAAATATTAGTAACTCAACTTGAAATATAAAATTTGTAATTACATAAGTAGACTCTTGAATGTATAAATGAGAAAGGAAAAATGTTTTGAATACAATGGTACATGTGAACCATTGTTTAGAATTGGGATCAATATGAATAACATAATAAATGGATAAATAAACCATATTAATGTATGAATGAGACATTAGTTCTCATTATTGTAAAGAGGAGAAGTATTTTGAGTACAATGGTATAAAAGGATAATTGATGTGAATTGTGATCATATAAATGATCAAATGAATGTATGAATTATGATTGAAATTTATCATGAAATAATGAAGTCATAAAGCACAATATATTAATATTTTAAAGTATCAAATGCCCTAGTATACCTAACAAGATTGGTTTGGATAGTTTGGTATGCCAATAGGGTATTATTTTAGCAGTACTGCGAAAGGCTTTATGCCCGTATTCATGGCTTTTATGCCGATTTCATGGCTTTTATGCCCGATTATGTGATATCATGGCTTTTTAGCCATACTGACTGCATACATGGTAGACGTTCTGCGTCCCATGGTATGACGGCCCGAGGCACCGCGGTGTCCAGTGCCAACGACCCGTTATCCAGTCCAGTCGTCTAGTATAGGTTACTTGGGCAGTCAATTAAAGTATTATTCAATTCAGACTAAGTTAAGTTAAGAATAATGAAAATCCAAAGACAATTAAATTAAGTATTGAATGAATAAGCAAAAGAGATTAGCAAAAGAAACATAACAAAAATATAAATTGTAGAACCGCATGCACTTGAAATACAATACAGATAGAATAAATTATATACCGCTAGTATTCTCGAAAAGTTATAAACTAAGCACTTCCAAAGAGGAACAAACTAGTATATAAGATCGTTGATACTAGAAATACCATACCAAATTAAATTGATTCTTGAGTATCTGAATTATCATTTATTTCTTTCTTTACTTGTATATATTATTTCTGGTTATATTATTGCACCACTAAGCAGAAATGCTTAGCGCGATGGAATTGCTTCCTCGCGCAGGTACTGAAGGTAAAACCAGTAGACTGTCGACTGAGATTTTTGGAGTCCAGATCTGCAGAAGTGTCAGAAGAGTTCAAGATTGTCACCTCCTCAAAGAATGCATGTAGATAGGGCTCATTTTATACATGTTATGTATATTGTTCATTCCTAGCACATTGTAAATTATTTGTATATCTTGTACAAAATAAACTCATGTAATTAACCTATGAATTATGGAAGCTATTCAAAGTAAGTATTTTAGTATGTGAATTGAATTTGAGTTATAATGAGATTATACTTGTGAATATTGAGATATTGAAAATCTAATGAGATTTCGAGAAACTGGATCTTGTATTGAGATACATTATGTTTGAAAATTTTGAGACTATTAAGTTTGAGAAATTGAATATATATTGAAATTGTCTTTGGCAGTTCGTAAGAACTGTTAGTCCAAATTACAAATTGACACTTTGTCGGATTATCGTTAAAATTTTTGAAATTTCCAATTTAGTTAGATTTTGATAAAAGTAAAAATAGCCTAAATCTTCAATAAAGTTTTTGAATAAATAAATCAAGGACTGTAATGAAATCAGATAAAATAGAGTGCTCCGGCACACTGAGTGGCATAACTTGCTCGGCTATACTGTAGTCGGGTAAGGGGTGTCACAACATACTCTACTATGTGGTTTACCACAAGTCTCACAAAGTCGATCCGATAGCATATTTCTGTGTCTCTGTTGAGTTTGCTGATCAGATTGGGATGATTTCTGTCTAGAAGATATACCTCTACCTGATTCGCGCAAGTTAGATCCTCCAAAATGTTTTCTTTTCTCAGAGCCACTCTAAGTAGGTTGACCAGTAACCTTTTCAGTTTTCTCTTTCTCTTGTGTACTCTTTTTCATTGCCCATTCTGATTCTATCCTTTCCAGTTCCAGGGCTTGTGAAATCAATTCAGAAAAATTCTGGTGTCGGAACCCTACCACTTACATTCTCAAGCTAGGCCTCAACCCAGCCTTAAACCTTTTACACCGGTCTCTGGGGGTGGAGACTAAGCTTCCAGCATAATGGCTTAGCCTTGAAAAGTCCTGCTCATACTTTGCTACAGTTCTATCCCCTTGCTTCAACCTTAAAAACTCTTGCAGCTTCATGTCTACATACGTATCAGGGACCCACATTTGCCGAAATTACCTTAAAAAGTCTGCCCATGTGAGGACTGGTGGCTCTACCAGACCGTAGGGGATGGTTTTCCACCACTCATATGCATTCCCTTACAGAAGTGATACTGAATATTCGAACTTCAACTCTTCAGCACACTGTAGTTTTCTGAAAACCCATTCCATCCTCTCTAACCACTGTTCTGCTTCCAGTGGATCTACTGTTCCTTTGAATTCTGTAGCTCCAAATTTCATTAATTTTTCATATTGTCGAGCCGGAGGCTGTCGTTGTGCTACAGGTGCTTGTGTCTGTGCTTAAGGTGGCACATTTTTTGCCATTTGTTGAAAGAACCCAGCCATCTGCTGTGCAAACTGAGCAGGGAACTACGGTGCTTGAGGAGGAGTTAGAGTGGCTGACCCACTCACATTCTGGAGTGCTGGGGCTTCTCTCGGGCCTCAGCCTCGACAGATTGCTCTATGGAATGATCTCCCTCTTCCATTCCGTTTTCTAGAAATTTTCTAATCTCTAATAACAAACACAAGGAGGTTGACCTCCATTAGTGCATATTCATGATGTAAATATGTCATATGTATCAAACATTTGAGCAGTTGTATTTACCGACAAAATATTTCAAATTCACTGTTTAAAATTTATTTTAAAACCTTGCTCTGATACCACTAAACATGTCACACCCTACTCCTCATAAGATGTAACATGCTCCCGTAGTACACTTAATGAATTACTGTACTTCACCTACCGGTAACCCATTAAATATACTACAAGGGATATTGAAACAATTTTCGTTCATTTTTAAATTGGTGGGAAAAATTTTCTCAGATATATAAAAAAAAACCTTTATTTAAAATCCAAATATAAATCAAATTTTTGGATATTTAAAATCTCTGCAATTTTTATAAAAATTTCGACAGAGTCCCGTCTGTATTTTGAGAAAACAATTCTTCAAAACCTGAAAATAGAAACACTCCCAATATATTTCTCAATCACAACTCCATTTGTAACCACCAAACTTCAAATCAACAGCAATAGCAACACTTCAATTCAAAATTCAAATTTCAAATCAAGAATTAATATCTCAAAACATTTCATAACTCACGCACATTGCATTTTAAATCATTAATTTACAATCATAAGTTAATATATAAATGCAAAATCTCAAAAATAATATTATTACAATTTTATCTGTACAACTGCTCAAATTACAGGGATACATATGCATACTATCATATTTACATCAAACTAAACTACCAGGGTATAGACAAATACCCATACAAAATATCTTCAATTGTGCTCCTCTCTAACTGTAGCGGCACGCTCTGCTACTATGTCCTTTTCTCTATCTGCGATAGCAAGTTAAAGCTATTGCTGAGTATATAAATACTTAGTGGTGCACAATACAACATAAAATGAAAAATATAAAACATTTATGAACAAATCATCATTCAAAAATCTCATAATCGCATTTCACAATTTTTTTTTCTCAAATCACATTTATAACAAATCATAATTTTCAAAACTTAATATAGCACAACTTGAACAAACAATTTAATAAACATAGTGTTGCCAAATAATAACACAATTTAGGCCATGACACAAAATTTCTGAACATGTCGTGTATACATCACGACAAGGCATACTCACCCCACTAATCGAAATCAATGAGGGATGTGGCTAGCTAGCTAATGAGTACTCATCCAAACTCGCCCCTCAGAGTGGAAAGCCAAAGAGGGAGGAAAGTGATCAAATATCATACTCACCCCACAAGTGGAGGAGGAACATATTAGTATTGCCATGCCAAGTGTGAATTAAAAACAACTTAAATCAAGTTATTCAAATATTTTATACAATTTACAAATCATATTTCACTCTAAACTTTTCATTTACAAAGTAGGCAACACACTATTTTTTAAATAAAATTTTCAAAGCCATAACTAAATTCAAAATCATATTGTTCAAATATTTCATACAAATTAATAATTAATTTTCCTTCCAAATTTCCATTGTAGAATAGGTAACACAACATTCTCGAAATTCATAATGAACAAACACATTCACAATGTATAACAAATCAATTTCCATTATGAAAACTATAATTTAATATTTTTGTACACAAACCTGACGTGAGTCGCCTCTAGGCCTTGACTCAGTCCCTTATACCTTCCGGGTCTTTTTCAGCTGAAACACAAAATTTATAGTGTTTCAGTATCTTATTTCCCAATAAATCCGATAATTAATTCGTAAATACTTAATTCTAGCCCCAAATATGCTTAAACTAGCATGTTTGGAAATTTTCATTTTGGAGTTACTATTCATAGTACTATTCAAGTCAATTTGTTGACTTTCTAAGGCTTAATAGGTATGGGAATTCCAACTTCACCCACACACCACATTTTGGTCACTAAATTTGTTGGTTTTGGTTGTTTACTCAAATTCTAAGTCTTTTAGGCAAATTTGCAAATTTTCAGTTTTGGTTTCTTAAGTTGCACTGTTCCATTGGTCACTTTTCTATTAGAATTTGGCAAAACTTCCTTCACAGAAAATGTTCTCCATTGTCTTAAGTTTATTCTCCTTTTGAATCACTCCAATTGGAGTTTTGTAGCTCAAGTTATAGCCGTTTGAACCATGGCTGCCAGATTAGACTTAACCCAGATTTTCTGGGCAAATTTTGGTTTTGGCAGTTTTAGGTCACAAAATTTGGGTGGCTGAATGACTTGGTTAATGGCATAATTTGGGTTTGTATTCTTCATGAAAGTTTTAGGTCTATATCTAAACTGTCCATTGGTAAAATTTCAGGTCATTTAGACCTTCCTAGCTCATGTTATGGCCAAATGAACAAACACTATTTATTTGGTCAGTTTGTACAGGGACAAAATGAGATTTTCCAAGTTTGGTCAATTTATTCACTAGGTTTTGATCACTTTTTGGGCATGGTTTCTAAATGAAAATTGTGTCATTTAGTGTCTATTTTCATTCCCAATTGGTCTTATACCAATTGGACTTGTAAATTTTCATTTTTGGTCCCTCAAAGGTAACTTGGTCATGCTGCCAGCAGCATGACCACATTGAATCCTAATTTGGTTTCAACTCCAACCATTCCAACACACTTCATTTGGTCACCATTGACCATTTCTCACTTCAAATTAGGTCCAAGACATCTTTTACCAATTTTTCACAACCGGTTCAACCCGATTTGCAATTAATTCAATATTTCTTCTGACTCCCTGACCTAATTATTTGACTGACTTAACAGTTCTTTTTCGTGATTTTCTCTTTTCCACTGTGTTCATAATAGTCTTAAGGACTACGGCATCACATTTTAAGGTTCAAAATTTGAGTTTAAATCGACTTCGCAGTCATTTCTGAGAAGGTCACCCATCGCTGTGACTCTCGGTTCGTTTAACTTCTTATGTTCTGTTCTTCTTTTTTATATTTAACCAATTGGCAATTACTAATTATTTGTGTTTATGGTTTCCCTAGTTGTCTTAAGTGTGATTCTAATCTCCTTAATTATTTGGACCGACTCTGGTCACCGAAACAGTGAAATATACTAGGCTATACTAATGGGGGTGTTACATTTCGGGTTTCGGTCCAAACTAAAAACTTGTAGGCCTATGTCTTATTGCACGCGAGGCAAAATATCAGGTCATTCTGAGTTGTGTAGACCAAGATATGGTCAATTTACCAATGCTGGACAGAATGCACTAAAATGGTAGGCTTAGGTCACTTTTGGTTTGGCCAGTTTTGGTACCTAAAATTTTGCAAGATATTTGGCTTGATTCTAGCCATTTCTGGGCTTTGGTGTCTTCATAAGAATTGTAGATCTATGTCTAAACTATTCATGGTAAAAATTTCAGGTCAATTGGACCTGTTTTGTGTAAGTTATGGTCAAAAAACTAATTGCTGCCCAAATGGTCAATTTTCAGGCTTTTAAGTCACTAATCCAGATTTGGTCAATTCTCATGTCACTTTGTGGACAGAATTTAAGTAGGCTTCCTTTATGAAAGTTAGCACATTTTATGCCTAGTTTCACCTCCAATTGGTCTCATGCCAATTGGAGTCACACACTTAAGGTTCTAAGCTAAAACATACACTACCCGATTACACATTCTTCATCACTTACTAATTACACATTCTATACTTACTAAGCTAACTCTTTCATGCCAATTCTAGTTTGTACCATACTATTAACATACTTAACAACACATTTTGGTCATTTTGGACAACTTGTAACCATTCTCAACATACACATTATAACTCATAATTTTTCAAAGTCCATTTACACAATTTAACCACATGAACATACCCCATTTACATATCCAATTCCTATCTATTATACACATATACATGCTGCCACCATAAACAACATAGTTCAATAAATCAAACCATGAAACAACACATTTCTAACCACACTTTAAAGTTGCTGATTCACCTCATGGAAAATATCTCCTTCAATTTGCTTTCAATCTTCCAAAACCAAGTGCACCATTACACATACTCTTAATATACATTATCTAAATCATTTCTATACATATAAACACTTACATCAACATCTTAAACTACCATTAACAAGTAAAAACAAACTAAATATGTTGAGTTCCCATGGATGCGGAAATGGTGTATCACTATTAAATCATCAAACTTCAAAACTTCTTCCACAAAACCACTCACTACAACATCCACTCAAAGTTTAATGAAACAAGAATGGAAAGTACATACTTATCACCTTTGAAGCCTGATCAAAACTTCACTAAACCTCCTTTGAATTGCTACCAAAATCTTCCTTGCAAGGTGAGGATTAACTTTAAAGAAGGGACTTAGTGGAAAGGATGGCTCAAAGTGGGTTGCATGGAGCTTAGAAGATTTTGGCTATGGAGTTTTTCTCCCAAGGGACTTCGGCTGGTTGGCTCAAGGAAGAAGATGAAGGAATCTTCTGCCACAAATCTAATTAATGGTCCACTTTGAAGATGTTAGTGGAGCACTAAGATAATTTTTAATATTTGTTTAATCAAATTTTTCATAATTCCCACATTTAACCTCTTTTCTTTCACTATTTAAATTATGGACCACTATTTTAGTTTTCATAGTATTTTCAAAGTTTAATATCATTTATTTTTAATGAAAATTTAGGTCAAAAGGAAACTTAGGGTGTCAATTGACCATAATGCCCGTATTCGGGTTGCTTTTAGGCTTTTTCGGTAACACCGATTTTTGTCGGTTTCTCGATTTTTCGCTTTTCTTCGTACTAATTCATTAATTTTTCTTGGAAATTTCTAATATCATTTATTTTTCAATAGATGTTTATTTAAGTCTCAAAAATATTTTCTAGGGTTTCCCGCGGTCCAAGGCTAGTCAACGGCCCACACTGCAACTTCCTAGTGCGGTTACCCATCGGTACGGTTTTGTCCGTTTAGCTTAGTTCTATTTCCTCTTTTTTATTTTTCCTTTTATTTTTTTCTTGTATTTTCCTCTATTGTATTTCACTACCTTATATCTCCACACTAATATTTAAATATAATTCCAAGCATCCTAGTTGTCCGGACAGACACTATCATCAGAACAGTAGAACGCACTACCGAACATAGGGATGTAACAATTCTCCCCCCCTTAAAATAAATTTTGTCCGTGAAATTTCAAGCAATAGCTGTCTTACAATATTCACATGTTTATTTTCTCCTTTCTATATGATCATGTAATCTTTTTTTCTTCGAATTTGTATAAGACTTTTAACAATCTAATATAACATTATTTTGTTTATATAGCACTAATCTTTTCTTACTATCGTTTCGTCTAATATGAATGACCATTATGGTCGTATTAGAATTACTTCTCTAATCATGGGTTCTTTGACCATTCTAGTCAAAAATCTTACTCACATTCATAACATTTCTTTGTTATATCTGAACGAACTGTTCAAATTTTTACTTCCACAACTCTTTTTATCTATTAATATTCTATAACTTACTTCCTTTTTTACTAAACTATAACCTTTCGATATTTTAACTTTTGAGTTTTAACACCCTAAGTAGGATTTTCAAACTCATTTCCAACAATAAAATTTTGTCCTGACATAACTATACCAATACAGATGCCGTTGGCAACTATTCTCATCTTGGTGTACTATCGGGTAGTATGTAGCTCTACACAATAATCTCAAGTCAGTACTGTAATCTGCAACTTATAGTATAAACATCAAGAACATTGCACAGTTACTATGATACATCCCAATAGATCAAATTTTCCTATATTTTATCCTTTTCGAATTTACTGATATTCGAATCTTATTCTGATTACAACATCCATTAACAATTACTAACAGTAACATCTTTGCCCTCATCTAGAGCAATTCTATTACTATAACTTACTTTTACGTCCTCTTGCCTTACATTAAGTAGGCTTGCCATTTAGCTTTATAATTTATGGTGTGTTAGAAAATACCTTTCACTGATAAACTTTTCCAAAACTAATTTCACTTATTATCACAATCCTTATCTTAAAGGACTAATCACTAATGCATCAAAATTTATTCCCCTGTAAAGGAATAATAACAGAACATATAGTTCTAACACTAATATTCAACTAAGTAGTGCTGGGATCAAACAAAAATAATTAATTATTTCTTTCAAAAATTAAGAACTTACCAGCAACGACATCCAAAGTTTGTGTTCTTTCCCCTTGGCGTATAGTGGATGCTCTAACTGATGCGCTACTATGTTTGGGTTGATTCACTATGTTATGGTTGTGAGGAGTACCAACTCTATTTCTATCTCGACCTCTACTGATTGTCTGTGAACTTTCGAGAGCAGATCGAGGTACTCTAGTACAATTTCTAACAAAGTGTCCAAGCTTTCCACAATTGTAGCAGACTCCAGAGGCCTTATGATAAATACCTCCATGTAGCTTACCACAAACATGGTAGAAACGAGTTGAATAGGAACTTCTGGTTGTTCGACAACTAGATCTTGGTGTTGTCTGCCCTGATGATCCACCTTTGTCATATCCCTGAGCTCGGGGTTCCTCAAATTCTTTTCTCTTCCCCAAATTACTGTTCGAGCTCTGACCCATAGGTTTCTCACTCTTCTTTATGTCACACTACCCTTGTGGGAGTTGGGTTTGTGCTTGAGCTTGAGCTGACAGAGTATTAGCCATTTGTTGAAAGAAAGTGGCCATTTGCTTGGCCGTTTGTGCAGTAATTTGTACCGGTAAAACTAGTACAATCAGGCCTTTGACACTCTAAGGAGCTGGGGCCTTCGACACTCTGAGTAGCTGGGGCCTCAACTTGTACTTCTGGCATCACAGACTGTTCTATTGTCTCATTCTTCTCTTCCATATCTTTTCACAGAATTTTCTATTCCTGTACAACCAACACAAGGAGATTTCTCTCCGTTAGTTCATATTTATGATGTAAATGTACTATATGTATCAAACATTTGAGCAGTTATAGTTACCGATAAAAAGATTTCAATTTCACAGTTCAACATTTACTTTAAAACTATTGCTCTGATACCACAAAACATGTCACACCTTACTCCCCTGTAAGATGTCACATGATCCCGTAGTACACCTAATGAATTACCGTACTTCGCCTACCGATAACCCATTAGATATACTACAAGGGATTTTAAAATAATTTTTGCGAAATTTAAATCATCGATTAAAATCTGGTGTTATAAAATTTTTTCAAAATTTCATCAAAGTACCGGCTGTGTTTTGAGAAAAACAGTTCTTCAAATCTGGAAAGGAAAACACTCCCAATATGTTTTCTCAAATACAACTCCAATAACTTCATTTCAACTCACAATTCAAATCTCAATAATCAAATCAATTCACTTTCAAATCAATCTCATCATAAAGAACATTTCATTGATTACAAGATTCAACATTTATATCACAATAATTTATATTTAATTACATACCAAAATATTTTACAAGAGTTTTTATACAACTGCTCAAATAATTTACATACATATTATTACATGCATACATCAAAACCTATGTACATGGGTATACTTATGATATACCCAAAGCTGATCTGAATGTGTATTCAAAGAAGCTTACTCAACTGCTCTATGCTCTTTTCACCTGCGACAGTATACAAAGCTATTACTGAGTGGTGAACTCAGTGGTGCATAACTATAACTTAAAACATAGCTCAATATACCTTAGCAAAATTATAGCAAATAATTTGGAAATCAGGATACTCATCAAATTTCAAAAATCAAATTATTCATTGCCATTAACATAAATCATTTGTATGAAATGACTTTGATCACGAAATTCAATTTATCAAATCACAACTAAACATTTAAGGTAATTCTAACAAAATCAATTATACATAAATCATAATTGAAATCACAATTCTTTACTATTCAAAAACCATTCTTTATCTCAAAAGCCATTCTTTATCTCAAAAACCATTCTTTATCTCAAAAACCATTTTTTATCTCAAAAGCCATTCTTTATCTCAAAAGCTAATCTTTATCTCAAAAACCATTCTTTATCTCACTAACTATGCAAGAATAATCCGAAAGGGCTATCTTCGGGGTGATTCTAACTCCCTATGGTCGGGGAGGTCGAATCAGATTCTAACTCCCTAGGGCTGGGGAGGTCAAATCATCGTGCACAGTACACATCACAATAATGAATCTTCCGAAAGGGCCATAACATAAAACTTAGATCTAACCTCTAATAAGAGGAGAATCTAAGCCTGTGCATGTACCATGGTAATCAAAACACAACTAACTCCATTGTCTTTTTAACAAATGAGAGAGACGGGTAATAGCCCTGTCAAGCATCTATAGTGAGATATAAAACAATATCACAATCCTTTTAGTGAGCATAAATCACAATACAATTTGATTCAAAGTCAATTCCAATATCCAATAATTTTTATGCTCATCACAATTCAAATCATAAATTTACATTTTTCCATGCAAATTGCCCATCACAATTCAAAACATGTTCTATCATAATTTTCCAAAAACATAATTTATTCAATTCACAACAATGCTTAATACTTATGGAAATACCATTTCACAAAGCTAAATTCATACATACTATAACAATTTCAATAATCATTGAATTAAATCCAATGCTTGTTAAACATAATACATAAGAAAAATATGTCATTTAATCATATGAAATATTTAGAACAAAATCAGTTAAAAACTAGTTGTGCATAAACCTGATTTGAGTCGCTCCTAGGCCTTGACTCAATGTTTTTTATGCTTCTCAATATCCTTATCAACTGAAACACGCAATTTGAAGTGTTTCAGTACTCAATGAATTTGTTTCCAACCATAAAATCCAATATCTAAATTTTCTTGGTACTATTCCCTTCAATTCATTTAATTAGTCAACTTATAATGTTGACCCTTAATGCACTCTAAGTGAGTCAATTCCAATATTACCAATATGTCACATTTTATAGCCCTTTAGTGTTGGTATATGTTACCAAATTCATTTTCAAGTGTATTGCATTTTATTGCAATTTACCGGATTTCGGTGTACTACTTTGACCTAGCCGGACGACCATGTTTCCTCGATTTTCGGGCTTTAGTCTAAACTACAAACTTGTAGGTCTATGTCTTATTGCATGCAGGGAAAAATTTCAGGTTATTCTGAGTTGTGTAGACCAAGATATGGTCAATTTACCAATGCTGGATAGAATGCACTAAAATGGAAGGCTTAGGTCATTTTTAGGTCACTTTTGGTTCGGCCAGTTTTGGTACTTGAAACTTTGCAAGCTATTTGACTTGGTTTTGGCCATTTCTGAGCTTTGGTGTCTTCATAATAATTGTAGATCTATGTCTAAAATATTCATGGTAAAAATTTCAGGTCAATTGGACTTGTTTTAAGTAAGTTATGGTGAAAACACTAACTCCTGCCCAAATGGTCAATTTTCAGGCTTTTAAGTCACTAATCCAGATTTGGTCAATTCTCATGTCACTTTGTAGATAGAATTTAGGTAGGCTTCCTTCATGAAAGTTAGCACATTTTGTGCCCAGTTTTACCTTCAATTGGTTTCATACCAATTGGAGTCACACACTTAAGGTTATAAGCTAAAACATACACTGCGCTACTACACATTCTTCATCATTTACCAATTACACATTCTATACTTAACAAGCTAACTCTTTCATGCCAATTCTGGTTTGTACCATACCATTAACACACTTAATAAAACATTTTGGTCATTTTGGATAGCTTGTAATCATTCTCAACATACACATTATAACTCAGAATTTTCCAAAGTCCATTTACATAATTTAACTACATGAACATACCCCATTTACATATCCAATTCCAATCTATTATACACATATACATGCTGCCACCATAAACAACATAATTCAATAAATCAAACCATGAAACAACACATTTCTAACCACACTTTAAAATTGCCGATTCACCTCATGGAAAATATCTCCTTCAATTTGCTTTCAAGCTTCCAAAACCAAGTGCACCATTACACATACTCTTAATACACATTGTCTAAATCATTTCTATACACATAAACACTTACATCAACATCTTAAACTACCATTAACAAGTACAAATAAACTAAATATGTTGAGTTCCCATGGCTGCTGAAATGGTGTACCACTATTAAATCATCAAACTTCAAAACTTCTTCCACAAAACCACTCACCACAACATCCACTCAAAGTTTAATGAAACAATAATGGAAAATACACACTTACCACCTTTGAAGCTTGATCAAAACTTCACTAAACCTCCTTAAAATTGCTACCAAAATCTTCCTTGCCAGGTGAGGATTAACTTTAAAGAAGGGACTTAGTGGAAAGGATGGCTTAAAGTGGGTTGCATGGAGCCTAAAAGATTTCGGCTATAGAGTTTTTCTCCCAAGGGACTTCAGCTGGTTGGCTCAAGGAAGAAGATGAAGGAATCTTCTGCCACAAATCTGATTAATTGTCCACTTTGAAGATGTTAGTGGAGCACTAATATAATTTTTAATATTTGTTTAATCAAATTTTTCATAATTCCCACATTTAACCTCTTTTCTTTTACTATTTAAATTATGGACCACCATTTTAATTTTCATGGTATTTTCAAAGTTTAATATCATTTATTTTTAATGGACATTTAGGTCAAAAGACAACTCGAGGTGCCAATTGACACAATGCCTGTATTCGGGTTGCTTTTCGACTTTTTTGGTAACATCAATTTTTATCGGTTTCTCGATTTTTCGCTTTTCTTTGTACTAATTAATTAATTTTTCTTGGACATTTCTAATATAATTTATTTTTCAATAGATTTTTATTTAAGTCCCAAAAATATTTGCTAGGGTTTCTCGTGGTCCAAGGCTAGTCAACGACCCACGTCGCAACATCCCGATGCGATTACCCATTGGTACGGTTTTGTCCGTTTAGCTTTGTTCCATTTTCTCTCTTTTATTTTTCCTTTATTTTTTTATTGCATTTTCCTCTATTGTATTTCACTACCTTATATCTCTACACTAATATTTAAATATAATTCCAAGCATCCTAGGTATGCAGATGGATCTTTATTATCAGCTTGAGAAACGCCTTTACGAACATAGGGGTGTTACAGTATCACATAGGGCAAGAAAGCACTAGAGGTGATAGTGTAGGTCTTCTATTGGTGAACCTACAAACTGGGTTTATTGAATCATTTGGAGCCATGCTGGTTTTAATTCAAAGTTGTTGGCTTCCACTATGGGTCTAATGACACTGGGCTGAAATCCTTGGATAAATGGAGCTCCGTAATCTCTCAAGAGTCATGGACTGTCATTATTATCGGCCATGGTTGGGATTTCAGGATCTCCTTGACCATGCTCTTGATGCTTCCTTTCCCTCCTGATGGCTTTCAGAGTTCTGTCTATTTCTGGATCACAGTCCAAAATTTCTTCTAGCTTTATTCTGGTCATATACCAGATCGGGCACCTGAAAGAAAAGAAAAGAAATACAACCAGTAAAATAAAATAAAATAATAAATATAATTGCCTAAATCAGCTAAATCGCCTATCGCTTGATATTACTAAAATCGAAAATTACCCCGCAAAGGCGCCAAAAACTTGTTTCTCTATTTTGCAATCACCGCAAGTGCACATGTCGCTAACAAGTAATAAAGTGATAAGTAGAGTATCATTCCCACGAGGAATTTTGTTTAACAAGTACCAATCTACACAGAAATCTTGACTGTCTAGGCTATTGAATACTTAGGGAATGAAGTTTGTTAACTTTAAACACTAAAATGATAAACTTAAAATGAAATGATTTATTTGAAGCAATTCAAGAATTAAGATTTCACACTAGAATTTTACTAGGGATGTTATCTCGTTTATTTACTAAATTGAGGATCATTTTCCTTGATGGAAATCAGTCTAAGTTGTCCTCAATCCTTTCTCAAGGCATCTAGGGTGTATTCTAATTAACTTGAACCCTACTTTCATGGTGATCAAATTAATTAAAATCCTTTAAGACCTTTGACCAATTTTTAGGTTCCACAAAGGTATCAGCCTATGTCTAGGTCAGAATTCCTAAGTTCAAGATCTTGATTTTGTAATGTTAATCTTCACTTTTCAGTCCTTCAATTAACATCTACAATCATAACTAATTGGGTACCGACACATAGCATGCATTAAGATAGCAAGAAATTAAATCAAGAAACGAATCTCAAATCCAATAAATAAAACTCAGTGTTCATCCATAATAATAATTACAAGAGCTACTCTCCCAAATCCAGAATAATAAAACTACTCACTCATGGTGAGTTCAGCAAATGTCATGATAAAAATTAAAAAATAATAAAAAGAGAGTTATGCAAAAGAAATAAAATAATAAAAATATGTCTTAGGAGATGAAACGAAGGAACCAAAGAGAGTTTAGAGCTTTGATCTTGTGGAGCTTCAGCTGGAAAACTTCTTTTGCTACTGATGTAGAGCCTGACAACAGCAACCTTCAGCAGCAATTCCGATGACAATGACCGACCTCCTTTTCTGATGTTTTCTTTTCTATTTATATTGGTTGCTCTAGGGTTAGGTCATTTTGACTCCAAAAGGCTTCAGGAGTCTCGTCCGAATTAGAAAACAGAAGGGGAATTTGAGTCAGAAAATAGGCTACAGAACGGCCCGTGTGTCACTACACGAGTCCCGCAAAGTAGGGCCGTGTAACTTGCTGGAGGAGAATCGCGCGGTCTTGTTTTGGCACAGAAAGTTACACGGGTCTGTGCTAACTATACGGGCCTAATTACACGGGTCGTGCACTGTTGTTCCCATAAGGTTCTTTAAGCTTGCGCTCGGTAGAGACTTACACGGATCCCTGCAGATTACACGGGTCTACTTACACGACCAGTGTACTTGTGTTTCTCATCGATTCTCTTCTTCTGGCAGAGAATTACACGGGTTGGGGCCTTGTTTACACGACCCATGTACTTTGTATCAGCAGTAATTCTTTGTCTTTTTACCTCTCCAAGCTTTCCTTTGCACTCCCATCCTTTGGGGCTTCACCCAAACACATGAAATAATGCAGAAAACATGGAATTAAGGGCTTGGCAACAGAATTTATGAAAACTAATAAAAACAACTACTATACATGAAAATACTTGCCTAATTGCTATGATTTAGAATACAAATGTGCTTAAAAACATCTATACAATTCAAGTGTATCAATGATAGGCACTTATACATGATAAGTAGGCCGAACCAGTGGCATTTATGACAAGCACATGGAGTTTACTTTTGTCAATGCATTGTCATAAATCATATCAGTGCATATAATCTCTAAACCTAAGATAGCACAGTTATCTTTTATATAAGTAGTTTGAGTTTGATACTGCTTTCATACTTGTACTGTGTATGGGTATATGGGCATGTGTTGGCTCCTACTAGTTATATATGGAGGTAGGTGTTGATCAAGATGGAATCTATTCCTCTAAGTAAATAGGGATAAAATCCTATGTTCATTTAATTGTTCTTGATGTTTCAAGTACCTAGCCAGGACAGATAGATTTAATCAGAAAAGAGTTTCTGATGAGAAAAAAAAGATCTTTTAATCAAGAACAGGAATTAAAAGAGAACATAATATTCATAGCAAATGGGGTTTGACATGTCACACCTTACTCCTCATAAGATGTAACATGTTCCCATAGTACACCTAATGAATTACCGTACTTCCCCTACCGGTAACCCATTAAATATACTATAAGGGATTTTAAAATAATTTTCATTCATTTTAAAATTGGTGGATAATTTTTTTTGTTCAGATATTAAAAACCTTTATTTAAAGTCCAAACATAAATCAAATTTTTAGATATTTAAAATCTCTGCAATTTTTAAAAAAAATTCAGCAGAGTGTCATCTGTATTTTGAGAAAACAGTTCTTCAAAACATGAAAAGAAAGACACTCCCAATATATTTCTCAACCACAACTCCATTATTTAATTTTATTTCACAAATCAGAACAAGTAACTCAATACACTGTTTAAATTAAATCAATTATTGAAACATCTCATTAAGGTAACAAAATTAATATTTACATTTATGGGAGTATTAAAAATTTAGTAGTACAAAACTTTATGAGTACATAAAATCTCAAGATAATATTACAATAATTTGTATTTGATTACAGTCTAAAAATATATTACAAAAGAGTTGATACAACTGCTCAAATGAAATTACATACATATAATTATAGAATTACATCAAAATCTAATGTACAAGAGTATACCTATGATATACCCAAAGATAGTTTCACAGTGTCTTTCAGTAATCTTACTCAGCTGCTTTATATTTTCTTTCACCAGCGACAGCATACAAAGCTATCGCTGAGTAGTGAACTCAGTGGTGCAGAAACTAATAATTTAAAACTTAATACAAGTTATGCTTGACAATTCATAACAAATAAAAATTTAAAATTTCAAAATTCTTCAAAATTCATGACATTCAGAAATCAATATTTTCATTCATGCAAATTATTCATTTGAACAACATTTTGATCAAATAGTAACTATTTATCTATATTTCTCTTAAATCCTGAAACAAAACAAAAAGGAAATTTGAAATCATTGACATTATTTATTTCAACCACCATTTATCAAACTATACATAATTTAAAGGACATTGCCAATAATTTACACAGTTGAACCCATGACCCAAAATTCATAATAGATGCCGTGTTGTACACCATGACGTTTCAAACTCTCCCAATAACTGAGGCTAAAAGGGAAGAACAAAGACTAGCTAGTATATATGAGTACTCATCTAAACTCTTCCCCAACTGGCAAGCCAGAGAGGAAGGAACTCACCCCATCTAGTGGAGGAGATATCTCACTAGACAAGGTAATGAGAATTCAAAACATATTTCCATGTCAACTGTGGTTTCAAATCATATTCAAAACAATTCCTATTTACAAAAGTGTTTACAAACCATTACAATATTTAATCATTATAAAATCATGCTCAAGATTGGCAACACATTAAGCTTAAAATTTACAATCCTAAAACCCATGCAATAAGTCCTTAAATACATAAGAAAATTTATATTTAATTTATACAATTTCATTCAACAAGTTAAAATTCTCAATACAACAAAAATCATAAATCATACAATAAATTTATTCAAATCAATTTGGAAGTGAAAAATAACAAAAGAGTTAGTTGTGCACAAATCTCTTATCTAGACTTGTCTTAGTTCCATTCCTCCTCCTTCCTTGGAGGGCTCCTTTACCACAAAAACACATAACTAGAGTGTTTCAATATCTATTCAATTCATTTCTAATAAATAAATTCAATAACTAAGTTTTGTACACTTACTTTATCCTACAAAATTGAATCCTTTGTACTTAGTATAATTGTGGCTACTATTCATTTGACCATTTGGTCAAAATATTGACTTTTTCATACTAATTAGATATGCTATGTAACACCCCTTGTCCGTCTACAGTATAGCCGAGCAAGGCATGCTACATTGTGTGCCGGAACACCTAGTATGTGATTATCTTATTTCCTGAGCTCAATTTAATTTTAAGAAGTCTTTTATGTAATATTCATATCATGATGATACTATTTTGATATTTTAGTAAAATCAGTGTTTCAAAAATGGTGATAAAAATTTGGCAAGGTGCCATCTGTATTTCGGACAAACTATCCTTCTAAACCTGTTCAAAACAGTTCAATATGATAATATCAAAATCTCAACTATTTCACAGTCTCAATATTTAAATACAGTCTATTGATTTTTACAATATGTAAATACTTTTAAAATACAATCCATTATAACTTAAATACATTTAGATACTCTCCATGTTATTTAATATGTACAAAATATTACAAAATACAGGGCCAAATTTCAAATACAACAGAAGTACAAAATACAAGATATCCTAAGTCCTACCATATATGCAATGCAGTGCAGATGACTCTGGTCTCTTGTGTAGATCTGATGTCTTACCCGGTTGTAGGTCTGCTGGGCTCCCCAGCTGTGTTTCCAATACCTACGCATTACAAAAGCAACGCGCTAAGCAATTTTGCTTAGTGGTGTCAAATATAAAGAAATATACACTAAAATAAAGTAAATGAACTAATTACGAATTTATAACATCGACATTCTTTGCAGTTGCTGTTTATACTTTTATTTGCTAACATTTCAATTTTTACTAATTTTGGTGGTGCTGTATGTTAGAAGACTGGATTTAGCTATTTGAATTTAATAGTACTTGAATTACTGCCCGTGTAGCCTATACACTGAGCAAACTGGATAATCGGATATACTGGCACTGGGTACCTAGTACCTCGGGTCGTTACACCATCGGTCACAAAGTGTCTCCCGGTGTGCAAATAGTGTGGCTAAAAAGCCATATAATAAATCTGGCGATAAGCCAAGTATAATAACATAATGCATATAGCCGTAGGCTATTAAAGTCACAGTGCAGTATAATAAGCTGTAAAAGTATAGTATGGCATGCAGCCATTTATAAAATAGCTGTCAGAATCCTATTGGCATGCCAACCTATCCAAACTAGTCAACTAGGCAAACTAGGGCACATTATAAATTAATTGTTTAATTTTTCAATTTTTAGAGTTTACTAGCTATTATGTAATTCATAAGTCAATGCATATGTTGACCTTTTTAGGTACTATGGATAAGTTGTTTCTAGCATCAACATGTCACAAATTGTAATTCAATATGCTGCCAATATAGTGCAATTTACCATTTTTAGAAATTGGCATTCATTGCCAAATTGCTTCGAGCATCATTGTATGTAAATGTCAAATTCTCAATTTTTGTGTGCTAGATTGGTCTAGCTTAAAGTCCTATTTCTCTTGGTTTTTAGCTTCTAGTCAAAGACGCAAAATTGTAGCTCTATGTCTTATTGCACTTGAGGAAAAATTTCAAGTCATTTTGAGTTGTATAAACCAAGATATGGTCAATTTACTAAAGCTGGACAGATTGCACCTTTAGTGCAAAATTTGGTCACTTTTAGGTCACTTTTAGTTCTGGCAGTTTTTGTACCCAAAATTTTGCAAGCTATTTGACTTGGTTCTGGCAATTTCTAGGCTTTGGTGTCTTCATAAGAATTGTAGCTCTATGTCTAAGCTATCCATGGTAAAAATTTCAGGTCAATTGGATCTGTTTTGAGTGAGTTATGGACATCCTTGTGATTACTATTCATATGATCAAAAATCTGGGTTGCAAGGTTGCCATTCCGAATTTGGTCATTTTTAAGGTCAGTTTCTATGCAGAATTTTGGCAATATTTCTACATGAAAGTTGGCCTATTTGGTGTCTATTTTCACTCCCCATTGGCCTCATACCAATTGGGTCCACAATTTTGCACTTATAACCTAATTTATGTACTGCTATCAATACACAACCTACACAAGACACTTACACTTCCAATTTGACATTCCTTCTCCTCCTCATTACTTCATTATTCATGCATAGCACTTCTACAAATATTAAATGCAACTCTAGCAAGCAATTTTGGGCAGAACATTCAAGTGCTCAATTCACACAATTCACCATTAAAGTCCAACATTCAATTCCACCGAAATACAATATGCCTCAACACTAATATTTCACATATACATCCATGACAACTACACATGCTGCCCACTATTTAACACCATCACATTTCATCTATAATTCACATAAACTCACATACAAATTCATGATTTATTAGGCTACCAATCATGGTAGTTTACCAAAGTATCAAGACCCATTTTCAAACCCTTAATTCAAGCACTAACATGCACATCATTGGATATTAACTTACTACCACTTCCATTTGAGTTAATCAACCTTAATTTCCATCCACTAGAGGTAAGAAAAACTCTAACACTACAAACCCTTATGGCTGCCGAAATTGGCTCAATTCCAATACTCAACATTTCTACATATTTTCTTCACCAAACAACATCCCTTAACGCAAGCATTACTTTCACTAAAGAAAGGAAAAGAATTGGACACTTACTTCTTTTGTAGTTTGCTCAAACCTCACTAAACTTCTTCTTTTTTTTCCTACCAATTTCTTCCCCAAGATGAGTATGCAAGGTTTAATGAATGAACCAAGTGGAAAGAGTGGCTAGATCAAGGTTGCATGGAGGAAAAGCTCATTCGGCCATGGAGTCTTTCATGGAGAACCAATTCGGCTGATTTGTTCTTGAGGTTGAAGATGACCCATTTCTACCCACTATTTATTATTTTTTTGTCTCTTATAATGTAGTTAGTGGAGCACTAAACAATGGTTTAGTGTTTAATTATACTAAGTTTCATATTTGCACATTTACCTCATTTCTTTCACTATTTACAAATTGTATCACAATTTAATTTTTCATGACATTTTCTTAGTGTGATATCATTTATTTTTAATGGATATTGAGGTCAAAACACAACTCTGGGTGTCAAATGACCAAAATTCCCCACTTCGGGTTATACTCCTGATTTTTCAGTAACACCGATTTTTGTCTATTTCTCGATTTTTCATTTTTCTTTATACTGATTTATTAATTTTTCTTTGATAATTCTAGTCTCAATTATATTTCAATAACCCTTACTTACGTCCCAAAATTTAATTCCGAGGGTTCCCTGTGGTCTTGGGGTCGGCAACGGCCTTTCCGGTGCGGTTACCCATCACTGCGGTGCCGGCTCGTTTAACTTAGCTTCATTTTCTCTTTCATTTTTTCTTTGATTTTTCTTGTATTTTCTTTTTATTTATTTCATGATTATATGTCTGTTAACTATTACCAAAGTGTAGTTCCAGACATCCTGACTTACCTGGACTGATATTTGGCCACTAGAGTAACAGAACGTACATAATATGTACAGGGAGGATGTTATAACTCTTCCCCTCTGAATAAAAATTTTGTCCTCGAAATTTACCTGATGTGAAGAGCTGAGGCAACTGTTGCCTCATTGTCTCCTCGCTCTCCCATGTTGCCTCTTCCGTGTTGTGGTGTCTCCATAGGATTTTTACTAGTGGAATTGTCTTGTTTCTAAGCTCTTTTAACTCTCGTGCCAAGATTTCAATTGGTTCTTCTTCATATGTCAGGTTAGGTTGTACAACAATTTCTTCTGCTGAGATGACATGTCAAGGATCTGATCTGTATCTTCTGAGCATCAAGACATGGAACACATTATGTATCTTGTCCAGATCAGGTGGTAAGGCTAATCTGTAGCTACTAGTCCCACACGTTCAATCACTTCATATGGGCCAATGAACCTAGGGCTTAATTTTCCCTTTTTTCCAAATCTTAACACTTTCTTCCATGATGATACTTTGAGAAATACCTTCTCATCAACTTCATTCTCAATGTCCTTTCTTTTCAAGTCAGCATAAGATTTTTGTCGGTCTGAGGCAACTTTCAAATTGGCCTTTATCAGTTTCACCTTTTCCTCTGCCTGTTTTATCAGGTCTAGACCCACTAGCTTATCTTCACCCAATTCAGTCTAACATACAGGTGTTCTGCATTTTCTCCAATATAGTGCTTCATAGGGTGCCATTTGTATGCTAGCTTGATAGCTATTACCATATGCAAATTCTGCCACCGGAAGGTATCTGTCCTAGCTTCCCTCAAACTCAATAACACAACTCCTCAGCATATCCTCAAGGACCTATCACATATATTCAGTTATTACTATCATTATTATTAGTTTATTGTTTGCAATAACTCAATGCGTTTTAAATTTTTACTTGGATTATTCTTTCTGACTGTCAATCCATCTGAGGATGAAAAGCCATACTAAAATGGAATTGTGTGCCCAAGGATTCCTGTAATTTCTTTCAAAATCTAGATGTAAATCTCGGGTCTCTATCAGATATAATGGAAAGCGGAATTCCATGTAGTCTAACTATCTCACTGATATACAATTCTACTAGCTTTTCCAGTGAGTAGTCAGTTCTGACTGGTAGAAAATGTGCTAATTTGGTCAACCTATCCACAATCACCCATATTGCATCATGCTTCTTCTGAGTGAGAGGTAGACCACTAACAAAGTCCATAGTGACTCGGTCCCATTTCCATTCAGGTATGTTTATGGGCTGTAATAAACCTGATGGAACTTGATGTTCTGCTTTGACTTGCTGACATGTCAAGCATCTAGTTACATAGTTAGTTATGTCCTTCTTTATACCGGACCACCAGTATCGAAGTTTCATGGTACATTTCTGTGCTTCCTGGGTGCATAGCATACACACTGTTATGTGCTTCTCTCAGAATACTGGTTTTCAACTCTTTATCATCTGGTACACATACTCTTTCTTTATAGTACAGGCACCCATTTTCTTTCACTTTATATTCAGTTTCCTTTCCCTCAGTGATTTTTCCCATAACAGCTATTAATTTCTCATCTGTCTTCTGCACATCCTATATCTGTTGTAACACATTCGGCTTCACTTGCAACTCAGCCAAAGTAACTCCATCATGAGTTAAGGATAGTTGGGCATTCAGAGATCTTAATGCTACAATAGATTTTCTGCTTAAAGCATCAGTGACTACATTTGCCTTCCCAGGGTGATAGTCAATCATACAATCATAATCTTTCAGGAATTCAATCCATTGCCTCTGTCTCAAATTAAGTTCCTTCTGGGTTGGCAGATACTTTAAACACTTATGGTCTGTGTATATGTAGCATTTTTCTCCATACAAGTAATTCCTCCATATCTTCAATGCGAAGATAATTGCTACTAACTCCAAATCACGAGTAGGGTAATTCTTTTCATGTTGCCTTAACTGCCTGGAAGCATATGTGACCACTTTCCCTTCTTGCATGAGTACACACCCTAACCCATTATGTGAGGCATCACTGTAGACTATAAAGTTTTTTCCTGACACTGGCTGTGTTAACACTGGTGCCTCTGTCAACATAGCCTTCAACCTCTCAAAACTGGCTTAACACTTATCATTCCAGTCAAATTTCATATTTTTGTGTAGTAATTTGGTTATTGGAGCAGCTATCAGGGAAAATCCCTTTACAAATCTTCTATAATATCCAGCTACCCCCAAAAAACTTCTAATCTCAGTTGTATTTCTGGGAGGCTTCCATTCCATCACTGCTTCAATCTTCTTGGGATCTAACCTAATCCTTTCAGCTGATACTACATGTCCAATGAATGAAATCTCATTCAACCAGAACTCACACTTGGATAATTTGGCGTATAGTTTCTTCTCTTTTAGAGTCTGCAGAAAAATTCTCAAATGCTCATCATGTTCTGTTTTATCCTTGGAATACACCAGGATGTCATCAGTGAAGACCACTATGAACCGATCTAAGTATGGATGGAAGATACGGTTCATAAGGTCCACAATTGCTGCTGGAGCATTTGTTGACCCAAATGGCATCCCCAGAAATTCATAATGCCCATATCGGGTTCTAAATGTAGTCTTAGGCACATCTGCATCCTTAACCCTTAGCTGATGATACCCTGATCTGAGATCAATCTTAAAAAACACACCGGCTCCCTTCAACTGATCAAACAGATCGTCAATTCTAGGTAACGGATACTTGTTCTTCACTGTTACTCTGTTTAACTGCTGGTAGTCAACATATAACCTCAGTGTCCCATCTTTCTTCTTAACAAACAGTACCGGAGCTCCCTACAGTGACACACTAGGGCATATGAACCCCTTGTCTAGTAATTCTTGCAGCTGGATTTTTAACTCTTTTAATTCAGCAGGTGCCATCCTATACGGAGCAATTGAAATCAAAGCTGTACCAGGAATAATCTCAATAGCAAATTCAACTTCCCTATCTAGTGGCAAACTAGGCAATTCCTCAGGAAATACTTCAGAGAAATCCCTTACTCTGGATATGTCAGACAAGTTAAGTTTACCCTGCCTAGTGTGAACCACGTGTGCCAGATAGGCCTCACACCCTTTTCTCAACCATCTCCTTGCAACTATAGCTAAGATGACATTGGACAAGAAATCTATGCTTTCACCCACAACTGTTATTTCTTCGTTCTCAGCAGTTTTCAGAGAGATTTTCTTCAATTTACAATCTACTATTGCCTGATGATGGGATAACCAGTCCATTCCCAAAATCACATCAAACTCATGGAAAGGCAGTTCGATTAAGTTTGCTGAGAACTCTTTTCCTTAAATCTTCAATGGACAGCCCTTATACACTTTGTTTACTACCACACTGTGGCCCAGCCGATTTGTGACCATGATGTCTTGGTCACTTTCCTCTACTGGTATTCCCTTTTCTATGGGCAGCTTGATACAAATATATGAATGAGTAGATCCAGGATCCACTAATGCATGCACAAAAGTATTATAGAGGAGGAACGTACCCTTGATGACATTTAGAACATCCTGTTCCTCCTATGCCCTTATAGCATAGGCTTTGGCTGGTTTTCTACCTTCTGCTCTCTCCATAGACTCTGATACAGGTTTCTATAAAGTACCAGTTGCCTTAGCCTTACCCAGCTTTCTGCCCCTTGGAGCTGGAGGGGCAGGCCTAACAGTTGATACTGGAATGGATGTAGCAGTTCTGCGAGGACAATCTCGGACTAGGTGGTCTGTAGATCCACACCATAAACAAGCACCTATCATCCTCCAACATTCACCCTTATGCCATTTTTGGCAATGTGGACAAGCAACAGATACTGTTGGGGCTGGTCTCCTGAACCCTATCCCTAGAGAGCTAGCCATTAAAGAGGTGGATTGGCCTCTCCTCGGTGCAAATTGAGATTTGTGCCTCTGTGACTGACCCTGACTTGGTGCTCTACGGAAACTCTGAGTAGGCAAACCTCTGAATTTCTTACTAAGGGTAAAAGATGTACTGGTCTGACCCTGACCTCTTTTCTACTGTCTGTCCCTTCTGTTATACTCATTCATTCTAACTTTTTCATCCTTTAGTGTAGCTTCCACTAACTTGGCAAACTCTGTAATCCCCAAGGCTGTAATCATTACTTTAATGTTATCATTGAGTCCTTTCTCAAATCTCTTGCATCTCTTGGCCTCATTAGGTACTATTTCCCACCCATAGTGGCTCAGTCTGACAAATTCTCTTTCATATTTAGCCACTGTCAGCTGTCTCTGGCGTAGGGTAATAAATCCCTTCTTTTCTCTTTCAGGTATACACTGCCCACATACTTCTTTCTGAACTCAGTGAGAAGGAAATCCCTTGTTAATTGTTCTGGTGGCACCTCACTAGTTACTGTATCCCACCATTGGCATGTATCATCTTGCAATAGTGATACAGCAGTTTCCAAATTTTGCTCTGGAGTACAATGAAGTTATTTCAAGACTCTTCCAGTTCTATCCAATCAATTTTCAGCTGTGATAGAATCATCTTCCCTTTTACCCAGAAAATCCACTGCTTCGAACTTCCTGAGTCTCTCCATGTGAGATTTCTGATGTGGAGGTGGTGGTGGTGGCATAACTCCTACCATCTGTCTAAAGAACTCAGCCATTTGCTGAAATGTGGCTGGTGCATTTGATACTGGTGGAGCAAGTTCCCTCCTGTCTCCTGGTTCAGTCATAGATGGAGCATGACACTCCACCTCCTCATCGACCGCTCTCTACGATGTGGAGTCCATATTCTGATCAAAATAAAAAATCAAAAGATCTGTGTTAGAGTCATCATAACACTTACAATATAATGCATGATATGCAATCTATCTAGGTCCAGAAACGCCTAAACCGTGCTCTGATACCACTAAATGTAACACCCCTCGCCCGTCTACAGAATAGCCGAGCAAGGCGTGCCAGAACACCTAGTCTGTGATTATCTCATTTCCGGAGCTCAATTTAATTTTAAGAAGTCTTTTATATAATATTCATATCATGCTGATACTATTTTCATACTTTAATAAAATCAGTGTTTCAAAAATGGTAATAAAAATTTGGCAAGGTGCCATCTGTATTTCGGACAAACTATCCTTCCAAACCTGTTAAAAATAGTTCAATATGATAATATCGAAATCTCAACTATTTCATAGTCTCAATATTTCAATACAGTCTATTGATTTTTATAATATGTAAATAGTTTTAAAATACAATCCATTATAACTTAAATACATTCAGATACTCTCCATGTTATTTAATATGTACAAAATATTACAAAATACAAGGCGGAATTTCAAATACAATAGAAGTACAAAATACAGGATATCCTAAGCCCTACCATGTATATAATGCAGTGCAGATGACTCTGGACTCCTATACAGATCTGATGTCTTACCCGATCGTAGGTCTGCTGGACTCCCCAACTGTGTCTCCAATACCTACGCGTTACAAAAGCAATGTGCTAAGCAATTTTGCTTGGCGGTGCCAAATATAAAGAAATATATACTAAAATAAAGTAAATGAACTAATTACGAATTTATGACATTGAAATTCTTTGCAGTTGCTGTTTATACTTTTATTTGCTAACATTTCAATTTTTACTAATTTTGGTGGTGCTGTATGTCAGAAGACTGGATTTAGCTATTTGAATTTAATAGTATTTGAATTACTACCCGTGTAGCTTATACGCTGACCAAACTGGATAACCGGATATACTGGCACTGGGTACCTAATACCTCGGGCCATCACACCATCGGTCACAAAGTGTCTCTCGGTGTGCAAATAGTGTGGCTAAAAAGCCATATAATAAATCTGGCGATAAGCCAAATATAATAACACAATACGTATAGTCGTAGGTTATTAAAGTCGCAGTGCGGCATAATAAGCCGTAAAAGTACAATATGGCATGAAGCCATTTACAAAACAGCTGTCAGAATCCTATTGGTATGCCAACCTATCCAAACTAGTCAACTAGGCAAACTAGGGCACGTTATAAATTAATTGTTTAATTCTTCAATTTTTAGAGTTTACTAGCTATTATGTAATTCATAAGTCAATGCATATGTTGACCTTTTTAGGTACTATGAATAAGTTGTTTCTAGCATCAACATGTCACAAATTGTAATTCAATATGCTGCCAATATAGTGTAATTTACCACTTTTAGAAGTTGGCATTCATTGCCAAATTGCTTCAAGCATCATTGTATGTAAATGTCAAATTCTCAATTTTGTGTGCTAGATTGGTCTAGCTTAAAATCCTATTTCTCTTAGTTTTTGGCTTCTGGTTAAAGACGCAAAATTGTAGCTCTATCTATTATTGCACTCGGCAGAAAATTTCAAGTCATTCTGAGTTGTATAGACCAAGATATGGTCAATTTACTAAAGCTGGACAGATTGCACCTTTAGTGCAAAATTTGGTCACTTTTAGTTGTGGTAGTTTTGTTACCTGAAATTGTGCAAGCTATTTGACTTGGTTTTGTCTATTTTTGGGCTTTGATGTCTTCATAAGAATTGTAGCTATATGTCTAAGCTATCCATGGTAAAAATTTCAGGACAATTGGACCTGTTTTGATTGAGTTATGGACATCCTAATGATTACTGTGCATATGGTCAAAAATCTAGGTTGCAAGGTTGCCATTCCGGATTTTGTCATTTTTAAGGTCAGTTTCTAGGCAGAATTTTGGCAATATTTCTACATGAAAGTTGGCCTTTTTGGTGTCTATTTTCACTTCCCATTGGCCTCATACCAATTGGGTCCACAATTTTGCACTTATAACCTAATTTAGGTACTACCATCAATACACAACGTGCACAAGACACTTACACTTCCAATTTGACATTCCTTCTCCTCCTTATTACTTCATTATTCATGCATAGTACTTCTACAAACATTAAACACAACTCCAGCAAGCAATTTTGGGCAGAACATTCAAGTGCTGAATGCTCACAATTCACCATTAAAGTCCAACATTCAATTCCACCGAAATATAACATGCCTCAACACCAATATTTCACATATACATCCATGACAACTACACATGCTGCCCACTATTTAGCACCATCACATTTCATCTATAATTCACATAAACTCACATACAAATTCATGATTTATTAGGCTGCCAAACATGGCAGTTTACCAAAGTATCAAGACCCATTTTCAAATTAATTCAAGCACTAACATGCACATCATTGGATATTAACTTACTACCACTTCCATTTGAGCTAATCAACCTTAATTTCCATCCACTAGAGTTAAGAAAAACTCAAACACTACAAACCTTTATGGCTGCCAAAATTGGCTCAATTCCAATACTCAACATTTCTACATATTTTCTTCACCAAACAACATCCCTTAACTCAAGCATCACTTTCACTAAAGAAAGGAAAACAATTGGACACTTACTTCTTTTGTAGTTTGTGCAAGGCTCACTAAACTTCTTCTTTTTTTTTGCTACCAATTTCCTCCCTAAGCTGAGTATGCAAAGTTTAATGAAGGAACCAAGTGGAAAGAGTGGCTAGATCAAGGTTGCATGGAGAAAGAGCTCATTCGGCCATGGAGTCTTTCATGGAGAACCAATTCAGCTGATTTGTTCTTGAGGTTGAAGATGATCCATTTCTGCCCACTAATTGTTATTTTATGTCTCTTATAATGTAGTTAGTGGAGCATTAAACAATGGTTTAATGTTTAATTATACTAAGTTTCATATTTGCACATTTACCTAATTTCTTTCACTATTTACATATTGTATCACAATTTAATTTTTCAAGACATTTTTTAAGTGTGATATCATTTATTTTTAATGGACATTGAGGTCAAAAGGCAACTCTAGGTGTCAAATGACCAAAATACCCCACTTCGGGTTATATTCCTAATTTTTCGGTAACACCGATTTTTGTCTGTTTCTCGATTTTTCGTTTTTCTTTGTACTGATTTATTAATTTTTTTTTTGATAATTCTAGTGTCAATTATATTTCAATAAACCTTTACTTACATCTCGAAATTTAATTTCGAGGGTTCCTGCGATCTGGGTCAAGAATGGCCTTCCAGTCTGATCACCGATCATTGCTATGATCTTGCTCGTTTAACTTAGCTTCATTTTCTCTCTTTCATTTTTTATTTGATTTTTCTTGAATTTTCTTTTTATTTATTTTATCATTCTATGTCTGTTCACTATCACCGAAGTGTAGTTTCAGACATCTTGATTTGCCTGGACTGATATTTGGCCACTAGAGTATCAGAACATATAGAATACGTACAGGGAGGATGTTACATGCTAATTCTAATTACACCCATATACCACATTTTGAGTCATATTTTTGTTGGCATTGATTTCCAAATTCAATTCAAAGCCTATTAGGGTTAAATCTCAAAATTTTAGTTTTGGGTTACTTATTTATATTATTCCATTGGTCTGTCTACAGTGGAAATTTGGCCAACTTTTCTTCATCAAAGTTGTTCGTTACTGTCTTAGCTTTAATTCCTTTTTTGAATCACTCCATTTGGAGTTTTGTAGCCCAAGATATGGCCATTTTCCTAAGGCTGGCCAGATTAGTTCAAACCCAGAATTCTAGGAACTTTTTTGGTTCTGGCAGTTTTGGTGTATTGACTACAGGTGGATTTTCAAATAGGTTATGGTCAAAATTTGGATTTGTTTTCTTCATAAAAGTTGTAGGGCTATGTCTCAGCTTTCTACTGGTAACAATTCAGGTCATTTGGACCTTCCTAGGCCAAGTTATGATCATTTATGTAACTACTGTTCATTTGGTCATTTTTGTACAGGTCAGTGTGCCCTAATCTGGATTTGGCCTAATTGTTCACTAAGTTATGGTCATTTTCTGGGCATGATTCCTAAATGAAAAATGTGCCATTTTGTGTCTAGTTTCATTTCCAACTAGCCTCACACCACTTAGGTTTGTAAATTTTCCATTTTAGTCCCTAAAAGTGACCTAGGTCAAGCTGTCTACATATTGACCCTAACCAATCCGAATTGTAAATTATTTCTAACAATTCATACACGCTACAAATGGTTACAATTGACTATTTCTCAACTCAAATAAGATCATTTACATCCATTGATTATTTTCTACAATTTTTCTCCAAACACTAAGTGCCAAAAACCCTAATTCACTAATTGTTACATCTTACTAAATCAAAGCATATAAACATTACCAATCAACTTATTAAAGTTCATGTACACGTTTAATTCAATCAAACTCAATTAATTCCTACCACATCTCAAGTTGGCTGAAATTCCATGAAATTCTATATATGTTATTTTTGTTTCACTTTTAGCTTTTTCTAACTTAATTCTTATGCTTAAACATGAATGTAAAGAGAAATTTGGAAATAACTTCACTAACCTTATATGAGGCTTTCCTAGCTTCTTGTTTCTTCAATTTTCTTCAAATTTTCTCTTTCAAATATTTTTCTTGAAGCTCAATTTGAGGATTTCTACAAGTTTTCTAAGGGATTTATGTGGTAATTTAGGGTTACAAAAGCTCAGAGTGAGCTTTAATGGAGGGAAGGAAAAGAAAAAAAAAATGAGAGAGAAGAGAGTTCATGGCAAGAAGAAAAAGAAAGGGAAAAAATGAACTTTCTTTCAATTTTTGCTATTTTTATGTCGATTTTCACTTAATTGACTTAGTCAATATTTGTAGGAAAAAAACAAAATTATTTATGATGTCATAATAGTGATGTAATAAACTTTTTCCTTTTTCTTTTTTTTTTTGTATTTATTTTTTCATTAGTTCTTTAATTTAATTTCCAATTTCGAAATTTTCTTTTCTCAAATTTTATTGGACAGTTAGGTCAGGAGTTAGCTCTAGGGGTGAATTGACTAAATTGCCCCTCACTGGTTCAATTCGGTTTGCAAGTAATTTAATATTTCTTCTGGATCTCTGACCTAATTATTTGACCTGCTTAATAATTTTTTTTCGTGATTTTCTATTTTCCACTATGTTCACAATAGTCCTAAGGACTGCGGCGTCACATTTTACGATTCGAAATTTGAATTTAAATCGACCTTGCAGTCCTTCCCGAGAAGGTTACCCATCACTGTGACTCTTGGCTCATTTAACATTTTATACTATGTTTTTCTTATTTTTACTTTTCTATCTGGTAATCACTATTTATTTTTGATCAGGATTTTTCTAGGTGTCTTAAACATAGTTCTAATCCTCTTAATTGTCCAGACCGATACCGATCACCTAAACAGTAACATATACTAGGCTATACAAATAGGGGTGTTATAATTCTCCCCCCTTAAAATAATTTCGTCCTCGAAATTGTGTCCACTATCTGTCCTCAAATAGTCATACATGTTGTTTTCTCATGTTTTTCTCACATTTCTACGTAGCTTCATAATCGGAATAATGGTCCGTAGCACTTCAACCAATATTATTTACATATCGATTGCTCACCTCGTATGCCAAGTTTCTTATGAGCTTCTGTCATAAGTTAGATTCAAATTTATTTCAATTTTAGAGGTAAGCAAATCTATGTGCTAGTGGATCCACTTTTTCTTGGATCTCATACGATCTTATGGGTGAGAACTTAGTTTTACTCTTTTCTTATCAAATCTCTTGATCATTTGATACAACCTTCAGTTTAGTTTAGAATATTTTAGTCTTTTGTTTTTTAGCAATTATTTTCCTTTGTAGTCCTTTTTTTTTTTAAATGACCTTGCTGGTCATATATGAACTGCTTATCTCATTCTTGGCCATAGGTCCATAACCATTATCTTACCATCTCCATTTATGACCAAGGCCTATTTGCTATTTTGTACTATCTTATTTTCTTTGGTTTAACTTATTTCTTTCTTGATAAAATAGTTCGAGATATCATTATGCACCTTAAGTAGGTTGTTTGCCCTGGTGGCAATTCCTCATCTAGTTTTTTTCTCATTTCTTACTGTTCTATTTGTTTCTTTTTTTTTGTCCATTCCACAACTTAACTTTAATTATTTTGTTCCTCAATCTTATTTTCTTTCTTAACTTGACTATTGAGTCGTAATTTAACACCTCTTATCGTCCCTAATAAAGCCACTATACTTCAATATTACTTTGATTCAGTCCCCTGACCATTATAGTCTGCACTTTAACTAATATTCATAACGTTTCTTTATTACATTTGCACCAATTATTCTAATTTTTACTTTCACAACTCTTTTATCTATCAATATTTTATAGCTTATTTTTCGCTAGTTTGCGATCATTACCCTTTTTTTTTTTGAATCATAAACAATTCTTTAACCTTAAGAAGGGAGTCTACCAGACGCTTCTTTTTCCCATGCTGTTCAAAAGTTTCGCATTAATCCTAATATAATCCTTATGATCCACATAATAAAATTGTGCTCTTCCTAAAGAATACCTGACCAACTAGTTCCTATCGAATTACTGTTATCAGTGGAACATCATTTCTTAACTGTTTTATAAGTTATAATTATCATCCATAGCATCCTATCTCTTCCAGGGGAACAAAATCATATTTTGTGTCTCACTGCTACACAAATGGAATACTGTTCCTTACTAAACTTTGAGCAAAAGATCCATTACAATACCAGAACAACTATAAACCCCATATCGGAGACTGGATGACTTAGCCTTTTAGGTGTTATTTTTAAAATTTGACCATACTAAAATCTCTAGTCCCATAACAATTCCTGATGTACTGTAATTCATGCTAGGGTAACGGAGTCGTTAACTCTCACTACCTTGCAACCATGATATTTTAATATTCTTATTATAAAGTTTTAAATCCTAAATTAGGATTTTCAAACTTAGTTCTAGTAATAAAACTCTATTCTGGTATATTTGTACTAGAGCGAAAGCCATTGTAACTATTCTTATCCTTGTGTACTAATGGGTAGTACGTGGCTCTATATAATAAATCCCAAGTCAGTACTGTAATCTGCAGCTTACAGCACAAACATCAAGAACATTGCATAGTTACTACGATACATCCCAATAGATCAACCTTCCCTATATCTTATTTCTCTCAAATCCACTAACACCTTAAACTTATTTTAATTATGGTATCTACTGACATCTATCAATAGTAATACCCTTACCCGCATCTAAGGTAGCTATATTACTATAACTTACTTTTAGGTCCTCTTGCCTTACCTAATTAGGCTTACTAATTAACTTTATAATTTATCGTAGTCTAGGAAATGTCTCTCACTAGAAACTTTTTCAAAATTAATTCCAATCGTGTTTATTATCGCAATTATTCCTTTCAAAAGTTAAGAACGCATCGGCAACTACATTTGAAGTCTCTGCTTTTTCCCCTCGATGCATGGCGTTTCCTCTTTCTAGTGTATTCCTCTGCTCAGGTTGGTCCATTGTGCTAGGATTGCCCGAAGTGTTGTCTCTACTTCTGCCTCTGCCCCTACTGACTATTACTGAGCCCCTAAATACAGAACCTTGGACTGATTCCTCTGGTGTAGTATGTGGCATAAATCGACATGCGCTAGTATAATCTTAGGCAAAATGTCCGATTCCACCACAATTGGAGCAGGCTCCAATAACTTTATAGCAAATACCCCCATATAATTTTCCACAAACGTCACAGATACGGATAGGGTAGGAACTTCTAGTTCTTTGACAAATGGTTCTTGATTGCTTCTGCCCTGAACATCCGCCTCTGTCATACTTAAGAGCTCGGGGTCCCTCAAAATCTTTTCTCTTTCCCAAATTACTACTCGAACTTTGACCTATAGGTTTCCCACTTTTCTCCTTTTCATGCTGCTCATAAGGGGGTTGGGTTTGTACTTGTGCTAGTTATATATGGAGGTAGGTGTTGATCAAGATGGAATCTGTTCCTCTAAGTAAATAGAGTTAAAATCCTATGTTCATTTAATTGTTCTTGATGTTTCAAGTTCCTGGCCAGGACAGATAGATTTATTCAGAAAAGAGTTTCTGATGAGAAAAATCTTTTAATCAAGAACTGGAATTAAAAGAGAACATAATATTCATAGCAAATGGAGTTTGACATAAACCATGACTTCAGCTTGAGTTGGGATTTTGTAACAGAGAGATTCTAGTGCATGGTAACATATGATTATAGGTTCATTTAAGGTAAACCTTATTACTAATTGGGTGGCCATGGCATACTATGCTAGGTGTTAACCATGGTCTATGAGGTTCATAAAATGATTTAGAGAAATCATTTATGGTAAGAAAGAGTTCTGATGATATTAAGAGTTGATATCATGTCTCATTGCCAATTAGTGATGAGCCTAGTAAGTCACACACATACATAAGTAATCACCTATTTAAATATGATTTAATTAATTAATTAAAGAGTTTAATTGATTAATTAAATAGATTTGGTTTGCAATTAAATTGCAAAGTCCCTAGCATGACTTGAAACCAAATCTAGATTATTGGATGTGTAGTATAAATTAAATTTATATTTAAAGTGTTTAAATATGAATTGAAGTGATGAAATATTAATTAATAGAGATTAATTAATTAATTTATATTTGATATAAATTAATTAGAAGAAGAAAATAATTATTTTGGGTTAAGAACTCAAAATTAAGACACGAGGCATTTTGGTCATTTCACGATGTGACACGTGGCACCAAGAGATGCTGACACATGGCATAACACATAAGCTTGCCAAATATTTTTTTAATCATGTAAGATGATTAAAATCAAGATTAAATATAGGTTTGACACTTGGCACAATGTGATTGGGTCACTTAAACCTAGGGCTAATCAAAAGGTGACATGTGGCTAGGGTTTAATGTGTTAACCTAGCTATTTAAGTGTGGATATGACAAGAAAACATTATCAGCAGCCTCTCCTCTCACTTGTCACGCCACTTTGAGCCTCTCCAGCTATTACTCTTCATCTCTCATCAATTCAAAGAGATTAGCCATCAATCTCTTGAATTAAGAACACTAGAAATTGTTTCTAGTGTCCTGTTTATCTCTCTAATCTCTTAAAAGGCACAACTTGAATTTCTAATTAATAGAAAAGTCTTTAGAAGCTATTCAAGGGCTGCAATACGTGTTCTTGGTGTGGAAAAGCTCGAGGGACAACATCCGGTGTCTGAAGATGAATCTCAAAGCGCAGACACGCTGCACATCAAGAGGTTAGTGTAATCGTTCTTGATTTAATCTAGGGTTCTAAAATTAATCTGATTAATTTTAAAATCTTAAATGGCAAATACAGATCCAAAAACATATTAAAAGAGTTTTAATATGTTGTTTATCATTGAAATCAAATAGATAAAAATAAATCTTGCATGGTGCATGTGACCATAGGTGAAAATATTTGAATTCAATGGTATAATCTTGTGTTTTTCACGCTTCCGTTCCTTCAATTGGTATCAGAGCCACTATATTTGCCATTTAGATTGTTGATTATATAATTTAATTGTGTGTTTGATCATGAGATCAAGAGATTCATTGCTGGTTGGATCATGAGGTGTGGCGGCACACATGGTGAAGCCACCATTGGTGGCGGCAACAATGGTTCCTTGGGTGGTTCAAGGTTTGGCTTTTAATTCTGCAATTGTTGTATGATCTAAGGCCTATTCTTTGACTAATTAAAGTGTTTAATTAGTTGTTTTAATCACACAATTAAATTATGATTCAAATCAGAATTTTAAAATGTGTTTGAATGTGATTCAAATCTGAATTTTAAAAGTTGTTTGAATGTGATTCAAATCTGAATTTTTAAAGTTGTTTGAATCATATTTAAATCTGATTTTTTAAAAAATTGATTCAATAAAATTCAGATCTGATTTTTAAAAATATTTGAATGTGATTCAAATCTGATTTTTTAAAAAATGTTTGAATGTGATTCAAATCTGAATTTTTGAAGTTGTTTAAATGTGATTCAAATCTGAATTTTTAAATTTGTTTGAATGAGATTCAAATCTGAATTTTTAAATTTATTTGAATCATATTCAAATCTGGATTTTTAAGTTGAATATGAGATATTCAATTTAATTTAAGTATGTATGTTTTATTTAATTGTTAAATAGTGATATGCATGATGGATGATCATGGACTATAAAAGACCAATGTGATTGGATTTATTTCTTTTATGTTTCTTTGGGATTGTAAATTAATTAATTTATTTTAATTTATTTTGGGCATGTATTATTAAGTTTGTAATATTTTTTGGGTTGTAATTTCATTTATTTAAGTTCTTGTAAATTCGCCTTGGTATGCCAAGGATTACTATGTAATATTGGATTGCAAGAAGTTCAAGGAGGTCAAAAGCATTGGTGGGACCAGTGGGAGGAATTCAATATCAAGTGTTGATTATGTACTCCTTCAGCAACTCTTGTAAAATGAATGAATGAAATGCACCTAGGAATGCCCAGATTCAATTCTTGGTGGCTCAGAATTGAATCCCTTAGAAAGTCCATGATCATACCATATTTACTGCTTATCCATGAATGCATGAGATGTATGGGAATGTATGCAATTATATGATATATGCATGCTAAATGGATAATGTGCAAAGTGAGACCTTAATAGTAATTAGGATGGCTATAAAATCTTCCAAACAAATGATTAAGTTGGAAATGGTATAATTAAAGTAATTATAACATAAGCCCTCCATTGGGGCAATTATTTTAAGAAATTTTAAATAGTTGCATAAGATGCAATTTATTTAAGAGATTTTCTTAAGAATAATTGTTAAGCATGAGATGTTGTAAATATGTAAATGGTTTAGTGGCCAATATTGGATGTACCTGAGGACATTAAAATTATTTGCATAATTACTGACTCAATGGGATCAACTTAACTAATGCAAGATAAGTCAATAATGGATGTACCTGAGATTTTGAGCATTAGGGGCTAGGTAAAGGATTGAACCTCACATGAGATGTGATGGGCAAGGAGTTGCTCACTTATAGTTTATTGTAATTCCAATAATGGATGTACCTGAGGATGATCAATATAATTATAAGAATTCAATCACCCACTAGAAATCCATCCAACTAGGATTTCCGTTTTTTACTTTGGAAGTGTAGGATTCGCTAAGTTAGTGGGAGGACCAATTTGATTAAAAGACCATAATCATTTTGGTTAAATACATGATACATTTACTAATTAATCTGGTTATTTTCTGCAGTTAATTTTCTGATAAAAATGAGCACAAAACAACCACCACCATCCAATATCCTTGCAAGCATACTTGATCACAACAGGTTGACAGGACCTAATCTGTCTGATTGGCTAAGAAATTTGAAACTTGTCTTGAACCTTGAACATATAGGATATGTTCTAGATTCAAATGTTCCTGGTCCCTTACCTCCAGAGGCCACACAAGAGAAACATGAAACTTTGGACAAGTGGAAGGAGCATGATATGAGAGCTAAGTGTTACATGCTTGCTTCTATGAGTAATGAGTTACAGAAGCAACATGAGAACATGCAGAGTGCGAGTGAGATCCTCCTTCACCTACAAGAGTTGTATGGTGAGCACAGCAGGAATGCTAGGTATGAGATATCTAAACAGTTATTCCGTATGAGGATGTCTGAGGGACAAAATGTTGGGGATCATGTCCACAAGATGATTCGGCTGATTGAGCAGTTGGAACATCTTGACTTCAACATGGATTTCCAACTACAAACGGATTTGATCCTTGATCCCTTCCGAGTCTTTTGGGAATTTTGTGACAAATTTCTATATGACTAAACAGAATGCACCTTAGCTGAATTACTCAACATGCCGATTATTGCCCAAAAGAATATGCTGTGCAATAAAGGAAAAGAGGTAGCTTTGGTTGCATCTTCTTCTCACTGGAAAGTCCAACAAGAAGAAGGGCAATAAGAAAAAGAAACCTCGATTCTGGTCCTTCCAAGAAAATAGCTAAACAGAAAAGAAAGACTAAAGCTGATAAAGGCAAAGGAAAGTGTCTCCACTGCCAACAGGAAAGTGTTTCCATTGCCAACAGGAAAGTGTTTCCATTGTCAGTAAGAAAGTGTTTCCACTGGCCAGAGTATAGTAATCTAAATGAATGCAATGCCATGGTGAAAACCAACTCAAGTTCAAAATATATTTGGCACTTAAGGTTATGTCATGTTGCGTAAGATAGGATTGCAAAATTGGAGAAAATGGGGATTCTATCCTCATTGGGCTCGAGCCTACTCCACTTGTGAATCTTGCCTTCAAGGCAAAATGACTAGAACACCCTTTGTTGGACAAGGGCTAAGAGCTGAAAATATTTTGGAACTAATACATAGTGATGTATGTGGTCCGTTTAAAGAAATGGTTAGAGGGGGCTTTCATTATTTTATTACCTTTACTGATGATAAATCAAGGTTTGGGTATTTGTATTTCATGAAATACAAACATGAATCCCTTGAAAAGTTTAAGGAATTTAAATCTGAAGTAGAAAATCAAACAGGAAAAAGTATTAAAGCTCTTCGATCAGATCGTGGAGGTGAATATTTGAGTACTGAATTTGATGAATACTTGAGAGAGCATGGCATTGTTTCTCACCGACTCTCCAGAACGCCACAATTGAATGGTGTATCCGAAGGAGAAATCGTACCTATTGGATATGGTACGTAGTATGATGAGCTATACCGATATTCCAATCTCCTTTGGGGATTTGCATTAGAATCACTTTGTATATTCTGAATAGGATTCCATCAAAATCAGTTTCTTCCACACCTTATGAGATTTGGCATGGAAGAAAACCAAGTCTTAAGCATGTTAAGATTTGGGGTTGTCCAGCTTATATCAAAAAGCTGAACACTGATAAATTGGAGACCAGATCAGAAAGAGGTCGATTTGTTGGATATCCAAAAGATAGTTTTGGATTTTATTTTTATTTGCCTACTTCACAAAAGGTTGTGATAAGTAGAGATGCCACATTTCTTGAACAACAGTTTGTTCAAGAAGGAGGCAAAGGAAGGCAAACAGAGTTAGAATTGGAGAATTCTGACCAACCAACAGATCAGATGGATATAAATCCATCTAGTCAACCTATACCCATTGATGAAACATCTACAGCTGTTCCTCGTAGAACAACCAGGGTATCTCACCCACCAGTGAGATATGGTTTTCTTCATGAAGAAGAACAAGAGTTGTCTACTCATGAAGAAGTAGATCATGGAGATGATCCACTTACCTATGAAGAAGCTATATCAAATATAGACTCTTCAAAATGGATTGATGCTATGAAATCCGAGATTGATTCCATGTATAAGAATCAAGTTTGGGATCTTGTTGACCCACCTGAAGGTATTGTACCTATAGGGAACAAATGGGTTTTCAAGAAGAAAATTGGTTCTGATGGAAAGGTAGAGACCTATAAGGCAAGGCTAGTAGCGAAAGGGTTTCGCCAAAGGTAAGGAATAGACTATGAGGAGACTTTCTACTTTGTTGCCATGCTTAAATCAATTAAGATTTTATTAGCAATAGCTGCATACTATGATTATGAGATTTGGCAGATGGATGTCAAAACAGTTTTTCTCAACGGATACATTGAAGAAAACATTTTCATGGAACAACCTAAGGGATTTGAATCCCAAGATGGTTCCAAGGTATGCAAGCTAAAGCGATCCATTTATGGGTTGAAACAAGCTTCGAGGAGTTGGAACATCCGTTTTGATGAAGCCATTAAATCTTTTGGTTTTATAAAAAATGAGGATGAGCCATGTGTATATAAGAAGGTTAGTGACAAGTGCTATCACTTTCCTTGTCTTATATGTGGATGACATACTGTTGATGGGTAATGATACAGGTATGTTGACGACTATAAAGGTATGGTTGTCAAATACATTCTCCACGAAAGACTTAGGGGAGGCAACCTATATTCTTGGGATTCGCATCTATAGAGATAGAGCGAAAAGAATAATTGGTTTATCCCAAAGTCTATACTTGGAAAAGGTGTTAAAGAGGTTTAACATGCTTGATTCCAAGAGAGGATTGTTACCAGTGAGACATGGTATCCACCTTTCTAAAGAGATGTCTCCAAAGACACCTGAAGAAAGAGATAAGATGGCCAGGATTCCATATGCTTCGGCTATTGGAAGTTTAATGTATGCAATATTGTGTACTAGGCCTGATATCGCATATCTCGTTAGTTTGACTAGCGGTATCAATCCAATCCAGTTTGAAACATCTGGATAGTCGTCAAGAATATCCTTAAGTACTTGAGAAGAACTAAGGATTTATTCTTGATTTATGGAGGTGGAGACTTGCAATTGGATGGTTATACGATTACGATTTCCAATCGATATCGATGATAGAAAGTCTACCTCTGGATATGTGTTCATTTGTAATGGAGGTGCGATCGGTTGGAAGAGTTCCAAACAGAGCACGATCAGAGATTCCACTCATCGAGGTCGAGTATATTCTCGCATCGATGCCGCAAAAGAAGTCATTTGGATGAAATAGTTCGTGATGTAACTTACAGAGTTCCTTCCATTGAGTCAGCAGTTCCATTACACTGTGACAACAATGGAGCAGTCATACAGGCTAAGGAACCAAGGTCTCACCCAAAATCCAAACACATAGAAAGGCAACTACACATTATCAGAGATATAGTTGGGCAAGGCGATATAGCCATGCAGAAAAATAACATCGACTAAAAATTCAGTGATCCATTCACTAAGCTTTTGTCACAAGTTCAGTTAGACCGACATCTTGAGAAGATAGGTCTAAGGTATTGTAATGAATGGCTCTAGTGCTAGTGGGAGATTGTTAGTAGTATGCCCTAGAGCATATCATTTAGTATGTATCTTGTACATATTTTAATAATAAAAGGCATTTCCACTTTTCCGTTTACATAATATATTTATGTGTAATAGAAAAGGTCCATTGATATTTTGTTAGAAATATTATTCTTAAGTTGTTAAGAATATGAGTGACAATATTTCCAAAGACAAAGTATCATAAATAGTTTCTCTATCGAGGATACTTCATAATAAGGACATTACTTATCCATTCAGATTGTATTCATGTTTGTTCCCAAGTTATTTATATGAGATATAAATAAGATGGAATGGTGAGTCTCATGCCATATAACAAACTTGATAGGCACTTATAAATGATAAGTAGGCCGAACCAGTGACACTTATGACAAGCACATGGAGTTTACTCTTGTCAATGTTTTGTCATAAATCATATCGGTGCATATAATCTTTAGACTGAGATAGCACGCTTATCTTGTATATAGGTAGTTTGAGTTTGATCTTGCTTTCATACTTGTACTATGTATGGGTATATGGGCATGTGTTGGCTCTGCTAGTTATATATGGAGGTAGGTGTTGATCAAGATGGAATCTTCCTCTAAGTAAATAGAGTTAAAATCCTATGTTCATTTAATTGTTCTTGATGTTTCAAGTTCTGGCCAGACAGATAGATTTATTCAGAAAAGAGTTTCTGATGAGAAAAATCTTTTAATCAAGAACTGGAATTAAAAGAGAACATAATATTCATAGCAAATGGAGTTTGACATAAACCATGACTTCAGCTTGAGTTGGGATTTTGTAACAGAGAGATTCTAGTGCATGGTAACATATGATTATAGGTTCATTTAAGGTAAACCTTATTACTAATTGGGTGGCCATGGCATACTATGCTAGGTGTTAACCATGGTCTATGAGGTTCATAAAATGATTTAGAGAAATCATTTATGGTAAGAAAGAGTTCTGATGATATTAAGAGTTGATATCATGTCTCATTGCCAATTAGTGATGAGCCTAGTAAGTCACACACATACATAAGTAATCACCTATTTAAATATGATTTAATTAATTAATTAAAGAGTTTAATTGATTAATTAAATAGATTTGGTTTGCAATTAAATTGCAAAGTCCCTAGCATGACTTGAAACCAAATCTAGATTATTGGATGTGTAGTATAAATTAAATTTATATTTAAAGTGTTTAAATATGAATTTAATTGATGAGAAATTAATTAATAGAGATTAATTAATTAATTTATATTTGATATAAATTAATTAGAAGAAGAAAATAATTATTTTGGGTTAAGAACTCAAAATTAAGACACAGGGGCATTTTGGTCATTTCACAGTGTGACACGTGGCACCATGAGATGGTGACACATGGCATAACACATAAGCTTGCCAAATATTTTTTTAATCATGTAAGATGATTAAAATCAAGATTAAATATAGGTTTGACACTTGGCACAATGTGATTGGGTCACTTAAACCTAGAGCTAATCAAAAGGTGACATGTGGCTAGGGTTTAATGTGTTAACCTAGCTATTTAAGTGTGGTTATGAAAAGAAAACATAATCAGCAGCCTCTCCTCTCAATTGTCACGCCACTTTGAGGCCTCTCCAGCTATTTCTCTTCATCTCTCATCAATTCAAAGAGATTAGCCATCAATCTCTTGAATTAAGAACACTAGAAATTGTTTCTAGTGTCCTGTTTACATCTCTAATCTCTTAAAAGGCAGAACTTGAATTTCTAATTAATAGAAAAGGCTTTAGAAGCTGTTCAAGGGCTGCCATAGGTGTTCTTGGTGTGGACAAGCTAGAGGGACAACATCCGTGTCCTCAAGACGAATCTCAAAGGCGCAGACACGCCGCAAAGACATCAAGAGGTTAGTGTAATCGTTCTTGATTTAATCTAGGGTTCTAAAATTAATCTGATTAATTTTAAAATCTTAAATGGCAAATACAGATCCAAAAACATATTAAAAGAGTTTTAATATGTTGTTTATCATTGAAATCAAATAGATAAAAATAAATCTTGCATGGTGCATGTGACCCTAGGTGAAAATTTTTGAATTCAATGGTATAATCTTGTGTTTTTCACGCTTCCGTTCCTTCAACTTGGGCCTGGGCTAACAGATTATCAGCCATTTGCTGAAAGAACATGGCCATCTGTGGGCCATTTGTGCAGTAATTTGTATAAGAGGGACTAGTGCAGCTGGACCTCCAACGCTCTGTGAAACTGAGGCCTCTCCTTGTACGTCAGCTGTATCAGACTGCCCTACCATTTTATCCCCCTCGTCCATATCTATTCACAGGATTTTTTTTTCTATCCGACCAACACAAGGAGATTTCTTCCCGTTAGTTCATATTTATGATGTAAATGTACTATATGTATCAAACATTCGAGCAGTTGTACTTATCAAAAAATATTTCAAATTCACAGTTCAAAATTTACTTTAAAAACTAGCTCTGATACCACTAAAACATGTCACACCCTACTCCTCGTAAGATGTAACATGCTCCCGTAGTACACCTAATGAATTACCGTACTTCGCCTACCGGTAACCCATTAAATATACTACAAGGGATTTTAAAATAATTTTCGTTCATTTTTAAATTGGTGGGTAAATTTTTTTTTTAGATATTAAAAACCTTTATTTAAAGTCCAAACATAAATCAAATTTTTAGATATTTAAAATCTCCGCAATTTTTACAAAAATTTTAACAGAGTGCCGTCTGTATTTTGAGAAAATAGTTCTTCAAAACCTGAAAAGAAAGACACTCCAAATATATTTCTCAATCACAACTCCATTATTCAATTTTATTTCACAAATCAGCACAAGCAACTCAATATACCGTTTAAATTAAATCAAATATTGAAACATCTCATTAAGGTAACAAAATTAATATTTACATTCATGGGAGCATTAAAAATTTAATAGTACAAAACTTTATAAGTACATAAAATCTCAAGATAATATTACATTAACTTGTATTTGATTACAGTCTAAAAATATATTATAAAAGAGTTGATACAACTGCTCAAATGAAATTACATACATATAATTACAGAATTACATCAAAATCTAATGTACAAGGGTATACCTATGATATACTCGAAGATAGTTTCACAGTGTCTTTCGGTAATCTCGCTCAGCTGCTTTATATTTTCTTTCACCTGCGACAACATACAAAGCTATCGCTGAGTGGTGAACTCAATGGTGTACAAACTAATAATTTAAAACTTAATACAAGTTATGTTTGACAATTCATAACAAATAAAAATTTAAAATTTCTAAATTTTTCAAAATTCATGACATTCAAAAATCAATATTTTCATTTATGCAAATTATTTATTTGAATAACATTTTGATCAAATAGTAACTATTTATCTACATTTCTTTTAAATCTCGAAACAATACAAAAAGGAAATTTGAAATCACTGACAAATTATTTATTTCAACCACAATTTATCAAACTATGCATAATTTAAAGGAAGTTGCCAACAATTCACACAGTTGAACCCATGACCCAAAATTCATAATAGATGCCGTGTTATACACCACAACATTTCAAAGTCTCCCAATAACCAAGGCTAAAAGGGAGGAGCAAAGACTAGCTAGTATATATGAGTACTCATCCAAACTCTTCCCCAACTGGCAAGCCAGAGAGGAAGGAACCCACCCCATCTAGTGGAGGTGATATCTCACTAGACAAGCTAATGAGAATTCAAAACATATTGTCATGTCAACTGTAGTTTCAAATCATATTCAAAACAATTTCTATTTACAAAAGTGTTTACAGACCATTAACATATTTAATCATTATAAAATCATGCTCAAGGTTGGCAACACATCAAACATAAAATTTACAATCCTCAAACCCATGCAATAATTCCTTAAATGCATAAGAAAATTTACATTTAATTTATACAATTTTATTCAACAAGTTAAAATTCTCAACACAAAAAAAATTATAAATCATACAATAAATTTATTCAAATCAATTTGGAAGTGAAAAACAACAAAAGAGTTAGTTGTGCACAAGTTTTTATCTAGACTTGTCTTGGTTCCATTTCTCCTCCTTCCTTAGAGGGCTCCATTCCCACTAAAACACAAAACTAGAGTGTTTCAATATCTATTCAATTTATTTCTAATAAATAAATTCAATAACTAAGTTTTGTACACTTACTTTATGCTATAAAATTGAATCCTTTGTACTTAGTATAATTGTGGCTACTATTAATTTGACCATTTGGTCAAAATATTGAATTTTTCATACTAATTAGATATGCTAATTCTAATTACACCCATATACCATATTTTGAGTCATATTTTTGTTGGCATTGATTGCCAAATTCAATTCAAAGCATATTAGGGTTAAATCACAAAATTTCAGTTTTGGGTTACTTGTTTGTACAGTTCCATTGGTCTGTCTACAGTGAAAATTTGGCCAACTTTCTTTCATCAAAGTTGTTTCTTACTATCGTAGCTTTAATTCCCTTTTTGAATCACTCCATTTGGAGTTTTGTAGCCCAAGATATGGCCATTTTCCTAAGGCTGGCCGGATTAGTTCAAACCTAGAATTATGGGCACTTTCTTGGTTCTGGGAGTTTTGGTATGTTGACTGCAGGTGGATTTTCAAATAGGTTATGGTCAAAATTTGGGTTTATTTTTTTCTTGAAAGTTGTAGGGCTATGTCTCAGCTTTCTACTGGTAAAATTTCAGGTCATTTGGACCGTCCTAGACAAAGTTATGGTTATTTATGTAACTACTGTTCATTTGGTCATTTTTGTACAGGTCAGTGTGCCCTAATCTAGATTTGGCCTAATTGTTCACTAAGTTATGGTCATTTTCTGAGCATGATTCCTAGAAGAAAAATGTGCAATTTTGTGTCTAGTTTCATTCCCAATTGGCCTCACACCAATTGGGTTGGTAAATTTTCAATTTTGGTCCCTGAAAGTGACCTAGGTCAAGCTGTCTGTATATTGACCCTAACCAGTCCGAATTGTAAATTATTTCCAACAATTCATACACACCACAAATGGTTACAATTGACCATTTTCCAACTCAAATAAGGTCATTTACATCCATTGATCATTTTCTACAATTTTTCTCCTAAACCCTAAGCGCCCAAAACCCTAATTCACTAATTGTTACATCTCACTAAATCAAAGCATATAAACATTACCAATCAACTTATTAAAGTTCATGTACACCTTTAATTCAATCAAACTCAATCAATTCCTACCACATCTCAAGTTGGCTGAAATTCCATGAAATTCTATACATGTTATTTTTGTTTCATTTTTAGCAATTTTTAACTTAATTCTTATGCTTAAACATGAATATAAAGAGAAATTTGGAAATAACTTCACTAACCTTGTATGAGGCTTTCCTGGCTTTTTGTTTCTTCAATTTTCATCAAATTTTCTCTTTTAAATCTTTTTCTTGAAGCTCAATTTGAGGATTTCTACAAGTTTTCTAAGGGATTTATGTGGTAATTTAGGGTTACAAAAGCTCAAAGTGAGCTTTAATGGAGGGAAGGAAAAGAAAAAAAAATGAGAGAGAAGAGAGTTCATGGCAAGAAGAAGAAGAAAGGGAAAAAATGAACTTTCTTTCAATTTTCGCTATTTTTATGTCTATTTTCACTTAATTGACTTGGTCAATATTTGTAGGAAAAAAGCAAAATTATTTATGATGTCATAATAGTGATATAATAAACTTTTTCCTTTTTCTTTTTCTTTTGCATTTATTTTTCCATTAGTTCTTTAATTTAATTTCCAATTCCAAAATTTTCTTTCCTCCAATTTTATTGGACAGTTAGGTCAGGAGTTAGCTCTAGGGCTGAATTAACCAGATTGCCCCTCGCTGGTTCAATCCGGTTTGCAAGTAAATCAATATTTCTTCCGGATCCCTGACCTAATTATTTTCTCTTTTCCACTCTATTTTTAATAATCCTAAGGATGTCAGCATCACATTTTATGATTCAAAATTTGAATTTAAATTGACTTCGCAGTCCTTCCCGAGAAGGTCACCCATCGCTGTGACTCCCGGCTCATTTAACCTTTTATTTTCTGTTTTTCTTATTTTTACTTTTCTATCTGGTAATCACTATTTATTTTCAATCAAGACTTTTCTAGGTGTCTTAAATATAGTTCTAATCCTCTTAATTGTTCAGACCGATACCAGTCACTAGAACAGTAACATATACCAGGCTATGCAAATAGGGGTGCTACATGACATAAACCATGACTCCAGCTCGAATTGGGATTTTGTAACGGAGAGATTCTAGTGCATGGTAACATATGATTATAGGTTCATTTAAGGTAAACCTTATTACTAATTGGGTGGCCATGGCATGCTATGCTAGGTGTTAGCCATGGTCTATGAGGCTCATAAAATGATTTAGAGAAATTATTTATGGTAAGAAGGAGTTCTGATGATATTAAGAGTTGACATCATGTCTCATTGCCAATTAGTGATGAGCCTAGTAAGTCACACACATACACAAGTAATCACCAAATTAAATATAATTTAATTAATTAATTAAAGAGTTTAATTGATTAATTAAATAGGTTTGGTTTGCAATTATATTGCAAAGTCCCTAGCATGGCTTCAAACCAAATCTAGGTTATTAGATGTATAGCATAAGTTAAATTTATATTTAAAGTGTTTAAATATGAATTTAATTAATGAGAAATTAATTAATTAATTTATATTTGATATAAATTGATTAGAAGAAGAGAAATAATTATTTTGGGGTTGAGAACTCAAAATTAAGACACAGGGGTATTTTGGTTATTTCACAGAGTGACATGTGGCACCATGAGATGGTGACACATGGCACTACACATAAGCTTTCCATATGACTTTTAATCATGTAAGATGATCAAAGTCAAGATTAAATATAGGTTTGACACTTGGCACAATGTGATTAGGTCAATTAGACCTAGAGCTAATCAAAAGGTGACATGTGGCAAGGGTTTTAAGTGGTGACCTAGCTATATAAGTGTAAGGATGAAAGAACAAATTACACAAGCTGCTCATTCTCTTTGTGCCGCCACCCTTGGCTGCCATTCCCTTCTCTCCTTCTTCTTCTCTCATTAATTCAAAGAGATTAACAAACAATCTCTTGAATTAAAAATACTAGAAATTGTTTTTATTGTCCTATTTATATCTGTAATCTCTCAAAAGGCAAAACTTGATTTTCTAATTCATAGAAAAAGCTTTAGAAGCTGTTCAAGGGCTACCATAGGTGATCTTGGTGTAGACAAGCTAGAGGGACAACATCTGATGTCTTAAAAATGCATCCCAAAGGTGCCAAACACACTGCAGTGCATCAAGAGGTTAGTGCACTTGTTCTTGATCTAATCTAGGGTTCTTAAAATTAATCTGATTAATTCTAAAATCTTAAATGGTAAATGTAGATCCAAAAACATATTAAAAGAGTTTTAATATGCTCTTTATCATTGAAATCAAATAGATAAAAATAAATCTGGCATGATGCATGACCCTAGGTGAAAAATTTTTTGAATTCAATGATATAAACTTATGTTTTTCATGCTTCCGCTCCTTCACAAAAGGCATTCTTCTATATGCAAATGTTCCATAGGGACAAGTGAATGTTGTCTTTTCTTGGTCTTCTGGGTGAATAGGAATTTGAAAGAATCTCGAATACCCATCTAGATAACAGAAATAAGAGTGTTTCACTAACCTTTCAACATTTGGTCAATAAAAGGGAGAGGGAAATGGTCTTTTCTGGTAGCACTATTCAATTTCCTATAATCTATGCACATTCGCCAACCAGTGACTACTCTAGTAGGAATTAGTTCATTGTTTGCATTTTGGATAACTTTTGCCTCGCCTTTCTTAGGAACTACATGCACTGGACTAATCCATTTACTATAAAAAATTGGGTATATGATACCTGCATCTAATAGTTTTAAGATTCCTTTCTTGACTACTTCTTTCATGTTTGGGTTAGGTCTTTTTTGGTGTTCGATTGTGGGTTTACTGTTTTCTTTCAGGGGTATCCTATGCATGCAAATCGAAGGGTTGATTCCCTTCAGGTCTTCTATTTTATACCCTATGGCTTTGCTATGGATCCTAAGTTCTCTTAGCAGTTTTTCCTTTTCTAACTTAGACAGGCTAGCATTGATTATGATAGGATATTTAGAATTTGAGTCCAGAAATGCGTACCTTAGCAAAGAGAGGAGAGGTTTAAGCTCTACCTGTTTGGTGTTTTCTTGGAGCTTAACTTTGGTTTATTCCTCCTTCAACTTTTCCATCTCGGAAGCCTTAGCTAAGGGTAGGGATGGATGAGCTGCTAACTGTTGTGCACAGGCTGCTATTTCTGTATTTTCATCATCCACTATGTGGCTGTGCACAATACATGCTTCAAGAGGATCTTTAGGATGTGTCTTATGAAATTCCTCTTTAACTTGTTCGTCAATTATGTCAACCTTGAAGCATTCAACAAGTTCAAATTTCTATTTCATTGTGTCGAATAAGTTGAACACCACTTCTTCTTCTCCTACCTTGAGAGTTAGTCGACCATTTTTTATGTCTATGATGGCTCCAGCAGTTGTTAAGAATGGTCTTCCTAGGATGATAGGAATTTGAACATCTTCTTCCATCTCAAGGACAAGAAAGTCCACTGGAACAAAGAATTTGCCCACTTTGATAGGAATGTTCTCAAGTATGCCCACAGGATATTTAATAGATCGATCAGCCAATTGAAATGAGATTGTTGTGGGCTTCAGTTCTCCGATCTCCAGCTTTTTGCATATTGACAGAGGCATTAAACTGAAGCTCACTCTAAGATCGCAGAGGGCCTTATCTATTTTCTTGTTACCAATGAGACAGGGCATGGAGAAGCTTCTTGGATCCTTCAACTGTGGAGACAGTTTGTTTTGTAGTATGGCACTGCATTCCTCTGTTAGAGCTACTATTTCATAGTCTTCTAGCTTTCTTTTCTTTGACAGAATTTCCTTAAGAAATTTCGCATAAGATGGCATCTAAGAAAGTGCTTCAATGAAGGGGATGTTAATGTAAAGTTTTTGTAAAACTTCCAAAAACTTCCCAAACTGCTTGTCCAATTTGTCTTTCTGAAATCTCTGAGGAAAATGTAGGGGAGGCTGGTATGGCTCTGGTAATTTTTTTGCCTTCCTTGCTTCCTCTTCCTGATCTTTCTTAGCTTCTTCCTCTTTTTTTTCTTCTTGGCCTTTAGATTTTTCTATGATTTCCTCTGTCGGTTCTACCTCTGGTTGTACTAGAGTTCTCCCACTCCTCAGTGAAACTGCCTTACAATGCTCCCTTGGATTCATTTCTGGTTGGTTAGGCAGTTTGCCAATAGCCTTGCTTGAAGAACTTGCTTGCTGAGCTATTTGATTCTCTAGCATCTTATTATGAGTACCAAGTTGGTCCATTCTAAAAGTCACCTATTTAATCAATTCAGTTTGTTGTTGTTGAGCTACTAAGAATCCTTCCACCATGGTTTCCATGGTCATTTTTGGTTCAGGTTGTTGAGGTTAGAGAGGTAGCGATGACTGTGCAAAGTTTTGACCTCTGTTCCGAAATCTAGGGAGTGCTGGTGGTTTGTACCCTTATTGCTTGTTTATTAGATGGTTTTGCTGATTGGACCATGAGAAATTTAGGTGGTTCCTCCATCCAGGGTTACAAGTATTTGAATATGGGTTGTTGGGTTGCCTCTGATTGAAGTTTCCTCCATTATTCACATAGTTCATATGTTCTGAGGACGGTTCATTGAAATTGTTATAGTCTGAATTCATGTATCCTCCTCCATAGTTGTCCTCATGTTGACTGTTTGTACCAACTGTGTTGGCTTGTATTCTTTCGAGTTTCCCTATGAGCTGATCAAATTGAGCATTTATCATGCTTAAGGCGTCTACTTCTAAGACCCTTGCAGTTTTCCTTGCATTTCCTCTTTCATTTGACCACTCATAATTATGGTATGCAACCCTTTCTAGAAGTTCAAGTGCTTATGGTACTGTTTTCTCCATTAGATCACCCTCTGCAGCTGAATCAACTGTGCTCCTTATGGAGGGTAGTAACCTATTATAGAAATTTTGCACTAATAGCTAATCTTCTATGCAATGGTGTGGACATTCCCTCTGCAGGTCTTTATATCTTTCCCATGCATCATAGAGTGATTCTCCTTCCTTTTTTCTAAAGGTGTTGAGCTCTAGCCTCAGTTTTGCAGTCTTTGTAGATGGAAAATACCTTGCTAGAAAAGCTTGAGATAAGTTCTCCCAAGTAGTGAACGTTCCAGCCGGTTGAGAAAGTAACCACTTCCTTGCTCTATCCCGAAGGGAGAATGGGAATGCTCTGAGTCTTATTGCTTGATCAGACACTCCATTCATTTTGAATGTGTCACATAGGGAAAGAAAGCACTAGAGGTGATAGTGCGGGTCTTCTGTGGGTGAACCTACAAACTGGGTTTGTTGAATCATTTAGAGTCATGCTGGTTTTAGTTCAAAGTTATTGGCTTCCACTGTGGGTCTAGTGACACTGGACTAAAATCCTTGAACAGATAGAGCACCATAATCTCTCAAGAGTCTTGGTCTGTCATTATTATTGGCCATGGTTGGAAGTTCAGGATCTCTTTGACCGTGCTCTTGGTGTCTCTTTTCTCTCCTGATGGCTTTCAGAGTTCTGTCTATCTCCGGATCACAGTCCGAAATTTGTTCTGGCTTTGTTCTTGTCATATACCAGATCAAGTACCTTAAAGAAAAGAAAAGAAATACAACTAGTAAAATAAAATTAAATAATAAATATAACTGCCTAAATCAGCTAAATTGCCTATCGCTTAATATTACTAAAACCAAAATCCCCAACAACAGCGCCAAAAACTTGTTTGCTAGTTTTTACAACCCTGCAAGTGCACGAATCGCTAACAAGTAATAAAGTGATAAGTAGAGTGTCGTTCCCATGAGGACTTTGTTTAGCAAGTAATAATTTACACGATAATTTTGACTGTCTAGGCTGTCAAATAATTAGGGAATGAAGTTCCTAATTTTGAACACTAGGATGGTAAACTTAAAATGAAATAATCAATTTTGGAACAATTCTAGAAATAAGATTTCACACTTGAATTTTACTAGGATTGTTATTTAGTTTATTTACTGGATTAAGGGGTCGTTTTCCTTGATGGAAATCAGTCCTAAGTTATCCTAAATCCTCTCTCAAGGCATCTAGGGTGTATTCTAATTAACTCAAACCCTACTTTCATGGTGACTAAATTAATTAAAATCCTTTAAGATTTTTGACCAATTTTGAAGTTCCACAAAGGTATCAGCCCATGTCTAGGTCAGAATTCTTATGTAACATCCCCACTGTACGTGTTTTGTACATTCTATTGCTCCAGTGGCCAAATAACAGTCCAAGCAAGTCAGGATGTCTGGAACTACACTTCGGTGATAGTGAATAGACATATGATGATGAAATAAATAAAAAGAAAATACAAGAAAAATCAAAGAAAAATGAAAGAGAGAAAATGAAGCTAAGTTAAACAAGCCGGCACCGCAGCGATGGGTGATCGCACCGGGAAGGCCGTTGCCGACCCCAGGACCGTGGAAAATCCTCGAAATTTAATTTTGAGGCATAAATAAAGGTTTATTGAAATGTAATTAATACTAGAAATATCAAAGAAAAATTAATAAATTAGTACAAAGAAAAATGAAAAATCGAAAAATAGACAAAAATCGGTGTTACCGAAAAATCGGGAATATAACCCGAAGTGGGGTATTTTGGTCATTTGACACCTAGAGTTGCCTTTTGACCTCAATGTCCATTAAAAATAAATAATATTACACTTAGAGAATTTCATGAAAAATTAAATTGTGATACATTATAAGAATAGTGAAAGAAATGGGGGATAAAATCCAATATATGAAACTTTGAATAATTAACATTAAAATCCAAGTTAGTGCTCCACTAACTCTTAATTTGGGACACCTAAATATGCCTTTGGGACAGCAGAACCATCATCTTCCACCTTGAGAAATAACCAGCCGAGAGAAATGAAGCTCACCATGGAAATCACCATGGACGCCCCACATGCAACCTCCATGGGTGCATGATCAAGCCACCATTTCTACTTAGTTCCTTCATTAAAGCTTGGCTACTTACCTTGGGAAAGATATTGGCAACAAGAAAAACAAGATTTGGTGAAGTTTTGATAAGCTTCAAAAGTGGTAAGTGTCCAAATCTTCTCCCTAGCTTTAGTAAAAGTTGTGTTTAGGTTGAGAGGAGTAGTTTGGTGAAGAGAAATGAAAGAAATAGTGAGATATGGACTTGTCCATTTTCGGCAGCCATGAACCTTTATTGAGCTTGAGTTATTTTTACTTCTAATGAATGGAAATGAAGGTTGATTAATTCAAATGAAAGTTGTAGTAAGTTTATATCCAAGTATGTACATGCTAATGCTTGAATTTAGGGTTTGAAATGGGATTTTGATGCTTTGGCAAACTGCCATGTTTGGCAACCTATTAAACCACGAATTTGTGAGTGAATATGTAGTTATTAATGAAATATGCTAGTGTTAAATTGTGGGCAGCATATGTAACTGATATTGAAGTATGATTATGTTGAAGTGTATGTGTAATATTGACATTGAGATATGTTGAATTTTGGTGGAAGTGAATGTTAAACTTAATGGTGAATTGTGTGCATTGAGCACTTGAATATTCTACCCAAAATTGTTGCTAGAATTGTGTACCATATATATATGCAAGTGTCATTGATTGAATATTGAAGTAATAAAGAAGAGAAGGAATATCAAATTGGAAGTGTATATACTTTGTGCAGGTTGTGTATTAAAGGCAGTGCCTAAATTTGGTCATAAGTGATAAACTGTGAACCCAATTGGTACGAGGCCAATGGGGGATGAAACTAGACACCAAATAGGCCAACTTTCATGTAGAAATGTTGCCAAAATTCTACCTATAAACTAACCATAAAAATGACCAAATCTGGAATAGCAACCTTGCAACCCAGATTTTTGACCATATGAACAGTAGTCCTTGGGATGACCATAACTCACTCAAAACAAGTCCAATTGACCTGAAATTTTTACCATGGTTAGTTTATACATAGATATACAATTATTATGAAGACATCAAAGCCCAGAAATGGCCAGAACCAAGTCAAATGGCTTGCAGAAGTTCGGGTACAAAAACTGCCGAACCAAAAGTGACCTAAAATTGACCAAATTTTGCACTAAAGGTGCAATATGTCCAGCTTTAGTAAATTGACCATATCTTGGTCTATACAACTCAGAATAACCTGAAATTTTACCCCGCATGCAATAAGACATAGAGCTACAATTTTTCTTCTTTGACCAGAAGCTAAAAACCAAGAGAAATAGGACTTTAAGCTAAACCAATCTAGCACACAAAAATTGAGAATTTGACATTTTACATACAATGATGCTTGAAGCATTTTGGCAATGAATGCCAACTTGTAAAAATGGTAAATTGTACTATATTGGCAGCATATTGAGATATAAATTGTGACATATTGATGCTCGAAACAACTTATCCATATTACCTAAAAAGGTCAACATATGCATTGACTTGTGAATTATATAATTAGTAAACTCCAAAAATTAAAGAATTAAACAATTAATTTATAATATGCCCTAGTTTGCCTAGTTAACTAGTATGGATAGGTTTGCATGCTAATAGGATTCTGACAGCTATTCTGTAAATGGCTTTATGCCATACTGTGTTTTTACGGCTTATTATGCCGCACTGTGACTTTAATAGCCTACGGCTATACATATTGTGTATTTATTCTTGGCATATCGCCAGATTTTCTATATGGCTTTTTAGCCACGCTATTTGCACACTGGGAGACACTTTGTGACCGATGGTGTGACGGCTCGAGGTACTAGGTACCCAGTGCCAGTATAACCGTTTATCCAGTTTGGTCAGTATATAGGCTACACGGGTAGTAATTCAAGTACTATTAAATTCAAATACCTAAATCCAGTCTACTGACATACAGCACCACCAAAAAAATTCGTAAACACTTTATTTACTTTATTTTAGTGTATATTTCTTTATATTTGGCACCACTAAGCAAAATTGCTTAGCGCGTTGCTTTTGTAACGCGTAGGTATTGGAGACACAACTGGGGAGCCCAGCAGACCTACGACCCGGGTGAGACATCAGATCTGCACAGGAGTCCAGAGTCATCTGTACTGCATTGCATAAATGGTAGGACTTAGATATCTTGTATTTTATACTTTTGTTGTATTTTTGAAATTCGGCCTTGTATTTTGTAATTTTAGGAAAGCTCTAAAGTTTGTAATATCTTGTACATATTAAATAACATGGAGATTTTTTGGACATATTTAAATTATTATGGACTGTATTATGGAACTGTTTAATGACTGTAAAAGTCTATTGACTTTACTGAGAAATAAAGACTGTGAAATATTTAAGATTTTGATATTATCATATTAAACTGTTTTCAATAGGTTTGGAAGGAAAGTTTGTCCGAAATATAGACGGCACCTTGCCAAATTTTTATTACCAATCTTGAAATACTGATTTTATCAAAGTATGAAAATAGTATTAGCATAATATGAATATTACATAAAAGACTTCTTAAAATCAAATTGAGCTCAGGAAATGAAATAATCACAGACTAGGTGTTTCAGCACGCCGTATAGCACGCCTTGCTCGGCTATTCTGTAGACGAGTGAGGCGTGTTACATCCTAGGTTCAAGATCTTGGTTTTCTAATGTTAATCTTCACCTTTCAGTCCTTTAATTAACATCTACAATCATGGCTAAGTTGATACCAGAACATAGCAAGCATTAAGATCATAAGAAATTAAATCAAGAAACGAATCTCAAATCCAATAAATAAAACTTAGTGTTCATCCATAATAATAATTACAAGAGCTACTCTCCCAAATCCAGAATAAGAAAACTACTCACTCTTGGTGAGTTCAGCAAACATCATAATAAAATGTAAAAACAGTGAAAAGGAAATTATGCAGAAGAAATAAAATAATAAAGAGGTCAAGCAAAGAGGTCAAGTAAGAACTCTCTCTCAATCTCTTAATGTATTTGTCAATATATTTTGTTATAAGTTTAAGTTGAGAACTCGGGTAAGAACTCTCCCCCGATCTCTTAGTGTATTAAGAACTTGAGAACTCAGGTAAGAACTCTCTCCTGATCTCTTAATATGTCTTACTAAAAGTTTAAGCTGAGAACTCGGGTAAGAACTCTCTCCCGATCTCTTAGTGTATTAAGAATTTTAAGTTGAGAACTAGGGTAAGAACTCTCTCCCGATCTCTTAATATGTCTTACTAAAAGTTTAAGCTGAGAACTTGGGTGAGGACTCTCTCCCGATCTCTCAATGTATTTTGTTGAAAGTTCAAGCTAAGAACTCGGGTAAGAACTCTCTCCCGATCTCTCAATGTTTGTAAGAACGGCATTTTATTAAAATTCTAACCTAGGGATTTAAGTAAGGGTTCTGTCCCGATCCCCTTCGTATTGGAAAGAATTACCGAAGGCACGGAGGCCCCTTTGAAAGGCTTTTCCTAGGCTATGGAATCCCATAACTAGACGACGAATGTTGAGCCGAGCTCCTTGCTATCTTTCACATGGTTGTTTTACTTGAATTCTTTGGTTTTTGACTCCATCCCTTTTGGGTACCTATCCGAGGTTTGAACTTTGTCTCGATTCTCGATCCATTATCTTGTCATCTAGACTCACTCCAGGGCCCAACCTCAAAACTTATTTCCTCATTCCGATCCTTTTAGCTTATTTTGACTTTTCTATAACTACTTGAGTCACGCTCGTTTTCTTATTATTTTCATTTGTTAGGACTAAGAGCTATCGGGGCAGTACTTCAACCTATACTCTTCAGAGTATTTACTAGTCACCGATGACTCGAACATTTATTTTGGAGGGAAATAAAATAAAGTGACGATAAAGATGAAATTTGCGAACTAACAAAAAGAGACAAAAATATTGATTACTAGCTAAAACAACCTATCCTAAGATTTAGCGTTATCAGATACCTTAAAAACTTAAGAAAACGGGCCAAGGATGGTCGACAAACAACAAGTTAGACGCTTACCTGTAGAAAGTTGAGACGGCGGGTGAACCAACACTGGTATCAACAAATCTTTAGGAGCTGAATACTGAGATGGCCGAAATTTGAAGCCAACCCGAGGTGATGGGGACGAAGTGAAGTGGGGTTGGGCTCGCCGGACAATGCACAGATATAGGGTTTAGAGCTCTTTTAAGCCTGATACTCCAGAAAGCTGGTTTCAGAAGTTTCTCAAAACTTTGAGGGCTTTGAATGATAAGCAATAAGGCTATGTCAAAGTTCAGAGTATTTCATGATAATGACCACCCTCCTCTATAGTATTGCATGCAGCTATTTATAGGGAATGGGTGCTCACAGTGGAGGGTCAGGATTACATCAAGAGGAGACAGAAGGCCTAGATTCAAAAGGACATAATCTAATATCTAGGAATTAAAGGGATTCTAAATTGAGGGTTGGGATTTCATCCAGAATTTCTATCCTTTCGCCCCTTGATCCAACGTTCAAGGGGCTTGCCTTATAAAATGGATCCAAAGGTTGAGAATAAAAGGTGCCAAATCTGCCATCTGCTTTTGATCCGAGGGCTCCAAATCCGTCCTTACAATTATAATCAATGATGTAGATCGAGATGTACTGGGCTACTTTAACCATTTGGAATCTGGCAGCTAGGAGTGTATCCTTACAAATGAGATGTGTGGTGAGGATCAAATCATGCCTGCAATGCTTTAACTAACTCGGATCCGATGGTGAAGGGAGCTAATTAAAGGTTATGATCGAAAGTTATTCAACTCTCTGAGTTCTCTGATCTTATGGGTCGCCCCTAGCTTTTTCGATTTTCCCATTATGACCGACCCCTTTTAGGGTCATTATTTCGATCTCTATCTCTTGCATCAGGTCCCTTCTTATTTCCCGATCTCTCTTATTCCTGATCTTTCCTCTCCATCTGACTTGTATTGGTTAAGGCAATAAATTCTTCAGTTACCGATGCGTCCGCTCCGAGTTTTGTATGCAATAAATGCTGGGGCCCTATATATATGCCAAGGGATTTTCCTTTATATATTCACAACTTTCTCCGGTAAATCTTCAATGTTTCATTCTTCAGTTCTTGGCTTTTCTGGCAAGAATCCTTCCCATGACAACCACTTTAATCTTTTTCCCAATGCTTTCTTTGTTCATTTCCTAAAAATGAGCAACTCCAGTGATCAGAGGTTCATGAGGGTGTCATCCGATGATGGTGAGGGAACTGGACTAATTAATCGATCAAGGTCGAAACTAACTATCGTGCTGATCTAGGGTTAGCCCATTGGCATGGCTTGTAGACCGATCTCTAACAAGAGGACCGCTAATTTCAATCTTAATATTGGTGACTGCCTCTTGAAGTTCACTTGGTTCTTTACCATCTCAAGGGTCTCGATTGCAGCTCGATTCTGGTCGATGACATCGATAATGACGTCGCTCAATATCATAAGAGTCATATTCACCCCATCTCAGTTGTACATCTGCCCAGTATTTATTGTTGGCTTTCTGATCAAACACATCTTTTGATTCAGCCATAAGACTAGGCTTTGACATAGGCCAGCATTCTGGGCTTCAGAATAGTCTTAAGTTAGGTAGAATGTAGTGCTGATTTTGAGAGATCGCCCAAATGATGTAATCTGATCCTTTTGAGATCGCCCAATTGATGTAATCTGATCTCTTGAGATCGCCCAAATGATGTAATATGATCTTTTGAGATCACCCAAATGATGTAATCTGATCTTTTGGAAATGAAATGAAATTTTACTTGAATGTTTTTGTTTTATTATTGCATTGGTTATTTTTTTGATCTCTGATAAATGTGCTTGATCTGATCCCTAGACGAATCGCCATTTACTGATCCGTGGGTTTGGAAACTTGTTCAATCTGATGACCTTCATTGACTGATCTCATTTATTCGACCTTTTTACTATGTTTTTGAAATCTTCTTGTGACGTGTCATTGAGGCGGCCCGATTTCGCTAACCGATGCGTCACTTGGGACTTCGTGAACATTTAATGCTTAGATGGGTATAAATAAGGGGGTGGTTAGCCATTTTTTCCCTTATGTCATTTTTAAACCTTCCCCTAACGATTCCTTCTCATTTTCTGGAGTTTTCAGGCGCCGATTCATACTCCGGTAAGGGTTTTGATCTTTTCTTGATTGGTTTCACTTTTGTTTTTTAAAAATGAGTGGTACTGATGGTCAGAGAGCTGCTAGTCCTTCCTCCGTTCATATTTCATGGACATCAGACAAAGGTTAGGTGGTCAGGCCGAGTGAGTGACTTGAACCTTCTATAACCTCTGTCTCAGTCCATAGTCGGGCGACTAAGTCAAAATAAGTGTCTTCTTCAGGGAAAGAAAACTTACCCATGGATGAGTTGTCATCGGTCCTTAAGGAGATCGATCTGTAGTCCATTTGTCAAGAATACAACTTTCGGTTTGACTCCTTCGAGCTCATCAGATGTCATGGCAATCTCCGAGCTGATCATTTCTTTGAAGAAAATGACATGATCATGGTATATGAAGAATAATTGAAGGTCGGGCTTTGGTTCCCCCTGAACGAATTCTTTAGAGCCATTCTAAAGTTCCATCATGTCTATGTAGCCCAAGTGCACCTGAACTCTTGGCAGACTCTGGTGGCTTTCAGAGGCTTATGCTGAGTTAAAAAGCTCAATCCTACAGCAAAGGTTTTCGCTGAGTTGCATAAGCTCGCTCGGTGGAAGGACAACAAGTATTAGTTTTTCCAAGCCAAGCCGCACTGTGGGCTTTTTACCGATCTCTCTTCTTCATTGAAAAATTAGAAAAATCGATTCTTCATATTGAAGAGTAAGATACCGAATGGCTTTGAAGGTATCCCATGCAGTTGGCAGTACCTGGCTCCTTCAGTTCCAAAGAAGATCGTCCTAAATAGAGACGAGGACACCATGATAAAGGAATTGAAGGATCAGGCGGCCACTCACAAGTACTCATGTTTGGATGCAGTTATGGCAGAACTGAAGTGGTGGCTAGTACAAATAATCGCCCATGAGGATTATGAGCTGCAGCTCTCTGACCTTGGACCTGGGATCGGCACAACCTAAATCTTCAGTCTCCTGACTTTAGTGATCTCACTAACTTATTTTTTGTACAGGTACGGCGAGAGGCGAGAGCGCGAAGGAGAGCCATAAGCGAAAAAGGGAGGTCGCCCGAAAAGTTTGAGAAATGAAAATTGCTATTGCATCCCAAACGCCAAGGCGAGACTCAGTAGACGTGCCGGGCTCTTCATCCCGACCTCCAAAACAGCCAACTCCAGAGATAGAGATTGCTCCTTCCCCTCCTCGATAAGATAAACCACCACCTCCATCGGTTTCTTCAAGTGTGGAAGGAGGGTCTTCCCAACCTGCTGTGAGGACCCTCTTTCGTAGTGCCCAGGTCCTCATCCACTCGCTGGAGAAGAATCGCTCGGTTTGGGGGAATCCTAGCCTAGCTAAGGTCTTGGGTGCCACCGTCTACTTTCTAGACGACCAGAATATACTGACTCTGGATAGTATTGACGACCTCCTAACTCAGACGATGAGCTTGAGTGTAGAGAGCCTGGTGAATCAACATATAATCAGAGAAAAGGCCCATCTCTTGAGATAAGAAATTCTGAAGGCAATCCAGGATACAGCTTCCGCCAAAATCCAACTTCCATCTGCTCAGGACTACATCACCGAGATAGAAGGTTAAACGAAATCTTATGAGGATAGGATAGCTGAACTAGAGTGGAAACTCAAAAATGCTCAGGCCTGTCGAACTACCAATGTCACTCTCCTTACCGAGGAGATCAAAGTGAAAGAAAAAGAGGCTGTGGCGAGAAAAGCTAGTGTTTATGTGAATGCTCATGACAATCTTCTGGCTGAGCTTGTGAGGCGCTATCCTGAGGAAGACTTCTTCTGGATGGTGGATCTTGTTCCTAGAGGTGAAGAAGAGAGCGAGGAGGAGCCAGAGAGAGAGAGAGAGAGGATGATAGAACTAATAATGTATCCGGAGAGCAGGTTAGGGGAGACCCTTCTATCGAATGACTTGTACATTTTTATTTTGAAATAAATCGAAGTCCTTTTTATGTTCAATTTCTTGATAAGATCAGAAAGCATCCAAACCTAATTGCCTGAGTACTTAATCGATTGAATGCAATTAAACATTAAACCCGAGAGCAGTCATTAATCATAAGATATCAAGCTATTCCAAAAGATCGGAAAAACATTACATGAGAACATGAGATCAGACGGAGCCATGACCAAATATCGAATGAAACTTTAGAACATTAGAATTATAAAGACTTGAAAATGACTTGAACTTTTTGAGGTTAGAATCATTATTTAGAGACCAAATAAAACCTTAACTTTATTTGAGGAATATCTAGGCAACTCAAGCGAGATACCCGATCATAATACTATTTAGATGGAATTTTGTGTTATTTGTACATAGAGAGATCGGAGAACATCAACAAGCATGAATGGATGGTCCGGAGATCCAACATTGATTCGAACTCATCGGCTAAAGACCAAGGGATTGGAAAGCAATCTAACTTGGACGTGAGATTGATTTGTTCTAGAGACGAGCTATTGGTGAGTTCAAAAAAGCTATATGTGATCAGGTCATCGGTCGAGAACGGATAACATAATGAAGTTTCAATTTTAAAAGAACCTTGCATTTGAAGGTCAACCAAAATATGGTGTCTACAATGGGCATGTGTTGGCTCCTACTAGTTATATATGGAGATAGGTGTTCATCAAGATGGAATTCGTTACCCTAAGTAAATAGGGATAAAATCCTATGTTCATTTAATTGTTCTTAACGATTCAAGTTCCTGGCCAAGACAGATAGATTTAGTTAGAAAAGAGTTTCTTACAAGAAAATCTAATTAATCAAGAATTAGAATTAAAAGAGAACATAAAGTTCATAGCAAATGGAGTTTGACACTAACCATGACTCCAGCTGAAATTGGGATTTTATAACGGAGAGATTTTAGTGCATGGTTACATATGATTAAAGATTCATTTAAGGTATTCCTTATTACTGATTGGGTGGCCATGGCATGCTTTGCTAGGTGTCAACCATGGTCTATAAGATGCCTGAAATGATTTAAAGAAATCATTTAAGGTAAGAAAGAGTTATAATGATATTAAGAGATAATATTATTTCTCATTGCCAATAAGTAATGAGCCGAGTAAGTCAACTATCTACACAAGTTAATCGCTAAGTAAAATGTGATTTAATTGATTAATTAAAGAGTTTAATTAATTAATTAAATAGGTTTGGTTTGCAATAAGATTACAAAGTCCCTAGCATAACTTGAAATCAAATCTAGGTTATTGAATGTATAGCATAGATTAAATTTATATTTAAAGTGTTTAAATATGAATTTAATTGTGAGAAATTAATTAATGGAGATTAATTAATTAATTAATTAATTTATGTTTGATATAAATTGATTTGAAGAGGAGAAATTATAATTTTGGGTTGAAAACTCAAATTAAAACATAAGGGTAAATTGGTCTTTTTACATGGTGACATGTGGCATCATGAGATGGTGACACATGGCACCATATAAGCGTGCCATTTGTCTTCCAATCATGAAAGATGATAAAAGTCAAGATTGAATCTATCTTTGACACCTGGCTTGATAAGATTAAGTCTAACAAAAGTAAGATTAGATCATGTGGTGACATGTGGCAAGGGAGTAAGTAAACTTTGACCTGAGTATATAAGTGAAAGGAAGAAAGAAAAAGCAACATCTTTTCTTCCCTTTCTTCATGTTGGATGGCAACTATGGGTCTCTCTCTCTTCTCTTCATTTCTCATCTAATTCAACAAGAAAACCTTGATTTCCTTTGAATTAAAATTACTAGAAAATGATTCTAGTTCCATATACATCCATTAACCCTCACCAAAGCAAACCCCTGTAATTCCAAGTGGTTGGCAAGAGCTAAAAGGACATCTAGGGGCTACCATTGGTGCAAGTTGGTGAGCATGTGGTGGACAAGCTAGAGGGACTACAATTGGAGTCCTAGGAGCACCCAAGGGAGGAAGAGAGTTTGATTCTTCAACTTGGAGGTTAGAAATCAAAAACCCCTCTTTTAGTTAGGGTTTAATTAATTAAATTCCTAAAGTTCAATTCTTGATGGAAAATGAATCTTTAGGGCAAGCTTAAATGTGTTTTGGTATGCTTTTGGGCATTGAAAATTGATTAGGCACATAACTCATCAAGTATGGTGCATGTAACTCTAGTTTAAATTTTAAATTCCAATGCTCTAATGCCCTAAATTCCATGCTTCCGTGCCTTCAAATTGATGCAATGATAGATATTAATTTCGACAGCCATATATCTTCCCAACACATTGATTATGTTATCTCGACGACATCAACCCACAATGCTCGTTGATATTGCCGTGGTGAGCCCTTCTGGCAAGGCCGTTGACCATTCGTGGTTTCTATTATGGAACTATACAATTGCTTTGATATGAGTGTTGGTCAACATTCATCTTTAGTTCAAGATTATGGGTGACGTAGGGACAAGGATAGGGATATTGCAGAGTAAGTTTCTGTTTCTTTGGCGTAAGGAAAGTCCAAATTCTTCTGGGATGGGCCTTTGTTGTTTAGAGAGCTCGTATGTTTGTGCCCTGAAGACATTCAATTCCTTTCTCAATCATATGCGCCTCCATATCAGATTCACTAATTTCCTTGATAGCATACATACAAATACTTTATATGCTTACACACGTCATTTATCCAAAGGCTGATTTATTTATCTATTATCAATATATTTCATATATTTTCTTCTTGTGTATTATTAAAAGAATATTAATACCTATGATTATTATGTGAATATCAAACAGTTAAAAAATTATTTCATTTACAAGATAATATCTTTAAAAAAAAGTTGTAAACATGGCAATACAAGTTTTAAGAAGCATAGGTATCTAACTTCTCAAATCCAAATAGCACCGGTTTTGTGCTACGCTTTTTAACATGTATGTTGGTATTAAAACAATTAATTTATATATAAATTTTATTTACATAATATATTATTAATGCAATTGATTATAAAATGAAATAGCGAAGAATTCAAAATTGATTAACAATGAATTAAAAATCAAATTAATTAGAATTAGTGATACATCAATGGTGAAATTTGAGAAAAGTAACAAAAATTAACCACAAATTAAAGATAAATTAGTGACGCATGCCTTAGAAACTTTTATAAAGCTTAACCTTAACTTAGTAATTTTGTTATAGTAAATACTGTGTTTCTAAATGACCAAATTGACTAAAACTCATAAAACCTTAAAATTGTTTAGAACTTTGCCAACTCCTCCAAAAATACTATCTCCATAATATTACAGATGTTATGCATTATTGTAATAGTTTTAAATAGTTTATATATTCTATTTTATTATTTTTAATTACTTCTCTAGACTTCTAAAACACTTAAGATGTCTAACTTATTAATAGTTCATTAGATAGTTACATAATTTTCGTCATATATGTGGATGCATTTGATATAAACTTGACTTTATATAAAAATACACTTAATAGCAATTCAGAATAAATATTTATATTTAAATTTATACAAAATTAATTAAAATATGTACAATTTATACATAAATTTAAATATAAAAATTCGATTTTAAAGTTGTTAAGTTCTTATATATACATATATATATATATATATAACCATTCTCTCATGTAATGCTTTAAACATATTGTAATCAACATAATTTTAATTTATATGGCATTCGTATTATCTTTATCATGTTAATTAATTGTTTGATTAATTGATCAATTAAATTAATATATATGGTGAAGTCATTTATTAAATTTAGAGACTTTACATCATGATGGGATCATGATAACGAGAGTGAAGTTCTTAACTATTTAATCTAAATTGTTCTTCATCGTAGTACATTAATGATCCAGATAGATTATTACTATATATTTGATGGTCTCTATAGAAAGCAGATTAGTTGATCTCATTAGTTATATATATATATATATATATATATATATATATATATATGATCACTGAACTGACTCAATCGAGAATTATCAGAAAATTGTCAATAGGATATTCTCATGAAGATTATGGTGTAAAAAATTTCTTTGACTTGAGATCGTCATAGTAATTAGTAAGATATTTATTATACTTTGATTTCGGACACCTAATGCCCCAGGGTGTTGATTGAACCTATTGGATATGATTAAATACTTATAGAAGGAATCCATCAACTCTTAGTAATGAGTTTGAGCTCTATATTGTCATTAATTATAACGATTATATAACACCCACCATTTTCTGATTTTAGAATTTTTGTCATGGATAGGGAATTCTTGTGAAACTTAGGGTTTCATGGTTACAAGAAATAGTTGTAAGTTTGATATGTATACTATGAAGTGTTAAAGATGTTTTTCTTGTTGTGGTCAAGTTAAGAGTTTAAGTAGTGTTTTTGGGCTGAAGCATCTTCGACAGCCGAAAGTTAGACTTTCAACAACCGAAATCCCCCTTTTACTGTTGAAATATCCTTTTGGACAAAATGGACTCCAACAACTAAAAGTTGAGATTTCGGCAGCTGAAAGTCTCCTCCATGATAAGGGTATAAATAGCCCCCTTTAGTTTGAATTTCAAAGAAAATTAGTTTTGCTTTCTTTCTAAGTTACTGTTGTATGCAAATGATTTTTTTTTTTTTGAAATTTTATTTGATAATTGATATTTTAAGAGCTTGAAGGCTTGGTTTTGTTTGGGAAACTCAAAGAATTCAAGAGATTTTGAAGTTTCTCTACCCTCTCACTCAATCATTTTTTCAAGGGAGAAAGGTATTTTCTTCTTTTCAATTGATTTTTCTATATGATTTTTAGTATGTGTAAATGGGTAAGTGATAGCAATTTGTATGATATGTGGAATTTGAGTAGTTTTAAGCTTTTGAGTTTGGGAGGGTTGTTGCATTTATGAGGGTTTTGATGTCGATTGCAATGGTATGTTTCGTTATGATATTTTTGATAAGTCTAGGGAGTTTACAAGTATGATTTGATTAGATTTTGAAAAAGATTATGTTAATTGAGTCAATTGATGTTTGGTAACTTTAATTTTTTTTGAATGAAGTTTGAGAGTAAATCTTGATTTTGGTTCCTTGATGGATGCATGTAACATCCAAGAGTAGTTTTAACTTAATGGATGTCTTAGGTATGTGTTTTTAAGGTTGGATCATGTTTTGGAGTTTTGAGATATGATTTTGGTTGTTTGAGGCAAGGTTTCTACATATTTTTAACATGGAAATTCTAGAAATTTCCTGGTTCGGCTTTCATAAACTATTATTTCAGTTGCCAGAATGGCTACAATTCTTTGGAGATTTTCAGGTTCTTCTGCCGAAATTCAAAACTTCGGTAGCTACAATTGCTAATGCCCAAATGAGGCATTTAAGGTTCAGGACTTCAGTAGTCAAAGTTGGTTAGGCCAACCTTATTTCCCTTTTTGTTATAAGGCTTCAAAACTTATTTTTATGATCCAAAAGGACCTAAAAGATGATGTTTAGCATGTGTATAAAGTTTTTGAGCTCTTAATAACTCTTTAGGGTCCGATGTTTATAGGATCAAACTTGAGGGATTCAGGAAGCTAAGGATCCAAGGATAGCTATCGTTCAGGTCAAGTGGTTGATAGGCTACAAGAGGTGAGTAACACTAACCTTAATGAATGAAAACTTATTTAATTGAAATCACAAACATTCACAAGTATCATTTCATTACTTATTAGGATGTATGTATCTAGAACATAAATATATTGCATTTTTGCATAATTACTGTTGATATTCAATGAATGTTGGATGACCCACTAGTTTCTTTCATGACATAGTTATGATATATATTTATGATCATACATGATACGATATGATATGATAAGACAAAAAATGTCTAATAAGCCCCTGGCTCACTATATATTAAGCGAAAGTCTTGAGGAGTCTCTGTATGAGCTAGGCATATTAGAAATGTTATGTATTTAAGCGAAAGTCCTGAGGAGTCTCTGTATAAACTAAGCACATTGGATATGGGAGATCACTAGTGATAAGTTCATCTTATGTGAAATGTTTGTGATGTAAAAAACTCATGTGATTGATGCATTGCATATGTATGAAATGAATAATATGAAAAATTTTTATTTGGTTAATTTACTCACTGAGCTCTTTGAAGCTTACCTCATTTTCTTAACCCTAGTTGCAAAGTTGTAGGGATAAAGGTGTCTTCTGGGTAGCTAGCAATAGGAAAAGTTTTAGAAAGTTTTATGTGTTATGAGTTTGTAAAATGGATATGTAAATATTAATGGTTGGATATTGTACTTAGTTGTCAAGAAATGTACTATGTATTCTTTAAAGTTTAGGATATGTTCGTAGGTTTACCTTAACCTTTTAAGCACACTCTTTGAGTATCTATGAATGTATGAAAGAATTACACTTTAGCGTTTATGAATAAAATAAAAAGGTTAAAATTTTAAACTGTTTTAAAGGAAAATGACTTATGTTCCAATGTAAATACCAAAGTGTGATTGGTTATGATTTGCTTAGATTTTGGTGTATATGGAATAAGCTTATTTTTAACAGGTTTAAGGATTGTTAAGGGTTTCAGTAGCCTTAAACTGACCTGATCTCTAGCATCGATAACAACCCGTAATTGGGTCATTATATGTTATTTAAGACCTTGACCAAGGCAATTGAGTGAACGATAAAATGAATTTCTTAAGTCATTCACTAGTCGGTTATAATTGACACAAGACATGATCAGAAACCTATTGAAGTTTGATGATTAAACCATACAATAGAGTTAGCCTGGAACTATCATGATGGAAAGAATTATTACATTATTCTTCTAAAGGTTCTTGATAGTAAATAATATTACTTCGTATTATTAATTGTTAAGGAATTTGGCTTAAATCCCATCCTTGATTAATGAGTTAAAAGTGTTTAGCACACTTACGAGTATTCTAATTTTTGTTAATAAATTATTTAATTTATTATTTGATAATAAAATTGGAGAATTTAATTTAATCAAATAATTAGAAATTAATAATCGAAGTGGAATACAAATATATTCTTTGCTAGCACCAAGAATTTAATTTGGCATTGAAGACTTATTGAAACCCTATTTGAAATAGGAAAAAAAAAAATCAATATACATAATATTAATTTGTAACACCCCAAAATTTTAAATTTTATTATTTTATGAGTCTTATTGATATTTTAATTTTATTTAAATTTTAAGAAATTATTTGAGATTTTTCGGATTTTAAAAATCGGGTTCGATTTTCCGAAAATATAAACTTTGATGATTTTTAAAAATTTATTTAAAGATCACGTGACAAAACTAAAAATATATTTGGAGTCTATAAATTTTTCTGAGTTTTCTAGAATTTTTTTCGAAATTTTTGGACCTCGTTTTTTGTCCCAAGGTAGAGTAAAAATTCAAAAATTTTGTATCCTAAATCGAACCGGCCGAATCGAACCGGACTGGATCGGACCGGTCAAATCGGACCTGTCTTCTTCTTTTTCTTCCTCCTCCTCGCGCACGTCCCGACCTCCCTCCCCTTCTCTCCCGTTTTCTCTCTCCTCCCTCCTCCCCTTGCAGCGCCGCCACCTCCCCTGCCACCCCAGCTCGCCGGTGCCCGTCCCCAACCGTCCCAGCCCACCGATAGCCGCCTGGAACGCCGGGAAACGGTGCCCGAAGAGACACAACGCGCAAGAGCGCCGCTTCATCTTCCCTGCCAAAATTCGGCCGATCCGGCCACCAATCGGACCGGGTCTTGTGTCTAAACTCATCTACTCGTCGAGAGCTTTCCATAGACACCAAGAACACCGAAATCCATCGAGCGGTTTGTCCAATTTTTGTCCGGAAAGTTTTAGGCCATTTTGACTTTTGGGCTAGATTTCTCACAAACCGTGAACCTCACGAGAAAACCGAGAGTACTAGAGCGCTGCACTCGTCGAGAGCTTCGCGGCGATATAAATTTTGAATTTTTTCGACACCGTTTTCCGGTGGGTCCCACGGAACTTCGCAGTATTTTTTCGAGCATTTAATGAGCTTAGAAAATTCCGTAAAATTTATGTACTAACCCCCATGTTGTGGGCTCTGTGTAGGTATCTTCAATTCGCGGAAATTCGACAGTTGTCTGGGTCTGTGAATTTCCGGCCAGACAGACCGGCTACCGGAAAAGTCTCCGAACTGGATCGAGGTTTTGGCTATCCCATCATTATCAGACATCCCGAGGGCGTTCCTGAAGTCGGAATCGGTAAAGGTAAACCCGAACCTTGCTTTTTCGTAAAATTCTAGTGCTTAAATAGGATTAAAAAATTCATAAAATATTCGTGGTAGCTCAGAAAATTATGATTCTTTTTGCAATAGCCTAGTAATATTGTTAAGGACCGCAGGGCAAAGTTTTAGAATTTTTAGAGCTTGTTTGGGTAGTTTTTGCAAAAATGATCAATTATAAGGACTAAATTAAAATTTTACATATTGTGATGGATGACTGATTTGATGAGCCCAGGAGGGGCTGTGTGATGTGATTGAATTGTGGATATATGAGTTGCGAATATAGAAGTGTGTTTTGAGCCCTTTTACAGGTTGGGTAGGTCCTAGGTATAAGGGAGACTCTGTCGGATTTTCGGCATGACTTAGGACGTATTTGGTCTTTTCATGATTTGTATTGAGTCAATTGTGTTAAATAATTGTAATGTAATTGTCAGGTGAGCTGACCTTCTTCCTCCGCTACCGCCACGGTGACATTGTCAAGTCTGTGAGTAAAATATTAATTTTAATTGTAATTTCGATATTATTATATGTTTAATCATGCCCATGCATCACTTATATGTATGTATCTATGTAGTTAAACTCTAGGCACGTTTTATGTTGCATTCATAACTGTTAAAGTGCCATGGATGTTGTTGTGGTAATTTGGAGCAGTGTGTGTGCGTTGGGTGCGTGTGATGTGGTGTGTACTATGGATAGGACGGGTGGTCACGGCTTGAGATCTTCGTTGGGACTCGATCCTTCGGGGGTAGTCACGGCTTGAGTTCTTCGCTAGGACCCCAATTTGGTTTATTAAGTGAAAGTCCAGCTTGAGTTCTTCGCTGGCACCAGGTTGGATTTAAGAGAGCTGCATAGGGGATCAGCTCCCATATATTATGATTGATATTACTGGGTGTGTGAGTGCTCCAAATTACCTTTTTGCTGTTATGATGTGAATTTGTTGCTGATATTGCATTTCACTCTACAGGATGCAATAGTTTTAGATAGTTATAGAGATTATAGTTAAAATTGATATTTTACTCTCTGAGTCGAACGCTCACTCCTTTTCAATATTTTTCCAGGCCACAGGAGGATATTTTTGAGGTTAACGTGCTTTCTCCCTCGCAGGTTATTTATTCATGTTTATGTAATTCTATAAATTTCTAAAATTTCCGCATGTGTTAGAAATGTTTATTTGATTTGGGTCTGTAATATAAATTGTTGTTTTGGACCTGTAAACTTAATATTTCATGCATGTTTGATGGACTGGATGAGGGAGCTGAGCTCCCATATATTTTTATGATGATATGAGTATGTGGAGGGTGAGCTGAGTTCCCCAATTGGGTATTTACTGTGTTTACAGGTCGGGTGAGTCAAAAACTCTCCGTTGAAAGGTCTATTTTATGGCCGGACTCTGTCCGGTTGATTTCTTGAAATTGGGCCCAAATGGGCTTTAAAGTTGGGTTAATGAATAGTTAGGCTTACTACGGGCCTCGGGGGCTTTAGGCTGGCCCAGGTTCTAGTGCCCGTCCGGCCCATAGGTTGTGTCGTGACATAATTATTTAGCTACCAATCCTCCACATACAAGGATTGTGTAATACACATATATATAATTGTCTTTCATATATGATATAATATATGAAAATTTTATTAAATTCTAAATATTTTATGTAGAGTTTTTAATTTTCTTTATTTTTAATTTATAATATACTTATTTTTACTTAAAATATATTTATTTTTACCAGCCAATTAAATTTAGTAATTTACATTGTCATAATTAAAAATAACTATGACTTTTTTTTTGTTTATCTTATTATTCCCATACTTTCTCACTTTTATATATTATAAAATAAATAAATCATAAAAGATAGATAATAATAATAAGTTTCGTTATGAAAACTTAATTTAATTTTATTTAATGATATAGTTAAGGGTTTTTATTTAATAGTATGGTAAAAGGTTTTTTTAAAAAAAATAGAAAGTTGAGTTATAATAAGATTTCTTTTAGCAACTTTTTTTTTCCAAATGATTTATTTTCAAAAAATTTTTTTAACGAAAGTAGAAATGATGTATTTTTTTTTTTAATAAGTAGGATTGTTAAGATAATGGCTAAGAATAATATTAAAATTCTTTTGCTAATTAAAATTTAATAATTTATAATTTTATATCTTTTAATAAATAAAAATTATAATTACGTTATATCATTTTTGTAAAATGTGTTAAGATATAATAATTTTTTTAATATTATATATAATTAAACTTTTATTTAAATTAGGATTTATTATTTTGTAGTTTTATTATATATAAGTTTTCTTTTGTAATTTTATTCATATTAGTGTTTTTTATAACATGTTTTGCTCATTATTTATACTTGTTATACATACTCATAATTTAATTTTTTTTGTATATACAATTTTCAGTCAATTTTTCTTATATGATATAATATTATTATAATAGTTTCATCATGACTTTTCATCTATATTTTTATATAAAATGTTAATTGTAAAGAACATATATCCTATATTTTTTAATTTATAATGATTTTATAATAATAACTTCCATCAATAATAATATCATATTAATTTTTAAATTCTAATTATTTTCTTAATTTTAGATTTTTTTTCTTCTTATAATTATATATTTGTCAAGTATACATAGACAATATATTTTTTTATTTAATCCTGTAGATAATATAAACTCCATTATAATTGTTCAAAATTTTTATAGGGTAATAACATTTAAAATAAAAGTCAATAATTAAAAGATATATCAAAACGTATAATTATAAATAATATAAGAATTTAAGGATATTTTTAGCAATGAATTATTATGATAATACTAAATTATCACAATACTATTTTATTCTTAATTAAAGTTTATTTATAAAATCAAATTCTTTTATACCAACGTATAAATCCTAAACCCTAATAAAATTTTTAATTTAATTATATTTTTTGTATTAAAAATTATAATTATAATAATTAATATAATCTTAAATTGATAAAATTTATTGATAAATAAAATTTCATTTGATCTAGATTTAATTATCTAATTAAATTAAGACAATATTTTTTTCTTTCGCTCTATACAACACGTGGGCAGCATTTTTTTTCTTTTGTTTTATACAATATTAGCACTTATGCAATTAAAATTTATAGTTTTGTTAAATTTTTTTAAGTATAATAAATGATATAAAAAGAATCTTACTTATTTTAAAATTAAGTTTAGTTTTTGATAATTAATTAAATTTAGGTTTTTATTATAATAACTTTAAATTAAATTTTTAATGTCATAAAATAATATAAAAAATTCTACTTATTTTAAAATTTAATTTAATTTTTAATAACCAATTAAATTTATTCCTTCATTGCAAAAACAGTAAATCAAATATTTTTAGCAATAATCCTCTCTTGGTGTGTGCATATATATATATATATATATATATATATATATATATATATATATATATATATATATATATATATATATATATATATATATATATATATATATATAGTCCAAGTGTTGGTCAAGTTAACAAAAAAAAAAAGAGCTTCTGTTTCTATGAGAAGAAAAACATAAAAATAAACATAAAAATAAGACTTGTTTTTTACACAATAGGTGCGAAAATTTTTCTTTGAAAAAGATTTTTCCTGTTCGAGCTAAATTCGACTTGGCCGAAATATTTATTCTTGAATTAAATTTCTTTTGAAGATAATTTAGAGTTTCAATAAGTTTTCACTAGTTCCATTGATCAAGAAGTCGATAGCAAATGTTAATCTCGGTGTGGATACACAGTCTTCGTACTATCAAAGAAAAATTAATTTTGCATCAGGAGCTTGCAACCAGGTATTTATACATACTTCTTTATTTCTAAAATAAATTTTAAATGCAAATAAATATTTTATATATATATATATATATATATATATATATATATATATAATTTCAAATGCCTACATAAAAACAATTAAACAAAACTATGCCCTTGTACAAAAGATCTGTACATAATTTAGTCAACGAATTTGCAATTTCATCTCCAATATAAGACATTAATTCCATGGGCTTGAATCTGGCTACTTGTACATTGGTTCCATCAACTTGGCTTGCCTTTTAATCCTGAAACCACATATTTTAAAATAAGAGCTTAAGCATGAGTTTTCTTTGAATGATTGGTCCACTTCTTTTAGTTTGAAATCATGCATTAGGTTTAAAACCGATGCTAAAAAGTACTTTTTTTTATTCTTTTATTAAAAATATTTTTTCAAAATAAAAGAACTAAAATATATTTTTTCGTTAGAAATAAACAATTTCTTTTTATAAAAGCAATCTTTTAAAATGGTCCATCCTTTCGCCACTGGTACTCCTCTAGCATCCTACTTCTATCATTATCGCCACCATATATATATAGTAGCTCAAAACCAAATGCTACCCTAATATAGTAGCTCTTCAAGGAGGATGGCAACATGTCTTCAAGAGGCTCAATCAAATTTAGGTTACATAAAGTGTTCAAAATCATATTTTAGCTCCAAATTACATCAAGACGTCCAACAGATAAAATAAAATTTAGCAAGGAGCGTTAGCAAATGAAGAATTTCTCCTTTTCTAAAGGTTTTTTCAATTTTGAAATCTTAAAGGATGCTTATAAATTTAGCACACTTACGGTATGTTTGGCATTAATATTGCACGTAGCTATCAAATATGCGGGGCAGAAATAATTTGAGTTAGAGAATGAATAACAATTTGTCAATTTTGTTAATATAATTCAATAGTTATTTGCAAAAATTTTAAGGGACAATTTTTATTTAGATTTGGTATATCATGAATTCTAAATATAACATGTATAATGAGAATCACATATAAAATATACGGATCTATAGCTATATGTTTGTATTTTGAATTGATGATGGACTGAGTTTATTTATTTTTTTTCTGACTTTTAAATATGAACTTTTATTTTTCCAAAAACAGCTTTTGGCATCTGAAAGTCTATGTATAAATAAATTTTCAATTTCCTATGAGAATTCTAACATTATGTCTAGAACTTGCAACAAAGAGGTGAAATATGGTCTTAGAACATGTTTAATATAATACACTTACAATCAAATGTTGCCCAATGGGCAGGAACTACATTGGGGGCTTCTTGCTTGGCTTCATGGATATAAAGCAAGCCAAAGAGATCTGTAGCTTCCTTGGCACTCTTCATCGATGTCTCCAAATGTCCTTTTGGTGGGACAAAGCCAATTACACCATTTTTCATATCAAAAGAAACCTATATGGAAAAAAGAAATGGTAATAGTTTGCAAATAAAACCTAAATTGTTTTCATAAAGGTAAAAAATTGTTATGATATCATTTCATGGGATTTTGCACAAAGTGAAAAATTTTTATTTAGAATTATTTTATCATGAAGTTAAAACATAAATTTGTGAATTTCATCTATTTGACATATGAGTCCACTATATATATGTAGAATTTTTCTTATTTAGAATAGGTCTATCGTGGACCCAAGATATAATATTTATAGTGGGATTTACCTATGGATCTCACATGTTTGTTTCTTGGGCTCATAATGGACCGGGTATAAATAATAACTTTCCTATATTGTGTCTTGAATCTACTATAGATCTATTTCAAACAAAACATTCCCATTCGCTAAATGGATTGCAATAAGAAAAGCTCTTTTGCCAAGCCGAATAAAGTGAAATTGCCATGCACACTCTCTTCCCCTCCCATTTTGGCAAGAGGAGCTCATATATATCCTCCACGCTCAAGTGGCTCTAAAACAAGGTTAAATTAATTTTAAATATTTTCAACCTTACCCGACGAGATCGAGTTGTTGGTGTAGCATCTTGTGCCATGTGCTTGGCAAAACTCCCTACATCAAGGGAATGCCTCCTTGTATGATGTGGAATATCTCTCTTGGCAACACCTACAAAATTTTCATTTCTACTGTTCATCTCACTGACAACTTGAGCTGATCGTTTTGCTCCTCTTGAAACCCATCTTTTCTCTTCATACCTACAAAAATCACAAGGTAATTTAATAAAAGGGAAAAGAATAAACAGTCATTAATATGTTGTAGAATACAAGCTGAAGGATTTCTTTTACTTGGCACGGATAAATTTCCCAGTATCATTTTTGTCAAAATTTGAAGGCAGTTCAGCTTCCCAGTACCTGTTGGACTTCTCATTACCCATAGCTGTCCAACAAAAAATTTAATTAAGAATTTTTAATTTGATAGTGGATAATGAAACTATTATAGTCAAACTAAATAAAAATAGAAACTATGAGAAACTAAAACTCGACCTTAAAATCTAGGTGCTAAGATTAAAAGGACTAATAGGATATAAGAAGTTACCAGGGTCTACAATCAAGTGATATGAAATAAAAAGTTAAGAAAAATTTTTGTTAACAGAAATATTCGGTAATTTTTTATGATTAGAACTGCAAAATTGGAATAATTGAGTTTTGACTCAGTGATATTAGAATCATCTTTAGTACTGTAAAGTTTTAAATTTTAATCCTAATCAAAACCAATCATAAGGAAAAAAAAACTACAACATTGGAAGATTGACAATAATAATAATAATAATACATAACTATAAAATATTTGGACAATTAAATACAAATATTGCAATTTAACTGGCAAAGATGTGTAGTAGTAAATGGTGGATGATGACAGCGTAAGCATGATATAGAGATAAGAATACAAAATTAAAAAAAAAAAAAAAGCAAGACAAGTATATAGCATCAAAGTAGTTTTTAGAGTCTTGATAATTGGTGCAATATGACTTCAATTCACATAATAATAATAATAATAATAATAATAATAATAATAATAATAATAATAATAATAATAATTAAATTTCTTACATTGCATAAAAGCAATCTGCTCTGGTAACCAAGTATCTAATGTAGTAGACCGTACCTATATGCATACCAAAAATGCCAAGTTATATCATAATAATAATAGAGAGAGAGAGAGAGAGAAATCACACTTGGCATAGGAAAAAGTTTCACAAAAGTGACTAATTATTGAAAGAAGAAAGACAAAATTGGAAAATAATACAAATACGTCAGCTTCTTTAATAAGCGACAAAAGGTAAATAATTTCACTCTATCTAATAATGTCGCAAGCTTCAAAATATGGCCAAAATTAACCATCAATGTGGGTAGGCCAGCAACACCAACACTTTTTATATTGAAGAGCACATTGCTGCCATATGATTTCTCCTATGTTTGTGTAGAGATCTTAAGATTTATATGCATAATTATTGTATATTTGATTGTATTCTATAAACTAGTTTACTTCCTTTCTTGTTGTAGTTAATGCTTTAGGTCCTGTTTGATAATATTAATTATTTTACTAACTGCTAATATTAATTATTTTACTAGCTGTTAATTGTTAGCTGTTAATTGTTTGCATGAAGAAGATCCTTTGTTTCCCTTTTTATTTAACATTGCGGTTGAGCCTCTAAGCCTCTTAATCAGTGAAGCTTGCAATCAGGGCTAGTTTCAAGGTGTGTCAGTTGGTGAGAGTGGATTGTTAATTTCACACCAACAGTTTGCAGATGATACCTTATTCTTTTGTCTTCCAAAGCTTGAATATGTTGCTGCCATCTCCATTATCCTCAGATGCTTTTATGCGATGTTTGGTCTGAAAGTCAATTTTCACAAGAGCACTATTTATGGTATTCATGTTGATGATAGTGTACTCTCTTCAGCTGCTTCACTAGCTTGTCGTAAAGTTGGCCATCTACAATTGCGTTATCTTGGGCTTCCTCTAGGAGCAAATCCAAAAAAAGCATCAACTTGTCTTCCTGTTATCAGAAAAATTGAAGACAAATTGGCTTTTTGGAAAGGAAAACTCCTTTCTTCTGCAGGTCGGCTTACTATTATTAAATGTTGTCTTTCTAATCCTCCTATCTATTATTTGTCTCTATTTAAAATTCCCAAAGGGGTTGCCAATAAATCCAAAAGCTCATGAGACAATTCTTCTAGTCTGCAGGCGATTCTAAAAAAATCCATCTTATTAATTGGGAGCCACTTATGCAACCCAAGAAGTCAGGTGGCTTGGGTATCCATAACATTCTTCTTCATAATCAAGCAATGCTCTTCAAATGGCTTTAGAGGCTATAGAGTCAACCTGAATCACAGCGGGCGGCTGTTCTAAAATCAAAGTACTTCATTTTTGACAATGGTCTCTTCCTTACTTTAGATAATCAAGTTTCTACAGTATGGAGGGACATTCAACGGTCATCTGTAACATCCTCCCTATACGTGTTCTGTACGTTCTATTGCTCCAGTAGTCAAATAACAGTCTAGGCAAGTCAGGATGTCTGGAACTACACTTCGATGACAGTGAACAGACATATAATGATGAAATAAATAAAAAGAAAATACAAGAAAAATCAAACAAAAATGAAAGAGAGAAAATGTGACTAAGTTCAACGAGCCAAACCCGTAGCGATGGGTGACCGCACCGGGATGTTACGACGAGGATCGTTGACTAACCCTGGACGCGGGGAACCCCGAGAAATATTTTCAGGACATAATTAAAGGTTTACTGAGGTGTAATTGACATTGAAAATGTCAAAGAAAAATTAGAAAGTTAGTATAAATGAAAAATAAAAATTAAAGAAATCGACGGTACAAGGAGTAAATCGGTCTTATCGAAAAAGTCCGAACTTGACCCGAAGAGGGGCATTTTGGTCAATTGACACCTAGAGTTGACTTTTGACTTAAATGTCCATGAAAAATAAGTGGTATTATATTTTGAAAATTTAATGAAAAATGAAATTCAAGATAACATGTAATTTAAGGGAATTGGAGGGCATAATTGCAATTAAAGGAAATCTTGAATTAATGTAATTTTTAATTGTGATTAGTGGGGCATTAGTGGAGTATATAAGGACCACTAGGACAGATTTTTTCCACTATTCATCTTCTTCTTCATTATTCTTCTTTGCCGAATTGAAATTTCTCCAAGCTTCATCCATGGCCGCCCCATATACAAGCCTTCATCTACCCATCTTCAAGCCTTGATTTTCATAAGTTCCTTCATTAAACTTAGTATATACATCATGGGCAGTATAATGGAAGCAAAAAGAAGAGGATTTGAAGAAGTTTTGGTGAAACTCAAAAAAGGTTAGTGCTAGTTTTCCTTACCTCACTTAATTAAAATTTGTACTAAGGTTGAGATGAGTTGAATTATTGAAAAATTAGAAGGACTGGATGAATATTTAATGGTGATTGAATTTGGCAGCCATGGAACCTAAAGAGGTTTGAATTATCTTTACATGTATTTGATGGGAAATGATATTGATTAAGGTAATTAGAGGTCCTAGCAAATTAACTTTATGTATATGTTGAGATTGAGTGATTGAATTAGGAGTTTGAAAGAATTGTTGAAGACCTTGGATAATTGTTGAATTGGGGCAGCCTTGAGAAGCATGAAAATGGTTAATTTATGCATATTATTGTTGATTAATAATGCTCAATTTATGTGATTGTAAGTGTTAAAATTTAATTATAAGAGTACATGTGAGGTTGACAATGTGAAAGTGGGTTTTGAACAAAATTTTGAAGGTTTGGACAATTGAGCTTGAAATTGGCAGCCTATTAAATCATGAATTTGTGTGTGTGAATATGTAGTTTATTAATGAAATGTAATGGTGTTAAATTGTGGGCAGTATGTATAGTTAAAATGGAAGTGTTTGTGTGTAACATAAGTGTTGATGCACATTGAATTTGGGTGGATGTAAATGTTGAAGTTTAATGGTGTATTGTGTGCCTTGTGCACTTGAGTATTCTACCCAGAATTCTTGCTGGAATTGTGTACAATATATATAGAAGTGCCATTGATTGAATATTGAAGTATTGGGAGGAGGAGGATTGTTAAAAATTGGAAGTGTGATGTTCAAATGCAGGTTGTGTATGTTAGTAGCACTTAAATTAGGTTATAAGTGCAATATTGTGAACCCAATTGGTATGAGGCTAATGGGGAGTGAAACTAGACAGCAAATAGGCCAACTTTCATGTAGAAATGTTGCCAAAATTCTGCCTAGAAACTGACCTTAAAAAGTGACCAAATCCGGATTAGTGCATTTAAAGCCTGAAAACTGACCATTTGGGCAGCAGTTAGTGTTTAGGCCATAACTCACTCAAAACAGGTCCAATTAACCTGAAATTTTGACCATGAATAGACCTATATCTACAATTCTTATGAAGACAACAAAACCCAGAAATGGCCAGAACCAAGTCAAATAGCTTGTACAAGTTTAGGTACCAAAACTGCCAGAACTAAAACTGATCAAAATTTGCACTAAAGGTGCAATCTATCCAGCTTTAGTGAATTGACCATATCTTGGTCTATACAACTTAGAATGACCTGAAATTTTGCCCCGAGTGCAATAAGATATAGAGCTACAATTCTTATGAAGACACCAAAACCCAGAAATGGTCATAACCAAGTCCAATAGCTTGCACAAGTTCAGGTACCAAAACTGGCCGAACTAAAAGTGACCTAAAAATGACCTAAGCCTACTATTTTAGTGCTTTCTGTCTAGAATTGGTAAATTGACCATATCCTTGTCTACACAACTCAGAATGACCTGAAAGTTTGCCCCGCGTGCAATAAGACATAGACCTATAAGTTTGTAGTTTGGACCGAAACCCGAAAACTGAGGGAACTAGGTCGTCCGGCTAGGTCAAAATAGTACACTGAAATCCGGTAAATTGCAATAAAATGCAATACACTTGGAAATGAAATTGGTAACATATACCAACACTAAAGGGCTATAAAATGTGACATATTGGTAACATTAGAATTGACTCATGTAGAGTGCATCAAGAGTCAACATTATAGGTTGACTAGTGAAATGAATTGAAGGGTATAGTACCAAGAGAAATAGGACTTTAAGCTAGACAAATCTAGCATACAAAAATTGAGAAATTGACCAAATGTTAAAGTAAATGTGCAATCTGTCCAGCTTTAGTAAATTGACCATAACTTGGTCTATACAACTCGAAATGACCTGAAATTTTGCCCCGCGTGCAATAAGACATAGAGCTACAATTTTGCTTCTTTGAACAGAAGCTAAAAACCAAGGAAAATAGGACTTTAAGCTAGACCAATCTAGCATACTAAAATTGAAAATTGATAATTACATAAAATGATGCTTAAAGTGATTTGGCAATGAATGCCAACTTGTGAAAAGGGTAAATTGCATTATATTGACAACATATTGAATTGTAAATTGTGACATGTTGATGCTAGAATCAACCTATCCATGATGCATAAAAAGGTCAATAATTTTATTGACCAGTGAAAGGCATAAAGATGTATAAACCCTATGAATAAAGAATTAAATATGTAACATTGTAATATGCCCTAATTTGCCTAGTTGACTAGTTTGGATAGGTTGGCATGCCAATAGGATTCTGACAGCTGTTCTGTAAATGACTTTACGTCATACTGTGTTTTATGGCTTATTATGCCATACTATGATTTTAATAGCCTATGGCTATACAGATTGTGTTATTATACTCGGCTTAATGCCTGATTGATTATATGGCTTTTTAGCCACACTGTTTGCACACCGGGAGATACTTTGTGATCGATGGTGTGACGGCCCGAGGTACTAGGTACCCAGTGCTAGTGTATCCGTTTATCCAGTCTGGTCAGTGTATAGGCTATATGGGCAGTCATTTAAAACATTATTCAATTCAGGAAGCTAAGTTAAGTTAAGTATAATGAAATTTCAGTACAATTAAATTAAGTATTGAATAAATGAGTAAAAGAGATTAGCAAAAGAGACATAACAAAAATATAAATTGCAGAACAATAGAGACTTGAAATACAATACAGTTAGAATAATTTGAATACTGAGTAGTATTACTGAAAAGTTATAAACTAAGCACTTCCAAAGAGGAACAAACTAGTACATAAGATCATTGATACTAGAAATACCATACCAAATAAAATTGATTTCTGGATATCCGAATTAGGAGTTATTTCTTTCTTTATTTGTATAGATTATTTCTTGTTATACTATTGCACCACTAAGCAGAAATGCTTAGCGCGATGGAATTGCTTCCTCGCGCAGGTACTGAAGGTAAAACCAGTAGACTGTCGACTGAGATTTTTGGAGTCCAGATCTGCAGAAGTGTCAGAAGAGTTCAAGATTGTCACCTCCTCAGCAATGCATGTAGATAGGGCTCATAATCATACCTGTTATGTATTTTGTTTATTCTAAGTATATTGTAATTTCATTTGTATATCCTGTACTTGACAAATTTATGTACTTAATTGGAAAATTATATAAGTTAATGAAATGTAAGAATTCTGATGTCTGAATTAATTGTCTAATCATAATGATTCTGAATGAGATTGAGTTTAAGAAATTTTGAGAACCTGATGAGATATTATTGAGATAAATTGAGCTATGAATTTGAATATGTTGTGAATTGTCTTTGACAGGTTCAGAAGAACTGTTAGTCCAAATTATAGCCGACACTTTGTCAGATTATTGTTCAATTTTTTGAAAATTTCAAATTAGTTAGATTTTGATAAAAGTAAAAATAGCCTAAACCTTAAATAAAGTTTTTGAGTAAATAAATCAAGAACTGTAATGAAATCAGATAAGATCAGGTGCTCCGGCACGCCGTGTAGCACGCCTTGCTCGGCTACACTGTAGACGGGTGAGGGGTGTTACATCATCTATCAATAATAATGGATTCTCAGTTATGGATAATATTTGTTTCTCTATTGGAAACAAGCAGCGCAACAGGTTTTGGCACAACAAATGGCTTACTGATATGGCTTTAAAATTTACTTTTACAAGGCTTTTTCATATCTCCTACTTGCCAGATGGTTTTGTTCATGATTTTGGTGAATGGAAAAATGATGTTTAGGAATGGAATGTAACATGGGGGTGGAATCCTTTTGCTTGGGAATTAAACTTATTTGCCCAGCTCCTCTCTTTACTAAATTCTATACAATTGTGTTCTTCCATGGAAGATCAATTAGTATGGAAGCCTATCTGTAGCGGTAACTTTTCAGTTAGCTCCTTATATAAGTGCCTTATATCTACTTCCATCAACACTTCATGCTCAGTTGGGTTTATTTAGCTTGGTCTTGCCCCACCTAAAGCTGAAATGCTTACTTGCCTTGCTTGTCATTGTCATTTATGCACAAGGGAATGGCTTTGCTCAATCCTAGTTATCAATCCCTCACAAAATTATTGCTTCTATTCTTCAGCTCCTAAGAACGTTGCTTACCTACTCCTATATTGCTCCTTCTCTTGGAGGATTTGGAATTGGTTCCTAGATTGGTGGGATCATAAATTTTGTCTACCCAACTGTTATGGTTCTTTTTTCACGCAATGATGATCCTATCATTTGGTAGTTTTCAGTCAAAATTCTGGTCCACTTTATTTTACGTGATCACATGGTCTTTATGGCTTGCTCGGAATGACAGATTGTTTAACAATAAAGAGACTTCAATTCAATCACTATGTGCTTTAATTCTCTTTAGAATCTTGATTTGCATGTAGGCGATTAATCCTAACTTCCCTTTTACTCACAATGATTTACTATTTTTTTTCTGCTTCCATTCGATCATGAACCAATCAAGTTAAATCACGACCTGCAGCATTTTGGTCTACCCCTCCCCCAAACTATTTGAAGAGGAATGTTGATGGGTCTTCAAGAGGAAAACCTGGTGTTAGCGCTATTGGAGGTATTCTGTGTGATTCTCATGGGCACTTCCTCTGCATCTTCCCTTGTCTAGTGGGAATCAAAGAGGGCAATACTGCAGAACTAAAGGCTATTAATAGAGCTCTTGCCTTGTTAGTCTCCAAACCTGAAATTTTTCACATTAACAGAATCTTCGTTGAATTAGACTCTCAAAATGCTATTTGTTGGGTGAGGAATCCTAGCTCAGCCCCTTAGCGTTTATCCTCCACTATTACTTCCGTTATAGTAAGTACTCAATCCTTACCTTTAATTGAGTTTTCTGACATTCCAAGAAAAGCAAACTTTGCTGCAAACTGTAATGCCCTCACTCTAGGTAGTTCCGTACATTCTACTTTTCCAGCGACTAATGTTTGTTCGGACAGCTAGAATGTCTGGAATTATCCTTAAATTAAAGTAAGGAGTCATAATTTAATTTAATAAAGATTAAGTAAGGTTGAAAGAAAATAAAAGAAATAGATTAGAAATCAGTTAAATGTGCACAAGTCCCAGCGATGAGTTAACAAATAAAGCTTGAAGAACCCTAATTCCATAAAAGGTTTGGAGGAGAATTTGAAGAGAAGGGAGAATAACAGCCAATTTTCCCTTAAGGTTAGTGCTAAAACCTCTACTTTTGATCAAGTGTGAGTAAGGATAACACTAGGGACAAGGGGGAAATATAAGATGGTGAGAAAGATAGTTGGTAGGGGTGATGAAACCCTAGTTCTGCCAGTAGGGTTACAGAACCAGTCACTTTTGAAAATTCATAACTTGAGCTAGGAAAATTTGATTTTGGTGATCTTTATGTTTATGGAATTTTCTAAAACTTTGTAGTTTGGAGCTAGACCTAATTCCCCTGCTATGATGGTGTTTGAGGGCAAAACCTTTTATTGCTCAAATCTACAAAATTGACCTGAGCATTTCTAGAAGCAGGACACTTGAATTTGAAAATTCATAACTTGTGCTCCAAAACTTAAAATAGAGTGATTCTTAAACCATTTGAAAGCTAAATGAATACCCTAAAACTTTGTAGTTATGACTGAAAATTAATTTTGTTGGCTACATGGTGAAATTCTTGTATTTCTTATTACTACTTTGATTGTGACTGGAGTCTGGAACAATTTGCACTTTTTCATTCATAACTCGAGTTGTAGACTTGGTTTTGACATGAATCAAATAGGAGATTGAAGTGAACACATGAAAATGAAATTCTTAAAAAGATGCCATGAAACCTTTCTTACTAGAATTTTTGGTGAAATTTTAAGTTTGCTGCCCTGTTTGCCTGAACTTGACTAGAAATTTAGGACAACCACAATTCATAGGCCTATAATTTGCATTCTATAATTCCAAATGACATGAAATTTATGACAAATGAAACTTAATACATAAGGCTAAAACTTTCATGAGGAATGCTACCCAAAAATTTTGTGTAACCTTGAAATTGGCTAGAATATAGGGCACATAATCTGGAACCTAGTAGGAGTGCATTCTAGACTATCCAGAGAAAAATGGGTATAACTTACCCTAGGAAACTCCGAATGAGGTGATTAATGTTTTGTTGGAAAGTTAAAATCCAAGGGATCAACTTTCATGGAGAATGAATTGGCAAAATCTGATTGCAACCTATTCAAATCTAGACTCCAACATTTGTCCAGAACCTGCCCTGTAATTGGTGAAGTTGAATTTTTGCTTAAGGACAGCTATTGATTAATTGACTATAACTTTTGATCCTTAAATCCAAATTAAGTGATTCAAAAACTATATTAAAGTTAAGACATAGATCTAAAAATCTCATTGAGAAAGTTAAATTAAAATCCTGCAATTACTAGGCCAAAATGCTTAAGAAAAGCAATGCATAAAGTTTGATTTTTGTTGGAATTTGACAATGGACATCATATGTGTGAATTTTGTTTACATGTATGAAATTTAAATGTATTCAATATAAAAATATGATAATGGTAAAAGTTTATGTGCATACAAATATTGTTGATTACATTATGTGAAAATAAAAATGATAATTACCTTATTAAGCCTGGGTAAACCTAGATAGTGAATTATAGGTTTAGATAGATTGACATGCCAATAGGGGACATCATTAGTAATACTGCATTAATTATGTTATTGGATTGATGAATGACTATATAAAGGCATCAAGTGCCCATTGTTAAACCAGTCAGAGACATCGAGTGTTTAGTAGTGGGAGGCTATGTTGATAGTTATATAGAGGCACTGAGTGTCCATTGTTAAATCGGTCAGAGACACCGAGTGTTCAGTACCGGGAGTTCCATATCCAGTCCATATAGTTCTGTCATAGGTTACTGTGGGCACATGACAAACCTTAAATGTGATTTAATTAAGAAAATGTACACAAATATAATGAGAATGATGTTAACCCTTGAACATTATTTATAAAATCTCTTATAGTATATATACAATTGTTACTTTTATTCTTTTTAAATTATTAGTGCATCACTAAGTTGTGAAACTTAGCGCGTAGGTTTTTCCTTGCGCAGGTACAGAAGGTAAGAAGTAGGTAGACAAACACAAGAGAGGAGGGAGTGGATCTACAGGAAAGTCCGAAGTCACCTCATACTTGGATTTTGTGGTAGATGCACTACCAACACTGGATGCATTTTGGTCACTCATTTTTGTATTCCAATTGTCATGTACCAAAACATTTGATGTAAAATTATTTTGGATGATTGTAAAATAAGTATAAAAATACTTTATTACATTTACAAATTCATGTCTAAATATATGTTATGTAAATATTCACATATGATGAAGAAATGAATTTGATTACAAGCATGATGAGAGTTGATTAACAATATTGTTGCAATTGAAAACATGATTATTAACTGGTGTTATTAACAGGTGGATGTTAATAGTTTAAGGGAAACTCTTGCAGTTTTTCCCTTTGAAATTTATGGAAAAAAAAAAACAATAATAATAATAGTAAACAAAGTAAGAAAATTGTTTAAATAAAAGTTTAGGTGCTCCATGTATAGAATGTGGCATTACTTTGCTCGGTTTCACTATAGATCAGGTAGGAGGTGTTATACAAACTGTTTAGCAAAACAAGCGTTATTACGGATAGAGGATTTTGTTGCCTACTTCTAATGCTGATCTCTATCTAGCATTAACTAGAATTTGCTAGTGTTTTGAAAGTGCTTCCTTATTATGATGGTTTTGTCTTGTTTTATCTTTATTGTTTTAGCTCTGTTGCCTTAGCTTATGTTTGTCTTGGTATTGGATTAGTCCTCAACTCTTGCTCTGGTTTGTTTTGCTTTTAGTTTTGTTTTGTATCCTCCAAGTTATTTCACTTAGCATGATTCATCATAGGTTTGGTGTATTCGGGTTGGCTTGTTAGCCTAGGTTAGCTGTATGTCCCATACTAAGTTTTCCTGGATAATTTTATCAATAAAACTCTATTGCTTATTAAAAAAGAAATTGTTTTCCTAGCTTTAGTAGTTAGTTGCTTATATACTAATTTAAGGTAGAAGTATTTCATAAAAATAGTTTTTGGATCAGCTATTAAATATAAAAATAATGTTATAATTTTGTTGACCATGGTCAAAATGCTCCCTAGACCTCTAAAGACTAGCATGAACACTATAACACTAAGCCGTATAAATAAGAGATAGTGTTTTAAACTTGGTTAAAATATTAAACACTATTTTAAAAGTTCTTGTTGAACATATCTAACTATAGTATTTTGTATTTCTAATTATAGTTGTTATTTGTACATAAGCTTCCTCTCTATATGAATAAAATATTATAAATTTTGCAATTCCTTATTTTTGCAGTATCTTATCATAGCATTAGAGCAATGAACTTTTTTTTCCTCTACTTTGGCTTCTTTATAAAGTTATGTCTAACAAAACCACTTCTTCATATCATTCCTCCAACAACTCAAATGCTAATTTCTCTTCCAAATACCATGATCTTGCTAACCTCTTAAATATTAATAACCATTTATATCTTCCTCATTCTAAAAATCTTAGAGTTATGATCACCTCCTTTCTACTAACTAGAGACAATTATATCACATGGAGTAGAGCTATGACTATGGCTTTATCTAAAAAGAACAAGTTGAGCTTTATTGATGGGATGATTCCAAAACTTGGGAAAACAACTTTTTTTTTCCATGCCAATGAAATGTTGTTTTCTTAGTTGCTTAATTAAATTCATCATGATACAAAAATGATCATTATATATTCTAATATAATACTTTTTGTTTGGAAAGACCTTTAAGATCGTTAATCTCTAAGCATTGGTCCAAGGATTTTTCATATGCAAATAAGTATTAGCATTGTGGAGCAAGAAGCATATTTGTGACCTTGTATTTCAATAGTTTAAAGAGCCATTGGGATGAGCTCTTAACATATTTTAATTTACCTACTTGCTTTGGCACTACAAAACAACATATTCTTTACTTTTATCACCATCAATAATTTACAAAATTCTTAACTGGACTTCATGTTATAGTGTTGTGAGAAGTCATATTCTTTTGATGGATCTATTTCAAGTGTGACAAAAGCTTATTCACTTATTTTATAAGGTGAAACTCAACAAGGTCTTCGAGCTTAGCTTCTCACTTCAATAGAAAGTGCAGCCTTTATGGCAGCATAAAATTTCTATAATGTATCTCTTCCTCACCGCTCTTTATTTTGTAGTCATTGCAATAGATAGGGGCACATAAAGGCTACACGCTTTAAGCTTGAGGACTTCCCAACCAATTACAAAAGGTGTAATAAATCAAATCATCATGGTAAGTAAAACATTAAAGATTTAGACAGAGCACTACTCACATTACAAGGGTGACTCATTTTGTTAAGAAGAGTTGTGACATATGCTGCTGTTAAAGTAGCATTCTTTTTTATCCAAAACCTCCTTGAGAATTTTGAAAGTTTTTGTTTTGTTTGAATTAGTGGAGGAGCTTAATTCTAGCTAAAAAGTAGCAAGACAAGCTTCCTTAATTCTAGGGGAGTTGGTATTAACTTGTAAAAGGAAGAATTCTTTTATAATCTGTGATATATGAAATGAAAATAGTAGTATGTATGCTCTTTCCTCTTCAACCTTCTTTCTTCTTTATGTTTAATAAAGACAAAAAGGCTAACAACTGGTATCAGAGCCTTTTGATCTTTAAGGGGGCCGTGTTTAAGAGAAAACCAGTGAGGTTACCCACCAAATAAACCTTTAAACACTTTATCAATCATCCTTCTATGGCCTCTATCAACCCAACAGGACATGTCCACCTATGTTCAATGGCCAGAACTATCATATATGGGCTGTTAAAATGAAGAATTATCTCAAATCATTTGATCTTTTGGATTTTGTAGAAACAAGAAGAGAAGTCCCTCCACTTCCTGATAACCCCACTCTCAATCAAATTAAATACCACTTAGAAGAAGCTGCCAAGAGATATAGAGCTTTGGCTTGCATCCATTCTGTAGTTGATGAAGTCATTTTTATAAGAATAATGGCATGTGAGTCTACAAAAAAAACTTGGGAAATGTTGAAACTAAAGTTCCAAGGAAGTGATAAAACAAAGCAAATGCAGATCTTCAACTTAAGGAAGGAGTTTGAGCTACTTAGAATGAAGGAAACTGAGAAGGTGAAAGATTATATTGGCAGGGTTATGAAGATTGTTAACCAGATTAGGTTATAGGCAATGAATTTAAAGAAAAGAGGATTGTGGAGAAGGTGATGTTGACACTTCTAGAAAATTTTATATTGACAGTGACGTTGACACTTAAAAATGCTTGGGTTATGTCTTAGCTCACAATGACTGAACTAGCCAATGCTCTTCAAGTTGTTGAGCAAAGAAAAGCTTTCAGAGAGGAGGAGAGTTCAAGTGAAAGTGCTCTTGAGGCATCTCAAAAGTCTAAGACTCAGTTTGATGGTGGATCTAAAAAACAAACAAATGGAAGAAAAGGCAAGGAGAAGAAGAAGCAGCAAAATAGATAGAGATACAAAAAACACAAGTTCCCACCTTGTCCTTATTGCAAGAAGACCAATCATGGTGAAAATTATTACTGTTATAGGCTTGGAGTCCAATGCAGGACCTACAAGCAATTTGGCCACATTGATAAGGTGGGTCCTAATTCTTAGAACCAGTAAACTCAAGCTACACAAGCCCAAGTAGCTGAAACTTTAGAATCTTAGGAGGAGGAGCTTTTTATGGCCACAGTTGCTGAAGAATAACTTGTAGCAAGGAGCTCAGATGTATGGCTTATAGATAGTGGCTGTTCTAACCATATGACCTCCAACTTGAGTATTTTTCAAAGGTCTAGATAGGAGCTAGAGCTCTAAAGTAAAAATTGGTGATGGGAGGCTTATTGATGTCAAAGGAAAAGGTGTTATTTCTGTTATGACTCTATTAGGTATAAAAATCATCCATGATGTTCTATTTGTTCCTAAAATAAGTCACAATCTTATACATGTTGGTCAGCTTTTAGATAAAATTATGCTTTACATTTCTATAAAAAGAAGGTTGATATAATATATCCAACTGGTGCAAAGCTTTTCTTAGTTAACAAGCAAAATAGATGCTTCCCATTAGAATGGAAGCAAATTGAGATACAAAAGCTTTCACTGACATTGAAGATGAAAGTTTTTAATGGCATAAGAGGTTTGGACACACCAATTATACCTCACTTAAGCTAGTATAAATTAAAGGAATGGTGTTGAATATACCTATGGTGTGTCAGCACAATGAAGTTTATGGAGTTTGTTAAATTGGAAAGCAAAGTAGGACACCATTCCCAACAAATCAGGCATGGACAGCTACTAAAAAGCTCCAGCTGATCCACACTAATGTTTGTGGACCTATGAGCATCCCTTCATTTAATGGCAACAAATATTTCCTTCTTTTCATTGATGATTATACAAGGTATTATTGGGTCTATTTTCTAAAGCAAAAATTTGAAGTGTTTGAAGTTTTTCAAAAGTTTAAAGCTGCAGCAAAGAATCAGAGTGATAATCTAATCAAAACTCTTATTTCAAACAATGGAACTGAGTTCAATTCACATCAATTTCAACAATTCTTACAGAAATCTGGCATTCATCATCAGTTTACTATTACTTACACTCCTCAACAGAATGGTGTAAGTGAAAGGAAAAATATATCTATTTTGAACATGGCTAGGTGTCTTCTATTTGAAAAAGGTCTTTTTAGGGAGCTGTGGGCAGAAGCACTTAATACAATGACCTACTTACAAAATAGGCTTCCTACAAAAGCAATTAAAGGTAAGACTCCTCATGAAGCTTGGATAGAATTCAAACCTTCAATTGCTCGTCTCAAGGTGTTTGGAAGTATTTGATATGCTTATGTTCCAAAAGTAAAGAAAAACAAATTAGATCAAAGAGCTGAAATTGGCATACTGGTGGGCTATAGCAGCAATGCAAAAGGTTATGCAATCCTGGATTTCAAGAAAATGAAGATTTATGTCTCCAGGCATGTTAAAGTTGATGAGAATTCTCAAGGGAGTTAGGAGAATTCTGAAATTGTTGATTTAAATTAGATCTCAAGAGTGGGGATTACACCTCAAGAATAAGAACCAACTCAAATTGATGAGGAATCTAATTCAAATGATAAAAATAATGCAGTAAGAGGTACCTAGACATTTGAAGACATTTATAATAGACGTAATGTAGAATTGTTAAAACCAGTTGATGTTCAAAAAGCCCTGAAGTCTCTTGATTAAAAGGCAGCAATGCAGAAGGAGTTGAAGATGATCGATAAAAAAGACACTTAGCAGCTTATTGATAGGCCTAGCAACAAGAATGCAGTTGGAGTGAAATGGGTTTTGAAGCTCAAAACGAATACTAATGGATCTATCAACAAATATAAAGCTAGACTTGTAGTGAAGGCATATGCTCAGCAATATGGTGTTGATTTCACTAAAACATTTGCTCCAGTGGCAAGGTTTGAAACCATCAGGTTGGTCTTAGCATTGGTGGCTCAAAATGGATGGCAATTATTCCATTTAGATATAAAATCTGCCTTCTTGAATGGTTATTTCATAGAAGAAATCTATGTAGAGCAACCAGCTAGTTTTGTTATTGAAAATGTAGCAGACAAGGTGTATTTGTTGAACAAAGCCCTTTATGGCTTAAAATAAGCTCCTAGAACCTGTTATGCTAAAATGGATGAATATTTGCTTGAATTGGGTTTTGATAAAAGCTATAATGAAGTAACACTTTATGTCAAGAAGAAATGTGATGAGCTACTTATGGTATTAGTGTATGTTGATGATTTGTTAGTTATTAGTAGCAACCACAAGGCAGTTTAAGAATTCAAAATTTTGATGAGAAGAGTTTTTGAAATGAATGACTTAGGGAAGATGTCATATTTCCTTAGGACAGAGATAAATCAATCTTCTTTTGGAATCTTCATTTCATAAAAGAAGTATGCAAAAGAATTAGTTAAAAACTTTTGCTTCTCAAATTGCAAACCAGTGAGTACTCTAGCAGTTAATGCTTAAAAACTCAACAAAGATGATGGTTCAGCTCCAGTTGATGCCACAATCTATAAAAGCTTGATAGGTTGCCTTTTGTATCTTACAGCAACCAGACCTAATATTATGTATGCTACCAGCATCCTTTTAAGGTTTATGAAGTCTCCTAGTGAAATTCATTTCAAAGTTACAAAGAGAATCTTGAGGTAAATACAGAGTACCGCATGATTTGGTGTATTTTATAGGAGACACACTACTGTGAAATTGCTAGGTTTCACTAACAATGATTGGGCTGGATCATATGATGATATGAAGAGCACTTCAGGGTACTATTTTACAATTGGTTTAGGTGTGGTGTGCTGGAGTTCAAAAAAACAAAGGACAGTGGCTCAATCAATAGCAAAAGCTGAGTACATTGCTATGTCAACTGCTGTGAATCAAGACTTATAGCTTAGGAAGTTATTGAAGATTTGAAGCAACACCAGAGTAAAGCTACTGAGATTTTATGTGACAATAAGTCAGCTATTTCCATTGTGAAAAATTCTGTGTTTCATGGCAAAATTAAATACCTCAAGATCAAGTATCATTTTATAAGGGAAGCAGAAAGAGATGATGAGCTTTAGCTTTTACATTGTTCTTTTGAAGACCAATTAGTTGATATTTTAGTGAAAGGGTTATAGAAATTTAGATTTGAAATGTTAAGAGGAAAGCTTGGAGTTTCTTGCAATCCATATGCTAAGGAGGAATGTTAAGAGAGCTGTGACATATGCTGCTGTTAAAGTAGCATTCTTTTTTATCTAGAACCTCTTTGAGAATTCTAGAAGTTTTTGTTTTGTTTGAATTAGTGCAGGAGCTTAATTCCAGCTGAAAAGTAGCAAGACAAACTTCCTTAATTCTAGGGGAGTTGGTATTGACTTGTAAAAGGAAGAATTTTTTTGTAATCTACTATATATGAAGTGAAAATAGTAGTCTGTATGCTCTTTCCTCTTCAACCTTCTTTCTTCTTTATGTTTAGCAAAGACAAAAAGGCTAACACATTTACTATTATACAAGATGACTATTCACTGCCATTCTTGTGTATGTTAATAATATTGTGATTACAAATTCAACATTGAGCCTTTTGAGATTTTGATTGGGATAATTGTCTCATCTTTTATCATTCATTATATGGATACTACATTTCTTAGGAGATAGCCCTACTTTTTAGAAGTCAAAGAAATAATCTACTATTTCTCATTCCTCTGCAGAAGTTGAATATTGCTAGATGAAACCACAACCAGTGAAATCCAATGGCTAAATTTTCTATTAGCTAGCTTAAATTTTTAAATGGTGAATCTAACTTAACTTTAATGTGATAATCATGCATCACTTCATATTATTGAAAACCTTATTTTTCATGAGAGAATTAAGAATATTAAGATTAGTTGTTACCTTATTCGTTAAAAAAACATAAGCCAACCTTATTTTTCTATCTTATATTCCTATGACCCATCAACTTGCTAACATCTTCTCTGAAACTTTTGGTAATGATTCATTTCATAAAATTCTATACAAGTTGGGCATTATTAACATTCATGCTCCAACTTAAAGGGGAATATTAAAAAGTGTTGATGTGATTTCTCCTATGTTTTCTCCTAAATTATAATCTGTAAATTAATTTACTTCCTTTCTCATCTTAGACAATGCTTTGTTTATATAATTCTAAGTATAGGAATGTCTCTTATATATAAGTTTCCTCCCTATATGAACAAAATATCATACACATTTATGCAATTCCTTATTACTGTAGTTTTTTATTGCTTTATGACTACCTCTCCTTATTTCTTACGTTATTTTTTATTGTAACTATTTCATACATTACATAGATTTATCAAAATGTTAATCAAGTTTACTAACGAGCTTAGCTTATGGTATTGGAGTCATCTTCAACTTTATGAGGCCTTAAGTTTGAGCCCCAATTAAAGCCAATTATACAAAAAAAAAAAGTATTTATCAAGTTTAATGAAGCATAAAAAAAAATAAAAATAAAAAAAACATAAAAAAACTTTGCTAATATAATCTTAAACACAAACAAGGGAGAATAGACAATTTTAAACCTGTGAGATATGCACCCCAAGACTCCGATGAATCCCTGAACATTGCATACATATAAATATTCCAAGATTCACACTTGCCCATCGTGGTGCCCTAAAATAAAAATAGGGACAGAAAAAATAAAAGTGAACAAATTAATTCTTAAGTAGTAGGATTCACCCAAATTTTTTTATTCATTTGTTAGAATATTTTTTTCATAGAAACAACATATTTTTATTAAATATTACTTATTCATTTTATACAAATAAGTGTGCTTATATTCAAATATTATGAATTTTCATTTATTTTTCCTTTTCTTTAATAAAATGAAATGTCATAAATGGAAAATTTATGTAATTTAAAAATATGATCCTTACACAATTAATTACAGTAATATTAATTATGCATTAGGACCTTAGATGGTGATAATTAATTGAAAACTTAGTGAACTTTAAACTTAATGCAAAATTAATATTGCCATAATCAATTAGTGTTTTAGGATAATTATGTACATAATTATAGGCACAAATTAATACGTATAAAATTTCTCAAATGTTAACACGTAGTTTTTAGAATGGCATCTGCTATTAAGAACATTGTTGTTGAGCTCAATAAGGGTAAGAAACAAAACAATAATAATTATGAGAGATGGAGTATTAAAACTCAATATGCACTTGAAGAGCAAGAGGCTCTAGATACTCTTAATATGATCACGGAAGTGCCTAAAGATGGCAACATGACCCAACTCAAGAAAGACTGAGGCATATGAGGCTTGGAAAAAAAAAAAAAACTCACTTGTTCATATTATATTACTGAGTAACATGGATAATGACATCATATAACAATTAAGGAAATATGGAATTGATAATGACTTAATATGATCATGGAAGTGCCTAAAGATGGCAATATGACCCAACTCAAGAAGGATTGTGAGGCATATGAGGCTTGGGAAAAAAAAAAAAAAAACTCTCTTGTTCATATTATATTACTGAGTAGCATGGATAATGACATCATACAAAAATTAAGGAAATATGGCATTGATAATGACATGTGGTCCACATTGAAAGAAAATTTTAGAGTAAAATTTGTGGCAAAATTAAGTTCCCTCACTATCAAATTTAACAATTATAAGAAATTTCCTGAGCACAACATGTGCAAGCATGTGAGACAGATATCAAATATGATCAGTGAACTAAGGTATGATGGTTATGTGTTGATCAATGAGCAATAAGTCCAAGTCATGATATATTCCTTACCCTAGAGCTAAGAGCAAATGAAAATGCATTTGACCTATAATGTGAACGTCAAAACAATGAAGGATATGATTCGCCACCTTGAGTAGGAAATGGAATGCTCATAATCAAACAAAGCAAGTACTTCTTTATACATGGTTGACTCTAGCTCATGATGCAGAAAGGGACACAAGAGGAAACATCTAGGTGGGTCCCAACAAAGGCAAGGGAAAAAGAATGCCAATAAGAAGTCAAAATCAAACCAACAAGGGAAAGGAAAAGGTCATTTCAAAAAAATGAAGAAAAAACACAAAACAAGCTCCTTATAAGAAAAAGAAAAAAAAAATGGCTAAAGTTAAGTGTTTTTACTGTAGATAAAAAGGCCATTTTACTCATGATTTTAACAATCCAAATAAGGTAAATAATATTTATGCATGTGAGTGCTATAAATGTTTATAGTTTTGTTTTTCTTATTAAATCTCATCCTTTAGTATTATAAACTTAAAAGCCACATAACATGTAGTGAAGGAAAGAGGAGATTTCGTGGAATTTTAATGAATATCGAGCATGATGGATATATGTGGGAGATAATTCCAAAGTGCAAGTGAAAGGAATTGGCACCTACATGTTGGATATGCATGGTGGTTGAACCCTATTTCTACAAGATATTCTATATGCTCCATCAATTAGCAGAAAGTTATTTTTCGCTTTTGTTTTACTTAAGTTAGGCTTTAATTTGAATTTCCATGAACATTGTATTAACTTGTCATTAAGAACAAGTTTATATGGCATTGGATAGTTTATGGATGGTGTTATTGTGATGGATGTTATTAATAACATTAATAATATATATTTCTTTTCTTAGGCTAAATACATTTTTACACCCCTATATAATTTAGGATTAGCTTATTAAACACTTCAATTAAAATCATAACTTATTGAACACTTGAACTTATAGAATTGATAACATTAAACACATATTAGCCATGTCATCAATGATGTTAGATTTGTGACTCAAAATCCTAATGGGATTTGGAAGACATTTTTTCCTAATTTAAGTGGCAGAAATATAACTCGATAGGATGGAGGATTATTTCCTTGATAGAGTAGAACTAATATTTCAATGTTATTCCTAAATTGAGTTTAATTCCTAATTAGATTAGGATTGAGACACTAACATTATAAATATGATTATTGTGAAGAGGTTTTTTCTGGCTTTTGCCCATTGCAAAAAGAGGCTCTTGCCCATTGTAGTCCCATGAAGGGAGAAAGGCTTCAAACTTAGATGGAGAGAGGTATAGAAGTCAAGAGAAATTAATTCTTATCAATTATTATTATTTTTTTTTTAGTTGGGGTGGAAGGGGGGTGGGAGGGGGGGGGGGGGTGGGGCGCAGAGCTCTTACCCATGTAGTTGAAGACACTATTTATGGTGTATAATGTAGTTAAAGTAGTAAATATGTTGGGTTATGTTTAGAGGAGAATGAGAGGGAATAACTTATATATTTACTATAAGCAGCAGTTTGGTGTGAGGGTTCACTTGGGTGTAATTGAGATAATGGATAGTTAATTTTGAGCTTGTAATTGATTATTTTATTAATAGTGGAAGATGATATGCCCATGGATATAGCCATATGTGGAGAGAATAAAGCATATAGATTTTGTTATTGTGGTTATTTGATTTGTTATTTATAATTTGTAGATTTATAATTTGCATGCTTCTGCAGTTCACAACAAATGACTTGTCAAAAAAGTTAAAAAATGGACCCCACTTATTGCTGAATATACTCTAAATTTTACTAATTGTGCTCTAAGTTTTCATTGATGATAGTCATTTTATTAATGGTAACTTTGTCATTTTTATGAAAACTTAGAGCACAATCAACAAGATTTGCAATATAGTCAATAATAAGTGCGACCATTTCTGATTTTTTATGATAAGTCATGGCTAATTTGTGTTTAATTTTTATGATTTTTATAAGTCCATGTGTTAAATATGTTATGATTTTAGTTTAGGTGTTTAGTAGGTTAATCCCAAATAGTACAAGGGTGTAAGTATGTATTTAACCTTTTTTTTTTTTTCCTTATTTACAAGTTTCAATAATTCTTAGAATGATATGAATGTGTGGCATGCAAGACTTAGCCATATTGGTCAATAGTGTTTGCAATGATTAGCCAAAGAGAGCTTACTAGGTAATATTGAAAAGCTTGATTTGTCTACTTACAAATATTGTCTAGTGGGAAAAATAGCTAGACAACCATTCGAAAAAGGAATAAGAGCCTACACTCCATTGTATTTAGTTTGTTCTAATGTTTATGGTCCAATGAATGTAAAGGCTAGGCAATAGGCTATTGACATGAACTAAGATATATAGAATCCTAATTTTTCCAATAAAATACCTATCGATCTCAATAAGATCTCTAATTTAATCATATTTACATGTCGTTACCTAAACACACAAATGAAACTAGTTTTGATCATTGAAATTATATAGTTCAAACCTCCATTACATTTAAAGGAAGTTCAAAGCAAATTAGCAATGATAAAATTAATGCATGCTTCCATACCTAAAAGGAGCATTTGAAATTATGACCCCACAAAATAGCTAGACTAACAAGAGATGGTTCACATATAAGGTATGGAAACTTTGATTTCCCGCCATCATCTAAATTTTAAGGAAACACCAACTCACAGCCAGTCCCATTTGTTTTCAATTCTTTCATAACTCAATATCTTTTATTGCATTATCCATATTTTATTAAAGATGACATTTCAAACTTCTAATAAAGGATCATCACTAATATTAGATTCCATTCACCTAAAAATCATAAAATTAAAATATTTCAATTATGATAAAAAAATATAAGGCATTTGATTTGACTTATAAATCGGTCATGTCTACTTATAAGCAAAAAATCATAAGTAATGTTTGATTTAACTTATAAGTAAGTAAAAAAAAAATAATTAAAATAAGTCAAAATCATAATTAAAATATTGTACTAATGTTTTAAGAGTGCCAACACTATCCTTGTTTTGAAAAACTCTTAACTAGTTAAAAATCCCACATACTCTTTTTTATTATTTTGACAATTATTTTTAAACACCTGTTAATAAAACACTTAAACTATTTAAAATTAACTTTTAAATAGTTTTATGAAACACTCAGCTACTTATTTTAAATTAACTTATAAATTAAAAAATATATTTTAAGTCAATAATTAAAATTAAACAGCCAAACCAAACACCATATGGTCTCATTGATCATGCAACTAATTTATTCCGAAAACAATTTAATGCCAATTATAACTAAATAACCACCCAATTAACAATTAAAACTATGAATTAGGTTACATATAATTAAAAAAAAAGTGTAAAAGAGTACTTGCTCTGACAATCAGCACATTTTTTATTCTCTGGTAGCTTAAGAAGACCCTCTAAAATCTGCACACAAAAAGAAAGCTTAATATGAAAAAATAAAAAAATAATAATTAAATTAAGGCAATATTAGCATAAAAAGCTTTAATAATGAAACATGTTCCTTCTATTAGTAGCACGTGTCATTTCTCCTCGAACAATACTATATATATATATATATATATATATATATATATATATATATATATATATTAAAAATCAAATCATATTAAACTGAATTTATTTTATTATGTTAATATATATTTTTTTATTAATTATCAAATTGAGAACTGTAGAAAATGGTGTGGAGCACTTTGGAATTTTAATCCTTGCACACACCTTAGGGCGTTTGCCAAGTGCCAACAGGCAGCACATGCCCACGGGCGTGTATCATGTAGTTGGTAAGATTTGGGGGCCAGCAGAGTATCACACGCCCTAGGGTGTGTGACAGGGAAAAACACACACACTTTGATATGTCTTCCTTTGGTCAGCAGCGAAATTTAGGCTCAACAACCCCAAATCATGTTCATTACATCTCCAACTGGGTCCTAGTAATCCTAACATGATCTAACTTGTGTTGGAAGAGTTTCTGATTGCCAAATTAGTTTGTTTTGTATTCCTATTTCAATTTGGATTTAGTTTTTAGTTGTTTTTTTTTCATAATTAGGACTTGGTTATTTTCGTAATTAATTTAGGATTACTAATAATGTATTTAATTTATCTAAAATTCCTAAATAGTAGTTATATTTTCTGGTTAGTTTAGAAATCTAATGTCTACATAAAACCCTTAGAATTTATATTTTTTATTTTTGTTTTTTTATGACATTTTTAGCAGAGATTTCTCTCAAAAACATTATGCAATGCCTTCACTGTAGGTAGTCTGTACATTCTACTATTTCGATGACTAATGTCTGTTTGGATAGCCAGAATATCTGGAACTACACTTAAACTATAGTGAGGAGGCATAAATTGATGGAATAAATATTAAAAAAATATAGGAAAAATTTAGAGAAAATAAAATAAAATTTAGAGAATTTATTAATTGATACAAAAAAAATAATAAAAATAACCCAATATGCACTATGAAGGGCATTTTGGTCATTTCACCCCCAGAGGTGAATTTTGACCTAAATGTCAAAATAAAATTGAGAGAATGAAATAATTAACATAAATTAAATTTATGAGTTTGAATTAGAAAAGAAAGAAGAAGAAAAGAAAAGAAAATGCTTATGACAATTTAAAAAAATTAAAGTACACAAAAATAGAATATATATAAGAAATAAAAGACAAATCCCACCAACCCCAAGCCTTCATCTTCTTCCTCCACTTCTCTCTCTCTCCTTGGCCGGCTGGTTGGTCTTCTTTTTCCACCATTGTTGTTCAAGCTTTGAGCTTCAATCCCACCTCATTTCCTCACTAAAACCCATAGCCCTCTTCACAAAAAATCCTCCCTACTTCATAAGGAAGCTATTGATAGTAATAAGAAGAGGTATAAATAAGTCACCAAAAAGGTTAGTGCTTTTCTTCCATCACTTTTCTTTTAATCCTTGAAAATGGCTTGACATAAGTAGAAATTTTAAGAAATTTAAAAGAAATCCATGAACCCATGATGTCACTATTTTTGACAGCCATGAAATATGTTGGGCTTTGATATGTTTAAATGATGTAAATGAGTTTAAAGGTGATGATTGATATAAGTATATTTATGAGAAGTGAAAGGGAGTGAATTGATTGAGTTTGAAACTTTGAAACTAGGGTTTGTGTACATGATTTGAGGATTTTGTGTAATTGTTGAGATTGACTTGGTTGAGACTATTTGTTGCCTAATTGAAGTGCTATGTATGCAAATTGAAGTAAGGAAGTTGGAGGAGATTGAATATTTGGGAGTGCCATTTTTTATAGGTTGGGACTCAATGAGTCTAGTGTGTTTGTTGAACCATAACTGAAATTATGTGACTCCAATTGGTATGAGGCCAATTGGAGGTGAAACTAGACCCAAAATAGCACATTTTCCATGAAGAAACCATGCCCAAATTGTGTCCAAAACTTGACCTAAACACTGCCCAAATCTGGATGACTCTGCACAAAACCCAGAAAATGACCAAATGAACAGTACATATTCATTTGGTCATAACTCCCTCTATACTAGTCCAAATGACCTGAATTTGACACCATTGGAAAGCTTAGATATAGGGCTACAATTTTCTTGAAGACCACTGAACCTAGAAATGCCAAAAACCAAACCAAATTATTGGCCCAATTTGGGTCACAGAACTTTCCATAATTAGGTTGTCCAGAAACTGTTGGAGATAGACTTACCCGACCAATTTTGGCAAAATGGCCATAACTTGGTCTACAAGAACTCTAATGTAATGAAACCAGTGGCAAAATTTCCGAAGACACGGACCTACAAAATTGGTATTTTGACCAAAACCTAGAAATCAAGAGAACTAGGTCAAATAGTTGGAACAAGTCACTGCATCAAAACCTGGAATCTGACCAAAATTCACTTGACCTTAAAATAGTCTTTTAGTCATAAATCCAATTGGGATGAGACATACCTTTCCAGAAAACTAAGAAATAGGGCTCCAACTTTGGTTTGGAAACCTTCCTCAAATTATGCCTATATGAACCTTATAAATTGACCTACAATCACTGACCTGAATTAAACACCTATTGGCACAGGGCATATGAGTCTAGGTCAGTTAATTGGCCATAAATAATTTCACAAAACTTGAAAAATTGTTATACAAATTTCTCAATTATCATAAGACATAGGAAAACAATTTCTATAAAGATCACCATGCCTAAAAGTGACTACAACATATTCCATTAATTAGGTAAACTTTAAGTCCAAAAGCTACCTAGTTAAGGAACCAAAATCTGGAAATGAGTCAGTTATGGTCACCTGACGATAACTTGAGTTCAAAAAATCAAATTGACATGATTCAAAAGGGAAAATAAAGATAAGACATAGAGGAATAACTTCCATGAAGGAAGTGTGGCTAAACAGTGGCTACAAGCTGATCAAATGGATAGGTAAAAGTGAGACACAAAAACTGAACCTAAACAAAGGTTTATGAGATAAATTATCTTATGGTAGGAATTTAACCCTAACAAGCCATTAAACATTAAATCACATGAAAGGGGTTTGTGGGACCTATTTTCCCACTATAAAGTGACATGAATATTTCATATAAATAAGTAATAATATTTAATTACCCATAGTATACCTAGATTATTTATTTAGTTTGGATCAATTGGTATACCAATTAGGGACTACAGATAGCAGTACTGCCCATAGCAATAATCATTAACAGATAAAATCTATCTGATATGATTGTTCTACAGGCTTTATGCCTGCCCGTTGGCCAATGTGCCTAATATTATATCTGGCTCAAATGCCTGCCTGCAAGCTTCATGCTTGACATGACCGATGTATACTAGATAGACATATGGCTATCTAACTAGTATACTCCCGTGTATCCAGCTTTTATAATTTGTTATAGGTTTCTTAGACATTATTAATGATTAATTAAGATTTAATATACAATAAGTAAACCAAAAAGATCCTGATAAGTTCAATTGCTTCCAAAGTGAATAAAAATGTAAAATACCTAGAAATTATGAATTGCCATGTATAGAATTATTATTTCAATTGCTTAGTTATTGTTATTATAAATTATGCACCACTAAACGTTATGCTTAGCGCATTGGTTTTCAATCGCATAGGTATTGGAGACCAGCCCGAGCAACCGCAGCAACAGCAGCAATAGTGCTCATACAGAGGCCGATCAGATTTGCTAGTGTCTACTAGTCACCTCGACAATTATAATTTTGTTGGTAGGGCCCATGTATGTCTAGATTTTGTCTTTTGTTCATTGTATATAAACACATGATATATTTCATTTTGGATTGTAATTAAACTTTGAGATTATAAGTAAACTTGTAATTTATTATTTATGAATTTCTATTATGAATGCAATAGATGATACCTTTTGGAGATCGCATAAATAATTGTGAATGATGTGATACAGTAGAATATGATATGGAAAAGTGTGAAATGAATATAAACATAAAAACAGGTAACTAGTGGAACTCGCTAGATGCTAACAAAACAGAGGAGGCTCTGTCTGGGTTTCTATAAAAAAAAAAAATTCTACATATAGATTTTCTGTTTTAAATGATATTAAAATTTACAATGGACATGATAAGACAAGATAGGGTGCTCCAGCACCGAATGTGGCACTTCTTGCTCGACTATACAGTAGACAAGTAAGGGGCGTCACACATTATGAGTTGCGTGAGTAATGCTCTTTGTGAGCTTCACCTTGTGTCAAGTAGTATTAGAGTAGGAAAATCACCCCAACTGAGATGACTTACCTTGATGGAGGTGGCAACTAATAGTGGTTCTTCTGATGGTGATCGGGAAGCTAAAACCGTGATCATTAGAACAAAATGTTGCGATTAAGGAAGTGACATTTGGAGCAACATATGGATCTCAAATTCATGCATATCAAGAGATGCTTTAAAAAAATTGTAAATCATCTTGGTGATTTGGGAATTGAAAGAAACAAGGATTGGGTTAACAATAGAAGACTAGGGGATGGTGTAGCTAGCGAAGTCCTTATTGATCGAAGAATTCCTACACGTAAAAAACCTATTTACAGTAATGATTGTAAAGAAAAGGATATCTATGAACCCTAAAAAGGAGATATGGAAGAAACATTGTTCATGCAGGGGCAAACAAAGGATTAAATATGGAGGGGCCAACATTTAAGTAGTCATGTAATTATTATAATAAATGAAAACTTATAAAATTGCACTTTTATTATGCAATAATCAACTTTAATCATAAATTTTATTAATTTTAAATAACTAGAAAAACCCTAACAAAGAAGATCCATATTATATTTAAGTCAGCAAATCTACCACAGTTACCCAATCTAGGACCTAAAATTTTAAGGAAGAAAAAAAAACCAAGTATAAAAGCATTAGAATACAAAATAAAGCATAAGAAGATTTAAGGCTCCACCTAAAATGTGGGACTAGCATTTAACAAAGCTGCCCTTACTAAGGCATGAGCAGCGTTGCTAACTTGTCGCCTAACCCAAAGCAAAGACACAGTTAATCCACAAGGTTAATTAGGTGTGCATAGATATTTTTAAATTAATTAATGTTTTTAAATAATAATTTATAAGTATTATTATTTGCTAGCATGTTGCCTAACCCAAAGCAAAGACACATTAAATCCCCAAGTTTAATTGTGTGTGCATATATATTTTTAAATTAATTAATGTTTTTAAATAATAATTTATAATTATTATTATTATAATAAGTAGTAACTAAAAATTTTGATTATATTGCGATAAAATACATTAATTGACTAAAACACCAAATCTTTACTATTTTTTTTTAGTTTTTAGTTAAACATTTTAATTTTATCAATTTGATCCTAAACATTTCATATTGTTTTCAATTTTAACAATAAATTTAATTAAAATAATTGAATTCTAATTAACAAAACTTAGAAAGGTTTAGATTTTTTTTTAGTCATTTGTCCAATAAAATAAATAGAGACAGAATTTTATGCCACAAAGAAATAGATTTTTTTAGCTCTTATATTTAATCTATTTTCATAATTAGTGGTAAAACTAATATTACATGCCCCTAACTCTAAATTAATATTACAATACATGTAGGTTTTTTTTTTTTTCCAAAAGTTTGTGGGTATGATGAGCAGGAGAGTAAGGATTTTGTGACTCAAATTTGATATTCCCAACTTCAATGGAAGTCTCAACATTAATGATTTCTTACATTGGATAGTTGATGTTGAGAGTTTCTTCGACTACATGTAGACGACTCCGGAGAGGATGGTCAAGGTAGTGGCATGTTGGTTGAAAGGAGAGCCTTTGCTTGGGTAGAGAAGTTGCAAGCTAGAAGGAAGAGAAAAGGAAAGGAATGATTCGTATGTCGTACGGATGAAGTATCTATTGCAACAAGAATTCTTACCACTAGATTATGAGCAAATCCCTTACCAACAATATTGAAGATATCAACAAGGAAACAGACGATTCATGAGAGCACTATTTAATTTGCGAAATTAATCAAGAGAAACAATCTTTATGAATATGAAGGGAAATAGGTGGCAATGTATTTGAAAGGATTGAGGCTCGCAATCGAAGACCAAATTGGTGTTAAGTTTTAAGAACCTTTTCTAGGGCAAAGAATATGGCATTAAAGGCAGAGATGATGAAGTATGAGAGGATTCACCATGATTATTATTCGAGATATGATGAATAGACAAATTTTTTATCTCAAAATAACATAAAAAAAAAACACATAAATGATGGCTTCTTATTGCAACCAATGTTCAAATTCTATTATTTAAAAATATATGATTTAGGAAATGTCTATACAATTAGTAAAAAGAAAAAAGAAAAAAAAATCCATGAAATTTACTCCAAAGAACAATAATATAAGCAAAAAATAACAAGAAATCAACAAATTAAAGGAGAAAATAAATAGTAATGAAGGTGAAGGTAAGAAAAGCATACCTTAGTGTGCTTGGCCCCCAGTTCCTTAGAGATGGATGTCTTCCCACTCATGCTTATCTCCTTTTGCTTCTACTTTTGAATGTCTAAACAATCAAACTAAGATGGTTTTCAAATACGAAAAGAAAATTTAATGGTAATAATCAAAAGGGATAAAAGATTGTGAATTGAAATGAGGTTTCAAAGTTTGAGACTTTTTTTTCTTATTTGGCATTTAGATATGTGGCAAAACAAAATTGAAGGAGAAATTGTTGGTAAACCTTAAAACATAGAAACAATTAATGTTTTATTTCTAGTGTAATTAAAAAAAAAAAATAAGTGTCATAATGTAAAATTTTTTTATCATATTAAAATAAAAATAAAAATAAAAAGAATAGGTTATTAGTGATTGAGTGTATTGTCATAAAGTGTTTATCTCATCACCCATTTTAAACTTGCTATTTTTAAGAATTTTCATGTATTAACAAAAAAGAACTAAAGATGCCACAATTTTATCTATCATAAGTTAATTATTTTTTTTTGTCAAATATGTAAATTATTAGGATATTAATCGTATAAATTAATTATTAGAAAATTACATAATTCCCATCAATTTATTTTAGAAAAATATATTATGTTAATTAGAAACGGAATACAAAGTACAAACATCATGTTACTATATTTTTGCACAAGCAAATTCAACCAAAAAACAATTATAAAAAATAATAATTTTCTTAATTTGAAAACTCCAATTGCATTGATAGAGAATATAATTTGGCTAATCGGTGGGAATCACACTCGATTTGGTAGTGATCTACAACTACTATTTAACTCCATGATTTTTCTATATGTCTAATCTAATAACTTTTAAATTTTGGCTTCCTATTATATATATATATATATATATATATATATATATATATATATATATATATATATATTTTTTTTTTTTGAAGGAGTGGAAGCGTGAAAAACACAAATTTATACCATTGAATTCAAAATTTTTCACCTAGGGTCACATGCATCATGCAAGATTTATTTTTATCTATTTGATTTCAATGATAAACAATATATTAAAACTCTTTTAACATGTTTTTGGATCTGTATTTTCCATTTAAGATTTTAGAATTAATCAGATTAATTTTAGAACCTTAGATTAAATCAAGAACAAACACACTAACCTCTTGATGCACTGCAGTGTATTTGCGCCTTTGAGATTCATCTTCAGGACACCAGATGTTGTCCCTCTAGCTTGTCCACACCAAGAATGTGACACCCCTTACCCAGCTACAGTGTATCCGAGTAAGCTATGTCACACGGTGTACCGGCACACTCTATTTTATCTTAATTAATTTTTTTTTATCAAGGTTTTGAATATAGTTTGTGAAATATAGTTCATTTATTGAATTTATAATTTATTTGAGGTTCCGGAAATTTTTAAAGAAAATCCGGCAGAGTACCGGCTAAAAATGGAGAAAACAGTTCTTCGGAACCTGTTAAAAACACTTCCAAATAATTTCCAAACAATCCCAACTTCAATTCATCAATAAAATCTCAATATCAAGATATCCACAACATTTCTCAATAACCTTTTCATTTCTCAAACATCCATTTCTCATAATACTCATATACAAATAATAAATAAATGCTCAAATTTTGCATTCATAGCCATAACTTTCATTATTTACATGAACATAAGAATACATTACATAAGTTCAAATACATATGAGAAAGTAAAAATTAGCTACAAAATATCAAAATGACACCTAGTGTCCTACCAATGCACTGCAGAAGTTGAGGTGACACGGACACTGTGCAAAACTGCCGGACAGACTCACCCAGTCTGCGGTCTACTGGGCTCACGATCTGTATCTCCAGTACCTACGCATGGCAAAAGCAACGCGCTAAGCAATAATGCTTAGTGGTGCAATAGTATAATAAAAGAAAATAGCAAAAAAATAAGTATGTATAGAATGTGTATGATTTCTTTGTTTGGTATTGGTGTATCCATTATTTCATTATCTTTGTCCACTTTCATTCATTTGGTTGCCCAAGTAACCTACACTAGATGACTGGACTGGATAACGGGTAAACTGGCACTGGGTATCAAGTACCTCGGGCCGTCACACCATCGGTCACATATGCATCTCCCGATGTGCATGAGCGACTAACAAGCTGTGATAACATCAGGCACAAGGCCACTCAATACAAGGTCAGAATGGCTAAAAGCCATAAAATCACAGAATGGAAAATTGCCATGTGCAGTACTGCTAACTGAACCCTATTGGCATGCCAAACTATCCAAACCAATCTTGTTAGGTATACTAGGGCATTTGAAACTTTTAAATTCTTCAATTTGTGAATTTCAAGTTTTTGTGTTACTATTCACCTCATTGGTCAACAAAAATGTTGACTTTTGGATAGACAATATGTACATTGACTTTGGCACTCCCAATATACCACATTTTACATTTAAAACTTATTAGAATTGGTCACCATTACCATTTCTAACTTAAAACCAAGAGGGCAGAAAATTTCAGTTTTTGAAGCATAAGTTTACTATTCCATTAAGCACTGTTGCAGTGGGAATTTGAAGAAATGACAAACATGAAAGTTGTTCCTTATTTTGTCTAGTTGAATTTCCTTTTTTGAATCACTCCATTTGGAGTTTTGTAGCTCCAGATATGGACCAAAAACCACAGCTGGCCGGATTTCTAAAACTGCAGAATTACCAAAGCTACAGTATCATGAACAGTGATTGTGATTGCATATTTGAATAGGTTTTGGCCATAATTTGGGGTAGGTTTCTTCATCAAAGTTGTTCGTCTATGTCTTAACTTGTTGCTGTAAAAATCTCAGGTCAATTGACCATATCTACAGTAAGTTATGGCCAAATGAACAGTTACTATTCATTTGGTCATTTCTGCAGGTGCTGTTGCAGGGTATCCGGATTGGGGCCAACTTTTGGTCCTCTTGCTTTGGTCTTTTGGGCATGGTTTCTTCAGCAAAAATGTGCCATTATAAGCCTAGTTTCATGTCAAATGGGCCAAACACCAATTGGACAAACACAGCCAAAGATATGGCAGTCCAAGTGGACTAAAATCTCAGCCACTCTGCTGCTGTCCTTAGGCAGCCTACACATTCACTTTGCCATGCTATATTTCAATCCAAATTGTGGTCAACTTACCTAAAATGGTCACTAATTGACCATTAAAATGTTCTCTAACAATTTCCTAAGCCAAGTCAAATTTTCACTTCTCAAAACCCTAATTTCCATTTCCATTTCACACTAGTTACCCTAGTTAACTAGCTAAGTCATTATCCACATAATTATGTACTTCAAACATGATCTCTAGTCCACTTTAAGTCCATCAAAACTATCAAACCCATTCCTTCCATAGGGCTGCCGAAATCCATAGTATGTATACACATAATTTTTGTTCATTTTAGTTACAAATTCTTACTTAATTCAAGCTACTAACATGGAAAATAAAGGTTTTAAGTAGATAGGTGCACTAACCTCACTTAAGAGCTTTTCAAAAGCTCAAATTCTTCACTTTCTTCTCTTCTTCTTACTATCAATCTTCTTCTCAAGGTGAAATAATTAATTTTTGTACTTAGAGGTTAGGGAAATATGGTGGAAATGATGGAAATCTAAAGCTTGAAAAAGCTTTAATGGAGGGTGGCTATGGAAATGGGTTTCGGCTGGCTTTTGGGGAGGGAGATGGCTGCTGTATTTTTGGTTATTTTGGTCTTCATTTAGTCTCTTTTATTAGTTGGTCAAATGGTTGCTTAATTGTGATTGGTGGAAAATTTTAAATGACATCACAATGATGTCATAAATTGCATATATTGTATTTTTCTTTTCTTTCCTCCACTACTCATTTCCAATTTAATTTCTAGTAATGTTTATTCATATTTTATGTCATATTAATTATTTACTCAACTGGACAAGTCGGCCAAAAATCACCTTTGAAGGCGAAATGACCAAAATGCCCTCCGTTTGGCTTAACGGGTCAAAATTGTCTGTACCGATTGAAAAATTTTTCTAGGTATTTTCTTGGCATTCTAATGCCATAGGAACCTCAATGACCCTTCTCTGGAGTCCCAAAAATTATTTTATAAATTTTTCCCCGGGTCTAGGGCTCCTCGTTGCGAGAACCGCAACTTCCCTCTAGTTACCCATCGCTAGGGCACCGGCTCGTTTAACTTGGTTGTATTTTATTTCTAAAATTTTTACCAAATTTTTCTTATTAATATTTGAGTTAATTATGGTCCCTCACTTTAGTTTAAATATTTTTCCGAATATTCTAGCTGTCCGGACCGACACTGGTCACCGGAACAGCAGGATGTACGGAGTAGTTACCGGGAGGGTGTTACAAAGAACACCTATGGCAGCCCTTGAACAGCTTCTAAAGCTTTTTCTATTATTTAGAAAGTTAAGTTCTGCCTTTTAAGAGATTAAAGATGTAAACAGGACACTAGAAACAATTTCTAGTATTTTTAATTCAAGAGATTGTTTGCTAATCTCTTGGAATAGATGAGAGATGAAGAGGAAGAGAGAATATGAGTCTTAAGGGTGGAGGCACACAATGGGAGGCAGCAGCTTGTATTTTTATTTTTTCATAACAACACTTATATAGTAGGTCACCACTTGAAATAACATTGTGCCAAGTGTCAACACTTATATAGCTAGGTTTAATTGACCCAATCACATTGTGCCAAGTGTCAAACCCATATTTAATCTTAATTTTAATCATCTTACATGATTAAAAGACATTTGGCAAGCTTATGTGTAATTCCATGTGTCACCATCTCATGGTGCCACATGTTACCCTGTGAAATAACCAAAATGCCTCTGTGTCTTAATTTTGAGTTCTTAACCCAAAATAATTATTCCTCTTCTTCTAATCAATTTATATCAAATATAAAATAATTAATTAATCTCTATTAATTAATTTCTCATTAATTAAATTCATATTTAAACACTTTAAATATAAATTTAACTTATACTATACATCCAATAATCTAGATTTGGTTTCAAGTCATGCTAGGGACTTTGCAATCTAATTGCAAACCAAACCTATTTAATTAATCAATTAAACTCTTTAACTAATTAATTATATCATATTTAATTAGGTGATAACTTGTGTATGTGTGTGACTTACTAGGCTCATCACTAATTGGTAATGAGATATGATATCAACTCTTAATATCATCAGAACTCTTTCTTACCATAAATGATTTCTCTAAATCATTTTATGCACCTCATAGACCATGGTTAACACCTAGCATAGCATGCCATGGCCACCCAATTAGTAATAAGTTTTATCTTAAATGAACCTATAATCATATGTTACCATGCACTGGAATCTCTCTGTTACAAAATCCCAACTCAAGCTGGAGTCATGGTCTATGTCAAACTCCATTTGTTATGAATATTATGTTTTCTTTTAATTCCAGTTCTTGATTAAAAAGATTTTCTCATCAGAAACTCTTTTCTGATTAAATCTATCTGTCCTGGCCAGGAACTTGAAACATCAAGAACAATTAAATGAACATAGGATTTTATCTCTATTTGCTTGGAGGAATAAATTCTATCTTGATCAACACCTACCTCCATATATAACTAGTAGGAGCCAACACAGGCCCATATACCCATACACAGTATAAGTATGAAAGCAGTATCAAACTCAAACTACCTATATACAAGATAACTGTGCTATCTTAGGTTTAAAGATTATATGCACTGATATGATTTATGACAAAACATTGACAAGAGTAAACTCCATGTGCTTGTCATAAGTGTCACTGGTTCGGCCTACTTATCATTTATAAGTGCCTATCATGTTTGTCATATGGCATGAGACTCAATATTCCATCTTATTTATATCTCATATAAATAACTTGGAAACAAATATGAATACAATCTTTCTGGATAAGTCATGTCCTTATTATGAAGTATCCTCGATTGTGAACCTATTTATGATACTTTGTACTAGAAATACTGCCACTCATATTCTTAACAACTTAATAATAGAATTTCTAACAAAATATCAATGGACCTTTTCTATTACACATAAATATCTTATGTAAACGAAAAAGTGGAAATGCCTTTTATTAATAAAAACATGTACAAGATACATACTAAATTATATGCTTTAGGGCATACTACTAACATACATACATACATATATATATATATATATATATATATATATATATATATATATATATATATATATATATATATATCATAAAATGGAGACAGAACAAATCCTCAACTAAAAGAAACAACTTCATAAAAATGAAGAGAAAAAAAAAATTAAGTTCTTACTTAAAAGGAAGCAAATAACTCAACATCTATCAACAAGAATAAATCTGACTATATATACCCAAAATCCTTTCCATAACCACACATACCAAAGAATGATTGAGAAAAAAAAAATAAAGAAAACATAAAAGGAAAGAGATGAAGGGAGGCCAAAAGAAAACTATACTATTTTTTTAAAAAATAAAATATCTCAATATCAGAAATACATAACTTCATTAAAAAAAAAAAACATCATAAAAATTCATGATTTACCAATAAGGATAGATCTGATGATCTATTCACTCAAAATCTATTAACAATGATATATATGAGAAAATATACCTAAAATTTGTTCTAAACGGACACAAATTTGAGAGTTATTAAAAAAAAATTAACAAAAAAAGAAAGGATAGGGAGTTGGCACAGTAAAAACACTTACTGGTGGCCACTCAAAAAAGAGATTGAAAAAAAGTTAATAATGTAATGCCCCAAATTTGCAGACCATATTCAGTATATTTCAATTGTCACACCCTACTCCCCCGTAAGATGTAAGATGATCCCATAGTATACCTAATGAATTACCGTACTTCGCCTACCGATAACCCATTAGATATACTACAAGGGATTTTAAAATAATTTTCGTGAAATTTAAAATATCGATTAAAATCTGGTGTTATAAAATTTTTTTCAAAATTTTGAAAAAGTGCCGGCTGTGTTTTGAGAAAACAGTTCTTCAAACCTGAAATGGAAAACACTCCCAATATGTTTTCTCAAATACAACTCCAATAACTTCATTTCAACTCACAATTCAAATCTTAATAATCAAATCAATTCATTTTCAAACCAATCTCATCATAAAGAACATTTCATTGATTACAAGACTCAACATTTATATCACAATAATTTACATTTAATTACATACCAAAATATTTTATAAGAGTTTTTATACAACTGCTCAAATAATTTACATACATATTATTACATGCATACATCAAAACCTGTGTACATGGGTATACCTGGAGCTGATCTGAATGTCTCTTTAAAGAAGCTTACTCAATTGCTCTATGCTCTTTTCACCTGCAACAGCATATAAAGCTATTGATGAGTGGTGAACTCAGTGGTGCACAACTATAACTTAAAACATAGTTCAATACACCTTAGCAGAATTATAGCAAATAATTTGGAAATTTGGATACTTATCAAATTCCAAAACTCAAAATATTCATTGCCAATAATATAAATCATTTGTATAAAATGACTTTGATTACAAAATTTAATTTATCAAATCACAACCAAACATTTAAGGTAATTCCAACAAAATCAATTATACATAAATCATAATTGAAATCACAATTCTTTACTGTTCAAAAACTATTCTTTATCTCAAAAGCTATTCTTTATCTCAAAAACTATTATTTATCTCAAAAGTCATTCTTTATCTCAAAAACCATTCTTTATCTTAAAAGCTATTCTTTATCTCAAAAACCATTTTTTATCTCACTAACTATGCAAGACTAATCCGAAAGGGCCATCTTCGGGGTGATTCTAACTCCCTATGATCAGGGAGGTCGAATCAGATTCTAACTCCCTATGGTCGGGAAGGTCGAATTATCGTGCACAGTACACACCACAATAATGAAACTTCGGAAAGGGCCATAACATATAAAACTTAGATCTAACCTCTAATACGAGGAGAATCTAAGTCTGTGCATGTACCATGGTAATCAAAACATAACTAACTCCATTGTCTTCTCAACAAATGAGAGAGACAGGTAATAACCTAGTCAAGCATCTATAGTGAGATATAAAACAATATCACTATCCTTTTAGTGAGCATAAATCACAATACAATTCAATTCAAAGTCAATTCCAATATCCAATAATTTTTATGCTCATCACAATTCAAATCATAAATTTGCATTTTTCTATGCAAATTGCCCATCACAATTCAAAACATGTTCTATCATAATTTTCCAAAACATAATTTATTCAATTCACAACAATGTTTAATATTTGTGGAAATACCATTTCACAAAGCTAAATTCATACACACTATAACAATTTCAATAATCATTGAATTAAATCCAATGCTTTTTAAACATAATACATAAGAAAAATATGTCATTTAATCATATGAAATATTCAAAACAAAATCAGTTAAAAAAAACTAGTTATGCACAAACCTGATTTGAGTTACTCCTAGGCCTTGACTCAATGTTCTTTATGCTTCTCAATATCCTTATCAACTGAAACACACAATTTAAAGTGTTTTAGTACTCAATGAATTTGTTTCCAACCATAAAATCCAATATCTAAATTTTCTTGGTACTATTCCCTTTAATTCATTTCATTAGTCAACCTATAATGTTGACCCTTGATGCACTCTAAGTGAGTCAATTCTAATGTTAACAATATGTCACATTTTATAGCCCTTTAGTGTTGGTATATGTTACCAATTTCATTTTCACGTGTATTGCATTTTATTGCAATTTATCATATTTCAGTATACTATTTTGACCTAGCCAGACAACCTAGTTCCCTTGATTTTCGGGTTTCGGTTCAAACTACAAACTTGTAGGTCTATGTCTTATTGCACACGGGGCAAAATTTCAGGTCATTCTGAGTTGTGTAGACCAAGATATGGTCAATTTACCAATGCTGGACAGAATGCACTAAAATGGTAGGCTTAGGTCATTTTTAGGTCATTTTCACTTCGGCCAGTTTTGGTACCTGAATTTGTGCAAGCTATTTGGCTTGATTCTGGCCATTTCTGGGCTTTGGTGTCTTCATAAGAGTTGTAGATCTATGTCTAAACTATTCATGGTAAAAATTTTAGGTCAATTGGACCCGTTTTGAGTGAGTTATGGCCAAAACACTAACTGCTGCGCAAATAGTCAATTTTCAGGCTTTCAAGTCATTTTTCAAGTCACCTGCTAGGCAGAATTTAGGTAAGCTTCCTTCATGAAAGTTAGCACATTTTATGCCTAGTTTCACCTCCAATTGGTCTCAGAAAAATTAAAGTCACACACTTAAGGTTATAAGCTAAAACATACACTGCCTTGCTATACCCTTTTCAAACACCAAACCAAACACAAGTTTACTAATTACATTTGTGACACCCCTTACCCGACTACAGTGTAGCTGAGCAAGTTATGCCACTCAGTGTGCTGGAGCACTCTATTTTATCTTAATTCATTTTTAAGATAGTTTTGAATATAACTTGTGAAATATAATTCATTTATTAAAATTGTAATTTATTTGAGGTTCCGAAATTTTTTTGGAAAATCCGTGATCTGAAGCTAAAAATGGAGAAAACAGTTCTTCGGAACCTGTGAAAAACACTTCCAATATTCACATTCAATCATTTCCAAACTCCAATATCAAAATCTCATCAATATTTCTCAATTTCAGTTCTCAACATTTGTCAACCATTCATTTCTCAATCATTCATCCATCTCATATGATACCATGCATATATCATAGATAAACATTCACTTTTCCATTTACAACCACACTTTACATTATTTACATGAATATCAAAATATATTACATAAGTTCAAATACATATGAGAAAATAAAATCAATTACAAAATACCAAAATGACATCTAGCGTCCTACCAATGCACTGCTGACAGTGAGGTGACACAGACACTATGCAGAACTGTGAACTGGCTTACCGAATCTGTGGTCTACTGGTCCTCTGTCCAATCTTCAGTACCTACACGTTGCAAAAGCGACGCGCTAAGCATAAAGCTTAGTGGTGCAAATAATAAAATAGAAAGAAATAATATGCAATATAAAAATCATAATTTCTTAGCCATTGTGTTCATAAGAACTGAATAATTACCAACTTAATGTTTAGTCGAGGGCTAATTACGTTTTATGATATTAACTTCTTCATGCATTTTGTTTATTTATTTTCTTCATGATCTTGAGTTTCTTTGTATTCTATCGTAATCATTTCTGATATTTAATTTTCGTATTTTCTTTAACAATCAGTTCAATTACAGTTATACTTTTCCATGCCCAAGTAACCTATACAAATTGGTAATTTGGATAAGCGGGTAAACTAGCCTTTGGGTACCAAGTACCTCGGGCCGTCACACCATCGGTCACAATGTGTCTCCCGGTGTGCAAACAGAATGGCTAATAAGCCATATAAACAATAAGGCATAAAGCCAAGTAAAACATCATAATCAGTATAGCCATAGGCTATCACATCACAGAATGGCAATGAAGCCATACATCATACGCAGTACTGCTATCAGAACCCTATTGGCATGCCAACCTATCCAAACCAATCACATTAGGCCTACTAGGGCATTTGAAACTTTTAAATTCTTCAATTTGTAAATTTCAAATTTTTAGTGTCACTATTCATCTTATTGGTCAACAAAAATGTTGACTTTTAGAATAAAAATATGCACATTGACTTTGGCACTTCCAACATACCACATTTTGTGTTTAAAACTTGTTAGTGTTGGTCACTTTCTCAAAGCTTAGGTCATTTTGGCAAAATTGCCAATTTTTGGTTTTGGTGTCACTATTCACCTCTATGGTCAACTAAAATGTTGACTTTTTGATAGCAAATATGTACATTGACTTTGGCACTCCCAATATACCACATTTAGTGTTTAAAACTTGTTGGCATTAAGTGTTAATACCATTTCAAAGTGTAACTCAACACAAGCAGAATTTTCAGTTTTGGTGAGTCAACTTCACTGTTCCATTGGACACTGTTACTGTTGGAATTTGAAGAAATGTAAAACATAAAAGTTGTTCCTTAGTTTGTCTAGTTGAATTTCCTTTTTTGAATCACTCCATTTGGAGTTTTGTAGCTCCAGATATGGCCCAAAAACCCAAGCTGTCCGGATATGCATTCTGCAGAAAATTACCATATCTACAGTGCATGAACAGTGACTGGAACCACTTGTTTGGATGGGTTCTGGCCATAATTTGGGGTAGGTTCCTTCATGAAAGTTGTTTGTCTATGTCTTAACTTATTTCTGTAAAAATTTCAGGTCAATTGACCAAATCTACAATGAGTTATGGCCAAATGAACAGTTACTGTTCATTTAGTCAATTCTGCAGAGGCAGTTTCAGGGTTCCGGATTGGGGCCAAGTTTTGGTCCTCTTGCTTTGGTCTTTTGGGCATAGTTTCTTCAGAAAAAATGTGCCATTATAAGCCTAGTTTCATGTCCAATTGGCCAAACATCAATTGGACTAACACAGCCCAAGTTATGGCAGTGCAAAGGGACTGAATTTTCAGTCCCTATGCTGCTGTCCATAGGCAGATTTCACCTTCACTTTACCATCCAATTTTTCAGTTCTAATTAGGGTCAACCTACCTAAAATGGTCACTAATTGACCATTAAAAAGTTCTCTAACCATTTCCTAAGCTAAGTCACAATTTCACCTTTCCAAACCCTAATGTCCAAACCATTTACTCATAAACCTTGATTAACATGCTTAGTTCAATCTCCATGCATATTAATACCTTAACCATGATTTCCAACCACTCTAAGTCCAACAAAACACTCATTTCTATTCCTTCAATAGGGCTGCCAAAATTCATGGCATTCATACACATAATTTTTATTCATTTTAGTTACAATTCCTAACTTATTTCAAGTCACTATCATGGAATATAAGAGTTTCAAATGAATAGGTGCACTAACCTTAGGAGGGCAGAATTTTCCCAAGCAATTCCTTCACTTTCTTGGCTTTTCTTGGCTGCCAAACACTCCTACAAGGTGTGTGGACAAGTTTTAATGAAGAGACCTAAGGGTTTTAGGGTAAGGAATCAAAGATTGGAAGGTATAAAAAAATAAAAGCTATGGAGGAAGAAACTCACGTTTTGGCTGGTTGAAAATGAAGAAGGAAACCAGAAATTTTTGGTCTATTTTTGACTCTTTTAAGTGTTTTAAGATTGCTTGTTAGATGGTGATTGGTTGGGAGTAAGATAATGACATCATGTGATGTCATTATCCTTAATTTCCACTATTTTTCTTTTCTTTTCTTTTCTACCACATTTCAATTTAATTTTTAGCAATATTTATTCATATTTTGAGTCATAATAATTATTTACTTAACTGGACAAGTCGGCCAAAAATCACCTCTGAAGGCGAAATGACCAAAATGCCCTCCGTTTGGCTTAACGGGTCAAAATTGTCATCTGGATTGAAAAATTTTTCTAAATATTTTCTTGGCATTCTAATGCCATAGGAACCTCAATGACCCTTCTCTGGAGTCCCAAAAATTATTTTATAATTTTTCCCCCGGGTCTAGGGCTCCTCGTTGCGAGAACCGCAACTTCCCTCCGGTTACCCATCGCTTGGGCACCGGCTCGTTGAACTTGTTTGTATTTTATTTCTAAAATTTTTACTAAATTTTTCTTGTCAATATTTGAGTTATTTATGGTTTCTCACTTAAGTTTAAATATTTTTCCGAACGTTCGAGGTGTGGGACCGACAGGTCACGACGATAAGAGAATGTACGAGTTGCTCTGAGGAGGGTGTTACAACTCTTCCCCTCTTATTTAAATTTCATCCTCGAAATTTACCTGACTTATGTAATCGGGGAGTTGCTACCTCCTTGTTTCTTCACTTCCTTGCATCGCCTCATCAGTGTCTAGGTTTGGCTCTTCCTGAGCTTCCATAGGATATACTTGTGGTACCACCCTGACTTCGGGCTTTTCAACTGTCTCAGAAACAATCTTCTGTGAAATGTCAGCTGTTTCTGCTCTACCCGATCTTTTACCCCTTTGAACTATAGGGGAAGGTCTATCAACTTGTACTGGAGCTATTGAACCACTCCTCTGAGGGCAATCTCTTATGAAATGATCCGTAGCCCCACATTTGAAACACTCTCCAGTTAACAGTCGACACTCCCCTCTGTGTCTTCTACCACAATGCATACATTCAGGCTTTGGGGTTCATCCCCTTGTTATTGTGCCCGGAGAACCAGCTATAGATATCCCAATCTGGCCTCTGTGGCCCTGTGTCTGATCTTGTGAACCAGAACCCTTAAACTTCTTACTATCAGTCGGTATACTTGACTGTCCTGGTCCAAATTCCCTCTTACGCTGCCTATCTTTTCTATTTTGTTCATTTACTCTCACTTTCTCCACTTTTAATGCAGCTTCCACTAACTTAGTGAAGTCAGTGATTCCCAAGGCAGTGAGCTGGATCTTGATGTTGTCATTTAGTCCCTCTTCAAATCTCTTACATCTTTCAGCTTTATTAGGGACTATCTCCCTTCCATAGCGGTTCAATCTTACGAATTCCTTCTCATATTCGGCCACTGACAACTGTCTCTGCCTTAGGTTAATAAACTCTCTTCTTCTCTCTTCCAGGTATACAGTACCCACATATTTCTTCTTGAATTCTGAAAGAAAGAAGTCCCAAGTTACAGTTTCTATCTGCACTTCACTAGACACCGTGTCCCACCATTCATATGCATCATCTTGCAACAAAGATATGGCAGCTTTCAGGTTTTGCTCTGGAGTGCAGTGGAGTTGTTTTAGAACTCTGCCTGTTCTGTTCAACCAATTCTACCGCAATGAATCATCTTCTCTCTTACCATAGAAGTCCACTGCTCCAAACTTCCTTAGTTTTTCCAGATGTGATTTCTGCTGTGGAGCTGGTGGTGGTGGTGGTACTGGCATTACCCCGGCCATTTGTCTAAAGAAATCGGCCATTTGCTGAAACATGGCCTGTGGAGGCTGAGCAGGCTCTGCCTGAGCTGGTGGAGCAGGTTCTCCCATGCCCCCAGTCTCAGCTGCTGCAGGTGGAGCATGACTCTCCACTTCCTCCTCAACGGCTCTCTGAAATGAAGGGTCCATATCCTATTCAAAATAAGAAAGATAAACAGATCTGCGTTAGTGTCACCTCGACTCTTACAAATGCAATGCATGGTATGGACTCAATCTAGGCCCAAAAATGCCTAAACCGTGCTCTGATACCACTAAATGTGACACCCCTTACCCGACTACAGTGTAGCTGAGCAAGTTATGCCACTCAGTGTGCTGGAGCACTCTATTTTATCTTAATTCATTTTTAAGATAGTTTTGAATATAACTTGTGAAATATAATTCATTTATTAAAATTGTAATTTATTTGATGTTCAAATTTTTGGAAAATCCGCAGATCTGCTAAAAATGGAGAAAGCAGTTCTTGAACTGTGAAAAACACTTCCAATATTCACATTCAATCATTTCCAAACTCCAATATCAAAATCTCATCAATATTTCTCAATTTCAGTTCTCAACATTTGTCAACCATTCATTTCTCAATCATTCATCCATCTCATATGATACCATGCATATATCATAGATAAACATTCACTTTTCCATTTACAACCACACTTTACATTATTTACATGAATATCAAAATATATTACATAAGTTCAAATACATATGAGAAAATAAAATCAATTACAAAATACCAAAATGACATCTAGCGTCCTACCAATGCACTACTGACAGTGAGGTGACACAGACACTATGCAGAACTGTGAACTGCCTTACCGAATCTGTGGTCTACTGGTCCTCTGTCCAATCTTCAGTACCTACACGTTGCAAAAGCGACGCGCTAAGCATAAAGCTTAGTGGTGCAAATAATAAAATAGAAAGAAATAATATGCAATATAAAAATCATAATTTCTTAGCCATTGTGTTCATAAGAATTGAATAATTACCAACTTAATGTTTAGTCGAGGGCTAATTACATTTTATGATATTAACTTCTTCATGCATTTTGTTTATTTATTTTCTTCATGATCTTGAGTTTCTTTGTATTCTATCGTAATCATTTCTGATATTTAATTTTCGTATTTTCTTTAACAATCAGTTCAATTACAGTTATACTTTTCCATGCCCAAGTAACCTATACAAATTGACCGGACTGGATAAACGGGTAAACTAGCACTGGGTACCAGGTACCTTGGGCCGTCACACCATCGGTCACAATGTGTCTCCCGGTGTGCAAACAGAATGGCTAATAAGCCATATAAACAATAAGGCATAAAGCCAAGTAAAACATCATAATCAGTATAGCCATAGGCTATCACATCACAGAATGGCAATGAAGCCATACATCATACGCAGTACTGCTATCAGAACCCTATTGGCATGCCAACCTATCCAAACCAATCACATTAGGCCTACTAGGGCATTTGAAACTTTTAAATTCTTCAATTTGTAAATTTCAAATTTTTAGTGTCACTATTCATCTTATTGGTCAACAAAAATGTTGACTTTTAGAATAAAAATATGCACATTGACTTTGGCACTTCCAACATACCACATTTTGTGTTTAAAACTTGTTAGTGTTGGTCACTTTCTCAAAGCTTAGGTCATTTTGGCAAAATTGCCAATTTTTGGTTTTGGTGTCACTATTCACCTCTATGGTCAACTAAAATGTTGACTTTTTGATAGCAAATATGTACATTGACTTTGGCACTCCCAATATACCACATTTAGTGTTTAAAACTTGTTGGCATTAAGTGTTAATACCATTTCAAAGTGTAACTCAACAAAAGCAGAATTTTCAGTTTTGGTGAGTCAACTTCACTGTTTCATTGGACACTGTTACTGTTGGAATTTGAAGAAATGTAAAACATAAAAGTTGTTCCTTATTTTGTCTAGTTGAATTTCCTTCTTTGAATCACTCCATTTGGAGTTTTGTAGCTCCAGATATGGCCCAAAAACCCAAGTTGTCCAGATATGCATTCTGCAGAAAATTACCATATCTACAGTGCATGAACAGTGACTGGAACCACTTGTTTGGATGGGTTGTGGCCATAATTTGAGGTAGGTTCCTTCATGAAAGTTGTTTTTATATGTCTTAACTTGTTGCTGTAAAATTTCAGGTCAATTGACCAAATCTACAATGAGTTATGGCCAAATGAATACTGTTCATTTGGTCAATTCTGCAGAGGCAGTTTCAGGGTTCCGGATTGGGCCAAGTTTTGGTCCTCTTGCTTTGGTCTTTTGGGCATGGTTTCTTCAGCAAAAATGTGCCATTATAAGCCTAGTTTCATGTCCAATTGGCCAAACATCAATTGGACTAACACAGCCCAAGTTATGGCAGTGCAAAGGGACTGAATTTTCAGTCCCTATGCTGCTGTCCATAGGCAGATTCACCTTCACTTTACCATCCAATTTTTCAGTTCTAATTAGGGTCAACCTACCTAAAATGGTCACTAATTGACCATTAAAAATTTCTCTAACCATTTCCTAAGCTAAGTCACAATTTCACCTTTCCAAACCCTAATGTCCAAACCATTTACTCATAAACCTTGATTAACATGCTTAGTTCAATCTCCATGCATATTAATACCTTAACCATGATTTCCAACCACTCTAAGTCCAACAAAACACTCATTTCTATTCCTTCAATAGGGCTGCCAAAATTCATGGCATTCATACACATAATTTTTATTCATTTTAGTTACAATTCCTAACTTATTTCAAGTCACTATCATGGAATATAAGAGTTTCAAATGAATAGGTGCACTAACCTTAGGAGGGCAGAATTTTCCCAAGCAATTCCTTCACTTTCTTGGCTTTTCTTGGCTTCCAAACACTCCTACAAGGTGTGTGGACAAGTTTTAATGAAGAGACCTAAGGGTTTTAGGGTAAGGAATCAAAGATTGGAAGGTATAAAAAAATAAAAGCTATGGAGGAAGAAACTCACGTTTTGGCTGGTTGAAAATGAAGAAGGAAACCAGAAATTTTTGGTCTATTTTTGACTCTTTTAAGTGTTTTAAGATTGCTTGTTAGATGGTGATTGGTTGGGAGTAAGATAATGACATCATGTGATGTCATTATCCTTAATTTCCACTATTTTTCTTTTCTTTTCTTTTCTACCACATTTCAATTTAATTTTTAGCAATATTTATTCATATTTTGAGTCATAATAATTATTTACTTAACTGGACAAGTCGGCCAAAAATCACCTCTGAAGGCGAAATGACCAAAATGCCCTCCGTTTGGCTTAACGGGTCAAAATTGTCTGTACCGATTGAAAAATTTTTCTAAATATTTTCTTGGCATTCTAATGCCATAGGAACCTCAATGACCCTTCTCTGGAGTCCTAAAAATTATTTTATAATTTTTCCCCCGGGTCTAGGGCTCCTCGTTGCGAGAACCGCAACTTCCCTCCGGTTACCCATCGCTTGGGCACCGGCTCGTTGAACTTGTTTGTATTTTATTTCTAAAATTTTTACTAAATTTTTCTTGTCAATATTTGAGTTATTTATGGTTTCTCACTTAAGTTTAAATATTTTTCCGAACGTTCTAGCTGTCAGGACCGACACCGGTCACCGGAACAGTAGAATGTACGGAGTTGCTACGGGGAGGGTGTTACAACATTTTCATTTCCCCACCACATTCTGCATTTGGCACTAACCAAAACCATTCCATTCTCTACATTATAGGTCAACTTGGACAGAATATAACCACTTCAAATACACCAAATGCAGTCACCATTCACAAAGTTCAATCCCAATAATGTATACACATAAATACTTCTAATCATCACACAAACTTCCATCATCAAATTACATACCTATCACTAGTATTCCACACGCATATATGCTGCCAAATTTTTGTACAATATTTCAACAACATTTCATGAATTTGAGCATTACAAATTTCCATTTTAAGGCTACCCAAAAATTATACATACACATCAACTTCCATTTTAACTTTTCAAGCTTACCATTCAACTTCACACATGGAATTCAACTTCAATACAATTAAACATTTAATTCAACATCTCAAACTACGATCTACATGCACAAGAAAAATATACAATATGAAGTTCCATGGCTACCAAAACTAAGGCTCACCATTAATCCATCAACTTCAAAATTTCTTCCACAAAACAACTCCCTATAACATCCACTCAAAGTTTAATGAAGCAAGATTGAAAAATACTCACTTACCTCTTATGGACTTTCCTCAAAACTCCACCAAAACTTCCCTTTCTTACTCCCAAAATGTTACCCAAGGTGTGTACTCCAACTTTAATGAAGAAGACATGATGGTTACATGGCTTGATCTTGAGTGGATGAAGCTCCACACATGGACGTCAATGGAGATTTTTTCTTTTCTTTGGAATGAAATGGTTTCGGCAACTTTAAGATGAAATGAGGAAGAAGATGCTGAATGGCATATTTTTGTCTTCAAGTAGATTTATTTATGTCCCATAATGTGTAGTTAGTGCTCCACTAAGCTTAGTTTATGATTTATTAATTTTCAAATTCCATAATTTGCAAATTTACCATCAACTTCCACTATTTACATATTGTATCCCATTTTAATTTTTCATGACATTTACTAAGTGCAATATCATTTATTTTTAATGGACATTGAGGTCAAAAGGCAACTAGGGATGTCAAATGACCACAATGCCCTTATACGGGTTGCATTCTCGATTTTTCGGTAATACCGAGTTTTGTCGTTTTCTCGATTTCTTATTTTTCTTTGTACTAATTAATTAATTTTTCTTTGATATTTCTAATGAAATTTATACTTCAATAGATGTTCATTTAACTCTTAAAAATATTTTTCAGGGTTTCCCGCGGTCCAGGGCTAGTCAACGGTCCACGCCGCAACTTCCCAGTGCGGTCATCCATCGCTATGGTTTTCGGCTCGTTTAACTTGGTTACATTTCATTGCTATTATTTTTCCTTTGTTTTTCTTATATTTTCCTTTCTTGTATTTCATTATTTTATGTCTCCTCACTAACATTTAAATGTAGTTCTAGGCATCCTAACTGTCCGGACCGATACTGGTCACCGGAACAGTAGAACGCACTACCAAACATAGGGGTGTTAAATCAGTAACAATATCAGATATTGAATATGATATGTAAATTAAATTAAGTGATGGGTTAAATTAAAAGTTTGTAAAAGACACCTATGGACTTTGTTGCAAAGTTAATGAAGTTTGAGGAAAAATGAAAATTTTCAACTTAGCATATAATTGAGTTTAATTAAGATCATTAAGTGTGATTAATTAAGTTAATTAATCACTAATTAAATAAGTGAAAGTGAGGACAAATGGCAAAGTGACACATAGCAAGAGGGGATAAATATCTTAGAGCACTTAAATTGATATAAAATTATGTCTTCTTCTTCCTTCATCCAGCCGAACCCTTTCCCTCTCTTTTTCTCCATTTTCTTTCATCTAAGCTCACATACAAACCTTATTTCATGAATCTAAGATGATGTTTTGTGATGGAATTGAAAGAATTGATGAACAAGCCATGAAACCAAAGTGAAAGTGAAGGAAAAATTAAAGAATTAGTGAACTGAATTCAAGTGGGAAGAATCTGAAATTTTAAGAGGGAAAACAACTAGGGTTGAACTCCAATTTAAGGTGAGAATACTATTCTCTTCTTAAATCTTGTACACATTAAACTTGAGTTGAGGATTGATGGAGATCTTGGTGGAAATGATAAAGGAATGTGAAGTTAGAGTGAGCTGAATTTGGGTGAGGTAGAATTATTGGTGTGAATAATCAAGACCTATACACTGAATTGGGCTTGGGATATTTTATGAAAAGTGGTTGCAATTGGAAGTAAATTGCTGCAACTAAGTTGAGGTAAGTGTTTGTCTAGTCTTGTAGGAAAAATTGTTACTTTACGAATCATAAGTTGTAAACTGTCAGAATTAGTATATCCAGTGAGCATTCTATACTAATTTGGCTATAAGTTTAGTTATAGAGTTCCAATTGAGATGCAGTTTGAACCAAAATTTTTTTAAGACATAGATCTACAATTTTTATGTTTTGACCTGGACTTAATTTTAAGGGTAAAGTGGATGAAATTTTAGAGTAAATGGGTATTGCAAACTTGGAATTTCAGGAATTCCATCAATCCAGTCCTATGATCTTTGTGTAGTAAACAAGGCATATCTCCCTCCATACATCTCTAATTAAGGTGCTACAAGATGCATTGGAAACTTAAGATATAGGCCTAAAATCTTGCTTAAGAGACCCTGTACAAATTATGAGTCTAAAGAACTTAAATGTTGAGTGCAAATTTGAATTAGAAATCTTGAAACTTGCAACTTTCAAGAAAATGTATCTAGGAATAGTAGTTAGTAATTTAGCTATAACTCATGAAGTAGGTCTCCAAATTAGGTGATTCTTAAACTGTTGAAAACTCAAAACTTGTAGGAACAAATCTTATGAAGACTACTTTGATTGAATCTGTGATGCCCCTTACCCATCTACTGTATAGCCAAGCAAGAAGTGCCACATTCGGTGCCGGAGCACCCTATCTTGTCTTATTATGTCAATTGTAAAATTTTAATATCATTTAAAACAGGAATTCCATATGTGGAAATTTTTTTTTTTATAACTTGTTTATGTGGAGACCAGGACAGAGCCTCATTTATTTTGTTAGCATCTGGCGGGTTCCACTAATCACCAGTTAACATGTTCATATTCATTTCACACATTTCTATATCATATTCTATTATATCATATCATTTACAATAATTTATGAGATCTCAAAAGGTATCATCTATTGCATTCATATATAAATTTATAGATAATAACTTACAAGTTTACATTACAATCTCATAGTTTAATTACAATCCAAAATGAAATACATCATGTGTTTATGTACAATGAACAAAAGAATAAAATCTAGACATACATGGGCCCTACCAACAAAATTACAACTGTAGAGGTAACTAGTAGATACTGGCAAATCTGATCGGCCTCTGTATGAGCACTACTGCTACTACTACTGCGGCTGCTCGGACTGGTCTCCAACACCTACGCGATGGAAAACCAATGCGCTAAGCATAACGCTTAGTGGTGTATAATTTATAATAACAATAATTAAACAATTGAAATAATAATTCTATATGGTAATTCATAATTCCTAGGTGTTTTACATTTTTATTCACTTTGGAAACAATTTAATTTATTGGGATCTTTTCGGTTTACTTATTGTATATTCAATCTTACTTAATCATTATTAATTCCTAAGAAACCTATAACGAATTATAAAAGCTGGGTACACGGGAGTATACTAGTTAGACAGCCATATGTCTATCCAGTATACGTCGGTCATGTCAAGCAAGAAGCCTGCGGGCAGGCATTTAAGCTAGATATAAATTAGGCACATTGGCTAACGGGCAGGCATAAAACCTGTAGATCAATCATGTTAGACAGATTTTATCTGTTAATGATTATTTTTATGGGCAGTACTGCTATCTATAGTCCCTAATTGGTATACCAATTGATCCAAAATAAATAAATAAGTCTAGATATACTATAGGCAATTAAACATTCTTACACATTTATTTGTAATGTTTATATCACTTTATAGTGGAAAAATAGGTCCCACACACCCCTTTCATGTGGTTTAGTGGTTAATGGCTTGTTAGGGTTAAATTCCTACCATAAGATAATTTATCTCATGGACCTTTCTTTGGTTTCAGTTTTTGTAACGCCCCTCACCCGTCTACAGTGTAGCCGAGCAAGGCGTGTCACACGGAGTGCCGGAGCACCTGATCTTATCTGATTTCATTATAGTTCTTGATTTACTTGTTCAAAAACTTTATCTGAGGTTTAGGTTATTTATACTGTTTATCAAAATCTGACTAATTTGGAAATTTCAAAAATTTTAATGACAATCTAGCAAAGTACCAGCTGTAATTTGGACTAACAGTTCTTCTGAACCTGCTAAAAACAATTTCAATATATACTCAAATTCATAACTCAGATTATCTCAAAGCATTCTCAACAGTTTCTCAAACTCAGATTCAGTCTCAAAATTTCTCAATCTCAATCTCATTTAGAATCATTATGATTAGATAATCAACTCAGTTATCAAAAATCTTATATTTCTTTAACTTATATAATTTGCCTATTAAGTACATAAATTTATCAAGTACAGGATATACAAATTAAATTACAGTTACTAATTCACATTACAATATAAGTAGTAATTATAATGTACAGATTAGAAAACATGCTTAAAATGAGCCCCATCTACATGCATTGCTGAGGAGGTGACAACCTTGAACTTTTCTAACACTTCTGTAGATCTGGACTACAAAAATCTCAGTCGAAGTACCTGCACCAGGAAACAATTCCATCGCGCTAAGCATTTCTGCTTAGTGGTGCAATAATATAACAAGAAATAATATATACAAATAAAGAAAGAAATAAATCATAATTTGGATATCCAAGAATCAATTTAATTTGGTATGGTATTTCTAGCATCAACTATCTTATATACTAGTTTTTTCCTCTTTGGAAGTGCTAAGTTTATAACCTTTCCATAATAATACCCAATATACAAATTATTCTAACTGTATTGTATTTTAAATCTCGACAGTTCTGCAAATTGTATTTTTGTTATGTTTCTATTGCTAATCTCTTTTACTCATTTCATTCAATACTTAATTTAATTATACTGGAATTTCCTTAACTTAACTTAACTGCTCAAATTGAATAATGTTTTAATTGACTGCCCATATAGCCTATACACTGACCAGACTGGATAAATGGATATACTAGCTCTGGGTCATCATCAGTCACAAAGTATCTCCCAGTGTGCAAACAGTGGATAAACTAGCACTGGGTACCTAGTACCTCCGGCCGTCACACCATCGGTGACAAAGTATCTCCTGGTGTACAAACAGTGGGGCTAAAAAAGCCATATAAACAATCAGGCAATAAGCCGAGTATCATAACATAATCCGTATAGCCATAGGCTATTAAAATCATAGTGTGGCATAATGAGCCATAAAACATAATGTGGCGTGAAGCCATTTACAATACAGCTGTCAGAACCCTATTGGCATGTCAACCTATCCAAACTAGTCAACTAGGAAATACTAGGGCATTTACAAACTTAAATATTTAATTCTTTATTTTTTAGGGTTTATAGGTCATTATGCCTTTCACTGGTCAACAAAATTATTGACCCTTTTTATGCATCATGGATAGGTTGATTCTAGTATCAACATGTCACAATTATTCAATAGATCATCAGATAGATCACATTTCATATCAATTATTTTGAAGTACCATTATGCTCAAAGCATTTTTCTTGTCTCTAATAATAAGGACTAATGTCCCATTCATACATTCATGTGATTTATTAAGTCATTGTATTTCTTATTCACATTATTAGTCAAACATAAATGTTGACTTTTCCACACTGAATAGATATGTTGGTTCTACTTGCACTAGGATTCCTCATTTTGAGTTTATACTTATTGGTATTGATTTCCAAACTTAATTTAAGGCTAATTATGTATGATTCCAAATTTTCAGATTTCATGGCCAATGGTTACTGCTCCATTGAATCAGGCTATAGGGTGAAATTAGCAAAATTCTCTTCATCAAATTGTTTCTTATTGTGTCTTCTTTAATTCCCTTTTTGAATTACTCCAATTTGAGTTGTATAACTCAAGTTATGGTCATTTAACCATAACTAGGTCAAATCTAAATTTTGACTTCTTTGTTAGGTATTTTCGGTTCTGATTTTACTAATTTATTTGGACTGTTTGTAATAACATTGAGGTCTAGTATTCTTCATAAGTATTATTGCCCTATGTCTTAGGTCAATAAAAAATTTTGCTTGTAATTCTTTAAGTTTTATGGAATTATTTATAGTCAAATTATTGACTTGGACTCAAAGGTCCTATATTGGCATAGTCCTCAATTAGGTCAATGGCTTTAACCTTAAATTCTGGCCTTATACATTTATAATTTGAGGAAGATGCCTTAAACAAAGCTTTAGGTCTCTTTTTTGGCTTTCTAAATTGGTATGGCTCATTTCATTTGGAGACTTCTTGTGGGAGATATGCCTATTTGAAATTTTCTGGACGTAATGGTTAATTGTACAAATTCCAGATTTAGTATGTCAACTTAATCAACTTAATTGGTCTAGTTCCCTTGATTTCTGGGTTTTGGTCAAAATTTCAATATTGTAAGTCTATGTCTTATTGAATTTTTGCCACTGATTTCATGTTATTCTGAGTTGTATAGGCCAAGATATGGTCAACTTACTAAAGCTGGACATATTGCTTTTTCAATGCAACTTTAGGTCATTTTTAGGTCAAGTTCAATTCTGGCAGATTTGGTACTTTAACTTGGGCAAGCAATTTGACTTAGTAAATGACATTTCTAGGTTCTGTGATCTCCGCTAAAGTTATAGCTCTATGTCTAAGCTTTCCAATTGTATAAATTTCAGGTCATTTGGAGTTGTGTAGACTAAGATATGGTCATTTTACTATGACTGGTTAAGTTGTACTTATATTGCACTAGTAGGTCATTTTTAAGTCAAAGTCAATTCGGCCAGTTTTTATAACCCAACTTGGGCAATCAATTTGACTTGCTTAATGGCATTTCTGGGCTTGGTGGTCTCTACCAAAGTTGTAGCCCTATGTCTAAGCTTTCCAATGACATAAATTGCAGGTCATTTGGACCTGTTTTGTCACACCTTATCCCTGGTAAGGCATGACATGTTCCCGTAGCATATCTAATGAATTACCGAACTCCACCTACCGATAACCCATTAGTTATGCTACAAAGGATTTTAAAACAAATCATAGCTTTTTATCTTATCAATTCTTTTACGGCAAACTGCATGAGAATAGTTAAAATTCCATGTAAACATTCATTGGAAATAATGATAGAATAAATATTGCAAAAGTTACATTTCATAAGTCTCAAAGTAAAATACAAAATATTTATAACTCAAAATGTGATAGCAATGCAATGCTTTTAAATACAAACTGCTCAACGTCCGTACATCCATACATATAGGTACAAAATATATTCAAAGGAATCACAAGGGTATACCAAACATAAATACCCACAAACAATACTAAAATGCTGCTTCCAAGTCTCTCACTTGGCAGCCTTCTCCTTTCCCTTATCTGCGACAGCATAAAGAAGCTATCGCTGAGTATATCACTTAATGGTGCACAACCAAAATTTTAGAACTTAGGATAAAACACAATTTGTTAAAGCATAATAAGTCACATCCTTCTTAAGTATGAAAACATCACAATAGTTTTAAGTTCATAAGAGCCATTTATTGGAATAACATTTCAAATGAGAAACTACACTTCATAAATCACAATTCATAAAGCATTAGCGTTGCCAACATCAACACACAGTTTAGGCCATGACACAAAATTTCATGATCAGTGTCGTGTTGTACACCACGGCAAAGCAATCTCAACCTCTTATTAATGAGGGAAGGGCTAGCTAGCTAATGAGTACTCATGTAGTCTTACCCCACTAATCGTTATTAATGGGAGACATAATCATATCAAATATCAAACTCCAAGTAGCCATTACTACTGGGGAGTTTCGAAGGGACTATCATGCTAACTGAGGTTTCAAAACAACTTTTAAGAGTTTCTAAATCAATAATCACGTTTGCAAAACAATAACATATTCAAATTATCATAAAACCCATAAAAAGGGGTGGCAAAACACAAATTTCTCAATTGCAAGAGAAAAACCATACCTCATTCAAATAAACTCATTTCAAATCAAACTCATTCAAATAAACACATTCAAATCAATTTATGAAGTTAAAACAAAGAAAAAGATTAATTGTGCACAAACCTTAAATAATTCTCCTTCCTTGTTACCTACTTCTCCTTGTCTGTTCTAACTTCTTTTTCTACTGAAAATACAAAAATAGAATACCTCAATACTAATCTCAATTGCTTCCAAGAACCCATTACATGAATGTCTAATGTATCCCAAGTTAGTTTTGCAAATTTTAGAGAGTTTACATGAATGTCTAATGTATCCCAAGTTAGTTTTGCAAATTTTAGAGAGTTTTGGTTTTTGGACAGCTTGGTGCCCCAATTTTTAAACTCAATCTTTACCTAGTTTCGATCATAATTTGGTGAGGTGTTCTTCATGAAAATTGTTCATCTGGGTCTTAACTTTATTTTCCTTTTGGAATTGCCTAATTTGGAGCTGTGTAGCTCAAGTTATGACCAAAACACTATTACTGTTTACGTTACTGTTCACCCTGTAGTTTCAGTTCTAGCAGATTTATCGATCCAACTTCGTTCAGCAATTTGATCAAGTTAAGTGCATAATTTGGCTAATGTTCTTCATACGAAATATTCTAATATCTCTTAGGTTTCCATCGGTTCAAGAATCACCTAAATCAGAGTTTTCTACAGAGAGTTATGGCCATGCAAAATTTACTATTTATATAGTAAATCTGCAGATTTCTAGATTTCTGTAGATTTGGTGATTCAATTTTGCTTAGCAATTTGGTTGGGTTAAGTCCATAATTTGGCCTCAAGTTCTTCATATGAAATTTTCTACTATGTTTTAAGTTTCTATCGGTTTAAGAATTACCTAAATAAGAGTTTTTTAGAGAGAGTTATCGCCATGCAAAATTTACTGTTCATATGGTCAAATTCTACAGGTTTCAGAATTTTATCTCTAAGTTCAAGCCAAGTTTTAGCAATTTCTGAGCAGTTTCCGGGTTGGGTCTCTTCATGAAAATTCTAGCCCTATGTCTTAAGTTTCATCTCCAATTGGTTTAACACCAATTGGAGTTGTGTAGCTCAATTTATGGGCTGTCAAACACACTAAACTCAGTGTGCAAATTCTGCCCTAGGTTCAATTTTTCATTTCTTCAATTATTTCCACTAACCAACCTCAATTCACATTTAATTCACCCAAAATGACTATACTTTAGCATTGACACATCAATGGCACTTCCTAGCACAAACCCACAATTTTCAAACACCAAAGTTTGCAATTTTCCCTAATCCTACCATTTCATTACCTCCATTCATCAACCCAATGTCAATTCAAACTAAATAAACATCAAATGATCATAATTTAACACTACACACTCCAATTTCACTCTCTAGCACCAAAGCTCCAATTTTCCCATGAACCCTAATCTCCCATAATTAAATTTATACACATTTCATGCAATTTCTTTGCCCCAATCATGTATACTACTTCAACTAAGCTTAATCTCATCATCAATTTCATTCAAAGACATCAAACCCTAACTTTTCTCCAATTTGGCCAAAACCCTAGTTTAGATTCCATACATGTTTTCTTTCATTTCTTATGAAATTTCATGCTTTCTCATGTAAATTCATCACACCCAAACTTTATTCAAAGCATATTTGGTTAATCAAGTATGAAAGAGAGTGCTTACCTCACTTGATGATTTTTCCTACTTCTAATCTCTTCCAAATCTTGTTCTTCTTGTTTCAATCTCTCAATCAAAGATCTCTTTGATGTTTTCTTTTAGTGGGCTATGGAATTTATGAAGGGAATTTAAGGGAATTAAAACTTAGAGGGGAAATCAATGAGGGGAAGAAGTGGAAGAAGAAGAGAAAAAGAGAGAGAGAGGAAGAGAGAGGAGAGGGTGGTGGCACCTTATGAAAAAAAAAATGAAGATATATATATATATATATATATATATATATATATATATATATATATATATATATATCCCCAAAATTAGTTTATTAAAATTATAAATTTTAATTGTGTCATAAGGATAATTAAACTTAATTTTTTATTCCCTTTTTTTTTTGCATTTACACTTAATTTTTTCCTTTTAATTAAATAATTAAATTTAATTATCAAAAGCCCATAAGTCCTTCATTTTAATTTTGTCATAATGGAAATTAAATTTAAGTTTTCATTTCTTAAATTTTTCCTTACATATTTTTACTTGAATTTTTCTTCAATTTTTACCCCATAATTCAATTCATTAATTTCATTTAATTTAATTGACATTTTGGTCAAAAGTCAACTCTTAAGGTAAATTGACCAAAATGCCCCTCATCGGGTCATAATCCTTCTTTTACAATATACCCGATGAGTCCTTATATTTTTGGGTCACTTGAATTTTTATTATGTCTATCTCAATTAATTTTCTATTTATTTTTTTGGTCCTCAAGGTGTCTTTGAATAGTACTAGTCACAGACCAAAAATGATACTATTCATAACTCGGAGGTTCGGGGTGTTACATGTTTTGAGTGAGTTATGGCCAAAATACTGGCTACTATTCATATGGTCAAATTCTGGATTTGCCAAGTTACCTATTCCGGATTAGGTCAATTTTATGGTCAATTTCTAGATAGAATTTTGGCAACATTTCTACATGAAAGTTTTCCTATTTTATGTCTAGTTTTACCTCCAATTGGCCTTATACCAATTGAGGTCACACAATTTAGGTTAGGGCTCAAAATGCACACTGCCCTCAACCAATTCTCAATTGCACAAACAATTTCACTTCTAACAAAATTCCTCCAACTTCTAAACATCCAATTACATACAAACACTTTTAATTGTCATCAAATGAATCTTATTTTGGTCACTTTCCAGCAGTATACACAAATCCTCAATAGTCAATACAATACCTTAAATTAATTGGTCAATGTCAACATAATACACATTCCATCAAATTTTGGCACAATTATTTCCATCAATCTATACATGGCCTACATTTACTTATTCATCAACAACACAAATCACCATTCAAATTCATGAAATTGACAATATCCCATATCCTTAAGGCTGCCAATTTTTTACTCTTCAATAATTATCAATTTTCTCAATTTTACTTAACAATTCAACTTACCCAAAGCTTAACACAGGGATTAGTGAAGGAAAATGGGAAGATTAAGCACTAACCTTTTACGAAGCTTAATCAAACCTCAACTATTCCTCTTCAAATTACTATCAATCTCTTCCTTGTGATGTGGGGATCAAAATTAGTGAAGTGAACATTGGGTTTTAAGTTGAAAATGGTGGAGTTTAATAAGGTTGCACGAAACGGCCATGGAAGGAAAGCTTGGGAGAGTATTCAGCCATGGGAGAGAATTTGAGGTTAAAGATGATGAAGTGCTACCCTCTTTGTCCTCAAGTGAGCTTTTATAGTCCACTAAATCCTCCACTAACTTAGATTAAATATTAAACTAATTCAAGGTTTCCCTTAATTGCAATTATGCCCTCATTTTTCACTATTTACATTATATGTAAATTTCTTATTTTCATGGCATTTTCAAAATTTAATACTACTTATTTTTAATGGACATTGCGGTTAAAAGTCCACTCTAGGTGTCAAATGACCGAAATGCCCCTCTTCAGGTTGCATTTCAAATTTTTCGATGCCACCGATTAGGTCCTTAACCCGCCGATTTCTTTAATTTTCATTTTTCATTTATACTAGCTCATCAATTTTTCTTTAACATTTTCAATGTCAATTACACCTTAGTAGACCTTTAATTTGATCCTGAAAATATTTTCTGGGTTCCTCGCTGTCCAGGGCTAGTAAACGGTCTTCGCCGTAACTTCCTAGTGCGGTCACCCATCGCTACAGGTTCGGCTTGTTTAACTTAGTCACATTTTATCTCTTTTATTTTTTCTTAATTTTTCTTATTATTTTCTTTTTATTTATTTCATCATTTTATATCTCCTCACTATCAGCAAAATGTTATTCCAGACTTTCTGGCTGTCTGTACCCTAGTTGTCCCCATTACGGTATGCCTGAGACAACCTCGATCATCGAGCGATAACGCATGCACTATGTAAGTGAGGATGTTACAGTTTTTGTGTCTTACTTCACCTATCCATTTGAACAGTTTGTAGCCATTGTTTTGTAACACCCCTATTTGCATAGCCTGGTATAATTTACTGTTCCGGTAATCGGTGTCAGTCTAAACAATTAAGAGAATTAAAACCTCATCTAAGATACCTAGATAAGCCTTGAATGAAAACAATTAGTGATTTCCAGTTAGTTAGCTATAAAAAAGAAAAACAGAACAAAAAAGGTTAAATAAGCCAGGAGTCACAGCGATGGGTGAACTTCCCGGGAAGGGACTGCGAGGGCCATCGTAACTCAAATTATGAACAGGAAAATGTGAAGCCGTAGTCCTTAGGACTATTTTGAACATAGTGAAAAAGAGAAAATCACAGAACAGAATTGTTAAGCAGGTTAAATAATTAGGTCAGGGATCCAGAAGAAATATCGAATAACTTACAAACCAGATTGAACCAACGAGGGGCAATTTAGTCAATTCACTCCTAGAGCTGACTCCTGACCTAACTGTCCAATAAAATTGGAGAAACAAAAATTTTGGAATCAAGAATTAAATTAAAGAACTAATGGAAAAATAAATGAAAATAGAAAAAGAGAAAAGAAAAGTTATTACATCATGTTTACCTCACCTTTATGACATCATAAATAATTTGTAATTTTCCCTATATAATTGACCAAGTCAAAATCATTATTAAAGACATAAAAATACATTAAAATTAAAAGAAACAAAAAATTTCTTCATCTTCCTAAAAGTGTGTCGTCCACTCTCATCTCTCACTCTCTCCATTTCTAAACCTCCATGGAAGCTTGAACTTAAGCTTTTGATCCCATCAATTGACCCTAAATTCCCCCAAAAATCTCCATTAAACTTTGTTAACTCAACTAGAAAAGAGGATTGAAGAAGAAAAGGAAGGAGAAAGGTGAAAGAAATTGCTGATTGAAAATCAAAGTTTGAGGTTAGTGAGCAAACTTCGATTCCTTTGTTTAATTTCTATGTTTTTGGTTCAAGTGACTTTGATTTTCACTTAAAAATCAAAAGAAAACACTTGCTGGGGGATTAAGATGGAATTCGGCCAGCTTATGTTAGGGTTTGAAATGAATAATTTTGATTCAATTGATTGGTTGTTTTGGTTGAATGAAGTGTGTAGACATTGAATGTGCACTTGGATTTCATTAGATATTAAATTTATGTAATTAGGGTTCTTGGCATCTTGGAAAATTGGGAAAAATTTGTGGAATAGGTCAATTGATGTAATTGATCTCATTTGAGTTGAGAAATGGTCAATTGAGACCATTTGTGGTGTGTGTAAATTGATAGAACTAAGTTACAATTCGGATTGGTTAGTGTTCAAATTCTTGTAGCTTGACCTAGGTCCCTTTCAGGGACCAAAACTAGAAATTTACCAACCCAGTTGTTGTGAGGCTAATTGAGAATGAAAATGGACACATAATGGACCATTTTTCATTTAGGAATCTTGCCCAGAAAATGACTATAACTTAGTGAACAATTAGGTCAAACTTGGGTATAGTGCACTGCCACTGTACCAAAATGACTAAATGAACAGTATTTGTTTATTTGGCCATAACTTGAGCTATACAGGTCCAAATGACCTGATTTTGGTGGCTTTGGGAAGTTATGACATAGCACTACAACTTTCATGAAGAACACCAACCCAAATTCTGCCCATAACCTAGTCGTTTTACCACCCAAAATTACTGACCCAAAACTGCCAGAACCAAATTAGGTGCCCAAAAATTCTGGGTAGACCAATCCGGACAGCCCTGTTTAAATGGCCATAACTTGGGCTACAAAACTCCAAATGGAGTAATTCAAAGAGGGAATTAAATTTAAGACAATAAAGAATAAGTTTTATGAAGAAAACTTTGCCAAATTCTAATAGCAACATGACCAATGAAACAGTAAAAACAAGACACCAAATCTGAAAAATTTGAAATTGTGCTTAAGAAACCTAAAAATCTAAGGAGCAACTAAAACCAGAAAAATTGGTAACCAAAATGTGGTATGTGGGTGAAATTGAAATCCCTATACCTATTAAGCATAAGAAAGTCAACAAATTGACTTAAATAGTGTTGTGAATAGTAACCCCAAAATGCAAATTTTAAAGAATGGCAAGTTAAGCATATTAAAGCTAGAAATAAATAGATTTGAATTTATTTTTGGATTTATGATAAATTGTGATATTGAAACACTGTAAAATTGTGTGTTTTAGTTGAAGGGAATACCGGGAAAGAACCCGAGACATCGAGTTAAGGCCTAGAGGCAACTCGCACGAGGTTTGTGCACAATATAAAATATTATTTAAATTTCCTTTGCAAAGTGCATGAAATGAATTGTAATTTATTTATATTGCAAAATGGTGATTGAAATGTATATTATGCTAGTGATCTAAATTGTTGAAAATTTAATTGCATGTGTCTTAATTATCAGTAAATGTTTGGAAAATTATTGAGATAGTTTTGAATCCACAGTGTCATGACCATATACTTGAATGCCTCACTAGCATGACTAGTGGGAGGAATTAGTTTTGAATTTTGATTCCCTCTGTGGTTGAAGTGTTGAGGTGTGTGCCAGTGGAGGAAGAAATTGAATGGGTATCCATAGATTGAGCTAGCTAGCCTTGAGATTCCTCATAAGTCTCTGGCTATTGAGATGAATATTATTCTGATGGCATGATATAACTGTGTGTTTTTATGAAATCTGTTTTGAGACTGTTTGGACAAAAAGTTTATAAATTATGTTTTATATTTGTTTTTCATTTTCAGTACCATATTTGAATAAATGTGATTGAATTATGTATAAAATGTTATTTTAGTATGTTGTGCACCACTGAGTCATAGTACTCAGCGATGGCTGTTCATTGCTGTCGTAGGTAGAGAGACTAGTAGAGCACTGAGTGAGCTGCTAAGGAGTACTGAGCTACTTTTGGATATTTTATCAGGTATAAATTTATACCCTTATTGTATATATTCCTTTTGATGTAAATAATTGTATGTACCTTTGTAAATGGTTCTTGAGCAGATTGTACAGATTTTGTAATAATATTATTTTGGACTTCCTTATGTAACTTTTGGACTGATGAATGTAAATTAAATTTTCTTTAATGCAATGAGTATGACATTAATTATTACTAATTTTGGAAATAAATGAATTGAAATTTTGAGTTGTGAACTACTTATTTGAAATGTGGAGTTTGAGGAAAATTTGTGTTGATTGAGTTGAAATGGTGGTTGATTTTGGTTGAAGTGTTATATTGGAAGTGTTTTCAGCGGGTAAAAGTTTTTTGTTTTCTCAAATACAGCCAGCGCTTTGCTGAAATTTTCCTAAAATTTGCGAAAAAATGGAAATAGATAGAAATTTTACGTGACTTTTAAACCTTAATTAAATGTTTTAAATTCCTACCAAAAACACTCACCACTTCCAAAAAGTAAGAAAATGATTTTAAAATCCCTTGTAGTATATTTAATGGGTTATCGGTAGGCGAAGTACAGTAATTCATTAGGTATACTACGGGATCATGTTATGCCTTATAGAGGGGTAAGCTATAACATGTTTTAGTGGTATCAGAGTGAATTTGTGTCTTTTCTTTGATAAGTGCAATTGCTCAATGTCCTTATTTGTCACATATAGTGCATGACATCATAAATGTGAACTAATGGAGAGAAATCTCCTTGTGTTATTTGTTCAGAAGATATCCTAACTACAAACTGAAATGGAAGAAGGGGATCGCTCAATTAAGTAATCAGTAGAGGCTGAGGCCCAAAGGGAAGCCTCAGTTTTCTAAAATGTTAGTGGTTCAGTGGCACCAGCCCTACAAATGCCATAGATTCTGGCACATTTCGCCCAGAAAATGGCTGTAATGTTTCAACAGATGGCTTGGAGTATGCCTGCTCAAGCTTCACTCTAGACACTAGTGGTGCAACCTCAGGCTCCATCTAGATAATATGACAAGCTATTAAAACATAAGGCAACAGAATTCAAGGGTACAATAGACCCTCTAGAGGCAAAGCAGTGGTTGGAGAGAATGGATCGAGTGTTCAAGAAACTGTACTGCCCAGATGAACTGAAATTTGAATATTTCGTGTCATTACTTCATGGGGATGTGTACGATTGGTGGAAGACCATCCCCCACAGCTTGGTAGAACCACCAGTATTTACCTGGGATGACTTCATCAGAGAATTCAGATAGAAATATGTCCCAGATGCATATGTGTGTAACACCTCTCACCCGTCTACAGTATAGCCGAGCAAGGCATGCTACACGGTGTCACACCCTACCACTCTGTAAGGCATAACATGATCCCGTAGTATACCTAATGAATTACCAACTCCGTCTACTGATAACCCATTAAATACACTACAAGGGATTTTAAAAACTTTTCTTACTTCTTTTACAGTGGTGAGCACTATTTACAGGTGTTAAAAACTTTTTTTTGATCTGAAGTGATAGAACTAACACATTTGAATTATTTGGAATTTCTGTAAAAATTTTGGCAGAATGCCATCTGTATTTTGGATAAAACAGTTCTTCAGAAAACCTGTAAAAAGCACTTCAATTATTTTCCAAATCTCAACTCCAACATATTTCTCAACACAATATTTTTCTCAATTCAAATCCATAGAAATTTTTCAAAGTCTGAGATAAGGAAATATAATACAATTTTTACAAGTCAAATAACTCATAATTAATTTACAACTTCAAGGTACAATTTGAATTTACAACTGCTCAAAACCAAAACAAGATATACATACAGTGAATATACATTACAGTACAAAATGCCAACTGTGATATACTCACTATACCCAAAAATCTCTCGCTGGCGGTACTAGCAGCCTAGTGCATGCTACTGCATGCGGCGATAAAAGCTATCGCTGAGACAATGTCTCAGTGGTGCACAACATTAACCAAATACAACTTTAAATCACAATTCATAAACCATATAAATAGTGGATACGTAAAACCATAGATATATTCAAGACAAAGAATGTCATAAGGAATTTAAACTCCAATTCACAAATTATCAAAATTCATAATAACACAATTTAGTCAAATAGTTTAAGAATACGGTATTGAAAATCAATAACACAATTCGATCAAATAACTGGATAATATCGTTTTGCAAATCAATAACACAATTCGATCAAATAACTGAATAATATCGTTTTGCAAATCAATAACACAATTCGATCAAATAACTGAAGAATATCGTTTTGCAAATCAATAACACAATTCGATCAAATAACTGAAGAATATCGTTTTCCAAATCAATAACACAATTCGATCAAATAACTGAAGAATCCAGTGTTGCCAATCAATATCACAATTTAAGCCATGACACAATTTTTTTCGTACATGCCGTGTTGTACACCACGACAAGACACACTCACCCCAATAATCGATATCAATGAGGGAGGAAGCTAGCTGAATGATGAGTACTCATCCACACTCACCTCAGACTGGGAAGTCAAGAGGGAGGAACATAATCATACTCACCCCAGACTGATAAGTCAAAGAGGGAGGAATAATCACACTCACCCCATTAATGGAGGAGGAACATAGTATCAGTGTCATGCCAATTGTGAGTCAAAACAATTCCAGACATTTTATTCAAATGATCCGTAAGAATCCAATAAATTTCCAAAGTTATGATTTCATTCACAAAATGGCAACACAATTCGTAATTCACTTCAATTTCCACAAAAACCATTTACAGTGCTTTTCAATCAATAAGTATCCATCAATATCATTCAAACAATTTTTCACAGTTTCAAACCATTCACAATGTTTTTCAATCAATAAGTGTCCATCAAACACATTTCCACAATTTAAAACAATAATATACAAATAGTCAATATTTATTTCAATTGAAAAATTCAAGAGAAATAGTTGTTGTGCACAAACCTCTGATGACTGTCTTCCTGGTCTGGACTCAGTGTTTCCTTCCCTTTCCCTGAGTCTTTAGTAACTGAGAAACACAATTTGAAGTGTCTCAGTGCTAATTTAATTTGCCTCTAACAATAATGTTCGATAAACAATTCCTTTGAATACCTTTGTTTGCTTAATCAACCCATATATCGACCCTCAATGTGTTCTAGGTAAATTAGGTCTTAACGTTATCAATATGTCATATTCGATAGTATTTTAGGGTTGGTACGTTTACCAAACTCGTTTCCTTGTTTAGTGCATTTTAATGCAACTTGCTGGATTCCGGAATACTAGTTTGACCTAGCCGGACGGCCTAGTTTCCTCGATTTTCGGGTTTCGGTCAAAACTACAAACTTGTAGATCTATGTCTTATGGACCGCGGTGCAAAATTTTAGGTCATTCCGAGTTAAGTAGACCAAGTTATGGTCATTATACTATTGCTGGTCAAATGGTATCAAATTAGGTAATTTTTAGGTCAATTTGGTCAACTTTGGTTCGGCCAGTTTTTGGACCCGAACTTGTGCAAGCTTTTTGACTTGCTTATGGTCATTGCTGGGCTTTGGTGTCTTCATAAGACTTGTAGGTATGGGTCTTAACTATTCATGGTTAAAATTTCAGGTCAATTGGACCTGTTTTGAGTGAGTTATGGCCTAAACACTCACTGCTGCCCAATTGGTCATTTTTCAGGTCCTAATTGCACCTAATCCGAATTGGTCATTTTCTTAGGGCACGTTGCAAGCAGAATTTTGGTATGCTTTCTCAATGAAAGTTGGCACATTTTGTGCCTAGTTTCACCTCCAATTGGTCTCATACCAATTGAGGTTACACATTTAAACTTATTGGCTAAAATGTACACCGCCCTTAGTTACTTTGCTTAAACACACATCCATGACAGATTTACCTTGCAATATGTTTACTTCCCTACCAAATCTGTTTTGGTACATTACCAAAACCATACTCCACTTCACTTTAAAGTCACTTTGGGTAGATTACAATTATCCTCAACACACCAAATATAACTCTAATTCCCAAAGTCCAAATACAATTACACATACACATAAACATTACTAGTTTTTTTTACATATACTTTACACAACAAATTCATATACATATCCATCAATCCTTAATGCTACAATTCTGCCTACATCTTCATGAACACATACACTTATCCAAGAGGTTCAAGGCTGCCGAAAATCCTCCTCAATACCCAAGTGTCCTACAATTCATCAATTTCCATCCAAATACAAAAATCACCATATATATGTGAAATAATTTACTAGGATATTAAATCACCATAATCAACATCATTCCTCATCAAATATATGTACAATAAATCATTAAATACATGACTCCATGGCTGTCCAAAATGGACATTTCAATAACTCTTCAAACTTGCAAATTTTCTTCACAAATCCAACACCCATAACATGCACACAAAACTTAACAAAGCTATCTTCAAAAATACTAACTTATCTTATGGTTGGAGCTTGTTAAACCTTGCTTAAACTTCTCAAATTTGGTATCAAACTCTTCCTTGTGATGAGTAGACAAACTTTCATGAAGCCACTTAAGGGATTGGAGTTGAAATGAGGGGAGTTATGAGAGCTTGATGAAAACGTTAATGGTGGATTCTTCACCTCTTCATTTTGGCATGGAGGAGAAACCTTGAAGAAGATGAAGTTTCTGCTGGTTTAGTGGAATTACAGCTGCCCCTCTTGTTTTATTTTATTCCCTTAGTGACCCACTCACAATTTTAAATCATATAATATGTTAAATTCCCACTTATTCCACATTTAACCTTTAATTCTCACTATTTACTTTAGGTACCACCAAATTAATTTTTTATTTTATTTTTTAAGTGTAATATTATTTATTTTTAATGGAAATTTAGGTCAAAAGACACTTCGGGATGTCAAATGACCATAATGCCCCTGTTCGGGTTGCATTCCCGATTTTTCGGTAATACCGGGTTTTGTCCGTTTTTCGATTTCTCACTTTTCTTTGTACTAATTATTTAATTTTCTTTGATTTTTCTAATGATGTTTATACTTCAATAAGGGTCTATTTAAGTCCTAAAAATATTTTCCAGGGTTCCCCGCAGTCCAGGGCTAGTGAACGATCCACGCCGTGACTTCCCGGTGCGGTCACCCATCGCTAGGGTTTTCGGCTCGCTTAACTTGGTTACATTTCTTTGCTATGATTTTTCCTTTGTTTTTCTTGTATTTTATTTTCTTGTATTTCATTATTTTATGTCTCCTCACTCATATTAAAGTGTGGTTCTAGGCATCCTAGCTGTCCGGACAGCACTAGTCACCGGGACAGCAGAACGCACTACCGAACTTAGGGGTGTTACAATTCTCCCCCCCTTAAATAAATTTCGTCCACGAAATTTTACCCAATAGCTATCTTACAATAGTCATACATTTATTTTCTCCTTTCTATATGATCGTATAATCTTCTTTTCCTCAAATTTGTATAAGACTTTTAACAATCTAATACAAAGTTTAATTTGTTTGTATAATACTAATCTCCTCTTACTATTGTGTTGTCTAATATTTCGGTTCACGTTCCTTCTTGAATGACCCTTGAGGTCATGTTAGAATCATTCATCAGTCATTGGTCCTCTGACCATTCTAGTCCATAGTCTTCCTCACATTCGTAATATTTCTTTGTTATATATGAATCAGCTGTTCAAATCTCTACTTCCATAACTCTTTTTATCTGTCAATATTCTATAACTTACTTCTTTTTTGTACTGAACTATAACCTTTCGATATTCTAACTTTTAAGTTTTAGATCCCTAAGTAGGATTTTCAAACTTATTTCTAACAATTAAATTCTGTCCTGGCATAACTATACCAAAACAGATGCCGTTGGTAACTATTCTTAGCTAGGTATACTATCGGGTAGTACGTAGCTCTACACAATAATCTCAAGTCGATCTTGTGTCTGACTTATAGTATAAACATCAAGAACATTGCATAGTTACTACAATACATCCCAATAGATCAAATTTTCCTATCTTTTATCCTTTTTGAATTCATTGATATTCGAATCTTATTCTGATTACAATATCCATTAGCAATTTCTAACAGTAACCTCCTTGCCCTTATCAAGAGCAATTCCATTATTGCATCTTACTTTTACGTCCTCTTGCCTTACATTAAGTAGGCTCACTAATTAGCTTTATAATTTATGGTGTGTTAGAAAATACTTTTCGCCGATAAACTCTTTCAAAACTAATTTCACTTATTATCACAATCCTTATCTTAAGGACTAATCAGTAATGCATCAAAATTTATTCCCCTGTAAAGGAATAACAACAGAACATGTAGTTTTAACACTAACATAAAAATATGCAAACTCCAGGTCAAACAATACATGTATATATGTCTTAGTTGCTAATTGAGAAGGTACCAGCAATAATGTCAAAAGTCTAAGCCTCTTCTCTCTGCTGTATAGCGTATATTCCAGCTGAAGCATCACCTTGTTCTGGCTGATTCACAGTCCTTTGACTTCTAGGTGTACTGCCCCTACCTCTACCTCTGCCTCTACTAACTGATGGTGAACTATTTGGGGTAAAAACTTGGGTTGATCCCTTTGGTGTAGTAAATGATCCAGAACGACCTGGATTTACACAATCCCTAGCAAAATGGCCAGTCTCTCCACAGTTAAAACATGCTCCTACGGCTCTATAGCATAACCCACTATGTGGTTTACCACAAGTTTCACAAAGTCGATCTGACAGCGCATTCCTGGGTTTCTGTTGAGTTTGCTGATCCGATCGAGGTGGTTTCTGTCCAAAAGATCTATCTCTACCGGACTTCTTACTATCTCTGTCGTATCCTCCAAAGTTTTTCCCCTTTCTAGTAGGACCACTAGAACTCTATTCTGCTGACTTTCCCTCTTTTTCTGTCTTCTCTGATTTTTTTTTCTCAAGAGCCGCTTCAGATTCAATTCTTTCTAATTCTAGTGCTTGAGAAATAAGTTCAGAGAAGTTGTTATGTTTGAATCCGACCACTTGTAATCTGATACTAGGCTTCAAGCCGGTTTCAAACCTCTTATATCTCTCCCTACTGGTAGAAAGTAGACTTACTGCATAATGGCTCAGGCGGAAAAATTCCCTTTCATATTCAGCCACTGATCTGCTCCCCTGTTTCAGACTTAGGAACTCTTGTAGCTTCTGGTCTACATAAGCATCAGGGACATATTTCTGCCTGAATTCCCTGAGGAAGTCATTCAGTCGACTGCAGTTCTACGGTGTGTGGGGAATGGTTTTCCACCAATCATAAGCATCCCCCTGTAACAAAGACACTGAGTATTCAAATCTGAGCTCCTCTGTGCAATGCAGTTTCTTGAATACCCTATCCATTCTCTCTAACCACTGTTCAGCTTCTAGAGGATCTACTGTCCCCTTGAACTCTGTAGCCCCATATTTCATCAATTTGTCATATTGTCTAGCAGAAGACTGTGGTTGTACCACTGGTGTCTGTATTGGGACTTGAGTAGGCACATTACCAGCCATTTGTTGGAACTTTGCAGCCATCTGATGAGCGAATTGAGCAGAAACTACTGATCTTGTAGAGGTGGTCTTCTTGAACCACTAACATTATGTACGGCTGGGGCATCCCCTTGCACCTCAGTCTCAATAAATTGATCGACTGAACGATCACCCTCTTCCATAGTCAATGCGAGGATTTTAGATCTCCTGAACAATAATACAAGGAGATTTCCTCTCGTTAGTGCATATTTATAATGTAATGTACTGTATGTATCAAACAATGATATTGAGCAGTTGTACTGTGAAGAAAGAATATTCAAATAACATGTGAAAATAGAATTTAAAAACTTTGCTCTGATACCACTAAAACATGTCACACCCTACCGCTCTGTAAGGCATAACATGATCCCGTAGTATACCTAATGAATTACCAACTCCGTCTACTGATAACCCATTAAATACACTACAAGGGATTTTAAAAACTTTTCTTACTTCTTTTACAGTGGTGAGCACTATTTACAGGTGTTAAACTTTTTTTTGATCTGAAGTGATAGAACTAACACATTTGAATTATTTGGAATTTCTGTAAAAATTTTGGCAGAATGCCATCTGTATTTTGGATAAAACAATTCTTCAGAAAACCTGTAAAAAGCACTTCAATTATTTTCCAAATCTCAACTTCAACATACTTCTCAACACAACATTTTTCTCAATTCAAATCCATAGAAATTTTTCAAAGTCTGAGATAAGGAAATATAATACAATTTTTACAAGTCAAATAACTCATAATTAATTTACAACTTCAAGGTACAATTTGAATTTACAACTGCTCAAAACCAAAACAAGATATACATACAGTGAATATACATTACAGTACAAAATGCCAACTGTGATATACTCACTATACCCAAAAATCTCTCGCTGGCGGTACTAGCGACCTAGTGCATGCTCTACTGCGACAGCAATAAAAAGCTATCGCTGAGACAATGTCTCAGTGGTGCACAACATTAGCCAAATACAACTTTAAATCACAATTCATAAACCATATAAATAGTGGATACGTAAAACCATAGTTATATTCAAGACAAAGAATGTCATAAGGAATTTAAACTCCAATTCACAAATTATCAAAATTCATAATAACACAATTTAGTCAAATAGTTTAAGAATACCGTATTGCAAATCAATAACACAATTCGATCAAATAACTGAATAATATCGTTTTGCAAATCAATAACACAATTCGATCAAATAACTGAAGAATATCGTTTTGCAAATCAATAACACAATTCGATCAAATAACTGAAGAATATCGTTTTCCAAATCAATAACACAATTCGATCAAATAACTGAAGAATCCAGAGTTGCCAATCAATATCATAATTTTAGCCATGACACAATTTTTTTCGTACATGCCGTGTTGTACACCACGACAAGACACACTCACCCCAATAATCGAAATCAATGAGGGAGGAAGCTAGCTGAATGATGAGTACTCATCCACACTCACCTCAGACTGGGAAGTCAAGAGGGAGGAACATAATCATACTCACCCCAGACTGATAAGTCAAAGAGGGAGGAATAATCACACTCACCCCATTAATGGAGGAGGAACATAGTATCAGTGTCATGCCAATTGTGAGTCAAAACAATTCCAGACATTTTATTCAAATGATCCGTAAGAATCCAATAAATTTCCAAAGTTATGATTTCATTCACAAAATGGCAACACAATTCGTAATTCACTTCAATTTCCACAAAAACCATTTACAGTGCTTTTCAATCAATAAGTATCCATCAATATCATTCAAACAATTTTTCACAGTTTCAAACCATTCACAATGTTTTTCAATCAATAAGTGTCCATCAAACACATTTCCACAATTTAAAACAATAATATACAAATAGTCAATATTTATTTCAATTGAAAAATTCAAGAGAAATAGTTGTTGTGCACAAACCTCTGATGACTGTCTTCCTGGTCTGGACTCAGTGTTTCCTTCCCTTTCCCTGAGTCTTTAGTAACTGAGAAACACAATTTGAAGTGTCTCAGTGCTAATTTAATTTGCCTCTAACAATAATGTTCGATAAACAATTCACTGAATACCTTTGTTTGCTTAATCAACCCATATATCGACCCTCAATGTGTTCTAGGTAAATTAGGTCTTAACGTTATCAATATGTCATATTCGATAGTATTTTAGGGTTGGTACGTTTACCAAACTCGTTTCCTTGTTTAGTGCATTTTAATGCAACTTGCTGGATTCCGGAATACTAGTTTGACCTAGCCGGACGGCCTAGTTCCCTCGGTTTTCGGGTTTCGGTCAAAACTACAAACTTGTAGATCTATGTCTTATGGACCGCGGTGCAAAATTTTAGGTCATTCCGAGTTAAGTAGACCAAGTTATGGTCATTATACTATTGCTGGTCAAATGGTATCAAATTAGGTCATTTTTAGGTCAATTTGGTCAACTTTGGTTCGGCCAGTTTTTGGACCCGAATTTGTGCAAGCTTTTTGGCTTGCTTATGGTCATTTCTGGGCTTTGGTGTCTTCATAAGACTTGTAGGTATGGGTCTTAACTATTCATGGTTAAAATTTCAGGTCAATTGGACCTGTTTTGAGTGAGTTATGGCCTAAACACTCACTGCTGCCCAATTGGTCATTTTTCAGGTCCTAATTGCACCTAATCCGAATTGGTCATTTTCTTAGGGCACCTTGCAAGCAGAATTTTGGTATGCTTTCTCAATGAAAGTTGGCACATTTTGTGCCTAGTTTCACCTCCAATTGGTCTCATACCAATTGAGGTTACACATTTAAACTTATTGGCTAAAATGTACACTGCCCTTAGTTACTTTGCTTAAACACACATCCATGACAGATTTACCTTGCAATATGTTTACTTCCCTACCAAATCTGTTTTGGTACATTACCAAAACCATACTCCACTTCACTTTAAAGTCACTTTGGGCAGATTACAATTATCCTCAACACACCAAATATAACTCTAATTCCCAAAGTCCAAATACAATTACACATACACATAAACATTACTAGTTTTTTTTACATATACTTTACACAACAAATTCATATACATATCCATCAATCCTTAATGCTAAAATTCTGCCCACATCTTCATGAACACATACACTTATCCAAGAGGTTCAAGGCTGCCGAAAATCCTCCTCAATACCCAAGTGTCCTACAATTCATCAATTTCCATCCAAATGCAAAAATCACCATATATATGTGAAATAATTTACTAGGATATTAAATCACCATAATCAACATCATTCCTCATCAAATATATGTACAATAAATCATTAAATACATGACTCCATGGCTGTCCAAAATGGACATTTCAATAACTCTTCAAACTTGCAAATTTTCTTCACAAATCCAACACCCATAACATGCACACAAAACTTAACAAAGCTATCTTCAAAAATACTAACTTACCTTATGGTTGGAGCTTGTTAAACCTTGCTTAAACTTCTCAAATTTGGTATCAAACTCTTCCTTGTGATGAGTAGACAAACTTTCATGAAGCCACTTAAGGGATTGGAGTTGAAATGAGGGGAGTTATGAGAGCTTGATGAAAACGTTAATGGTGGATTCTTCACCTCTTCATTTTGGCATGGAGGAGAAACCTTGAAGAAGATGAAGTTTCTGCTGGTTTAGTGGAATTACAGCTGCCCCTCTTGTTTTATTTTATTCCCTTAGTGACCCACTCACAATTTTAAATCATATAATATGTTAAATTCCCACTTATTTCACATTTAACCTTTAATTCTCACTATTTACTTTAGGTGCCACTAAATTAATTTTTTATTTTATTTTTTAAGTGTAATATTATTTATTTTTAATGGACATTTAAGTCAAAAGACACTTCGGGATGTCAAATGACCATAATGCCCCTGTTCGGGTTGCATTCCCGATTTTTCGGTAATACCGGGTTTTGTCCGTTTTTTGATTTCTCACTTTTCTTTGTACTAATTATTTAATTTTTCTTTGATTTTTCTAATGATGTTTATACTTCAATAAGGGTCTATTTAAGTCCTAAAAATATTTTCCAGGGTTTCCCGCAGTCCAGGGCTAGTCAACGGTCCACGCCGTGACTTCCCGGTGCGGTCACCCATCGCTAGGGTTTTCGGCTCGCTTAACTTGGTTACATTTCTTTGCTATGATTTTTCCTTTGTTTTTCTTGTATTTTCCTTTCTTGTATTTCATTATTTTATGTCTCCTCACTCATATTAAAGTGTGGTTCTAGGCATCTTAGCTGTCCGGATAGCACTAGTCACCGGGACAGCAGAACGCACTACCGAACTTAGGGGTGTTACACACGGCGTGCCGGAACACCTAATCTATGATTATTACATTTCCTGAACTCAATTTGATTTTAAGAAGTGTTTTATGTAATATTCATATCATGCTGATACTATTTTCATACTTTAATAAAATCAGTGTTTCAAAAATAGTAATAAAATTTTGGCAAGGTGCCATCTGTATTTCGGACAAACTGTCCTTCCAAACCTGTTGAAAAAAATTTAATATGATAATATCAAAATCTCAAATATTTTATAGTCTCGATTTCTCAGTAAAGTCAATAGACTTTTACAGTCATTAAACAGTTCCATAATACAGTCCATAATAATTTAAATATATCCAGAAAATCTCCATGTTATTTAATATGTACAAGATATTACAAACTTTAGAGCTTTCATAATATTACAAAATATAGGGCCGAATTTCAAAAATACAACAAAAGTACAAAATACAAGATATCCTAAGTCCTACCATGTATGCAATGCAGTGTAGATGACTCTAGACTCCTGTGCAGATCTGATGTCTCAACTGGTCATAGTCTGCTGGGCTCCCCAACTGTGTCTCTAATACCTACGCGTTACAAAAGCAACGCGCTAAGAAATTTTGCTTAGTGGTGCCAAATATAGAGAAATATATACTAAAATAAAGTAAATGAATTTATGACATTGGTATTTTTTTACAATTATTGATTCTACATTTATTTGCTAAAATTGCAATATTTGCTAATTTTGGTAGTGTTGTATGTCAGAAGACTGAATTTAGCTATTTGAATTTAATAGTACTTGAATTAACTGTTCGTGTAGCCTTTGTACTAACCAGACTGGATAAACGGATATACTAGCACTGGGTACCTAGTACCTCGGGCCGTCACACCATCGGTCACAAAGTGTGTCCCAGTGTGTAATAGTGTGGCTAAAAAGCCATATAATCAAACTGGCAATAAGCCAAGTATAAATACATAATATGTATAGCTGTAGGCTATTAAAGTCATAGTGCAGCATAATATACTGTAAAAACACAGTATGGCATAAAGCCATTTACAGAACAGCTGTCAGAATCCAAACTAGTTAACTAGGCAAACTAGGGCACATTATAAATTAATTGTTTAATTCTTCAATTTTTAGAGTTTACTAGCTATTATGTAATTCATAAGTCAATGCATATGTTAACCCTTTTAGGTACTATGGATAAGTTATTTCTAGCATCAACATGTTACAAGTTGTAATTCAATATGCTGCCAATATAGTGCAATTTACCATTCTCACAAGTTGGCATTCATTGCCAAATTGCTTCAAGCATCATTGTATGTAAATGTCAAATTCTCAATTTTTGTGTGCTAGATTGGTCTAACTTAAAGTCCTATTTCTCTTGTTTTTAGCTTCTAGTCAAAGAAGTAAAATTGTAGCTCTATGTCTTATTACACTCGGGATAAAATTTCAGGTCATTCTGAGTTGTATAATCCAAGATATAGTCAATTTACTAAAACTGGACAGATTGCACCTTTAGTGTAAAATTTGGTCAATTTTAGGTCACTTTTAGTTCTGGCAGTTTTAGTACCCAAACTTGTGCAAGCTATTTGACTTGGTTCTGGCCATTTCTAGGCTTTGGTGTCCCCATAAGGATTGTAGCTCTATGTCTAAGCTATCTATGGTAAAAATTTCAGGTCAATTGGACCTGTTTTGAGTGAGTTATGGACATCCTAATGATTACTGTTCATATGGTAAAAAATCTGGGTTACAAGGTTGCCATTCCGGATTTGGTCATTTTTAAGATTAGTTTTTAGGCAAAATTTTGGCAACATTTCTACATGAAAGTTGGCCTATTTGGTGTCTATTTTCACCCTCCATTGGCATCATACCAATTGGGTTCACAGTTTGGCACTTATGACCTAATTTAGGTACTGCCATCAATACACAACCTGCACAAGACACTTACACTTTCAATTTGACATTCCTTCTCCTCCTCATTACTTCAATATTCAATCAATGGCACTTATATATATATATATATATATATATATATATATATATATATATATATATATATATATATTGTACACAATTCTAGCAAACAATTTTGGGCAGAACATTCAAGTGCTCAATGCACATAATTCACCATTATAGTTCAACATTCACTTCCACCAAAATTCAACATATCTCAATATCAATATTACACATACACTTCAATATACTCATACTTCAATATCAATTACACATGCTGCTCATAATTTAACACTATCATATTTCATTAATAAACTTCATATTCACACACAAATTCATGATATTATAGGCTGCCAAACATGGCAGTTTGCCAAAGCATCAAGGTCCAATTTCAAACCCTTAATTTAAGCACTAACATGCACTTACTTAGATTTTAACTTACTACATCTTCCAATTGAGTTAATCAACCTTAATTCCCATCCATTAGAGGTAAGAAAAACTCAAATACAACAAATATTCATGGCTGCCGAAAATGGAGAATTACATATCTCACTATTCTCTTTATTTCTCTTCATCAAAATACTCACCTCAACCTAAACACAAGGTTTACTAAAGCAAGGGGGATGTTTTGGACACTTACCACTTTTGAAGCTTATGAAAACTTCACCAAATTTTGTTTTTCTTGTTGCCAATATCTTCCCCAAGGTAAGTAGGCAAGCTTTAATGAAGGAACCAAGTGGAAATGATGGCTTGATCATGCACTAATGAAGGTTGCATGTGGGGCAGCAATGGTGGTTTCCATAGTGAATTTCATTTCAGCAAGATGAAGTTGGATGAAGAAGAAGAAGATAATGACTGCTATCTACTATCCCAAAGCTTGTTTTAGTGTCCCAATATCCAAGTTAGTGGAGCACTAAGTTCTTTTTAATGTTTAATTAGTTAAAGTTTCCTTATTTGCTCATTTAGCTCAATTCTTTTACTATTTACATATTGTATCCCATTTTAATTTTTCATGACATTTTCTAAGTGCAATATCATTTATTTTTAATGTACATTGAGGTCAAAAGGCAACTCTAGGTGGCAAATGACCAAAATACCCCACTTCGGGCTATATTCTCGATTTTTCGGTAACATCGATTTTTATCTGTTTCTCGATTTTTCATTTTTCTTTGTACTAATTTATTAATTTTTCTTTGATAATTCTAGTGTCAATTATATTTCAATAGACCTTTACTTACGTCCCAAAATTAAATTTTGAGGGTTCCCCGCGATCCTTGGGTCGACAACAGCCTTCCCAGTGTGGTCACCCATCGCTGCGGTGCCAGCTCGTTTAACTTAGCTTCATTTTATCTCTTTTATTTTTCTTTGATTTTTTTTGTATTTTCTTTTTATTTATTTCATCATTATATGTCTATTCACTATCACCAAAGTATAGTTGCAGACATCCTGACTTGCCTGGACTGTTATTTGGCCACTGGAGCAACAGAACGTACATAATACATACAGTGGGGATGTTACAACTCTTCCCCTCTAAATAAAAATTTCGTCCTCAAAATTTACCTGATGTGAAGAGCTTAGGGAACTGTTGCCTCATTGTCTCCTCACTCTCCCATGTTGCCTCTTCCGTGTTGTGATGCCTCCATAGGATTTTCACTAGTGGAATTGTCTTGTTTTTGAGCTCTTTTACCTCTCGTGCCAAGATTTTAATTGGTTCTTCTTCATATGTCATGTCAGGCTGTACCACAATTTCTTCTGCTGAGATGACATGTGAAGAATCTTATCTATATCTTCTGAGCATCGAGACATGGAACACATTATGTATCTTGTCCAGCTTAGGTGGTAAGGCTAATTTGTAGGCTACTGGTCCCACACAATCAATAACTTTATATGGGCCAATGAACTTAGGGCTTAATTTTCCCTTTTTCCTGAATCTCAACACTTTCTTCCACGGTGATACTTTGAGAAATACCTTCTCGCCAACTTCATACTCAATGTCCTTTCTCCTTAAGTCAGCATAAGATTTCTATTGGTCTGAGGCAACTTTCAAATTGGGCTTTATCAGTTTCACCTTTTCCTTTATCTATTTTATCAGGTTTGGCCCCACAAGCTTATCTTTACCCAATTCAGTCCAACATACAGGTGTTCTGCATTTTCTCCCATACAGTGCTTCATAGGGTGCCATTTGTATGCTAGCTTGATAGCTATTGTTGTATGTAAATTCTGCCAGTGGAAGGTATCTATCCTAGCTTCCCTCAAACTCAATAACACAACTCCTCAGCATATCCTCGAGGACCTATCACATATGTTCGGTTATTATTATCATTTTTAGTTCAATTTATTATTTGCAATAACTCAATGAGTTTCAGAATTTACCTAGATTATTCTTTCTGACTGTCCATTCGTCTGAGGAAGAAAAGCCGTACTAAAATGGAGTTGAGTGCCCAAGGATTCTTGTAATTTCTTCCAAAATCTAGATGTAAACCTCGGGTCTCTATCAGATATAATGGAAAGCAGAATTCCATGTAGTCTAACTATCTCACTGATATACAATTCTGCTAGCTTTTCCAGTGAGTAGTAAGTTCTGACTGGCAGAAAATGTGCTGATTTGGTCAACCTATCCACAATCACCGATACTGCATCATGCTTCTTCTGAGTGAGAGGTAGACCACTGACAAAGTCCATAGTGACTCGGTCACATTTCCATTCAGGTATCTTTATGGGCTGTAACAAACCTGATGGAACTTAATGTTCTGCTTTGACTTGCTGACATGTCAAGCATCTAGTTACATAGTCAACTATGTCCTTCTTCATACCTAGCCACCAGTATCGAAGTTTCAGGTCATGGTACATTTTTGTACTTCATGGGTGCATAGTATACACACTGTTATGTGCTTCTCTCAGAATACTGGTTTTCAATTCTTTGTCATCTGGTACATACACTCTTTCTTTATAGTACAGGCACCCATTTTCTTTTACTTCATATTCAGTTTCCTTTCCCTCAGTGATTTTGCCCATAACAGCCATTAATTTCTCAACTGTCTTTTGCCCATCCTGTATCTGTTGTAACAGATTCGGCTTCACTTGCAACTCAGCCAAAATAACTCCATCATGAGTTAAGGACAGTTAGGCATTCAGAGATCTTAATGCTACAATAGATTTTCTGCTTAAGGCGTCAGCGACTAAATTTGCCTTCCTAGGGTGGTAGTCAATCACACAATCATAATATTTCAGGAATTCAATCCATCGCCTCTGTCTCAAATTAAGTTCCTTCTGGGTTGGCAAATACTTCAGACTCTTATGGTCTGTGTATATATAGCATTTTTCTCCATACAAGTAATGCCTCCATATCTTCAATGCGAAGATAATTGTTGCTAACTCTAAATCATGAGTAGGGTAATTCTTTTCATGTGGCCTTAACTACCTGGAAGCATATGCGACCACTTTCCCTTCTTGCATGAGTACACACCCTAACCCATTATGTGAGGCATCACTGTAGACTATAAAGTTTTTTCCCGATACTGGCTATGTTAACACTGGTGCCTCTGTCAACATAGCCTTCAGCCTCTCAAAACTGGCTTAACACTTGTCATTCCTGTCAAATTTCATATTCTTGTGTAGTAATTTAGTCATTGGACTAGCTATCAGGAAAAATCCCTTTACAAATCTTCTATAATATCCAGCTAACCCCAAGAAACTTCTGATCTCAATTGTATTTGTAACACCCTTACGTTCGGTAGTGCGTTCTACTGTTCTGATGACCAGTGTTGTCCGGACAGCTAGGATGCCTAGAACTACACTTCGATAGGAGCGAGGAGACATAAAATAATGAAATACAAGAAAATAAAACATAAGAAAAACAAAGGAAAAATAATAGCAAAGAAATGTAACCAAGTTAAGCGAGCCGAGAACCCTAGCGATGGGTGACCGCACCGGGAAGTCACGGAGTGGACCGTTGACTAGCCCTGGACTGTGGGGAACCCTGGAAAACATTTTTAGGACTTAAATAGACCCTTATTGAAGAATAAATATCATTAGGAAGATCAAAGAAAAATTAAATAATTAGTACAAAGAAAAGTGAGAAATCGAAAAACAGACAAAACCCGGTGTTACCGAAAAATCGGGAATGTAACCCGAACAGGGGCATTATGGTCATTTGACATCCCGAATTGTCTTTTGACCTAAATGTCCATTAAAAATAAATGATATTACACTTAGAAAATAAAATGAAAAATTAATTTGGTGGTACCTAAAGTAAATAGTAAGAATAAGGGTTTAATGTGGAATAAGTGAGAATTAAGCTTATTATATGATTTAAATTTTGTGAGTGGACCACTAGGTATTTAATTAAACACTAAATGGCAGCTTTAATTCCATTATCCAAGCTGAATACCTCATCTTCTTCATTTCACTAAACCTAGCCGAATTGAAGAACCAAGAAAACCTCCATTGCCGTTTTCTTTAAGCTCTCCTAACCCATTCATTTCACTTCCAATCACCTAGATTTCTTCATTAAAGATTGTCTACACATCATAAGGAAGAGTTTGATACTAAAGTCAAGAAGTTTGGTGAAGGTTTAACAAGTCCTAAACATAGGTAAGTTTACATTTTTGAAGATTGCTTTGTTAAACTTTGTGTACATGTTATGGGTGTTGGATTTGTGAAGAAAATTTTCAAGTTTGAGAAGTTATTGATGTGTTCATTTTGGACAGCCATGGAGTTATGTATTTAATGAAATATTTGTACATATATTTGATGAGAAATGATGTTGATTAGGGGATTTAATATCCTAGTAAATTATTCCATATGTATATGGTGATTTTGCACTTAGAATGGAAATTGATGAATTGTAGGACACTTTGGTATTGAGGAACATTTTCGGCAGCCTTGGGACTCTTGGATAAATGTATGTGTTCATGAAGGTATTGGCAGAATATTGACATTAAGGATTGATGGATATGTATATAGATTGATTGTGTAAAGTGTATGTAAGAATGAGTAATGTTTAGGTGTATATGTGATTGTACTTAGACTTTGTAAATTTGAGTTTTAATTGGTGTATTAACGATAATTGTAATCTGCCCAAAGTGATATTAAAGTGAAGTGGAATATGGTTTTGGTAATGTACCAAAACAGAATTGGTAAGGGAAGTGAACATATAGTAAGGTAAGGGTGTAATTGATGTATGTTTAAGCAATGTGATTAAGGCAGTATGCATTTTAGCCTATAACTTTAAATGTGCAACCTCAATTGGTATGAGACCAATTGGAGGTGAAACTAGGCACAAAATATGCCAACTTTCATTGAGAAAGCATACCAAAATTCTGCTTGCAAGGTGGCATGAAAAATGACCAATTCGGATTAAGTGCAATTGAAACCTAAAAACTGACTAATTGGGCAACAGTTAGTGTTTAGGCCATAACTCACTCAAAACAGGTCCAATTGACCTGAAATTTTAACCATGAATAGTTAAGACCCATACCTACAAGTCTTATGAAGACACCAAAGCCCAGAAATGACCATAAGTAAGTCAAACAGCTTGCACAAGTTCGGGTCCAAAAACTGGCCGAACCAAAGTTGACCAAAATTGACCTAAAATGACCAAATTTGATGCCATTTGACCAGAAATAGTAAAATGACCATAATTTGGTCTAAATAACTCGGATTGACCTAAAATTTTTCCCCGCATTCCGTAAGACATAGATCTACGAGTTTGTAGTTTTAACCGAAACCCAAAAACCGAGGAAACTAGGTCGTCCGGCTAGGTCAAACTAGTATCCCAGAATCCAGCAAGTTGCATTAAAATGCACTAAAAAAGGAAATGAGTTTGGTAAAATGTACCAACCCTAAAATACTATCGAATGTGACATATTAGTGAAACTAAAACCTAGTTTACCTAGAACGCATCGAGGGTCGATATATTGGTTGATTAAGCAAATAAGGGTATTCAGTGAATTACTTATCGAACATTATTGTTAGAGACAATTTAATTTTGTACTGAAACACTTCAAATTGTGTTTCTCAGTTAGCAAGGACTCAGGAAAAGGGAAGGAAACACTGAGTCCAGACCAGGAGACAGTTATCAGAGGTTTGTGCACAACTAGTTTTTAACTGATTTTGTTTTGAATATTTCATATGATTAAATGACATTTTTTCTTATGTATTATGTTTAACAAGTATTAGATTTAATTCAATGATTATTGAAAATTGTTATAGTATGTATGAATTTAGCTTTGTGAAATGGTATTTCCACAAGTATTAAGCATTGTTATGGATTGAATTAATTATGTTTTAGAAAACTATGATAGAACATATTTTGAATTGTGATGGTAATTTTCATGGAAAAATGCAAATTTATGATTTGAATTGTGTTGAGCATAAAAATTATTGGATATTGGAATTGACTTTGAATCGAATTATATTGTGATTTATGCTCACTAAAAGGATTGTGATATTATTTTATATCTCACTATAGATGCTTGACTAGGTTATTACCCGTCTCTCTCATTTGTTGAGAAGACAATGGAGTTAGTTGTGTTTTGATTACCATGGTACGTGCACAGGCTTAGATTTTCCTCTGATTTGAGGTTAGATCTAAGTTTATTTTATCGTTATGGCCCTTGCAAAAGATTCATTATTGTGATGGTACTGTGCACGATGATTAGACCTCCCTGACCATAGGGAGTTAGAATCTGATTCGACCTCCCCGACCATAGGGAGTTAGAATCACATCGAAGATGGCCCTATCGGATTAGTCTTGCATAGTTAGTGAGATAAAGAATGATTTGTGAGATACAGCATGGTTTTTGAGCTACAGCGTGGTTTTTGAGATACAGCATGGTTTTGAGATAAAGATTGATTTTTGAGACACATAATGATTTTTGAGATACAGAATGGCTTTTGAATGGTAAAGAATTGTGATTCCAATTATGGTTTATGAATAATTGATTTTGTTGGAATTACTTAAATGGTTAGTCATGATTTGATAAATTGAATTTTGTGATCAAAGTCATTTATACAAATGATTTACATTATTGGCAACGAATATTTTGAGTTTTGGAATTTGATGAGTATTCAGATTTCCAAATTATTTACTGTAAATTTTGTCAATGTATATTGTACTATGTTTTAAATTATAGTTGTGCACCACTGAGTTCACCACTCAGCGATAGCTTTGTATGCTCTCGCAGGTAAGAAGAGCATAGAGCAGTGAGTAAGTTTCTTTGAAGACACTTTCAGACCAGCTCCAGGTATATTATAGGTATACCCATGTACATAGGTCTGATGTATGCATGTAATAATATGTATGTAAATTATTTAAGCAGTTGTAAATTAAAATTGTACATTGAAGTTGTAAAGTGAATTATGAGTTATTTTGACTTGTAAAAATTGTATTATATTTCTTTTATCTCATCCTTTGAAAATACTGAAAAATTGTTGTGGATTGAGTTGAGAAAAATATGGTGTTGAATTTTGTTGGAGTTGATGCTTTTTACAGGTTTTCTGAAGAACTGTTTTATCCAAAATACAGATGGCACTCTGCCAAAATTTTTACAGAAATTCCAAATAAGTCAAATGTGTTAGTTTTATCACTTCAGTTCACAAAAGTTTTTAACACCTGTAAATAGTGCTCACCACTGTGAAAGAAGTAAAAAAAGTTTTTAAAATCCCTTGTAGTATATCTAATGGGTTATCGGTAGGCGAAGTACGGTAATTCATTAGGTGTACTATGGGATCATGTTACATCTTACAGGGGAGTAGGGTGTGACAGTATTTCTGGGAGGCTTCCATTCCATCACTGCTTCAATCTTCTTGGGATCCACTCTAATCGCTTTAGCTGATACTACATGTCCAAGGAATACAATCTCATTCAATCAGAATTCACACTTGGACAATTTAGCATATAGTTTCTTCTCTTTTAGAGTCTGCAGAACAATTCTCAAATGCTCATCATGTTCTGCTTTATCCTTAGAATACACCAAGATGTCATCAATGAAGACCACTATGAACCGATCTAAGATGGATGGAAGAAATGGTTCATCAGATCCATGAATGCTGCTAGAGCGTTTGTTAACCCAAATGGCATCACCAGGAATTCATAATGCCTATACTGGGTTCTATGTCACACCCTACTCTCCCGTAAGATGTAACATGATCCCGTAGTACACCTAATGAATTACCGTACTTCGCCTACCGATAATACATTAGATATACTACAAGAGATTTTAAAATAATTTTCGTGAAATTTAAATCATCGCTTAAAATCTGGTATTATAAAAAATTTTCAAAATTTCGGCAATGTCCTGGCTGTATTTTGAGAAAACAGTTCTTCAAACCTGAAAAGGAAAACACTCCCAATATGTTTTCTCAAATACAACTCCAATAACTTCATTTCAATTCGCAATTAAAATCTCAATAAATAATCAATTCCTTTTCAAACCAATCTCATCATAAAGAAACATTTCATTGATTACAAGACTCAAAATTTATATTATAAAACTATTCAAGTAAATGAATTCTCAAATTTACATTTACAATAATTTACATTTAATTATATACCAAAATATTTTACAAGAGTTTTTATACAACTGCTCAAATAATTTACATACATATTATTACATGCATACATCAAAACCCCTGTACATGGGCATACTTGGAGCTGATCTGAATGTCTCTTCAAAGAAGCTTACTCAATTGCTTTATGCTCTTTTCACCTGCTATAACATACAAAGCTATCGCTGAGTGGTGAACTCAATGGTGCAGAACTATAATTTAAAACATAGTATAATATACCTTAACAAAAATTACAGCAAATAATTTGGAAATCTGGATACTCATCAAATTCCAAAACTCAAAATATTCATTGCCAATAATATAAATCATTTGTATAAAATGACTTTGATCACGAAATTCAATTTATCAAATCATAACTAACCATTTAAGGTAATTCCAACAAAATCAATTATACATAAATCATAATTGAAATCACAATTCTTTACTATTCAAAAACATTCTTTATCTCAAAAATCATTCTTTATCTCACTAACTATGCAAGACTAATCGGAAAGGGCCATCTTCGGGGTGATTCTAACTCCCTATGGTCGGGGAGGTCGAATCAGATTCTAACTCCCTATGATCGGGGAGGTCAAATCATCGTGCACAGTACACATCACAATAATGAATCTTCCGAAAGGGCCATAACATTAAAAAACTTAGATCTAACCTCTAATAAGAGGAGGATCTAAGCCTGTGCACGTACCATGGTAATCAAAACACAACTAACTCCATTGTCTTCTCAACGAATCAGAGAAACGGGTAATAACCTAGTCAAGCATCTATAGTGAGATATAATACAATATCACAATCCTTTTAGTGAGCATAAATCACAATAAAATTCGATTCAAAGTCAATTCCAATATCCAATAATTTTTATGCTCATCACAATTCAAATCATAAATTTGCATTTTTCCATGCAAATTGCCCATCACAATTGAAAACATGTTCTATCATAATTTTCCAAAACATAATTTATTCAATCCATAACAATGCTTAATACTTGTGGAAATACCATTTTACAAAGCTAAATTCATACATACTAAAACAATTTCAAAAATCATTGAATTAAATCCAATGCTCGTTAAACATAATACATAAGAAAAATATGTCATTTAATCATATGAAATATTCAGAACAAAATCAGTTAAAAACTAGTTGTGCACAAACCTGATTTGAGTCTCTCTTAGGCCTTGACTCAATGTTCTTTATGCTTCTCAATATCCTTATCAACTGAAACACACAATTTAAAGTGTTTCAGTACTCAATGAATTTGTTTCCAACCATAAAATCCAATATCTAAATTTTCTTGGTACTATTCCCTTTAATTTATTTCATTAGTCAACTTATAATGTTGACCCTTGATGCACTCTAAGTGAGTCAATTCCAATGTTACCAATATGTCACATTTTAGAGCCCTTTAGTATGTCACATTTTAGAGCCCTTTAGTGTTGGTATATGTTACCAAATTCATTTTCAAGTGTATTGCATTTTATTGCAATTTGACAGATTTAGGTATACTAATTTGACCAAGCCGGATGACCTAGTTCCCTCGGTTTTTGAGTTTTGGTCCAAACTAAAAACTTGTAGGTCTATGTCTTATTGCATGCGGGACAAAATTTCAGGTCATTCTGAGTTGTGTAGACCAAGTTATGGTCAATTTACCAATGCTGGACAGAATGCACCAAAATAGTAACTTTAGGTCACTTTTGGTTCGGCCAGTTTTGGTACCTGAAATTATGCAAGCTATTTGGCTTGGTTCTGGCCATTTCTGGACTTTGGTGTCTTCATAAGAATTGTAGGTATATGTCTAAGCTATTCATGGTAAAAATTTCAGGTCATTTGGACCTGTTTTGTGTGAGTTATTGCCAAAAAACTAACTGCTGCTCAAACAGTCAATTTTCAGGTTTTCAAAGCACTAATCCGGATTTGGTCATTTTTCAAGTCACCTTCTAGGCAGAATTTTGGCAAACTTCCTTCATGAAAGTTGGCACATTTTGTGCCTAGTTTCACCTTCAATTGGTATCATACCAATTGGAGCCACACACTTAAGGTTCTAAGCCAAAACATACAATGCCCTATTACAATTTGTTCATCCTTTACCAATTACACATCCTATGCTTACCAAGTTCACTCTTCTATGCCAATTCTGGTTTGTACCATAATATTAACACATTTAGCAACACATTTTTGGTCACTTTGGTAGCTTGTAACCACTCTTAACATACACACTATAATACAGAATTTTCCAAGTCCAATTATAACAATTAACCACAAGACATACCTCATTTACATGTCCAAATTCAAACCATTATACACATATCCAAATTCAAACAATTATTCATATACACATGCTGCCATCAATGACAACATAATTCAACAATATTTCATGAACTCAAACACTTCAATCTTCTTCATGAGGCTGCCATAAGTTTACACATACCCATCAATTTCCATTTTCACTTTTCAAGTTTCCAAATCAAACCTTACACATGGAATTCAACTACAATACAATCAAACATTTAAATCATCATTCCAACCACTTTTTACATGCAAGAATAAGCTATTCATATTGAAGTTCCATGGCTGCCAAAATGTACATCTCCATTAATTCATCAAACTTCAAAAATTCTTCCATAAATCAATTACCCACAACCTTGGGTGCACTTTTAATGAAACAAGAATTGAAAACACTCACTTAGCACTTTTAGACTTCTTCAAAACTCCACCAAAACTTGTCTTTCTTGCTCCCTTATTGCTTCCCAAGGTGTGTACTATAATTTTGATGAAGACAACTTGAGGATTGGGTGGCTTGATCACGGTGAGTTGGTCCTTGCATGGTGGGCGGCCATGGATGACCCTTGGGAGAAATTCGGCTGGTGTGGTCTCTAAAGGTTGAAGATGATGTTCAGCTATCCATTTAGCTTATATAGTGGTCCCAAATCTGCCTTAGTGGAGCACTTACATGATTTTAATGTTTAATTATTCTAACTTTCTAAATTTTCATTTTTATGCCCCAAACTTCCATCATTTATATTATGTACTTCAATTTTAATTTTCATGACATTTTCAAAGTGTTCTATCACTCATTTTTAATAGACATTGAGGTCAAAAGGCAACTCTAGGTGTCAATTGACTACAATGCCCCTATTCGGGTTGCATTCCCGATTTTTCAGTAACACCGAGTTTTTGTCGTATTTTCGATTTCTCATCTTTCTTTGTACTAATTAATTAATTTTTCTTTGATATTTCTAATCACATTTATACTTCAATAGATGTTCATTTAAGTCTTAAAAATATTTTCTAGGGTTCCTCGCGTTCCAGGGCTAGTTAGCGGTCCATACCGTAACTTCCCGGTGCGGTCACCCATCGGTACAGTTTTGTCCGTTTAGCTTAGTTCCATTTTATCTCTTTTATTTTTCCTTTATTTTTTTCTTTTATTTTCCTCTATTGTATTTCACTACCTTATATCTCCACACTAATATTTAAATATAATTCCAAGCATCCTAGCTGTCCGGACAGACACTGTCACTGGAATAGTAGAACGCACTACCGAACATAGGGGTGTTACAATTCTCCCCCCCCTTAAAATAAATTTCGTCCGCGAAATTTTACCCAATAGCCATCTTACATTATTCACACGTTTATTTCCTCCTTTCTATATGATCATATAATCTTCTTTCCTCTGAATTTGTGTAAGACTTTTAACAATCCAATATAACATTTACTTTGTTTATACAGCACTAATCTTTTTTTACTATCGTTATGTCTAATATTTCGATTCATGTTCCCTTTTTGAATGACCATTGAGGTCATGTTAGAATTACTTATCTAATCATAGCTCCTTTGGCCATTCTAGTCAACAATCTTACTCACATTCGTAATATATATATTTTTTTTGTTATATCTGAACCAACTGTTTAAATTTTTTACTTCCACAACTCTTTTTATCTATTAATATTCTATAACTCACTTCTTTTTTTTACTGAACTATAACCTTTTGATAATATAATTTTTGAGTTTTAACTCCCTAAGTAGGATTTCCAAACTCATTTCCAGCAGTAAAATGTTGTCCTGACATAACTATACAAATACAGATGCCGTTGGTAACTATTTTCATCTTAGTGTACTATCAGGTAGTATATAGCTCTATACAATAATCTCAAGTCAGTACTGTAATCTCCAGCTTACAGTATAAATATCAAGAACATTACATAGTTACTACGATACATTACCATAGATCAAACTTTCCTATATTTTATCCTTTTTGAATTTACTGATATTCGAATCTTATTCTGTTTACAATGTCCATTAACAATTACTAACAGTAACATCTTTGCCCTCATATAGAGCAATTCTATTACTGCAATTTACTTTTATGTCCTCTTGCCTTACATTAAGTAGGCTTGCCGTTTAGCTTTATAATTTATAGTGTGTTAGAAAATACTTTTAGCTAATAATTCTTCCAAAAGTAATTTCACTTATTATCACATTCCTTATCTTAAAGGACTAATCACTAATGCATTAAAATTTATTCCCCTATAAAGGAATAACAACAGAACATATAGTTCTAACACTAACATATAACTAAGTAGTGTTGGGATCAAACAATAATTTTTTTTTATTATTAAGAACTTACTAGTAGTTACATCCGAAGTTTCTGTTCTTTTCCCTTGGCGTATAGTGGATGCACTAACTGATGCGCTACTATGTTCAGGTTGATTCACTATGTTATGGTTGTGAGGAGTACCGACTCTATTTCTATCTCGACCTCTATTGACTGTCTGCAAACTTTCGAGAGCAGATCGAGGTACTCTAGTACAATTTTTAATAAAGTGTCTAAGTTTTCCACAATTGTAGTAGGGTCTAGAGGCCTTACGACAAATACCCCCATGTAGCTTACCACAAACATGGCAGAAACGGGCAGAATAGGAACTTCTGATTGTTCGATGACTGCACCTTGGTGTTCTTTGCCCTGATGATCCGCCTCTGTCATATCCTTGAGCTCGGGGCTCCTCAAATTCTTTTCTCTTCCCCAAATTACTGTTCGAGCTTTGACCCATAGGTTTATCCCTCTTCTCTATTTCACACTGCCCTTGTGGGGGTTGGGTTTGTGCTTGAGCTTGAGCTGACAAAGTATCAGCCATTTGTTGAAAGAAAATGGCCATTTACTGGGCCATTTATGTAGTAATTTGTACCAGTAAACTAATACAGTCGGGCCTTCAACACTTTATGGGGCTGGAGCCTCAACTTGTACTTTTGCCATCACAGACTGTTCTATTGTCTCATTCTTCTCTTCCATATCTTTTCACAGGATTTTCTATTCCTGTATAACCAACACAGGGAGATTCCTCTTTATTAGTTCATATTTATGATGTAAATGTACTATATGTATCAAACATTTGAGGAGTTGTAGTTACCGACAAAAAGATTTCAAATTCACAGTTTGAAATTTACTTTAAAACCATTGCTTTGATACCACAAAACATGTCACACCCTATTCTCCAGTAAGATGTAACATGATCCCGTAGTACACCTAATGAATTGCCGTACTTCGCCTACCGATAATACATTAGATATACTACAAGGGATTTTAAAACAATTTTCGTGAAATTTAAATCATCGCTTAAAATCTGGTGTTATAAAAATTTTTCAAAATTTCAGCAAAGTGCCGGCCGTATATTGAGAAAACAGTTCTTCAAACCTGTAAAGGAAAACACTCCCAATATGTTTTCTCAAATACAACTCCTATAACTTCATTTCAATTCACAATTAAAATCTCAATAAATAATCAATTCATTTTCAAACCAATCTCATCATAAAGAAACATTTCATTGATTACAAGACTCAAAATTTATATTACAAAACTATTCAAGTAAATGAATTCTCAAATTTACATTTACAATAATTTACATTTAATTACATACCAAAATATTTTACAAGAGTTTTTATACAACTACTCAAATAATTTACATACATATTATTACATGCATACATCAAAACCCGTGTACATGGGTATACCTGGAGCTTATTTGAATGTCTCTTCAAAGAAGCTTACTCAATTGCTCTATGCTCTTTTCACCTGTGGCAGCATACAAAGCTATCGCTGAGTAGTGAACTCAGTGGTGCACAACTATAATTTAAAACATAGTATAATATACCTTAACAAAAATTATAGCAAATAATTTGGAAATCTGAATACTCATCAAATTCTAAAACTCAAAATATTCATTGCCAATAATATAAATCATTTGTACAAAATGACTTTGATCACGAAATTCAATTTATCAAATCATAACTAACCATTTAAGGTAATTCCAATAAAATCAATTATATATAAATTATAATTGAAATCACAATTCTTTATTATTCAAATACATTCTTTATCTCGAAAGCCATTCTTTATCTCAAAAAACATTCTTTATCTCACTAACTATGCAAGACTAATCCGAAAGGGCCATCTTCGGGGTGATTCTAACTTCCTATGGTCGGGGAGGTCGAATCATTGTGCACAGTACACATCACAATAATGAATCTTCCGAAAGGGCCATAACATTAAAAAACTTAGATCTATCCTCTAATAAGAGGAGAATCTAAGCCTGTGCATGTACCATGGTAATCAAAACACAACTAACTCCATTGTCTTCTCAACGAATGAGAGAGACGGGTAATAACCTAGTCAAGCATTTATAGTGAGATATAAAACAATATCACAATCCTTTTAGTGAGCATAAATCACAATACAATTCAATTCAAAGTCAATTCCATTATCCAATAATTTTTATGCTCATCACAATTCAAATAATAAATTTGCATTTTTCCATGCAAATTGCCCATCATAATTAAAAACATGTTCTATCACAATTTTCCAAAACATAATTTATTCAATCCACAATAATGCTTAATACTTGTGGAAATACCATTTCACAAAGCTAAATTCATACATAGTATAACAATTTCAATAATCATTAAATTAAATCCAATGCTTGTTAAACATAATACATAAGAAAAATATGTCATTTAATCATATGAAATATTCAGAACAAAATCAGTTAAAAACTAGTTGTGCACAAACCTGATTTGAGTCGCTCCTAGGCCTTGACTCAATGTTCTTTATGCTTCTCAATATCCTTATCAACTGAAACACACAATTTAAAGTGTTTCAGTACTCAATGAATTTGTTTCCAACCATAAAATCCAATATCTAAATTTTCTTGATACTATTCCCTTTAATTTATTTCATTAGTCAACTTATAATGTTGACCCTTGATGCACTCTAAGTGAGTCAATTACAATGTTACCAATATGTCACATTTTAGAGCCCTTTAGTGTTGGTATATGTTACCAAATTCATTTTCAAGTGTAATGCATTTTATTGCAATTTACCAGATTTCGGTATACTAATTTGACCTAGCCAGATGACCTAGTCCCCTCGGTTTTTGGGTTTTGGTCCAAACTACAAACTTGTAGGTTTATGTCTTATTGCACGCGAGGCAAAATTTTAGGTCATTCTGAGTTGTGTAACCCATGTTATGGTCAATTTACCAATGCTGGACAGAATGCACCAAAATGGTAACTTTAGGTCACTTTTGGCTCAGCCAGTTTTGGTACCTGAACTTGTGTAAGCTATTTGGCTTGGTTCTGGCCATTTCTGGGCTTTGGTGTCTTCATAAGAATTATAGATATATGTCTAAAATATTCATGGTAATAATTTTAGGTCATTTGGTGAGTTATGGCCAAAACACTAACTGCTGCCCAAATGGTCAATTTTCAGGTTTTCAAAGCACTAATCCGGATTTGGTCATTTTTCAAGTCACCTTCTAGGCAGAATTTTAGTAAGCTTCCTTCATGAAAGTTGGTACATTTTGTGCCCATTTACACCTCTAATTGGTCTTATACCAATTGGAGCCACACACTTAAGTTTCTATGCCAAAACATACACTACCCTATTACAATTTGTTCATCCTTTACCAATTATACATCCTATGCTTACCAAGTTCACTCTTCTATGCCAATTCTAGTTTGTACCATAACATTAACACATTTAGCAACACATTTTTGGTAATTTTGGCAGCCTGTAACCACTCTCAACATACACACTATAATACAAAATTTTCTAAGTCCAATTATAATAATTAATCACAAGACATACCTCATTTACATGTCCAAATTCAAACCATTATACACATATCCAAATTCAAACAATTATTCATATACACATGCTGCCATCAATGACAACATAATTCAACAATATTTCTGAACTCAAACACTTCAATCTTCTTCATGAAGCTGCCACAAGTTTATACATACCCATCAATTTCCATTTTCACTTTTCAAGTTTCCAAATCAAACCTTACACATGGAATTCAACTACAATACAATCAAACATTTAAATCATCATTCCAACCACTATTTACATGCAAGAATAAGCTGTTCATATTAAAGTTCCATGGCTGCCAAAATGTACATCTCCATTAATTCATCAAACTTCAAAAATTCTTCCATAAATCAATTACCCACAACCTTGGTTACACTTTTAATGAAACAAGAATTGAAAACACTCACTTACCACTTTTAGACTTCTTCAAAACTCAACCAAAACTTATCTTTCTTGCTCCCTTATTGCTGCCCAAGGTGTGTACTATAATTTTGATGAAGACAACTTGAAGATTGGGTGGCTTGATCATGGTGAGTTGGTCCTTGCATGGTGGGCGGCCATGGATGACCCTTGGGAGAAATTCGGCTGGTGTGATTTCTGAAGGTTGAAGATGATGTTCAGCTGTCCATTTAGCTTATATAGTGGTCCCAAATCTACCTTAGTGGAGCACTTACATGATTTTAATATTTAATTATTCTAACTTTCTAAATTTTCATTTTTATGCCCCAAACTTCCATCATTTATATTATGTACTTCAATTTTAATTTTCATGATATTTTCAAAGTGTGCTATCACTCATTTTTAATAGACATTGAGGTCAAAAGGCAATTGTAGGTGTCAATTGACCATAATGCCCCTATTTGGGTTGCATTCCCAATTTTTCGGTAACACTGAGTTTTTGTCATTTTCTCGATTTCTCGTCTTTCTTTGTACTAATTAATTAATTTTTCTTTGATATTTCTAATGACATTTATACTTCAATAGATGTTCATTTAAGTCTTAAAAATATTTTTCAGGGTTCCCCACGGTCTAGGGCTAGTCAACGGTCCATACCGCAACTTCCCGGTACGGTCACCCATCGGTACGGTTTTGTCCGTTTAGCTTAGTTCCATTTTCTCTCTTTTATTTTTCCCTTATTTTTTTCTTGTATTTTCCTTTATTGTATTTCACTACCTTATATCTCCACACTAATATTTAAATATAGTTTCAAGCATCCTAGCTGTTCGGACAGACACTGTCATTGGAACAGTAGAACGCACTACCAAACATAGGGGTGTTACATTCTAAATGTTATCTTAGGCACATCTGCATCGTTAACCCTTAGCTGATGATACCCTGATCTGAGATAAATCTTAGAAAAAATACTGCCGGTAGTCAACACATAACCTCAGTGTCCCATCTTTCTTCTTTATAAACAGTTCCAGAGCTCCCCACGGTGACACACTGGGGCGTATGAACCCCTTGTCTAGTAATTCTTGTAGCTGGATTTTCAACTCTTTTAATTCAGCAGGTGCCATCCTATACGGAGCAATTGAAATTGGAGCTGTACCCAGTATAATCTCAATAGCAAATTCAACTTCCTTTTCTGGTGGCAAACTAAGTAATTCCTTAGGAAATACCTCAGAGAAATCCCTTACTGTGGGTATGTGAGACAAGTCAAGTTTACCTTTCCTAGTGTCAACCACGTGTGCCAGATAGGCTTCACACCCTTTTCTCAACCATCTCCTTACAACTATAGCTGAGATGACATTGGACAAGAAATCTGTCCTTTCACCCACAACTATTATTTCTTTATTCTCAGCAGTTTTCAGAGAAATTCTCTTCAATTTACAATCTACTATTGCCTGATGATGGGATAACCAGTCCATTTCCAAAATCACATCAAACTCATGGAAAGGCAGTTCAATTAAGTCTGCTGAGAACTCTTTCCCTTGAATCTTCAATGGACAGCCTTATATACTTTGTTTACTACCACTCTATGGCCTAGCGGATTTGTGACCAGGATGTCTTGGTCACTTTCCTCTACTGGTTTTCCCTTTTCTACGGGCAGCTTGATACAAATATATGAATGAGTAGATCCAGGATCCACTGATGCATGCACAGAAGTATTATCAAGTAGGAACGTACCCTTGATGACATCCAGAGCATCTTGTTCCTCTTGTGCCCTTATAGCATAGGCTCTGGCTGGTTTTCTGCCTTCTGCTCTCTCCACAGACTTTGACATAGGTTTCTGTGAAGTACTGGCTACCTCAGCCTTACCCGGCTTTCTACCCCTTGGAGCTGGAGGGGCAGGCCTAACAGTTGATACCGGAGTGGATGTGGCAGTTCTGCGAGGACAATCTCGGACTAGGTGGTCTGTAGACCCACACCGTAAACAAGCACCTATCATCCTCTAACATTCACCCTTATGCCATTTTTGGCAATGTGGGCAAGCAACAGATACTGTTGGGGCTGGTCCCCTGAAACCTGTCCCTGGAAAGCTAGCCGCTGAAGGTGTGGACTAGCCTCTCCTTAGTGCAAACTGAGATTTGGGCCTCTGTGACTGGCCCTGACTTGGTGCTCTACTGAAACTCTAAGTAGGCGAACCTTTGAATTTCTTATAAGGGGCAGAAGATGTATCGGTCTGACCTTTACCTCTTTTCTGCTGTCTGTCCCTTCTGTTCTGCTCATTCATTCTAACATTTTCAACCTTCAGTGCAGCTTCCACTAACTTGGCAAACTTTGTAATCCCCAAGGCTGTAATCATTACTTTAATGTTATCATTGAGTCCTTCCTCAAATCTCTTGCAACTCTCTGCCTCATTAGGGAATATAAATTCTCTTTCATATTCAACCACTGTCAGCTGTCTCTGGCGTAGGGTAATAAACTCCCTTCTCTTCTCTTCTAGGTATACACTGCCCACATACTTCTTTCTGAACTCAGTGAGAAAGAAATCCCAAGTTATTTATTCTGGTGGCACCTCACTAGTTACTGTATCCCACCATTGGTATGCATCATCTTGCAGTAGTGATACAGCAGCTTCCAAATTCTGCTCTGGAGTACAATGAAGTTGTTTCAAGACTCTTCTAGTTCTATCCAACCAGTTTTCAGCTGTGACAGAATCATCTTTCCTTTTGCCCAGAAATCCACTACTCCGAACTTCCTGAGTCTCTCCATATGAGATTTTTGATGTGGAGGTGGTGGTGGTGGCATAACTCTTGCCATCTATCTAAAGAACTCAGCCATTTGCTGAAATGTGGCTGGTGCACCTGGTACTGGTGGAGCAGGTTCTCTCCTGTCTCCTGGTTCAGTCCTAGATGGAGCATGACTATCCACCTCCTCATCGACCGCTCTCTGCGATGTGGAGTCCATATTCTGATCAAAATAACAAACAAATCCAAAGATTTGCATTAGAGTCATCTTAACACTGACAATGCAATGCATGATATGGAATCTATCTAGGTCCAGAAATGCTAAACCAAGCTCTGATACCACTAAATGTAACACCCCTCACCCGTCTATAGTATAGCTAAGCAAGGCATGTTGCACAGGGTGCCGGAACTCCTAATATGTGATTATTACATTTCCTGATCTCAATTTGATTTTAAGAAGTCTTTTATGTAATATTCATACCATGCTGATACTATTTTCATACTTTAATAAAATCAGTGTTTCAAAAATGATAATAAAAATTTGGCAAGGTGCTGTCTGTATTTCGGACAAACTGTCCTTCCAAACCTATTGAAAACAATTTAATATGATAATATCAAAATCTCAAATATTTCATAGTCTTAATTTCTCAGTGAAGTCAATAGGCTTTTACAGTCATTAAACAGTATCATAATATAGTCCATAATAATTTAAATATATCCAGAAAATCTCCATGTTATTTAATATGTACAAGATATTATAAACTTTAGAGCTTTCATAATATTACAAAATACAGGGCCGAATTTCAAAAATATAACAAAAGTATAAAATACAAGATATCCTAAGTCCTACCATGCATGCAATGCAGTGCAAATGACTCTGGACTCCTGTGCAGATCTGATGTCTCAATCGGTCGTAGGTCTGCTGGGCTCCCCAGCTGTGTCTTCAATACCTACGCGTTACAAAAGCAACGCACTAAGCAATTTTGCCAAATATAAAGAAATATACACTAAAATAGAGTAAATGAATTTATGACATCGGTATTTTTTTACAATTATTGATTCTACCTTTATTTGCTAACATTTCAATATTTACTAATTTTGATAGTGTTGTATGTCAGAAGACTGAATTTAGCTATTTCAATTTAATAGTACTTGAAGTAACTGCCTGTGTAGCCTATATACTGACTAGACTGGATAAATGGATATACTAGCACTGGGTACCTACTATTACCTCTGTAACACCCTCCCGGTAATCATTCCATACATTCTACTGTTCCGGTGACCGGTGTCGGTCCGGACAGCTAGAACGTCCGGAAAAATATTTAAACTAAAGTCAGGAACCATAATTAACTCAAATATTAATAAGAAACACTTAGTAAAAATTTTAGAAATAAAATACAACCAAGCAAAAGCAATGGTGCCCAGCGATGGGTAACCGGAGGGAAGTTGCGGTTCTCGCAGCGAGGAGCCCTAGACCCGGGGGAAAAATTATAAAATAATTTTTGGGACTCCAGAGAAGGGTAATTGAGGTTCCCATGGCATTAGAATGCCAAGAAAATACCTAGAAAAATTTTTCAATCGGTACAGACGATTTTGACCCGTTAAGCCAAACGGAGGGCATTTTGGTCATTTTCGCCTTCCGAGGTGATTTTTGGCTGACTTGCCCAGTTGAGTAAATAATTAATATGACATAAAATATGAAGAAATATTGCTAGAAATTAAATTGAACTTGAGTAGTGGAGGAAAGAAAAGAAATTGAGGAAAAAAGGCTATTTATGACATCATGGGATGTCATTTATAATTTTCAACCAATCACCATTAATCTACCATTTGACTAAACAAATAAAAGACATAAATAAAGACTAAAGAAGACCAAAATTCCAGCAGCCACCACTCCCACAAAAGCTACCCGTAGCTCTAAAAACTCCATAGCCAAACCTCCATTTTCTTCATTTTCAAGCTCTCAAACCTCTCAAACCTCACCCCAAAACCCTAAGTCATCTTCACTAAAATTAATCTACACACCTTAAACAATCTTTTGGCAGCCAAGAAGAAGAAAGAAAGTGAAGCTTTCTCAAGCTTGGATTGGCATACAACAAGGTTAGTGCATATATGTAGTTAAAATTCCTTAATCCCATGATTTAGGCTTGAAATGGATGAGAAATTGTAATTTAAATGAGCAAAAACTCATGTGTATGAAACATGAGTTTCGGCTGCCCTAGCTATGGGATAGGAGGGAATGTTTTGATGAGCTTGAAGTGAGCTAGAATCATGTTAGAAGTTTATAAACACAAGCATAATGAATTAAAAGCTAACTAAAGTAAATTGTATAAAACATGGAATTGAATTAGGGTTTAGGAAAGGTGAAAATTGATTTGGCTTATGAAATTGTTAGAGGACATATTAATGGTCAATTAGTGACCATTTTAGATGTGTTGACCATAAATGGGACAGAAAAATGAGATTGCAAAGTGAGGATTGCAGGCTGCCTAGGACAGCAGCATAGGGACTGAAAATTCAGTCCCTTTGCACTGCCATAACTTGGGCAGTGGTAGTCCAATTGGTGTTTGGCCAATTGGACATGAAACTAGGCTTATAATGGCACATTTTTGCTGAAGAAACCATGCCCAAAAGACCAAAGCAAAAGGGTCAAAACTCAGCCACAACCCGGATGCCCTGCACTGAATTCTGCAGAATTTGCCAAATGAACAGTAACTGTTCATTTGGCCATAACTCACTGTAGATTTGGTCAATTGGCCTGAAATTTTTACAGCAACAAGTTAAGACATAGACAAACAACTTTCATGAAGGAACCTACCCCAAATTATGGCCAGAACCCATTCAACCAAGTGACTCAAGTTACTGTTCATGCACTGTAGATATGGTAAATTTCTGCAGAATGTATATCCGGACAGCTTGGGTTTTTGAGCCATATCTGGAGCTACAAAACTCCAAATGGAGTGATTCAAAAAAGGAAATTCAACTAGACAAAATAAGGAACAACTTTCATGTTTTACATTTCCTCAAATTCCAACAGTAACAGTGTCCAATGGAACAGTGAAGTTGACTCACCAAAATTGAAAAATCTGTTTGTGTTGAGTTACACTTTGGAATGGCAAAAACACTTAATGCCAACAAGTTTTAAACACCAAATGTGGTATGTTGGGAGTGCCAAAGTTGATGTACACATTTTTATTCTAAAAGTCAACATTTTTGTTGACCAATGATGAATAGTAACACCAAAAAAATTGAAATTCACAAATTGACAAATTTAAGAGTTTCAAATGCCCTAGTATACCTAACAAGATTGGTTTGGATAGTTTGGCATGCCAATAGGGTTCGATTAGCGATCGCACATGGCAAAAATGCCATTCGTGATTTCATGGCTTTTAGCCATTCGACTTTATATTGAGACTTGGCCTTGTGCGAATATTATTTACACTTGTTAGCCGCTGCACACCGAGATACGTATGTGACCGATGGTGTGACGGCGAGGTACTAGGTACCCGGTGCGGTTACCCGTTATCCAGTCCAGTCATCTAGTGTAGGTTACTTGGGGCAACCAAATGAATAAAAGTGAACAACGTAAATGAAACAATGAATATATCAATACCAAACAAAGAAAGCATACACATTCTATACACATTTATTTTCTTGCTATTTTCTTTTATTATATTATTGCACCACTAAGCATTATTGCTTAGCGTTGCTTTTGCCACGCGTAGGTACTGGAGATCCCGATCGCGAGCCCGATGAGACCACGCATCGGGTGAGTCCATCTGACAGTTCTGCTCAGTGTCCGTGTCACCTCGTCACCTGCAGTGCATTGGTAGGACACTAGATGTCATTTTGTCATTTTGTAATTAACTTTTTATTTTCTCATATGTATTTGGGATTTATGTAATGTATTTTGAGGTTCGTGTAAATAATAAAGATTTATGGTCATGTATGGTATTAATTTGAGTATTTAATGGTTGTTTATATATGAGAACCCTGAGAAAGGGATGTTTTGAGAAATGAAAAGGTTGTTGAGACCTGAAATTGACAAATTATTGAGATATTGATATTGAGTTTTGTTGATAATATTGGAGTTGAGTATGAATGAAATTGTATATTGGAAGTGTTTTTAACAGGTTCTCCATTTTTAGCCGGTACTCCGCCGGATTTTCCTTAAAATCTTCGGAACCTCAAATGAATAATACTTTTGATAAATGGTTAAAACAAATCATATTTCATAAATTAACTTCAAAAGCATGACACAAATTAAGTAAGGTATATTAGAGAGTGCCAGTACACTGTGTGGCATTACTTACTCGGGTATACTGTACACGGGTAAGGGGTGTCACAACCTCAGCCGTCACACCATCGGTCACAAAGTGTCTCCCGGTGTGCAACAGTGTGGCTAAAAAGCCATATAATCAATCTGGCGATAAGCCAAGTATAAATACACAATATGTATAGCCGTAGGCTATTAAAGTCACAGTGCAGCATAATATGCCGTAAAAATACAGTATGGCATAAAGCCATTTACAAAACAGCTGTCAAAATCCTATTGGCATGCCAACCTATCCAAACTAGTCAACTAGGCAAACTAGGGCACATTATAAATTAATTGTTTAATTCTTCAATTTTTAGAGTTTACTAGCTATTATGTAATTCATAAGTCAATGCATATTTTGACCCTTTTAGGTACTATGGATAAGTTGTTTCTAGCATTAATATGTTACAAGTTGTAATTCAATATGTTGCCAATATAGTGCAATTTACCATTCTTACAAGTTGGCATTCATTGCCAAATTGCTTCAAGCATCATTGTATGTAAATGTCAAATTCTCAATTTTTATGTGCTAGATTGGTCTAGCTTAAAGTCCTATCTCTCTTGGTTTTAAGTTTTGGTCAAAGAAGCAAAATTTTAGCTCTATTTCTTATTGCACTCGTGGCAAAATTTCAGGTCATTCTGAGTTGTATAGACCAAGATACGGTCAATTTACTAAAGCTGGACAGATTGCACCTTTAGTGCAAAATTTGGTCAATTTTAAGTCACTTTTAGTTCTGGTAGTTTTGGTACCCAAACTTATGCAAGCTATTTGACTTGGTTCTGGCCATTTCTGGGCTTTGATGTCTTCATAAGGATTGTAGCTCTATGTCTAAGCTATCCATGGTAAAAATTTCAAGTCAATTGGACCTATTTTGACTGAGTTATGGACATCCTAATGATTACTGTTCATATGGTCAAAAATATGGGTTACAAGGTTGCCATTCTGGATTTAGTCTTTTTTAAGGTCAGTTTCTAGGCAGAATTTTGACAACATTTTTACACAAAAGTTGGCCTATTTGGTATCTATTTTCACCCTCCATTGGTCTCATACCAATTGGGTTCACAGTTTAGCACTTATGACCTAATTTAGGTACTGCCATCAATACACAACCTGCACAAGACACTTGCACTTTCAATTTGACATTCCTTCTCCTCCTCATTACTTCAATATTCAATCAATGGCACTTCTATAAATATATTGTACACAATTCCAGCAAACAATTTTGGGCAGAACATTCAAGTACTCGATGCACACAATTCACCATTAAAGTTCAACATTCACTTCCACCAAAACTCAACATATCTCAATATCAATATTATACATACACTTCAATATACTCATACTTCAATATCAATTACACATGCTGCCCACAATTTAACACTATCATATTTCATTAATAAACTTCATATTCACATACAAATTCATGATATTATAGGCTGCCAAACATGGCAGTTTACCAAAGCATCAAGGTCCCATTTCAAATCCTTAATTCAAGCACTAACATGCACTTTCTTAGATTTTAACTTACTACATCTTCCATTTGAGTTAATCAACCTTAATTCCCATCCATTAGAGGTAAGAAAAACTCAAATACAACAAATATTCATGGCTGCCAAAAATGGACAATTACATATCTCACTATTCTCTTCATTTCTCTTCACCAAAATACTCACCTCAACCTAAACACAATGTTTACTAAAGCAAGGGAGAGGTTTTGGACACTTACCACTTTTGAAGCTTATCAAAACTTCACCAAATCTTGTTTTTCTTATTGCCAATATCTTCCCCAAGGTAAGTAGGCAAGCTTTAATGAAGGAAGCAAGTGGAAATGATGGCTTGATCATGCACCAATGAAGGTTGCATTTGGGGAGGCAATGGTGGTTTCCATGGTGAATTTCATTTTGGCAAGATGAAGTTGGATAAAGAAGAAGATGATAATGAGTGCTATCTGCTGTCCCAAAGCTTGTTTTGGTGTCCCAATATCCAAGTTAGTGGAGCACTAAGTTCTTTTTAATGTTTAATTAGTTAAAGTTTCCTTATTTGCTCATTTAGCTCAATTATTTTACTATTTACATATTGTATCCCATTTTAATTTTTCATGACATTTCCTAAGTGAAATATCATTTATTTTTAATGGACATTGAGGTCAAATGGCAACTCTAGGTGTCAAATGACTAAAATGCCCCACTTCGGGTTATATTCCTGATTTTTTGATAACACCGATTTTTGTCTGTTTCTTGATTTTTTATTTTTCTTTGTACTAATTTATTAATTTTTCTTTGATAATTCTAGTGTCAATTATATTTCAATAGACCTTTACTTACATCCCAAAATTAAATTCTAAGGGTTCTCCATGGTCCTGGGGTCAGTAACGGCCTTCCTAGTGCGGTCACCCATCGCTGTAGTGTCGGTTCGTTTAAGTTAGCTTCATTTTCTCTCTTTCATTTTTCTTTGATTTTTCTTGTATTTTCTTTTTATTTATTTCATCATTATATGTCTATGCACTATCACCAAAGTATAGTTCCAGACATCCTGACTTGCCTAAACTATTATTTGGCCACTGGAGCAACAGAACGTACAAAATACATATAGTGGGGATGTTACACATGTGGACAAGAAATTGCAAGAATTTTTAAGTTTGATGTAAGGGAACGTGTCTGTGGCAGAGTATGAAAGGGAGTTCTCCTGCTTAAGCCATTATACAGGGAGTCTCCTATCTACTAGCAGAGAAAGGTGCAAGAGGTTTGAAACCAGCCTGAAGCCTAGTCTAAGAGTACAAGTGGTCAGATTTAAATACAGTAACTTCTCTGAACTTATGTCCCAAGCACTTGAAGTAGAGAGAATTGAGTTAGAAGTGACACCAATGATAGAGAAAATAGAGAAGATTGAAAAATCGGTTGAGTAAAGTTCCAGTGGCAATACTGGAAAAAGAAAGAAATTTAGGGGATTAAGCAGAGGCGGAAGGTCTGGTAGAGGTAGATTTTCTAGGCAGAGACCCCCTTGGTCTGGTCAGCAGATGTCTAGGAATTCTCACTCTCCCCGCCCTTGTGAGACATATGGCAAGACTCATGGGGAAGTATGTTATTGGGCTACAGGAGCTTGCTTTAACTGTGGAGGCATGGGCCATCTGGCCAAGGACTGCACCAGTGCCCGTAGATTTGGGTCAGCTCTTACCACTGTAGAAGGATCTATTCAGAGTTCTACTACCAGAGGTTCACAACCAGTTAGTAGAGGTAGAGGCAGAGGTCAGGGAAGTACTTCAGGCAGTCAGGGTATAGTAAACCAGTCAGAACAAGGTAGTGCTTCAGCCAGAGTCTACACTATGAGATAGAGGGAAGAAGCTGAAACTTTTGACATTGTGGCTAGTACATTCTCTATCTCTGATCAGAACGTTTTTGTCTTGTTTGATCCGGGCTCTACACACTCATATGTTAGTGCTAGCATAGTTAGCTCCCTTGCTGTTCCGTGTGTCAAAATGGGTTTTGAAGTACTAGTAAATAGTCCGTTAGGACAAGAGGTCTGGGTCAACAAAATCTATAGAGATTGTCCTTCGATGATCTAAGGATTTGTTTTTCTGTCAAATTTGATTGAAATGCCCTTCAGAGATTATGATATCATCTTGGGCATGGATTGGTTAGCCAGGCATCATGTAATGATTGACTGTAGATTGAAGATAGTCACTTTTAGTCTCCCTCTGTATGGTGATGTGGTAATACACGGGGAGAGGCAGTTATTGGCATCAAAGATCATTTCAGCTGCATTAGCCAAGAAGATGATCAGAAAAGGGTGTGAAGCATACTTAGCACATGTGATAGACACCCAAATGGTGAGTCTACCATTAAGGAACATCCCTACAGTATGTGATTTTCTAGATGTGTTCCCTAATGAGTTGCCAGGATTACCTCCGGAAAGAGAGGTGTAGTTTGAGATTGATGTTATGCCTGGTGTGGACCCCATCTCGATAACACCATATAGAATGGCACCTACAGAATTTAAAGAGTTGAAAGTGCAGTTGCAAGAGCTGCTTGACAAGGGCTTCATTCGCCCTAGTGTGTCACCTTGGGGAGCACTAGTGTTGTTTGTTAAGAAGAAAGATGGCACCCTCCGTTTATGTATTGACTATCGGCAGTTGAATAAGGTGACAATAAAGAATAGATACCCATTACCTCGCATTGATGACTTGTTTGATCAGTTGAGGGGTGCAGCTGTGTTCTCCAAAATTGATATGAGATTGGGATATTATCAGCTGACGATGCAAGAGCAGAGTATCCCTAAAACTGCTTTTAGAACTCGATATGGCCATTATGAGTTCCTAGTCATGCCATTCGGGTTGACTAATGCTCCAGCTGCATTTATAGATCTGATGAACACTATCTTTAGACCATACCTCGACTAGTTTGTAGTGGTGTTTATTGATGACATCTTGGTATATTCGAGGAGTGCAGAGGAGCATGATAGACATCTGTAGATTGTACTGCAGACTTTGAGGGAGAAACAACTATATGCAAAATTGTCAAAGTGTGAATTTTGGCTGAAGGAAATATCCTTCTTGGGGCACATAGTATCGGCAAAGGGCATCAAGGTAGATCCAAGTAAGATAGAAGTTGTTCTTAATTGGAAGCCACCTAGAAATATCACAGAGATTCACAGTTTTCTGGGTTTAACTGGATATTACCGTCAATTTGTGAAGGGGTTTTCTATGTTGGCTTCTCTATTGACCAAGCTACTTCGAAAAGATGTGAAATATCAGTGGACGGATAAATGCCAGCAGAGTTTTGATGAATTGAAAAGGTGTTTGACTGAGGCTCCAGTCCTGACTTTATCTACAAAGGGTAAAGAATACACAGTTTATAGTGATGCTTCTTGTAACACCCCTCACCCGACTACAGTGTAACCGAGCAAAGTGTGCTACATTCAGTGCCGGAGCACCCTATCTTATCTTACTTTATTATTTTAGAAATTTTGAATTTATTTAATTTAATATCAATTATCTTTCTTTGGAGAAACCAGTAGGGTTTCCCCTATTTTATTTCACATTGGTGTATTTTACTATTCACCTACTTGGAATTCAACAATATTTTCAAAATAAAATCTCATCAATTATTCTCATAACCATCTCATAATTTACATCCCATTCATATATCTCAATTTCATATTCATTTCCATGCATTATTTATATATTTTAAATCTGTCTTCAAATCCATACAATCTCATTCATGCTCAAATCGCATAAGTAAAATTTTCAAATTTCATTAATTTACATAATTTCATAATTTACATGATATATAAATTAATTACATATAAAAAAGCTAATTTATTAATTTACATCACATTTCTATTAATTACCTGTTCATAATCTACATTACAATATAATATCTAGCATTTTATACAAAATACAAAATATGATCCATATAGGCCCTATCTACATGCTTTGCTGAGGAGGTGACAACCTTGAATACTTTAGACACTTCTGTAGATCTGACTCCAAAAATCTTATTCAAAGTACTGGCGCGAGGAAACAAATCCATCGCGCTAAGCATTACTGCTTAGTGGTGCAATAATATAACAAGAAAATAAAATATACAAATAAAGAAAGAACGAAGCATAATTTGAATATTTAAGAATCAATTTAATTTAATACAATGTGTCTAATATTAATGATCTTTTGTTCTATTTTGTTTCGCTTTGGAAGCGTTTAATTCCTAAATTCACAGTGATAATGTACAATATACATAATTAATAAAAATACTCAGTTTATATTCATATGGCAATACAAGGTACATTTAAAATATTTAGTTAAGTTATACCTGTTTTTGCAACTTTTTTATCATTTTACTTAACAATTTTTATGTGGTTTGGATCACTTCATAATTCTAACTAATTCTTTTGAAGTCTTATTAACTCATTTATTTGATTTCTAATATTTTTAATTACTAATAGTCTTAATTTATTTCAATAAATTACACTGCCCAAGTAACCTACGACAAGCTGACTAAACTGGATAACAGGTCGTTGGCACTGGACACCGCAATGCCTCGGGCCGTCATACCATGTGGCGCAGAACGTCAACCACGTATGCAGTCAGTATAGCTAAAAAGCCATGATATCACATAATCGGGCATAAAAGCCATGAATATCGGCATAAAAGCCATGAATACGGGCATAAAGCTATGAATACAGGCATAAAGCCTTTCGCAGTACTGCTAAAACAATACCTATTGGCATGCCAATCTATCCAATCTGACTTATATGTCTAGGCAATACAAGGGCACATAATATCATTAAATATTAATATATTATGCTTTATGACTTCATTATTTCATGACAAATTCCATAATTTATACATTCATCATAATATTCATACATTCCTTACATCATTCATATTGATCACAATTCACATTCATTTGATCTACCATTCAAATTCAAAACATCTTTCCTTTCTCTCTTGATAGGAACCTAAATCCCAAATGACACTTTTATCACATTTATTCATTCAACAATCTATTCATGTAAGGTACATTTCATACTTCAAGTTGTATTGCTAATATATTATGAACTCCATTGGTGTTGGGAGTATAAGTCTCAATTACAAAATTTTTGGTATTCATTAAGTCATTCAAATTCACCAATTAAAATATATATTTATACATTACTCATAATGACTTCTTTAATTTCTTTTATTATTTCTTATGTCTTTAAGGTTACTATTCACACATTGCTATTCACTCAAATTGTTGACTTTTCATATATAATAGGTGTGTTAATTCCAATTGCACTAAGATTCCACATTTTCGGTTCTAAATTTGTTGGCATTGATTGCAATTCAAAGCCTTCTAAAAGTATTTTCAAATTTTCAGTTTTTATGTCCTATGTTTACTGTTTCATTGGTCTATGCTAAAGTGAGAATTTGGCTAATCTTTCTTCACAAAAGTTGTTCCTTTATGTATCTAGTTTAATTTCTTTTTTTGAATCACTCCATTTGGAGTTTTGTAGCTCAAGTTATGTTCAAATAACCATAACTGGTTCATTTCCTACTTCTGGTTCCTTAGCTAGGTAAATTTTGCAGTTACACTTTACAAATTTTATTGACCAAGTTGCAGTCACATTTAGGTCTAGTGCTCTTCATAGAATTTGTTTCCTTATGTCTTATGGTCACTCAAAATTTTTAATCACAATTTTTCAAGTTTTATAGAATTTATTATACTAATTTAATTGGCCTAGACTCCAGTACCCTGTGTCTTCAGGGTCCAGATTCAGGTCAGTGACTACGAGTGGATTTTTAGGGTTCTTACATTTATAATTTGAGGAAAGTTTCTAAAACAAAGTTAGAGCCCTCTGTCTTAGGATTCTGAAAAGTATGGCTCATCTTAAATGGAGTTTTCTAGTGGAAGATATGCTATAAACACTAATCCGGGGTCAGATGAAATTGGGTAAATTTCCAGGTTTGGATGTACTAAGTTCTTTTAAGCATTTGACCTAATTCCTTTGGGTTCTGGGTTTTGGTCAAAATACAAATATTGTAGACCTGTGTCTTATAAAACTTTTTCCATTGGTTTCATTGTATTTAAATTTTTATAGACCAATTTATGGCTATTTTTCCAAAACTGGTCGGGTAGTCTATGTCCAGAAAATTCTGGGCAGAATGGTTCAGGTCAGTTTGGTGTCCTAATTTGAGTCAACAATTTCATTAGGTTAGAGGCATTTTTGGGCTTGGTGTTCTTAATGAAAGTTGTAGTACTATGTCTACGCTTTCCAATGTATAAAATGTAGATCATTTAGACCTGTCTAAAGAGAGTTATGGCCAAATGAACATGTGCTGTTCATTTGGTCATTTTTCTGGGTTCAGTGTTTGGATATTCGGATTGGACCAGCAAATTGGTCGACTTATGGATAGAATTTGGGCAGGGTTTCTTCATGAGAATGGGTATTTTGAGTTTAGTTTCACCTCCAATTGGCCTCATACCAATTGGAGTCACACAACTTCAGTTATAAGTCAAACAATATCCTGGACTCATAGGTCCGAATTTCCTACATAAGAGAAGCACTCCCAATTTTCAATTCCACCCAACTTCCAAACTTCAATTCACATTTATAGCACTTCTAATAGTCAATATTCAACCTCAACATCATCAAATTCAAGTCACAACACAAAATTCCATATTTGAGCAAACCCTAAATCAACTTGCATAAATTTTAAATTCCAAGAGAATTTCTAGCACTAACCTTATTCTTCTAGCTCCAAGCAACCTTCAATCAACCCAACACTTGATTCACCTCTTTGGGGCTGCCAACCAAATTTTCCTTTCACTTTTCTTCCCACTTTGCTTGGGTTTTATGGCTGGCTATGGAGGTTTATCAAGGCTGCCAACTATTTTTGTGAAGGAAGGTAATGATTTGGAAGCTTGAAATGGTGTTTTAATGATAGGAAAATGAAAGAATTTGAGAGGAAATGGAGAAAGAGAGGGTTGGACGGGAGAATGCTGGAGAAGAAGATGGATTTTTCATTTTTTTTTTGACTCATTTATCTCCTTTTTATTTGTTCATTAAATGGTTGTCTCATGGTGATTGGTGGAGAGCTTTTAATTGCATCATGCTTACTCAAGCATGATGTAATTATTAAACTTTTCTTTCATTTTTCTTTTTTTTTCTTTTTACTCATCTTTTAATTAAATTTTTAGCGATATTTATTCACATTTTATGTCATAATAATTATTTACTTAACTGGACAAGTCGGCAAAATCATCTCTAAAGACGAAATGACCAAAATGCCCTTCATTTGGCTTATCGAGCCAAAATCGTCTGTACCAATCTAAAAATTTTTCTAAGCCTTTTCTTGGCATTCTAATGCCATAGAAACCTCAATATCTCTTCTCTAGAATCCCAAAAATTATTTCATTAATTTTCTCCTGGGTTTAGGGCTTCTAGCTGCAAGGACTGCAACTTCCCACTGAATTACCCATCGCTAGGGCCCCGGCTTATTTAACTTGGTTGTATTTTATTTCTAAAATTGTTCCTTAATTTTTCTTACACTTATTTGAGTTATTTATGACTGCTCACTCTAGTCTAAATATTTTTCCAGATGTTCTAGCTGTCCAGACCGACATCGGTCACCAGAATAGTAGAATGTGTGGAATTGCTACAGTAAGAGTGTTACACTTCTCACAATGGGTTAGGCTGTGTACTGATGCAAGATCGAAATGTCATTGCATATGCATCATGCCAGCTGAAACCGCATGAGAGGAACTATCTGATACATGAGTTGGAGCTTGCAGCTATTGTGTTTGCTCTTAAGATCTGGAGACACTATTTATATGGGAAGAAGTGTTACATCTACACAGATCATAAGAGTTTGAAGTATCTGGGCACTCAGAAAGAGTTGAATTTGAGATAGAGGAGATGGTTATAATTGATTAAAGACTATGATTGTCTGATAGACTATTAGCCAGGGAAGGAAAATGTTGTGGCTGACTCCTTAAATCGCAAGACTATGGCAAGTCTACAGGTTTCTCCTTTGTCTATGGTACATGAATTGAGGGCATTGCATGCCAGCTTAGAGATTAATGATGAGGGGCAGACAGCAGTTGCATGGCATGTACAGCCAGTGTTGATTAATCAGATCAGAATGGCTACTCAGAATGATCAGAAATATCAGAAGCTATTAGAAGAAGTCAGACAGGGCAAGAAACCAGAATTCTCAGTGAGAGATGATGGCCTACCGCTTCACTAGGGCAGAATGTACATTCCTAATGATGTTGATTTGAGGCAGATCATTATGAAGGAAGCACATAAGTCTCATTTTGCTATGCACCCTGGTGGTACTAAAATGTACAGAGAACTGAAAGAACATTACTGGTGGATGGGTATGAAAAGAGATGTGACAGAATTTGTTTCCAAATGCCTAACTTGTCAGCAAGTGAAGGCAGATCATCAAGTACTAGCTGGTTTGTTACATCCACTACTAGTACCAGAATGGAAATGGGAGAGATTAATGATGGATTTTGTGATGGGACTTCCGAGGACACAGAAGAGCCATGATACAGTATGGATCATTGTTGATAGATTGTGTAAGACCCCTCACCCGACTATAGTGTAACCGAGCGAGGTGTGCTACATTTGGTGTCTGAGCACCCTATCTTATCTTACTTTATTCCTTTAATAATTTGATCTCGTTATATTTTAATATCAATTATTTTTAAACGAAGAAACCAACAGAGTTTCCCCTATTTTTTTATCAGTTGGTGTACTTTACTATTCACCTACTTGAAATTTTCAATAATATTTTACAATAAAAATCTCATCAATTATTCTCATAACCATCTCATAATTCACATCTCATTCATATTTCTCAATTTCATATTCATTTCCATGCATTTCCATTCATGCACAATTTATATATATAAATTGTTAAGTTTCATTAATTTACATGTTTTACAAATTAATTATAGTTCCATAATCTATATTTCAACATACAATTCATAGTTAATACCACTAAATGTGACACCCCTTACCCGTCTATAGTGTAGCCGAGCAAGATATGCCACACAGTATACCAAAACACCATATTTTATTTCAATCATTTTTATTCTTCCTTAATTTATTTCTTCATGGATATGAAGTGCAATTTGTGAAATTTAACTCATTTAATTCATTTATTGAAATTATAAATTCATTTGGGGTTCCGAAAATTTTATAGAAAATCCGGCGGAGTACCGGCTAACAATCGACAAAACAGTTCTTCGGAACCTGTAGAAAACACTTCCAATACGTTTTCAATCATTCCCAAACTCCATTTGTATCACATCAATTTACAACAATTCCTTAACAATTCCTCCATTTGTCATTCATTCATTTCACATCATCATCATGCTCAAATCATAAATAAATTCTCACATGGTACTTATAATCACAAAGTTACAAATACTTACATTAATACAAAATTATATTACATTTGTTTCAAATACACATGATAAAATAAAAGTTTAATTACAAAACTTACAAAAATCACAAAATACAAAATGGGACCTAGTGTCCTACCAATGCACTGTAGCCTGTGAGGTGACACAGATACTATGCAGAACTGTGAACGGCCTTACCCAGTTTGTGGTCTACTGGGCTCTCTATCCAAATCTTTAGTACCTACGCATTGCAACAGTGGCGCGCTAAGCATAAAGCTTAGTGGTGCCAATAATTCAAGAAAATATAATATGCAAATAAACATAATAATTTCCTAGTTATTGTGTTCATAAGAAATGAATTATTACTAACTTATTGTTTAGTCGAAGGCTAACTGCATTTTATGATGTTAACTTCTTCATGCATTTTGTTAATTGTTTTCTTGATGATTTTGAGCTTCTTTATTTTATTATAATCATTCTTGATATTTCATTTCCTTATTTTTAATAATAATCAATTCAATTACAATTATACTTTTCCATGCCCAAGTAACCTATACAAATTGACCAGACTGGATAAACGGGTAAACTAGCACTGGGTACCAGGTACCTCGGGCCGTCACAACATTGTATGCAAACAGAATGGCTAATAAGCCATAAAAGCAATAAGGCATTAAGCCAAGTATAACATCATAATCAGTATAGCCATAGGCTATCATCACAGAATGGCAATGAAGCCATACATCACATGCAGTACTGCTATCAGAATCCTATTGGCATGCCAACCTATCCAATCCAATCACATTAGGTCTACTAGGGCATATTACAAAATCATTTCTTCAATATTTGTATTTTACATGTAAGGTTACTATTTATTTCATTAGTCAACTAAAATGTTGACTTTTTCATAGAAAATAGGTATATTGGTTTTAATATCCCCAACATACCACATTTTGCATTCTAAAGTTATTGGTATTGGTTGCCAATACCATTTCAAAGCTTAGTGTTGGTTATTCACAATTTTCAGATTTCAAGCATTATGTTTACTATTCCATTGGTCATTTGTCTAGTAGGATTTTGGCAAAGTTGTCTTCATGAAAGTTGTTCCTTATTGTGTCTAGTTACATTTCTTTTTTTGAATCACTCCATTTGGAGTTTTTCAGCTCAAGTTATGGCCTAAACACCATAACTGACTGGATTGCAATTTTCTAGATTTTTCTGGGCAGAACCAATTCTGCAGTTTTTGTGCACTGACTATAGGTCATTTTTTGAACATGTTATGATCAAAATTTGGGTTTTGTTTCTTCATGAAAGTTGTAGGTCTATGTCTCAGCTTTATTCTGGTAAAATTTCAGGTCAATTGGACCTTTCTACACTGAGTTATGACCAAATGAATAAATATTGTTCATTTGGTCATTTTGCCCAGGCAGAATGCAAGTCACCCGGATTAGGGCAATTTTTAGGTCAACTTGGTTTGGGTTTATGGGCAGGGTTTCCTCACCAAAATTGTGCCATTATGTGTCTAGTTTCTTGTCCAATTTTCGTTGCACCAATTGAACCTATACAACTCCATTTATGGCTCAAACAATACATTGGACTCAAAGGTCCAAATTTCCTTCATAAGAATCGACACTCCCAAATTCAATTCTCCCAACTCCACAAACTTCATTTGACATATTTGGCACTTATAATAGTCATTAAATCATCTCAACATCATCAAATTCCAAGCAATAATACAAAAACTAAGTTAGGTAAAAACCCTTACTTATAATTTCAATCTCAATCATACATCCATGCAATTTGATTTCTAATGCCTTAAACTTCATTAATAATCTTTACTAACTAAAATAAAATCATCAAAACCATCAAATTCATTTACTTCCTAGGGCTGCCACAAATTGAAACTTCAACATATTCTAAGTTTTCTTTTCTTTTCATGCCATTTCAGCTTAATCAAGCATGTTTTTCATGCTTAGGAAAGATAAAGGGTATGGTTAGTGCACTAACCTCTTTAACCACTCTCTTGGCATATTGAAACCTTAAAATTTTTTTCACTTTTTTCAAATTTCTTGGTAGCCAAACATTTCTCCTTGGTGTGGGTGTAGTTTTTAGTGAAGGTGGTTAGGGCTTTTAGGGTGAGAAGCATGAGGAATTGAAGCTAAAATGCAAGAAAATGGTCAAAGCCATTCTCCCATGGAGTTCGGCTGGTTTAAGGGAGAAGAAGGCAGATTTGTTTCTTTATTTTTGTCTCAATTTATCTTTTTTTATTAGTTTTATGTAAGCTTGTTGAATGGTGATTGGTGGATAGGTTCTTAATGACATCATATGATGTCATAATTAGGTATTTTCTTTCATTTTCTTTTCTTCTTTTCTCTACTCATTTTCAATTCAATTTTTAAAAATATTTATTCATATTTTAGATCATAATAATTATTTACGTAACTGGACAAGTCGGCAAAAAATCACCTCTGAAGGCAAAATGACCAAAATGCCCTCCGCTTGGCTTAATAGACCAAAATTATCTGTACCAATTGAAAAATTTTTCTAAACCTTTTCTTGGTATTATAATGCCATAAAAACCTCAATGAATCTTCTCTAGAGTCCCAAAAATTATTTTATAAATTTTCTCTCGGGTCGAGGGCTCCTAGTTGCAAAGACTGCAACTTCCCACTGGGTTACCCATCACTAGGGCACCGGCTCATTTAACTTAGTTGTATTTTATTTCTAAAATTTTTCCTAAATATTTCTTATTAATATTTTAGTTAATTATGGTTCCTCACTTTAGTTTAAATATTTTTCCAGACGTTCTAGTTGTCTAGACCGACACCGGTCACTGGAACAGTAGAATGTATGGAACGGAAACAGTGAGGGTGTTACAAATTGACCAAGTCTACTCATTTTCTGCTTGTTCGGATGGACTATAGTTTAGAAAAATTGGCCAAGTTGTACATTGATGAGATAGTAAGACTGCATGGAGTGCCAGTATCCATTATATCTGACAGAGATCCTAGGTTCACTTCTAGATTCTGGGGTAGTCTTCAGAGAGCTCTAGGAACTAGATTGAACTTCAGTATGGCATTCCACCCATAGATAGATGACCAGTCTGAGAGGGTAATTTAGATTTTGGAGAACATGCTACAGGCTTGTGTGATTGAGTTTGAGGGCAGTTGGGACACACACTTACCTTTGATTGTGTTTGCTTACAACAACAACTGCCAATCAAGCATTGGAATGCCTCCATATGAAGCTTTGTATGGCAAAAAATGTAGAACCCCGTTGTGTTGGGATGACGTGGGTGAAAGAAAAATGATTAGGCCAGAAATTGTTCAGCAGACTGAAGAGAAAATCAGATTAATCAGAGACTGACTCAAGGCTGCATCAGATCATCAGAAGTCTTATATTGATCTGAAGAGGCGAGATATTGAGTATGCAGTGGGTGACAAAGTGTTCCTCAAGGTTTCCTCTTGGAAGAAAATTATGAGATTCTGCAGAAAGGGGAAACTGAGTCCTCATTTCATCAGGCTGTATGAGGTTCTGGAGAGAGTGGGTCTATAACATCCTCCCCGTAGCAACTCCGTACATTCTACTGTTCCGGTGAGCGGTGTCGGTCCGGACAGCTAGAACGTCCGGAAAAATATTTAAACTAAAGTCAGGAACCATAAATAACTCAAATATTGACAAGAAAAATTTAGTAAAAATTTTAGAAATAAAATACAACCAAGTTAAACGAGTCGGTGCCCTAGCGAGGGTAAACCAGAGGGAAGTTGCGGTTCTCGCAACGAGGAGCCCTAGACCCAGGGAAAAATTCATAAAATAATTTTTGAGACTCCAGAGAAGGGTCATTGAGGTTCCTATGGCATTAGAATGCCAAGAAAATATTTAGAAAAATTTTTCAATCGGTACAGACAATTTTGACCCGTTAAGCCAAACGGAGGGCATTTTGGTCATTTCGCCTTCAGAGGTGATTTTTGGCCGACTTGTCCAGTTGGGTAAATAATTAATATGACATAAAATATGGATAAACATTACTAGAAATTAAATTGAAGATGAGTAGTGGAGGAAAGAAAAGAAAGTGAAGAAAAAGCTTATTTATGACATCATTGTGATGTCATTTAAAATTGCCAACCAATCACCATTAAGTAACCATTTGACTAACTAATAAAAGAGCTAAATAAAGACCAAGGAAGACCAAAAACCAGCTGCCTTCTCTTCAGCCAAAAACGTGAGTTTCTCTTCTTCCTCCCTCCATTGATGTTCAATCAAGCAAGCTTAATTTCCTACCTTGTTTCACCATAAAACCCTAACCCCACTTCATTAAAATTTTACCCTACACCTTAAAAAAGCTTTTGGCAGCCAAGAAGAGGAAAGAAAGAGAAGTTTGAGTTGGGAAAAAAACTGCCCTATTCAAGGTTAGTGCACTATATACCTAAAACTCTTTAATTTCATGAAATGGAACTTGAATTTAGTAAGAAAATGTAATTTAAATGAACAAAATTCATGTGTATGTGTACATGAGTTTTGGCTGCCCTAGTGAAGGAATAGGAAGGAGTGTTTTTGATGAGCTTGAAGTGAACTAGAATCATGTAGGAAGTTTATAAACATAAGAATAATAAGTTGGTATGCTAACTAAGGCATTTTGTAGAAAACCTAATGTGAAGCTAGGGTTTTGGGGAGTGAAAATTGACTTGGCTTAGGAAATTGTTAGAGCACATTTTAATGGTCAATTAGTGACCATCTTAGGTAATTTGACCATAAAATGGACTGAAAGATAGGATTGCAAAGTGAAGTTGCAGGCTGCCCTAGGACAAGAGAGAGGGACCAAAATTCACCCACTTGCACTGCCATAACTTGGGCTGTGTTGGTCCAATTGGTGTTTGGCCAATTGGACATGAAACTAGGCTTATAATGGCACATTTTTGCTGAAGAACCATGCCCAAAAGACCAAAGCAAGAGGACCAAAACTTGGCCCCAATCCGGATACCCTGCAAACAGCCCCTGCAGAAATGACCAAATGAACAGTAACTGTTCATTTGGCTATAACTCACTGTAGATATGGTCAATTGACCTGAAATTTTTACAGCAATAAGATAAGATATAGACAAAAAACTTTCATGAAGGACACCAATCTAAATTTTGCCATTAACCTAATCAAATCATTGAGCAAAGTGAAGTTTACTGTACTGAGATTTCCAGAATTTTCATTTGAGCAGTAATGTTTGGATGACTATAACTCTCTCTAGAAAACTCGGATTTAGGCGATTCTTGAACCGATGAAAACCTAAGGCATAGTAGAACATTTCATATGAAGAAAGTTAGGCCAAATTATGAACTTAACTTGATCAAATTACTGACCAAAGTTGGACCAAAATCTGCCAAAACCCAAAAGTGCAGCATGAACAGTGCACGTAAACAATAAACTTATTTTGGCCATAACTTGAGCTACAAAACTCCAAATGGAGTGATTCAAAAAAGGAAATTCAACTAGACAGAATAAGGAACAACTTTCATGTTTACCATTTCCTCAAATTCCCACTATAAAAATAACAAATGGAACAGTAAAGATAAAGCACCAAATCTGAAAATTTTGTTCAATTAGCATTAAACTTAGAAATGGTATTGGCAACCAATACCAACAAGTTTTAAATACAAAATGTGGTATGTTTGGGGTGTTAAAACCAATACACCTATTTTCTATCCAAAAGTCAACATTTTTGTTGACCAATGAGGTGAATAGTGACACCAAAACCAAAAATTGGCAATTTTGCCAAAATGACCTAAGCTTTGAGAAAGTGACCAAAACCAACAAGTTTTGAATACAAAATGTGGTATGTTGGGAGTACTAAAACCAATGTACCTATTGTTTATGCAAAAGTCAACATTTTAGTTGACTAATGAAATGAATAGTGACATGAAAACTTGAAATTCAAAAATTGTGAAACTTAAATGCCCTAGTAGGCCTAATGTGATTGGTTTGGATAGTTTGGCATGCCAATAGGGTATTGTTTTAGCAGTACTGCGAAAGGCTTTATGCCTATATTCATGACTTTATGCCCGTATTCATGGCTTTTATGCCCGTATTCATGGCTTTTATGCCCGATTATGTGATATCATGGCTTTTTAGCCATACTGACTGCATACATGGTTGACGTTCTGCGTCCCATGGTATGACGGCCCGAGGCACCGCGGTGTCCAGTGCCAACGACCCGTTATCCAGTCCAGTCGTCCAGTATAGGTTACTTGGGCTTGGAAAAGTATAACTGTGATTGAACTGATTATTAAAGAAAATACGAAAATTAAGTATCAAGAATGATTACAAAAATACAAAGAAGCTCAAGATCATGAAGAAAATAATTAACGAAATGCATGAAGAAGTTAATATCATAAAACATGATTAGCCCTCGACTAAACAATAAGTTAGTAATTATTCATTTCTTATGAACACAATAGCAAGGAAATTATTATTTTTATTTGCATATTATATTTTCTTGTATTATTTGCACCACTAAGCTTTATACTTAGCGCGTCACTTTTGCAACGCGTAGGTACTGAAGATTTGGACAGAGGGCCCAATAGACCACAGATTGGGTAAGGCCGTTCACAGTCTGCATAGTTTCCGTGTCACCTCACAGACTACAGTGCATTGGTAGGACACTAGGTCCCATTTTGTATTTTGAGATTTTTTGTGAATTTTGTAATTAAACTCTTATTTTATCATATGTATTTGAAACAAATGTAATATAATTTTGTATTAATGTAAGTACTTGTAATTTGTGATTATAAATCACATGTGAGAATTTATTTATGATTTGAGTCTAATGATGATGTGAAATGAATGAATGACAAATAGAGGAATTGTTAAGAAATTGCTATAAATTGATGTGATACAAAATGTGAATTGTACTTGATTATCACATGAGATGAATGATTGAGAAATGAATGGTGAAAAATATTGAGATTTTGATATTGGAGTTTGAGATGATTGAATATGATCATAGGAAGTGTTTTTCATAGGTTCCGAAGAACTGTTTTCTCCATTTTTAGCCGGTACTCCGCCGGATTTTCTATAAAATTTTTGGAACCTCAAATAAATTATAATTTCGATAAAAGGCTTAAATAAATTATATTTCACAAGTTATATTCAAAACTATGATAAAAATGAATTAAGATAAAATAGAGTGCTCCGGCACACTGAGTGGCATAACTTGCTCGGCTACACTGTAGTCGGGTAAGGGGTGTCACAAGGTCTTTTGGCATACCATTTGGCACAACCTCCAGAGTTGGAGAAGATACATAATGTCTTCCATGTATCGATGTTGAGGAGGCACATATCTGACCCATCTCATATATTACCAGTGGAAGAAATTGAAGTGAATCCAGACCTCACATATGAGGAAGAACTTATAGAGATTCTGGCTTATGAGGTGAAGCAGCTACGGAACAAGCAGATACCATTGGTAAAAGTGTTGTGGAACCATCATTCAGGCCAGGAGGTTACTTGGGAACGAGAGGAGGACATGAGGAGACAACACCTACAGCTGTTCAGAGACTGATACTAGGTAAAATTTCGAGACGAAATTTATTTTAAGAGGGAGAGAATTGTAACACCCCTATTTGCATAGCCTAGTACATTTTACTGTTCCGGTGACCGGTATCGGTTCGGACAATTAAGAGAATTAGAACCTCATCTGAGACACCTAGATAAGCCCTGAAGGAAAATAATTAGTGATTGCTAGTTTGTTAGTTATAAATAAGAAAAATAGAACAAAAAAGTTTAAATTAGCCAGCAGCCATAGCGATGGGTGACCTTCCCGGGAAGGGATTGCGAGGGCCATCGTAACCCGAATTCTGAAATGAAAAATGTGACATTGCGGTCCTTAGGACTATTGCGAACACAGTGGAAAAGAGAAAATCACAGAAAAGAATTGTTAAGCAGGTCAAATAATTAGGTCAGGGATCCGGAAGAAATATCGAATAACTTGCAAACCGGATTAAACCAGTGAGAGGCAATTTGGTCAATTCACCCCTAGAGCTGACTCTTGACCTAACTGTCCAATAAAATCGAAGAAACAAAAATTTTAGAATTGAGAATTAAATTAAAGAACTAATGGAAAAATAAATGAAAATAGAAAAAGAGAAAAGAAAAGTTATTACATCATGCTTACCTCATCTTTATGACATCATAAATAATTTGTAATTTTCCCTACATAATTGACCAAGTCAAAATCATTATTAAAGACTTAAAAATACATTAAAATTAAAAGAAGCAAAAAATTTCTTCATCTTCCTAAAATTGTGCCGTCCACTCTCATCTCTCACTCTCTCCATTTCTAAACCTCCATAGAAGCTTAAACTCAAGCTTTTGATCCCATCAATTAACCTTAAATTCCCCCAAAACTCTCCATTAAACTTTGTTAACTCAACTAGAAAAGAGGATTGAGGAAGAAAAGGAAGGAGAAAGGTGAAAGAAATTGGTGATTGAAAATCAAAGTTTGAGGTTAGTGAGCAAACTTCGATTCCTTTGTTTAATTTCTATGTTTTTGGTTCAAGTGACTTAGATTTTCACTTAAAAATCAAAAGGAAACACTTATTGGGGGATTAAGATGGAATTCGGCCAGCTTATGTTAGGGTTTGAAATTAATAATTTTGATGATATTGATTGGTTGTTTTGGTTGAATGAAGTATGTAGACATTGAATGTGCACTTCGATTTCATTAGATATTAAATTTATGTAATTAGGGTTCTTGGCATCTTAGAAAATTGGAAAAAATTTGTGGAATTGGTCAATTGATGTAATTGACCTTATTTGAGTTGAGAAATGGTCAATTGAGACCATTTGTGGGGTGTGTAAATTGATAGAACCAAGTTACAATTCGGATTGGTTAGTGTTCAAATTCTGGCAGCTTGACCTAGGTCCCTTTTAGGGACCAAAACTGAAAATTTACCAACTCAATTGGTGTGAGGTTAATTGGGAATGAAAATAGACACATAATGTACTATTTTTCATTTAGGAATCTTTCCCAGAAAATGATCATAACTTAGTGAACAATTAGGTCAAACTCGAATGCAGTGCACTGCCAATGTACCAAAATGACCAAATGAACAATGTTTGTTCATTTGGTCATAACTTGAGTTATACAAGTCTAAATGACCTGATTTTTGTGGCTTTGGAAAGGTATGACATATCACTACAACTTTCTTGAAGAACACCAACCCAAATTCTACCCATAACCCAGTCGTTTTGCCACCCAAATTTAGTGACCCAAAACTGCTAAAACCAAATTAGGTGCCCAAAAATTCTGGGTAGACCAATCCGGACAGCCCTGTTTAAATGGCCATAACTTGGGTTACAAAACTCCAAATAGAGTGATTCAAACAGGGAATTAAAGTTAAGACAATAAGGAATAAGTTTTATGAAGAACACTTTGCCAAATTCTAACAGCAACATGACCAATGGAACAGTACAAAACAGGACACCAAATTTGGAAATTTTGAAATTGTGCCTAAGAAACCTAAAAATCTAAGGAACAACTAAAACCAACAAAATTGGTAACCAAAATGTGGTATGTGGGTGAAATTGAAATCCCTATACCTATTAAGCATAAGAAAGTCAACAAATTGACTTGAATAGTATCATGAATAGTAACCCCGAAATGCAAATTTTAAAGAACATCAAGTTAAGCATATTAAAGCTAAAAAATAAATAGATTTGAATTTGTTTTTGGATTTATGATAAATTGTGATACACTATAAAATTGTGTGTTTTAGTTGAAAGGAATACCGGGAAAGAACTCGAGACGTCGAGTTAAGGCCTAGAGGCGACTCGCACAAGGTTTGTGCACAACATAAAATATTCTTTAAATTTCCTTTGCAAAGTGCACGAAATGAATTGTGATTTATTTATATTATTGAAATGTATATTATGCTATTGATCTAAATTGTTGAAAAATTAATTGCATGTGTGTTAATTTTTAGTAAATGTTTGGAAAATTATTGAGATAGTTTTGAAACTACAGTGTTATGACCATATATTTGAATGCCTCACTAGCATGACTAGTGGGGAGAATTAGTTTTGAATTTTGATTCCCTTTCTGGCTGAAGTGTTGAGGTGTGTGCCAGTAGAGGAAGAAATTGAATGGGTACCCATAGATTGAGCTAGCTAGCCTTGAGATTCCTCATAAGCCTCTGGCTATTGAGATGAACATTGCTCTGATGGCATGATATAACTGTGTGTTTTTATGAAATCTGTTTTGAGACTGTTTGGACTAAAAGTTTATAAATTATGTTTTCTATTCATTTTCAGTACCATATTTGAATAAATGTGATTGAATTATGCATAAAATGTTATTTTAGTATGTTGTGCACCACTGAGTCATAGTACTCAGCGATGGCTGTTCATTGCTATCGCAAGTAGAGAGACTGGTAGAGCAGCTGAGTGAGCTGCTGCAGAGTACTGAGCTACTTTTGGATATTTTATCGGGTATAATTTTATACCCTTATTGTATATGTTCATTTTGATGTAAATAACTGTATCTACCTTTGTAAATGGGTCTTAAGCAGATTGTATAGCTTTTGTAATAATATTATTTTGGACTTCCTGATGTAACTTTTGGACTGATGAATGTAAATTAAATTTTCTTTAATACAATGAGTATGACATTAATTATTACTAATTTTGGAAATAATTGAATTGAAATTTTGAGTTGTGAACTATTTATTTGAAATGTAGAGTTTGGGGAAAATTTGTGTTCATTGAGTTGAAATGGTGGTTGATTTTGGTTGAAGTGTTATATTGGAAGTGTTTTCAATAGGTAAAATTTTTCAGTTTTCTCAAATACAGCTAGCACTCTGCCGAAATTTTCCTAAAATTTGCGGAAAAATGGAAATGGACAGAAATTTTACATGACTTTTAAACCTTAATTAAATGTTTTAAATTCCTACCAAAAACGCTCACCATTTCCAAAAAGTAAGAAAATGGTTTTAAAATCCCTTGTAGTATATTTAATAGCTTATCGATAGGCGAAGTACAGTAATTCATTAGGTATACTATGGGATCATGTTATGCCTTACAGAGGGATAAGGTGTGACATGTTTGGCCACACTTCCTTCATGGAAGTTATTTCTCTATGTCTTATCTTTATTTTCCCTTTTGAATCATGCCAATTTGATTTTTAGAACTCAAGTTATGGTCAGATAACCATAATTGACTCATTTCCAGATTCTGGTTCCTTAACTAGGCAGCTTTTGGACTTAGAGTTTACCTAATTAATGGAACATGTTATAGTCACTTTTATGTCACACCCTAGCCCTCTGTAAGGCATAACATGATTCCGTAGTATACCTAATGAATTACCAACTTCGTCTACTGATAACTCATTAAATATACTACAAGGGATTTTAAAACTTTTCTTACTTCTTTTTACAGTGGTGAGCACTATTTACAGGTGTTAAAAAAATTTTTCCACTGAAGTGAAAAGGCTAACACATTTGAATTAGTAGTAATTTCTGTAAAAATTTTGGCAGAGTGCCCTTGTATTTTGAATAAAACAGTTCTTCAAAAACCTATAAAAAGCACTTCAAATATATTTCTCAATCTTAAACTCCAACATTTAATCAACACAATATGTTTCTCAACTCAAATCCACAATAATTTTTCAATATTTCCAAAAGCTGAGATAAAAGAAATATAGTACAAATTTTACAAGCCAAAATAATTCACAATTTATTTTACAACTTCAATGTACAATTTTAATTTACAATTGCTCAAAACCAAAAACACTATATACATACAATGAAAATACATTACAATACAAAATGCGGAATATGGTATACTCAATATACCCGATGATCTCTCACTGAAGCACTAGTAGCCTAGTCTGCTGCCCTGTCAGTCTGTCTACCTGCGATAAGCAATAAAAAGCTATTGCTGAGCCATTGTCTCAGTGGTGCACAATATTAACCAAATACAACTTTAAATCACAAATCATAAGTCATATAAATAGTGGATACTTAAATCCATAGTTAAATTCAAAGAAAATAAATGTCATAAAGAATTTAAATTCCATTTCACAATATCACAATAAATCTCAATAAATCAAAACATGGTTAAATTCAAAAGACAGTGAATGACAATAAGAATTTAAACTCCATTTCACAATATCACAATGAATATCCATAAATCACACACACAGCTTAATCATGTTCCAAAGTTCAATTCGTCCCAAAAGCCGATGGCTAATGAGGAATTCAATTTGTCCCAAAAGCCGATGGCTAATGAGGAATTCAATTCTTCCCAAAAGCCGATGGCTAATGAGGAATTCAATTCGTCCCAAAAGCCGATGGCTAATGAGGAATAACATAGCTAGCTAGCAAAAATATGAGTACTCATTCTATTCGTCCTCAACAGGCACACACTTCAACACTTCAGCCAGAGAGGGAATTCAATTCATCCCACTAGACAAGCTAGCGAGGAATTCAATCAATATACATGATAGCTGTTATTTCAAACCATTTACAATGCTTTTCAATCAATAAGTATCCATCAAATATCATTCAAACAATTTTTCACAATTTAAAACAATGATATACAAATAGTCATAATTTATTTCAATTGAAAAATTTAAAAGAAATAACTATTGTGCACAAACCTCTGATAAATGTCTCTTGGCTTTGACTTAGTGTTTCCTTCCCCTTCCCTAAGTCTTTGCTAACTGAGAAACACAATTTGAAGTGTTTCAGTACTCATTTAAACTGTCTCTAACGATAATGCTTAATAATTAATTCATTGAATTCTATTATTTCCTTAGTCAACCTAAGATGTCAACCCTCGATGCATTCTAGGTGAATTAGGTTTTAATGTTTTCAATATGTCACATTTGTAGCCTTTTAGTATTGGTACATGTTACCAAATTCATTTCCACGTATATTGCATTTTATTGCAATTTGTCGGATTCCGGTATACTAATTTGACCTAGCCGGATGACCTAGTTCCCTCGGTTTTCGGGTTTCGATCAAAACTACAAACTTGTAGATCTATGTCTTATTGCACGCGGAGCAAAATTTCAGGTCATTCTGAGTTATGTAGACCAAGTTATGGTCATTTTACTATTGCTGGTCAGAATGTACCAAAATGGTCATTTTAGGTCATTTTTAGGTCACTTTTGGTTAGGCTAGTTTTTGGACCCAAAATTGTGCAAGCTATTTGACTTGCTTATGGTCATTTCTGGGCTTTGGTGTCTTCATAAGACTTGTAGATATATGTCTTAACTATTCATGGTAAAAATTTCAAGTCAATTGGACCTGTTTTGAGTGAGTTATGGCCAAAATACTAACTACTTCCCAAATGGTAAATTTTCAGGCCTTAAATGCACTAATCCAGATTTGGTCATTTTTCAAGTTATCTTCCAAGCAGAATTTTGGTAAGCTTCCTTCATGAAAGTTGGCACATTTAGTGCCTAGTTTCACCTCCAAATTGGTCTTATACCAATTGGAGTCACACACTTAAGGTTCTAAGCCAAAATACACACTGCCCTGCAACACTCTCTTCATCACATACCAAGGACACATTAACACTTACCAAATCATTTCCCTCATGCCATTTCTGGTTTATACCATAACATAAACACATTTAGCAACTCATTTTTTGTCATTTTGGCAGCTTGTAACTGCACTCAATATGCACATTATAGTACAGAATTTACCAAGTCCAAATTACAAACAATTTAACCACATGACCTAGCTCATTTACATGTCCAAACTCACACCTTTATACATATGTACATGCTGCCATAACAAGCACCATAATTCAATAATATAATTCCATAAACCAAACCACAAAATAACATATCTTGACATACACTTCAAGTTTGCCGAATTGTACCTCTCTTTCAATTAACTTCCAAGCTTCCAAAATTAAGTGTACTTTCACATATACATTTAGTATACATTACCCAATTTATTCCTACACACATAAACACTTAATCAATACTTTAATCTACCATTTACATGCAAGGATAAACTGCTCTCATTGAAGTTTCATGGCTGCCAAAAATATATCTCTCCCTTAACTCATCAAACTTCAAAAATCTTTCCACAATTCAACTGCTCATAACATCCATACAAAGTTTAATGAAACAATAATAAAAAATATATACTTACCACTTTTGAAACTCTTCAAAACCTCACCAAAACTTGATTTTCTTGCTACCTATCTACTGCCTAAGTGGTGTAGAACAATTTTAGTGAAGGGAGCATTGAAGGATCATGGCTTGATCATGGGAAATGGGAGCTCATAGGTGGGGCGGCCATGGATGTTTTTCTTTGGGAGCATTTCGGCTAAATTTTGAGAGGGTTGAAGAAGATGAGCAATCTGTCCAAATGAAGGTTTAGTGGTCCACTTAGGTGAGGTGAGTGGAGCACTAAGTGAGATTTAATATTTGTTTAATCTTAAATTTCCAAATTCTCACATTAAGCTCCTATATTTTGCTATTTGAATTAGGTACCACCAATTTAATTTTTCATGACATTTTCCAAGTGTAATATCATGTATTTTTAATGGAAATTTAGGTCAAAAGACAACTCGGGGTGTCAAATTGTGACACCCCTTACCTGACTACAGTGTAGCCGAGCAAGCAATGCCACTCAGTGTGCCGGAGCACTCTATTTTATCTTAATTAATTTTTAACATAATTTTGAATATAACTTGTGAAATATAATTCAGTTTAAGCCATTTATCGAAATTATTATTTATTTGAGGTTCCGAAAATTTTAAAAAAAATCCGGCAGAATACCGGCTAAAAATGGAGAAAACCGTTCTTCGGAACCTATGAAAAACACTTTCTATATTCATATTCAATCATCTCAATTCCATTTATCAAAATCTCAACATCTTTCAACCATTCATTTCTCAATCATTCATCACATGTGATAATCATATATAAATTACAGATAAACATTCACTTTTCCATTTATAAACACAATTCTCATTATTTACATGAACATCAAATTACATTTCATAAGTTCATTTACACATGAGAAAATAAAATCAATTACAAAATACCAAAATGACACCTAGTGTGCTACCAATTCACTGCAGACGGTGAGGTGACATAAACACTATGCAGAACTGTGAACGGCCTTACCCAATTTGTGGTCTACTGGGCCCTCTGTACAAATCTTCAGTACCTACGCGTTGCAAAAGCGGCGCGCTAAGCATAAAGCTTAGTGGTGCCAATAATACAAGAAAATATAATATGCAAATAAAAGTCATAATTTCTTAGCCATTGTGTTCATAAGAACTGAATAATTACCAACTTAATGTTTAGTCGAGGGCTAATTACGTTTTATGATATTAACTTCTTCATGCATTTTGTTAATTATTTTCTTCATGATCTTGAGTTTTGTGACACCCCTTACCCGTCTACAGTGTAGCCGAGCAAGCTATGCCACACGGTGTACCGGCACACTCTATTTTACCTTGATTAATTTTTGTCAAAGTTTTGAATATAGTTTGTGAAATATAGTTCATTTATTGAAATTATAATTTATTTGAGGTTCCGAAAATTTTTAAAGGAAATCCGGCAGAGTACCGGCTAAAAATGGAGAAAACAGTTCTTCGGAACCTGTTAAAAACACTTCCAATGAATAAATTCATTCATTCTCAACTCTAATATCATCACAAAGCTCAATATCAAGATCTCTACATTTTTTTCAATTTCAGGTCTCAACAACCTTTTCATTTCTCAAACATCCATTTCTCAGGGTTCTCATATATAAACAACAATTAAATACTCAAATTATTTCCATACATAACCATAAATCTTTATTATTTACATGAACCTCAAAATACATTACATAAATCCCAAATACATATGAGAAAACAAATATTTAATTACAAAATGACAAAATGACATCTAATGTCCTACCAATGCAATCGCAGTGATGAGGTGACATGCATAATCGTGCGTAATCGCAGATGGACTCACCTACCGTGGTCTACTGGGCTCACGATCGGGATCTCCAGTACCTACGCTGCGTGGCAAGCAACGCACTAAGCAATAATGCTTAGTGGTGCAATAATATAATAGAAGAAAATAGCAAGAAAATGAATGTGTAAAGAATGTGTATGCTTTCTTTGTTTGGTATTGGTATATCCATTATTTCGTTAACGTTGTTCACTTTTATTCATTTGGTTGCCCCAAGTAAACCTACACTAGATGACTGGACTGGATAACGGGTAAACTGGCACTGGGTATCTAATACCTCAGGCCGTCACACCATCGGTCGCATATGCATCACCCGGCAGCAAAATAACTACCAAGTCAGAATAATCTCAGGCACAAGGCCAAGTCTCAATGTAAAGTCAGAATGGCTAAAAGCCATGAAATCACAAAATGGCATTTTTGCCATGTGCAGTACTGCTAACTGAACCCTATTGGCATGCCAAACTATCCAAACCAATCTTGTTAGGTATACTAGGGCATTTGAAACTTTTAAATTCTTCAATTTGTGAATTTCATGTTTTGGTGTTACTATTCACCTCATTGGTCAACAAAAATGTTGACTTTTGGATAGAAAATATGTACATTGACTTTGGCACTCCCAACATACCACATTTGGTGTTTAAAACTTGTTGGCATTAAGTGTTAATATCATTTCAAAGTGTAAACCCACACAAGCAGAATTTTCAGTTTTGGTGAGTCAACTTCACTGTTCCATTGGACACTGTTACTGTGGGAATTTGAAGAAATGTAAAACATGAAAGTTGTTCCTTATTTTGTCTAGTTGAATTTCTTTTTTTGAATCACTCCATTTGGAGTTTTTTAGCTCCAGATATGGTCCAAAAACCACAGCTGGCCGGATTCCCATTCTGCAGAAAATACCATATCTACAGTAACAGGAACAGTAACTTCCACTACCATTTGGGTTAGGTTCTGGCCATAATTTGGGGTAGGTTCCTTCATGAAAGTTGTTTTTCTATGTCTTAACTTGTTTCTGTAAAAATTTCAGGTCAATTGACCATATCTACAGTGAGTTATGGCCAAATGAACAGTTACTGTTCATTTGGTCAATTCTGCAGAACCAGTTGCAGGGTATCCGGATTGGGGCCAAGTTTTGGTCCTCTTGCTTTGGTCTTTTGGGCATGGTTTCTTCAGCAAAAATGTGCCATTATAAGCCTAATTTAATGTCCAATTGGCCAAACACCAATTGGACTAACACAGCCCAAGTTATGGCAGTGCAAATGGACTGAATTTTCAGTCCCTATGCTGCTGTCCTAGGGCAGCCTGCAACCTCACTTTGCAACCTCATTTTTCAGTCCATTTGTTAGTCAAATTACCTAAAATGGTCACTAATTGACCATTAAAAGGTTCTTTAACAATTGCATAGGCCAAGTTCACATTTTACTCCAAAAACCCTAATTCAAAGTCATGATTTCTACACTTTACCTTAGTTAGCTATTAATTCACCATTCTTATGTTTATAAACTTCAAACATGGTTTCTAATTCACTTTAAGCTCATAAAAAACACTTCATCCTATTCCATAGCTAGGGCTGCCGAAATTCACAAGCTCAAACACATAGGTTTATGTTCATTTAAACCACAATTCTCACTAAGTTTCAAGTCCCAAACCATGAAAATAAAGAGTTTAATGGATATAAGTGCACTAACCTCAAGTGGCAGAATTTTCCAAGCCCTTAAACCTCACTTTCTTTCTCCTTCTTGGCTGCCAAAAGCTTTAGCAAGGTGCTAGGGCAAATATTAGTGAAGGGTTTCTAGGGTTTTAGGGTGAATTGAAGAGGAAATTGAAGGTTTGGAGTGAACATCAATGGAGGGAGGAGTTGAGGAAGTTTCGGCTGGTTTTCTTGAAAGGGAGATGGCTGCTGCATTTTATCAATTTGGTCTTCTCTTATCTCTTTTAATAGTTAGTCAAATAATGGCTTAATTTTGATTGGTCATTGTTTTCTTAATGACATCACTATGATGTCATAAATACCTCTTTTCCTCATTTTCTTTTCTTTCCTCCACTACTCATTTTCAATTTAATTTCTAGTAATGTTTATTCATATTTTATGTTATATTAATTATTTACTCAACTGGACAAGTCGGCCAAAAATTACCTCGGAAGGCAAAATGACCAAAATGCCCTCCGTTTGGCTTAACGGGTCAAAATTGTCTGTACCGATTGAAAAATTTTTCTAGGTATTTTCTTGGCATTCTAATGCCATGGGAACCTCAATAACCCTTCTCTGGAGTCCCAAAAATTATTTTATAATTTTTCCCCCGGGTCTAAGGCTCCTCGTTGCGAGAACCGCAACTTCCCTCTGATTACCCATCGCTAGGGCACCGGCTCGTTTAACTTGGTTGTATTTTATTTCTAAAATTTTTACTAAATTTTTCTTATTAATATTGGAGTTAATTTTGGTTCCTGACTTTAATTTAAATATTTTTCCGGACATTCTAGCTGTCCGGACCGGCACCGGTCACCGGAACAGTAGGATGTACAGAATAGTTACCGGGAGGGTGTTACAAGTTTCTTTGTATTCTATCATAATCATTCCTGATATTTAATTTTCGTATTTTCTTTAACAATCAGTTCAATTACAGTTATACTTTTCCATGCCCAAGTAACCTATCTTCGACGATCGGATCGATAACGGGTCGTTGGCACCGACACCGCGTGCCTTCGCCGTCATACCATGGGACGCAGAACGTCAACCATGTATGCAGTCAGTATGGCTAAAAAGCCATGATATCACATAATCGGGCATAAAAGCCATGCATACGGGCATAAAAGCTATGAATACGGGCATAAAGCCATGAATACAGGCATAAAGCCTTTCACTGTACTGCTAAAACAATACCCTATTGGCATGCCAAACTATCCAAACCAATCTTGTTAGGTATACTAGGGCATTTCATACTTTAAAATTCTTCAATCTTTGAATTTTAACTTTTTGTGTCACTATTCATTTCATTGGTCAACAAGAAAGTTGACTTTTGCATAGAAAGTAGGTACATTGATTTTGGCACTTCAAACATACCACATTTATCATTTAAAACTTGTTGGAAGTGATCACCATTACCATTTCTAGGCTTAAACCAAGGGAAACAAAATTTTTAGTTTTTGAAGCTTAACTTTACTGTTCTATTAAGCACTGTTACAGTGGGAATTTGAGGAAATGGTAAACATGAAAGTTGTTCCTTATTTTGTCTAGTTGAATTTCTTTTTTTGAATCACTCCATTTGGAGTTTTGTAGCTCAAGTTATAGCCAAAATAAGTTTACTGTTCACGTGCAATCGCTCATACCGAGATTTTGGTCCGCAGATTTTTGGTCCAACTTTGGTCAGTAATTTGATCAAGTTAAGTTCATAATTTGATCTAACTTTCTTCATATGAAATGTTCTACCATACCTTAGGTTTCCATCGGTTCAAGAATCGCCTAAATCCGAGTTTTCTAGAGAGAGTTATAGTCATCCAAACATTACTGCTCAAATGAAAATTTTCAGAGTTGCAGGTTTGATAACTTAACTTTGCTCAATAATTTGAATGAGTTAATGGCATAATTTGGGGTAGATTTCTTCATGAAAGTTGTTTTTTTATATCTTATCTTGTTGCTGTAAAAGTTTCAGGTCAATTGACCATATCTACAGTGAGTTATGGCCAAATGAACAGTTACTATTCATTTGGTCATTTCTGCAGGTGCTGTTGCAGAGTATCCGGATTGGGGCCAACTTTTGGTCCTCTTGCTTTGGTCTTTTGGGCATGGTTTCTTCAGAAAAAATGTGCCATTATAAGCCTAGTTTCATTTTCAATTGGCCAAACACCAATTGGACCTACACAGCCAAAGTTATGGCTGTGCAAGTGGACTGAAATCTCAGTCACCATGCTGCTGTCTTTAGGCAGCCTACACATTCACTTTGCCATGCATTAACTCACTTCAAATTATGATTAACTTGCCTTAAATGGTCACTAATTGACCACTAGAATGTCCATTAATCAATTCATAAACCAAGTCCAATTCTTCACTCCCAAAACCCTAATTTCAAATTTCAAAACTTAATCATTAAATTCCTATCACTTCTCATGCATATAACCTCATCAATCATCATCACTAATCATGTATATATGCAGGAATTCATCAAACCCCATAAGGTTCCCAAGGTTGCTGAATTAGGGATGTTTAATTCCTAAACTAATTCTTTCAATTTCTTGAATTTCCCACTTAATTTGGCATGCATACTACACCTAAAATTGAAAGAAAAGGTTTTAGTGCACTAACCTTTAAATGGCACTTTTTTCCCAAGTTTAATCTTCACTTTTCTTGTACTCTCTTGGCTCCCAAACACTTCCTCTAGGTCCAAGGATTCATTTTAGTGTTGGGGTCTTGAGGAAATATGGTGAGGAAGCATGAGAATGAAAGCTTGCAAAGAATGGCTATGGTGGAAACCCTATCTTCTCTCTCTCTACGTTTTGGCTTGTTTTGGGCAAGTTGATGGCTGCTGTATTTTTTGTTAATTTGGTCTTCATTTAGTCTCTTTTATTAGTTAATAATATGGTTGTTTAATTATAATTGGTGGAGACTTTCAAATGACATCATCATGATGTCATATTTGGCATTTTTATGGATTTTTCTTTTCTTTTCATCACTACTCAATTTCAATTTAATTTTTAGTAATGTTTCTTCATATTTTATGTCATATTAATTATTTACTTAACTGGACAAGTTGGCCAAAAATCATCTCTGAAGGCAAAATGACCAAAATGCCCTCCGTTTGGCTTAACGGGTCAAAATTGTCTGTACCGATTGAAAAATTTTTCTAAATATTTTCTTGGCATTCTAATGCCATAGGAACCTCAATGACCCTTCTCTGGAGTCCCAAAAATTATTTTATGAATTTTTCCCCGGGTCTAGGGCTCCTAGTTGCGAGAACCGCAACTTACCTCTGGTTACCCGTCGCTTGGGCACCGGCTCATTTGACTTGGTTGTATTTTATTTCTAAAATTTTTACTAAATTTTTCTTATGAATATTTGAGTTAATTATGGTTCCTGACTTTAGTTTAAATATTTTTCCGGATGTTCTAGCTGTCTGGACCGACACCGGTGAAGGAACGGAAGCGTGAAAAACACAAGATTATACCATTGAATTCAAAAATTTCACCTAGGGTCACATGCACCATGCAAGATTATTTTTTATCTATTTGATTTCAATGATAAACAACATATTAAAACTCTTTTAATATGTTTTTGGATTTGTATTTGCCATTTAAGATTTTAAAATTAATCAGATTAATTTTAGAACCCTAGATTAAATCAAGAACGATTACACTAACCTCTTGATGTCTTTGCGATGTCTGCGCCTTTGAGATTCGTCTTCAGGACACCAGATGTTGTCCCTCTAGCTTGTCCACACCAAGAACACCTATGGCAGCCCTTGAATAGCTTCTAAAGCTTTTTCTATTAATTAGAAAATCAAGTTCTGCCTTTTAAGAGATTAAAGATGCAAACAGGACACTAGAAACAATTTCTAGTGTTCTTAATTCAAGAGATTGATGGCTAATCTCTTTGAATTGATGAGAGATGAAGAGAAATAGCTGGAGAGGCTCAAAGTGGCGTGACATATGAGAGGAGAGGCTGCTGGTTATGTTTTCTTTTCATAACCCCACTTAAATAGCTAGGTTAACACATTAAACCCTAGCCACATGTCACCTTTTGATTAGCTCTAGGTTTAAGTGACCCAATCACATTGTGCCAAGTGTCAAACCTATATTTAATATTGATTTTAATCATCTTACATGATTAAAAATATTTGGCAAGCTTATGTGTTATGCCATGTGTCACCATCTCATGGTGCCACGTGTCACACTGCAAAATGACCAAAATGCCCCTGTGTCTTAATTTTGAGTTCTCAACCCAAAATAATTATTTTCTTCTTCTAATTAATTTATATCAAATATAAATTAATTAATTAATCTCTATTAATTAATTTCTCATCAATTAAATTCATATTTAAACACTTTAAATATAAATTTAATTTATACTACACATCCAATAATCTAGATTTGGTTTCAAGTCATGCTAGTGACTTTGCAATTTTATTGCAAACCAAATCTATTTAATTAATCAATTAAACTCTTTAATTAATTAATTAAATCATATTTAAATAGGTGATAACTTGTGTATGTGTGTGACTTACTAGGCTCATCACTAATTGGCAATGAGACATGATATCAACTCTTAATATCATCAGAACTCTTTCTTACCATAAATTATTTCTATAAATCATTTTATGAACCTCATAGACCATGGTTAACACCTAGCATAGCATGCCATGGCCACCCAATTAGTAATAAGATTTACCTTAAATGAACCTATAATCATATGTTACCATGCACTAGAATCTCTCTGTTATAAAATCCCAACTCACGCCGAGTCATGGTTTATGTCAAACTCCATTTGCTATGAATATTATGTTCTCTTTTAATTCCAGTTGATTAAAAGATTTTTCTCATCGTAAACTCTTTTACTAATAAATCTATCTGTCCTGGCCAGGAACTTGAAACATCAAGAACAATTAAATGAACATAGGATTTTATCTCTATTTACTTAGAGGAACAGATTCCTTCTTGATCAACACCTACCTCCATATATAACTAGCAAGAGCCAACACATGCCCATATACCCATACATAGTACAAGTATGAAAGCAGTATCAAACTCAAACTACCTATATACAAGATAACTGTGCTATCTCAGGTCTAAAGATTATATGCACTGATATGATTTATGACAAAACATTGACAAGAGTAAACTCCATGTGCTTGTCATAAGTGTCACTGGTTCGGCCTACTTATCATTTATAAGTGCCTATCATGTTTGTTATATGGCATGAGACTCACCATTCCATCTTATTTATATCTCATATAAATAACTTGGGAACAAACATGAATACAATCTTTCTGGATAAGTCATGTCCTTATTATGAAGTATCCTCGATTGTGAACCTATTTATGATACTTTGTGCTAGAAATATTGTCACTCATATTCTTAACAACTTAAGAATAATATTTCTAACAAAATATCAATGGACCTTTTCTATTACACATAAATATATTATGTAAACGGAAAAGTGGAAATGCCTTTTATTATTAAAAATATGTACAAGATACATACTAAATGATATGCTCTAGGGCATACTACTAACAACCGGTCACCGGAACAGTAGAATGTACGGAGTTGCTACCGGGAGGGTGTTACAACTCTTCCCCTCTAATTTAAATTTCGTCCTCGAAATTTACCCAATGTAAATAGCCAAGGAGCTAATACCTCTTTATTTCTTCACCTTTCCGTGTTATCCTACTTCACTTTCTCCTTAGTCTTAATCCTATCCTCAAACAATTATGTATTCATCCTTTTTCATCTTAAATACAGTCTCCTTCTCATCTCTATTCGCTATCTCATTGTCTCTTCACTCTCTTATTCCATACCTTAACCAAAAATAAACAGGAAATACAGATCTGCAATAGTGTCATCTCGACTCTTATGAATGCAATGCATGATATGCAGTCTATCTAGGTCCAGAAACGCCTAAACCGCGCTCTGATACCACTAAATGTGACACCCCTTACCCGACTACAGTGTAGCCGAACAAGCAATGCCTCTCAGTGTGCCGGAGCACTCTATTTTATCTTAATTAATTTTTATCATAATTTTGAATATAACTTGTGAAATATAATTCATTTTAAGCCATTTATCGAAATTATTATTTATTTGAGGTTCCGAAAATTTAAAAAAAAATCCGGCAGAATACCGGCTAAAAATGGAGAAAACCGTTCTTCGGAACCTGTGAAAAACACTTTCTATATTCATATTCAATCATCTCTATTCCATTTATCAAAATCTCAACATTTTTTAACCATTCATTTCTCAATCATTCATCACATGTGATAATCATATATAAATTACAGATAAACATTCACTTTTCCATTTATAAACACAATTCTCATTATTTACATGAACATCAAATTACATTTCATATGTTCATTTACACATGAGAAAATAAAATCAATTACAAAATACCAAAATGACACCTAGTGTCCTACCAATTCACTGCAGACGGTGAGGTGACATAGACACTATGCAGAACTGTGAACGGCCTTATCCAATCTGTGGTCTACTGGGCCCTCTGTCCAAATCTTCAGTACCTACGCGTTGCAAAAGCGACGCGCTAAGCATAAAGCTTAGTGGTGCCAATAATACAAGAAAATATAATATGCAAATAAAAATCATAATTTCTTAGCCATTGTGTTCATAAGAACTGAATAATTACCAACTTAATGTTTAGTCGAGGGCTAATTACGTTTTATGATATTAACTTCTTCATGCATTTTGTTAATTATTTTCTTCATGATCTTGAGTTTCTTTGTATTCTATCATAATCATTCCTGATATTTAATTTTCGTATTTTCTTTAACAATCAGTTCAATTACAGTTATACTTTTCCATGCCCAAGTAACCTATACTGGACGACTGGACTGGATAACGGGTCGTTGGCACTGGACACCGCGGTGCCTCGGGCCGTCAAACCATGGGACGCAGAACGTCAACCATGTATGCAGTCAGTATAGCTAAAAAGCCATGATATCACATAATCGGGCATAAAAGCCATGCATACGGGCATAAAAGCCATGAATACGGGCATAAAACCATGAATACAGGCATAAAGCCTTTCGCAGTACTGCTAAAACAATACCCTATTGGCATGCCAAACTATCCAAACCAATCTTGTTAGGTATACTAGGGCATTTCATACTTTAAAATTCTTCAATCTTTGAATTTTAACTTTTGGTGTCACTATTCATTTCATTGGTCAACAAGAAAGTTGACTTTTGCATAGAAAGTAGGTACATTGATTTTGGCACTTCAAACATACCACATTTATCATTTAAAACTTGTTGGAAGTGATCACCATTACCATTTCTAGGCTTAAACCAAGGGAAACAAAATTTTCAGTTTTTGAAGCTTAACTTTACTGTTCCATTAAGCACTGTTACAGTGGGAATTTGAGGAAATGGTAAACATGAAAGTTGTTCCTCATTTTGTCTAGTTGAATTTCGTTTTTTGAATCACTCCATTTGGAGTTTTGTAGCTCAAGTTATAGCCAAAATAGGTTTACTGTTCACGTGCACTGTTCATGCTGAGATTTTGGGTCTGGCAGATTTTTGGTCCAACTTTGGTCAGTAATTTGATCAAGTTAAGTTCATAATTTGGTCTAACTTTCTTCATATGAAATGTTCTACCATACCTTAGGTTTCCATCGGTTCAAGAATCACCTAAATCCGAGTTTTCTAGAGAGAGTTATAGTCATCCAAACATTACTGCTCAAATGAAAATCTTCAGAGTTGCAGGTTTGATAACTTAACTTTGCTCAATAATTTGAATGAGTTAATGGCATAATTTGGGGTAGGTTTCTTCATGAAAGTTGTTTGTTTATATCTTATCTTGTTGCTGTAAAAATTTCAGGTCAATTGACCATATCTACAGTGAGTTATGGCCAAATGAACAGTTACTATTCATTTGGTCATTTCTGCAGGTGCTGTTGCAGGGTATCCAGATTGGGGCCAACTTTTGGTCCTCTTGCTTTGGTCTTTTGGGCATGGTTTCTTCAGCAAAAATGTGCCATTGTAAGCCTAGTTTCATTTTCAATTGGCCAAACACCAATTGGACCTACACAGCCAAAGTTATGGCTGTGCAAGTGGACTGAAATCTCAGTCACCATGCTACTGTCTTTAGGCAGCCTACACATTCACTTTGCCATGCATTAACTCACTTCAAATTATGATTAACTTGCCTTAAATGGTCACTAATTGACCACTAGAATGTCCATTAATCAATTCATAAACCAAGTCCAATTCTTCACTCCCAAAACCCTAATTTCAAATTTCAAAACTTAATCAATTAAATTCCTATCACTTCTCATGCATATAACCTCATCAATCATCATCACTAATCATGTCTATATGCAGGAATTCATCAAACCCCATAAGGTTCCCAAAGTTGCTGAATTAGGAATGTTTAATTCCTAAACTAATTCTTTCAATTTCTTGAATTTCCCACTTAATTTGGCATGCATACTACACCTAAAATTAAAAGAAAAGGTTTTAGTGCACTAACCTTTAAATGGCACTTTTTTACCAAGTTTAATCTTCACTTTTCTTGTACTCTCTTGGCTGCCAAACACTTCCTCTAGGTCCAAGGATTCATTTTAGTGTTGGGGTCTTGAGGAAATATGGTGAGGAAGCATGAGAATGAAAGCTTGCAAAGAATGGCTATGGTGGAAACCCTATCTTCTCTCTCTCTACGTTTTGGCTGGTTTTGGAGAAGGAGATGGCTGCTGTATTTTTGGTTAATTTGGTCTTCATTTAGTCTCTTTTATTAGTTAATAATATGGTTGTTTAATTATAATTGGTGGAGACTTTCAAATGACATCATCATGATGTCATATTTGGCATTTTTATGGATTTTTCTTTTCTTTTCATCACTACTCAATTTCAATTTAATTTTTAGTAATGTTTCTTCATATTTTATGTCATATTAATTATTTACTTAACTGGACAAGTCGGCCAAAAATCACCTCTGAAGGCGAAATGACCAAAATGCCCTCCGTTTGGCTTAACGGGTCAAAATTGTCTGTACCGATTGAAAAATTTTTCTAAATATTTTCTTGGCATTCTAATGCCATAGGAACCTCAATGACCCTTCTCTGGAGTCCCAAAAATTATTTTATGAATTTTTCCCCGGGTCTAGGGCTCTTAGTTGCGAGAATCGCAACTTACCTCTGGTTACCCATCGCTTGGGCACCGGCTCATTTGACTTGGTTGTATTTTATTTCTAAAATTTTTACTAAATTTTTCTTTTGAATATTTGAGTTAATTATGGTTCTTGACTTTAGTTTAAATATTTTTCCGGACGTTCTAGCTGTCCGGACCGACACCGGTCACCGGAACAGTAGAATGTATGGAGTTGCTACCGGGAGGGTGTTACACAAATGACCACAATGCCCCTGTTAGGGTTGCATTCCCAATTTTTCGGTAATACTGAGTTTTGTCATTTTCTCGATTTCTCACTTTTCTTTGTACTAATTAATTAATTTTTATTTGATATTTCTAATGGTATTTATACTTCAATAGACATTTATTTATGTCCTAAAAAAATTTTTCAGGGTTCCCCTCGGTCCAAGGCTAGTCAACGGTCCACGCCGTAACTTCCCGGTGCGGTCACCCATCGCTAGGGTTCTCAGCTCGTTTAACTTGGTTACATTTCATTACTGTTATTTTTCCTTTGTTTTTCTTGTATTTTCTCTTCTTGTATTTCATTATTTTATGTCTCTTCATCAATATTTAAATGTAGTTCTAGGCATCCTAGCTGTCCGGACAACATTGGTCATAGGAACAGTAGAACGCACTACCGAACATAGGGGTGTTACATTTTAGGCATGGTGGTCTTCATAGAAATTGTTGTCCTATGTCTTATGATCATTGAGAAATTTTTATCACAATTTTTCAAGTTTTTTGGAATTATTTATGGCTAATTAACTGACCTGGACTCATGTACCCTGTGCCAACAGGTGTTCAATTTAGGTTAGTGATTGTAGGTCACTTTTTGAGGTTCTTACAGGCATAATTTGAGGAAGGTTTCTGAAACAAAGTTGGATCCCAGTTTCTTAGGTATCTAGAAAGGTATAGATCATCCCAATTGGATTTTTCTAGTGAAAGATATGACTAAAAGAATGTTCTAGGGTCAAATGAAGTTTGGCCAGATTCTAGGTTTTGATGCAGTGACTTGTTCTAACTATTTGACCTAGTTCTCTTGATTTCTGGGTTTTGGTCAAAATACCAATTTTATAGGTCTATGTCTTTTCTACATTTTGCCACTGGTTTCATTACATTTGAGTTCTTGTAGACCAAGTTATGGCCATTTTTCCAAAACTGTTCGGGTAAATTTATGTCTACCAGTTTCTGGACAACCTAATTATGGGCAGTTTTGTGACCCAAATTGGGCCAGCAATTTGGTTTAGTTTTTGGCATTTCTGGATTCAGTGGTCTTCATGAAAATTGTAGCCCTATATCTAATATTTCCAATGGTATCAAATTTAGGTCATTTGGATTAGTATAGAGGGAGTTATGACCTAATAAATATGCACTGTTCATTTGGTCATTTTCTGGGTTTTGTGCAGGGTCACCCAAATTTGGGCAGAAAATTGGTTAGGATTTTGATGAATTTTGGGCATGGTGTCTTCATGAAAAATGGGCTATTTTGGGTCTAGTTTCACTTTCAATTAGCCTCACACCAATTGCAGTCACATAATTTCAGTTATGGTTCATCAAACACACTGGACTCATTGAGTCCCAACCTGCAGAAAATGGCACTCCCAAATATTCAATCTCCTTCAACTTCCTTACTTCAATTTGCATACATAGTATTTCTATAAGCAACAATCTCATCTCAATTGGGTCAATCTCAACAATTACACAAAATCCTCAAATCATGTACACAAACCCTAATTTCAAAGTTCCAATTTGCACAAACACAACACATTCAACTCCTAATCATATCAACTAATCAAACAATCCTCATGGAACCCATTTTCATCATTTAAAAGCATCAAATCCCAAGGGTTCCATGGCTGCCAAAATTAGGGTATTTAATTTTCTTATCATTTGTTTTCATTTTCATGTGAGACTCACTCATCTTATCATTCTTACAAGATTTAAAGAAGAGGGCTAAGGGAGTGGTATCTTGCACTTACCTCTTGTGACCCAACTTCAAACTTTCCAAAACTTCAACTTTCTTGCTTCTTATAGGTATCTAAAGCTTCCTTATGGAGTGGGGAGGATTTTTAGTGAAGAGGGCTAAGGGTTTTGATGGGTAAATGAAGAGGAACTAAAGCTCAAAGCTTGACAAAAATGGTGGAAGGAGGGAAGAACATGGAGTCGGCCAAAAGAGGGAGAGAGAAGAAGTGGAGTGGAGAAGAAGATGGGTGGGTGGCTTTTGTCTCTTGTGGCTATTTATATATATATATATATATATATATATATATATATATATATATATATATATATATATATATATATATTTATGGTACTTTAATTTTTTAAATTATCATAAACCCATTTCTTTTCTTTTCTTTTCTTTTTCTTTTCTCTTCTTCTTCTTTCTAATTCAACTCATAAATTTTTAACTTATGTTAATTATTTCATTCTCTCAATTTTATTTTTACATTTAGGTCAAAATTTATCTCTGGGGGTGAAATGACCAAAATGCCCTTAGTGGTGCTCATCGGGTTATTATTATTATTTTTGTACCAATTAAAAAATTCTCTAAATTTTATTTTATTTTCTTTAAATTTTTCCTATATTTTCTTAACATTTATTCCATCAATTTATGTCTCCTCACTATAGTTTAAGTCTAGTTCTAGACATTCTGACTGTCCAAATAGATATTAGTCGTCAGAACAGTGGAATGTACGAACTACCTATTGTGAGGGCATTACAATTCTTCCCCTCTAAATAGAAATTTCATCCTTGAAATTTACATGATGTGAAGAGCTGAGGGAACTGCTGCCTCATCATTTGCTCGCTCTCCCATGTCGCTTCTTCTGTGTTGTGGTGTCTCCATAAGACTTTCACTAGTGAGATCCTTTTGTTTATGAGTTCTTTCACTTCCCGTGCTAAGATTCTGACTAGTTCTTCTTCATATGTCAAATCAAGTTGCACAATTATTTCCTCTGCTGAAATGACATGTGAAGGATCTGATCTGTATCTCCTGAGCATCGACACATGGAATACATTATGAATCTTGTCCAGCTCTGGTGGTAAAGCTAGCCTGTAGGCTACTAGGCCCACACGTTCAATGACATTGTATGGACTAATAAACCTAGGGCTTAACTTACCATTTTTACCAAATCTTAGCACTTTCTTCCAAGGTGATACCTTGAAAAACACCTTATTGCCTACCTTATACTCTATATCCTTTCTCCTCAGGTCAGCATATGACTTCTGTCTGTCTGAGGTGGCTTTCATATTGTCTCTGATGAGTTTCACTTTTTTCTCAGTCTGTCTCACCAAGTCTGGGCCCACTACTTTCTCTTCCCCCATTTCTGTCCAATATAAGGGAGTCTTGCATCTCCTCCCATACAATGCTTCATATGGAGCCACTTTTATGTTGGCTTGGTAGCTATTATTTTAAGCAAACTCTACCAAAGGAAGATACTTCTCCCAACTTCCCTCAAAATCAATGATGTAACTTCTTAACATATCCTCCAATACCTATCATATCATATCATTCATGTCATTAGTGTCAGGTCATTATTATCATTCCTTTAACAATTACAGCAATTCATTAAGTTTTAAGGGTTACCTGAATCACTCTTTCTGACTATCCATCCGTCTATGGATGAAAAGCCGTACTAAAATGCAGTTGAGTGCTTAAAGACTCCTATAGCCTCTTCCAAAACCTCGAAGTAAATCTCGAGTCTCGGTCAGATATGATTGATGTTGGCACTCCATGTAGCCGGATTATCTCATCTATGTAAATATCTGCTAACCTCTCTAGTGAGTAGTCGGCTCTAACTGGTAGGAAGTGAGCTAACTTGGTCAATCTATCCACAATCATCCATACATTATCATGCTTCCTCTGTGTCAATGGTAGCCCAATGACAAAATCCATGGTGATGCGGTCTCATTTCCACTCTGGTATGGATATAGGTTGCAACAACCTTGATGAAACCTGATGCTCAGCCTTAACTTGCTATGTCAAACATTTGATCACAAAATCACCAATCTCTTTGTTCATTCCAGGCCACCAATAATGTGTTTTCAGGTCTTGGTACATCTTAGTACTTCCTGGGTGCATAGCATGGAAGCTACTGTGCACCTCTTTCAAGATATTCTTCTTCAGTTCCTCATCTCTTGGTACATATATTCTGCCTTTATAATACAAGCACCCATCTCCTTTCAACTCATAATCAGTCTCCTTCTCCTCTAAAGTTATGCCCATAATAGTTAGTAACTTTTCATCCCTTAGCTGTGCTTCTTGTATTTGCTGTAACAAGCTTGGCTTTACAAGCAACTCAGCCAAAAATACCCCATCCTATGCTAAAGACAACCAAGCATTCAGTGCTTTTAAAGCCATCATGGACTTCCTAATTAGTGCATCTGCCACTACATTTGCCTTCCCAGGATGGTAGTCGATCACACAGTCATAATCTTTAAGGAATTCAATCCATCTCCTCTGTCTCAGATTGAGTTCCTTCTGGGTTGGCAAATACTTAAGACTCTTGTGATTCGTATATATGTAACATTTCTCACCATATAGGTAATGCCTCCATATCTTCAATGCAAATATTATTGCCGCCAATTCCAGATCATGAGTTGGGTAGTTCTTTTCATGTGGCCTTAGCTATCTAGAAGCATAGGCAACTACTTTCCCATCCTGCATCAGAACACACCTAAGCCCATTCTGAGAGGCATCACTGTAGATCACATAGTCTTTCTCTGAATCTGGATGTGTCAACACTGGAGCTTCTATAAGCATAGCCTTCAGCTTCCCGAAACTGGTTTGACATTTATCATTCCAGTCAAACTTTGCATTCTTATGTAGCAGCTTAGTCAGTGGGGCTGCTATAAGGGAGAATCCCTTCACAAATCTCCTGTAGTATCCAGCTAACCCCAAAAAGCTTCTGACCTCTGTTACATTTTTGGGAGGCTTCCATTCAACTATCGCTTCAATCTTCTTGGGATCTACCCTAATTCCATCTGCTGATACAATGTGTCTAAGGAAGAACATCTCATCCAACCAGAAGTCACACTTGGACAACTTGGAATACAACTGCTTTTCCCATAGTGTCTATAGTACTACTCTCAGGTGTTCATCATGCTCCTCCCGGTTCTTAGAATACACCAAGATATCATCTATAAAGACCACGATGAACCAATCTAAATAAGGATGAAAGATACGATTCATTAGGTCTATGAAAGTTCCTGGTGCATTTATAAGCCCAAATGGCATCATTAGAAACTATAGTGTCCATATCGAGTCCTGAAAGCAGTTTTGGGAATATCTGTCTCCTTCACTCTCAATTGGTGATAGCCTGATCTGAGATCTATCTCGGAGAATACTCCAGCTCCCCTCAACTGATCAAATAGGTCATCTACCAGAGGTAAAGGATATTAATTTTTCACAGTCACCTTATTTAGCTACCGGTAGTCTATACATAGTCGAAGTGTACCATCTTTCTTCTTCACAAATAGCACTGGTGCTCCCCAGGGTGACACACTAGGGCATATGAAACCCTTATCCAGTAGCTCCTATAACTGAACTTTTAACTCTCTCAATTTAGTAGGTGCCATTCTATATGGAGCAATGGAGATTGGTGCAGTACCCAGCATAACCTCTATAGGAAACACCACTTTTCTATCAGGTGGCAAACTCGGTAACTCTTTCGGAAATACATCCTGAAATTCATATACTGTGGGAATCTCCTATAATCTTGGGATAGTCTTCCTGGTGTCAACCACATATGCTAAGAAAGCCTAACAGCCCTTTCTTATCATTCTTCTGGCTGCTGTGGCTGATATGATGGTAGAAAGACAACCCGTTCCTTCACCCACAACTGTAATCTCATCCCCTTCTGCTATTTGTAGTGACATTCTCTTTAGCCAACAATCTACCATCGCCTGATGACGTGATAACCAATCCATTCCCAATATCACATCAAACTCATGGAATGGTAGCTCAATTTAGTTAGCTGGAAACTCATAACCCTGTATCCTCAGAGGACAACCCTTGTAGACCTTTTTCACCATGACACTATGGCCTAAAAGGTTTGTGACTTGTATGTCCTCCTCTAACTCCTCTACCTGTACCCCTCTATTAACAGGTGGTGTAATGCACACATAAGAATGTGTGGAACCAGGATATATTAATGCACATACAGATAGATCATAAAGTGAGAAAGTAACCCTTATGACATCAGTTGGCTCTGACTCATCTCGAGCTCTCGTAGCATAGGCACGGGGTGCTACTCTAGTCTCCTGCCTTTGAACTATCTCTACAGTAGGCCTCTGTGATGTACCAGCTGTATCAGGCTTCGCAGGTCTTCTACCTATCACACCTTGCCTTTCCGTAAGGCATAACATGCTCCCAAAGTACACCTAATGAATTACCGTACATCGCCTACCGGTAACCCATTAAATATACTACAAAGGATTTTAAAACAATTTCTGATTATTTATAATGGTGGAACATTGCATATTTATTAAAAAGCCTTTATTTGAAATTTTGGTCATGGATCAAATCCTCGATAAAAATCTGGTATTACGAATTTTTTTAAAATTTCGGCAGAGTACCGGCTGTATTTTGAGAAAACAGTTCTTCAAAACCTGAAAAAAAAAAAAAAAACACTTCCAATATGTTTTCTCAACCACAACTCCAATAAACTCAATTTCATCTCCCAAATCAACGCAATTAACTCAATCCAATTTTTCAAGCCATACATAGCATAGAGAAAACCATACATGGATTTCAAAACTTAGGAAGAAATTTGGATATTACATTCATTACAAAACTCAGAAATAAATTTGAATATTACAATACTTTGCATTTTAATTACATACCCAAAATAATATTATAAAAGTTCTCATACAACTGCTTAAATAAATTACATACATATAATTACATGCATACATCAAAATCTATGTACAAGGGTATAACTATGATATACCCGGAGCTAATCTGAATGTGTCTTCAAGGCGTAGCTATAGGAAATCTCACTCGGCTGCTCTATCTGTAACACCCCTATTTGCATAGCCTGGTATATTTCACTGTTTCGGTGACCGAAATCGGTCCGGACAATTAAGGGGATTAGAACCATACTTAAGACAACTAGATAAACCATAAACACAAATAATTACTAATGTCCAATTAGTTAAGTATAAACAAGAAAAACTGAACATAAGAAGTTAAACGAGCTGAGAGTCACAGCGATGGGTGACCTTCTCGGGAACGACTGCGAAGTCGATTTAAACTCAAATTTTGAACCGTAAAATGTGACGTCGCGGTCCTTAGGACCCTTATAAACACAGTGGAAAAGAGAAAATCATGAAAAAGAACTGTTAAGCCAGTCAAATAATTAGGTCAAGGAGCCGGAAGAAATACTGAATTATTTGTAAACCGGGATGAACCGGCGAGGGGCAATTTGGTCAATTGATCCCGAGAGCTGACTCCTAACTTAACTGTCAAATAAAATCGGAGAAAAGAAAATTTTAGAATCGAAAATTAAATTAAAGAACTAATAGAAAAGAAAAAAAAAGAAAATGGAAAAGTAAAAAGGTGATGGCATCATGCATGACCTCATGCATGATGCCATAAAGAATAAAATTAATTTATTTACTTATTTAGATTTTTGGGTCTTCCATAAGGATAAAAACAAAATAAAGAAAAGAAAAACAAAAAAACCAAAAGTCTTCTTCTTCCTTTCTCCCTTGCCACCCTCACTCTCCCTCATTTCCCCATGGATATCCTCCATTAAAGATTGCACTCAAGCTTACAATCCTTCATTAAACCTCAATAGCTTCCATAGAAACTTCATAAAAACTTGTTATAGTCACTTGGGAAGGAGATTGGTCATCAAAGAAAGAGGAAAAAAAGGAAAGCTCAAAGACACCTAACAAGGTTAGTGATTTAAGATGTGAAGTTAGTTTAATTATTGCATTTTTAGCTTGATTAACTTGTAAATAAACTTAAAATGGAAAGAAAATTTATTGAGGGTCCAAATTGAAATTCGGCCAGCATGAAGGGGGAGGGTGATTTGCATGATTCGAATGGTTTAAATGGGTTTAGAAACTTAAATTAGTGAGTGGTTATGATTAAAGACCTTGAAAGTAGCTAAATGCAATAAATGACATGAATTAGGGTTTTGGACATTAGGGTTAGAGACTAAAAATGTGAAAAACTTCTAAATGGTGTCTTTGACCTAATGTGAAGTGAAAAGTGGTCATTTGTGACCTAATTAAGTGTGCTAGAAGTGTTTAAATCAAAGCCAAATTCGGATTGGGTATGAAGCATGACCAAAAGTCAATTTTGAGGGACCAAAAATGAAATTTTACAAGTCCAATTAATATGGGACCAATTGGGAATGAAAATAGGCACTAAATGACACAATTTTCATTTAGGAAGCATGCCCAAAAAGTGACTAAAACCTAGTGAAGAAATTGACCAAATTTAGAAAATCTCAGTCTGTCCCTGTATAAACTGATCAAATGAACAAATACTGTTCGTTTAATCATAACTCGAGCTAGGCAGGTCAAAATGACCTGAAATTTTACCAGTAGTTAGATGAGATATAGACCTAAAATATTCATGAAGGACATAAACTCAAATTATGCTATTAACCCAATCAAATTACTGAACAAAGTTGGGTCACTGAATCTGCAGAACTGCAGATTTGCCATATGAACAGTAAAGTTTCAATGGCTATAACTCTCTCCAGAAAACTCCGATTTAGGTGATTCTAGAACCGATGGAAACCTAAGACATAGTAGAACATTTTTTGTGAAGAAAATTAGACCAAATTATGGACATAACTTGACCAAATTGCTAAACGAAGTTGGATCGATAATCTGCCAGAACCAAAATCTACAGCATGAACAGTGCACGTGAGTAGTAACTGTATTTTGGCTATAACTTGAGCTACAAAACTCCAATTGGGGTGATTAAAAAAGGAAAATAAACTTAAGACAATGGGGAATATTGTCTATGAAGAAAGTTTTGCCAAATTCCAACAATAAAGTGACCAATGGAACATTGCAACTTAGGACTCCAACACTGAAATTTACCAAATTTGCCTAAAAGACTTAGAATTTGAGTAAACAACCAAAACCAACAAGTTTGGTGACCAAAATGTAGTATGTGGGTGAAGTTGGAATTCCCCTACCTATTAAGCCTTAGAAAGTCAACAATTTGACTTAAATAGTGTAATGAATAGTAACTCCGAAATGAAAATTTCCAAGAACGTTAGTTTAAGCATATTTGCGCTAGAATTAAGTATTTATGAATTAATTATTAGATTTATGCCAAGTTATGATACTGAAACACTGTGAAACTGTGTGTTTTAGTGGAAAAGAACACCGAGAAAGAACCCGAGGAATTGAGTCAAGGCCGATAGGCGACTCGCATCAGGTTTGTGCACAAAAATTTATAAATTATAGTTTTCATAATGAAAATTGATTTGTTATACATTGTGAATATGTTTATTTTATTATGAATTTTGAGAATGTTGTGATACGTATTTTACAATGGAGATTTGAAATGAAGCTTGTTTAATTTTCTACAATGTGAAATTCTTGTGTTAATTATGGGTTTTAAGTACTACGGTGTTGCCACTTGCGAATGAAAATTTGACTTTAGAAATTGATTGTGTTTCACATAAAATATTTGAATAACTTGATTTAAATTATTTTAATTCACACTTCGCATAGCAATATTAATATGTTCCTCATCCACTTGTGGGGTGAGTTTGATATTTGATCAGTTTCCTCTCTCTCTGGCTTCCCAGTCTGAGGGGCGAGTTTGGATGAGTACTCATTAGCTAGCTAGCCACCTCCCTCATTGATTTCGATTAGTGAGGGTGTTTGCCTTATCGTGATGTACACACGGCATGTTCGAAAATTTTGTGTCATAGCCTTAGTTGTGTTATTGATTGGCAACACTATCTTTATTGAATTATTTGATCAAAGTTGTGTTGTGTTAAGCTTTGAAAATTATGATTGTTATAAATGTGATTTGAAAATTTGAAATATGACTGTGAAATATTTGAATTATGAATTGTTCATGAATGTTTTAAATTATACATTTTACGTTTTATTGTGCACCACTGAGTATCTTTATACTCAGCAATAGCTTTAACTTGCTGTCGCAAATAGAGAAAAGGACATGGCAGTAGAGTGAGCTGCTACAGTCAGAGAGGAGCACGAATGATGAAATTTTGTACGGGTATTGTCTATACCCTGGTAGTGTAGTTTGATGTAAATATGATAGTATGCATATGTATCTCTGTAGTTTGAGCAGTTGTACAGATAAAATTGTAATAATATTATTTTTGAGATTTTGTTTTTGTAAATTAAATAGTGAATGTAAATTAAATATTTAAAATGCAATGTGCATGAGTTTATGAAATATTTTGAGTAATTAATTTTTGATTTGAAATTTGGATTTTGAGTTAAAGTGTTGCCAGGGTTGTTGATTTGAAGTTTGGTGGTTGCAAATGAAGTTGTGATTGAGTAATATATTGGAAGTGTTTTTATTTTCAGGTTTTGAAGAACTGTTTTCTCAAAATACAGATGGCACTCTGCCGAAATTTTTGTAAAAATTGTGAAGATTTTAAATATCCAAAAATTTGATTTGTGTTTGGACTTTAAATAAAGGTTTTTAATAATTGAAAAAAAAATTTACCCACCAATTCCATAATGAACGAAAATTGTTTTAAAAATCCCTTATAGTATATTTAATGGGTTACCGGTAGGTGAAGTACGGTAATTCATTAGGTGTACTACGGGAACATGTTACATCTTACGAGGAGTAGGGTGTGACATATTTAGTGGTATCAGAGCAAAGGTTTTAAAATAAATTTTGAACTGTGAATTTGAAATATTTTGTAGGTAAATACAACTGCTCAAATGTTTGATACATATGACATATTTACATCGTGAATATGCACTAACGGAGGTCAACCTCCTTGTGTTTGTTCTCAGAGAGTAGAAAACTTCTGGAAAACGGAATGGAAGGGGGATATCATTCCGTAGAGCAATCTGTCGAGGCTGAGGTTCAAGGAGAAGCCCCAGCACTCCAGAAAGTGAGTGGGTCAGCCACTCTAGCTACTCCTCAAGCACCGCAGTTCCCTACTCAGTTTGCACAGCAGATGGCTGCATTCTTTCAGCAAATAGTGAGAAGTGTGCCACCCCAAGCTCAGATGCAAACACCTGTGGCACAACCACAGTCACCGGCTCGGCAATATGAGAAGTTAATGAAATTTGGGGCTATAAAATTCAAAGGAACAATGGATCCACTGGAAGCAGAACAGTGGTTAGAGAGGATGGAACGGTTTTTCAGAAAATTACAGTGTGCTGAAGAGTTGAAGTTTGAATATTTAGTATCACTTCTGCGCGGAGATGCATATGAGTGGTGGAAGACCATCCCCTACAGTCTAGTAGAGCCACCAGTCCTCACATGGGCAGACTTTTTAAGGGAATTTCGGCAAAAATGGGTCCCCGATACTTATGTAGATATGAAGCTGCAAGAGTTTTTAAGTTTGAAGCAAGGGGATAGAGCTGTAGCAGAGTATGAGCAGGACTTTTCAAGGCTAAGCCATTATGCTGGAAGCTTAGTTTCCACCCCCAGAGACCGGTGTAAGAGATTTGAGGCTGGGTTGAGGCCTAGCTTGAGAATGCAAGTGGTAGGATTCAGACACCAAAATTTTTCTGGATTAATTTCACAAGCCCTGGAACTGGAAAGGATAGAATCAGAATGGGCAGTTAAAAAGAGTACACTAGAGAAAGAAAAAACTGAAAAGGTTACTGGCCAAGCTACTGATAGTGGCTCTGGGAAAAGAAAACATTTTGGAGGGTTTAGCTCGTGCTAATCAGGTAGAGGTAGATCTTCTGGACAGAAACCATCCCAATCTGATTAGCAAACTCAACAAACACGCAGAAAAACAATGTCAGATCGACTTTGCGAGACTTGTGGTAAACCACATAGTGGAGTATGTTATAGAGCTATAGGAGCATGTTTCAATTGTGGAGGGACTGGTCATTTTGCTAAGGATTGCATAAGTCCACGCCGTTATGGATCATTTACCACGTCAAAAGGATCAGCTCAAGTTTTTACCCCGAAGAGTTCACCAGCAGTTGGTAGAGACAGAGGCAGAGGTAGGGGTAGTACACTTGGAAGTCAGAGTACTATGAATCAACCAGGACAAGGTGATGCTCCAGTAAGAGTATATACTATGCGACAGAGGAATGAGGATGAAACTTCTAACATGGTTGCTGGTATTTTCTCGATTCTTGACTAAGATATGACTATGTATTAAAAAAAAATAATAATAATAATAATTTTGATATGTTAGTGACTAGTCTTTTTAAAATTAATTTTGGAAGAGTTCGTTAATGAAAAGTATTTATTGGCACACAAGAATTTGCAAAGTTTATTAGTAAGCCTAATTAGGTAAGGTAAGAGAACCTAAAAGTAAGTTATAGTAATATAGCTACCTTAGATGCGGGTAAAGGTATTACTGCTGATAGATGTCAGTGGGTACCATAATCAAAATAAGTTGAAGAAATTAGTGGATTTGAAAGAAATAAGATATAGGGAAGTTTAATCTATTGAGATATATCGTAGTAACTATACAATATTCTTAATGTTTGTGCTGTAAGCTGCAGATTATAGTACTGACTTGGGATTTATTATGTAGAGCTACGTACTACCCAATAGTATATAAGGATAAGAATAGTCGCAAACGACATCTATTTTGGTACAGTTATAATAAAATAAAGTTTTCTTATTAGAAAGGAGTTTAAAAATCCTAACCTAGGATTTAAAACTCTAAAGTTAGAATATTACAAGGTTATAGTTCAGTACAAAAGAAAATAATGATTACACATTAGTGCAAAATAAGCTATAGAATATCGATAAAAAGAAAGAAATAAATAGAACAGTAAGAAATGAGAAAAATACTAGATGAGAATTTGCCACCAGGGCAAACAACTTACTTAAGATGCGTAATGATATCCTGAACTATTTTATCAAGAAGGAAATAAGTTAAACAAAAGCAAACAAGATAATGCAAAATAGCACATAGGCCTTGGTCATAAATGGAGATAGTAAGATAATGGTTATGGACCTATGGCCAAGAAAGAGATAAGCAGTTCATAAATGACCAACAAGGTCATTTAAGAAAAAAGACTATAAAGGAAAATAATTGTTAAAACAACAACAAGAAAAGACTAAAACATTCTAAACTAAACAGAAGGTTGCATCAAATGATCAAGAGATTTGATAAGAAAAGAGTAAAACTAAGTTCTCACCCATAGGACCATACGAGGTTCTAGAAAGAGTGGATCCACTAGCACACAGATTTGCTTACCTCTAAAATTAAAATGAATTTGATTATAACTTATGACAGAAGCTCATAAGAAACTTGGCACACGATGTGAGCAATCGATGAGTAAATAGTATAGGTTAAAGTGCTGTGGAACCATCATTCAGGCTAGGAAGCTACTAAGGAGTGTGAATAGGACATGATGAGATAGCACCCACAACTGTTCAGAGACTAATACCAGGTAAAATTTCTAGGAAGAAATTATTTTAAGGGGGGGAGAATTGTAACACCCCTATTTGCATAGCCTGGTATATTTCACTGTTCCAGTGATCGAAATCGGTCCGGACAATTAAGGGGATTAGAACCATACTTAAGACAACTAGATAAATAATAAACACAAATAATTAGTAATGTCCAATTAGTTAAGTATAAGCAAGAAAAACTGAACATAAGAAGTTAAACGAGCCGAGAGTCACAGCGATGGGTGACCTTCTCGGGAACGACTGCGAAGTCGATTTAAACTCAAATTTCGAACCATAAAATGTGACGCCGCGGTCCTTAGGACCCTTATAAACACAGTGGAAAAGAGAAAATCATGAAAAAGAACTGTTAAGTCAGTCAAATAATTAGGTCAGGGAGTCGAAAGAAATACTGAATTATTTGCAAACCAGGATGAACCGGCAAAGGTCAATTTGGTCAATTGACCCCGAGAGCTGACTGCTGACTTAACTGTCAAATAAAATCAGAGAAAAGAAAATTTCAGAATCAAAAATAAAATTAAAGAACTAATAGAAAAAAAAAGAAAATGAAAAAGTAAAAAGGTGATGACATCATGCATGACCTCATGCATGATGCCATAAAGAATAAAATTAATTTATTTACTTATTTAGATTTTTGGGTCTTCCATAAGGATAAAAACAAAATAAAGAAAAGAAAAACAAAAAAACCAAAAGTCTTCTTCTTCCTTTCTCCCTTGCCACCCTCACTCTCCCTCATTTCCCCATGGATATCCTTCATTAAAGCTTGCACTCAAGCTTACAATCCTTCATTAAACCTCAATAGCTTCCATAGAAACTTCATAAAAACTTGTTATAGTCACTTGGGAAGGAGATTGGTCATCAAAGAAAGAGGAAAAAAAAGGAAAGCTCAAAGACACCTAACAAGGTTAGTGATTTAAGATGTGAAGTTAGTTTAATTGTTGCATTTTTAGCTTGATTAACTTGTAAATAAACTTAAAATAGAAAGAAAATTTATTGAGGGACCAAACTGAAATTCGGCCAGCATGAAGGGGGAGGGTGATTTGCATGATTTGAATGGTTTAAATGGGTTTAGAAACTTAAATTAGTGAGTGGTTATGATTAAAGACCTTGAAAGTAGCTAAATGCAACAAATGACATGAATTAGGGTTTTGGACATTAGGGTTAGAGACCAAAAATGTGAAAAACTTGTAAATGGTGTCTTTGACCTAATGTAAAGTGAAAAATGGTTATTTATGACCTAATTAAGTGTGTTAGAAGTGTTTAAATCAAAGCCAAATTCGGATAGGGTATGAAGCATGACCAAAAGTCAACTTTGAGGGACCAAAAATGAAATTTTACAAGTCCAATTAATATGGGACCAATTGGGAATGAAAATAGACACTAAATGACACAATTTTCATTTAGGAAGCATGCCCAAAAAGTGACTAAAACCTAGTGAACAAATTGACCAAAGTTAGAAAATCTCAGTCTGTCCTCAGATAAAAGCGACCAAATGAACAGTCTTTGTTCATTTGGTCATAACTCGAGCTAGGCAGGTCAAAATGACCTGAAATTTTACCAGTAGTTAGATGAGATATAGACTTAAAACTTTTATGAGGACACTAACCCAAATTATGCCATTAGCCCAATCAAATTACTGAGCAAAGTTGGGTCACTGAATCTGCAGAATTGTAGATTTGCCATATGAACAGTAAAGTTTCAGCGGCTATAACTCTTGCTAGAAAAATTTGATTTAGGTGATTCTTGAACCGATCGAAACCTAAGACATATTAGAACATTTTGTATGAAGAAAATTAGACCAAATTATGGACATAACTTAACCAAATTGCTGAACGAAGTTGGATCAATAATCTGCCATAACCAAAATCTGCAGCATGAGCAGTACACGTGAACAGTAACTGTATTTTGGCTATAACATGAGCTACAAAACTCCAATTGGGGTGATTCAAAAAGGAAAATAAACTTAAGAAAATGGGGAACATTGTCTATGAAGAAAGTTTTGCCAAATTCCAACAATAAAGTGACCAATGGAACATTGCAACTTAGGACTTCAAAACTGAAATTTACCAAATTTGCCTAAAAGACTTAGAATTTGAGTAAACAACCAAAACCAACATGTTTGGTGACCAAAATGTAGTATGTGGGTGAAGTTGGAATTCCCCTACCTATTAAGCCTTAGAAAGTCAACAATTTGACTTGAATAGTGTAATGAATAGTAACTCCGAAATGAAAATTTCTAAGAACGTTAGTTTAAGCATATTTGGGCTAGAATTAAGTATTTATGAATTAATTATTGGATTTATGCTAAGTTATGATACTGAAACACTGTGAAACTGTGTGTTTCAGTGGAAAAGAACACTGGGAAAGAACCCAAGGAATTGAGTCAAGGCCGATAGGCGACTCGCATCAGGTTTGTGTACAAAAATTTATAAATTACAGTTGTCACAATGAAAATTAATTTGTTATACATTGTGAATATGTTTATTTTATTATGAATTTCGAGAATGTTGTGATACCTATTTCTTTCGAGAATGTTTGTTCATTTGGTCATAACTCGAGCTAGAATGGTCAAAATGACCTGAAATTTTACCAGTAGTTAGATGAGATATAGACCTAAAACTTTCATGAAAGAAAAAAACCCAAATTATGCCACTAACCCAATCAAATTACTAAGCAAAGTTGGGTCACTGAATCTACAGAACTGCAGATTTGCCATATGAACCGTAAAGTTTCAGTGGCTATAACTCTCTCTAGAAAACTCCGATTTAGGTGATTCTTGAACCGATGAAAACCTAAGAATAGTAGAACTTTTTGTATGAAGAAAATTAGACCAAATTATGGACATAACTTGACCAAATTGCTGAACGAAGTTGGATCGATAATCTGCCAGAACCAAAATTTGCAACATGAGCAGTACACGTGAACTGTAACTGTATTTTGGCTATAACTTGAGCTACAAAACTCCAATTGGGGTGATTCAAAAAGGAAAATAAACTTAAGACTATGGGGAACATTGTCTATGAAGAAAGTTTTGCCAAATTCCAACAATAAAGTGACTAATGGAACATTGCAACTTAGGTATTCAAAACTGAAATTTACCAAATTTGCCTAAAAGACTTAGAATTTGAGTAAACAACCAAAACCAACAAGTTTGGTGACCAAAATGTAGTATGTGGGTGAAGTTGGAATTCCCCTACCTATTAAGCCTTAGAAAGTCAACAATTTGACTTAAATAGTGTAATGAATAGTAACTCCAAAATGAAAATTTCCAATAACGCTAGTTTAAGCATATTTAGGCTAGAATTAAGTATTTATGAATTAATTATTGGATTTATGCTAAGTTATGATACTGAAATACTGTGAAGCTGTGTGTTTCAGTGGAAAAGAACACCGAGAAAGAACCCGAGGAATTGAGTCAAGTAGATGGCGACTACGCATCGAGTTTGTGTACAAAAATTTATAAATTATAGTTGTCACAATGAAAATTGATTTGTTATACATTGTGAATATGTTTATTTTGTTATGAATTTCGAGAATGTTGTGATACCTATTTCTTTCGAGAATATTTGTTCATTTGGCCATAACTAGAGCTAGGCAGGTCAAAATGACCTGAAATTTTACCAGTAGTTAGATGAGATATAGACCTAAAACTTTCATGAAGGACACAAACCCAAATTATGCCATTAACCCAATCAAATTACTGAGCAAAGTTGGGTCACTAAATCTGCAGAACTGTAGATTTGCCATATGAACAGTAAAGTTTCAGTGGCTATAACTCTCTTTAGAAAACTCTGATTTAGGTGATTCTTGAACCGATAGAAACCTAAGACATAGTAGAACATTTCGTATGAAGAAAATTAGACCAAATTATGGACATAACTTGACCAAATTGCTGAACGAAGTTGGATCGATAATCTGCCAGAACCAAAATCTGCAGCATGAGCTGTACACGTGAACAGTAACTGTATTTTCGCTATAACTTGAGCTAAAATACTCCAATTGGGGTGATTCAAAAAGGAAAATAAACTTAAGACAATGGGGAACATTGTCTATGAAGAAAGTTTTGCCAAATTCTAACAATAAAGTGACCAATGGAACATTGCAACTTAGGACTTCAAAACTAAAATTTACCAAATTTGCCTAAAAGACTTAGAATTGGAGTAAACAACCAAAACCAACAAGTTTCGTGACCAAAATGTTGTATGTGAGTGAAGTTGGAATTCCCCTACCTATTAAGCCTTATAAAGTCTATAATTTGACTTAAATAGTATAATGAATAGTAACTCCAAAATGAAAATTTTCAAGAACGTTAGTTTAAGCATATTTAGGCTAGAATTAAGTATTTATGAATTAATTATTGGATTTATGCTAAGTTATGATACTAAAACACTGTGAAGCAGTTTGTTTCAGTGGAAAAGAACACCGAGAAAGAGCCCGAGGAATTGAGTCAAGGCCGACAGGCGACTCGCATCAGGTTTGTGCACAAAAATTTATAAATTATAGTTGTCACAAGGAAAATTGATTTGTTATACATTGTGAATATGTTTATTTTATTATGAATTTCGAGAATGTTGTGATACCTATTTCTTTCGAGAATGTTTGTTCATTTGGTCATAACTCGAGCTAGGCAGGTCAAAATGACCTGAAATTTTACCAGTAGTTATATGAGATATAGACCTAAAACTTTCATGAAGGACACAAACCCAAATTATACCATTAACCCAATCAAATTACTGAGCAAAGTTGGGTCACTGAATCTGCAGAACTGCAGATTTGCCATATGAACAGTAAAGTTTCAGTGGCTATAACTCTCGCTAGAAAACTCTGATTTAGGTGATTCTTGAACCGATGAAAACCTAAGATATAATAGAACATTTTGTATGAAGAAAATTAGACCAAATTATGGACATAACTTGACCAAATTGCTTAATGAAGTTGGATCGATAATCTGCCAGAACCAAAATCTGCAGCATGAGTAGTAGACGTGAATTGTAACTGTATTTTGGCTATAACTTGAGCTACAAAACTCCAATTGGGGTGATTCAAGAAGGAAAATAAACTTAAGACAATGGGGAACATTGTCTATGAAGAAAGTTTTGCCAAATTCCAACAATAAAGTGACTAATGGAACATTGCAACTTAGGACTTCAAAACTAAAATTTACCAAATTTGCCTAAAAGACTTAGAATTTGAGTAAAGAACCAAACCCAACAAGTTTGGTGACCAAAATGTAGTATGTGGGTGAAGTTGGAATTCCCCTACCTATTAAGCCTTAGAAAGTCAACAATTTGACTTAAATAATGTAATGAATAGTAACTCCAAAATGAAAATTTCCAAGAACGTTAGTTTAAGCATATTTGGGCTAGAATTAAGTATTTATGAATTAATTATTGGATTTATGCTAAGTTATGATACTGAAACACTGTGAAGCTATGTGTTTCAGTGGAAAAGAACACCGAGAAAGAACCCGAGGAATTGAGTCAAGGCCGATAGGCGACTCGCATCAGGTTTGTGTACAAAAATTTATAAATTATAGTTGTCACAATGAAAACTGATTTGTTATACATTGTGAATATGTTTATTTTATTATGAATTTTGAGAATGTTATGATATCTATTTCTTTCGAGAATGTTTGTTCATTTGGTCATAACTCGAGCTAGGTAAGTCAAAATGACCTGAAATTTTACCAGTAGTTAGATGAGATATAGACCTAAAACTTTTATGAAGGACACAAACCCAAATTATGCCATTAACCCAATCAAATTACTGAGCAAAGTTGGGTCACTGAATCTGTAGAACTGCAGATTTGCCATATGAACAGTAAACTTTCAGTGGCTATAACTCTCTCTAGAAAACTCTGATTTAGGTGATTCTTGAACCGATGGAAACCTAAGACATAGTAGAACATTTCGTATGAAGAAAATTAGACCAAATTATGGACATAACTTGACCAAATTGCTGAACGAAGTTGGATCGATAATCTGTCAGAACCAAAATCTACAGCATGAGCTGTACACGTGAACAGTAACTGTATTTTGGGTATAACTTGAGCTACAAAACTCCAATTGGGGTGATTCAAAAAGGAAAATAAACTTAAGACAATGGGGAACATTGTCTATTGAAGAAAGTTTTGCCAAATTCCAACAATAAAGTGACCAATGGAACATTGCAACTTAGGACTTCAAAACTGAAATTTACCAAATTTGCCTAAAAGACTTAGAATTTGAGTAAACAACCAAAACTAACAAGTTTGGTGACCAAAATGTAGTATGTGGGTGAAGTTGGAATTCCCCTACCTATTAAGCCTTAGAAAGTCAACAATTTGACTTGAATAGTGTAATGAATAGTAACTCCGAAATGAAAATTTCCAAGAACGTTAGTTTAAGCATATTTGGGCTAGAATTAAGTATTTATGAATTAATTATTGGATTTATGCTAATTTATGATACTGAAACACTGTGAAACTGTGTGTTTCAGTGGAAAAGAACACCGGGAAAGAACCCGAGGAATTGAGTCAAGGCTGATAGGTGACTCACATCAGGTTTGTGCACAAAAATTTATAAATTATAGTTGTCACAATGAAAATTGATTTGTTATACATTGTGAATATGTTTATTTTATTATGAATTTCGAGAATGTTGTGATACCTATTTTACAATGGAGATTTGAAATAAAGCTTGTTTAATTTTCTGCATTGTGAAATTTTTGTGTTAATTATGGGTTTTAAGTACTACAGTGTTGCCACTTGTGAATGAAAATTTGACTTTAGAAATTAATTGTGTTTCGCATAAAATATTTGAATAACTTGATTTAAATTGTTTTAATTCACACTTGGCATGGCAATATTAATATGTTCCTCATCCACTTATGGGGTGAGTTTGATATTTGATCAGTTTCCTCTCTCTCTGGCTTCCCAGTCTGAGGGGCGAGTTTGGATGAGTACTCATTAGCTAGCTAGCCACCTCCCTCATTGATTTCGATTAGTGAGGGTGTTTGCCTTGTCGTGATGTACACACGACATGTTTGGAAATTTTGTGTCATGGCCTTAGTTGTGTTATTGATTGGCAACACTATCTTTATTGAATTATTTGATCAAAGTTGTGTTATGTTAAGCTTTGAAAATTATGATTTGTTATAAATGTGATTTGAAAATTTGAAATATGACTGTGAAATATTTGAATTATGAATTGTTCATGAATGTTTTAAATTATACATTTTACGTTTTATTGTGCACCACTGAGTATCTTTATACTCAGCGATAGCTTTAACTTGCTGTCGCAGATAGAGTAAAGGACATGGCGATGAGTGAGCTACTCTGATCGAGAGAGAACCTGATTGAAGAAATTCTGTACGGTTATTGTCTATACCCTGGTAGTTTATTTTGATGTAAATATGATAGTATGCATATTTATCTCTGTAGTTTGAGCAGTTGTACAGATAAAATTGTAATAATATTATTTTTGAGATTTTGTGTTTGTAAATTAAATAGTGAATGTAAATTAAATATTTAAAATGCAATGTGCATGAGTTTGTGAAATGTTTTGAGTAATTAATTTTTGATTTGAAATTTGAATTTTGAGTTGAAGTGTTGCCAGGGTTGTTGATTTAAAGTTTGGTGGTTGCAAATGAAGTTATGATTGAGTAATATATTGGAAGTGTTTTTATTTTCAGGTTTTGAAGAACTGTTTTCTCAAAATACAGACGGCACTCTGCCGAAATTTTTGTAAAAATTGCGGAGATTTTAAATATCCAAAAATTTGATTTGTGTTTAGACTTTAAATAAAGGTTTTTAATAATTGAAAAAAAATTTTACCCACCAATTCCATAATGAACGAAAATTGTTTTAAAAATCCCTTGTAGTATATTTAATGGGTTACCGGTAGGTGAAGTACGGTAATTCATTAGGTGTACTACGGGAACTGTTAGTAGTATGCCCTAGAGCATATCATTTAGTATGTATCTTATACATATTTTTATTAATAAAAGGAATTTTCACTTTTTCGTTTACATAATATATTTATGTGTAATAGAAAAGGTCCATTGATATTTTGTAAGAAATATTATTCTTAAGTTGTTAAGAATATCAGTGACAATATTTCTAGCACAAAGTATCATACATAGGTTCACAATCGAGGATACTTCATAATAAGGACATGACTTATCCAGAAAGATTGTATTCATATTTGTTCCCAAGTTATTTATATGAGATATAAATAAGATGGAATGGTGAGTCTCATGCCATATAACAAACATGATAGGCACTTATAAATGATAAGTAGGCCTAACCAGTGACACTTATGACAAGCACATGGAGTTTACTCTTGTCAATATTTTGTCATAAATCATATCAGTGCATATAATCTTTAGACCTGAGATAGCACAGTTATCTTCTATATCGGCAGTTTGAGTTTGATGCTGCTTTCATACTTGTACTATGTATGGGTATATGGGCATCTGTTGGCTCCTACTAGTTATATATGAAGGTAGGTGTTGATCAAGATGGAATCTGTTCCTCTAAGTAAATAGAGATAAAATCCTATGTTCATTTAATTGTTCTTGATGTTTCAAGTTCCTGGGCAGGATAAATAGATTTATTCAGAAAAGAGTTTCTGATGAGAAAATCTTTTTAATTAAGAACTAGAATTAAATGAGAACATAATATTCATAGCAAATGGAGTTTGACATAAACCATGACTCCAGCTTGAGTTGGGATTTTGTAACAGAGAGATTCTAGTGCATGGTAACATATGATTATAGATTCATTTAAGATAAACCTTATTACTAATTGGGTGGCTATGGCATGCTATGCTAGGTGTTAACCATGGTCTATGAGGTTCATAAAATGATTTAGAGAAATCATTTATGGTAAGAAAGAGTTCTCATGATATTAAGAGTTGATATCATGTCTCATTGCCAATTAGTGATGAGCCTAGTAAGTCACACACATACAGAAGTTATCACCTATTTAAATATGATTTAATTAATTAATTAAAGAGTTTAATTGATTAATTAAATAGGTTTGGTTTGCAATTAAATTGCAAAGTCCCTAGCATGACTTAAAACCAAATCTAGATTATTAGATGTATAGTATAAGTTAAATTTATATTTAAAGTGTTTAAATATGAATTTAATTAATGAGAAATTAATTTATAGTGATTAATTAATTAATTTATATTTGATATAAATTAGAAGAAGAAAAATAATTATTTTGGGTTAAGAACTCAAAATTAAGACACATGGGCATTTTAGTCATTTCATAGTGTGACACGTGGCACCATGAGATGGTGACACATGGGATTACACATAAGCTTGCCAAATGTTTTTTAATCATGTAAGATGATTAAAATCAAGATTAAATATAGGTTTGACACTTGGCACAATGTGATTGGGTCACTTAAACCTAGAGCTAATCAAAGGGTGACATGTGGTAAGGGTTTAATGTGTTTACCTAGCTATATAAGTGTTGTTATGAAAAAGAAAAACAACCAACAGCCACTCCTCTCCTTTGTCACGCCATTTTGAGGTTCTCCATCTATTCTTCTTCATCTCTCATCAATTCAAAGAGATTAGCCATCAATCTCTTGAATTAAGAACACTAGAAATTGTTTCTAGTGTCCTGTTTATATCTCCGATCTCTTAAAAGGTAGAACTTGAATTTCTAATTAATAGAAAAAGCTTTAGAGGCTGTTTAAGGGCTGCCATAGGTGTTCTTGGTGTGGACAAGCTAGAGGGACAACATTTGGTGTCCTGAAGACAAATCTCAAAGGCTCAGACACGCTACAGTGCATCAAGAGGTTTGTGTAATCATTCTTGATTTAATCTAGGGTTCTAAAATTAATCTGATTAATTTTAAAATCTTAAATAGCAAATACAGATACAAAAACATATTAAAAGAGTTTTAATATGTTGTTTATCATTGAAATCAAATAGATAAAAATAAATATTGCATGATGCATGTGACCCTAGGTGAAAAATTTTGAATTCAATGGTATAAACTTGTGTTTTTCACGCTTCCGTTCCTTCAATTGGTATCAGAGCCACTATATTTGCCATTTAGATTGATGTTTATATGATTTAATTGTGTGTTTGATCATGAGATCAAAAGTTTATTGCTGGTTGCAAAGCCAAGGTGGCGGCACAAATGATGAACACCATGGTGCGCATTGTTGATGCACCATAATGGTGTGCAAGGGTAAATGGATGGTGAATGTGGAATTGTTGTATGATCTAAGATCCATTTTATGTCTAATTAAATTGTTTAATTAGAATTTTTATCACACAATTAAATTATGATTCAAATCAGAATTTTAAAATTGTTTGAATGTGATTCAAATCTGAATTTTTAAAGTTATTTGAGTCATATTTAAATCTGATTTTTTAAAATTGATCAAATAAAATTCAGATCTGATTTTTTTAAAAAATTTTTGAATGTGATTCAAATCTGATTTTTTTAAAAAAATATTTGAATGTGATTCAAATCTAAATTTTTAAAGTTGTTTGAATATGATTCAAATCTGAATTTTTGAATTTGTTTGAATGAGATTCAAATCTGAATTTTTAAATTTATTTGAATCATATTCAAATCTGGATTTTTAAGTTGAATATGAGATATTCAATTTAATTTAAGTATGTATGTTTTATTTAATTTTTAAATAGTGATCTGCATGATGGATGATCATGGACTATAAAAGACCAATGTGATTGGATTTATTTCTTTTATGTTTCTTTGGAATTGTAAATTAATTAATTTATTGTAATTTATTTTGGGCATGTATTATTAAGTTTGTAATAATTTTTGGGTTGTAATTTCATTTATTTAAGTTCTTGTAAATTTGCCTTGGTATGCCAAGGATTACTATGTAATATTGGATTGCAAGAAGTTCAAGGAGGTCAAGAGCATTGGTGGGACCAGTGGGAGGAATTCAAGATCAAGTGTTGATTATATACTCCTTCAGCAACTCTTGTAAAATGAATGAATGAAATGCACCTAGGAATGCCCTGATTCAATTCTTGGTGGCTCAGAATTGAATCCCTTAGAAAGTCCATGATCATACCATATTTACTGCTTATCCATGAATGCATGAGATGTATGGGAATGTATGCAATTATATGATATATGCATGCTAAATGGATAATGTGCAAAGTGAGACCTTAATAGTAATTAGAATGACCATAAAATCTTCCAAACAAATGATTAAGTTGGAAATGCTATAATTAAAGTAATTATAACATAGGCCCTCCATTGGGGCAATTATTTTAAGAAATTTTAAATAGTTGCATAAGATGCAATTAATTTAAGAGATTTTCTTAAGAATAATTGTTAAGCATGAGATGTTATAAATATGTAAATAGTTTGGTGGCCAATATTGGATGTACCTGAGGACATTAAAATTATTTGCATAATTACTGGCTCAATGGGATCAACTTAACTAATGCAAGATAAGTCAATAATGGATGTACCTGAGATTTTGAGCATTAGGGGCTAGGTAAAGGATTGAACCTCACATGAGATGTGATGGGCAAGGAGTTGCTCACTTATAGTTTATTGTGATTCGAATAAGGGATGTACCTGAGGATGATCAATAGAATTATAAGAATTCAATCATCCACTAGAAATCCATCCAATTAGGATTTCCGTTTTCTACTTTGGAAGTGTAGGATTCGCTAAGTTAGTGGGAGGACCAATTTGATTAAAAGACCATAATCATTTTGGTTAATTACATGATACATTTAATAATTAATCTGGTTATTTTCTGCAGTTAATTTTCTGATAAAAATGAGCACAGAACAACCACCACCATCCAATATCCTTGCAAGCATACTTGATCGCAATAGGTTGACAGGACCTAATCTGTCTGATTGGCTAAGAAATTTGAAACTTGTCCTGAATTTTGAACATATAGGATATGTTCTAGATTCAAATGTACCTGGTCCCTTACCTCCAGAGGCCACACAAGAGGAACATAAAACTTTGGATAAGTGGAAGGAGCATGATATGAGAGCTAAGTGTTACATGCTTACTTCTATGAGTAATGAGTTACAAAAGTAGCATGAGAACATGTTGAGTGCGAGTGAGATCCTCCTTCACCTACAAGAGTTGTATGGTGAGCACAGCAGGAATGCTAGGTATGAGATATCTAGACAGCTACTCCGTATGAGGATGTCTGAGGGACAGAATGTTGGGGATCATGTCCACAAGATGATTCGGTTGATTGAGCAGTTGGAACATCTTGACTTCAACATGGATTTCGGATTTGATCCTTCAGTCCCTTCCTGAGTCTTTTGGGAATTTTGTGACAAATTTCCATATGATTAAACAGGAATGCACCTTAGCTGGTTTACTCAACATGCTGGTTCTTGCCCAAAAGAATATGCCGGGCAATAAAGGAAAAGAGGTAGCTTTAATTACATCTTCTTCTACTGGAAAGTCCAACAAGAAAAAGGGCAATAAGAAAAAGAAATCTTAGATTCCTGATCCTTCTAAGAAAATAGCTAAACAGAAAAGGAAGACCAAAGCTGACAAAGGCAAAGGAAAGTGTTTCCACTGCCAACAGGAAAGTGTTTCCATTGCTAAGAGGAAAGTGTTTCCATTGCCAGTAAGAAAGCGTTTCCACTGGCTAGAGCATAGCAATCTAAAAGAATGCAATGCCATGGTGAAAACCAACTCAAGTTCAAAATATATTTGGCACTTAAGGTTTTGTCATGTTGCAGAAGATAGGATTGCAAAACTAGAGAAAATGGGGATTCTATCCTTATTGGGCTCTGAGCCTACTCCAACTTGTGAATCTTGCCTTCAGGGCAAAATGACCAGATCACCCTTTGTTGGACAAGGGCTAAGAGCTGAAAATATTTTGGAACTAATACATAGTGATGTATGTGGCCCATTTAAAGAAATGGCTAGAGGGGGCTTTCATTATTTTATTACCTTTACTGATGATAAATCAAGATTTGGATATTTGTATTTGATGAAATACAAACATGAATCCTTTGAAAAGTTTAAAGAATTTAAATCTGAAGTAGAAAATCAAATAGGAAAGAGTATTAAAGCTCTTCGATCAGATTGTGGAGGTGAATATTTGAGTACTGAATTTGATGAATACTTGAGAAAGCATGGCATTGTTTCTCAGCTGACTCCTCTAGGAATGCCACAGCTGAATGGTGTATCTGAAAGGAGAAATCGTACCCTATTGGATATGGTACGTAGTATGATGAGCTATATTGATATGCCAATCTTCTTTTGGGGATTTGCATTAGAATCAGCTTTGTATTTTCTGAATAGGATTCCGTCAAAATCAGTTTCTTCCACACCTTATGAGATATGACATGGAAGAAAACCAAGTCTTAAGCATGTTAAGATTTGGGGTTGTCTAGCTTATATCAAAAAGCTGAACACTGATAAATTGGAGACGGATCGAGGAAAAGGTCGATTTGTTGGATATCCAAAAGATAGTTTTGGATATTATTTTTATTTGCCTACTTCACAAAAGGTTGTGATAAGTAGAGATGCCACATTTCTTGAACAACAGTTTGTTCAAGAAGGAGGCAAAGGAAGGCAAATAGAGTTAAAATTGGAGAATTCTGACCAACCAACAGATCAGATGGATATAGATCCATCTAGTTAACCTATACCCGTTGATGAAACATCTACAGCTGTTCCTCGTAGAACAACCAGGGTATCTCACCCACCAGTGAGATATGGTTTCCTTCATGAAGAAGAACAAGAGTTGTCTACTCATGAAGAAGTAGATCATAGAGATGATCCACTTACCTATGAAAAAGCTATATCAAATATAGACTCTTCAAAATAGATTGATGCTATGAAATTCGAGATTGATTCCATGTATAAGAATCAAGTTTGGGATCTTGTTGACCCACCTGAAGGTATTGTACCTATAGGGAACAAATGGGTTTTGTAACACCCTCCCGGTAGCAACTCCGTACATTCTACTGTTTCGGTGACCGGTGTTGGTTCGGACAGCTAGAACGTCCGGAAAAATATTTAAACTAAAGTCAGGAACCATAATTAACTCAAATATTAATAAGAAAAATTTAGTAAAAATTTTAGAAATAAAATACAACCAAGTTAAATGAGCCGGTGCCCTAGCGATGGGTAACCAGAGGGAAGTTGCGGTTCTCGCAACGAGGAGCCCTAGACCCGGGGAAAAATTCATAAAATAAATTTTGGAACTCCAGAGAAGGGTTATTGCGGTTCCCATGGCATTAGAATGCCAAGAAAATACCTAAAAAAATTTTCCAATCGGTACAGACAATTTTGACCCGTTAAGCTAAACGGAGGGCATTTTGATCATTTTGCCTTCAGAGGTGATTTTTGGCCGACTTGTCCAGTTGAGTAAATAATTATTATGACATAAAATATGAATTAATGTTGATGAAAAACTAATTTAAAGTTAGTAGAAAAGAAAAGAAAAGAAATTGAATGAAAACTTGAATTATGACATCAAAATGATGTCATCAAAAAGGCCTTCACCAATCACACTTTAACAAGCACTCTTAAACCACTTAAAAAGGAAAGAAATGAGTTAAAAATTAAACAAATTTTCTGCTCTTCTTCTCCAAATTTCGCAGCCCTCTCCCTCACCTCTCTCAACCTCCATGAAAGCCTCCTTGTAAGCTTGATTTCTCCCTTCATCCCACCATAAAACCCCATCTTCCTTTCACAAAAATTGGTTATCACAATTTGTGCAATACTTGGGCAGCAAAAAGAAGTGAAAATAAAGAAGTTTTTTTCAAGCTTGGATTGGCATACAACAAGGTTAGTGCACATATATACTTAAATCTCCTTTATTCCATGTTAAAGCCTTAAAGTGAGTAAGAATTTGTAACTTAAATGAATGAAATTTATGTTTATGCATGCCTTGAATTTTGGCAGCCCTATTGAAGGAACAATAATGGAGAGTTTTGATGGACTTAAAGTGGACTAGAGATTATTTTTGAAGTACATAATTATGTGGATAATGACTTAGCTAGTTAACTAGGGTAACTAGTGTGAAATGGAAATGGAAATTAGGGTTTTGAGAAGTGAAAATTTGACTTGGCTTAGGAAATTGTTAGAGAACATTTTAATGGTCAATTAGTGACCATTTTAGGTAAGTTGACCACAATTTGGACTGAAATATAGCATGGCAAAGTGAATGTGTAGGCTGCCTAAGGACAGCAGCAGAGTGGCTGAGATTTCAGTCCACTTGGACTGCCATATCATTGGCTGTGTTGGTCCAATTGGTGTTTGGCCAATTGGAAATGAAACTAAGCTTATAATGGCACATTTTTACTGAAGAAACCATGCCCAAAAGACCAAAGCAAGAGGACCAAAAGTTGGCCCCAATCCGGATACACTGCAAAAACACCTGCAGAAATGACCAAATGAACAGTAACTGTTCATTTGGCCATAACTTACTGTCGATATGGTCAATTGACTTGAAATTTTTACAGCAACAAGTTAAGACATAGAAAAACAACTTTTATGAAGGAACTTACCCCAAATTATGGCCAGAACCCATCCAACAAAGTGATTCAGTCACTGTTCATGTTACTATAGATATGGTCAATTCTGCAGATTGGCAATCCGGCCAGCTATGGTTTTTGGGCCATATCTGGAGCTACAAAACTCCAAATGGAGTGATTCAAAAAAGGAAATTCAACTAGACAAAATAAGGAACAACTTTCATGTTTGTCATTTCTTCAAATTCCCACTGCAACAGTGCTTAATGGAATAGTAAACTTATGCTTCAAAAACTGAAATTTTCTGCCCTCTTGGTTTTAAGTTAGAAATGGTAATGGTGACTAATTCTAACAAGTTTTAAATGTAAAATGTGGTATATTGGGTGTGCCAAAGTCAATGTACATATTGTCTATCCAAAAGTCAACATTTTTGTTGACCAATGAGGTGAATAGTAACACCAAAACTTGAAATTCACAAATTGAAGAATTTAAAAGTTTCAAATGCCCTAGTATACCTAACAAGATTGGTTTGGATAGTTTGGCATGCCAATAGGGTTCGATTAGCGATCGCACATGGCAATATGCCATTCCGTGATTTTATGGCTTTTAGCCCATCTGACCTTGCATTGAGACTTGGCCTTGTGCGTGATATAAGTTACAGCTTGTTAGTCGCTCAAGGTACACCTGGAGATGCATATGTGATGATGGTGTGACGGCCGAGGTACTTGATACCCAGTGCGGTTACCGTTATCGATCCAGTCATCTAGTGTAGGTTACTTGGGCAACCAAATGAATGAAAGTGGACAAAGATAATGAAATAATGGATACACCAATACCAAACAAAGAAATCATACACATTCTATACATACTTATTTTCTGATATTTTCTTTTATTATACTATTGCACCACTAAGCATTATTGCTTAGCGCGTTGCTTTTGCCACGAGTAGGTACTGGAGATACAGATCGTGAGCCCAGTAGACCGCAGACTGGGTGAGTATGTCCGGCAGTTCTGCACAGTGTCCGTGTCACCTCAACTTCTGCAGTGCATTGGTAGGACACTAGGTGTCATTTTGATATTTTGTAGCTAATTTTTTACTTTCTCATATGTATTTGAACTTATGTAATGTATTCTGATGTTCATGTAAATAATGAAAGTTATGGCTATGAATGCAAAATTTGAGCTTTTATTTATTGTTTGTATATGAGAAATGGATGTTTGAGAAATGAAAAGGTTATTGAGAACTGGAATTGAGAAATGTTGAGATTTTGATATTGAGACTTTGTTGATGAATAGAAGTTGGGATTGTTTGGAAATTATTTGGAAGTGTTTTTAACAGGTTTCGAAGAACTGTTTTCTCCATTTTTAGCCGGTACCCTGCCGGATTTTCTATAAAATTTTCGGAACCTCAAATAAATTATAATTTCAATAAATGACTTAAATAAATTATATTTCACAAGTTATATTCAAAATTATGATGAAAATTAATTAAGATAAAATAGAGTGTGCCGGTACACCGTGTGGCATAGCTTGCTCGGCTACACTGTAGACGGGTAAGAGGTGTCACATTTAGTGGTATCAGAGCACGGTTTAGGCGTTTCTGGGCCTAGATTGAGTCCATACCATGCATTGCATTTGTAAGAGTCAAGGTGACACTAATGCAGATCTGTTTGTCTTTGTTAAATAGGATATGGGCCCTTCATCTCAAAGAGCAGTCGAGGAGGAAGTGGAGAGTCATGCTCCACCTGCGCGGTGAGGCTGGGGCATGGGAGAACTGCTCCGCTAGCTCAAGCGAGCACGCTTCGGCCTCCACAGGCCATGTTCCAGCAAATGGCCGATTTCTTTAGACAAATGGCCGGAGTAATGCCAGCACCACCACCACCTCCACCTCCACAGCAGAAATCACACCTGGAAAGGCTAAGAAAGTTTGGAGCAGTGGACTTTTTCATTAAGAGAGAAGATGATTCTGTTGCAGCCGAGAATTGGTTGAACAGAACGAGCAGAGTTCTAAAACAACTCCACTGCACCCCAGAGCAAAACCTAGAGGCTGCCATATCCCTGTTGCAAGATGATGCCTACGAATGGTGGGATACGGTGTCTAGTGAAGTACAGCCAGAAGCTGTAACTTGGGACTTCTTTCTCTCAGAATTCAAGAAGAAATATGTGGGTACTGTATACCTAGAAGAGAGAAGAAGAGAGTTTATTAATCTGAGGCAGAGACAGTTATCAGTGGCCGAGTATGAGAAGGAATTTGTCCGATTAAGCCGCTATGGAAGGGAGATAGTCCCTAATGAAGCTGAAAGATGTAAGGGATTTGAAGAGGGACTAAATGATAACATTAAGATCCAGTTCACTGCCTTGGGAATCACAGAATTTAGCAAGTTAGTGGAAGCTGCAATAAGGGTTGAAAAAGTGAGAATCAGTGAGCAGACCAGAAGGGATAGACAGCAGAAGAGGGGCCCGGGTCAATCTAGCTCATCTCCTGCACCTGGGAAGAAGTTCAGAGGTCCATCTGTATAGAGTTTAGGTCAGCCACAAGGTCAGGGTCAGTCTCAGGGGCCCAGGCCACAGTTCACCCCTAGGAGAGGTCAGTCCACACCATCAGTGGGCAGCTCTCCAGGGATGGGGTTCAAGGGACCAGCCCCAACATCGTCTGCATGTCCGCATTGCCTGAAATGGCACAAGGGGGAATGTTGGAGAGTAACCGGTGCCTGCTTGAGATGTGGGTCGACAGAGCATCAATTGAGAAACTGTCCACGCAGAACTACTACAGCTGCTCCAACACAAGCAGACAGACCTGCTCTTGCACCGTAAAGAGGTAGAAAATCTGGCAAATCTGACGCAGTAGGACCATCACAGAGGCCTGCATCTGAGCCAGCAGAGAGGCCAGATAACAGACCACCTGCCAGAAATTATGCCCTGAGAGCTCAGGAGGAGCAAGATGCCCCGGACGTCATCGTGGTACGTTCTCCTCTACAATACACTGCAGATGCATTGGTGGATCCAGGATCCACTCATTCATATATCTGCATCAACCTACCCGTAGAAAGGGGGATACTAGTAGGGGAGAGTGACCAAGACATTCTGGTCACTAATCCATTGGGCCACAGTGCAGTGGTGAATAAAGTATACAAGGGTTGCCCGTTAAGGATTCAGGGGTATGAATTCTTGGCAGACCTGATTGAGTTGCCCTTCCACGAGTTTGACGTGATTTTGGGAATGGACTGGTTGTCACGTCATCAGGCAATGGTTGATTGCAAATTGAAGAGAATTTCTCAAAACTTCGAGGGTAATGAGATCACGATTGTGGGGAAAGGATGATTTCTTGTCCAATGTCATCTCAGCCACAGTTGCAAGAAGAATGATGAGAAAAGGCTGTGAAGCCTACCTAGCACATGTGGTGGATACTAGGCAGGCTAAGCCAAACTTGAGTGATATACCCACAGTAAGAGACTTCCCAGAGGTATTTCCTGATGAATTGCCTGGTTTGCCACAGAAAGGGAAGTCGAATTTGCTATTGAGACACTGCCGGGTACAGCACCAATATCTATTGCTCCTTATAGGATGGCACCCACAGAATTGAAGGAACTGAAAACTCAGTTGCAAGAGTTTCTTGATAAGGGGTTTATACGCCCCAGTGTGTCACCATGGGGAGCTCCAGTGCTATTTGTGAAAAAGAAGGATGGGACTTTGAGGCTATGCATCGACACGGCAGATTGAATAAAGTGACCGTGAAGAATAAATATCCGTTGCCAAGAATTGATGATCTGTTTGATCGGTTGAAGGGAGCAGAGTATTTTCTAAGATTGATCTCGAATCGTGGTATCATCGATTGAGGGTGAAGGATGTAGATGTGCCCAAGATCGCTTCAGACCCAGACGGGCGTTATGAGTTTCTGGTGATGCCCTTTGGCCTAACAAATGCACCAGCGGCATTTATGGACCTTATGAACCGTATCTTCCATCCATACCTAGATCGGTTCGTAGTGGTCTTTATTGATGATATTTTGGTGTATTCCAAGACCAGGGAAGAACATGATGAGCATTTGAGGATTGTTCTGCAAACCCTGAAAGAAATGAAGGTGTATGCTAAGTTGTCCAAATGTGACTTTTGGCTGAATGAGATTGCATTCCTTGGACACATAGTGTCGGTGATGGGATTAGGTGGATCCCAAGAAAATAGAAGCGATGATGGAATGGAAGCCTCCTAGAAATACAAGCGAGGTCGAAGCTTCTTGGGGCTATTGGGTATTACAGGAGATTTGTGAAGGGATTTTCCTTAATAGCTGCTCCAATGACCAAGTTGTTACACAAGAATGTCAGATTTGACTGGAATGACAAGTGTCAGACCAGTTTTGAGAAGTTGAAGGCTATGTTGACAGAGGCACCAATGTTAACACAGCCGGTGTCAGGAAGGGACTTTGTGGTCTATAGTGATGCCTCTCATAATGGGTTAGGGTGTGTATTAATGCAAGAGGGAAAGGTGATTGCCTATGCTTCCAGGCAGCTAAGGCCACATGAACAGAATTACCCTACCCATGATCTAGAGCTTGCAGCAATTATCTTCGCACTGAAGATATGGAGGCATTACTTGTATGGTGAAAAGTGCTACATTTACACAGACCACAAAAGCCTGAAATACTTGCCAACCCAGAAGGAGCTCAACCTTAGATAGAGGCGATGGATTGAGTTCCTGAAGGATTATGATTGTGTGATTGACTACCATTCTGGGAAGGCAAATGTAGTTGCTGATGCTTTGAGCAGAAAATCCATAACAGCTTTGAGATCATTGAATGCCCGTCTAACTTTGATTCGAGATGGAGCTATTTTGGCTGAGTTGCAAGTGAGGCCAAACCTGCTACAGCAGATTTTAGATGGGCAAAAGGCAGATGAAAAGTTAATGGCTATTATGAGCACAATCTCAGAGGAAAAGCAGCGACTATGAGGTGAAAGCGGATGGGTGTGCACGTATTACAAAGGAAGATTGTGTGTACGGATGATGGGAATTGAAGGCGATATTCTAAAGAGGCACACACGGTGTATATGCTATGCACCGGGAAGTACAAAGATGTATCATGATCTGAAGCTTGATATTGGTGGCACAGTATGAAGAAGGACATAGTGACTATGTGACTAAATGCTTGACATGTCGACAAGTCAAGCGAGAACATCAAGTTCCATCGGGTTTGCTACAGCCTATACGCATACCTGAATGGAAATGGGATCGGGTCACCATGGATTTTGTAAGTGGTCTACCTCTCACCCAGAAGAAACATGATGCAGTATGGGTGATAGTGGATAGATTGACTAAGTCAGCACACTTTCTGCCAGTTAGGATTGACTACTCACTGGAGAAGTTAGCAGAATTGTATATCAGTGAGATAGTTAGACTGCATGGAATTCCACTTTCCATCATATCCGATCGAGACCCAAGGTTTACATCGAGATTTTGGAAGAAGTTGCATGAGTCCTTGGGTACACAACTCCACTTCAGCACAGCTTTCCATCCTCAGACGGATGGGCAATTAGAAAGAGTAATCCAGGTAAACAATTAAAACCAATGGAATTGATACACATATTGAATTGAAATGATAACAATAACATGAAATATATGTCAGGTCCTTGAGGATATGCTGAGGAGTTGTGTCATTGAGTTTGAGGGAAGTTGGGATAGATACCTCCCACTGGCAGAATTTGCATACAACAATAGCTACCAAGCTAGCATCCAAATGGCCCCATATGAAGCACTGTATGGGAGAAAATGTAGAACTCTAGTGTGCTAGACTGAATTGGGCGAAGACAAACTGGTAGGGCCAGACCTGGTGAAACAGACTGAGGAGAAAGTGAAACTAATCAAAGCCAATCTGAAGGTTGCCTCAGATAGACAGAAATCCTATGCCGACTTGAAGAGAAAAGAAATAGAATACACAGTTGGCGACAAAGTGTTCCTCAAGGTGTCACCGTGGAAGAAGGTATTGAGGTTTGGAAGGAAAGGTAAGTTAAGCCCTAGGTTCATTGGCCCATATGAAGTCATTGAACGTGTGGGTCCAGTGGCCTATAGGCTAGCTTTACCTCCAGAGCTGGACAAGATCCACAATGTGTTCCACGTGTCTATGCTCAGAAGATACAGCTCAGATCCTTCACATGTCATCTCCAGGGAAGAAATTGAAATACAACCAGATTTGACATATGAAGAAGAACCTTTACGGATCCTGGCTCGGGAAGTAAAAGAATTGAGGAACAAACAGATTCCACTGGTGAAAGTGCTTTGGAGGCACCACAACACCGAGGAGGAAACTTGGGAAAGTGAAGAGAGGATGAGGCAACAGTTCCCTCAACTGTTTGCATCAGGTAAAATTCGAGGACGAAATTTAAATTAGAGGGGAAGAGTTATAACACCCTCCCGGTAGCAACTCCGTACATTCTACTGTTTCGATGACTGGTGTCGGTTCGGACAGCTAGAACGTCCGGAAAAATATTTAAACTAAAGTCAGGAACCATAATTAACTCAAATATTAATAAGAAAAATTTAGTAAAAATTTTAGAAATAAAATACAACCAAGTTAAACGAGCCGGTGCCCTAGCGATGGGTAACCAGAGGGAAGTTGCGGTTCTCGCAACGAGGAGCCCTAGACCCAGAGAAAAATTTATAAAATAATTTTTGGGACTTCAGAGAAGGGTTATTGAGGTTCCCATGGCATTAGAATGCCAAGAAAATACCTAAAAAAATTTTCCAATCGGTACAGACAATTTTGACCCGTTAAGCCAAACGGAGGTCATTTTGGTCATTTTGCCTTCAGAGGTAATTTTTGGCCGACTTGTCCAGTTGAGTAAATAATTATTATGATATAAAATATGAATTAATGTTGATGAAAAACTAATTTAAAGTTAGTAGAAAAGAAAAGAAAAGAAATTGAATGAAAACTTGAATTATGACATCATGATGATGTCATCAAAAAGGCCTCCACCAATCACACTTTAACAAGCACTCTTAAACCACTTAAAAAGGAAAGAAATGAGTTAAAAATTAAACAAATTTTCTACTCTTCTTCTCCAAATTTCGCAGCCCTCTCCCTCACCTCTCTCAACCTCCATGAAAGCCTCCTTGCAAGCTTGATTTCTCCCTTCATCCCACCATAAAACCCCATCTTCCTTTCACAAAAATTGGTCATCACAATTTGTGCAATACTTGGGCAGCAAAAAGAAGTGAAAATAAAGAAGTTTTTTTCAAGCTTGGATTGGCATACAACAAGGTTAGTGCACATATATACTTAAATCTCCTTTATTCCATGTTAAAGCCTTAAAGTGAGTAAGAATTTGTAACTTAAATGAATGAAATTTATGTTTATGCATGCCTTGAATTTCGGCAGCCCTATTGAAGGAACAATAATGGAGAGTTTTGATGGACTTAAAGTGGACTAGAGATTATATTTGAAGTACATAATTATGTGGATAATGACTTAGCTAGTTAACTAGGGTAACTAGTGTGAAATGGAAATGGAAATTAGGGTTTTGAGAAGTGAAAATTTGACTTGGCTTAGGAAATTGTTAGAGAACATTTTAATGGTCAATTAGTGACCATTTTAGGTAAGTTGACCACAATTTGGACTGAAATATAGCATGGCAAAGTGAATGCGTAATTTGCTAAGAGCGGCGTGAGTGTTGAGATTTGATCCACTTGGACTGCCATATCTTTGGTTCTGTTGGTCCAATTGGTGTTTGGCCAATTGGAAATGAAACTAGGCTTATAATGGCACATTTTTGCTGAAGAAATCATGCCCAAAAGACTAAAGCAAGAGGACCAAAAGTTGGCCCCAATCCGGATACCCTGCAACAGCACCTGCAGAAATGACCAAATGGCCATAACTTACTGTAGATATGGTCAATTGACCTGAAATTTTTACAGCAACAAGTAAGACATAGACAAACAACTTTCATGAAGGAACTTACCCAAAATTATGGCCAGAACCCATCCAACAAAGTGATTCAGTCACTGTTCATGTTATTGTAGATATGGTCAATTCTGCAGATTGGCAATCCGGCCAGCTGTGATTTTTGGGCCATATCTGGAGCTACAAAACTCCAAATGGAGTGATTCAAAAAAGGAAATTCAACTAGACAAAATAAGGAACAACTTTCATGTTTGTCATTTCTTCAAATTCCCACTGCAACAGTGCTTAATAGAACAGTAAACTTATGCTTCAAAAACTGAAATTTTCTGTGCTCTTGGTTTTAAGTTAGAAATGGTAATGGTGACCAATTCTAACAAGTTTTAAATGTAAAATGTGGTATATTGGGTGTGCCAAAGTCAATGTACATATTGTCTATCCAAAAGTCAACATTTTTGTTGACCAATGAGGTGAATAGTAACACCAAAACTTGAAATTCACAAATTGAAGAATTTAAAAGTTTCAGATGCCCTAGTATACCTAACAAGATTGGTTTTGATAGTTTGGCATGCCAATAGGGTTCAGTTAGCAGTACTACACATGGCAATATGCCATTCCGTGATTTTATGGCTTTTAGCCATTCTGACCTTGCATTGAGACTTGGCCTTGTGCCTAATATTATTCTGACTTGTTAGGTACATTGCATTTGCCTGGAGATGCATATGTGACCGATGGTGTGACGGCTCGAGGTACTTGATACCCAGTGCCAGTTTACCCGTTATCCAGTCCAGTCATCTAGTGTAGGTTACTTGGACAACCAAATGAATGAAAGTGGACAAAGATAATGAAATAATGGATACACCAATACCGAACAAAGAAATCATACACATTCTATACATACTTATTTTCTGCTATTTTCTTTTATTATACTATTGCACCACTAAGCATTATTGCTTAGCGCGTTGCTTTTGCCACGAGTAGGTACTGGAGATACAGATCGTGAGCCCAGTAGACCGCAGACTGGGTGAGTCTGTCCGGCAGTTCTGCACAGTGTCCGTGTCACCTCAACTTCTGCAGTGCATTGGTAGGACACTAGGTGTCATTTTGATATTTTGAAGCTAATTTTTTACTTTCTCATATGTATTTGAACTTATGTAATGTATTCTGATGTTCATGTAAATAATGAAAGTTATGGCTATGAATGCAAAATTTGAGCATTTATTTATTGTTTGTATATGGGAAATGGATGTTTGAGAAATGACAAGGTTATTGAGAACTGGATTTGAGAAATGTTGAGATTTTGATATTGAGACTTTGTTGATGAATTGAAGTTGGGATTGTTTGGAAATTATTTGGAAGTGTTTTTAACAGGTTCCGAAGAACTGTTTTCTCCATTTTTAGCTGGTACCCTGCCGGATTTTCTATAAAATTTTCGGAACCTCAAATAAATTATAATTTCAATAAATGACTTAAATAAATTATATTTCACAAGTTATATTCAAAATTGTGATGAAAATTAATTAAGATAAAATAGAGTGTGCCGGTACACCGTGTGGCATAGCTTGCTCGGCTACACTGTAGACGGGTAAGGGGTGTCACAGGTTTTCAAGAAGAAAATTTGTTCTGATGGAAAGGTAGAGACCTATAAGGCAAGGCTAGTAGCGAAAGGGTTTCGCCAAAGGCAAGGAGTCGACTATGAGGAGAATTTCTCGCCTGTTGCCATGCTTAAATCAATTAGGATTTTATTAGCAATAGCTGCATACTATGATTATGAGATTTGGCAGATAGATGTCAAAACAGCTTTTCTCAATAGATACATTGAAGAAAACGTTTTCATAGAACAACCTAGGGGTTTTGAATCACAAGATTGTTCCAAGGTATGCAAGCTAAAGTGATCCATTTATGGGTTGAAACAAGCTTCAAGGAGTTGGAACATCCGTTTTGATGAAGCCATTAAATCCTTTGGTTTTATAAAAAATGAGGATGAGCCATGTGTATATAAGAAGGTTAGTGACAGTGCTATCACTTTCCTTGTCTTATATGTGGATGACATACTGTTGATGGGTAATGACACAAGTATGTTGACAACTATAAAGGTATGGTTGTCAAATACATTCTCCATAAAAAACTTAGGGGAGGCAACCTATATTCTTGGGATTCGCATATATAGAGATAGAGCAAAAAGAATAATTGGTTTATCCCAAAGTCTATACTTGGAAAAGGTGTTAAAGAGGTTTAACATGCTTGATTCCAAGAGAGGATTGTTACCAGTGAGACATGGTATCCACCTTTCTAAAGAGATGTCTCCAAAGACACCTAAAAAAAGAGATAAGATGGCTAGGATTCCATATGCTTCGGCTATTGGAAGTTTAATGTATGCAATGTTGTGTACTAGTAGGATATCGCATATCTCGTTAGTTTGACTAGCAGGTATCAATCCAATCCAAGTTTGGAACACTGGATAGCTGTCAAGAATATCCTTAAGTACTTGAGAAGAACTAAGGATTTATTCTTGATTTATGGAGGTGGAGACTTGCAATTGGATGGTTATACTGATTCTGATTTCCAATCAGATATCGATGATAGAAAGTCTACCTCTGGATATGTGTTCATTTGCAATGGAGGTGCGATCGGTTGGAAGAGTTCCAAATAGAGCACATGCAAATTCCACTACAGAGTGAGTATATTCTGCATCGAGATCTTTGCAAAGGAAGCTATTTGGATAAAGAAGTTCGTGTGAGAACTTACAGTAGTTCCTTCCATTGAGTCGGCGGTTCCACTACCTTTGTGACAACAATGGAGCGATCCTCTGAGCTAAGGAACCAAGGTCTCACCAGAAATCTAAACACATAGAAAGGCGCTACCACATTATCAGAGAAATAGTTGGGCGAGGCAATGTAGCCATGCAGAAAATAGCATCAGTTGAAAATCTAGCTGATCCATTCACTAAACCTATGTCACAGACTCAGTTAGACCGACATCTTGAGAAGATAGGTCTAAGATATTGTAATGAATGGCTCTAGTGCTAGTGGGAGATTGTTAGTAGTATGCCCTAGAGCATATCATTTAGTATGTATCTTGTACATATTTTTATTAATAAAAGGCATTTCCACTTTTCCGTTTACTTAATATATCTATGTGTAATAAAAAAGGTCAATTGATATTTTGTTAGAAATATTATTCTTAAGTTGTTAAGAATATGAGTGATAATATTTCTAGCACAAAGTATCATAAATAGGTTCACAATCGAGGATACTTCATAATAAGGACATGACTTATCCATAAAGATTGTATTCATATTTGTTCCCAAGTTATTTATATGAGATATAAATAAGATGGAATGGTGAGTCTCATGCCATATAACAAACATGACAGGCACTTATAAATGATAAGTAGGCCGAACCAGTGACACTTATGACAAGCACATGGAGTTTACTCTTGTCAATGTTTTGTCATAAATCATATCAGTGCATATAATCTGTAGACCTGAGATAGCACAGTTATCTTGTATATAGGTAGTTTGAGTTTGATACTGCTTTTATACTTGTACTATGTATGGGTATATGGGCATCTGTTGACTCCTACTAGTTATATATGGAGGTAGGTGTTAATCAAGATGAAATCTGTTCCTCTAAGTAAATAGAGATAAAATCCTATGTTCATTTAATTGTTCTTGATGTTTCAAGTTCCTGGCCAGGATAGATAGATTTATTCAGAAAAGATTTTCGGATGAGAAAATCTTTTTAATCAAGAACTGGAATTAAAAGAGAACATAATATTCATAGCAAATGGGGTTTGACATAAACCATGACTCCAGCTTGAGTTGGGATTTGGTAACAGAGAGATTCTAGTGCATGGTAACATATGATTATAGGTTCATTTAAGGTAAACCTTATTACTAATTAGGTGGCCATGGCATGCTATGTTAGGTGTTAACCATGGTCTATGAGGTTCATAAAATGATTTAGAGAAATCATTTATAGTAAGAAAGAGTTCTGATGATATTAAGAGTTGATATCATGTCTCATTGCCAATTAGTGATGAACCTAGCAAGTCACACACATACACAAGTTATCACCTATTTAAATATGATTTAATTAATTAATTAAAGAGTTTAATTGATTAATTAAATAGGTTTGGTTTGCAATTAAATTACAAAGTCCCTAGCATGACTTGAAACCAAATCTAGATTATTGGATTTATAGTATAAGTTAAATTTATATTTAAAGTGTTTAAATATGAGTTTAATTAATGAGAAATTAATTTATAGTGATTAATTAATTAATTTATATTTGATATAAATTAGAAGAAGAAAAATAATTATTTTGGGTTAAGAACTCAAAATTAAGACACAGGGGCATTTTGGTCATTTCACAGTGTAACACGTGGCACCATGAGATGGTGACACATGGGATTACACATAAGCTTGCCAAATGTTTTTTAATCATGTAAGATGATTAAAATCAAGATTAAATATAGGTTTGACACTTGGCACAATGTGATTAGGTCACTTAAACGTAGAGTTAATCAAATGGTGACATGTGGCAAGGGTTTAATGTGTTAACCTAGCTATATAAGTGTTGTTATGAAAAAGAAAAACAACCAGTAGCCACTCCTCTCCTTTGTCACGCCATTTTGAGGTTCTCCATCTATTCTTCTTAATCTCTCATCAATTCAAAGAGATTAGCCATCAATCTCTTGAATTAAGAACACTGGAAATTGTTTCTAGTGTCCTGTTTACATCTCTAATCTCTTAAAAGGCAAAACTTGAATTTCTAATTAATAGAAAAAGCTTTAGAAGCTGTTCAAGGGCTGCCATAGGTGTTCTTGGTGTGGACAAGCTAGAGGGACAACATTTGGTGTCCTGAAGACAAATCTCAAAGGCGCAGACATGCTGCAGTGCATCAAGAGGTTAGTGCAATCGTTCTTGATTTTATCTAGGGTTCTAAAATTAATCTGATTAATTTTAAAATCTTAAATGGCAAATACAGATCCAAAAACATATAAAAAGAGTTTTAATATGTTGTTTATCGTTGAAATCAAATGGATAAAAATAAATCTTGCATGATGCATGTGACCCTAGGTGAAAAATTTTGAATTCAATGGTATAAACTTGTGTTTTTCACGCTTCCATTCCTTCAGGAACATGTTACATCTTACGAGGAGTAAGGTGTGACACTATCTTTACTTTCACCTGCGACAACATATAAAGCTATCGCTGAGTGGTGAACTCAATGGTGCACAACTATAATTCAAAATGTAATAATATATACATTGACAAAATTATAGCAAAGAATTTGAAAATCTTGAAATTCATCAAAATTCCAAAATGTCAAAATATTCATTGCCAATAATATAAATCATTTGTTTAAGCGACCTTGATCAACAAAATTCAATTTATCAAATCATAATTGGACATTTAAAGTAATTCCAGCAACTTATGGAAATAAAGATTAATTTCAATAAAATCAATTATGCATAAATCCCATTTGAAATTAAAATTCTTTACTATTCAAAAACCATTCTTTATCTCACTAACTATGCAAGACTTATCCGTAAGGGCCATTTTCAGGGCGATTCTAACACCCAATGGTCGGGGAGATCGAATCAGGATTCTAACTCCCTATGGTCGGGGAGGTCGAATCATCGTGCACAATACATACCACAATAATGAAACTTCCGAAAGGGCCAATGAAAAACTTAGATCTAACATCTAATAAGAGGAAAATCTAAGCGTGTGTACATACCATGGTAATCAAAACAAAGCTAACTCCATTGTCTCCTCAACAAATGACAGAGATAGGTAATAACCTAGTCAAGCATCTATAGTAAGATATAAAATAATATCATGAATCTCTTTGTCCCTTTTTTTGTGAGCATAAATCACAACACAATTTAACTCGATGTCAGTTCCAATATCCAATAATTTTTATGCCCATCACAATTCAAAACATCAATTTGTATTTTTTTTTTCCATGTAAATCCCATTTCAATCACAAATTTCTGAAACTAGATTTATTCAATCCATATCAAAAATAAAATCATAACTTAATTATTTTCCCACAACTAAACTCATTTATATCATAACACATTTCAATAATCATTAAAATAAATTCAATAATTGGTAAACATAATACATAAAGAAACTAAAATCCTTTAATCAAATAAAATATGCAAAACTTTAACGATGTAAAACTAGCAGTACACAAACCTCATTGTTGACTAGTTTACTCCAATTTTTGATTTTTCCTTGAAGATCCATTTTCAGTCTCTTTTTCAACTGAAACACGCAGTTTACAGTGTTTCAGTACCATATCTCATAATATATCCATTAATTTATTTCATGCCTACTTAGTTGTAGCCTTAAATTTGCTTAAATTGGTATCCTTTGAATTTTGCATTTTGGGGTTACTATTCATTACACTATTCAGGTCAAAATGTTGACTTTTTCCTGCTAAATAGGTTTAATTATTCTAATTGCACCCATATACCACATTTTGAGTGTCAATTTTGTTGTTATTGATTGCCTATTCAATTTCTAATTTCCCTTGGTGCAAATCCAAAATTTCAGTTTTGATTCATTGTATTCTACTGTTCCATTGGTCTGGTTACTGTGGGAATTTGGCTAAGTGTCCTTCATCAAAGTTGTTCCTTATTGTCTTAGCTTTAATTCCTATTTTGAATCACTCCATTTGGATTTTTTTAGCTCAAGTTATACCTATTTTTCTAAGGATGGCCGGATTGGTTCAAACTCAGAAATTCTGGGCAATTTCTGGTTCTGGCAATTTTGGTGACCCAACTTCAGGTGACAATTCAACTTGGTTATAAGCAGATTTTAGGTTGGTGTTCTTCATAAAAGTTGTAGTGCTATGTCATATCTTTCCAATGCCACAAAACTCAAGTCATTTGGACCTTCCTAGACCAAGTTATGGCTAAATGAACAAACATTGTTTATTTGGTTATTTTGATACAATGGCAATGCACATTACCCAGATTTGACCTAATTGTTCACTATCTTAATGTCATTTTATGGGCATGGTGTCCACACAAAAATTGTGGCATTATGTGTCTACTTTCATATCTAATTAGCCTCACACCAATTAAGGTGGCAGAATTATAGTTTTGGTCCCTGAAAAGGACCTAGGTCAAACTGTCCAATTTGGGGTAGCATCACATTCCATTTCCAATCCAATTCCAAACATTCAAACACATGCCAATTGAATCCAATTAACCATTTTAAACCTCACTTAGATCAAAGTGCATCAATTTACTAAATTATCAAAATTTCCCCTCAAAACCCTAAGGGTCAAGAACCCTAATTCACTAATTTGTTTAATTCATTCAAATTAAAGCTTACAATTTACTTCTACCTACTTAATTAAGCCTAATTACATGTTTAATTCACATAAACATCATCAAAACCCTAAGAGACTAAGGCTGGCCGAAATTCATGGGGTCCCTTTCTTGCATAATCCTTTCAATTATTCATCAATTTTCAACTTAATTCAAGTACTTAAGCATGAAAATAGGGAAAGAATTGGAAGAGTAACACTAACCTTTGTATAGCTTTTAAATCTTCAAAATTCTTCAACTTTTCCTTCAATTTATTTCTCCAACCTTCTTTTCAAGTCTCAAAACCATGTTTTGATGAGGAGATTTAGGGAATTCATGGTAGAATTTAGGGTTTCTAAAGCTCAAAATTGAGCTTTAATGGAGTTTAGAAAAGAGAGAGAGGAGAGGGAAGAGGCTCACGGCAATATGGAGGAAGATGATAGAAAAGTTGCTTTTAATTCTTTTATTTTTTTGTATATTTATCTCTTATTTGACTTAGTCAAAATTAATTAAATGGAAATTCATTTTTTGATGTCATTGCTTTTGTCATTCTTGTGATGCCATAATTCAATTTGCTTTTCTTTTTTTTTTTTCCTTTATTTTTTTCATGGTTCTTTAATTTAAATCTACATTTCAAAATTTTCATTTATAAGATTTTATTGGACATTTAGGTCATGAGTCGCCTCTAGGGGTGAATTGACCAATTTGCCCCTCGTCGGTCAGGTCCGGTTTACTAATAATTCAGTATTTCTTCCGGAACCCTGATCTAATTATTTGATCTAGTTCTCTACCTTTTTCTGTGATTTTCACATTTCTCCTAGCTTCGCAATAATTCTTAGGCCTGCAATGTCACAATGCCCGTACGAAAATAGGGATATAACTGACCTCGCAGTCACATTTCGGTACGGTCACCCATCGCTGTGACCCCCGGCTCATTTAATTTTTCATGTTCTATTTTTCTTATTTGTATTTAACCTTATGGTAATCACTATTAATTCTTGTTTAGGGCTTTTCTAGATGACTTAAACCTGGTTCTAATCCTCTTAATTGTCTGGACTGACACCGGTCATCAAAATAGTGATTTGCACAGGACTATGTATGTAGGGGTGTTACAATTCTCTCCCCCTTAAAAGAAATTTTGACCTCGAAATTTTGCTCACTGTCAGTCCTTAATCATCCGTATGTGTTGTTTTCTTTTTTTTTTCATGTCTCTCTCCCCTTTCTATGTAGCTTTATAGACTGAATAATGGTCCATAGCACTTTAACCAATAATATTTACTCATCGATTGCTCACCTCGTGTGCCAAGTTTCTTATGAGCTTCTTGTCATAAGTTAAGTTTGAATTCATTTCAATTTTAGAGATAAGCAAATCTGTGTGCTAACGGATCCGCTCTTTCTAGGACTTCATATAATCCTATAAGGTGAGAACTTAGTTTTTCTTTCTTATAATCTTTTTTTCTTTGAGTCTATGTAAGACTTATAAGTTTAATTTGTGTGTATAACACTAATCTTCTCTTACTATTGTTCTATTTAATATTTTGATTCATGTTTCCTTATTGAATGACCATTGTGGTCATATTCGAATTACTTATCTAGTCATTGGCCATAGATTCATAACTGTTATCTTGCCAACATTATTTCGAATCTAGGTCTATATGCCATTTTACACCATCTTGTTTGCTTTTGTTTAACTCATTTCTTACTATTCTATTTGTTTCTTTTTCCATTCCACAACTTAATTTAATTATTTTATTCCTCAATCTTATCCTCTTCCTTAACTTGACTATCGAGTCATGATTTAGCACCTCTTATCATCCTTAATAAATCTACTATACTTCAATATTACTTTGATTTGGTCCTCTGACCATTCTAGTCAATACTTTTACTAATATTCGTAACATTTCTTTATTACATTTGAACCATTTATTCCAATTTTCATTTACACCTTTCTTTTATTTATCGATATTCTATAGTTTATTTTTCATTGATTTATAATCATTACTTCCTCTTGTACTGAACTATAACCTTTAGATATTCTAACTTTAGAGTTTTAAATCCCATATTAGGATTTTCAAACTCATTTCCAATAATAAAATTCTGTCGTGGCATTATTGCACCAAAATAGATGCTGTGGCAACTATTCTCATCTTGGTGTACTATTAGGTAGTACGTAGCTCTACACAATAATCCCAAGTAAGTATTGCAATCTACAGCTTATAGTACAAATATTAAGAATATTGCATAGTTACTACGATAAATTCCAATAGATCAAACTTTCCTACATTTTATTATTTTCGAATTCACTAATATCCAAAAATTATTCTGATTACCATATCCATTGACAATTACTAGCAGTAACATCTTTGTCCTCATCTAGAGCAATTCTATTACTGTAACTTACTTTTAGGTCCTCTTGCTTTACTTTAAATAGGCTAACTAGTTAGCTTTATAAATTCTTGTGTGCTAGCAAATACTTTTCGCTGACAAACTCTTCTAAAACTAATTTCAATTACACTTATTAACATAGTTTTTATCCTAAAGGACAAGTTACTAATGCATCAAAATTTATTCCCAAGTAAAGGAATAACAACAGAACATATAATTCAAACACTAACATATAAATAAGTAGTGCTGGAATCAAATAATAACTAATTGCTTCTTCCAAAATTAAGAACTTACCAGCAACTACATTCGAAGTTTCTGCTCTTTCTCCCTAGTGCCTGGAGTACACCCTGGCTGGTTCACTACTCTGTTTAGGTTGATTCACTATTCCTAGATTACGAGGAGTATCAACTCTATTTCTATGTCGAGCTCTACTAACTGTTTGTGAACTTCAAAGAGCAGATCGAGATGCTCTAGTATAATCTCTAGCAAAGTGTCCAAGCTTTTCACAATTGTAGCAGGCTCTAGTGGCTTTACGGCAAATGCCCCCATGTAGTTTGCCACAAGAGTTGTAGATGCGAGGAGGATAGGAACTTCTGGTTGTTCAAGAACTGGACCTTGGTGGCTTCTATTCTGATGATCCGCCTCCATCATATCCTTGAGCTCGAGGCTCCTCAAATTCTTTTCTCTTCCCCAATTTACTACTTGAGTTGTGACCACTAGGTTTCTCACTCTTCTCTATTTCATGCTACCCTGGTGGTAGTTGGGTCTGTACTTGGGCTTGGGTTGATAGACTATCAGCCATTTATTGAAAAAAAGTGGCCATTTACTAGGCCATTTGTGCGGTAATTTGTACCGGTGGAATTTGTACAGTCAGATTTTCAACACTCTGAGGAGCTGGGGCCTCCCCTTGTGCCTCAACTATAACTGGTTGTTCTACTGGTTTATCTCGCTCTTCCATTTCTATTCATAAAATCTTCTTTTCCCAGGATAACCTATACAAGGAGATTTCTCTCTGTTAGTTCATATTTATGATGCAAATGTACTATATGTATCAAACATTTGAGCAGTTGTATTTACCGATAAAATATTTCAAATTCACAGTTCAAAATTTATTTTAAAACCATTGCTCTGATACCACTAAACATGCCACACCTTACCCCTCCGTAAGGCATAACATGCTCCCATAGTACACCTAATGAATTACCGTACTTTGCCTACTGGTAATCCATTAAATATACTACAAGGGATTTTAAAATAATTTTTGATTATTTTTATAGTGGTGGAACGTTGAATATTTATTAAAAAGCCTTTATTTGAAATTTTGGTCATGGATCAAATCCTCGATTCAAATCTGCTGTTATGAATTTTTTTCAAAATTTAGGCAGAATGCCGGCTGTATTTTGAGAAAACAATTCTTCAAAACTTGAAAAGAAAAACACTTTCAATATGTTTTCTTAACCACAACTCCAATAAACTTAATTTCATCTCCCAAATCAACATAATTAACTTAATCCAATTTTTCAAGCCATACTTAGCATAGAGAAAACCATACATAGATTTCAAAACTCAGGAAGAAATTTAGATATTACATTCATTACAAAACTCAGAAATAAATTTGAATATTACAATAATTTGTATTTTAATTACATACCCAAAATAATATTACAAAAGTTCTTCTACAACTGCTCAAATAAATTGCATACATATAATTACATGCATACATCAAAATCTATGTATAAAGGTATAACTATGATATACCCGGAGCTAATCCGAATGTGTCTTCAAGGCGCAGCTACAGGAAATCTCACTAGGTTGCTCTATATTTACTTTTATCTGCGACAGCATACAAAGCTATCATTGAGTGATGAACTCAGTGGTGCACAACTATAATTTAAAATGTAATATAATATGCATTGACAAAATTATAGCAAAGAATTTAGAAATCTTAAAATTCATCAAAATTCCAAAATGTCAAAATATTCGTTACCAATAATATAAATCATTTGTTTAAGCGACCTTGATCAATAAATTTAATTTATCAAATCATAACTGGACATTTAAAGTAATTCCAGCAACTTATGGAAATAAAGATTAATTTCAATAAAATCAATTATGCATAAATCCAATTTGAAATCAAAATTCTTTACTATTCAAAAACCATTATTTATCTCACTAACTATGCAAGACTCATTCGTAAGGGCCATTTTCAGAGTGATTCTAACTCAATGGTCGGGGAGATCGAATCGGGATTCTAACTCCCTATGGTCGGAGAGGTCAAATCATCGTGCATAGTGCACACCACAATAATAAAACTTCCGAAAGGGCCAATGAAAAACTTAGATCTAACCTCTAATAAGAGGAAAATCTAAGCCTGTGCACGTACCATGGTAATTAAAACAAAGCTAACTCCATTGTCTCCTCAACAAATGAGAGAGACAGGTAATAACCTAGTCAAGCATCTATAGTGAGATATAAAACAATATCATGAATCTCTTTGTCCTTTTTTTTTGTGAGCATAAATCACAACACAATTCAATTTGATGTCAATTCCAATATCTAATAATTTTTATGCCCATCACAATTCAAAACAACAGTTTGTATTTTTTTTTCCATGCAAATTCCATTTCAATCACAAATTTCTAAAACTAGATTCATTCAATCCATATCAGAAATAAAATCATAACTTAATCATTTTCCCACAACTAAACTCTTTTATACTATAACACATTTCAATAATCATTGAAATAAATTCAATAATTGGTAAACATAATACATAAGGAAACTAAAATCCTTTAATCAAATAAAATATGCAAAACTTTAACGATGTAAAACTAGTTGTGCACAAGCCTCTTTGTCGACTAGTTTACTCAAATTTTCGCTTTTTCTTTGAAGATCCCTTTTTAGCCTCTTAGTCAACTGAAACATACAGTTTACAATGTTTCAGTACCATATCTCATAATAAATCCATTAATTTATTTCATACCTACTTAGTTGTAGCCTTAAATTTGCTTAAATTGGTATCCTTTGAATTTTGCATTTTGGGTTTATTATTCATTGCACTATTCAAGTCAAAATGTTGACTTTTTCCTACTAAAAAGGTTTATTAATTCTAATTGCACCTAAATACCACATTTTAGGTGTCAATTTTGTTGGCATTGATTGCCAATTCAATTTCTAATTTCCCTATATGAAAATCCAAAATTTCAGTTTTGGTTCACTGTATTCTACTGTTCCATTGGTCTGGTTACTGTGGGAATTTGGCTAAGTGTCCTCCATCATAGTTGTTCCTTATTGTCTTAGCTTTAATTACCTTTTTTAATCACTCTATTTAGAGTTTTTTAGCTCAAGTTATGCCTATTTTTCTAAGGCTGGACGGATTGGTTCAAACCTAGAAATTTTGGGCAATTTCTAGTTCTGGCAGTTTTGGTGACCCAACTTTGGGTGACAATTCAACTTGGTTTTCAAAAGATTGTTGGTTAGTTTTCTTCATAAAAGTTGCATTGCTATGTCATATCTTTCTAATGCCACAAAAATCAGGTCATTTGGACCTTCCTAGACCAAGTTATGGCCAAATGAACAGATTTGGTCATTTTGGTACATTGGCAATGCACATTACCCGAATTTGACCTAATTATTCACTATCTTAATGTCATTTTCTGGGCATGGTGTCTACACAAAAATTGTGGCATTATGTGTCTACTTTCATATCCAATTGGTCTTACACCAATTAAGGTGGCAGCATTATAGTTTTGATTCCTGAAATGGACCTAGGTCAAACTGCCCAATTTGGGACAGCATCACATTTCCAATCCAATTCCAAACATTCAAACACATGCCAATTGACTCCAATTAACCATTTTAAACCTCACTTAGGTCAAAGTACATTAATTTACTAAATTATCAAATTTTTTCCTCAAAACCCTAAGGGTCAAGAACCCTAATTCACTAATTTGTTTAATTCATTCAAATTAAAGCTTACAATTTACTTCTACCTACTTAATCAAGCCTGATTACATGTTTAATTCACATAAACATCATCAAAACCCTATGGGACTAAGGCTGCCCAAAATTCATGGGGTCCCTTTCTTACATAATCCTTTCAATTATTCATCAATTTTCAACTTTATTCAAGTACTTAAGCATGAAAATAGAGAAAGAATTGGAAGAATAACACTAACCTTTGTATAGCTTTTAAATCTTCAAAATTCTTCAACTTTTCCTTCAATTTATTTCTCCAACCTTCTTTTCAAGTCTCAAAACCAAGTTTTGATTAGGAGATTTAGGGAATTCATGATAGAATTTAGGGTTTCTAAAGCTTAAAATTGAGCTTTAATGGAGCTTGGAAAAGAGAGAGAGGAGAGGGAAGAGGCTCACGGCAATATGGAGGAAGATGATAGAAAATTTGCTTTTAATTCTTTTATTTTTTTTGTTTATTTATCTCTTATTTGACTTAGTCAAAATTAATTAAATGGAAATTCATTTTTTGATGTCATGCTTATGTCATTCTTGTGATGTCATAATTCACTTTGCTTTTCTTTTTCTTTTTCCTTTTATTTTCCATGGTTCTTCAATTTAAATCTACATTTCAAAATTTTCATTTATTAGATTTTATTGAACAGTTAGGTCATGAGTCGCCTCTAGGGGTGAATTGACCAATTTGCCACTCGTCGGTCAGGTCCGATTTACTAATAATTCAGTATTTCTTCCGAAACTGATCTAATTATTTAATCTAGTTCTCTACCTTTTTCTATGATTTTCACATTTTCCCTAGCTTCGTAATAATTCTTAGGCTTACGATGTCACAATGACCCATATGAAAATAGGGTTATAACTGACCTCACAATCACTTCCCGGTACGGTCACCCATCGTTGTGACTCCCGGCTCATTTAATTTTTTATGTTCTATTTTGCTTATTTGTATTTGACCTTCTAGTAATAACTATTAATTATTGTTCAGGGCTTTTCTAGATAACTTAAACCTGGTTTTAATCCTTTTAATTGTCTGGACCGACACCGGTCACCAGAACAGTGATTTGCACAGGACTATGTATACAGGGGTGTTACACTACCCCTTTGTGCTACTGGGGTAGGTCTCTCTGTCTAGGGTGGAGCAGTGGGAACACTAGCACTCCTCTGTGGATAATCCTTCAGGAAGTGATCCGTAGACCCACATCTGAAACACCCACCAGTCAACAATCTGCACTCTCCTCTATGGGGTCTGCCACAATGTGTACAAGCGGGTGGTAGGGCTAATCCCTGTGTAGCTGAACCCGGAGAGCTACCTACTGATGCACCAAACTGTCCTCCTCCCCTCCTTGGGGCAAATCAGGATCTCTGCTTCTCACCTCGACCCTGAGTCTGACCCTGAGACTCCTTGGGCCTCTTACTATCCGTGTTTGCTGAACTAGATTGACCAGATCCAGAACCCCTCTTACGTTGCCTGTCCACTGCACTTCATTTCTGACCCTCTCCACATCAAGGGCTGATGCTATCAATTGGGAGAAGTCTGAGAAGCGATGAGATGTGACTATCAACCTAATGTTGTCATTTAGTCCGTCCTCAAACCTTCTGCATTTATCAATTTCTGTGGGCATTAACTCCATTGTATAACTCCATTGCATTCAGTCCTTCCCTTTTTTTTTTCTTATATAACTTATTTCTGTGGTGACCCGGACAGAGCCTCATCTGTTTTGTTAGCATCTGGCAAGTTCCATTAATCACCTGTTAACATGTTCATATTCATTTCACACATTTCCATATCATATTCTATTATATCATATCATTTACAATAATTTATGAGATCTCAAAAGGTATCATCTATTGTATTCATATAGAAATTCATAGATGATAACTTACAAGTTTACATTACAATCTCATAGTTTAATTACAATCCAAAATGAAATACATCATGTGTTTACATACAATAAACAAAAGAATAAAATCTAGACATACATGGGCCCTACCAACAAAATTACAACTGTAGAGGTGACTAGTACACACTGGCAAATCTGATCGGCCTCTTTATGAGCACTACTGCTGCGGTTGCTCGGATTGGTCTTTAATACCTACGCGATGGAAAATCTAGCGCTAAGCATAACGCTTAGTGGTGCATAATTTATAATAACAATAATTAAACAATTAAAATAATAATTCTATATGGTAATTCATAATTCCTAGGTCTTTTACATTTTTATTCACTTTGGAAACAATTTAATTTATTGGGATCTTTTCGGTTTACTTATTGTACATTCAGTCTTACTTAATCATCATTAATGCCCAAAAAACCTATAACGAATTATAAAAGCTGGATACACAAGAGTATACTAGTTAGAAAGCCATATGTCTATCCAGTATACGTCGGTCATGTCAGGCATGAAGCCTGTGGATAGGCATTTAAGCCAGATATAAATTAGGCACATTGACCAATGGGTAGGCATAAAGCCTGTAGAACAATCATGTCAGACAGATTTTATCTATTAATGATTATTTCTATGGGCAGTACTGATGTTTATAGTCCCTAATTAGCATACCAATTGATCTAAAATAAATAAATAAGTCTAGGTATGCTATGGGCAATTAAACATTCTTACATATTTATTTGTAATGTTCATATCACTTTATAGTGGAAAAATAGGTCCCACACACCCCTTTCATGTGGTTTAGTGGTTAATGGCTTGTTAGGGTTAAATTCCTACCATAAGATAATTTATCTCATGGACCTTTCTTTGTTTTTAGTTTTTGTGTCTTACTTTCACCTATCCATTTGAATAGTTTGTAGCCACTGTTTGGCCACACTTCCTTCATGGAAGTTATTTCTCTATGTATTATCTTTATTTTCCCTTTTGAATCATGTCAATTTGATTTTTAGAACTCAAGTTATGGTCGGATAACCATAACTAACTCATTTCCAGATTCTAGTTCCTTAACTAAGCAACTTTTGGACTTAGAGTTTACCTAATTGATGGAACATGTTGCAGTCACTTTTAGGCATAGTGGTCTTCATAGAAATTGTTGTCCTATGTCTTATGATCATTGAGAAATTTGTATCACAATTTTTCAATTTTTTGGAATTATTTATGGCCAATTAACTAACCTGGGCTCATGCACCCTATGCCAATAGGTGTTCAGTTTAGGTCAGTGATTGCAGGTCACTTTTTGAGGTTCTTACAGGCATAATTTCAGGAAGGTTTCAGAAAAAAAGTTGGAGCCCTATTTCTTAGGTTTCTAGAAAGGTATGGCTCATCCTAATTGGATTTTTCTAATGAAAGATATGACTAAAAGACTATTCTGGGGTCAAATGAAGTTTGGCCAGATTCTAGGTTTTTATGCAGTGAACTTTTCTAACTATTTGACCAAGTTCTCTTAATTTCTGGGTTTTGGTCAAAATACCAATTTTGTAGGTCTGTGTCTTGTGGACATTTTGCCACTAGTTTCATTACATTTGAGTTCTTGTAGACCAAGTTATGGCCATTTTGCCAAAACTGGTCTGGTAAGTTTATGTCCAGCAGTTTCTGGACAACCTAATTCTGGGCAGTTTTGTGACCAGAATTGGGCCAGTAATTTGGTTTTGTTTTTGGCATTTATGGGTTCAGTGGTCTCCATGAAAATTATAGTCTTATATCTAAGCTTTCCAATGGTATCAAATTCAGGTCATTTAGACCAGTATAGAGGGAGTTATGACCAAATGAATATGTACTGTTCATTTAGTCATTTTCTGGGTCTTGTGCAGGGTCACCCGAATTTGGGCAGAAAATTGGTCAGGATTTTGATGAAATATGGGCATGGTGTCTTCATGAAAAATGGGCTATTTTTGGTCTAGTTTCAACTCCAATTAACCTCATACCAATTGAAGTCACATAATTTCAGTTATGGTCCATCAAACACACTGGACTCATTAAGTCCCAACCTACAGAAAATGGCACTCCCAAATATTTAATCTCCTCCAATTTCCTTACTTCGATTTGCATACATAGCACTTCTATAAGCAACAATCTCATCTCAATTAGGTCAATCTCAATAATTACACAAAATTCTCAAATCATGTACACAAACCCTAATTTCAAAGTTCCAATTTGCACAAACACAACACATTCAACTCCTAATCATATCAACTTATCAAACAATCCTCATGGAACCCATTTTCATCATTTAAAAGCATCAAACCCCAAGGGTTCCATGGCTGCCGAAATTAAGGTTTTTAATTTTCTTATCATTTGTTTTCATTTTCATGTGATACTCACTCATCTCATCATTCTTACAAGATTTAAAGAACAGAGGGAGTGGTATCTTGCACTTACCTCTTGTGACCTGTAACACCCCTATTTGCATAGCCTGGTATATTTTACTATTCCGGTAACTGGTATTGGTCCAGATAATTAAGGGGATTAAAACCACATCTAATACACCTAGAGAAGCCCTGAACACAAATAATTAGTAATTGTCAATTAATTAAGTATAAATAAGAAAAACAAAACACGAGAAGTTAAATGAGCCGAGAGTCACAGCGATGGGTGACATTCTCGGGAAGGACTGCGAGGTCAATTTAAACTCAAATTTTGAATCGTAAAATGTGACGTCGCGGTCCTTAGGACTATTACGAACACAATGGAAAATAGAAAATCACGAAAAAGAATAGTTAAGCCGGTCAAATAATTAGGTCAAGGATCCAGAAAAGATATTGAATTATTTGCAAACCGGATCAAACTGGCAAGGGGCAATTTGGTCAATTGACTCCTAGAGCTGACTCTTGACCTAACTGTCAAATAAAATCAGAGAAAAGAAATTTTTGGGATCAAGAATTAAATTAAAAGAACCAAAGAAAAATAAATGAAAAAGAAAAAAAAGGGGGGAAAAGAAAAAGTTGAAAAAAGTGAAAAGGTTTATTACATCATTCATGACATCATGCATGATGCAATAAATTTAATAACTAAAAATTTGAAATTTTCATTGGATAATTATGGATTAAGTTAGATTAAAAATGCATAAAAGAAAAGAAAAAAAAATGAAAGTTAAAACAATTAATGACATCATCATGATGATGTAACTATGACTTCATAATTAATTTTAATTTAATTAACTAATTGACTAAGTCAAATTAAAGAATAAAAATAAAATTAAAAAGCTAAATTTTTATCTTCTTCTTCTTCCATTTGCCGTGGCCTCTCATCTCTCTCCCTTCTCTCACTAAATCCTCCATAGCTACTTAATTTCAAGCTTTTAAAGCTTGAATCAATCCCATAAATTCCACAATTTTCCTAAATAAAACTTGTTCTTGGATCTTGGAAAGCCTATTGAGAAGGAAATTTGAAGGAAAATAAAGGGAAATTGAAGCTTTGGGAAACTTCACAAGAGATTAGTGACAAATTCTTCAATTATCTATTTGAATTCTTATTTAAGTAATTAATGTAAGTTAGAAATTATTGTAAATGAAACAAAAACGCTATGTTAGGGATATAGAGGAAATTTTGGCCAAGATGTGTGAACTAGGTTTTGATAAGTTCCACTGAATTAAAAGTGCATGTAAGCTTGAATGAGTTGAGAAATGGTGTTGGTATTCTTGGAATCAATTAAATGTAACAAATCAAGTGAATTAGGGTTTGAACCTAGGGTTTGGGAGACAAAATTTTGAAAATTGGTCAAATGGTGTGTTTGACCTAGTTTGAGCTGAAAAATGGTCATATGTGACCAATTGTGGTATGTTGGAAGTGTGGGAATCAAGTGGAAATTTGGATTGGTTATGGGCATTCTGCAAGCAGCGGGACCAAGGTCCCTTTCAGGGACCAAAACTGAAAATTTACCAACCCAATTGGTGTGAGGCCAATTGGAAATGAAACTAGACACAAAATGACACATTTTTCATTTAGGAATCATGCCCAAAAAGTTACCATAACCTAGTGAACAAATTGACCAAATCCAGACTTAGGTATTCTGCCTTGTACAAAAATGACCAAAAGAACAGTGTTTGTTCATTTGGCCATAACTTGGGTTAGTCAAGTCTAAATGACTTAAACTTTTACCAGTAGAAAGATGAGATATAGACCTACAACTTTCATGAAGAATACAAACCCAAACCCAAATTATGCTCTTAACCAAGTCATTTGGCCACCCAAATTTGGTGACCTAAAACTGCCATAACCTGTTTTGGTGCCCAGAAAATCTGGGTTAGACCAATCCGGCCAACCATATTCAAATAGCTATAACTTGAGCTAAAAAAACTCCAAATGGAGTGATTCAAAAAGGGAAATAAAGTTAAGACAATAAGGAATGATTTCTATGAAGAAAACTTAGCCAAATTCTAACAGCAACATAACCAATGGAACAGTGCAAAATAGGTCACCAAAACTGAAAATTTGAAAGTTTGCCTAAAAGACTTAAGTTTTGAGAAAATGACCAAAACCAACAAGTTTGGTAACCAAAATGTGGTATGTGAGTATAGTTGGAGTTCCCATACCTTTTAAGCATAAGAAAGTCAATATTTTGACTTGAATAGTACCATAAATAGTAACCCCAACATGAAAATTTTCAAGAATATAAGTTTAAGCATATTGGGATTAATTATTGGATTTATTGTGAGATAAGATACTGAAACACTAGAAATTGCGTGTTGCAGCTGAAAAAGACCTGGAAAAGGATAGGGCAAACTGAGTCAAGGCCTAGAGGCGACTCACATCAGGTTTGTGCACAACAAACTTAAAATTCTTTGTTTCTACTTGACAATTCTTGAAATAAATGTTGTGAATAATTTTGATTATTATGGCTTGAAAATCTTATTTGAAAAAAATAGTGTGTTGCCTACTTTGTAAATGAAAAGTTTGGAATGAAATATGATTTGTGAATTGTATGAAATGTTTGAATAACTTGATTTAAATTATTTTTTATTCACACTTGGCATGGCAATATCACTATGTTCCTCCTCCATTCATGGGGTGAGTTTGATTATATTCCTCCCTCTCTGGCTTCCCAGGCTGAGGGGTGAGTTTGGATGAGTACTCATTAGCTAGCTAGCCACCTCCCTCATTGATTTCGATTAGTGGGGTGAGTTTGCCTTGCCGTGGTGCACAACACGGCATGTTTGTAAATTTTGTGTCATGGCTTAAGTTGTGTTATTAATTGGCAACACTATGATTATTAAATTGTTTAATTAAATTTGTGTTATATTAAGCTTTGAAAATTATGATTTGCTATAAATGTGATTTGAAAAATTGTGAAATGTGAATTTGAGATTTTTGAATTATGAATTGTTCATAAATGTTTTATATTACGCATTTTGTATTTTATTGTGCACCACTGAGTATTTTTATACTCAGCGATAGCTTTCTTTGCTGTCGCAGATAGAGACAAGGAAAAAGCAGTAGAGTGAGCTATTGATTGTTGGGACTTCACTGATCTTTTTGTACGGGTATTTATTTTTACCCTGGTAGCTATTTGATATAAATATTGTAATGTCATAGGTATTAATGTAAAGTTGAGCAGTTGTATAGTAAATTGTAATATTGTTATTTGGATTTTCTTTTGTAAATTAAGATCTGTATATGTATATGTAAATTAAATTTTAAATGCAATGTGAATGAAATTATAAAATATTTTGAGATGACAAACTTTGATTGAATTGATTTGAGTTATGTTGAATTGAGTAAATTTGGTGGTTGGGAGTTATGGAAACAAGTATTAGAAGTGTTGTTTTACAAGTTTTTGAAGAACTGTTTTCTCAAAATACAAATGGCACTCTACTGAAATTTTTCTAAAATTTGCAAAAAAATAAAAATGGACAAAATTTTTACTAGTTTTGAAACTTCAATTAAATGTTTTTAATTCCTACTAAAATGCTCACCACTTCCAAAATGTAAGAAAATGTTTTTAAAATCCCTTGTAGGGTACTGAATGAGTTATTGGTAGGTGAAGTTCGGTAGTTCATTAGGTATTCTATGGGATCATGTTATGCCTTATAGAGGGGTAAGGTGTGACATGTTTTAGTGGTATCAGAGCATCATTTTGCAATGAATTTTGACCATGTCACACTCTATCCCTCTGTAAGGCATAATATGATCCCGTAGTATACCTAATGAATTACCAAACTTCGCCTACTGATAACCCATTACATACACTACAAGGGATTTTAAACCTTTTCTTACTTCTTTTTACAGTGGTGAGCACTATTGGTAGGTGTTAAAAATTTTCTTTTACTAAAGTCAAACCAAATAACAAATCTGAGTATCAATAATTTCTATAAAAAATTTGGCAGAGTGCCATCTGTATTTTGAATAAAATAGTTCTTCAAAAACCTGTAAAAAGTACTTCCAATATTTTTCTCAATCTCAAACTCCAATAACAGTTCAACACAATAATTTCCTCAACAATTGTCAACACAATTCAACAATCAAATTTCCAGTGTTTCCAAAAGATGAGATCAAAGAAATAAGTCACAATATTTTTACAAGCCAACATAATTTACAATTTTAGTTTGCAACTGCTCAAGACTAAGTACAATATATATACATACAGTACACATACATTACAACAAAAACTACACAAAATGGTATACTTGATATACCCGACGAAATCTCAAAATGTGGCACAAGCAGCCTACTCTGCTGCTCTGTCCGTCTGTCTACCTGTGACAGCAATGAAAATGCTATCACTAAGCCATTGTCTCAGTGGTTTACAACATTAAGAAAATGCAATTTAAAACCATAATCCATAAATCATATAAACTGTGGATAATTAAAATCATAGTTAAATTCAAAAGACAGTGAATGTCATAAGGAATTTAAACTCCATTTCACAATATCACAATAAATATCAATAAATCACACGCACAGCTTAATCATGTTCTAAAGTTCAATTCGTCCCAAAAGCCGATGGCTAGTGAGAAATAACATAGCTAGCTAGCAAATAAATTAGTACTCATCCTATTCGTCCTCAACTGACACACACCTCAACACTTCAGTCAGAGAGGGAATTCAAAGCCAATTGTCCCACTAGACAAGCTAGCGAGGAATTCAATCAATATACATGATAGCTATGGCTTCAAACCATTTGCAATGTTTTTTAAGCAATAAGTATCCATCAAATATCATTTAAACAAATTTCCACAATTTAAACAATAACAGACAAATTGTCATAATTTATTTCAATTGAAAATTCAAAAGAAATAACTGTTGTGCACAAACCTCTGATAAATGCCTCTTGGCCCTGACTCAGTGTTTCCTTCCCCTTCCCTGAGTCATTGCTAACTGAAACACACAATTTAAAGTGTTTCAGTACTCATTTAAACTGTCTTTAATAATAAGGCTTAATAATTAATTTATTGAATTCTATTATTTTGCTCAGTCAACCTTTAAAGTTGACCCTCGATGCACTCTAGGTGAATTAGGTTTAATGTTACTAATATGTCACATTTTGCATTTCAATATGCTACCAATATAGTGCAACTTACCATTTTTACAAGTTGGCATTCATTGCCAAATTATTTCAAGCATCATTGTATGTAAATGTCAAGTTCTCAATTTTTGTGTGCTAGATTGGTCTAGCTTAAAGTCCTATTTCTCTTGGTTTTTAGCTTTTAGTCTAAAAAGAAAAATTGTCGCTCTATGTCTTATTGCACGCGGGGCAAAATTTCAGGTCATTCTGAGTTGTATAGACCAAGATATGATCATTTTACCAAAGCTGGACAGATTGCACTAAAATGGTAACTTTAGGTCATTTTTAGGTCATTTCTGGTTCTGGCAGTTTTTATACCCGAACTTATGCAAGCTATTTGACTTGATTATAGTCATTTCTGGGTTTTGGTCTCTTCATAAGAGTTGTAGATCTATGTCTAATCTGTCCATGGTAAAAATTTCAAGTCATTTGGACCTATTTTGAGTGAGTTATGGCCAAAACACTAACCGCTGCTCAAATGGTCAATTTTCAGGCTTTCAAGTCACTAATCCGGATTTGGTCATTTTTCATGTTACTTTTTGGACAGAATTTAGGTAAGCTTTCTTCATGAAAGTTGGCACATTTTGTGCCTAGTTTCACCTCTAATTGGTCTCATACCAATTGAAGTCACACACTTAAGGTTCTAAGCTAAAACATACTCTGCCCTGCTACACATTCTTCATCACATACCAATTACACATTCTATACTTACCAAGCTAATCCTTTCATGCCAATTTTGGTTTGTACCATACCATTAACATACTTAAAAACACATTTTAGTCATTTTGGATAGCTTGTAACCATTGTTAATATACACACTATAACACAGAATTTTTCCAAAGTCCATTTATACAATTTAACCACATGAACATACCCCATTTACATATCCAATTCCAAACTATTATACACATATACATGCTGTCACAACAAACACCATAATTCAACAAACCGTTCCATGAAATTACACATTTCCAACCACTCTTTAAAATTGCCGATTCTCACCTCATGAAAAATATCTCCTTCAAATTTGCTTTCCAGCTTTCAAAATCGAGTGCACTATCATACATACACTTAGTATACATTATCTAAATTATTTCTATACACATAAACACATATACCAACATCTTAAACAACCATTTACAAGTGAAAACAAGTAACAAATAGTAAGTTTCCATGGCTGCCGAAATGGTGTACCACCATTACTCCATCAAACTTCAAAATTTCTTCCACAAAGCAACTCCCTACAACATCCACTCAAAGTTTAATGAAGCAAGATTCAAAAATATACATTTACCTCTTTTGGACTTCTTCAAAACTCCACCAAAACCTATCTTTCTTGCTCCTAGTATGCTGCCTAAGGTGTGTACTTTAACTTTAATGAAGAACTCTTGTGCAAACCATGGCTTGAAGAGGGAGATGGAGGCTTGGACATGGGGCGGCCATGGGAGAACTTGGGAGAGCTTGGTTTCGGCTGGTTCTCTACATGAGGTTGAAGATGAATTCTATATCTCCCAAGTTTCCCTTTAGGTGTCCAAAGGCTGAAGTTAGTGGAGCACTATTAAAACTTATAATGGTTATTTATTTAAAGTTTCCAATTTTTATAATTTGGTCGCCACACTTTCACTATTTACATAATGCATTTCATTTTAAATTTTCATGACATTTTCTCAGTGTAACATCATTTATTTTTAATGGACATTTAGGTCAAAAGGTAACCCAGGATGTCAAATGACCACAATGCCCCTATTCGGGTTGCATTCTCCATTTTTCGGTAACACCGAGTTTTATCGTTTTCTCGATTTCTTGTTTTTCTTTGTACTAATTAATTAATTTTTCTTTGATATTTCTAATGATATTTATACTTCAATAAGTCTTTAATTATGTCTTGAAACTAAATTCTAAGTGTTCCCTATAGTCCTGGGGTCGGCTATTGCCTGCGCCGTAACTTCCCCGTGCGGTCACCCATCGCTGCGGTGCTGGCTTGTTTAACTTAGTTTCATTGCTATTATTTTTTCTTTATTTTTCTAGTATTTTCTTTTCTAGTATTTCATTATTTTATGTCTCCTCACTAACTTTTAAATGTAGTTCTAGGCATTCTAGCTGTCCGGACAGACACTGGTCACCGGAATAGTAGAACGCACTATCGAACATGGGGGTGTTACAATTCGTCCACCCTTAAAATAAATTTTGTCTCAAAATTTTTCCTGCATCAGTCTCTGAACAGCTGTGGGTGTTGTCTCCTCATGTCCTCTTCACGTTCTCAAGTAGCTTCCTGGCCTGAATTATAACACCCCTATTTGCATAGCCAGGTACATTTCACTGTTCCGGTGACCGTAGTCGGTCCGGACAATTAAGGGGATTAGAACCATACTTAAGACAACTAGATAAACTATAAACACAATTAACTAGTAATGTCCAATTAGTTAAGTATAAACAAGAAAAATAGAACATAAGAAGTTAAACGAGCCGAGAGTCACAGCGATGGGTGACCTTCTCAGGAATGACTGCGAAGTCATTTTAAACTCAAATTTTGAACTGTAAAATGTGACACCGCGGTCCTTAGAACCCTTATAAACACAGTGGAAAAGAGAAAATCACGAAAAAGAACTGTTAAGCCAGTCAAATAATTAGGTCAGGGAGCCGGAAGAAATATGGAATTAATTACAAATCGGGATGAACCGGCGAGGGGCAATTTGGTCAATTAACCCCGAGAGCTGACTCCTGACCTAACTGTCCAATAAAATCGGAGAAAAGAAAATTTCAAAATCGAGAATTAAATTAAAGAACTAATAAAAAAAATAAAAAATGGAAAAGTCAAAAGGTGATGACATCGTACATGACCTCATGCATGATGCCATAAAGAATTTAATTAATTAATTTATTTATTTACATTTTTGGTCTTCCATAAGACTTAAAAATTCATAAAAAAAGAAATAAAATCATTTCTTCTTCTTCAAAAAACGTCCTCATCTCTCTCTCACTTTTCTCTCCCAAGGTTCCTCCATTAACAAGCTTTTAAAGCTTGAAAAACTTAGTTCTTCCCCACAAATTTCAACCCTAAATCCTAAAAAGCTTCTAAGTTACCCTAGAAAAGAAGATTAAAGAAGAATAGGCCGGAAGAAAGTGGAAGAATTGAAGCTTTGGGAATACTTCCTTAAAGGTTAGTCAAGAATCCTCTCAATTCTCCTTATATTCATGAATTTGCACTTGAAATGAACTAGTATTGATGAAAATAAAATAAAAACAACATATTTAGGAATATAATTAAATTCAGCCAGCTTAGAGGTAACTTGAAATTGATGGATTTTGATACAATTAAAAGGGTAGGCAAGCTTGATTGAAGGTGTAGTTGAGGTTTATATAGTTTAATTGCATGAAATGAGCTTAACATGGAAATTAGGGTTTTGGACATTAGGGTTTAGAGACCAAAAATGTGAAGAAGTGCTAAATGATGTCCTTGACATAGTTTAAGGAAAGAAATGGCCATTTGTGACCTAATTAAGTGTGTTAGAAGTGTTTGAATCAAAGCCAAATTCAGATTGGGTATGCACCATGACCAAAAGTCAACTTTGAGGGACCAAAAATGGAATTTTACAAGTCCAATGGATATGGGACCATTGGGGATGAAAATAGGCCCTAAATGACACAATTTTCATTTAGGAAACATGCCCAAAAAGTGACTAAAACCTAGTGAACAAATTGACTAAAGTTGAAAAATTATAGGCTTCCCTGCACAAACTGACCAAATGAACAGTGTTTGTTCATTTGGTCATAACTGGAGCTAGGCAGGTCAAAATGACCTGAAATTTTACCAGTGGTTAGATGGAATATAGACCTAAAACTTTCATGAAGAACACCAACCTAAATTATGCCATTAACCCTATCTAATTACTGAGCAAATTTGGTGACCTGAACCTGCAGAACTGCAGATTACCATATGAATAGTAAAGTTTCAATGGCTATAACTCTCTCTAGAAAACTCTGATTTAGGTGATTCTTGAACCGATTGAAACCTAAGGCATATTAGAACATCTCATATGAAGAAAATTAGACGAAATTATGGACCTATCTTGATCAAGTTGCTGAACGAAGTTGGAATCAATAATCTGCCAAAACAAAATTCTGCAACATGAACAGTAAACGTAATTTGCATATAACTTGAGCTACAAAACTCCAATTGGAGTGATTCATAAAGGAGAATAAACTTAAGACAATAAGGAACATTTTCTATGAAGGAAGTTTTGCCAAATTCCAACAGTAAAATGACCAATGGAACAGTGTAACCGATACACCAAAAACTAAAAATTGACAATTTTACCTAAAAGACTTAAGTGTTGAGAAAATGACCAAAACTAACAAGTTTGGTGACCAAAATGTGGTATGTGGGTGAAGTTGGAATTCCCATACCTATTAAGCCTTAGAAAGTCAACAATTTGACTTGAATAGTGTAGTGAATAGTAACCCAAAACACAAAAATTTCAAAAACGTCTAGTTTAGCACATTAGAGCTAGGTAAAAGTGAAGTTAAATTTATTTTTGGATTTATGCTAAGTTATGGTACTGAAACACTGTGAAACTGTGTGTTTCAACTGAAAAATACTTGGAATCTCTGAGAGACTGAGTCAAGGCCTAGAGGCGACTCACGTCAGGTCTGTGCACAGTAATTTTTATTTAAATATATGATTCCTGAAAATTTGATTTTTTTTAGTTAATTATGAATTCTTGTTCCATTTATGATTGTGAATATGACTTTGAAAATTGACCAGATTTCTCATAAATTATTTGAATAAATTATTTTGAACTGATTTTGTGTTCACACTTAGCATGACAGTATCACATTATTCCTCCTCCATTTATAGGGTTGAGATCATTCATTTTTCTCCCTCTCTGGCTTACTAGTTGAGATCGAGATCCGATGAGTACTCATTAGCTAGCTAGCCACCTCCCTCATTGATTTTGATTAGTGGGGTTGTAGATTGCTTTGTCGTGGTGTACAACACGGCATTGATCGGAAATTTTGTGTCATGGCTTAATTTGTGTATGATTTGGCAACACTATGTTTATTGAACTATTTGACAAAATTGTGTTATTATGAATTTTAGTAACCTGTGAAATATAATTGAGAAATATTTAAATTGTGATTTGATAATGAATGATTTATGTATTATATTTTAAATTTTTATTGTGCACCACTGAGTATTTTTATACTCAGTGATAGCTTATTTTGCTATTGCAGATAAGAGTAAAGAGAAAGCAGCAGAGTGAGCTGCGGGATTGACAAGAACTCTTGAACACTTGTGTACGGGTATTGTTTTATACCCTTGTAGTTATTTTGATGTAAATACTATAATGTCATAAGTATCAATGTAAAGTGAGCAGTTGTATAATAAATTGTAATAATATTATTTTTGGAACTTCTTTTTGTAAATTAACATTTGTAGTTTGTGAATTTCATACCTTATGCAATGTGAATGAAGTTATTAAATATTTTGAGATGATAAACTTTGATTGGATTATGGAATTATTTTTGAAACGGATTAAATTGAGTTGACTCTTAAATTATTTGGTGGTTGGGAGTTGTGTAAAAATATTAGAAGTGTTTTTCACAGGTATTTGAAAAACTGTTTTCTCAAAATACAGACAGAACTTTGTCAAAATTTTTATAAAATTTGCGGTAAAATTTAAAATGGACAAAAATTCTTACTAGTTTATAAGCTTTGAATAAATGATTTTAATTACTTCCAAAATGCTCACCACTTCCAAAATGCAAGAAAATAGTGTTAAAATCCCTTGTAATGTACTTAATGAATTATCGATAGGCGAAGTTCGGTAGTTCATTAGGTATTCTACGGGATCATGTTATGCCTTACAGAGGAATAAGGTGACATGTTTTAGTGGTATTAGAGCATGGTTTTGCAATGAATTTTGACTATTTTTGTGAACATTTCTTTGATAAGTACAACTGCTTAAGTGTCTTTAATTGATACATATGACATATTTACATCATGAATATGCACTAACGAAGGTCAACCTCCTTGTGTTTGATCTCAGGAAGTAGAAAATTTTGGGAAATGGAATGGAAGAAGGAGATCATTCCGTGGAACAATCTATTGAGGCTGAGGTTCAAAGGGAAGCCCCAGCACTCCAGAACGTGAGTGGGTCAGCCACTCCAGCTCCTACTCCAGCACCGCAGTTCCCTGCTCAGGTTGTATAGCAGATGGCTGCGTTTTTCCAGCAAATGGCGAGAAATGTGCCACCCCAAGCTTAGATGCAAGTACCTGTAGCACAACCACAGCCCTCAGCTCGGTAATATGAAAAGTTGATGAAATTTGGGGCCACCGAGTTTAAAGGCACTGTGGATCCACTAGAGGCAGAACAGTGGTTGGAAAGAATGGAATGGGTTTTCAGAAAGCTGCAGTGTACTGAAGAATTAAAATTTGAATATTCAGTATCTCTTCTCCAAGGGGATGCATATGAATGGTGGAAGACCATCCCCCACAGCCTGGTTGAGCCACCTGTGCTGACATGGACAGACTTCCTGAGGGAATTCAGGCAGAAATGGGTTCCTGATGCATATGTAGATATGAAATTGCAAAAATTCTTGAGTTTGAAACAAGGGGACAGAACCATAGCAGAATATGAGAGAGACTTCTCTCGACTGAGCCACTACGCTAGAAGCTTAGTCTCCACCCCCAGAGATAGATGTAAGAGGTTTGAGTCCAGGTTAAGGCTAAATCTGAGAATGCAAGTTGTGGGTTTCTGCCATCAGAATTTCTCTGAGTTGATCTCACAGGCCCTGGAATTGGAAAAGATAGAATCAGAAGGGGCAGTGAAGAAAGGTACACAAGAGAAAGAGAAAACTGAAAAGACTACTAGACAAGCACCTAAGAGTGGTTTTGGGAAGAGGAAACAGTTTGGGGGATCCAGCACTCGCAGATCTGGCAGAGGCTGATTCTCTGCCAAAGACCACCCCGGTCTGGTCAGCAGACCCAGCAAGCACACCGAGGACCTCTATCAGTACGACAGTGTGAAACTTGTGGTAGAACTCATGGTGGGGTTTGTTTCAAGGCTACTGGTGCATGTTTTAACTGTGGAGGCAGCGGACATTTCGCTAAGGATTGTACTAGTCTGCGCCGGTCTGGACCTTCTGCTACATCTGAAGGATCAGCCTAAGTCTCTGCACCTAGAGGATCACAACCAGCTGGTAGAGGTAGAGGTAGAGGTAGGGGTCCTGCTAACACTCCTGGAAGTCAAAGCACTGTTAACCAGCCAGTATCCAGTGGCGCACCAGTCAGAGTGTATACCATGCGTCAGAGGGAGGAAGCTGAAACATCAGACGTAGTAGCTGGTATTTTCTCCATCCTTGACCAAGATGTACATGTGTTATTTGATCCTGGTTCCACACATTCGTATGTTAGTGGTAGTGTGATGTGTTCTACTGCTATTCAGTGTGTACCAATGGATTATGATGTGCTAGTAACTAGTCCATTAGGCCAGGAGGTCAGGGTAAATAGATTATATAGGGATTGTCCTTTGGTGATCTAAGGACACACTTTTCTATCTGATTTGATTGAAATGCCCTTCAGAGATTATGATATTATCTTAGGCATGGATTGGTTAGCTAGGCATCATGCGATGATTGACTGTAGACTGAAAACAATCACTTTTGGTCTTCCTCAGTATGGTGATGTAGTAATACATGGGAAGAGGCAGTTATTGCCTTCAAACATCATTTCAGTTGTATTGGCCAGAAAAATGATTAGGAAAGGGTGTGAGGCGTACTTGGCACATGTGATAGACATCCAAGTGGATAGTCCAACTCTGAAGGACATCCCCACTGTATGTGACTTTTCGGATGTGTTTCCTGATGAATTTCCAGGATTACCTCCAGAAAGAGAAGTGCAGTTTGAAATTGATGTTATGCCTGGTGTGGACCCAATCTCCATAACGCCATACAGAATGGCACCAGCAGAACTAAAAGAATTGAAAGTACAGTTGCAAGAGTTGCTTGACAAGGGCTTCATCCGTTGCTTGACAAGGGCTTCATCCGCCCTAGTGTGTCACCTTGGGGAGCGCCGGTGTTGTTTGTAAAGAAGAAGGATGGCACTCTCCGGTTATACATTGACTATCGGCAGTTGAATAAGGTGACAATAAAGAACAGATATCCATTGCCCCGTATTGATGACTTGTTTGATCAGTTGAGGGGTGCAGCTGTGTTCTCCAAAATTGACCTGAGATCAGGTTATTATCAGCTGAAAGTATAAGAGCAGAGTATTTCTAAAACTGCCTTTAGAACCCGCTATGGCCATTATGAGTTCTTGGTTATGCCATTCGGGTTAACTAATGCTCCGGCTGCTTTTATGGATCTGATGAACACTATCTTCAGACCATACCTCGACCAGTTTGTTGTGGTATTTATTAATGATATATTGGTCTATTCGAAGAATGTAGAAAAGCATGATAGACATCTGCGGATTGTACTACAGACTTTGAGGGAGAAACAGTTATATGCCAAATTGTCAAAATGTGAATTTTGGCTGAAGGAGATATCCTTTTTGGGGCACATAGTATCAGCAGAGGGTATTAAGGTAGATCCTAGCAAGATAGAAGCTGTCCTTCATTGGAAGCCACCCAGAAATATCACAGAGATTCGTAGTTTTGTGGGTTTAGCTGGATACTACCATAGATTTGTGAAGGGATTCTCCATGTTGGCATCTCCAACAACTAAACTGCTTAGGAAAGATGTGAAATTTCAGTGGACTGATAAATGCCAGCAAAGCTTTGATGAATTGAAGAGATGTTTGACTGAAGCTCTAATCCTGACTTTACCTACACCGGGTAAAGAATATACAGTTTACAGCGATGCTTCTCAAAATGGGTTAGGTTGTGTGTTGAAGCAAGATCGATATGTCATTGCCTATGCATCACCCCAGCTAAAACTGCATGAGAGTAATTATCCGACACATGACTTGGAGCTTGCTGCCATTGTGTTTGCTTTTAAGATCTAGAGACATTATTTGTATGGGGAGAAGTTCTACATCTACACAGATCATAAGAGTTTGAAGTATTTGGGCACCCAGAAAGAATTGAATTTGAGACAGAGGAGATGGTTAGAGTTGATAAAAGACTATGATTGTCTGATAGACTATCAGCCAGGGAAAGCTAATGTTGTAGCTGATGCCTTAAGTCGCAAGACTATGGCAAGTCTACGGGTTACTCCTTTGTCTTTGGTACATGAGTTAAGATCATTGCATGCCAGCTTAGAGATTAATGATGATGGGCAGACAGCAGTTGCATGGCATGTACAGCCAGTGTTGATTATCAGATCAGAATGGCTGCTCAGAATGATGAAAGGTATTAGAAGCTGTTGGAAGAAGTCAGATAGGGCAAGAAACCAGAATTCTCAATTAGAAATGATGGTCTACTGCTACACCAGGGCAGAATGTGTGTTCCTAATGATGTTGATTTGAGGCAGATCATTTTGAAAGAAGCACATGAGTCTCCTTTTGCCATGCACCCTAGTGGCACAAAAATGTATAGAGGGCTAAAGGAACATTACTAGTGGATGGGTATGAAAAGAGATGTGGCAGAGTTTGTTTCTAAATGCCTAACTTATCAGCAAGTGAAGGCAGAGCATCAAGTACCCACCGGGTTGTTGCATCCACTACCAGTACCAGAATGGAAATGGGAGAGAATAACAATGGATTTTGTGATGGGACTTCCGAGGACACAGAATAGTCATGATGTAGTATGGGTCATTGTTGACAGACTGACTAAATCTGCTCATTTTCTGCCAGTTCGGATGGACTACAGTTTAGAAAGATTGGCCAAGTTGTATATAGACGAGATTGTGAGATTGCATGGAGTGCCAGTATCCATTGTATCAGACAGAGATCCTAGGTTCACTTTTAGATTCTGGGGTAGTCTTCAGAGAGCCCTAGGAACTAGATTGAACTTCAGTACTGCATTCCACCCACAGACAGATGGCCAGTCTAAGAGGATAATTCAGATCTTGGAAGACATGCTACGGGCTTGTGTGATTGAGTTTGAGGGCAGTTGGGATACACACTTGCCTTTGATTGAGTTTGCTTATAACAACAGCTACCAATCAAGCATTGGGATGCCTCCATATGAAGCTTTGTATGGCAGAAAATGTAGAACCTCGTTGTGTTAGGATGACGTGGGTGAAAGAAAGATGATTGGACCCGAAATTGTTCAGCAAACTGAAGAGAAAATCAGGGTGATTAGACATCGACTTAAGACTACATCAGACTATCAGAAGTCCTACATTGATCTGAAGAGAAGGGATATTGAGTATGCAGTGGGTGAGAAAGTTTTCCTCAAAGTTTCTCCTTGGAAGAGAATTATGAGATTCGGCAGAAAGGGGAAACTGAGTCCTCATTTCATTGGGCCTTATGAGGTTTTGGAAAGAGTGGGTCCTTTGGCATATCGTTTGGCACAACCTCCAGAGTTAGAGAAGATACATAATGTTTTCCATGTGTCTATGTTGAGGAGGTATCGATCAGACCCATCTCATGTACTACCAGTAGAGGAAATTGAAGTGAATCCAAACCTCACATATGAGGAAGAACCCATAGAGATTTTGGCTTATGAGGTGAAGCAGCTACGGAACAAGCAGATACCATTGGTAAAAGTGCTGTGCAACCATCATTCGGGCCAGGAGGCTACTTGGGAATGAGAGGAGGACATGAGGAGACAGCACCCACAGCAGTTCAGAGATTGATACCAGGTAAAATTTCGAGACGAAATTTATTTTAAGGGGGGGAGAATTGTAACACCCCTATTTGCATAGCCTGGTATATTTCACTGTTCCGGTGATCGAAGTCAGTCCGGAGAATTAAGGGGATTAGAACCATACTTAAGATAACTAGATAAACCATAAACACAAATAACTAGTAATATCCAATTACTTAAGTATAAACAAGAAAAACAGAACATAATAAGTTAAACGAGCCGAGAGTCACAACGATGGGTGACCTTCTCGGGAACGACTACGAAGTCATTTTAAACTCAAATTTTGAACCGTAAAATGTGACGCGGTGGTCCTTAGGACCCTTATAAACACAGTGAAAAAGAGAAAATCATGAAAAAGAACTGTTAAGCCAGTCAAATAATTAGGTCAGGGAGCCGGAAGAAATATGGAATTAATTGCAAACTGGGATGAACTGGCGAGGGGCAATTTGGTCAATTAACCCCGAGAGCTTACTCCTGACCTAACTGTCAAATAAAATCGGAGAAAAGAAAATTTTGGAATCGAGAATTAAATTAAAGAACTAATTAAAAAAAAAGAAAATGGAAAATGGAAAAGTCAAAAGGTGATGACATCATGCATGACCTCATGCATGATGCCATAAAGAATATAATTTATTTATTTATTTATTTACATTTTGGTCTTTCATAAGACTTAAAAATTCATAAAAAAAGAAATAAAATCATTTCTTCTTCAAAAAATGTCCTCATCTCTCTCTCACTTTTCTCTCCCAAGGTTCCTCCATTAACAAGCTTTTAAAGCTTGAAAAACTTAGTTCTTCCCCACAAATTTCAACCCTAAACCCTAAAAAGCTTCTAAGTTACTCTAGAAAAGAAGATTAAAGAAGAATAAGGGGGAAGAAAGTGAAAGAATTGAAGCTTTTGGAATACTTCCTTAAAGGTTAGTCAAGAATCCTCTCAATTCTCCTTATATTCATGAATTTGCACTTGAAATGAACTAGTATTGATGAAAATAAAATAAAAACAACATATTTAGGAATATAATGAAATTCAGCCAGCTTAGAGGTAACTTGAAATTGATGGATTTTGATACAATTAAAAGGGTAGGCAAGCTTGATTGAAGGTGTAGTTGAGGTTTATATAGTTTAATTGCATGAAATGAGCTTAACATGGAAATTAGGGTTTTGGACATTAGGGTTTAGAGATAAAAAATGTGAAGAAGTGCTAAATAATGTCTTTGACATAGTTTAAGGAAAGAAATAGCCATTTATGACCTAATTAAGTGTGTTAGAAGTGTTTGACTCAAAGCCAAATTCGGATTGGGTATGCACCATGACCAAAAGTCAACTTTGAGGGACCAAAAATGGAATTTTACAAATCCAATGGATATGGGACCAATTGGGGATGAAAATAGGCACTAAATGACACAATTTTCATTTAGGAAACATGCCCAAAAAGTGACTAAAACCTAGTGAACAAATTGACTAAAGTTAAAAAATTGCAGGCTGCCCTGCATAAACTGACCAAATGAACAGTATTTATTCATTTTGTCATAACTAGAGCTAGGCAGGTCAAAATGATCTGAAATTTTACCAGTTGTTAGATGGACTATAGACATAAAACTTTCAGGAAGAACACCAACCGAAATTATGCCATTAGCCCAATCAAATTACTGAGTAAAGTTGGTGACCTGAACCTGCAGAACTGCAGATTACCATATGAATAGTAAAGTTTCAATGGCTATAACTCTCTCTAGAAAACTCCGATTTAGGTGATTCTTGAACTGATGGAAACCTAAGGCATATTAGAACATCTCATATGAAGAAAATTAGACCAAATTATGGACCTAATTTGATCAAGTTGCTGAACGAAGTTGGAATCAATAATCTGCCAAAACAAAATTATGCAGCATGAACAGTAACAGTAATTTGCATATAAGTTGAGCTACAAAACTCCAATTGGAGTGATTCAAAAAGGAGAATAAACTTAAGACAATAAGGAACATTTTCTATGAAGGAAGTTTTGCCAAATTCCAACAGTAAAATGACCAATGGAACAGTGCAACCGAGACACCAAAAACTAAAAATTGACAATTTTGCCTAAAAGACTTAAGTGTTGAGAAAATGACAAAAACCAACAAGTTTGGTGACTAAACTGTGGTATGTGGGTGAAGTTAGAATTCCCATACCCATTAAGCCTTAGAAAGTCAACAATTTGACTTGAATAGTGTAGTGAATAGTAACCCGAAACACAAAAATTTCAAGAACGTCGAGTTTAGCACATTAGAGCTAGGTAAAAGTGAAGTTAAATTTATTTTTGGATTTATGTTAAGTTATGATACTGAAATACTATGAAACTGTGTGTTTCAGCTGAAAAAGACTTGGAAGCTCTGAGAGACTGAGTCAAGGCCTAGAGGCGACTCACGTCAGGTTTGTGCACAATAATTTTTATTTAAATATATGATTCCTGAAAATTTGATTTTTTTGAGTTAATTATGAATTGTGTTGCATTTATGATTCTGAATATGACTTTGAAAATTGACTAGATTTCTCATAAATTATTTGAATAAATTGTTTTGAACTGATTTTGTGTTCACAATTAGCATGACAGTATCACATTATTCCTCCTCCTTTTATGGGGTTGAGATCATTCATTTTCCTCCCTCTCTTGCTTACCAGTTGAGGTTGAGATCGGATGAGTACTCGTTAGCTAGCTAGCCACCTCCCTCATTGATTTTGATTAGTGGGGTTATAGATTGCTTTGTCGTGGTGTACAATATGGCATTGATCGAAAATTTTGTGTCATGGCTTAAGTTGTGTATAATTTAGCAACACTGTGTTTATTGAACTATTTGACCAAATTGTGTTATTATGAATTTTAGTAACCTGTGAAATGTGATTGAGAAATATTTAAATTGTGATTTGATAATGAATGATTTATGTATTATATTTTAAATTTTTATTGTGCACCACTGAGTATTTTTATACTCAGCGATAGCTTATTTTGCTGTCGCAGATAAGAGCAAAGAGAAAGCAGCAGAGTGAGCTGTGGGATTGACAACAACTCTTGAACACTTTTGTACGGGTATTGTTTTATATCCTTGTAGTTATTTTGATGTAAATACCGTAATGTCATAGATATCAATGTAAAGTAAGCAGTTGTATAATAAATTGTAATAATATTATTTTTGGAACTTCTTTTTGTAAATTAACATTTGTAGTTTGTGAATTTCATACCTTATGCAATGTGAATGAAGTTATTAAATATTTTGAGATGATAAACTTTGATTGGATTGTGGAATTATTTTTGAAGTGGATTAAATTGAGTTGACTCTTAAATTATTTGGTGGTTAGGAGTTGTGTAAAAATATTGGAAGTGTTTTTCACGGTATTTGAAGAATTGTTTTCTCAAAATACAGACAGAACTCTATCAAAATTTTTATAAAATTTACGGTAAAATTTAAAATGGACAAAAATTCTTACAAGTTTATAAGCTTTGAATAAATGATTTTAATTCCTACCAAAATGTCACCACTTCCAAAATACAAGAAAATAGTTTTAAAATCCCTTATAATGTACTTAATGAATTATCGGTAGGCGAAGTTCGGTAGTTCATTAGGTATTCTACGGGATCATGTTATGCCTTACAGAGGGATAAGGTGTGATATGAATGATGGTTCCACAGCATTTTAAGCAGGGGTATCTGTTTATTTGTCAGCTGCGTCACCTCATATGCCAGAATTTCTGTGGGTTTTTCCTCATATGAGAGGTCTGGATTTACCTCAATCTCTTCAACTGATAGTACATGAGATGCGTCAGATTTGTACCTTCTTAACATGGACACATGGAAGACATTGTGTATCCTTTCTAGCTCTGGAGGTAATGCCAACCAATATGCCAAAGGACCCACTCTTTCTAGAATCTCATATGGTCCAATGAAACGAGGCCTTAGTTTCCCCTTTCTGCCAAATCTCATAATCCTCTTCCAAGGAGAAACTTTGAGGAATACCTTATCACCCACTGCATATTCAATATCTCTTCTCTTCAGATCAACATAGGACTTCTGATGGCCTGATGCAGCCTTTAGTCGATCTCTAATCAATATGATCTTTTTTTCTGTCTGCTGAATAATTTTTGGCCCAATCATCTTCCTTTCACCTTCTTCATCGCAACATAGGGGAGTTCTGCACTTCCTGCCATACAAAGCTTCATATGGAGGAATCCCAATGCTTGATTGGTAGCTATTGTTATAAGAAAACTCAATCAAAGGCAAGTGTATATCCCAACTACCTTCAAACTCAATCACACAAGCCCGTAGCATATCCTTTAATATCCGAATTACCCTTTCAGACTGGCCATCTATCTGTGGGTGGAATGTCGTGCTGAAGTTCAATCTAGCTCTTAGGGCTCTTTGAAGACTACCCTAGAATCTAGAAGTGAACCTAAGATCTCTGTCAGATACAATTGATACTGGCACTCCATGTAGTCTTATAATCTCATTTATGTACAATCTGACCAATCTTTCTAGGCTATAGTCCATCCAGACTGGCAAAAAGTGAGCAGACTTGGTTAGTCTGTCAACTAGAACCCATACTGCATCATGATTATTCTGTGTCCTTGGAAGTCCCATCACAAAATCCATAGTTATTCATTCCCATTTCCACTCTGGTACTGGCAATGGATGTAACAAACCAGTTGGAACTTGATGTTTTGCCCTTACTTGCTGATAAGTTAGGCATTTGGAAACAAATTCAGCTATATCCGTCTTCATACCCATCCACCAGTAATGCTCTTTCAGCCCTCTGTACATTTTAGTTCCACTAGGATGCATAGCAAAAGGAGACTCATGTGCTTCCTTCATAATGGTCTGTCTCAATTCCACATCACTAGGAACACACATTCTACCCTGATGTAGTAGTAAACCATCATCTCTCATAGAAAATTCATGTTTCTTGTCCTACTGGACTTCTTTCAGTAGCTCTTGATATTTTTCATCATTCTGAGCAGCCATTATGATTTGATCAATCAACACTGGCTGTACATGCCATGTAACTACTATCTGTCCCTCATCATCAATCTCCAAACTGACATGCTGTGATTTCAACTCATGTATTATGGACAAAGGAGAAACTCTAAGACTTGCCATAGTCTTACGACTTAAGGCGTCAACCACCACATTTGCTTTCCCTGGCTGCTAGTCTATTAAGAAATCATAGTCTTTAATCAGTTTTAACCATCTCCTCTGCCTCAATTTCAATTCCTTCTGAGTGCCTAAGTACTTCAAGCTCTTGTGATCTGTGTAAATGTAGCATTTCTCCCCATACAAATAGTGTCTCCAGATCTTCAGAGCAAAAATAAAAGCTGCAAGCTCCAAATCATGTGTTGGGTAGTTCCTCTCATGCGGTTTCAGCTGGTGTGATGCATAAGCAATGACATTCCAATCTTGCATCAGTACACAGCCTAACCCATTGTGAGAAGCATCACTATAAACTGTGTATTCTTTACCCGGGGTAGGTAAAGTGAGGACTGGAGCTTCAGTCAAACACCTCTTCAACTCATCAAAACTCTGCTGGCATTTATCTGTACACTGAAATTTTACATCTTTCCAAAGTAGCTTGGTCAGTGGAGAAGCTAAAATAGAAAACCCTTTCACAAACCGGTGATAATATCCAACTAAACCCAGAAAACTGCGAATTTTTGTGATATTCTTGGGCGGCTTCCAATTAAGGATAGCTTCTACCTTGCTGGAATCTACCTTGATCCCTTCAGCCAACACAACATGTCCCAAGAAGGAGATTTTTTTCAGCCAAAATTCACATTTCAACAATTTGGTGTATAGCTATTTCTCCCTTAAAGTCTGCAGTACTATCCGTAGATGTCTGTCATGCTCCTCTGCATTCCTCGAATATATCAAAATATCATCAATAAACACCACACAAACTGGTCGAGATATGGTATGAAGATAGTGTTCATCAGATCCATAAAAGCAGCTGGAGCATTAGTTAACTCAAATGGCATTACCAGAAACTCATAGTGGCCATATCGAGTTCTGAAAGCAGTTTTTGGAATACTCTGCTCTTGCACTTTCAACTGATAATAACCAGATCGCAAATCAATTTTGGAGAATACAGCTGCACCCTTCAACTGATCAAACAGATCATCAATGCGAGGCAATGGATATCTGTTCTTTATTGTCACCTTATTCAACTGTCGATAGTCAATACATAAGCAGAGAGTGCCATCTTTCTTCTTAACAAATAATACTGGTGCTCCCCATGGTGACACACTAGGGCGGATGAAGCCCTTTTTAAGTAGTTCTTGCAATTGTACCTTCAACTCCTTCAACTCTGCTGGTGCCATTCTGTATGGTGTTATGGAGATTGGATCCACACCAGGCATAACATTAATTTCAAACTGCACCTCTCTTTCTGGAGGTAATCCTGGCAATTCATCAGGAAACACATTTGGAAAGTCTATACTGTAGGGATGTCCCTCAATGCTGGACTCCCCACTTGGGTGTCTACCACATGTGCTAAGTAAGCTTCACACCCCTTTCTGATCATTTTTCTGGCTAGTGCAACCGAAATGATGTTTGATGGAAATAGCTGCCTCTCCCCATGTATTACCACATCACTGTACTGAGAGAGACCAAAAGTGACTGTCTTCAGTCTACAATCAATCATGGCGTGATGCTTAGCTAACCAATCCATGCCCAAGATGATATCATAATCTCTGAAGGGCATTTCAATGAGATCAGATAGAAAAGTATGTCCTTGGATCACCAAAGGACAATCTGTTAGTAGTATGCCCTAGAGCATATCATTTAGTATGTATCTTGTACATAATTTTATTAATAAAAGGCATTTCCACTTTTCCGTTTACATAATATATTTATGTGTAATAGAAAAGGTCCATTGATATTTTGTTAGAAATATTATTCTTAAGTTGTTAAGAATATGAGTGACAATATTTCTAGCACAAAGTATCATAAATAGGTTCACAATCGAGGATACTTCATAATAAGGACATGACTTATCCAGAAAGATTGTATTCATGTTTGTTCCCAAGTTATTTATATGAGATATAAATAAGATGGAATGGTGAGTCTCATGCCATATAACAAACATGATAGGCACTTATAAATGATAAGTAGGTCAACGGTGACACTTATGACAAGCACATGGAGTTTACTCTTGTCAATGTTTTGTCATAAATCATATCGATGCATATAATCTTTAGACCTGAGATAGCACAGTTATCTTGTATATAGGTAGTTTGAGTTTGATACTGCTTTCATACTTGTACTATGTATGAGTATATGGGCATGTGTTGGCTCCTGCTAGTTATATATGGAGGTAGGTGTTGATCAAGATGGAATCTGTTCCTCTAAGTAAATAGAGTTAAAATCCTATGTTCATTTAATTGTTCTTAATGTTTCAAGTTCTGCCAGACAGATAGATTTATTTAGAAAAGAGTTTCGATGAGAAAATCTTTTAATCAAGAACTGGAATTAAAAGAGAACATAATATTCATAGCAAATGGAGTTTGACATAAACCATGACTCAAATTGAGTTGGGATTTTGTAATGTAGAGATTCTAGTGCATGGTAACATATGATTATAGGTTCATTTAAGGTAAACCTTATTACTAATTGGGTGGCCATGGCATGCTATGCTAGGTGTTAACCATGGTCTATGAGGTTCATAAAATGATTTAGAGAAATCATTTATGGTAAGAAAGAGTTCTGATGATATTAAGAGTTGATATCATGTCTCATTGCCAATTAGTGATGAGCCTAGTAAGTCACACACATACACAAGTTATCACCTATTTAAATATGATTTAATTAATTAATTAAAGAGTTTAATTGATTAATTAAATAGATTTGGTTTGCAATTAAATTGCAAAGTCCCTAGCATGACTTGAAACCAAATCTAGATTATTGGATGTGCAGTATAAATTAAATTTATATTTAAAGTGTTTAAATATGAATTTAATTAATGAGAAATTAATTAATAGAGATTAATTAATTAATTTATATTTGATATAAATTAATTAGAAGAAGAAAAATAATTATTTTGGGTTGATAACTCAAAATTAAGACACAGTGGCATTTTGGTCATTTCACAGTGTGACACGTGGCACCATGAGATGGTGACACATGGCATAACACATAAGCTTGCCAAATATTTTTTAATCTTGTAAGATGATTAAAATCAAGATTAAATATAGGTTTGACACTTGGCACAATGTGATTGGGTCACTTAAACCTAGAGCTAATCAAAAGATGACATGTGGCTAGGGTTTAATGTGTTAACCTAGCTATTTAAGTGTGGTTATGAAAAGAAAACATAACCAACAGCCTCTCCTCTCATATGTCACGCCACTTTGAGCCTCTCCAGCTATTTCTCTTCATCTCTCATCAATTCAAAGAGATTAGCCATCAATCTCTTGAATTAAGAACACTAGAAATTGTTTCTAGTGTCCTGTTTACATCTCTAATCTCTTAAAAGGCAGAACTTCAATTTCTAATTAATAGAAAAGGCTTTAGAAGCTGTTCAAGGGCTGCCATAGGTGTTCTTGGTGTGGACAAGCTAGAGGGACAACATCCGTGTCCTCAAGACGAATCTCAAAGGCGCAGACACGCCGCAAAGACATCAAGAGGTTAGTGTAATCGTTCTTGATTTAATCTAGGGTTCTAAAATTAATCTGATTAATTTTAAAATCTTAAATGGCAAATACAGATCCAAAAACATATTAAAAGAGTTTTAATATGTTGTTTATCATTGAAATCAAATAGATAAAAATAAATCTTGCATGGTGCATGAGACCCTAGGTGAAATTTTTTGAATTCAATGGTATAATCTTGTGTTTTTCACGCTTCCGTTCCTTCACAATCCTTATACATTTTATTGACCCTGACCTCCTATCCTAGCGGACTTGTTACTAGCACCTCAAAGTCCATTTTCACACATAGAACAACAATGCAATCAATGATGCTAGTACTCACATAGGAATGGGTAGAACTCGGGTCAAATAATACAAACACATCTTGATTAAAAGTTAAGAAGGTACTAGCCATAATATCAGATGTCTCGGCCTCTTCTCTCTATCTCATTGCATAAACTCTGACTGGAGCACTGCCTTGCTCTAATTGATTCACTGTGCCTTGGCTGCTTGCTGGACTACCTCTACCCTTGCCTTTACCTCTACTAGGCGGTTATGAACCTCTGGTGGCCGGATTCTGAACTGACCCTTCAGCAATAGTAGGAGGTGGCCCAACTCTATGGGCACTGGTGCAGTCCTTGGCAAACTGTCCTGTGCCTCCACAGTTATAACAAGCTCTTATGCCCTTGTAGCATACCCCACCATGACTTCTACCACAAGTTTCACATTAGCGGGGAGGGTAGGAACTTCTGGTAGTTTGCTGACCAGATGGAGGAGGTTTCTGTCCCAAATATCTTCCCCTACCGGACTTCTTACCACCCCTGTTGTGTCCCCCAATGTTCTTTCTCTTCCCAGTAGGACCACTAGAACTCTAATCTATTGACTTCCCCTCTTTCTCTTTCTCTACCTTCTCTAATTTCTTTTTCTCTGGGGTCGCTTCTAACTCAATTCTTTCTAATTCCAGTGCTTGAGAAATAAGCTCAGAGAAGTTAGTATGTTTGAATTCGACCACTTGTAATCTGATACTAGGCTTCAAGCTGATTTCAAACCTTTTACACCTTTCCCTGGTGGTAGCAAGGAGACTCCCTGCATAGTGGCTTAGGCTGCATAGTGGCTTAGGCGGGAAATTCCCTTTCATATTCTGCCACTGATTTACTTCCCTGTTTTAGACTTAAGAACTCCTGTAGCTTCTGGTCCACATAGGCATCTGGGACATATTTTTGTCTGAACTCCCTAAGAAAGTCATCCCAGGTTAGTACAGGAGGTTCCACCAAACTATGAGGAATGGTTTTCCATCAGTCATATGCATCTCCCTGTAGTAGTGACACTGAATACTCAAATCTCAGCTCTTTTGTACAATGTAGTTTCTTGAACACCCTATCCATTCTCTCTAACCATTGTTCTACCTCTAGAGGATCTACTATCCCCTTGAACTCAGTAGCCCCATATTTAATCAGCTTATCATACTGCCTAGCTGATGACTATGGTTGTACCATTGGTGTCTATAGTGGGACTTGAGTAGGCATGTTACCAGCCATATGTTGGAACATTGTAGCCATCTCACAGTAAACCGAGCAGAAATCGCAGATCGAGGGGCTGTGGCTGATCCACTGACATTGTGTAGGGTTGGGGCATCTCCTTGTACCTCAGCCTCTATAGATTGATCGACTGAACGATCCCCTTCTTCCATAGTCGATTTGAGGATCTTAGACCTCCTGAACAATAAGACAAGGAGATTTCCTCCTGTTAGTGCATATTTATAATGTAATGTACTATATGTATTAAACAATGACAATGAGCAGTTGTACTATGAAGAAAGAATATTCAAATTACAGGTGAAAACAGAATTTAAAAACTAGCTCTGATACCACTAAAACATGTCATACCCTACCCTTCTGTAAGGCATAACATGATCCCGTAGTATACCTAATGAATTACTAAAGTTCGCCTACTGATAACCCATTAAATACACTACAAGGGATTTTAAACCTTTTCTTACTTCTTTTTATAGTGGTGAGCACTATTGATAGGTGTTAAAAATTTTCTTTTACTGAAGTGAAACCAAATAACAAATCTGAATATCAATAATTTCTATAAAAATTTTGGCAGAGTGCCATCTGTATTTGGAATAAAACAATTCTTCAAAAACCTGTAAAAAGCACTTCCAATATTTTTCTGAATCTCAAACTCCAATAACAGTTCAACACAATAATTTCCTCAATAATTGTCAACACAATTCAACAATCAATTTTTCAGTGTTTCCAAAAGATGAGATAAAAGAAATAAGTCACAATATTTTTACAAGCCAACATAATTTACAATTTTAATTTACAACTACTCAAGACCAAATACAATATATATACATACAGTGCACATACATTACAACAAAAAAATGGTATACTCGATATACCCGGTGAAATCTCAACATGTGGCACAAGCAGCCTACTCTGCTGCTCTGTCCGCCTGTCTACCTGCGACAGCAATGAAAAAGCTATCGCTGAGCCAATGTCTCAGTGGTGCACAACATTAAGAAAATGCAATTTAAAACTATAAGCCATAAATCATATAAACTGTGGATACTTAAAATCATAGTTAAATTCAAAAGACAGTGAATGTCATAAGGAATTTAAACTCCATTTCACAATATCACAATAAATATCAATAAATCACACACATAGCTTAATCATGTTTCAAAGTTCAATTCGTCCCAAAAGCCAATGGCTAGTGAGGAATAAAATAGCTAGCTAGCAAATAAATGAGTACTCATCCTATTCGTCCTCAACTGACACACACACCTCAACACTTCAGTCAGAGAGGGAATTCAAAGCCAATTCGTCCCACTATACAAGCTAGCGAGGAATTCAATCAATATACATGATAGTTGTGGTTTCAAACCATTTGCAATGTTTTTCAAGTAATAAGTATCCATCAAATATCATTTAAACAAATTTCCACAATTTATACAATAATAGAAAAATTGTCATAATTTATTTCATTTGAAAATTCAAAAGAAACAACTGTTGTGCACAAACCTCTGATAAATGCCTCTTGGCCCTGACTCTGTAGCACCCTGAACCTCCGAGTTATGAATAGTACCATTTTTGGTCTGTGACTAGTACTATTCAAAGACACCTTGAGGATCAAAAATAAATAGAAAATTAATTGAGATAGACGCAATAAAAATTCAAGTGACCCAAAAATATAAGGACTCACCGGGTATATTGTAAAAAAGGGATTATGACCCGATCAGTGGCATTTTGGTCAATTCACTTTAAGAGTTGATTTTTGACCAAAATGTCAATTTAATTAAATGAAAATAAAATATTAAATTATGAAGAAATATTGAGGGAAAAATTTTAAATTACATTTTTGACCTAATAAAAAAGTTAAGGGACCAATGGGCTTTTGACAATTAAACTTAATTAACTAATTAAAAGAAATAAATAAGTATAAAAGAAGACAAAACCCTCCCTTTCTTTCCCATTTAGTTACCACCCACTCTCTCTCCTTCTCTCTTTCTTTCTTTCTTCTTCTTCTTCCTTCTTTCTCCATTGACACCCATTCTCAAAACTCAATTCCTTGCTGTTCCTCTATGGGTTTTGCATCTAATTGGTAGAGAACATCAAATTAATATTTGATTTAGAGAATAAAAGTAAGGAGAAACAAGAGATTAGAAGAAAATTGAAGATTTGGAGAGTTGGAAGGAAGTCATCAAGAGGTAAGTTCTTTAATGCTCATTTTGTTATACAAACCTTAAATTAAGTTAGATTATGATGAAATTTCATAAGAAAATGAAAGGAAACATGCATGGAACCTAAACTAGGATTTTGGCCAAATTAGAGAAAAATTAGGGTTTGATATATTTCAATGAAAATGATGATAAAATCAAGCTTAGTTGAAGTAGTATGCATGATTAGAGCAAAGAAATTGCATGAAATGTATATAAATTTAATTATGGGAGATTAGGGTTCATGGGAAAATTGAGTTTTGGTGCTAGAGAGTGAAATTGGTATGTGTAGTGTTAAATTATGATCATTTGAGGTTTATTTAGTTTGAATTGACATTGGGTAGGATTAGGGAAAATTGCAAACTTTGGTATTTGAAAATTATGGGGCTTGTGCTAGGAAGTGCCATTGATGTGTCAATGCTAAATTATAGTCATTTTGGTTGAATTAAATGTGAATTGAGGTTGGTTAGTGGGAATAATTGAAGAAATGAAAATTTTAAACCTAGGGCAGAATTTGCACACTGAGTTCAGTGTGTTTGACAACCCATAAATTGAGCTACACAACCCCAATTGGTGTGAAACCAATTGGAAATGAAACTTAAGACATAGGGCTAGAATTTTCATGAAGAGATCGACCCTACAAATTGCCCAGAAATTGCCTAAACTTTGGCTTGAACTTAGAGACACAATTCTGGAACCTGCAGAATTTGACCATATAAACAATAAATTTTTCATGTCCATAACTCTCTCTAGAAAACTCCGATTTAGGCGATTCTTGAATTGATGGAAACCTAAGACATAGTAGAACATTTCATATGAAGAACTTGAGGCCAAGTTATGGACTTAACCCAATCAAATTGCTGAGCAAATTTGAATCACCGAATCTGTAGAATTGCAGATTTACCATATAAACAGAAAACTTTGCATGGCCATAACTCTCTTTAGAAAACTCCGATTTAGGCGATTATTGAACCGATGGAAACCTAAGACATAGTAGAACATTTCATATGAAGAACATTAGACCAAATTATGGACTTAACTTGACCAAATTGCTGAACGAAATTGGATCGATAAATCTGCCAGAACTGAATCTGCAGCATGAACAGTGACGTGAATAGTAATCATGTTTTGGTCATAACTTTAGCTACACAGCTCCGAATTAGGCGATTCAAAAAGGAAAATAAATTTAAGACCTAGATAAACAATTTTCATGAAGAACACCTCACCAAATTATGATCAAAACTAGGAAAAAATTGGGTTCAAATATTGGGGCACCAAGTTGTCCAAAACCAAAATTTTCTAAAATTTGCAAAGCTAACTTGGGATGCATTAGACATGCATATAATGAGTTTTTGGTAGCAATTAAGATAGGTATTGAGATATTTTATTGTATATTTTCAGTAGAAAAAGAAGTTGGAACGGACAAGGAATAGTGAGTAAAGAGAAAGAAGAGCATTGAAGGTTTGTGCACAATTAACATTTTCTTTATTTTTAAACTTGTAAATTGCTTGGAATGTGTTAAATTGAATGAGTTTACTTTGAACAAGTTTACTTTGATTGAAATATGGTTTTTCTCTTGCATTTAAGAAATTTGGGTGTTGCCACCTTTATACGGATGTTATGATCAATTTAAATGTGTTTCTTGGTTTATAAATGTTATTGTTGAGTGGGAAATTTTTGGAAACTATTTTGAAACCACAGTTAGCTTGACAGTCCCTTTCGGAACTCCCCAGTAGTAACGGCTACTTGGGATTGATAATTGATATTGATTATGTCTCCCATTAATAACGGTTAGTGGGGCAAGACTACAAGAGTACTCATTAGTTGGCTAGCCCGTCCCTCATTAATAATGGTTAGTGAGGTTGAGATTGCTTTGTCGTGGTGTACAACACGGCACTGATCGTGAAATTTTGTGTCATGGCCTAAACTGTGTGTTGATATTGGTAACACTAATGCTTTGTGAATTGTGATTTATGAAATATGATTTCTCATTTGAAATGTTATTCCAATAAATGGCTCTTATGAACTTAGAACTATTGTGAAGTTTTCATGCTTAAGAAAAATGTGATTTATTATGCTTTGACAAATTGTGTTTTACCTTAAGTTTTAAAGTTATTAGTTGTGCACCACTGAGTGATATACTCAGCGATAGCTTCTTTATGCTGTTGCAGGTAAGGGAAAGGAGAAGGCTGCCGAGTGAGAGACTTGGAATCAGCATTTTGGTATTGTTTATGGGTATATATTGTAGGTATACCCTTGTAATTTCCTTTTGATGTATTTTGCACCTATATGTATGGATGTACGGACATTGAGCAGTTTGTATTTAAAAGCATTGCTTTGCTATCACATTTTGAGTTTGTAACTATTTTGTATTTTACTTTGAGACTTATGAAAATGTAACTTTTGCAATATTTAGTCTATCATTATTTTTCAATGAATGTTTACATGGAATTTTAACTATTCTCATACAGTGTTCCGTAAAATAATTGATAAGATAAAAAACTATGATTTGTTTTAAAATCCTTTGTAGCATAACTAATGGGTTATCGGTAGGTGGAGTTCGGTAATTCCTTAGGTATGCTACGGGAACATGTCATGCCTTGCCAGGGATAAGGTGTGATTGTTAAGTGGTATCAGAGCTTTGGTTTATATACAAGTTTTGAAATAGCATGTTTGAAAATTTTTTATAAGTATAACTGCTCAACTGTCATTAATTGATACATATAGTGCATTACATCATAAATATGGACTAATGGAGGGAAATCTCCTTGTGTTGGTTGTTCAAGGAGTAGAATTCCTTATGATTCAGTATGGAAGAGGGGGATCTCACCATAGAAAAATCAGTAGCAGCTGAGGTACAGGGGGAGGCCCCAGCTCCTCAGAATGCTAGTGGGTCAACTGCACCTGTCTCGCCTATGCAGTTTTCTACTCAGTTCGCTCAGCAGATGGCTGCACTATTTCAGCAAATGGCTGGCAATATACCAGTCCAAGCTCCTGTGCAAGCACCTCCAGTGCAACCACCATTCCCAACCAGACAATATGACAAGTTAATGAAGTATGGGGCAACAGAGTTTAAGGGTACAGTGGACCCATTGGAAGCTGAGCAATGGTTAGAACGGATGGAGAGAGTCTTCAAGAAATTGCACTGCACAGATGAGTTGAAGTTTGAATATTCAATTTCCCTGCTGCATGGAGATGCATATGAGTGGTGGAAGACCATTCCCCATAGTTTGGTGAGCACTTGATCTTGACATGGGATGACTTTCTAAGGGAGTTTAGACAGAAGTATGTTCCTGATACCTATGTGGATATGAAGCTACAGGAGTTTCTCAGTTTGAAGCAAGGGAGCAAAACTGTAGCCGAGTATGAGAGAGACTTTTATTGCCTCAGCCACTATGCTAGAAGCCTACTCACAACCAGTAGAGACAGATGCAAATGGTTTGAGGCTAGTTTGAGGCCTAGTTTGAGATTGCAAGTGGTTGGGTTTCGACATGACAACTTCTCTAGGTTGATATCATAGGCCCTTGAATTGGAAAGGATAGAACTAGAAGGGTCATCTGAGAAGGTAACCACTGAAAAAGAGAAAAGCAGTAAGCTTACAGGTCAGAGTCCAAGTAACAATTCGGGCAAGAGAAAGAGCTTTGGGGGACCAAGTAACAGAGGATCTAGTAGGGGAAGATTTTCAGGGCAGAGGCCACTTAGATCCGGACAGCAAACATCTAGGGGTTCCTTTCCTACCCGTGCTTGTGAAACTTGTGGCAAGACTCATTTAGGAGTGTGTCATAAGGCCATAGGAGCCTGTTACAACTGTGGTGGAAGTGGGCATTTTGCTAGAGATTGCATTAGTGCCCGCAGATTTGGGCCACCTACTACCACTGAGGGATCTATTCAAGGTTCTGCTTCCAGATAATAGACAACTAGTAGAGGCAGAGGCAGGGGTAGAGGTAACACTTCTGGCAGTCAGGGCACAATGAGCCAACCAGAGCAGAGTAGTGCACCAGTCAGGGTGTACAGCATGTGCTAGAGGGATGAAACTGAGACATCAGATGTTGTGGCTGGTACTTTCTCCATTTTTGATAGAGATGTATATTTGCTGTTTGACCCTGGTTCTACACATTCTTATGATAGTGCCAGTATTGCATGCTCTATTGCTATTCCTTGTGTGAAATTGGATTATGATGTGCTAGTGACTAGTCCTTTAGGACAAGAGGTTAGGGTGAACAAATTGTATAAGGATTGTCCTTTGGTGTTCCAAGGACATACATTCCTGTCAGACTTAATTGACATACCCTTTCGAGATTATGATATCATCTTGGGCATGGATTGGTTAGCCAGGCATCACGCCATGATCGACTGTAGACTGAAGACAATCACTTTTGGTCTTCCCGAGTATGCAGACGTAGTGATACATGGGGAGAGGCGGTTATTTCCATCCAACATCATTTCAGCTGCACTTGCTAGAAAGATGATTAGAAAGGGATGTGAAGCTTATCTAGCTCATGTGATAAACACCCAGGTGGGGAGTCCAGATCTTAAAGATATTCCTACGGTGTGGGATTTTCCGGATGTGTTTCCGGAAGAATTGCCAGGATTGCCTCCAGAAAGAGAGGTGCAGTTTGAAATTGAGACTATGCCTGGTGTGGAGCCAATCTCCATCACTCCTTATAGGATGGCACCTAGTGAGTTGAAAGAGTTAAAGGTACAATTATAGGAATTGTTAGATAAGGGTTTCATCCACCCTAGCGTGTCACCTTGGGGAGCACCAGTATTATTTGTGAAGAAGAAGGACGTTACTCTCCGCCTATGCATAGACTACAGATAGTTGAATAAGGTGACCATAAAGAATAGATATCCTCCACCACGGATCGATGATTTGTTTGATAAGTTGAAAGATGCAACTGTATTCTCCAAAATTGACTTGAGATCGGGCTACTACCAGTTGAGGGTACAAGAGCAAAGTATTCTTAAAACTGCTTTTAGGACTCGGTATGGCCACTATGAGTTCTAGGTAATGCCATTTGGGTTGACTAATGCTCCAGCTGCTTTTATGGGCCTGATGAACACTATCTTTAGGCCATATTTGGACCAGTTTGTTGTGGTGTTCATTGATGATATTTTGGTGTACTCAAAGAATATAGAGGAACGTGATAAACACTTGAGGATAGTATTTTAGACTTTGAGGGAGAAGCAGTTGTATGCCAAACTATCGAAATGTGAGTTTTGGCTAAAGGAGATTACATTTTTGGGGCATATTGTTTCTTCAGAGGGTATCCAGGTGGATCCTAGCAAAGTAGAAGCCATTCTTAATTGGAAGCCACCTAGAAATGTCACAGAAGTTCGGAGTTTCCTTGGTTTAGCTAGGTATTATCGAAGGTTTGTGAAGGGATTCTCCATGCTAGCATCTCCACTAACCAAGCTACTTAGGAAGGATGTAAAATTTCAGTGGACTGATCGGTGCCAGGAAAGTTTTGATGAGTTAAAGAGACATTTAACTGAAGCTTCAGTCTTAACCTTTCCCACTTTGGGTAAGGAGTATACCATATATAGTGATGCTTCTTATAACGGATTAGGTTGTGTGTTGATGCAAGATAGAAATGTCATTGCCTATGCTTCACGCCAGCTTAAACCGCATGAGAGGAATTATCCGACGCATGACTTGGAGCTGGCAGCCATTGTCTTTGCCTTGAAGATCTGGAGACATTACTTGTATGGGGAGAGATGTTATATATACACAGATCATAAAAGTTTGAAGTGCTTGGGCACATAAAAGGAGTTAAATTTGAGGCAGAGGAGATGGTTAGAGCTGATAAAAGATTATGATTATTTGATAGACTATCAGCCTGGAAAAGCTAATGTTGTAGCTGATGCTTTAAGTCGCAAGATTATTGTCACACCCTACTCCCCCGTAAGATGTAACATGATCCCTTAGTACACCTAATGAATTACCGTACTTCGCCTACCGATAACCCATTAGATATACTACAAGGGATTTTAAAAATAATTTTTGTGAAATTTAAATCATCGATTAAAATCTGGCGTTATAAAATTTTTTTCAAAATTTCGGCAAAGTGCCGGCTGTATTTTGAGAAAACAGTTCTTCAATCCTACAAAAGAAAATGCTCCCAATATGTTTTCTTAACTACAACTTCAATAACTTCATTTGCACTCATAATTCAAATCTCAATAATCAAATCAATCTCCTCATAAAAGAAACATTTCATTGATTACAAGACTCAAAATTAATATTACAAAACTATTCAGATAAATGAAATCCCAAACTTACATTTACAATAATTTACATTTAATTACATACCAAAATATTTTACAAGAGTTTTTATACAACTGCTCAAATAATTTACATACATATTATTACATGCATACATCAAAACCTATGTGCATGTGTATACCTATAATATACCTGGAGCTGATCTGAAAGTGTCTTCAAAGAAACTTACTCACTGCTCTATGCTCTTCTTACCTGCGACAGCATACAAAGCTATCGCTGAGTGGTGAACTCAGTGGTGCACAACTATAATTTAAAACATAGTACAATATACATTGACAAAATTTACAGTAAATAATTTGGAAATCTGAATACTCATCAAATTCCAAAACTCAAAATATTCATTGCCAATAATGTGAATCATTTGTATAAAATGACTTCGATTATGAAATTCAATTTATCAAATCATAACTACCCATTTAGGTAATTCCAACAAAATCAATTATACATAAATCATAATTGAAATCACAATTCTTTACCATTCAAAAGCCATTCTGTATCTCAAAAACCATGCTGTATCTCAAAAATCATTTTTTATCTCACTAACTATGCAAGACTAATCCGAAAGGGTCATATTCGATGTGATTATAACTCCCTATAGTCGGGGAGGTCGAATCAGATTCTAACTCCCTATGGTCGGGGAGGTCGAATCATCGTGCACAGTACCATCACAATAATAAATCTTCCGTAAGGGCCATAACAATAAAATAAACTTAGATCTAACCTCAAATCAGAGGAAAATATAAGCCTGTGCATGTACCATGGTAATCAAAACAGAACTAATTCCATTGTCTTCTCAACAAATGAGAGAGACAGGTAATAACCTAGTCAAGCATCTATAGTGAGATATAAAACAATATCACAATCCTTTTAGTGATCATAAATCACAATATAATTCGATTCAAATTCAATTCCAATATCCAATAATTTTTATGCTCATCACAATTCAAATCATAAATTTGCATTTTCCATGGAAATTACTATCACAATTCAAAATATGTTCTATCATAATTTTCCAAAACATAATTTATTCAATCCATAACAATGCTTAATACTTGTGGAAATACCATTTCACAAAGCTAAATTCATACATACTATAACAATTTTCAATAATCATTGAATTAAATCCAATGCTTGTTAAACATAATACATAATAAAAATATGTCACTTAATCATATGAAATATTCAAAACAAAATCAGTTAAAAACTAGTTGTGCACAAACCTTTGATAACTGTCTCTTAGCTCTGACTCAGTGTTTCCTTCCCCTTCCCTGAGTCTTTGCTAACTGAGAAACACAATTTGACATGTTTTATTACTCATTTAAACTGTCTCTAAGAATAAGGTTCAATAATTAATTTATCGAATTCTATTATTTCCTTAGTCAACCAAATATGTCGACCCTCGATGCGTTCTAGGTAAATTCGGTTTTAATGTTACTAATATGTCACATTCAATAGTCTTTTAGGGTTGGTACATGTTACCAAATTCATTTCTATGTATCTTGCATTTTCTGGCAATTTGCTGGATTCCGGGATACTAGTTTGACCTAGTCGGACGACCTAGTTTCCTCAGTTTTCGGGTTTTGGTTAAAACTACAAACTTGTAAATCTATGTCTTATGGAACGCAGGGCAAAATTTCAGGTCATTCTGAGTTATGTAGACCAAGTTATGGTTATTTTACTATTGCTGGTCAAATTGCACCAAAATTGGTCATTTCAGGTCATTTTAGGTCATTTTAGGTTCGGCCAGTTTTTGGACCCGAATTTGTGCAAGCTGTTTGACTTGCTTATGGTCATTTCTGGGCTTTGGTGTCTTCATAATACTTGTAGATATAGGTCTTAACTATTCCTGGTCAAAATTTCAGGTCAATTGGACCTGTTTTGAATGAGTTATGGCCTAAAAACTAACTGCTGCCCAAATGGTCAATTTTTAGGCCTTATTTGCACTTAATCCGGATTTGGTCATTTTTCAAGCTACCTTGCAAGCAGAATTTTGGCAAGCTTCCTTCATGAAAGTTGGCACCTTTTGTGCCTAGTTTCACCTCCAATGGGTCTCATACCAATTGGAGCCACACTCTTAAGGTTCTAGGCCAAAATGCATACTGCCCTATTGCACTTCCTTTATTACTCATTAAATATCACTTTTAGCATTTACCAATTCACACATTCTTACCCAATCTGGTTTGTACCATAACCTAAACATATTTTACCACATATTGTTGATCATTTTGGCAGCTTACAATCACATTCAACATACACCATATAGTGCAGAATTTGTCAAACTCAATTACAACAATTTAATCACTTATTCATGCTCATTTACATGTCCAACCTCACACCATCATACATATACCCAAGCTGCCATAACAACTATCACAATTCAACATTAATATTCCATAAACCAATCATGAAATAACATCTTTATGGTGTACCAAACCAAGCTGCTGATTCATACATTACAGTCCATTAATTTCTAAGCTTCCAAATTCAAGTACACATTCACATATACTAAGTATACATCACCCAAATAATTTCCTACACACATATACATTTAATCAATCCTTTAATCTACCATTTAGAAGCAAGAATAAGCTATCCTCAAAGTGTTTCCATGGCTGCCAAAAATACAGCTCTCCCTTTAAACATTAAACCTCAAAATTCTTTCCACAATTCAAGTACCCATAACATTCCTACCAACTTTAATGAAGCAATAACCCAAAAATACAAACTTACCACTTTGGAAACTCTTCAAAACCTCTCCAAAACTTGGTCTTCTTGCTGCCTATCTACTACCCATGGTGTGGTGGTCAAGTTTAATAAAGAAACCTTAACCATTGGGAGCTTGGATCATGGATGCATGGAGGTTCCCTTATGGACGGCAATGGAGGTTTTTGCTTGAGAATGAATTTGGTTTAAAGATGGAAATGAGGAAGAAGAAGTGAAAGTGGCACTTTCTTGTCCATTAGCACCATTTTATACTCCACTTAGTGCTCCACTAATCTAAATTAACATTAAAATAATCCTAAGTTTTCAATTTCCACATTTAACTCCTAATTTTTGCTATTTAATTTATGTACCACCAATTTAATTTTTCATGACATTTTCTAAGTGTAATATCATGTAAATTTAAGTCAAAAGACAACTCGGGGTGTCAAATGACCACAATGCCCCTATTCGGGTTGCATTCCTGATTTTTCGGTAACACTGGATTTTGTCCGTTTTTCGATTTATCACTTTTCTTTGTACTAATTAATTAATTTTTCTTTGATATTTCTAATGGCATTTATACTTCAATTGATGTCTCTATAAGTCTTAAAAATGTTTTTCAGGGTTCCCCGTAGTCCAGGGCTAGTCAACGGTCCACGCCGTGACTTCTCGTTGCGGTCACCCATCTCTAGGGTTATCGGCTCGCTTAACTTGGTTACATTTCTTTGCTATTATTTTTCCTTTATTTTTCTTGTATTTTCTTTTCTTGTATTTCATTATTTTATGTCTCCTCAATCATAACGAAGTGTAATTCTAGGCATCCTAGCTATCCGGACAACACTGGTCACTGGAAAAGTAGAACGCACTACCGAACTTAGAGGTTTTACAATTCTCCCCCCCTTAAAATAAATTTCGTCTCGAAATTTTACCTGGCATTAGTTTCTGAACAACTATGGGTGCTGGCTCCTCATATCCTCTTCACGTTCCCAAGTAGCTTCCTGGCCTGAACGATGGTTCCACAGCACTTTAACCAGGTGTATCTGTTTATTCCTCAGCTTCTTCACCTCATAAGCCAGAATTTCTCTAGGTTCTTCCTCATATGAGAGGTCTGGATTTTACCTCAATCTCTTCAACTGATAGTACATGAGATGGGTCTGATCTATACCTCCTTAACATGGACACATGGAAGACACTGTGTATCCTTTCTAACTCCAGAGGTAATGCCAACTGATATGCCAAAGGACCCACTCTTTCCAGAACCTCATATGGTCCGATGAAACGAAGACTCAGTTTTCCCTTTCTGCCAAATCTCATAATCCTCTTCCAAGGAGAAACTTTGAGGAATACTTTATCACCCACTGCATATTCAATATCTCTTCTCTTCAGATCAACATAAGACTTCTGATGGTCTGACGCAGCCTTGAGTCTATCTCTGTTCAATTTGATCTTTTCCTATGTCTGCTGAATAATTTCTGGCCCAATCATCTTTCTTTCACCAACTTCATCCCAACATAGGGGAGTTCTGCACTTTCTGCCATACAAAGCTTCATATGGAGGCATCCCAATGCTTGATTGGTAGCTGTTGTTATAAGCAAACTCAATCAAAGGCAAGTGTGTATCCCAACTACCTTCAAACTCAATCACACAAGCCCGTAGCATATCCTCCAATATCTGAATAGCCCTTTCAGGTTGGCCATCTGTCTGTGGGTGGAATGCTGTGCTGAAGTTCAATCTAGTTCTTAGGGCTCTCTGAAGACTACCCCAGAATCTAGAAGTGAACCTAGGATCTCTGTCAAATACAATCGATACTGGCACTCCATGCAATTTTACAATTTCATATATGTACAATCTGGCAAATCTTTCCAGGCTATAGTCCATCCGGACTAGCAAAAAGTGAGCTGACTTGGTTAGTCTATCAACTATGACCTATACTGCATCTTAACTATTCTATGTCCTCGAAAGTTTCATCACAAAATCTAGAGTTATCCGTTCTCTTACTATGTTTCATAGGGTGCCACTTGTATGCTAGCTTGACACTTATTAATGTATACAAATTCTGTTAGTGGGATGTATCTGTCCCATCTCCCTCGGATTCAAGGACAAAAGTTCTCAGTATATTCTCGAGGGTTCATTACATTTTACAGGTTATTATTATCATCATTTCATTTCATTATTTATAAAAACTCAATGAGTTTCAAAATTTACCTGAATCACTTGTTTCGACTGTCCATCCGTCTGAGGATGATAAGTCATACTGATATCTCTAAGCTTATAGCAATTACTATGGTACAGGTAATTCACATTAATGTAACCGAGTCACTGACTCTAGCTACCTTACAAGTGTAGTCGTTTGATAGGCTAGTTCTAAAGTTTTAAATTTCTTACTAGAATTTTTTCACATTTATTTCCCTTAATAGTACTCTATTCGGGCGCAACTGTATCAATTTATAGATTACTTACAAATATTCTTAATTTGTTGTACCATGAGGAAGCACGTAGCTCTACACAATAATCCTATGTCGGTACTGTAATCTGCAGCTTATAATACAAACATCGATAACATTATATAGTCACTACGTTATAACTTCATGGGCTAGGTTTTCTAACATCTTATCTTTCTCGAATCCACTAATATCCCAAACCGATTCTGATTACAATATCCGTTAATAATTACTAATAGTAACATCTTTGCCCTCATCTAGAGCAATTCTATTACTGTAACTTACTTTTAGGTCCTCTTGCCTTACATTAAGTAGGCTCGCCAATTAGCTTTATAATTTATGGTATGTTAGAAAATACTTTTAGCTAACAATTCTTCCAAAATTAATGTCAATCATACTTGTTATTGTAGTTTTGATCCTAAAAGACTAGTCACTAACGCATTAAAATTTATTCCCCTGTAAAGGAATAGCAACAAAACATAGAATTCTAACACTAACATATAAATAAGTAGTGCTGGGATCAAATAATAACTCATTGTTTCTTTCAAAAATTAAGAACTTACCAGCAGCTACATCTGAAGTTTCTACTCTTTCTCCTTGGCGCATAGTGGACGCTCTGACTGGTACGCTATTATATTCGGGTTGATTCACTGTGTTATAGTGGTGAGGAGCACCAACTCTATTTCTATCTCGACTCGGACTGACGGTCTGTGGACTCTGAAGAGCATATCGAGGTGCTCTAGTACAATCTTTAGCAAAGTGTCCAAGTTTTCCATAATTGTAGCAGGCTCCAGAGGCCTTACGACAAATACCTCCATGTAGCTTACCACAAACATGGAAAAAACGGGCAGAATAGGAACTTCTGGTTGTTCGATGACTAGATCTTAATGTTCTCTGCCCTAATGATCTGCCTCTGTCATATCTCTGAGCTCGGGATTCCTCAAATTCTTTTCTCTTCCCCAAATTACTGCTCGAGTTCTGACCCGTAGATTTCCCCCTCTTCTCTATTTCACACTGCCCTTGTGGGGGTTGGGTCTATACTTGGGCTTGGGCTGACAGATTATCAGCCATTTGCTGGGCCATTTGCGTAGTAATTTGTACTGGTAAAATTGGTACAGTCGGGCCTTCAACACTTTGTGGAGCTGGGGCCTCAACTTGTACTTCTGCTATCACGGACTATTTTATTGTCTCATTCTTCTCTTCCATATCTTTTCACAAGATTTTCTATTCCTGTACAACCAACATAAGGAGATTCCTCTCCATTAGTTCATATTTATGATGTAAATGTACTATATGTATCAAACATTTGAGCAGTTGTAGTTACCGACAAAAAGATTTCAAATTCACAGTTCAAAATTTACTTTAAAACCATTGCACTGATACCACAAAACATGTCACACCTTACTCCCCCGTAAGATGTAACATGATCCCGTAGTACACCTAATGAATTACCGTACTTCGCCTACTGATAATCCATTAGATATACTACAAGGGATTTTAAAAACAATTTTTGTGAAATTTAAATCATCGATTAAAATCTGGTGTTATAAAAATTTTTTCAAACTTTCAGCAAAGTGCCGGCTGTATTTTGAGAAAACAGTTCTTCAATCCTGTAAAAGAAAATGCTCCCAATATGTTTTCTCAAATACAACTTCAATAACTTCATTTGCACTCATAATTCAAATCTCAATAATCAAATCAATCTCCTCATAAAAGAAACATTTCATTGATTACAAGACTCAAAATTAATATTACAAAACTATTCAGATAAATGAAATCCCAAACTTACATTTACAATAATTTACATTTAATTACATACCAAAATATTTTACAAGAGTTTTTATACAACTGCTCAAATAATTTGCTTACATATTATTACATGCATACATCAAAACCTATGTACATGGGTATACCTATAATATACCTGGGGCTGATCTGAAAGTGTCTTCAAAGAAACTTACTCACTGCTCTATGCTCTTCTTACCTGCGATAGCATACAAAGCTATCGCTGAGTAGTGAACTCAGTGGTGCACAACTATAATTTAAAACATAGTACAATATACATTAACAAAATTTACAGTAAATAATTTGGAAATCTGAATACTCATCAAATTCCAAAACTCAAACTATTCATTGCCAATAATGTGAATCATTTGTATAAAATGACTTCAAACATGAAATTCAATTTATCAAATCATAACTAACCATTTAGGTAATTCCAACAAAATCAATTATACATAAATCATAATTGAAATCACAATTCTTTACCATTCAAAAGCCATTCTGTATCTCAAAAACCATGCTGTATCTCAAAAACTATTCTTTATCTCACTAACTATGCAAGACTAATCCGAAAGGGCCATATTCGATGTGATTCTAACTCCCTATGGTCGGGGAGGACGAATCAGATTCTAACTCCCTATGATCGGGGAGGCCGAATCATCGTGCACAGTACCATCACAATAATAAATCTTCCGCAAGGGCCATAACGATAAAATAAACTTAGATCTAACCTCAAATCAGAGGAAAATCTAAGCCTGTGCACGTACCATGGTAATCAAAACACAACTAATTCCATTGTCTTCGCAACAAATAAGAGAGACGGGTAATAACCTAGTCAAGCATCTATAGTGAGATATAAAACAATATTACAATCCTTTTAGTGAGCATAAATCACAATATAATTCGATTCAAATTCAATTCCAATATCCAATAATTTTTATGCTCATCACAATTCAAATCATAAATTTGCATTTTCCATGGAAATTACCATCACAATTCAAAACATGTTCTATCACAATTTTCCAAAACATAATTTATTTAATCCATAACAATGCTTAATACTTGTGGAAATACCATTTCACAAAGCTAAATTCATACATACTATAACAATTTTCAATAATCATTGAATTAAATCCAATGCTTGTTAAACATAATACATAAGAAAAATATGTCATTTAATCATATGAAATATTCAAAACAAAATCAGTTAAAAACTAGTTGTGCACAAACCTCTGATAACTATCTCTTAGCTCTGACTCAGTGTTTCCTTCCCCTTCCTTGAGTCTTTGCTAACTGAGAAACACAATTTGAAGTGTTTCAGTACTCATTTAAACTGTGTCTAAGAATAAGGTTCAATAATTAATTTATCGAATTGTATTATTTCCTTAGTCAACCTAATATGTCGACTCTCGATGCGTTCTAGATAAATTCGGTTTTAATGTTACTAATATGTCACATTCAATAGTCTTTTAGGGTTGGTACATGTTACCAAATTCATTTCCATGTATCTTGCATTTTCTTGCAATTTGCTGGATTCCGGGATACTAGTTTGACATAGTCGGACGACCTAGTTCCCTCGGTTTTTGGGTTTCGGTCAAAACTACAAACTTGTAGATCTATGTCTTATGGAACTCGGGGCAAAATTTCAGGTCATTCTGAGTTATGTAGACCAAGTTATGGTCATTTTACTATTGCTGGTCAAATTGCACCAAAATTGGTCATTTCAGGTCATTTTAGGTCATTTTAGGTTCGGCCAGTTTTTGGACCCGAATTTGTGCAAGCTGTTTGACTTGCTTATGGTCATTTCTGGGCTTTGGTGTCTTCATAATACTTGTAGATATAGGTCTTAACTATTCCTGGTCAAAATTTCAGGTCAATTGGACCTGTTTTGAGTGAGTTATGGCCTAAAAACTAACTGCTGCCCAAATGGTCAATTTTTAGGCCTTATTTGCACTTAATTCGGATTTGGTCATTTTTCAAGCTACCTTGCAAGTAGAATTTTGGCAAGCTTCCTTCATGAAAGTTGGCACCTTTTGTGCCTAGTTTCACCTTCAATGGGTCTCATACCAATTGGAGCCACACTCTTAAGGTTCTAGGCCAAAATGCATACTGCCCTATTGCACTTCCTTTATTACTCATTAAATATCACTTTTAGCATTTACCAATTCACACATTCTTACCCAATCTGGTTTGTACCATAACCTAAACATATTTTACCACATATTGTTGATCATTTTGGCAGCTTACAATCACATTCAACATACACCATAAAATGCAGAATTTGTCAAACTCAATTACAACAATTTAATCACTTATTCATGCTCATTTACATGTCCAACCTCACACCATCATACATATACCCAAGCTGCCATAACAACTATCACAATTCAACATTAATATTCCATAAACCAAACATGAAATAACATCTTTATGGTGTACCAAACCAAGCTGTTGATTCATACATTACAGTCCATTAATTTTCAAGCTTCCAAATTCAAGTACACATTCACATATACTAAGTATACATCACCGAAATAATTTCCTACACACATATACTTTTAATCAATCCTTTAATCTACCATTTAGAAGCAAGAATAAGCTGTCCTCAAAGTGTTTCCATGGCTGCCAAAAATACAGCTCTCCCTTTAAACATCAAACCTCAAAATTCTTTCCACAATTCAAGTACCCATAACATTCCTACCAACTTTAATGAAGCAATAACCCAAAAATACAAACTTACCACTTTGGAAACTCTTCAAAACCTCTCCAAAACTTGGTCTTCTTGCTGCCTATCTACTGCCCATGGTGTGGTGGTCAAGTTTAATAAAGAAACCTTAACCATTGGGAGCTTGGATCATGGATGCATGGAGGTTCCCTTATGGACGGCAATGGAGGTTTTTTCTTGAGAATGAATTCGGTTTGAAGATGGAAATGAGGAAAAAGAAGTGAAAGTGGCACTTTCTTGTCCATTAGCACCATTTTATACTCCACTTAGTGCTCCACTAATCTAAATTAACATTAAAATAATCCTAAGTTTTCAATTTCCACATTTAACTCCTAATTTTTGCTATTTAATTTATGTACCACCAATTTAATTTTTCATGACATTTTCTAAGTGTAATATCATGTAAATTTAAGTCAAAAGACAACTCGGGGTGTCAAATGACCACAATGCCCCTGTTCGGGTTGCATTCCCGATTTTTTGGTAACACTGGATTTTGTCCGTTTTTCGATTTCTCTCTTTTCTTTGTACTAATTAATTAATTTTTCTTTGATATTTCTAATGGCATTTATACTTCAATTGATGTCTCTATAAGTCTTAAAAATGTTTTCCAGGGTTCCCCGCAGTCTAGGGCTAGTCAACGGTCCACGCCGTGACTTCCCGGTGCGATCACCCATCTCTAGGGTTCTCGGCTCGCTTAACTTTGTTACATTTCTTTGCTATTATTTTTTCTTTGTTTTTCTTGTATTTTCTTTTCTTATATTTCATTATTTTATGTCTCCTCAATCATAACGAAGTGTAGTTCTAGGCATCCTAGCTGTCCGGACAACACTGGTCACTGAAAAAGTAGAACGCACTACTGAACTTAGGGGTTTTACAATTATGGCATGTTTGAGGGTTTCTCCTTTATCCATGGTGCATGAATTAAGGGCATTGCATGCTAATTTGGAGATTAATGAAGATGGGCAAATGGTAGCTACTTGGCAAGTGAAGCCAATGCTAGCAGAACAAATTAAAGCAGTTGCACAGAAGGATGATAAATATGTGAAGTTGATGGAAGAGGTTCGGGATGGCAAGAAACCAAAATTATCAGTAAATAATGAGGGCTTATTGTTATATAAGGGCAGAATGTGCATTCCTAAGAATGTTGAACTGAGGCAGACCATTTTAAAGGAAGCACATGATTCACCTTTTGCAATGCACCCCAGTGGAACCAAAATGAATAGAAGTGTGAAAGAGCACTATTGGTAGAGAGGAATGAAGAAAGACATTGCAGAATATGTTGCCAAATGCCTAACTTGTTAGCAAGTAAAAGGCAGAACACCAAGTGCCTGCAGGGTTGCTACAGCCATTACCGATTCCCGAGTGGAAATGGGAAAGAATCACTATGGATTTCGTGACAGGACTTCCATGTACACAAAAGAATCATGATGCAGTTTGGGTTATTGTTGATAGATTGACCAAGTTTGCACACTTTTTGCCAGTGAGGATGGATTATAGCCTGGAAAGATTGGCCAAACTGTACATTAATGATGTTGTGAGGTTACATGGAGTGCCAGTGTCTATTGTGCTGGACAGAGACCCAAGGTTCACTTCTAGATTCTGGGGTAGTCTCTAAAAAGCCCTAGGAACTAGATTGAACTTCAGTACAGCATTCCATCCACAGACAGACGGCCAGTCTGAAAGGATCATTCAGATTTTGGAGGATATGCTTCGGGCTTGTGTGATTGAGTTTAAAGGGAGTTGGGACACACACTTGCCTTTAATTGAATTTGCCTACAATAACAGTTATCAGTCAAGCATCGGGATGCCTCCATATGAAGCACTTTATGGTAGAAAGTGTAGAACTCCCTTGTGTTGGGATGAAGTGGGCGAGAGGAAGTTGATTGGCCCAGAATTAGTGCAGTAGACGGAAGAAAAGGTTAAGCTCATTAGAGACAGACTTAAAGTTGCAACGGATAGACAAAAGTCCTACATTGACCTAAAGAGAAGAGATATTCGGTACAGTGTGGGTGATAAGGTGTTCTTGAAAGTTTCCCCATGGAAGAGGATCACGAGGTTTGGTAGAAAGGGGAAACTACGTCCTCGCTTCATTGGGCCGTATGAGGTTTTGGAAAGAGTGGGTCCATTGGCATATAGACTTGCATTGCCTCCGGAGTTGGAAAAGATTCACAATGTCTTCCATGTCTCCATGTTAAAGAGGTATAGATCAGACCCCTCTCACATTTTACCAGTAAAGGAGATTGAGGTGAATCCAGACCTGACATATGATGAAGAGCCCATAAAGATCTTAGCATATGAGGTAAAACAGCTGAGGAACAAACAGATACCTCTAGTGAAAGTGTTGTGGAACCATCATTCAGGCCAGGAGGCTACATGGAGCATGAGGAGGGCATGAGGAGACAACACCCACAACTATTCAGAGACTGAGACCAGGTAAATTTCAAGGACAAAATTTATTTTTAAGGAGGGGAGAATTGTAACACCCCGAACCTTAGAGTTATGAATAGTACTATTTTTGGTCTGTGACTAATACTATTCAAAGACACCTTGAGGATCAAAAATAGATAGAAAATTAATTGAGATAGACACAATAAAAATTCAAGTGACCCAAAAATATAAGGACTCACTGGGCATATTGTAAAAAAGGGATTATGACCTGATAAGGGGCATTTTGGTCAATTCACTTTAAGAGTTGATTTTTGACCAAAATGTCAATTTAATTAAATGAAAATAAAATATTGAATTATGAAGAAATATTGAGGGAAAAATTAGAGTAAAAGTGAAAAGAAAATAAAAGAGGCAAAAATCTAGAATTTTAAATTATATTTTTGACCTAATAAAAAAGTTAAGGGACCAATGGGCTTTTGACAATTAAACTTGATTAACTAATTAAAAGAAATAAATAAGTATAAAAGAAGATAAAACCCTCCCTTTCTTTCCCATTTAGTTACCACCCACTCTCTCTCCTTCTCTCTTTCTTTCTTTCTTCTTCTTTCTTCTTTCTCCATTGACACCCATTCTCAAAACTCAATTCCTTGCTTTTCCTCTATGGGTTTTGCATCTAATTGGTAGAGAGTATCAAATTAATACTTGATTTAGAGATTAAAAGCAAGGGGAAATAAGAGATTAGAAGAAAATTGAAGATTTGGGGAGTTGGAAGGAAGTCATCAAGAGGTAAGTTCTTTAATGCTCATTTTGTTATACAAACCTCAAATTAAGTTAGATTATGATGAAATTTCATATGAAAATGAAAGGAAACATGCATGGAACCTAAACTAGGATTTTGGCCAAATTAGAGAAAAATTAGGGCTTGATATATTTCAATGAAAATGATGATGAAATCAAGCTTAGTTGAAGTAGTATGCATGACTAGAGCAAAGAAATTGCATGAAATGTGTATAAATTTAATTATGGGAGATTAGGATTCATGGGAAATTTGGGTTTTGGTGTTAGAGAGTGAAACTGGTATGTGTAGTGTTAAATTATGATCATTTGAGGTTTATTTAGTTTGATTTGACATTGGGTTGATGAATGGAAGTAATGAAATGGTAGGATTAGGGAAAATTACAAACTTTGGTATTTGAAAATTATGGGATTTGTGCTAGGAAGTGCCATTGATGTGTCAATGCTAAATTATAGTCATTTTGGGTGAATTAAATGTGAATTGAGGTTGGTTAGAGGGAATAATTTAAGAATTAAAATTTTAAACCTAGGGCAGAATTTGCACACTGAGTTCAGTGTGTTTGACAGCCCATAAATTGAGCTACACAACTCCAATTGGTGTGAAACTAATTGGAAATGAAACTTAAGACATAGGGCTAGAATTTTCATGAAGAGACCGACCCTACAAATTGCCCAGAAATTGCCTAAACCTTGGCTTGAACTTAGAAACACAATTCTGGAACCTGCAGAATTTGACCATATGAACAGTAAATTTGCATGTCTATAACTCTCTCTAGAAAACTCCGATTTAGGCGATTCTTGAATCGATGGAAACCTAAGACATAGTAGAACATTTCACATGAAGAACTTGAGGCCAAATTATGGACTTAACCCAATCAAATTGCTGAGCAAAGTTGAATCACCAAATCTGCAGAATTACAGATTTATCATATGAACAGTAAATTTTGCATGGCCATAACTCTCTCTAGAAAACTCCGATTTAGACGATTCTTGAACGATGGAAACCTAAGACATAGTAGAACATTTCATATGAAGAACATTAGACCAAATTATGGACTTAAGTCGACCAAATTGCTGAATGAATTTGGATCGATAAATCTACCAGAAGTAAATCTGCAACATGAACAGTGACGTAAATAGTAATTCTGTCTTGCGCATAACTTGAGTTACACAACTTCGAATTAGGTGATTCAAAAAGGAAAATAAATTTAAGACCTAGATAAACAATTTTCATGAAGAACACCTCACTAAATTATGATCGAAACTAGGTAAAATTTGGGTTCAAAGATTGGGGCACCAAGTTGTCCAAAACCAAAATTTTCTAAAATTTGCAAAGCTAACTTGGGATGTATTAGACATGCATATAATGAGTTTTTGGTAGCAATTGAGATTGGTATTGAGGTATTTTATTTGTGTATTTTCAGTAGAAGAAGAAGTTGAAACGGACAAGGAATTGTGAGTAAAGAGAAAGGAGAGCATTAAAGGTTTGTGCACAACTAACCTTTTCTTCGTTTTTAAACTTGTAAATTGCTTGGAATGTGTCAAATTGAATGAGTTTGCTTTGAACAAGTTTACTTTGATTGGAATATGGTTTTTCTCTTGCATTTAAGAAATTTGGGTGTTGCCAACTTTATATGGATATTATGATGAATTTAAATGTGTTTCTTGGTTTACAAATGTGATTGTTGAGTGGGAAATTTTTAGAAACTGTTTTGAAACCACAGTTAGCATGACAGTCCCTTTCAGAACTCCCCAGTAGTAACAGCTACTTGGGGTTGATGATTGATATTGATTATGTCTCCCATTAATAACTGTTAGTGGGGTAAGACTACATGAGTACTCATTAGCTAGCTAGCCCTTTCCTCATTAATAACGGTTAGTGAGGTTGAGATTGCTTTGTCGTGGTGTACAACACGGCACTGATCGTGAAATTTTGTGTCATGGCCTAAACTGTGTGTTGATGTTGGCAACACTAATGCTTTGTGAATTGTGATTTATGAAGTATGATTTCTCATTTGAAATGTTATTCCAATAAATGGCTCTTATGAACTTAGAACTATTGTCAAGTTTTCATGCTTAAGAAAAATGTGATTTATTATGCTTTGACAAATTGTGTTTTACCTTAAGTTTTAAAGTTATTAGTTGTGCACTACTGAGTGATATACTCAGCGATAGCTTCTTTATGTTGTCGCAGGTAAGGGAAACGAGAAGGCTGTCGAGTGAGAGACTTGGAATTAGCATTTTGGTATTGTTTATGGGTATATATTGTAGGTATACCTTTGTAATTTCCTTTTGATGTATTTTGCACCTATATATATGGATGTATGGACATTGAGCAGTTTGTATTTAAAAGCATTGCTTTGCTATCACATTTTGAGTTTGTAACTATTTTGTATTTTACTTTGAGACTTATGAAAATGTAACTTTTGCAATATTTAGTCTATCATTATTTTTCAATGAATGTTTACTTGGAATTTTAACTATTCTCATGCAGTGTTCTGCAAAATAATTGATAAGATAAAAAGCTATGATTTGTTTTAAAATCCTTTGTAGCATAACTAATGGGTTATCGGTAGGTGGAGTTCGGTAATTCCTTAGGTATGCTACGGAAACATGTCATGCCTTACCAGGGATAAGGTGTGACAGACTCAGTGTTTCCTTCTCCTTTCCTGAGTCTTTGCTAATTGAAATACACAATTTGAAGTGTTTCAGTACTCATTATAACTGTCTCTAACAATAAGGCTTAATAATTAATTTATTGAATTCTATTATTTTTCTTAGTCAACCTTTAATGTTGACCCTCGATGCACTCTAGGTGAATTAGGTTTAATGTTACCAATATGTCACATTTTGAATTTCAATATGCTACCAATATAGTGCAACTTACCATTTTTACAAGTTGGAATTCATTGCCAAATTATTTCAATCATCATTATATGTAAATGTCAAGTTCTCAATTTTTGTGTGCTAGATTGGTGTAGCTTAAAGTCCTATTTCTCTTGGTTTTTAGCTTTGGTCAAAGAAGAAAAATTGTAGCTCTATGTCTTATTGCAGGCGAGGCAAAATTTCAGGTAATTCTGAGTTGTATAGACCAAGATATGGTTATTTTACCAAAGCTGGACAGATTGCACTAAAATGGTAACTTTAGGTCATTTTTAGGTCATTTCTGGTTCTAGCAGTTTTTATACCCGAACATGTGCAAGCTATTTGACTTGCTTATAGTCATTTCTAGGTTTTGGTCTCTTGATAAGAGTTGTAGATCTATGTCTAATATGTCCATGGTAAAAATTTCAAGTCATTTGCACCTGTTTTGAGTGAGTTATGGCCAAAACACTAACTACTGCCCAAATGGTCAATTTTCAGGCTTTCAAGTCACTAATCTGGATTTAGTCATTTTTCAAGTTACTTTCTGGACAGAATTTAGGTCAGCTTTCTTCATGAAAGTTGGCACATTTTGTGCCTAGTTTCACCTCCAATTGGTCTCATACCAATTGAAGTCACACACATAAGGTTCTAAGCTAAAACATACACTGCCCTGCTACACATTCTTCATCACATACCAATTACACATTCTATACTTACCAAGCTAACCCTTTCATGCCAATTCTAGTTTGTACCAAACCATTAACATACTTAACAACACATTTTGGTCATTCTGGACAGCTTGTAACCATTCTCATTATACACACTATAACACAGAATTTTTTCAAAGTCCATTTATACAATTTAACCACATGAACATACCCCATTTACATATCCAATTCCAAACTATTATACACATATACATGCTAGCACAACAAACACCATAATTCAACAAACCATTCCATGAAATTACACATTTCCAACCACTCTTTAAAATTGCCGATTCACCTCATGGAAAATATCTCCTTTAAATTTGCTTTCAAGCTTCCAAAACTAAGTGCACTATCACACATACACTTAGTATACATTATCTAAATTATTTCTATACACATAAACACCTATACCAACATCTTAAACAACCATTTATAAGTGAAAACAAACAACAAATAGTAAGTTTCCATGGCTGCCGAAATGGTGTACTACCATTACTCCATCAAACTTCAAAATTTCTTCCACAAAACAACTCCCTACAACATCCTTGCAAAGTTTAATGAAGCAAGATTGAAAAATACACATTTACCTCTTTTGGAATTCTTCAAAACTCCACCAAAACTTATCTTTCTTGCTCCTAGTATGCTGCCCAAGGTGTGTACTTTAACTTTAATGAAGAAATCTTGTGCAAACCATGGCTTGAAGAGGGAGATGGAGGCTTGGACATGGGGCGGCCATGGGAGAGCTTGGTTTCGGCTGGTTCTCCACATGAGGTTGAAGATGAATTTTATATCTCCCAAGTGTCCCTTTAGGTGTCCAAAGGCTGAAGTTAGTGGAGCACTATTAAAACTTATAATGGTTATTTATTTAAAGTTTCCAATTTTTGCAATTTCGCCACCACACTTTCACTATTTACATAATGTATCTCATTTTAACTTTTCATGGCATTTTTCAAGTGTAATATCATTTATTTTTAATGAAAATTTAGGTCAAAAGGCAACTCGGGATGTCGAATGACCACAATGCCCCTATTCGGGTTGCATTCCCAATTTTTCGGTAACACCGAGATTTGTCATTTTCTCGATTTCTCATTTCTCTTTGTAGTAATTAATTAATTTTTCTTTGATATTTCTAATGATATTTATACTTCAATAAGTCTTTAATTATGTCTCGAAATTAAATTCTGAGGGTTTCCTACAGTCCTGAGGTCGGCTATTGCCTACGCCATAACTTCTTCGTACAGTCACCCATCGCTGTGGTGCTGGCTCGTTTAACTTAATTTCATTCATTTCTACTATTTTTCCTTTGTTTTTCTTGTATTTTCTTTTCTTGTATTTCATTATTTTATGTCTCCTCACTAACTTTTAAATGTAGTTTTAGGCATTCTAGCTGTCCGGACAGACACTGGTCACTGGAACAGTAAAACGCACTATCAAACATAGGAGTATTACAAACTATGTATGTGAATATTTTCTTTCTAAGTACAACTGCTCAAGTGTCTTTAATTGATACATATGACATATTTACATCATGAATATGTACTAATGGAGGTCAACCTCTTTATGTTTGATCTCAGGAAGTAGAAATTTTTGGAAAACGGAATGGAAGAGGGAGATCATTCCGTGGAGCAATCTGTCGAGGCTGAGGTCCAAGGGGAAGCCCCAGCACTTCAGAATGTGAGTGGGTCAGCCACTCCAGCACCGCAGTCTCCCGCTCAGTTTGCACAGCAGATGGTTGTGTTTTTCCAACAAATGCCAAGAAATGTGCCACCTCAAGCTCAGATGTAAGCACCTGCAGCACAACCACAGCCCTCGGCTCGGCAATATGAAAAATTAATGAAATTTGGGGCCACCGAGTTTAAGGGCACTATGGATCCACTGGAGGCAGAACAGTGGTTAGAAAGAATGGAACGAGTTTTTAGAAAGCTGCAGTGTGTAGAAGAGTTGAAGTTCGAATATTCAGTATCACTTCTGCAAGGGGATGCATATGAGTGGTGGAAGACTATCCCCCACAGCCTGGTGGAGCCACCAGTCCTCACATGGGTAGACTTTTTGAGGGAATTTCAGCAAAAGTGGATCCTCGATACTTATGTAGACATGAAGTTGCAAGAGTTTTTAAGTCTGAAGCAAGGGGACAAAACTGTAGCAGAGTATGAGCTGGATTTCTCTCGACTAAGCCATTATGCCGGATGTTTGGTCACCACCCCCAGAGACAGATGTAAGAGGTTTGAGGCTGGGTTGAGGCCTAGCTTGAGAATGCAAGTGGTAGGGTTTCGACACTAGAAACTTTCTGAATTGATTTCACAAGCCCTAGAACTGGAAAGGATAGAATCAGAAGGGGCAGTGAAAAAGAGTACAGAAGAGAAAGAGAAAATAGAAAAAGCTACTGGTCAAACTACAGAAAGTAGTTCGGGGAAGAGAAAACATTTTGGAGGATCTAGCTCACGCGAATCGGGTAGAGGTAGATCTTCTGGAGAAAAACCACCCCATTCCGATTAGCAAACTCAGCAGACACATAAAAATATGCTGTCGGATTAACTTTGTGAGACTTGTGGTAAACAACATAGTGGAGTATGTTATAGAGCTATAGAAGCATGTTTTAATTGTGGAGGGACTGGACATTTTGCTAAGGATTGTGTAAGTCCACGCCGTAATGGATCATTTACCACGTCAGAAGGATCAGCCCAAGTTTCTACCCCGAAGAGTTCACCAGCAGTTGGTAGAGGTAGAGGCAAAGGTAGGGGTAGTACACCTGGAAGTCAGAGTACTGTGAATCAGCCAGGACAAGGTGATGCTCCAGTGAAAGTATACACTATGCGATAGAGAGACGAGGATGAGACTTCTGACATTGTGGCTGGTATTTTCTCAATTCTTAATTAAGATATGTATATGTATAAAAATCAATTTTGATGTGTTAGTGATTAGTCTTTTAGGATAAGAATTACAATAATAAGCGTGATTGGAATTAATTTTGGAAAAGTTTCTAGTGAGAGACATCTCCTAGACTACGATAAACTATAAAGTTAATTAGTAAGCCTAATTAAGCAAGGCAAGAGGACCTAAAAATAAGTTATAGTAATATAGTTACCTTAAATACGGGTAAGGGTATTACTGCTGATAGATGTCAATGGGTACCATAATCAAAACAAGTTTAAGATATTAGTGGATTTGAAAGAAATAAGATTGAGGAATAAAATAATTAAAGTTAAGTTATGGAATAAAAAAAAAAAAAGAGATTACAAAGGAAAATAATTGCTAAAGCAACAGTAAGAAAAGATTATGACTGTACAAATAAATTAAACATTACATGAGATTATTAGAAGTCTTACACAGACTCAAAGGAATGAAGATTATAAGATAATGTAAAAAGGAGAAAGACTAAGTTCTCATTATCTAGGATCATATGAGGTCCTAGAAAAAAGTGGATCCATTAGCACACAGATTTGCTTACCCCTAGAAATGAAATGAATTCAAAATTAACTTATGACAGAAGCTCATAAGGAACTTGGTACACGAGGCGAGCAATCGATATGTAAATATTATTAGTTAAAGTGCTACGGACCATCATTCCGACGATGAGGCTACATGGAAATGTGAGAAAAACATGAGAAAATAACACATATGACTAATTGAGGATAGATAGTGGGCAAAATTTTAAGGAAGAAATTTCTTTTAAGGGGGGGGGGGGGGGGGGGAGGGGGTTGTAACACCCCTATCTGCATAGCCTGGTATATTTTAATATTTCGGTGACCGGTATTGGTCTGGATAATTAAGGGGATTAGAGCCACATCTAAGACACCTAGAAAAGCCCTAAACACAAATAATTAGTAATTGTCAATTAGTTAAGTATAAATAAAAAAAATAGAATACGAGAAGTTAAATGAGCGGAGAGTCACAGCGATGGTTGACCTTCTCAGGAAGGACTGCGAGGTCGATTCAAACTCAAATTTTGAACCATAAAATGTGACACCGCAGTCCTTAGGACTATTGCGAACACAGTGGAAAAGAGAAACTCATGAAAAAGAATTGTTAAGCCAGTTAAATAATTAGGTCAAGGATCCGGAAGAGAAATTGAATTATTTGCAAATTAGATCGAACTGGTGAGGGGCAATTTGGTCATTTGACCCCTAGAGCTGACTCCTGACCTGATTGTCAAATAAAATCGGAGAAAAGAAAATTTTGGGATCAAGAATTAAATTAAAAGAACCAAAGAAAAATAAATGAAAAAGAAAAAAAAAAGGGGGAAAAGAAAAAGTTGAAAAAAATGAAAAGGTTTATTACATCATGCATGACATCAGTCATGATGCAATAAATTTAATAACTAAAAATTTGAAATTTTCATTGGATAGTTGTGGATTAAGTTAGATTAAAAATGCATAAAAGAAAAGAAAAAAAAATGAAAGTTAAAACAATTGATGACATCATCATGATGATGCAACTATGACTTCATAATTAATTTTAATTTAATTAACTAATTGACCAAGTCAAATTAAAGAATAAAAACAAAGTTAAAAAGCCAAATTTTTATCTTCTTCTTCTTCCATTTGCCGTGGCCTCCCATCTCTCTCCCTTCTCTCACTAAATCCTCCATAGCTACTTAATTTCAAGCTTTTAAAGCTTGAATCAACCCCATAAATCCCACAATTTTCCTAAATAAAACTTGTTCTTGGATCTTGGCAAGCCTATTGAGAAGGAAATTTGAAGGAAAATAAAGGGAAATTGAAGCTTTGGGAAACTTCACAAGAGGTTAGTGACAAATTCTTCAATTATCTATTTGAATTCTTGTTTAAGTAATTGATGTAAGTTAGAAATTGTTTTAAATAAAACAAAAACACTATGTTAGGGATATAGAGGAAATTTTGGCTAAGATGTGTGAACTAGGGTTTGATCAGTTCCATTGAATTAAAAAGTGTATGTAAGCTTGAATGAGTTGAAAAATAGTGTTGGTATGCTTGGAATCAATTAAATGTATCAAATCAAGTGAATTAGGGTTTGAACCTAGGGTTTGGGAGACAAAATTTTGAGAATTGGTCAAATGGTATGTTTGACCTAGTTTGAGCTGAAAAATGGCCATATGTGACCAATTGTGGTATATTGGAAGTGTGGGAATCAAGTGGAAATTCGGATTGGTTATGGGTATTCTGCAGGCAGCAGGACCAAGGTCCTTTTCAGGGACCAAAACTGAACATTTACCAACCCAATTGGTGTGAGGCCAATTGGGAATGAAACTAGACATAAAATGACACATTTTTCATTCAGGAATTATGCCCAAAAAGTGACCATAGCATAGTGAACAAATTGACCAAATCCTGACTTAGGTATTCTGCCCTGTACAAAAATGACCAAATGAATAGTATTTGTTCATTTGGCCATAACTTGGGCTAGGCAAGTCTAAATGACCTGAAATTTTACCAATAGAAAGCTGAGATATAGACCTACAACTTTCATGAAGAACACAAACCCAAATTATGCCCTTAACCAAGTCATTTGGCCACCCAAATTTGGTGACCTAAAACTGCCAGAACCAGTTTTGGTGCCCAAAAAATCTGGGTTAGACCAATCCGGCCAGCCATTTTCAAATGGCTATAACTTGAGCTAAAAAACTACAAATGGAGTGATTCAAAAAGGGAAATAAAGTTTAGACAATAAGGAATAATTTCTTTGAAGAAAACTTAGCCAAATTCTAACAGCAACATAACCAATGGAACAGTGCAAAATAGGTCACCAAAATTGAAAATTTGAAAGTTTGCCTAAAATACTTAAGTTTTGAGAAAATAACCAAAACCAACAAGTTTGGTAACCAAAATGTGGTATGTGAGTATAGTTGGAGTTCCCATACCTTTTAAGTATGAGAAAGTCAATATTTTAACTTGAATAGTATCATAAATAGTAATCCCAACATGAAAATTTTCAAGAATGTAAATTTAAGCATATTGGGATTAATTATTGGATTTATTATGAGATAAGATACTGAAACACTATGAATTGCATGTTTCAACTGAAAAAGACCTAGAAAAGGATAGGGCAAACTGAGTCAAGGCCTAGAGGTGACTCACATCAGGTTTGTGCACAACAAACTTAAAATTCTTTGTTTCTACTTGACAATTCTTGAAATAAATATTGTGAATAATTTTGATTATTATCGCTTGAAAATCTTATTTGAAAAAATAGTGTGTTGCCTACTTTGTATATGAAAAGTTTGGAATGAAATATGATTTGTGAATTGTATGAAATGTTTGAATAATTTGATTTAAATTGTTTTTTATTCACACTTGGCATGGCAATATCACTATGTTCCTCCTCCATTTATGGGGTGAGTTTGACTATATTCCTCCCTCTCTGGCTTCCCAAACTGAGGGATGAGTTTGGATGAGTACTCATTAGCTAGCTAGCCACATCCCCTCATTGATTTCGATTAGTGGGGTGAATTTGCCTTGTCGTGGTGTACAACACAGCATATTTGGAAATTTTGTGTCATGGCCTAAGTTGTGTTATTGATTGGCAACACTATGATTATTAAATTGTTTAATTAAATTTGTGTTATATTAAGCTTTGAAAATTATGATTTTCTATAAATGTGATTTGAAAAATTGTGAAATGTGAATATGAGATTTTTGAATTATTAATTATTCATAAATGTTTTATATTACACATTTTGTATTTTATTATGCACCATTGAGTATTTTTATACTCAGTGATAGCTTTCTTTGCTGTCACATATAGAGACAAGGAAAAAGCAGTAGAGTGAGCTATTAATTATTGGGACTTCACTGATCTTTTTGTACGGGTATTTATTTATACCCTGGTAGCTATTTGATGTAAATATTGTAATATCATAGGTATTAATGTAAAGTTGAGCAGTTGTATAGTAAATTGTAATATTGTTATTTGGATTTTCTTTTGTAAATTAAGATATATATGTAAATTAAATTTTAAATGCAATGTGAATGAAATTATGAAATATTTTGAGATGACAAACTTTGATTGAATTATTTGAGCTATGTTGTATTGAGTAAATTTGGTGGTTGGGAGTTGTGGAAACAAGTATTGGAAGTGTTTTTTTATAGGTTTTTGAAGAACTGTTTTCTCAAAATACAGACAGCACTCTGCCGAAAGTTTTCTAAAATTTGCGAAAAAATAAAAATGGACAAAATTTTTACTAGTTTTGAAACTTCAATTAAATGTTTTTAATTCCTACTAAAATGCTCACCACTTCCAAAATGTAAGAAAATGGTTTTAAAATCCCTTGTAGGGTACTTAATGAGTTATCAGTAGGTGAAGTTCGGTAGTTCATTAGGTATTTTACGGGATCATGTTATGCCTTACAGAGGGGTAAGGTGTGACATTACCCAACTTCAAACTTCCCAAAACTTCAACTTTCTTACTTCTTATGGGTATCTAAAGCTTTTTTATGGAGTGGGGAGGATTTTTAATAAAGAGAGCTAAGGGTTTTAATGGGTAAATGAAGAGGAACTCAAGCTCAAAGCTTGACAAAAATGGTGGAAGGAGGGAAGAACATGGAGCTGGCCAAAAGAGGGAGAGAGAAGAGGTGGAGTGGAGAAGAAGATGGGTTAGTGGCTTTTGTCTCTTGTGGCTATTTATATATATATATTTATGGTACTTTAATTTTTTAAATTGTCATAAACCCATTTCTTTTCTTTTCTCTTCTTCTTCTTTCTGATTCAACTCATAAATTTTTAACTTATGTTAATTATTTCATTCTCTCAATTTTATTTTGACATTTAGGTCAAAATTCACCTCTAGGGGTGAAATGACCAAAATGCCCTTAGTGGTGCTCATTTGGTTATTATTATTATATTTGTATCAATTAATAAATTCTATAAATTTTATTTTATTTTCTCTAAATTTTTCCTATATTTTCTTAACATTTATTCCATCAATTTATGTCTCCTCACTATAGTTTAAGTGTAGTTCCAGACATTCTAACTGTTCAAACAGACATTAATTATCGGAACAGTAGAATGTACGGACTACCTATGGTGAGGGTGTTATAGAATCTATTTTTAAAATGGTCAAATTGGCCTATAAATAGGAACCATGAATCCTGTTTGTTGCTAGAACTTGTTATGTAAAAACTGGATAGTGTGTAGAAAGTGAGCGTAACTTGAGATTTACACCTTAGAAAGAGGTGATTCTTGATTTAAATGAAAGGTAAGACCCTAAGCTACAAATTGTATGATGACCATAAAAGCCAATTCTATCTTTAGGGTGCCCAAAGTGTTGATAGAAAATAGGGTACTAAATTGGTGTTCCTCCTGAAGTGGTAACTCACCTTTTTGAACAATTTGTAAATAAAGGGTTATAAATGAATTCCTACATGTCTAAATGCTGATCAAATTGATGTCTTATGAAAGTTAAGACATAAATTGACATGTTTTATAAAAGGAATATGTAACACCCCCATTTGCATAGCCTGGTAGATTTTACTATTCCGGTGACCGGTGTCGGTCCGGACAATTAATTGGATTAGGGCCACCCTTAAGACAATTAGAGAAGCCATAAACACAAATAATTAGTAATGTTTAATTAGTTAACTATAAATAAGAAAAACAGAACATAAGAGGTTAAACGAGCCGAGAGTCACAGCGATGGGTGACCTCCTCGGGAACGACTGCGAAGTCATTTTAAACTCAAATTTCGAACCGTAAAAAGTGACGCTGCGGTCCTTAGGACCCTTATGAACACAGTGGAAAAGAGAAAATCACGAAAAAGAACTGTTAAGCCAGTCAAATAATTAGGTCAGGGAGCCGGAAGAAATATGGAATTATTTGCAAACCGGGATGAACCGGCGAGGGGCAATTTGGTCAATTGACCCCGAGAGCTGACTCCTGACCTAACTGTCAAATAAAATTGGAGAAAAGAAAATTTCGGAATCGAGAATTAAATTAAAGAACTAATAGAAAAAAAAAAAAAGGAAAATGAAAAAGTTAAAAAGGTAATGACATCATGTGGTGACACATGCATGATGCCATAAGTATTTTAATTAAAAATTTATTTAATTAGAATTATGGTCTTCCTAAGACATAAAATAAAAAAAAGAAAAGAACAAAAAACTTGGTTTCTTCTCCATTCCCGTCACTTCTCACCCCTCTCTCAAAATCCACCATTGAAGCTTGATTTCAAGCTCCATAAACCCTAAAAATCTCCCATAAATTCCCTAATTTTGTTGATTAAACCTTGTTTGGGCAATTAGAAAAGAAGTTTGAGCAAGGAAATAAAAGAGAAAAAGGAAGGAATTGAGGAAGAGGAAACTCCAAGTTGAGGTAAGCACATCAATTTGTATGTTTGAAATTTAGTAGTTGTGTTTATAGCTTGAATTACTTGTAATATGTTTAAAATGAAAAGAAATTAATTGTGGAAGGATTAAAGCAAAATTCATCTAGCTAGGGTTTTGATGTGTGTGCATGAATTTGATGGACTTAAAGGTGTATGAGTTTGATAGAGTTAAAGAAGCATGTATATAGGCATTGAATTGGTTAAATGCATGAAATTGATGAGTTAGGGTTTTGAATGCTAGGGTTTGGAACCAAATTTTGGAGAAATGCATAAATGATGACTTTGGTCTATTGTGAGATGAAAAATGGTCAATAATGACCAAAAGAGATGTGTGGGAATTGTTGGAATGAAAATCAAATTCGTAGGTCAAATGGTCATGCTGCTGGCAGCATGACCAAACCCACTTTGAAGGACCAAAACTCAAATTTTACAAGTCCAATTGATATGCCACAAATTAGGGATGAAAATAGACATATAAGGGCACAATTTTCATTAAGGAACCATGCCCAAAAACTGACAAAAATTGGGTGAACAAATTGACCAAAGTGAAATGAGAGCAGGCTGCCACTGCACCAAACTGACCAAATGAACAGTAACTGTTCATTTGGTCATAACTCGAGCTAGAAAGGTCAAATTGACCTGAAATTTTACCAGATATTAGATAAGATATAGACCTAAAACTTTCATGAAGAACACCATCCCAAATTATGCCATTAACCTAGTCAAATTATTGAGCAAAGTGGAGTTACTGTACCTGCAACTCTGCAGAATTTATATTGAGCAGTAATGTTTGAAGGGTTATAACTCTCTCTAGAAAACTCGGATTTAGGTGATTCTTAAACCGATGAAAACCTAAGACATATTAGAACATTTCATATGAAGAAAGTTAGACCAAATTATGAACTTAACTTAATCAAATTACTGATCAAATTTGGATCAAAATCTGCTAGAACCCAAAATCTCAGCATGAACAGTGCACGTGAACAGTAATTTTATTTTGGCCATAACTTGAGCTACAAAACTCCAATTGGGGTGATCCAAAAATGAGAATACACTTAAGACAATAAGGAACATTTTCTATGAAGGAAGTTTTGCCAAATTCCAACAATAGACTGACCAATGGAATAGTGCAACTGAGAACTCCAAAACCGAAAATTGGCAATTTTGCCTAAACGACCTAAGCTCAATTTTGCCTAAACGACCTAAGCTTTGAGTAAACGACCAAAACCAACAAGTTTAGTGATCAAAATGTGGTATGTGGATGAAGTTAGAGTTCCCATACCTATTAAGCCTTAGAAAGTCAACTATTTGACTTGAATAGTGCAGTGAATAGTAACCCGAAACACAAAATTTCAAGAACGTCGAAATTAGCACGTTAGAGCTAGATATAAGTGAAGTTAAATTTATTTTTGGATCTATGTTAAATTATGGTTCTGAAACACTATAAAATTTTGTGTTTCAGTGGAAAAGAATACCGGGACAGAACCCGAGGAGTCGAGTCAAGGCAAATAGGAGACTCATTTGAGGTTTGTGCACAACGTGTAATTTTTGTAAATTATTTGCTGCATATTGATTTGAATGATTTGAAAAAGTGAATTGAGACATTATTTATGATGCTTTGATCGAAATTGTTGAAAGTTAGTTGTGTATATTTGAAATGACAATATTTAGCAAAGTGTTAAGATAAGTTTTGAAACCACAGTGTCATGACCATATATTTGAACACCTCACTAGCACGACTAGTGGGGGTAATTAGTTTCGAATTTTGATTCCTTCCCTAGAGAAGGGTTGAGGTGTGCCAGTAGAAGAGGATGTGAATGGATATCCATATATTTGAGCTAGCTAGCCTTGTGATGTGATTTCTCTTTAGCCTCTGGCTATCAAGATTCTATTTGTTTCGAATGGCATGATCTATCTGTGGGTTTTATGAAATGTGTTTTGATACTTTGAAATGAACTTGGTTTGCATTAAAATTTCATAATTCATGTTTTTGTGTTTAATGCGTATGTTTAGTCAAATTTTTGAATAAATGTGATTTATATTTTGCATAAAGATTATTTTAGTATGTTGTGCACCACTGAGTCCTAGTACTCAGCGATAGCTTCTATTGCTGTCGCAGATACAGAGACTAGAAGAGCAGCAGATTGAGTCACGAGGTGTGAGGAGCATCAGCTTAAAGTTTTCGGGTATAATTTATACCCCAATTGTAAATACTTCTTTTGATGTATATATTGCACATAAATGTATGGACATGTAAAAATGGGTCTTGAGCAGCTTGTACAAAAAAATTTGTATGAAGTTTGTAATAAAGTTTAGTTGTATTTCTTTTGATGTAAATTTTGTAAGAATGTATATAAATTGTGTTGTCACTAATGAAATGTATTGCTAGTATGTTGAGAAATTTATTGAGTTTGATTGTGAAATTTGAAGTAGTGGTTGAGAAAATTTTTAGAAGTGCTTTTTACAGGTATTTGAAGAACGGTTTTCTCAAAATACAGAGGAAACTCTGTCAAAATTTTTATAGAATTTGCAGAAAACTAAAATGGACCAAAATATTAACTAGTTTTAATTTCAACTAAATGTTTTAAGTACTTACTAGAAAATGCTCACCACTTGTCAAAAATAAGAAAATTGTTTTAAAATCCCTTGTAGGGTACTTAATGAGTTATCGGTAGGTGAAGTTCGGTAGTTCATTAGGTATTCTACTGGATCATGTTATGCCTTACAGAGGGGTAAGGTGTGACATGTTTTAGTGGTATCAGAGCAAATTTTTGAAGTATGTTTTAACATATAAATTTGTGTCTTTCTTGTTAAGTACAACTGCTCAATGTCCATAATTGTTACATACAGTACATTACATCATGAATATGAACTAACGGAAGAAAATCTCCATGTGTTACTTGTTCAGGAGATACACTACTCCAGACAGTTATGGAAGAAGGGGATCGCTCAGTTGAGCAGTCTGTTGAAGCTGAGGCACAAGGGGAAGCCCCAGCTTTACCGAATGTTAGTGGGTCAGCAGCACCAGCCCCACAAATGCCGCTGTTCCCTGCACAGTTTGCACAACAGATGGCTGTGATGTTTCAACAAATGGCTGGGGGTATGCCTGTTCAAGCTCCACCCCAACCACCTGTGGCACAACCATTGCCTCCAGCCAGACCATATGATAAATTACTGAAGTATGGGGCTGCAGAATTTAAAGGTACAGTGGACCCTTTAGAGGCAGGGCAATGGCTTGAAAGAATGGACAGAGTGTTTAAGAAACTGCACTGCCAAGATGAGCTGAAGTTTGAGTATTCTGTGTCTCTACTGCAAGGGGATGCGTATGATTGGTAGAAGACCATCCCTCACAGCTTGGTTGAACCACCAGTGCTGACCTGGGATGACTTCATCAGAGAATTCAGACAGAAATACATCCCAGACGCATATGTTGAACAGAAATTGCAAGAATTTTTGAGTTTGAAACAATGCAACAGAACAGTGGCAGAGTATGAGAGGAGTTCTCCCGCTTAAGTCACTATGCAAGGAGTCTCCTCTCTATCAGCAAGGCAAGATGCAAGAGATTTGAGACTGGTTTAAAGCCTAGCATAAGGATGCAAGTTGTGGGATTTCGACACAACAACTTCTCAGAGCTTATGTCTCAAGCACTTAAACTAGAGAGAATTGAATCAGAAGCAACCCCAGTGAAAGAAAAATCAGAAAAAGCTGAGAAATCAGAAAAAGACAAGGGGGAAAAATCAGTTAAACAGAGTTCTGGTGCTACCTCTGGAAATAGAAAGAAGTTTAGTGGACCCAGCAGGGGTCAAGGTGGAAGATTCAGTAGGGGCCGATTCTCTAGACAGAGACCCCCTAAGTCTGGTCAGCAGTCAAGCAGGGGTTCATATTCTGCCCGCCCCTATGAGACTTGTGGCAAGATTCATGGGGGGGAGTGCTACTGGGCCACTGGAGCCTGCTTTAACTGCGGAGGCAAGGGCCATATAGCTAAAGACTGTACTAGTGCTCCGAGATATGGTCCAACTCCTACTACAGCCGAGGGATCTATTCAGAGTCCTGCTCCCAGAGGTTCACAGTCTGTTGGCAGAGGAAGAGGCAGAGGTAGAGGCACTACTTCAGGCAGTCAAGGCACAGTTGGTCAATCAGGACAAGGAAGTGCTTCGACCAGAATCTACACAATGAGACAGCGAGAAGAGGCTGAGACTTCTGATGTGGTAGCTGGTACATTCTCTATCTCTGATAAAAAAGTATTTGTATTGTTTGATTCGGGTTCAACCCATTCATATGTTAGTGCTAGCATAGTTAGTTCACTTGCTGTTCCATGTGTGCAAATGGATTTTGAAGTGCTAGTAACTAGTCCGTTAGGATAAGAGGTCCGGGTCAACAGAATTTATAGAGACTGTCCTTTGGTGATCCAAGGACATGTTTTCCCGTCAGACTTGATTGAAATGCCCTTCAGAGAGTATGATATCATCTTGGGCATGGATTGGTTAGCCAGGCATCATGCCATGATTGACTGTAGACTGAAGACAGTCACTTTTGGTCTCCCTTTGTACGGTGATGTGGTAATACATGGGGAGAGGCATTTACTGCCATCAAACATCATTTCGGCTGCACTAGCCAGAAGAATGATCAGAAAGGGGTGTGAAGCATACTTGGCACATCTAATAGACACCCAAGTGGGGAGTCCAGCACTGAAGGACATCCCTACTGTATGTGACTTTTCGGATGTATTTCCTGATGAATTGCCAGGATTACCTCCAGAAAGAGAGGTGCAGTTTGAAATTGACGTTATGCCTGGTGTGGACCCAATCTCCATAACACCATATAGAATGGCACCTGCAGAATTAAAAGAGTTGAAAGTACAATTGCAAGAGTTGCTTGACAAGGGCTTTATCCGCCCTAGTGTGTCACCTTAGGGAGCGCCAGTGTTGTTTGTAAAGAAGAAGGATGGCACTCTCCGGTTATGCATTGACTATCGGCAGTTGAATAAGGTGACAATAAAGAACCGATACCCATTGCCCCGTATTGATGACTTGTTTGATCAGTTGACGGGTGCAGCTGTGTTCTCCAAAATTGACCTGAGATCAGGTTATTATCAGTTGAAAGTACAAGAGCAGAGTATAGCCAAAACTGCCTTCAGAACCCGCTATGGCCATTATGAATTCCTAGTCATGCCATTCGGATTAACTAATGCTCCGGCTGCTTTTATGGATCTGATGAACACTATCTTCAGACCATACCTCGACCAGTTTGTTGTGGTATTCATAGATGATATATTGGTCTATTCGAGGAATGCAGAAGAGCATGATAGACATCTGCGGATTGTACTACAGACTTTGAGAGAGAAACAACTATATGCTAAATTGTCGAAGAGTGAATTTTGGCTGAAGGAGATATCCTTTTTGGGGCATGTAGTATCAGAAGAGGGCATTAAGGTAGATCCAAGTAAGATTGAAGCTGTCCTTAATTGGAGGCCACCCAGAAATGTCACAGAGATTCGTAGTTTTCTGGGTTTAGCTGGATACTACCGTAGATTTGTGAAGGGATTCTCCATGTTGGCATCTCCATTGACCAAGCTGCTTAGAAAAGATGTAAAACTTCAGTGGACGGACAAATGCCAGCAGAGTTTTGATGAATTGAAGAGATGTTTGACTGAAGCTCCAGTCCTATCTTTACCTACTCCGGGTAAAGAATATACAGTATATAGTGATGCTTCTCACAATGGGTTAGGTTGTGTGTTGATGCAAGATCGAAATGTCATTGCCTATGCATCACGCCAGCTAAAACCGCATGAGAGGAACTATCCAACACATGATTTGGAGCTTGCAGCTATTGTGTTTGCTCTTAAGATCTAGAGACACTATTTGTATGGGGAAAAGTGTTACATCTATACAGATCATAAGAGTTTGAAGTATTTGGGCACCCAGAAAGAGCTGAATTTGAGACAAAGGAGATGGTTAGAGTTGATAAAAGACTACAATTGTCTGATAGACTATCAGCCAGGGAAAGCTAATGTTGTGGCTGACGCCCTAAGTCGCAAAACTATGGCAAGTCTACGGGTTACTCCTTTGTCTTTGGTACATGAGTTAAGATCATTGCATGCCAGCTTAGAGATTAATGATGATGGGCAGACAGCAGTTGCATGGCATGTACAGCCAGTGTTGATTGATCAGATTAGAATGGCTGCTCAGAATGATCAGAAGTATCAGAAGTTGATGGAAGAAGTCAGGCAGGGCAAGAAACCAGAATTCTCAATCAGAGATGACAGTCTACTGCTACACCAGGGCAGAATATGTGTTCCCAATGATGTTGAATTGAGGAAGATCATTTTGAAGGAAGCACATGAGTCTCCTTTTGCCATGCACCCTGGTGGCACAAAAATGTATAGGGGGCTAAAGGAGCATTACTGGTGGATGGGTATGAAACGAGATGTGGCAGAGTTTGTATCCAAATGCCTAACTTATCAGCAAGTGAAGGCAGAGCATCAAGTACCCACTGGGTTGTTACATCCACTACCAGTACCAGAGTGGAAATGGGAAAGAATAACAATGGATTTTGTGATGGGATTTCCGAGGACACAGAAGAGTCATGATGCAATTTGGGTCATTGTTGACAGACTGACTAAGTCTGCTCATTTTCTGCCAGTTCGGATGGACTACAGTTTAGAAAGATTGGCCAAGTTATACATCGATGAGATTTTGAGACTGCATGGAGTGCCAGCATCCATCGTGTCAGACAGAGATCCTAGGTTCACTTCTAGATTCTGGGGTAGTCTTCAGAGAGCCCTAGGAACTAGATTGAACTTCAGTACTGCATTCCACCCACGCATGCATGGCCACCCGAGAGGGTAATTCAGATCTTGGAGGACATGCTAGGGGCTTGTGTGATTGAGTTTGAGGGCAGTTGGGATACACACTTGCCTTTGATTGAGTTTGCTTACAATAACAGCTACCAATCAAGCATTGGAATGCCTCCATATGAAGCTTTGTATGGCAGAAAGTGTAGAACCTCGTTGTGTTGGGATGACGTGGGTGAAAGAAAGATGATTGGACGCAAAATCGTTCAACAAACTGAAGAGAAAATCAGGGTAATTAGAGGTCGACTTAAGACTGCATCAGACCGTCAGAAGTCCTACATTGATTTGAAAAGAAGGGATATTCAGTATGCAGTGGGTGAGAAAGTTTTCCTCAAGGTTTCTCCTTGGAAGAGAATTATGAGATTCGGCAGAAAGGGGAAATTGAGTCCTCGTTTCATTGGGCCATATGAGATTCTGGAAAGAGTGGGTCCTTTGGCATATCGGTTGGCACTACCTCCAGAGTTGGAAAAGATACATAATGTCTTCCATGTATCCATGTTGAGGAGGTATCGATCAGACCCATCTCATGTACTACTAGTAGAAGAAACTGAAGTAAATCCAGACCTCACATATGAAGAAGAACCCATAGAGATTCTGGCTTATGAGGTGAAGAAGCTACGAAACAAGCAGATACCGTTGGTAAAAGTGCTGTGGAACCATCATTCGGGCCAGGAGGCTACTTGGGAACGAGAGGAAGACATGAGGAGACAGCACCCACAGCTATTCAGAGATTGATACCAGGTAAAATTTCGAGACGAAATTTATTTTAAGGGGGGGGGAGAATTGTAACACCCCCGTTTGCATAGCCTGGTAGATTTCACTGTTCCGGTGACCAGTGTCGGTCCGGACAATTAATGGGATTAGGGCCACCCTTAAGACAATTAGAGAAGCCATAAATACAAATAATTAGTAATGTTTAATTAGTTAACTATAAATAAGAAAAGAGAACATAAGAGGTTAAACGAGCCGAGAGTCACAACGATGGGTGACCTCCTCGGGAACGACTGCGAAGTCATTTTAAACTCAAATTTCGAACCGTAAAAAGTGACGCTGCGGTCCTTAAGACCCTTATGAACACAGTGGAAAAGAGAAAATCACGAAAAAGAACTGTTAAGCCAGTCAAATAATTAGGTCAGGGAGCCAGAAGAAATATGGAATTATTTGCAAACCGGGATGAACCAGCAAGGGGCAATTTGGTCAATTGACCCCGAGAGCTGACTCCTGACCTAACTGTCAAATAAAATTAGAGAAAAGAAAATTTCGGAATCAAGAATTAAATTAAAGAACTAATAGAAAAAAAAAGGAAAATAAAAAAGTTAAAAAGGTAATGACATCATGTGGTGACACATGCATGATGCCATAAGTATTTTAATTAAAAATTTATTTAATTAGAATTATGGTCTTCCTAAGACATAAAATAACAAAAAGAAAAGAACAAACAAATTGGTTTCTTCTCCATTCCCGTCACTTCTCACCCCTCTCTCAAAATCCACCATTGAAGCTTGATTTCAAGCTCCATAAACCCTAAAAATCTCCCATAAATTCCCTAATTTTGTTGATTAAACCTTGTTTGGGCAATTAGAAAAGAAGTTTGAGCAAGGAAATAAAAGAGAAAAAGGAAGGAATTGAGGAAGAGGAAACTCCAAGTTGAGGTAAGCACATCAATTTGTAAGTTTGAAATTTAGTAGTTGTGTTTATAGCTTGAATTACTTGTAATATGTTTAAAATGAAAAGAAATTAATTGTGGAAGGATTAAAGCAAAATTCATCTAGCTAGGGTTTTGATGTTTGTGCATGAATTTGATGGACTTAAAGGTGTGTATGAGTTTGATAGAGTTAAAGAAGCATGTATATAGGCATTGAATTGGTTAAATGCATGAAATTGATGAGTTAGGGTTTTGAATGCTAGGGTTAGGAACCAAATTTTGGAGAAAAGCATAAATGATGACTTTGGTCTATTGTGAGATGAAAAATGGTCAATAATGACCAAAAGAGGTGTGTGGGAATTGTTGGAATGAAAATCAAATTCGTAGGTCAAATGGTCATGCTGCTGGCAGCATGACCAAACCCACTTTGAAGGACCAAAACTCAAATTTTACAAGTCCAATTGATATGCCAAAAATTGGGGATGAAAATAGACATATAAGGACACAATTTTCATTGAGGAACCATGCCCAAAAACTGACCAAAACTAGGTGAACAAATTGACCAAAGTGAAATGAGAGCAGGCTGCCACTACACCAAACTGACCAAATGAACAGTGTTCATTTGGTCATAACTCAAGCTAGGAAGGTCAAATTGACCTGAAATTTTACCAGAAATTAGATAAGATATAGACCTAAAACTTTCATGAAGAACACCATCCCAAATTATGCCATTAACCTAGTCAAATTATTGAGCAAAGTGGAGTTACTGTACTTGCGATTCTGCAGAATTTATATTGAGCAGTAATGTTTGAAGGGTTATAACTCTCTCTAGAAAACTCGGATTTAGGTGATTCTTAAACCGATGAAAACCTAAGACATAGTAGAACATTTCATATGAAGAAAGTTAGACCAAATTATGAACTTAACTTAATCAAATTACTGACCAAAGTTGGATCAAAATCTGCCAGAACCCAAAATCTCAGCATGAACAGTGCACGTGAACAGTAATTTTATTTTGGCCATAACTTGAGCTACAAAACTCCAATTGGGGTGATCCAAAAATGAGAATACACTTAAGACAATAAGGAACATTTTCTATGCAGTAAGTTTTTCCAAATTCCAATAATAGACTGACCAATGGAATAGTGCAACTTAGAACTCCAAAACCGAAAATTGGCAATTTTGCCTAAACGACCTAAGCTTTGAGTAAACGACCAAAACCAACAAGTTTAGTGATCAAAATGTGGTATGTGGATGAAGTTAGAGTTCCCATACCTATTAAGCCTTAGAAAGTCAACTATTTGACTTGAATAGTGCAGTGAATAGTAACCCGAAACACAAAATTTCAAGAACGTCGAAATTAGCACGTTAGAGCTAGATATAAGTGAAGTTAAATTTATTTTTGGATCTATGTTAAATTATGGTTCTGAAACACTATAAAATTTTGTATTTCAGTGGAAAAGAATACCGGGACAGCACTCGAGGAGTCGAGTCAAGGCAAATAGGCGACTCATTTGAGGTTTGTGCACAACGTGTAATTTTTGTAAATTATTTGCTGCATATTGTTTTGAATGATTTGAAAAAGTGAATTGAGACATTATTTATGATGCTTTGATCGAAATTTTTGAAAGTTAGTTGTGTATATTTGAAATGACAATGTTTAGTAAAGTGTTAAGATAAGTTTTGAAACCACAGTGTCATGACCATATATTTGAACACCTCACTAGCACGACTAGTGGGGGTAATTAGTTTCGAATTTTGATTCCTTCTCTAGAGAAGTGTTGAGGTGTGCCAGTAGAAGAGGATGTGAATGGATATCCATATATTTGAGCTAGCTAGCCTTATGATGTGATTTCTCTTTAGCCTCTGGCTATCGAGATTCTATTTGTTTCGAATGGCATGATCTATCTGTGGGTTTTATGAAATGTGTTTTGATACTTTGAAATGAACTTGGTTTGCATTAAAATTTCATAATTCATGTTTTTTTGTTTAATGCGTATGTTTAGTCAAATTTTTGTATAAATGTGATTTATATTTTGCATAAAGATTATTTTAGTATGTTGTGCACCACTGAGTCCTAGTACTCAGCGATAGCTCTATTCTTTGTCAGAATCTGAGAGACTAGAAGAAGCGTGAGTGAAATTTCTTGAGGTGTGAGGAGCATCAGCTTAAAGTTTTCGGGTATAATTTATACCCCAATTGTAAATACTTCTTTTGATGTATATATTGCACATAAATGTATGGACATGTAAAAATGGGTCTTGAGCAGCTTGTACAAAAAAATTTGTATGAAGTTTGTAATAAAGTTTAGTTGTATTTCTTTTGATGTAAATTTTATAAGAATGTATATAAATTGTGTTGTCACTAATGAAATGTATTGCTAGTATGTTGAGAAATTTATTGAGTTTGATTGTGAAATTTGAAGTAGTGGTTGAGAAAATTTTTAGAAGTGCTTTTTACGGGTATTTGAAGAACGGTTTTCTCAAAATACAGAGGAAACTCTGTCAAAATTTTTATAGAATTTGCGGAAAACTAAAATGGACTAAAATATTAACTAGTTTTAATTTCAACTAAATGTTTTAAGTACTTACTAGAAAATGCTCACCACTTGTCAAAAATAAGAAAATTGTTTTAAAATCCCTTGTAGGGTACTTAATGAGTTATCGGTAGGTGAAGTTCGGTAGTTCATTAGGTATTCTACGGGATCATGTTATGCCTTGCAGAGGGGTAAGGTGTGATAGAATAAGTCTTGAAAATGTCTTTCTCTATGTCTAATTATGATTGATCCTAATTGCTATATGATAGAGTGTCACTACTTTGCTTAAATGAAATGACATATTACATGGTTAAGTCATCTAGAAAAACTCAGGAATATGGGGCAGTAGATTTCTATGGCAAGAAGGATGATGATCCCTCCACTATTGAATTTTGGTTGGAAAAGATGGAAAGGGTTCTACATCAGCTCCACTACATACCAGATTAGAGTTTAGAGTATATAGTATATCTATTATAAGAAGAGGCGTACCAGTGGTGGTTGATAGCAATTGATCATGCAAAGAAGGCACAACCTCCACGGGACATCATCTGGGATCTTTTCTTGATTGAATTCAGAAAGAAATACATTAGTCGACAGTATTTAGAAAATAAGAGGAGGGAGTTTATTCAGTTGAGGCAGAGACAATTATCAGCCACTGAGTATGAGAGAGAATTTATCAGACTTAGTAGATATGCTAGAGAGATAATTACCACTAAGGAGATTAGGTGTAGGAGGTTTGAGGATGGCTTGAATGATTACCTCAGACTCTAGCCCACTGGGATGCAGATAGACGACTTATCCATATTGGTGTTAGCTGCCTTAAACATTGAAAGAGTTAAGGCAGAAGAACAAAGTAAAAAGAATAGAGATCAGAAGAGGAGACAACAGAGCAACATCTTCTCCAGTAATAAGAAGGTGAGGGTAGCTCAAAGTCAGAAAGTAGCTCACAGTACTAGGCAAGGGGACCCATTTAGGCATGGCCCACAACAACAGGGTTCCTTTGCTAGTTCACCAGCTGCTTCCTTCAAGAGACCAGCATTAGTACAGTGTGAGTATTGTGGCCGTCCTCACCCAAGAACTTATAGGAAAATGATGGGGGCCTATTTCAAATGTGGGGCCACTAATCATTTCATGAAGGATTGTCCTCAGTTGAAGGGTACTGATGCACCACAGACTCAGACAGAGACATCCATGCCTAGTACTCAGAGAGGCAGGAAGCTAGGCAGATAAGAACTAGTTGGGACTAGTCAGAGAGAGGTATCAGAGACAATTAACAAAGCCCAGGAAAATTGAGCCCCAGCCAGAGCATATGCAATTAAAGCTAGAGAGGATCAAGATGCTCCTGATGTGATAGTTGGTAAATTTCTATTACTTGATGTTGATGTGTATGCATTGATTTATTCGAGATCCACACATTCTTATATCTGCACCACTACACCAAGTGAGAAGGGTTTACATGTTGAATTATTATCACATGATATATTGGCAACTAATCCTATAGGATATAGTTTAACTATAAACAAGGTGTTTAGAGACTGCCGAGTTAGGGTGCATGATAGGGAATTTCCTACTGACTTGATAGAATTTCCTTTCCATGAATTTGATGTTATCCTGGATATGGATTGGTTAGCTAAACATCAGGCTATGGTTGATTGCCAATTAAAAAGGGTTGTGTTGAAAGCTTTTGATAATTCTGATGTCCCTGTATATGGTGAGAGACAGAATTTATTATCAAATGTGGTCTTAGCTATTACAGTCAAGAAATTAATTAGAAAGGGGTGTGAGGCATTTTTAGCACATGTCATCGATACTAAAAAAGAAGGTTTGAATATTCAGGATATTCTTATAGTCAACGAATTTCAGGATATATTTCTTAAAGAATTACTTGAGCTAACACCAGATAGGGAGGTAGAGTTCTCAATTGATGTGCTCCTTGGTACTGCACCAATATCAATAACACCCTATAAAATGGCTCCTACTGAGTTAAAGGAGTTGAAATTACAGTTACAAGACTTACTTAACAAGGGGTTTATATGTCTTAGTGTGTCACCTTGGGGAGCGCTAGTATTGTTTGTCAAAAAGAAAGATGGCACCCTTAGGCTGTACATTAACTATAGGTAGTTGAATAAGGTGACAGTCAAGAATAAATATCCTTTACCCCGAATTAATTATTTATTTGATAATTTAAAAAGGGGCAGGGTCTTCTCCAAAATTGATTTGAGATCCCAATATTACCAGTTGAAGGTTAAGGAACCTGATGTTCCTAAGACTGCATTCAGAACCAGATATGGCCACTATGAATTTCTAGTGATGCCATTTGGGCTAACCAATGCCCCAGCTGCCTTCATGGACTTAATGAACCGAATTTTAAGACCCTATTTGGACCAGTTTGTAGTTATTTTCATTGATAACATACTGGTTTATTCTAAGACAAGAGAAGAACATGCTCAACACCTTATAATTATATTACAGATTCTGAGAGACAAGCAGTTGTATGCCAAATTAAGTAAGTGTGATTTTTGGTTTAATGAAGTTTCCTTCCTAGGCTATATTGTATCCTCGGAGGGCATAAGGGTAGATCCTAAAAAGATAGAAGCTATTTTGGAATGGAAGCCACCTAAAAATGTATCAGAAATCGGAAGTTTTCTGGGATTGGCTGGATGCTACAAAAGATTTATGAAGGGGTTTTCCATGATAGCTTCACCAATGCTACATAAAGGTATCAAGTTTGAATGGATAGATAAGTGTCAGGCTAGCTTTGATAAATTAAAAGCTATTCTTATATGAGCTCCTGTGTTAACACAGCCTACATTGGGAAAGGATTTTGTGATTTATAGTGATGCCTCATTAAATGGATTTGGTTATGTGTTGATACAAGAAGGAAAGGTGATAGCTTATGCGTCTAGACAACTGAAGCCACATGAAAGAAATTATCCTACTCATGATTTGGAGCTAGCAGCCATCGTTATCGCTTTGAAAATATGGAGGCATTACTTATATGGAGAAAAATGCTACATTTATACATATCACAAAAGTCTGAAAAGTCACACCTTACCCCTCCGTATGGCATAACATGATCCTGTAGTATACCTAATGAATTACCAAACTTTGTCTACTGATAACCTAATAAATATACTACAAGGAATTTTAAACATTTTCTTATTCTTTTTTATAGTGGTGAGCACTTTATACAGGTGTTAGAAATTTTTTTTTTTTAACTGAAGTGAACCCAAATAACAAATATGAAGTATCAGTAATTTTTGTAAAAATTTCGGCAGAGTGCCGTCTGTATTTTGAATAAAATAGTTCTTCAAAAACCTGTAAAAAACACTTCCAATATATTTGTTCAATCTCAAACTCCAATATGGCTCAACACAAATCAACTTTCTCAATATTTGTCAAACTCAATTCAATATCAATTTTTAATATTTCCAAAGATAGACTACAAAATGACCGAGTAGTTCAAAAGCTAAGATAAGAAATAAATATATTACAACTTTAGTTTACAACTACTCAAGACCAATTAAAATATATACATACAGTGCACATACATTACAATAAAAATTACAAAAAGATGGTATACTCAATATACCCGGCAGAATCCCAAAATGTAGCACAACCAAACCTACTCTCTTTGCTGCATGCAATACTACTGCGACAACAATGAAAAAGCTATCACTGAGCCAATGTCTCAGTGGTGCACAAAATTAAGAAAATGCAATTTAAAACCATAAACCATAAATCATATAAACTGTGGATACTTAAAATCATAGTTAAATTCAAAAGACAGAGAATGTCATAAAGAATTTAAACTCTATTTTACAATGTCTTAAAGAATATCAATAAATCACACACACAGCTTAATCATGAATCCAAAGTCCAATTCGTCCCAAAAGCCAATGGCTAATGAGGAATAACATAGCTAGCTAGCAATTATATGAGTACTCATCCTATTCATCCTTAACTGACACACACCTCAACACTTCAGCCAGAAAGGGAATTCAAGACAAGCTAGCGAGGAATTCAATCAAATATACATGATAGCTATGGTTTCAAACCATTTGCAATATTTTTCAAGCAATAAGTATCCATCAAATTCCATTCAAATAATTTTTTCCACAATTTAAGAAATAACATACAAATTGTCATAATTTATTTCAATTGAAAATTCAAAAGAAATAACTTGTAACACCCCTATTTGCATAGCCTGGTATATGTTACTATTCCGGTGATCGGTGTCGGTCCGGACAATTAAGGGGATTAGAACCACACTTAAGATAACTAGATAAGCCATAAACATAAATAATTAGTAATTGTCAATTAGTTAAGTATAAATAAGAAAAACAGAACATAAGAAGTTAAACAAGCCGAGAGTCACAGCGATGGGTGACCCTTTCGGGAACGACTGCAAAGTCGATTTAAACTCAAATTTCAAACCATAAAATGTGACGCCGTGGTCCTTAGGACCATTATAAACACAGTGCAAAAGAGAAAATCATGAAAAAGAACTGTTAAGCCAGTCAAATAATTAGGTCAGGGAGCCGGAAGAAATGTTGAATTATTTGCAAACTGGGTTGAACCGGCGAGGGGCAATTTGGTCAATTGACCCCGAGAGCTGACTCCTGACCTAACTGTCAAATAAAATTGGAGAAAAGAAAATTTCAGAATCGAGAATTAAATTAAAGAACTAATAAAAAAATAAATGAAAAAAAAAAGAAAAAGAAAAGTAAAGGGTGATGACATCATGCATGACATTATGCATGATGCAATAAATGTATAATTAATAAATTTAATTAATTCAATTTTATGGTCTTTCAAGAGCATAAATTGATAAAAGAAAAGAAAAAAAAATAAACCAAAAAAGTCTTCTTCTTCCTCATTTTGCCGCCTCTCTCCTCTCTTCCTCACTTCATCCTCCATTGAATCTCATTTTGAGCTTAAACAAACCCTAAATTTCACCATAGAAAGTTAAACTTCCAACATTAAATCTTGATTTCAAGCTTTGGTAGAGAACTTGACAACAAAAAGAAGAAGAAAGGAAGAGTTTTGAAGGGAAGAAAATTCTGCATAAGGTTAGTAATTTAAGTTTAAAAAATTTAGTTTATACTTTGTGTGTTTAGCTCAATTAACTTAGATTTTCACTTAAAAATCAAAGAAAGCAATTGTTGGGGGACTTTTAGTGAATTCAGCCAGCTAGGGTTTGCTATGAATATGCTTATGTTTTGATTGAATTCAATATGTATGAAAGCCTAATGGAGTTGAGGAATGATATTGGTATGCTTCGAATTAATTGAATGTAACAAATTGAGAATTAGGGTTTGACACCTAGGGTTTAGAGGCAAAAATTTAGAGAAATGGTGAAATGATGTATTTGGTCTAGTTTGAAGTGAGAAATGGTCATTTATGACCAAATGAAGTGTGTTGGAAGTGTTAGAGTTAAGGTTAAATTTGGATTCAATGTGGTCATGCTGTTGGCAGCATGCCCAAGGTCCCTTTGAGGGACCAAAAAATGAAAATTTACAAGTCCAATTGGTATGAGACCAATTGGGAATGAAAATAGACACTAAATGACACAATTTTCATTTAGGAACTATGCCCAAAAAGTAACGAAAACCTAGTAAACAAATTGACCAAATCTAGAAATTCTCAGTCTGCCCTGTACAAACTGACTAAATGAACAGTGTTTGTTCATTTGGCCATAACTTGAGCTAGGTAGGTCTAAATGACCTGAAATTTGACCAATGGACAGTTGAGATACAGACCTAAAACTTTCATGAAGAACACAAACCCAAATTATGCCATTAACCAAGTCATTTGACCACCCAAAATTGGTGACCTAAAACTGCCAAAACCAAAATTATGCAGAAAATCTGGGTTAAGTCCAATCCGGCAGCCATGGTTCAAATGGCTATAACTTGAGCTACAAAACTCAAATTGGAGTAATTCAAAAAGGAGAATAAAGTTAAGACAATAGGGAACATTTTCTATGGAGAAAGGTTTGCCAAATTCTAATAGAAAAATAACCAATGGAACAATGCAACTTAGAACACCAAAACTGAAAATTTACAAATTTGCCTAAAAGACTTAGAATTTGAGAAAACAACCAAAACCAACAAATTTAGTGACCAAAATGTGGTATGTGGGTGAAGTTGGAATTCCCATATCTATTAAGCCTTAGAAAGTCAACAAATTGACTTGAATAGTATAGTGAATAGTAACCCTGAAACACGAATTTTGAAGAACGCCAAGTTTAGCATATTAAAGCTAGGTATAAGTGAATTTGAATTTATTTTTGGATTTACAATGAGTTATGATACTGAAACACTATGACATGGCAAAATTTGTTGTGAATTCTCATTAGCTTGTCTAGTGAGATATCTCCTCCACTAGATGGGGCGAGTTACTTCCTCTCTGGCTTGCCAGTTGGGGAAGAATTTAAATGAGTACTCATATATACTAGCTAGTCTTTGTTTCTCCCTTTTAGCCTCTATTATTGGGAGAATGTGAAATGTCGTGGTGTACAACACGGCATCTATTTGAATTTTGGGTCATGAGTTCAACTGTGTGAATTGTTGGCAATGCCCTTTAAATTATGCATATTTTGATAAATTGTGATTGAAATAAATAATTTATCAGTGATTCAAAATATTTTTGTATTGTTTCGAAATTTAAAAGAAATGTAATTAAATAGTTATTAATTGATCAAAATGTTATTCAAATGAATAATTTGCATGAATGAAAATAATATTTTTTGTATGTCATGGATTTTGAAGAAATTATAAATTTTAAATTTTTATCCATTATGAATTTTTAAGAATAATTTGTATTAAGTTTTAAATTATTAGTTTGTGCACCACTAAGTTCACCACTCAGCGATAGCTTTGTATGCTATCGCAGATATAGAGACTAGAGGAGCAGCAGATTGAGCTGCTGAGGACAGGGGAGCTACCTGCTTGAAGTTATCGGGTATAATTTATACCCTGACTGTAAATATTCATTTTGATGTATATATTGCACGTAATTGTATGGACATGTAAAATCGGTCTTTAGCAGCTTGTGCAAAGTTTGTATAAAGTTGTAATAAATTTTAGTTTGGATTTTCTTAATGTAAATTTCTAGTATGATGTATATATAAATTATTTTGTCATTAATGAAATATGATTGATAGTATTTTATTTTAAATTGAATGAAATTCATTAATGGTATTTTGATAATTGTTGGATATTGGAAATGGTGAATTTGAATTTTGGAAGTTGATAAATATATTGAAATTGATTGAGATGATTGTGACTTTTGAAGAAGTTGTTGAGAAAAATTATTGGAAGTGCTTTTTACAGGAATTTGAAGAACTGTTTTCTCAAAATACAAACGGCACTCTGCCGAAATTTTTATAAAATTTGCGAAAAAATAAAATGGGTTAAAAATTTTAACTAGTTTCAACTTCGAATAAATGATTTTAATACCTATTAGAAAATGCTCACCACTTATCAATAGTAAGAAAATTGTTTTAAAATCCCTTGTAGGGTACTTAATGAGTTATCGATAGGTGAAGCTCGGTAGTTCATTAGGTATTCTATGAGATCATGTTAGGCCTTACAGAGGGGTAAGGTGTGACATAACTGTTGTGCACAAACCTCTGAAGAGTAACCTCTTGGCCTTGACTCGGTGTTTCCTTCCCCTTCCCTGAGTCTTTGCTAACTGAAACACACAATTTAAAGTGTTTTAGTACTCATTTAAACTATCTCCAATAATGAGGTTTAATAATTAATTTATTTAATGCTATTGCTTTCCTTAGTCAACCTATAATGTTGAACTTTGATGCATTCTAGGGGAATAAATTTTAATGTTACCAATATGTCACATTTTATAGTCCTTTAGTGTTGATACATGTTACCAAATTCATTTTCAAGTGTATTGCATTTTATTGCAATTTATTGGATTTCGGTATGCTGTTTTGACCTAACCAGATGACCTAGTTCCCTCAGTTTTTGGGTTCTAGTCCGGATTACAAACTTGTAGGTCTATGTCTTAGTGAACTTTGGCCACAAATTTTAGGTCATTTGGAGTTTACTAGACCAAGTTATGGTCATTTTACTATTGCTGGACAGATTGCACTAAAAATGGCAAACTTAGGTCATTTTTAGGTCATTTCCGATTCTGGCAGTTTTTATACCCGAACTTTTGTAAGCATTTTAACTTGCTTATGGTCATTTTTGGATTTTGGTGTCTTCATAAGAGTTGTAGCTCTATGTCTAAGCTATCCATGGTATAAATTTCCATTCATTTGGACCTGTTTTAAGTGAGTTATGGCCTAAACACTGACTGCTGTCCAAATGGTCAATTTTCAGGTTTTCAAAGTCACTAATCCGGATTTGGTCAATTCTTATGTCACTTTTTGGACAGAATTTAGGTAGGCTTTCTTCATGAAATTTGGCACATTTTGTGCCTAGTTTCACCTCCAATTGGCCTCATACCAATTGGAGTCACACACTTAGGGTTATAGGCTCATTTGCACACTGCCCTCTACATGCCTCTCAAACACCAAATCAAACACACATTCACCAACTATATCTCCACTTCTCCAAACCATTCTGCATTTGGTACTAATCATAACCATTCATTACTTTACATTATAGGTCAACTTGGACAGAATATAACAACTTCACAATACACCAAATGCAATCACAATTCACAAAGTCCAAACCCAACAATATATACACATAAACACTCCTAATTATTACACATACTTTCATCATCAAATTACATACCTTATTAGTACTATTTCATATACATATGCTGCCATTTTTTTGTACCATACTTCAACAACATTTTAAGAACTTAAACATTACCAATCTTCACTATGAAGCTGCCAAAGTAACACACATACATATCAAACCTCCATTTTCACTTTTCAACTTACAAATCACACTTTATACATGGTAAATCACTCCTATACATATAAGCACTTAATTCAACATCTCAAACTACCATTTACATGCAAAAACAAGCTATGCATGATGAACTTCCATGGCTGCCAAAATGGATCATCAACCTAACTCATCAAAACTTCAACTTTTCTTCCATAAATCAACTCACCACAACCTTAGTTACAATTTTAATGAAACAAGAAATGAAAACAACCACTTACCTCTTTTGAAGCTTCTTAAAAACTCACCAAAACTTATCTTTCTTGCTCTCTAATTGCTGCCCAAGGTGTGTAGACAACTTTTAATGAAGGCACTTGAGGAAGTTATGGCTTATTCATGGTGGAGATAGAGCTTTGGCTTGGGACGGCAATGGAGTTTTCAAGGGATTCACTTCGGCCAAAATGAATGTGATGAGGAAGAAGAATGAGAAATGGTTATACACCTATCCACTTAGTTTTTAGGTGTCCCAAATGCAGTTTTAGTGGAGCACTAATAGACTTATAATAGTTATTTTAATCCAACTTTTAGTTATTCCAAATCTTACCCATAATTTTCCTTATTTATACTTCTCATTTTCAATTTCATTTTTCATGGGGTTTTCACTATTTAATATCACTTTATTTTCATGGACATTTAGGTCAAAAGGCAACTCGGGGTGTCAGTTGACCACAATGCCCCTATTCGGGTTACATTCCTGATTTTTCAGTAACACCAATTTTTATCGGTTTCTCAATTTCTCATTTTTCTTTGTACTAATTAATTTTTTTTTTTGACATTTCTAATGTCATTTATACTTCAATAGATGTTTATTTAAGTCTTAAAAATATTTTTTAGGGTTCCCCGTAGTCCAAGGCTAGTCAACGGTCCAAGCTGCAACTTCTCGGTGCAGTCACTCATCGTTACGATTTTTGGCTCGTTTAACTTAGTTACATTTTCTCTCTTTTATTTTTCCCTTATTTTTCTTTATTTTCCTCTATTATATTTCATTATTTCATGTCTCCTCACTAACATTTAAATGTAGTTCTAGGCATTCTAGCTGTTCGGACAGACACTGGCCACCAGAACAGTAGAACATAGGGGTGTTACAATTCTCCCCCCCTTAAAATAAATTTCGTCTCGAAATTTTACCTGACATCAGTCTCTGAACAGTTGTGGGTGCTGTCTTCTCATGTCCTCTTTACGTTCCCAAGTAGCTTCCTAGCCTGAATGATGGTTCCACAGCACTTTAACCAGGGGTATCTGCTTATTCCTCAGTTGCTTCACCTCATGTGCTAGAATTTCTATGGGTTCTTCCTCATATGAGAGGTTTGGATTTACCTCAATCTCGTCAACTGATAGAACATGAGATGGGTCAGATCTGTACCTCCTTAACATGGACACATGGAAGACACTGTGTATCCTTTCTAGCTCTGGAGGTAATGCCAAAGGACCCACTCTCTCCAGAACCTTATATGGTCCAATAAAATGAGGACTCAATTTTCCCTTTTTGCCAAATCTCATAATCCTCTTCCAATGAGAAACTTTGAGGAATACTTTATCACCCACTGCATATTCAATATCTCTTCGCTTCAGATCAATATAGGACTTCTGACGGTCTAATGCAACCTTGAGTCAATCTCTAATTAATCTGATCTTTTCCTTTGTCTGCTGAACAATTTCTGGGCCAATCATCTTTCTTTCACCTACTTCATCCCAACATAGGGGAGTTCTGCACTTCTTGCCATATAAAGCTTCATATGGAGGCATCCCAATGCTTGATTGGTATCGGTTGTTATAAGCAAACTCAATCAAAGGTAAGTGTATATCCCAACTACCTTCAAACTCAATCACATAAGCCCGTAGCATATCCTCCAATATCTGAATTACCCTCTCAGACTGGCCATCTGTCTGTGGGTGGAATGCCGTGCTGAAGTTCAATCTAGTTCCTAGGGCTCTCTGAAGACTACCCCAGAATCTAGAAGTGAATCTAGGATCTCTATCAGATACAATCGATACTGGCACTCCATGCAGTTTTACAATCTCATTTATGTACAATCTGGCCAATCTCTCCAAACTATAGTCCATCCGGATTGGCAAAAAGTGAGCAGACTTGGTCAGTCTATCAACTATAACCTATACTGCATCATGACTATTCTGTGTCCTCGAAAGTCCCATAACAAAATCCATAGTTATCCGTTCCCATTTCCACTCTGGTACTGGCAATGGATGTAATAAACCTGCTGATACTTGATGTTCTGCCTTCACTTACTGACAAGTTAGGCATTTGGAGACAAAATCAGCTACATCTCTCTTCATACCCATCCACCAGTAATGCTCCTTCAGGCCTCTGTACCATTTAGTTCCACCAGGGTGCATAGCAAAAGGAGACTCATGTGTTTCTTTCATAATGATCTGTCTTAATTCCACATCATTAGGAATGCACATTCTACCCCGATGTAGCAATAAACCATCATCTCTCGCAAAGAATTTAGGTTTCTTGCCCTACTGAACTTCTTTCAGTAGCTTCTGATATTTTTCATCATTCTGAGTAGCCATTCTGATCTGATCAATCAACACTGGCTGTACATGCCATGTAACTACTATCTGTCCCTCATCATCAATCTCCAAACTAGCATGATGTGCTTTCAACTGATGTACTATGGATAAAGGAGAAACTCTAAGACTTGCCATAGTTTTGTGACTTAAGGCATCAGCCACCACATTTGCTTTCCCTGGCATCAATTCTAACCATCTTCTCTGTCTCAAATTCAATTCCTTCTGGGTGCCTAAGTACTTCAAACTCTTGTGATCTTTGTAGATATAACACTTCTCCCCATATAAGTAATGTCTCCAGATCTTCAGAGTAAAAACAATAGCTGCTAGCTCCAAGTCATGTGTCGGATAGTTCTTCTCATGTGGTTTCAGTTGGCGTGATGCATAAGCAATAACATTTCGATCTTGCATCAGTGCACAGCCTAAACCCATTGTGAGAAGCATCATTATTAGCTGTATATTCTTTACCCGGGGTAGGTAAAGTAAGGACTGGAGCTTCAGTCAAACACCTCTTCAACTCATCAAAACTCTGCTAGCATTTATCTGTCCACTAAAATTTTACATCTTTCCAAAGCAGCTTGGTCAGTGAAGAAGCTAACATAGAAAATCCTTTCACAAATCGACGGTAATATCTAGCTAAACCCAAAAAACTGTGAATTTCTGTGATATTCCTGGGTGGCTTCCAATTATGGATAGCTTCTACCATGTTGGAATCTACCTCGATCCCTTCAGTTGACACAACATGTCCCAAGAAAGAGATTTCTTTCAGCCAAAATCCACATTTCGATAATTTTGCATATAGTTGTTTCTCCCTCAAAGTCTGCAACACAATCCGCAAATGTCTATCATGCTCCTCTGCATTCCTCAAATATATTAAAATATCATCAATAAATACCACCACATACTAGTCGAGATATGGTCTGAAGATAGTGTTCATCAGATCCATAAAAGAAGCTGGAGCATTAGTTAACCAGAATGGCATTACTAGAAACTCATAGTGGCCATATCGAGTTCTGAAAGCAGTTTTTGGAATACTCTGCTCTTGCACTTTCAACTGATAATAATCAGATCGCAAATCAATTTTGGAGAACACAGCTGCACCCTTCAACTGATCAAACAAATCATCAATACGAGACAATGGATATCTATTCTTTATTGTCACCTTATTCAACTGTTGGTAGTCAATACATAAGTGGAAAGTGCCATCTTTCTTCTTAACAAACAATACTGATGCTCTCCAAGGTGACACACTAGGGCGGATGAAGCCCTTTTCAAGTAGTTTTTGCAACTGTACCTTTAACTCCTTCAATTCTGTTGGTGCCATTCTATATGGTGTTGTGTTATGGAGATTGGATCCACACCAGGCATAACATCAATCTCAAACTGTACTTCTCTTTCTAGAAGTATTCCTGGCAATTCATTAGGAAACACATCTGGAAAGTCATAAATTATAGGGATGTCCCTCAATGCTGGACTCCCCACTTGGGTGTCTACCACATGCCAAGTATGCTTCACACCCCTTTCTGATCATTTTTCTGGCTAGTGCAGTCAAAATGATGTTTGATGGCAATAGCTGCCTCTCCCCATGTATTACCACATCACTATACTGAGGGAGACCAAAAGTGACTGTCTTCAGTCTATAGTCAATCATGGCGTGATGCCTAGCTAACCAATCCATGCCCAAGATGATATCATAATCTCTTAAGGGCATTTCAATGAGATCAGACAGAAAATTATGTCCTTGGATCACCAAAGGACAATCCCTATACATTTTATTGACCCTAACCTCTTATCCTAGCAAACTTTTTACTAGCACCTCAAAGTTCATTTTTGTACACGGAACAGCAATGAAATCAATGATGCTAGCACTCACATAGGAGTGGGTAGAACCCGAATCAAATAACACAAACACATATTGATTAAAAGTTGAGAAGGTACCAACCACAATATCAGATGTCTCAGCTTCTTCTCACTATCTCATTGCGTAGACTCTGACTAAAGCACTGCCTTGCTCTGACTGATTCACTATGCCTTGGTTGCCTGCTGGACTACCTCTACCCCTGCCTCTACCTCTGCTAGGTGGTTATGAACCTCTGGTGGCAGGATTCTGAACTGACCCTTCTGCAGTAGTAGGAGGTGGCCTAACTCTACAGGTACCGGTGCAGTCTTTAGTAAAGTGTCCTGTGCTTTCGTAGTTATAACAGGCTCCTGTGGCCTTATAGCATACCCCACCATGATTTTTACTACAAGTTTCACAGTGACGGGGAGGGTAGGAACTTCTAATAGTCTGCTAACCAGATGGAGGAGGTCTGTCTAGAAAATCTTCCCCTACCAGACTTTTTACCACCCCTGTTGTGTCCCCCAAAGTTCTTTCTCTTTCCAGGAGGACCACTGAAACTCTGATCTACTGACTTTCCCTCTTTCTCTTTTTCTGTCTTCTCTAATTTCTTTTTCTCTGGGGTCGCTTCTGACTCAATTCTTTCTAATTCAAGTGCTTGAGAAATAAGCTCAGAGAAGTTATTATGTTTGAATTCGACCACTTGTAGTCTGAGACTGGGCTTCAAGCCGGTTTCAACCTCTTACATCTTTCCCTACTGGTAGAAAGCAGACTTCCTACATAGTGGCTTAGGCGGGAAAATTCCCTTTCATATTCTGCCATTGATCTATTTCCCTATTTCAGACTTAAGAACTCCTATAGCTTCTGGTCCACATAAGCATCTGGGATATATTTTTGTCTGAACTCCCGAAGAAAGTCATCCCAGGTTAGTACTGGAGGTTCCACCAAACTATGGGGAATGGTTTTCCACCAGTCATATGCATCTCCCTGTAGTAGTGACACTGAATAGTCAAATCTAAGCTCCTCTGTACAGTGTAGTTTCTTGAACACCCTATCCATTCTCTCCAACCATTGTTTTACCTCTAGTGGATCTACAGTCCCCTTGAACACAGTAGCCCCATATTTAATCAGCTTGTCATACTGCCTAGCTGAAGACTGTGGTTGTACCACTGGTGTTTGTAGTGGGGCTTGAGTAGGCATGTTACCAGCCATCTGTTGGAACATCACAGCCATCTACTAAGAAAACTGAGCAGGAAACTGCGGTACTGAGAGGACTGGTGAGGCTGATCCACTCACATTATGAAGGGCTGGGGCTTCCCCTTGTACCTCAGCCTCTATTGATTGATCGACTGAACGATCCCCTTCTTCCATAGTCAATTTGAGGATATTATATCTCCTGAACAAATAACACAAGGAGATTTCCTCCCGTTAGTGCATATTTATAATGTAATGTACTGTATGTATCAAACCATGACATTGAGAAGTTGTACTATGAAGAAAGAATATTCAAATTACAGGTCAAAACAGAATTTGAAAACTAGGTCTGATACCACTAAAACATGTCACACCTTACCCCTCTATAAGGCATAATATGATCCTGTAGTATACCTAATGAAATACCAAACTTTGTCTACTAATAATCCATTAAATATACTATAAGGGATTTTAAACCTTTTCTTATTCCTTTTTACAGTGGTGAGCACTTTATACATGTGTTAGAAAATTTTTTTTTAGTTGAAGTGAACCCAAATAACAAATACGAAGTATCAGTAATTTTTGTAAAAATTTTGGCAGTGTCGTCTGTATTTTGAATAAAATAGTTCTTCAAAAACCTGTAAAAAGCACTTTCAATATATTTGTTCAATCCCAAACTCCAGTATGGCTCAACACAAATCAATTTTCTCAACATTTGTCAAACTCAATTCAACATCAATTTTCAATATTTCCAAAGATAGACTATAAAATGACTGAGTAGTTCAAAAGCTGAGATAAGAAATAAATATTTTACAACTTTAGTTTATAACTGCTCAAGACCAATTACAATATATACATACAGTGCACATACATTACAATAAAAATTGCAAAAAGATAGTATACTCAATATACCCGGCAGAATCCAAAAATGTAGCACAAGCTACTCTCTTTGCTCTTTGCTGCATGCGTCTACACTGCGACAATGAAAAAGCTATCGCTAAGCCGATGTCTCAGTGGTGCACAAAATTAAGAAAATGCAATTTAAAACCATAAACCATAAATCATATAAACTGTGGATACTTAAAATCATAGTTAAATTCAAAAGACAGAGAATGTTATAAAGAATTTAAACTCCATTTCACAATGTCTCAAAGAATATCAATAAATCACACACACAGCTTAATCATGAATCCAAAGTCCAATTCATCCCAAAAGCCAATGGCTAATGAGGAATAACATAGCTAGCTAGTAATTATATGAGTACTCATCCTATTTGTCCTCAATTGACACACACCTCAACATTTCAGCCAGAGAGGGAATTCAAAGCCAATTCGTCCCACTAGACAAGCTAGCAAGGAATTCAATCAAATATACATGATAGCTGTGGTTTCAAACCATTTACAATATTTTTCAAGTAATAAATATCCATCAAATTCCATTCAAACAATTTTTTCCACAATTTAAGCAATAACAAACAAATTGTCATAATTTATTTCAATTGAAAATTCAAAAGAAATAATTGTTGTGCACAAACCTCTGAAGAGTAACCTCTTGGCCCTGACTCAGTGTTTCCTTTCCCTTCCCTGAGTCTTTGCTAACTGAAACACACAATTTAAAGTGTTTTAGTACTCATTTAAAACGTCTCTAACAATAAGGTTCAATAATTAATTTATTTAATATTATTGATTTCCTTAGTCAACCTATAATATTGACCCTTGATGCACTCGAGAGGAATAAATTTTAATGTTACTAATATGTCACATTTTATAGTCCTTTAGTGTTGATACATATTACCAAATTCATTTTCAAGTGTATTGCATTTTATTGCAATTTATTAGATTTGGGTACGCTATTTTGACCTAATCGGATGACCTAGTTCCCTTGGTTTTTAGGTTCTGGTCCGGATTACAAACTTGTAGGTCTATGCCTTAGTGAACTTTTACCACAAATTTTAGGTCATTTGGAGTTTATTAGACCAAGTTATGGTCATTTTACTATTGCTGGACAGATTACACTAGAATTACAAACTTAGGTCATTTTTAGGTCATTTCCGATTCTAACGGTTTTTATACCCGAATTTGTGCAAACATTTTGACTACTTATGGTCATTTTTCTGGGTTTTGGTGTCTTCATAAGAGTTGTAGCTCTATGTCTAAGCTATCCATGGTATAAATTTCAGGTCATTTGGACCTGTTTTGAGTGAGTTATGGCCAAAACACTGACTGCTGTCCAAATGGTCAATTTTCAGGTTTTCAAAGTCACTAATCCGGATTTGGTCAATTCTCATGTCACTTTTTGGACAGAATTTAGGTAGGCTTTCTTCATGAACGTAGGCACATTTTGTGCCTAGTTTCACCTCTAATTAGCCTCATACTGATTGGAGTCACACAATTAGGGTTATAGGCTCATTTGTACACTGCCCTCTACATGCCTCTCAAACACCAAATCAAACACACATTCACCAACTATATCTTCACTTCTCCAAACCATTCTGCATTTGGTACTAACTATAACCATTCATTACTTTACAGTATAGGTCAACTTGGACAGAATATAACAACTTCACAATACACCAAATGCAATCACAATTCACAAAGTCCAAACACAACAATATATACATATAAACACTCCTAATTTTTACTCATACTTCCATCATCAAATTACATACCTTATCACTACCATTTCATATACATATGCTGCCATTTTTTTGTACCATACTTCAACAACATTTTATGAACTTAAACATTACCAATCTTCACTATGAGGCTGCCAAAATAACACACATACATATCAAACTTCCATTTTAACTTTTCAACTTACAAATCACACTTTATACATGGTAAATCACTCTTATACATATAAGCACTTAATTCAACATCTCAAACTACCATTTACATGCAAAAACAAGCTATACATGATGAACTTCCATGGCTGCCGAAATGGAGCATCAACCTAACTCATCAAAACTTCAACTTTTCTTTCATAAATCAACTCAGCACAACCTTAGTTACAATTTTAATGAAACAAGAAATGAAAACAACCACTTACCTCTTTTGAAGCTTCTTAAAAACTCACCAAAACTTATCTTTCTTGCTTTCGAATTGCTGCACAAGGTGTGTAGACAACTTTTAATGAAGGCACTTGAGGAAGTTATGGCTTATTCATGGTGGAGATGGAGCTTTGGCTTGGGACGGCAATGGAGTTTTCAAGGGATTCACTTCGGCCAAAATGAAGGTGATGAGGAAGAAGAATGAGAAATGGTTATACACCTATCCACTTTAGTTTTTAGGTGTCCCAAATGCAGTTTTAGTGGAGCACTAATTGACTTATAATAGTTATTTTAATCCAAATTTTAGTTATTCCAAATCTTACCCATAATTTTCCTTATTTATACTTCTCATTTTCAATTTCATTTTTCATGGGGTTTTCACTATTTAATATCACTTTATTTTCATGGACATTTAGGTCAAAAGGCAACTCGGGGTGTCAGTTGACCACAATGCCCCTATTCGGGTTGCATTCCCTATTTTTCGGTAACACCGATTTTTGTCGGTTTCTCGATTTCTTGTTTTTCTTTGTACTAATTAATTAATTTGCTTTGACATTTCTAATGTCATTTATGCTTCAATAGATGTTTATTTAAGTCTTAAAAATATTTTTCAGGGTTCCCCGCAGTCCAGGCCTAGTCAACGGTCCACGCCGTAACTTCTCAGTGCAATCACCCATCGCTACGATTTTTGGCTCATTTAACTTAGTTACATTTTCTCTCTTTTATTTTTCCCTTATTTTTCTTGTATTTTCCTCTATTGTATTTCATTATTTCATGTCTCCTCACTAACATTTAAGTGTAGTTCCAGGCATTCTAGCTGTCCGGACAGACACTAGTCACTGAAACAGTAGAACATAGGGGTGTTACAATTCTCCCCCCCTTAAAATAAATTTCGTCTCGAAATTTTACCAGATATCAGTCTCTGAATAGTTGTGGGTGCTGTCTTCTCATGTCCTCTTCACATTCCTAAGTAGCTTCCTGGCCTGAATGATGGTTCCACAACACTTTAACTAGGGATATCTGCTTATTCCTCAACTGCTTCACCTCATGTGCTAGAATTTCTTTAGGTTCTTCCTCATATGAGAGGTCTGGATTTACCTCAATCTCTTCAACTGATAGAACATGAGATGGGTCAGATCTGCAACTCCTTAATATGGACACATGGAAGACACTGTGTATCCTTTCTAGCTCTGGAGGTAATGCCAACCGATATGCCAAAGGACCCACTCTCTCCAGAACCTCATATGGTCCGATAAAACGAGGACTCAATTTTCCCTTTCTGTCAAATCTCATAATCCTCTTCCAATGAGAAACTTTGAGGAATACCTTATCACCCACTGCATATTCAATATCTCTTCGCTTTATATCAATATAGGACTTCTGACGGTCTGATGCAACCTTGAGTCGATCTCTGATTAATCTGATCTTTTCCTCTATCTGCTTAACAATTTCTAGGCCAATCATCTTTCTTTCACCTACTTCATCCCAACATAGGGGAGTTCTGCACTTCCTGCCATACAAAGCTTCACATGGAGGCATCCCAATGCTTGATTGGTAGCTGTTGTTATAAGCAAACTCAATCAAAGGCAAGTGTATATCCCAACTACCTTCAAACTCAATCACACATGCCCATAGCATATCCTCCAATATCTAAATTACCCTCTTAGACTGGCCATCTATCTGTGGGTGGAATGCCGTGCTGAAGTTCAATCTAGAATCTAGTTCCTAGGGCTCTCTGAAGACTACCCCAGAATCTAGAAGTGAATCTAGAATCTCTGTCAGATACAATCGATACTGGCACTCCATGCAGTTTTACAATCCCATTTATGTACAATCTGGCCAATCTCTCTAAACTATAGGTCAAAAGGCAACTCGGGGTGTCAGTTGACTACAATGCCCCTATTCTGGTTGCATTCTCGATTTTTCGATAACACCGATTTTTATTGATTTTTTGTTTTTTTGTGCTAATTAATTAATTTTTCTTTGACATTTCTAATGTCATTTATACTTAAATAGATGTTTATTTAAGTCTTAAAAATACTTTTCAGGGTTCCCCGCAGTCCAGGGCTAGTCAATGGTCTACGCTACAACTTCCCGGTGTGGTCACCAATCGCTACGATTTTTGGCTCGTTTAACTTAGTTACATTTTCTCTCTTTTATTTTTCCCTTATTTTTCTTGTATTTTCCTCTATTGTATTTCATTATTTCATGTCTCCTCACTAACATTTAAGTGTAGTTCTAGGCATTGTAACTGTCCCGACAGACAATGATCACCAGAACAGTAGAACGCACTACCGAACATAAGGGTGTTACATGAAATACCTGCCTTCACAGAAAGAACTAAATCTGAGCTAGAGGAGATGGATGGAATTGCTTAAAGATTATGATTGCATCATAGATTACCATCCAGGAAAAGCCAATATATTAGTTGATGCCCTCTGTAACACCCCCTACCCGGTCTACAGTGTAGCCGAGCAAGGCATGCTACATTCGGTGTCGGAGCACCCTATCTTATCATACTTTATTCTTTTAATAATTTATTCCCATTATATTTTAAAAATAAATTATATGTCTAAAGGAGAAACTAATGGAGTTTCCCCTATTTTATTACCAGTTGGCATGTTTCACTATTTACTTGTTTGAAAATTTCAATAATAATTTCCAATAAAAATCTCATCCATATATATCATAACCATCTCATTATTTCAAATATCATCTATATATTTCCATTGCATATTCATTTCCATACATATTCGTTCATGCACAATTTACATATAAAAATTCTCAAATTTCATTAATTTACATGATTTATATACTAATTACATAAATTCATAATTTATATGATATACAAATTAATTACATATGAAAGAGCCAATTTATTAATTTACATCACATATATCTTGATTATAATTCCATAATTTACATTTCAACATAATAACTAATTATAATATATAAAATACATTAATATGACCTATATGGGCCCTATCTACATGCATTGCTGAGGAGGTGACAACCTTGGACACTTATGCAGATCCAAACTCTAAAATCCAAGTCTAATATCCACTGGGTTTTATCTTCAGTACCTACGCGAGGAAACAAATCCATCGCGCTAAGCATTGCTGCTTAGTGGTACAATAATATAATAAGGAAATACTATACAAATAAAGATAGAAATAAAGTATGATTTGGGTAATCAAGAATTAATTTAATCTCGTATAAAATTTCTAATATTAACTATCTTTTATCCTAATTTGTTTATTCCTCATTGGAGATGCTTAGTTCATAAATTTGTAATAATAATATATGATAATAAAAATAATCTAAAATGTTAAATTTATGCTTATATTATTATGTAAGACATATTTGCAATGTTTATTTAAGTTATAATTCTTTTGCTAATCTTTTTAACACTTCCTCAATACTTTCTAGGTTGTCTTAGATCATTTCATACTAATTAAAATTCTTAGAGTTATTTCATAATAGATAAATTTTAATATTAATCTAGTTCATTTCAGATCTTTCAAATAAATAATTTCTTAGAGTTAATCTAATTTATTTCAGGTCTTTCTAACTCGTTTATTTAATTTCTAATATTCTTAATTTATTTCACTGCCCAAGTAACCTATGATAGGCTAACTAAACTGGATAAGCGGGTCCTTGGAACTGGACACCGTGATATCTCGGGCCGTCATACCATGGGACGTGAAATACAGAACGTCAACCATGTATGCAATCAATATGGCTAAAAAGCCATGGTAATGAATAATCGGGCATACAAGCCATGAATGCGGGCATAAAGCCATAAATACAGGCATAAAGCATTATGCAGTAATACTCAAATAATCCCCTATTAGCATGCCAATCTATCCAATCTGACATACATTTCTAGGTAATACATAGGCACATAAGTACCATTAAGAGTTAATATGTTTTATTATTTCATTATTTCATCATAAGATCCAATTATAATTTATAACATTAAATTATGTTCCTAGTAGAAGTATAAATTCCTAAATCACAATTATACATAGTTTATACATTCATCATAATTTATACATTCATTATATCCTCCATATTGATCACAATTTACATCAATTGTTCTCATGTACCATTGTACTCAAAGCATTCTTCTATGTTTTAGGGTTACTCATATTCAAAAATCACAATTTTATTAATCACATTTCATACTTAACAATTATAATGGCTTTTCTAATTTGTTATACTATCTCATAAGTCATGGTGGCTACTATTCATTCAAAATATTAACTTTTTAATAATTATTGGATATACAAATTTTAAATACATAGTCATACGACATTTTGGGGTCTAAATTTGTTGGCATTAGTTGCCAATTGAAATTTAAAGTACCTTAGATGTATTTTCAAATTTTCAGTTTTGATCACCTAAGTTTACTATTCCATTTGACCTATCTACAGTGGGAATTTAGCTAAACTTTCTTCATCAAAGTTGTTTCTTAATGTCTCTAATTTAATTCCCTTTTTGAATCACTCCATTTGAAGTTTTTTAGCTCAAGTTATGGTCAAATTACCATAACTGGCCAGATTGGTCATGTTTAGAATTTTGGGCAGTTTTGGCTTCTGGCAGTTTTAGTGTCCTAATTTTGGCTAGCAATTTGAATTGGATATAGTTAGAATTTGGGTTTCTATTATTCATGAAGGTTGTTCTAAATTGTTTAAGCTTTCTATGGGTTCAAGAATCAGGTCATTTGGACCTATCTACACAAAGTTATGGCCATTTGAACAAACACTATTCATTTGGTCATTTTCCATATCTAGATTTTGGTTACCCGGATTTGGGCAATTTTTAGGTCACTCTAGGTTCGTTTTCTGGGCAAGGTCTCTTCATAAAAAATGTGGCATTAGGTCCCTAGTTTCACCTCCAATTGGCCTTACACCAATTGAAGCTACGCACTTCAAGTTATAGCTATCCAAACTCACTAGACTCAAGATCTAGAATTTCCAAAAATTGGGTAGTACATTCAATCCACCATTCAATACCAAAAGTCATTCCAAATTAAGGCCAATTCACCACAAATGGTCACTAATTGACAATTGGAACTCCAATTAAACATCCAAGCACCAAATCCCCAATTTATTCACAAACCCTAACCCTCACAATCCATCATTGCATCCAACACACACAAATCAACATCCAACTCAACTATACTCATCAAAAACCATTCCTAAGCAATTTAATTCAAACAAATCAACAAATTCCAACCTCTTCCCATGTCTGCTAAATTTCTTGATGTTCATACACATACATTTTATTTCAATTTCTTGCAATTTCTTACTCAATTTAAGTCCCTAACATGGAATAAAGAGAGAGAGATGTGAAAATAAGCACTAACCTCTTTTGTGACCCAACTTGGACTTGTCTAATCTTCACTTTTCCTCAAATTTGTGCTGCTTTAAGCTTCCTCAAGGTGTAGGGATAATTTCTTGTGAAGACAACTATGGGTTTTGGTATGAGATGAGGGAAAATTTCAAGCTACAAAGCTTGAAATATGGTGGAGGTGTGTTTCCATGGAGAATCGGCAATGCTTGAGGGAAATGAAGAAGATGACATTTTGATTTTTGTCTCTTTTTAATCCCATTTATATCTTTAATTTAGGTTTGTTACATTTTAATTGGTTGGGAGATTTTAATTGCATCATCCTTACATGTGCATGATGTCACAATTCTAATTTAATTTCATTTTCTTTTCTTCCTTCTTTTACTTATTTTTAATTAAAATTTTAACAATATTTATTCATATTTAGGACATAAAGCTCACTCACTTAAATGGACAAGTTAGTCAAAAATCATCTCTGAATGTGAAATGACCAAAATGCCCTTCGTTTAGCTTAATGAGCTAAAATTGTTTGTATCGATTAACAAAATTTTCTTAGCATTTTCTTGGCATTCTATTGCTATCTGAGGCTCAATAACTCTTCACTAGAATCCTAAAAATTATTTCACAGGGTTTTCCCATGGGTCGAGGGTCGACAACTGTCTTTACAATCGCTTCCCGTTAGGTCACCCATTGCTGGAACTACGGCTCATTTAACCTTAATGCATTTCATTGCTTAAATTTTTTTCTTAATTTTTCTTATCATTATTTAAGTTATTTATAACTCCTCACTCTAATTTAAATATAGTTCCAAACATTCTGGTTGTCTAGACAAACATTGGTTATCGGAACAATAGAATATACGGACTATCTAAAGTGAGGATTTCACACTGTCACACCCTACCCCTCAGTAAGATGTAACATGATCCCATAGTACATCTAATGATTTACCGTACTTCGCCTACTGGTAACCCATTAAATATACTACAAGAGATTTTAAAATAATTTTCTTACTTTTTGAAAATGGTGAGCTTTTACAGCAGGTATTAAAAATATTTATTTAAAGTTTAAAGACTACTTAAAATTTTTGTACATTTTTATTTTACGTAAATTTTGAAAAATTTTCGGCAGAGTGCCATCTATATTTGGGGAAAAAAACAGTTCTTCAAAAACCTGTAAAAACACTTCCAAATAATTCATTTCAACCCAATTGCAACCACCAAAACTTTCAATCAATACAAATCAACCCAATATCGATTCAAAATTCACAACTCAAAATTTTTTCAAAATAATTCGATAAACTTATAAAGATTACATTAAATTAACTTTACATACACAAGTTTTAATTTACAAAGGAAAATCAAAAATAATATTATTACAAACTTTAATGTACAACTACTTAATTTTACATTAACACATATGACACTAAACTATTTACATCAAAATAAACTACAATGGTATAACTAAATACCCGTACAAAAGACTCCGTGTAATCCCAACAATCAGTAGCTCACTCTACTGCTTTTTCCTTGTCTCTATCTGTGACAGCAAAGAAAACTACCGCTGAGTATAAAAATATTTAGTGGTGTACAATAAAATATAAAATGCAAAATATAAAACATTTGTCCTTAAATATAAAACATTTGTCCTTAATTCACAGTTCAAATATTTCACAATAACATTTCAATTTTCAAATCACATTTATTACAAATAACAATTTAAATATTTCACAATTTTCAAAGCTCACAAACTTGATCGAACAATTTAATAACATAGTGTTGCCAATCAATAACATAACTTAGGCCATGACACAAAATTTCCAAACATGTCGTGTAGTACACCACGACAAAGCAAACTCACCCCACTAATTAAAATTAATGAGGGAGGTGGCTAGCTAGCTAATGAGTACTCATCCAAACTCACCTTAGACTGGCAAGCCAGAGAGGGAGGAATATAGTCAAACTCACCCCATAAATGGAGAAGGAACATAGTGATATTACCATGCCAAGTGTGAATAAAAAACAATTTAAATCAAGTTATTCAAACATTTCATACAATTCATAAATCATATTTCATTCCAAACTTTTCATTTACAAAGTAGGCAACATTTTATTTTTTAAATAAGATTTTCAAAGCCATAACAATCAAAATTATTCACAACATTTATTTCAAGAATTGTCAAATAGAAACAAAGAATTTTAAGTTTGTTGTGCACAAACCTGATGTGAGTCGCCTCTAGGCCTTGACTCAGTTTGCCTTATCCTTTTTTAGGTCTTTTTCAGCTGAAACATGCAATTTATAGTGTTTCAGTATCTTATCTCACAATAAATCTAATAATTAATTCATATATGCTTACTTCTAGCCCCAATATGCTTAAACTAACGTTCTTGAAAATTTTCATTTTGGAGTTACTATTCACGACACTATTCAAGTCAATTTGTTGACTTTCTAATGCTTAATAGATATGGGAATTCTAATTTCACCCACATACCACATTTTGGTTACCTAACTTGTTGGTTTTGGTTGTTTTCCTCAAACATTAAGTTTCTTAGGTGAAATTCTAAAATTTCAGATTTGATGTCCTGTTTTACACTGTTCCATTAGTCAAGTTGCTATGGTAATTTGGCTAAGTTTTCTTCATAGAAGTTGTTATTTATTGTCTTTGCTTTATTTTCCTTTTTGAATCACTCCATTTGGAGTTTTGTAGCCCTAGTTATGGCCATTTGAACATAGCTGGCCGGATTTGGTGTTACCCAGAATTCTGGGCAATTACTGGATAATGGCAGTTTTTGTGGGTTGACTACAGGTGAGTTTTTGAACAAGTTATGGTCAAAACTTGGATTTGTTTCATTCCCAATTGGCCTCATACCAATTAGGTTGGTAAATTTTCAGTTTTCATCCCTGAAAGTGTCCTAGGTCAAGCTGCCTACAGATTGACCTTCACCAATCCGAATTGGAACTTGGTTCCAATAATTCATACACACCACAAATGGTCAAAATTGACCATTACTCAAATCAAATAAGGTTAACTACATAATTTGACCAATTTCAAATTTTTCTCTAATTTCTTCAAAATGCTTAAACCCTAACTACACATAAAGTTCAATTTAATGCATTCAAAGTGCACATTCATGATCTCTACACCTAATGCACCTCAAATAACCATTCAAACACTTCAAACTCATTCATATCAAACCCTAACCCTAGCTGGCCAAAATTTCTATTTGGTCCCCCAATAATTGTTTTTGTTTGATTTTACACAATTTCTAAGTTTATTAAAGCATATTTGCATGAATTTTAAAGAAAAACTAAGTGATTGATGACTAACCTCTTCCTTTGAATTTCAAATCTTCTATCTCTATTTTTCCTCCTTCCTTTTCTTGATCAATCACCTTCTCAAGTTGGTCTAACAAGTTTTAATGAAGAATTTGGGGACAAAGTGGGGTTAGGTGGTTGGAAGAAAGCTTAAACTCAAGCTTTCATGGTGGGCCTTCAATGGTGGCCAAGTGAGAGGAGAGGGAGCCGGCACACTTGGGTGGAGAAGAGGAAATGCTTTATTTTTTTCAAATTTTGTGTTTATTTTATGTGTTTTAGTTTTATTTGACTTGGCCAATTATGGTGGAGAAAATTAAAATGAGTTTTGACATCATGATGATGTAATAACACTTTTTCTCTTTTTTTTTTCTTTTGCATTTATTTTTCCATTAGTTCTTTATTTTAATTCTCGATTCCAAAATTTTCTTTTCTATGATTTTATTAGACATTTAGGTCAGGAGTCAACTCTAGGGATGAATTGACCAAATTGCCCCTCACCGGTTCAATCCAGTTTGCAAGTTATTCGATATTTCTTCCGGATCCCTAACCTAATTATTTGACCTACTTAACAATTCTTTTTTGTGAGTTTCTCTTTTCCACTCTGCTCGCAATAGTCCTAAGGACCATGGCATCACATTTTTCGATTCAAAATTTTAGTTTAGACTGACCTCGCAGTCATTTCCCGAGAAAGTCACCCACCGCTGTGAACTTCTTGTGCTTTGTTTTTCTTCTTTATACTTAACTATTTGGTAATTACTAATTATTTTCATTCAAGGCTTTTCTAAGTGTCTTAAACATAGTTCTAATCCTCTTACTTTTCTGGACCGACACCGATCACCGGAATAGAAAAATATACCAGGCTATACCAATAGGGGTGTTACAATTCTCCCGCCCTTAAAAGAAATTTTGTCCTTGAAATTTTTTCTGGTATTAATCTCTGAACAGCTATGGGTGCTGTCTCCTTATGTCTTCTTCAAGCTCCCAAGTGGCCTCCTGGCTCGAATAATGGTTCTACAGCACTTTAACCAATACTATTTACTCATTGATTACTCACCTCGTGTGACAAGTTTCTTATGAGCATCTATCATAAGTTAAATTTAAATTCATTTCAATTTTAGAGGTAAGCAAATCTGTATGCTAGTGGATCCACTCTTTCTAGGATCTCGTGTGATCCTAGATAATGAGAACTTAGTCTTTCTCCCTTTTACATAATCTTATAATCTTCATTCCTTTGAGTCTCTGTAAGTCTTCTAACAATCTCATGTAACATTTAATTTGTTTGTACAATCATAGTCTTTTCTTACTGTTGCTTTAGCAATTATTTTCCTTTTTAATCTTTTTTTTTTCATTCCACAACTTAACTTTAATTATTTTATTCCTCAATCTTATCTTCTTCCTTAACTTGACTATCGAGTCATGATTTAGCACCTCTTATCATCCCTAATAAATCCGCTATACTTCAATATTACTTTAATTTGGTCCTCTGACCATTCTAGTCAACACTTTAACTAATATTCATAATGTTTCTTTATTACATTTGCACCAACTATTCAAATATTTACTTCCACAACTCTTTTATCTATCGATATTTTATAGCTTATTTCACACTGATGTGTAGTCATTACTTCCTTTTGTGCTGAACTATAACCTTTCGATATTCTAAATTTAGAGTTTTAAATCCCGGGTTAGGATTTTCAAACTCCTTTCCAATAAGAAAACTTTATCTTATCATAACTATACCAAAACAGATGTCGTTTGCAACTATTCTTATCCTTGTGTACTATTGGGTAGTATGTAGCTCTACACAATAAATCCCAAGTCAGTACTATAATTTACAGCTTACAACACAAACATCAAGAATATTGCATAGTTACTGCAATACATCCCAATAGCTCAAACTTCCCTATATCTTATTTCTTTCAAATCCACTAATATCTTAAACTTTTTTTTTTATGGTACCCACTGACATCTATCAGCAATAATACCCTTACCCGCATCTAATGTAGCTATATTACTATAACTTACTTTTAGGTCCTCTTGCCTTACCTAATTAGGCTTACTAATTAACTTTATAATTTATCGTAGTCTAGGAGATGTCTCTCACTATAAACTTTTCCAAAATCAATTCCAATCACGCTTATTATTGTAATTCTTATCCTAAAAGACTAATCACTAACACATCAAAATTGATTTTTATACATATACATATCTTAATTAAGAATTGAGAAAATACCACCAATAATGTCAGAAGTCTCATCCTCGTCCCTTTGTCACATAGTGTATACTCTAGCTGGAGCATCACCTTGTCCTGGCTGATTCACAGTACTCTGACTTCTAGGTGTACTACCCCTACCTCTACCTCTACCAACTACTGGTGAACTAATTGGGGTAGAAACTTGGGCTGATCCTTCTGACGTGGTAAATGATCCATAACGGCGTGGACTTACGCAATCCTTAACAAAATGACCAATCCCTCCATAATTAAAACAAGCTCCTATAGCTCTATAACATACTCCACTATGTGGTTTACCACAAGTCTCACAAAGTCGATCCGATAGCGTATTTTTGTGTGTCTACTGAGTTTGCTAATCGGATCGGGGTGGTTTTTGTCTAGAAGATCTACCTCTACTCGATTCGCATGAGCTAGATCCTCCAAAATGTTTTCTCTTCCCCGAACTACTTTCTATAGTTTGACCAGTAGATTTTTCTGTTTTCTCTTTCTCTTCTGTACTCTTTCTCACTGCCCCTTTTAAATCTATCCTTTCCAGTTCCAGGGCTTGTGAAATCAATTCAAAAAAATTTTGGTGTCGGAACCCCACCACTTGCATTCTCAAGCTAGGCCTCCACCCAGCCTCAAACCTCTTGCACCGGTCTCTGGGGGTGGTGACCAAGCTTCCGGCATAGTGGCCTAGTCGAGAGAAATCCCGCTCATACTCTGCTACAGTTCTGTCCCTTTGTTTCAGACTTAAAAACTCTTGCAGCTTCATGTCTACATAAGTATCGGGGACCCACTTTTACCGAAATTCCCTCAAAAAGTCCGCCTATGTGAGGACTGGTGGCTTTACCAGGCTGTGGGGGATGGTCTTCCACCACTCATATGCAACCCCTTACAGAAGTAATACTGAATGTTCGAACTTTAACTCTTCAGCACACTGTAGTTTTCTGAAAACCCGTTCCATCCTCTCTAACCACTGTTCTGCTTCCAGTGGATCCATTGTTCCTTTGAATTCTGTAGCCCCAAATTTCATTAACTTCTCATATTGTCTTACTGGGGGCTGTGGTTGTGCTGTAGGGCTTGTGTCTGAGCTTGTGTTGGCAAGTTTCTCGCCATTTGTTGAAAGAACGCAGCCATCTACTGTGCAAACTAAGTAGGGAACTGCGGTGCTTGAGGAGGAGCTGGAGTGGCTGACCCACTCACGTTCTGGAGTGCTGGGGCTTCTCCTTGGGCTTCAGCCTTGACATATTGCTCTACGGAATGATCTCCCTCTTCCATTCCATTTTCTAGAAATTTTCTACTCTCTGATAACAAACACGAGGAGGTTGACCTCCATTAGTGCATATTCATGATGTAAATATGTCATATGTATCAAACATTTGAGCAGTTGTATTTATCGACAAAATATTTCAAATTCACAGTTCAAAATTTATTTTAAAACCATTGCTCTGATACCACTAAACATGTCACACCCTACCCCTCAGTAAGATGTAATATGATCCCGTAGTACATCTAATGATTTACAGTACTTCGCCTACCGGTAACCCATTAAATATACTATAAGAGGCTTTAAAACAATTTTCTTACTTTTTAAAAATGGTGAGCTTTTACAACAGGTATTAAAAACATTTATTTAAAGTTTAAAGACTACTTAAAATTTTTGTACATTTTTATTTTACGTAAATTTTGGAAAATTTTCGGCAGAGTGCCTTCTATATTTAGGAAAAAAAATAGTTCTTCAAAAACCAGTAAAAACACTTCCAAATAATTCATTTCAACCTAATTGCAACCACCAAAACTTTCAATCAATACAAATTAACCCAATCTCGATTCAAAATTCACAACTCAAAATTTTTGCAAAATAATTCGATAAACTTATAAACATTGCATTAAATTAACTTTACATACACAAGTTTTAATTTATAAAGGAAAATCAAAAATAATATTATTACAAACTTTAATGTACAACTGCTCAATTTTACATTAACACATATGACACTAAACTATTTACATCAAAATAAACTACAAGGGTATAACTAAATACCCGTACAAAAGCCTCCGTGTAGTCCCAACAATCAGTAGCTCGCTCTACTACTTTTTCCTTGTCTCTATCTGCGACAGCAAAGAAAGCTATCACTGAGTATAAAAATACTCAGTGGTGTACAATAAAATATAAAATGCAAAATATAAAATATTTGTCCTTAATTCACAGTTCAAATATTTCACAATCACATTTCAATTTTCAAATCACATTTATTACAAATCATAATTTAAATATTTCACAATTTTCAAAGCTTAATATATCTCAAACTTGATCAAACAATTTAATAACATAATGTTGCCAATCAATAACACAACTTAGGCCATGATACAAAATTTCCAAACATGTCATGTTGTACACCACGACAAGGCAAACTCACTCCACTAATCAAAATCAATGAGGGAGGTGGCTAGCTAGCTAATGAATACTCATCCAAACTCACCTCAGACTGGCAAGCCAGAGAGAGAGGAATATAGTCAAACTCACCCCATAAATGGAGGAGGAACATAGTGATATTGCCATGCCAAGTGTGAATCAAAAACAATTTAAATCAAGTTATTCAAGCATTTCATACAATTCACAAATCATATTTCATTCCAAACTTTTCATTTACAAAGTAGGCAACACACTATTTTTCAAATAAGATTTTCAAAGCCATAACAAACAAAATTATTCACAACATTTATTTCAAGAATTGTCAATTAGAAACAAAGAATTTTAAGTTTGTTGTGCACAAATCAGATGTGAGTCGCCTCTAGGCCTTGACTCAATTTGCCCTATCCTTTTCCAGGTCTTTTTCAGCTGAAACACGCAATTTATAGTGTTTCAGTATCTTATCTCACAATAAATCCAATAATTAATTCATATATACTTAATTTTAGCCCCAATATGCCTAAACTAATGTTATTGGAAATTTTCATTTCGGAGTTACTATTCACGATACTATTCAAGTCAATTTATTGACTTTCTAATGCTTAATAGATATGGGAATTCTAATTTCACCCATATACCACATTTTGGTTACCTAACTTGTTGGTTTTGGTTGTTTTCCTCAAACTTTAAGTTTCTTAGGTGAGATTCCAAATTTTCAGATTTGGTGTCCTGTTTTACACTGTTCCATTGGTCAAGTTGCTGTGGTAATTTGGCTAAGTTTTCTTCATAGAAGTTGTTCTTTATTGTCTTAACTTTATTTTCCTTTTTGAATCACTCCATTTGGAGTTTTGTAGCCCTAGTTATGGCCATTTGAACATGGCTGGCCGGATTTAGTGTTACCCAAAATTCTGGGCAATTACTGGATAATGGCAATTTTTGTGGGTTGATTACAAGTGAGTTTTTAGACAAGTTATGGTCAAAATTTGAGTTTGTTTTCTTCATGAAAGCTGTAGGGCTATGTCTCAGCTTTCTATCGGTATAAAGTTAGGTCATTTGGACCTTCCTAGACCAAGTTATGGTCATTTATGTAACTACTGTTCATTTGGCTATTTTTGTACAGGTTGGTTTGCCCAATTTTGGATTTGGCCTAATTGTTCACTAAGTTATGGTCACTTTCTAGGCATGATTCCTAAATGAAAAATGTGCCATTTTGTGTCTAGTTTCATTCCTAATTGGCCTCACACCAATTGGGTTAGTAAATTTTCAGTTTTGGTCCCTGAAAGGGACCTAGGTCAAGCTACCTACAGATTGACCTTCACCAATACGAATTGGAACTTGATTCCAACAATTCATACACATCACAAATTGTAACAATTGTCCATTACTCAACTCAAATAAGGTTAACTACATAATTTAGCCAATTCTCAAATTTTTCTCCAATTTCTTCAAAATGCTCAAACCCTAACTACACATAAAGTTCAATTTAATGCATTCAAAGTGCACATTCATGATCTCTACACCTAATGCACCTCAAATAACCATTCAAACACTTCAAACTCATTCATATCAAACCCTAACCCTAGCTGGCTGAAATTTCTTTTTGGTCCCCCAATAATAGTTTTTGTTTGATTTTACACAATTTCTAAGTTTATTAAAGCATATTTGCATGAATTTTAAAGAAAAACTAAGTAATTGATGACTAACCTCTTCCTTTGAATTTCAAATCTTCTATCTCTATTTTTCCTCCTTCCTTTTCTTGATCAATCACCTTCTCAAATTGGTCTAATAAGTTTTAATGAAGAATTTGGGGATAAAGTGGGGTTAGGTGGTTGGAAGAAAGGTTAAACTCAAGCTTTCATGGTGGGTCTTCAATGGTGGCCAAGTGAGAGAAGAGGGAGCTGGCACACTTGGGTGGAGAAGAGGAAATGCTTTATTTTTTTTCTAATTTTGTGTTTATTTTATGTGTTTTAGTTTTATTTGACTTGGTCAATTATGGTGGGGAAAATTAAAATGAGTTTTGACATCATGATGATGTCATCCAATGATGTAATAACACTTTTTCTTCTTTTTTTTTTCTTTTGCATTTATTTTTTCATTAGTTCTTTAATTTAATTCTCGATTCTGAAATTTTCTTTTATCCGATTTTATTAGACAGTTAGGTCAAGAGTCAGCTTTAGGGGTGAATTGACTAAATCGCCCCTTGCCAGCTCAATCTGATTTGCAAGTTATTCGATATTTCTTCTGGATTCCTGACCTAATTATTCGACCTGTTTAACAATTCTTTTTCATGATTTTCTCTTTTCCACTATGTTTACAATAGTCCTAAGGACCGTGAAGTTACATTTTCTGGTTCGAAATTTGAGTTTAGACTAACCTCGCAGTCATTTCTCGAGAAGGTCACCCATCGCTGTGACTCCTGGCTCATTTAACTTCTTATGCTTTGTTTTTCTTCTTTATGCTTAACTATTTAGTAATTACTAATTATTTTCATTCAGGGCTTTTCTAGGTGTCTTAAACATAGTTCTAATCCTCTTACTTGTCCAGAACGACACCGGTCACAAGAATAGTAAAATATACCAGGCTATACCAATAGGGGTGTTACACACACCCTCAGTTGAAAGTCATTCACAGTTTTAAAGCCAATGAATGCTCATCTGAGGTTGACAACTGATGGTGTGATTATAGCTAAATTGAGGATTAAATCCAATTTGATTCAATAGGTGCAAGATGCACAGAAAATAGATGAGAAGTTAATGGCAATAGTTAGTAAATCGTCAAATGGGAAGGAAGGTGAATATGTGGTAAAAAGAGATGGTTATTTATATTACAAGCACAGACTCTGTGTGCCGAATGTACGTGACTTGAAACAGAACATTCTCAGAGCAGCACACACTGCTACTTATGCTATTCATCTGGGCAGTAACAAGATGTACCTAGATCTAAAAATGCATTACTGGTGGCCTGGTAGGAAGAAAGACATAGCAGAGTATGTGTCTAAATGCCTAACATGTTAGCAAGTGAAGGCTGAACATCAAGTACCATCTGGTTTGCTACAACCAATCTCTATACCAGAGTGGAAATGGGAAAAGATTACCATGGACTTTGTTATAGGCCTCCCTTATACACAGAGAAAGCATGATTCAATATGAGTTATTGTAGATAGATTATAACACCCTCACTGTAGCAATTCCGTACATTCTACTATTCTGGTGACCGGTGTTAGTCCGGACAGCTAGAACATTTGGAAAAATATTTAGACTAGAGTGAAGAGTCATAAATAACTCAAATAATAATAAGAAAAATTTAGGAAAAATTTTAGAAATAAAATACAATCAAGTTGAATGAGCCGGTGCCCTAGCGATGGGTAACCCAGTGGAAAGTTGCGGTCTTCACAGCTAGGAGCCCTAAACCCGGGAGAAAATTCATGAAATAATTTTTGGGACTCCAGAGAAGAGTCACTGAGGTTTCTATGGCATTAGAATTCCAAGAAAAGGCTCAGAACAATTTTTCGATCGGTACAGACGATTTTGGCTCAATAAGCCAAACGGAGAGCATTTTGGTCATTTCATCTTCAGAGATGATTTTTGACTAACTTGTCCAGTTAAGTAAATAATTATTATAACATAAAATATGAATAAATATTACTACAAATTGAATTGAAAATGAGTAGAAAAAAAAAGAAAAAAAAATGAATTAAAATTACAATTTTGACCTTATGCTTATGTTTCTAAGCACTCCCACCCAATCACATTATGACACATACTTAAAAATCTTATTAAAAGAGATAAAAATGATTAAAATGAGAAAACCAATTCTGATTGTCTTCCTCAACCAGCCGCACCACCATGGAAGAGTTCTTCTTCCATTTTTTTCAAGCTTCCAAGCTTGAATTCCCACCCTTTCTCACCATAAAAACCCTAGATCACTTCAATAAAAATTGATCCCACACCTTGAGAAAGATAGTGGCAGCCAAGAAGTGAAAGGAAATTGAAGTTTAGGCAAGGGCAAGTTGGACACAAGTGAGGTTAGTGCTATATCTCTCCATTTTTCTCTTTAAATTTGAAGTTAGGTATACGGATTTAGTTAGAAATTCATGAAATTAAAAGAACATATCCATGTATGGACCAATTAAAATTTTTGGAAGCCTTAGTGATGGAAGTGTTGATGAGTTTTGAATGAATTTAAGTTGTATATGGGTGGTCTTGAACATGAGTATGAGACTTAAACATCATTTAGTATGTTGAATTGATGTATGTGCATGAATGGATATTTGAAAATTAGGGTTTTGAGCTATATTAGGGTTTGGCCATATTGATGGTAAATGGAAGTTCTAATGGTCAATTAGTGACCATTTGGTTGAGTATAATGAGGAATTGAAGTGAATGGTAGCTTGAGATTTGAGGTTGGGTATGCTGCCTTAAGTGCCCTGCAAGTCTGGATGTGAGTCCAGCATGTTTGGGCAACTATAACTTGGGTTATGTAGGTTCAATTGGTGCAAAGCCAATTGGACATGAAATTAGACACATAATGGCACAACTTTGATGAAGGAACCCTGTCCAGAAACCAAACTTAGGATGCTCTAAAAATTGACCGAATCCGGGTAACACACATTCTACCTGGGCAAAATGACCAAATGAACAGTATTCATTCATTTGGTCATAACTCACTGTAGAAATGTCCAATTAACCTGAAATTTATATCAATAGAAAGCTTAGACAATTTAGGACAACTTTCATGAAGGACACAATTTCAAAGTTTGACCAGAACTTAATGAAATTGCCCACCAAACTCAGGACACCAAAACTGCCATAATGGATTCTGCCCTGAAATTCTGGGTACTGCCCTATCTGGCCAGTTATGGTATTTAGGCCATAACTTGAGCTACAAAACTCCAATTGGAGTGATTCAAAAAGGAAATTAAAGAAAACACAATAAGGAACAACTTTGATGAAGAAAAGTTAGCCTAGTTTCCATTGTAGAATTGTCCAACGGAACAGTAAACTTAAGATATGAAATCTGAAAATTTTAAATAACATAAAATAAGCTTTAAATTGGTATTGGAAATCAATGCCAACAAAAATAAAATGCAAAATGTGGTATCTTGGTGAACTTAGGCTCCACAAATTTATTATAAATTAAAAATTTTTGGATTTTATACCTTAACTTTACTGTTCCATTGGACAATTCTACAGTGGAAACTAAGCTAACTTTTCTTCATCAAAGTTGTTCCTTTTTGTGTCTTCTTTAATTCCATTTTTGAATCACTCCAATTGGAGTTTTGTAGCTCAAGTTATGGCCTAAATACCATAACTGGCCGGATAAGGCAGTACGCAGAATTTCTAGGCAGAATCCATTCTGGCAGTTTTGGTGTCCTGAGTTTGGTGGGCAATTTCATTAAGTTCTGGTCAAACTTTGGAATTGTGTCCTCCATGAAAGTTGTCCTAAATTGTCTAAGCTTTCTATTGATATAAATTTCAGGTTAATTGGACATTTCTACAGTGAGTTATGACCAAATGAATGAACAATGTTCATTTGGTCATTTTGCCCAGGCAGAATGTGTGTTACCTGGATTTGGTCAATTTTTAGGGCATGCTAAGTTTGGTTTCTGGACAAGGTTCCTTCATCAAAGTTGTGCCATTATGTGTCTAATTTCATGTTCAATTAGCCTTGCACCAATTGAACCTACACAACCCAAGTTGTAAATGCCCAAACATGTTGGACTCACATCCAAACCTACAGGGCACTCAAGGCAACACACCCAACCTCAAATCTCAAGCTATTATTCACTTCAATTCCTCATTATACTCAGCCAAATGGTCACTAATTGACCATTACAACTTCCATTTACTATCAATATGGCCAAATCCTAATATAGCTCAAAACTCTAATTTTCAAATATCCATTCATGCACATAAATCAATTCAACATACTTAATGATGTTTAAGTCTCATACTCATGTTCAAGACCACCCATATACAACTTAAATTCATTCAAAACTCATCAACACTTCCATCACTAAGGCTGCATAAACTTTTAATTGGTCCATACATGGATATTTTCTTTTAATTTCATGAATTTCTAACTAAATCCATATATCTAACTTCAAATTTAAAGAGAAAAATGGAGAGATATAGCACTAACCTCACTTGTATCCAACTTGCCCTTGCCCAAACTTCAATTTCCTTTCACTTCTTGGCTGCCACTATCTTTCTCAAAGTGTGGGATCAATTTTTATTGAAGTGAACTAGGGTTTTTATGGTGAGAAAAGGTGGGAATTCAAGCTTGGAAGCTTAAAAAAAATGGAAGAAGAACTCTTCCATGGTGGTGCGGCTGGTTGAGGAAGACAATCAGAATTGGTTTTCTCATTTTACTCATTTCTATCTCTTTTAATAAGGTTTTTAAGTATGTGTCACAATGTGATTGGGTGGGAGTGCTTAGTGACATAAACATGAGGTCAAAATTACAATTTTAATTCATTTTCTTTTCTTTTCTTTTCTACTCATTTTCAATTCAATTTGTAGCAATATTTATTTATATTTTATTTCATAATAATTATTTAATTAACTGGACAAGTTGGTCAAAAATCATCTCTGAAGACGAAATGACCAAAATGCCCTCCGTTTAGCTTATTGAGCCAAAATCATCTGTACTGATCAAAAAAAATTTCTAAGCCTTTCCTCAGCATTTTAATGCCATAGAAACCTCAATGACTCTTCTCTGGAGTTTCAAAAATTATTTCATGAATTTTCTCCCGGGTTTAGGGCTCCTAGCTACAAAGATCGCAACTTCCCACTGGGTTACCCATCACTAGGACACCGACTCATTTAACTTGGTTGTATTTTATTTCTAAAATTTTTCCTAAATTTTTCTTCTTATTATTTGAGTTATTTATGACTCCTCACTCTAGTCTAAATATTTTTCCAAACATAGTTGTTCGGACCGACACCGATCACCGAAATAGTAGAATGTACGAAATTGCTGCAATGAGGGTGTTACATAGATTAACCAAGTCAGCCCATTTTTTTCTAGTTAGACAAGACTATTCACTAGATCGGCTTGCTGAATTATACATTAATGAGATAGTCAGATTACATGGAGTATCTATATCCATCATTTCAGATCGAGACCCATGGTTCACATTAAGATTTTGGGAAAGTTTGCATAAGGCCTTGGGTACTCGACTCCACTTCAGCACAACTTTTCATCCTCAGACAAATAGACAATCAGAAAGAGTTATACAGGTGCTAGAGGATATGTTGAGAAGCTCTATTATTGAATTTGAAGGAAGTTGGGATAAACACCCCCCACTGATAGAATTTGCTTACAACAATAGTTATTAGTCTAGCATCCATATGGCACCTTATGAAGCCTTATATGGTAGGAACTGTAGAACTCCATTATGCTGGACAGAATTGGATAAAAAGAAGTTAGTGAGACCAGAACTTATGAAACAGACAGAGGATAAAGTAAAACTAATAAAGGATAGACTGAAAGCAGCAATGGACAGACAAAAATCTTATGCTGATTTAAAGAGAAATGATATGGAATATAAAGTTAGTGATAAAGTCTTCTTAAAAGTCTCACCGTGGAAGAAAATTTTGAGATTTGGCAAGAAGGGCAAGTTAAATCCTAGGTTTATCGGTCTGTATGAGATAATTGAATGTGTGGGTCCGATAGCCTATAGACTAGCCTTTCCCCTAGAACTATCAAAGATACACAATGTTTGCCACCTCTTAATGTTAAGGAGATACAGATCTGACCCAACCCATGTCATTCCTAGAGGGACAATTGAAGTGCAACTAGATTTGACCTATGAAGAGGAACCAGTGGCAATTTTAGCTCATGAAGTGAAAGAATTAAGGAACTGTAACACCTATTACCTTGTAAGGCATGACATGTTCCCGTAGTATACCTAATGAATTACTGAACTACACCTATCGATAACCCATGAATTATGCTACAAGGGATTTTAAACAAATCATAACTTTTTATCTTATCAATTCTTTTGCGGAAAACTGCATGGGAATAGTTAAAATTCAATGTAAACATTCATTGGAAATAATGATAAACTAAATATTACAAAAGTTACATTTCCATAAGTCTCAAAATAAAATGCAAATAGTTATAAACTCAAAATGTGATAGCAATGTAATGCTTTTAAATATAAACTGCTCAATGTCCATACATCCATACATATAGGTACAAAATACATCAAAAGGAAATTACAGGGGTATACCTACGATATATACCCACAATCAAAACCAAAATGTTGCTTCCAAGTCTCTCACTCCCCAGCCTTCTCCTTTTCCTTACCTGCGATAGCAAAAATAAGCTATCGTTGAGTATATCACTCAGTAGTGCACAACTAATAACTTTAAAACTTAAGGTAAAATACAACTTATCCAAATACAAGAAATCATATATTTACATAATCATGATAGCATCACAAAACTTTCTGAGTCCATAAGAATCATTTATTGAACTCACATTTTGAATGAGAAATCATACTTTACAAATCACCATTCACAAAGCATAAGTATTGCCAACATCAACACACAGTTTAGACCATGACACAAAATTTTATGATCAATGCCGTGTTGTACACCATAATAAAGCAATCTCAACCTCACTAACCGTTATTAATAAGGGAAGGGCTAGCTAGCTAATGAGTACTCATATAGTCTCACCCCACTAACCGTTATTAATGGGAGACATGATCATATCAAATATCAAACCCCAAGTAGCCATTACTACTGGGGAGTTTCGAAGGGACTGTCATGCTAACTATGGTTTTAAAACAATTTTCAAGAGTTTTTAAATCAATAATCACATTTGCAAAATAATAAACATATTCAAATCATCATAAAACCCATAAAGGGGTGGCAACACACAAATTTCTCAAATGCAAGAGAAAAACCATATCTCATTCAAAATAGACTCATTCAAATCAAACTCATTCAAATAAACTCATTCAAATCAATTTACAAGTTTAAAACAAAGAAAAAGGTTAGTTGTGCATAAATCTTCAATGAACTCCTTTATCTTCACTTACTTCTTCTTATCCATCTCAACTTCTTTCTCTACTAAAAATACACAAATAGAATACCTCAATACTCATCTCAATTGCTATCAAGTACTCATTACATGAATGTCTAATGCATCCCAAGTTAGCTTTGTAAATTTTAAAGAGTTATGGATTTTAGACAGCTTGGTGCCCCAATCTTTGAACCCAATTTTTACCTAGTTCCAATCATAATTTGATGAGGTATTCTTCATGAAAATTGTCCCTCTAGGTCTCATATTTATTTTCCTTTTTTGAATCACCTCATTTAGAATTGTGTAGCCAAAGTTATAGTCAAATAAATTTTACTGTTCACATGGGACTGATTCTGGCAGATTTGGTGACTTAGTTTTGTCCAACAATTTAATTAAGTTCATAATTTGGCCTTACATTCTTCATATGAAATGTTCTACTATATTTTAGATTTCCTTCAGCTTAAGAATCATCTAAATCGGATTTTTTTAGAAAAAGTTATGGCTATGCAAAAATTATTGCTTATTTTACTGTTCATTGTTCTAGCAGATTTATCAACTCAAATTTGCTTAGAAATTTGGTTGGGTTAAGTTCGTAATTAGGCTTCAAGTTCCTCATACGAAATGTTCTACTATGTTTTAAGTTTCTATCAATTAAAGAATCACCTAAATCGGAGCTTTCTAGAGATAGTTATACCCTTGCAAAATCTAATGTTCATATGGTCAATTTGCAGATTTCAAGATTTTGGCAGATTTGGTGACTCAAATTTGCTTAGTAATTTTATTAGGTTAAGTCCATAATTTGGCCTTAAGTTCTTCATATGAAATGTTCCATTATATTTTAGGTTTCCATCGGTTTAAGAATCACCTAAATTAGAGTTTTCTAAAGAGAGTTATGGCCTTGCAAAGTTTACTGTTCATATGGTAAATTTTCATATTTCCATATTTTGGCTTCTAGTTTCAAGGTTCATTTAGGGCAGTTTATGGTCATTTTATGGGTAGGGTATCTTCATGAAAATTCTAGCCTTATGTCTTAAGTTTCATTTTTAATTAGTTTCACACCAATTGGAGTTGTGTAGCTCAACTTATGGGCTACTAAGCACACTGAACTCAGTGTGTAAAATTCTGCCCTAGGTTAAAATTTCATTTCTTCAATTACTTCCATTAACCAACCTCAATTCACATTTAATTCACCCCAAATGACCATAATTTAACATTAAACACATCAATGGCACTTCCTAGCACAAAACCCCCAATTTTTCAACACCCAAGTTTGCAATTTTCCCTAATCCATGTCATTCCATTAATTCCTTCCACCAACTAACATCAACCCACATTCAATTCATGCTAAGTAGTCATAATTTAACATTACACACATCAATTTCACTCTCTAACACCAAAGCCCTAATTTCCTCATGAACCCTAATCTTCATGATTAAATTTATGCAAATCCCATGCAATTTCTTTCCCCTAATCATGCATACTACTTCAACTAAGCTTGATTTCATCACCAATTACATTAAAATACATCAAACTCTAATTTTTCCCAAATTGGCCAAAAATTTCCCTCTTCATAAATATACCATTTCTTTCAATTTCACATGTAATCTCATCATAATCTAACTTAATTCAAGGTTTGTATAACTAATTGTGCATTAAAGAACTTACCTCTTGATGATTTCTTTCCAACTTCCAATTTCTCCCAATTTCTTATTCTCTTTACTTGTAATCTTTCAATCAATGTTTATTTTGGTGCTTACTACAATTTAGATGGGAAAACTCATGGGAGAAATGTCACACCCTACTCCTCGTAAGATGTAACATGTTCCCGTAGTACACCTAATGAATTACTGTACTTCACCTACCGGTAACCCATTAAATATACTACAAGGGATTTTAAAACAATTTTCATTCATTTTGGAATTGGTGGGTAAAATTTTTTTCAAAAATTAAAAACCTTCATTTAGAGTCCAAACATAAATCAAATTTTTGGATATTTAAAATCTCTGCAATTTTTACAAAAATTTCGGCAGAGTGTCGTCTATATTTTGAGAAAACAGTTCTTCAAAACCTGAAAATAGAAACACTCCCAATATATTTCTCAATCACAACTCCATTTGCAACCACCAAACTTTAAATTAACAGCAATAGCAACACTTCAATACAAAATCCAAATTTCAAATCAAGAATTAATATCTCAAAACATTTCATAACTCATGCACATTGCATTTTAAATCATTAATTTACAATCTTAAGTTAATTTACAGATACAAAATCTTAAAAATAATATTATTACAATTTTATCAGTACAACTGCTCAAATTACAGAGATACATATGCAAACTATCATATTTACATCAAACTAAACTACTAGGATATAGACAAATACCCATACAAAAATTCTTCAATTGTGCTCTTCTCTAACTATAGCAGCTCGCTCTGCTGCTAAGTCCTTTTCTCTATCTGCGACAGCAAGTTAAAGCTATCCCTGAGTATATAAATACTCAGTGGTTCACAATAAAGCATAAAATGCAAAATATAAAACATTTATGAATAAATCATCATTCAAAAATCTCATAATCGCATTTCACAAATTTTTTTTCCTCAAATCACATTTATAACAAATGATAATTTTCAAAGCTTAATATAGCACAACTTGATCAAAAAATTTAATAAACATAGTGTTACCAAACAATAACACAACTTAGGCCATGACACAAAATTTCCGAACATGTCGTGTGTACATCACGACAAGGCATACTCACCCCACTAATCGAAATCAATGAGGGAGGTGGCTAGCTAGCTAATGAGTACTCATCCAAACTCGCCCCTCAGACTGGAAAGCCAGAGAGGGAGGAAAGTGATCAAATATCAAACTCACCCCACAAGTGGAGGAGGAACATATTAGTATTGTTATGCCAAGTGTGAATTAAAAATAATTTAAATCAAGTTATTCAAATATTTTATACAATTCACAAATCATATTTCATTCTAAACTTTTCATTTACAAAGTAGGCAACACACTATTTTTCAAATAAGATTTTCAAAGCCATAACTAAATTCAAAATCACATTGTTCAAAAATTTCATACATATTAATAATTAATTTCCCTTCCAAATTTCCATTGTAGAATAGGCAACACAACATTCTCGAAATTCATAATGAACAAAAAAAAAAACATTCACAATGTATAACAAATCAATTTCCATTATGAAAACTATAATTTAAAATTTTTGTGCACAAACCTGACGTGAGTCGCCTCTAGGCCTTGACTCAGTCCCTTTTACCTTTTTGTTCTTTTTCAGCTGAAACACAACATTTATAGTGTTTCAGTATCTTATTTCACAGTAAATCCAATAATTAATTCATAAATACTTAATTCTAGCCTAAATATGCTTAAACTAATATTCTTGGAAATTTTCATTTTGGAGTTACCATTCATGGTACTATTTAAGTCAATTTGTTGACTTTCTAAGGCTTAATAGGTATGGAAACTTCAACTTCACCCACATACCACATTTTGGTCACTAAATTTGTTGGTTTTGGTTATTTTCTGAAATTCTATGTCTTTTAGGCAAAATTGCCAATTTTCAGTTTTCGTGTCCTAATTTGCACTGTTCCATTGGTCATTTTACTGTTAGAATTTGGCAAAAATTTCTTCATAGAAAATGTTCCCTATTGTCTTAATTTATTCTCCTTTTTTGAATCACTCCAATTGGAGTTTTTTAGCTTAAATTATAGCCATTTGAACCATGGCTGCCGGATTGGATTCAACCCAGAATTCTGGGCAGTTTTTGGTTCTGGCAGTTTTAGGTCACCAATTTTGGGTAGCCAAATGACATGGTTAATGGCATAATTTGGATTTGTATTCTTCATGAAAGTTTTAGGTCTATATCTAAACTATCCACTGGTAAAATTCCAGGTCATTTAGACCTGCCTAGCTCAAGTTATGGCCAAATGAACAAACACTGTTCATTTGGTCAGTTTGTACAAGGACAGACTGAGATTTTCCAAGTTTGGTCAATTTGTTCACTAGGTTTTGGTCACTTTTTGGGCATGCTTCCTAAATGAAAATTGTGGCATTTAGTGTCTATTTTCATTCCCAATTGGTCTCATACCAATTAGACTTGTAAATTTTTATTTTTGGTCCCTCAAAGGTAACTTGCTCATGCTGCTAGCAGCATGACCATACTCAATCCGAATTTAGCCTTTACTCCAACCATTCCAACACACTTCATTTGGTCATCATTGACCATTTCTCACTTCAAACTAGATCAAATACATCATTTCACCATTTCTCCAAATTTTTGCCTCTAAACCCTAGGTCACAAACCCTAACCACACTAATTCATTGCATTTAACTAATTCAAACCATATAAACACAATCTTTCAACTCATTCAAGCATCCTAACATGTTTAACTCAATCAAACTCATGAAAAACATATCCCTATATAGGCATGCCGAAATTCACATATAATCCTCCAAAAATTGTTTTCTTTTCCATTTTTCATAATTTCTAAGTTTGCTTAAACTAAGAACACATGTATTAACTAAAATTTTAATTAAAAGAACTACCCTCACTTTGATGTTCAATCTTCAATTTTCTTCTTCTTTTCTTTTTTTTTTTTTTTTATCAATCTTCTTCTCAAGTGAGGTTAACAAGGTTTAACTAAGAGGATTACACTTCTATGGCTGAATTTGTGGTTCCTTCAAGCTCAAAAATGAGCTTTCATGGAGTTTTGGTGAGGGAGCTTTGGGAGAGGGAAGGGAGGCGGCAAGAATGGAAGAAGACCAATTTTGTTTTTTTTTTCTTTTCCTTTTCTTTATGTCTTTATCTTATGGAAGACCAAAAATCAATATAATTAAATTTATTAATTATAACATTTATGGCATCATGCATGATGTCATGCATGATGTCATCTCCCTACACCTTTTTCATTTCTTTTGTTTCTATTTATTTTTCTATTAGTTCTTTAATTTAATTCTCAATTCTGAAATTTTCTTTTCTCCAATTTTATTTGACAGTTAGGTCAGGAGTCAGCTCTCGGGGTCAATTTACCAAACTGCCCCTCGCCGGTTCAATCCAGTTTGCAAATAATTCAATATTTCTTCCGAATCCTTAACCTAATTATTTGACCGGCTTAACAATTCTTTTTCGTGATTTTCTCTTTTCCACTGTGTTTGTAATGGTCCTAAGGATAGCGACGTCAAATTTTACGGTTCGAAATTTGAGTTTAAATCGGCTTCGCAGTCCTTCCCGAGAAGGTCACCCATCGCTGTGACTCTCGACTCGTTTAACTTTTTATGTTCTGTTCTTCTTATTTATACTTAACTAATTGGAAATTACTAATTATTTGTGTTTATAGCTTATCTTGTTGCCTTAAGTGTGGTTTTAATCCCCTTAATTGTCCGAACCGACTCCGGTCACCGGAACAGTGAAATATACCAGGCTATGCAAATAGGGATGTTACAATTCTCCCTCCCTTAAAATAATTTCGTCCTCAAAATTGTGTCCACTATCTGTCCTCAAATAGTCATTCATGTTGTTTTCAGCAATTATTTTCTTTTGTAGTCTTTTCTTTCTTGGCCATAGGTCCATAACCATTATCTTACCATCTCTATTTATAACCAAGGCCTATGTGCCATTTTGCACTATCTTGTTTGCTTGCTTTAACTTATTTCTTTCCTGATAAAATAATTCGGAATATCATTACGCATCTTAAGTAAATTGCTTGTCTTGGTGGCAATTCCTCACCTAGTATTTTTCTCATTTCTTACTGTTCTATTTATTTTTATCTATCGATATTCTATAGCTTATTTTGCACTGATGTATAGTCATTATTTTCTTTTGTACTAAACTATAACCTTTTAATATTCTAACTTTAGAGTTTTAAATCCCAGGTTAGGATTTTCAAACTCCTTTCCAATGAGAAAACTTTATCTTATCATAATTGTACTAAAACAGATATCGTTTGCAACTATTCTTATTCTTGTGTACTATTGGGTAGTACATAGCTCTACACAATAAATCTCAAGTCAGTACTATAATCTGCAGCTTACAGCACAAACATCAAGAATATTGCATAGTTACTACGATACATCCCAATAGAACAAACTTCCCTATATCTTATTTCTTTTAAATTCACTAATATTTTGAACTTATTTTGATTATGGTACCCACTGACATCTATCAGCAGTAATACCCTTACCGCATCTAAGGTAGCTATATTACTATAACTTACTTTTAGGTTCTCTTTCCTTACATAATTAGGCTTACTAATTAACTTTAGAAATTCTTGTGTGCTAGCAAATACTTTTCACTGACAAACTCTTCCAAAATTAATTTTAAAAAGACTAGTCACTAACATATCAAAAAAAAAATTTTTTTTACACATATACATATCTCAGTTAAGAATTAAGAAAATACCAGCAACCATACCAAAAGTCTCATCCTCGTCCTTCTGTCGTATAGTGTATACTCTCACTGGAGCATCACCTTGTCCTGGTTGATTCACAATACTCTGACTTCCAGGTGTACTACTCCTACCTCTGCCTCTGCCTCTACCAACTGTTGGTAAACTCTATGGGGTAGAAACTTGGGCTGATCCTTCTGTCGTGGTAAATGATCCATAACGGCGTGGACTTATGCAATCCTTAGCAAAATGACCAGTCTCTCCACAATTGAAACATACTCCTATAGCTCTATAACATACTCCACTATGTGGTTTACCACAAGTCTCACAAAGTCGATCCGATAGCGTATTTCTGCATCTCTGTTGAGTTTGCTGATCAGATTGGGATGGTTCTATCTAGAAGATATACCTATACTAGATTCACGCGAGCTAGATCCTCCAAAATGTTTTCTTTTCCCAGAGCCACTCTCAGTAGCTTGACCAGTAACCTTTTCAGTTTTCTCTTTCTCTTGTGTACTCTTTTTCATTGCCCATTCTGATTCTATCCTTTCCAGTTCCAGGGCTTGTGAAATCAATTCAGAAAAATTCTGGTGTCGGAGCCCTACCACTTGCATTCTCAAGCTAGGCCTCAACCCAGCCTCAAACCTTTTACACCGGTCTCTGGGGGTGGAGACTAAGCTTCCAACATAATGGCTTAACTTTGAAAAGTCCCGCTCATACTTTGCTACAGTTCTATCCCCTTGCTTCAAACTTAAAAACTCTTGCAGCTTCATTTCTACATAAGTATCGGGCACCCACTTTTGTCGAAATTCCCTTAAAAAGTCTGCCCATGTGAGGACTGGTGGCTCTACCAGACTGTAGGGGATGGTTTTCCACCACTCACATGCATCCCCTTGCAGAAGTGATATTGAATATTCGAACTTCAACTCTTCAGCACTGTAGTTTTCTGAAAACCCGTTCCATCCTCTCTAACCACTGTTCTGCTTCCAATGGATCCACTATTCCTTTGAATTCTGTAGCCCCAAATTTCATTAATTTCTCATATTGCCGAGCCGGAGGCTGTGGTTGTGCTGCAAGTGCTTGTGTCTGTGCTTGAGGTGGCACATTTCCTGCCATTTGTTGAATGAACGCAGCCATCTGCTATGCAAACTGAGCAGGGAACTGCGGTGCTTGAGGAGGAGCTGGAGTGGCTGACCCACTCACATTCTGGAGTGCTCGGGCTTCTCCTTGGGCCTTAGCCTCGACAGATTGCTCTACGGAATGATCTCCCTCTTCCATTCCATTTTCTAGAAATTTTCTACTCTCTGATAACAAACACAAGGAGGTTGACCTCCGTTAGTGCATATTCATGATGTAAATATGTCATATATATCAAACATTTGAGCAGTTGTATTTACTGACAAAATATTTCAAATTCACAGTTTAAAATTTATTTTAAAACCTTGCTCTGATACCACTAAACATGTCACACCTTACTCCTCGTAAGATGTAACATGTTCCCGTAGTACACCTAATGAATTACCGTACTTCACCTACCGGTAACCCATTAAATATACTACAAGGGATTTTAAAATAATTTTCGTTCATTTTGGAATTGGTGGGTAAAATTTTTTTTCAAATATTAAAAACCGTCATTTAGAGTCCAAACATAAATCAAATTTTCGGATATTTAAAATCTCTACAATTTTTACAAAAATTTTGGCAGAGTGCCGTCTGTATTTTGAGAAAACAGTTCTTCAAAACCTAAAAATCGAAACACTCCCAATATATTGCTCAATCACAACTCCATTTGCAACCACCAAACTTCAAATCAATAGCAATAGTAACACTTCAATACAAAATCCAAATTTCAAATCAAGAATTAATATCTCAAAACATTTCATAACTCATGCACATTGTATTTTAAATCATTAATTTACAATCATAAGTTAATTTACAGATGCAAAATCTCAAAAATAATATTATTACAATTTTATCTGTACAACTGCTCAAATTACAGAGATACATATGCATACTATTATATTTACATCAAATTAAACTACCAGGGTATAGACAAATACCCATACAAAAATTCTTCAATTGTGCTCTTCTCTAACTATAGCAGCTCACTCTGCTGCTAAGTCCTTTTCTCCATCTGCGACAGCAAGTTAAAGCTATCGCTAAGTATATAAATACTCAGTGGTGCACAATAAAGCATAAAATGAAAAATATAAAACATTTATGAATAAATCATCATTCAAAAATCTCATAATCGCATTTCACAATTTTTTTTCCTCAAATCACATTTATAACAAATCATAATTTTCAAAGCTTAATATAGCACAACTTGATCAAACAATTTAATAAATATAGTGTTGCCAAACAATAACACAACTTAGGCCATGGCACAAAATTTTCGAACATGTCGTGTGTACATCACGACAAGGCATACTCACCCCACTAATCGAAATCAATGAGGGAGGTGGCTAGCTAGCTAATAAGTACTCATCCAAACTCGCTCCTCAAACTGGAGAGCCAGAGTGGGAGGAAAGTGATCAAATATGAAACTCACCCCACAAGTGGAGGAGGAACATATTAGTATTGCCATGCCAAGTGTGAATTAAAAACAATTTTAATCAAGTTATTCAAATATTTTATGCAATTCACAAATCATATTTCATTCTAAACTTTTCATTTACAAAGTAGGCAACACACTATTTTTCAAATAAGATTTTCAAAGCCATAACTAAATTCAAAATCATATTGTTCAAATATTTCATACAAATCAATAATTAATTTCCCTTCCAAATTTCCATTGTAGAATAGGTAACACAACATTCTCGAAATTCATAATGAACAAAAAAAAACATTCACAATGTATAACAAATCAATTTCCATTATGAAAACTATAATTTAAAATTTTTGTGCACAAACCTGACGTGAGTCGCCTCTAGGCCTTGACTCAGTCCCTTATACCTTTCGGGTCTTTTTCAGCTGAAACACAACATTTATAGTGTTTCAATATCTCATTTCACAGTAAATCCAATAATTAATTCATAAATACTTAATTCTAGCCTAAATATGCTTAAACTAACATTCTTGGAAATTTTCATTTTGGAGTTACATTTCATGATACTATTCAAGTCAATTTGTTGACTTTCTAAGGTTTAATAGGTATGGGAACTTCAACTTCACCCACATACCACATTTTGGTCACTAAATTTGTTAGTTTTGGTTATTTTCTGAAATTCTAAGTCTTTTAGGCAAAATTGCCAATTTTCAGTTTTGGTGTCCTAAGTTGCACTGTTTCATTAGTCATTTTACTGTTAGAATTTGGCAAAACTTTCTTCATAGAAAATGTTCCCTATTGTCTTAAGTTTATTCTTCTTTTTGAATCACTCCAATTGGAGTTTTGTAGCTCAAGTTATAGCCATTTGAAGCATGGCTGCCGGATTGGATTCAACCCAGAATTCTGGGCAATTTTTGGTTCTGGCAGTTTTAGGTCACCAATTTTGGGTAATCAAATGACTTGGTTAATGGCATAATTTGGGTTTGTGTTCTTCATGAAAGTTTTACGTCTATATCTAAACTATCCACTGGTAAAAGTTCAGGTCATTTAGACCTGCTTAGCTCAATTTATGGCCAAATGAACAAACACTGTTCATTTGATCAGTTTGTACAGGGACAGACTGAGATTTTCCAAGTTTGGTCAATTTGTTCACTAGGTTTTGGTCACTTTTTGGGCATGCTTCCTAAAAAAAAATTGTCATTTAGTGTCTATTTTCATTCCCAATTGGTCACAAACCAATTGGACTTGTAAATTTTCATTTTTGGTCTCTCAAAGGTAACTTGGTCATGCTGCCAGCAGCATGACCATACTCAATCCGAATTTAGCCTTAACTCCAACCATTCCAACACATTTCATTTGGTCACCATTGACCATTTCTCACTTCAAACTAGATCAAATACATCATTTCACCATTTCTCCAAATTTTTGCCTCTAAACCCTAGGTCTCAAACCCTAACCACACTAATTCATTGCATTTAACTAATTCAAACCATATAAACACAATCTTTCAACTCATTCAAGCATCCTAACATGTTTAACTCAATCAAACTCATGCAAAACATGCCCCTACATAGGCAGGCCGAAATTCACATATAATCCTCCAAAAATCGTTTTCTTTTCCATTTTTCATAATTTCTAAGTTTACTTAAACTAAGAACACATGTATTAACTAAAATTTAAATTAAAAGAACTAACCTCACTTTGATGTTCAATCTTTAATTTTCTTCTTCTTTTCTTTTTTTTTTCTTGATCAATCTTTTTCTCAAGTGAGGTTAACAAGGTTTAACTAGGAGGATTACACTTCTATGGCTGAATTTGTGGTTCCTTCAAGCTCAAAAATGAGCTTTCATGGAGTTTTGGTGAGGGAGCTTTGGGAGAGGGAAGGGAGCGGCAAGAATGGAAGAAGACCAATTTTTTTTTTCTTTTTCTTTTCTTTATGTCTTTATCTTATGGAAGACCAAAAATCAATATAATTAAATTTATTAATTATAACATTTATGGCATCATGCATGATTTCATGCATGATGTCATCTCCCTATACCTTTTTCATTTCTTTTTTTTTCTATTTATTTTTCTATTAGTTCTTTAATTTAATTCTCGATTCCAAAATTTTCTTTTCTCCAATTTTATTTGACAGTTAGGTCAGGAGTTAGCTCTCGGGGTCAATTGACCAAATTGCCCCTCACCGGTTCAACTCGGTTTGCAAATAATTCAATATTTCTTTCGGATCCCTGACCTAATTATTTGACAGCCTTAACAATTCTTTTTCGTTATTTCTCTTTTCCACTGTGTTCATAATGGTCCTAAGGATCGCGGCGTCACATTTTACGGTTCGAAATTTGAGTTTAAATCGACTTCGCAGTCCTTCCCGAGAAGGTCACCCATCACTGTGACTCTTGGCTCGTTTAACTTCTTATGTTTTGTTCTTCTTATTTATACTTAACTAATTGGCAATTACTAATTATTTGTGTTTATAGCTTATCTAGTTGTCTTAGGTGTGGTTCTAATCCCCTTAATTGTCCGGACCGACTCTGGTCACCGAAACAATGAAATATACTAGGCTATGCAAATAGGGATGTTACAAGAAAGGTGAGGAATTGAATTTGGAAAGGGGTGTTAATGGAGGAAGAAGGAAGAAGAAGAAAGAAAGAAAGAGGGAGGGAGAGGAGGTGTATGGGGGGGCAACTAAATGGGGGAGGAAGGAAGATGGCTTCCTTTTATACTTATCCTAATTTTTTATTTATTTAATTAATTTTAATTGAGTTGTCCAAAGCCCACTGGTACTCAAATTTTAATTGGGTCAAAATGGACTTAAAATTCTAGATTTTTGTTTCTTTTACTTTCCTTTCACTTTATACTTTAATTCTTTTCCTAAAAAAAAAATTATTCCATAATTCAATTCCTTAATTTCATTTAAATTAATTAATATTTTGATCAAAAGTCAACTCTTGAGGTGAATTGACCAAAATGCCCCTCATCGAGTCATAATCCATCTTTTTCAATATACCTAGTGAGTCCTTATATTTTTGGGTCACTTGAATTTTTATTGTGTCTATCTCAATAAATTTTCATTTTATTTTTGGTCCTCAAGGTGTCTTTGAATAGTACAAGTCACAGATAAAAAATGGTACTATTCAGAGCTCGGAGGTTCGGAGTGTTACAATTCTCCCCTCCTTAAAAATAAAATCTCGTCCTTGAAATTTACCTGGTCTCATTCTCTGAATAGCTGTGGATTCTGCCTCCTCATGTCCTCCTTGTAACACCCCTATTTGCATAGCCTGGTATATTTTACTGTTTTGGTGACCGGTATCGGTCCGGACAATTAAGGGGATGAGAACCACGTCTAAGATAACTAGATAAGCCCAGACTGCAAATAATTAGTAATTGCCAAATAGTTAAGTATAAAAAAGAAAGACAAAGCATAAAAAGTTAAATGAGCCAGGAGTCACAGCAATGGGTGACCTTCCTGGGAAATGACTACGAGGTCAATTGTAACCCAAATTCTGAACCGAAAAATGTGATGCCACAGTTCTTAGGACTATTGCGAATACGGTGAAGAAGAGAAAATCATGAAAAGAGTTGTTAAGCAGGTTAAATAATTAGGTTAGAGATTCGGAAGAAATATCGAATAATTTGCAAACCGGATTGAACCAACGAGGGGCAATTTGGTCAATTCACCCTAGAGCTTACTCCTGACCTAACTGTCCAATAAAATGTGAGAAATTAAAATATATAATTAAATTAAAGAAGTGGGGAAAAAGAAAGGAAAAGAAAATAAAATAAAATAAAGAATAATGACATCATCATGGATGACATCATGCATGACTCAATAAATAATTATCAATTATTTACTTAATTTGACTAAGTCAATTTGGGATAAATACACATTAAAAAAAAAAACCAAAAGAAAGAAATCTATTTTTGGTCTTCTTCCTCATGGGATGCCGCCACTCTCTCTCTCTCTAATTCTCTTACAATTCCACTATTTTTAACCCTTAAAAGCTTGATTTCTCCTCCCTTCCTCACCATAAAAACCCTAACCTCCAACATTAAAGTTTGATTTTAGACCTTGTTGGAGTGATTAGCAACTAAGAGAAGAAGAAAAGAAGGAGACTTGGAGAATTAGAGAATCCATAAATCAAGGTATGTATAAATTGGTTTTAAATCTTTAAATACTACTTGAAATTGAGTTGAGATGTATGGAAATTGTGAAGAAAATGGAAATAATCTTGCATGCATGATGAGTAGAAAATTCGTCAGCCATAATGTTAGGAGAGGTTGAAGTGTTTTACTTCAATTAATTATGTATGTAAGCCTAATTAAGTGTGTAGAGAATGTTTAGATACCTTAATTGCTTAAATTGAAACACTTGAAAAAATTAGGGTTCTTGACCCTTAGGGTTTAAAAAAAAAAAAATTGGAGAATTGGTTAATTGATGCCATTGACTTACTTGAGTTGAGAAATGGTCAATTGTGATTGTCACACCCTACTCCTTAGTAAGATGTAACATGATCCCGTAGTACATCTAATGAATTACCGTACTTTGCTTACTGGTAACCCATTAAATATACTACAAGAGATTTTAAAATACATTTTCTTACTTTTTGAAAGTGGTGAGCTTTTATAGCAGGTATTAAAAATATTTTATTGAAGTTTAAAAACTATTTAAAATTTTTCTCCATTTTTATTTTGACGCAAATCTTGGAAAAATTTCGGCAGAGTACCGTCTATATTTAGAAAAAACAATTCTTCAAACACCTATAAAAAAAAAAAAAAAAAAAAAAAAAAACACTTCTAATATTTTTAAAACAACCATAACTCCAATACACTCGTTTTCATATCCTCATTCATCACAATCAATTCAATTCACTTACCAAGCCAAACTCATCATAAAAGAAATCGTCCATAATTTTTAATTTCCAGAAGAAAGTAAATAATACATTCCTTAAGGTACTAAAATTATTGTTACAATTAAATTTGTATTTCCATTACACACCCAAAATAACATTTCAAAAGTTTTATACATCTGCTCAAATAATTTACACACATATATTTACTTGCATATTCAAAATCTAATATACAAGCGTATACCTATAATATACCCGAGGCTAGTCACAAGCAGTCTTCAAGGTGCAACTACAGGAATCTCACTCAACTGCTCTATCTCTACTCTCACCTGCAATAGCATACAAATCTATCGCTGAGTGGTGAACTCAGTGGTGCACAACTATATTTTAAAATGTAATACAATATACATTGACAATAATTATACCAAAATTTTGAAATCTCAAAATTTAACCAACTTTCAAATGTCAAAATTTTCATTGCCAATAATAATAATTGAAGGAACGGAAGCGTGAAAAACACAAGATTATACCATTGAATTCAAAAATTTTCACCTAGGGTCACAAGCACCATGCAAGATTTATTTTTATCTATTTGATTTCAATGATAAACAACATATTAAAACTCTTTTAATATGTTTTTGGATCTGTATTTGCCATTTAAGATTTTAAAATTAATCAGATTAATTTTAGAACCCTAGATTAAATCAAGAACGATTACACTAACCTCTTGATGTCTTTGCAGTGTCTGCGCTTTGAGATTAGACTTCAGGATACCAGATGTTGTCCCTCTAGCTTGTCCACACCAAGAACACAGATGGCAGCCCTTGAACAGCTTCTAAATCCTTTTCTATTAATTAGAAATTCAAGTTCTACCTTTTAAGAGATTAGAGATGCAACAGACACTAGAAACAATTTCTAGTGTTCTTAATTCAAGAGATTGATGGCTAATCTCTTTGAATTGATGAGAGATGAAGAGAAAGAGCTGGAGAGGCTCAAAGTGGCGTGACATATGAGAGGAGAGGCTGCTGGTTGTGTTTTCTTTTCATAACCCCACTTAAATAGCTAGGTTAACACATTAAACCCTAGCCACATGTCACCTTTGATTAGCTCGAGGTTTAAGTGACCCAATCACATTGTGCCAAGTGTCAAACCTATATTTAATCTTGATTTTAATCATCTTACATGATTAAAAATATTTGACAAGCTTATGTGTTATGCCATGTGTCACCATCTCATGGTGCCACGTGTCACACCGCAAAATGACCAAAATGCCTCGTGTCTTAATTTTGAGTTCTTAACCCAAAATAATTATTTTCTTCTTCTAATTAATTTATATCAAATATAAATTAATTAATTAATCTCTATTAATTAATTTCTCATCAATTAAATTCATATTTAAACACTTTAAATATAAATTTAATTTATACTACACATCCAATAATCTAGATTTGGTTTCAAGTCATGCTGGGACTTTGCAATTTTATTGCAAACCAAATCTATTTAATTAATCAATTAAACTCTTTAATTAATTAATTAAATCATATTTAAATAGGTGATAACTTGTGTATGTGTGTGACTTACTAGGCTCATCACTAATTGGCAATGAGACATGATATCAACTCTTAATATCATCAGAACTCTTTCTTACCATAAATGATTTCTCTAAATCATTTTATGAACCTCATAGACCATGGTTAACACCTAGCATAGCATGCCATGGCCACCCAATTAGTAATAAGATTTACCTTAAATGAACCTATAATCATATGTTACCATGCACTAGAATCTCTCTGTTACAAAATCCCAACTCAAGCTGGAGTCATGGTTTATGTCAAACTCCATTTGCTATGAATATTATGTTCTCTTTTAATTCCAGTTCTTGATTAAAAGATTTTTCTCATCAGAAACTCTTTTCTGAATAAATCTATCTGTCCTGGCCAGGAACTTGAAACATCAAGAACAATTAAATGAACATAGGATTTTATCTCTATTTACTTAGAGGAACAGATTCCTTCTTGATCAACACCTACCTCCATATATAACTAGGTGAGCCAACACATGCCCATATACCCATACATAGTACAAGTATGAAAGCAGATCAAACTCAAACTACCTATATACAAGATAACTGTGCTATCTCAGTCTAAAGATTATATGCATCGATATGATTTATGACAAAACATTGACAAGAGTAAACTCCATGTGCTTGTCATAAGTGTCACTGGTTCGGCCTACTTATCATTTATAAGTGCCTATCATGTTTGTTATATGGCATGAGACTCACCATTCCATCTTATTTATATCTCATATAAATAACTTGGGAACAAACATGAATACAATCTTTCTGGATAAGTCATGTCCTTATTATGAAGTATCCTCGATTGTGAACCTATTTATGATACTTTGTGCTAGAAATATTGTCACTCATATTCTTAACAACTTAAGAATAATATTTCTAACAAAATATCAATGGACCTTTTCTATTACACATAAATATATTATGTAAACGGAAAAGTGGAAATGCCTTTTATTATTAAAAATATGTACAAGATACATACTAAATGATATGCTCTAGGGCATACTACTAACAATCTCCCACTAGCACTAGAGCCATTCATTACAATATCTTAGACCTATCTTCTCAAGATGTCGGTCTAATCGAGTCTGTGACATAGGCTTAGTGAATGGATCACTGGATTTTCACCGATGCTATTTTCTGCATGGCTACATCGCCGCCCAACTATTTCTCCGATAATGTGGTAGCGCCTTTCTATGTGTTTGGATTTCGTGAGACCTTGGTTCCTTAGCTCAGTATGATCGCTCCATTATTGTCACGAGGTAGTGGAACTGGCGACTCAATGGAAGGAACTACTGTAAGTTCATCACGAACTTCTTTATCCAAACGACTTCTTTTGCAAAGATCTCGATGCAAAGAATATACTCACCTCGAGTGGAATCTGCAATGTGCTCGCTTTGGAACTCTTCCAACCGATCGCACCTCCATTACAAATGAACACATATCCAGAGGTAGACTTTCTATCATCGATATCTGATTGGAAATCAGAATCAATATAACCATCCAATTGCAAGTCTCCACCTCCATAAATCAAGAATAAATCCTTAGTTCTTCTTAAGTACTTAAGAATATTCTTGACAGCTATCCAGTGTTCCAAACCTGGATTGGATTGATACCTGCTAGTCAAACTAACAGCATATGCGATATCCGGCCTAGTACACAACATTGCATACATTAAACTTCCAATAGCCGAAGCATATGGAATCCTGGCCATCTTATCTCTTTCTTCTGGTGTCTTTGGAGACATCTCTTTAGAAAGGTGGATACCATGTCTCACTGGTAACAATCCTCTCTTGGAATCAAGCATGTTAAACCTCTTTAACACCTTTTCCAAGTATAGACTTTGGGATAAACCAATTATTCTTTTCGCTCTATCTCTATAGATGCGAATCCCAAGAATATAGGTTGCCTCACCTAAGTCTTTCATGGAGAATGTATTTGACAACCATACCTTTATAGTCGTCAACATACCTGTATCATTACCCATCAACGAGATGTCATCCACATATAATACAAGGAAAGTGATAGCACTGTCACTAACCTTCTGATATACACATGGCTCATCCTCATTTTTGATCAAACCAAAAGATTGAATGGCTTCATCAAAACGGCTGTTCCAACTCCTCGAAGCTTGTTTCAACCCATAAATGGATCGCTTAGCTTGCATACCTTGGAACCATCTTGGGATTCAAATCCCTTAGGTTGTTCCAAGAAAATGTTTTCTTCAATGTATCCATTTAGAAAAGCATATTTGACATCCATCTGCCAAATCTCATAATCATAGTATGCAGCTATTGCTAATACAATCCTAATTGATTTAAGCATGGCAACAGACGAGAAAGTCTCCTCATAGTCTATTCCTTGCCTTTGGCGAAACCCTTTCGCTACTAGCCTTGCCTTATAGGTCTCTACCTTTCCATCAGAACCAATTTTCTTCTTGAAAACCCATTTGTTCCCTATAGGTACAATACCTTTAGGTGGGTCAACAAGATCCCAAACTTGATTCTTATACATGGAATCAATCTCGGATTTCATAGCATCAATCAATTTTGAAGAGTCTATATCTGATATAGCTTCTTCATAGGTAAGTGGATCATCTCCATGATCTACTTCTTCATGAGTAGACAACTCTTGTTCTTCTTCATGAAGAAAACCAAATCTCACCGGTGGGTGAGATACCTCGTTGTTCTACGAGGAACAAACAGAGATGTTTCATCAATGGGTATAGGTTGACTAGATGGATCTATATCCATCCGACCGTTGGTTGGTCGAATTCTCTAATTCTAACTCTATTTGCCTTCCTTTGCCTCCTTCTTGAACAAACCGTTGTTCAAGAAATGTGGCATCTCTACTTATCACAACCTTTGTGAAGTAGGCAAATAAAAATAATATCCAAAACTATCTTTTGGATATCCAACAAATCGACCTTTTTCTCGATCCGGTCTCCAATTTATCAGTGTTCAGCTTTTGATATAAGCTGGACAACCCCAAATCTTAACATGCTTAAGACTTGGTTTTCTTCCATGCCATATCTCATAAGGTGTGGAAGAAACTGATTTTGATGGAATCCTATTCAGAATATATAAAGCTGATTCTAATGCAAATCCCCAAAAGGAGATTGGCATATCAGTATAGCTCATCATACTACGTACCATATCCAATAGGGTACGATTTCTCCTTTCAGATACACCATTCACCGTATGCGTTCCTGGAGGAGTCAGCTGAGAAACAATGCCATGCTCTCTCAAGTATTCATCAAATTCAGTACTCAAATATTCACCTCCACGATCTGATCGAAGAGCTTTAATATTTTTTCCTGTTTGATTTTCTACTTCAGATTTAAATTCTTTGAACTTTTCAAAGGATTCATGTTTGTATTTCATCAAATACAAATACCCAAACCTTGATTTATCATCAGTAAAGGTAATAAAATAATGAAAGCCCCCTCTAGCCATTTCTTTAAACGGACCACATACATCACTATGTATTAGTTCCAAAATATTTTCAGCTCTTAGCCCTTGTCCAACAAAGGGTGATCTAGTCATTTTGCCTTGAAGGCAAGATTCACAAGTTGGAGTAGGCTCAAAGCCCAATGAGGATAGAATCCCCATTTTCTCCAATTTTGCAATCCTATCTTCTGCAACATGACATAACCTTAAGTGCCAAATATATTTTGAACTTGAGTTGGTTTTCACCATGGCATTGTATTCTTTTAGATCACTTGCATTCATTTTTGTGTTTGTCATTATTATCCAAATAATAAACACCATCATTCATATAACCCGAACCAACATATTTATTTCCAAAATAAATATTGCAAACATCATCCGTGAACTGAAATTCATAGCCATTTCTAGTCAAACTAGATATAGAAATGATGTTCTTAAAAGCATCAGGTACATATAAAATATTATCCAAACACAAAACATGTCCAAACATGTAAAAAGATTTAGATCCTATGGCTAAAGCTTCAACAGTTGAGCCATTGCCAATCCGGACTCTAATATCTTGAGAATGCAAGTCGCCATCGTTTGATAGTTCCTGCATATCATTAGAAATGTGAGAACTGGCACCAGTATCTAAAACCCAAGCTGTAGATAAACTATAAGTATCATCAGAATCTAAATAACAAGATATGGACATACCTTCCGAAGGTGTATCCTTCTTGTCCTTCAGAGAAGTAAGATACTCAGGCGGTTCCTTTTCCAAAGGCCCATCCTTTTGGTAGTGGAAACACTTTCCTTTGCCTTTATCAGCTTTAGTCTTCCTTTTCTGCTTAGCTATTTTCTTGGAAGGACCAGGAATCTGAGGTTTCTTTTTCTTATTGCCTTTCTTCTTGTTGGACTTTCCAGCAGAAGAAGATGCAACCAAAGCTACCTCTTTTCCTTTATTGCCTGGCATATTCTTTTGGGCAATAACCAGCATGTTGAGTAATTCAGCTAAGGTGCATTCCTGTTTAGTCATATGGAAATTTGTCACAAAATTCCCAAAAGACTCAGAAGGGACTGAAGGATCAAATCAGTTTGTAGTTTAAAATCCATGTTTAAGTCAAGAAGATCCAAATGCACAATCACCCTAATCATCTTGTGGACATGATCCCCAACATTCTGTCCCTCAGACATCCTCATACGGAATAACTGTTTAGATATCTCATACCTAGCATTCCTGCTGTGCTCACCATACAACTCTTGTAGGTGAAGGAGGATCTCACTAGCACTCTGCATGTTCTCATGTTGCTTCTGTAACTCATTACTCATGGAAGCAAGCATGTAACACTTAGCTCTCATATCATGCTCCTTCCACTTGTCCAAAGTATCATGTTCCTCTTGTGTGGCCTCTGGAGGTAAGGGACCAGGAACATTTGAATATAGAACATATCCTATATGTTCAAGGTTCAGGACAAGTTTCAAATTTCTTAGCCAATCAGACAGATTAGGTCCTGTCAACCTGTTGTGATCAAGTATGCTTGCAAGGATATTGGATGGTGGTGGTTGTTTTGTGCTCATTTTTATCATAAAATTAACTGCAGAAAATAACCAGATTAATTAGTAAATGTATCATGTAATTAACCAAAATGATTATGGTCTTTTAATCAAATTGGTCCTCCCACTAACTTAGTGAATCCTACACTTCCAAAGTAGAAAACGGAAATCCTAGTTGGATGGATTTCTAGTGGGTGATTGAATTCTTATAATTCTATTGATCATCCTCAGGTACATCCATTATTGGAATTACAATAAACTATAAGTGAGCAACTCCTTGCCCATCACATCTCATGTGAGGTTCAATCCTTTTACTAGCCCCTAATGCTCAAAATCTCAGGTACATCCAATATTGACTTATCTTGCATTAGTTAAGTTGATCCCATTGAGCCAGTAATTATGCAAATAATTTTAATGTCCTCAAGTACATCCAATATTGGCCACCAAACCATTTACATATTTACAACATCTCATGCTTAACAATTATTCTTAAGAAAATCTCTTAAATTAATTGCATCTCATGCAACTATTTAAAATAATAATTGCCCCAATGGAGGGCTTATGTTATAATTACTTTAATTATAGCATTTCCAACTTAATCATTTGTTTGGAAGATTTTATAGCCATCCTAATTACTATTAAGGTCTCACTTTGCACATTATCCATTTAGCATGCATATATCATATAATTGCATACATTCCCATACATCTCATGCATTCATGGATACAAGAAATATGGTATGATCATGGACTTTCTAAGGGATTCAATTCTGAGCCACCAAGAATTGAATCAGGGCATTCCTAGGTGCATTTCATTCATTCATTTTACAAGAGTTGCTGAAGGAGTACATAATCAACACTTGATATTGAATTCCTCCCACTGGTCCCACCAATGCTCTTGACCTCCTTGAACTTCTTGCAATCCAATATTACATAGTAATCCTTGGCATACCAAGGCGAATTTACAAGAACTTAAATAAATGAAATTACAACCCAAAAATATTACAAACTTAATAATACATGCCCAAAATAAATTAAAATAAATTAATTAATTTACAATCCCAAAGAAACATAAAAGAAATAAATCCAATCACATTGGTCTTTTATAGTCCATGATCATCCATCATGCATATCACTATTTAACAATTAAATAAAACATACATTCTTAAATTAAATTGAATATCTCATATTCAACTTAAAATTCCAGATTTGAATATGATTCAAATAAATTTAAAAATTCAGATTTGAATCTCATTTAAACAAATTTAAAAATTCAGATTTGAATCACATTCAAACAACTTCAAAAATTCAGATTTGAATCACATTCAAACATTTTTAAAAATCAGATTTGAATCACATTCAAATATTAAATTAAAAATCAAATCTGAATTTTATTGAATAAATTTTAAAAAATCAGATTTAAATATGATTCAAACAACTTTAAAAATTCAGATTTGAATCTCATTCAAACAACTTTAAAAATTCAGATTTGAATCACATTCAAACATTTTTTAAAATTCTGATTTGAATCATAATTTAATTGTGTGATTAAAACAACTAATTAAACACTTTAATTAGTCAAAGAATAGGCCTTAGATCATACAACAATTGCAGAATTAAAAGCCAAACCTTGAATCACCCATGGAACCATTGTTGCCGCCACCAATGGTGGCTTCTCCATGTGTGACGCCACATCTCATGATCCAACCAGCAATGAATCTCTTGATCTCATGATCAAACACACAATTAAATTATATAATCAACAATCTAAATGGCAAATATAGTGGCTCTGATACCAATTGAAGGCAGGCGTGAAAAACACAAGATTATACCATTGAATTCAAAAATTTTCACCTAGGGTCACAAGCACCATGCAAGATTTATTTTTATCTATTTGATTTCAATGATAAACAACATATTAAAACTCTTTTAATATGTTTTTGGATCTGTATTTGCCATTTAAGATTTTAAAATTAATCAGATTAATTTTAGAACCTAGATTAAATCAAGAACGATTACACTAACCTCTTGATGTCTTTGGCGTGTCTGCGCCTTTGAGATTAGTCTTGAGGACACGGATGTTGTCCTCTAGCTTGTCCACACCAAGAACACCTATGGCAGCCCTTGAACAGCTTCTAAAGCCTTTTCTATTAATTAGAAATTCAAGTTCTACCTTTTAAGATATTAGAGATGCAAAAAGGACAATAGAAACAATTTCTAGTGTTCTTAATTCAAGAGATTGATGGCTAATCTCTTTGAATTGATTAGAGATGAAGAGAAATAGCTGAGAGGCTCAAAGTGGCGTGACATATGAGAGGAGAGGCTGCGGGTTGTGTTTTCTTTTCATAACCCCACTTAAATAGCTAGGTTAACACATTAAACCCTAGCCACATGTCACCTTTTGATTAGCTCTAGGTTTAAGTGACCCAATCACATTGTACCAAGTGTCAAACCTATATTTAATCTTGATTTTAATCATCTTACATGATTAAAAATATTTGGCAAGCTTATGTGTTATGCCATGTGTCACCATCTCATGGTGCCACGTGTCACTTGAAAAATGACCAAAATGCCTGTCTTAATTTAGAGTTCTTAACCCAAAATAATTTTTTTCTTCTTCTAATTAATTTATATCAAATATAAATTAATTAATTAATATCTATTAATTAATTTCTCATCAATTAAATTCATATTTAAACACTTTAAATATAAATTTAATTTATACTACATCCATAATCTAGATTTGGTTTCAAGTCATGCTAGGGACTTTGCAATTTTATTGCAAACCAAATCTATTTAATTAATCAATTAAACTCTTTAATTAATTAATTAAATCATATTTAAATAGGTGATAACTTGTGTATGTGTGTGACTTACTAGGCTCATCACTAATTGGCAATGAGACATGATATCAACTCTTAATATCATCGTAACTCTTTCTTACCATAAATGATTTCTCTAAATCATTTTATGAACCTCATAGACCATGGTTAACACCTAGCATAGCATGCCATGGCCACCCAATTAGTAATAAGATTTACCTTAAATGAACCTATAATCATATGTTACCATGCACTAGAATCTCTGTTACAAAATCCCAACTCAAATTTGAGTCATGGTTTATGTCAAACTCCATTTGCTATGAATATTATGTTCTCTTTTAATTCCAGTTCTTGATTAAAAGATTTTCTCATCGAAACTCTTTTGAATAAATCTATCTGTCTGGCCAGAACTTGAAACATCAAGAACAATTAAATGAACATAGGATTTTATCTCTATTTACTTAGAGGAACAGATTCCTTCTTGATCAACACCTACCTCCATATATAACTAGCAGAGCCAACACATGCCCATATACCCATACATAGTACAAGTATGAAAGCGTTATCAAACTCAAACTACCTATATACAAGATAACTGTGCTATCTCAGGTCTAAAGATTATATGCACTGATATGATTTATGACAAAACATTGACAAGAGTAAACTCCATGTGCTTGTCATAAGTGTCACTGGTTCGGCCTACTTATCATTTATAAGTGCCTATCATGTTTGTTATATAGCATGAGACTCACCATTCCATCTTATTTATATCTCATATAAATAACTTGGGAACAAACATGAATACAATCTTTCTGGATAAGTCATGTCCTTATTATGAAGTATCCTCGATTGTGAACCTATTTATGATACTTTGTGCTAGAAATATTGTCACTCATATTCTTAACAACTTAAGAATAATATTTCTAACAAAATATCAATGGACCTTTTCTATTACACATAAATATATTATGTAAACGGAAAAGTGGAAATGCCTTTTATTATTAAAAATATGTACAAGATACATACTAAATGATATGCTCTAGGGCATACTACTAACAATAATCACTTGTTAAAATAACCTTGATCAAAATTTCAATTTGTCAAACCACAACTGAACAATAAAAATAACTCCTACAATTATGAAAATAATCAAATTATTTTAACAAAATCATTTGTGCACAATCTCATTTAAAATCACAATTTCTTATCAATCAAACCCATTCTTTATCTCACTAACTATGCAAGACTAATCCGAAAGGGCCATCTTCGGGGTAATTCTAACTCCCTATGGTCAGGGAGGTCTGTTAGTAGTATGCCCTAGAGCATATCATTTAGTATGTATCTTGTACATATTTTTATTAATAAAAGGCATTTCCACTTTTCCATTTACATAATATATTTATGTGTAATAGAAAAGGTCCATTGATATTTTGTTAGAAATATTATTCTTAAGTTGTTAAGAATATGAGTGATAATATTTCTAGCACAAAGTATCATAAATAGGTTCACAATCGAGGATACTTCATAATAAGGACATGACTTATCCAGAAAGATTGTATTCATGTTTGTTACCAAGTTATTTATATGAGATATAAATAAGATGGAATGGTGAGTCTCATGCCATATGACAAACATGATAGGCACTTATAAATGATAAGTAGGCCGAACCAGTGACACTTATGACAAGCACATGGAGTTTACTCTTATCAATGTTTTTTCATAAATCATATCAGTGCATATAATGTTTAGACCTGAGATAGCACAGTTATCTTGTATATAGGTAGTTTGAGTTTGATACTGCTTTCATACTTGTACTGTGTATGGGTATATGGGCATCTGTTGGCTCCTACTAGTTATATATGGAGGTAGGTGTTGATCAAGATGGAATATGTTCCTCTAAGTAAATAGAGATAAAATTCTATGTTCATTTAATTGTTCTTGATGTTTTAAGTTCCTGGCCAGGATAAATAGATTTATTCAGAAAAGAGTTTCTGATGAGAAAAATCTTTTTAATCAAGAACTGGAATTAAAAGAGAACATAATATTCATAGCAAATAGAGTTTGACATAAATCATGACTCCAGCTTGAGTTGGGATTTTGTAACAGAGAGATTCTAGTGCATGGTAACATATGATTATAGGTTCATTTAAGGTAAACCTTATTACTAATTGGGTGGCCATGGCATGCTATGCTAGGTGTTAACCATGGTCTATGAGGTTCATAAAATGATTTAGAGAAATCATTTATGGTAAGAAAGAGTTCTGATGATATTAAGAGTTGATATCATGTCTCATTGCCAATTAGTGATGAGCCTAGTAAGTCACACACATACACAAGTTATCACCTATTTAAATATGATTTAATTAATTAATTAAAGAGTTTAATTGATTAATTAAATAGGTTTGGTTTGCAATTAAATTGCAAAGTCCCTAGCATGACTTGAAATTAAATCTAGATTATTGGATGTATAGTATAAGTTAAATTTATATTTAAAGTGTTTAAATATGAATTTAATTAATGAGAAATTAATTTATAGAGATTAATTAATTAATTTATATTTGATATAAATTAGAAGAAGAAAAATAATTATTTTGGGTTAAGAACTCAAAATTAAGACACAGGGGCATTTTGGTCATTTCACAGTGTGACACGTGGCACCATGAGATTGTGACACATGGGATTACACATAAGCTTGCCAAATGTTTTTTAATCATGTAAGATTATTAAAATCAAGATTAAATATAGGTTTGACACTTGGCACAATGTGATTGGGTCACTTAAACCTAGAGCTAATCAAAGGGTTTAATGTGGCAAGGGTTTAATGTGTTAACCTAGCTATATAAGTGTTGTTATGAAAAAGAAAAATAACCAGCAGCCACTCCTCTCCTTTGTCATGCCATTTTGAGGCTCTCCATCTATTCTTCTTCATCTCTCATCAATTCAAAGAGATTAGCTATCAATCTCTTGAATTAAGAACACTAGAAATTGTTTCTAGTATCCTGTTTACATCTCTAATCTCTTAAAAGGCAGAACTTGAATTTCTAATTAATAGAAAAAGCTTTAGAAGCTGTTCAAGGGCTGCCATAGGTGTTCTTGGTGTGGACAAACTAGAAGGACAACATTTGGTGTCCTGAAGACAAATCTCAAAGGCGCAGACACGCTGCAGTGCATTAAGAGGTTAGTGTAATCGTTCTTGATTTAATCTAGGGTTCTAAAATTAATCTGATTAATTTTAAAATCTTAAATGGCAAATAAAGATCCAAAAACATATTAAAAGAGTTTTAATATGTTATTTATCATTGAAATCAAATAGATAAAAATAAATCTTGCATGATGCATGTGACCCTAGGTGAAAATTTTTGAATTCAATGGTATAAACTTGTGTTTTTCATGCTTCCATTCGTTCAAGGTCGAATCTGGATTCTAACTCCCTATGGTCGGAGAGGTTGAATCATCGAGCATAGTACACAACACAATAATGAAACTTCCGACGGGTCCATAACAAATACTTAGATCTAACCTCTAATAAGAGGAGGATCCAAGCCTATGCACATACCATGGTATTTGAAACAAAACAAAGCTAACTCCATTGTCTCCTCAACAAATAAAGGAGACAGGTAATAACCTAGTCAAGCGTCTATAGTGAGATCTGAAACAATATCATGCATTTTTTTGTCCTTTTTGTGAGCATAAATCACAACACAATGTTAATTCAAGATCAATTCCAATATTCCATAACTTTTTATGCTCATCACAATCCAAAACAAAATTTTGTATTTTATATATGCAAATTGCCCTTTACAATTCAAAACATAATTTATCCAGTCCAAAACAATATTCAATAATTGTTGAAATAATATTTCATAAAACTAAACCCATGCTTGCATACCAATTTCAATAATCATTAAAATAAATCCCATAATTGATAAACATAGTGCATAAGGAAGAATAAAATCATTTAATTACGTAAAATATTCAAAACAAATTCAATCAAAAACTAGCTGTGCACAAACCTCTTTTATCAACTCAATTTACTCAAACCTTGGTTTCTCCTTTAAAGATCCCTTTCCAACTAAAACAAATAAATTTAAAGTGCTTCAGTATCCATTTCTAATACTTAAATTCCAATAATTAATTCATATATACTTAATTCTAGCCCGAATATGCTTAAACTAACGTTCTTGGAAAATTTCATTTTGAGGTTACTATTCATGATACTATTCAAGTCAATTTGTTGACTTTCTTATGCTTAATAAGTTTATTAGTTCTAATTGTACCCATATACCACATTTTGGGTGTTAATTTTGTTGGCATTGATTGCCAATTCAATTTTTAAGTCTCCTAAGAGAAATTACAATTTTTCAGTTTCGGTCCCCTGTTTTCTACTGTTCTATTGGTCAAGTTGCTATGGTAATTTGGCTAAGTTTCTTTATAGAAGTTGTTCCTTATTGTCTTAACTTTATTTTCCTTTTTGAATCACTCCATTTGGAGTTTTGTAGCCCAATTTATGCCTACTTTTCTAAGGTTGGCCGGATTTGGTCCAAACCCAGAATTCTGGGCATTTTCTGGATATTGGCAGTTTTTGTACACTGACTGCAGGTGACTTTTTGGACAGGTTATGATCACAATTTGGGTTTGTTTTCTTCATGAAAGTTGTAGGGCTATATCTCAGCTATCCATCGGTATAAGATTCAGGTTATTTGGACCTTCACAGACCAAGTTATGGTCATTTACGTAACTACTATTTATTTGGCCATTTTTGTACAGGTGGTATGCCCAATTTCGGATTTGGCCTAATTGTTCACTAAGTTATGGTCATTTTCTAGGCATGATTCCTACATGAAAAATGTGCCATTTTGTGTCTAGTTTCATTCCAAATTGGCGTCACACCAATTGGGTTAGTAAATTTTTTGTTTTTATTCCTGAAAGGGACCTAGGACAAGCTGCCTACAGAATGACCCTAACCAATCCGAATTGAAACTTGGTTCCAACAATTCATACACACCACAAATGGTCACAATTGACCATTTCTCATCTCAAGTAAGGTCAACTACATCCATTGACCATTTTCTACAATTTTTTTCTTCCAAACCCTTCGTCATGAACCTTAATTTTCTAAATTCCTCAATTCATGCAATTTAAACATACAAATCACCTATACAACATTAATTCACCAAGATTTCATGTTTAATCTAACTAAACACCATCAAAACCCTAGGGTACCATGGCTACTAAAATTTCTTTATTCCCATACAAGCATGAATTCTTCACTTTTCTAAGTAATTTTCACTTGTTCAATGTTAATTCTATAAGCATAAATCAATTTAAGTTAGGAGAGAGATTTACCTCATATGGAGCTTTTCAATTCTCCAATTTTTCTCTTCCTTCTTGCTCCCAAAGAGTTTATCTAGGTCTAAGGGTAAGGTTTAGTGTTGGGATTTGGGGGATTTATGGAAGGGAACCAAAGAAATTCAAGCTTTTTATTCTTTAATAATGGTGGAAGATGAAGGAAGAGAGAAAGAAGAGAGAGGGATTTCACGGCAAAAATGAGGAAGAGAAGACCAATTTCTATTTCTTTATAATTTTTTATTTTTACCTCTTATTTGACTTGGTCAAATTAAGTAATTAAATTAAAATTAAATATGAAGTCATGCTTATGTCACTTGATGATGTCATTAATTTATTTTCTTTTCATTTTCTTCTCTTGTTTTTCCTATACTTCTTTAATTTAATTCTATATTCCGAAATTTTTATTTCTCAGATTTTATTGGACAGTTAGATCAGGAGTCAGCTCTAGGGGTGAATTGACCAAATCGCCCCTTGTCGGCTCAATCCGGTTTGCAAGTATTCGATATTTCTTTCGGATCCCTGACCTAATTATTTGACCTGCTTAAAAATTATTTTTCGTGATCTTCTCTTTTCCACTGTGTTCGCAATAGTCCTTAGGACTGCAACGTCACATTTTTCAGTTCAAAATTTGAGTTAAGACTGACCTCGCAGTCATTTCCCGAGAAGGTCACCCATCACTGTGACTCCTGGCTCATTTAACTTTTTATGCTTTGTTTTTCTTCTTTATACTTAACTATTTGGCAATTACTAATTATTTGCGTTCAAGGCTTATCTAGGTGTCTTAGATATGGTTCTAATCCCTTTAATTGTCTGGACCGATACCGGTCACCGGAACAATAAAATATACTAGGCTATGCAAATAGGGGTGTTACAGTGACCATTTGTAGTGTGTGTGAATTGTTAGAATCAAGTTTCAATTCAGATTGGTTAAGGTCAATATGCAGACAGCTTGACCTAGGTCCCTTTCAGGGACCAAAACTGAAAATTGACTAACCCAATTGATATGAGGCCAATTAGGGATGAAATTAGACACAAAATGGACCATTTTTCATTTGGGAATCATGCCCAGAAAATGACCATAACTTAGTGAACAATTAGGCCAAATCTGGATTAGGGCACACTGCCCTGTACAAAAATGACCAAAATGAACAGTAGTTACGTAAATGACCATAACTTGGTCTAGAAAGGTCCAAATTACCTAAATTTTATACTGATAGAAAGCTGAGACATAGCCCTACAACTTTTATGAAGAAAAGAATCCAAATTTTGACTATAACCTGTCCAAAAAGTCACCTGCAGTCAGTGTACAAAAATTGCCAATATCCAGAAAATGCCCAGAATTCTGGGTAACATCAAATCCAGCTAGCCATGCTCAAATGGCCATAACTTTGGCTACAAAACTCCAAATGGAGTAATTCAAAAAGGGAAATAAAGTTAATACAATAAGGAACAACTTCTATGAAGAAAACTTAGCCAAATTTCAACAACAACTTGACCAATGGAACAGTACAAAACAGGATACCAAATTTGAAAATTTTGAAATTGTGTCTAGGAAATCTAAAAATCTAAGGAGCAACTAAAACCAACAAAATTGGTAACCAAAATGTGGTATGTGAGTGAAATTGAAATCCCTATACCTATTAAGCATAAGAAAGTCAATAAATTGACTTGAATAGTGTCGTAAATAGTAACTCCGAAATGAAAATTCCAAAAAACGTTAGTTTAAGCATATTGGGGCTATAATTAAGTAGATATTAATTAATTATTGGATTTATTATGAGATAAGATGCTGAAACACTATAAATTGTGTGTTTCAGCTGAAAAAGACCTGGATAAGGATAGGGCAAACTGAGTCAAGGCCTAGAGGCGGCTCACATCAAGTTTGTGCACAATAAACTTTAATTTATCATTTTCTAAATGAAAACTTATTCAGTTATGTATTGTGAATTAGTTGTACTAATTATGGGTTTCGAGAAATGCCGTGTTGCCATTTTATGAATGGAAATTTGAATTGGAAATTGATTTATGTTTTGCGTGAAATGTTTGAATAACTTGATTTAAATTGTTTTTTATTCACACTTGGCATGGCAATATCACTATGTTTCTCCTCCATTTATGGGGTGAGTTTGACTATATTCCTCCCTCTCTGGCTTGCCAGTCTGATGTGAGTTTGGATGAGTACTCATTAGCTAGCTAGCCACCTCCCTCATTGATTTCAATTAGTGGGGTGAGTTTGTCTTGTCGTGGTGTACAACACAGCATGTTTGGAAATTTTTTGTCATGGCGTAAATTGTGTTATTGATTGGCAACACTGTGCTTATTAAATTGTTAGATCAAATTTGTGTTATATTAAGCTTTGAAAATTGTCAAATATTTAAATGTGATTTGAAAATTGAAATGTGATTGTGAAATATTTGAACTGTGAATTGATAATAAATATGTTATATTATGAATTTTGTACTTTATTGTGCACCATTGAGTATTTTTATACTCAACGATAGCTTCTTTTGTTATCGCAGATATAAGCAAGGAGAAAGCAGCAGAGTGAGCTGCTATTGATAAGACTATTCTGACTTTTTGTATGGGTATTTATTTATACCCTTGTAAATTTCACTTGATGTAAATAATCTTTTGTTCATATTTATCTAAGTAGTAGATGAGTAGTTGTACATTAAAGTTGTAATAATATTATTTTTGATTTTGCTTTTGTAAATTAAGATTTGTGTATGTAAATTTAATTTAATGCAATGTTTATGAGTTTATCGAATTATTTTGAAAAATTTTTGAGTTGTGAATTTTGAATTGAAATTTGGTTGAATTGTATTGATTTGAAGATATATTGGCGGTTGGGGTTGAGAAATGAAATTATTAGGAGTGTTTTCATAGGTTTTGAAGAACTGGTTTTCTCAATTATAGACGGCACTCTGCCAAAATTTTTATAAAATTTGCGAAAACTTTAAGTTGATTGAAAATTTGATATGTGGTATGTGACCCCCCCCCCCCCCCCCCCCTTACCTGTCTATATTGTAACGGAGTAAAATATGTCACACAGTGTACCGGAACACCATATTTTATTTTATTTATTTTTTGTCCTTCCTTATTTATTTTTATCATAGTTAAAAGTACAATTGGTGAGGTATAATTTATTTAAGTCATTTATGGAAACATCAATTTATTTGAGGTTCCGCAAATTTTATAGAAAATCCGGCAGAGTACAGGCTAAAAACGGAGAAAACAGTTCTTCGGAACCTATGAAAAACACTTCCAATATGTTTTCAATCAATCCTAAACTCCATTTCATCAACAAAATCTCAATATTTTTCAACAATATTTCTATTTCTCAATCATTCATCTCATATGATATTCATGTAAAAGTCATAAATAAATATTCACTTTTTCATTCATAAACACATTTTTTTACTATTCACATTAATACCAAAATACATTACGTAAGTTTCAATTACATATGAGAAAATAAAATTTAATTACAAAATACCCAAAATGAAACCTAGTGTCCTATCAATGCACTGACGTCGATGAGGTGACACGGACACTATGCAGAGCTGCAGATGATCTCACCCAGTCTGTGGTCTACTGAGCTCTCTATTGGTCTCTTCAGAACCTACGCGTGACAAAAAGCAACGCGCTAAGCAATAATGCTTAATGGTGCCAATAATAGAATAAAAAGAAATAACTGAAAATAAATATGTTGTGCATGTTCTGATGTCTTATGCAAACCATTTTTCGATCATTATTGGTAATCTTATTTATTATGTACTTGTTATATTCATAATTTCATTAAATTTATCCACTTTCATTTTTGGTTGCCCAAGTAACCTATACTGGATGACTAGACTGGATAAACGGGTAAACTAGCACTGGGTATCAAGTACCTCGAGCCGTCACTCCATTGATCACATGTGTCTCTCCCGGTGTGCAACAAAACAGCTAATAGGTTGTAATAACATAGGGCACAAGGCCAAGTCTCAACACAATGTCAGAATGGCTAAAAGCCATAAAATCACAGAATGGCATAGTGCCATGTGCAGTACTGCTAACTAAACCCTATTGGTATGCCAACCTATCCAAACCAATCTTGCTATGTGTACTAGGGCATGTTACACTTTTAAATTGTACAATTCTTGAAATTTAAGTTTAGGTGCTACTATTCATTTCATTAGTCAACTAAAATGTTGACTTTTGTAGGTATATTGATTCTAATACTCCCAACATACCATATTTTGCATTCTAAAATTGTTGGTATTAGTTGCCAATACCATTTCTAAGCTTAGTGTTAGTTATTCAAAATTTTCATATTTCAAGCCTCATATTTACTGTTCCATTGGTTATTTTTACAGTAGGAATTTGGCAAAATTGTCTTCATGAAAGTTGTTCCTTATTTTGTCTAGTTACATTTCCTTTTTTGAATCACTCCATTTGGAGTGTTGTAGCTCAAGTTATGGCCTAAATATCATAACTAGTCGGATTGGAAAGAATCCAAAATTCTGGGCAAAACTGGTTCTGCCAGATTTGGTAACCTAAGTTTGGTTGGCAATTTGACTAGGTTATAGTCAGAATTTAGATTTGTGTTCTTGATGAAAGTTGTTGGTCTATGTCTCAGATTTCTGCCGATAAAATTTCAGGTCAATTGGACCTTTATCACTGAGTTATGACCAAATAAATAAATACTGTTCATTTGGTTATTTTGCCCAGGCAAAATTCAAGTCACCCAGATTAGGGCAATTTTTAGGCTAACTTGGTTTGGTTTTCTGGGCAGGGTTTCTTCACCAAAGTGGTGCCATTATGTGTCTAGTTTCATTTCCAATTGGCCTTGCACCAATTGAACCTCTACAACTCCATTTATAGCTGCCCAAACCTGCTGGACTCACATCTAAACCTGCAGGGCAGCCAAGGCAGCTCACCCAAATACAAATACCAAGCCACAACTCACTTCATTTCTTCATCATACACAGCCAAATGGTCACTAATTGACCATTTAAACTTTCATTCACCAACACATGAGCAAACCCTAGGTTTCTCCCAAACACTAACTCCACAATTTCAATTTGTTCCATTTTCATATTTTCTAATTTAGATTAGTGTTGTAACAAAGAATATAAGAGAAAAATAAACAAAAGTGGCACTAACCTTCACTTAGTCGCTTTCCAAGACTTAAAAACTTCACTTTCTTCTTTTCAAATTTCTGACCAAGGCTTGCTCTAGTGGTAGGGATAATTTTTAATGAAGGCAAGTTAGGGTTTTGTGGTGGTTTAAGGTGGGAATTGAAGCTTTGATATGCTTTCAATGGTGGTTGGGTATGGAGGAGAGGAAACGGCTGGTTTGGGTGAAGGAAATGAATCTAATTTCTTTTGTTTATTTTTGTCTCAATTATCCCTTTTTAATAGGTTAGCTTAATTGTGATTGGTGGGGAAAGGGTTGATGACATCATGTGATGTCAAAATTGTCATTTAATCTCATTTTCTTTCCTTTTTTTTTCTCTACTCATTTTCAATTTAATTTTTAGCAATATTTATTCACATTTTATGTCATAATAATTATTTACTTAACTGGATAAGTCGGCCAAAAATTACCTTTGAAGGCAAAATGACCAAAATGCCCTCCGTCTGGCTTAACAGACTAAAATTGTCTGTACCGATTGAAAAAAGTTTTTAGGCATTTTCTTGGCATTCTAATGCTATAGGAACCTCAATGACCCTTCTCTGGAGTCCAAAAAATTATTTTATGAATTTTTTCCCTGGTCTAGGGCTTATAGTTGCGAGAACCGCAACTTTTCATTGGGTTACCCATCGCTAGGGCACCGGCTCATTTAACTTGGTTGTATTTTATTTCTAAAATTTTTCCTAAATTTTTCTTATTAATATTTGAGTTAATTAAGGTTCCTCACTTTAGTTTAAATATTTTTCCGGACATTCTAGCTGTCCGGACCAACACTGGTTACCGGAACAGTAGAATGTATGGAGTTGCTACAGGGAGGGTGTTACATGGTTTATCTTTGAATAAAAGTTTTTAATTCCTACCAAAAGTTCTCGCCACCTTCGAAAAGTAAGAAAATTATTTTAAAATCTCTTGTAGTGTATTTAATAGATTATCGGTGGGTGAAGTTCGATAATTCATTAGGCATACTACGGGATCATGTTATGCTTTACAGAGGTGTAAGGTGTGACATGTTTTAGTGGTATCAGACCAATGGTTTTAAAATAAATTTTGAACTGTGAATTTGAAATATTTTATCAGTAAATACAACTGCTCAAATGTTTGATACATATGACATATTTACATCATGAATATGCACTAACGCCTCCTTGTGTTTGATCTCAGGAAGTAAAAATTCTGGAAAACGGAATGGAAGAGGGAGATCATTCCATAGAGCAATCTGTTGAGGCCGAGGCCCAAGGAGAAGCCCCAGCACTCCAGAATCTAAGTGGGTCAGCCACTCCAGCTCCTCCTCAAGCACCGTAGTTTCCTACTCAGTTTGCACAGCAGATGGCTGCGTTCTTTCAACAAATGGTGGGAAATATGCCACCATAAGCCAGACACAAGCCCCTACAATACAACCACAGCCCCCAGCAAGATAATATGAGAAGTTAATGAAATTTAGGGCTATAGAATTCAAAGTAATAGTGGATCCACTGGAAGCAAACAGTGGTTAGAGAGGATAGAATGGGTTTTTAGAAAACTACAGTGTGCTAAAGAGTTAAAGTTCGAATATTCAATATCACTTCTGCTAGGGAATGCATATGAGTGGTGGAAGACCATCCCCCATAGCCTGGTAGAGCCACCAGTCCTCACATGGGCAGACTTTTTGAGGGAATTTTAGCAAAAGTGGGTCCCCGACACATATGTAGACATGAAACTACAGGAGTTTTTAAGTCTGAAGCAAGGGGACAGAACTGTTGCAGAGTATGAGTGGGATTTTTCTCAATTAAGCCACTATGCCAAAAGCTTGGTCACCACCCCCAGAGACTGGTGTAAGAGGTTTGAGGCCGGCTTAAGGCCTACTTTGAGAATGCAAGTGATGGGGTTCCGACACTAGAATTTTTATGAATTGATTTCACAAGCGTTGGAACTGGAAAGGATAGAATCAGAAGGGGCAGTGAAAAAGAGTACACAAGAGAAAGAGAAAACTGAAAAGGTTACTGGCCAAGCTACTGATAGTGGTTCTGGGAAAAGAAAACATTTTGGAGGATCTAGCTCGCGCGAATCGAGTAGAGGTAGATCTTCTGGGCAAAAATCACCCCGATCCGATTAGCAAACTCAATAGACGCATAGAAATATGCTGTCAGATCGACTTTGTGAGACTTTTGGTAAACCACATAGTGGGGTATGTTATAGAGCTATAGGAGCATGTTTTAATTATGGAGGGACTGGTCATTTTGCAAAGGATTGCATGAGTCCACTCCGTTATGGGTCATTTACCACGTTAGAAGGATCAACCCAAGTTTCTACCCAAAGAGTTCACCATCAGTTGGTAGAGGTAGAGGCAGAGCTAGGGGTAGTACACTTAGAAGTCAGAGTACTGTGAATCAGTCAGGACAAGGTGATGCTCCAGCTAGAGTATACACTATTTGACAAAGGGACGAAGATGAGACTTCTGACATTGTTGCTAGTATTTTCTCAATTCTTAACTAAGATATGTATATGTATAAAAATAAATTTTGATGTGTTAGTGATTAGTTTTTTAGAATAAGAATTACGATAATAAGCGTGATTGGAATTAATTTTGGAAAAGTTTCTAGTGAGAGACATCTCCTATACTACGATAAATTATAAAGTTAATTAGCAAGCCTAATTAGGTAAGGCAATGTTTATGAGTTTATGTATGTAAATTTAATTTAATGCAATGTTTATGAGTTTATCGAATTATTTTGAAAAATTTTTCAGTTGTGAATTTTGAATTGAAATTTGGTTGAATTGTATTGATTTGAAGATATATTGGCGATTGGGGTTGAGAAATGAAATTATTAGGAGTGTTTTCACAGGTTTTGAAGAACTGGTTTTTCCCAATTATAGATAGCACTCTGCCAAAATTTTTATAAAATTTGTGGAAACTTTAAGTTGATTGAAAATTTGATATGTGGTTTATCTTTGGATAAAAGTTTTCAATTCCTACCAAAAGTGCTTGTCACCTCCGAAAAGTAAGAAAATTATTTTAAAATCTCTTGTAGTGTATTTAATGGATTATCGGTAGGTGAAGTTCGGTAATTCATTAGGTATACTACGGGATCATGTTATGCCTTACAGAGGGGTAAGGTGTGACACTCCTCACGCTCCCATGTAGCCTCCTAGCCTGAATGATGGTTCCACAACACTTTGACCAGTGGTACCTACTTGTTCCTTAGCTGCTTCACCTCATGTGCTAAGATCTTTATGGGCTCTTCTTCATATGTCAGGTCTGGATTAACCTCAATCTCTTCTACTGGCAAAATGTGAGAGGGGTCTAATATGTACCTCCTCAACATGGAGACATGAAAAACATTGTGAATCTTTTCCAACTCCGGAGGCAATGCAAGTTTATATGCCAATGGACCCACTTTTTCTAGAACCTCATATGGCCCAATGAAGCAAGGACTCAATTTCCCCTTCCTACCAAACCTCATGATCTTTTTCCAAGGAGAAACTTTAAGGAATACTTTGTCACCCACATTATACTGAATATCTCTTCTCTTCAAATCAATGTAGGACTTTTATCTATCCAATACAGCCTTGAGTCTGTCTCTAATGAGCTTAATCTTTTTTTCTGTTTGCTGCACTATTTCTGGGCCAATCAACTTTCTCTCGCCCACTTCATCCCAACACAAGGGAGTTCTACACTTTCTGCTATAAAGTGCTTAATATGGAGGCATTCCAATACTTGACTGATAACTATTGTTATAGGAAAATCCAATCAAAGGCAAGTGTGAGTCCCAACTTCCCTCAAATTCAATCACACAAGCCCTAAGCATGTCCTCCAAAATCTGAATGATCCTTTTAGACTGGCCATCTGTCTGTGGATGGAATGTTGTACTGAAGTTCAATCTAGTTCCTAGGGCTTTTTGGAGACTACCCCAGAATCTAAAAGTGAACCTTGGATCTCTATCTGATACAATAGACACTGGCACTCCATGCAACCTCACCACATCATTAATGTACAGTTTGGCCAATCTTTCCAGGCTGTAATCCATCCTCACTGGTAAAAAGTGTGCAGACTTGGTCAATCTATCAACAATAACCCAAATTACATCATGATTCTTTTGTGTACGTGGAAGTTCTGTCACAAAATCCATAATAATTCTTTCCCATTTCCACTAAGAAATTGGCAATGGCTGTAGCAACCCTGCAGGCACTTGGTGTTTTGCCTTTATTTGCTGATAAGTTAGGCATTTGGCAACATATTCTACAATCTCTTTCTTCATTCCCCTCCACCAATAGTGCTTTTTCATAATTCTGTACATTTTGGTTCCACCAGGGTGCATCGCAAAAGGTGAATCATGTGCTTCCTTTAAAATGGTCTGCCTCAGTTCAACATTATTAGGATTGCACATTCTGCCCTTATATAAGAACAAGCCCTCATCATTTACTGACAACTCTGGTTTTTTGCCATCCTAAGCCTCTTCTATCAACTTCACATAATTATCATCATTTTGTGCAGCTGCTTTAGTTTATTCTATCAGCATTGGCTTCACTTACCAAGTAGCTACCATCTGCCTATCCTCATCAATCTCTAGATTAGCATGCAATGCCCTTAACTCATGCACCATTGACAATGGAGAAACCCTCAAACAAGCCACAGTCTTGTGACTTAAAGCATAAGCTACAACATTAGCTTTTCCAGGCTGATAGTCTATTAAGCAATCATAATCTTTTATCAGTTCTAACCATCTCCTCTGCCTCAAATTTAACTCCTTCTGCGTGCCCAAGTACTTCAAACATTTATGATCTATGTATATGTAACATCTCTCTCCATACAAGTAATGTCTCCAGATCTTCAAGGCAAAGACAATGGCTACCAGCTCCAAGTCATGTGTAGGATAATTCCTCTCATGCGGTTTAAGCTGGTGTGAAGCATAGGCAATGACATTTCTATCTTGCATCAACACACAGCCCAATCCATTATGAGAAGCATCACTGTATATGGTGTACTCTTTACTCAAGGTAGGTAAAGTTAAGACTAGAGCTTCAGTTAAACACCTCTTCAACTCATCAAAACTCTTCTGGCACCGATCAGTCCACTAAAATTTCACATCCTTCCTAAGTAGCATTGTTAGTGGCAATGCTAGCATGGAGAATCCCTTCACAAACCTTTAAGAATAGTTTCTGCTTTGCTAGGATCCACCTGGATACCCCCTGAAGATACAATATGCCCCAAAAAAGTAATCTCCTTTGGCCAAAACTCACATTTTGACAGTTTGGAATACAACTGTTTCTCCCTTAAAGTCTGCAATACTATCCTCAAGTCCTTGTCATGTTCCTTTGCATTCTTTGAATATATCAAAATATCATTAATGAACACTACTACAAACTAATCCAAATATGGCCTGAAGATAGTGTTCATTAGGCCCATAAAAGCAGCTGGAGCATTAGTCAACCCGAATGGCATCACTAAGAACTCATAATGGCCATACCGAGTCCTAAAGGCAGTTTTAGGAATACTCTGCTCCTACACCCTCAACTAATAGTAACCCAATCTCAAATCAATTTTGGAGATTGCATCCTTCAACTGATCAAATAAATCATCAATCCGTGGTAGAGGATATCTATTCTTTATGGTCACTTTATTCAACTGTCTGTAGTCTATGCATAGACGAAGAGTACTATAACGATCGGGAACCAACCACTAGAGGAATTGTCCGCTTTGGCCATAAGCCTCACGGTTTTGTCCCATAGGTGGAATGGAGAACTTCCCAGGAGGTCACCCATCCTAGGATTTCTCTCAAGCAAGCATGCTTAACCCTGGAGTTCTTTCAACTCTCCAGGCCATTCCACCAAAAGGCGCCTCTAGTGAATAGTTCCTCCATTTTATATATCATTACTTTTTAAACCCAAGACCATCTCCGTGCTTTGCCGATATGGGATTTGCCTAAGGGACCTTTCTCCCCCCCCTTTCGAGACTCAGCATCCTCGCTGAGGTTTGCCCCACCATTGCCCAAGAGGACACGCGAGCAGCTCTGATACCAATTGTAACTATCGGGAACCAACCACTAGAGGAATTGTCCGCTTTGGCCATAAGCCTCACGGTTTTGTCCCATAGGTGGAATGGAGAACTTCCCAGGAGGTCACCCATCCTAGGATTTCTCTCAAGCGAGCACGCTTAACCTTGGAGTTCTTCCAACTGTCCAGGCCATTCCACCAAAAGGCGCCTCTAGTGATTAGTTCCTCCATTTTATATATCATTATTTTTTGAACCCAAGACCATCTCCGTGCTTTGCCGATGTGGGATTTGCCTAAGGGACCTTTAAAGTTTAGGTATGAAAACTGAAAAATTCTGCTCCCTTAATTTAAGCTTAGAAATGGTATTGGTGATTAATGCCAACAAGTTTTGAATGCAAAATGTGGTATGTTGGGAGTGTCAAAACCAATATACCTATTTTCTATGCAAAAGTCAACATTTTTGTTGACTAATGAAGTGAATAGTAACATCAAAACTTAAAATTCAAAAATTGAAGAATTCTAAAGTATCAAATGCCCTAGTATACCTAAAAAGATTGGTTTGGATAGTTTGGCATGCCAATAGGGTTCAGTTAGCAGTACTGCACATGGCATTATGCCATTTTGTGATTTTATGGCTTTTAGCCATTTTGACATTGTGTTGAGACTTGGCCTCGTGCCTCATATTATTCTGACTTGTTAGGCTCATTGCACACTGGAGATACATATGTGACTGATGGTGTGACGGCCCGAGGTACTTGATACCCAGTGCCAGTTTACCCGTTTATCCAATCCAGTCATTCAGTATAGGTTACTTGGGTAACCAAAAGAATGAAAGTGGATAAAATTAACGAAATAAATGATTATAACGAGTACAAAACAAGTAAAACATCGATACATTCAATGCATATTTATTTCTGTTATTTCCTTTTATTTTATTATTGCACCACTAAGCATTATTACTTAGCGCGTTGCTTTTGCCACGCGTAGGTTCTGGAGATACTGACCGAGAGCCCAGTAGACCGCAGACTGAGTGAGACCTCCTGCAGCTCTGCATAGTGTCCGTGTCACCTAACCATCTACAGTGCATTGGTAGGACACTAGGTTTCATTTTGGTATTTTGTAACTAACTTTTATTTTCTCATATGTAATTGAACTTATGTAATGTATTTTGATGTTCATGTATATAATGAAAATTGTGGTTATGAATGGAAAATTCGAGTATTTATTTATTGTTTGTATATGAGTACCATGAGAAATGAATGTTTAAGTAATGAAAATATTGTTGAAAATCATATTGAGACTTTGTTGATGAAATGGAGTTGGGATTGTTTGGAAATGATTTTGGAAGTGTTTTTCACAGTTTCCAAAGAACTGTTTTCTCCATTTTTAGCTGATACTCTGCCGGATTTTCTATAAAATTTTCGAAACCTCAAATAAATTATAATTTCATTAAATGACTTAAATGAATTATATTTCACAAGTTATATTCAAAACTATGATAAAAATTAATTAAGATAAAATAGAGTGTTCCGGTACACCGTGTGACATAACTTACTCGGATATACTGGTGGAATGGCCTGGAGAGTTTGAAAAACTCCAGGGTTAAGCGTGCTCGCTTGAGAGAAATCCTAGGATGGGTGACCTCCTGGGAAGTTCTCCATTCCACCTATGGGACAAAACCGTGAGACTTATGGCCAAAGCGAACAATTCCTCTAGTGGTTGGTTCCCCCATTTTATATATCATTACTTTTTGAACCCAAGACCATCTCCGTGCTTTGCCTATGTGGGATTTGCCTAAGGGACCTTTCTCCCCCCCTTTCAGGACTTAGCGTCCTCGCTGAGGTTTGCCCCACCATCGCCCAAGAGGACACGCGAGCGGCTCTGATACCAATTGTAACGATCGGGAACCAACCACTAGAGGAATTGTCCACTTTGGCCATAAGCCTCACGGTTCTGTCCCATAGGTGGAATGGAGAACTTCCCAGGAGGTCACCCATCCTAGGATTTCTCTCAAGCGAGCACGCTTAACCCTGGAGTTCTTCCAACTCTCCAGGCCATTCCACCAAAAGGCGCCTCTAGTGATTAGTTCCTCCATTTTATATATCATTACTTTTTAAACCCAAGACCATCTCCGTGCTTTGCCGATGTGGGATCTGCCTAAGGGACCTTTAAAGTTTAGGTATGAAAATTGAAAAATTCTGCTCCCTTAGTTTAAGCTTAGAAATGGTATTGGTGATTAATGCCAACAAGTTTTGAATGCAAAATGTGGTATGTTGGGAGTGTCAAAACCAATGTACCTATTTTCTATGCAAAAGTCAACATTTTTGTTGACTAATGAAGTGAATAGTAACATCAAAACTTGAAATTCAAAAATTAAAGAATTCTAAAGTATCAAATGCCCTAGTATACCTAACAAGATTGGTTTGGATAGTTTGGCATGCCAATAGGGTTCAGTTAGCAGTACTGCACATGGCATTATGCCATTCTGTGATTTTATGGCTTTTAGCCATTTTGACATTGTGTTGAGACTTGGCCTCATGCCTCATATTATTTACAGCTAGTTAGCTGTTCTATTGCACACCGGGAGATACATATGTGACCGATGGTGTGACGGCCCGAGGTACTTGATACCCAGTGCCAGTTTACCCGTTTATCCAGTCTAGTCGTTCAATATAGGTTACTTGGGCAACCAAAAGAATGAAAGTGGATAAAATTAACGAAATAAATGATTATAACAAGTACAAAATAAGTAAAACATAGATACATTCAATGCATATTTATTTCTGTTATTTCCTTTTATTTTATTATTGCACCACTAAGCATTATTGCTTAGCGCGTTGCTTTTGCCACGCATAGGTTCTGGAGATACTGACCGAGAGCCCAGTAGACCGCAGACTGGGTGAGACCTCCTGCAGCTCTGCATAGTGTCCGTGTCACCTCACCATCTACAATGCATTGGTAGGACACTAGGTTTCATTTTGGTATTTTGTAACTAACTTTTATTTTCTCATATGTAATTGAACTTATGTAATGTATTTTGATGTTCATGTATATAATGAAAATTGTGGTTATGAATGGAAAATTCGAGTATTTATTTATTGTTTGTATATGAGTACCATGAGAAATGAATGTTTGAGTAATGAAAATGTTGTTGAAAATCATATTGAGACTTTGTTGATGAAATGGAGTTGGGATTGTTTGGAAATGATTTTGGAAGTGTTTTTCACAGGTTCCGAAGAACTGTTTTCCCCATTTTTAGCCGGTACTCTGTCGGATTTTCTATAAAATTTTCGGAACCTCAAATAAGTTATAATTTCAATAAATGACTTAAATGAATTATATTTCACAAGTTATATTCAAAACTATGATAAAAATTAATTAAGATAAAATAGAGTGTTCCGGTACACCGTGTGACATAACTTACTCGGATATACTGTAGACGGGTAAGGGTGTCACACCCAACCTCTTTCTCTACTAAAAATAAACAAATAGAATACCTCAATACTCATCTCAATTGCTGCCAAGTACTCATTACATAAATGTCTAATGCATCCCAAGTTAGCTTTGTAAATTTTAAAGAGTTTTGGATTTTGGACAGCTTGGTGCCCCAATCTTTGAACCCAATTTTTACCTAGTTCCAATCATAATTTGATGAGGTGTTCTTCATTAAAATTGTCCCTCTAGGTCTTATCTTTATTTCTCTTTTTTGAATCACCTCATTTGGAGTTGTGTAGCCAAAGTTATATTCAAATAAATTTTACTGTTCACATGAGGCTGATTCTAGCAGATTTGGTAACTTAGCTTTGTCCAACAATTTGATTGAGTTAAGTTCATAATTTGGCCTTACATTCTTCATATGAAATGTTCTAATATATTTTAGGTTTTCGTCAGTTTAAGAATCATCTAAATTGGAGTTTTCTAGATAAAGTTATGGCTATGCAAAATTACTATTTACGTTACTATTCATTATTCTGGCAAATTTATCAACTCAAGTTTGCTCAGCAATTTGGTTAGATTAAGTTCATAATTAGGCTTCAAGTTCCCCATACGAAATGTTCTAATATGTTTTAAGTTTCTATCAGTTTAAGAATCACCTAAATCAGAGTTTTCTAGAGAGAGTTATAGCCTTGCAAATTTTACTATTCATATGATCAATTTGCAGATTTCCAGATTTTGGCAGATTTGGTGACTCAACTTTGCTTAGCAATTTGATTGGGTTAAGTCCATAATTTGGCCTTAAGTTCTTCATATGAAATGTTCTACTATGTTTCAGGTTTCCATTGGTTTAAGAATCACCTAAATCAGAGTTTTTTAAAGAGAGTTATGGCCTTACAAATTTTACTGTTCATTTGGAAAATTTTCAGATTTCCAAATTTTGGCTTCTAGTTTCAAGGTTCATTTAGACCAATTTATGGTCATTTTCTGGGTAGGGTATCTTCGGGAAAATTCTAGCCCTATGTCTTAAGTTTCATTTTCAATTGGTTTCACACCAATTGGAGTAGTGTAGCTCAACTTATGGGCTGCCAAGCACACTGAACTCAGTGTGTAAAATTCTGCCCTAGGTTAAATTTTCATTTCTTCATTTACTTCCATTAACCAACCTCAATTCACATTTAATTCACCCCAAATGACCATAATTTAACATTAAACACATCAATGGCACTTCCTAGCACAAAACCCCCAATTTTCCAACACCTAAGTTTGTAATTTTCCCTAATCCATGCCATTCCATTAATTCCTTCCACCAACTAACATCAACCCACATTCAATTCATGCTAAGTAGTCATAATTTAACATTACACACATCAATTTTACTCTCTAGCACCAAAGGCCTAATTTTCCCATGAACCCTAATCTTTCATAATTAAATTTATGCAAATCTCATGCAATTTCTTTACCCCAATCATGCACACTACTTCAACTAAGCTTGATTTTATTATCAATTACATTAAAATATATCAAACCCAAATTTTCCTCAAATTGGCCAAAAATTTCCCTCTTCATAAATATACCATTTCTTTCAATTTCACATGTAATTTCATCATAATCTAACTTAATTCAAGGTTTGTATAACTAATTGAGCATTAAAGAACTTACCTCTTGATGATTTCTTTCCAACTTCTAATTTCTCCTAATTTCTTGTTCTCCTTGCTTGTAATCTTTCAATCAATGTTTATTTTGGTGCTTACTACAATTTAGATGGGAAAAATCATGGGAGAAAGGTGAGGAATTGAATTTGGAGAGGGGTGTTAATAGAGGAAGAAGGAAGAAGAAGAAAGAAAGAAAAAGAGAGGGAGAGGAGGTGTGTGGGGCGGCAAATAAATGGGGGAGGGAGGAAGATGGCTTCTTTTTATACTTATCCCAATTTTTTATTTATTTAATTAATTTTAATTGAGTTGACCAAAGCCTATTGGTCCTAAAATTTTAATTGGATCAAAATGGACTTAAAATTCCAGAATTTTTTTTCTTTTATTTTCCTTTCACTTTATACTTGAATTCTTTTCCCATAAGAAAAATTATTCCATAATTCAATTCATTAATTTCACTTAAATTAATTAACATTTTGATCAAAAGTCAACTCTTGAGGTGAATTGACCAAAATACACCTCATCGGATCATAATCCCTCTTTTTCAATATACCCGGTGAGTCCTTATATTTTTGGGTTACTTGAATTTTTATTGTTTCTATCTCAATAAACTTTCATTTTATTTTTTGTTCTCAATGTGTCTTTGAATAGTACAAGTCACAGACCAAAAATGGTATTATTCAGAGCTCGAAGGTTCAGGCTGTTACAGGAACAAGCAAGTTCCACTGGTTAAAGTGTTATGGAGGAATCATGCAATTAAAGAAGTTGTTTGGGAAAGTGAGGAAGCAATAAAACAATAGTATCCCCAACTGTTCAATTGAGGTACAGTTTCTAATTTTGAGGACGAAATATCCTAAGAGGGAGAGAATTATAATGCCCCGAATTTACATACCGTATTTAATATATTTCAGTAAGAATATCAGATATTGAATATGGTATGTAAATTAGATTAAGTGAGGAATTAAAAGTTTGTATGTCACACCTTACCCCTCTGTAAGGCATAACATGATCCCGTAGAATACCTAATTGAACTACCGAACTTCACCTACCGATAACTCATTAAGTACCATACAAGGGATTTTAAAATAATTTTCTTATTTTTAATAAGTGGTGAGCATTTTCTAATAGGTATTTAAAACATTTAATTAAAATTAAAACTAGTGAATATTTTTGGCCCATTTTATTTTTCCGCAAATTTTATAAAAATTTTGCTAGAGTTCCGTCTGTATTTTGAGAAAATAGTTCTTTAAATACTTGAAAAAAAGCACTTACAATAATTTTTCTCAACAACTTCTTCAAATTCACAATCATCTCAATCAATTTCAACACATTTAACAACTTCCAAAAATTTCAAATCCACCATTTTCAATATCCAACAATCATCAAATACCATTAATGAATTTCATTCAATTCAAAATAAAATACTACCAATCATGTTTCATTAATGACAAAATAATTTATATACATCACTGCAAAAATTTACATTGAGAGAAATTCAAACTAAAATTTATTACAAACTTAATATAAGCTTTGTACAAGCTGGTCAAGACCGAATTTACATGTCCATACAATTACATGCAATACATTCATCAAAATGAATATTTACAGTCAGGGTATAAATTATACCCGAATACTTCAAAGTAGGAAGATCCTCAATCCTCAGCAGCTCAGTCTGCTGCTCCTCTAGTCTCTAAATCTGCGACAGCAATAACAGCTATCGCTGAGTACTAGGACTCAGTGGTGCACAACATACTAAAATAATCTTTATGCAGAATTTAAATCACATTTATTCAAAAATTGGACTGAACATACAAAATACGAATTATGAGATTTTAATGCAAACAAGTTCATTTCGAAGTATCAAAACACATTTCATAAAACCGACAGTTATATCATGCCATTCGAAACAAATATAATCTCAATAGCCAGAGGTTAAGGAGAAATCACATCACAAGGCTAGCTAGCTCAAATATATGGATATCCATTCAATTTCCTCTTCTACTGGCACACCTCAATACTTCATCCAGAGAAGGAATCAAAATTCAAAACTAATTACCCCCACTAGTCATGCTAGTGAGGTGTTCAAATATATGATCATGACACTGTGATTTCAAAACTTATCTTAACAAATTGTTAAACATTGCCATTTTAAATATACACAACTAACTTTCAACAATTTAAATCAAAGCATCATAAATAATGTCACAATTCACTATTTCAAATCATTCAAAGCAATATGCAGAGATAATTTACAAAATTTATACGTTGTGCACAAACCTTAAGCGAGTCGCCTCTTGGCCTTGACTCGATTCCTCGGGTTCTTTCTCGGTGTTCTTTTCAATTGAAACACATAATTTTACAGTGTTTCAGTACCATAACTTAACATAAATCCAAAAATAAATTTAACTTCACTTTTACCTAGCTCTAACGTGCTAAACTTGATGTTCTTTAATTTTTGTGTTTCGGGGTTACTATTCACTATACTATTCAAGTCAATTTGTTGACTTTCCAAGGCTTAATAGGTATGGGAATTCCAACTTCACCCACATACCACATTTTGTTCACTAAATTTGTTGGTTTTGGTTGTTTATTCAAATTCTAAGTCTTTTAGGCAAATTTGATAATTTTCAGTTTTGGTATTTAAGGTTGCACTGTTCTATTGGTCATTTTACTGTTGGAATTTGGCAAAACTTTCTTCATAGAAAATGTTCCCTATTGTCTTAATTTTATTCTCCTTTTTGAATCACTCCAATTGGAGTTTTGTAGCTCAATTTATAGCCATTTGAACCATGGCTACCATATTGGACTTAACCCAGATTTTCTAGGCAATTTTGGTTCTGGCAGTTTTAGGTCACCAAATTGGGTGGCCAAATAACTTGGTTAATGGCATAATTTGGGTTTTTGTTCTTCATGAAAGTTTTAGTTCTATATCTCAACTATCCACTGGTAAAATTTCAGCTCATTTAGACCTAGCTAGCTCAAGTTATGGCCAAATGAACAAACACTGTTTATTTGGTCAGTTTGTACAGGGTAGACTGAGATTTTCCGGATTTGGTCAATTTATTCACTAGGTTTTGGTCACTTTTTGGGCATTCTTCCTAAATGAAAATTGTGTCATTTAGTGTCTATTTTCATTCCAATTGGTCCCATACCAATTGGACTTGTAAATTTTCATTTTTGGTCTCTCAAAGGGAACTTGGTCATGCTGCCAGCAGCATGACCACACTCAATCTGAATTTGATCTCAACTCCAACACTTTCAACACACTTCATTTGGTCACCATTGACCATTTCCCACTTCAAACTAGGTCAATCATATTATTTACCCATTTCTCACATTATTGTCTCTAAAACCTAAGTGTCCAAACCCTAGTTTACCGATTCTTTGCATTTGATTGATTCAAAGCTTATATACATGTTTCTTCATCTCAAATAAGATCACATACACTTTTAAATCTATCAAACTCATGCATACACACATCAAAACCCTAGTTGACCGAAATTTAGGTTTGGTTCTGCAACAATTAATTTCATCTCATTTCTTTAGTTTCTAAGTTCATTTAAATAACTAAACATGCATTTGATTAGATAATTGGAAGTTAGAATACTAACCTTTGCTTTGAATTCCCAAAACTCCAATTTTCTATTTTTCTTCCTCCTTCTTTCTTCTATACTTCTTGTCTAGGGTTTTTAAGAAGCTTTCTAGGGTTTAGGGTTAATTTTAGTGGAAGAGCATCAAGTTATTCAAGGTTGAATAACTCTTTAATGGTGGACACTCATGGAGGAGGGAGAGAGAGGGTTTCGGCCGGCTTAAAAGGGAAGAAGACCAAATGAATTTTTTTTTCTTTTCTTTTCTTTTATGCATTTTGTCTTATGGAAGACCAAAAAATCAATTATAGGATTTATGGCATTATGCATGATGTCATGCATGCTGTCACCTCTCTTCGCTTTTTCATTTTCTTTTTTTTTCTATTAGTTCTTTAATTTAATTCTCAATTCCGAAGTTTTCTTTTCTCCGATTTTATTTGACAGTTAGGTCAAGAGTCAGCTCTCAGGGTCAATTGACCAAATTGCCCCTCACCGGTTCAACCTAGTTTGTAAATAATTCAATATTTCTTTCGGCTCCCTAACCTAATTATTTGACTGGCTTAACAGTTCTTTTTCGTGATTTTCTCTTTTCCACTGTGTTTGTAATGGTCTTAAGGACCGCAGCGTCACATTTTACTATTCGAATTTTGAGTTTAAAATGACTTCGCAATCCTTCCCGAGAAGGTCACCCATCGCTGTGACTCTCGGCTCGTTTAACTTCTTATGTTCTGTTTTTCTTATTTATACTTAACTAATTGATAATTACTAATTATTTGTGTTTATGACTTCTCTAGTTGTCTTAAGTGTAGTTCTAATCCCCTTAACTGTCCGGACCGACACGGGTCACTAGAATAGTGAAATATACCAGGCTATACAACTAGGGGTGTTACAATTCTCCCCCCCCCCCCCCTAAATAAATTTCATCTCGAAATTTTACCTGGTATCAATTTCTGAACAGCTGTGGGTGCTATTTCCTCATGTCCTCCTCTCGTTCCCAAGTAGCTTCTTGGCCCGAATGATGGTTCTACAACACTTTTACTAACGGTATCTGCTTATTCCGTAGCTGCTTCACCTCATAAGCTAGAATCTCCATGGGTTCTTCCTCATATGTGAGGTCTGGATTCACTTCAATTTCCTCTACTGGTAGTACATGAGATGGGTCTGATCGATACCTCCTCAACATAGACACATGGAAGACATTATGTATCTTCTCCAACTCTGGAGGTAGTGCCAAACGATATGCCAAAGGACCCACTCTTTCCAGAACCTCATATGGCCCAATGAAACGAGGACTCAGTTTCCCCTTTCTACCGAATCTCATAATTCTCTTCCAAGGAGAAACCTTGAGGAATACTTTCTCACCCACTACATACTCAATATCCCTTCTCTTCAGATCAATGTAGGACTTCTGACGGTCTGATGCAGTCTTAAGTTGATCTCTGATCACCCTGATCTTCTCCTCAGTTTGCTGAACAATTTTGGGTCTAATCATCTTCCTTTCACCCATGTCATCCCAAAACAACGGGGTTCTATATTTTCTGCCATACAAAGCTTCATATGGAGGCATCCCAATGCTTGATTGGTAGCTGTTGTTGTAAGCAAACTCAATCAAAAGCAAGTGTGTGTCCCAACTACCCTCAAACTCAATCACACAAGCTCGTAACATGTCCTCCAAGATTTGAATTACCCTCTCAGATTGGCCATCTGTCTGTGGGTGGGATGCAGTACTGAAGTTCAATCTAGTTCCTAGGGCTCTCTGAAGATTACCCCAGAATCTAGAAGTGAAACTAGGATCTCTGTCTGATACGATGGATACTGGCACTCCATGTAGTCTCACAATTTCATCAATGTACAACCTGGCCAATCTTTCTAAACTGTAGTCCATCCGAACTAGCAGAAAATGACCAAACTTGGTCAATCTGTCAACAATGACCCATACTGCACCATGACTCTTCTGTGTCCTCGGAAGTCCCATCACAAAATCCATTATTATTCTCTCCCATTTCCACTCTGGTATTGGTAGTGGATGTAACAACCCAGCGGGTACTTGATGCTCTACCTTCACTTGCTGACAAGTTAGGCATTTAGAAACAAACTCTACCACATTTCTCTTCATACCCATCCACCAGTAATGCTCCTTTAGCCCCCTATACATCTTTGTGCCACCAGGGTGCATGGCAAAAGGAGACTCATGTGCTTCCTTCAATGTGATCTGCCTTAAATCAACATCATTAGGAACACATATTCTACCCTAGTGTAGCAGTAGACCATCATCTCTGATTGAGAATTCTGGTTTCTTACCCTGGCGGACTTCTTCCAATAGCTTCTGATACTTCTGATCATTCTGAGCAGCCATTTTGATCTGATCAATCAACATTAGTTGTACATGACATGCAATTGTTGTTTGCCCATCATCATTAATTCTAAGCTGGCATGTAATGATCTCAACTCATGTACCATGGACAAAGGAGTAACCCGTAGACTTGCCATAGTCTTGCGACTTAAGGCATCAGCCACAACATTAGCTTTCCCTAGTTGATAGTCTATCAGACAATCATAGTCTTTTATCAACTCTAACCATCTCCTCTGTCTCAAATTTAACTCTTTCTGAGTGCCCAAATACTTCAAACTCTTATGATCTGTATAGATGTAACACTTTTCCCCATACAAATAGTGTCTCCAAATCTCAAGAGCAAACACAATAGCTGCAAGCTCCAAGTCATGTGTTGGATAATTCCTCTTATGCGGTTTCAGCTGGCGTGATGCATAGGCAATGACATTTTGATCTTGCATCAATACACAGCATAACCCATTATGAGAAACATCACTGTAAACTGTGTATTCTTTACCCAGGGTTGGTAAAGTCAGGACTGGAGCTTCAGTCAAACATTTCTTCAATTCATCAAAACACTGTTGGCATTTATCCGTCCACTGAAATTTCACATCTTTTCTAAGCAACTTAGTCAACGGAGATGCCAACATGGAGAATCCCTTCACAAATCTACTGAGTATCGGCTAAACCCGAGCGTGAATCTCTGTGACATTTCTGGGTGGCCTCCAATTAAGGACAGCTTCAATCTTACTTGGATCTACCTTGATGCCCTCTTCTGATACTACGTGCCCCAAGAAAGATATTTCCTTCAGTCAAAATTCACACTTCGATATTTTGGCATATAGCTGTTTCTCCCTTAGAGTCTGCAGTATAATCCGCAGATGTCTATCATGCTCTTCTGCACTCCTCGAATAGACCAATATATCATCTATGAATACCACAACAAACTGGTCAAGGTATGGTCTAAAGATAGTGTTCATCAGATCCATAAAAGCAGCTGGAGCATTAGTTAACCTGAATGGCATAACCAAGAACTCATAATGGCCATAGTGGGTTCTAAAGGCAGTTTTAGCAATACTCCGCTCTTGTACTTTCAGCTGATAATAACCTGATCTCAGGTCAATTTTGGAGAATACAGCTACTCGCCTCAACTGATCAAATAAGTCATTAATGTGGGGCAATGGATATCTATTCTTTATTGTCACCTTATTCAACTGCCGATAGTCAATGCACAACCAGAGAGTGCCATCCTTCTTCTTTACAAACGACACTGGCGCTCCCCAAGGTGACACACTAGGGCGGATAAAGCCCTTATCAAGCAGCTCTTACAACTGCGCTTTCAACTCTTTCAATTCTGCAGGTGCCATTCTATACGGTGTTATGGAGATTGGGTCCACACCAGGCATAACATCAATCTCAAACTGCACCTCTCTTTCTGGAGGTAATTCTGGTAGTTCATCAGGAAATACATCCGAAAAAGTCACATACAGTAGGGATGTGCCTCAGTGCTGGACTCCCCACTTGGATGTCTATCACATGTGCCAAGTATGCTTCACACCCCTTTCTGATCATCATTCTGGCTAGTGCAGCCGAAATGATGTTTGATGGCAGTAAATGCCTCTCCCCATGTATTACCACATCACCGTACAAAGGGAGACCAAAAGTGACTATCTTCAGTCTACAGTCAATTATGGCATGATGCCTGGCTAACCAATCCATGCCCAAGATAATATCATACTCTCTGAAGGGCATTTCAATCAAATCTGACAGAAAAACATGTCCTTGGATCACCAAAGGACAGTTTCCATAAATTCTGTTGACCCGGACCTCTAGTCCTAACGGACTAGTTACTAGCACTTCAAAACCCATTTGGACACGTGGAATAGCAAGTGAACTTACTATGCTAGCACTAACATATGAATGGGTTAAACCCGGATCAAACAACACAAATACTTCTTGATCAAAGATAGAGAATGTACTAGCTACAACATCAGAAGTCTCAGCCCCTTCTCGCTGTCTCATCGTGTAAACTCTGGCTGATGCACTTCCTTATGCTGACTGACCAACAGTGCCCTGGCTGCCTGAAGCAGTGCCTCTACCTTTGCCTCTTCTTCTGCCAACTGACTGTGAACCTCTGGAAGCAGGACTCTGAATAGATCCTTCGGCAGTCGTAGGAGCTGGACCATATTTAGGAGCACTAGTGCAGTCTTTTGCTAAATGGCCCTTGCCTCCACAATTAAAACAGGCTCCAGTGGCCCAATAGCATTCCCCCCCATGAATCTTGCCACAAGTCTCACAGGGGCAAGTAGAATATGAACCCCTGCTCGACTGTTGACCAGACCTAGGGGGTCTCTATCCAGAGAATCAGCCCCTACCAAATCTTCCACCTCAACCCCTGCTGGGTCCACTAAATTTCTTCTTCTTTCCAGAGGTACCACCAGAACTTGGTTCTACTAACTTTTCCCCCTTATCTTTTTCTGATTTCTCAGCTTTCTCTAATTTTTCTTTTACTGGGGTTGCTTCTGATTCAATTCTCTCCAGCTCAAGTGCTTGAGACATAAGTTCTGAAAAATTGCTGTGTCTGAATCCCACTACTTGCATTCTCAAACTGCGCTTCAAACTCGTCTCAAATCTCTTACATCTTGCCTTCCTGGTAGAAAGGAGACTCCCAGCATAATGACTTAAGCGGGAGAACTCCCTCTCATACTCTACTACTGATCGGTTCCCTTGTTTCAGACTCAAAAATTCTTGCAACTTCTGATCAACATATTTTTTGGGATATATTTCTGTCTGAATTCTCTAATGAAGTCATCCCAGGTCAGTACTGGTGGTTCAGCTAAGCTGTGGGGGATGGTCTTCCACCGATCATACTCATCCCCTTGCAGTAGAGACACAGAATATTCAAACTTCAGTTCATCTTGGCATTGCAACTTCTTAAATACTCTGTCCATTCTTTCAAGCCATTGTTCTACCTCTAAAGGGTCCACTGTACCCCTAAATTCAGTAGCTCCATACTTCAATAACTTATCATACTGCCTGGCTTTAGGTTGTGGTTGTACCATAGTTGTCTGGGGTGGAGCTTGAGTAGGCATAGCCCCAGCCATTTGTTGAAACATCGCAACCATCTGCTGTGCAAACTGTGCAGAAAACTGCGGCATTTGTGGGGCTGGTGCTACTGACCCACCGACATTCTGTAGAGCTGGAGCTTCCCCTTGTGCCTCAGCTTCAACAGATTGCTCGACTGAGAGATCCCCTTCTTCCACTTCATTCTGAAATTAGGGTATCTCCTGAACAAGTAACACATGGAGATTTCCCTTCGTTAGTTCATATTTATGATGTAATGCACTGTATGCAACAAATATGGACATTGAGCAGTTGTACTTAACAAGAAAAGACACAAATTCTCAAGTTAAAACATACTTCAAAAATTTTCTCTGATACCACTAAAACATGTCACACCTTACCCATCTGTAAGGCATAACATGATCCCGTAGAATACCTAATGAACTATCGAACTTCACCTACCGATAACTCATTAAGTACCCTACAAGGGATTTTAAAATAATTTTCTTATTTTTGATAAGTGGTGAGCATTTTCTAATAGGTATTTAAAACATTTAATTAAAATTAAAACTAGTGAATATTTTTGACCTATTTTATTTTTCCGCAAATTTTATAAAAATTTTGCAAGAGTTCCATCTGTATTTTGAGAAAACAGTTCTTCAAATACCTGAAAAAAAGCACTTCCAATAATTTTTCTCAACAACTTCTTCAAATTCACAATCAGCTCAATCAATTTCAACATATTTAACAACTTCCAAAAATTTCAAATCCACCATTTTCAATATCCAACAATCATCAAATACCATTAATGAATTTCATTCAATTCAAAATAAAATACTACCATTCATGTTTCATTAATGACAAAATAATTTATATACATCACTGCACAAATTTACATTGAGAGAAATTCAAACTAAAATTTATTACAAACTTAATATAAGCTTTGTACAAGCTGCTCAAGACCGAATTTACATGTCCATACAATTACATGCAATACATTCATCAAAATGAATATTTACAGTCAAGGTATAAATTATACCCGAATACTTCAAAGCAGGAAGATCCTCAATCCTCAACAGCTCAGTCTGCTGCTCCTCTAGTCTCTAAATCTGCGACAGCAATAACAGCTATCGCAGAGTACTAGGGCTCAATGGTGTACAAGATACTAAAATAATCTTTATGCAGAATTTAAATCACATTTATTCAAAAATTGGACTGAACATACAAAATACGAATTATGAGATTTTAATGCAAACAAGTTCATTTTGAAGTATCAAAACACATTTCATAAAAACTGTCGACACCATATTTTGGCCGATCCCCGGAATCAATAAACCTTGAAACCGATCCCCAGCACTAAATTTTCCTTTGCCAGCCAACTATATTTCCAACCTCTCTTTGCCATATTACCGATCTCTCTTCACAGAGAATTGAGTCAACGCTAAGCCTTACCGGACTCTCAATCATTCACCGATCTCTCAAGCCAATTGTCAAATATCGACGATTAACTACATTCCCGATCACTCTTGTCAGACGAAATTGAACTAACACTAGAACCTTGCCGCCAATATTTATGATCGACCCCTCTTTTAAAAAGTTTAGGAATAATCAAGCTAAGGTTCTAATCCGGTTTAATGAAGATCCCGATCTTAGATGTTCAAGCCAAATTTTCAATTAAGTTCTGTTTAACGTTGGTTCTTTACCAATCTCATGCATATTGTGTTTTCCGATCTCTCACACTTAGGATAATAATCGCTTCCAGTTATTTCAATATACTCAGACAAACAAGGGTTTAGAAATTTTCCGATCACAACCATTCATCGAACAAAAGGGCATTCTATTTCATTTCATTGCAAAATTTGTACAAGTTATTCGGCTGGGGGATCACCCCCAGCCTGATCTACATTTTGCTCATCCTCTCCCTCCTCTTCACTATCCTCACCCTCGCCCCCGGGAGCCAGGTCGGCCATCCAAGAGAAGTCCTCTTCTGGGTAACGCTTCTGGAGTTCGGCCAAGAGGTCCTTGTGAGCATTCACATAGGCACCAGCTATCCCTGTCACCATTTCTTCGTCTTTCGCCTTAAGCTCCTCGATAAGTTGGGCGACCTGAGAAGCTTCGTTGGCCCGGAGCGCCTGGACTTCCCCAAGAGCACGATCCCTTTCAGCCAGAACATGATTCTGTTCAGCCACTTTGTCTTCATAGAACTTCGCCCGCCCCTCAACTTGAGATATGTAATCCTGAGCGGATGCGAGTTGGGATCGGAGGGAAGCAATTTCCTGATTCTTCTTCTCGACCTCCTTGCCCAGGCGATGAGCCTTTTCCCGAACTATGGTGCGGTTCACGGGCACTCCACGTTCGAGCTCATGGAGCGAGTCAAGATATCGTCAAGGCTGTCCGGGGATAGCTGTCCGATCCTCCGGCGGATGGAAGACCCCAAGACTTTGGCAAACCGGGGTTCTCCCGAACAGTCGGTTATTCTTGAGGACTCGATCAACGTTTGAGCGCCACGAGAAGAGGATCTCACGAGAAGATTGAGAAGGACCCCTTTACGTGCTTGGAGCAGCGGAGGGGTGGGCGCTCTTCCCGCGAGGAGGAGATCGGACGGCTTGATGATCGGCGGCCAGAAGGTCGGACAGGCCTCCTTGCGTCTCCCGGTTCATGGCGGGAGTTCAAAGCATTTTGAACGCTTCATCTCCTTTACTTTCAGGAGATCTCTCTTTCTTTCGCTTCCTAGAACCCTCATCACCCGCCATACTGCACAAAGAAGAGGTCGGTGAGATCGCTAAGGTCCCGAGATCGAGATGTAGAAAATACCGATCAGGAGTCGAGAGAGCGGAAGATCGCGATCTTGGCGGTGGCGGTGTATGGTCCAATGGTGCGGCTCGGCGGTCACCACATCTAAACAGAATACTTTTGAGTGGCGGCTTGATTCTTGAGATCCATCACTATTAAGCTTTCCTCTGGTTCGAGTTAATGCGCTTGAGGCGAGGGCCCTGGTGCCACCAGCTACGGGGAAGTCCTCAAAGCGGTCGGATTTTGCTCCTCGAGAATGAAGAAGCGGTTCTTCCAATTTTTAAGGGAGGAGGCGGTCGGTGAAGAGCTCGCAATGAGGCTTCGCCTGAAAGAACCAGTGCTCGTCGTCCTTTCGGTGAGTTAGCCTGTGCAGTTCGGCGAACACCTTAGCCGTAGGTCTGATTCCCTTAGCTCGGCATAGACCTCGGAAGGCTACTAAGATCCGCCACGAGTTAGGGTGAACTTGAGCAATGCACACCCGGTGAAGTTTTAGGACCTCCTTGAAGAAGTCATCCAGAGGGAACCGAAGACCGGCCTTTAACTGTTCCTCGTATACCATAACCAGGTCATTCTCTTCAAAGAAGTGATAAGCTCGGTGATCGCCGTGACACCGGATAAGTTAAATGCGAATCGGGGCGAATATTGTACTCTGGTGAGCATCGCAGATCAGACTCTTGCAAGATCGATGGCAGCTCGTCCATAGGGAGATTCTCCCTCCCCGAAGAAGGTACGTGCCTTGATTGTCCGATCCGCCCCCGAGCTGGAATAGAGGCCCTAGGAGGTTTTATTTGCGCGCTTGGCCTGACCACCTCTTCTTCGTCAAACGACCACGAGAACTGCTCTTTGACCTTCGGCATCGCTCATTTTCAAAAGAAATAAAGAACTTAAACTAAAAAGAAGATCAAAGCCCTTACCGGAGTCTGATCGGCGTCGGAAGAACTTGAGAAAATGAGAGAACTTCGAAGTTGTGAGCGGAGGCGAAAATGGAATGAGAGAACAACTGGCTAACCCCCCCACCCCTATTTATACTAGTCCGAGCATTTAATGCTCACGAGGTTCCAGGCAGTGCATCGGTTAACGAGATTCGCCAGCTGTTCTGACACGTCTCTCGAACATTCCAAGGAGATCGGTTAAATGGAGATCGGCATAATAAGTTGAATATTTTGAATGAAGGATTAGTTAAGAGTCGTTTTGTTAGGAACCAGATCGGACAAATATATCAGAGATCGGAAAATAATCAATAAGATAATAATTGGAGAAACAAGATTTTTATTTCCAAAAGATCGGATTACATCATTTGGGCGATCTCTAGGGATCGGATTACAATGAAGGTCTAACTACATCATTTGGGCGATCTCTAGAGATCTGATTACATTGAAGGATTACATCATTTGGGCGATCTCTAGAGACCGGTGGAACATCCTATCTAAAGAGTCCCAGGTTTATAATCGATCCCAAAGGGTGTCGCCGACGGAGCTTAATCATTGTCGGAACACCCAATGTGGAAGAAACCATTGTCGGAACACTCAATGTGGTGAGAAACCGAATGAACTTGAGGAAGCAACCGCCAAGGGTCAGCGAAGCATCAGCAATTTGCTCGGCCAAAATCAGTTTGTCGATCATGCCAGTTGAACAACTCGGGATCGGCACGGTCGAGGTCCGCAATCCAGATCGGTCAATTAACCCAGTCCTCTCACCATCATCAGACAATGTTATGCGATCACCGGGGTCGTAAATTTTCAGTCGAGGAATAAGGAAGTCCATCGGAGATGGATAAAATACCACAATCATGGCGGAACAATCACGAGCATTAGAATGGAAAGAAAGAAGGAAGAGAGGAAAATCAGATGAAGGAAATGTCTCTGTCGTCAGGGGTATATATAGGGGAAAACGGGCATTTATTGCTAAGCAGAAAATGAAGGGAACGCTTCGGGAATCGAGGGGAAATTAATGCTTTGACCAGACCGACACGAAAGGGAAAGATCGAATAATAGATCGGAAGATGGGAGACCAGCATGAAAGATCGGAAAAGAGCATGTAAAAGAGATCGAAGAGGGAAGATCGGAAGGCAAAAGAATAAGACAAATCCCAATAACCGCCGCCGAATCGAGCCGAGGTAGTTAAAGCGCGAGGCACGAGATCTCCACCGCACGCCTAAGAATCGCCCGCACGTCGACAGTGCCGTGGTATGTCATGACATCAGTACATCCCAATCCCCACCATTGATCTCACTGGTAAGGACAAACCCGGAACCCTTGGATCAAGAGAGAAGACGACAATACCAGCGTCTTTCGCTCTTAGCCCTCAGATCGTTCCGGACGAGAAGATTTGGGACCGTCAGATTGAAAGAAGAAAAGGACAAATATTCTGAAGAGTGATCTCAGCCATTCATTTTGATTCTCTTTAATTCCTGAACATCCGATCATGTCCTTCGAAATCTTGACCCTCCATCTCCCTCAAAATAAATCCTGACCCTTCATGGGGAGCACCCGATTCCTATAAATACCTGCATGAAAAACTGTTTAAGGGACGGGCAAAAAAGAGAGGTAGTTATTATAGCGGAAGAACTCTGAAACTTGATTCAGTTTGTTACTCTGCTACTTTGAAGTTTTGATTAGAAAGACTTTTGAAACTAGTTTTCTGAAGTGTTTTCTTGAAAAGGATTCTGAATACTGGAACTCTACATTTTCAGTTTGTTCATTATCTGGTCACACTCTCACTTTCAGCCCTTTATCATCTCTGTCTTCATTCCCGTTATCCAAGCTCAATTTCATTTCACTCGGTTTTTATCTTAATCTGATTGCATTTTAGCTAAGCACCCTTCATTTCACAACGAACATCAGCCCTCAAGCTAATCAGTCCGCTGTCTTATTACTATTTGTCACCCCGTAGTTATTTCAATAGATTTGGCTCCTTACAGGTAAGAGCTCATATTGCTGTTTTATCAAGTATTTACGTTTACTTTCCGCATTTTCTTTGTTCTTTTTATGTATGTGATTTTCTCCAAGTTTATTTAGTGCCAAAGAACCTTAAAGAATGTTACTCTCGAGTTTATTTCTTTAGTGATCAGTCTATCATTTTATTAACCTTCGTCGTTTCTGAATGCAAATTTTCTAGTTCCTAGTAGCGTGTAAGTGGTTGGGTAAAAACGTAGGTAACTGCAACTTAAGGGTCTTTTTTTTAAGAGAAAGAGCCTGAATAACACGTCAGGAAAATAGCCACAATATTAGGCTGACGTAAACGGCAATTCGGCAAGATGCCATAAAGTGGGATAAAACCAAAGTAAACGAAACAGAATAGATCGGACATTAATAGATACTGGTAAAGTGACCTTAGGGGAGGTCAGCAAAATTTAGTCCAGCTTTTCTTATTTAGTCACAAAATATCAATTAGAAGCCTTACCCCCCCAACACCTTAGAACGTCAGAATCTTTAGCTTTAGGACCTTATGACATGTAGCTGAAATTAAAATTTGGGAGATCGGAAAGATCCCATTAAGGTTCCTGTTAATTTAAAAAGAGATCGGAAAAGGGTTCTTATCCGATTCTCAACTCAAAACTTTAATTAAATAGAGATCGGAGGAGAGTTCTTATCCGGTCTCAAATCAAAATTTTAAATAAATACTTAATAGAGATCGGAGGAGAGTTCTTATCCGGTCTCAAATCAAAATTTTAAATAAATACTTAATAGAGATCGGAGGAGAGTTCTTATCCGGTCTCAACTCAAAATTTTAATAAGCATTAAATAAAGATCGGAGGAGAGTTCTTATCCGGTCTCAACTCAAAATTTTTAATGATTTAATAGAGATCAGAGGAGAGTTCTTATCCTATCTCAACTCAAAATTTTAATAAATATTAAAGAGTTCGGAGAAGAATTCTTATACAAGTCTTAAATTAAATTTTTATAAAATAGTTCTTTTAGATAAGATTAACATGCAACAGTAACTCACTAAGGTTGTCTCATTTACTTATGTATCTGGGTGATCCAAATTTAGTGAAAAATCAAATGCTCCTTTAGTCAAAAGGATCAACATGTCCATTCAAGCCCTCCTAACTAATGCAAAATTAAATCTACTTACCCTTATTAAGGGACGAGGTGGGGCGCCTAACACCTTCCCCACCAGTTTACGGACCCCGAACCTAGAATCTCTGCCTTGAAGTGGTTTCATTTCAATTTATTTTCACAAATGGTTTTCTTTAGTTTCCCTTAAAACTAAGGTGGCGACTCCTCACTCTTTCCCACTTCAATGAGGTTTCGTTCAGGCGACCGCAAAATCCCTTGCGACAAAACCCACAGTTATATCATGCCATTCGAAATAAATATAATCTCAATAGCCAGAGGCTAAGGAGAAATCACATCACAAGGCTAGCTAGCTCAAATATATTGATATCCATTCAATTTCCTCTTCTACTGGCACACCTCAACACTTCATCCAGAGAAGAAATCAAAATTCGAAACTGATTACCCCCACTGGTCATGCTAGTGAGGTGTTCAAATATATGGTCATGACACTATGGTTTCAAAACTTATCTTAACAATTTGTTAAACATTGCCATTTCAAATATACATAACTAACCTTCAATAATTTAAATCAAAGCATCATAAATAATGTCATAATTCACTATTTCAAATCATTCAAAGCAATATGCAGAGATAATTTACAAAATTTATACGTTGTGCACAAACCTCAAGCGAGTCACTTCTTGGCCTTGACTCGATTCCTCGGGTTCTTTCCCGGTGTTCTTTTCAATTGAAACACACAATTTTATAGTGTTTCAGTACCATAACTTAACATAAATCCAAAAATAAATTTAACTTCACTTTTACCTAGCCCTAACGTGCTAAACTTGACGTTCTTTAATTTTTGTGTTTCGGGATTACTATTCACTACACTATTCAAGTCAATTTGTTGACTTTCTAAGGCTTAATAGGTATGGGAATTCTAACTTCACCCACATACCACATTTTGGTCACTAAATTTATTGGTTTTGGTTGTTTATTCAAATTCTAAGTCTTTTAGGCAAATTTGATAATTTTCAGTTTTGGTGTCTAAGGTTGCACTGTTCCATTGGTCATTTTACTGTTGGAATTTGACAAAACTTTCTTCATAGAAAATGTTCCCTATTGTCTTAAGTTTATTCTTCTTTTTGAATCACTCCAATTGGAGTTTCGTAGCTCAAGTTATAGCGATTTGAACCATGGCTGCCGGATTGGACTTAACCCAGATTTTCTAAGCAATTTTGGTTCTGGCAGTTTTAGGTCACCAAATTGGGGTGGCCAAATGACTTGGTTAATGGCATAATTTGGGTTTGTTTTCTTCAAGAAAGTTTTAGATCTATATCTCAACTGTCCACTGGTAAAATTTCAGCTCATTTAGACCTCCCTAGCTCAAGTTATGGCCAAATGAACAAACACTATTCATTTGGTCAGTTTGTACAGGGCAGACTGAGATTTTCCGGATTTGGTCAATTTATTCACTAGGTTTTGGTCACTTTTTGGGCATGCTTCCTAAATAAAAATTGTGTCATTTAGTGTCTATTTTCATTCCCAATTGGTCCCATACCAATTGGACTTGTAAATTTTCATTTTTGGTCCCTCAAAGGGAACTTGGTCATGCTGCCAGCAGCATGACCACACTCAATCCGAATTTGATATCAACTCCAACACTTTCAACACACTTCATTTGGTCACCATTGACCATCTCCCACTTCAAACTAGGTCAATTATATTATTTACCCATTTCTCACTTTTTTGTCTCTAAAACCTAAGTGTCCAAACCCTAGTTTACTAATTCTTTGCATTTTATTGATTCAAAGCTTGTGTACATGTTTCTTCATCTCAAACAAGATCACATACACTTTTAAATCTATCAAACTCATGCATACACACATCAAAACCCTAGTTGATCGAAATTTAGGTTTAGTCCTCCAACAATTAATTTCATTTCATTTCTTTAGTTTCTAAGTTCATTTAAATAACTAAACATGCATTTGATTAGATAATTGGAAGTTAGAATACTAACCTTTGCTTTGAATTCCCAAAACTCCAATTTTCTATTTTTCTTCCTCCTTCTTTCTTCTATACTTCTTGTCTAGGGTTCTTAAGAAGCTTTCTAGGGTTTAGGGTTAATTTTAGTGGAAGAACATCAAGTTATTCAAGGTTGAATAACTCTTTAATGGTGGACACTCATGAAGGAGGGAGAGAGAGGGTTTCAGGCGGCTTGGAGGGGAAGAAGACCGAATGAATTTTTTTTTTCTTTTCTTTTATTTTATGTATTTTGTCTTATGGAAGACCAAAAAATCAATTTAGTCAAATTTATTAATTATAGGATTTATGGCATCATGCATGATGTCATGCATGATGTCACCTCTCTTCACTTTTTTATTTTCTCTTTTTTCTTTTCTATTAGTTCTTTAATTTAATTCTCGATTCTGAAATTTTCTTTTCTCCGATTTTATTTGACAGTTAGGTCAGGAGTCAGCTCTCGGGGTCAATTGACCAAATTGCCCCTCGACGGTTCAACCCGGTTTACAAATAATTCAATATTTCTTCCGGCTCCCTGACCTAATTATTTGACTGGCTTAACAGTTCTTTTTCGTGATTTTCTCTTTTTCACTGTGTTTGTAATGGTCTTAAGGACCGCAGCGTCACATTTTACGGTTCGAATTTTGAGTTTAAAATCACTTCACAATCCTTCCCGAGAAGGTCACCCATCGCTGTGACTCTTGGCTCGTTTAACTTCTTATGTTCTGTTTTTCTTATTTATACTTAACTAATTGACAATTACTAATTATTTGTGCTTATGACTTCTTTAGTTGTCTTAAGTGTGGTTCTAATCTCCTTAACTATCCGGACCGACACGGGTCACCGGAACAGTGAAATATGCCAGGCTATACAACTAGGGGTGTTACATTGTAAAAGATACCTATGGACTTTGTTGCAAAGTTTGGGGGAAAACTGAAATTTTTAACTTAGCATACAATTGAGTTTAATTAAGATCATCAAGTGTGATTAATTAAGTTAATTAATCACTAATTAAACAAGTGGAAGTGAGGACAAATGGCAAAGTGACACATGGCGAGAGGGGATAAATATCTTAGAGCACTTAAATTGACACAAAATTGTGTCTTCTTCTTCCTTCATCCAGCCGAATCTTCTCCATTTTCTTTCATCCAAGCTCTCATACAAACCCTATTTCATGAATCTAAGATGATGTTTTATGATGGACTTGAAGGAATTGATGAACAAGCCATGAAATCAAAGTAAAAGTGAAGGAAAAATTCAAGAATTGGTGAGCTGAATTCAAGTGGGAAGGATCTAAAATTTCAAGAGGGAAAATAGCTAGGGTTGAACTCCAAATTCAAGGTAAGGATACTACTCTCTTCTTAAATCTTGTACATATTGAACTTGAGTTGAGGATTGATGGAGATCTTGGTGGAAATGATGAAGGAATGTGAAGTTAGAGTGAGCTAAATGCAAACCAAGGGTGAGGCAGAAATGTTGGTGTAAATAATCAAGACCTATACACTAAATTGGGCTTGGGATCTTTAATGAAAAATAGTTACAATTGGGAGTAAATTGCTGAAACTAAGTTAAGGTAAGTGTTTGTCTAACCTTGTAGGCAAAATTTTATGAATCATAAGTTGTAAACTGCCAGAATTAGTATATCCAATGAGCAGTGTGTACTAATTTAGCTATAAGTTGAGTTATAGAGCTCCAATTGAGACGCAATTTAAATCAAAATTTTCTTAAGACATAGACCTATAATTTTTATGTTTTGAGCTAGACTTAATTTTAAGAGTAAAGTGATTGAAATTTTAGAGTAAGTTAGTATTGCAAACCTAGAACTTCAGGAATTCCAGCAATCCAGTCCTGTGACCTTTGTGTAGTAAACAGGGCATATCTCCCTCCGTACATCTCTAATTGAGGTGCTACAAGATGCATTGGAAACTTAAGACATAGGCCTAAAATCTTACTCAAGAGACCCTGTACAAATTCTGAGTCTAAAGTACTTGAATATTGAGTGCAAATTTGAATTGGAAATCTGGAAACTTGTAACTTTCAAGAAAATGTATTTGGGAACAGTAGTTAGTAATTTAGCTATAACTCATGAAGTAGGTCTCCAAATTAGGTGATTCTTGAACTATTAAAAACTTAAAACATGTAGGAACATATCTTATGTGACTACTTTAATTAAATCTGTTTTAAAATGGTCAAATTAGCCTATAAACAGGAACCATGAATCCTATTTGTAGCCAGAACTAGTTATGTAAAAACTGGATAATATGTAAAAACATGAGCATAACTTGAGATCTACACCTTGGAAAGAGGTGATTCTTGATTTAAATGAAAGGTAAGGCCCTAAGCTACAAATTGTATGAAGACCATAAAAGCTAATTCTGTCTTAAGGGTGCGCAAAGAATTGATAGAAGACAGGGTACCAAATAGGTATTCCTCCTGAAGTGGTAACTTACCTTTTTGAACAATTTGTAAATAAAGGGTTATAAATGAATTCCTACATGTCTAAATGCTGATCAAATTGATATCTAATGAAAGTTTATACATAAACTGACATGTTTTATGAAAGGAATTGGTCTTGAAAATGTCTTTCTCTAGGTCTAATTATAATTGATCCTAATTGCTATTTGATAGAGTGTCACTACTTTGCTTAAATGAAATGACATATTTCATGGTTAGGTCCTTATTCTAAATATATAAATAATTATGTGATGATGACTAATGATGTTAAAATGATGAATGACAATCCTTTGTGGATGTAAGAATGAATGAATTATCTAATACCATGTTATAAGACTATAAAGGCCCAAAATTCCACCCAGCTTAAAAGTTGAAATCGGATAGTTTGGCATGCCAAATAGGGAAGCAAGATAGCATATCTGCAAATCAAATTAAATTTATATCTATGATAATTTATACAGATGTCGTCGCAATGTATGTTCTGGTTCTAAACGGGGCACGTAAGACAATACCTGAAAGAAGGTGTTGCGGTGGTAAAAAAGACACGTAAGATGACATTCGAAAGAAGATGTTGCAGTGGTAAAAGAAAATATAAGACAACATCTAAAAGAAAGTGTCGCATTAATACCCTAATATTCGGGATAAGCAAAAAAAATTTATACTAGGTAAGAATTGGGCTACTAAATAGAAATAATAAAAAGACAAGCATTCATATCAAATAAGTTGATCATTTATTTGTAAATTTAGATCTTACTTTCTGTCAATAGATAACTAGTCACTATATGCATCTTTCATGAGCAAGATTCATGAAATTCAATTAAAAAGTTATAATGGGATGCTTTATTCATTTTTGTAAAATTGTTGCGAATTGTTACATGCTTGGAATTATCTTAATTGCTTGATTAACTGTTTTTGGTGTGTATAGTTATAGACAACTATTAATTAGCCGTCTAAAGCTAGACATGCACCACTAAGCTATATGCTTAGCACGATGGGTTTCTACCTCGGGCAATTTATACTAGATAAGAATTGGGCTACTAAATAGAAATAATAAAAAGACAAGCATTCATGTCAAATAAGTTGATCATTTATTTGTAAATTTAGATCTTACTTTTTGTCAATAGATAACTAGTCACTATATGCATCTTTCATGAGCGAGATTCATGAAATTCAGTTAAAAAGTTATAATGGGATGCTTTATTCATTTTTGTAAAATTGCTGCGAATTGTTACATGCTTGTAATTATCTTAATTGCTTGATTAATTGTTTTTGGTGTGTATAGTTATAGACGACTATTAATTAGCCGTCTAAAGCTAGACATGCACCACCAAGCTATATGCTTAGCACGATGGGTTTCTACCTCGGGCAGGTACTGAAGCCGAAGGTCCGCATAGAGTAGATCATTAAAGTTAGCATCAGAGGCACGATATTTTTTTTTTCTTTGTTAAGGTTGTAAATAACTTTTGAATAATTTGTATAAGTAATTTTTGATGGTAAGGTTGTATCTAAGTTATTGACTTGGTTGTAAATATTGTATTTTGCTTAAATCTCTTGTGAGAAAATTTTTACTTAGCAAAGGTGGATTGTTCATGTGCACTTTATATATAGTCTTTATTACAGGTTGTAACACCCTCCCGGTAGCAACTCCGTACATTCTACTGTTCCGGTGACCAGTGTCGGTCCAAACAGCTAGAACGTCCGGAAAAATATTCAAATCAAAGTGAGGGACCATAATTAACTCAAATATTAATGAGAAAAATTTAGTAAAAATTTTAGAAATAAAATACAGTTAAGTCAAAAGAGCCGGTACCCAAGCGATGGGTAACCAGAGGTAAGTTGCGGTTCTCGCAACGAGGAGCCCTAGACCCCGGAAAAAATTCATAAAATAATTTTTGGGACTCCAGAGAAGGGTCATTGAGGTTCCCATGGCATTAGAATGCCAAGAAAATATTTAGAAAAATTTTTCAATCGGTACAGACAATTTTGACCCGTTAAGCCAAACGGAGGGCATTTTGGTCATTTCGCCTTCAGAGGTGATTTTTGGCCGACTTGTCCAGTTGAGTAAATAATTAATATGACATAAAATATGAACAAATATTACTAAAAATTAATGTGAAAATGAGTAGAGAAAAGAAGAAAAGAAAATGAAAGAAAAACCTAAATATGACATCACATGATGTCATTTGGAGGGCTTCCACCAATCACAACCTAATAAGCCAAATTAAAAAGAGAAAAATGACAAATGAAGACACAAAATTTCTGGTTCTTCTTCTTCTTTTGGACGTGAACCACTTCTTGAGCCTTCCTCCATGGATGCTTTTTGAAGCTCTAATTTCCCATTAAAATCTTCCATATTTTCCCAACCTCCAAACACAAAAACTTGATTTTTGACCTAGCTTGAGAGATTGGAAGCAAAAGGGAGTGACTAGCTGGATTTTCAACCAAGGTTAGTGCTTTAACTTATGTTTATTTCTGTGTTTTATAGAAGAAATTAGTAAATCCTACAACTAGATGCCATAGAAACTTGTAGATGAGTGAAAATCTGGAATCTGTACAGTGTATGCGTGAACAGTAAATTTTAAAAATTCATAACTGGAGTTAGGAATCTCAGATCAGGGTGATTTTTATGTCAAAAGAAACCTTAAGGAATGTTCTAAAACTTTGTAGTTTTATGTCAGACTTGATTCTAATGTTAGGTTATGGTTTGAGGACAAAACATTTTATTGCTCAGATGTGGACTCTGTTCTGCTGATTTCCTGCAACATGACAGCCACCTTCAATAAATCATAACTGGAGCTATAAAACTCGAAATGATGTGATTCTTGAGTCCTTGAAACGCTTATCGAATGCTCTAAAACCTTGTAGTTATGGCCAAGAGCTAATTGTGGTAGCTGCTGGGTGATATTTTTACATTTCCTTACTACTATCCTGCATGTACTGGATTCTGGACAGGTTGCACCTTTTTAATTAGTTCTGCAATTTCCGATCTGATTTTGATGTGATTCCAATTGGAGATTGAGTTAGACATATGAAGGTTGAGTTCTGGAAAATATGGTCTTAAAATCTTGTTTCTATAAATTATAGTGATTATTTTTGCACCCTGTTTCTGCATGCTGATTGTGCACTGAGTGCACTATTCGTTCTAGTAACATGTATATTGCATGAGCTGGAAATTTTAGAGAGAAACTTGGACCTTGCTTAGGTAATGGTGAAAGAACATTTTAAGGGTCAATTAGTGACCATTTGAGGTAAGTTCACCATAATTTGAAGAGATTTAGAGTGATGCAAACTTAATTGGTAGGCTGCCTAGGGTAACCAGTAGGGAGGCTGTGATTCCAGCCCACTTGGACTGCCATATCTTTGGCTGTGTAGGTCCAATTGGTGTTTGGCCAATTGGACATGAAACTAGGCTTATAATGGCACATTTTTCCTAAAGAAACCATGCCCAAAAGACCAAAGCAAGAGGACCAAAACTTGGCCCCAATCCGGATACCCTGCAAACAGCCCCTGCAGAATGACCAAATGAACAGTAACTATTCATTTGGCCATAACTCACTGTAGAAATGGTCAATTGATCTGAAATTCTTACAACAATAAGCTAAGACATAGACAAACAACTTTCATGAAGAAACCTACCCCAAATTATGACCAGAACCTAATCAAATCATTGAGCAAAGTGAAGTTTACTGTACTGAGATTTCTAGAATTTTCATTTGAGCAGTAATGTTTGGATGGCTATAACTCTCTCTAGAAAACTCGGATTTAGGTGATTCTTGAACCGATGGAAACCTAAGGCATGGTAGAACATTTCATATGAAGAAAGGTAGACCAAATTATGAACTTAACTTGGTCAAATTACTGACCAAAGTTGGACCAAAATCTGCCAAAATCCAAAATTTCAGCAGGAACAGTACACGTGAACAGTAAACTTATTTTGGCCATAACTTAAGCTACAAAACTCCAAATGGAGTGATTCAAAAAACTAAATTCAACTAGACAGAATAAGGAACAACTTTCATGTTTACCATTTCCTCAAATTCCCACTGTAAAAATAACAAATGTAACAGTAAAGATGAAGCACCAAATCTGAAAATTTTGTTCAATTAGCATTAAGCTTAGAAATGGTATTGGCAACCAATACCAACAAGTTTTAAATACAAAATGTGGTATGTTTGGGGTGTTAAAACCAATACACCTATTTCCTATCCAAAAGTCAACATTTTTGTTGACCAATGAGGTGAATAGTGACACCAAAACCAAAAATTGGCAATTTTGCCAAAATGACCTAAGCTTTGAGAAAGTGACCAAAACTAATAAGTTTTGAATACAAAATGTGGTATGTTGGGAGTATTAAAACCAATGTACCTATTGTTTATGCAAAAGTCAACATTTTAGTTGACTAATGAAATGAATAGTGACATGAAAACTTGAAATTCAAAAATTGTGAAACTTAAAAATGCAAAATGCCCTAGTAGGCCTAATGTGATTGGTTTGGATAGTTTGGCATGCCAATAGGGTATTGTTTTAGCAGTACTGCGAAAGGCTTTATGCCTGTATTCATGGCTTTATGCCCGTATTCATGGCTTTTATGCCAGTATTCATGGCTTTCATGCCCGATCATGTGATATCATGGCTTTTTAGCCATACTGACTGCATACGTGGTTGACGTTCTGCGTCCCATGGTATGACGGCCCGAGGCACCGCGGTGTTGTCACACCCTACCCCTTTGTAAGGCATAACATGATCCCGTAGTATACCTAATGAATTACCAACTCCGTCTACTGATAATCCATTAAATACACTACAAGGGATTTTAAAAACTTTTCTTACTTCTTTTACAGTGGTGAGCACTATTTACAGGTGTGAAAGACTTTGGTGAACTGAAGTGAAACAACTAACTCATTTGATTTATTTGGAATATCTGTAAAAATTTTGGCAAGGTGCCATTTGTATTTTGGACAAAACAGTTCTTCAGAGAACCTGTAAAAAGCACTTCAATATATTTTCAAATCTCAACTCCAACATTTTTATCAACACAACACATTTCTCAAGTCAAATCCACAGTGATTTTCAAAGACTAAGATACAAAAATATAACACGATTTTTTTACAAGCCAAAACCACTCGTAATTATTTTACAAGTCAAATGTACAATTTGGATTTACAACTGCTCAAAACCAACAACAAAATATACATACAGCGAATATACATTACAGTACAAAATGCAAAATATTGGTATACTCGTTATACCAGGTAATCCCTCGCTGGATGTACTAGCAGCCTAGTCTGCTGCCCTGTCTATCTCTCTACCTGCGACAGCAATAAAAAGCTATCGCTGAGACAATGTCTCAGTGGTGCACAACATTAACCAAATACAATTTAAAATCACAATTCATAAATCATATCATTAGTGGATACTTAAAACCATAGTTAAATTCAAGACAATGAATGTCATAAGGAATTTAAACTCCAATTCACAAATTATCAAAATTCATAATAACACAATTTAGTCAAATAGCTTAAGAATACCGTATTGCCAATTCATACACAATTTGATCAAATTACTGAATAACACAGTTTTTCCAATCAATGACACAATTTGATCAAATAACTGAATAATACCATTTTGCAAATCAATAACACAATTCGATCAAATAACTGAAGAATACAGTGTTGTCAATCAATAACACAATTTAGGTCATGACACAAATTTTTCCATATATGCCGTGTTGTACACCACGACAAGACATACTCACCCCAATAATCGAAATCAATGAGGGAGGAAGCTAGCTATCTAATGAGTACTCATCCATACTCACCTCAGACTGGGAAGTCAAAGAGGGAGGAACATAATCATACTCACCCCAGACTGGTAAGTCAAAGAGGGAGGAATAACCACACTCACCCCATTAATGGAGGAGGAACATAGTATCAGTGTCATGCCAATTGTGAGTCAAAACAATTCCAAACATTTTATTCAAATGATCCGTAAGAATCCAATAAATTTCCAAAGTTATAATTTCATTCACAAAATGGCAACACAATTCGTAATTCACTTCAATTTCCACAAAACCATTTCTGATTGCTTTTCAATCAATAAGTATCCATCAATATCATTCAAACAATTTTTCACAGTTTCAAACCATTCACAATGTTTTTCAATCAATAAGTGTCCATCAAACACATTTCCACAATTTAAAACAATAATATACAAATAGTCAATATTTATTTCAATTGAAAATAATTCAAAAGAAACTTGATTCTTGTGCACAAACCTCGATGACTGTCCCCACAGTCCGGACTCGGTGTTTCCTTCCCTTTTCTGAGTCCTTGTTAATCGAAACACAATTTGAAGTGTTTCAGTGCTAAATTAAACTGTCTCTATTGATGGTGTTTGGTAAATAATGCACTGAACTCAATTATTCACTTAATCACCTAATATACCGACCCTCGTTGCGTTTTAGGTAAATTAGGTTTTAGTGTTGTTAATATGTCACATTCGATAGGGTTTTAGGTTTGGTACGTTTTGCCAAACTCGTTTCCTTGTTTAGTGCATTTTAATGCAACTTGCTGGATTTCGGGATACTGGTTTGACCTAGCCGGACGGCCTAATTCCCTCGGTTTTCGGGTTTCGGTCAAAACTACAAACTTGTAGATCTAGGTCTTATTGCACGCGGGGCAAAATTTCAGATCAATCCGAGTTAAGTAGACCAAGTTATGGTCATTATACTATTGCTGGTCAAATGGTACCAATTTAGGTCAATTTTAGGTCAATTTGGTCAACTCTGGTTCGGCCAGTTTTTGGACCCGAACTTGTGCAAGTTGTTTGACTTGCTTATGGTCATTTCTGGGCTTTGGTGTCTTCATAAGACTTTTAGGTATGGGTCTTAACTATTCATGGTTAAAATTTCAGGTCAATTGGACCTGTTTTGAGTGAGTTATGGCCTAAACACTCACTGCTGCCCAATTGGTCATTTTTCAGGTCCTAATTGCACCTAATCCGAATTGGTCATTTTCTTAGGTCACCTTGCAAGCAGAATTTTGGTATGGTTTCTCAATGAAAGTTGGCACATTTTGTGCCTAGTTTCACCTCAAATTGGTCTCATACCAATTGAGGTTACAAATTTAAGGTTATAGGCTAAAATGTACACTACCCTCTTTATGTCTTTCAAACCCCAATTCAAACACACATTACCTTGCAAAGTTTACTTCCATACCCTACCAATCTGTTTTGGTACATTACCAAAAGCATTTTCTACTCTACATTAACATTATTTTGGGCAGATTACCATTACCCTCAACACACCAAGTATAATTCACATTTACAATTTCTAAGTACCATTACATACACACCTAACCATTACAAATCTTACATACACTTTTCAATATCAATCTACATACATATCATCAATCCTTCTAGGTCAATATTCTGCCCACACTTCCTTCAACACATACAATTACTCAAGTGTTCCCAAGCTGCCGCAAACTTTCTTCAACATCAAAGTGCCATCCAATTTACCAATTCCCATCCAAGTGCATAAATCACCATATAAACATGAAATAATTCACTAGGTTACTAAATCACCATGATTAACATTATTTCTCATCAATTATATGCACAAATATCTCATCAAAAACGTGACTCATGGCTGTCCAAAATGAAAACAACAATAACTCTTCAAACTCAAAATTTTCTTTCACCAAACCAACACCCATAACATGCACACAAAACTTAACAAAGGAATTCTCAAAAAATGTAAACTTACCTTTGATTGTAACTTGCTAAACCTTCACCAAATTTCTCAAAATTGGTATCAATATCTTCCTTGTGATGTGTAGACAAAGTTTAATGAAGAAACCTAAGAGGTTGGAGTTGAAAATGAAGAGTTAAGAAAGCTTGCATGAAAAATGGCTATGGAGTTTCCTCTCACCTTCATTCACGGCAATGTTGAATTCATGTGGAGAAGATGGAGTTTCAGCTGCATATTAAGTGTACACATGTCCCACTATGTGTTTAATTAATTCCCTTAGTGGTCCACTAAAAAATTAAATCATATTATAAGTTAAACTTTCACTTAATCCCACATTAACCCATGATTTTAGCTATTTACTTTAGGTACCATCAAATTAATTTTTCATTTCATTTTCTAAGTGTAATATTATTTATTTTTAATGGACATTTAGGTCAAAAGAAACTTCAGGATGTCAAATGACCATAATGCCCTTGTTCAGGTGGCATTCTGATTTTTCAGTATTCTGGTTTTGTCTGTTTTTCGATTTCTCACTTTTCTTTGTACTAATTATTTAATTTTTCTTTGATCTTTCTAATGATATTTATTCTTTAATAAGGTTCTATTTAAGTCTTAAAAATGTTTTCCGTGGTTCCCGCAGTCCAGTGGCAGTCCAACGGTCCACGCCGTGTGACTTCCGGCGGTCACCCATCGCTAGGTTTCTACCGCTTAACTTGATCACATTTCTTTGCTATTATTTTTCCTTTATTTTTCTTGTATTTTCTTTTCTTGTATTTCATTATTTTATGTCTCCTCACTCACATTGAAGTGTGGTTCTAGGCATCCTAGCTGTCCGGACAAAGACTTGGTCACTGAGCAAGAGAACGCACTACCGAACTTAGGGTGTTACAGTGTCCAGGTTAACGACTGTTATCCATCCAATCGTCCAAAGATAGGTTACTTGGGCATGGAAAAGTATAACTATGATTGAACTGATCATTAAAGAAAATACGAAAATTAAGTATCAGGAATGATTACCAAAAATACAAAGAAGCTCAAGATCATGAAGAAAATAATTAACGAAATGCATGAGAAGTTAATATCATAAAACATGAATAGCCCTCGACTAAACAATAAGTTAGTAATTATTCATTTATTATGAACACAATAGCAAGGAAATTATTATCTTTATTTATATATTATATTTTCTTGTATTATTGGCACCACTAAGCTTTATGCTTAGCGCGTCGCTTTTGCAACGCATAGGTACTGAAGATTTGGACAGAGGGCCCAGTAGACCACAGATTCGGTAAGGCAGTTCACAGTTCTACATAGCGTCCGTGTCACCTCACAGACTACAATGCATTGGTAGGACACTAGATCCCATTTTGTATTTTGAGATTTTTGTAAATTTGGTAATTAAACTCTTATTTTATCATATGTATTTGAACAAATGTAATATAATTTTGTATTAATGTAAGTACTTGTAATTTGTGATTATAAATCACATGTGAGAATTTATTTATGATTTGAGTCTAATGATGATGTGAAATGACAAATAGAGGAATCGTTAAAAAATTGCTGTAACTTGATGTGATACAAAATGTGAATTGTATATGAGTACCATGAGATGAATGATTGAGAAATAAATGAAATTGCTGAAATTATTCTGAGACTTTGTTGATAATTGGAGTTGGGATTGATTAAATATGATCATAGGAAGTGTTTTTCACAGGTTCCGAAGAACTGTTTTCTCCATTTTTAACCGGTATTCTGCCGGATTTTCTTTAAAATTTTCGGAACCTCAAATAAATAATAATTTCGATAAATGGCTTAAATAAATTATATTTTACAAATTGTATTCAAAACCATGATAAAAATAAATTAAGATAAAATAGAGTGCTCCGGCACACTGAGTGGCATAACTTGCTCGGCTACACTGTAGTCGGGTAAGGGGTGTCACACAGGTTGTGAAAATTATAGGTAGCACTCGCGGTTCAGCCATTATGCTATCGGATCGAGGGTTGTTACAAATAAAAGAGAAAATGTAAAAAAAAAAATAAGAGAGAAAAAAAGGTTCTACAAAAGGCAGAGCTTCTCTCCATATGTAATAAATTCATCACATGAGTAAATTATTGAGAGATTAAACATAGATAAATTAATTTTTAGAAAAGTTACATAATTCTTATCAACATTTAATCTTACTTTCAATTTAAACTTAAATTAAAATTTCTTGTAATGTGATAGCTAACTTATAGAAATTATATAATTATTTATTACCATTCTATTAACTTTCATCCATTTTAAAAGATGAAAAGTTTGAAGTGCTTATTTTTAAAAGAAATAAAAAAATATTTTTATTTTTTAAATAATAATTTTATTTTCTATCTTTAAATTAAAATAAAAATTTTAATTTTTGAAAAGGAAAATTGAAAGACTAGGGATAGTACATGTAATTTGCACTTAATGTCAAGAGTATTCATATGCTTGTGAAACAAAGTTCTCATTCAGGCTTTGTTTGTTGGAAAATATTTTTTGCATTGCATTTTTTAGTATTTGAGATATTTAAGACAATGAGTTAATAAAAAATATTTGTCTAATCAAAAGAATAACTACATTATTTTTAAAGAAAATGATTGCCTCTTTTCAAAAGGTAAAGTCATTTTTTATTTTATATATTTTAATAATTTTATTAAAATATGAAAATAATTATATGTACATGATATAAATATATACTATTAATTTAATATTACAATCAAATAATGAAAAATATATTTTTTTAAAAATATTTTTTATACAAAATATTTTTCACATATAAATTATTTTTTATAAAATAAATAAAAATTTATTTTTTTTGAAAAGAAATTTCTTTCAGTTGTTAATAGCATCCATTTAATATTAGACAGAAGTCCTCCAAGTAAAGATAGTGACAAAATAATTAAACAAAAAGGAAATTTTGTTTAAGAGATTCGAGGAACATTTGCTTCCTTTCTTTTGATTTTTTTTTTAAATTTAAATAAATATTTAGCCAAAATAAAACATAATTAGAAAATTACATAATTTTCTTCCGTTTAGTTTTTTTAAATAGTTAAAATTTTTATTTTTAAAAAAATTTTAAATATATTTTAATATTTGAAAAAATAAAATAATTATGTTTAAAATAAAAAAGGACGAGTGATTTTCAACTTTTCATCAATTTAAATGGGTGAAAGTTATGGGAATAGTACTATCATAACACTGTAAGAAAATTTAATTTAGGGTTTAAAATTAAAAATAGAGTAAACTATAATTTAGTCTTCAAGGTTTAACAAATTCTATAATTTAATTTTTATATTTTCAAAATCAGACTATTTAGTCTTTGAAGTTTGACAAAACCAACAATTTATTTCCTGTCTAATTTTTCAACCAATTTATCAAAAATGACCAAAATGTTCTTAATTTTATATATTTTAACTTACACAATTTAGTTTTGAAATTTTGTATTATAAAGTGTTTAAATCGAGGAACTATTTTTTTAATAAAATTTAAATCAAAGAACTATTTTATTTATAATACAAAACATTGGGAATTAAATTATTTCAGTTTTCTAATATAGAGTTAAGTTTATATTGATCATTTTTGCTAAAATTAATAGTCAATTAAATAGAAAATTAGACACAAAGATCAAATTATATATTTTATCAAATCTTAGGGACTAAATTGTTTAGTTTTGAAAATACAAGGACTAAGTTATAAGTTCCACCAAACTTTAGGGATTAAATTTTAATTTATTCTTTAAAATAATATTAAATATTGGAGGGAATTATGTAATTTCTCCTCAATTGGTTTTATTTATAAAGGAAATTTAGCATAATTATAAACTAACATCAATCTTTGAGCTAATTTACAGATACAATCTGTCACAGCCCAAATGTGGATCAAATCATTAGGACTCGTGTAGGATTGGGGTGAAACACATAAAATAAACTGGCATGGCTGGTTTCATCAATCAAACAGTCTCATTGGTCTGTTTTAACAGATAAAAATTAAGCATAATCAACCATTTATTCTCCTGAGCACGCATAAAGCCAATCCATAATTTAGATTCCCACATACATGCTCACTGAAAATCCATAAATAACATTCTTCCCAAATACATACCCAATTTGTAAAAATTACAATCTGGCTTCGCAACAAAATACATGCACTCGCTTCAACTGAAACAAATCCCTTCAGTGAGAGAATAAGAAAGATCAGTAACACAAAATCTACGTTGGATCGAGTGGGGAGATCAATAACATAATGTTGAAGGTAAAGGTAAACAATCTTGCTAATGAAATAAAAAGAAAAATATGCACAACTGTTTTGCAGAGATTGAGTGATACTGAAGATGATAACAAATGCAAGTGAAAAATTAGTGTAAGAAGGCCTTAAAACACTAGCATTTCCCATGTGAAATTCTTTAACTCGAAGTTGGCCATTTTGATGAAAACAATTCCAAACTCAACTATCATCCACACTCTTCAAGTCAGAGAATTTCACATCCCATACATGATTAACAAACTGCAGCCAACTAAAAAATATCGGATTTCTGCTGAATTTAAACCACAGCCAATCCACACCTTCAAACCTCACAAATCATGTTTAAGTGTAGGTTTTAATTGCACGCACAGTTTTGCAAATACATTGAACAACCCTACTGAGACGGTTTATGGGTAAATGCTATAAATAGAAGGTTCTGTAGTTTAGCAGGTTGACTTCTCTCAATACAATAAAAGAAAAGGACATGCCTACTCCGCCTAAATTTATTTTCAAGTAATCTATCATCATTTTTTGCACTGCACTATTGGCTTCCGGTGATGATATATAGGACACCAACGTAGATTTCACAGCATCTCAAAATCAACATATAAGAGACTTTTGCTGATCAGTTAATGCCCGAGTCGAAAATTTAGGGTTCTCATAACATAAGATCAAAGAAAATAGGATAAGATACAAAGAAAAAAATAAGAAAATGGCAGGACAACAAGAAACACATTCATGAGCTGAACATCATTTCTTTTCTCTGAATTTTCCATTTACAAACTGCCTCATATAGAGTACTAACATAAACTTTTTGAATACCAATCCTTTTTACCTAACAACTTTAACTAGATCATTTATACAGCAAAGGAATCAGCCTAAACAATAGTTTCCATGAAAAATCTCATAGCTTCCTTCAACACGTTTTAACAGGAAAAGTAACTTACAAACACTTGGGTCAGACAGTTTAGCTAAGAGGAGGCAAATGCCCATGAGAAGACACAGCATTGAAGATCAGGTATCGATGATCATACTGTCAACTTGCTTTGCACTTCCAGTTTTGGTATGTGTGCCATTTCTTATATCTCTGATTCCCTGGCAAAACAGGCCTAAGCCGAGGAGCAGTTTTGCATTTCAGACAGCAACATCCTCTTAAATCCTTCACACAGTTCATACAGCACCTACAAAGAATGATTCATAGGTTCTGATCAATGTGACAGCTTTTAACTAGCACAAGGAGCAAGGCTAAAGCCTCGGGCTAAGCAAAAGGGGACATATAATTAAAACATACAAACATTGACAACTCATTTTAAATAATTAATTCAATTCAAATGATTTTATAATGGAATTCATGTGTTTGGAATAAATATTAAATAATAGAATTCTTAAATCATATTATTTGAAATAACCGAAAAGTAAAATGGATGTATTCACTTTCCTATTTTAGCCTTATTTATAAAGACACTAAAATTAAATGAAGTTGCTCTGGATTTTCAATAGTAAGTCTCAATAAATGAATTGAATTTGTAGCACTTTTTACTTGATTTCATCTATTTTGACGTGACTTAATATTTTAAGTTGAGATAATTGAATTCTACCATTTATGAACAGAAATGAATTTTTTGACTTTCAAATGCAGTGTATTAATGCTCACTAGCATCTAATTAAAATTACCAACATTTACCTAGGATGAGATAAGATGAGGGATAGATCTAAGATGACAAGGTTCAAATAGTGAAATCTAGCTTTTGAACTTTCTGGCATATGGTGGCAAACAGAGTGGAATGGAGAAAAGAACTAATGTCCCAAGAAATGTAAATTGTGATTAAGGCTTATTTGAGTTAAAATTGAGAATGGGTTAGTTTCTATTAAGGAAAACCCATGCATTGTGACAAGAAGCCCAAGACATTCATTGTCCCTGTCCAAGCTTGTCAGAGCATTTAATAATAATAATAATAATAATAATAATATATCTAATCAACAAATGCAGATTCTCTTAAATACATGTGGTAGGCAAAAAAATAGTAAAGGTTGTTATAATTTTTCAGGTTTTCTACATAAAGCTTTTATTTCAGGCAACTGACTATTGAGCTGATAATAATAGTAAATTAGTAAGTACTTTCAACCTAATGAGTTTCATAGCTATTCTAGGATTTACATTAAAAAAGAAAAAGGAAATAAGCAAGACGATCTTAAAGAGAAGTTTGGGAAGGTAAACAAATCTTCGAAATTATAAATTCAAAGTGGGTATTTAAAAGAATTTGCAATTTGAAGAAATGTAAAACTAGTTGCATGGTTAACAACTGGTGACAAATCTAGAACCTTGTTGCATTGAAGTCGAGAAAAATATTCATCTTGGAAATAATCAACAATGAGCTAGGTAAGACTTTGAACTTTGAAGACAGCATATAACCAGTAGAAGTGGCTGCTTACCAAGCCTCTATCAGCTATAAATATGCCATAAAAAATATACAAAAAAAAAAGGCTCCCGAGTGCAAGGAAGTAGCCCTTAAGATCTTCTATTCAAGTAAGTTTCTTGCGAGAACAATATTAGTTGCTCATCTCCTAACCAAATCAAGTTCTGCACCTATATTTATTTGATTTTGCGTTAATAAAAATAAAAAAAAAGTAACTTCGACCAAATTTACAATTATGGCCACTTTTTTCGGAAATGCATTATTATGGCCTGTATCTGTTGCAACTACACCCAAAGTATGGTGTGATCATTACAATAATAGCATTTATAGATTTTTTTTTTTTTTAAAAAAAAAAAAGAAATCTATGGCCAAATGACTCAAAAAATCCAAGTGTTTGTGCCATTTTTAACTGTACCTTTCAATTTTGCCAATGTTAGCCTAAACTTGATAGTGAATGAGCAATTGTGTCAACTTTTTATCCTTCTCCAATTAGACCCCTCTCCTTCGCACCTCTTCCCCTCCACCGACGCACACACCAAAAAATAAGGGCATATGTTGCAATGACCCAATTTACAATATTTTACATAGATTAATACAAATTACCAAAACAAAACCCAAAAGTGACTTGTATTGTATCTCCTCAAATTTTAATTTCTTGTTTGAAAATTAAAATGAAATGGGTTTCCTTAGCTTCTTTATAAACTAAATGAAAAAAAAAAAAAAAATCTAAATGGAAAAAAAAAGTAAAAGAGAGAGAGAGAGATTGGCTACAATTGACACCATCACTCTAATGTTCAGGCTATAATTGGCAAAATTGAAAGGTGAGTCTAAAATTGACCCAAGCACTAAAATTTTTAATTTCTATGGGTTCTTATTAGCACAATAATATAGTTGATATTGATCCTAATGTAATAATATTATTATCAAGCCAAATCATCAACTAAAAGGAGATTTTACACCTTGGACCATAATCATAAATGAAAAAGGAAATACAAGACATGATAAAAAAAAAAATACAATTGTATATTTGTTAAAGGCTTTTTTAGAACGGCCTGATTAGAATTACTCAATGGAGCAACTTTCAAAGCCAATTTACCAAATTTCTCAGATTTGCATCTCAAATTAAAAGTTTAAAGAATATATTTGAGAATAAACAGTACATTGAAGGGCTAAATTCAAATATATCCAACATTTAAGTAATAGGAAAAGAAAAGAAGAGAAAAGAACTTACAGAAAAAGCAAGTTGCAATCAAGATTAGCACAGTTTCGATGCCTCAACTCATGGACATGTGATCCACAGATAAAACAGTTAGCAAATGAATAGTTCTTTGGTCCTTGCTGAGGTTTGCCCACTATTGCTGTAGCCTTAGAATCAGTATCAGGCTTATAAGCAGAAGGTGGAAGAGAGAGACGGTCATCAAACACAAACAAATTTCCAATCCATTCTCTAGGGCCTTCTTCGTTGAGATAATGAGAAACCCCTCCCATCAAGGTGTACAAATTCTTAAAACCTTGTTCCCTGCCATACAAAATTAAACACCTTCAAATTAGAAGAGAAGGCGAGGAAAAATAAACCTTATACAGCTCCAGTGTTTTTGTGGACCATGCAGATTCTTCAAATTCCATTGATCATAACTTGTTACTATTAATTTCGTAAAAAAATTAATAACAACAACAACAACAACAATAATAATAATAATATCTGTTACCATTAATTGTATTATTATTATCAATTATTTTTCAATAATAAACATTAAATGCATTAATTTATTTATAATAGGACATGGACATTAACTTAATCATTCTCTGACATTATGTTAACTTCTATCATTATCATGGTCATCAATATTGCACGCTAATCCACTTTATTTGATGCCAAATAATGGATAAAACACTTAAAGAGCTCCCATCCAATAGGTTATAACTATCACTTAGAAACCAAAATGTATGGAGTAAAGATAGAAAGCTTGGCATGTAACATGATAATAGATATAATTCTATTTAAAGAGAAAATGAATTAAAAAAAAAAAAAAAAGCAGACTACAGAAACGATGAAAAATTCACTAATTGCTACTAAGCAACATGAGGAGAAAACGAAGCACAGACTACTAAAAACCATTAAAAATACAAGTTCTTTACTTTCCTCAAATATGTGCTACTGCAACAACTTAAAAATGTATACCCTAAATAAAAGACGGATGATGTTAAAAGAAGAAGAAATAATATACCATGCAGGCAGTATAAATAAATAAATCATTATTCTATATAGTCGGAATGTTTAGATAGTTTTGATTTGTTAAGTAAGAGACACATTAGAGAAAGCTCGTCTCTCTTTAACTTTTTTTATGAGATTAAATGACAATGATGTGTCCTTTAGGACATTTGCCATCTTCTCATTTATTTTTATCCTTGATACATAGAAATCTGAATTGGATTGCAAATTTGGCTTAACTTTCTTGTCGTCACTTTGATTAATCACTGAATTTCAACATTCACATAACTTCTTTGTAAATAGAAAGATCAGATTAATCACTGAATTGGATTACAATTTGGTTTAACTTCCTAGTCGTCGCTTGATTAATCACTAAATTTTAGCAATCACACAACTTTGATGTCAACAGAAAGATCAGTCAACTTTAGTTTGCATTTCAATAAGTTCTATACGGTCAAAATTTACGTAAAAATTTGGCCATGTTATAGAATAAGAAAGTCAACTATTGGATATTCCTATTTAGTCTATTATGCATCCTATTTAGATAGCATAATCATAGGAATTTATATTCCTATTTAGTTAGCATGATCATACAATCAAGTGCATATAAATATGTATTCAATTGTTTTGAGAATACATGCAAAAAAAAAAAAAAAGAAAAACTCTTCTACATGGTTTCAATACCATCCAAGAAACCCTAAAAAGTAAAAAAAAAAAAAAATTCTCATTTTTTTCTTCTCTATTTTGAAGTTCCAGCTACTGGAATTTTTAAGTCACCCACCTAGGGTGATATTCTTCTCTCACCGCCCCCCTTCAAGAGATTCTCCAGCCGCTGGTGGGCCTGTCCTCAAGATCTGGTCATCAGATCTCCAACAAGTGGCCCTCATGTTCCAGTTCCATGTTTCAGCACCAATCCACACGTTGGCACGTGAGGGCACATCCGCCATCATCTTGAGCTCTGGCTTCCTTTCTCAGCGTAGCCTCAAAGTTTGTGGTGCAGCCCTGTGAGCTGCTGTCTGGTTTGGTGCTCTCTCGTGGGTGCTTTGAGGCTTGGTGAGTTGGATCTGTTTTTGGGCTTCCTAGTGACACAATTTTATTTTCAGAGCTTTTTTTAGTTTCATAGAATAGCAGAGTAAGACCATTTTTGCTAATGTGATTTTAGTAATGACCAAAATCACAGAACACAAGTTCGATGGCTCCAATTATCTAGATTAGAGCATGATGGCCCATGTATATCTACCAAGTACTGATAAAGATTATCAATTCACCAATGCTCGTTTGCTAAGGATGCCCTTTAGTCCTCATGTGAAAGTTAGTCTCAATGAGCGCAAATGGCTATTATGAGTTTTCTTACTGGTTTGCCTCCAGAATTTGAGACTACTAAAACTCAGTTTCTCTCCAGTTCTGATATTTCCTCTCTAAATGACACTTTCACTATAATACTTGGTATAAAAATTTCTCAATTTTCCCAGCCAGCTAATAGCATTCTTATGAGTCAGTAGTAGGGTTGTGAGGTTCCGGTTCGATTGTTTTACCAGAACCAGAACCGAACTTCGATTCTTTCATTTTTTGAAACCAAAAAAGAAACCAAATTTCAGTTCTGATTCCGATACGGTTCTAAGTGCTTTCGATTCCGATTCGATTTTAGTTTCAATTCTGCTTTTAGTTCCACTTCGATTCAATTCTCGGTTCCTATACTTAAAATTATAGTATTCCTTTTAAATGAACAAAAAAAATTATATATTTTTAACATCAAAATATCAATAAAAATAACAGTACTAATATTAAAATAGCAATACCAATATCAAAATAAAATATCAATAAAGTAACAAAAACATAATAACTTACTCAAGAAAAATATTAAAATCAAACTAACTATTCTCACATAAAAATACAAGATAATACCAAATATTCATAATGTTGACACTAAGTGGAGATAGCTCAATGAACCAGCATACTCCTCAAATCCCTTTAGCCCATGGCGCTTGGGTTGTTATCTATAAAGGGTTAGAGTTGTGCCTGCTAAAAGCCTAAACTTTTGGCACGGTGACAAGCGTTTACTCCTACAATTGGTATCAGAGACGAGATCATAGGTTTGAATCCCTACCAGGTATTAGCACTGAGTGGGGATAGCTCAGTGGGCCAACATTCTGCCTAGATCCCTTCGACTCATGGCACTTGGGCTGCTATGCTATAAGAGTTGCGCCTCTACTAAAGGCTTTAATTTTTGGTACGGTGATAAGTGTTCGATCCTACACATAATAAGTTATATAATATTTTCATTCAAATTATAAAATAACAGCAAATAAATGAATATAATACGATTTAGAATTAATGTAACCTAAGCCAAAAGCACAAAACTACGCAATTTTTGGCTTTAGCTTTAGAGAAATTATTTATTACATTTTTATTCAACTCTTTAAAGTTAAAATTTTGTTGGACAATGTATAATTTTTACTAATTTAAATTTTGATTCACAATATTAACTCAACTCGACTAAGCCTTTATCCTAAAAATTTGGGGTCGACTATATGGATTCGCTTTCTCCACTCCAAACGATTTTGGGTTAAATCCTCAGAAATGTGTAATGCTTCTAGGTCATGTTGTACTACTCTCCTCCAAGTCAATTTAGGTCTACCCTTTTTTTTCTTTCTATCCTCTAACCTAATGCGCTCTACTTGTCTAACTGGAGCCTCCGTATGTCTACGCTTCACATGACCAAACCACCTCAATCTCCCTTCTCTCAACTTATCTTCAATTGGCACCACTTCAACCTTTTCTCTAATACTCTCATTACGGACTTTATCTAGTCTAGTATGGCCACTCATCCACCTTAACATTCTCATCTCTGCAATTCTTATCTTAGACGCATACAACTCCTTCAGTGCCCAACACTCACTACCATATAACATAGCCGGTCGTATGGCTGTACGGTAAAATTTTCCTTACAATTTATTGGGAATCTTGCGATCACATAAAACTCCCGTGGCATGTCTCCACTTAAATCATCCGGCTTTAATCCTATGACTAACATCCACCTCACATCCCCCATCTACTTGAAGGAGTGAACCGAGATATTTAAAGTGATTACTTTGAGACAGTACCACTCCATCCAAACTAACTCCTACCCTATCACCAGTTTGGCCTTCACTGAACTTGCAATGCATGTATTCTGTCTTCGTTCTACTTAACTTAAAGCCCTTTGACTCTAGAGTACTTCTCCAAAGCTCTAACTTTCTATTAACTCCTTCTCGCGTCTCATCTATCAGAACAATACCATCCGCAAACATCATGCACCAAGGAATACTCTCTTGTATATGTTTCGTCAATTCATATAAAACTAATGTAAAAAGGTAAGAGCTTATGGCTGATCCTTAGTGTAATCCAATTGAGATCGAAAAATCTCTTGTGTCCCCTCCCACTGTGCGCACAATAGTAGTTGCTCCTTCATACATATCTTTCAACACTTGTATGTACCTAATAGATACCCTCTTTTATTCTAACACATTCCATAAGATATCTCTTCGAACACTATCATAAGCTTTCTTCAATTCACAATATTAAGTATTAAAAATAAATTTAATTTTAATATAATAGATGTTTATAAAAATTTTGTAGATTATAATTAACACATTTTCAAATTAAGAATAAGATAGCTAATATAATCTTAAATTTAGTGAATTCAATTATTAACATTGATTTTTAAATATTATTTTGGCCTATGCACTCCATTATCACTACTGACCTCACAAAATATTTTATTCGGATCGCATTACTAACATTTTGAATGGGTCATAATTCAATCCTATGAAACAACACATATATAAATTAAGCCATTTCATAACATATATCTTAACAAATATATTCTACTATCTTATTCATATTTTTAATTATATTGTTATGGAAAGTCAATCATTATATTATTTCTGTGTATATTTTGTATTCTGTATTCCTATTTAGGATTTCTTATTTAGGATTTCTTCCTAATTAGTATAACACAATTATAGGAATCAATTGTATATAAATACCCATGTACAGATTAATTGAAATCAATGAGAATCATCTCTTTCTACATGGTATCAGAGCAGGCCATCTAGGGTGACTATTTGTTCTCACCACCCAGCTCAGGAGAGACCTTGGCCGCCCGGCGCTTCGACTCCGATCAACATTGCGGCGTCGCCTCATTCCCCTTATTCCACGACTGGGTGCTGTTGCCTGATCCAGGACTCCTTTAAAGGACTTCTGAGGTTTGGCTCTCAGATCCTATTTCGGTATTTTCTTGATTTGTGATTTTGGATTATTTTGTTGTCACAAGACTTTGGATTAGCGTTTGGTTAGTTTTCTTTGTCTCAACAAATGGCGGACAATAAGAATGTTATTTCGATGTGATTCCGATGATGACTAAGATCACGAACACAAACTTAATGGTTCGAATTACAGGTGGAGTAAGATCATAGGGTCTATTTGCGTAGCATTGATAAGGATGATCACCTTACTAAAGATCCACCTCGATGATACACAACAAACTTGGCTAAGGGAGGATGCTCGGTTGTTTTTGCGGCTTGAACTCGATTCACAATGAGCTAATTAGTTTAATTAATCACCGTGAATTTGTTAAGGAATTGATGGATTACTTAGATTTTACGTATTCGGTAAAGGGAATATCTCCGTATTTATGATGTTTGTAAGGCATTCTACCGTCTTGAGAAAGAGAATAAGTCTCTCACGGCTTATTTTATGGATTTTAAGCGGGTATATGAGGAACTTAATGTATTGTTGCCTTTTAGTTACGATGTGAAAGTTCAGCCCAACGGAGCAATCGTTGTTATGAGTTTTCTTGCAGCCTTCCTTGAGTATGAGATCGCTAAATCTCGATTCTTTCGATTCGAGATTTCCTCTTTGCATGAAACATTCACACGGGTCCTTCGCATGAGAGTACCCAATCTTCACACACGCCAAGAGTGCTCTTATTAGCCGTAATCCAAATGGACAACAGGGTAATAGAAGAGGAAGTAGAGGAGGAATTACAGCAAATGTAATCAGCGTAATGGAGAGGCTAGTTCTAATCAGTACTCAATAGGAGTCATTTGTTATTATATCCATTAGCATATCCAAACAAAATAAAAATGTCCGCAACATCAGAGGAAAAATCAGCGAACACATATGGCAAATATGGCGTGAGAGGATTCTCTGATATCTTCCTCAGAAAAGCGTTTTGGTATCTGCAGAGGATTTTGCACGATTTTCCCGAAGATCGTGCATCTCTAAAGCCTACGGTTCCCCTATCATCTGCGATCACGAGTCGAGTAAATCCAATACATGCCTTGTGTCTTCCTCATCCAAATGGGTTATTGATTATGGTGCAACATATCACATGACAGGTAATTCTAGTATTCTATCTGCTTTTCAGTCTAATCCCACTTTCTCTAATGTTACTTTAGCTGATGGTTCTAATTCTTGTGTCATGGGTTAGGCTGAATCGCGAATCCGTCAATTTCTTTGTCATCTGTTTTGTTTATACCAAATTTATATTTTAATCTACTTTCTGTTAGTAAACTTACTCGTACCTTAAATTGTTCTATTTCCTTTTTTTTCTGATCAGTGTTTGTTTCAGGATCTTACGACGAAGCAGATTATTGGTAGAGGACGTGAGTCAGGTGGTCTCTACATTCTGGAAAATCATGTACCGCGGTCGCTTGTTTGCTCCAGTACCGTAACACCTCTTGAAGCTCATTGTAGATTGGGTCATCCTTCTTTGTCTACCATGAAGAAGTTGTGTCCTCAGTTTCAGTCTTTATCAGTACTAGAATGTGAGTCGTGTCAGTTTGCAAAACATCATCGTTTGCCTTCTGTGTCTAGAGTCAATAAACGGGCTTCATCCCCTTTTGAGTTAGTTCATTCTGATGTTTGGGGTCCTTGTTCTGTTACTTCTAAAACTGGATTTCGTTATTTTGTTACTTTTGTTGATGATTACTCTCGTGTTACCTGGTTATATTTAATGAAGAATCGTTCTGAGTTGTTTTCTATCTTTTGTGCCTTTTGTAATGAAATCAAAACTCAATTTAATATTTCTGTGCGCATATTAAGAAGTGACAATGCTAAAGAATATTTTTCAGCACAATTTCAGTCTTACATGACACAAAATGGCATTCTTCATCAGTCTTCCTGTGTGGATACCCCATCCCAAAATGGCGTGGCCGAAAGAAAAAATCGGCATCTTCTTGAGGTAACTCGTGCTCTTCTTTTTGAGATGAAAGTTCCTAAACACTTTTGGGCGGATGCAGTTTCTACGGCATATTTTTTGATCAATCGTATGCCGTCTTACATCCTTAATGGGGATATTCCTTATCGCTTTGTTCCTACAAAATATTTGTTTCTGTTGAACCCGTATTTTTGTTGTACTTGTTTTGTACGTGATGTTCGTCCATGAGTTACTAAATTGGATCCAAAGTCTCTCAAATGTGTCTTCCTTGGGTACTCCAGATTCAAAAAGGGTACATTTGTTTTCTCCTACTCTTAATCGTTATCTTGTTTCTGCAGATGTCACATTTTTTGAGTCCACTCCATTTTTTTCTCAATCATCTGTGTATGAGAGTCAGGAGGAGGAGGATGATATCTTAATATATACTGTCCAACCAATGTCTAGTCCTCTCTCACAGCCTATTTCTTCTGTCTCTAGACCTACTCGGCCTCCCGTTGTTCATGTTTATTCCAGGAGATTGGAGATTACTGACTCAGATCCTCCACCAGCTACTTCGTTGGGAGATCCTGTACCTCATACTGATCATGATTCTGATCTAGATTTACCGATTGCTCTTCGTAAAGGTAAACGTTCATGTACTTACCCTATCTCTTCTTTTGTTTCTTATAATCAATTGTCTTCTTGTTCTCGGTGTTTTGTTACTTCTTTAGACTCTGTTCCTATCCCTAATATCATTGGTGAGGCAATTGTCTCATCCCGCCGGTGTGCTGCTATGAAAGAGGAAATGGAGGCTTTAGATGCTAATGGTACATGGGAACTGTTGCCTTTGCCCACTGGTAAGAAAGCTATTGGTTGCAAATGGGTATTTACAGTAAAGGTAAATCCTGATTGTTCTGTGGCTAGGTTAAAAGCACGCCTTGTAGCAAAAGGATATGCTCAGACATATGGGGTTGATTACTCTGACACTTTTTCTCCTGTAGCTAAACTTACTTCTGTTCGCTTGTTTATCTCTTTAGCAGCTACATATGATTGGCCCCTGCACCAATTAGATATCAAGAATGCTTTCCTTCATGGTGATCTTCAGGAGGAGGTGTATATGGAGCAACCACATGGGTTTATTGCTCAGGGGGAGTTGGGTAAAGTTTGTAGGCTTCGGAAGTCTCTTTATGGCTTGAAATAAAGTCCTAGGGCCTGGTTTGGGAGATTCAGTGAAGCAGTACAGGAATTTGGTATGCAAAAGAGTAAGTGTGATCACTCAGTATTTTATAAGCAATCTGAGGCTGGTCTAATTCTCCTGGTAGTCTATGTGGATGACATTATCATCTCTGGGAGTGACTCTGCAGGTATTTTATCTCTTAAAACCTTCCTCCAAACCCAGTTTCAGACCAAAGACTTGGGATTATTAAAGTATTTTTTGGGTATTGAAGTTATGAGAAGTAAGAAGGGTATTTTCTTGTCTCAAAGAAAATATGTCATCGATCTATTGACAGAGACAGGAAAATTAGGTGCTAAGCCTTGTAGTGCACCAATGACTCCAAATTTACAAATGTTAGCAGGGGATAGTGAGTTGTTTGAAGATCCAGAGAGATACAGGAGATTGATAGGAAAATTGAACTACCTTACTGTCACTCGTCCTGACATTGCTTATGCCGTTAGTGTGGTAAGTCAGTTTATGTCTTCCCCAACTGTTGCTCATTGGGAAGCCTTGGGACAAATCTTGTGCTATCTGAAGGGAGCTCCAGGAAGAGGTTTGTTATATGGTAATCATGGGCATTTGAATGTTGAATGTTTTTCAGATGCCGACTGGGCTGGATCTAAGGTTGATAGGAGGTCAACTACTAGATATTGCGTTTTTGTTGGAGGAAATTCGGTGTCTTGGAAAAGCAAGAAGCAGAGTGTAGTTTCTCGATCTAGTGCTGAATCCGAATACAGAGCCATGGCACAATCAGTATGTGAGGTAATGTGGATATTTCAATTACTAGATGAGACAGGTTTTAAGACCCCCCAGCCTGCAAAATTATGGTGTGATAATCAAGCTGCTCTCCATATTGTTTCTAATCCGGTATTTCATGAGCGGACCAAACATATTGAGATTGATTGTCACTTTGTTCGTGAAAAGATTCAACAACAGATCATCTCAACAGGACATATCAAAACTGGAGAGCAGTTAGGAGATATTTTCACAAAAGCTCTGAATGGAGCTAGGATTGACTACATTTGTAACAAGTTGGGCATGATTAACATCTATGCTCCAACTTGAGGGGGAGTGTTATGGAAAGTCAATCATTATATTATTTCTGTGTATATTTTGTATTCTGTATTCCTATTTAGGATTTCTTATTTAGGATTTCTTCCTAATTAGTATAACACAATTATAGGAATCAATTGTATATAAATACCCATGTACAGATTAATTGAAATCAATGAGAATCATCTCTTTCTACAATATAATTTTTAACAAGAAGGGATATTACATGATTAAAAGATAATTTAATAAGATAATTAATGACTATAAAGTAATTTAATGTATTTATAATTAAAAAAATAAAAGTTAATATTAGGTTATATATAACTTAATATTCAATTACATATATATATTTATAATTAATAACAAATTAAATTATATATATAACAATCTTAATTGCATATAATATATATATAATTTTATTGAAACTATGTAATATATCTAAAATATATATAAAAAAAAAATACATATATATAAAATCGATTCTTCAGTTTGGTTGTAGTTCAGTTCTTGATGAAGAACCAAAACCGAACCAAAATGGTTCGGTTCGGTTCCTACAGTAATAGCTCTTTTTCGGTTCTAGTTCGATTCAGTTTGGTTACCCCAGGAACCGTGCACAACCCTAGTCAGCAATAATGGGAATGAAACTGGATAGCAAGGCGATACAAGTTGTTTTCATAATTCAGGAAATAGAAATGGAGCTAATAACAATCGTGACTGGAGTAATTAGTGTAAAGGTGGGTCTACCAATAGAGTGCAAGTTGTGCCAATTTGCCAAAGATCATCGTTTGCTTTCGGTTTCTCAAGTCAATAAACAGACTTTGTCCCCCTTTTGAGTTGGTCCATTTTGATATTTGGAGTCATTGTCCTATTGTTAAAGTCTAGATTCAAATATCTAGTTATATTTATTAATGATTATTCTCATGTTAGTTATATTTAATGAAGAATCATTTTGATTTACTTTCTATTTTTTGTGCTTTTTGTTTTGAAACTAAAACACAATTTAATGTTTCTGAGCGCATATTGCGAAGTGATAATGCCAATGAGTATTTTTTTCAGAAACCTTTTACACTCATATAACACAAAATGGTATCCTTATTTGTCTTATGTGTTGATACATCTCAAGACTCACAATTTCAATCATCCACCACTCTCTTCAGATTCATGTACAAATAACATCAACCCCAATCGCCCACTATGTACCTTAATAACAGCCCGCCAAATGCCACAACAAAAGAGTTTAAGAAAATTAAAGCTCAACAATTAAGGCTAAAATAGGGTTGATTATGGTTGAAACAAATGAAGATAATTAGGGTTTATAGAAAATCTATGGATAAAATTCTAAGTACAAAAAAATATTGTTGATATGTCCACCAAAAACCGTATCTTATCTATACTATGTATGATAAATCTATTATGTATAGTAGAGCTAGATATAGCAAATCTATTGATAAAATTCTAACTATAAAAAGAAAAAAATATTATTGATATATCTACCAAAAACCTTATTTATACTATGTACAATAAATCTATTATATATAGCAGAGCTAGATATAGGAAAGGAAAGAATAAGAATGGAGCCGCATGAGGAAGAGAGTAGAGTAGCTGAAGTGTAACTAAGGTAGTTAGAGTTGTCTGAGTAGTTAAAGGAGAGTCAACTGAAAGTAGTCAAGTGATTAGAAAGGGCGAGAACAGTTATTGTAGAGAGAGTCCATGTTGTATATATAAGATAAATGTACTAAAGAAGATTCATTCCAAGAATTAATATAAAAAATTATATTTCTCTCTTCTCTAATTCTCTTTAAATCTTCTCCCCTTTCTATTTCTTTTCTCAACCCAATCTCTCTCTCTCTCTCTCATTGTTTGAAGGGCATTACAGGTCTGATACATAACAAAATCCTATTCAAAAAACTAATCCTAATTAGTAAAAACTTAATGGACAAGAATCTTGGATAAAGAAAGAACATTAAACTAAAAAAAAAAAATCCAAAACTAAATAAAAAAAAATCTAAAACTGAATAGAAAACTTAATAAAATCCAAAACTAAATAAGACTTCACATGCTCTACATAGTCAAATCCCACCAATAATCAATTCACCAAGTGCACCTACTAACGATGACACTACTACTCTCTTACATGCCATTATTGTTCCCCCAACATATCAATAAGTAACCTTTGACCCATTGAAATGAACTCGTCATATGACCACTATATAACAATATAGCACACTTAAACCAACACATTCATCTCTATATTAACTAAAGCAACTTCATATTCATCTTACCTCACTAAACCACCTAATTTGTTGCTGCAAATCGACATCAATCATGGAAGGGCACAAAGGTTTCTAAATAAAATGCTCTTTCTTTAACCAACAATGCATGGAAATTGGTCCCTCCTCCACTGAACTCCATAAACATTGGTTGCAAGTGGGCATATAAGATGAACCAAAAGGCAAATGGAAGCATTAAGCAACATAAAGCTCAATTAGTGGCCAATGCTATAATGAAAAGACAGAAGTTGATTTTGAGGAAACATTCAATCCAATTGTGAAGCCTGATACAGTTCAAATGGTCCTCTTCTTGGCTTTCTCTCGTGCTTGGTTGGTTCCACACTTGAATTCAATAAAACCTTCTTACACAAAAAACTCGACCATGAAGTATATATGTCCTAGCTTTAAGGGTTTGTTGATCCTAAGAACTTCTAGTATGTCTACAAAATAAATAAAGCCTAGTACGATCTTCATTAAGCACTACGAGCATTATTCCACAACTTTCATCCTTACCTCAACAAATTGGTTTTTGGTGTAGTACAATAGTTGCTTGATGTTTATCTATCAAACTATTGATGGAATGGTTGTATTCTTCTATGTGGATGGCATTATTTTGATTGCATCTACTCTAGTGTGTTTGAACCAACTAATAAACTCCTTGAAGAATGAGAATCTATTACAAATTTAGAAGACTAGCATTATTGTCTAGGGATTCAAGAAGAAATAAGGATGGTCTCTTTCTATCTAAAAACAAATATGCAAAGGACTTACCACAACAAGCTCTAATAATAGACAACAAATCAATTCTAACACCATTTTATAGTTCGCCTACAATCGATCCACAAAGCCATTTGAGGATCCAACTCTATATAGAAGTATAGTCGGTTGTTTGTAGTATTTGACTTTTAATCCTCCAAATATTACTTGCATAGTTAAATTAGTTTTCTAGCATATGCAACATCCATTAGATGTCTGTTGGGAGTAAATTAAGCACCATCTCTATGTGTAATGCAAAGACAAAATATAAAGCCTTAGTAGCAATCATCACAGACATATGCTAGTTCAATTGAGGTTGTCGACACCATATTTTGGCCGATCCCCAAAATCAATAAAACTTTGAAACCAATCCCCAGTACTAAGTCTCCTTCGGACAGCTAATCACATTTCCGATCCCTCTTTGATAGGCTGTCACAATTCCGATCTCTCCCCGCAAAGAATTAAATCAAATTGTTAAGTTCTCGCATCAGTCAAAGCTTTACCAGTCTATCGCTCACTGATCTCTCAAACCCATTGTCGAAACTCAGGACCCGTCAAGTATATTCCTACTAAACGAAATGAACTGGCACTAGATCTTTTCTTACCAGTTTTATTGCCGATCTCCTTTTCGAAAGATTAAGAGCTAAGGTTTTGGTTCGGTCTAATGAGGATTCCGATCTTAAGTGTTCAAGTTAAATTTTCAATTTTAATCAAGTCCCATTCAGCATTTCTTCCCCACCGATCTCATGCTTATTGTGCTTTCCGATCTCTTATACTTAGATTAATAATTGCATTTAGTTCTTGTTTCGCTATGCTCATACAATCAAATACTTAGGCAATTCAGAGATTTTCCAATCACATCCATTCATTGAACAAAAGAGACATTCCATTTCATTTCATTTTTGTACAAGCTATTCACCGGAGGGTCACCCCACTGATTTACATTTTGCTCACTCTCTCTCTCACCCTCGGCTTCCTCCTCACTGTCCTCATCATCACCCCCAGGAGCCAGGTCGGCCATCCAAGAGAAGTCCTCCTCTGGGTAACGCTTCTGGAGTTCGGCCAAGAGGTCCTTGTGAGCATTCACATAGGCCCCGCTATTCCGTCACCATCTCTTCATCTTTCTCCTTAAGCTCCCCGTCTTTCTCTTTAAGCTCCTCGATGAGTTGGGCGACCTGAGCAGCTTCGTTGGCCTGTAGCGCCTGGACTTCTCCGAGAACCCGATTCCTTTCAGCCAGAACAAGATTCGGCCGCCACTGCCTTCATAAAACTTCGCCCGCCCCTCAACTTGAGATATATAATCCCGAGCGGATGAGAGTTGGGATCGGAGGGAGGCCACTTCCTGATTTTTCTTCCCGATCTCCTTACCCAGACGTTGAACCTTTTCCCAAACCATGGTCTGATTCACCAGGCACTCCACGTTCAGGCTCATGGATTGAGTCAAGATATCATCAAGGCTGTTCGAGGATAGCCTATCCCGATCCTCCCGAAGGAAGATGGAAGACCCCAAGACTTGGGCAAAACCGGGGTTCTCCCGAACAGTCCGGTTATTCTTCAGGGACTCGATTAGCTTTTGAGCGCCACGAGAAGAGGTCCTCCCAGAAGATTGAGAAGGACCACTTTCCGTGCTTGGAACAACTGGAAGAGCCGGAGGTTGCTCTTCCAATCTAGGAGGAGATCGGACAGCTTCAGCGGTCGGCAGATCCGAAGGTTGAGGCGGGTCCCCTTGTACTTCCCTGTGTTCATGGCTGTGTGTTCAAGCATTTCTGAACGCTTCATCTCCTTTATTTTCCGGGAGATCTCTTTGTCCTTCTTCCGCTTCCTAGAACCCTCGCCACCCGCCATGCCTGCACAAAGAAAAGGTCAGTGAGATCGCTAAGGTCCTGAGAGCTGAGATATAGAAAATACCAATGCCGAGGTCAGAGAGCGGAAGTTCGCGGTCTTGGCCGGTGAGCAGTTGAATAGTCCAATGGTGCAACTCGGCAGTCACCGCATCCAAACAAGAATACTTTTGAGTGGCGGCCAGACTCTTCAGATCCATCACTATTAAGCTTTCCTCCTGGTTCAGGGTAATATGCTTCGGAAGCAAAGGCCCCTGGTACCACCAACACGGGAAGTCCTCAAAGCGGCTCGGATCTTTGCTCCTCGTAATGAAGAAAGCAGTTCTTCCAATTCTTAAGGGATGAGGGAAGATCGGAAAAGAGCCCGCAATGAGGCTTCGCTTGGTTCGTCATCCTTTCGGCGAGTTAGTCTGTGCAGCTCGGCGAACACCTTAGCCGTAGGTTTGATTCCCTTAGCTCGGCATAGACCTCGGAAGGCTACCAAGATCCGCCACGAGTTAGGGTGAATTTGAGCGATGCACGCTTGGTGAAGTTTCAGGACCTCCTTATAGAAGTCATCTAGAGGGAACCGAAGACCGGCCTTTAACTGTTCCTCGTACACCATAACCATGTCATTCTCTTCAAAGGAGTGATCGACACGAAGATCGCCGTGGCACTTGATTAGCTCGTACGAATCAGGCCAAATATTGTATTCTTGGCTAAACGATTGCAGATCGGATTCTCGAAGAACCGACGGTAGCTCGTCTATAGGGAGAGTCTCCTCCTCAAACAGTGCACGCTTGATGGTATGATCCGCCCCGAGCCGAACGGAGACCCTAGGGGGTTCAGGTTGCGTGCTTGGCCCGACTACCTCTTCTTCATCGGACGACCATGAGAACTGAATGGAAAGAGGGCTCGCCGCTCTCTGACCTTCGACACCGCTCATTTTCAAAGGAAATAAAGAACTTAAACTAAAAAGAAGATCAAAGCCCTTACCGGAGTCTGATCGGCGTCGGAAGAACTTGGGAAAAATGAGAGAACTTCGAAGTTGTGAGCAAGAGACTGAAAATGGAATGAGAGAGCAAATGGCTAACCCCCCCCATCCCTATTTATACTAGTCCGAGCATTTAATGCTCACGAGGTTCCATGCAGTGCATCGGTTAACGGGATTCGCCAGCTGTTCTGACACGTCTCTCGAACATTCCGAGATCGGTTAATTGGAGATCGGCATAATAAGTTGAATATTTTGAACAAAGGATTAGTTAAGAGTCGTTTTGTTAGGACCCAGATCGGACAAATATATCAGAGGTCGGAAAATAATCAATAAGATAATAATTGGAGAAACAAGACTTTTATTTCCAAAAAGATCAGATTACATCATTAGGGCGATCTCTAGGGATCGGATTACAATAAAGGACTAACTACATCATTTGGGTGATCTCTAGAGATCTGATTACATTAACGAATTACATCATCTGGGCGATCTCTAAGGATCGGAATACATTGGAGATCTGATCATATCAAAAGGCTGATCTAAGGATCAGTTTGTAACTGATCCCAAGGATATTACCGACCGGATGCTTCATCCGCTGTCGGAACACTCAATGTGATGAGAAGCCGAATGAACTCAATTGAGTGACTCGAGATCGGTACAACCGAGGTCCGCAATACAGATCGGTCAAATCCAGTTCTCTCACCATCGTCAGTCAGGGTTATGCGATCACCGGGATCGTAAATTTTCAGCCGGTGGTTAAAGAAGCCCATCGGAAAAAGATCAAAAACCACAATCATGGCCGGAGCGATCACGGCGCTAGAACTAGAGAAGTAAGAAGGAAGAGAGGGAAATCAGATGAAGAAAATGTCTCTGCCAACAGGGGTATATATAGGGGAAAATGAGCATTTATTGCTGAGCAGAAAACGAAGCGAACGCCTCGAGAATCAAGGGGAAATTAATGCTTTGACCAGACCGGACCAGAGAAAAGGAGAGATCGGAATAATAGATCGGAAGACAAAAGGAATAAGACAAATCCCAAATAACCGTTGTCAGAATCAGAGCCGAGGTAGTTAAAGCGTTGCAGGCGAGATCTCCACTGCACGCCTAAGAATCGCCCGCAATGCTGACAGGTGCCAGGGTATGTCATGACAGTCCTGTACATCCCAATCCCCACCGTTGATCTCACTTGTAAGGACAAATCCGGAACCCTTGGATCAAGAGAGAAGACGACAATACCAGCGCCTTTCGCTCTTAGCCCTCAGATCGTTCCGGACAAGAAGATTTGGGACCGTTAGATCGAAAGAAGAAAATGACAAATATTCTGAAGAGAGATCTCAGCCATTCATTTTGATTCTCTTTAGTTCCTGAACATCCGATCATGTCCTTCGAAATCTTGACCCTCCATCTCCCTCCAAATAAATCCTGACCCTTCATGGGGAGCACCCGATTCCTATAAATACCAGCATGAAAAACTGTTCAAGGGACGGACGGACAAAAAAAGAGAGGCTGTTATTATAGTGGAAGAACTCTGAAAACTTCATTCAGTTTGTTATTCCGCTACTTTGAAGTGTTGATTGGAAAAACTTTTGAAACTAGTTTTCTGAAGTGTTTCTTGAAAAGGATTCTGGATACTGGAACTCTACATTTCCAGTTTGTTCATTATCTGGTCACACCCTCACTTTCAGCCCTTTATCATCTCTGTTTTCATTCCCACTGTCTAAGCTAAACTTCATTCCACTCGGCTTTTATCTTAATCTGATTATATTTTAGCTGAGCTCCCTTCACTTCCCGACGAACATCAGCTCTCAGGCTAATCAGTCCACTGTCTTATCTCTATTTGCCACCCCGTAGCTATTTCAGTAGATTTGGCTCCTCACAGGTAAGAGCTCATATTACTGTTTTACTAAGTGTTTACATTTATTTTTCGCACTTTCTTTGTTTCTTCTTACGTATGTGATTTTCTCCAAGTTCATTTTGTGCAAAAGGACCCAAAAGAATGTTACTCTCGAGTTATCTCTTTAGTGATTAGTCCGTCATTTTATTAATCTTCGTCATTTCTGAATGCAAGTTTTTCTGGTTCCTAGTAGCGTGTAAATGGTCAGGCAAGACGTAGGTAACTGCAACTTAGGGGTCTCTTTTAAAAGAGAGAACCTGAATAACGCGTCAGGAAGATAGCCAAACTATTAGGCTGACGTGAACAGCGATTCGACAAAGAGGTCATAAAGTGGAATAAAACCAAAATAAACAAAACAGAATAGATCGGTCATTAATAGATACTGGTAAAATGAATACATGGAAGGTCGGTAAATCAAGCCTAGTTATCCCCATCTAGCCAAAAGGTATCGAGAAGCCTTATCCCCAGCCTCTTTGAATGCCAGAATCCTTAGCTTTAGGCTCTTATGTCATGTAGCAGAAATTAAAATCCGGGAAATCGGAAAAGTCTCTTTCAGGCTCCTGTTAATCTAAAAGAGATCGGAGGAGAGTTCTTATCCGGTCTCAACTCAAAATTTTAATAACTATTAAATAGAAATCGGAGGAGGGTTCTTATCCGGTCTCCACTCAAAGTTTTAATAAATAACCATTAAATAGAGATCGGAGGAGAGTTCTTATCCGGTCCCAACTCAAAAATTTTAATAAACGTCTAGAGGAGATCGGAGGAGGGTTCTTATCCGATCTCCCCCCCAAAATTTTAATTTAAAAGAGATCGGAGGAGAGTTCTTATCCGATTCTCACACCAAATCTTAACCCGTACGCAAAATAATCTCAGAACTAAAAAATTCGTAACGTCAATTCACTAAGGTGGTCTCATTTACTTGTGTATCTGGGTGATCCAAATTCAGTGAGAAATCAAATGTTCCTTTAGCCAAAAGGATTAACATTCCCATTCAAGCCCTCCTAACTAATTTATAAAGAACGCAAAATTAAATCTACTTACCCTTATTAAGGGACGAGGTGGGGTGCCTAACACCTTCCCCACCCGTTTACGGACCCCGAACCTAGAATCTCTGTTTTGAAGTGGTTTCATTTTTAATTTATCTTCCCAAATGGTTTTCTTTAGTTTCCCTCAAAACTAAGGTGGCGACTCCTCACTTTTCCCACTTCGGTGAGTGATCGTCCAGGCGACCGCAAAATCCCTTTGCGACAGAGGTCACTAGGTCACTATTGAAGGATCTCTAGGTTCCCACATCCTTAATGGTAAAAGTCTATTACGATAACAATGTTCACTACTTTTCATGCCAACATTTGGTTAACCACGCTCGCACAAACCACATGGAGGTTGATTTGCATTTTATTCAAGAAAGGATTATGTGATGACAATACTATTTATTATGTTACTAGTGAGGATCAACTTGCAATCGTCTTCATTACGAGTCTACCCACATATCATTTCATTATTAATGGTATGCCCTATAGCAATACGTTAGTGTTGTTTATTATAAACTAAATTCCTAACAAATGGCTTTAATGTTTCTTTTAACTCAAAGATATTTAAGGTTAATAGAATAATCCTCTAGTTTCTTATTGGAAGCTCTATTCTCAAGGAGTTGAGAATATAAGTGACGAAACTGTCCTATACAAGTGCTATAAAGAATTATTCACAGTCGATGATATTTTGTTGGACATGATTTATCCAGCTAGACTGCCACCTCCATTTATTTTTCACAGATTAGTATGAGATACTAATAAAAGTGGAATGGTGAGTCTCATGCCATCTGACATTATGAAGTCAAGATAAATATAGTGGACACTTATAAGATAAGTAGGCCAAATCAGTGACGTATGGATGACACATATATAGAGTTTAATCAACAAATTGTCATCTAGATCATACTAGTGCATATAGTCCCTTAACCTGAGATGACATAGTTATCTCATGTATAAGTGGTTTGAGTTTGATACCGCTTACATACTTATACAATGTATAGGTATATCGGTTTGTGTTAGCTCCAATTAGTTATATATAGAGATAGGTGCAATCAAGATGGGATTTGTTATCCTAAGTAAATAAGGACAAAGTCATATGCTATCTAAATTGTTCTTGATCAATAAAGTTCCTAGCCACGACAGTTTCACTTAATCATAAAAGAGTTTTTGGTGGTAAATCTCATTAATCAAGAACTAAAATTTAGATGAGGATATATGATCAAGCAATTAGGATTTGGCATACACAATTGCCCTATTTAGGATTGAGACTTTGTAACGAAGATACTTTAGTGCATGCTATGTATGATCAAGGTTATAAGAAATAAGATAAATTTTATTCATCACTAATTGGATAGTCATGGCACGCTATGCTAGATGTTAACCATGATTTATGAGAACCAAGAGTAGCAAGAGAACTTCACTCTAGGCATGAAAAGAGTTCTAGTGACATTAAAGAGTTAATATCAAATTTTCATAGCCAATTAGTCATGAACCTAGAAAGTCGTGCATAGTAGAGCTTAAGTGATCAAGAAAATATTAATTTGATTAATTAATTAAATGGTTTGATTGATTAATTAAATTAATGAATTTAGAATTTGAATATGAGTTGGTATGTTTTATCATGCATTTGTTTTCAGGGGTCAAGTGTTTTAATGTGAGGAGCATGTGGACTAAGATTCTAGAAGAAACTGAGTTCCTTTTCTTTTGGCTTCAATGTTCTGAGAAATTAAACTTATGGAGGGAGTGTGATAATATTAATGATTTTCTACTTTTGAAATACCAAAGATTCCGAAATCTCTAGCATGACCTAAAACAAAATTCAAAGGAATGGCTAATAAGAAGAAAATTATCCTATATTTAATTGTTAAAAATGAGCTTATAATTAAAGGAGTTTAATTATGGTATAGTTTATACTCAACTCAACTCAACTCAACTAAGCCTTTATCCCAAAAATTTGGGGTTGGCTATATGGATTCGCTTTCTCCACTCTGAACGATTTTGGGTTAAATCCTCAGAAATGTGTGGTATAGTTTATATTAGATATAAATTATATTGTGAGAAGAATTATATGCTTAAATGACTTATAAAGCCATGAGAGAAAATATGGCTTAGTGGGCTTAGTAGTTAGTTGGCATGATATGCCATGTTGCACCATAAGATGGTGATATTATCAAGTTAACCTCATGAGTGGAAAACAAATGGCAAATGCCATCCTTGTCTCCTTAGTGGAGAAGGCCTCCACCTACCAATTATGGGTTTAGGGATATAGAAATCCACTTTACTAGTTTATGGATTTTCATATCCCTAAACTATAAAAAGCTAATCCACATGCAAAAGAAAAGAGGATGGAGATTTCTTTTCTTTCTTAGGTTCTTTTTCTCTCAAGCCTAGTTACTCTTCTTCTCCTTTTCTTCTTATAAACTCAATGGAAATTAAAAGTTGTCACCCTTAAGTTTATGTATAATGAAATTGTTCCTCTACACTTGGAGTTTACCTAACCAATTTGAAATACCTAAAGGTTGAACTTCTCTTCCTTCTTGTTTTGGTGGCCGACCAAGAAAGATATACAAGGGAGAGCTTGTAGTTCAAAGGTTGGGATTCGAGATCACTGAAGCTCGTCTGCACAGACTAAAGGACTTACACATGGAGGTTTGCTTCCCGAATTGATGGTGGAATTTGATTCTGGGCCCCACAAATCTCTAAACCTAAGTTTAGGTAATAGGATTGTTCTTCGTCTTAAGTTTCCTAATGATAAAATAGGTTAAAGACCAATTGTTGTTACAAGAGTTGTAACCATATGTTGGGTAAGTTAATTGTTAACGTATAGATTAAATTGGATTGCAAGAGATGCATGTCACTTAGGTTAATTAAAATTTAAAATTGCCTATTTCCCCACCCCATGCTTCCGCTGCGCCTTCATTCATCACATGTCATGCCAATCTAGGCATTGCTACACCATGCTTAAATTGCAAGGAGAAATAGAAGTAGATAGTTACTTCTCTTAATTTTATAACTTTCACTATTGTATTATGTAACTACAAGCCTATGAGTTGGTTACAAATGTAAACAGGTGAACCCTTATCAAAATTACCAAGGGAAGAACACCTTTTTCATAGAGGCAGTTCTAATTAATCAAGCATTAAAAGAGTTATGCATCACAAAAATCAGCCTATTTCGACATGAATTCTTATTCGTATGCCAAAATTCTAGTATAAATGCATTTTCTTTTTAATGAAGGTAAATGGAAGGAACCAGTAAGATACCTTAGGATGGTAGAATATACATCACAACGAATGCCTCCTGTGCAATACATAAATATATTTGTGGTATTTTTATCAGCATTTGCTAAAGGATCTGAAGCAACGACCTGAATAAGACATGTAAATAATTGGAGAATGTTCATAACTATCACCAAAGGAAGGAACTTCATCAATCTTAAAAGTACCTATGACTAAATTACAGTATCGTATATATACATGTATGTAAATTACTTGAAATTCAATTTCTTGCTCATGTATAAATGAATATCATCAGGGTAAATTACATCTAAGTTCTTAATAATAATCACTCCGGATGACATTTTTCTAAAATTATATTCCCTCCCATTGTTTACTTTAATTAGAAAAATGACATCCACATTGACAATAGATTATTACAATTTAGTTCAAAAATGGCTTGTAGGAACAAGTCCCACATCAATAGTGTACAAGAAATCAAAAGGCAAATAAATGTTGGCAAAACAAACCAAAAAGGGCTTAGATTATTTTGGTGATGGGGAGCCTAGTTCAATAGAAGAATTCCTTTTATAGATCCACACTCTTGGGCCTGTGATTTCAACATGGTATCAGGGTGATAAGGCCTAACGGTTGCAGATACAAGACACATAAGAATATTGGGTTCAGCCATAACGAGCCAAACCCGTGAACCGAGTTAATCAAGCCAGATTTAAATGGATCCATGGACTAGCCCAGCATGTTAGACCTTAAAGGCAGAGCTCAGAGGAGCCAGACCCTAGTTAAATGGGTCACCCCATGCAATGTCAAGTGACAACTAGGCCTATGAAGCCTAAGCCGAACCCTGTTGCATTTGAGGGGGAGTGGCTGGAATATGGCTTGTGGGAACAAGTCTCATATCGATAGTTTACAAAAATATTGAAGGGCATATAAGTGTTGGCGAATAGGTAGCCTAATTTCAAGCCAAGTTCAGCATAAAAGCTTGCTTGTTTATTGATTCACACTCTTAAGCTTGCAACAAACATGAATGCCAAAGTATTTATAGTATTCCTAAAAGTGCAACTAAATTATGTGACAATATTGCACAATGAACGGTTTAACGTGATCTTCTTACCCTTTGTTTTGGAAGTTTTTTAAAGTAATGAGAGCTTTTTCAAGGTTTAAAAATATTGAATTTGTGTTTAGGAGAACCTATTGTTTTTAAAAGTAAGGTTTTTGAAATTTTTTGAAAACCTCTAAAAACCTCCATTTTTCAACCTATTAAATTGGTGAGTTAAGAAGATTTTTTCTTTAAAACCTCCAAATACCTTTAAAAAATTTCCCGTCCTCCCAAACAATAAAAAAATTATGAAATTTTAAAAACCATGAAAAAACTTTACTTTTAAAAATATCACCCAACTACCGACTGCTTGCATTTCTCAATATCTTAACTGAATTGAGTTCTATTTTTTGTAACGTAAGAGCTTACCAAGTACTGATTGAAGGTGGTTCTATTGATTTTTGTTGTAAATTTTATCTTAACATTTAGTTTATTGCTTTTAATATTTTAAACATGATTCACTAGAAAATATGTAGCGATTTTAATACATATCACTGTTTGGGTATTGGATAGACAATAATAAACAATCAGGTATAAAAAAAAAAGTACCTAAACCCATAACATGATTCTTTGAAAACATTCATTCATAACAGATCCACAGAATTATATAACCATTAGCAACCCACAATTAAAATCACAAAACTCACTAATCATTGCATCAAAAAGACCTCAATCACACTCCCATGACATCCAAAGAAAAGAAGAGCGATCAAAGCATGAAAGCCAACAAAAAGGAAACATGCTAATCAAAAGCCTTTTTTCTTTAACAACAATAGTGAACTTTAAAGAGAGAAACTTCAATTGATATTTGCCTCGTTGCTCTTTGCTTTTTTTTTTTTGGGCCAAGTCCAAAAGTGTGGAGACTCTTGTTGGTTGAAGAGGAGAGGGTATGGTGGCAAAATGGATGTTGATGTGTGGAAATTTTCTCTTGTACTTGACAATAATTTGATACAATATATATACACCTTTCTTCCTATCAAAACAGGTAATTATGCTATCCTAACTAACTAGGAATTTCTAACTCTATGTAATTGTATACAAGGGTCAACATTATCCATCACACTCCTCCTCAAGTTGAAGCAAAGATGTTAATCATGCACAACTTGTTAAAAATGTAGTCAATCCTAGCTCCATTTAGAGCTTTTGTGAAAATGTCTCCTAATTGCTCCCCAGTTTTAGCATATCCTGTCGAAATAATCTTCTGATGAATCTTTTCACGAACAAAGGGACAATCAATTTCAATATGTTTAATTCGCTTATGAAACACAGCATTAGAAGCAATGTGAAAGCAGCTTGATTATCACACCACAACTTAGCAGGTAGTGATATCTTAAGACCAACTTCATTCAATAGCTGATATATCCATACAATCTCACAAACAGACTATGCTATAGCTTTGTATTCTGATTCTACACTAGACAGTGATACTACATTCAGCTTATTACTCCTCCAAGATACCAAATTCCATCTAACAAAGACGCAATATCTCCTGGTGGATCTCCTATTAATCTTAGATCCAGTCCAATCTGTATCTTAAAAAACATTCAATATTAGTGTTCCTATGATTTCCATAAAATAGACCGTGTCTTGGAGCTCCCTTCAGATAACATAGAATTTGTTCTAAGGCTTTCCAATGATTAACTGTTGGACAAAACATGAACCAGTGTTATTAAAGGCGCTCGAGGCGCCCTGGCGAGGCGCCAGGCGAGGCGAGGCGCCACTCTCACGCCTCGCCTAGCACCGCCTGGGTTCCCTTCAAAGAGGCGAGCGCCCCGAAGCAAAGAGGCGAGAGGCGAGAGGCCCTTCAGGCGACGCCTCTGTAATGCAATGACAAATTTTTTTTTTTTTAATTATTTAAAGCCAAATAAAAGAAAAATCCCTAAGCCACCTGCCTCAGCTCTCACGAGAAAGAAAGATCGGCACTCTCAAGTCTCAACTGTGGCATTCAGCAGCACTTTCAGGTTTCTCTCTCTCTCTCTCTCTCTCTCTCTCTCTCTCTCTCCCTCTTTCTTCTTCTTCTTCTTCTTCTTCTTCTTCTTCCCCTATTCCTGGAAACCCTTTTTTTTTTTCCTTATCCTCACCTCCTCTGGTGCTGTTTCTTCTTCTTCTTCTTCTTCTTCTTCCCTATTCCTACTGAGAAACCCTTTTTTTTTTTTCCTTTTCCTCTCCTCCTCTGCTGTTTCTTCTTCTTCTTCTTCTTCTTCTTCTTCTTCTTCTTCTTCTTCCCCTATTCCTGGAAACCCTTTTTTTTTTTCCTTTTCCTCTCCTCCTCTGGGGCTGCTGTATGGGCATTATTCACCAGGGAAACCATTTTTTTTTTCCTTTTCCTCCCCTTCTTATATAATTTTGCTGTATGGGTATTAGGTATGCAGTAGTCTTGTTAATTTTCTATTTTGTTCAGTTTTTTTTTTATTTTAATTGTTAATTTGTTTACTTTTTTATTCTTTTTATTCTTAATATTTTGTTGTTAATTTGTTAATTAGTTGGTAATTAGTTGTTTAAATTATACGGGTAATGTTAATTTGTTAATTTTTTTTACTTTAACTTTGTTAATTTATTAATTTGTTATTATTCTTGTTACTTTAACTTGATATTCTTATTGATTAGTTGTTTAATTTATATGGGTGTTGTTAATTTGTTTACTTTCACTTTGTTAATTTGTTCTTATTTTTGTTAATTTAATTTGATATTCTTGTTAATTAGTTGTTTAACTTTTATAAATATTGTTAATTTGTTGTTATTCTTATTACTTTAACTTGAAATTCTTGTTAATTAGTTATTTAATTTATTGTTTAATTTGTTAATATGTTAGAAGTACACACACATATATATAATTTAGGTAATTTAGACTATGGCGCCTTGCTTTAAAAAGGCCTCGCCTCGCCTCTCGCCTCTCGCCTAAGGCCATAAGGCCCCCTGTCGCCTTAGTGTCGCCTTTCGCCTTGATAACACTGACATGAACTGACTTACAACACTGATTGAATATGCAATATCAGGACGAGTTACCATAAGATAGTTCAATTTACCAACCAATCTCCTATACATTTCAGGATCTTCAAACAATTCACCATTTTCTTTTGTACGTTACAAATTGGAAGTCATAGCTCACAGCATAACTTAGCACCCAATTTTTCTATTTCTACAAACAAGTCAAGAACATATTTTCTTTGTAACAGAAAAATACCTTTCTTACACCTTGCCACCTCAATACTTAAGAAATACTTCAACAATCCCAAGCATGGTTTCAAAGTTTCTTTGGTCGTCTTTAGGTTGAGTACCTCAGTCATCTCATTACAGAGGTTGCAGTTTCTATGGATCCCAATAAGGTGTCCAGTGTGCTTAGATGGCCAACATCTAATTCTCTCAAAGCAAAAAGTGGTTTCCTAGGTCTCACAGGTTATTATAGGCCCTTCATCAAAGATTATGGGAAAATGGCTCATCCACTCACGCAGTTGCTTAGAAAAACTCAAGCAGGGTTATTTTCATGGACCTCTAAAGCTCACCTTGCTTTTAAGGCTCTCCAAACAGTAATTACTACTATGCCAATGCTTGCTATGCCGAATTTTCAAAAGCAATTTATTTTAGAATATGACACCTCTGGTAGAGGGCTAAGTGTTGTGTTTATGCAAGAAAGGAGACCAATAGCCTATTATAGTAAGGTCTTACATGATCATTCTCGTGCTAAATCCACCTATAAGAAAGAAATGATGGCTTTAGTTTTGGCCATCCATCATTGGAGACCTTATTTAATAGCTCGACGATTTTTGGTGCATACGGATCAGAAGAGTCTAAGGCATCTCTTGGAACAGCCCATTATTACATCTGTTCAACAGAATTGAATAGCCAAATTGTTAGGATATGACTTCACAATTGTTTATAGACAGGCTATGCTAACAAGGCAGCAGAGGCATTGTCAAGATGCAAAGATGAAGGAGAATGCATTGTTCTTTCCATGCCATATTGGATTGACTTAAATCAATTGGAATCTAAGGTGAAGCAAGATGAGGAGCTTGCCAAGTTGGTTGATGAGCTCCAAAGAGATTCATTGTCGCACCTTCACTATCAATTAATTCATGGCAGATTATTTTATCAAGGTCGCCTAGTGCTTCCTACAAATTCTTCCTTCATTCCAATGTTATTAATAGAATTTCACTCTACCCCTACTGTTATAGAAGTCTTTGTCAATGAGGAAGTCTTTTTCAATTAGGAGATTGACTCCTATAGGATAGGATTCCTAATCCATGTAAAAGTAGAGTTTTAATCCATAGAGAATGGGATATGATTATATACTATTAAAAACAGAGAATTTGGAAAATTTTCTTTTATATTTCTTTATACTAAAATGATTTACAAGCATTCTAATTTATATACAAAGGCTAGGACTAACTAGGAAACTAATAATAGCCAATAAATACAATGATTCCTAATTATATTCTAATTTACAGCTAAGTTACACTGATTAAGGGATTTATATTAATTGAGGGACTCTAACATATACACATATATATCTGTGTATTAACACCTTTAAACATATGAAAAATACCTGATTTACATGGCATCAGAGCTGTCACCTTTGAATAGCTTGGTCCCGTTTTTTTTCCCTGAGAATTCCCCCCCTTGTTCTTTCCCTCAGCAAGCTATAAACTAGGAGAATTCCCTAAGGCTATCACGGCACGTCACAGCCACCCTCAGAAGGTGACCCAAGTCCCGATCAACCTCCCCTAAAAGTCCGGTGACCGAACCTAGAGAGAGTGGCCTCCACGCGCCACTTCTTTATTCTGATCCCTGTTCCACGCGCCGGCGCGTGTAGGCACATGTGGTGTCTTTCGGTGACGTTCGACTACCGGACCTACTTCCTCAGCGTCGCCCCAACGTGGTGATTCCATCCCTGTAGGCTGTGTTTGGTTCTGAGGCTTCTTTCTTGGTAGTGTTTGAAAATTTTTCCTTTCGGATCACTGGATCTGACGACAAAGTCACTGGATCTGCCGTGATTTTTCACTAGATATGGCTGAGGGTGAGACCAAGTCTATAATTACTGATGTAGTCCCAATGATGACTAAAATCACTGAGAACAAAATTAATGGCTTGAATTATTTGGAATGGAGCAAAACCGCTCGAATTTATTTCATCTTACAAAAGATTCACCGGATGATGATACTAGGCAAACTTGGTTAAGGGAAAACGCTCATTTATTCTTACAGCTTCGGAATTCAATTCACAGCGAGGTAATGAGTCTTATTAATCACTGTGAGTATGTTAAAGAATTGACGAATTATTTAGAATTTTTATACTCTGGCAAAGGCAATATTTCTCGTATATATGTTTGCAAAGCATTTTATCGACCTGAAAAACAAGACGAGACTCTTACAGCATATTTTATAGAATTTAAACGTATTTAAGAAGAGCTTAATGTTCTATTACCATTTAGTCATGATGTAAAGGTGCAACAAGCTCAACGTGAGTGTTATGGAAAGTCAATCATTATATTATTTCTGTGTATATTCTGTATTCTGTATTCCTATTTAGGATTTCTTATTTAGGATTTCTTCCTAATTAGTATAACACAATTATAGGAATCAATTGTATATAAATACCCATGTACAGATTAATTGAAATATATGAGAATCATCTCTTTCTACATGGTATCAGAGCAGATCATCTATCTAGGGTGATTATTTGTTCTCACCACCCAGCTCAGGAGAGACCTTGGCCGCCGACCGGCCGTTTCGACTCCGATCAACATTGCCAGCGTCGCCTCAATCCCCTCATTCCACCACTGTGTGTTGTTGCCTGATCCAGTACACCATTAAAGGACTTCTGAGGTTTGGCTCTTAGATCCTATTTCGGTATTTGCTTGATTTGTGATTTTGGATTATTTTGTTGCTGTCAGCACTTTGGATTAGCGTTTCGGTTAGTTTTCTTTGTCTCAACAAATGGCAGACAATAAGAATGTTATTTCTGATGTGATTCCGATGATGACTAAGATCACGGAACACAAACTTAATGGTTCGAATTATCTGGAGTGGAGTAAGATCATAAGGTCTATTTGCGTAGCATTGATAAGGATGATCACCTTACTAAAGATCCACCTCGATGATACACAACAAACTTGGCTAAGGGAGGATGCTCGGTTGTTTTTGCGGCTTGAACTCGATTCACGGTGAGGTAATTAGTTTAATTAATCAGTGAATTTGTTAAGGAATTGATGGATTACTTAGATTTTACGTGATTCAGTAAAGGGAATATCTCCGTATTTATGATGTTTGTAAGGCATTCTACCGTCTCGAGAAAGAGAATAAGTCTCTCACGGCTTATTTTATGGATTTTAAGCGGGTATATGAGGAACTTAATGTATTGTTGCCTTTTAGTTACGATGTGAAAGTTCAAGAGCCCAACGGAGCAACTGGTTGTCATGAGTTTTCTTGCAGCCTTCCTTGAGTATGAGATCGCTAAATCTCGATTCTTTCGATTACGAGATTTCCTCTTTGCATGAAACATTCACATGGGTCCTTCGTGCAGAGTATCCAATCTTCACACTGCCCGGTAGTGCTCTTATTAGCCGTAATCCAAATGGACAACAGGGTAATAGAAGAGGAAGTAGAGGAGGAATTACAGGCAACAAAAGTAATCAGCGTAATGGAGAGGCTAGTTCTAATCAGGACTCAAGAGGAGTCATTTGTTATTATTGTCATGAGCCTGGCCATACAAAATATAATTGTCCGCAACTTCAGAGGAAAAATCAGCGATCACATATGGCAAATATGGCAGCAGAGGATTCTACAGTATCTTCCTCTGAGAAAACTGTTTTGGTATCCGCAGAGGATTTTGCACAGTTTTCCCAGTATCAGGCATCTCTAAAGCCTACCAGTTCCCCTATCACTGCGATCGCTGAGTCAGGTAAATCCACTACATGCCTTGTGTCTTCCTCATCCAAATGGGTTATTGATTCTGGTGCAACAGATCACATGACAGGTAATTCTAGTCTTCTATCTGCTTTTCAGTCTAATCCCACTTCCTCTACTGTTACTTTAGCTGATGGTTCTACTTCTTGTGTCATGGGTTCTGGAACTGCGAATCCGACTTCGTCAATTTCTTTGTCATCTGTTTTGTGTCTACCAAATTTCTCTTTTAATCTACTTTCTGTTAGTAAACTTACTCGTACCTTAAATTGTTCTATTTCCTTTTTTTCTGATCAGTGTTTGTTTCAGGATCTTACGACGAAGCAGATTATTGGTAGAGGACGTGAGTCAGGTGGTCTCTACATTCTGGAAAATCATGTACCGCGGTCGCTTGTTTGCTCCAGTACCTTAACACCTCTTGAAGCTCATTGTAGATTGGGTCATCCTTCTTTGTCTACCATGAAGAAGTTGTGTCCTCAGTTTCAGTCTTTATCAGTACTAGAATGTGAGTCGTGTCAGTTTGCAAAACATCATCGTTTGCCTTCTGTGTCTAGAGTCAATAAACGGGCTTCATCCCCTTTTGAGTTAGTTCATTCTGATGTTTGGGGTCCTTGTTCTGTTACTTCTAAAACTGGATTTCGTTATTTTGTTACTTTTGTTGATGATTACTCTCGTGTTACCTGGTTATATTTAATGAAGAATCGTTCTGAGTTGTTTTCTATCTTTTGTGCCTTTTGTAATGAAATCAAAACTCAATTTAATATTTCTGTGCGCATATTAAGAAGTGACAATGCTAAAGAATATTTTTCAGCATTCTTCATCAGTCTTCCTGTGTGGATACCCCATCCCAAAATGGCGTGGCCGAAAGAAAAAATCGGCATCTTCTTGAGGTAACTCGTGCTCTTCTTTTTCAGATGAAAGTTCCTAAACACTTTTGGGCGGATGCAGTTTCTACGGCATGTTTTTTGATCAATCGTATGCCTTCTTACATCCTTAATGGGGATATTCCTTATCGCTTAGTTCCTACAAAATCTTTATTTCCTGTTGAACCCCGTATTTTTTGTTGTACTTGTTTTGTACGTGATGTTCGTCCGCAGGTTACTAAATTGGATCCAAAGTCTCTCAAATGTGTCTTCCTTGGGTACTCCCGGATCCAAAAAGGGTACCGTTGTTTCTCTCCTACTCTTAATCGTTATCTTGTTTCTGCAGATGTCACATTTTTTGAGTCCACTCCATTTTTTTCTCAATCATCTGTGTATGAGAGTCAGGGGGAGGAAGATGATATCTTAATATATACTGTCCAACCAATGTCTAGTCCTCTCTCACAGTCTATTTCTTCCGTCTCTAGACCTACTCGGCCTCCCGTTGTTCATATTTATTCCAGGAGATTGGAGATTCCTGACTCAGATCCTCCACCAGCTACTTCGTTGGGAGATCCTGTACCTCATACTGATCATGATTCTGATCTAGACTTACCCATTGCTCTTCGTAAAGGTAAACGTTCATGTACTTACTCTATCTCTTCTTTTGTTTCTTATAATCAATTGTCTTCTTGTTCTCGGTGTTTTGTTACTTCTTTAGACTCTGTTCCCATCCCTAATACTGTTGGTGAGGCACTGTCTCATCTTGGCTGGTGTGCTGCTATGAAAGAGGAAATGGAGGCTTTAGATGCTAATGGTACATGGGAACTGTTGCCTTTGCCCACTGGTAAGAAAGCTATTGGTTGCAAATGGGTATTTACAGTTAAGGTAAATCATGATGTTTATGTGGCTATATTAAAAGCTCGCCTTGTAGGAAAAGGATATGCTCGGACATATGGGGTTGATTACTCGACACTTTTTCTCCGTAGCTAAACTTACTGCTCGCTTGTTTATCTCTTTAGCACTACATATGATTAGCCCTGCACCAATTGGATATCAAGAATGCCTTCCTTCATGGTGATCTTCAGAGGAGGTGTATATGGAGCAACCACCGGGTTTGTTGCTCGGGGAGTTGGGTAAAGTTTGTAGGCTTCTAAGTCTCTTTATGGCTTGAAACAAAGTCCTAGGGCCTGGTTTGGGAGATTCATGAAGCAAGACAGAATTTGGTATGCAAAAGAGTAAGTGTGATCACTCGATTTTATAAGCAACTGAGGTGGTCTAATTCTCCCGGTAGTCTATGTGGATGACATTATCATCACCGGGAGTGACTCTGCAGTATTTCATCTCTTAAAACCTTCCTCCAAACCAGCTGGACCAAAGACTTGGGATTATTAAAGTATTTTTGGGTATTGAAGTTATGAAAAGTAAGAAGGGTATTTTCTTGTATCAAAGAAAATATGTACTTTATATATTGACATAGACAGGAAAATTAGTTGCTAACCAATGAAGTGCATCAATGACTCCAAATTTACAACTGATATCAGTGCATAGTGAGTTGTTTGAAGATCCAGAGATACAGAGATTGGTAGGAAAATTGAACTACCTTCATCACTCGTCCCGACATTGCTTATGCCGTTAGTGTGGTAAGTCGCTTTATGTCTTCCCAACCGTTGCTCATTGGGAAGCCTTGGGACATATATTGTTCTATCTTAATGGAGATCCATGAAGATGTTTGTTATATGTTAATCATGTGCATTTAAATGTTGAATTTTTTTCAGATGCCGATCGAAATGGATCTAAGTTTGATAGGAGGTCAACCATCGGATATTGCGCTTTTTGTTGGAGGAAATTTGGTGTCTTGGAAAAGCAAGAAGCGAGTGTAGTTTCTCGATCTAGTGCTGAATCCGAATACAGAGCCATGGCACAATCAAGATGTGAGGTAATGTGGATATTTCAATTACTAGATGAGACAGTTTTAAGACCCCGCTCGCGAAATTGTGGTGTGATAATCAAGCTGCTCTCCATATTGCTTCTAATCCGGTATTTCATGAGCGGACCAAACATATTGAGATTGATTGTCACTTTGTTCGTGAAAAGATTCAACAACAGATCATCTCAACAGGACATATCAAAACTGGAGAGCAGTTAAGAGATATTTTCACAAAAGCTCTGAATGGAGCTAGGATTGACTACATTTGTAACAAGTTGGGCATGATTAACATCTATGCTCCAACTTGAGGGGGAGTGTTATGGAAAGTCAATCATTATATTATTTCTGTGTATATTCTGTATTCTGTATTCCTATTTAGGATTTCTTATTTAGGATTTCTTCCTAATTAGTATAACACAATTATAGGAATCAATTGTATATAAATACCCATGTACAGATTAATTGAAATATATGAGAATCATCTCTTTCTACAGTGAGCAAATGGCTGTTATAAGTTTTCTTGCTGGTTTACCCTTAGAATATGAAACTGTTAAATCGCAAATTCTCTCTGGCTCTGAGATTTCCTCTCTTCGTGATACTTTTACACGTGTCCTTCGTACAGAAAGCATTCACAACCTACTACTAGTGCCCTTATTAGTCGAAATATAAGTGGACAGAGGATATAGAGGAGGGGTTACTACCAACAGAAACAATCAACGTAATGTGGAGGCTAGTTCTAATCAGGACATAGGAGGAGTTATTTGTTATTATTGCCATGAGCCTGGACACACAAAACGTAACTATTTGAAGCTTCAAAGGAGAAATCAGCGATCCCAGGTGGCAAATATGGTAACAGAAAATCCTACAGTGTCTTCTACCTCTGAGAAAACTATCTCAACGTCTGCAGAAGAATTTGCACAGTTCTCCCAGTATCAGGCATCTACCAATTCCTCAATCACTGCTATCGTTGAGTCAGGTAAATCCACTACATGCTTTGTGTCCTCCTCGTCCAAATGGGTCATTGATTCTGGTGCTACAGATCATATCATATGTAATTCTGGTCTTTTATCTGATTTTCAGTCTTTTACTACTCCTTCCACAGTTACTTTAGCTATGGATCTACTTCGCATGTCATTGGTTCTAGAACTATGAATCCAACCACATCCATATCTTTGTCCTTATGTCTACCTAACTTTTCTTTTAATTTACTCTCTGTTAGTAAACTCACTCGAAACTTAAATTGTTCTATTTTCTTTTTTCCTGACCATTGTTTGTTTTAGGATCTTATGATGAAGAATTTTATTGGTAAAGGCATGAGTCAGGTGGCCTTTACATCCTTGATAAATGTGAACCATGATCTATTGCTGGCTCCAGTACCTCAACTCCCCTTTTGCCCACTGCTAAGAAGGCTATTGGATGCAAATGGGTTTTTTCAGTAAAGACGAATCCTGATGGTTCTATAGCTAGATTGAAAGCACACCTTGTAGTCAAAGGATATGCTCAAACATATAGGGTGGATTACTCTGATACTTTTTCTCCTGTAGCTAAACTAGCTTTAGTTCGATTGTTCATCTCCCTAGCAGCTACATATGATTGGCCTTTGCACCAATTAGATATAAAGAATGCCTTTCTTCATGGTGATCTTCAGGAGAAGGTATATATGGAGCAACCACCATGGTTTGTTGCTCAAAGGGGAGTTGGGTAAAGTTTGCAAACTTCGAAAGTCTCTTTATGGCTTGAAACAAAGTCCTCGGGCTTGGTTTGGGAGATTCAGTGAAGTAGTACAAGATTTTGGTATGCAAAAGAGTAAGTGCGATCATTCGGTGTTTTATAGGCAGTCTAAGCCTAGCCTCATTTTACTAGTAGTGTATGTTGATGATATGGTTATCACTGGGAGTGATTCTGCAGGTATTTCATCTCTTAAACACTTCCTTCAGACCCAATTTCAAACAAAAGATTTAGGCCCACTCAAATATTTCTTGGATATTGAAGTTATGAGAAGTAAGAAAGGTATCTTCTTGTCTCAACAGAAGTATGTTCTTCTTGATCTACTGACAGAAATTGAAAAATTAGGTGTTCAGCCTTGCAATGCACCAATGACCCCGAATCTCCAACTTAGAGCAGAGGATGGTAAACTATTTGAAGATCCAGAAAAATACAGGAGGTTGGTAGGTAAATTGAACTACCTTACAATAACTCGTCCTGATATTGCATATTCAGTCAATGTGGTAAGTCAGCTTATGTCCTCTCCAACTATTGCTCATTGGGAAGCTTTGGGACAAATTTTGTGTTATTTGAAGGGAGCTCCAGGGCGAGACTTATTATATAGTAATCATAGGCATTTAAACGTTGAATACTTTTCAGATGCAGACTGGACAAATTCTAAGGCTGATAGAAAATCAACTACCAGATATTGTGTTTTTGTTGGAGGTAATTTGGTGACAGAGAAGTAAGAAACAGAGTGTAGTCTCGCAATCTAGTGCTGAATCGGAATACAGAGCTATGGCACAATCAGTGTGTAAAATAGTGTGGATACTTCAATTATTAGATAAGGTTGGCCTTAAGACCTCTTTGTCTGCGCAGTTATAGTGTGATAATCAAGCTGCTCTCCATATTGCTTCTAATCCTATGTTCCATGAACAGACCAAGCAATTTGAAATTGATTATCATTTTGTCCGGAAAAAGCTTCAACAAGAGATTATCTCAACACAACACATCAAAACTAGAGAGCAATTAGGAAATTTATTTACAAAAGCTCTAAGTGGAGCTTGGGTTGACTACATCTATAACAAGTTGAGCATGATTAACATCTATGCTCCAACTTGAGGGGGAGTGTTATAGAAGTCTTTGTCAATGAGGGTATAAGTAGAGTTTTAATCCATATAGAATAAGATATGATTGTATACATATACATATATCTACGTATTAACACCTTTGAATATATGAAAAATACCTGATTTACACCTGCTAAGGGGCATTTGGGGACTTATAGAACCTATAGAAGGCTGGTGGCAAATCTTTTCCTTTGAATGACGAGATGAGTGCAGCCGTTTTAGCCAAGTAACTCATATGCCAACAAAATAAATACATGACTACTTGTCCTGCGGGGTTGCTCCAACCACTTCCTATTCCATCTGTTGTATGGTCAAAAATCTTTATGGATTTTATTACTGGATTGCCCAGATCTTATGGAATTGATTGCATTCTTGTTGTCGTTGATAGACTCTCTAAATATGGTCATTTTATTAGATTGAAGCATCCTTTTATAGCAAAGATAATGGCGGAGATTTTTACCAAGGAAATTGTTCGGTTACATGGCATGCCAGAGTCAATTGTGAGTGATAGAGATCCTCTTTTTCTTAGCAATTTCTGGCAAGAATTGTTCAGATTGCAAGGCACCACTCTCCGCATGAGCACCGCCTACCATTCAAAAACAAATGGACAAACTGAAGTTTTAAATCGCTGCCTTGAAACTTATCTGCGTTGTTTTACATCGGAGTAACAGAAGCATTGGAGTAAATGGTTGTATTGAGCTGAATATTGTTTTAATACTAGTTTCCATACCGCTACAAGAATGACCCCATTCCAAGTTATGTGTGGAATATGTCCTTCTACTCCAAAGTTCATGCCAGGAGAAACAAAAGTGGAGGCAGTAGCTCAAGAGCTTATGGATCGTGATCCTATGTTGAGGCAATTGCAATACAATATCCAACGAGCATGACAAAGAATGGTGAAGGCAGCTAATGTTTATCATCGAGAGGTAACTTTTGAGATTAGTAAATCTGTTTTTTTGAAATTTTGACCCCATAGACAACTAACATCTCATTCTTAGGTAGCTCCAAAATTAGCTGCTCGATACTATGGACCATTTAAGATTGTGGGAAAAATTGGATTTGTTGTGCGTAAACTGCAATTACCAACCGAAGCTCACATCGATCTTATTTTCCATGTATCTCAGTTAAAAAAGGCAGTGGGGAATCATGATTTTGTAATTGAATTACCCGTGATATGATTGTTGATGAACCATTTATTGAACCAAAACAAATCTTGAAGCAGAGAGTCATTCGAGGTCAGCATTCTTCTATTACTCAGGTTTTGGTTCAATGGAAAGGTAAATCTGTAGATGAGGCTACTTGGATGAATTTAATTGATTTTAGAAACCAGTTCCCAACATACAGCCTCGAGGACAAGGCTGTGCTTTATGAGGGCAGCAATGATATGGATAGTGCAGGCCAGGCGTGTGTGGGAACTAATGGGCCTGCAAAGCTGAGAGTATATACAAGAAGAAGATCCAAGAAAGTTGTAAAGAATTCTGAAAAGGGAAACGTTGCTGAGCTGGATAAAAGAATGGGTGCTATTTCATGTGCTGGAGAACCTATAAATAACTGACCCAGAGAGCAAGGCGAGCTTGAGTAGTCTGTTATGTGTTTTGGCTTTTGCTGGGACCAAGGGACTTAAAGTGTATTCCCTGGTTTGATATATTGGCTATTGTAACAAGATTGCTGTTTATTCCTGTTCCATTAATGCAAAATGCCTTCCTCTCTTCTTAATTCTTGTTTTTTTCTTTTAATTTAAGCTCTTTCCTCTATCAGCATCACAATCCCAAGAGATATATCATCCAACTTGCAACACATCTTGATTTTCAAGAATCCCTTATAAATTCAGCCACATGGACACAAGCACATGAAGCAATCAACTCAGTTTTTTAATTAGAAACATCTAATGAAAAATTCTAAGACCAAATTTTAGGAATAAAAGAAATTAAAATGCTAGAACAAAGTGAGCCCAGCAATGAAGGAAGCAAGACATGCTCTTTCCTATGCTATTTTCAGGTTTTGGTGGTTGTTATCCAATAACTCAAACAAAAATTATTGAGTTTTTTTTCCTTTTTTAAGAGAAAGCAGGTTGCCACAAGTGAAAACCACAAAACTAGCTTTTACCTTTTCATCAAGCTGAAGCCGTTTTTCACACATATAATTTTTTAGCTACTGGACATGGGCAACCACCAAAAAAAGACAAAATACCAACCAGACCCTGAATAAAGGGACAGCCTAAGATCAACAGTATCATCTTTCATTATAACCATAGGTGAAGTGAATACAATAGTTTTCACCCCAAGATTTTCAGATTCCAAAATAAATAAATAAATAATAAAAAGCATCAATGGATCATCAATGAGCTCAATCTTCTGCACTGATGATTTGATCACACATTAATAAACTGATCATACCTCCCTATTGGATAGTCCACAAGAAGTGCTCCTGAAGCAATCTGTATCAGGTCGCTGGGCCCCAACGAAATGACCAATGTCCCACTCATAGCCTGATACAAAGAATAATAACAGCAGGACTTGCGATAACTAAATTATGGCTGAATGCTGCATATATATAAATGAGTAAAATCCACATCCTAAAATATTTGATTTAAATGGAATGATAACATGCAATGACAACTGAATATTATAGCTAGTATTTTAGCTAAGAATGAAAAGGGAAGAGATATAAAATCAAGATCTTCATGAGATACAAGTGCAAGCATGTTTAAGAGATTTAAAATATTAGATTTCAAGCCACCAATTCAACTCTAGGCTTGAGTAACTGAGCTGCAAAGCCAAATTCATATCAAAAGAAACCAACATATACACCATTCATGAATCTCATTGGCTGAAGATTTTAAATAACAGAAACAGAAAAATTTTGGAATCAAAACTAATGTCACAGATTCGGGCTAAATCATACCAAATCAGATCAAATTGGCTGCCACTATCATAAATTATTTTACAAATTTAGCAAAAATGTCCGAAATCAACACTAAAGAAGAATTTAACAAATATCAATATAATCTTATACATATAATAATTGACAAGAAAGTCAAATTGGTAACTTATTACAAGAGTTAGCTTTCAGTATATATATATATATATATTGTGAAATTATTAAAAATAAGCAAACAATAAAAGAAATTGCCCATGTCAAATTTATGTTCACCAGTTGATTGAAATTTTTTAAATTTCACCTATCCAATTAAAGTTTAGTGACTTAATTGTAATAAATTGATCTTTTCGTGACCTCAATAAAATTTAATGACCATTAGTGCAATTTTCCTTGTTTCATTTAAAGTTTTACATGTTGAAGTGTATTGTAATCAAGACATTGTAATTGTTGCAACCAAATCAAAATAAAAATGCTTATCAAAATGAACATGGTTGAGAGAAAATCCATACATCTTTCAGCCTTCAATAATTCAAGCAAAACATTGATAACATTAAGCAATTGAATCTCCAAACCTTCAATGCCTACTCTACAAATTTACATTTATTTTATTTATTAGCTAAACTATCATTTAGGAGAGTCCATATGATGCATCCTACATCGGTTAGCAAGGGAGATCTTAGGTGTTATACATATGGGTTCGCAACCCTCTCCTTACGAGCTAGCATTTGAGGTAGAGATATAATTGTTGGGTCCGCATCATTTGGTATCAGAGCTTCTTCTTGTATGGTCGGTGGCCCATATATAAAAGTTCCCTAACATATGAATAGGTCAGGGTTCAATATAATCACGGTTTCTTCACGAGGATGTTCAATGTAAAGGGGTTGAGAATAATGCATACCACATTAGTTAGCAAGGGAGATCTTGGGTGTCATATTTATGGGTTCGCAACCCTCCCCTTCCGAGCTAGCTTTTGAGGTGGAGATATGGTTGTTGGGTCCATATCATTTATTCTTGGTTTTCTATCACTTGTTGATATTAGATCAAGTTTAGTCATTAGAAGAAATCATGATTTTGCTTGGTTTTCCATCACAAGTTGGTGTTGGATTAAGTAAGTATTTGGTGTTTGAATCTATTTTAGAGCAATCATGAGAATACACTAAATTGATTGTAGATTTCAAGACGAAGTCCTCTAAAGTTTGCATCATCATAAGAAAACATTACACGTGCAAAAATAAAAATGAGCGAGAGAGAACAATGAACAATAGCACATTCATATCGAGACTCCAAGCTAGAACAAAGTTTAAGAAAGAAAAATTACCATTTCTTACATCCAATAGAACATAATTTGAACCAATGGCTGAATTTGACATCCCAACAATTTCATGTACTGCTTCTAATCTTTTTCTCCACTCAAATGGTGTTAGAGGCGTTGCTCTCATAGAAGGATTCAACAAAGGAAGATGTGAAATGCTTCCTTCCAACTGATGAAGAAAGAATAGCAGCAAAATGAATGTGTACGCTCACGCAAACATATAAATTGAAAAACTTCCACAAGGCAAAAAGATATGAAAAATATGCATTTTTTTTGGGGTCCATGATTTCCCAATAGAAAACATTGTCGATAAATTTCATGAAAAAATTTTGGCCAAAAGCTTATTTTTGGCCCTTGAAGTTATGGCCAAAAGTCAATCAAGCCTTAAAACAATTTTTCTAGCCAATCAAGCCTTTTAGTTTTAATTTTTTATTAATTAAGTCTAAATTTAAACAGCATTATTTAACACCATTAATATATTGGTGACGTAATTTTATGAGACCCATAAAAAAATAAAATGTTAATATAAAAATTTTTCAAGCATTTAAAAAATTTCTTAAATTCTATCTAATGCAAAAATAATGAAAAAAATTAACCCAACACTGTGAATCAAAAACCATTGGAATCAATAATGAAAGTCTTTGGAAATATTTGGATCTAAACTCACTTGAATTGACAGAAATTATTAAATCTAAACCCACTTGATAAATAATAAAGAGGCTTTGGATCTACAACCACTTCAATCTTTACTATTTATCAATAATGTTTTTATGCGTTTCTCAATAGAGTTCATTCCTAATTTTGCTCTTCCCTTCCCGTTTATGAATAATCCTAATATGTTTTTGCCTTCATTTTCTCTCTTATTGCTTGGCAACACATTGCCCTCAACACTCATTCTCTTAGAGTTCTGAAGAGATCCTTATTCTCATTATAGCCTTCTTAAGCTGAAAGAAAGTCGAGCGAGAACTAAGGTAGTACAAAAAGCAGCAGCAGCAAAATCGTATCTAGCAGTGATTCTTCAAATTGATCACAAATTTTTAGCCCTGTAATTTGGCTTCCGCCATGGTTTTAAATAAGGGCTGTTGAATACAAGTTTTTGAGGGAAGCATTACCATTACCCATGTTAAATAATGACAAAAATAAAATGTTGATAACGTATGTTTCAAAATGCTAACAGCTGTTACTAGTCATTAAGTGAAGATTAATAAGCATTGCTCACATGGGCACAAAGTGCTTTTTATTTTGGAGCCAAGAGGCAAAGAGCTTGTTTTGATTTTGGTTTCTACACTTCCCTTTATGTTTCTATCCAATTTTCACGTCAAATTTTCCATCTTTTACAAATCTTCATTTCTTGAGCTAAGATCATCAATTAGTGAAGGTTTATTTGAAGTGAAGGAGCAATTAATTACACTTTCACATCCATATTTTGCAAAGGGCGAGTTATTTCTTTGTTGTTGGTGCTTCTGCTCATTTGTTAAAGAAAATTATAGTTATTTTAGTTTTAAATTGATTAATGCTAATGATGTCCAGGAATGATGAATTTAATGCATTTATTTAATGTATTTATGTTTATCATTTAATTGTGTATCTTAGTTTTAATTATATTTTTAAATATCTATTCAATTCGTGAACTTTCTATTTTGCAAAAAAAAAAAAAAAATTGCGTAGCAATACATATTATTGCCGTTACAAGCCTGTTTCCATTGCCCGTGAGTACGAACATGGCCACAACCACGATCGTGATTTTCTATGGCTTCCACTCCAGTTGAATTCTCTTGTTTCCATCCCCCCTGAAAAGTAGAGAGCAAAACCCACCAAGCTACAATGTAATATTTTTAGATCTTGAATGCTTTGTGAATTTTATTCTTGGTGCTTAGTGTCCAATCAATTCATTGTCTTCTTTGGAAGCTACAGGATGAGAATTTTGAGAATTTAAAAAATTTATGGGTTGACTTTCAAACGTTTTTGTTTGGTTCCATAAAAAATGACAATTTTGTTCAATGATTTAGATTTTCTGTTATGTTTGATTGTAAGTGATTTAACATAAATTCTTGTAAGCAAATTAATAAATATGTTGGGTTTAGTGGCTATTTCAATTTTGGAAGGAAGTCGAAGAAAGCAGTATAAGATTTTTTCCATTAATTTTCATTCATGTGTACTCAACTCAACTCAACTCAACTAAGCCTTTATCCCAAAAATTTGAGGTCGGCTATATGGATTCGCTTTCTCCACTCTAAACGATTTTGGGTTAAGTCCTCAGAAATGTGTAATGCTTCTAGGTCATGTTGTACTACTCTCCTCCAAGTCAATTTAGGTCTACCCCTTTTTTTCTTTCTATCCTCTAACCTAATGTGCTCTACTTGTCTAACTGGAGCCTCCGTATTTCTACGCTTTACATGACCAAACCACCTCAATTTTCATTCATGTGTGCTATGCACTTTTTATTGATTTTAAAGATTATCATTCTCCATGAGTTTTATGATGTGAGGGTTATTATTATTATTATTATTATTATTATTATTATTATTATTATTATTATTATTATTATTAAATTTTTTGATTCTTTATATAAAGTATTTTTTATTATGTTATGGGTCCCATGTATCTGATTTAGCAGCCATTTTAACATCTATTTGTGTCACATGACTTACATTTTCGACTCAATTAATCAAATTGAAAAGGTAAGAGGTTTGATTGACAACAAAATTTTTTTAAAGGCTTGACAGACATTTGAGTAAAAGTTTAAGGGTGAATTTGAGCCTTTGGCCAAAAATTTTAACAAAGAAGTACTTTCACAAGAGTTTGTTCAAAGGCAACTAATTAATTCTTGTTTCTTCCAAACAGTTACAAAAATGTACTGAAGTGAAGGTAAATTTCCTTTTTTTTTTCTACGGGGCGGGGGGTGGTCAAAGGGGTTAGGTTTGTTGTTATCGTATAAAAAGAGACATAAACTCATACTTAGACAATGCACAAATTCCAAATTTTTTTTTATTTGCATTTTTAGGACAATCATTGCAATGTGATTAATATTTATCTCAAATCATGCAAAAGAACAACCAAAAACTGTGCTTGGTGGGACATCTCTAATATATATATATATGGATATATTTCAATCACCGGGAAAATAGCAACTTTCAAGTAAAGAAGCAATAATCATCACTCTCTAATTTCATTAAAAAGGTGGTCTCCCCCCACAAGATGCAAAAGTTTTTTCTTGCCTGAACCAATGAGGGTTTGTAGCGCAGCTTTAATTTTGGGAAGGCATGCTCATTGTTTGCTGGAGACACTTGAACCAGTACATCAGAAAATCTGAAATCTTCTCTTAACCATTCAACATATGCAAGAGCATCTTTTGATGGTCCACTGAACTGCACATACAGAACATCAGAAGAAAATATTAAGATACAAAGAATTTGCACCTCATGTGACCAGTAGATTTTGTCTTACTCATAAGAACATCCATGCAAAGTTAAAACTGATTTTCCTTTACTTCTCCCTTTTACAAAAGACAAGTTTTATTAATATAAGAAGACATAAATAGTTTCTTGGCTACTAGTGGCAGAAGTTCACTTAACATGATGCTAGATTCATTACTGAGCAAATTCCATTACATCTTAACCTATTGCTTGCAAAACATTTGGCCTCATCTCAGCCACATCAAAATACTCACTTAAACAGATTTAACAATAATTCATCAAAAATCACAAATGTTATGGAAAGTCAATCACTATATTATTTTTCTGTATATTTTGTATTCTGTATTCCTATTTAGGATTTCTTATTTAGGATTTCTTCCTAATTAGTAGAACACAATTATAGGAATCAATTGTATATATATACCCATGTACAGATTAATTGAAATTAATGAGAATCATCTCTTTCTACATGGTATCAGAGCAGGTCATCAATCTAGGGTGACTATTTGTTCTCACTACCCAGCTCAGGAAAGACCTTGGCCGCCGACCGGCAGTTTCAACCCCGATCAACATCGCCTGCGTCGTCTCAACCCCCTCATTCCACCACTGTGTGCTGTTGCCTGATCCAGTATAACCATTAAAGGACTTCTGAGGTTTGGCTCTTAGATCCTATTTTGGTATTTACTTGATTTGTGATTTTGGGTTATTTTCCTGCTATAAGCACTTTGGATTAGCATTTCGGTTAGTTTTCTTTGTCTCAACAAATGGCAGACAATAAGAATGTTATTTCTGATGTGATTCCGGTGATGACTAAGATCACGGAACACAAACTTAATGGTTCGAATTATCTGGAGTGGAGTAAGACTGTTAGGGTCTATTTGCGTAGCATTGATAAGGATGATCACCTTACTAAAGATCCACCCACTGATGATACACGACAAACTTGGCTAAGGGAGGATGCTCGGTTGTTTTTGCAGCTTCGGAACTCGATTCATAGTGAGGTAATTAGTTTAATTAATCACTGTGAATTTGTTAAGGAATTGATGGATTACTTAGATTTTCTCAGATTCGTAAAGGGAATATCTCCGTATTTATGATGTTTGTAAGGCATTCTACCGTCTTTGAGAAAGAGGATAAGCCTCTCACGGCTTATTTTATGGATTTTAAGCGGTATATGAGGAACTTAATGTATTGTTGTCTTTTAGTCACGATGTGAAAGTTCAAAGAGCCCAACGGAGCAATCGATCGTTATGAGTTTTCTTGTGCCTTCCTTCAAAGTATGAGATCGCTAAATCTCGATCCTCTCGATTCGAGATTTCTTCTTTGCATGAAACGTTCACACGGGTCCTTCGTACAGAGAGTGCTCAATCTTCACAGCCTGCCAGTAGTGCTCTTATTAGCCGTAATCCAAATGGACAACAAGGTAATAGAGGAGGAATTACAGGCAAATGTAGTAATCGTAATGGAGAGGCTAGTTCTAATCAGACTCAAGAGGAGTCATTTGTTATTATTGCCATGAGCTTGGCCATACAAAATATAATTGTCCGTAACCAGAGAAAAATCAGCGATCACAAATGGCAAATATGGCGTGAGAGAATTCTACAAGATCTTCCTCCGAGAAAACTATTTTGGTATCTGCAGAGGATTTTGCACAATTTTCCCAAAGATCGTGCATTTCTAAAGCCTACCAGTTCCTATCACATCGCAATCACGAGTCGTAAATCCACTACATGCCTTGTGTCTTCTTCATCCAAATGGGTTATTGATTCAGTGCTGCGAGATCACATGACAGTAATTCTAGTCTTCTATCCGCTACGTCTAATCTCACTTCCTCTCATTACTTTAGCCGATGATTCTACTTCTTGTGTCATAGGTTCGAATGCGAACCCGACTTCCGTCAATTTCTTTGTCTTACATTTTGTGTCTACCAAAATTCTCTTTTAATATACTTTCTGTTAGTAAACTTAATCGTACCTTAAATTGTTCTGTTTACTTTTTCTGACCGGTGTTTGTTTCGAGATCTTACGACGGCGTATTATTGGTAGAGGACGCGAGTCAGGTGGTCTCTACATTCTGGAAAATCATGTACCGCGGTCGCTTGTTTGCTCCAGTACCTTAACACCTCTTGAAGCTCATTGTAGATTGGGTCATCCTTCTTTGTCTACCATGAAGAAGCTGTGTCCTCAATTTCAGTCTTTATCAATACTAGAATGTGAGTCGTGTCAGTTTGCAAAACATCATCGTTTGCCTTCTGTGTCTAGAGTAAATAGACGGGCTTCATCTCCTTTTGAGTTAGTTCATTCTGATGTTTGGGGTCCTTGTTCTGTTATATCTAAAACTGAATTTCGTTATTTTATTACTTTTGTTAATGATTACTCTCGTGTTACCTGGTTATATTTAATGAAGAATCGTTCTGAGTTGTTTTCTATCTTTTGTGCCTTTTGTAATGAAATCAAAACTCAATTTAATATTTTTTGTGCGCATATTAAGAAGTGACAATGCCAAAGAATACTTTTCAGCACAATTTCAGCCTTATATGACACAAAATGGCATTATTCATCAGTCTTCCTGTGTGGATACCCCATCCCAAAATCGCGTGGCCGAAAAAAAAAATCGTCATCTTCTTGAGGTAACTCGTACTCTTCTTTTTCAGATGAAAGTACCTAAACACTTTTAGGCGGATGCAGTTTCTACGGCATGTTTTTTTATCAATCGTATGCCGTCTTCTGTCCTTAATGGGGATATTCCTTATATTACTTTGTTTTCTACAAAATCTTTGTTCCCTATTGAACCCCGTATTTTTTGTTGTACCTGTTTTGTGCGTGATGTTCGTCCACAGGTTACTAAATTGGATCCAAAATCTCTCAAATGTGTCTTCCTTGAGTACTCCCGGCTCCAAAAAGGGTACCGTTGTTTCTCTCCTACTCTTAATCGTTATCTTGTTTCTGCAGATGTCACATTTTTTGAGTCCACTCTATTTTTTCCTCCATCATCTGTGTATGAGAGTCAGGGGGAGGAGGATGATCTCTTAATATATACTGTCCAACCAATGTCTAGTCCTCTCCCACAGCCTGTTCCTTCTGTCTCTAGACTTACTCGACCTCCCGTTGTTCATGTTTATTCCAGGAAATTAGAGATTCCTGACTCAGATCCTCCACCAGCTACTTCGTTGGGAGATCCTGTACCTCATACTGATCATGATTCTGATCTAGACTTACCCATTGCTCTTCGTAAAGGTAAACGTTCATGTACTTACCCTATCTCTTCTTTTGTTTCTTATAATCAATTGTCTTCTTGTTCTCGGTGTTTTGTTACTTCTTTAGACTCCGTTCCTATCCCTAATACTGTTGATGAGTCACTGTCTCATCCTGGCAGGTGTGATGCTATGAAAGAGGAAATGGAGGCTTTAGATGCTAATGGTACATGGGAACTATTGCCTTTGCCCACTGGTAAGAAAGCTATTGGTTGCAAATGGGTATATACAGTAAAGGTAAATCCCGATAGTTCTGTGGCTAGGTTAGAAGCACGCCTTGTAGCAAAAGGATATGCTCAGACATATGGGGTTGATTACTCTAATACTTTTTCTCCTGTAGCTAAACTTACTTCTATTCGCTTGTTTATCTCTTTAGCAGCTACATATGATTGGCCCCTGCATCAATTAGATATCAAGAATGCTTTCCTTCATGGTGATCTTCAGGAGGAGGTGTATATGGAGCAACCACCTGGATTTGTTGCTCAGGGGGAGTTGGCAAAAGTTTGTAGGCTTCGGAAGTCTCTTTATGGCTTGAAACAAAGTCCTAGGGCATGGTTTTGGAGATTCAGTGAAGCAGTACAGGAATTTGGTATGCAAAAGAGTAAGTGTGATCACTCAGTATTTTATAGGCAATCTGAGGCTGGTCTAATTCTCTTGGTAGTCTATGTGGATGACATTGTCATCACTGGGAGTGACTCTGCAGGTATTTCATCTCTTAAAACCTTCTTCCAAACTCAGTTTCAGACCAAAGGCTTGGGATTGTTAAATTATTTCTTGGGTATCGAAGTTATGAGAAGTAAGAAGGGTATTTTCTTGTCTCAAATAAAATATGTCCTCGATCTATTGACAGAGACAGGAAAATTAGGTGCTAAGCCTTGTAGCGCACCAATGACTCCAACTTTACAACTATTAGCAGGGAATAGTGAGTTGTTTAAAGATCCAGAGAGATACAGGAGATTGGTAGGAAAATTGAACTACCTTACAGTCACTCGTCCTGACATTGCTTATGCCGTTAGTGTGGTAAGTCAGTTTATGTCTTCCCCAACTGTTGCTCATTGAGAAGCCTTGGAACAAATCTTGTGTTATCTGAAGGGCGCTCCAGGAAGAGGTTTTCTATATAGTAATCATGGGCATTTGAATGTTGAATGCTTTTCAGATGCCGACTGGGCTGGATCTAAAATTGAAAGGAGGTCAACTACTGGATATTGCGTTTTTATTGGAGGAAATTTGGTGTCTTGGAGAAGCAAGAAGCAGAGTGTAGTTTCTCGATCTAGTGCTGAATCCGAATACAGAGCCATGGCACAATCAGTATGTGAGGTAATGTGGATACTTCAATTACTAGATGAGACAGGTTTTAAGACCTCCCTGCCAACGAAATTGTGGTGTGATAATCAAGCTGCTCTTCATATTGCTTCTAATCCGGTGTTTCATGAGCGGACCAAACATATTGAGATTGATTGTCACTTTATTCGTGAAAAGATTCAACAACAGATCATCTCAACATGACACATCAAAACTGGAGAGCAATTAGGAGATATTTTCACAAAAGCTCTGAATGGAGCTAGGATTAACTACATTTGTAACAAGTTGGGCATGATTAACATCTATGCTCCAACTTGAGGGGGAGTGTTATGGAAAGTCAATCACTATGTTATGGAAAGTCAATCACTATATTATTTCTCTGTATATTTTGTATTTTGTATTCCTATTTAGGATTTCTTCCTAATTAGTAGAACACAATTATAGGAATCAATTATATATATATACCCATGTACAGATTAATTGAAATAAAAATAAGAATTATCTCTTTCTACACTTGAATTTGCCCACAATCCTCATAGTTTGATGATTATCTCCCATTTGTGATCCATTAAATGCATACACAAAAACATGAGCTCCTTTCTCATCAAATACTCTACCAGAATCCACGTCTTTCACTTCCCCTTTTTCTTCATCTCCTTCTAATTCCTGGTTGTGATTATTTGCAATCTCTTGTTTTTACATTAAATCTGTGGTTAACAATTTATTTCCCCTCACATCCAAAACACAATTTGGCACAAGTTCAGATAGTGCTTTATATGGTCTATTATTGTTGCTAAGAGTATTTGGTAAGACCAAAGTTTTGATTGGGTTAGTTAAAAGTCCTACATTTTTTACAGGTCTAAGTATGTAAAGTAGGTAGAATGGTTTGTTTTGGAGTTATGGAGAATGGTCTGGTGTAGGGTTTAAAGGATTGATTCTTAACAGGGAGGGTTGCATCTTGTAATTTGGCAAACGATATGCATGCTGTGTGGAAACAGGATTGAACATCCTGATAGGAAGTTGAATTTCATCCTTCAGTCCTCTACAGAAAAAGTTAAAAGCATACTCTTCTGGCAAAGAGATTTTACTAAGCAAAATATTAAATTAATCTAAGTCTGTAAGTCTCTAGTCTAGTCAGCCCAATGTTTGATAGGTCCACCATAAGATCTTCACAGGCTTTAGATCCAAATCTCACATTCAAGGCTTTCACATAACCTTGCCATTTGGGAATAATTGAGTTACGAACAGATTTGACTTGTCAAATACTGAATTGCAAAGAAATGTGTGGATATTTGAATGGAAATAGAATGGCAAAATGGCTTTAACTATTAATACTTCAACCATTACAGCAATTATTTACTTCCTCTTCTTACTATCTCTATTAAATACTACATAAACAGAAACAAAATGACCAGGAAACCTTCTCCTAAACTAGCAGAGAGCTTGCCCCAGCTATAGCTGCCAAATTAAGAGAATTCTTCACACCCTACTCCTGCTGAAGCAGCTGGTATTTATGGTGGTCTTGGATCACCAATTCTTTTATTACCTCCAGGTGGCAAGACTCCTGCATTTCTCTCTAACAGATTAAATTCTTTGCTAATCTACACCAGATGCATATTTCTAGAGACTTCCTTCCCATTCTCCTCTGCTTTTCTTTCTAATTGTTCTCTCTTCCTTATGTTTCTTCTGTAATACACCCTCAATGGTTTTGGTCCTTGATTCACAACTCCTGGGCTCCTAGCTGAGCTGCTATGTACTTTCCATGTGCATTTGGTGCCATTGTAAGGCACATCCCTCACTCCATGTGAATTGAGTAATAGCCACCTTCAAATCTAACAGGATGTTATCTATTTTGCAAAACTGCTCTGCCCTATAAATTCAGCCATTTAATCATCACCATCAAACTTATGAAACTCAATTCTGGAAAATCTTGAGATCATAACTAGTTCCAGAAAATTGACATGCAGCGCAAAATTTGGCAGTAGAACTAGAATTACTCAAAGTGCTATTGAAGTTACCCCCAACTTAGCCTTCAAGATTGGAAGAAATTATTAACAAGAGCATCTAGATTCTGTAGCTACAAGGATTTCATCACATTTAACAGTCCTTGATTCATGTTCAACAATTCCTAGAAGGTTTGATCTTGTCACTACAGAATCATGACTTGTTTCTTATTGTTTTCAGAGATTAGCAAACTAACTGATTGATCTTGTTTCGTGGCAATATCAGATAGGAGATTTCCTAAGTTCTCCACCATTTTCTTGAGTTTTTGAACTCTTCTGTTCTAAACAATAGAAATTTAAGGTTTGTAAAGATGGAGGGATTAACTGAGTAATTGATTGTTCCTCCACAATGAATTGATAAGTTACAATTAAGCTACATATATGGAGGAATTGGTTACAAAAAATACAGCTAGCTTAACAGAATGCCCAACTAACTGATTCTTTAACAAAATTTCCCACGACTTGTCCAGCTTAGCTAACTAAAAGAATTAAGCATTCCTTGTAAGCATCACGCTGACCTGGACTCTTCTCTACTAATCTTTCAGTATTTAATCACAGCAATAATGCATATTACATATAAACATAGGATAAAGATTATATCATGATAACATTATTATTTAGTAACCATAAAGGGTCAAAGAAAAACACAGCTTATGGAACAAAACACATGATGACCCATTGAATCAGAAGTTATAAATAGATTAGATGATCAAGGCAGCAAAATATAGTGACCAGAGAAAATAAAAACTCAGAAATATTACCTGGGCATTAATCCCTTGTTCATTCAGATATATTCGACCATGGATGTCAAGACCCTGATCACAGAAATATGCAGAAAGGTTCTCTCAAGTAAAAAATAACCATTAAAATCTGAGCAAACAGAAATTGATAGGCTTTTGCTTTCTAAATAGTTGCATTCCATCTTAAAAGAATTTCACATTTGCGGAGATTATTAGAAATTTTAAATTTATGAAATATAATATGTCCAAAGTGAAGACCAAATTCACATTGTATGACCAATGAGAGAAAAAAGCAATTAATTTAAAAAAAATTGAAAATTAGTGAAAAACCTTCAAGAAAGAGAGATGCTTGGCAACTTCTGCATGAGGATTTTCGATAAACACAAACCGGTAAAAATTCACAACCACGAAATCATCTGAAGGCACTGCCACACTGAAATTCGAAAAAATTGCGAAATTTCGATTCCTCTTCTTCTTCTTCAGCTCTGCTTGATTATATTTTGAGCGGCTAGGAGAAGTTAGAGTAAAATAGACTTTGGAATCGAAAGAAGAGTTGTTAGCAAGAGAAATCCTATATCTGCTAGTAATGGTAGCGGAGAAAGGAGCCGAGAGATGGGCACAGCAAACCATCATCCTCTCCCGGTACCACCCAGTCCCAGTAACTGCATCCTCTATGCAGAATATAAAATAGCCTGTTGGAAAATAAATAATCAGTCTGTCCAAATCTTTTAATTAATCATAATTTTTAAATTTGAAAAAATTTTATTCGAAATCCTAATTTCAGTTTGGAAGTTTTGACTTTTACTGTTAGCCACCACGTAGAAAGCAAATGGAGCGACAAGTCAATTTTTTTTTATGTAATTCATCTCTGGCTCGTCTCTCTCTCTCCTTCCCCTCTGGCGCTGTCCCTCTCGTGAAAAATTATAAACATCAAATATACTGACAATGAAAAATACAAACCATAAAAAAGTTTGAGAGGAGTATATGAAAAAAAACAAAAAGAATGGTTTGAGAAAGAAGAAAATATGTTACTGGCAGGGGCGAAGTCAAGAAATTTTTATTGAAAGAGCCAAAAATAATACATTGATGATATATATATATATATATAAACTCAACTCAACTAAGCCTTTATCCTAAAAATTTGGAGTCGGCTATATGGTTTCACTTTTTTCACTCTGAACGATTTTGGGTTAAATGCTCAGAAATGTGTAATGCTTCTAGGCATGTTGTACTGCTCTCTTCCAAGTCAATTTAAGTCTACCCTTTTTTTTCTTTCTATCCTCTAATCTAATGTGCTCTACTTGTTTAACTGGAGCCTCCGTATGTCTACGCTTCACATGACCAAACCACCTCAATCTCCCTTCTCTCAACTTATCTTCAATTGGCACCACTCCTACCTTTTCTCTAATACTTTCATTACGGAATTTATCTAGTCTAGTATGGCCACTCATCCACCTTAACATTCTCATATCTGCAACTCTTATCTTAAATGCATATGACTCTTTCAGTGCCTAACACTCACTACCATATAACATAGCCGGTCGTATGGCTGTACGGTAAAATTTTCCTTTCAATTTATTGGGAATCTTACGATCACATAAAACTCTCGTGGCACGTCTCCACTTCAACCATCCGGCTTTAATTCTATGACTAACATCCTCCTCACATCCCCCATCTACTTGAAAGACTGAGCCTAGATATTTAAAGTGATTACTTTGGGGTAGTATCACTGCATTCAAACTAACTCCTACCCTATCACTAGTTTGCCCTTCACTGAACTTGCAATGCATGTATTCTGTCTTCGTTTTACTTAACTTAAAACCCTTTGACTCTAGAGTACTTTTCCAAAGTTCTAGCTTTCTATTGACTCCTTCTCGTGTCTCATCTATCAAAACAATATCATCCACAAATATCATGCACCAAGGAATACTCTCTTGTATGTGTTTCGTCAGTTCATCTAAAACTAATGTAAAAAGGCAAGGGCTTATGGCTGATCCTTGGTGTAATCCAATTGAGATCGGAAAATCTCTTGTGTCCCCTCCCACTGTGCGCACAATAGTAGTTGCTCCTTTATACATATCTTTCAATACTTGTATGTACCTAATAGATACCTTCTTTTGTTCTAACACATTCCATAAGACCTCTCTTGGAACACTATCATAAGCCTTCTCCAAATTAATAAAAACTATGTGTAGATCTTTCTTCACATCTCTATATTATCCATCAAGCTTCTAAGAAAGATCGCTTCCATAGTTGAACGACCGGGCATGAAACCAAATTGATTGAGAGAGATAGAAGTATCATGACGTAGTCGATGCTCCACAACTCTCTCCCATAACTTCATAGTATGGCTCATGAGTTTAATTCCCTTATAGTTTGAGCAACTCTGTATGTCTCCCTTATTTTTAAAAATAGGTACTAAAATACTCTTCCTCCATTCATCAGACATTTTCTTTGATTTTAGAATCTTATTAAATAATTTAGTTAACCATGCCACTCCCATATCTCCTAAATACTTCCACACTTCAATTGGTATTTCATTGGGTCCACAAGCTTTACCCACTTTCATTTTCTTAAGTGCTTCCTTTACTTCTAAAGATCTAATCCTTCTAGTATAATTCACATTCTTTTCTATTGTTCTACAATCTATATTCACGCTATTACCATTTTGACTATTATTAAAGAGATCATTAAAATAATTTCTCCATCTTTCTTCAATGTCCTCATCTTTCACCAACACTTTTCCTTCTTTATCCTTTATGCACCTAACTTGATTGAGATCTTGACATTTCCTTTCTCTCCTCCTTGCTAATCTATAAATATCTTTCTCCCCTTCTTTAGTTTCAAGTTTCTCATATAACTTTTCAAAGGCCTGTGTTCTTGCATGACTAACTGCCTTTTTTGCCTCTTTCTTTGCTATCTTGTACTGTTCATATACCTCATTATTATCACATTTAGGTAATTTCTTATACCATTCCCTTTTTCTCTTCACTGCCTTTTGTACTTTCTCATTCCACCACCATCTCTCTTTTGAGGGTGGTCCATGTCCTTTAGACTCTCCAAGTACTTTTTTAGCTACTTCTCTAATCTTTGATGCCATCTGTATCCACATATCATTGGCCTCCATATCCAGCTTCCATACTTCAGACTCGAGAAGCTCATTTTTGAACTTCACTTGCTTTACTCCTTTGAACTCCCACCACTTTGTTCGAGCTATACTATTTCTTCTGACCTTACTTGAATTGTTCCTAAACTTGACATCCAAGACCACCAACCGATGTTGACTTGTTAAAGCCTCTCCTAGAATGACCTTGCAATCCTTGCATAGAGCGCTATTTGTCTTCCTAGTTAAGAGAAAGTCGATTTGGCTTCTATGTTGCCCACTTTTGAAAGTCACTAAATGTGACTCTCTTTTTATAAAGTAGGTATTTGCTAGTATTAGGTCGTATGCCATAGCAAAATCCATGATACTTTTCCCTCCTCATTTCGACTGCCAAAACCAAAACCTCCATGAACATTCTCATAACCTTGTCTATCACTTCCTACATGCCCATCCATATATACATGCCTATATATATATATATATATATATATATATATATATATATATATATATATATATATATATATATATATATATATATATACATAATTTGTGTTATAAGAAAAAAAAAAACCCAATTCATACTATGAAAAGGAAGAAGGGGCGAAAAGGGATTACCAAGGTGGATCTTGAGAAAGCCCATGATCGGTGAATTGGGGATTTTTTGTTTGAGCTCTTTTAGATGCAGGAATTCTTATGGAGCTTGCAAAAGTTATTCTAGACTGTGCTTCTTCAAGCTCCATGCAAGTGTTATAGAATGGGGGGTCATTGATGCCCCTCTCCTCCTACTTATTTGTGATTGTCATGGAGAGGTTATCTCAAAGCATAACGGAGGCAATGTGTAGAGGTATTTGGAAGCCAATCTATTTAAATCAAGGTGGACCAGCACTAACGCATCTTTTCTTCGATGATAATTTATTGTTATTTGAGGAAGCTTCTATGGGTTAAGCAATGGTGATTAAAAATATTTTAGAAGAATTTTGTTTGAGCTTAGGGAAAAAAATGAGCCTAAGCAAAACTTGCATTTATTTCTTCGAAAATACTAGCCATCAGGAGAGAAGCAATCTTTGTAGTAATTTGGGGGCGATGGAGACTGATGATCTAGGTCGTTATTTGAGAGTTCACTTTTTTTCTTCTTGAATTAAGAGAGCCACTTGTGAGTTTATTCTAGATGGGATGAGGAAGCATTTGTCTAGTTGGAGTGCTTCTCAATTATCATTGGCTGGTAGGATCACGTTAACAAAATCAGTGTTAGCAACCATTCCTGTTTATGCAATGCAAACCATGAAGTTGCCTATGGCAGTTTGTGAGGAAATAGGCAAGTTATGTAGGAATTTTATATGGGAAGATACGAGTAGTAAGAGGAAGGTGCATTTGGTGTCGTGGGATAAATTGCGCCAGTCAAAGGAGTATTGGGCATTAGGGCTTAACAATCTGTGCTATTTTAACAAGGCATTTCTCATGAAACTCTGTTGGGGAATTGTAACACCCTCTCTGTAACAATTCCATATATTCTACTATTCCGGTGACTGGTATCGTTCTGGACAACTAGAACGTCTGGAAAAATATTTAAACTAGTGAGGAACCATAAATAACTTAAATATTAATAAGAAAAATTTAGGAAAAATTTTAGAAATAAAATACAATCAAGTTAAATGAGCCGGTGCCCTAGCAATGGGTAACCCAGTAGGAAGTTGCGGTCTTCGAAACTAGAAGCTCTAGACCGAAGAGAAAATTCATAAAATAATTTTTGGGACTCCAGAGAAGAGTCATTAAGGGTTCTATGACATTAGAATGCCAAGAAAATGTTTAGAAAAATTTTTCAATCGGTACAGACAATTTTAGTCTGTTAAGCCAAACGGAAGACATTTTGGTTATTTCGTCTTTAGAGATGATTTTTGACCGACTTGTCAGTTAAGTAAATAATTATTATGATATAAAATATGAATAAATATTGTTAAAAATTGAATTGAAAATGAGTAGCAAAGAAAAGAAAAGAAAATGAATTAAAATTACAATTTTGACCTCATGCTTATGTCACTAAGCACTCTCACCTAATCACATTGTGACACATGTCCATAAACCACTTAAAATGAGTAAAATGGATAGAAAAATTGAAGAAACAATTTGCTTCTTCTTCCTTCTTCCAGCCATAACTCACTTTGCCACATCTTACCCCTCTGTAAGGCATAACATGATCCCGTAGAATACCTAATGAACTACCGAGCTTCATCTACCGATAACTCATTAAGTACCCTACAAGGGATTTTAAAACAATTTTCTTACTTTTATAAGTGGTGAGTATTTCTAAATAGATATTAAAACATTTAATTAAAGTTAAAAACTAGTTAAAATTTTTTGCTAATTTTTTTTCCGCAAATTTTATAAAAATTTCGGCAGAGTGCCGTCTGTATTTTGAGAAAATAGTTCTTCAAATACCTATGAAAAAGCACTTCCAATAATTTGTCTCAACAAATTCTTCAAATTCATAATCATCCCAATCAATTTCAACATCATTTATCAACTTCCAAAAATTCAAATCCACAATTTCCAATTCAAATACCATCCAAAATATTACTAATTAATTTCATTTAAATTAAAACAAAATACTTCCTGTGACACCCCTTACCCGTCTATAGTATATCCGAGTAAGATATGTCACACAGTGTACCGGAACACTCTATTTTATCTTAATCATTTTTTTATTCTTCTTTAATTAATTTTTATCATAGTTTTGACTATAACTTGTGAAATATAATTCATTTAAGTCATTTATTGAAATTATAATTTATTTGAGGTTCCGAAAATTTTATAGAAAATCCGGCAGAGTACCGGCTAAAAATGGAGAAAACAGTTCTTCGGAACCTGTGAAAAAGCACTTCCAATAATCATTTCCAATCAATCCCAACTCCATTTCATCAACAAAATCTCAATATGTTTTTGAACAACATTTCCATTTCTCAATCATTCATCTCATATGATAATCATGTAAAAGTCGTAAATAAATATTCACTTTTTCATTCACAAACACAATTTCCACTATATACATTAACATCAAAATACATTATATAAGTCTCATTTACACAAGAGAAAATAAAAGATAGTTACAAAATACCAAAATGAAACCTAGTGTCCTACCAATGCACTGAAGATGGTGAGGTGACACAGACACTATGCAGAGCTGCAGAAGGTCTCACCCAGTCTGTGGTCTGCTGGGCTCTCGGTCAGTATCTCCAGAACCTACGCGTGGCAAAAGCAACGCGCTAAGCAATAATGCTTAGTGGTGCCAATAATAAAATAAAAATAAATAACATAAAATAAATATGCAATGAATGTATTAATGTTTCATTTCAAATAAATTTTCGATGAGCATTTGTAGTCTTACTTATTTTGTACTTGTTATATTCATTATTTTATTAAATTTATCCACTTTCATTTTTGGTTGCCCAGGCAACCTATACTGGACGACTGGACTGGATAAATGGGTAAACTGGCACTGGGTATCAAGTACCTCGGGCCGTCACACCATTGGTCACATATGTGTCTCGGCAGTGCAATGAACTAATAAGTCAGATAACATTAGGCACAAGGCCAAGTATCAACATAATGTCAGAATGGCTAAAAGCCATGAAATCACAGAATGGCATAATGCCATGTGCAGTACTGCTAACTGAACCCTATTGGCATGCCAAACAATCCAAACCAATCTTTTTAGGTATACTAGGGCATTTGACACTTTTGAATTTTACAATTTTTGAATTTCAAGTTTTGGTGTTACTATTCCCTTCATTAGTCAACAAAAATGTTTACTTTTGCATAGAAAATAGGTACATTGGTTTTAACACTCCCAACATACCACATTTTGCATTCAAAATTTGTTGGTATTGGTTACCAATACCATTTCTAAGCTTAAAATTAATGGAGCAGAATTTTCAGTTTTCATACCCTATCTTTACTGTTCCATTAGTTACTGTTGCAGTAGGAATTTGGAAAAATGATAAACATGAAAGTTGTTCCTTATTTTGTCTAGTTGAATTTCGTTTTTTTGAATCACTCCATTTGGAGTTTTGTAGCTCAAGTTATGGTCCAAAAACCACAACTGGCCGGATTGGGATTTTTCTGGACTGACCATATCTACATTGCAGTGAACAGTGACTGCAACTCCCTTGTTGGATAGGTTCTGGTCATAATTTGGGGTAGGTTTCTTCATGAAAGTTGTTGGTCTATATCTAAGCTTGTTGCTGGTAAAAGTTCAGGTCAATTGGACCATTCTACATTGAGTTATGGCCAAATGAACAATCACTGTTCATTTGGTCATTCTGCAGAAACTGGTTGCAGGACACTCAGATTGGAGCAAGTTTTTGGTCCACTTAGTTTGGTCTTATGGGCATGGTTTCTTCACCAAAGTTGTGCCATTATGTGTCTAGTTTCATGTCCAATTGGCCAAACACCAATTGAACCTACACAGCCCAAGTTATGGCTGTCCAAACAGGCTGGACTCACATCTAAACCTGTTAGTTTCACTAGGCAGCATACCAAATCAGTTTTCTAATGCTACAATTCACACCAAGTTGTGGTCAATTTACCTCAAATGGTCACTAATTGACCATTAGAATGTTCATTCACCATTACATAAGTAAATTCCAAATTTCTCTCCAAAACCCTAATTCTCCATTCCCATTCTCACAACATACCTTAGTTAAACACACTAATTCATTATCAATATATATATACACTTTAAACACCATCTCTAGTCCATTCTAAACCCATCAAAACAATCAAAATCACCACCCCCTATAAGCTGCCGAAATTGACCATATACCCTAGCATGCATAATTCTCTTCAATTCCCACAAATTCCTAGCCTAACTTAGTGTCTTAACATGGATATCCAAAGAAGAAGGAGAAAGATGGCACTAACCTTAGTAGGGCAGAATTTTCTCTTGTAAATTCTTCACTTTCTTTTGTTTTCTTGGCTGCCAAACACTCTAGCAAGGTTGGGTGACAAATTTTAGTGAAGGACTTTATAGAATTTGGGGTCAGAAATCAAAGGATTGAAGGTATGAGAGAATGAGAGTTATGGAGGAAGAAGGAGAAAACTCACGGCTGGCTGAAGAAGAAGGAGAAACACCAGAAATTTTTGGTCCATTTTGTCTCTTTTAATTGTTTTAAGAAGGCTTGTTGAATGGTGGTTGGTGGATGCCTTCCTAATGACATCATGTGATGTCATATTTAGGTATTTCTTTCACTTTCTTTTCTTCTTTTCTCTACTCATTTTCAATTCAATTTTTAACAATATTTATTCATATTTTAGATCATAATAATTATTTACTTAACTGGACAAGTCGGCCAAAAATCGCCTCTGAAGGCGAAATGACCAAAATGCCCTCCGTTTGGCTTAATGGGTCAAAATTGTCTGTACCGATTGAAAAATTTTTCTAAATATTTTCTTGGCATTCTAATGCCATAGGAACCTCAATGACCCTTCTCTGGAGTCCCAAAAATTATTTTATGAATTTTTCCCTGGGTCTAGGGCTCCTAGTTGGGAGAACCGCAACTTCTCACTAGGTTACCCATCGCTAGGGCACCGGCTCATTTAACTTGGTTGTATTTTATTTCTAAAATTTTTTCTAAATTTTTCTTATTAATATTTGCATAGATACGTGAAATACATTGTGGATCTTGTCCAGCTCTGGTAGTAAAGCTAGCCTATAGGCCACTGGACCCACACGTTCAATGACTTCATATGGGCCAATGAACCTAGGGCTTAACTTACCTTTTCTTCCAAACCTCAATACCTTCTTCCACGGTGACACCTTGAGGAACACTTTGTCGCCAAACGCATATTCTATTTCTTTTCTCTTCAGGTCGGCATAAGATTTACCATCTCTGAGGCAACCTTCAGATTGGCTTTGATTAGTTTTACTTTCTCCTCAGTCTGTTTCACCAAGTCTGGCCCTACCAGTTTGTCTTCGCCCAATTCAGTCCAGCACACTGGAGTTCTACATTTCCTCCCATACAGTGCTTCATACGGGGCCATTTGGATACTAGCTTGGTAGCTATTGTTGTATGCAAATTACGCGATGGAGAGTATCTATCCCAACTTCCCTCAAACTCATTGACACAACTCCTCAGCATATCCTCAAGGACCTGACATATATTTCATGTTATTATTATCATTTTAGTTCAATATTTGTATTAATTCAATTGGTTCAATTGCTTACCTGGATTACTCTTTCTGATTGCCCATCCGTCTGAGGATGGAAAGCTGTGCTGAAGTGGAGTTGTGTACCCAAGGACTCATGCAACTACTTCCAAAATCTCGATGTAAACCTTGGGTCTCGATCAGATATGATGGAAAGTGGAATTCCATGTAGTCTAACTATCTCACTGATATACAATTCTGCTAACTTCTCCAGTGAGTAGTCAGTCCTAACTGGCAGAAAGTGTGCTGACTTCGTCAATCTATCCACTATCACCCATACTGCATTGTGTTTCTTCTGGGTGAGAGATAGACCACTTACAAAATCCATGGTGACCTGATCCCATTTCCATTCAGGTATGCGTATAGGCTGTAGCAAACCTGATGGAACTTGATGTTCTGCCTTGACTTGCTGACATGTCAAGCATTTAGTCACATAGTTAGCTATGTCCTTCTTCATACCAGGCCACCAATACTGAAGTTTCAGATCATGATACATTTTTGTACTTCCTAGGTGCATAGCATAAACACTGGTATGTGCCTCTTTCATAATACTGGCCTTCAATTCCCCATCATCTGGTACACATACTCTTCCTTTGTAGTACAGACACCCATTTGCTTTTACCTCATAGTCAGTTGCTTTTTCCTCTGAGATTTTGCTAATTATAGCCATTAACTTTTCATCTGCCTTTTGCCCATCTAAAATCTGCTGTAACAGGTTTGGCCTCACTTCCAACTCAGCCAAAATTGCTCCATCTCGAACCAAAGTTAGACGGGCATTCAATGATCTCAAAGCTGTGATGTATTTTCTGCTCAAAGCATCTGCAACTACATTTGCTTTCCCAGGATGGTAGTCAATTACACAATCATAGTCCTTCAGGAACTCAATCCATCGTCTCTGTCTAAGGTTGAGCTCCTTCTGAGTTGGCAAGCATTTCAGGCTTTTGTGGTCTGTGTAAATGTAGCACTTTTCACCGTACAAGTAATGCCTCCATATCTTCAATGCGAAGATAATTGCTGCAAGCTCTAGATCATGGGTAGGGTAATTCTGTTCATGTGGCCTTAGCTGTCTGGAAGCATAAGCGACCACCTTCCCCTCTTGCATCAATACACACCCTAACCCATTATGAGAGGCATCACTGTAGACCACAAAGTCCTTTCCTGACACTGGCTGTGTTAACATTGGTGCCTCTGTTAACATAGCCTTCAACTTCTCAAAACTAGTTTGACACTTGTCATTCCAGTCAAATCTAACATTCCTATGTAACAACTTGGTCATTGGAGCATCTATTAAGGAAAATCCCTTCACAAATCTTCTATAATACCCAGCTAGCCCCAAGAAACTTCTGACCTCAGTTGTATTTCTAGGAGGCTTCCATTCCATCACTGCTTCTATTTTCTTGGGATCCACTCTAATCCCATCAGTTGACACTATGTGTCCAAGGAATGCAATCTCATTCAACCAGAAGTCACACTTGGACAACTTAGCATACAGCTTCTTTTCTCTCAGGGTTTGCAGAACAATCCTCAAATGCTCATCATGTTCTTCCCTGGTCTTGGAATACACCAAAATATCATCAATAAAGACCACTACGAACTGATCTAGGTATGGATGGAAGATACGGTTCATAAGGTCCATGAATGCTGCTGGTGCATTTGTTAGGCTAAAGGGCATCACCAGAAACTCATAATGCCCATATCGGGTCCTGAATGCAGTCTTTGGCACATCTGCATCCTTCACCCTAAACTGATGATACCCTGATATGAGATCAATCTTGGAAAATACTCCTGCTCCCTTCAACTGATCAAACAGATCATCAATTCTAGGCAACAGATACTTATTCTTAACTCTCACTTTATTCAACTGCCGGTAATCAATGCATAACCTCAAAGTCCCTTCTTTCTTCTTTACAAACAGCACTGGAGCTCCCCATGGTGACACACTGGGGCGTATAAACCCCTTATCCAGTAACTCCTATAACTGGATTTTCAGTTCCTTCAATTCTGTGGGCGCCATCCTATAAGGAGCAATAGAGATTGGTGCTGTACCCGACAGTACCTCAATAGCAAATTCAACTTCCCTTTCTGGTGGCAAACCAGGCAATTCTTCAGGGAACACATCTGGGAAGTCTTTTACTGTGAGTATATCACACAGATCTGGCTTAGCCTGCCTAGTATCCACCACATGTGCTAGGTAGGTTTTACAGCCTTTTCTCATCAGTTTTCTTGCAACTGTGGCTGAGATGACATTAGACAAGAAATCTCTCCTTTTCCCCACAATTGTAATCTCATTACCCTCAGGAGTTTTCAAAGAAATTCTCTTCAGTTTACAATCAACCATTGCCTAATGACGTGACAACTAGTCCATTCCCAAAATCACATCAAACTCATGGAATGGCAACTCAATCAAGTCTGCCAAGAATTCATACCCCTGAATCCTTAACGGGCAACCCTTGTACACTTTGTTCACCACTACACTGTGGCCCAATGGATTAGTGACCAGAATGTCTTGGTCACTCTCCCCTACTAGTATCCCACTTTCTACGGGTAGGTTGATGCAGATGTATGAATGAGTGGATCCTGGATCTACCAATGCATGCACAGATGTATTGTAAAGGGAGAACGTACCCCTAATGACGTCCGGGGCATCTTGCTCCTCCTGAGCTCTCATGGCATAGGCTCTGGCAGGTGGTCTGCTCTCAGGCCTCTCTGCTGGCTCAGATGCAGGCCTCTGTGATGGTCCCACTGCCTCAGATTTGCCAGATTTCCTACCCCTTTGTGGTGCAGGAGCAGTGCATGCGCTTGAGTTGGAGCATTTGTAGTAGTTCTGCGTGGGCAGTTCCTCAGCTGATGCTCTGTTGACCCCCACCTTAGCGAGCACGTCACTCTCTAACACTCCCTCTTATGCCACTTGGGCAATGTGGACATGCGAGAAGGTGCAGGCTGGTCCCTGAACCCCATCCTCGAGGCGCCCCGATGGTGTGGGTGACCTCTCCTAGGGGTAAGCGTGGCACAGGCCCCTAAGTGACCACGACCTTGTGATTGACTGAACTCTGCAGGTGGACCCTTGAACTTCTTCCCGGATGCAGGAGATGAACTAGGCCGACACAGGCCCCTCTTCTGTCTCTCTCTTACAGTCCGCTCACTTATTCTTACTTTTTCAACTTTTATTGCAGCTTCCACTAACTTAGTGAAGTCGGTGATTTCCAAGGCAGTGATCATGATCTTTATGTTATCATTTAATCCATCTTCAAATCTCTTACACCTTTCGGCCTCATTAGGGACTATCTTCCTTCTATAGCAGCTTAATCTGACAAATTCCTTTTCATACTCGGCCACTGTCAGCTGTCTCTGCCTCAGGTTAATGAACTCTCTTCTTCTCTCTTCCAGGTATACACTACCCATATATTTCTTCTTGAATTCGGAGAGGAAGAAGTCCCAAGTTATTACTTCTGGCTGTACTTCATTGGACACCGTATCCCACCATTCATATGCATCATCTTGCAACAGAGATACAACAGCTTCTAGATTTTGCTCTGGAGTGCAGTGGAGTTGTTTTAAAACTCTGCCTGTTCTATTTGGCTACAACAGAATCATCTTCTCTCTTGCCAAAGAAGTCCTCTGCTCCAAATTTTCTTAGTCTTTCCAGGTGTGATTTCTGCTGTGGAGGTGGTGGTGGTGGCATTACCCCAGCCATTTGTTTGAAGAATTCGGCCATTTGCTGAAACATGGCCCGTGGAGGCTGAGCAGGCTCTGCTTGAGCTGGCGGAGTAGGTTCTCCCCTACCCCCAGTCTCAGCTGCTGCAGGTGGAGCATGACTCTCCACTTCCTCCTCAACTGCCCTCTGAGATGTAGGGTCTATATCCTATTCAAAATAACAAAGACAAATAGATATGCATTAGTGTCACCTCAACTCTTACAAATGCAATGCATGGTATGGACTCAATCTAGGCCAAAAAATACCTAAACCGTGCTCTGATACCACTAAATGTGACACCCCTTACCCGTCTACAGTATATCCGAGTAAGATATGTCACACGGTGTACCGGAATACTCTATTTTATCTTAATCATTTTTTTATTCTTCCTTAATTAATTTTTATCATAGTTTTGACTATAACTTGTGAAATATAATTCATTTAAGTCATTTATTGAAATTATAATTTATTTGAGGTTCCGAAAATTTTATAGAAAATCCAGTGATCTGGCTAAAAATGGAAAAGCAGTTCTTGAACTGTGAAAAAGCACTTCCAATAATCATTTCCAATCAATCCCAACTCCATTTCATCAACAAAATCTCAATATGTTTTTGAACAACATTTCCATTTCTCAATCATTCATCTCATATGATAATCATGTAAAAGTCGTAAATAAATATTCACTTTTTCATTCACAAACACAATTTCCACTATATACATTAACATCAAAATACATTATATAAGTCTCATTTACACAAGAGAAAATAAAAGATAGTTACAAAATACCAAAATGAAACCTAGTGTCCTACCAATGCATTGAAGATGGTGAGGTGACATGGACACTATGCAGAGCTGCAGGAGGTCTCACCCAGTCTGTGGTCTACTGGGCTCTCGGTCAGTATCTCCAGAACCTACGCGTGGCAAAAGCAACGCGCTAAGCAATAATGCTTAGTGGTGCCAATAATAAAATAAAAATAAATAAAAGAAAATAAATATGCAGTGAATGTATTGATGTTTCAGTTCAAATAAATTTTCGATGAGTATTTGTAGTCTTACTTATTTTGTACTTGTTATATTCATTATTTCATTAAATTTATCCACTTTCATTTTTGGTTGCCTAAGTAACCTATACTGAACGACTAGACTGGATAAATGGGTAAACTGGAACTGGGTATCAAGTACCTCGGGCCGTCACACCATTGGTCACATATGTGTCTCCCGGTGTGCAACAAAACAGCTAATAAGCTGTAATAACATTAGGCACAAGGCCAAGTATCAACATAATGTCAGAATGGCTAAAAGCCATGAAATCACAGAATGGCATAATGCCATGTGCAGTACTGCTAACTGAACCCTATTGGCATGCCAAACAATCCAAACCAATCTTGTTAGGTATACTAGGGCATTTGACACTTTTGAATTTTACAATTTTTGAATTTTAAGTTTTGGTGTTACTATTCCCTTCATTAGTCAACAAAAATGTTGACTTTTGCATAGAAAATAGGTACATTGGTTTTAACACTCCCAAAATACCACATTTTGCATTCAAAATTTGTTGGTATTGGTTACCAATACCATTTCTAAGCTTAAAATTAATGGAGCAGAATTTTTAGTTTTCATACCCTACCTTTACTGTTCCATTAGTTACTGTTGCAGTAGGAATTTGGAAAAATGATAAACATGAAAGTTGTTCCTTATTTTGTCTAGTTGAATTTCTTTTTTTGAATCACTCCATTTGGAGTTTGTTAGCTCAAGTTATGGTCCAAAAATCACAACTAGCCGGATTGGGATTTTTCTGGACTGACCATATCTACAGTGCAGTGAACAGTGACTACAACTCCTTTGTTAGATAGGTTCTGGTCATAATTTGGGGTAGGTTTCTTCATGAAAGTTGTTGGTCTATATCTAAGCTTGTTTCTGGTAAAATTTCAGGTCAATTGGACCATTCTACACTAAGTTATGGCCAAATGAACAATCAATGTGCATTTGGTCATTCTGCAGAAACTGGTTGCAGGACACCCGGATTGGGGCAAGTTTTTGGTCTATTTGGTTTGGTCTTATGGGCATGGTTTCTTCACCAACGTTGTGCCATTATGTGTCTAGTTTCATGTCCAATTGGCCAAACACCAATTGAACCTACACAGCCCAAGTTATGGCTGTCCAAACAGGCTGGACTCACATCCAAACCTGCTGGTTTCATTAGGCAGCATACCAAATCAGTTTTCTAATGCTACAATTCACTCCAAGTTGTGGTCAATTTACCTCAAATGGTCACTAATTGACCATTAGAATGTTCATTCACCATTACATAAGAAAAGTCCAAATTTCTCTCCAAAACCCTAATTCTCCATTCCCATTCTCACAACATACCTTAGTTAAACACACTAATTCATTATCAATATATATATACACTTTAAACACCATCTCTAGTCTATTCTAAACCCATCAAAACAATCAAAATCACCACCTCCTATAGGCTGCCGAAATTGACCATATACCCCAGCATGCATAATTCTCTTCAATTCTCACAAATTCTTAGCCTAACTTAGTGTCTTAACATGGATATCCAAAGAAAGAAGGAGAAAGATGGCACTAACCTTAGTAGGACAGAATTTGCTCTTGTAAATTCTTCACTTTCTTTTGTTTTCTTGGCTGCCAAACACTCTAGCAAGGTTGGGTGACAAATTTTAGTGAAGGACTTTATAGAATTTGGGTTGAGAAATCGAAGGATTGAAGGTATGAGAGAATGAGAGTTATGGAGGAAGAAGGAGAAAACTCACGACTGGCTGAAGAAGAAGGAGAAACACCAGAAATTTTTTGTCCATTTTGTCTCTTTTAATTGTTTTAAGAAGGCTTGTTGAATGGTGATTTGTGGAGGCCTTCCTAATGACATCATGTGATGTCATATTTAGGTATTTCTTTCACTTTCTTTTCTTCTTTTCTCTACTCATTTTCAATTCAATTTTTAACAATATTTATTCATATTTTAGATCATAATAATTATTTACTTAACTGGACAAGTCGGCCAAAAATCGCCTCTGAAGGCGAAATGACCAAAATGCCCTCCGTTTGGCTTAACGGGTCAAAATTGTCTGTACCGATTGAAAAATTTTTCTAAATATTTTCTTAGCATTCTAATGCCATAGGAACCTCAATGACCCTTCTCTGGAGTCCCAAAAATTATTTTATGAATTTTTCCCCGGGTCTAGGGCTCCTAGTTGGGAGAACCGCAACTTCTCACTAGGTTAGCCATCGCTAGGGCACCGGCTCATTTAACTTGGTTGTATTTTGTTTCTAAAATTTTTTCTAAATTTTTCTTATTAATATTTGCATAGATACGTGAAATACATTGTGGATCTTGTCCAGCTCTAGTGGTAAAGCTAGCCTATAGGCCACTGGACCCACACGTTCAATGACTTCATATGGGCCAATGAACCTAGGGCTTAACTTACCTTTTCTTCCAAACCTCAATACCTTCTTCCACGGTGACACCTTGAGGAACACTTTGTCGCCAACCGCATATTCTATTTCTTTTCTCTTCAGGTCGGCATAAGATTTCTGTCTATCTGAGGCAACCTTCAGATTGGCTTTGATTAGTTTTACTTTCTCCTCAGTCTGTTTCACCAAGTCTGGCCCTACCAGTTTGTCTTCGCCCAATTCAGTCCAGCACACTGGAGTTCTACATTTCCTCCCATACAGTGCTTCATACGGGGCCATTTGGATACTAGCTTAGTAGCTATTGTTGTATGTAAATTCTGCCAGTGGGAGGTATCTATCCCAACTTCCCTCAAACTCAATGACACAACTCCTCAGCATATCCTCAAGGACCTGACATATATTTCATGTTATTATTATCATTTTAGTTCAATATTTGTATTAATTCAATTGGTTCAATTGTTTACAGGATTACTCTTTACGATTGCCCATCCGTGCGAGGATGGAAAGGCATCTTTGAAGTGGAGTTGTGTACCCAAGGACTCATGCAACTTCTTCCAAAATCTCGATGTAAACCTTGGGTCTCGATCAGATATGATGGAAAGTGGAATTCCATGTAGTCTAACTATCTCACTGATATACAATTCTGCTAACTTCTCTAGTGAGTAGTCAATCCTAACTGGCAGAAAGTGTGCTGACTTCGTCAATCTATCCACTATCACCCATACTGCATCGTGTTTCTTCTGGGTGAGAGGTAGACCACTTACAAAATCCATGGTGACCTGATCCCATTTCCATTCAGGTATGCGTATAGGCTGTAGCAAACCTGATGGAACTTGATGTTCTGCCTTGACTTGCTGACATGTCAAGCATTTAGTCACATAGTCAGCTATGTCCTTCTTCATACCAGGCCACCAATACTGAAGTTTTAGATCATGATACATTTTTGTACTTCCTGGGTGCATAGCATAAACACTGGTATGTGCCTCTTTCAGAATGCTGGCCTTCAATTCCCCATCATCTGGTACACATACTCTTCCTTTGTAGTACAGACACCCATTTGCTTTTGCCTCATAGTCAGTTGCTTTTCCCTCTGAGATTTTGCTCATAATAGCCATTAACTTTTCATCTGCCTTTTGCCCATCTAAAATCTGCTGTAACAGGTTTGGCCTCACTTGCAACTCAGCCAAAATAGCTCCTTCTCGAACCGAAGTTAGACGGGCATTCAATGATCTCAAAGCTGTGATGGATTTTCTGCTCAAAGCATCTGCAACTACATTTGCTTTCCCAGGATGGTAGTCAATTACACAATCATAGTCCTTCAGGAACTCAATCCATCGTCTCTGTCTAAGGTTGAGCTCCTTCTGGGTTGGCAAGAATTTCAGGCTTTTGTGGTCTGTGTAAATGTAGCACTTTTCACCGTACAAGTAGTGCCTCCATATCTTCAATGCGAAGATAATTGCTGCAAGCTCTAGATCATGGGTAGGGTAATTCTGTTCATGTGGCCTTAGCTGTCTGGAAGCATAAGCGACCACCTTCCCCTCTTGCATCAATACACACCCTAACCCATTATGAGAGGCATCACTGTAGACCACAAAGTCCTTTCCTGACACTGGCTGTGTTAACATTGGTGCCTCTGTTAACATAGCCTTCAACTTCTCAAAACTGGTCTGACACTTGTCATTCCAGTCAAATATAACATTCTTGTGTAACAACTTGGTCATTGGAGCATCTATTAAGGAAAATCCCTTCACAAATCTTCTGTAATACCCAGCTAGCCACAAGAAACTTCTGACCTCAGTTGTATTTCTAGGAGGCTTCCATTCCATCACAGCTTCTATCTTCTTGGGATCCACTCTAATCCCATCAGTTGACACTATGTGTCCAAGGAATGCAATCACATTCAACCAGAAGTCACACTTGGACAACTTAGCATACAGCTTCTTTTCTCTCAGGGTTTGCAGAAAAATCCTCAAATGCTCATCATGTTCTTCCCTGGTCTTGGAATACACCAAAATATCATCAATAAAGACCACTACGAACCGATCTAGGTATGGATGGAAGATACGGTTCATAAGGTCCATGAATGCTGCTGGTGCATTTGTTAGGCCAAAGGGCATCACCAGAAACTCATAATGCCCATATCGGGTCCTGAATGCAGTCTTTGGCATATCTGCATCCTTCACCCTAAACTGATGATACCCTGATCTGAGATCAATCTTGGAAAATACTCTTGCTCCCTTCAACTGATCAAACAGATCATCAATTCTAGGCAACAGATACTTATTCTTAACTGTCACTTTATTCAACTGCCGGTAATCAATGCATAACCTCAAAGTCCCATCTTTTTTCTTTATAAACAGCACTGGAGCACTCCATGGTGACACACTGGGGCGTATAAGCCCCTTATCCAGTAACTCCTATAACTGGATTTTCAGTTCCTTCAATTCTGTGGGCGCCATCCTATAAGGAGCAATAGAGATTGGTGTTGTACCCGGCAGTACCTCAATAGCAAATTCAACTTCCCTTTTTGGTGGCAAACTAGGCAATTCTTCAGGGAACACATCTAGGAAGTCTTTTACTGTGGGTATATCACACAGATCTGGCTTAGCCTGCCTACTATCCACCACATGTGCTAGGTAGGCTTCACAGCCTTTTCTCATCAGTTTTCTTGCAACTGTGGCTGAGATGACATTAGACAAGAAATCTGTCCTTTCCCCCACAATTTTAATCTCATTACCCTCAGGAGTTTTCAAAGAAATTCTCTTTAGTTTACAATCAACCATTGCCTGATGACATGAAAACCAGTCCATTCCCAAAATCACATCAAACTCATGGAAAGGCAACTCAATCAAGTCTGCCAAGAATTCATACCCCTGAATCCTCAACGGGCAACCCTTGTACACTTTGTTCACCACTACACTGTGGCCCAATGGATTGGTGACCAGAATGTTTTGGTCACTCTCCCCTACTAGTATAGTATCCCCCTTTCTGCGGGTAGGTTGATGCAGATGTATGAATGAGTGGATCCTGGATCCACCAATGCATGCACAGATGTATTGTAGAGGGAGAACGTACCCCTGATGACGTCCGGGGCATCTTGCTCCTCCTGAGCTCTCATGGCATAGGCTCTGGCAGGTGTGCTGCTCTCAGGCCTCTCTGCTGGCTCAAATGCAGGTCTCTGTGATGGTCCCACTGCCTCAGATTTGCCAGATTTCCTACCCCTTTGTGGTGCAGGAGCAGGTCTATCTGCTTGTGTTGGAGCAGCTGTAGTAGTTCTGCGTGGACAGTTCCTCAACTGATGCCCTAATGACCCACACCTTAAGCAGGCACCAGTCACTCTCTAGCACTCCCCCTTATGCCACTTCAGGCAATGTGGACATGCAGAAGGTGCTGGGGCTGGTCTCCTGAACCCCATCCTTGGAGAGCTGCCCACTGATGGTGTGGATTGACCTCTCCTAGGGGTAAGCGTGGCACAGGCCCCTGGCCCGACCACGACCTTGTGATTGACTGAACTCTGCATAGTGGACCCTTGAATTTCTTCCCGGATCACGGGAGATGAACTAGACGGCACAGGCCCCTCTTCTGCTGTCTCTCTCTTCTGGTCTGCTCACTTATTCTTACTTTTTCAACTTTTATTGCAGCTTCCACTAACTTAGTGAAGTCGGTGATTCCCAAGGCGGTGATCATGATCTTTATGTTATCATTTAATCCCTCTTCAAATCTCTTACACCTTTCGACTTCATTAGGGACTATCTCCCTTCCATAGCGGCTTAATCTGACAAATTCCTTTTCATACTCGGCCACTGTTAGCTGTCTCTGCCTCAGGTTAATGAACTCTCTTCTTCTCTCTTCCAGGTATACACTACACACATATTTCTTCTTGAATTCAGAGAGGTAGAAGTCCCAAGTTATTACTTCTGGCTGTACTTCACTGGACACCGTATCCCACCATTCATATGCATCATCTTGCAACAGAGATACAGCAGCTTCTAGATTTTGCTCTGGAGTGCAGTGGAGTTGTTTTAAAACTCTGCCTGTTCTATTCGGCTGCAACAGAATCATCTTCTCTCTTGCCAAAGAAGTCCTCTGCTCCAAATTTTCTTAGTCTTTCCAGGTGTGATTTCTGCTGTGGAGGTGGTGGTGGTGGTGCTGCTGGCATTACCCCAGTCATTTGTTTGAAGAATTCGGCCATTTGCTGAAACATGGCCTGTGGAGGCTGAGCAGGCTCTGCTTGAGCTGGCGGAGCAGGTTCTCCACTACCCCCAGTCTCAGCTACTGCAGGTGGAGCATGACTCTCCACTTCCTCCTCAACTGCCCTCTGAGATGTAGGGTCCATATCCTATTCAAAATAACAAAGACAAATAGATTTGCATTAGTGTCACCTCAACTCTTACAAATGCAATGCATGGTATGGACTCAATCTAGGCCCAGAAATGCCTAAACCGTGCTCTGATACCACTAAATGTGACACCCCTTACCCGTCTACAGTATATCCGAGTAAGATATGTCACACGGTGTACCGGAACACTCTATTTTATCTTAATCATTTTTTTATTCTTCCTTAATTAATTTTTATCATAGTTTTGACTATAACTTGTGAAATATAATTCATTTAAGTCATTTATTGAAATTATAATTTATTTGAGGTTACGAAAATTTTATAGAAAATCCAGCAGAGTACCGGCTAAAAATGGAGAAAACAGTTCTTCGAAACCTGTGAAAAACTACTTCCAATAATCATTTCCAATCAATCCCAACTCCATTTCATCAACAAAATCTCAATATGTTTTTGAACAACATTTCCATTTCTCAATCATTCATCTCATATGATAATCATGTAAAAGTCGTAAATAAATATTCACTTTTTCATTCACAAACACAATTTCCACTATATACATTAACATCAAAATACATTATATAAGTCTCATTTACACAATAGAAAATAAAAGATAGTTACAAAATACCAAAATGAAACCTAGTATCCTACCAATGCACTGAAGATGGTGAGGTGACACGGACACTATGCAGAGCTGCAGGAGCTCTCACCCAGTCTGTGGTCTACTGGGCTCTCGGTCAGTATCTCCAGAACCTACGCGTAGCAAAAGCAACGCGCTAAGCAATAATGCTTAGCGGTGCCAATAATAAAATAAAAATAAATAACAGAAAATAAATATGCAGTGAATGTATTGATGTTTCAGTTCAAATAAATTTTCGATTAGTATTTGTAGTCTTACTTATTTTGTACTTGTTATATTCATTATTTCATTAAATTTATCCACTTTCATTTTTGGTTGCCCAAGTAACCTATACTGGTCGACTGGACTGGATAAATAGGTAAACTGGCACTGGGTATCAAGCACCTCGGGCCGTCACACCATTGGTCACATATGTGTCTCCCGGTGTGCAACAAAACAGCTAATAAGCTGTAATAACATTAGGCACAAGGCCAAGTATCAACATAATGTCAGAATGGCTAAAGCCATGAAATCACAGAATGGCATAATGCCATGTGCAGTACTGCTAACTGAACCCTATTGGCATGCCAAACAATCCAAACCAATCTTGTTAGGTATACTAGGGCATTTGACACTTTTGAATTTTACAATTTTTGAATTTCAAGTTTTGGTGTTACTATTCCCTTCATTAGTCAACAAAAATGTTGACTTTTGCATAGAAAATAGGTACATTGGTTTTAACACTCCCAACATACCACATTTTGCATTTAAAATTTGTTGGTATTGGTTACCAATACCATTTCTAAGCTTAAAATTAATGGAGCAGAATTTTCAATTTTCATACCCTATCTTTACTGTTCCATTAGTTACTGTTGCAGTAGGAATTTGGAAAAATGATAAACATGAAAGTTGTTCCTTATTTTGTCTAGTTGAATTTCGTTTTTTTAAATCACTCCATTTGGAGTTTTGTAGCTCAAGTTATGGTCCAAAAACTACAACTGGCCGGATTGGGGTTTTCTCGGGTGACCATATCTACGATCTGAATAAAGGATCGCAACTCCCTTGTTGGATATGTTCTGGTCATAATTTGGGGTAGGTTTCTTCAAGAAAGTTGTTGGTCTTTATCTAAGCTTGTTGTTGGTAAAATTTCAGGTCAATTGGACCATTCTACACTGAGTTATGGCCAAATGAACAATCACTGTTCATTTGGTCATTCTGCAGAAACTGATTGTAGGACACTCGGATTGGGGCAAGTTATGGCTGTCCAAACAGGCTGGACTCATATCCAAACCTGCTGGTTTCACTAGGCAGCATACCAAATCAGTTTTCTAATGCTACAATTCACTCCAAGTTGTGGTCAATTTACCTCAAATGGTCACTAATTGACCATTAGAATGTTCATTCACCTTTACATAAGCAAAGTCTAAATTTCTCTCCAAAACCCTAATTCTCCATTCCCATTCTCACAACATACCTTAGTTAAACACACTAATTCATTATCAATATATATATACACTTTAAACACCATCTCTAGTCCATTCTAAACCCATCAAAACAATCAAAATCACCACCCCCTATAGGCTGCCGAAATTGACCATATACCCTAGCATGCATAATTCTCTTCAATTCCCACAAATTCCTAGCCTAACTTAGTGTCTTAACATGGATATCCAAAGAAAGAAGGAGAAAGATGGCACTAACCTTAGTAGGGCAGAATTTTCTCTTGTAAATTCTTCACTTTCTTTTTTTTTCTTGGCTGCCAAACACTCTAGCAAGGTTGGGTGACAAATTTTAGTGAAGGACTTTATAGAATTTGGGGTGAGAAATCAAAGGATTGAAGGTATGAGAGAATGAGAGTTATGGAGGAAGAAGGAAAAAACTCACGGCTGGCTGAAGAAGAAGGAGAAACACCAGAAAATTTTGGTCCATTTTGTCTCTTTTAATTGTTTTAAGAAGGCTTGTTGAATGGTGATTAGTGGAGGCCTTCCTAATGATATCATGTGATGTCATATTTAGGTATTTCTTTCACTTTCTTTTCTTCTTTTCTCTACTCATTTTCAATTCAATTTTTAACAATATTTATTCATATTTTAGATCATAATAATTATTTACTTAACTGGACAAGTCGGCCAAAAATCGCCTCTGAAGGCAAAATGACCAAAATGCCCTCCGTTTGGCTTAACGGGTCAAAATTGTCTGTACCGATTGAAAAATTTTTCTAAATATTTTCCTGGCATTCTAATGCCATAGGAACCTCAATGACCCTTCTCTGGAGTCCCAAAAATTATTTTATGAATTTTTCCCCGGGTCTAGGGCTCCTAGTTGGGAGAACCGCAACTTCTCACTAGGTTACCCATCGCTAGGGCACCGGCTCATTTAACTTGGTTGTATTTTATTTCTAAAATTTTTTCTAAATTTTTCTTATTAATATTTTAGTTAATTATGGTTCCTCACTTTAGTTTAAATATTTTTTCAGACGTTCTAGCTGTTCGGACCGACACTGATCACCGGAACAGTAGAATGTACGGAGTTGCTACCGGGAGGGTGTTACACTTCCATTCATATGTAATTAAATGTAAAACAATTTATATACATCATACTAAAAATTTACATTAGGAAAAATTGAAACTAAAATTTGTTATAAACTTTATACAAACTGCTCAAGACCAGTTTTACATGTTCATACCTTTACATACATTATATATATCAAAATAAATTTTTACAGTCAGGGTATAAAATATACCCAATAGACTTAAGAGTAGGTAGCTCCTCTCTCCTCAGCAGCTCACTCTGCTGCTCTTCTAGTCTCTATATCTGCGATAGTAATAACAGTCATCGCTGAGTACTAGGACTCAGTGGTGCACAACATACTAAAATAATCTTTATGCAGAATTTAAAACATATTTATTCAAAAATTAAACTGAACATGTGATATCAATACAAAACATGATTTATAAGATTTTAGTTCAAACAATTTTATTTCAAAAGTCTCAAAACCATTTACATAAAAACACACAGTTATATCATGCCATTCGAAACAAATATAATCTCAATAGCCAGAGGCTAAGGAGAAATCACATCTCAAGGCTAGCTAGCTCAAATATATGGGAACCCATTCTTTTTCTTCTTCTACTGGCACACACCTCAAAACTTCAGCCAGAGAAGGAATCAAAATTCGAAACTGATTTTTCTCACTAGTCATGCTAGTGAGGTATTCAAATATATGGTCATGACACTGTGGTTTCAAAACTTATCTTAACAATTTACTAAACATTTAATGTTATTTCAAATATTTCAATAATTTGAAACAAAAGCATAATAAATATTTCAATACAATGATGTCACAATTCAATATTTCAATTCATTCAAAACAATGTGCAAAAGAAAATTCACAGAAATTTTATGTTGTGCACAAACCTTATATGAGTCGTCTTTTAGCTTTGACTCGACACCTTGGGTTCTTTCCCGATGTTCTTTTCCACTGAAACACACAGTTTCACAGTGTTTCAGCATCATAACTTAGCATAATCCAAAAATAAATTTAAATTCACTTTTAACTGGCTCTAATGTGCTAAACTTGACGTGTTTTAAAATTTGTGATTCAGGGTTACTATTCACGATATTATTCAAGTCAATTTATTGACTTTCTAAGGCTTAATAGGTATGAGAATTCCAACTTCATCCACATTGTTAGTAGTATGCCCTAGAGCATATCATTTAGTATGTATCTTGTACATATTTTATTAATAAAAGGCATTTCCACTTTTCTGTTTACATAAGATATTTATGTGTAATAGAAAAGGTCCATTGATATTTTGTTAGAAATATTATTCTTAAGTTGTTAAGAATATGAGTGACAGTATTTCTAGTACAAAGTATCATAAATAGGTTCACAATCGAGGATACTTCATAATAAGGACATGACTTATCCAGAAAGATTGTATTCATGTTTGTTTCCAAGTTATTTATATGAGATATAAATAAGATGGAATGGTGAGTCTCATGCCATATAACAAACATGATAGGCACTTATACATGATAAGTAGGCCGAACCAGTGACACTTATGACAAGCACATAGAGTTTACTCTTGTCAATGTTTTGTAATAAATCATATCAGTGCATATAATCTTTAGACCTGAGATAGCACAGTTATCTTGTATATAGGTAGTTTGAGTTTGATACTGCTTTCATACTTGTACTGTGTATGGGTATATGGGCATGTGTTGGCTCCTACTAGTTATATATGGAGGTAGGTGTTGATCAAGATGGAATCTGTTCCTCTAAGTAAATAGAGATAAAATCCTATGTTCATTTAATTGTTCTTGATGTTTCAAGTTCTGGCAGACAGATAGATTTATTCGAAAGAGTTTCTGATGAGGAAATCTTTTTAATCAAGAACTGGAATTAAAAGAGAACATAATATTCATAGCAAATGGAGTTTGACATAAACCATGACTTCAGCTTGAGTTGGGATTTTGTAACAGAGAGATTCTAGTGCATGGTAACATATGATTATAGGTTCATTTAAGGTAAACCTTATTACTAATTGGGTGGCCATGGCATGCTATGCTAGGTGTTAACCATGGTCTATGAGGTTCATAAAATGATTTAGAGAAATCATTTATGGTAAGAAAGAGTTCTGATGATATTAAGAGTTGATATCATGTCTCATTGCCAATTAGTGATGAGCCTAGTAAGTCACACACATACACAAGTTATCACCTATTTAAATATGATTTAATTAATTAATTAAAGAGTTTAATTGATTAATTAAATAGATTTAGTTTGCAATTAAATTGCAAAGTTCCTAGCATGACTTGAAACCAAATCTAGATTATTGGATGTGTAGTATAAATTAAATTTATATTTAAAGTGTTTAAATATGAATTTAATTAATGAGAAATTAATTAATAGAGATTAATTAATTAATTTATATTTGATATAAATTAATTAGAAGAAGAAAAATAATTATTTTGGGTTAAGAACTCAAAATTAAGACACAAAGGCATTTTGGTCATTTCACTGTGTGGCACTTGGCACCATGAGATGGTGACACATGGGATTACACATAAGCTTGCCAAATGTTTTTTAATCATGTAAGATGATTAAAATCAAGATTAAATATAGGTTTAACACTTGGCACAATGTGATTGGGTCACTTAAACCTAGAGCTAATCAAAGGGTGACATGTGGCAAGGGTTTAATGTGTTAACCTAGCTATTTAAGTGTTGTTATGAAGAAAAAAAAAAAGCAACCAGCAGCCACTCTTCTCCTTTGTCATGCCACTTTGAGGCTTTTCATCTATTCTTCTTCATCTCTTATCAATTCAAAGAGATTAGCCATCAATCTCTTGAATTAAGAACGCTAGAAATTGTTTCTAGTGTCCTGTTTACATCTCTAATGTCTTAAAAGGCAGAACTTGAATTTCTAATTAATAGAAAAAGCTTTAGAAGATGTTCAAGGGCTGACATAGGTGTTCTTAGTGTGGAAAAGCTAGAGGAACAACATCTGGTGTCCTGAAGACGAATCTCAAAGGCGCAGACACGCTGTAGTACATCAAGAGGTTAGTGTAATCGTTCTTGATTTAATTTAGGGTTCTAAAATTAATCTGATTAATTTTAAAATCTTAAATGGCAAATACAAATCCAAAAACATATTAAAAGAGTTTTAATATGTTGTTTATCATTGAAATCAAATAGATAAAAATAAATCTTGCATGATGCATGTGACCCTAGGTAAAAAAATTTTGAATTCAATGGTATAAACTTGTGTTTTTCACGCTTCCGTTCCTTCAATTGGTATCAGAGCCACTATATTTGCCATTTAGATTGTTGATTATATGATTTAATTGTGTGTTTGATCATGAGATCAAAAGATTATTGCTGGTTGCAAAGCCAATGTGGCGGCACAAATGATGAACACCAAGGTGCGCATGGTTGATGCACCACAATGGTGTGCAAAGGTAAATGGATGGTGAATGTGCAATTGTTGTATGATCTAAGATCCATTTTATGTCTAATTAAGTTGTTTAATTAGAATTTTTATCACACAATTAAATTATGATTCAAATCAGAATTTTAAAAATTATTTGAATGTGATTCAAATCTGAATTTTAAAAGTTGTTTGAATGTGATTCAAATATGAATTTTTAAAGTTGTTTGAATCATATTTAAATCTGATTTTTAAAATTGATTGAATAAAATTCAAATCTGATTTTTTAAAAAATGTTTGAATGTGATTCTAATCTGAATTTTTAAAGTTGTTTGAATGTGATTCAAATCTGAATTTTTAAATTTGTTTGAATGAGATTCAAATCTGAATTTTTAAATTTATTTGAATCATATTCAAATCTGGTTTTTTAAGTTGAATATAAGATATTCAATTTAATTTAAGTATGTATGTTTTATTTAATTGTTAAATAGTGATATGCATGATGGATGATCATGGACTATAAAAGACCAATATGATTGGATTTATTTCTTTTATGTTTCTTTGGGATTGTAAATTAATTAATTTATTTTAATTTATTTTGGGCATGTATTATTAAGTTTGTAATAATTTTTGGGTTGTAATTTCATTTATTTAAGTTCTTGTAAATTCGCCTTGGTATGCCAAGGATTACCATGTAATATTGGATTGCAAGAAGTTCAAGGAGGTCAAGAGCATTGGTGGGACCAGTGGGAGGAATTCAAGATCAAGTGTTGATTATGTACTCCTTCAGCAACTCTTGTAAAATGAATGAATGAATGAAATACACCTAGGAATGCCCTGATTCAATTCTTGGTGGCTCAGAATTGAATCCTTTAGAAAGTCCATGATCATACCATATTTATTGCTTATCCATGAATTCATGAGATGTATGGGAATGTATGCTATTATATGATATATGCATGCTAATTGGATAATGTGCAAAGTGAGACCTCAATAAAATCTTTCAAACAAATGATTAAGTTGGAAATGCTATAATTAAAGTAATTATAACATAGGCCCTCCATTGGGGCAATTATTTTAAGAAATTTTAAATTGTTGCATAAGATGCAATTAATTTAAGAGATTTTCTTAAGAATAATTGTTAAACATGAGATGTTGTAAATATGTAAATGGTTTAGCGGCCAATATTGGATGTACCTGAGGACATTAAAATTATTTGCATAATTACTGGCTCAATGGGATCAACTTAACTAATGCAAGATAAGTCAATAATGGATGTACCTAAGATTTTGAGCATTAGGAGCTAGGTAAAGGATTGAACCTCACATGAGATATGATGGGCAAGGAGTTGCTCACTTATAGTTTATTGTAATTCCAATAATGGATGTACCTGAGGATGATCAATAGAATTATAAGAATTCAATCACCCACTAGAAATCCATCCAACTAGGATTTTCGTTTTCTACTTTGGAAGTGTAGGATTCGCTAAGTTAGTGGGAGGACCAATTTGATTAAAAGACCATAATCATTTTGGTTAATTACATGATACATTTACTAATTAATCTGGTTATTTTCTGCAGTTAATTTTCTGATAAAAATAAGCACAAACAACCACCACCATCCAATATCCTTGCAAGCATACTTGATCACAATAGGTTGACAGGACCTAATCTGTCTGATTGGCTAAGAAATTTGAAACTTGTCTTGAACCTTGAACATATAGGATATGTTCTAGATTCAAATGTTTCTGGTCCCTTACCTTCAGAGGCCACACAAGAGGAACATGAAACTTTGGACAAGTGGAAGGAGCATGATATGAGAGCTAAGTGTTACATGCTTGCTTCCATGAGTAATGAGTTACAGAAGAAACATGAGAACATGCAGAGTGCGAGTGAGATCCTCCCTCACCTACAAGAGTTGTATGGTGAGCACAGCAGGAATGCTAGGTATGAGATATCTAGACAATTTATTAGTATGAGGATGTCTGAGGGACAGAATGTTGGGGATCATGTCCACAAGATGATTCAGCTGATTGAGCAGTTGGAACATCTTGACTTCAACATGGATTTCCAACTACAGACGAATTTGATCCTTCAGTCCCTTCCTAAGTCTTTTGGAAATTTTGTGACAAATTTCCATATGACTAAACAGGAATGCACCTTAGTTGGTTTACTCAACATGCTGGTTATTGCCCAAAAGAATATGCCGGGCAATAAAAGAAAAGAGGTACCTTTGGTTGCATCTTCTTCTCCTGAAAAGTCCAATAAGAAGAAGGGCAATAAGAAAAAGAAACCTCAGATTCCTAGTCCTTCCAAAGAAAATAGCTAAACAGAAAAGGAAGACCAAAGCTGACAAAGGCAAAGGAAAGTGTTTCCACTACCAACAGGAAAGTGTTTCCATTGAAAATAGGAAAGTGTTTCCATTGCCAGTAAGAAAATGTTTCCACTGGCCAGAGTATAGCAATCTAAATGAATGCAATGCCATCGTGAAAACCAACTCAAGTTCAAAATATATTTGGCACTTAAGGTTATGTCATGTTGCAGAAGATAGGATTACAAAATTGGAGAAAATTGGGATTTTATCCTCATTGGGCTCTGAGCCTACTCCAACTTGTGAATCTTGCCTTCAGGGTAAAATGACTAGATCACCCTTTGTTGGACAAGGGCTAAGAGCTGAAAATATTTTGGAGCTAATACATAGTGATGTATGTGGTCCACTTAAAGAAATGGCTAGAGGGGGCTTTCATTATTTTATTACCTTTACTGATGATAAATCAAGGTTTGGGTATTTGTATTTGATGAAATACAAACATGAATCTTTTGAAAAGTTCAAAGAATTTAAATCTGAAGTAGAAAATCAAATAGAAAAGAGTATTAAAGCTCTTCGATCAGATCGTGGAGGTGAATATTTGAGTACTGAGTTTAATGAATACTTGAGAGAGCATGGCATTGTTTCTCAGCTGACTCCTCCAGGAATGCCACAACTGAATGGTGTATCTGAAAGGAGAAATCATACTCTATTCGATATGGTACGTAGTATGATGAGCTATACTGATATGCCAATCTTCTTTTGGAGATTTGCATTAGAATCAGCTTTGTATATTCTGAATAGGATTCCATCAAAATCAGTTTCTTCCACACCTTATGAGATATGGCATGGAAGAAAACCAAGTCTTAAGCATGTTAAGATTTGGGGTTGTCCAGCTTATATTAAAAAGTTGAACACTGATAAATTGGAGACGGATCGAGAAAAGGTCGATTTGTTAGATATCCAAAAGATAGTTTTGGATATTATTTTATTTGCCTACTTCACAAAAGGTTGTGATAAGTAGAGATGCCACATTTCTTGAACAACAGTTTGTTCAAGAAGGAGGCAAAGGAAGGCAAATAGAGTTAGAATTGGAGAATTCTGACCAACCAACAGATCAGATGGATATAGATCAATCTAGTCAACCTATACCCATTGATGAAACATCTACAGCTGTTCCTCGTAGAACAACCAGGGTATCTCACCCACCAGTGAGATATGGTTTTCTTCATGAAGAAGAACAAGAGTTGTCTACTCATGAAGAAGTAGATCATGGAGATGATCCACTTACTTATGAAGAAGCTATATCAGAAGTAGATCATGGAGATGATCCACTTACTTATGAAGAAGCTATATCAGATATAGACTCTTCAAAATGGATTGATGCTATGAAATCCGAGATTGATTCCATGTATAAGAATCAAGTTTGGGATCTTGTTGACCCACCTGAAGGTATTGTACCTATAGGGAACAAATGGGTTTTCAAGAAGAAAATTGGTTCTGATGGAAAGGTAGAGACCTATAAGGCAAGGCTAGTAGCGAAAGGGTTTCTCCAAAGGCAAGGAATCGACTATGAGGAGACTTTCTCGCCTATTGCCATGCTTAAATCAATTAGGATTTTATTAGCAATAGCTGCATACTATGATTATGAGATTTGGCAAATGGATGTCCAAACAGCTTTTCTCAATGGATACATTGAAGAAAACATTTTCATAGAACAACCTAGGGGTTATGAATCCCAAGATGGTTCCAAGGTATGCATGCTAAAGCGATCCATTTATGGGTTGAAACAAGCTTCGAGTAGTTGGAACATCCATTTTGATGAAGCCATTAAATCCTTTGGTTTTATCAAAAATGAGGATGAACCATGTGTATATAAGAAGGTTAGTGACAGTGTTATCACTTTCCTTGTCTTATATGTGGATGACATATTGTTGATGGGTAATGACACAGGAATGTTGACAACTATAAAGGTATGGTTGTCAAATACATTCTCCATGAAAGACTTAGGGGAGGCAACCTATATTTTTAGGATTCGCATCTATAGAGATAGAGCGAAAAGAATAATTGGTTTATCCCAAAGTCTATACTTGGAAAAGGTGTTAAAGAGGTTTAACATGCTTGATTCCAAAAGAGGATTGTTACCAGTGAGACATGGTATCCATCTTTCTAAAGAGATGTCTCCAAAGACACCTGAAGAAAGAGATAAGATGGCCAGGATTTCATATGCTTCGACTATTGGAAGTTTAATGTATGCAATGTTGTGTACTAGGCCGGATATCACATATGCTGTTAGTTTGACTAGCAGGTATCAATCCAATCCAGGTTTGGAACACTGGATAGCTGTCAAGAATATCCTTAAGTACTTGAGAATAACTAAGGATTTATTCTTGATTTATGGAGGTGGAGACTTGCAATTGGATGGTTATACTGATTCTGATTTTCAATCAGATATCGATGATAGAAAGTCTACCTCTGGATATGTGTTCATTTGTAATGGAGGTGCAGTCAGTTGGAAGAGTTCCAAACAGAGCACGACTGCAGATTCCACTCTGAGGTCGAGTATATTCTTTGCATCAGATGCTGCAAAGGAAGCTGTTTGGATAAAGAAGTTCGTGACAGAACTTACAGTAGTTCCTTCCATTGAGTCAGTAGTTCGACTACACTGTGACAACAATGGAGCAGTCTTACAGGCTAAGGAACTAAGGTATCACCCAAAATCCAAACACATAAAAAGGAACTACCACATTATCATAGATATAGTTGGGCAAGGCGATATAGCCATGCAGAAAAAATAACATCAGCTGAAAAATCCAGCTAATCCATTCACTAAGCTTTTGTCACAAGCTCAGTTAGACCGACATCTTGAGAAGATGAGTCTAAGGTATTGTAATGAATGGCTCTAGTGCTAGTGGGAGATTGTTAGTAGTATGCCCTAGAGCATAACATTTAGTATGTATCTTGTACATGTTTTATTAATAAAAGGCATTTCCACTTTTCCGTTTACATAAGATATTTATGTGTAATAGAAAAGGTCCATTGATATTTTGTTAGAAATATTATTCTTAAGTTGTTAAGAATATGAGTGACAGTATTTCTAGTACAAAGTATCATAAATAGGTTCACAATCGAGGATACTTCATAATAAGGACATGAAGATTGTAAAATCCAGAAAGATTGTATTCATGTCTGTTTCCAAGTTATTTATATGAGATATAAATAAGATGGAATGGTGAGTCTCATGCCATATAACAAACATGATAGGCACTTATACATGATAAGTAGGCCGAACCAGTGACACTTATGACAAGCACATGGAGTTTACTCTTGTCAATGTTTTGTCACAAATCATATCAGTGCATATAATCTTTAGACCTGAGATAGCACAGTTATCTTGTATATAGGTAGTTTGAGTTTGATACTACTTTCGTACTTGTACTATGTATGGGTATATGGGCATGTGTTGGCTCCTACTAGTTATATATGGAGGTAGGTGTTGATCAAGATGGAATCTGTTCCTCTAAGTAAATAGAGATAAAATCCTATGTTCATTTAATTGTTCTTGATGTTTCAAGTTCCTGGCCAGGACAGATAGATTTATTCAGAAAAGAGTTTCTGATGAGGAAATCTTTTTAATCAAGAACTGGAATTAAAAGAGAACATAATATTCATAGCAAATGGAGTTTGACATAAACCATGACTTCAGCTTGAGTTGGGATTTTGTAACAGAGAGATTCTAGTGCATAGTAACATATGATTATAGGTTCATTTAAGGTAAATCTTATTACTAATTGGGTGGCCATGGCATGCTATGCTAGGTGTTAACCATGGTCTATGAGGTTCATAAAATGATTTAGAGAAATCATTTATGGTAAGAAAGAGTTCTGATGATATTAAGAGTTGATATCATGTCTCATTGCCAATTAGTGATGAGCCTAGTAAGTCACACACATACACAAGTTATCACCTATTTAAATATGATTTAATTAAAGAATTTAATTGATTAATTAAATAGGTTTGTTTTGCAATTAAATTGCAAAGTCCCTAGCATGACTTGAAACCAAATCTAGATTATTGGATGTGTAGTATAAATTAAATTTATATTTAAAGTGTTTAAATATGAATTTAATTAATGAGAAATTAATTAATAGAGATTAATTAATTAATTTATATTTGATATAAATTAATTAGAAGAAGAAAAATAATTATTTTGGGTTAAGAACTCAAAATTAAGACACAGAGGCATTTTGGTTATTTCACTGTGTGACACTTGGCACCATGAGATGGTGACACATGGGATTACACATAAGCTTGCCAAATGTTTTTTAATCATATAAGATGATTAAAATCAAGATTAAATATAGGTTTGACACTTGGCACAATGTGATTGGGTCACTTAAACCTAGAGCTAATCTAAGGGTGACATGTGGCAAGGGTTTAATGTGTTAACCTAGCTATTTAAGTGTTGTTATGAAAAAAAAAAGCAACCAGTAGCCACTCTTCTCCTTTGTCACGCCACTTTGAGGCTTTTCATCTATTCTTCTTCATCTCTCATCAATTCAAAGAGATTAGCCATCAATCTCTTGAATTAAGAACGCTAGAAATTGTTTCTAGTGTCCTGTTTACATCTCTAATCTCTTAAAAGGCAGAACTTGAATTTCTAATTAATAGAAAAAGCTTTAGAAGCTGTTCAAGGCCTGCCATAGGTGTTCTTGGTGTGGACAAGCTAGAGGGACAACATCTGGTGTCCTGAAGACGAATCTCAAAGGAGCAGACACGCTGCAGTGCATCAAGAGGTTAGTGTAATCGTTCTTGATTTAATCTAGGGTTCTAAAATTAATCTGATTAATTTTAAAATCTTAAATGGCAAATACAGATCCAAAAACATATTAAAAGAGTTTTAATATGTTGTTTATCATTGAAATCAAATAGATAAAAATAAATCTTGCATGATGCATGTGACCCTAGGTAAAAAATTTTTGAATTCAATGGTATAAACTTGTGTTTTTCACGCTTCCGTTCCTTCACACATACCACATTTTGGTTACTAAATTTGTTGATTTTAGTTGTTTACTCAAATTCTAAGTTTTTTAAGCAAATTTGCAAATTTTCAATTTGGTATCTTATGTTGCACTGTTCCATTGGTTATTTTTCTGTTAGAATTTGGCAAAACTTTTTTCATAGAAAATGTTCCCTATTGTCTTAAATTTATTCTCCTTTTTGAATCACTCCATTTGAAGTTTTGTAGCTCAAGTTATAGCTATTTGAATCATGGCTACCGGATTGGACTTAACCCAGATTTCTGGGCACTTAATTGGTTCTTGCAGTTTTAGGTCACCAAATTTGGGTGGCCAAATGACTTGGTTAAAGGCATATTTTGGGTTTGTGTTCTTCATGAAAGTTTTAGGTCTATATCTCCGCTTTCCACTGGTAAAATTTCATGTCATTTAGACTTGCCTAGCCCAGGTTATGGCCAAATGAACAAACACTGTTCATTTGGTCATTTTTGTACAGGTTAGATTGCCTAAGTCCAGATTTGGTCAATTTATTCACTAGGTTTTGGTCACTTTTTGGGCATGATTCCTAAATGAAAAATGTTCCATTTTGTGTCTATTTTCATTCCCAATTGGTCTCATACCAATTGGACATATAAATTTTCAGTTTTGGTCCCTGAAAGGGACCTTGGTCCTACTGCCTGTAGCATGACCCTAGGCAATCCGAATTTGCATTTGGTTCCAGCACTTCTAACATACTCCAATTGGTCACAAATGACCATTTCTCAGCTCAAACTAGGTCAAACACATCATTTAACAATTTCTCACATTTTTATCTTCCAAAACCCTAGGTGCCAAAACCCTAGTTCATGCCATTGATAAATTCCTAATCAAATCATTACACTAATCACATATTCAACATTACTCAAGCTCCAAATCATATTATAACTTCATCAAACACTCCAATTCTTGTCAACCCTAGGCTGGCCGAAATTCATGTATAGTCCACATACAATTATGTTTATTTTATTTTATGTTAATTTCTAAGTTCATTCAATCATAAACACTAGAATTAAACTAAAAATACAAAGTTTAGCTTACTAACCTTTCTTAGAACTTCAAATCCTTCAATTCTCTATCTTTTGCCCTTTCTTTCCTCTTTCAATCTTTTTCTTAAGTTGAGGTAACAAGCTTTGATGAGGTGTTTATGGAAAATATTAGGGTTAAGTGAGGGAATTCAAGCTTGAGTGCAAGGTTCAATGGAGTTTTGGTGAGAGAGAGGTAAGGGACGGCAAGGATGAAGATGAGTGTTTTCTTATTTTTTTTCTTTTCTTTTTCTTTTATTAGTTTATCCCTTAGGAAGACCAAAATTTAAATAAAATAAATTTTAATTATAATAATTATTGCATCATGCATGAGGTCATGTATGATGTCATCATTTTTTACTTTTCCTTTTTCTTTTTTTTTTCTATTTATTTTTCCATTAGTTCTTTAATTTAATTCCCGATTCTGAAATTTTCTTTTCTCTGATTTTATTTGACAGTTAGGTCAGGAGTCAGCTCTCGAGATCAATTGACCAAATTGCCCCTCGCCGGTTCGACCTGGTTTGAAAATAATTCAATATTTCTTCTGGATCCCTGACCTAATTATTTGACTGGTTTAACAATTCTTTTTCATGATTTTCTCCTTTCCATTATGTTCGCAATAGTTCTAAGGACCGCGGTGTCACATTTTACGGTTCAAAATTTGAGTTTAAATTAACTTCGTAATCCTTCTCGAGAAGGCCACCCATCGCTGTGACTCTCGGCTCATTTAACTTCTTATGTTATGTTTTTCTTATTTATACTTAACTAATTGGCAATTACTAATTATTTGTGTTAAGGACTTATCTAGTTATCTTAAGTATGGTTTTAATCCCCTCAATTGTTCAGACCGACACCGGTTACCGAAATAGTAAAATATATCAGGCTATACAAATAGGGGTGTTACAATTCTCCCCCCCTTAAAATAAATTTCATCTCGAAATTTTACCTGGTATCAATCTCTGAACAGCTGTGGGTGCTGTCTCCTCATGTCCTCCTCTCGTTCCCAAGTAGCCTCCTGGCGCAAATGATGGTTCCACAGCACTTTCACTAACGGTATTTGCTTGTTCCGTAGCTGCTTCACCTCATAAGCCAGAATCTCTATGGGTTCTTCCTCATATGTGAGGTCTGGATTCACTTTAATTTCCTCTACTGGTAGTACATGAGATGGGTCTGATCAATACCTTCTCAACATAGACACATGGAAGACGTTATGTATCTTCTTCAACTCTGGAGGTAGTGCCAAATGATATGCCAAAGGACCCACTCTTTCCAGAACCTCATATGGCCCAATGAAACGAGGACTTAGTTTCCCCTTTCTGCCGAATCTCATAATTCTCTTCCAAGGGGAAACCTTGAGGAATACTTTCTCACCCACTACATACTCAATATCCCTTCTCTTTAAATCAATGTAGGACTTCTGACGGTCTGATACAGCCTTAAGTCAATCTCTGATCAATCTGATTTTCTCCTCGGTTTGCTGAAAAATTTCTATCCTAATCATCTTCCTTTCACCTACTTCATCCCAACACAAGGGAGTTTTGCATTTTCTACCATACAAAGCTTCATATGGAGGCATTCCAATACTTGATTGGTAGCTATTGTTGTAAGCAAACTCAATCAAAGGCAAGTGTATGTCCCAACTGCCCTCAAATTCAATCACACAAGCCCATAGCATGTCCTCCAAAATCTGAATTACTCTCCCAGACTGGCTATCGGTCTGTGGGTGGAACGCTGTGCTGAAGTTCAATCTAGTTCCTAGGGCTCTCTAAAGACTACCCCAGAATCTAGAAGTGAACCTAGGATCTCTGTCAGATACGATGGATACTGTCACTCCATGCAGTTTCACAATCTCATCAATGTATAACTTGGCCAATCTTTCTAAACTGTAGTCCATCCGGACTAGCAGAAAATGAGCAAACTTGGTCAGTTTGTCTACAATAACCCATGCTGCATCATGATTCTTCTGTGTCCTCGGAAGTCCCATCACAAAATCTACAGTTATTCTCTCCCATTTCCATTTCGGTACTGGTGGTGGATGTAACAACCCAGCGGGTACTTGATGCTCTGCCTTCACTTGCTGACAAGTTAGGCATTTAGAAACAAACTCTGCCACATCTCTTTTCATACCCATCCACCAGTAATGCTCCTTTAGCCCCCTATACATTTTTGTGCCACTAGGGTGCATGGCAAAAGGAGACTCATGTGCTTCCTTCAAAATGATCTGCCTCAAATCAACATCATTATGAACACACATTCTACCCTGGTGTAGCAATAGACCGTTATCTCTTATTGAGAATTCTGGTTTCTTACTCTGCCGGACTTCTTCCAACAGCTTCTGATCATTCTGAGCAGCCATTCTGATCTGATAAATCAACACTGGCTGTACATGCCATGCAATTGCTGTCTGCCCCTCATCATTAATCTCTAAGCTGGCATGTAATGATCTCAATCCATGTACCATAGGCAAAGGTGTCACACCTTACCCTCTGTAAGGCATAACATGATCCCGTAGAATACGTAATGAACTACCGACCTTCACCTACCGATAACTCATTAAGTACCCTACAAGGGATTTTAAAACAATTTTTTTACTTTTTATAAGTGGTGAGCATTTCTAAATAGATATTAAAACATTTAATTAAAGTTGGAAACAAGTTAAAATTTTTGGCCCATTTTATTTTTCTGCAAATTTTATAAAAATTTCGGCAGAGTGCCGTCTATATTTTGAGAAAATAGTTTTTCAAATTCCTGTAAAAAGCACTTCCAATTATTTATTTCAACCACTTCTTCAAATTCACAATCAATCTTAACCAATTTCTCAAGTTTCAAAATTCAACAATTCTCATTTCTCAATTTCCAAAAATTCAATAATCATCAAGATACTGTCAATCAATTTCATTCATTCATATTTCATTTAAAGATAAACAATTTATATATATACATCATATTAAAAATTTACATTAGGAAAATCCAAACTAAAATTTATTACAAACTTTATACAAGCTGCTCAAGCCCAATTTTACATGTCCATACATTTACGTGCATTATATACATCAAAATAAATATTTACAGTCAGGGTATAAATTATACCCGAAAACTTCAAGCTGGTAGGTCCTCAATCCTCAGCAGCTCAGTCTGCTGCTCCTTTAGTCTCTAAATCTGTGACAGCAATAGCAGCCATCACTGAGTACTAGGACTCAGTGGTGCACAACATACTAAAATAATCTTTATGCAGAATTTAAATCATATTTACTCAAAAGTTGGACTGAACATGAGAATTAAATACAAAATATGAATTATAAGATTTTAATCCAAGAAATTTTATTTCAAAGTATCAAAACACATTTCATAAAACCCACAGTTATATCATGCCATTCGAAACAAATATAATCTCAATAGCCAGAGACTGAGGAGAAGTCACATCACAAGGCTAGCTAGATCAAATATATGGATATCCATTCAATTTCTTCTTCTACTGATACACACCTCAACACTTCAGCCAGAGAAGGAATCAAAATTCGAAACTGATTAGTCCCACTAATCATGCTAGTGAGGTGTTCAAATATATGGTCATGACACTATGGTTTCAAAACTTATCTTAACAATTTACTAAACATTGCCATTTCAAATATACACAATTTTCAACAATTTAAATCAAAGCATCATAAATAATGTCACAATTCACTATTTCAAATTATTCAAAACAATATGCAGAAGATAATTTACAGAAATTATACGTTGCGCACAAACCTTAAGCGAGTCACCTCTTGGCCTTGACTCGATTCCTCGGGTTCTTTTCCCGTGTTCTTTTCCACTGAAACACACAGTTTCACACTGTTTTAGTATCATAACTCATCATTAGTCCAAAAATAAATTTACATTCACTTATACCTAGCTCTAATGTGCTAAACTTGATGTTCTTTAAATTTTGTGTTTCGGGGTTACTATTCACTATACTATTCAAGTCAATTTGTTGACTTTCTAAGGCTTAATAGTATGGGAATCCCAACTTCATCTACATAACACATTTTGGTCACTAAATTTGTTGGTTTTGGTTGTTTACTCAAATTCTAAGTCTTTTAGGCAAATTTACAAATTTTCAGTTTTGGTGTCTTAAGTTGCACTATTCCATTGGTCATTTTTCTGTTAGAATTTGGCAAACCTTTCTTCATAGAAAATGTTCCCTATTGTCTTAACTTTATTCTCCTTTTTGGATCACTCCAATTGGAGTTTTGTAGCTCAAGTTATAGCCATTCGAACCATGGCTACCGGATTAGACTTAATCGAGATTTCTGGGCAAATTCTGGTTCTGGTAATTTTAGGTTACCAATTTTGGGTGGCCAAATGACTTGGTTAATGGCATAATTTGGGTTTGTGTGCTTCATGGAAGTTTTAGGTCTATATCTCAACTTTCCACTGGTAAAATTTCAGGTCATTTAGACCTGCCTACCTCAAGTTATGGCCAAATGAACAAACACTATTCATTTGGTCATTTTGTACAGTCAGATTGAGAAAATCCGGATTTGGTCAATTTGTTCACTAGGTTTTGGTCACTTTTTGAGCATGATTCCTAAATGAAAATTGTGTCATTTTATGTTTATTTTCATTCTCAATCGGTCTCATACCAATTGGACTTGTAAATTTTCAGTTTTGGTCCCTCAAAGGGACCTTGGTCCTGCTGCCAGCAACATGACCACATTCAATCCGAATTTAACCTCAATTCAAACACTTTCAACACACTTCATTTGGTCACAAATAACCATTTCTCACTTCAAGCTAGGTCAAACACATCATTTCACCATTTCTCCAAATTTTGACTCCTAAACCCTAAGCATCCAAAACCCTAGTTCACCAATTCATTGCATTTAACTAATTCAAGGCATTTAATCATATTCATTCAACACAATTAAGCTCACATACACTTTTAAATCCACCAAATTCATGTATACATATCTCAAAACCCTAGTTGACCGAAATTCAACTTGGTCCTTCACAATTGTTTTTATTTCATTTTAAGTTTATTTCTAAGTTAGTTAAGCTCTAAACACAACTAATAAACTAAAATTTTCAACTTAAATCACTAACCTCAACTTGGATGCTAAATCTTCAATTTCCTTCTTCTTTTACTCTTTCTTTTGTGATCAATCTTCTTCTCAAGTGAGGTTAACAAGTTTTTATGGAAGAATTTGGGGCAAGGTAGGGTTAAATGGGTGTTTACAAGCTTGTACTCAAGCTTTCATGGAGGAAACAATGGTGGAGCTAAGGGAGAGCTATGGCTGCCGAAACTTTGAGGTAAGAGAAGGGTTATTTTCTTTTTTAATTTTTATGTCTTTTATGGTTGCTTTTATATATTTGAATTAGTCAAATATGGTGGGAAATTAAAAATCAATTTTGACATCATTTTGATGTCATAAAAGTGATGTAATTAGCTTTTTCTTTTCTTTTCCTTTTTTTCTTCATTAGTTCTTTAATTTAATTCCCGACTCCGAAATTTTCTTTTCTCCGATTTTATTTGACAGTTAGGTCAAGAGTCAGTCTCGGGGTCAATTGACCAAATCGCCCCTCACCTGTTCAACCCGGTTTGCAAATAATTCGATATTTCTTCCGGCTCCCTGACCTAATTATTTGACTGGCTTAACAACCTTTTTTCCTGATTTTCTCTTTTCCACTGTGTTTGTAATAGTCTTTAGGACCGCGGTGTCACAATTTACGGTTCAAAATTTGACTTTAAATTGACTTCGCAGTCCTTCTCGGAAAGGTTACCCATCGCTGTGACTCTCTGCTCGTTTAACTTTCATGTTATGTTTTTCTTATTTATACTTAACTAATTGATAATTACTAATTATTTGTGTTTATAGCTTATCTAGTTGTCTTAGATATGGTTCTAATCCCCTTAATTGTCCGGACCGACTCCAGTCACCGGAACAGTGAAATATACCAGGCTATACAAATAAGGGTGTTACAAAAGGAGTAACCCATAGACTTGCCATAATCTTGCGACTTAAGGCATCAGCCACCACATTAGCTTTCTCTGACTGATAGTCTATCAGACAATCATAGTCTTTTATCAACTCTAACCATCTCCTTTGTCTCAAATTTAACTCCTTCTGAGTGCCCAAATACTTCAAACTCTTATGATTTGTGTAGATATAGCACTTCTCTCCATACAAATAATGTCTCCAGATCTTAAGAGTAAACGCAATAGCTGCAAGCTCCAAGTCATGTGTCGAATAATTCCTCTCATGCGATTTCAGCTGGTGTGATACATAAGCAATGACATTTCGATATTGCATCAATACACAGCCTAACCCATTGTGAGAAGTATCACTATAAACTGTATATTCTTTACCGGGAGTAGGTAAAGTCAGGACTGGAGCCTCAGTTAAACATCTTTTTAATTCATCAAAACTCTGTTGACATTTATCCGTCCACTAAAATTTTATTCCGTGATATTTTTGGGTGGCCTCCAATTAAGGACAACTTTTATCTTACTTGGATCTACCTTGCCGCCCTCTAATGATACTACATGCCCCAAGAAAGATATTTCTTTCAGCCAAAATTCACACTTCGACAATTTGGCGTATAGCTGTTTCTCCCTCAAAGTCTGCAGTACAATCTGCAGATATCTATCATGCTCTTCTGCACTCCTCGAATAGACCAATATATCATCTATGAATACCACAACAAACTGGTCGAGGTATGGTCTAAAGATAGTGTTCATCAGATCCATAAAAGTAGCCGGAGCATTAGTTAACTCGAATGGCATGACCAAGAACTCATAATGGCCATAGCGGGTTCTGAAGGCAGTTTTAGGAATACTCTGCTCTTGTACTTTCAACTGATAATAACCTGATCTCAGGTCAATTTTGGAGAACACAGCTACACCCCTCAACTGATCAAATAAGTCATCAATGTGGGGCAATGGATATCTATTCTTTATTATCACCTTATTTAACTGGCGATAGTCAATGTATAATCAAAGAGTGTTATCTTTCTTCTTTACAAACAACACTGGCGCTCCCCAAGGTGACACACTAGGGCGGATAAAGCCCTTGTCAAGTAGCTCTTGCAATTGCACTTTCAATTCTTTCAATTATGTAAGTGCCATTCTATATGGTGTTATGGAGATTGGGTCCACACTAGGCATAACATCAATCTCAAACTGCACCTCTCTTTCTGGAGGTAATCCTGGCAATTCATCAGGAAACACATCCGGAAAGTCACATACTGTAGGGATGTCCCTCAGTGCTGGACTCCCCACTTGGGTGTCTATCACATGTACCAAGTATGCTTCACACCCCTTTCTGATCATCCTTCTAGCTAGTGCAGCCGAAATGATGTTTGATGGCAGTAAATGCCTTTCCCCATGTATTACCACATCACCGTATAGAGGGAGACCAAAAGTGACTGTTTTCAGTCTACAGTCAATCATGGCGTGATGCCTGGCTAACCAATCCATGTCCAAGATAATATCATAATCTTTGAAGGGCATTTCAATCAAATCTGACAGAAAAACATGTCCTTGGATCACCAAAGGACAGTCTCTATAAATTCTGTTGACCCGAACCTCTTGTCCTAATGGGCTAGTTACTAGCACTTCAAAACCCATTTTGACACACAGAACAGCAAGTGAACTGACTATGCTAGCACTAACATACGAGTGGGTTGAACCCGGATAAATAACACAAATACATCTTGATCAGAGATAGAGAATGTATCAGCTACAACATCAGAAGTCTCAGCCTCTTCTCGCTGTCTCATTGTATAAACCTTGGCTGAAGCACTTCCTTGTACTGACTGACCAACAGTGCCCTGACTGCAAGAAGCAGTGCCTCTACCTCTGCCTCTTCCTCGGCCAACTGATTGTGAACCTCTGAGAGACAGACTCTGAATAGATCCTTCAGCAGTAATAGGAGTTAAACCATATCTAGGAGCACTAGTGCAGTCTTTAGCAAGATGGCCCTTGCCTCCACAGTTAAAACAGGCTCCTGTTGCCCAATAGCATTCTCTCCCATGAATCTTGCCACAAGTCTCACAGGGATGAGGAGGTTGTGAACCCCTGCTTGACTGCTGACCAGACTTAGGGGGTCTCTGTCCAGAGAATCTGCCCCTTCCAAATCTTCCACCTCGACCTCTGCTAGGTCCACTAAATTTCTTCCTCTTCCCAGAAGTACCACCAGAACTTGGCTCTACTAACTTTTCACCTTTATCTTTCTCTGTTTTTTAAGCTTTTTCTGATTTTTCTTTTACAGGTGTCACTTCTGATTCAATCCTTTCTAGCTCAAGTGCTTGAGAGATGAGCTTAGAGAAGTTGCTGTGTCTGAATCCCACTACTTGCATCCTCAAACTGAGCTTCAAACTAGTCTCAAATCTCTTGCACCTTTCCTTGTTGGTAGAAAGGAGACTCCCAGCATAGTGGCTTAAGCGGAAGAACTCCCTCTCATACTCTGCCACTGATCTGTTCCCTTGTTTTAGGCTTAGAAATTCTTGTAACTTTTGATCTACATATGCGTCTGGTACGTATTTTTGTCTGAATTCTCTGATGAAGTCATCCTGTGTCGATCTTGGTGGTTCACCAGTGGGGGATGGTCTTCCACCAATCATACGCATCCCCTTGCAGTAGTGACACAGAGTATTCAAACTTCAATTCATCTTGGCAGTGCAGCTTCTTGAACACTCTGTCCGTTCTTTCAAGCCATTACTCTACCTCAAGCGGGTCTACTGTACCCTTAAATTCTATAGCCCCATACTTCAACAGTTTGTCATACTGTCTGACTGGAGGTTGTGGTTGTACCATAAGTGTCTGGGGTGGAGCTTGAGTAGGCATACCCCCAGCCATTTGTTGAAACATCGCAGCCATCTACTGTGCAATCTATGCAGGAAACTGCGGCATTTGTGGGGCTGGTGCTACTGATCCACTAACATTCTGTAGAGCTGGGGCTTTCCCTTGTGCCTCAGCTTCAACAGATTGCTCGACTGAGCGATCCCCTTCTTCCATTTCAGTCTGAAGTTAGGGTATCTCCTGAACAAATAACACAAGGAGATTTCCCTCCGTTAGTTCATATTCATGATGTAATATAATGTATGTAACAAATAAGGACATTGAGCAGTTGTACTTAACAAAGAAAAGACACAAATTCATAAGTTAAAACATACTTCAAAAATTTGCTCTGATACTACTAAAACATATCACACCTTACCCTTCTATAAGGTATAACATGATCCCGTAGAATACCTAATGAACTACCGAACATCGATAACTCATTAAGTACCCTACAAGGGATTTTAAAATAATTTTCTTACTTTTATAAGTGGTGAGCATTTCTAAATAGATATTAAAACATTTAATTAAAGTTGAAAACTAGTTAAAATTTTTGGCCCATTTTTTTTTCCGCACATTTTATAAAAATTTCAGTAGAGTGCCGTCTGTATTTTGAGAAAGCAGTTCTTCAAATACCTGTAAAAAAGCACTTCCAATAATTTGTTTTAACAACTTCTTCAAATTCACAATCATCCTAATCAATTTCAACATCATTTATCAACTTCTAAAAATTCAAATCCACAATTTCCAATTCAAATACCATCCAAAATATTACTAATTAATTTCATTCAAATTAAAACAAAATACTTCCATTCATATGTAATTAAATGTAAAACAATTTATATACATCATACTAAAAATTTACATTAGGAAAAATCCAAACTAAAATTTATTACAAACTTTATACAAACTGCTCAAGACCAGTTTTACATATCCATATCTTTACATACATTACATAAATCAAAATAAATTTTTACAGTCAGGGTATAAAATATACCAGATAGACTTCAGAGTAGGTAGCTCCTCTGTCCTCAGCAGCTCACTCTGTTGCTCTTCTAGTCTCTATATCTGCGACAGCAACAACAACTATCGCTGAGTACTAGGACTCAGTGGTGCACAACATACTAAAATAATTTTTATGCGGAATTTAAAACATATTTATTCAAAAATTAAACTGAACATGCGATATCAATACAAAACATGATTTACAAGATTTTAGTTCAAACAATTTTATTTCAAAAGTCTCAAAACCATTTACATAAAAACACACAGTTATATCATGCCATTCGAAACAAATATAATCTTAATAGCTAGAGGCTAAGGAGAAGTCACATCACAAGGCTAGCTAGCTAGCTCAAAAATATGGGAACCCATTCTTTTTTTTTCTTCTACTGGCACACACCTCAACACTTCAGCCAGAGAAGGAATCAAAATTCGAAACTGATTTCCCCCACTAGTCGTGCTAGTGAGGTATTCAAATATATGGTCATGACACTGTGGTTTCAAAACTTATCTTAACAATTTACTAAACATTTAATGCTATTTCAAATATATACAAATAACTTTCAACAATTTGAAACAAAAGCATAATAAATACTTCAATACAATGATATCACAATTCAATATTTCAATTCATTCAAAACAATGTGCAAAAGAAAATTTACAGAAATTCTATGTTGTGCACAAACCTTATATGAGTCGCCTTTTGGACTTGACTCGACACCTCGGGTTCTTTTTCGGTGTTATTTTCCACTGAAACACACAGTTTCACAGTGTTTCAATATTATAACTTAGCATAATCCAAAAATAAATTTAATTCACTTTTACCTAGCTCTAATGTGCTAAACTTGACGTTCTTTAAAATTTGTGTTTCGGGGTTACTATTCACGATACTATTCAAGTCAATTTATTGACTTTCTAAGGCTTAATAGGTATGAGAATTCCAACTTCACTCACATACCACATTTTGGTTACTAAATTTGTTGGTTTTGGTTGTTTACTCAAATTCTAAGTCTTTTAAGCAAATTTGCAAATTTTCAATTTTAGTGTCTTATGTTGCACTGTTCCATTGGTCTTTTTTCTGTTAGAATTTAGCAAAACTTTTTCCATAGAAAATGTTTCCTATTGTTTTAAATTTATTCTCCTTTTTGAATCACTCCATTTGAAGTTTTGTAGCTCAAGTTATAGCCATTTGAATCATGGCTGCCAGATTGGACTTAACCTAGATTTCTGGGCACCAAACTGGTTCTGGCAGTTTTAGGTCACCAAATTTGGGTGGCCAAATGACTTGGTTAAAGGCAAAGTTTGGGTTTGTGTTCTTCATGAAAGTTTTAGGTCTATATCTCAGCTTTCCATTGGTAAACATTTAGGTCATTTAGACCTGCCTAGCCCAAGTTATGGCCAAATGAACAAATACTGTGCATTTAGTCATTTTTGTACAGATTAGATTGCCTAAGTCCGGATTTGGTCAATTTGTTCACTAGGTTTTGGTCACTTTTTGGGCATGATTCCTAAATGAAAAATATTCCATTTTGTGTCTATTTTCATTCCCAATTGGTCTCATACCAATTGGACTTATAAATTTTCAGTTTTGGTCCCTGCAAGGGACCTTGGTCCTGCTGTCTGCAGCATGACCCTAGGCAATCCAAATTTGCATTTGGTTCTAACACTTCTAACATACTCCAATTTGTCACAAATGACCATTTCTCAGCTCAAACTAGGTCAAACACATCATTTAACAATTTCTCACATTTTTTTCTTCCAAAACCCTAGGTGCCAAAACCCTAGTTCATGCCATTGATAAATTTCTAATCAAATCATTACACTAATCACATATTCAACATTACCCAAGCTCCAAATCATATTATAACTTCATCAAACAATCTAATTCTCATCAACCCTAGGCTAGCCGAAATTCATGTATAGTCCACATACAATTATGTTTATTTCATTTTATGTTAATTTCTATGTTCATTCAATCATAAACACTAGAATTAAACTAAAAATGCAAAGTTTAGCTTACTAACCTTTCTTAGAACTTCAAATCCTTCAATTCTCTATCTTTTGCCCTTTCTTTCCTCTTTCAATCTTCTTCTTAAGTTGAGGTAACAAGCTTTGATGAGGTGTTTATAGAAAATATTAGGGTTAAGTGAGGGAATTCAAGCTTGAGTGCAAGGTTCAATGGAGTTTTGGTGAGAGAGAGGGAGAGAGAGGTGAGGGACAGCAAGGATGAAGATGAGTGTTTTCTTATTTTTTTCTTTTCTTTTTCTTTTATTAGTTTATCCCTTAGGAAGACCAAAATTTAAATAAAATAAATTTTAATTATAATAATTATTGCATCATGCATGAGGTCATGCATGATGCCATCACTTTTTACTTTTCCTTTTTCTTTTTTTTTTCTATTTATTTTTCCATTAGTTCTTTAATTTAATTTCTGATTCTGAAATTTTTTTTCTCCAATTTTATTTGATAGTTAGGTCAGGAGTCAGCTCTCAGGGTCAATTGACCAAATTGCCCCTCGCCGATTTGACCCGATTTGAAAATAATTCACTATTTCTTCCGGATCCCTGACCTAATTATTTGACTAGTTTAACAAATTTTTTTTTCATGATTTTCTCCTTTCCATTGTGTTTGGAATAGTCCTAAGGACCGCGGCATCACATTTTATGGTTCAAAATTTCAGTTTAAATTAACTTCGCAATCCTTCCTAAGAAGGCCACCCATCGCTGTGACTCTCGGCTCATTTAACTTCTTGTGTTATGTTTTTCTTATTTATACTGAACTAATTGGCAAATACTAATTATTTGTGTTCAGGACTTATCTAGTTGTCTTAAGTATGGTTCTAATCCCAGACAACTAGTTGTCTTAAGTATGGTTCTAATCCCCTCAGTTGTCCGGACTTACACCGGTCACTGAAATAGTGAAATATACCAGGCTATACAAATAGGGGTGTTACACACTTCCCACACCCTTCCACCATTAAAAACTTCACCCAAGCTTCTAAATCTCTACCAAACCACCTCAAAACCTTATCCTCCCTTCACTAAAAATTTCCCTTACCACTAGAGCAAGACTTGGACAGCAATTAGAAGAAGAGAAAGTGGAAGAAAGTGAGGTGTGAACAAGCTTAGGAAATCACCAAAGAGGTTAGTGCCATATTCCTTGGTTTTACATCTTTCTAAATATGAATTTAAGCTAAGTTAAGTTGAAAATTTGATAAAAACTGAATTAATGAGGCATGATTTTGTTCCATGAAATTTTGGCAGCCTTGACATGAGTTAGGGTTAGGAGAATTCTTTGATTTGAAGTGACATATTAGCTGCCCCTAGTATAAATTATATGATTAGTATGGCAAATTATGTCACACCTTACCCCTCTGTAAGGCATAACATGATCCCGTAGAATACCTAATGAACTACCGAACTTCACCTGCCGATAACTCATTAAGTACCCTATAAGGGATTTTACAACAATTTTTTTACTTTTATAAGTGGTGAGCATTTTCTAATGGGTATTAAAATCATTTATTCAAAGTTGAAAACTAGTTAAGATTTTTGGCCAATTTTATTTTTTCATAAATTTTATAAAAATTTCGGCAGAGTGCCGTCTGTATTTTGAGAAAACAGTTCTTCAAATACCTGTAAAAAGCACTTCTAATAATTTATCTCAACAATTTCAACAACTCCACAACAATCCCAACCAATTTCTCAAGTTTCAAAATTCAACAATCATCATTTCTCAATTTCTAAAAATTCAGTAATCATCAAAATACTATCAATCAATTTCTTTCAAGTTAAAATAAAATATTTCCATTCATATTTCATTAAGGATAAAAGAATTTATATACATCATACTAAAAATTTACATTAGGAAAATCCCAACTAAAATTCATTGCAAACTTTATACAAACTTTGTACAAGCTGCTCAAGACCAATTTTACATGTCCATACATTTACGTACATTACATACATCAAAATAAATTTGTACAGTCAGGGTATAAATTATACCCGATAAAACTTCAAGGTAAGTCGCTCCACAATCCTCAACAGCTCACTCTGCTGCTCCTCTAGTCTTTAAATCTGCGACAGCAATAACAGCCATCGCTGAGTACTAGGACTCAGTGGTGCATAATATACTAAAATAATCTTTATGCAGAATTTAAATCACATTTATTCAAAATTTGGACTGAGCATGAGAGTTAAACATGAAACATGAACTATGAGATTTTAATCCAAACAATTTCATTTTGAAGTGTCAAAACCAATTCCATAAAACCCACAGTTATATCATGCCATTCGAAACAAATATAATCTCAATAGCCAGAGGCTAAGGAGAAGTCACATCACAAGGCTAGCTAGCTCAAATATATGGATATCCATTCAATTTCTTCTTCTACTGGCACACACCTCAATACTTCAGCCAGAGAAGGAATCAAAATTCGAAACTGATTACATCCACTAGTCATGCTAGTGAGGTGTTCAAATATATGGTCATGACACTGTGGTTTTAAAACTTATCTTAACAATTTACTAAACATTGCCATTTCAAATATACACAAATAACTTTCAATAATTTAAATCAAAAGCATCATAAATACTTCATCATAGTAATGTCACAATTCAATATTTCAAATTATTCAAAACAATATGCCAAAGATAATTTACAAAAATTATACGTTGTGCACAAACTTTAAGCGAGTTGCATCTTAGCCTTGACTCGATTCCTTGGGTTCTTTCCCAGTGTTTCTTTCCACTGAAACACACAGTTTCACAGTGTTTCAGTACCATAACTTAACATAAATCTAAAAATAAATTTAATTTCACTTTTACCTAGCTCTAATGTGCTAAACTTGATGTTCTTTAAATTTTGTGTTTTGGGGTTACTATTCACTACACTATTCAAGTCAATTTGTTGACTTTCTAAGGCTTAATAGGTATGAGAATTCCATCTTCACCCACATACCACATTTTGGTCACTAAATTTGTTGGTTTTGGTTGTTTACTCAAATTCTAAGTCTTTTAGGCAAATTTGCAAATTTTCAATTTTGGTGTCTTAAGTTGCATTGTTCCATTGGTTATTTTTCTGTTAGAATTTGGCAAAACTTCTTTCATAGAAAATGTTCCCTATTGTCTTAAATTTATTCTCCTTTTTGGATCACTCCAATTGGAGTTTGTAGCTCAAGTTATAGCCATTTGAACCATGGCTACTGGATTGGACTTAACCCAGATTTCTAGACAAATTCTGATTCTGGCAGTTTTAGGTCACCAACTTTGGGTGGCCAAATGACTTGGTTAAGTTGCACTGTTCCATTGGTCATTTTTCTGTTAGAATTTGGCAAAACTTCTTTCATAGAAAATGTTCCCTATTGTCTTAAATTTATTCTCCTTTTTGGATCACTCCAATTGGAGTTTTGTAGCTCAAGTTATAGCCATTTGAACCATGGCTACTGGATTGGACTTAACCCAAATTTCTAGACAAATTCTGATTCTGGCAGTTTTAGGTCATCAACTTTGGGTGACTAAATGACTTGGTTAATGACATAATTTGGGTTTGTGTTCTTCATGAAAGTTTTAGGTCTATATCTCAAATATCCACTGGTAAAATTTCAGGTCATTTAGACCTGCCTACCCCAAGTTATGGCCAAATGAACAAATACTATTTATTTGGTCATTTTGTACATGTCAGACTGAGAGAATCCGGATTTGGTCAATTTGTTCACTAGGTTTTGGTCACTTTTTGGGCATGATTTCTAAATGAAAATTGTGTCATTTTGTGTCTACTTTTATTGCCAATTGGTCTCATACCAATTGGACTTGTAAATTTTCAGTTGTAGTCCCTCAAAGGGACCTTGGTCCTGCTGCCTGCAGCATGACCACATTCAATCCGAATTTAAACTCAATTCCAATACTTCCAACACACTTCATGTGGTCACAAATGACCATTTCTCACCTCAAACTAGGTTAAACACATCATTTCACAATTTCTTACATTTTTTACTCCTAAACCCTAAGTGTCCAAAAGCCTAGTTCACCCATTCATTGCATTTAACTAATTCAATGCCTATATACATGCTTCTTCAACCTAATCAAGCTCACATACGCTTTTAAATCCACCAAATTCATGCATACATACATCAAAATCCTAGTTGACCAAAATTCAACTTGGTCCTTTAACAAAAATTTTCTTTTCATTTTAGCATATTTCCAAGTATAACTTAGCTACTTAAACATAAATTCAAAGAAAAAAATGAAGAAGAACACTAACCTTTATTCTTTGATTTACAATCCACCAATTCTTTCACTTTCTCCTTTCTTCTTCTCCCTCAATCTTCTTTCCTAGTGTAGATTGGAAGCTTTTTAGTGTTTAGGGTTTATTTTGGAAGGCTAAAATCAAGTTATGTAAGCTTGATGCATTCATCCATGGTGGTTACACATGGTGGTGAGGGAGAGAGAGGTGCTGGCTTGGTTGGGAGAGAAGACCAAATAATGTTTTTCATTTCATTTTTTTTTATGTATTATAACCCTTTAATTATCCTATAGTTTTAATTTTTAATAATTAAGTTTATTGCATCATGCTTATGTCACCACATGATGTCATTACTTTTTCAACTTTTCTTTTTCTTTTTTTTATTTATTATTCTATTAGTTTTTTAATTTTATTCCAACTTTGAAATTTTCTTTTCTCTGATTTTATTTGACACTTAGGTCAAGAGTCAGCTCTCGGGGTCAATTGACCAAATTGCCCCTTGCCGGTTCAATTTGGTTTGCAAATAATTCAATATTTCTTCCGGCTCCCTGACCTAATTATTTGACTGGCTTAACAACCTTTTTCCGCGATTTTCTCTTTTCCACCGTGTTTGTAATAGTCTTAAGGACCGCAGTGTCACATTTTACAGTTCAAAATTTGAGTTTAAATCGACTTCGCAGTCTTTCCCGAGAAGGTCACCTATCGCTGTGACTCTCGGCTCATTTAACTTCTTATGTTCTATATTTTCTTATTTATACTTAACTAATTGACAATTACTAATTATTTGTGTTTATGGCTTATCTTGTTGTCTTAAGTGTGGTTCTAATCCCCTTAATTATCCGGACCGACTCCAGTCACCAGAATAGTGAAATATACCAGGCTATACAAATAGGGGTGTTACAAATTTGGAGTAAGATGCATGAATTGGAGGCTTGGTCAATTAGGGTTAGGGTTTTGAAACTTAATTTTGGAGGTTGATGTAACTAAACTTAAATTAATGTTGTAATGGTCAATTAGTGACCATTTTGCTGTGTTTGATTAGGAAATGAAGTGATTTGTGCCATGGGAATTGAGGTTAGGTATGCTGTCCAGTGTGCACTGCAGGTCTGGATGTGAGTCCAGCATGATTGGGCAGCCATAACTTGAGTTGTATAGGTTCAATTGGTGCAAGGCTAATTGGACATGAAACTAGACACATAATGGCACAATTTTGTGAAGAAACCCTACCCAGAAAACTAAACCAAGTTGACCTAAAAATTACCCTAATCCGGGTGACCAACATGCTGTCCCTGGAAAATGACCAAATGAACAGTGTTTATTCAAATGGTCATAACTTAGTGTAGAAAAGTTCAATTGATCTGAAATTTTACCAGTAGAAAGCTGAGACATAGAACTACAACTTTAATGAAGAACACAAACTCAAATTCTGAACCTAACCAATTCAAATTGCTAGTCCAAGTTAGGATGCTAAATCTGGCAGAACCAAATTGCCCAGAAATTCTGGGTACAGGTCACTCCGGCCAGTTATGGTAAAATGACCATAACTTGAGCTACAAAACTCCAAATAGAGTGATTCAAAAAGGGAATTAAAGAAGACACAATAAGGAACAACTTTGATAGAGAAAAGTTAGCCTAGTTTCCACATTAAAATTCTCCAATGGAACAGTAAACTTAGGTAATCAAAACTAAAAATTTAGAAATGCATCTAGGGGACTTTAAATTGCAATTGGCAATTAATACTAGCAAATGTAAAACTCAAAATGTGGGATCTTGGTGTAATTAGAATTAACATATCCATTAAGTATGAAAAAGTCAACATTTTGGTCAACTAATAAGGTGAATAGTAATCAAAATGATTAGCAAACTAAGATGAAGACCTAGAACCAATTCTAAGCTTAAATGCTTGGAATTGTATGACAAATGAGGACTATGCATCCTAGTAAAAATTGTTAAAGGGAAATTAAGGCCATAAATTTGAAATCCATGAAATGTTCATGGATTGCTTGAAACATGAAAAGTAAGTCACCTAATTGATGTGAATAGATAGTTAGGGCTTATATGTCAATCACAAATAGAATTCATAAAATGTTAGTAATTCAACTTGAAATATAAAATTTATAATTACATAAGTAGATTTTTGAATTTATAAATGAGAAAGGAAAAATGTTTTGAATATAATGGTACATGTGAATCATTGTTTTGAATTGTGATCAATATGAATGACATAATGAATAAATAAATGAATCATATTAATGTATGAATGAGACATTAGTTCTCATTATTGTAAAAAGGAAAAGTACTTTGAGTACAATGGTACAGAAGGATAATTTATGTGAATTGTGATCATATAAATGATTAAATGAATGTACAAATTATAATTGAAATTTATTATGAAATAATGAAGTCATAAAACACAATATATTAATATTTAATGATATTATGTGCCCTTGTATTGCCTAGACATGTGTGTCAGATTAGATAGATTGGCATGCCAATAGGGTATTGTTTTAGCAATACTGCGAAAGGATTTATGCCTGTATTTATGGCTTTATGCCCGTATTCATGGCTTTATGCCCGCATTTATGGCTTTTATGCCCGATTATGTGTTATCATAGCTTTTTAGCCATACTGACTGCATACGTGGTTGACGTTTTACGTCCCATGGTATGACGGCCTGAGGCACCATGGTGTCCAGTGCCAATGACCTGTTATCCAGTTTAGTCAGCCTATCGCAGGTTACTTGGACAGTCTAATTTATTAAAATAAGTTACGAATATTAGCAATTAAAAATGCTAGAAAGCAAATAAATGAGTAAGAAGTTCTGAAATAAATTAGATTAGCTCTAAAAATTTGTTTCTTATAAGGGTCTGAAGTAAATTAAACTAGTTCTAAAAATTTTAAATATTACGAAATGATTGTAAACAACTTAGAAAGTATCAAGGAAGTGATAAAAAGACTAGTAGAAGAATTATAACTTAAATAACAATACAAATGTGACTTTCATAAGAATATAAGTATAAATATAAATTTTAGATTTATTTGTACATGATATAAATGATTATTGTAAACTTATGAAAGAAGTGATTCTAGAGAGCAACATAAATGACGAAAGATATATTGTATGAAAAATTTCACATGAACCCAGTAAAATTCTTGAGTATAGAAAATATGCTCCAATTATTTTTACTTGTTATATTATTTCTTTGTTATATTATTGCATCACTAAGCAGCAATGCTTAGCGTGATGGATTTGTTTCCTCGCGCAGGTACTAAAGTTAAAGCCCAGTGAATACTAAACACAGATTTTGTAGTTCTGATCTGCAGAGTATCAAAGGTTGTCACCTCCTCAGCAATGCATGTAGATAGGGCCCATATAGATCATATTATGTATTTTGTACATTATAATTAATTATTATTTATAATGTAAACTATGAATTGTATGTTGAAATGTAGATTATGGAACTGTAATTAATTTGTAGATCATATAAATTAAGGAAATTAGAAAATTTTGCTTATGTAATTTGAGAATGTTTACATATGAATTGAGTATGAATGGATTTGTACAAATGAGTATATGAATTATAAGAAATGAATGTGAGATGAATATGATGAGCATGAATGATAAAGTATGGAAATGAAAGTGAAATTGAATTATATAGGGAATATTTGAACTGATCAGATGATTATGATTAGTATGAATGATATATTTTTTGTAAAACATTATTGAAATTTTCAAACAGGTGAATAGTAAAACACGTCAAACGAAAATAAAATAGGGAAAACTCCATTTGTTTCTTTGTCGAAAAATAATCGATATTAAATATAACGAGAACAAAATTTTTGAAGAAATAAAGTAAGATAAGTTAGGGTGCTCCGGCACTGAATGTAGTACGCCTTGCTCGGCTACACTGTAGTCGGGTGATGGATGTTATATTTAGTGGTATCAGAGCACGGTTTAGGCATTTCTGGACCTATATAGACTACATATCATGCATTGCATTCACGAGAGTCGAGGTGACACTGTTGCAGATCTGTATTTTACATTTATTTTTGGTTAAGGTATGGAATAAGAGAGTGAAGAGACAATGAGATAGCGAATGGAAATGAGAAGGAGATTGTATTTAAGATGAAAAAGGATGAGCACATAATTGTTTGAGGATAGAATTAAGGTTAAGGAGAAAGTGAAGTATGATAACACGGAAAGGTGTGGAAGTAAGGAGGTAGCAGTTCGTCGACTGCTTATGTCAGGTAAATTTCAAGGACGAAATTTAAATTAGAGGGGAAGAGTTGTAACATCTTTCCTGTAGCAATTCTGTACATTCTACTATTTCGGTGACTGGTGTCGGTCCGGACAGCTAGAACGTCTGGAAAAATATTTAAACTAGTGAGGAACCATAAATAACTCAAATATTAATAAGAAAAATTTAGGAAAAATTTTATAAATAAAATACAACCAAGTTAAATGAGCCGGTGCCCTAGCGATGGGTAACCCAGTGAAAAGTTACGGTATTTGCAACTAGAAGCCCTAGACCCAGGAGAAAATTCATAAAATAATTTTTAGGACTCCAGAGAGGAGTCATTGAGGGTTCTCTAGCATTAGAATGCCAAGAAAATGCTTAGAAAATTTTTTTAATTGGTACAGACAATTTTAGTCTGTTAAGCCAAACGGAGGGCATATTGGTCATTTCGTCTTCATAGATGATTTTTGACCGACTTATCCAGTTAAGTAAATAATTATTATGATATAAAATATGAATAAATATTGTTAAAAATTGAATTGAAAATGAGTAGCAAAGAAAAAAAAAGAAAATGAATTAAAATTACAATTTTGACCTCATGCTTATGTCACTAAGCACTCTCACCCAATCACATTGTGACACATGTCCATAAACCACTTAAAATGAGTAAAATGGATAGAAAAATTGAAGAAACAATTTGCTTCTTCTTCCTTCTTCCAGCCGTAACTCACTTCCCACACCCTTCCACCATTAAAAACTTAACCCAAGCTTCCAAATCTCTACCAAGCCACCTCAAAACCTTATCCTCCCTTCACTAAAAATTTCCCTTACCACTAGAGCAAGACTTGGGCAGCAATTAAAAGAAGAGAAAGTGGAAGAAAGTGAGGTGTGAACAAGCTTAGAAAATCACCAAAGAGGTTAGTGCCATATTCCTTGCTTTTACATCTTTCTAAACATGAATTTAAGCTAAGTTGAAAATTTGATAAAAACTGAATTAATGAGGCATGATTATGTTCCATGAAATTTTGGCAGCCTTGACATGAGTTAGGGTTCAGAGAATTCTTTGATTTGAAGTGACAAATTAGCTGCCCCTAGTATAAATTATATGGTTAGTATAGCAAATTAGGAGTAAGATGCATGAATTGGAGGCTTGGTCAATTAGGGTTAGGGTTTTGAAACTCAATTTTAGAGGTTGATGTAACTGAACTTAAATTAATGTTGTAATGGTCAATTAGTGACAATTTGGCTGTGTTTGCTAGGAAATAAAGTGATTTGTGCCATGGGAATTGAGGTTAGGTATGCTATCCAGTGTGTACTGCAGGTTTGGATGTGAGTCCAGCATGTTTGGGTAGCCATAACTTGAGTTGTAGATTTAATTGGTGCAAGGCCAATTGGACATGAAACGAGACACATAATGGCACAACTTTGGTGGAGAAACCCTACCCAGAAAACCAAACCAAGTTGACCTAAAAATTACCCTAATCCGGGTGACTAACATGCTGTCCCTGGAAAATGACCAAATAAATAGTGTTTGTTCAAATGGTCATAACTCAGTGTAGAAAAGTTTAATTGATCTAAAATTTTACCAGTAGAAAGTTGAGACATAGAACTACAACTTTCATGAAGAGCACAAACTCAAATTCTGAACCTAACCAATTCAAATTGCTAGTCCAAATTAGGACACCAAATCTGGTAGAATCAAATTGCCCAGAAATTCTAGGTATAGGTTACTCCGGCCAATTATGGTAAAATGACCATAACTTGAGCTACAAAACTCTAAATGGAGTGATTCAAAAAGGAAATTAAAGAAGACACAATAAGGAACAACTTTGATGAAGAAAAGTTAGCCCAGTTTCCACATTAAAATTGTCAAATGGAACAGTAAACTTAGGTAATTAAAACTGAAAATTTAGAAATGCATCTAGGGGATTTTAAATTGCAATTGGCAATTAATACTAGCAAATGTAAAACTCAAAATGTGGGATCTTAGTGTAATTAGGATTAACATATCCATTAAGTATGAAAAAGTCAATATTTTGGTTGACTAGTAAGGTAAATAGTAATCAAAATGATTAGCAAACTAAGATGAGGATCTAGAACCAATTCTAAGCTTAAATGCTTAGAATTGTATGACAAATGTGGACTATACATCCTAGTCAAAATTGTTAAAGGGAAATTAAGGCCATAAATTTAAAATCCATGAAATGTTCATGGATTGCTTGAAACATAAAAAGTAAGTCACCTAATTGATGTGAATAGATAGTTAGGGCTTCTATGCCCGTCCCAAATAGAATTTATAAAATGTTAGTAATTCAACTTGAAATATAAAATTTGTAATTACATAAGTAGATTTTTGAATGTATAAATAAGAAAAGAAAAATGTTTTGAATATAATGGTACATGTAAACCATTGTTTTGAATTATGATCAATATGAATGACATAATGAATAAATAAATGAATCATATTAATGTATGAATGAGACATTAGTTCTCATTATTGTAAAAAGGAAAAGTACTTTGAGTACAATGATACAAAAGGATAATTTATGTGAATTGTGATCATATAAATGATCAAATGAATGTATAAATTATAATTGAAATTTATTATAAAATAATGAAGTCATAAAACATAATATATTAATATTTAATGATATTATGTGCCCTTGTATTGCCTAGACATGTGTGTCAGATTGGATAGATTGGCATGCCAATAGGGTATTATTTTAACAGTATTGCGAAAGGCTTTATGCCTGTATTCATAGCTTTATTCCCGCACTCATGGCTTTTATGCCCGATTATGTGTTATCATAGCTTTCTAGCCATAATGACTGCATATGTGGTTGACGTTTTGCGTCCCATGGTATGACGGTCCGAGGCACCGCAGTGTTCAGTGCCAACGACACGTTATCCAGTTTAGTTAGCCTGTCATAGGTTACTTGGGCAGTCTAATTTATTAAAATAAGTTACAAATATTAGCAATTAGAAATGGTAGAAAGCAAATAAATGAGTAAGAAGTTCTTAAATAAATTAGATTAGCTCCAAAAATTTATTTTTTAGAAAGGTCTGAAGTAAATTAAACTAGTTCTAAAAATTTTAAATATTACGAAATGATTGTAAACAACTTAGAAAGTATCAAGGAAGTGATAAAAAGACTAGTAGAAGAATTATAACTTAAATAACAATACAAATGTGTCTTTCATAAGAATATAAGTATAAATTTTAGATTTATTTGTACATGATATAAATGATTATTGTAAACTTATGAAAGAAGTGATTCTAGAGAACAACATAATGGACGAAAGATATATTGTATGAAAAATTTCACATGAACCTAGTAAAATTCTTGAGTATAGAAAATATGCTCCAATTATTTTTACTTGTTATATTATTTCTTTGTTATATTATTGTAACACCCTATTTGCATAGCCTGGTATATTTCACTATTCCGGTGACCGGTGTCGGTCCGGACAATTAAGAGAATTAGAACCACGCCTAAGACACCTAGTTAAGCATTGAACATAAATAATTAGTAATTGTCAATTAGTTAAGTATAAATAAGAAAAATAGAACATAAGAAGTTAAATGAGCTAAGAGTCACAACGATGGGTGACCTTCTCGGGAAGGATTGCGAAGTCAATTTAAACTCAAATTTCGAATTGTAAAATGTGACTTCGCGGTCCTTAGGACTATTACGAACACAGTGGAAAAGAGAAAATCACGAAAAAGAATTGTTAAGCTAGTCAAATAATTAGGTCAGGGATCCGAAAGAAATATTGAATTATTTACAAACCGGTTGAATCAAGTAGGGGCAATTTGGTCAATTGACCGAGAGTCGACTCGACCTAATCACAAATAAAATCGGAGAAAATAAAATTTCAGAATCGAGAATTAAATTAAAGAACTAATAGAAAAATAAATAAAAAAAAGAAAAAAAAAAGTAAAAAGTGATGACATCATGCATGACCTCATGCATGATACAATAAATATTATAATTAAAATTTAATTAATTTAATTTATGGTCTTCCTAAAGGATAAATTCATAAAAGAAAAAGAAAAGAAAAAAAAAAGACTTCATCTTTTTCAAAAACGTAAACCATCTCTCTCTCACCTCTCCCTCCCAAAACTCCATGGAAGCTCATTTTGAGCTTGATCAAACCTTAAATCCCACCATAGAAAGTTAAACTTCCATCATTAAATCTTGATTTCAAGCTTTGATATAGAACTTGACAACAAAAAGAAGAAGAAAGGAAGAGGTTTTGAAGAGGTGAAAAATCAAAGTAAGGTTAGTAAGCAAATTTCCATTTCTTAGTTTAATTTCTATGTTTTTGGTTCAAGTAGCTTAGATTTTAACTTAAAATTAAAAGAAAATAATTATTGGAGGACAAGAGGAAAATTTGGCCAGCTAGGGTTTTGATGTGTATGTGCATGAATTTGATTGAATTCAAAGTATAGGTAAGTGGGTATGAGTATGGAAGTGATGTTGGGATGCATTGTAGTAGTTAAATGCAACATATTGGTGAATTAGGGTTTGGCACTTAGGATTTAGAAGACAAAAGTGTGAGAATGTGTTAAATGGTGTGTTAAAGTGTGAGAATGTGTTAAATGCCTAAAAAGTGACCAAAACCTAGTGAACAAATTGACCAAATTCGAAATTAGGCAATCTGACCTATACAAAAATGACCAAATGAACTCTGTTCATTTGGCCATAACTTTGGCTAGGTAGGTCTAAATGACCTGAAATTTTACCAGTGGATAGCTGAGATATAGACCTAAAACTTTCATGGGGAACACAAACCCAAATCATGCCCTTAACCAAGTCATTTGGCCACCAAAAATTGGTGACCTAAAACTGCCAGAACCAGTTTGGTGCCTAGAAATCTGGGTTAAGTCCAATCCGGCAGCCATGATTCAAATGGCTATAACTTGAGCTACAAAACTCCAAATTAAGTGATTCAAAAAGGAGAATAAAGTTAAGACAATAGGGAACATTTTCTATGAAGAAAGTTTTGCCAAATTCTAACAGAAAAATGACCAATGGAACAATGCAACTTAAGACACCAAAATTCAAAATTTGCAAATTTGCCTAAAAGACTTAGAATTTGAGAAACAACCAAAACAAATAAATTTAGTAACCAAAATGTGGTATGTGGGTGAAGTTAGAATTTCCATACCTATTAACCCTTAGAAAGTCAACAAATTGACTTGAATAGTGTAGTGAATAGTAACCCAAAAACACAAATTTTAAAGAACGTCAAATTTAGCATATTAAAGCTAGGTATAAGTAGATTTGAATTTATTTTTGGAGTTATGATAAATGGTGATACTGAAACACTGTGAAACTGTGTGTTTCAGTGGAAAAGAATACCCAAAAAGAAACCGAGACATCGAGTCAAGGCCAAGAGGCGACTCGTATAAGGTTTGTGCACAATTAACTATTTTGTTACTTTTCACTTCTAAATTGATTTGAACAAGTTTATTTTATGATTTATAATTTTGTTGTATTAAGGATTTTAATTTGTTGAATGAAATTGTATAAAATAAATGTAAATTTTTTTCTTATGCATTTAAGGATTTATTGCATGGTTTTGAGGATTGTAAATTTTAAGTTTGATGTGTTGCCAACCCTGAGCATGAATTTATGATGATTAAATATGTTGATGATTTGTAAACACTTTGTAAATAGAAATTATTTTGAATATGATTTGAAACCACAGTTGATATGGCAAAATATGTTATGAATTCTCATTAGCATGTCTAGTGAGATATCTCCTCCACTAGATGCGGCAAGTTCCTTCCTCTCTGGCTTGCCAGTTGGGGAAGAGTTTGAATGAGTACTCATATATACTAGCTAGTCTTTGTTCCTCCCTTTTAGCCTCGGTTATTGGGAGAGTGTGAAATGTCGTGGTGTACAACACGGCATCTATTTGAATTTTGGGTCATGGGTTCAATCAGGAATTATTGGCAACGCCCTTTAAATTATGCATAGTTTGATAAATTGTGGTTGAAATAAATAATTTGTCAGTGATTCAAAATATTTTCGTATTGTTTCGGGATTTAAAAGAAATTTAGATAAATAGTTACTATTTGATCAAAATATTATTCAAATGAATAATTTGCATGAATGAAAATATTGATTCCTGAATGTTATGAATTTTGAAGAATTTAAAAATTTTAAATTTTTATTTGTTATAAATTATTAAGCATAACTTGTATTAAGTTTTAAATTATTAGTTTGTACACCACTGAGTTCACCGCTTAGCGATAGCTTTGTATGCTGTCGCAGGTGAAAGAAAATATAAAGCAACTGAGCAAGATTACTGAAAGGCATAGTGAAACTATCTTCGGGTATATCATAGGTATACCCTTGCATTTTAGATTTTGATGTAATTCTGTAATTATATGTATGAAATTTACTTTGAGCAGTTGTACCAACTCTTTTGTAATATATTTTTGGATTGTAATGAAATACAAATTATTATAAGATTATCTTGAGATTTTATGCATTTATAAAGTTTTGCACTGCTAAATTTTTAATGATCCCATAAATGTAAATATTAATTTTATTACCATAATGAGATGTTTCAATATTTGATTTGATTTAAACTGTGTATTGAGTTGCTTGTGTTGATTTGTGAAATGAGACTGAATAATGGAGTTGTGATTGAGAAAAATATTGGGAGTATCTTTATTTTCAGGTTTTGAAGAACTGTTTTCTTAAAATACAGACGGCACTCTGCTAAAATTTTTGTAAAAATTGCGAAGATTTTAAATATCTAAAAATTTGATTTATGTTTGGACTTTAAATAAATGTTTTTAATATTTAAGAAAATTTTACCCACTAATTTAAAAATGAACGAAAATTGTATCAAAATTCCTTGTAGTATATTTAATGGGTTACCGGTAGTTGAAGTACGGTAATTCATTAGGCGTACTACGGGAGCATGTTACATCTTACGAGGAGTAGGGTGTGATAATTATTGCACCACTAAGCAGCAATGCTTAGCACGATGGATTTGTTTCCTCGCACAGGTACTGAAGTTAAAGCCCAGTGAATACTAAACACAGATTTTGGAGTTCTGATCTGCAGAGTGTTAAAGGTTATCACCTCCTCAGCAATGCATGTAGATAGGGCCCATATAGATCATATTATGTACTTTGTATATTATAATTAATTATTATTTGTAATGTAAACTATGAATTATATGTTGAAATATAGATTATGGAAATGTAATTAATTTGCAGATCATGTAAATTAAGGAAATTAGAAAATTTTACTTATGTAATTTGAGAATGTTTACATATGAATTGAGTATGAATGGATTTGTACAAATGAGTATATGAATTATAAGAAATGAATGTGAGATGAATATGATGAGAATGAATGATACAGTATGGAAATGAATGTAAAATTGAATTATATAGAGAATATTTGAACTGATCAGATGATTATGATTAGTATGAATGATATATTTTTTGTAAAATATTATTGAAATTTTTAAACAAGTGAATAGTAAAATACGTCAAACGATAATAAAATAGGGAAAACTTCGTTAGTTTCTCTGTCGAAAAATAATCGATATTAAATATAACGAGAACAAAATTATTGAAGAAATAAAGTAAAATAAGTTAGGGTGCTCTGGCACCGAATGTAGCACGCCTTACTCGGCTACACTGTAGTCGGGTGATGGGTGTTACATTTATTTAAAGGTCCCTTTGCAAATCCCACATCGGCAAAGCATGGAGATGGTCTTGGGTTCAAAAAGTAATGATATATAAAATGGGGAAACTAATCACTAGAGGCGCCTTTTGGTGGAATGGCCTGGAGAGTTGGAAGAACTCCAAGGTTAAGCGTGCTCGCTTGAGAGAAATCCTAGGATGGGTGGCCTCCTGGGAAGTTCTCCATTCCACCTATGGGAAAAAACCGTGAGGCTTATGGCCAAAGCGGACAATTCCTTTAGTGGTTAGAGCCCGATCGTTACAATTGGTATAAGAGCTGCTCGCGTGTCCTTTTGAGCGATGGTGGGGCAAACCTCAATGAGGACGCTGAGTCTCGAAAGGGGGTAGAAAGGTCCCTTAGGCAAATTCCACATCGGCAAAGCACAGAGATGGTCTTGGGTTGAAAAAGTATTGATATATAAAATAGGGGAACTAAGCACTAGAAGCACATTTTGGTGGAATGGCCTGGAGAGTTGGAAGAACTCCAGGGTTAAGCGTGCTCACTTGAGAGAAATTCTAGGATGGGTGACCTCTTGGGAAGTTCTCCATTCCACCTATGGGATAAAACCATGAGGCTTATGGCCAAAGCGGACAATTCCTCTAGTGGTTGGAGCCCGATCGTTACAGGAATGGCTTTTAAGAGACAAGATTTGTGTGTGCAGGTTTTGAGAGCTAAGCATGGGATGGGAAGGGAAATGATTTAATTGTTTGAATAATAAGAAACAAGGGCCTTTCATTTGACATTATTTGAATGAAGATTGAAAGGAAGTTAAAGGAGGGATGGAATGGTCTATGGGTAATGGCAAGAAAGTGAGGTTCTGGATAGATATCTAGATTCCAAGAGGTAAAAGACTTTTGGAGTTGTGTTTAAATCCTATTCCCCCTCACTATTTAGATGAAGTGGTGTGCAATTACATTACACCGAAAGGGGATTGGCATTGGTAGAAATTTAAGAGGTTTATTTTTTTAAAGGTTGTGTCCTTAATTGAAGCTATTCCGCCTCCAGTAGATTCATTGGGGGAGAAAGTTTTAGGTATATTTTCAGTTAAATCAGCCTATCAGTATCTTATAAGGGCTAAGTTAGGGGATGAGATCAATTGTGGAAGGTCATTTGAAAATGGAATGGAGACCAAAGGATTAGAATATTCTTGTGGATTGCCTTCTCATTAATGCCGAGAGAAGCAGAAGACATTTTGGTGAATCTCCTGCTTGTGCTTTTTGTTCTGGGGTTGAGGAATCAATTTTTCATGATGTGAGGGATTGTAATTTTGCTATGAATGTGTGAAATTTACTGTTGCCTGTAGAGATGCGAGATAGGTTCATGGATAATTCTCTGTCTGTTTAATAGTATATGCTTTTGAATCTTAAGGATAAGTGGGTTAAGAGAGATTTGAACATGGAGTGGAATGTTATTTCCGGTATTATGTGTTGGGCTCTTTGGAATCGAAGGAACAAAATTTTATTCTCTAATGAAAGGGTGACTATGGATAGATTTATGATGGAGGTTTATGGTGGGATTAAGGATAATGGTAGAATTGTAGAATCGCTGGTGAATGTTAGCAAAATTCTATTACTAGAGTGTAACATCCTCATTTTAGCTAGTCCGTACAGTCTACTGTTCCGGTGACCAGTGTCGGTCCGGACAGCTAGAACGTTCGGAAAAATATTTAAACTAAAATAAGGAACCAAAAAAATTAACTCAAATATTAATAAAAAAAATTAGGAAAAATTATCAAATAATTTTTGGGACTCCAGAGAAGGGTCATTGAGGTTCTTATGGCATTAGAATGCCAAGAAAATATTTAGAAAAAATTTTCAATCGGTACAAACAATTTTGGCCTGTTAAGCCAAACGGAGGGCATTTTGGTCATTTCGTCTTCAGAGATGATTTTTGGGCCAACTTGTCCAGTTAAATAAATAATTTATATAACATAAAGTTTGATTAAATGTTGTTAAAAATTTAATTGAAATTAATTGGACAAGAAAAGGATGGAAAAATGAAAGAAATTGAAATTATGACATCATAAGGATGTCATTAAAAGTCTCCAACCCAATCAAGTGTTGACACATGTCACCAAGGTATATAAAAGAGACTAAATGGGCTGCAAAATGAAAAAAAAATAGAACACCCTCTCTCCTTCTTCTTCTTGGCGTCACCTCTCCCACCATAGCCCTCCATAACCAAGCTTTACCCAAGCTTGATTTCTTGGGTTTCTATCCATTAAAACTTAAATTTCTCAACACAAAAACTTGCTCTTACACCTTTGTGATTCTTTTGGGAGCAAAAAGAAGAGGAAAACAAGAGCTTTAGCAAGTGGGAAAATCTCACTCCTTTGAGGTTAGTGACCCAACCATGAATTTTTCTTTAAATTCATGTTAAAAACTTTGAATATGTGTAAATTGCAAAGAAAAATTGTTGAATACCATTTGTGACACCCCTTACCCGGCTACAGTGTAGCCGAGCAAGCTATGCCACACGGTGTACTGGCACACTCTATTTTATCCTAATTTGTAAGACCCTCCCGGTAAGGGATTTATACGCCCCAGTGTGTCACCATGGGGAGCTCCAGTGCTGTTTGTGAAAAAGAAGGATGGGACTTTGAGACTATGCATCGATTACCGGCAGTTGAATAAAGTGACTGTGAAGAACAAATATCCGTTGCCTAGAATTGATGATCTGTTTGATCAGTTGAAGGGAGCAGGAGTATTTTCTAAGATTGATCTCAGATCAGGGTATCATCAGCTGAGGGTAAAAGATGTAGATGTGCCCAAGACTGCATTCAGGACCCGATATGGGCATTATGAGTTTCTGGTGATGCCCTTTGGCCTAACAAATGCACCAGCGGCATTCATGGACCTTATGAACCGTATCTTTCATCCACACTTAGATCGGTTCGTAGTGGTCTTTATTGATGATATTTTGGTGTATTCCAAGACCAGTGAAGAACATGATGAGCATTTGAGGATTATTCTGCAAACTCTGAGAGAAAAGAAGCTGTATGCTAAGTTGTCCAAGTGTGACTTTTGGTTGAATGAGATTGCATTCCTTGGACACATAGTGTCAGCTGATGGGATTAGGGTGGATCCCAAGAAAATAGAAGCAGTGATGGAATGGAAGCCTCCCAGAAATACAACTGAGGTCAGAAGCTTTTTGGGGCTAGCTGGGTATTATAGGAGATTTGTGAAGGGATTTTCCCTAATAGCTGCTCCAATGACCAAGTTGTTACACAAGAATGTCAGATTTGACTGGAATGACAAGTGTCAGACCAGTTTTGAGAAGTTGAAGGCTATGTTGACAGAGGCACCAGCAGCACACACAAGGTCGTCGAAAGGACTTTGTGGTCTACAGTGATGCCTCTCATAATGGGTTAGGTGTGTGTTGATGCAAGAGGAAAGTGATTGCCTATGCTTCCGCATACCTAAGGCCACATGAACAAAATTACCCTACACATGATTTGGATCTTGCAGCAATTATCTTCGAACTTAAGATATGTAGGCTTTAGTTGTATTGTGAAAAGTGCTACATTTACACGGACCACAAAAGCATGTAATACTTGCCAACCCAGAATGAGCTATACATTAGACAGAGGCGATGGATTGAGTTCTGAAGGATTATGACTGTAATTGACTACCATCACGGGAAGGCAAATGTAGTTCTTGATGCTTTGAGCAGAAAATCCATGACCTTGAGATCATTGAATGCCCGTCTAACTTTGATTCGAGATGGAGCTATTTTGGCCGAGTTACAGTGAGGCCAAACTCACATGCAGATTTTAGATGGGCAAAAGGCGATGAAAAGTTAATGGCTATTATGAGCAAGATCTCGAGGGAAAAGCAATCGACTATGGGGTGAAAGTCGATGGGTGTCTCAGACTACAAAGAAAGACTGTGTACCAGATGATGGGGAATTGAAAGCTAGCATTCTAAAAGAGGCACACACTGTTGTATATGCTATGCACCTGTGAAGTACAAAGATGTATCATGATCCAAGCTTCGTGATTGGTGGCACGGTATGAAGAAGGACATAGCCGACTATGTGACTAAATGCTTGACATGTCGGCAAGTCAAGGCAGAACATCAAGTTCCATCGATTGCTACATTTATACGCATACCGAATGGAAATGGGATCGGTCACCATGGATTTTGTAAGTGGTTTGCCTCTCACCCGTAAGAAACACGATGCAAAGATGGGTGATAGTTGATAGATTGACCAAGTCAAGACATTTTCTCGCGATTAGACCGACTACTCACCGGAGAGGTTAGCGTAATTGTATATCGGTGAGATAGTTAGACTACATGGAATTCCACTTTCCATCATATCGATCGAGACCCAAGGTTTACATCGAGATTCGGAAGAAGTTGCATGAATCCTTGGGTACACAACTCCATTTCAAAGACTTTCCATCCTCAAACGGATGGGCAATCTGAAAGAGTAATCCAGGTAAATAATTGAAACCAATGAAATTGATACAAATATTGAATTGAAATGATAACAATAACGTGAAATACTTGTCAGGTCCTTGAGGATATGCTGAGGAGTTGTGTCATTGAGTTTGAGGGAAGCTGGGATAGATACCTCCCACTGGCAGAATTTGCATACAACAATAGCTACCAAGCTAGTATCCAAATGGCCCCATATGAAGCACTGTATGGGAGAAAATGTAGAACTCCAGTGTGCTGGACTGAATTGGGCGAAGACAAACTGGTAGGGCCAGACCTGGTGAAACAGACTGAGGAGAAGGTAAAGATAATCAAAGCCAATTTGAAGGTTGCCTCAGACAGACAGAAATCTTATGCCGACCTGAAGAGAAAAGAAATAGAATATGTGGTTGGCGACAAAGTGTTCCTTAAGGTGTCACCATGGAAGAAAGTGTTGAGGTTTGGAAGAAAAGGTAAGTTGAGCCCTAGGTTCATTGGCCCATATGAAGTCATTGAACGTGTGGGACCAGTAGCCTACAGGCTAGCTTTACCACCAGAGCTGGACAGGATCCACAATGTGTTCCATGTGTCCATGCTCAGGAGATACCGCTCAGACCCTTCACATGTCATCTCCAGAGAAGAAATTGAAATACAGCCGGATTTGACATATGAAGAAGAACCTCTACGGATCCTGGCTCGAGAAGTAAAAGAGTTGAGGAACAAGCAAATTCCATTGGTGAAAGTGCTTTGGAGGCACCACAACACCGAGGAGGCAACTTGGGAAAGTGAAGAGACGATGAGGCAACAGTTCCCTCAACTGTTTGCATCAGGTAAATTTCGAGGACGAAATTTAAATTAGAGGGGAAGAGTTGTAACACCCTCCCGGTACACTCCGTACATTCTACTGTTCCGGTGACCGGTGTCGGTCCGGACAGCTAGAACGTCCGAAAAAATATTTAAACTAAAGTCAGGAACCCTAATTAACTTAAATATTAATAAGAAAAATTTAGTAAAAATTTTAGAAATAAAATACAACTGAGTCAAACGAGCCGGTGCCCAAGCGATGGGTAACCGGAGGGAAGTTGCGGTTCTCGCAACGAGGAGCCCTAGACCCGGGGGAAAAATTATAAAATAATTTTTGGGACTCCAGAGAAGGGTCATTGAGGTTCCCATGGCATTAGAATGCCAAGAAAATACTTAGAAAAATTTTTCAATCGGTACAGACAATTTTGACTCGTTAAGCCAAACGGAGGGCATTTTGGTCATTTCGCCTTCAGAGGTGATTTTTGGCCGACTTGTCCAGTTAAGTAAATAATTATTATGATCTAAAATGTGAATAAATATTGCTAAAAATTGAATTGAAAATGAGTAGCAAAGAAAAGAAAAAAAAATGAATTAAAATTACAATTTTGACCTCATGCTTATGTCACTAAGCACTCTCACCCAATCACATTGTGACACATGTCCATAAACCAATTAAAATGAGTCAAATGGGCAGAAAATTGAAAGGAAAAACTGAATTCTTCTTCTTCAATTCCCGTATACCAAATCAAGAAGCTTTCTCTCCATTTTTTTTCTTTTAAAGGTTGATTTTCCTAAGCTTCCTCACCTCAAAACCTTATCCTTCCTTCACAAAAAGTTATACCCACATCAAGGACAAGTGTTTGGCAACCAAGAAAAGCCAAGAAAGTGAAGGAATTGCTTGGGAAAATTCTGCTCAAATTAAGGTTAGTGCTAACTCTTACATTTTTCTTTTTATTCCATGTTAGGAAGTTCAAGTGAATAAGAAATTGTTAAGAAATTGAATAAAACACTTATGTAGGAGTATGTATGAATGGTGGCAGCCAAGTTAGGGTTAGGGTTTTGATGGTTTAATTGCAATTAAGTTGGTATATTAATGTCAATTAATGCATATATATGAATTGGAGTTTAATGGAGTTGAATTTTTGAGTTTGTATGAGTAATTGGTTTGGACATTAGGGTTTGGAAAGGTGAAATTGTGACTTAGCTTTGGAAATGGTTAGAGGACTTTTTAATGGTCAATTAGTGACCATTTTAGGTAGGTTGACCCTAATTAGAACTGAAAAATGGGATGGTAAAGTGAAAGTATAAACTGCCCTATGGACAGCAGCATAGGGACTGAAATTTCAGTCCCTTTGCACTGCCATAACTTGGGCTGTGCTAGTTCAATTGAAGTTTGGCCAATTGGACATGAAACTAGGCTTATAATGGCACATTTTTGCTGAAGAAACCATGCCCAAAAGACCAAAGCAAAAGGGTCAAAACTCAGCCACAATCCGGAACCCTGAAACTGAATTCTGCAGAATTTGCCAAATGAACAGTAACTGTTCATTTGGCCATAAGTCACTGTAGATTTGGTCAATTGGTCTGAAATTTTTACAGCAACAAGTTAAGACATAGAAAAAAAACTTTCATGAAGGAACCTATCCCAAATTATGGCCAGAACCCATTCAACCAAGTGACTCAAGTCACTGTTCATGCACTGTAGATATGGTAAAATTCTGCAGACTGCATATCCGGGCAGCTTGGGTTTTTGAGCCATATCTGGAGCTACAAAACTCCAAATGGAGTGATTCAAAAAAGGAAATTCAACTAGACAAAATAAGGAACAACTTTCATGTTTTACATTTCTTCAAATTCCAACAGTAACAGTGTCCAATGGAACAGTGAAGTTAGGGCACCAAAACTGAAATTTTCTGCTAGTGTGGGTTACACTTTGAAATTGCAAAAACACTTAATGCCAACAAGTTTTAAACACCAAATGTGGTATGTTGGGAGTGCCAAAGTTGATGTACACATTTTTATGCTAAAAGTCAACATTTTTGTTGACCAATGATGAATAGTAACACCAAAAAAGTTGAAATTCACAAATTGACGAATTTAAGAGTTTCAAATGCCCTAGTATACCTAACAAGATTGGTTTGGATAGTTTGGCATGCCAATAGGGTTCCGTTAGCAGTACTGCACATGGCAAAAATGCCATTCTGTGATTTCATGGCTTTTAGCCATTCTGACTTTGCATTGAGACTTGGCCTTGTGCCTGACATTATTCTGACTTGTTAGTTGCATTGCCTGGGAGATACGTATGTGACCGATGGTGTGACGGCCCGAGGTACTAGGTACCCAGCGCCAGTTTACCCGTTATCCAGTCCAGTCATCTAGTGTAGGTTACTTGGGGCAACCAAATGAATAAAAGTGAACAAAGTTAATGAATTAATGAATATACCAAGATCAAACAAAGAAAGCATACACATTGTATACACATTTATTTTCTTGCTATTTTCTTCTATTATATTATTGCACCACTAAGCATTATTGCTTAGCGCGTTGCTTTTGCCACGCGTAGGTACTGGAGATCCCGATCGTGAGCCCAGTAGACCACAGATCGGGTGAGTCCATCGGCGATTACGCTCGATGTCCGTGTCACCTCACTACTGCGATTGCATCGGTAGGGCACTAGGTGTCATTTTGTCATTTTGATATTTTGTAGCAGATTTGTATTTTCTCATATGTATTTGAACTCATGTAATATATTTTGATGGTTATGTAAATAATGAAAGTTATGACTATGAATGCAAGATTTAAGCATGTATTTATTGCTTGTATATGAGAAATGGATGTTGAGAAATGAAAAGGTTGTTGAAACCTGAAACTGAAAAATTGTTGAAACCTTGATATTGAGTTTTGTGATGATATTGAAGTTGAGAATGAATGAATTTGTTTATTGGAAGTGTTTCTAACAGTTAGAAGAGCAGTTTTCTCCATTTTTAGCGGTACTCATGGATTTTCTTTAAAATTTTCGGAACCTTAAATGAATAATACTTTTGATAAATGGCTTAAACAAATTGTATTTCATAAATTATATGCAAAAGTATGATATAAATTAATTGAGGAATATTAGAGTGTGCCGGTACACCGTGTGGCATTACTTACTCGGGTATACTGTACACGGGTAAGGGGTGTCACATAATTAATTTTTATCATAATTTTGAATATAACTTGTGAAATATAATTTATTTAAGTCATTTATTGAAATTATCATTTATTTGAGGTTCTGAAAATTTTAAAGAAAATCCGGCAGAGTACCGGCTAAAAATGGAGAAAATAGTTCTTCGGAACCTGTTAAAAACACTTCCAATATTTGTATTCAATCATCTCAAACTCCAATATCCAAAATCTCAACAATTTTCAATTTCGGTTCTCAACAACCTTTTCATTTCTCAAACATCCATTTCTCATAATGCTCATATACAACAATAAATAAATGCTTAAATTTTGCATTCATAACCATAACTTTCATTATTTACATGAACATCAAAATACATTACATAAGTTAAAATACATATGAGAAAGTAAAAATTAGCTACAAAATATCAAAATGACACCTAGTGTCCTATCAATGCACTGCAGAAGTTGAGGTGACACGAACACTGTGCAGAACTGCAGGATGGACTCACCCAGTCTGTGGTCTACTGGGCTCACGATCTATATCTCCAGTACCTACGCGTGGCAAAAGCAACGCGCTAAGCAATAATGCTTAGTGGTGCAATAATATAATAAAAGAAATAGCAGAAAGTAAGTATGTATAGAATGTGTATGATTTCTTTATTTGTTATTGGTATATTCATTATTTCATTAACTTTGTCCACTTTTATTCATTTGGTTGCCCCAAGTAACCTACACTAGACGACTGGACTGGATAAACGGGTAAACTGGCACTGGGTATCAAGTATCTCGGGCCGTCACACCATCGGTCACATATGCATCTCCCGGTGTGCAACAGAACAACTAACAAGCTGTAAATAATATCAGGCACAAGGCCAAGTCTCAATGCAAGGTCAGAATGGCTAAAAGCCATAAAATCACGAAATGGCATATTGCCATGTGCAGTACTGCTAACTCAACCCTATTGGCATGCCAAACTATCCAAACCAATCTTGTTAGGTATACTAGGGCATTTGATACTTTAAAATTCTTCAATCTTTGAATTTCAAGTTTCGGTGTCACTATTCACCTCTTTGATCAAAAAAAATGTTGACTTTTAGGTAGAAATTAGGTACATTGGTTTTGGCACTCCCAACATACCACATTTTGCATTTAAAACTTGTTGGAATTGGTCACCATTACCATTTCTAACTTAAAACCAAGAGGGCAGAAAATTCAGTTTTTGAAGCCTAAGTTTATTGTTCCATTAAGCACTGTTGCAGTGGGAATTTGAAGAAATGGCAAACATGAAAGTTGTTCCTTATTTTGTCTAGTTGAATTTCCTTTTTTGAATCACTCCATTTGGAGTTTTGTAGCTCCAGATATGGTCCAAAAACCATAGCTGGCCGGATTGCCAAAACTGCAGAATTACGAAATCTATAGTACCATGAACAGTGACTGTGATTGCATTTTTGAATAGGTTCTGGCCATAATTTGGGGTAGGTTTCTTCATGAAAGTTGTTTTTCTATGTCTTAACTTGTTGCTGTAAAAATTTCAGGTCAATTGACCAAATCTATAGTGAGTTATGGCCAAATGAACAGTTACTGTTCATTTGGTCATTTCTGCAGGTGCTGTTGCAGGGTATCCGGATTTGGGCCAACTTTTGGTCCTCTTGCTTTGGTCTTTTGGGCATGGTTTCTTCAGCAAAAATGTGCCATTATAAGCCTAGTTTCATGTCCAATTGGCCAAACACCAATTGGACCAACACAGCTAAAGTTATGGCTGTGTAATTGGACTGAAATCTCAGTCCATTGCTGCTGTCCCTAGGCAGCATAGTCATTCACTTTGCCATGCTATTTTTCAGTCCATATTATGGTCAAATTTCCTCAAATGGTCACTAATTGACCATTAGAATGTCCTTTAACAATTTCATAAGCCAAGTCCACATTTTCACCCTCAAAACCCTAGTTTCCATTTCAATTTACCCATACACCTTAGTTAAGCACACTAATTCATTATCTATGTAGATATATAGCTTAAACATAATCTCTAATTCATTCTAAGTCCATTAAAACCATCAAAAACACTCCATCATTGTTCCTTCCTTAGGACTGCCAAAATTCATGGCATGCATAAACATAAATTTCATTCATTTAAGTTACAAATTCTTACTCACTTTAAGGCTTTAACATGGAATAAAGGAGATTTAAGTATATATGTGCACTAACCTCTTGTAGGCAGATTTTTCCAAGCTCAAAACTTCACTTTCTTTCTTCTTCTTGGCTGCCAAACACTTCCCTAAGATGAGTGGACAAGTTTTAGTGAAGAGTGTTTAGGGTTTAGTAGTGTAAACAAGAGGGAAATGAAGCTTTTGTTGCAAATCAATGGAGGGAGATGGGGAGAGGGTTTCGACTGGCTGTTTGTGAAGAAGATGGCTGCTGCATTTTTTTCTCCTTTGGTCCATTTTTGGTCTCTTTTATTGGTTAATTAAAGGGTTGTTAAATTTTGATTGGTGGAAACTTTTAAATGACCTCACATTATGTCATAATTTGCTTTTTATTTCATTTTTCTTTTCTTTTCATCACTACTCATTTTCAATTTAATTTTTAGTAATGCTTCTTCATATTTTATATCATAATAATTATTTACTCAACTGGACAAGTCGGCCAAAAATCACCTCCGAAAGCAAAATGACCAAAATGCCCTCCGTTTGGCTTAACGGGTCAAAATTGTCTGTACCGATTGAAAAATTTTTCTAAATATTTTCTTGGCATTCTAATGATATGGGAACCTCAATAACCCTTCTCTGGAGTCTCAAAAATTATTTTATGATTTTTCCCCCGGGTCTAGGGCTCCTCGTTGCGAGAACCGCAACTTCCCTCCGGTTACCCATCGCTAGGGCTCCGGCTCGTTTAACTTGGTTGTATTTTATTTCTAAAATTTTTACCAAATTTTTCTTATTAATATTTGAGTTAATTATGGTCCCTCACTTTAGTTTAAATATTTTTCCGGACATTCTAGCTGTCCGGACCGACACTGGTCACCGGAACAGCAGGATGTACGGAGTAGTTACTGGGAGGGTGTTACAACTCTTCCCCTCTAATTTAAATTTCGTCCTCAAAATTTACCTGATGCAAACAGTTGAGGGAACTGTTGCCTCATCGCCTCTTCATTTTCCCAAGTTACCTCTTCGGTGTTGTGGTGACTCCAAAGCACTTTCACCAATGGAATCTGCTTGTTCCTCAACTCTTTCACTTCCTGAGTCAAGATCCGTAGAGGTTCTTCTTCATATGTCAAATCCGGTTGTATTTCAATTTCTTCCCTGGAGATGACATGTGAAGGATCTGAGCGGTATCTTCTGAGCATGGACACGTGGAACACATTGTGGATCTTGTCCAGCTCTGGTGGTAAAGCTAGCCTATAGGCCACTGGACCCACACGTTCAATGACTTCATATGGGCCAATGAACCTAGGGCTTAACTTACCTTTCCTTCCAAACCTCAATACCTTCTTCCACAGTGACACCTTGAGGAACACTTTGTAGCCAACTGTGTATTCTATTTCTTTTCTTTTCAGGTCGGCATAAGATTTCTGTCTGTCTGAGGCAACCTTCAAATTGGCTTTGATTAGTTTCACTTTCTCCTCAGTCTGTTTCACCAGGTCTGGCCCTACCAATTTGTCTTCGCCCAATTCAGTCGGCCTGCTGAGTTCTACATTTTCTCCCATACAGTGCTTCATATGGGGCCATTTGTATGCTAGCTTGGTAGCTATTATTGTATGCAAATTCTGCCAGTGGGAGGTATCTATCCCAACTTCCCTCAAACTCAATGACACAACTCCTCAGCATATCCTCAAGAACCTGACATATTTCATGTTATTGTTATCATTTCAATTCAATATTTTTATCAATTCCATTGGTTTCAATTGTTTACCTTTATTACTCTTTCTGATTGCCCATCCGTCTGAGGATGGAAAGTTGTGCTGAAGTGGAGTTGTGTACCCAAGGACTCATGCAACTTCTTCCAAAATCTCGATGTAAACCTTGGGTCTCGATCAGATATGATGGAAAGTGGGATTCCATGTAGTCTAACTATCTCACTGATATACAATTCTGCTAACTTCTCTAGTGAGTAGTCAGTCCTAACTGGCAGAAAGTGTGCTGACTTTGTCAATCTATCAACTATCACCCATACTGCATCATGTTTCTTTCGGGTGAGAGGTAGACCACTTATAAAATCCATGGTGACCCGATCCCATTTCCATTTAGGTATGCGTATAGGCTGTAGCAAACCCGATGGAACTTGATGTTCTGCCTTGACTTGCTGACATGTCAAGCATTTAGTCACATAGTCAGCTATGTCCTTCTTCATACCAGGCCTCCAATACTGAAGCTTCAGATCATGATACATCTTTGTACTTCTTGGGTGCATAGCATATACACTAGTGTGTGCCTCTTTTAGAATACTGGCCTTCAATTCCCCATCATCTGGTACACACAGTCTTCCTTTGTAATACAGACACCCATCTGCTTTCACCTCATAGTCAGTTGCTTTTCCCTCTGAGATTGTGCTCATAATAGCCATTAACTTTTCATCTGCCTTTTGCTCATCTAAAATCTGCAGTAGCAGGTTTGGCCTCACTTGCAACTCAGCCAAAATAGCTCCATCTCGAACCAAAGATAGACGGCATTCAATGATCTCAAAGCTGTGATGGATTTTCTGCTCAAAGCATCAGCAACTACATTTGCCTTCCTAGGATGGTAGTCAATTACACAATCATAGTCCTTCAGGAACTCAATCCATCGCCTCTGTCTAAGGTTGAGCTCCTTCTGAGTTGGCAAATATTTTAGGCTCTTGTGGTCTGTGTAAATGTAGCACTTTTCACCATACAAGTAATGCCTCCATATCTTCAGTGCGAAGATAATTGCTGCAAGCTCTAGATCATGGGTAGGGTAATTCTGTTCATGTGGCCTTAGCTGCCTGGAAGCATAAGCGACCACCTTTCCCTCTTGCATTAATACACACCCTAGCCCATTATGAGAGGCATCACTGTAGACCACGAAGTCTTTTCCAGACACTGGCTATGTTAACACTGGTGCCTCTGTCAACATAGCCTTTAACTTTTCAAAACTGGTCTGACACTTGTCATTCCAGTCAAATCTGACATTCTTGTTTAACAACTTGGTCATTGGAGCAGCTATTAAAGAAAATCCCTTCACAAATCTTCTGTAATACCCAGCTAGCCTCAAGAAGCTTCTGACCTCAGTTGTATTCCTGGGAGGCTTCCATTCCATCACCGCTTCTATTTTCTTGGGATTCACCCTAATCCCATCATCTGACACTATGTGTCCAAGGAATGCAATCTCATTCAGCCAAAAGTCACACTTGGACAACTTAGCATACAGCTCCTTTTCTCTCAGGATTTGCAGAACAATCCTCAAATGTTCATCACGTTCTTCCCTGGTCTTGGAATACACCAGAATATCATCAATAAAGACCACTACGAAGTGATCTAGGTATGGATGGAAGATACGGTTCATAAGGTCTATGAATGCCGCTGGTGCATTTGTTAGGCCAAAGGGCATCACCAGAAACTCATAATGCCCATACCGGGTCCTGAATGCAGTCTTGGGCACATCTACATCCTTCACCCTCAACTGATGATACCCTGATCTAAGATCAATCTTAGAAAATACTCCTGCTCCCTTCAACTGATCAAATAGATCATCAATTCTAGGCAACGGATATTTGTTCTTCACTGTCACTTTATTCAACTGCCGGTAATCAATGCAAAGCCTCAAAGTCTCATCCTTCTTCTTTACAAACAGCACTGGAGCTCCCTATGGTGACACACTGGGGCGTATGAACCCCTTATCAAGCAACTCTTGCAATTGAGTTTTCAACTCCCTCAATTCAGTGGGTGCCATCCTATAAGGAGCAATGGAAATGGGTGCTGTACCCGGCAGGGTCTCAATAGCAAATTCAACTTCCCTTTCTAGCGGCAAACCAGGCAATTCTTCAGGAAATACTTCTGGGAAGTCTCTTACTGTGGGTATATCACTCAAGTTTGGCTTAGCCTGCCTAGTATCCACCACATGTGCTAGTTAGGCTTCACAGCCTTTTCTCATCATTCATCTTGCAACTGTTGCTGAGATGACATTGGACAAGAAATCTGTCCTTTCCCCCACAACTGTGATCTCATTACCCTCTGAAGTTTTTAGAGAAATTCTCTTCAATTTGCAATCAACTATTGCCTGATGACGTGACAACCAGTCCATTCCCAAAATCACGTCAAACTCGTGGAAGGGCAACTCAATCAGGTCTGCCAAGAATTCATACCCCTGAATCCTTAACGGGCAACCCTTGTATACTTTGTTCACCACTACACTATGGCCCAATGGATTAGTGACCAGAATGTCTTGGTCACTCTCCCCTACTAGTATCCCCCTTTCTACGGGTAGGTTGATATAGATGTATGAATGAGTGGATCCTGGATCCACCAATGCATGCACAGGTGTATTGTAGAGGGAGAACGTACCCCTGATGACGTCCGGGGCATCTTACTCCTCCTGAGCTCTCAGGGCATAATTTCTGTCAGGTGGGCTGTTATCTGGCCTCTCTGCTGGCTCAGATGCAGGCCTCTGCGATGGTCCTGACCTCGGACTTGCAGATTTTCTACCCCTGCGTAGTGCGGGAGCAGTGCATGCCTTGTGTTGGAGCAGCTGTAGTAGTTCTGCGTGGGCAGTTCCTCAGCTGATGCTCTGTCGATCCACATCTTAAACAGGCACCAGTTACTCTCCAACATTCCCCCTTGTGCCATTTCAGACAGTGTGGACATGTCGAAGATGTTGGGGCTGGTCCCCTGAACCCCATCCCTGGAGAGCTGCCCACTGATGGTGTGGACTGACCTCTCCTAGGGGTGAACTGTGGCACAGGTCCACGAGGCGACCACGACCTTGTGGTTGACCCGAACTCTGTGCAGATGGACCTCTGAACTTCTTCCCAGGTGCAGGAGATGAGCTAGACTGACCCGGGCCCCTCTTCTGCTGTCTATCCCTTCTGGTCTGCTCACTGATTCTCACTTTTTCAACCCTTATTGCAGCTTCCACTAACTTGCTAAATTCTGTGATTCCCAAGGCAGTGAGCTGGATCTTTATGTTGTCATTTAGTCCCTCTTCAAATCTCTTACATCTTTCAGCTTCATTAGGGACTATCTCCCTTCCATAGCGGCTTAATCGGACGAATTCCTTTTCATACTCGGCCACTGACAGCTGTCTCTGCCTCAGGTTAATAAACTCTCTTCTTCTCTCTTCCAGGTATACAGTACCCACATATTTCTTCTTGAATTCTGAGAGAAAGAAATCCCAAGTTATAGCTTCTGGCTGCACTTCACTGGATACCGTGTCCCACCATTCGTAGGCATCATCTTGCAACAAAGATATGGCAGCCTCTAAGTTTTGCTCCAGGGTGCAGTGGAGTTGTTTTAAGACTCTGCACTGCATTCAACCAATTCTACCGCAATGAGTCATCTTCTCTCTTCAGAAAAAGTCCACTTTGCTCCAAACTTTCTTAGCCTTTCCAGTGTGATTTACTGTGTGGAGCTGGTGGTGGTGGTGGTGCTGGCATTACTCCGGCCATTTGTCTAAAGAAGTCGACCATTTGTTGGAACATGGCCTGTGGAGGCTGAGCAGGCTCTGCTTGAGCTGGTGGAGTAGGTTCTCCCCTACACCCAGTCTCAGCTGCTACAGGTGGAGCATGACTCTCCACTTCCTCCTCGACTGCTCTCTGTGATGAAGGGTTCATATCCTATTCAAAATAAGAAAGACAAACAGATCTGCATTAGTGTCACCTCGACTCTTACAAATGCAATGCATGGTATGGACTCAATCTAGGCCCAGAAACGCCTAAACCGTGCTCTGATACCACTAAATGTGACACCCCTTACCGGCTACAGTGTAGCCGAGCAAGCTATGCCACACGGTGTACCGGCACACTCTATTTTATCCTAATTAATTTTCATCATAATTTTGAATATAACTTGTGAAATATAATTTATTTAAGTCATTTATTGAAATTATCATTTATTTGAGGTTCCGAAAATTTTAAAGAAAATCCGTGATGCAGGCTAAAAATGGAGAAAAGCAGTTCTTGGAACTGTTAAAAACACTTCCAATATTTGTATTCAATCATCTCAAACTCCAATATCCAAAATCTCAACAATTTTCAATTTCGGTTCTCAACAACCTTTTCATTTCTCAAACATCCATTTCTCATAATGCTCATATACAACAATAAATAAATGCTTAAATTTTGCATTCATAACCATAACTTTCATTATTTACATGAACATCAAAATACATTACATAAGTTAAAATACATGTGAGAAAGTAAAAATTAGCTACAAAATATCAAAATGACACCTAGTGTCCTACCAATGCACTGCAGAAGTTGAGGTGACACGGAAACTGTGCAGAACTGCAGGATGGACTCACCCAGTCTGTGGTCTACTGGGCTCACGATCTGTATCTCCAGTACCTACACGTGGCAAAAGCAACGCGCTAAGCAATAATGCTTAGTGGTGCAATAATATAATAAAAGAAATAGCAGAAAGTAAGTATGTATAGAATGTGTATGATTTCTTTATTTGGTATTGGTATATTCATTATTTCATTAACTTTGTCCACTTTTATTTATTTGGTTGCCCCAAGTAACCTACACTAGGCATCGGATGGATAAGCGGGTAACCGCCTTTGGGTATCAAGTACCTCGGGCCGTCACACCATCGGTCACATATGCATCTCCCGGTGTGCAACAGAACAGCTAACAAGCTGTAAATAATATCAGGCACAAGGCCAAGTCTCAATGCAAGGTCAGAATGATAAAAGCCATAAAATCATGAAATGGCATATTGCCATGTGCAGTACTGCTAACTGAACCCTATTGGCATGCCAAACTATCCAAACCAATCTGGTTAGGTATACTAGGGCATTTGATACTTTAAAATTCTTCAATCTTTGAATTTCAAGTTTCGGTGTCACTATTCACCTCTTTGGTCAACAAAAATGTTGACTTTTAGGTAGAAATTAGGTACATTGGTTTTGGCACTCCCAACATACCACATTTTGCATTTAAAACTTGTTGGAATTGGTCACCATTACCATTTCTAACTTAAAACCATTCCATTAAGCACTATTGCAGTGGGAATTTGAAGAAATGGCAAACATGAAAGTTGTTCCTTATTTTGTCTAGTTGAATTTCCTTTTTTGAATCACTCCATTTGGAGTTTTGTAGCTCCAGATATGGTCCAAAAACCATAGCTGGCCGGATTGCCAAAACCGCAGAATTACCAAATCTACAGTACCATGAACAGTGACTGTGATTGCATTTTTGAATAGGTTCTGGCCATAATTTGGGGTAGGTTTCTTCATGAAAGTTGTTTTTCTATGTCTTAACTTGTTGCTATAAAAATTTCAGATCAATTGACCAAATCTACAGTGAGTTATGGCCAAATGAACAGTTACTGTTCATTTGGTCATTTCTGCAGGTGCTGTTGCAGGATATCCGGATTTGGGCCAACTTTTGGTCCTCTTACTTTGGTCTTTTGGGCATGGTTTCTTCAGCAAAAATGTGCCATTATAAGCCTAGTTTCATGTCCAATTGGCCAAACACCAATTGGACCAACACAGCCAAAGTTATGGCTGTGTAATTGGACTGAAATCTCAGTCCATTGCTGCTGTCCCTAGGCAGCATAGTCATTCACTTTGCCATGCTATTTTTCAGTCCATATTATGGTCAAATATCCTCAAATGGTCACTAATTGACCATTAGAATGTCCTTTAACAATTTCATAAGCCAAGTCCATATTTTCACTCTCAAAACCCTAGTTTCCATTTCAATTTACCCATACACCTTTGTTAAGTACACTAATTCATTATCTATGTAGATATATAGCTTAAACATAATCTCTAATTCATTCTAAGTCCATTAAAACCATCAAAAACACTCCATCATTGTTCCTTCCTTAGGACTGCCGAAATTTAAGGCATGCATAAACATAAATTTCATTCATTTAAGTTACAAATTCTTACTCACTTTAAGGCTTTAACATGGAATAAAGGAGATTTAAGTATATATGTGCACTAACCTCTTGTAGGCAGATTTTTCCAAGCTCAAAACTTCACTTTCTTTCTTCTTCTTGGCTGCCAAACACTTCCCTAAGATGAGTGGACAAGTTTTAGTGAAGAGTGTTTAGGGTTTAGTAGTGTAAACAAGAGGGAAATGAAGCTTTTGTTGCAAATCAATGGAGGGAGATGGGGAGAGGGTTTGGGCTGGCTGTTTGTGAAGAAGATGGCTGCTGCATTTTTTTCTCCTTTGGTCCATTTTTGGTCTCTTTTATTGGTTAATTAAAGGGTTGTTAAATTTTGATTGGTGGAAACTTTTAAATGACCTCACATTATGTCATAATTTGCTTTTTATTTCATTTTTCTTTTCTTTTCATCACTACTCATTTTCAATTTAATTTTTAGTAATGTTTCTTCATATTTTATATCATAATAATTATTTACTCAACTGGACAAGTCGGCCAAAAATCACCTCCGAAGGCGAAATGATCAAAATGCCCTCCGTTTGGCTTAACGGGTCAAAATTGTCTGTACCGATTGAAAAATTTTTCTAAATATTTTCTTGGCATTCTAATGATATGGGAACCTCAATGACCCTTCTCTGGAGTCCCAAAAATTATTTTATGATTTTTCCCCCGGGTCTAGGGCTCCTCGTTGCGAGAATCGCAACTTCCCTCTGGTTACCCATCGCTAGGGCACCGGCTCGTTTAACTTGGTTGTATTTTATTTCTAAAATTTTTACCAAATTTTTCTTATTAATATTTGAGTTAATTATGGTCCCTCACTTTAGTTTTAATATTTTTCCGGACATTCTAGCTGTCCGGACCGACACTGGTCACCGGAACAGCAGGATGTACGGAGTAGTTACCGGGAGGGTGTTACACCATTGGGATGGAAACCCTAGATTTTTGGTAGCCATGATTAGGGTTTGATTGTGTTGAGTTTAATGAAATTAAAAAACTATCATGGCTGCCCATAATATGTATTTACTAAGTGGATTGAAGAAATGCAATGAAAATGCATGGAGGGTAATGTGTGAGTTAGGGTTTAGGGTGGAAAAATGAGATTTTGACTATGTCATGATGAAAATAGGTTTTAATGGTCAATTATTGACCATTTAGTTCTGTTTAAATTAAAAATGAAGTGTGTTGAGTGATGGGATTGGGTTTGGTGTGGCTGCTATGAAAGTGACCTACAGAATGGAGTGACCTGCAGAATTGGACTTGAGTCCAGCAGGTTCGGGCAGCCATAACTTAAATTGTAGAGGTTCAATTGGTGCATAGCCAATTGAACAAGAAATTAGACACATAATGACACAACTTTGGTGAAGAAACCATGCCCATAAAACCAAACCAAGTGGACCAAAAGCTTGCCTTAATCTGGGTGACCTGTAGTCTGTTTCTGCAGAATGACCAAATGAACAGTGATTTTTCATTTGGCCATAACTCAATGTAGAAAGGTCCAATTGACCTGAAATTTTGCCAGAAACAAGCTGAGATATAGACCAACAACTTTCATGAAGGAACCTAACCCAAATTATGACCAGAACCTATCCAACAAGTGAGTTGCAGTCACTATTTACTACACTATAGATATGGTCAGTTTAAAAAAATTTCAATCCGGCCAGTTATAGTTTTTGGACCATAACTTGAGCTACAAAACTCCAAATAGAGTGATTCAAAAAAGGAAATTCAACTAGACAAAATAAGGAACAACTTTCATGTTGATCATTTTGCCAAATTCCCATTGCAAAAATGACAAACGGAATAGTAAAAATAAGGTATGAAAACTAAAATTTCTGCTCAATTAACATTAAACTTAGAAATGGTATTGGCAACCAATACCAACAAATTTTGAATGCAAAATGTGGTATGTTGGGTGTATTAAAACCAATGTACCTATTATCTATGCAAAAGTCAACATTTTGGTTGACTAATGAAGTGAATAGTAACACTAAAACTTGAAATTCAAAAATTGTAAAACTTAAAAGTGTAAAATGCCCTAGTATACCTAACAAGATTGGTTTAGATAGCTTGGCATGCCAATAGGGTTCTGTTAGCAGTACTGCATATGGTTTCATGCCATTTTGTGTTTCATGGCTTCCCATGCCATTCTGTGACAAAATAGCCTTTGGCTATGTTATTTGAATTATTACACTTGGGTTTTAACCCTGCTAATTATTACAGCTTATTAGCTGTTCTGTTGCACACTGGGAGACACAATGTGACTGATGGTGTGATGATCCGAGGTACTTAGTACCCAGTGCCAGTTTACCTATTTATCCAGTCCAGTCAATTAGTATGGGTTACTCGGGCAATGTTAATAAACCTTGCCAAATTTTAATTGAATAATACTGCAAATAATACTAGAAATTAAGTCTACCCAAAATTGAAATCATACATTTTGGATAATTATTTTATTTTATTTTATTTTATATTGTCACCACTAAGCAGAATTGCTTAGCGCGTTACTTTTGCCATGCGCAGGTACTGGAGACCTAGCTAGGGAGTCCAGCAGACATCAGACGGGGTGAGTCTTCAGAGCTGCATTCGGGGTTCGGAGTCACCTCACATCTGCACTGCATATGGTAGGACATTAGGACTATAGGTGGCCCTTTTGTATTTTACATTTTGTATTAGTTTGGATTGTAACTCTAAATTTCTGTAATTATGTATTAACGTAAATATATGAAATTTCATATTATTGAGATCTTTTGCATAATGTATGTTGATAAATGAAATGTTGAGAATTAATTGTGAATATACTTCAAGTGATGAAGTGAACAGAAAAATTTTGAAAATAGTATTGTGATTTGAGATTGACTTGAATGTGTATAATGGAGTTTGGATTTGAAAATTATTTTGGAAGTGTTTTAAACAGGTTCAGAAGAACTGTTTTTCTAATTTACAGCCGGCACTCTGCCGGATTTTCTATAAAACTTGTGGATAAATTCAGATTTATCAAAATTGAAAATAAATGAATTATAAAGGGATAAACTGTAATAGAAACATAAGTTGGTGCTCCGACACACTGAGTGATATAACTTGCTCGGCTACACTGTAGACGAGTAAGGGGTGTCACATTTAGTGGCATCAGAGCAGGTTTTGGCATTTCTAGGCCTAGATAGAGTGCATACCATTGCATTGCATTTGTAAGTGTTGAGGTGACGCTGATGCAGATCTGTTTGTTTTCTTATTTTGAATAGGACATGGATCCTGCTTCACAAAGAGCAGTTGATGAAGAGATGGAGAGTCATGCTCCACCAAGGGCTGAGTCTCGGGGCAGGGGAGAATCTGCTCCACCAGCAGCTGAGGCACATGCCCAACCTCAGTTTGCACTATTTCAACAAATGACCGAGTTTTACCGGCAAATGATGGGGGCAATTCCACCACCACAACCACAACCATAACCTCCACTATCACCACAGAAATCTCATTTGGAGAAATTGAGGAAGCATGGGGCTGTGGACTTCTTTGGGAAGAGGGAGGATGATCCCATGGCCATAGAAAATTGGTTGGATAGAACCATCAGAGTGCTGAAACAGCTAAATTGCACCCCCGAGCAAAACCTTGTGGGTGCTGTGTCCCTACTTCAGGATGATGCATATCAGTGGTGGGACACAGTAACCAGTGAGGTGCAACCTGAATTGATCACCTGGGAATTCTTCCTCACAGAGTTCAAGAAGAAATATATTAGCAAAGTGTATTTAGAAGAGCGAAGAAGGGAGTTTATTAGTTTGAGACAGAGACAGTTGTCAGTGGCTGAGTATGAGCGTGAGTTTGTCAGACTGAGCAGATATGGGAGGGAGATAGTCCCTATAGAGGCAGAGAGGTGCCGAAGGTTTGAAGAAGGGCTCAATGACAACATCAAAGTCATGATCACAGCACTGGAGATCACGGATTTTTCTAAACTGGTAGATGCAGCATCAAAAGTGGAAAGGGTCAGAATCAATGAGCAAAATAGAAGGGAAAGACAGCAGAAGAGGGGTTCGGGTCAGTTCAGTACATTTTCGGCTCCCAGTAAGAAGAGTAAAGGTCCAGGATCAGAGTTCAGGATCACCAAAGGGTCAGGGTCAGTCTCAGGGGCCCAAACCACAGTTCACACCTAGGAGAGGCCAGTCCACACCATCAATGGGTAGCTCTCTAGGGACGGTGTTTAGGGGACCAGCCCCTGCATCTTTTACTTGTCAGTACTATCAGAAGTGGCATAAGGGGGAATGTTGGCGAGTGATTAGTGCATGCTTACGGTGTGGATCGACAGAACACCAGATTAAGAATTGTCCGAAGAGGACTGCTACTGTTGCTCCAACACAAACTGACAGACCTGCTCCTGCACCACAAAGGGGTAGGAAGCCCGGTAAACTTGAGGCAGCTGGTCCATCACTGAGGCCTGCATCCGAGTCAGTTGAGAGGCCAGATACTAGAATACCAGCCAAGGCCTATGCCATCAGAGCTCAGGAGGAGCAAGATGCCTCGAATGTCATCAGGGGTATGTTTTCTCTCTACAACACTTCTGTGCATGCATTGGTGGATCCAGGATCCACTCATTCCTACATTTGCATCAAACTACCCATAGAGAGGGGAATTCCAGTAGAGGAGTGTGATCAAGACATTCTGGTCACAAATCCATTAGGCCGCAGTGTGGTAGTGAATAAAGTGTATAAAGGTTGCCCATTGAGGATTCAGGGGTATGAATTCTCGACAGACCTAATTGAATTACCCTCCACGAGTTTGACGTGATTTTGGGTATGGACTGGTTGTCAAGTCATCAGGCAATAGTTGATTGCAAATTGAAGAGGATTTCTCTGAAAACTTCTGAGGGTAATGAGATTACTGTTATGGGTGAAAGGACAGATTTTCTGTCCAATGTTATATCAGCCATGGTTGCAAGATGATTGATGAGAAAAGGCTTTGAAACTTACCTAGCACATGTGGTTGATACTAGGCAAGCTAAGCCAAACCTGAGTGATATACCCACAGTGAGAGATTTCTCAGATGTGTTTCCTGAAGAGTTGCCTAGTTTACCACCAGAAAGGGAAATCGAGTTTGCTATTGAGGTAATGCTAGGTACAGCACCCATTTCTATTGCTCCTTATAGGATGGCACCCACTGAATTGAGGGAGTTGAAAAGTCAGTTGCAAGAGTTGCTTGATAAGGGGTTCATACGCCCCAGTGTGTCACCATGGGGAGGTCCGGTGCTATTTGTGAAGAAGAAGGATGGAACTTTGAGATTGTGTATTGATTACCGGCAGTTGAACAGAGTAACCGTGAAGAATAAATATCCATTGCCCAGAATTGACGATCTATTTAATCAGTTAAAGGGAGTCGGTGTATTTTCAAAAATTGATCTCAGGTCAGGGTATCATCAGTTGAGGGTAAAGGATGCAGATGTGTCAAAAACTGCATTCAGAACTCGGTATGGACACTATGAATTTTTAGTGATGCCGTTTGGTTTGACAAATACACCAGCAGCATTTATAGACTTTATGAACCGTATCTTCCATCCATACTTAGATCGGTTTGTAGTGGTCTTCATTGATGATATTCTGGTGTATTCCAAGACCAGGGAAGAACATGATGAACATTTGAGGATTGTTCTGCAAACCCTGCGGGAAAAGAAACTGTATGCTAAGTTGTCCAAGTGTGACTGCTGGATGAGTGAAATCTCTTTTCTTAGACACATAGTATCAGTTGAGGGGATTAGAGTGGATCCCAAAAAGATAGAAGCAGTGATGGAATGGAAGCCTTCCAGAAATACAACTGAGGTCAGAAGTTTCTTGGGACTAACTGGGTATTACAGAAGATTTGTGAAGGGGTTCTCTCTTATAGCTGCTCCAATGACCAAGTTGTTGCACAAGAATGTGAAATTTGGCTGGAACGATAAGTGCCAAGCCAGTTTTGAGAGGTTGAAGGCTATGTTGACAAAAGCACCAGTGTTAACACAGCCAGTGTCGAGAAAAGACTTTGTGGTCTACAGTGATGCCTCACATAATGGGCTAGGGTGTGTATTGATGCAAGAGGGGAAAGTGGTCGCTTATGCTTCCAGGCAGTTAAGGCCACATGAACAAAACTACCCTACTCATGACCTGGAGTTAGCAGCAATTATCTTCTCACTGAAGATATGGAGGCATTATTTATATGATGAAAAATGCTACATCTATATAGACCACAAGAGTCTAAAATATTTGCCAACTCAGAAGGAGTTCAATCTTAGACAGAGGCAATGGATTGAGTTCCTCAAGGACTATGATTGTGTGATAGATTATCATCCTGGGAAGGCAAATGTAGTTGCTGATGCTTTGAGCAGGAAGTCCATCACAGCTTTAAGGTCACTAAATGCCTGTCTATTCTTAGCTCAAGATGGAGCTATTTTGGCTGAGTTGCAAGTGAGGCCAACCCTGCTACAGCAGATACAAGATGGGCAGAGGGCAGATGAAAAATTAATGGCCATTGTGGGTAAAATTCCAGAGGGAAAGGAAACTGAGTACAAGGTGAAAGCAGATGGGTGTCTGTATTACAGAGGAAGAGTGTGTGTACCAGATGATGGGGAATTGAAGACTAGTATTCTGAAAGAAGCACACACTAGTGTTTATGCTATGCACCCGGGAAGCACGAAAATGTATAATGATTTGAAGCCTCATTATTGGTGGCCTGGTATGAAGAGGGATATAGCTGACTATGTGACTAAGTGTTTGACATGTCAGCAAGTTAAAGCAGAACATCAAGTTCTATCAGGATTGCTACAGCCTATAAGCATACCTGAATAGAAATGGGACCGGGTCACTATGGATTTTGTTAGTAGTCTACCTCTCACCCAAATGAAGCATGATGCAGTGTGGGTGATAGTGGATAGATTGACAAAATCAGCACATTTTCTGCCAGTTAGGACTGACTACTCACTGGAGAAGCTAGCAGAATTGTATATTAGTAAAACAGTTAGACTACATGGAATCTCACTTTCCATCATATCTGATCGAGACCCAAGGTTTACATCGAGATTCTGGAAAAAGTTGCAAGAAGCCTTGGGCACACAACTCCATTTTAGCATGGCTTTTCATCCCTAGACGGATGGACAGTCAGAACGAGTAATCCAGATCATGGAGGATATGCTAAGGAGTTGTGTTATTGAGTTTGAGGGGAGTTGGGATAGATATCTCCCACTGACAGAATTTGCATATAATAATAGCTACCAAGCTAGCATTCAAATGGCTCTGTATGAAGCACTGTATGGGAGGAAATGTAGAACCCCAGTGTGTTGGACTAAATTGGGCGAAGATAAGCTGGTAGGACTAGACCTGGTGAAACAGACTGAGGAGAAAGTAAAGATAATCAAAGCTAACTTGAAGGTTGCCTCAGATAGATAGAAATCTTATGCCGACTTGAAGAGAAAAGAGATAGAGTATGCAGTTGGCGATAAAGTGTTTCTCAAAGTCTCACCGTGGAAGAAAGTACTGAGGTTTGGAAAAAAGGGTAAGTTAAGCCCTAGGTTCATTGGCCCATATGAAGTCATTGAATGTGTGGGACCAGTGGCCTATCGGCTAGCTTTACAACCAGAACTGGATAAAATTCATAATGTATTCCATGTTTCTATGCTGAGAAGATATCGCTCAGACCCTTCACATGTCATTTCCATGGAAGAGATTAAAAATTCAACTGGACTTGACATATATAGAAGAACCTATCCAGATCCTAGCTGGGGAAGTGAAGGAACTGAGAAATAAACAAATTCCACTGGTGAAAGTGCTTTGGAGGCACGACAACACTGAAGAGGCAACTTGGGAAAGTGAAGAGATAATGAGGCAACAGTTCCCTCAACTGTTTGCATCAGGTAAATTTCGAGGACAAAATTTTTATTAGAGGGGAAGAGTTGTAACATCCTCATTTTAGCTAGTCCAAAATGCGATCTCTTTATTCGGTGACCAGTGTCGGTCCGGACAGCTAGAACGTTTGGAAAAATATTTAAACTAAAATAAGGAACCAAAAAAATTAACTCAAATATTAATAAAAAAAATTAGGAAAAATTATAAAATAATTTTTGGGACTTCAGAGAAGGGTCATTGAGATTCTTATGGCATTAGAATGCCAAGAAAATATTTAGAAAAATTTTTCAATCGGTACAGACAATTTTGGCCCGTTAAGCCAAACGGAGGGCATTTTGGTCATTTCGTCTTCAGAGATGATTTTTGGGCCAATTTGTCCAGTTAAATAAATAATTTATATAACTTAAAATATGATTAAATGTTGTTAAAAATTTAATTGGACAAGAAAAAGATGGAAAAATGAAAGAAATTGAAATTATGACATCATAAGGATGTCCCTCTAGCTTGTCCACACCAAGAACACCTATTGCAGCCCTTGAACAGCTTCTAAAGCTTTTTCTATTAATTAGAAAATCAAGTTTTGCCTTTTAAGAGATTAAAGATGTAAACAGGACACTAAAAACGATTTCTAGTATTTTTAATTCAAGAGATTGTTTGCTAATCTCTTAGAATAGATGAGAGATGAAGAAGAAGAGAGGGAGAGCCTCAAGGTGGTGGCACAAATGAGAACAGCAGCTGGTTGTATTATTTTCTTTTCATAACAACACTTATATAGCTAGGTCAACACATTAAACCCTTGTCACATGTCACCCTCTAATTGGTTCTAGGTTTAATTGACCCAATCACATTGTGCCAAGTGTCAAACCTATATTTAATCTTAATTTTAATCATCTTACATGATTAAAAGACATGTGGTAAGATTATGTGTAATGCCATGTGTCACCATCTCATGGTGCCACATATCACCCTGTGAAATGACCAAAATGCCACTGTGTCTTAATTTTGAGTTCTTAACCCAAAAAAAATATTTCTCTTCTTCTAATCAATTTATATCAAATATAAATTAATTCATTAATCTCTATTAATTAATTTCTCATTAATTAAATTCATATTTAAACACTTTAAATATAAATTTAACTTATATATACATCCAATAATCTAGATTTGGTTTCAAGTCATTCTAGGGACTTTGCAATCTAATTGCAAACCAAACCTATTTAATTAATCAATTAAACTCTTTAATTATTTAATTAAATCATATTTAATTAGGTGATAACTTGTGTATGTGTGTGACTTACTAGGCTCATCACTAATTGACAATGAGATATGATATCAACTCTTAATATCATCAGAACCCTTTCTTACCATAAATGATTTCTCTAAATCATTTTATGCACCTCATAGACCATGGTTAACACCTAGCATAGCATGCCATGGCCACCCAATTAGTAATAAGGTTTACCTTAAATGAACCTATAATCATATGTTACCATGTACTAGAATCTCTCTGTTATAAAATCCCAACTCAAGCTGGAGTCATGGTTTATGTCAAACTCCATTTGCTATGAATATTATGTTCTCTTTTAATTCCAGTTCTTGATTAAAAAGATTTTCTCATCAGAAACTCTTTTCTGATTAAATCTATCTGTCCTAGCAAGGAACTTGAAACATCAAGAATAATTAAATGAATATAGGATTTTATCTCTATTTACTTAAAGGAATAGATTCCATCTTGACCAACACCTACCTCCATATATAACTAGTAGGAGCCAACACATGCCCATATACCCATACACAGTACAAGTATGAAAGCAGTATCAAACTCAAACTACCTATATACAAGATAACTGTGCTATCTTAGGTCTAAAGATTATATGCACTGATATGATTTATGACAAAACATTGACAAGAGTAAACTCTATGTGCTTGTCATAAGTGTCACTGGTTCGGCCTACTTATCATTTATAAGTGCCTATCATGTTTGTTATATGGCATGAGACTCACCATTCCATCTTATTTATATCTCATATAAATAACTTGGAAACAAACATGAATACAATCTTTCTGGATAAGTCATGTCCTTATTGTGAAGTATCCTCGATTGTGAACCTATTTATGATACTTTGTGCTAGAAATACTGTCACTCATATTCTTAACAACTTAAGAATAGAATTTCTAACAAAATATCAATGGACCTTTTCTATTACACATAAATATATTATGTAAACGAAAAAGTGGAAATGCCTTTTATTAGTAAAACATGTACAAGATACATACTAAATGATATGCTCTAGGGTATACTACTAACAGAGAATGCTTTGAGATAATCTGAGTTATGAATTTGAGCATATATACAGAAATTGTTTTTTGCAGGTTCAGAAGAATTGTTAGTCCAAATTACAGCTGGCACTCTGCCGGATTATTGTTAAAATTTTTGAAATTTCCAAATTAGTTAGATTTTGATAAAAGTAAAAATGGCCTAAACCTTAAATAAAGTTTTTGAATAAATAAATCAAGAACTGTAATGAAATCAGATAAGATCAGGTGCTCCGACACGCCGTGTAGCACGCCTTGCTAGGCTACACTGTAGACGAGTGAGGGGTGTTACATTTAGTGGTATCAGAGCACGGTTTAGGCGTTCCTAGGCACAGATAAGCAGAAAGAACTAGTGTGCATACATGCATTGCATTCATAAAAGTTGAGGTGACACTATGCAGATCTGTTTACTTTTGATTATTCAAAGTTAAGATATGGACTCAGAGTCGCAGAGGGCATTAGAAAAAGAAGTAGAAAACCTAGTTCATGAGGTTATAACATAGTGACTATGTAATGTTCTCGATGTTTGTATTGTAAGCTGCAGATTATAGTACCGACATGAGATTATTGTGTACAGCTATGTGCTTCCTCATGGTACAATAAAATAAAAATAATTATAAGTAATTTATAATTTGATACAGTTACGCCCGAATAGAGTACTATTATGGGACATAAATGTGAAAATTTTAGTAAGAGATTTAAAACTTCAGAACTAGCCAATCGAAAGACTACACTTGTAAGGTAGCTAGAGTCAGTGACTCAGTTACATTAATGTGAACTACCTATACCATAGTAATTGCTATAAGCTTAGAGATATCAGTACGACTTATCATCCTCAGACGGATGGACAGTCAAAATGAGTAATTCAGTTAAATTCTAAAACTCATTGAGTTCCTGTAAACAATGAAATGAAATGATAATAATAACTTGTAATATGTGATAAGCCCTCGAGAATATACTGAGAACTTGTGTCATTGAATTCGAGGAGAGATGGGACACATACCTCCCACTAATAGAATTTGTAGACAATAACAAGTGTCAAGTTAGTGTACAAACGGCACCCTATGAAACACTGTAAGAGAAAAAGTGCAGAACACCAGTACGTTGAACTGAGTTGGGTAAAGACATTTAGACATTGATATAGAGTCTTATAATTATTTTAATATTTTTGTCAAAAAAGAATGATTTAGGTATTTGAAAATATATTTAGAAGTCGTAGTGATATTCCCTCTGGAAGCAAGAATAGATACCTTCCATTGATGGAGTTTGTGTATAGTGATGTTTACTAAATAAGCATGATGATATCAAGATATAAGTTTTGTATGAGGTAAATGCAGAATACCTAGACAAAGAGTAATTTAACAGAGTTGGAATTGGTAAAAGAGACTGAAGGACCAGTAAGGATTCCAGTATGAGAAATCAGAAAACTAATGAATAATAGACTTTCTTGAGTAGAAATAATAAAGGCAAAAGAAAACAATGATGGGAAAGTGAATAAAATTTTGAGATAACGATAAGCTCAGTTGTTTGAATCTGAAGAATTTCGAGGATGAAATTCCTTTTTAGAGGGAAAGAGTTGTAACATCCTCAAATTTGTAGTCCGTACGTCTTGGGGAGCGCCAGTATTGTTTGTTAAGAAGAAGGATGGCACTCTTCGCTTATGTATTGATTACCGGCAGTTGAATAAGGTGACAATAAAGAATAAATATCCATTGCCTCGCATTGATGATCTGTTTAATTAGTTGAAGGGTGCAGCTGTATTCTCCAAAATTGATTTGCGATCTTGTTATTATCAGTTGAAGGTGCAAGAGCAGAGTATTCCAAAAACTGCTTTCAGAACTCGGTATGGCCACTATGAATTTCTAGTAATGCCATTCGGGTTAACTAATGCTCCAGCTGCTTTTATGGATCTGATGAACACTATCTTCAGACCATATCTCGACCAGTTTGTGGTGGTGTTTATTGATGATATTTTGATATATTCGAGGAATTCAGAGGAGCATGACAAACATCTGCGGATTGTATTGCAGACTTTAAGGGAGAAACAGCTATATGCCAAATTGTCAAAATGTGAATTTTGGCTGAGAGAAATCTCCTTTTTAGGACATGTTGTGTCAGCTGAAGGGATCAAGGTAGATTCCAGCAAGGTAGAAGCTATCCTTAATTGGAAGCCGCCTAGGAATATCACAGAAATTCACAGTTTTCTGGGTTTAGCTGGATATTACCGCCGGTTTGTAAAGGGGTTTTCTATGTTATCTTCTCTACTGACCAAGCTACTTCGAAAAGATGTAAAATTTCAGTGGACTGATAAATGCCAGCAGAGTTTTGATGAGTTAAAGAGGTGTTTGACTGAAGCTCCAATCCTCACTTTACCTACTCCGGGTAAAGAATACACAGTTTATAGTGATGCTTCTCACAATGGGTTAGACTGTGTACTGATGCAAGATCGGAATGTCATTGCTTATGCATCACGCCAGCTGAAACCGCATGAGAGGAACTACTCAACACATGATCTGGAGCTAGCAGCTATTATTTTTGCTCTTAAGATCTGGAGACACTATTTGTATGGGGAGAAATGTTACATTTACACAGATCACAAGAGCTTGAAGTACTTAGGCACCCAGAAGGAATTGAATTTGAGGTAGAGGAGATGGTTAGAACTGATTAAAGACTATGATTGTTTAATAGACTATCAGCCAGGGAAAGCAAATGTGGTGGCTGACGCCTTAAGTCGCAAGACTATGGCAAGTCTCAGAGTTTCTCCTTTGTCCATGGTATATGAATTGAAAGCACAGCATGCCAGTTTAGAGATTGATGATGAGGGACAGACAGTAGTTGCATGGCATGTACAGCCAGTGTTGATTGATCAGATCAGAATGGCTACTCAGAGTGATGTTAAATATCAGAAGCTACTGAAAGAAGTCCAGCAGGGCAAGAAACCTGAATTTTCTGTGAAAGATGATGGTTTATTGCTACATCAGGGCAGAATGTGCATTCCTAATGATGCTGAATTGAGACAGATCATTATGAAGGAAGCACATGAGTCTCCTTTTGCTATGCATCCTGGTGGAACTAAAATGTACAGAGGGCTGAAAGAGCATTACTGGTGGATAGGTGTGAAGAGAGATATAGCTGAATTTGTTTCCAAATGCCTAACTTGTCAGCAAGTAAAGGCAGAACATCAAGTTCCAGCTAGTTTGTTACATCCTTTGTCAGTACCAGAGTGGAAATGGGAACGAATAACTATGGATTTTGTTACGGGACTTCCGAGGACACATAATAGTCATGATGCAGTATGGGTTATAATTGACAGATTGACCAAGTCTGCTCACTTTTTACCAGTTCGAATGGACTATAGCCTGGAAAGATTGGCCAGATTATACATATATGAGATTGTAAAACTACATGGAGTGCCAGTATCAATTGTGTCTGACAGAGATCCTAGGTTCACTTCTAGATTCTGGGGCAGTCTTCAGAGAGCCCTAGGAACTAGATTGAACTTCAGCACAACATTCCACCCACAGATAGATGGCCAGTCTGAAAGGGTAATTCAGATATTGGAGGATATGCTACGGGCTTGTGTGATTGAGTTTGAAGGCAGTTGGGATACACACTTGCCTTTGATTGAGTTTGCTTATAACAACAGCTACCAATCAAGCATTGGGATGCCTCCATATGAAGCTTTGTATGGCAGAAAGTGCAGAACTCCCTTATGTTGGGATGAAGTAGGTGAAAGGAAGATGATTGGGCCAGAAATTGTTCAGCAGACAGAGAAAAAGATCAGATTGATCAGAGATAGACTCAAGGCTGCATTAGACCGTCAGAAGTCCTATGTTGATCTGAAGAGAAGAGATATTGAATATGCAGTGGGTGATAAGGTATTCCTCAAAGTTTCTCCTTGGAAGAGAATTATGAGATTAGGCAGAAAGGGGAAACTGAGTCCTCATTTCATCGAACCATATGAGGTTCTAGAAAGAGTGGGTCCTTTGGCATATCGGTTGGCATTACCTCCGGAGTTAGCAAGGATACACAGTGTCTTTCATATGTCCATGTTAAGGAGATACAGATCTGACCCATCTCATGTACTATCAGTTGAAGAGATTGAGGTAAATCCAGACCTCTCATATGAGGAAGAACCCATAGAAATTCTGGCTTATGAAGTGAAGCAGCTAAGGAACAAACAGATACACCTAGTTAAAGTGCTGTGGAACCATCATTCAGGCCAGGAAGCTACTTGGGAACGTGAAGAGGATATGAGGAGACAGCACCCACCGCTGTTCAGAGACTAATGTCAGGTAAAATTTCGAGACGAAATTTATTTTAAGGGGGAGAGAATTGTAACACCCCTAAGTTCAGTTGTGCGTTTTACTATTTTGATGACCAGTGTTGTCTAGACAGCTAGGATTCCTAGAACTACACTTAGATATGAATGAGGAGACATAAAATAATGAAATACAAGAAAAGAAAATATAAGAAAAACAAAGGAAAAATAATAGCAATGAAATGTAACCAAGTTAAAACGAGCCGAGAACCCTAGCGATGGGTGACCGCACCGGGAAGTCACGACGTGGACCGTTGATTAGCCCTGGACTACGGGGAACCCTGGAAAATATTTTTTTGACTTAAAAAGACACCTATTGAAGTATAAATACCATTAGAAATATTAAATAAAAATTAAATAATTAGTACAAAGAAAAGTGAGAAATCAAAAACGGACAAAACTCGGTGTTACCGAAAAATGGGGAATGCAACCTGAACAGGGGCATTGTGGTCTTTTAACACCCCGAGTTGTCTTTTGACCTAAATGTCCATTAAAAACACATGATATTACCCTTGAAAAATATAATGAAAAATTGAATTAGTGGTACTTAATGTAAATAGCCAAAAATGGGGTATAAATGGAGTAATTAACACTTAAAACATATTAAATCATTAAACTATGGTGAGTGGAGCACTATGGGATTAAACAATCCTTAAGTGGGCAGGTGTAAACCCACTCACACTTCATCTTCTTCATTCATCCCTTCCATGCCGAAATGAAACCCTTAAAAATCCTCCATAGCCGAATTGGGTGAAGCTTCCTAAACCTCTACCATTTCCATCCTAAACACCAAAGTTACTTCATTAAAGTTTATCCTCACCTTGCAAGGAAGAGTTTGATAGCAATTTTAAGAAGTTTTGGTAAGGTTTTGAAGAATTTCCAAAGTGGAAAGTTTTGAAGAATTTCCAAAGTGGAAAGTTTGTATTTTTTATTATTATTTTATTAAAGTTTGTAAGGATGTTATGATTTATGGAGAGATTTTTGAGGTTTCATGTTTAAATGGGGATGTGTACTTTGTTAGTAGTATTCCCTAGAGCATATCATTTAGTATGTATCTTGTACATATTTTTAATAATAAAAGGCATTTCCACTTTTCCGTTTACATAATATATTTATGTGTAATAGAAAAGGTCCATTGATATTTTGGTAGAAATATTATTCTTAAGTTGTTAAGAATATGAGTGACAATATTTCTAGCACAAAGTATCATAAATAGGTTCACAATCGAGGATACTTCATAATAAGGACATGACTTATCCAGAAAGATTGTATTCAGGTTTGTTCCCAAGTTATTTATATGAGATATAAATAAGATGGAATGGTGAGTCTCATGCCATATAACAAACTTGATAGGCACTTATAAATAATAAGTAGGCCGAACCAGTGACACTTATGACAAGCACATGGAGTTTACTCTTGTCAATGTTTTATCATAAATCATATCAGTGCATATAATCTTTAGACCTGAGATAGCACAGTTATCTTGTATATAGGTAGTTTGAGTTTGATCTCGCTTTCATACTTGTACTATGTATGGGTATATGGGCATGTGTTGGCTCCTGCTAGTTATATATGGAGGTAGGTGTTGATCAAGAAGGAATCTGTTCCTCTAAGTAAATAGAGATAAAATCCTATGTTCATTTAATTGTTCTTGATGTTTCAAGTTCCTGGCCCGGACAGATAGATTTATTCGTAAAAGAGTTTCGATGAGAAAATCTTTTAATCAAGAACTGGAATTAAAAGAGAACATAATATTCATAGCAAATGGAGTTTGACATAAACCATGACTCCGCTTGAGTTGGGATTTTGTAACAGAGATTCTAGTGCATGGTAACATATGATTATAGGTTCATTTAAGGTAAATCTTATTACTAATTGGGTGGCCATGGCATGCTATGCTAGGTATTAACCATGGTCTATGAGGTTCATAAAATGATTTAGAGAAATCATTTATGGTAAGAAAGAGTTCTGATGATATTAAGAGTTGATATCATGTCTCATTGCCAATTAGTGATGAGCCTAGTAAGTCACACACATACACAAGTTATCACCTATTTAAATATGATTTAATTAATTAATTAAAGAGTTTAATTGATTAATTAAATAGATTTGATTTGCAATTAAATTGCAAAGTCCCTAGCATGACTTGAAACCAAATCTAGATTATTGGATGTGTAGTATAAATTAAATTTATATTTAAAGTGTTTAAATATGAATTTAATTGATGAGAAATTAATTAATAGAGATTAATTAATTAATTTATATTTGATATAAATTAATTAGAAGAAGAAAATAATTATTTTGGGTTAAGAACTCAAAATTAAGACACCTGGGCATTTTGGTCATTTCACAGTGTGACACGTGGCACCATGAGATGGTGACACATGGCATAACACATAAGCTTGCCAAATGTTTTTAATCATGTAAGATGATTAAAATCAAGATTAAATATAGGTTTGACACTTGGCACAATGTGATTGGGTCACTTAAACCTAGAGCTAATCAAAAGGTGACATGTGGCTAGGGTTTAATGTGTTAACCTAGCTATTTAAGTGTGGTTATGAAAAGAAAACATAACCAGCAGCCTCTCCTCTCAATTGTCACGCCACTTTGAGTCTCTCCAGCTATTTCTCTTCATCCCTCATCAATTCAAAGAGATTAGCCATCAATCTCTTGAATTAAGAACACTAGAAATTGTTTCTAGTGTCCTGTTTACATCTCTAATCTCTTAAAAGGCAGAACTTGAATTTCTAATTAATAGAAAAGGCTTTAGAAGCTGTTCAAGGGCTGCCATAGGTGTTCTTGGTGTGGACAAGCTAGAGGGACAACATCTGGTGTCCTGAAGACGAATCTCAAAGGCGTAGACACGCTGCAGCACATCAAGAGGTTAGTGTAATCGTTCTTGATTTAATCTAGGGTTCTAAAATTAATCTGATTAATTATAAAATCTTAAATGGCAAATACAGATCCAAAAACATATTAAAAGAGTTTTAATATGTTGTTTATCATTGAAATCAAATAGATAAAAATAAATCTTGCATGGTGCATGTGACCCTAGGTGAAAAATTTTTGAATTCAATGGTATAATCTTGTGTTTTTCACGATTCCTTTCCTTCATACTTTTGGCAGCCATGGAAACTCTTTGAGGACAGCTTATTCTTACTTGTAAATGGTAGATTAAAGGGTTGATTAAATGTTTATGTGTGTAGGAATTTATTTGGGTGATGTATACTTAGTATATGTGAATGTGTATTTGAAATTGGAAGCTTGGAAATTAATGGAATGTAAATGCATGAATCGGCAGCTTGGTTTGGTGAACCATAAGGATGTTATTTCATGTTTGGTTTATGGAATATTAATGTTGAATTGTAGTAGTTGTTATGGCAGCTTGGGTATATGTATGGTGGTGTGAGGTTGGACATGTAAATGAGCATGATTAGGTGATTAAATTGTTGTGAGTTTGACAAATTCTGCACTATATGGTGTATGTTGAGTGTGATTATAAGCTGCCAAAATGATCAACAATATGTTGTAAAATATGTTTAGGTTATGGTACAAACCAGATTGGGTAAGAATGTGTAAATCGGTAAATGCTAAAAGTGATCTTTGATGAGTAATAAAGGAAATGCAATAGAGCAGTTAGGTTTTGGGCTTAGAACTTTAAGTGTGTGGCTCCAATTGGTATGAGACCAATTGGAGGTGAAACTAGGCACAAAATGTGCCAACTTTCATTAAGGAAGCTTGCCAAAATTCTGCTTGTAAGGTAACTTGAAAAGTGACCAAATCCGAATTAGTGCAATTAAGGCCTAAAAATTGACCATTTGGGCAGCAGTTAGTGTTTTGGCCATAACTCACTCAAAACAGGTCCAATTGACCTGAAATTTTGACCATGAATAGTTAAGACCTATATCTATAAGTCTTATGAGGACACCAAAGCCCAGAAATGACCATAAGCAAGTCAAACAGCTTGCACAATTCGGGTCCAAAAACTAGCCGAACCAAAATTGACCTAAAATGACCTAAAGAGACCAATTTTGATGGATTTTGACCAGCAATAGTAAAATGACCATAAATTGGTCTACATAACTCAGAATGATCTAAAATTTTTCCCCGCGTGCAATAAGACATAGATCTACAAGTTTGTAGTTTTGACCGAAACCCGAAAACCAAGGGAACTAGGTCGTCCGGTTAGGTCAAACTAGTATCTCGGAATCCAGCAAGTTGCAATAAAACGCAGAATACATGGAAATGAATTTGGTAACATGTACCAACCCTAAAAGGCTACAAATGTGACATATTAGTAATATTAAAACCTAATTTACCTAGAATGCATTGAGGGTCAACATATTAGGTTGACTAAGCAAATAATAGAATTCAGTAAATTAATTATCAAGCATTATCGTTAGAGACAGTTTAAATGAGTACTGAAACACTTCAAATTGTGTTTCTCAGTTAGCAAAGACTCAGGAAAAGGGAAGGAAACACTAAGTCCAGGTCAGGAGACAATTATCAGAGGTTTGTGCACAACAGCTATTTCTTTTGAATTTTTCAATTGAAATAAATTATGACTATTTGTACATTATTGTTTTAAATTGTGGAAACGTGTTTGAATGGATACTTATTGCTTGAAAAACATTGTAAATGGTTTGAAACTGTAAAAAATTGTTTGAATGATATTGATGGATACTTATTGATTGAAAAGCATTGGAAATGGTTTGAAACCACAGCTATCATGTATATTGATTGTATTCCTCGCTAGCTTGTCTAGTGGGACGAATTGAATTCCCTCTCTAGCTGAAGTGTTGAGGTGTGTGCCTATTGAGGACGAATAGAATGAGTACTCATATTATTGCTAGCTAGCTATGTTATTCCTCATTAGCCATCGGCTTTTGGGACGAATTGAATACCTCATTAGCCATCGGCTTTTGGGACGAATTGATCTTTGGAACATGATTAAGCTGTGTGTGATTTATTGATATGTATTATGAGATTGTGAAACGGAGTTTAAATTCTTATTGACATTCACTGTCTTTTGAATTTAACCATGATTTGATTTATTGAAATTTATTGTGATATTGAGAAATGGAGTTTAAATTCTTATTGACATTTACTGTCTTGAATTTAACTATGGTTTTAAGTATCCACTATTTATTTAACTTATGATTTGTGATTTAAAGTTGTATTTGGTTAATGTTGTGCACCACTGAGACAATGTCTCAGCGATAGCTTTTCATTGCTGTCGCAAGTAGACAGACGAACAGGGCAGCAAACTAGGCTGCTAGTACATTCAGCGAGAGATCACCGGGTATATTGAGTATACCACATTTTGCATTTTGTACTATAATGTATGTTCACTGTATGTATATATTGTTCTTGGTTTTGAGCAGTTGTAAATTAAAATTGTACATTGAAGTTGTAAAATAAAGTATGAGTTATTTTGGCTTGTAAAATTTGTACTGTATTTCTTTTATCTCAATCTTTGAAAAATTATTGTGGATTTGAGTTGAGAAATATATTGTGTTGTTTAACTGTTGGAGTTGAGATTTAGAAATATATTGAAGTGCTTTTTACAGGTTTTCTGAAGAACTATTTTAGTCAAAATACAAAGGGCACTCCGCCAAAATTTTTATAAAAAAAATTACCAATAATTCAAATGTATTAGCTGTTTCACTTCAATTCAAAAAAATTTTTAACACCTGTAAATAGTACTCACCACTGTAATAAGAAGTAAGAAAAGTTTTAAAATCCCTTGTAGTGTATTTAATGGGTTATTAGTAGACGAAGTTAGTAATTCATTAGGTATACTACGGGATCATGTTATGCCTTACAGAGGGTTAGGGTGTGACATGAAAACTGAGGGAACTAGGTCATCCGGTTAGGTCAAATTAGTATACCGGAATTCGACAAATTGCAATAAAATGCACTATACATGAAAATGAATTGGATAACATGTACTAACCCTAAAAGGCTATAAAATGTGACGTATTGGTAACATTAAAACCTAATTCACCTAGACTACATCGAGGGTCAACATCTTAAGTTGACTAAGGAAATGATAGAATTCAATAAATTAAGTATTAAGCCTTATTGTTAGAGACGATTTAAATGAGTATTGAAACACTTCAAATTGTGTGTTTCAGTTAGCAAAGACTCAGGGAAGGGGAAGGAAACACTGAGTCAGAGCCAAGAGACATATATCAAAGGTTTGTGCACAATAGTTATTTCTTTTGAATTTTTCAATTGAAATAAACTATGATTATTTGTATGTTATTGTTTTAAATTGTGTTTGTGCACAATAATTTTGATTTCTTATTTTCTACTTAAAAATTTATTTGAACATTATAGTTTTAAATTGTATCTGTGCATAATACTTTTTATATTCACTACTTTTACTAGAAAATTTATTTAGAGAAATGAGTTATGAATAATTTTTTATTGTTTTGGCTTTGAGAATCTTATTTAGAAATTATTGTGTTGCCTACTTTGCAAATGAAAATTTTGAGATAAAATATGATTTGGGAATTGTATGAAATATTGTGATTTGGAATTGTTTTGATTCACACTTGGCATGACACTGTTACTATGTTCCTCCTCCATTTATGGGGTGAGTGTGATTATATTCCTCCCTCTTTGACTTGTCAGTATGAGGTGAGCGTTGATGAGAACTCATTATTTAGCTAGCTTCCGCCCTCATTGATTTCGATTGTTGGGGTGAGTGTGTCTTGTCGTGGTGTACAACACGCATGTGCGGAAAAATTGTGTCATGGCCTAAATTGTGTTATTGATTGGCAACACTGTATTATTTAGTTATTTGATCAAATGGTGTTATTGATTGGCAAAACTGTATTATTCAGTTATTTGATCAAATGGTGTTATTGATTGGCAAAACTTTGTTATTCAATTGTTTGATCAAATTTGTATTATTTGAACTTTGTAAATTGTGAAATGGAATTGTGAATTATTTGATTTGTGAATTATCAATAAAAGAATTATATATCGCATTTCAAATTGTTATTGTGCACCACTGAGCACATTTTACTCAGCGATAGCTTTTCATTGCTGTCGTAGGTAGACAGACTGACAAGGCAGCAGACTAGGCTGCTAGTACTACACTGAGGGATCATCGGGTATATTGAGTATACCATAGTTTTCATTTTGTATTGTAATGTATATTCACTGTATGTATATAGTGTTATTGGTTTTGAGCAGTTGTAAATTAAAATTGTACATTGAAGTTGTAAAATAAATTGTAAATTATTTTGGTTTGTAAATATTGTGATATATTTCTTTTATTTCAGCCTTTGAAATTACTGAAAAGTTATTGTGGATTTCAGTTGACTAAATATTGGAGTTTGAGATTGAGAAATATATTTGAAGTGCTTTTTATAGGTTTTTAAAGAACTATTTTATTCAAAATACAGATGGCACTCCACCAAAATTTTTACAGAAATTACTAATAATTCAAATGTGTTAGCTATTTTACTTCAGTTCAAAAAACTTTTTAACACCTGTAAATAGTGCTCACCACTGTAAAAAGAAGTAAGAAAAGTTTTAAAATCCCTTGTAGTGTATTTAATGGGTTATCAGTAGACGAATGTCACACCCTACCCCTCTGTAAGGCATAACATGATCCCGTAGTATACCTAATGAATTACCAACTCCGTCTACTGATAACCCATTAAATACACTACAAGGGATTTTAAAAACTTTTCTTACTTCTTTTACAGTGGTGAGCACTATTTACAGGTGTTAAAAACCTTTTTGAACTGAAGTGATAGAACTAACACATTTGAATTATTTAGAATTTCTGTAAAAATTTTGGCAGAGTGCCATCTATATTTTGGATAAAACAGTTCTTCAGAAAACCTATAAAAAGCACTTCAATAGATTTCCAATCTCACTCCAACATATTCTCAACATAACATTTTTCTCAACTCAAATCCATAGTGATTTTTCAAAGACTGAGATAAGAGAAATATAATACAACTTTTACAAGCCAAAATAACTCATAATTATTTTACAACTTCAAGGTACAATTTGAATTTACAACTGCTCAAAACAAAAACAATATGTACATACAGTGGTCATATATTATAGTACAAAATGCAAAATGTTGGTATACTCATTATACCCGGTAATCTCTCGCTGGAGGTACTAGCAGCCTAGTCTCACGCCTCTGTCTGTCTACTGCGACAAAGAATAAAGCTATCATTTGAGACAATGTCTCAGTGGTGCACAACATTAACCAAATACAATTTAAATCACAATTCATAAATCATATAAATAGTGGATACTTAAAACCATAGTTAATTTTAAGACAGTGATTGTCAACAAGAATTTAAACTCTATTTCTCAATATCACAATAAATTTCAATAAGTCAGATCATGGTTGAATTCAAAAGACAGTATATGTCAATAAGAGTTTAAATTCATTTCACAATCTCACAATACATATCAATAAATCACACACAGCTTAATCATGTTCAAAAGTTCAATTCGTCCCAAAAGCCGATGGCTAATTAGGTATTCAATTCGTCCCAAAAGTCAATGACTAATGAGGAATAACATAGCTAGCTAGCAAAAATATGAGTACTCATCCAATTCGTCCTCAACAGGCACACACCTCAACACTTCAGCCAGAGAGGGAATTCAATTCGTCCCACTAGACAAGCTAGTGAGGAATATAATCAATATACATGATAGCTGTGGTTTCAAACCATTTCCAATACTTTTCAATCAATAAGTATCCGTCAATATCATTCAAATAATTTCTCACAGTTTCAAATCATTTACAATGCTTTTCAAGCAATAAATATCCATTCAAACACATTTCGACAATTTAAAACAATAATGTACAAATAGTCATAATTCATTTTAATTGAAAAATTCAAAAGAAATAGTTGTTGTGCACAAACCTCTGATAACTGTCTCTTGGTCTGGACTCAGTGTTTCCTTCCCTTTCCCTGAGTCTTTACTAACTGAGAAACACAATTTGAAGTGTTTCAGTACTAAATTAAACTGTCTCTATCGATAATGCTTGATAAGTAATTCACTGAAAGCTATTATTTGCTTAATCACCTAATATATCGACCCTCGATGCGTTCTAGGTAAATTAGGTTTTAGTGTCACTAATATGTCACATTCGATAGTCTTTTAGGGTTGGTACATGATACCAATTTCATTTCCTTGTTTAGTGCATTTTATTGCAACTTGCTGGATTCCGGGATACTAGTTTGACCTAGCCAGACGACCTAGTTCCCTCGGTTTTCGGGTTTCAATCAAAACTACAAACTTGTAGATCTATGTCTTATGGAACGCGGGGCAAAATTTTAGGTCATTCTGAGTTATGTAGACCAAGTTATGGTCATTTTACTATTGCTGGTCAAATGACATCAAATTAGGTCATTTTAGGTCAATTTGGTCAACTTTGGTTCGGCCAGTTTTTGGACCCGAACTTATGCAAGCTGTTTGACTTGCTTATGGTCATTTCTGGGCTTTGGTATCTTCATAAGACTTGTAGGCATGGGTCTTAACTATTCATGGTTAAAATTTCAGGTCAATTGGACCTGTTTTGAGTGAGTTATGGCTTAAACACTAACTGCTGCCCAATTGGTCAATTTTCAGGTCTCAATTGTACTTAATCCGAATTGGTCATTTTTCATGCTACCTTGCAAGCAGAATTTTGGTATGCTTTCTCAATGAAAGTTGGCACATTTTGTGCCTAGTTTCACCTCCAATTGGTCTCATACCAATTAGAGTTACATATTTAGAGTTATAGGCTAAAATGCATACTGCCCTTAAATACATTGCATAAACATTTATCAATTACACATTTGCCTTGCTACAAATCCACCTCTCAACCCCATTCTGTTTTGGTACATTACCAAAACCATTTACCACTTCACATTAAAATCATTTTGGGTAGAATATAAACATCCTTAATACACCAATTAAAACTCTAATTCATAAAGTCCAATTACAACCACATATACACATAAACATTTCTAATTCTTACATACACTTTACACAACCAATTTACATACATATTCATCAATCCTCAATATCACAATTTATCCAATATCTCCATGAATTCAAACATTCATTAAGGAGTCCCAAAGCTGCCGAAATGCTCCACAATGCCAAAGTGTCCCACAATTCGTCAACTTCCATCCCAATTGCATAATCACCACATATATACATGGAATTAACTTACTAGGACATTAATCACCCTACTCAACATAAATTCTCATCAAATATATGTATGAATATTTCATTAACATACAACCCCATGGCTGTCCAAAATTGGACATATCAAGAACTCCTCAAAACTTAAAAATTCCTTCACAAAGCAAACACCCATAACATGTATACAAACTTTATCAAAGAAATATTCAAAAACTCAAACTTACCTATTATTGGGACTTGTTTAATCTTCACTAAAACTTCTTAATATTGGTATCAAGCTCTTCCTTGTGAAGTGAGGACAATTTTTAATGAAGAAACCTAGATGATTGGAAGTGAAATGAGGAGATTAATAGAGCTTCATGCAAATGGCAATGGAGGTTTTATCTTTCTTCATTTCGGCAAGGTTGAGGAAAATGGAGAAGATGAAGATTTCAGCTTGTATTATGGACTTACACCTGCCATTTAGTGTTTAATTTAATCCCTAGTGGTCCACTCACACAATTTAAGTCATATAATAAGTTTAACTCCCATTTATTCCACATTAAACCCTTCATTTTTGCTATTTACTTTAGGTACCACCAATTTAATTTTTCATTATATTTTCCAAGTGTAATATTATTTATTTTTAATGGACATTTAGGTCAAAAGACACTTCGGGATGTCAAATGACCATAATGCCCCTGTTCGGGTTGCATTCTCGATTTTTCAGTAACACCGGGTTTTGTCTGTTTTTCGATTTTTCACTTTTTTTTGTACTAATTATTTAATTTTTCTTTGATATTTCTAATGATATTTATACTTCAATTGATGTCTCTTTAAGTCCTAAAAATATTTTCCAGGGTTCCCCGCAGTCCAGGGCTAGTCAACGGTCCACGCCGTGACTTCCCGGTGCAGTCACCCATCGCTAGGGTTCTCGGCTCGCTTAACTTGGTTACCTTTCTTTGTTATTATTTTTCCTTTGTTTTTCTTGTGTTTTGTCTTCTTGTATTTCATTATTTTATGTCTCCTCACTCATAACGAAGTGTAGTTCTAGGCATCCTAGCTGTCCGGATAACACTGGTCACCGGAACAGTAGAATGCACTACCGAACTTAGGGTTGTTACAATTCTCCCCCCCTTAAATAAATTTCGTCTCGAAATTTTTACCTGGCATTAGTCTCTGAACAGCTGTGGGTGCTGTCTCCTCATATCCTCTTCACGTTCCCAAGTAGCTTCCTGGCCTGAATGATGGTTCCACAAAGACTTTAACCAGATGTATCTGTTTGTTCCTCAGCTGCTTCACCTCATAAGCCAGAATTTTTATGGGTTCTTCCTCATATGAGAGGTCTGGATTTACCTCAATCTCTTCAACTGATAGTACATGAGATGGGTCAGATCTGTACCTCCTTAACATGGACACATGGAAGACATTGTGTATCCTTGCTAGCTTTGGAGGTAATGCCAACCGATATGCCAAAGGACCCACTCTTTCCAGAATCTCATATGGTCCGATGAAACGAGGACTCAGTTTCCCCTTTCTGCCAAATCTCATAATCCTCTTCCAAGGAGAAACTTTGAGGAATACCTTATCACCCACTGCATATTCAATATCTCTTCTTTTCAGATCAACATAGGACTTCTGACGGTCTGATGCAGCCTTGAGTCTATCTCTAATCAATCTGATCTTTTCCTCTGTCTGCTGAACAATTTCTGGCCCAATCATCTTCCTTTCACCTACTTCATCCCAACATAAGGGAGTTCTGCACTTTCTGCCATACAAAGCTTCATATGGAGGCATCCCAATGCTTGATTGGTAGCTGTTGTTATAAGCAAACTCAATCAAAGGCAAGTGTGTATCCCAACTACCTTCAAATTCAATCACACAAGCTCGTAGCATATCCTCCAATATCTGAATAACCCTCTCGGATCGCCATGCATCTGTGGGTGAAATGTCGCTCAAGTTCAATCTAGTTCCTAGGGCTCTCTGAAGACTACCCCAGAATCTAGAAGTGCACCTAGGATCTCTGTCAGACACAATTGATACTGGCACTCCATGCAATTTTACAATCTCATATATGTACAATCTGGCCAATCTTTCCAGGCTATAGTCCATCCAAACTGGCAAAAAGTGAGCAGACTTAGTCAATCTATCAACTATAACCCATACTGCATCATGACTACTCTGTGTCCTTGGAAGTCCTGTAACAAAATCCATAGTTATTCGTTCCCATTTCCACTGCATGCGACAAAGGATGTAACAAACCAGCTGGAACTTGATGTTCTGCCTTTACTTGCTGACAAGTTAGGCATTTGGAAACAAATTCAGCTATATCTCTCTTCATGCCCATCCACCAGTAATGCTCTTTTAGCCCTCTGTACATTTTAGTTCCACCAGGGTGCATAGCAAATGGAGACTCATGTGCTTCCTTCATAATGATCTGTCTCAAATCAGCATCATTAGGAACGCACATTCTGCCCTGATGTAGCAATAAACCATCATCTCTCATAGAGAATTCAGGTTTCTTGCCCTGCTGGACTTCTTTCAGTAGCTTCTGATATTTTTCATCACTCTGAGCAGCCATTCTGATCTGATCAATCAACACTGGCTGTACATGCCAAGCAACTACTGTCTGTCCCTCGTCATCAATCTCTAAACTGGCATGCTGTGCTTTCAATTCACATACCATAGACAAAGGAGAAACTCTGAGACTTGCCATAGTCTTGCGACTTAAGGCGTCAGCCACCACATTTGCTTTCCCTAGCTGATAGTCTATTAAGCAATCATAGTCTTTAATGAGTTCTAACCATCTCCTCTGCCTCAAATTCAATTCCTTCTGGGTGCCTAAGTACTTCAAGCTCTTATGATCTGTGTAAATGTAGCATTTCTCCCCATACAAATAGTGTCTCCAGATCTTCAGAGCAAAAACAATAGCTGCTAGCTCCAGATCATGTGTTGGGTAGTTCCTCTCATGTGGTTTCAGCTGGCGTGATGCATAAGCAATGACATTCCGATCTTGCATCAAGACAGCTAACCCATTGTGAGAAGCATCACTATAAACTGTGTATTCTTTACCCGGAGTAGGTAAAGTGAGGACTGGAGCTTTAGTCAAACACCTCTTCAACTCATCAAAACTTTGCTGGCATTTATCAGTCCACTGAAATTTTACATCTTTTCGAAGTAGTTTGTTCAGTGGAGAAGATAACATAGAAAACCACTTCACAAACCGACGGTAATATCCAGCTAGACCCAGAAAACTGCGAATTTCTGTGATGTTCCTGGGCGGCTTCCAATTAAGGATAGCTTCTACCTTGCTGGAATCTACCTTGATCCCTTCAGCTGACACAACATGTCCCAAAAAGGAGATTTCTTTCAACCAAAATTCACATTTCGACAATTTAGCGTATAGCTGTTTCTCCCTTAAAGTCTGCAGTACAATCTGCAGATGTCTGTCATGCTCCTCTGCATTTAGGTCATTTAGGTCAAAAGACACTTCGGGATGTCAAATGACCATAATGCCCCTGTTCGGGTTGCATTCCCGATTTTTCAGTAACACCGGGTTTTGTCTGTTTTTCGATTTTTCACTTTTTTTTGTACTAATTATTTAATTTTTCTTTGATATTTTTAATGATATTTATACTTCAATTGATGTCTCTTTAAGGCCTAAAAATATTTTCCAGGGTTCCCCGCAGTCCAGGGCTAGTCAACGGTCCACGCCGTGACTTCCCGGCGCGGTCACCCATCGCTCGCTTAACTTGGTTACCTTTCTTTGTTATTATTTTTCCTTTGTTTTTCTTGTGTTTTCTCTTCTTGTATTTCATTATTTTATGTCTCCTCACTGATAACGAAGTGTAGTTCTAGGCATCCTAGCTGTCCGGATAACACTAGTCACCGGAACAGTAGAACGCACTACCGAACTTAGGGGTGTTACAACGAAGTTGGTAATTCATTAGGTATACTACGGGATTATGTTATGCCTTACAGGGGGGTAGGGTGTGACACTTGGAATTCGCATCTATAGAGATAGAGCGAAAAGAATAATTTGTTTATCCCAAAGTCTATGCTTAGAAAATATGTTAAAGAGGTTTAAGGATTGTTACTAATGAGATATGGTATCCACCTTTCTAAAGAGATATCTCCAAAGACACCTGAAGAAAGAGAAAAAATGGTCAGGATTCCATATGCTTTGGCTATTGGAAGTTATGTATGCAATGGTGTGTACTAGGCCGGATATCGCATATGCTGTTAGTTTGACTAGCATGTTTCAATCCAATCCAGGTTTGGAATACTGGATAGCTGTCAAGAATATCCTTAAGTACTTAAGAAGAACTAAGGATTTATTCTTAATTTATGGAGGTGTTGACTTACAATTGGATGGTTATACTGATTCTGACTTCCAATCAAATATCGATGATAGAAAGTCTACCTCTGGTTTTGTGTTCATTTGTAATGGAGGTGCAGTCAGTTGGAAGAGTTCCAAACAGAGTACGACTGCTGATTCCATTACAGAGGCCGAGTACATTGCTGCATCAGATGCTACAAAAGAGGCTGTTTGGATATAAGGAACCTCGGTCTCACCAGAAATCCAAATACATAGAAAGGCGCTACCACATTATCAGAAAGATAGTTGGGCGAGGCGATATAGCCATGCAGAAAATAGCATCAGCTAAAAATCCAACTAATCCATTCACTAAGCCTTTATCACAAGCTTAGTTCGAACGACATCTTGAGAAGATGGGTCTAAGATATTGTAATGAATGGCTCTAATGCTAGTGGGAGATTGTTCGTAGTATACCCTAGAGCATATTATTTAGTATGTATCTTGTATATATTTTATTAATAAAAGGTAATTTCACTTTTCCGTTTATATAATGTATTTATGTGTAATAGAAAAGGTCCATTAATATTTTGTTAAAAATTCTATTCTTAAGTTGTTAAGAATATGAGTGACAGTATTTCTAGCACAAAGTATCATAAATTGGTTCACAATCGAGGATACTTCACACAGGATATGACTTATCTAGAAGGATTGTATTCATGTTTGTTCCTAAGGTATTTATATGAGATATAAATAAGATGAATGGTGAGTCTCATGCCATATAATAAACATTATTGTCACACCTTATCCCTTGTAAGGCATGACATGTTCCAGTAGCATGCCTAATGAATCACCGAACTCCACCTACCGATAACCCATTAGTTATGCTACAAAGGATTTTAAAACAAACGATAGCTTTTTATCTTATCAATTCTTTTGCGGAAAACTGTATGAGAATAGTTAAAATTCCATGCAAACATTCATTGGAAATAATGATAGACTAAATATTGCAAAAGTTACATTTTCATAAGTCTCAAAGTAAAATACAAAATAATTACAAATTCAAAATGTGATAGCAATGCAATGTTTTTAAATACAAACTGCTCAATGTCCGTACATTCATGCATATAGGTACAAAATACATCAAAAAGAAATTACAGGGGTATGACTACAATATATACCCACAAACAATACCAAAATGATGCTTCCCAGTCTCTCACTCGGTAGCCTTCTCCTTTCCCTTACCTGCGACAGCATAAAGAAGCTATCGCTGAGTATATTACTCAGTGGTGCACAACTAATAACTTTAAAACTTAAAGTAAAACATAATTTGTCAAAGCATAATAAATCACATTTTTCTTAAGCATGAAAACTTCACAATAGTTCTAAGTTCACAAGAGCCATTTATTGGAATAACATTTCAAATGAGAAATCACACTTCATAAATCACAATTCACAAAGCATTAGTGTTGCCAACATCAACACACAGTTCAGGCCATGACACAAAATTTCACGATCAGTGCCGTGTTGTACACCACGACAAAGCAATCTCAACCTCACTAATTGTTATTAATGAGGGAAGGGCTAGCTAGCTAATGAGTACTCATGTAGTCTTACCCCACTAACCATTATTAATGGGAGACATAATCAATATCAATTATAAAACCCCAAGTAGCGCATTACTCGGGAGTTAGAAGGATTGTCATGCTAACTGTGGTTTCAAAACAACTTTCAAGAGTTTCTAAATCAATAATCACGTTTGCAAAACAATAGCATATTCAAATCATCATAAAATCCATAAAAGGGGTGGCAACACACAAATTCCTCAAATACAAGAGAAAAACATACCTCATTCAAAATAAACTCATTTCAAATCAAACTCATTCAAATAAACTTATTCAAATCAATTTACGAAGCTAAAACAAAGAAAAATGTTAGTTGTGCTCAAACCTTCAATGCTCTCCTTTATTGTTACCTACTTCTCCTTGTCCGTTCCAACTTCTTTTTCTACTGAAAATACACAAATAGAATACCTCAATACCAATCTCAATTGCTGCCAAGAACTCATTATATGCATGTCTAATGCATCCCAAGTTAGCTTTGAAAATTTTAGAATATTTTGGTTTTGGGACATCTTGGTGCCCCAATCTTTGAACCCAATTTTTAACTAGTTTCGATCATAATTTGGTGAGATGTTCTTCATGAAATCATTTAGGTCTTAACTTTATTTTTCTTTTTGAATCGCCTAATTCGGAGCTGTGTAGCTCAAGTTATGCCCAAAACACCATTACTGTTCACGTCACTATTCATGCTGCAGATTTTGTTCTGGCAGATTTATCGATCCAACTTCGTTCAGCAATTTGACCAAGTTAACCCAATTTTTAACTAGTTTCGATCATAATTTGGTGAGATGTTCTTCATGAAAATTGTTCATTTAGGTCTTAACTTTATTTTCCTTTTTGAATCACCTAATTCAGAGCTGTGTAGCTCAAGTTATGCCCAAAACACCATTACTGTTCACGTCACTATTCATGCTGCAGATTTTGTTCTGGCAGATTTATCGATCCAACTTCGTTCAGCAATTTGACTAAGTTAAGTCCATAATTTGGTCTAATGTTCTTCATATGAAATGTTCTACTATATCTTAGGTTTCCATCGGTTTAAGAATCGCCTAAATCAGAGTTTTCTAGAGAGAGTTATAGCCTTGCAAAGTTTACTGTTTATTTGGTCAATTTTAGGTGCCTAGATTGTGGCTGAGTCGTTGAACCGATTTCTTTTCGCAATTTGATTGAGTTAAGTTCATAATTTGGCCTAACATTCTTCATATGAAATATTCTACTATGTCTTAGGTTTCCATCGGTCTAAAAATCGCCTAAATCGGAGTTTTCTAGAGAGAGTTATAGCTTTGCAAAGTTTATTGTTCATTTGGCAATTCTGTAGTTTTGCAGATTCAGTAACTCAACTTTGCTCAATAATTTGATTATGTTAATGGCATAATTTGGGTTTGTGTTCTTCATGAAAGTTTTAGGTCTACATCTCATCTAACTACTAGTAAAATTTCAGGTCATTATGACCTGCCTAGCTCGAGTTATGACCCAAACATGATTACTGTTCATGTGCACTGTTCATACTGTAATTTTTCAAGTTTGGTCAGTTGGTTCACTAGGTTTTCGTCACTTTTTGGGCATGCTTCCTAAATGAAAATTGTGTCATTTAGTGCCTGTTTTCAGTCCCAATTGGTCCCATACCAATTGCACTTGTAAAATTTCATTTTTGGTCCCTCAAAGTTGACTTTTGGTCATGCTTCATACCCAATCCGAATTTGACTTTGATTTAAACACTTCTCACACACTTAATTAGGTCACAAATGGCCATTTCTTTCCTTAAACTATGTCAAAGACATCATTTAGCACTTATTCACATTTTTGGTCTCTAAACCCTAATGTTCAAAACCCTAATTTTTCTCCCATTTGGCCAAAACCCTAGTTTAGGTTCCATATATGTTTTCTTTCATTTTCTTATGAAATTTCATCATAAATTAACTTCATTCAAAGCTTATACAACTAATCTAAAATGAAAAGAAAATTACCTCTTGTTGATTTCTTTCCAACTTCACTTTTCTTCCAATTCTTGTTCTCCTTGCTTTTAATCTCTCAATCAAAGATCTCTTTGATATTTTCTTTTAGTGGGCTATGGAATTTATGAAGGGAATTTAAGGGAATTAAAACTTGGGAGGGGAAATCAATGAGGGGAAGAAGTGGAAGAAGAAGAGAAAAAGAGAGAGAGAGAAAGAGAGAGGAGAGGGTGGTGGCCTCTTATGAAAAAAAGAAATGAAGAAGACATTTGTCTTCTTATTTATATATATATATGTATATATTTATCCCCAAAATTAGCTTATTAAAATTATAAATTTTAATTGTGCCATAAGGATAATTAAACTTAAATTTTTATTCCTTTTTTTTTTTTACTTAATTTTTCCTTTTAATTAAATAATTAAATTTAACTATCAGAAGCCTATAAGTCTTTCATTTTAATTTTGTCATAATGGAAATGAAAGTTTAAGTTTTCATTTCTTAAATTTCCCCTTACACATTTTTACTTGAATTTTTCTTCAATTTTTACCCCATAATTCAATTCATTAATTTTATTTAATTTACTTGACATTTTGGTCAAAAGTCAACTCTTGAGGTGAATTGACTAAAATGCCCTTCATCGGGTCATAATCCTTCTTTTTATAATACCCGATGAGTCCTTAGTTTTTTTTGTTCACTAGAATTTTTATTGTATCTATCTCAATTAATTTCTATTTATTTTTGGTCCTCAAGGTGTCTTCGAATAGTATTAGTCACGGACCAAAAATGGTACTATTCATAACTTGGAGGTTCGGGGTGTTACAATTCTCCCCTCCTTAAAAATAAATTTCGTCCTCGAAATTTACCTGGTCTCAGTCTCTGAATAGCTGTGGGTGCTGTCTCCTCATGTCCTCCTCACGCTCCCATGTAGCCTCTTGGCCTGAATGATGGTTCCACAGCACTTTGACTAGAGGTATATGTTTGTTCCTCAGCTGCTTCACCTCATGTGCCAAGATCTTTATGGGCTCTTCATCATATGTCAGGTCTGGATTCACCCCAATCTCCTCTATTGGCAAAATGTGAGCGGGGTCTGATCTGTACCTCCTTAACATGGAGACATGGAAGACATTGTAAATCTTTTCTAACTCCGGAGGCAATGCAAGTCTATATTCCAATGGACCCACTCTTTCCAGAACCTCATACGGCCCAATGAAGCGAGGACTTAGTTTCCCCTTTCTACCAAACTTCATGATCCTCTTCCATGGGGAAACTTTCAGGAACACCTTGTCACCCACACTATACCGAATATCTCTTCTCTTTAGGTCAATGTAGGACTTCTGTCTATCCGTTGCAACTTTGAGTCTGTCTCTAATGAGCTTAACCTTTTCTTCTGTCTGCTGCACTAATTTTGGACCAATCAACTTCCTCTCGCCCACTTCATCCCAACACAAAGGAGTTTTACACTTCCTGCCGTAAAGGGCTTCGTATGGAGGCATTCCGATGCTTGACTGATAACTGTTGTTGTAGGCAAATTCAATTAAAGGCAAGTGTGTGTCCCAACTCCCTTCAAACTCAATCACACAAGCCCGAAGCATATCCTCCAAAATCTGAATGATCCTTTCAGACTGGCCGTCTGTCTGTGGATGGAATGCTGTACTAAAGTTCAATCTAGTCCCTAGGGCTTTTTGGAGACTACCCCAGAATCTAGAAGTGAACCTAGGATCTCTATCAGACACAATAGACATTGGCACTCCATGCAACCTCACCACTTCGTCAATGTATAGTTTGGCCAATCTTTCCAGGTTGTAATCCATTTTCACTGGCAAAAAGTGTGCAGACTTGGTCAATTTATCAACAATAACCCAAACTGCATCATGATTCTTTTGTGTACGTGGAAGTCCTGTCACGAAATCCATAGTGATTCTTTCCCATTTCCATTCGAGAATTGGCAATGGCTGTAGCAACCCTGTAGGCACTTGGTGTTCTGCCTTTACTTGCTAACAAGTTAGGCATTTGGCAACATATTCTGCAATGTCTTTCTTCATTCCTCTCCACCAATAGTGCTCTTTCACACTTCTAAACATTTTGGTTCCACCAGGGTGCATTGCAAAAGGTGAATCATGTGCTTCCTTTAAAATAGTCTGCCTTAGTTCAACATTCTTAGGAATGCACATTCTGTCCTTATATAATAACAAGCTCTCATCATTTACTGATAATTCTGGTTTCTTGCCATCCCGAGCCTCTTCCATCAACTTTACATACTTATCATCCTACGTAATTGCTTTAATTTGTTCTCACAAAGATTGGCTTCACTTGCCAAGTAGCTACCATCTGCCCATCTTCATTAATCTCCAAATTAGCATACAATGCCCTTAATTCATGCACCATGGACAAAGGAGAAACCCTCAAACCAGCCATAGTCTTGCGACTCAAAGCATCAGCTACAACATTAGCTTTTCCAGGCTGATAGTCTATCAAACAATCATAATCTTTTATCAGCTCTAACCATCTCCTTTGCCTCAAATTTAACTCCTTTTGTGTGCCCAAGTACTTCAAACTTTTATGATCTGTGTATATATAACATCTCTCCCCATACAAGTAATATCTCCAGATCTTCAAGGCAAAGACAATGGCTGCTAGCTCCAAGTCATGTGTAGGATAATTCCTCTCATGCGGTTTAAGCTGGCGTGAAGCATAGGCAATGACGTTTCTATCTTGCATCAACACATAGCCTAATCCGTTATGAGAAGCATCACTGTATATGGTATACTCCTTACCCAAAGTGGGCAAGGTTAAGACTGAAGCTTCAGTTAAATGCCTCTTTAACTCATCAAAACTTCTCTGGCATCGATCAGTCCACTGAAATTTTACATCCTTCCTAACTAGCTTGGTCAGTGGAGATGCTAGTATGGAGAATCCCTTCACAAACCTTCGATAATACCCAGCTAAACCAAGGAAACTCTGAACTTCCGTGACATTTCTAGGTGGCTTCCAATTAAGAATGGCTTCTACTTTGCTAGGATCCACTTGGATACCCTCTGCAGATACAACATGCCCCAAAAATGAAATCTCCTTTAGCCAAAACTCACATTTCGACAGTTTGGCATACAACTGCTTCTCCCTCAAAGTCTGCAATACTATCCTTAAGTGCTTATCATGTTCCTCTGTATTCTTTGAGTACACCAAAATATCATCAATGAACACCACAACAAACTGGTCCAAATATGGCCTGAAGATAGTGTTCATTAGACCCATAAAAGCAGCTGGAGCATTAGTCAACCCGAATGGCATTACCAAGAACTCATAGTGGCCATACCGAGTCCTAAAGGCAGTTTTAGGAATACTTTGCTCCTGCACCCTCAACTGGTAGTAGCCCGATCTCAAGTCAATTTTGGAGAATACAGTTGCATCCTTCAACTGGTCAAACAAATCATCAATCCGTGGCAGAGGATATCTATTCTTTATGGTCATCTTATTCAACTGTCTGTAGTCTATGCATAGGCGGAGAGTACCATCCTTTTTCTTCACAAATAATACTGGTGCTCCCCAAGGTGACACGCTAGGGTGGATGAAACCCTTATCTAACAATTCCTGCAATTGTATCTTCAGCTCTTTCAACTCAGCAGGTGCCATCCTATAAGGAGTGATGGAGATTGGCTCCACACCAGGCATAGTCTCAATTTCAAACTGCATCTCTCTTTCTGGAGGCAATCCCGGTAATTCTTCCGGAAAGACATCCGGAAAATCCCATACTGTAGGAATATCTTTAAGATCTGGACTCCCCACCCGGGTGTCTATCACGTGAGCTAGATAAGCTTCACATCCCTTTCTAATCATCTTTCTAGCAAGTGCAGCTGAAATGATGTTGGATGGCAATAACTGCCTCTCCCCGTGTATCACTACGTCTGCATACTCGGGAAGACCAAAAGTGACTGTCTTCAGTCTACAGTCGATCATGGCGTGATGCCTGGCTAACCAATCCATGCCCAAGATGATATCATAATCTCGGAAGGGCATGTCAATTAAGTCTGACAGGAATGTATGTCCTTGGATCACCAAAGGACAATCCTTATACAATTTGTTCACCCTAACCTCTTGTCCTAAAGGACTAGTCACTAGCACATCATAATCCAATTTCACACAAGGAATAGCAATAGAGCATGCAATACTGGCACTAGCATAAGAATGTGTAGAACCAGGGTCAAACAGCACATATACATCTCTATCAAAAATGGAGAAAGTACCAGCCATAACATCTGATGTCTCAGCTTCATCCCTTTGGCACATGGTGTACACTCTGACTGGTGCACAACTCTGCTCTGGTTGGCTCACTGTGCCCTGGCTACCAGAAGTGTTACCTCTACCCCTACCTCTGCCTCTACTAGTTGTCTGTTGTCCTCTGGAAACAGAACCTTGAACAGATCTCTCAGTGGTAATAGGAGGCCCAGATCTGTGGGCACTAGTGCAATCTTTAGCAAAATGCCCACTTCCACCACAGTTGTAACAGGCTCCTATGGCCTTATAACATACTCCTCCATGAGTCCTGCCACAAGTTTCACAAGCACGGGTAGGAAAGGAACCCCTAGATGTCTGCTGTCCGGATCTAGGTGGCCTCTGCCCTGAGAATCTTCCCCTACTAGATCCTCTGTTACTTGGTCCCCCAAAGCTCTTCCTCTTACCCGAATTGTTACTTGGACTTTGACCTGTAGGCTTATTGCTCTTCTCTTTTTCAGTGATTACCTTCTCAAATGCCCCTTCCAGTTCTATCCTTTCCAATTCAAGGGCCTGTGATTTCAAACCAGAGAAGTTTTCATGTCGAAACCCAACCACTTACAATCTCAAACTAGGCCTCAAACCGGCCTCAAACCGTTTGCATCTGTCTCTACTGGTAGTGAGTAGGCTTCCAGCATAGTGGCTGAGGCAAGAAAAGTCTCTCTCATACTCGGCTACAGTCTTGTTCCCTTGCTTCAAACTGAGAAACTCCTGTAGCTTCATATCCACATAGGTATCAGGAACATACTGCCTAAACTCCTTAGAAAGTCATCCCATGTCAAGATCATGGCTCAAAGCGTGGGGAATGGTCTTCCACCACTCATATGCATCTCCATGCAGCAAGGAAATTGAATATTCAAACTTCAACTCATCTGTGCAGTGCAATTTCTTGAAGACCCTCTCCATCCGTTCTAACCATTGCTCAGCTTCCAATGGGTCCACCGTACCCTTGAACTCTGTTGCCCCATACTTCATTAACTTGTCATATTGTCTGGCTGGGGATGGTAGTTGCACTGGAGGTGCTTGTACAGGAGCTTGGACTGGTATATTGCCAGCCATTTGCTGAAATAGTGTAGCCATCTGCTGAGCGAACTGAGCAGGAAACTGCATGGGTGGGATGGGTGCAGCCGATCCACTAGCATTCTGAGGAGCTGGGGCTTCCCCTTGTACCTCAGCTGCTACTGATTGCTCTACTGTGTGATCACCCTCTTCCATATTGAATCACAAGGAATTCTACTCCCTGAGCAACCAACACAAGGAGATTTCCTTCCATTAGTCCATATTTATGATGTAATGCACTATATGTATCAATAATGATAATTGAGCAGTCGTACTTATCAAAAATTTTCAAACATGCAATTTCAAAACTTGTATAAAAACCAAAGCTCTGATATCACTAGAACATGTCACACCTTATCCCTTGTAAGACATGACATGTTCCCGTAGCATGCCTAATGAATCACCGAACTCCACCTACCGATAACCCATTAGTTATGCTACAAAGGATTTTAAAACAAACAATAGCTTTTTATCTTATCAATTCTTTTGCGAAAAACTGTATGAGAATAGTTAAAATTCCATGCAAACATTCATTGGAAATAATGATAGACTAAATATTGCAAAAGTTACATTTTTATAAGTCTCAAAGTAAAATACAAAATAATTACAAATTCAAAATGTGATAGCAATGCAATGTTTTTAAATACAAACTGCTCAATGTCCGTACATCCATACATATAGGTACAAAATACATCAAAAGGAAATTACAGGGGTATGACTACAATATATACCCACAAACAATACCAAAATGCTGCTTCCAAGTCTCTCACTCGGCAGCCTTCTCCTTTCCCTTACCTGCGCGACATAAAGAAGCTATCGCTGAGTATATCACTCAGTGGTGCACAACTAATAACTTTAAAACTTAAAGTAAAACATAATTTGTCAAAGCATAATAAATCACATTTTTCTTAAGCATGAAAACTTCACAATAGTTCTAAGTTCACAAGAGCCATTTATTGGAATAACATTTCAAATGAGAAATCACACTTCATAAATCACAATTTACAAAGCATTAGTGTTGCCAACATCAACACACAGTTCAGGCCATGACACAAAATTTCACAATCAGTGTCGTGTTGTACACCACGACAAAGCAATCTCAACCTCACTAACCGTTATTAATGAGGGAATGGCTAGCTAGCTAATGAGTACTCATGTAGTCTTACCCCACTAACCATTATTAATGGGAGACATAATCAATATCAATTATAAAACCCCAAGTAGCGCATTACTCGGGAGTTAGAAGGATTTGTCATGCTAATTGTGGTTTCAAAACAACTTTCAAGAGTTTCTAAATCAATAATCACGTTTGCAAAACAATAGCATATTCAAATCATCATAAAATCCATAAAAGGGGTGGCAACACACAAATTCCTCAAATACAAGAGAAAAACATACCTCATTCAAAATAAACTCATTTCAAATCAAACTCATTCAAATAAACTTATTCAAATCAATTTACGAAGCTAAAACAAAGAAAAATGTTAGTTGTGCACAAACCTTCAATGCTCTCCTTTATTGTTACCTACTTCTCCTTGTCCGTTCCAACTTCTTTTTCTACTGAAAATACACAAATAGAATACCTCAATACCAATCTCAATTTCTGCTAAGAACTCATCATATGCATGTCTAATGCATCCCAAGTTAGCTTTGAAAATTTTAGAATATTTTGGTTTTGGGACAGCTTGGTGCCCCAATCTTTGAACCCAATTTTTACCTAGTTTAGATCATAATTTGGTGAGATGTTCTTCATGAAAATTGTTCATTTAGGTCTTAACTTTATTTTCCTTTTTGAATCGCCTAATTCGGAGCTGTGTAGCTCAAGTTATGCCCAAAACACCATTACTGTTCACGTCACTATTCATGCTGCATATTTTGTTCAAGCAGATTTATCGATCCAACTTCGTTCAGCAATTTGACCAAGTTAAGTCCATAATTTGGTCTAATGTTCTTCATATGAAATGTTCTACTATGTCTTAGGTTTCCATCGGTTTAAGAATCGCCTAAATCGGAGTTTTCTAGAGAGAGTTATAGCCTTGCAAAGTTTACTGTTCATTTAGTCAATTTTAGGTACCCAGATTCTGGCAGATTCGGTGAACCGATTTCTTTTTACAATTTGATTGAGTTACATAATTTGGCCTAACATTCTTCATATGAAATATTCTACTATGTCTTAGGTTTCCATCGGTTTAAGAATCACCTAAATCGGAGTTTTATAGAGAGAGTTATAGCCTTGCAAAGTTTACTGTTTATTTGGCAATTCTGCAGTTTTGCAGATTCAGTAACTCAACTTTGCTCAATAATTTGATTGGGTTAATAGCATAATTTGGGTTTGTATTCTTCATGAAAGGTTTAGGTCTATATCTCATCTAACTACTGGTAAAATTTCAGATCATTTTGACCTGCCTAGCTCGAGTTATGACCCAAACACGATTACTGTTCATGTGCACTGTTCATACTGCAATTTTTCAAGTTTGGTCAGTTGGTTCACTAGGTTTTGGTCACTTTTTGGGCATGCTTCCTAAATGAAAATTGTGTCATTTAGTGCCTATTTTCAGTCCCAATTGGTCCCATACCAATTGCACTTGTAAAATTTCATTTTTGGTCCCTCAAAGTTGACTTTTGGTCATGCTTCATACCCAATCCGAATTTGACTTTGATTTAAACACTTCTCACACACTTAATTAGGTCACAAATGGCCATTTCTTTCCTTAAACTATGTCAAAGACATCATTTAGCACTTCTTCACATTTTTGGTCTCTAAACCCTAATGTTCAAAACCCTAATTTTTCTCCCATTTGGCCAAAATCCTAGTTTAGGTTCCATATATGTTTTCTTTCATTTTCTTATGAAATTTCATCATAAATTAACTTCATTCAAAGCTTATACAACTAATCTAAAATGAAAAGAAAATTACATCTTGTTGATTTCTTTCCAACTTCACTTTTCTTCCAATTCTTGTTCTCCTTGCTTTTAATCTCTCAATCAAAGATCTCTTTGATGTTTTCTTTTAGTGGGCTATGGAATTTATGAAGGGAATTTAAGGGAATTAAAACTTGGGAGGAAATCAATGAGGGAAGAAGTGGAAGAAGAAGAAAAAGAGAGAGAGAAAGAGAGAGGAGAGGGTGGTGGCCTCTTATGAAAAAAAGAAATGAAGAAGACATTTGTCTTCTTATTTATATATATATATGTATATATTTATCCCCAAAATTAGCTTATTAAAATTATAAATTTTAATTGTGCCATAAGGATAATTAAACTTAAATTTTTATTCCCTTTTTTTTTAACTTAATTTTTCCTTTTAATTAAATAATTAAATTTAACTATCAAAAACCCATAAGTCTTTCATTTTAATTTTGTCATAATGGAAATGAAAGTTTAAGTTTTCATTTCTTAAATTTTCCCTTACATATTTTTACTTGAATTTTTCTTCAATTTTTACCCCATAATTCAATTCATTAATTTTATTTAATTTAATTGACATTTTGGTCAAAAGTCAACTCTTGAGGTGAATTGACTAAAATTCCCCTCATCGAGTCATAATCCTTCTTTTTATAATACCCGATGAGTCCTTAGTTTTTTTTGTTCACTAGAATTTTTATTGTGTCTATCTCAATTAATTTCTATTTATTTTTGGTCCTCAAGGTGTCTTCGAATAGTATTAGTCACGGACCAAAAATGGTACTATTCATAACTCGGAGGTTCGGGGTGTTACAATGATAAGCACCTATACATGATAAGTAGGCCAAACCAATGACGCTTATGACAAGCACATGGAGTTTATTCTTGTCAATGCACTGTCATATATCATATCAGTGCATATAATCTTTAGACCTGAGATAACACAGTTATCTTGTATATATATGGTTTGAGTTTGATACTGCTTTCATACTTGTACTGTGTATGGGTATATGGACATATATTGGCTCCTACTAGTTATATATGGAGATAGGTGTTGATCAAGATGGAATCTGTTACCCTAAGTAAATAGGAATAAAATCCTATGTTCATTTAATTGTTCTTAATATTTCAAGTTCCTGGCCAGGACAGACAAATTTAGTCAGAAAGGAGTTTCTGACAAGAAAATCTAATTAATCAAGAACTGGAATTAAAAGAGAACATAATATTCATAGCAAATGGGGTTTGACATAAACCATGACTCCAGCTCGAATTGGGATTTAGAAACAGAGAGATTCTAGTGTATGGTAACATATGATTAAAGGTTCATTTAAGGTATTCCTTGTTACTGATTGGGTGGCCATGGCACGCTATGCTAGGTGTCAACTATGGTCTATGCCTAAAATGATTTATAGAAATCATTTATGGTAAGAAAGAGTTCTGATGATATTAAGAGTTAATATTATATCTCATTGCCAATTAGTAATGAACCTAGTAAGTCACACACATACACAAGATAATCATCAAGTAAAATGTGATTTAATTGATTAATTAAAGAGTTTAATTAATTAATTAATTAGGTTTGGTTTGCAATAAGATTGTAAAGTCTCTAGCTTGACTTGAAACCAAATTTATGTTATTGGATGTATAATATAAGTTAAATTTATATTTAAAGTGTTTAAATATGAACTTTATTGTGAGAAATTAATTAATAGAGATTAATTAATTAATTTATATTTGATATAAATTGATTTGAAGAGGAGAAATAATGATTTTGGGTTGAGAACTCAAAATTACAATATAAGGGTAATTTGGTCATTTCACATGGGACATGTGGCGCCATGAGATGGTGACATATGGCATCATATAAGCTAGCCATTTGTCTTCCTATCATGTAAGATGATCAAAGTTAAGATTAAGTCTAGCTTTGACACTTGGCTTAATATGATTGATTCAATTAAAAATAAGATGCAATGAGGTGGTGACATATGGCATAGGGTTTAAGTGACTTAATGACCTAATTATATAAAAGGGAAAAGAAAAGATGAAATATAAGACTCTCATTCTCTTCCTCAAGGAGGCGGCACACCTCTCTCTCTCTCCTCTTCATCTTATCTCATCAATTCAAAGAGAATTGCCCAAAATCCTTTAAATTAAATTACTAGAAATTGTTTCTAGTGTCCTATACATACATACTACATTTCTAAAGGTAAAAACCCAATTTATAATTGGTTAATAAAGGCTTGAGAAGCAAATTGGGGGATGCCCATTTGTGATCTTAGTGTAGACAAGCTAGAGGGACAACACTCGGGGTCCTAAGTGCTTCCTAAAGTTGCCAATTACATCCATAGTACATCAAAGAGGTTAGTGTTCTAACTCCTTTTTTAAACTAGGGTTTAAATGAATTAATTTGTTAATTCACAATCTTGAATAGCAAACATAGATCCTAATACATATTAAAAGTGTTTAATATGTAATTGAGCATTGAAATAATTAGACACATAAGAGATGTGGTATGATGCATGTAACCCTAGAAGGAAATTTTTGAAATTCAATGCTCTAATGTAATAATTTTCATGCTTCCGCTCTTTCAGCTCAAATCAGTATAATGGACACACATTCACCACTTTCTCTTCACCTTTTTGACTAGTACGACATTGGCTACCTAGGTTGGGTGTTTGACCTCCCTGATTAGACCTGCATCTAATAATTTTTTAACTTCATTAGCTATTACCTTCTAACACTCGAGTGCGAACTGTCTTTTCTTTTATCGGACCAAATTTGCTTCAGGTTTATAGCAAGGACAATTCCTGTCACATCTTCCAGGTGCCAAAGAACATTGCCATTCTTTCTCTCAGTGTTCAGATGATTGCAACCCTATTTAAGCTCGACCTTCTATATCGAATCAGCTAGCTTGTGTGAAATCTAGCTCATAGGCTTCTCTTGTAACACCCTCCCTGTAGCAATTCTGTATATTCTACAGTTTCGATGACTGGTGTCGGTCCGGACAGCTAGAACGTCTGGAAAAATATTTAAACTAAAATGAGGAACCATAATTAACTCAAATATTAATAAGAAAAATTTAGTAAAAATTTTAGAAATAAAATACAACCAACTTAAATGAGTCGGTGCCCTAGCGATGGGTAACCCAGTGGGAAGTTGCGGTTCTCGCAACTAGGAGCCCTAGACCAGGGGAAAATTCATAAAATAATTTTTCAAACACCAGAGAAGGGTTATTGAGGTTCGTATGGCATTAGAATGCTAAGAAAATGTTTAAAAAAAATTTTCAATCGGTACAGACAATTTTGGTCTGTTAAGCCAAACAGAGGGCATTTTGGTCATTTCACCCTCAGAGGTGATTTTTGGCTGACTTGTCCAGTTAAGTAAATAATTATTATGACATAAAATGTGAATAAATATTGCTAAAAATTAAATTGAAATTAAGTAGACAAGAAAAGGAAAGAAAATGAAAGAAATTGGAATTATGACATCACCATGATGTCATTAAACGCTTACCACCAATTACAATTAATCAAGCCCATTTAAAATAAATAAAATGAGATCAGAATTCATTAAAAAATCGAAAGAACTTAGCAACCATCATCTTCACCCAAACCAGCTGCCCCCATACCCATTCCATTGTCCTCCATTGCCAAGTTTTCAAAGCTTGGTTTCCTTGGTTTTTCTTCCACTAAAGCCTAAATTCCCAACACAAAAACTTGATAGTTCATCTTAGTAAAGCTTTTGGGAGCAAAAAGAAGTGAAAAAGAAGAGCTCTTGCAAGATTGGAATTAACTCCACTCAAGGTTAGTGACCAAACTTCATGTTTCTCTTTAGTTTCATGTTGAGGAAGTGAGATTAAGTAGAAATCTATAAGAAAATTTCATAAAAATTATGGGTATACCTCCCTAAAAATTTCAATAGCCTTGTACTTGGTAGGGTTTTGAAGTTTTCATTGAAGTAAAATGGTATCATGGCTGCCTTCAGTATTAACTTCATGATTAGTGTTATGGAAAGTCAATCACTATATTATTTCTCTGTATATTCTGTATTCTGTATTCCTATTTAGGATTTCTTATTTAGGATTTCTTCCTAATTAGTAGAACACAATTATAGGAATCAATTGTATATATATACCCATGTACAGATTAATTGAAATTAATGAGAATCATCTCTTTCTACATGGTATCAGAGCAGGTCATCAATCTAGGGTGACTATTTGTTCTCACTACCCAGCTCAGGAGAGACCTTGGCCGCCGATCGGCCGTTTCAACCCCGATCAACATTGCCGGCATCGTCTCAACCCCCTCATTCCACCATTGTGTGCTGTTGCCTGATCCAGTACACCATTAAAGGACTTCTGAGGTTTGGCTCTCAGATCCTATTTCGGTATTTGCTTGATTTTTGATTTTGGATTATTTTGCTGCTATAAGCACTTTGGATTAGTGTTTCGGTTAGTTTTCTTCGTCTCAACAAATGGCAGACAATAAGAATGTTATTTCTGATGTGATTCCGGTGATGACTAAGATCACGGAACACAAACTTAATGGTTCGAATTACCTGGAGTGGAGTAAGACTGTTAGGGTCTATTTGCGTAGCATTGATAAGGATGATCACCTTACTAAAGATCCACCCACTAATAATACACGACAAACTTGGCTAAGGGAGGATGCTCGGTTGTTTTTGCAGCTTCGGAACTCGATTCATAGTGAGGTAATTAGTTTAATTAATCACTGTGAATTTGTTAAGGAATTGATGGATTACTTAGATTTTACGTATTACAGTAAAGGGAATATCTCTCGTATTTATGATGTTTGTAAGGCATTCTACCGTGCTGAGAAAGAGGATAAGTCTCTCACGGCTTATTTTATGGATTTTAAACGGGTATATGAGGAACTTAATGTATTGTTGCCTTTTAGCCCTGATGTGAAAGTTCAGCAGGCCCAACGGGAGCAACTGGCTATCATGAGTTTTCTTGCAGGCCTTCCTTCAGAGTATGAGGCGCTAAATCTCGAATTCTCTCGATTACGAGATTTCCTCTTTGCATGAAACGTTCACACGGGTCCTTCGTGCAGAGAGTACTCAATCTTCACGACTGCGGTAGTGCTCTTATTAGCGTAATCCAAATGGACAACGGGTAATAGAAGAGGAAGTAGAGGAGGAATTACAGCAAATGAAGTAATCAGCGTAATGGAGAGGCTAGTTCTAATCGGGACTCAAGAGGAGTCATTTGTTATTATTGCCACGAGCACAGCCATACAAAATATAATTGTCCGCAACTTGGAAGAAAAATCAGCGATCACGGATGGCAAATATGGCGCAGAGAATTCTCTGATATCTTCCTCTGAGAAAACTATTTTGGTATCTGCAGATGATTTTGCACAATTTTCGATGTCGAGCATCTCTAAAGCCTACGGTTCCCTGTCATCGCTGCGATGTTGAGTCGAGTAAATCCACTACATGCCTTGTGTCTTCCTCATCCAAATGGGTTATTGATTAGTGCGACGGATCACATGACGAGTAATTCTAGTCTTCTATCCGCTTTTGAGTCTAATCTCACTTCCAACACTTTGTTACTTTAGTGATGGTTCTACTTCTTGTGTCATGGGTTACGAAGCTGCGAACTCGACCGTCAATTTCTTTGTCTTACATTTTGTGTCTACCAAAATTCTCTTTTAATCTACTTTCTGTTAGTAAACTTACTCGTACCTTAAATTGTTCTGTTTCTTTTTTTCCTGACCAGTGTTTGTTTCAGGATCTTACGACGAAGCAGATTATTGGTAGAGGACGCGAGTCAGGTGGTCTCTACATTCTGGAAAATCATGTACCGCGGTCGCTTGTTTGCTCCAGTACCTTAACACCTCTTGAAGCTCATTGTAGATTGGGTCATCCTTCTTTGTCTACCATGAAAAAGTTGTGTCCTCAATTTCAGTCTTTATCAGTACTAGAATGTGAGTCGTGTCAGTTTGCAAAACATCATCGTTTGCCTTCTGTGTCTAGAGTCAATAAACGGGCTTCATGCCCTTTTGAGTTAGTTCATTCTGATGTTTGGGGTCCTTGTTCTGTTACTTCTAAAACTGGATTTCGTTATTTTGTTACTTTTGTTGATGATTACTCTCGTGTTACCTGGTTATATTTAATGAAGAATCGTTCTGAGTTGTTTTCTATCTTTTGTGCCTTTTGTAATGAAATCAAAACTCAATTTAATATTTCTGTGCGCATATTAAGAAGTGACAATGCCAAAGAATACTTTTCAGCACAATTTCAGTCTTATATGACACAAAATGGCATTCTTCATCGATCTTCTGTGTGGATACCCCATCCCAAAATGGTGTGGCCGAAAGAAAAAATCGGCATCTTCTTGAGGTAACTCGTGCTCTTCTTTTTCAGATGAAAGTACCTAAACACTTTTGGGTGGATGCAGTTTCTACGGCATGTTTTTTTATCAATCGTATGCCATCTTCTGTCCTTAATGGGGATATTCCTTATACTGCTTTGTTTCCTACAAAATCTTTGTTCCCTATTGAACCCCGTATTTTTTGTTGTACATGTTTTGTGCGTGATGTTCGTCCACAGGTTACTAAATTGGATCCAAAATCTCTCAAATGTGTCTTCCTTGGGTACTCCCGGCTCCAAAAAGGGTACCGTTGTTTCTCTCCTACTCTTAATCGTTATCTTGTTTCTGCAGATGTCACATTTTTTGAGTCTACTCCATTTTTTCCTCCATCATCTGTGTATGAGAGTCAGGGGGAGGAGGATGATCTCTTAATATATACTGTCCAACCAATGTCTAGTCCTCTCCCACAGCCTGTTCCTTCTGTCTCTAGACCTACTCGACCTCCCGTTGTTCATGTTTATTCCAGGAGATTGGAGATTCCTGACTCAGATCCTCCACCAGCTACTTCGTTGGGAGATCCTGTACCTCATACTGATCATGATTCTGATCTAGACTTACCCATTGCTCTTCGTAAAGGTAAACGTTCATGTACTTACCCTATCTCTTCTTTTGTTTCTTATAATCAATTGTCTTCTTGTTCTCGGTGTTTTGTTACTTCTTTAGACTCTGTTCCTATCCCTAATACTGTTGGTGAGTCTTTGTCTCATCTGGTGGTGTGATGCTATGAAAGAGGAAATGGAGGCTTTAGATGCTAATTGTACATGGGAACTATTGCCTTTGCCCACTTGGTAAGAAAGCCATTGGTTGCAAATGGGTATTCTGATGAAAGGTAAATCTGATGGTTACGTGGCTAGGTTAAAAGCACGCCTTGTAGCAAAAGGATATGCTCGGACATATGGGGTTGATTACTCGATACTTTTTCTCCTGTAGCTAAACTTACTTCTATTCGCTTATTTATCTCTTTAGCACTACATATGATTGGCCCTGCATCAATTGGATATCAAGAATGCTTTCCTTCATGGTGATCTTCAGGAGGAGGTGTATATGGAGCAACCACCTGGGTTTATTGCTCAGGGGGAGTTGGGTAAAGTTTGTAGGCTTCGGAAGTCTCTTTATGGCTTGAAACAAAGTCCTAGGGCATGGTTTGGGAGATTCAGTGAAGCAGTACAGGAATTTGGTATGCAAAAGAGTAAGTGTGATCACTCAGTATTTTATAGGCAATCTGAGGCTGGTCTAATTCTCTTGGTAGTCTATGTGGATCACATTGTCATCACTGGGAGTGACTCTGCAGGTATTTCATCTCTTAAAACCTTCCTCCAATCTCAGTTTCAGACCAAAGACTTGGGATTGTTAAAGTATTTCTTGGGTATCGAAGTTATGAGAAGTAAGAAGGGTATTTTCTTGTCTCAAAGAAAATATGTCCTCGATCTATTGACAGAGACAGGAAAATTAGGTGCTAAGCCTTGTAGCGCACCAATGACTCCAACTTTACAACTGTTAGCAGGGGATAGTGAGTTGTTTGAAGATCCAGAGAGATACAGGAGATTGGTAGGAAAATTGAACTACCTTATAGTCACTCGTCCTGACATTGCTTATGCCATTAGTGTGGTAAGTCAGTTTATGTCTTCCCCAACTGTTGCTCATTGGGAAGCCTTGGAACAAATCTTATGTTATCTGAAGGGCGCTCCAGGAAGAGGTTTGCTATATGGTAATCATGGGCATTTGAATATTGAATGTTTTTCAGATGCCGACTGGGCTGGATCTAAGGTTGACAGAAGGTCAACTCTTTGGATATTGCGTTTTTATTGGAGGAAATTTAGTGTCTTGGAGAAGCAAGAAGCAGAGTGTAGTTTCTCGATCTAGTGCTGAATCCGAATACAGAGCCATGGCACAATCAGTATGTGAGGTAATGTGGATATTTCAATTACTAGATGAGACAAGTTTTAAGACCTCCCTGCCTGCGAAATTGTGGTGTGATAATCAAGCTGCTCTTCATATTGCTTCTAATCCGGTGTTTCATGAGCGGACCAAACATATTGAGATTGATTGTCATTTTATTCGTGAAAAGATTCAACAACAGATCATCTCAACAGGACACATCAAAACTGGAGAGCAGTTAGGAGATATTTTCACAAAAGCTCTAAATGGAGCTAGGATTGACTACATTTGTAACAAGTTGGGCATGATTAACATCTATGCTCCAACTTGAGGGGGAGTGTTATGGAAAGTCAATCACTATATTATTTCTCTCAGATATTCTCAGATTCTGTATTCCTATTTAGGATTTCTTATTTAGGATTTCTTCCTAATTAGTAGAACACAATTATAAGAATCAATTGTATATATATACCCATGTACAGATTAATTGAAATTAATGAGAATCATCTCTTTCTACAATTAGGTTAATGAAATGCAAGTTAAATGCATGATTTGAGATGGTTGAGTTAGGGTTTGGGTATGAAATTGAGACTTTGTTCATGTGTTAGTGAATAAAAGTTTAAATGGTCAATTAGTGACCATTTGGCTGTGTATGATAAGGAAATGAAGTGAGTTGTGGCTTGGCATTTGAGTTTGGGTGAGTTGCTTTGGCTGACCTGTAGGACTGATTGTGAGTTCAGCAGGTTTAGCCAGCTATAAATGGAGTTGTAGAGGTTCAATTGGTGCAAGGCTAATTGGACATGAAACTAGACACATAATGGCACAACTTTGGTGAAGAAACCCTCCCCAGAAAACTAAACCAAGTTGACTTAAAAATTACCCTAATCTAAGTGACTTGCATTCTGCCTGGGCAAAATAACTAAATAAATAGTGCTTATTCATTTGGTCATAACTCAGTGTAGAAAAGTCCAATTGACCTGAAATTTTACTAGCAGAAAGCTGAGACATATACCTACAACTTTCATGAGGGACACAAATCCAAATTCTGATCATAACCTAGTCAAATTAGCAACCAAACTTAGTTTACCAAATCTGGCAAAACCAGTTTTGCCCAGAATTTTGGATTCTGTCCAATCCGGCCAGTTATGGTTTTTAAGCCATAACTTGAGCTACAAAACTCCAAATGGAGTGATTTAAAAAAGGAAATATAACTAGACACAATAAGGAACAACTTTCGTGAAGATAATTTTGCCAAATTCCTACTGTACAAACGACCAATGGAACAGTAAACATAAGGCTTGAAATCTAAAAATTGTGAATAATTAACACTAAGCTTAGAAATGGTATTGGCAACCAATACCAACAACTTTAGAATGCAAAATGTGGTATGTTGAGAGTATTAGAACCAATGTACCTATTGTCTATGCAAAAGTCAACATTTGAGTTGACTAAGAAAATGAATAGTAATACCTAAACCTAAATTTCAAGAATTGTAAAGTTTAAAAGTGAAACATGCCCTTGAAAACCTAGCAAGATTGGCTTGAATAGGTTGGCATGCCAATAGGGTTCAGTTAGCAGTACTGAACATGGCATTATGCCATTCTGTGATTTCATGGCTTTTAGCCATTCTGACATTGTGTTGATACTTGGCCTTGTGCCTAATGTTATTACAGCTTATTAGCTGTTCTGTTGCATATCGGGAGATACATATGTGACCGTTGGTGTGACAGCCCGCGGTACTTGATACCCAGTGCTAGTTTACCCGTGTATCTAGTCCAGTCATCCAGTATAGGTTACTTGGACAACCAAAAATGAAAGTAGATAAATTTAATGAAAATATGAATATAACAAGTACATAATAAATAAGATTACTAATAATGATCGAAAAATGGTCTGCATAAGACATCAGAAAATGCTCTGCATATTTATTTTCTGTTATTTCTTTTTATTCTATTATTGGCACCACTAAGCATTATTGCTTAGCACGTTACTTTTGCCACGTGTAGGTTCTAGAGGGACCGATAGAGAGCCTAGTAGACCACAGACTGGGTGAGATCATCTGCAGCTCTGCATAGTATCTGTGTCACCTCACAGATGTCAGTGCATTGATAGGACACTAGGTTTCATTTTGGGTATTTTGTAATTAACTTTTATTTTTTCATATGTAATTGAAACTTATGTATTGTATTTTGGTATTAATGTAAATAGTAAAAATTATGTTTATGAATAAAAAATTGAATATTTATTTATGACTTGTATATGAATATCATATGAAATGAATGAATGAGAAATGGAATTGTTGTTGAAAAATATTGAGATTTTATTGATAAATTGGAGTTTGGGAATGATTGAAAATTTTAGAAGTGTTTTTCACAGATTTCGAAAAACTGTTTTCTCCGTTTTTAGCCTGTACTCTGCCGAATTTTCTGTAAAATTTGCGCAACCTCAAATAAATTGATGTTTTCCATAAATGACTTAAATAAATTATACTTCACCAAATTGTACTTCATAACTATGATAAAAATAAATAAGGAAGGATAAAAATGATTGAAATAAAATAGGGTGTTCCGGTACACTGTATGACATATCTTACTGGACTATACTGTAGACGGGTAAGGGGTGTCACATTTAGTGGTATCAGAGCACGGTTTAGGTGTATCTAGGTCCAGATCGAGTCCTTACCATGCATTGCATTTGTAAGAGTCGAGGTGATACTAATGCAGATTTATTTGTCTTTGTTGAATAGGATATGGACCCTACATCATAGAGGGCAGTTGAGGAGGAAGTGGAGAGTCATGCTCCACCTGCAGCAGCTGAAACTAGGGGTAGGGGAGAACTTACTCCGCCAGCTCCAGCAGAGCCTGCTCAGCCTCCACAGGCCATGTTTCAGCAAATGGCCGAGTTCTTCAGACAAATGGCTGCGATAATGACACCACCACCGCCTCCTCCACAGCAGAAATCACATCTGGAAAGATTAAGAAAATTTGAAGCAGTGGATTTCTTTAGCAAGAGAGAAGATGATTCTGTTGCAGCCGAAAACTGGTTAAACAGAACAGGAAGGGTTTTAAAACAACTTCACTGCACTCCAGTGCAAAATCTGGAAGCTGTTGTATCTCTGCTGCAAGATGATGCCTATCAATGGAGGGATACAGTGTCTAGTGAAATGCAGCCAGAATTAATAACTTGGGACTTCTTCCTCTCAGAATTCAAGAAGAAATATGTGAGTAGTGTTTACCTAGAAGAGAGAAGAAGAGAATTCATTAACCTGAGGCAAAGACAGCTGACAGTGGTAGAGTATGAAAAGGAATTTGTCAAACTGAGCCGCTATGGAAGGGAGATAGTCCCTAATGAAGCCGAAAGGTGTAAGAGATTTGAAGAGGGATTAAATGATAATATAAAGATTATGATCACTGCCTTGGGAATCACAGACTTCACCAAGTTAGTGGAAGCTATAATAAAAGTTGAAAAGGTTAGAATAAGTGAGCAGATCAGAAGAGAGAGACAGCAGAAGAGGGGCCAGGGTCAGTCTAGCTCATCTCCTGCACTAGGAAAGAAGTTTAAAGGTCCACCTGCACAGAGTTCAGGTCAACCACAAGGTCAGGGTCAGTCCCAGGGGCCCAGGCCACAGTTCACCCCTAGGAGAGGTCAGTCCACACCATCAGTGGGTAGCTCTCCAGGGACGGGGTTCAGGGGACCAGCCCCAACATCTTCTGCATGTCCGCATTGCTTGAAGTGGCATAAGGGGGAGTGTTAGAGAATAACGGGTGCCTGCTTAAGGTGTGGGTCAACAGAGCATCAGTTAAGGAACTGTCCATGCAGAACTGTTACAGCTGCTCCAACACAAGCAGATAGACCTGCTCCTACACCACAAAGGGGTAGGAAATCTGGCAAATCTGAGGCAGTGGGACCATCACAGAGACCTACATCTGAGCCAACAGAGAGGCTTGAGGGTAGAGCACCTGCCAGAGCCTATGCCATAAGAGATCAGGAGGAACAAGATGCCCTGGACATCATCAGGGGTACGTTCTCCCTCTACAATACATCTGTGCATGCATTGGTGGATCCAGGATCCACTCATTCATACGTCTGCATTAACCTACCCGTAGAAAGGGGGATATTAGTAGGGAAGAGTGACCAAGACATTCTGCTCACTAATCCACTGGGCCACAGTGTAGTGGTGAACAAAATGTACAAGGGTTGCCCGTTAAGGATTCAGGGGTATGAATTCTTGGCAGACCTGATTGAGTTGCCTTTCCATGAGTTTGACGTGATTTTGGGAATGGACTGGTTGTCACGTCATCAAGCAATGGTTAATTGTAAGTTGAAGAGAATTTCCTTGAAAACTCCTGAGGGTAATGAGATCACAGTTATGGGGGAAAGGACAGATTTCTTGTCTAATGTCATCTCAGCCACAGTTGCAAGAAAACTGATGAGAAAAGTCTATGAAGCCTACCTAGCACATGTGGTGGATACTAGGCAGGCTAAGCCAGATCTGTGTGACATACCCATAGTAAGAGACTTCCCCTATGTGTTCCCTGAAGAATTGCTTGTCTTGCCACTAGAAAGGGAAGTTGAATTTGCTATTGAGATACTGCCAGGTACAACACCAATCTCTATTGCTCCTTATAGGATGGCACCCACAGAATTGAAGGAACTGAAAATCCAGTTACAGGAGTTACTGGATAAGGGGTTTATACGCCCCAGTGTGTCACCATAGGGAGCTCCAGTGCTGTTTGTGAAGAAGAAGGATGGGATTTTGAGGTTATGCATTGATTACCGGCAGTTGAATAAAGTGACAGTGAAGAACAAATATCTGTTACCTAGAATTGATGATCTGTTTGATCAGTTGAAGGGAGCACGAGTATTTTCTAAAATTGATCTCAGATCAGGGTATCATTAGTTATGGGTGAAGGATGCAGATGTGCCAAAAACTGCATTCAGGACCCGGTATGGGCATTATGAGTTCCTAGTGATGCCCTTTGGCCTAACAAATGCACCAGCAGCATTCATGGACCTTATAAACCGTATATTTCATCCATTCCTAGATCGGTTCGTAGTGGTCTTTATTGATGATATTTTGGTGTATTCCAAGACCAAGGAAGAATATGATGAGCATTTGAGGATTGTTCTGCAAACCCTGAGGGAAAAGAAGCTGTATGCTAAGTTGTCCAAGTGTGACTTCTGGTTGAATGAAATTACATTCCTTGGACACATAGTGTCAATTGATGGGATTAGAGTGGATCCCAAGAAGATAGAAGCAGTGATGGAATAGAAGCCTCCTAGAAATACAACTGAGGTCAGAAGTTTCTTGGGGCTAGCTGGGTATTATAGAAGATTTGTGAAGGAATTTTCTTTAATAGCTGCTCCAATGACCAAGTTGTTACACAAGAATGTCAGATTTGACTGGAATGACAAGTGTTAGACCAGTTTTGAGAAGTTGAAGGCTATATAGACAGAGGCACCAGTGTTAACATAGCCAGTGTCTAGAAAGGATTTTGTGGTCTACAGTGATGGCTCACATAATGGGTTAGGGTGTGTATTGATATAAGAGGGGAAGGTGGTCACCTATGTTTCCAGGCAGCTGAGGCCACATGAATAGAATTACCCTACCCATGATCTAGAACTTGCAGTAATTATCTTTGCACTGAAGATATGGAGACATTACTTATATAGTGAAAAGTGCTACATTTACACAGACCACAGAAGTCTAAAATACTTGCCAACCCAAAAGGAGTTCAACCTTAGACAAAGGCGATGGATTGAGTTCCTGAAGGACTATGATTGTGTAATTGACTATCATCCTGAGAAGGCAAATGTAGTTGCTGATGCTTTAAGCAGAAAATCCATTACAGCTTTGAGATCATTGAATGCTCTTCTATCCTTAGCTTGAGATGGAGCTATTTTGGCTGAGTTACAAGTGAGGCCAAACCTGCTACAGTAGATTTTAGATGGGCAAAAGGTAGATGAGAAATTAATGACTACTGTGAGTAAAATCTCAGAAGGGAAAGTAACTGACTATGAGGTGAAAGCAGATGGGTATCTGTACTACAAAGGAAGAGTATGTATACCAAATGATGGGGAATTGAAAGCCAATATCTTGAAAGAGGCACACACCAGTGTTTATGCTATGCACCCAGGAAGTACAAAAATGTATTATGATCTGAAGCTTCAATATTGGTGGCCTAGTATAAAGAAGGACATAGCTGACTATGTGACTAAATGCTTGACATGTCAGCAAGTCAAGGCAAAACATCAAGTTCCATCAGGTTTGCTACAGCCTATATGCATACCTGAATGGAAATGGGATCGGGTCACCATGGATTTTGTAAGTGGTCTACCTCTCACCCAGAATAAGTGTGATGCAGTATGGGTGATAGTAGATAGATTGACGAAGTCAGCACACTCTACCAGTTAGGACTGACTACTCACTGGAGAAGTTAGTAGAATTGTATATCAGTGAGATAGTTAGACTGCATGGAATTCCACTTTCCATCATATCTGATCGAGACCCAAGGTTTACATCAAGATTTTGGAAGAAGTTGCATGAATCCTTGGGTACACAACTCCACTTTAGTGCAACTTTCCATCCTCAGACGGATGGGCAATTAGAAAGAGTAATCCAGGTAAATAATTGAAACCAATTGAACTAATACAAAAATTAAACTGAAATGATAATAATAACATGAAATATATGTCAGGTCCTTGAGGATATGCTGAGGAGTTGTGTCATTAAATTTGAGGGAAGTTGGGATAGATACCTCCCACTGGCAGAATTTGCATACAACAATAGCTACCAAGCTAGCATCTAAATGGCCTCGTATGAAGCACTGTATGGGAGGAAATGTAGAACTCCAGTGTGCTGGACTGAATTGGGCAAAGATAAACTAGTAGGGCCAGACCTAGTGAAACAGACTGAGGAGAAAGTAAAACTAATCAAAGCCAATCTGAAGGTTGCCTCAGACAGACAAAAATCCTATACCAACCTGAAGAGAAAAGAAATAGAATACACAGTTGGCAACAAAGTGTTCCTCAAGGTGTCACCATGGAAGAAGGTACAGAGGTTTAGAAGAAAAGGTAAGTTAAGCCATAGGTTCATTGGCCCATATGAAGTCATTGAACGTGTGGGTCCAGTGGCCTACAGGCTAGCTTTACCACCAGAGCTGGACAAGATCCACAATGTGTTCCATGTGTCTATGCTAAGAAGATACTGCTCAGATCCTTCACATGTCATCTCCATGGAAGAAATTAAAGTACAACTAGATTTGACATATGAAGAAGAACCCATACGAATCCTAGCTTGGGAAGTGAAAGAGTTGAGGAATAAGCAGATTTCACTGGTGAAAGTGCTTTGGAGGCACCACAACACCGAGGAGGCAACTTGGGAAAGTAAAGAGATGATTAGGCAATAGTTCCCTCAACTGTTTGCATCAGGTAAATTTCGAGGATGAAATTTAAATTAGAGGGGAAGAGTTGTAACACCCTCCCTGTAGCAGTGCTCAGACATTCTACTGCTCCTGATCGTGTCACCCGCACAACTAGAACGTCTGGAAAAATATTTAAACTAAACTGAGGAACCATAATTAACACAAATATTAATAAGAAAAATTTAGTAAAAATTTTAGAAATAAAATACAACCAAGTTAAATGAGTCGGTGCCCTAGCGATGGGTAACCCAGTGGGAAGTTGCGGTTCTCGCAACTAGGAGCCCTAGACCAGGGGGAAAATTCATAAAATAATTTTTAGGACTCCAGAGAATGGTCATTGAGGTTCCTATGACATTAGAATGCTAAGAAAATGTTTAAAAAAAATTTTCAATCGGTACAGATAATTTTGGTCTGTTAAGCCAAACGGAGGGCATTTTGGTCATTTCACCTTCAGAGGTGATTTTTGGCCGACTTGTCCAGTTAAGTAAATAATTATTATGATATAAAATGTGAATAAATATTGCTAAAAATTAAATTGAAATTAAGTAAATAAGAAAAGGATAGAAAATGAAAGAAATTAGAATTATGACATCACCATGATGTCATTAAATGCTTACCACCAATTACAATTAATCAAGCCCATTTAAAATAAATAAAATGAGATCTGAATTCAGCAAAAAATCAAAAAAACTCAGCAGCCATCACCTTCACCCAAACCAGCCGCCCCATACCCATTCCATTGTCCTCCGTTGCCAAGTTTTGAAAGCTTGGTTTCCTTGGTTTTTCTTCCACTAAACCCTAAATTCCCAACACAAAAACTTGATAGTTCATCTTAGTGAAGCTTTTGGGAGCAAAAAGAAGTGAAAAAGAAGAGCTCTTGCAAGATTGGAATTAACTCCACTCAAGGTTAGTGACCAAACTTCATGTTTCTCTTTAGTTTCATGTTGAGGAAGTGAGATTAAGTAGAAATCTATAAGAAAATTTCATAAAAATTATGTGTATGCCTCCCCAAAAATTTCGGCAGCCTTGTACTTGGTAGGGTTATGAAGTTTTCATTGAGGTAAAATGGTATCATGGCTGCCTTCATGTCACACCCTACCCCTCTGTAAGGCATAACATGATCCCATAGTATACCTAATGAATTACCAACTTCGTCTACTGATAACCCATTAAATACACTACAAGGGATTTTAAAACCTTTCTTACTTCTTTTTATAGTAGTGAGCACTATTTACAGGTGTTAAAAACCTTTTTGAACTGAAGTAAAACAGCTAACACACTTGGACCATTAATAATTTCTATAAAAATTTTGGCATAGTGCCATATGTATTTTGGACAAAACAGTTCTTAAAAAACCTGTAAAAAGCACTTCAATATTTTTCTCAATCTCAAACTCCAACATAATTCAACACAATATGTTTTTTAACTCAAATCCACAATAATTTTTCAAAGACTGAGATAAAAGAAATACAGTATAAATTTTACAAGCCAAAATAACTCATAATTTACTCTACAACTTCAATGTACAATTTTAATTTACAACTGCTCAAAATCAAGAACAATATATACATACAGTGAACATACATTACAGTACAAAATACAAAATGTGGTATACTCAATATACCCGATGATTTCTCAATGTAGTACTAGCAGCCTAGTCTGCTGCCCTGTCAGTCTGTCTACCTGCGACAGCAATGAAAAGCTATCGCTGAGTAAAATTTACTCAGTGGTGCACAATAACAATTTAAAATGCGATATATATAAATCTTTTATTGACAATTCACAAATCAAATAGTTCACAAAATTTACAAAGTTCATATAATACAAATTTGATCAAATAACTGAGTAACACAGTTTTGCCCATCAATAACACAATTTGATCAAATAACTGAATAATATAGTGTTGTCGATCAATATCACATTTTAAGCCATGACACAATTTTTCCACACATGCCGTGTTGTACACCACGACAAGACACACTCACCCCAATAATCGAAATCAATGAGGGAGGAAGCTAGCTGAATAATGAGTACTCATCCACACTCACCTCAGACTGACAAGTTAAAGAGGGAGGAATATAATCTCACTCACCCCAGACTGATAGGTCAAAGAGGGAGGAATATATCACACTTACCCCATAAATGGAGGAGGAACATAGTAACAGTGTCATGCCAAGTGTGAATCAAAACAATTTCAAATCATAATATTTCATACAAACCATAAATCACATTTTATCTCAAAATTTCCATAACTGAAAACAATAATATACAAATCTTCATAATTTATTTCAATTGAAAAATTCCAAAGAAATAACTGTTGCGCACAAACATAATTTAAAACAATAACATACAAATAATCATAATTTATTTCAGTTGAAAAATTCAAAAGAAATAATTATTGTGCACAAACATAATTTAAAACAATAACATACAAATAATCATAATTTATTTCAATTGAAAAATTCAAAAGAAATAATTACTGTGCACAAACCTCTGATAACTGTCTCCTGGCCTTGACTCAGTGTTTCCTTCCCTTTCCCTGAGTCTTTGCTAACTGAGAAACACAATTTGAAGTGTTTCAATACTCAATTAAACTATCTCTAACGATAATGCTTGATAATTAATTCATTGAATGCTATTATTTGCTTAATCAGCCCGATATGTCGACCCTCGATGCATTCTAGGTAATTTAGGTTTCAATGTTACTAATTTTTCACATTCAATAGTCTTTTAGGGTTGGTACATGTTACCAAATTCATTTCCTTGTATATTGCATTTTCTTGCAATTTGCTGGATTCCGGGATACTAGTTTGACCTAGCCGGACGACCTAATTCCCTCGGTTTTCGGGTTTCAGTCAAAACTACAAACTCGTAGATCTATGTCTTATTGCACACTGGGTAAAATTTTAGGTCATTCTGAGTTATGTAGACCAAGTTATGGTCATTTTACTATTGCTGGTCAAAATGCATCAAATTGGTCACTTTAGGTCATTTTAGGTCAATTTTGGTTCGGCTAGTTTTTGGACCCGAACTTTTGCAAGCTTTTTGACTTGCTTATGATCATTTCTGGGCTTTGGTGTCTTCATAAGACTTGTAGATATAGGTCTTAACTATTCATGGTCAAAATTTCAGGTCAATTGGACCTGTTTTGAGTGAGTTATGGCCTAAACACTAGCTACTACCCAAATGGTCAATTTTCAGGCCTCAATTGCACTAATTCGGATTTGGTCACTTTTCAAGTTACCTTACAAGTAGAATTTTGGCAAGCTTCCTTCATGAAAGTTGGCAAATTTTGTGCCTAGTTTCACCTCCAATCGGTCTCATACCAATTGGAGCCACACACTTAAAGTTATAGGCCTAAAACACAAACTGCCTTATTGCATTTCCTTCATACACATTAAGGATCACTTTTAACAGTTACCAAACTCAACATTCAAGCCAATTCTGGTTGTATCATAACCTTATAGGTCATTTTGGCAGCTTACAATTACATTCAATATGCACCATTTAGTACAGAATTTTTTTCAAACCCAATTTACAACAATTCAATCACCTTAACCATAACACTTTTACATGTCCAATCTCGCACCATCATACATATACTCAAACTGCCATAACCACTATCACAATTCAACATTATTATTCCATAAATCAAGCATGCTTCAAGAGTTAACAAACTGCCGCAATGGTATATCTCCATAATTGCCTTCAAACTCAAATTTTTCACTTGGTCACCATTCCATATATATGAAGTTAACTTACCAAAACTTTGAATCACATTAGTCAAAGTTAATTCTCCACAATACATGTAATTTCATTTAGTGTACAATCCCATGGCTGTCCATTTAGACAATCACGCATACAATTCCAAATTCAACAAAAATTTCCAATTCAAGTGTTCAATTTAACATACATCAATAATTAACCTACTAAACTTTGATTTACTTTAATCAACACTAATACCCATCAAATGCATGTGAAAATAATTCAAGTTCTTAAATTGCCATGGCTGCCTAAACTAGTGCATAATAACAATTCACCAAAATCTCAAAATTTCTTCATCAATTCAATGATCTCAAGCTTCCCATAAACTTTACTTAAGAAATAAATTAATTTAAACACTTACCTATTATTGAGGCTTGTTAAATCTTCACCAAACTCCCTTGATTTTAGTATTTACTTCTTCCTTGTGAGGTGGGGATAAAAATTTGTGAAGTGACTTTGGTGTTTAGGATGGAAATGGTGGGGGTTTAGGAAGCTTTAAACATTTTGGCCATGGATGGTTTTGGAGAGCTTCCTTTCGGCAATGGAAGAATGAATGAGGAAGATGGAGTTTGAGTGGAAGTACACCTGCCCACATAGTGTTTATTTAATCCCCATAGTGCTCCACTCACCTAAGAAAATGATTTAATATGATTTAAGTGTTAATTACTCAATTTATACCCCATTTTTGTTATTTACATTAGGTACCCCTAATTTAATTTTTCATTATATTTTCCAAGTGTAATATTATTTATTTTTAATGGAAATTTAGGTCAAAAGGCAACTCGGGGTGTCAAATGACCACAATACCCCTGTTCGGGTTGCATTCCCGATTTTTCGGTAACACCGGATTTTGTCCGTTTTTCGATTTCTCACTTTTCTTTGTACTAATTAATTAATTTTTCTTTGATATTTCTAATGATATTTATACTTCAATTGATGTCTCTTTAAGTCCTAAAAATATTTTTCAGGGTTCCCCGCAGTCCAGGGCTAGTCAATGGTCCACGCCGTGACTTCTCAGTGCGGTCACCCATCGCAAGGGTTCTTGGCTCGCTTAACTTGGTTACATTTCTTTGCTATTATTTTTCCTTTATTTTTCTTGTATTTTCTTTTCTTGTATTTCATTATTTTATGTCTCCTCACTCATATCGAAGTGTAGTTCTAGGCATCCTAGCTGTCCGGACAACACTGGTCATCGGAACAGTATAACGCACTACCGAACATAGGGGTGTTACAATTCTCCCCCCCCCCCCCTAAATAAATTTCATCCATGAAATTTTACCCAATAGCCATCTTACAATAGTCATACGTTTATTTTCTCCTTTCTATATGATCGTATAATCTTCTTTTCCTCAAATTTGTATAAGACTTTTAACAATCTAATACAACGTTTAATTTGTTTGTATAACACCAATCTTCTCTTACTATTGTCCTGTTTAATATTTCGGTTCATGTTCCTTCTTGAATGACCCTTGAGGTCATGTTAGAATGATTTATCTAGTCGTTGGTCCTCTGACCATTCTAGTCAATAGTCTTCCTCACATTCGTAACATTTCTTTTTTGTTATATCTAAACTAACTGTTTGAATTTTTACTTCCATAACTCCTTTTATCTATCAATATTCTATAACTTACTTCCCTTTTGTACTAAACTATAACCTTTCAATATTCTAACTTTTGAGTTTTAAATCCCTAAGTAGGATTTTTAAACTTATTTCCAATAATAAAATTCTATCCTGGCATAACTATACCAAAACAGATGCCGTTGGCAACTATTCTCATCTTGGTGTATTATCGAGTAGTACGTAGCTCTATACAATAATCTCAAGTCGATCAGAATCTGCGACTACGGTATAAACATCAAGAACATTGCATAGTTACTACGATACATCCCAATAGATCAAATTTTCTGATATTTTATCCTTTTCGAATTTACTGATATTCGAATCTTATTCTGATTACAATATCCATTAGCAATTACTAACAGTAACATCCTTGCCCTCATCTAGAGCAATTCCATTACTGCATCTTACTTTTACGTCCTCTTGCCTTACATTAAGTAAGCTTGCCAATTAGCTTTATAATTTATGGTGTGTTAGAAAATACTTTTCGCCGATAAACTCTTTCAAAACTAATTTCACTTATTATCACAATCCTTATCTTAAAGGACTAATCACTAATGCATCAAAATTTATTCCCCTGTAAAGGAATAACAACAGAACATATAGTTCTAATACTAACATAAAAGTATGCAAACTCTAGGTCAAATAATACATATATATATATCTTAGTTACTAATTGAGAAAGTACCAGCAACAATGTCAAAAGTCTCAGCCTTTTCTCTCTGCCGTATAGCATATACTCCAGCTGAAGCATCACCTTGTTCTGGCTGATTCACAGTACTCTGACTTCTAGGTGTACTACCCCTACCTCTACCTCTGCCTCTACTAACTGATGGTGAACTCTTTGGGGTAGAAACTTGGGTTGATCCCTTTGGTGTAGTAAATGACCCAAAACGACATGGATTTACACAATCCCTAGTAAAATGACCAGTCTCTCCACAATTAAAACATGCTCCTACGGCTCTATAATATACCCCACTATGTGGTTTACCACAAGTTTCACAAAGTCGATCTGACAGCACATTTCTGGGTTTCTGTTGAGTTTACTGATCGGATCGAGGTGGTTTCTGTCTAGAAGATCTATCTCTACCGGACTTCTTACTACCTCGGTTGTATCCCCCAAAGTTTTTCCTCTTTCCAGTAGGACCAGTAGAACTCTGTTCTACTGACTTTCCCTCTTTTTCTGTCTTCTCTGATTTCTTTTTCTCAGGAACCGCTTCAGATTCAATTCTTTCTAATTCTAGTGCTTGAGAAATAAGTTCAGAGAAGTTGTTATATTTGAATCCGACCATTTGTAATCTGATACCAGGCTTTAAGCCGGTTTCAAACCTCTTACATCTCTCCCTACTGGTAGAAAGTAGACTTACTGTATAATGGCTTAGGCGGGAAAATTCCCTTTCATATTCAGCCACCGATCTACTCCCCTATTTCAGACTTAGGAATTCTTGCAGCTTCTGGTCTACATAAGCATCGGGGACATATTTTTGTTTGAATTCCCTGAGAAAGTCATTCCATGTTAGCACTGCAGGTTCTACCAGACTATGGGGAATGGTTTTCCACCAGTCATAAGCATCCCCCTGTAGCAAAGATACTGAGTATTCAAATCTGAGTTCCTCTGTGCAATGCAGTTTCTTGAATACCCTATCCATCCTCTCTAACCACTGTTCAGCCTCTAGAGGATCTACTGTCCCCTTGAACGCTGTAGCCCCATATTTCATCAATTTGTCATACTGCTTAGTAGGAGACTATGGTTGTACCACTGGTGTCTGTATTGGGACTTGAGTAGGCACATTACCAGCCATTTGTTGGAACATTGCAGCCATCTAATGGCCCCGAGCGAGAAAGCTGCGATGCTGCGAGGTGGTCTTCTTGAACCACTGACATTTTGGAGGGCTGGGGCATCCCCTTGTACCTCAGCCTCTATAGATTGATCGACTGAACGATCACCTTCTTCCATGGTAATGCGAGGATCTTAGACCTCCTGAACAAACAACACAAGGAGATTTCCTCCCGCTAGTGCATATTTATAATGTAATGTACTGTATGTATCAAACAATGATATTGAGCAGTTGTACTATGAAGAAAGAATATTCAAGTAACAGGTGAAAACAGAATTAAAAACTAGCTCTGATACCACTAAAACATGTCACACCCTACCCCTCTGTAAGGCATAACATGATCCCGTAGTATACCTAATGAATTACCAACTTCGTCTACTGATAACCCATTAAATACACTACAATGGATTTTAAAACTTTTCTTACTTCTTTTTATAGTGGTGAGCACCATTTACAGGTGTTAAAAACCTTTTTGAAATGAAGTAAAACAGCTAACACACTTGGAGAAAACCTTTTTGAAATGAAGTAAAACAGCTAACACACTTGGACCATTAATAATTTCTGTAAAAATTTTGGCAGAGTGCCATCTGTATTTTGACAAAACAATTCTTAAAAAACCTGTAAAAAGCACTTCAATATTTTTCTCAATCTCAAACTCCAACATAATTCAACACAATATGTTTTTGAACTCAAATCCACAATAACTTTTCAAAGACTGAGATAAAAGAAATACAGTACAAATTTTACAAGCCAAAATAACTCATAATTTACTTTACAACTTCAATGTACAATTTTAATTTACAACTGCTCAAAACCAAGAACAATATATACATACAGTGAACATACATTACAGTACAAAATGTAAAATGTGGTATACTCAATATACCCGATGATCTCTCAATATAGTACTAGCAGCCTAGTCTCATACTGTCGATCTGTCTACTGCGGCGACAATGAAAAGCTATCGCTGAGTAAAATTTACTCAGTGGTGCACAATAACAATTTGAAATGCGATATATATAAATCTTTTATTGACAATTCACAAATCAAATAGTTCACAAAATTTACAAAGTTTATATAATACAAATTTGATCAAATAACTAAGTAACACAGTTTTGCCCATCAATAACACAATTTGATCAAATAACTGAATAATATAGTGTTGTCGATCAATATCACAATTTAAGCCATGACACAATTTTTCCACACATGCCGTGTTGTACACCACGGCAAGACACACTCACCCCAATAATCTAAATCAATGAGGGAGGAAGCTAGCTGAATAATGAGTACTTATCCACACTCACCTCAGACTGACAAGTCAAAGAGGGAGGAATATAATCACACTCACCCCAGACTGATAGGTCAAAGAGGGAGGAATATATCACACTCACCCCATAAATGGAGGAGGAACATAGTAACAGTGTCATGCCAAGTGTGAATCAAAACAATTTCAAATCATAATATTTCATACAAACCATAAATCATATTTTATCTCAAAATGTCCATAATTGAAAATAATAATATACAAATAGTCATAATTTATTTCAATTGAAAAATTCCAAAGAAATAACTGTTGTGCACAACCATAATTTAAAACAATAACATACAAATAATCATAATTTCTTTCAATTGAAAAATTCAAAAGAAATAATTATTGTGCACAAACATAATTTAAAACAATAACATACAAATAATCATAATTTATTTCAATTGAAAAATTCAAAAGAAATAATTACTGTGCACAAACCTCTGATAACTGTCTCCTGGCCTTGATTCAGTGTTTCCTTCCCTTTCCCTGAGTCTTTGCTAATTGAGAAACACAATTTGAAGTGTTTCAATACTCAATTAAACTGTCTCTAACGATAATGCTTGATAATTAATTCATTGAATGCTATTATTTGCTTAATTAACCCGATATGTCGACCCTCGATGCATTCTAGGTAATTTAGGTTTCAATGTTACTAATTTGTCACATTCAATAGTCTTTTAGGGTTTGTACATGTTACTAAATTCATTTCCTTGTATATTGCATTTTCTTGCAATTTGCTAGATTCCGGGATACTAGTTTGACCTAGCCAGACGACCTAGTTCTCTCGGTTTTCGGGTTTTGGTCAAAACTACAAACTCGTAGATCTATGTCTTATTGCATGCGGAGCAAATTTTCAGGTCATTCTAAGTTATGTAGACCAAGTTATGGTCATTTTACTATTGCTGGTCAAAATGCATCAAAATTGATCACTTTAGGTCATTTTAGGTCAATTTTGGTTCGGCTAATTTTTGGACCCGAACTTGTGCAAGCTTTTTGACTTGCTTATGGTCATTCTGGGCTTTGGTGTCTTCATAAGACTTGTAGATATAGGTCTTAGCTATTCATGGTCAAAATTTCAAGTCAATTGGACCTGTTTTGAGTGAGTTATGGCCTAAACACTAGCTGCTGCCCAAATGGTCAATTTTCAGGCCTCAATTGCACTAATCCAGATTTGGTCACTTTTCAAGTTACCTTACAAGCAGAATTTTGGCAAGCTTCCTTCATGAAAGTTGGCACATTTTGTGCCTAGTTTCACCTCCAATTGGTCTCATACCAATTGGAGCCACACACTTAAAGTTCTAAGCCCATAACACAAACTGCCTTATTGCATTTCCTTCATACACATCAAGGATCACTTTTAACACTTACCAAACTCAACATTCAAGCCAATTCTGGTTGTATCATAACCTAAACATAATTCACAACATATTATAGGTCATTTTGGCAGCTTATAATTATATTCAATGTGCACCATTTAGTACAGAATTTTTTTCAAACCCAATTTACAACAATTCAATCACCTAACCATAACACTTTTACATGTCCAATCTCGCACCATCATACATACACTCAAACTGCCATAACCACTATCACAATTCAACATTATTATTCCATAAACCAAGCATGAATTCCAGCATTCTTCAAGAGTTAACAAACTGCCGCAATGGTATATCTCCATAATTGCCTTCAAACTCAAATTTTTCACTTGGTCACCATTCCATATACATGAAGTTAACTTACCAAAACTTTGAATCACATTAGTCAAAGTTAATTCTCCACAATACATGTAATAATATTTCATTTAGTGTACAATCCCATGGCTATCCATTTAGACAATCACGCATACAATTCCAAATTCAACAAAAATTTCCAATTCAAGTGTTCAATTTAACATACATCAATAATTAACCTACTAAACTTTGATTTACTTTAAGCAACACTAATACCCATCAAATGCATGTGAAAATAATTCAAGTTCTTAAATTGCCATGGCTGCCTAAACTAGTGCATAATAACAATTCATCAAAATCTCAAAATTTCTTCATCAATTCAATGATCTCAAGCTTCCCATAAACTTTACTTAAGAAATAAATCAATTTAAACACTTACCTATTGTTGAGGCTTGTTAAATCTTCACCAAACTCCCTTGATTTTAGTATCTACTTCTTCCTTGTGAGGTTGGGATAAAAATTTGTGAAGTAACTTCGGTGTTTAGGATGGAAATGGTGGGGGTTTAGGAAGCATTAAACATTTTGGCCATGGATGGTTTTGGAGAGCTTCCTTTCGGCAATGGATGAATGAATGAGGAAGATGGAGTTTGAGTGGAAGTACACCTGCCCACATAGTGTTTATTTAATCCCCATAGTGCTCCACTCACCTAAGAAAATGATTTAATATGATTTAAGTGTTAATTACTCAATTTATGCCCCATTTTTGTTATTTACATTAGGTACCCCTAATTTAATTTTTCACTATATTTTCCAAGCGTAATATTATTTATTTTTAATGGACATTTAGGTCAAAAGGCAACTCGGGGTGTCAAATGACCACAATGCCCCTGTTCGGGTTGCATTCCCGATTTTTCGGTAACACCGGGTTTTGTTCGTTTTTCGATTTCTCACTTTTCTTTGTACTAATTAATTAATTTTTCTTTGATATTTCTAATGATATTTATACTTCAATCGATATCTCTTTAAGTCCTAAAAATATTTTTTAGGGTTCCCCACAGTCCAGGGCTAGTCAACGGTCTACGCCATGACTTTTCGGTGCGGTCACCCATCGCTAGGGTTCTCGGCTCGCTTAACTTGGTTACATTTCTTTGCTATTATTTTTCCTTTGTTTTTCTTGTATTTTCTTTTCTTATATTTCATTATTTTATGTCTCCTCACTCATATCGAAGTGTAGTTCTAGGCATCCTAGCTGTCCGGACAACACTGGTCACCGGAACAGTAGAACGCACTACCGAACATAGGGGTGTTACACAAGCCTTATGTTTACTGTTATGAACTAATGGAGAGGAATCTCCTTATGTTGGTTGTACAGGAATAGAAAATCCTATGAAAATATATGGAAGAGAAGAATGAGACAATAGAACAATCCGTGATGGTAGAAGTACAAGTTGAGGCCCCAGCTCCACAAATTGTCGAAGGCCCGACTGTACCAGTTTTACCAGTATAAATTACTGCACAAATGGCCCAGCAAATGGCCACTTTCTTCCAACAAATGGCTGATAATCTGTCAACCCAAGCCCAAGTACAGACCCAACCCCCATAAGGGCAGTGTGAAATAGAGAAGAGGGAGAAATCTACGGGTCAGAACTCGAGCAATAATTTGGGGAAGGGAAAAGAATTTGAGGAACCCCGAGCTCAGGGATACGATAGAGGCAGATCATCAGGGCAGAGAACACCAAGATCTAGTCGTCGAACAACCAGAAGTTCCTATTCTGCCCGTTTCTGCCATGTTTGTGGTAAGCTACATGGAGGTATTTGTCGAAGGGCCTCTGGAGCCTGCTACAATTGTGGAAAACTTGGACACTTTGCTAAAGATTGCACTAGAGCACCTCGATCTGCTTTCCGGAGTTCACAGACCGTCAGTCAGAGTCGAGATAGAAATAGAGTTGGTACTCCTCACCACTATAACATAGTGAATCAACCCGAATATAGTAGTGCACCAATCAGAGCGTCCACTATGCGCCAAGGAGAAAGAGCAGAAACTTCAGATGTAGCTGCTGGTAAGTTCTTAATTTTTGAAAGAAACAATTAGTTATTATTTGATCCCAGCACTACTTATTTATATGTTAGTGTTAGAATTCTATATTTTGTTGCTATTCCTTTACAGGGAATAAATTTTGATGTATTAGTGACTAGTCCTTTAGGATAATAACTATAATAACAAGTATGATTGACATTAATTTTGGAAGAATTATTAGCTAAAAGTATTTTCTAACATACCATAAATTATAAAGCTAATTGGCAAGCCTACTTAATGTAAGGCAAGAGGACCTAAAAGTAAGTTACAATAATAGAATAGCTCAAGATGAGGGCAAAGATGTTACTGTTAGTAATTATTAATGGATATTGTAATCAGAATCAGTTTGGGATATTAGTGGATTCGAGAAAGATAAGATGTTAGAAAACCTAGCCCATGAGGTTATAACGTAGTGACTATATAATGTTCTCGATGTTTGTATTATAAGCTGCAGATTACTGTACCGACATGGGATTATTGTGTAAAGCTACGTGCTTCCTCGTGGTACAATAAATTAAGAATATTTGTAAGTAATCTATAAATTGATACAGTTGCGCCCGAATAAAGTACTAGTAAGGGAAATAAATGTGAAAAAATTCTAGTAAGAAATTTAAAACTTCAGAACTAGCCTATCAAACGACTACACTTGTAAGGTAGCTAGAGTCAGTGACTTAGTTATATTAATGTGAATTACCTGTACCACAGTAATTGCTATAAGCTTAGAGATATCAGTACGACTTATCATCCTCAGACGGATGGACAGTCGAAACAAGTGATTCAGGTAAATTTTGAAACTCATTGAGTTTCTATAAATAATGAAATGAAATGATAATAATACCCTGTAAAATGTAATAAGCCCTCGAGAATATACTGAGAACTTGTGTCCTTGAATCCAAGGGGAGATGGGACAGATACCTCCCACTAACAGAATTTGTATACAATAATAAGTGTCAAGCTAGCATACAAACGGCACCCTATGAAACACTGTAAGGGAATGGATAACTATGGATTTTGTGATGAGACTTCCAAAGACACATAATAGTCATGATGCAGTATGGGTTATAGTTGACAGACTAACCAAGTCTAATCACTTTTTGCCAGTTCGGATGGACTATAGCCTGGAGAGATTGGCCAGATTGTACATATATGAAATTGTAAAATTGCATGGAGTGCCAGTATCGATTGTATCTGACAGAGATCCTAGGTTCACTTCTAGATTCTGGGGTAGTCTTCAAAGAGCCCTAAGAACTAGATTGAACTTCAGCACAGGATTCCACCCACAGACAGATGGCCAACCTGAAAGAGTTATTCAAATATTGGAGGATATGCTACGGGCTTGTGTGATTGAGTTTGAAGGTAGTTGGGATACACACTTGCCTTTGATTGAGTTTGCTTATAATAACAGCTACCAATCAAGCATTGGGATGCCTCCATACGAAGCTTTGTATGGCAAAAAGTATAGAACTCCCCTATGTTGAGATGAAGTTGGTGAAAGAAAAATGATTGGGCCAGAAATTATTCAGCAGACATAGGAAAAGATCAAATTGATCAGAGATAGACTCAAGGCTGCGTCAGACCGTCAGAAGTCTTATGTTGATCTGAAGAGAAGAGATATTGAATATGCAGTGGGTGATAAAGTATTCCTCAAAGTTTCTCCTTGGAAGAGGATTATGAGATTTGGCAGAAAGGGGAAACTGAGTCCTCGTTTCATCGGACCATATGAGGTTTTGGAAAGAGTGGGTCCTTTGGCACATCGGTTGGCATTACCTCTGGAGTTGGCAAGGATACACAGTGTCTTCCATGTGTCCATGTCAAGGAGGTACAGATCAGACCCATCTCATGTAATATCAGTTGAATAGATTGAGGTAAATTCCAGACCTCTCATATGAGGAAGAACCCATAGAAATTCTGGCTTATGAGGTGAAGCAGCTGAGGAATAAATAGATACACCTGGTTAAATTGCTGTGGAACCATCGTTCAGGCCAAGAAGCTATTTAGGAACGTGAAGAGGATATGAGGAGACAGCACCCATAGCTGTTCAGTGACTAATGCCAGGTAAAATTTCGAGATGAAATTTATTTTAGGGGGGGAGAATTGTAACACCCCTATGTTCGGTAGTGTGTTCTACTGTTCCAGTGACCAGTGTTGTCCAGACAGTTAAGATGCCTAGAACTACACTTCGATATGAGTGAGGAGACATAAAATAATGAAATACAAGAAAAGAAAATACAAGAAAAATAAATGAAAAATAATAGCAAAGAAATGTAACCAAGTTAAGCGAGCCGAGAACCCTAGCGATGGGTGACCGCACCGGGAAGTCACGGCGTGGACTGTTGACTAGCCCTGGACCGCGGGGAACCCTGAAAAATATTTTTAGGACTTAAATAGACCCCCATTGAAGTATAAATGCCATTAGAAATATCAAAGAAAAATTAATTAATTAGTACAAAGAAAAGTGAGAAATCAAAAAACGGACAAAACCCGGTGTTACCGAAAAATCGGGAATGCAACCTGAACAGGGGCATTGTGGTTATTTGAAACCCCGAGTTGTCTTTTGACCTAAATGTCCATTAAAAATACATGATATTACACTTGGAAAATATAATGAAAAATTAAATTAGTGGTACATAATGTAAATAGCAAAAATGGGGAGTTAATTGTGGGAATAAGGAAAGTTAAGGTTAAACTAATATTAAATAATGGTTAGTGCTCTACTAACTTAGAATTGTGGAACACTTAAGAGCTAAAATGGGCAGAAATGAGTTCATCTTCAACCTCCTCTCAAACCATCTGAATTTATCCTCCATGGGACTCCATGGCCACACCTTGAAGTCCTCCATGCATCCATGATCCAAGCTTCTAATGGTTATGGTTTCTTCATTAAAAGTGATCACCATACCTTGGGCAGTAGATAGGCAGCAAGAAGACCAAGTTTTGGAGAGGTTTTGAAGAATTTCCAAAGTGGTAAGTTTGTATTTTTGGGTATTTGCTTCATTAAAGTTAGTAGGAATGTTATGGGTACTTAAATTGTGAAAAGAATTTTGAGGTTTGATGTTTAAAGGGAGAGCTGTATTTTTGGCAGCCATGGAAACATCTTGAAGACAGTTTATTCTTTCTTTCTAATGGTAGATTAAAGGGTTGATTAAATGTTTATATGTGTAGGAATTAATTTGGGTGATATATACTTAGTATATGTGAATGTGTACTTGAATTTGGAAGCTTGGAAATTAATGGACTGTAATGTATGAATCAGCAGCTTGGTTTGGTGCACCATAAAGATGTTATTTCATGTTTGGATTATGGAATATTAATGTTGAATTGTGTTGGTTGTTATGGCAGTTTGGGTATGTGTGTGATGGTGTGAAGTTGGACATGTAAAAGTGTTATGGTTAGGTGATTGAATTGTTGTAAATGAGTTTGACAAATTCTGCACTTTATGGTGTATGTTGAATGTAATTGTAAGCTGCCAAAATGACCTATAATATGTTGTGAACTATGTTTAGGTTATGGTACAAACCAGAATTGGCTTGAATGTTGAGTTTGGAAAGTGTTAAAAGTGGTCTTCGATGTGTATGAAGGAAATATAATAAGGCAGTTTTCATTTTGGGCTTAGAACCTTAAGTGTGTGGCTCCAATTGGTATGAAACCAATTGGAGGTGAAACTAGGCACAAAATGTGCCAACTTTCATGAAGGAAGCTTGCCAAAATTCTGTTTGCAAGATAGCTTGAAAAATGACCAAATCCGGATTAAGTGCAAATAAGGCCTGAAAATTGACCATTTGGGCAGCAGTTAGTGTTTAGGCCATAACTCACTCAAAACAGGTCCAATTGACCTGAAATTTTAACCATGAATAGTTAAGATCCACATCTACAAGTCTTATGAAGACACCAAAGCCCAGAAATGACCATAAGCAAGTCAAACAGCTTGCACAAGTTCGGGTCCAAAAACTAGCCGAACCAAAATTGACCTAAAATGACCTAAAGTGACCAATTTTGATGCATTTTGACCAGCAATAGTAAAATGACCATAACTTGGTCTACATATCTCAGAATGAGCTGAAATTTTGCCCCACGTGTAATAAGACATAGATCTACAAGTTTGTAGTTTTGACCGAAACCCGAAAACTGAGGAAACTAGGTCGTCCGGCTATGTCAAACTAGTATCTCGAAATCTAGCAAATTGCAGTAAAATGCAAAATACATGAAAATAAATTTGGTAACATGTACTAACCCTAAAAGACTATCGAATGTGACATATTAGCAACATTAAAACCTAAATTACCTAGAATGCACCGAGGGTCGTCGTATTAGGTTGACTAAGCAAATAATAGAATTCAGTGAATTAATTATCAAGTATTATCGTGAGAGACAGTTTAAATGAGTACTGAAACACTTCAAATTGTGTTTCTCAGTTAGCAAAGACTCAGGGAAGGGGAAGGAAACATTGAGTCAGAGCCAAGAGACAGTTATCAGAGGTTTGTGCACAACTAGTTTTTAACTGATTTTGTTTGAATATTACATATGATTAAATGACATATTTTTCTTATGTATTATGTTTAACAAGCATCGGATTTAATTCAATGATTATTGAAAATTATTATAGTATGTATGAATTTAGCTTTGTGAAATGGTATTTCCACAAGTATTAAGCATTGTTATGGATTGAATAAATTATGTTTTAGAAAATTGTGATAGAACATGTTTTGAATTGTGATGGTAATTTTCATGGAAAAATGCAAATTTATGATTTGAATTATGATGAGCATAAAAATTATTGGATATTGGAATTGAATTTGAATCGAATTATATTGTGATTTATGCTCACTAAAAGGATTGTGATATTGTTTTATATCTCACTATAGATGCTTGACTAGGTTATTACCTGTCTCTCTCAATTGTTGAGAAGACAATGGAGTTAGTTGTGTTTTGATTACCATGGTACGTGCACAGGCTTAGATTTTCCTCTGATTTGAGGTTAGATCTAAGTTTATTTTATCGTTATGGCCCTTGCGGAAGATTCATTATTGTGATGGTACTGTGCACGATGATTCGACCTCCCCGACTATAGGGAGTTAGAATCTGATTTGACCTCCCCGACCATAGGGAGTTAGAATCACATCGAATATGGCCCTTTCGGATTAGCCTTGCATGGTTAGTGAGATAAAGAATGATTTTTGAGATACAGAATGATTTTTGAGATAAAGAATGATTTTTGAGATACAGAATGATTTTTGAGATAAAGAATGATTTTTGAGATACAGCATAGTTTTTGAGATACAGAATGGCTTTTGAATGGTAAAGAATTGTGATTTCAATTATGATTTATGTATAATTGATTTTGTTGGAATTACCTAAATGGTTAGTTATGATTTGATAAATTGAATTTCATGAACGAAGTCATTTTATACAAATGATTCACATTATTGGCAATGAATATTTTGAGTTTTGGAATTTGATGAGTATTCAGATTTCCAAATTATTTACTGTAAATTTTGTTAATGTATATTGTACTATGTTTTAAATTATAGTTGTGCACCACTGAGTTCACCACTCAGCGATAGCTTTGTATGCTGTCGCAGGTAAGAAGAGCATAGAGCAGTGAGTAAGTTTCTTTGAAGACATATTCAGATCAGCTCCAGGTATATTATAGGTATACCCATGTACATAGGTTTTGATGTATGCATGTAATAATATGTATGTAAATTATTTGAGTAGTTGTATAAAAACTCTTGTAAAATATTTTGGTATGTAATTAAATGTAAATTATTATAAATGTAAGTTTGGGATTTCATTTATCTGAATAGTTTTGTAATATTAATTTTGAGTCTTGTAATCAATGAAATATTTCTTTTATGAGGAGATTGATTTGATTATTGAGATTTGAATTATGAGTGCAAATGAAGTTATTGAAGTTGTATTTGAGAAAACATATTGGGAGCATTTTCTTTTGCAGGATTGAAGAACTGTTTTCTCAAAATACAGCCGGCACTTTGCCGAAATTTTGAAAAAATTTTATAATACCAGATTTTAATCGATGATTTAAATTTCACAAAAATTGTTTTTAAAATCCCTTGTAGTATATCTACTGGGTTATCGGTAGGCGAAGTATAGTAATTCATTATGTGTACTACGGGATCATGTTACATCTTACGGGGGAGTAGGATGTGACAGCTTGAAATTTAAAAATTGTGAATAATTAACATTAAGCTTAGAAATGGTATTGGCAACCAATAATAATAACTTTAGAATGCAAAATGTGAAATGTAGAGAGTATTAGAACCAATGTACCTATTGTCTATGTAAAAGTCAATATTTGAGTTGACTAAGGAAATGAATAGTAACACCTAAACCTAAATTTCAAGAATTGTAAAGTTTAAAAGTGTAACATGCCCTAGAACACCTAGCAAGATTGACTTGGATAGGTTGGCATGCCAATAGGGTTCAGTTAGCAGTACTGCACATGGCATTATGCCATTCTATGATTTCATGGCTTTTAGACATTCTGACATTGTGTTGATACTTGGCCTTGTGCCTAATGTTATTACAGCTTATTAGTTGTTCTGTTGCACGTCGAAGATACATATGTGACCGATGGTATGATAGCCCGAGGTACTTGATACCCAGTGCCAGTTTACCTGTATATCTAGTCCAGTCGTCCAGTATAGGTTACTTAGGCAACCAAAAATGAAAGTGGATAAATTTAATGAAATTATGAATATAACAAGTACATAATAAATAAGATTACCAATAATGATCGAAAAATAGTCTACATAAGACATCAGAACATGCACTACATATTTATTTTCCGTTATTTCTTTTTATTCTATTATTGGCCCACTAAGTATTATTGCTTAGCGCGTTGCTTTTGCCACTTGTAGGTTCTGGAGAGACCGATAGAGAGCCCAGTAGACCACAGACTGGGTGAGATCATCTGCAGCTTTGCATAGTGTCCGTGTCACCTCACCGACGTCAGTGCATTAGTAGGACACTAGGTTTCATTTTGGGTATTTTGTAATTAACTTTTATTTTCTCATATGTAATTGAAACTTATGTAATGTATTTTGGTATTAATGTAAATAGTGAAAATTGTGTTTATGAATGAAAAATTGAATATTTATTTATGACTTGTGTATGAATATCATATGAAATGAATGAATGAGAAATGGAATTGTTATTGAAAAATATTGAGATTTTGTTGATAAATTAGAGTTTGGGAATGATTGAAAATTTTGGAAGTGTTTTTCACATGTTCCGAAGAACCGTTTTCTCCATTTTTAGCCGGTACTCTACCGGATTTTCTATAAAATTTGCGGAACCTCAAATAAATTGATGTTTTCCATAAATGACTTAAATAAATTATACTTCACCAAATTGTACTTCATAACTATGATAAAAATAAATAAGAAAGGATAAAAATGATTGAAATAAAATAGGGTATTCTGGTATACTATATGACATATCTTACTCGGCTATACTGTAGATGAGTAAGGGGTGTCACATCTCTAATAATTTAATTAGTAAAGTTACCTCACTGATGACCTTAATGGATTTCCCGTAACATTTTTGTATTAATTTGTGACTCCCTCGAATGACAATTATCCCTCTTAGAGTAGGCAACTTCATACACAGCAATTGCATGCTTATCGCTATCCCATTACTGTTTAGGATTGGGCAGGCAAGGATGACATTGTATGACAAAGAGATGTCAACAACTAAAAACTCAGTGTAGATTTCATGCTTAACCCCTTCATCCCCCAGAACCACTACTAGGTTTATTATTCTGAAGATAGGTATCATTTTGTCACTGAGTTTAACCAAAGGCTACATGACTTTTGCTAAGCTCTCCTGCCTATGCCTGAGCTTCTCTAGGACTTCCTTTGTGATGAGATTTACCAAGCTTCCCGTGTTAATAAGCACTCGTCAAACAATCATCTGCACAGATACCACTAAAGGGTCAGAATGTGGTTGTTTTACCTCATGGTCGTCAAGTCTAAACAGGATGGGTTGCTTGCTCAAAACTTCCTTTTTAACTGAAAGGATTGCTCATCTATTGCTTCTTTCAGCTAACTTTTTGTTTTTGGCTTTGCCTGTGTTCAATCCACTTGTAATCACATTGATTACTCCTATCAGCTCATCCTTCTCCATAATCATTGTATCTTTATTTTCAGAGGTTGCTCCTCTCCTTTCAGAAACTTTATCGTCACAAGCATCCCTTGTAAATCTTTTAAAGCAGTCATCTCTAATTAATCGCTTAATCTCATATTTTAAGTGCCTACACTCATCAGTCATGCGACCATGGTCTTCATGAAACCTGCAAAACTTGCTCTTGTCTCTCTTCCATAATGTGTCTGGATTAAGCCTCTCGGTCACTGAATATATTTGCCATTCTTCTAGATCTACATCAGAACCTTTGATCTCACCTCATTGAAGGGCATGTAATTGTGAAATCTCTCTCTATTTCACTTGGTATTTTTGTTCGAGCTGTAACCCATCTATCTGAATTGTACATTTCTTGCCTTGTCTCCTCTCGTTGCTTTGTGCAGATTTCTTTTCATCCCTTAAGGCCTGCTATTCGTCATCCACTGTTAGGTTTTTAATCAATGAATTAGCAAACTTAACAATTCTTGTTCCCTTCTTCAGAGCCTCACATGCAGTTTTGTGATTTAAGTTTTCCACGAGATTACCTCGGCATTAAACCAAGTAGTGTATTCCCTCAAAAACTCCCCATCTTGTTGCTTTACTTTTTGGAGATCTAAAGACAACTTCTATGGAGGGATGCCGTATATGAATTTGTTCTTGAATTTTATGATGAGCTCTTGAAAACACTAGATTGATTCAAGCTTGAGACGTTGGTACCATTTCTAAGCTTGCTTGATTAGCGTCATTGGGAAAACTCAGCAAAAGTGATAGTCATTCACATTCTAGAGCATCATGGTTATTCAAAAATTTACCACATGGCTTTGAGGATCCGTAGTTCCTCTGCATTTATCAAGGACGGGCAGCTTGAACTTTGGCAGAAACTGCTCGGCCAAAATTGGTTCGGACAATGGAGATTTATCCCTAGTCCTAAAATTCTCCTCTTTAGCCTGCTTCTAGTATCTCTAGACTACCTTTACTAACCCCCAATTCACCTTTGAATGTGGAGACTCATCAAGCTGCTCTTCCATTTTAGTATGTTCAATCTTAGTCTGGGTAATATTGGTCAAGCAAGCTTTTTGAGCTACTTTTAAGCCTATCCCTTTAGGCTGAGCTGGAGGAGCTTCTCTTAAGGGTGCCCTTGGGGGAAGTTCGATCCTTAGTGCCCTTAGTGGTGTGCTACAACCAAGGACCAAACCTTTCAAAAATGCAATTTGGGCTTTTATTTCTTTGAAGCGTTAGATAACTTGCTCTAGTGTTAGCCCCTGGGCCTGACTTTGGTGATTAGACTTGAGAGGCGGTACAATAATATTGCATGGTGAGACCTGTCCACTGGGAGTCTTATTGGGTCCCACCACATTTGGGTTTGCTCTAATTATTGGTGGATATGTCTCAACCATGGCAGTGTTGGTAGCCACAATCTTACCAATGTTTCATGGATTTGTAACTGTTAATACATCAAAAAGACAAAAAATGAAATAAAATTAGGAGTGGGAAATGAAACTCACAAAAGCACAGAAAAATATGAAAATAAATTATTGTAGTCGTGGGATGTCAGGCTGAGTTTCCCACAAACAGTGCCATTGATGCCGTTGTTAGTCTCCAAAGACCATTCAAAATGCCAAATCAGTTTGCAAACAAAGGAAATTATGAGGTCAGTGGCTTATTGTCTAGCCACTCCAACGCTCAAGTTAGAGATTCAGTAAAGAGTGGAAAGTTGAATTATAAAAAGTTTCAGAAGTCAATTTGACAGAGTAAGTATACTTGATTAATGTCTTGTTCTCATATTTATATACTAAAGGCCAAAGAGCCATTATAGCTATCTGTAAGAATCTTGAATACTCGACTAATACTCTAAGATTTTTGCCTAGGAATCCGCCTTTATTATTGACTGGTATTACCGATGCTTGGTAAGGTTAATACTCAGTCTATCGGGCGAGCATCCACACTTGTTTTGATCTCTCATTTGTGTTTCTTCGGCCCCATCAATCTGAGCATTCTATTGCTTGGTCTGGGCTATCCGAGCCTTATCTTGCTCAACTGGGCAGTCTGAGTCTTACCTTGTTGATGTAATTGATTCGAACTGCGTGATGGTTGGTATGGCTCCTAATCATAACTTCTTCTTTATTTTGACCTTCTGACCGACACTTTGACTACCACTTTGGATCATTTGACTGAGCACTGAGCATTTGACTCGGTAGTGTCAATACTCATAATTTAATTTTAATGTTATTTTTACTAATTAAATATTGATAAAAATATTTATTAATTTAAAATTATTATATTTTTATTGAATCATATTTTATGAAAGTTATGTGCTATATATAATACTAACATAATTATAAACTTAAATGTAATATAGTAAAAAAATATAATTATAATTTTTTAAAAATATAAATAAGTGAAGATGTTTAAAAATTAAAATAAATTAACAAAAAATTGCAAGGTAACTCATTGAATTAAATTTATTCAAATTTTGTTACTTTACTTTAAAAAAAAAGGTTTGATTTGCCTTTATCATTTAAAATAATATTAATTTGCATAATAAGGTTGTAGCTAGATTAATATGAAAGAAATTTACTTATAAAATTAGAAATAGGCTAATTTTAAAATGTATTTTTTAGTTTAGTATATCATTATTATAAAATTTTCATTATCATTATATTGATATCTTAAAATTTTATTGTGATATTGTTTAATACAAATAATTTTAAAACCTATTTAATATATTATTAATATATTTAATAAATATTTTTTTAAATGTAGATTATATTATATATGTTATAAATATATTATAGATTAAAATATGAATATAAATTTTATAATTAATTCATGTTAATTATATAATTAATACTCTCAAGTAGTCTATTTTTTTCTTCTTTTCTTTTTCGTATCTTTTTCTTGTTTTTATCATTTTAAAAATCTAAAACATAACAATTTAAAATTAATATTGAGAGAGCTTATATTTTCATATAAATATATGTAAAAATATATTAGGTTTTATTATGGCCTAATGGTCAAAATCTACAACTTAACTAAGATTGACTAATAAATGCACTTTTTATGTAAAAATGATATTAATTATATCAAATATTATATGATACATCAATATTAAAATTAAAAAAAAAATAGAAAATCAATTTATGTTAGCCTACTTAAATTAAACATCATTAAATTTGTAAGCATATTGGTTTCAATTAATATTGGCAATTATAAGAAAATCACAGCGATCACATTTATATGAAGCTACCCTTATAAAAATAATATCTATAACATATAAAAATTCAAAAAAATTTAAACACTTATAAATAAATTTTACCAGTTAGAGAAAGACATACAAAAATGTAGTGAAAAAAATATTATATTATAAGTCAAAGTTAATTAAGCTCGAGTTTTATTGTATGAAAATAGAGTATGTAAATGTAAAAGCTATCTTTTACTAATATTTAAAAAAAATAGCTATAAATTTATAATAAAAAAATATTTGTCATTAAATAGGATCAGAATTTTATATCTATTGATATCAATACAAATTTTTTATTTAATTAAGTAGTTAATTTTAATAATAATTTTATAATAATGAAAATTAAATAGTTATTTTTTAATAGTATTTTTATAATTTAAAATTATAAGTTTCTAAATATTTAGAATAATTAAAGAATAAATTATTGTAAGTGAGATTCAGCATTTGATGTCATTTATTAATTTTATTGTAATAAACTATATATTTTTTAATTAATTAAAAATACTTATAGGATTAAAAATATAAAATTACAAGGATTTTTAGTGCATGTACAATTACTATTAAAATTTTAATTTATATAAATTGTAGTAATACTAAAAATTGAAATTATTTATAGATTTAGCGACGCAAAAGTCATCATTAAAAAATTATTAGTGATGAATTTATATTAAATAGCCTTTCATTACTAAAATATTAGTGATGGATAACTTGTCGCTAAAAAATATTAGCAAAAAATTTGCATAAAATAGCTTCTCGCCACTAAAAGTATTAGCGATGGATAAATTGCAGCTAAAATTTATTAGTGACAACTTTATATAGAATAATTTCTCTTTACTTATTAGTGACAACTTTATATAGAATAATTTCTCCTTACTTGAAGTATTAGATATAGATATGCTGTCGCTAAAGGTTATTAGTAATGAATTTTCGTCATTAAATTTATAAAGTATAAAATTATTACTTATTAAAAATAAATCTTTTGTTTAACAAAACGGACAATTTCTATGTTTGATTGGTCTAAGGTGGAGGATTTTTTCTAAGCTTATCATAAAAAGAAAGACCTAGAAATTAGTAAAATTTATCGTGGTATAAATAATTATGCTAAGACTTGGAATTGGTATCCTAAACCTACCCTGCCTGATGTTCAATATGAAGCACATACTCAACTCACACAAGCTAAGTGTGATGGTGACTCAATTTATGAGTGAAATTTAGATGGCTTAAGTGAATATCACACTTTGTATACTCTTCAAGAAATGACTATGGCCAGTACTACTCATAAGGCCAAAGGTAATTCTGATACTCAAATCTATGCACATATATATATATATATATATATATATATATATATATATATATATATATATATATATATATCTTTGTTAAAAAATTTAAGAGACAAAAAATATAGTTTATATAAAAAGGTATAAAAATAAAATATAGAGATTTGACTTATTTATAATTAATATGTATTAATTTTTATATTAATAATTTAATATTCTTCTTATTTTCTTATTTTACTTTTTAAGATTAGTTAATGCTTATTATTATTATCATTATAGCTAACTAAATTAAATGAGAAATATTTTACTGTTATAAAAATTGAAATTAAATGCTTTTGGTTTGTATATATATATATATAAAGCATAGTGATATTCTCAAGAAAATGCTACGTGGTACTTTCCTTAAAATATTTGTCACGTGTCACCTTCTATTAATAACTCTATTTTATATTCTTTAATAATAATTATTATTTAATTCTTTATTATTTCTCTTTTAATCATCAATATTATTTACAATTCTACCTTAACATTTGTATTTAAATTATTATTTTCTTTAAAATTAAATTTTTAAAAATTAAAACTTTTTGTGATTAAATGTAATATTTAAAAATTATTTATATTTTTTTATAAATTTATTTATACAAAAATACTATTTTTCACATGTCATTCTCCATAATAATAATAATAATAATAATAATAATAATAATAATAATAATAATAATAATAATAATAATAGTTTTTTAAAATAAAAAATAATTTAATAACAACAACAATAATAATAATAATAAAAGATTAGTGACGGCCATTAATTTAAATAAAATTAGCCATTAATTTATAATCTCATATTCAACTATCATATAATTTAATCAACCTTAAATTATTTCATATCTTTAATAAATATTTTTATTATATTGTTTTATTTTTTAATTTTTTATTGTGAAATCTTTGTTAAAAAATTTGAAAGACAAAAGGTATAATCTACATAAAAAATTATAAAAATAAAATATAAAAATTTAACTTTTTTATAATTAGTATGTATTAATTTTTATATTAACAATTTAATATTCTTTTTATTTCATTTTTCTAATATTAGTTAAGGTTTATTATTATTATCATTGTGACTAACTTATGGCTATTGAATTGAAATGGCCAAATAAATGAGAAATATTTTACTGTTATAAAAATTAAATTTAAATTCTTTTGTTATCGTTTTTCAATTAAATAATATTTAATTATAAAATTAAACTTTCATTAAAATGGTTTCCATTTGTTTGTCCATATGTAGTATGTCGTATGAGACATTTGATATATATCAATCACTCTCCGCTCACCAAGTATTTTTATTTTACTTAAGTGCTCTTAAATCTTTTTTTTATTTACTATGTTTTTTTATTATTTCTTTCAAAAGTTATTAGTTATTATTCTTAAAATTTATTTATTTATTTAAATATATTTAATTAATATTTATTTAATTACTATTTTTTTATAAATTTCTTATTTAATATTTTTTAAACTTTTTAATATTTTCTTTAATTATAATTTTATATCAAATGCAATTATAACTAATATTGTGATTATCCATATTTTCTTATCATTAATTTTCAAATTTTAATTAAATATCTAAATTTTTATACATAAATTATCTCTCAATTATATATTTATATAGAAGTAGAATTTCAAAGATATAATACAAAGATGTTTACATCGAAAATTTAATTATCAGTAAAAATGATTAAAAAGTTAAAGTTACAATATTAAAATTATGAAATCTATCTTTTTAAAAATAGTATGTATTTTTAATATTTATTATATTAATTAAAAATAATAATATTTTAAATTTTAATTTTTATCTTATACCATAAATTTATATAAAACGATAACTATTTTTTTAAAAGAATTATTTTATAAAAAATATATTAGATTAATAAAAAATTTACACTTTATAAAAATTTAAAGATATAATTTTTAAAAAAATAATATAATAAAATGTTAATTTTAATGAATAATAACATTACATATTTTCATTATTATTTAAATTAAATAATTCAATTCATTATTAGTAATTTAATATTTTTTTACTATATTAATAATAAAAAATTATATTAATATATTTTTTAAATAATATTATTTTCTCATTAATCTAATATATTTTCTATAATATAAAAAGAAATCAATTTACGAGATAAAATAAAAAAATTTCATGAAATTTAAATTATTTTTTGAATAAAGTAATGTTATTACATTTTAATCGAAATAATTATATAAAATATTATTAACATTTGTATAAAAAAGAAATAAATATGTATTTTAATTAATTACATTATAAATTAATTAAAAATTATTATTATAACAGATAAAAATTTATTGAAATTAAATTAAATAATAAAAATTATAAATTGTCCATGCACAACAAGGATATTATGCTAGTATATATATATATAAAGCAGAGAAGTTTTCTCTTGTTACTACCATGTGGCATTCTAAATTTTTTTGCTATCACGTGATATTATAAAGCAAGGGAAAACCTCTCTATTTTATATATATAGAGAGAGATTGAAGGAGCGGAAGCATGAAAAACATAAGTTTATATCATTAAATTCAAAATTTTTCTTCTAGGGTGTCATGCATCATGCAAGATTCATTGTTTATCTATTTGATTTCAATGTTAAACAACATATTAAAACTCTTTTAATATGTTTTTGGATTTACATTTTCCATTTAAGATTTTAGAATTAACAGATTAATTTATTGGAACCCTAGATTAAATCAAGAACAAGTGCACTAACCTTTTGATGCACTGTAGTTATGTTTGGTACCTTTGGGATGCACTTAGGACATCAGATGTTATCCCTCTAGCTTGTCTACACTAAGATCACCAATGGCAGCCCCTTGAACAGCTTCTTAAGCATTTCTAATTAATTAAAAATTCAGGTTTTCCTTTAGATTACAGATGTATATAGCACACTAGAAATGAATTATAGCAATCTTAATTCAAGAAAATATTGGCAATTCTCTTTGAATTGATGAGAGATGAAGAAGAAGAGAGGGGAGAGGATCTTTGGGTGGCGGCACAAAAGAAAGAACAGCAGCATATTATTTTGTTCTTTCATCCTTTTCCTTATATAGCTAGATCATCACTTAAAACCCTTACCATATGTCACCCTCTGATTGGCTCTTAGTTTAATTGACCCAATCACATTGTGCCAAGTGTCAAACTTAGATTTAATCTTGACTTTGATCATCTTACATTATTAAAAGACAAATGGTAAGCTTATATATAGTGTCATGTGTCATCATCTTATGGTGCCACATGTCACCCTGTGAAATGACCAAAATACCTTTATGTCTTAATTTTGAGTTCTCAACCCAAAATAATTATTTCTCTTCTTTTAATCAATTTATATCAAATATAAATTAATTAATTAATCTCTATTAATTAATTTCTCATAATTAAATTCATATTTAAACACTTTAAATATAAATTTAACTTATATTATACATCCAATAATCTAGATTTGGTTTTAAGCCATGCTAGGGACTTTGCAATCTAATTGCAAACCAAACCTATTTAATTAATCAATTAAACTCTTTAACTAATTAATTAAATCACATTTAATTTGGTAATTACTTGTGCATTTGTGTGAGTCACTAGGCTCATCACTAATTGGCAATGAGATATGATATTAACTCTTAATATCATCAGAACTCTTTCTTACCATAAATGATTTCTCTAAATCATTTTAGGCACCTCATAGACTATGGTTAACACCTAGCATAGCATGCCATAGCCACCCAACTAATAATAAGGTTTACCTTAAATGAACCTATAATCATATGTTACCATGTATTAAAATCTCTCTGTTACAAAATCTCAATTCGAGCTAGAGTCATGGTTTATGTCAAACCCCATTTACTATGAATATTATGTTCTCTTTTAATTCCAGTTCTTGATTAAAAAGATTTTCTCATTAGAAACTCTTTTCTGATTAAATCTATCTGTCCTGGCCAGGAACTTGAAACATCAAGAACAATTAAATGAACATAGGATTTTATCCCTATTTACTCAGGGTAACAGATTCCATCATGATCAACACCTACCTCCATATATAACTAGTAGGAACTAACACATGCCCATATACCCATACACAGTACAAGTATGAAAGTAATATCAAACTCAAACCACCTATATATAAGATAACTATGCTATCTCAGGTCTAAAGATTATATGCACTGATATGATTTATGATAATGCATTGATAAGAGTAAACTCCATGTGCTTGTTTTAAATGTCACTAGTTCGGCCTACTTATCATGCATATGTGCCTATCATATTTGTTATATGGCATGAGACTCACCATTTCATCTTATTTATATCTCATATAAATACATTGGGAACAAACATGAATACAATCTTTCTGGATAAGTCATGTCCTGTGTGAAGTATCCTCGATTGTGAACCAATTTATGATACTTTGTGCTAGAAATACTGTCACTCATATTCTTAACAACATAAGAATAGAATTTCTAACAAAATATCAATGGACCTTTTCTATTACACATAAATATATTATGTAAACAGAAAAGTGAAAATGCCTTTTATTAATAAAATATGTACAAGATACATACTAAATGATATGCTCTAGGGCATACTACTAACAATCTCCCACTAGCACTAGAGCCATTCATTACAATACCTTAGACCCATCTTCTCAAGATGTTAGTCTAACTAAGCTTGTGACAAAGGCTTAGTGAATGGATCAGCTGAATTTTCAACTGATGCTATTTTTTGCATGGCTACATCGCCTCGCCCAACTATTTCTCCGATAATATGGTAGCGCCTTTCTATGTGTTTGGATTTCTGGTGAGACCGGGGTTTCTTATATCCAAATAGCTTCTTTTGCGACATCTAATGTAGCAATATACTCAGCCTCTGTAGTGGAATCTACAGTCGTACTCTGTTTGGAACTCTTCCAACTGACTGTACCTCCATTACAAATGAACAAAAACCCAAAGGTAGACTTTCTGTCATCGACATCTGATTGGAAATCAGAATCAGTATAACCATCCAATTGCTAGTCACCACCTCCATATATCAAGATTAAGCCCTTAGTTCTACTCAAGTATTTAAGGATATTCTTGACAACTATCCAGTGTTTTAAACCTGGATTGGATTGATACCTGCCAGTCAAACTAACAGCATATGCGATATCCGGCCTAGTACACAATATTGCATACATCAAACTTCTAATAGCCGATGCATATGGAATCCTGGCCATTTTATATCTTTCTTCAGGTGTCTTTCGAGACATCTCTTTAGAAAGGTGGATACCATGTCTCATTGGTAACAATCCTCTCTTGGAATCAAGTATGTTAAACCTCTTTAACACCTTTTCCAAGTATAGACTTTGGGATAACCAATTATTCTTTTCGTTCTATCTCTATAGATGTGAATTCCAAGAATATAGGTTGCCTCCTCTAAGTCTTTCATGGAGAATGTATTTGATAACCATACCTTTGTAGTTGTCAACATACCTGTGTCATTACCTATCAATAGAATATTATCCACATATAAGACAAGGAAAGTGATAGCACTATCACTAACCTTCTTATATACACATGGCTCATCCTCATATTTGATAAAACCAAATGACTTAATGGGTTTATCAAAACGGATGTTTCAACTCCTCTAAGCTTGTTTTAACCTACAAATGGATCACTTTAGCTTGCGCACTTTGGAACCATCTTGAGATTCAAAACCCCTAGGTTATTCCATGAAAATGTTTTCTTCAATGTATCCATTGAGAAAAACTGTTTTGACATCCATCTGCCAAATCTCATAATCATAGTATGCAATTATTGCTAATAGAATCCTAATTGATTTAGGCATAGCAACAGGCGAGAAAGTCTCCTCATAGTCGATTCCTTGCCTTTAGCGAAACCCTTTAGCTACTAGCCTTGCTTTATAGGTCTCTACCTTTCCATCAGAACCAATTTTCTTCTTGAAAACCCATTTGTTTCCTATAGGTACAATACCTTTAGGTGGGTTAACAAGATCCCAAACTTGATTCTTATACATGGAATCAATCTCGGATTTCATAGCATCAATCCATTTTTGAAGAGTCTATATCTGATATAGCTTCTTCATAGGTACGTGGATCATCTCCATGATATACTTCTTCATGAAGAGTAGACAACTCTTGTTCTTCTTCATTAAGGAAACCATATCTCACTGGTGGGTGAGATATCCTGGTTAATTTGCGAGGAATAACTATAGATGTTTCATCAATAAGTGTAGGTTGATTATATGGATTTATATCCATCTGATCTGTTGGTTGGTCAAAATTCTCCAATTCTAACTCTATTTGCCTTCCTTTGCCTCCTTCTTGAACAAATTATTGTTCAAGAAATGTAGCATCTCTACTTACCACAACCTTTTGTGATGTAAGTAAATAAAATTAATATCCAAAACTATCTTTTGGATATCCAACAAATCGACCCTTTTTCTGATCTGGTTTCCTATTTATCATTGTTCAGCTATTTGATATAAGCTGGACAACCCCAAATCTTAACATGCTTAAGACTTGGTTTTCTTCCATGCCATATCTCATAAGGTGTGGAAGATACTGATTTTGATTGAATCCTATTTAGAACATTCAAAGCTGATTCTAATGCAAATCCCCAAAAGGAGATTAGCAAATTAGTATAGCTCATCATACTATGTACCATATCCAATAGGGTACAATTTCTCCTTTCAGATACACCATTCACCTGTAGTGTTCCTGGAGGAGTCAGTTGGAAACAATACCATGTTCTTTTAAGTATTCATCAAATTCAGTACTCAAGTATTCACCTCTACGATCTGATCGAAGAGCTTTAATATTTTTTCCTGATTGATTTTCTACTTCAGATTTAAATTCTTTGAACTTTTTAAAGGATTCATGTTTGTATTTCATCAAATACAAATATCCAAACCTTGATTTATCATCAGTAAAGGTAATAAAATAATGAAAACCGCCTCTTAGCCATTTCTTTAAATGGGCCACATACATCATGTAACACCCCTATGTTCGGTAATGCGTTCTACTGTTCCTGTGACCAGTGTTGTCCGGACAGCTAGGATGCCTAGAACTACACTTAGATATTGATGAGGAGACATAAAATAACGAAATACAAGAAAAGAAAATACAAGAAAAACAAAGAAAAAATAATAGCAATGAAATGTAACCAAGTTAAACAAGCCGAGAACCCTAGCGATGGGTGACCGCACCGGGAAGTCGCTGCGTGGACCGTTGACTAGCCCTAGACTGCGGGGAACCCTGGAAAATATTTTTAGGACTTGAATAAATGTCTATTGAAGTATAAATACCATTAGAAATATCAAAGAAAAATTAATTAATTAGTACAAAGAAAAGTGAGAAATCAAAAAACGGACAAAACTCAGTGTTACCGAAAAATCAGAAATGCAATCCGAATAGGGGTATTGTGGTCATTTGACACCCTGAGTTGTCTTTTGACCTAAATTTCCATTAAAAATACATAATATTACACTTGGAAAATATTATGAAAAATTAAATTAGTGGTACCTAATGTAAATAGCAAAAATGGGGAGTTAAAAGTGGGAAAATGAAACTTATGAACAAACTAACATTAAACAACACTTAGTGCTTCACTCACCCACCAAAGTGGACCACTTAATCTTCATCTTGGACCAGCAGATTGTCATCTTCCTCACTTCTCAAAATTTCAGTCGAAAACTTTCTTAAGAGAAACTCCATTGCCGCATGGTTTTGGAGCTCCATGCAAGTGTGATCCAAGCTTCCTTCCTTACACTTCCCTTCACTAGAAGTTATCCATACACCTTGGGCAGTAGATAGGTAATAAGAAGATCAAGTTTTGGAGAGGTTTTGAAGAGTTTCCAAAGAGGTAAGTGTGTGTTTTTTATTATTGCTTCATTAAAGTTTGTGAGGATGTTATGGGTACTTGAATTGTGGAAAGAATTTTGGAGTTTGATGTACTAAGGGAGATGTTTATTTTTGGCAGCCATGGAAACTCCTTAAGGGCAGTTTATTCTTGTATGTAAATGGTAGATTAAAGTGTTGATGAAGTGTTCGTATGTGTAGGAATAAATTTGGTAATGTATATTAGATGTATGTGAATGTACACTTGATTTTGGAAGCTTGGAAATTAATCCGAGGAGAGGTATGAATCGGCAGCCTGAATTGTGGACCAAAAATATGTTGCTTTATGGTTTGGTTTATGGAATATTATGGTTGAATTATAGTACTTGTTATGGCAGCTTGTACATGTGTATGAAGGTTTGAGTTTGGACATGTGAATGAGCTTGGTTATGTAGTTAAATTGTGTGTAAATTGAACTTGGTAAATTTTGTACTATAAGGTGCATATTGAGTGTGGTTATAAGCTGCCAAAGTGACCAAAAATGTGTTGTGAAATGTGTTTAGGTTATGGTACAAAAAAGAAATGGCATGAATGTGTAACTTGGTAAGTGTTAAAAGTGTCCTTTGATGAGTAGTGAACAAAATGCAATAGGGCAGTTTATGTTTTAGCCTAGAACCTTAAGTGTGTGGCTCCAATTGGTATGAGACCAATTGGAGGTGAAACTAGGCATAAAATGTGCCAACTTTCATGAAGGAAGCTTACCAAAATTCTTCTTGTAAGGTAACTTGAAAAATGACCGAATCCGGATTAGTGCATTTAAGGCCTGAAAATTAACTATTTGGGTAGTAGTTAGTGTTTTGGCCATAACTCACTCAAAACAGGTCCAATTGACCTAAAATTTTTACCATGAATAGTTGAGACATATATCTACAAGTCTTATGAAGATACCAAAGCCCAGAAATGACCATAAGCAAGTGAAATAGCTTACACAAATTCGGGTCCAAAAACTGGCCGAACCAAAAGTGACCTAGAATGACCTAAAGTGACCAATTTTGGTACATTCTGACCAGCAATAGTAAAATGACCATAACTTGGTCTACATAACTCAGAATGACCTAAAATTTTGCCTCGCATGCAATAAGACATAGACCTACAAGTTTATAGTTTTGACCGAAACCCAAAAACTGAGGAAACTAGGTCATCCGGTTATGTCAAATTAGTATACCGGAATCCGACAAATTGCACTAAAGTGCACTATACATGGAAATGAATTGGGTAACATGTACCAACACTAAAAGGCTATAAAATGTGATATATTGGTAACATTGAAACCTAATTCACCTAGACTACATCGAGGGTCGACATCTTAGGTTGACTAAGGAAATAATAGAATTCGATAAATTAATTATTGAACCTTATTCTTAGAGACAGTTTAAATGAGTACTGAAACACTTCAAATTATGTGTTTCAGTTAGCAAAAACTCAAGGAAAGGGAAGGAAACACTGAGTCAGAGCCAAGAGACATATATCAAAGGTTTTTGCACAATAGTTATTTCTTTTGAATTTTTCAATTGAAATAAATTATGATTATTTGTATGTTATTGTTTTAAATTGTGTTTGTGCACAATAGTTATTTCTTTTGAATTTTTCAATTGAAATAAATTATGATTATTTGTATGTTATTATTTTAAATTGTGTTTGTGCACAATAATTTTGACTTCTCATTTTCTACTTAAAAATTTAATTGAATATTATAGTTTTAAATTGTGTCCGTGCACAATACTTTTATATTCATTGCTTTTACTACAAATTTATTTGAAGAAATGAGTTATGAATAATTTTTTATTGTTTTGGTTTTGGAAATATTATTTGAAAATTATTGTGTTGCCTACTTTGTAAATAGAAATTTTGAAATAAATTGTGTTTAGTGGTATCGGAGCAAAGTAGGGACGGCGATACGTAACGCCTACTATTCCTGAGAACTCTCACGCGTGAACCTAGGAGCTTGCAGGGATGGCAATATGTAACGCCTGCAAGTGCTCTAATAAGTACACTATATTCCTCCCTCTTTGACTTGTCAGTCTGAGGTGAGTGTTATTTAGCTAGCTTCCTCCCTCATTGATTTCGATTGTTGGGGTGATTGTGTCTTGTCGTAGTGTACAACACAGCATGTGTGGAAAAATTGTGTCATGGCCTAAATTGCGATATCGATTGGCAACACTGTATTCTTCAGTTATTTGATCAAATTGTGTTATTGATGGGTAAAACTGTGTTATTCAGTTATTTGATCAAATTGTGTTATTGATTGGCAAAACAGTATTGTTCAGTTATTTGATCAAATTGTGTTATTGATTAGCAAAACTGTGTTACTCAGTTATTTGATCAAATTTGTGTTATATGAACTTTGTAAATTGTGAAATGGAATTGTGAATCATTTGATTTGTGAATTGTCAATAAAAGATTTATATATCGCATTTCAAATTGTTATTGTGCACCACTGAGTAAATTTTACTCAGCGATAGCTTTTCATTGCTATCGCAGGTAGACAGACTGACAGGGCAGCAGACTAGGCTGCTAGTGCTTCAGTGAGAGATCATCAGGTATATTGAGTATACCATAGTTGCATTTTGTATTGTAATGTATGTTCACTGTATGTATATAGTGTTCTTGATTTTGAGCAGTTGTATATTAAAATTGTACATTGAAGTTGTAAAATAAATTATAAATTATTTTGGTTTGTAAATTTGTGTTATATTTCTTTCATCTCATCCTTTGAAAATGCTAAAAAATTGTTGTGGACTTGTGTTGATTAAATGTTGGAGTTGAGATTGAGAAATATATTTGAAGTGCTTTTTACAGGTTTTTGAAGAACTGTTTTTTTCAAAATACAGATGGCACTCCTCCAAAATTTTTACAGAAATTACTAATAATTCAAATGTGTTAGCTGTTTCACTTCAGTTCAAAAGAAAGTTTTTTTTTTAACACCTGTAAATAGTGCTCACTACTGTGGAAAAGAAGTAAGAAAAGTTTTAAAATTCCTTGTAGTGTATTTAATGGGTTATCAGTAGACGAAGTTGGTAATTCATTAGGTATACTACGAGATCATGTTATGCCTTACAGAGGGGTAGGGTGTGACACATTACTATGTATTAACTTCAAAATATTTTCAGCTCTTAGTCCTTGTGTAACACCCCTAAGTTCGGTAGTGCGTTCTACTGCTCCGGTGACCAGTGTTGTCCGGACAGCTAGGATGCCTAGAACCGTACTTCAATATGAGTGAGGAGACATAAAATAATGAAATACAAGAAAAGAAAAACAAAGGAAATATCATAGCAAAGAAATGTAACCGAGTAAGTGAGCCGGGAAACCTAGCGATGGGTGACCGCACCGGGAGGTCACGGCGTGGACCGTTGACTAACCCTGGACTGCGGGAACCCTGGAAAATATTTTTTGGACATAAATAGACCCTTATTGAAGTATAAATATCATTAGAAAGATCAAAGAAAAATTAAATAATTAGTACAAAGAAAAGTGAAAAATCGAAAAACAGACAAAATACGATTATTCTGAAAAATCGGAAAGCCACGAACAGGGCATTATGGTCATTTGACATCCCGAATTGTCTTTTGACCTAAATGTCCATTAAAAATAAATAGTATTACACTTAGAAAATGAAATGAAAAATTAATTTGATGGTACCTAAAATAAATAGTGGAAATAATGGGTTAAATGTGGATTAATTGAAAGTTAACTTATAATATGTTTTAATTTTAGTTAGTGGACCACTATAGGATTAATTTATCATTGAAATATGGCTGATATGGTCCACTCACCATCTGAAATTCCATCTTCCTCAAAATTCTCTCAAATGGCCGAATTGAAGAAACCTTGAAACTCCATTGACGTTTTTCTTTGAGCTTCATTTCCTCTCTCCATTTCAACTCCATTCTCTTAGGTTCTTTCATGAAAAATGGTCTACACACCACAAGGAAGATATTGATACTAATTTTGAGAAGTTTGGTGAAGGTTTAGCAAGTTACAAATAAAGGTAAGTTTGCATTTTTGAGAAATCCTTTGTTAAAGTTTTTATGCATGTTATGGGTATTGGTTTGGTGAAGGAAAATTTTGAGTTTGAAGGGTTATTGTTGTTGCCATTTTGGACAGCCATGGGTCACGTTTTTGATGAGGTATTTGTGTATATAATTGATGAGAAATAATGTTAATCATGGTGATTTAGTAACCTAGTGATTTAATGCATGTATATATGGTGAATGATGCACTTTGATGGGAATTGGCATATGGTACGGCAATGTGATGTTGATGAATGAATTGTGGCAGCTTGTGGACACTTGAATAATGGTGTATATTGAAGGGAGTGTGGGCAGCATATTTACCTAGAAGGATTGATGATATGTATGTCAATTTACATTGTAAAGTGTATGTAAAGTTTGTAATGTTTAGGTGTGTTTGTAATGGTACTTAGAAATTGTAATTGTGAATGATATTTGGTGTGTTGAGGGTGATTGGAATCTGCCCAAAATAATGCTAATGTTATGTAGAAAATGTTGTTGGTAATGTGCCAAAACAGTTTGGTAGGGTATGGAAGTAAACCTTGCAAAGGTAAGTGTGTGTTTGAAGTTGGGATGTGAATTGCATATTGAGGGCAGTGTATATTTTAGCTTATAACCTTGAATGTGTAACCTCAATTGGTATGAGACCAATTTGAGGTGAAACTAGGCACAAAATGTGCCAACTTTCATTGAGAAACCATGCCAAAATTCTGCTTGCAAGGTGACCTAAAAATTTGACCAATTCGGATTAGGTGCAATTAGGACCTGAAAAATGACTAATTGGGCAGCAGTGAGTGTTTAGGCCATAACTCACTCAAACCAGGTCCAATTGACCTGAAATTTTGACCAAGAATAGTTAAGACCCATACCTACAAGTCTTATGAAGACACCAAAGCCCAGAAATGACCATAAGCAAGTCAAACAACTTGCACAAGTTCGGGTCCAAAAACTGGCCGAACCAGAATTGACCAATTTGACCTAAAATTGACCTAAAATGGTACCACTTGACCAGCAATAGTGTAATGACCATAACTTGGTCTACTTAACTCGGATTGACCTGAAATTTTGTACCGCGTGCAATAAGACCTAGATCTACAAGTTTGTAGTTTCGACCGAGACCCGAAAATCGAGGGAACTAGATCGTCCGATTAGGTCAAACCAGTGTCCCGGAATCCAGCAATTTGCATTAAAATGCACTAAGCGAGGAAATGACTTTGGTAAAACATACCAAACCTAAAACCCTATCGAGTGTGACATATTAACGACACTAAAACCTAATTTACCTAAAACGCATCGAGGGTCGGTATATTAGGTGATTAAGCGAATAATTGAGTTCAGTGCATTATTTACCAAACCCCATCGATAGAGATAGTTTAATTTGATCTTGAAACACTTCAAATTGTGTTTCTCGATTAACAAGGACTCAAAGAAAAGGGAAAGAAATCTTGAGTCAAGACCGGAGACAAATATCGAGGTTTGTGCACAACAACTGCTGTTTCTTTTGAATTATTTTCAATTGAAATAAATATTGATTATTTGTATATCATTATTTTAAATTGTGGAAATGTGTTTGAGGAATATTTATTGATTGAAAAATATTGTGAATAGTTTGAAACTGTGAAAAATGGTTTGAATGACATTGATGGATACTTATTGATTAAAAATCATTAGAAATGGTTTGAAACCACAGCTATCATGTCTATTGATTGTATTCCTCTCTAGCTTTTCTAGTGGGATGAATTGAATTCCCTCTCGGCTGAAGTGTTGAGGTGTGTGCTGTTGAGGACGAATAGAATGAGTACTCATATTTTTGCTAGCTAGCCATGTTATTCCTCATTAGTCATCGACTTTTGGGATGAATTGAATACCTCATTAGCCATCGGCTTTTGGGATGAATTGAATTATGGATCATGATTAATTTGTGTGTGATTTATTGATGTGTATTGTGAGATTGTGAAATGGATTTAAACTCTCATTGACATATACTGTCTTTTGAATTCAAACCTGATCTGACTTATGAAAAATTATTGTGATATTGAGAAATGGAGTTTAAATTCTTGTTGACAATTATTGTCTTGAATTTAATTATGATTTTAAGTATCCACTATTTACATGACTTATGAATTGTGATTTAAATTGGATTTGGTTAATGTTGTGCACCATCGAGACATTGTCTCGTGATAGCTTTATTCTTTATCGCGGTAGAGAGATAGGCAGGCGTGAGACTAGGCTGCATATACATCTAGCGAGGGATTACCTGGTATATTGAGTATACCGCTTTTGCTTTTTGTACTGTAATGTATGACACTGTATGTACATATTGTATTTGGTTTTGAGCAGTTATAAATTAAATTGTACTTGAAGTTGTAAATTAAATTGTACTTGAAGTTGTAAATTAATTATGAGTGTTTTGGATTATAAAAGTTGTATTATATTTCCTTATCTCAGACTTTGAAAATTTTTTATGGAATTGAGTTGATGAATTGTTGTGTTGAGAAATGTATTGAAGTTGAGATTTGGAAAATTATTGAAGTGCTTTTTTACTGAGTTTTCAAGAACTGCTTTATCCAAAATCTGATGGCACCTTGCCAAAATTTTTACAGAAATTCCATATAAATCAAATGAGTTATTTGTTTCACCTCAGTTCACCAAAGTTTTTAACACCTGTTAATAGTGCTCACCACTGTAAAAGAAGTAAGAAAAGTTTTTAAAATCCCTTGTAGTGTATTTAATGGGTTATCGTGAGACGGAGTTGGTAATTCATTAGGTATACTACGGGATCATGTTATGCCTTACAGAGGGTAAGGTGTGACATGTTTTAGTGGTATCGAGCAAAGTTTTTAAATTCCGTTTCACTGTTATTTGAATGTTCTTTTGCATAGTACAACTGCTCAATATCATTGTTTGATACATACAAGACATTCTGATATAAATATGCACTAACGAGTGAATATTCTTGTGTTATTGTTCAGAAAGCTAAGATCCTCGCATTGAATATGGAAGAGGGTGATCGTTGATCGATCGATCTATTGAGGCTGAGGTGCAAGGATGCCCTGGCCTACAAAATGTTAGTGGTTCAAAGGCACCCCTGCGATCCATGATTTCTGCTCGATTCGCTCGTGAGATGGCTGCAATATTCCAACAAATGGTGGTAATGCACCTACTCCAGTCCCAATTCAGACACCCGAGGTACAACCACAGTCTCCTACAAGGCAGTATGATATATTGATGAAGTATGGGGCTACTGAGTTTAAGGGGACAGTAGATCCTATAGAAGGTGAGCAGTGGTTAGAGAGGATGGATGGGGTGTTCAAGAAACTTCATTGTCTGAGAGGAGCTCGGACTTGAATACTCGGTATCCTTACTACAAGGGATGCTTATGATGGTGGAAAACCATCCCCACGATGCAGTAGAACTGCAGATCTTGACACGAATGACTTCCTCGGGAATTGAGGCAAATACATCCTCGATGCTTATGTAGACCGAAGCTACAAGAATTCTTAAGTTTGAAAGCAGAGGCGGATCGGTCGAGTATGAAAGAGAATTCTCCCGCCTTAGCCACTATGCAGTAAGTTTGCTTGCTACCAGCAGGGAGAGATGCAAGAGGTTTGAAACTGGCTTGAAGCCCAGTATCAGAGTACAAGTGCTCGGCTTCAAACACACTAACTTCTCTGAACTTGTTTCTCAAGCCCTAGAGTTGGAAAGAATCATGGTGGAATCTGTTACAAGGCTATTGGAGCCTGTTATAACTGTGGAGGCACCGGACACTTTGCCAAGGACTGCACCAGTAGTCACAGAGTTGGACCACCTCCTACTACTGCAGAAGGTCGATTGAGCCACTGTCACGAAGCTCACAACCACCTAGCAGAGGTAGAGGCAGGGGTAGAGGTAACCCAGCAGGCAGCCAAGGCACAGTAAAACAGTCAGAACAAGACAGTGCTCCAGTCAGAGTCTATGCCATGAGACAGAGAGAAGAGGCAGAGACATCTGATGTTGTGGCTGGTACCTTCTCAACTTTTAACCAGAATGTATTTGTGCTATTTGATCCGGGTTCTACCCATTCTTATGTGAGTGCTAGCATCATTGATTGCATTGCTGTTCCATGTACAAAAATGGACTTTGAGGTGCTAGTAACAAGTCCGCTAGGACAGGAGGTCAGGGTTAATAGGATGTATAGAGATTGTCCTTTGGTGATCCAAGGACACACTTTTCTGTCCGATCTCATTGAAATGCCCTTCAGAGATTATGATATCATCTTGGGCATGGATTGGTTAGCTAGACATCATGCCATGATTGACTGTAGGCTGAAGACAGTCACTTTTGGTCTCCTCGATGCTGATGATGTGGTAATACAAGGGAGAGGCGATTATTGCCATCAACCATCATTTCGGCCGCACTAGCGGAAAAATGATCGTGAAGGGTGTGAAGCCTACTTGGCATACGTAGTAGACACCCAAGTGGGGAGTCCATCATTGAAGGACTTCCCTATAGTATATGACTTTCCAGCTGTTTTTCCTTATGAATTGCCAGGATTACCTCTGGAAAGAGAAGTGCAGTTTGAAATTAATGTTCGCACGGTGTGGATCCAATCTCCATAACGCCATACGAGAATGGCACCAGCAGAGTTGAAGGAGTTGAAGATACGATTACAAGAATTACTTGAAAAGGGCTTCATCCGCCTAGTGTGTCACCTTGGGAGCACGGTGTTGTTTGTTAAGAAGAAGGATGGTACTCTCGCTTATGCATTGACTACTGAGCGGTTGAATAGGGTGACAATAAAGAACAGATATCCATTGCCTCGCATTGATGATCATTCGATCGATTGAAGGTGCGTGATATTCTCCAAAATTGATTTGCGATCCGGTTATCATCGATTGAAGGTGCAAGAGCGAGTATCCCAAAAGCGCTTTAACTCGGTATGGCCACTATGAGTTTCTAGTAATGCCATTCGGGTTAACAAATGCTCCACCGCTTTTATGGATCGATGAACACTATCTTCAGACCATATCTTGATCAATTTGGGGTGGTGTTTATTGATGACATTTTGATATACTCGAGGAGTGCAGAGGAGCATGATAGACATCTGCGGATTGTACTGTAGACTTTAAGGGAGAAACAGTTGTACGCCAAATTATCGAAATGTGAATTTTAGCTGAAGGAAATCTCCTTTTTGGACATGTTGTGTCACCAAGGGAGGGATCAAGGTAGATTCGGCCAAGGTAGAAGCTATCCTTAATTGGAAGCCGCCAGAACATCACGAGAAATTCGCGATTTTACGGGCTTAGTGGATATTACCGTCGGTTTGTGAAGGGATTCTCTATGTTATCTTCTCCTTGACCAAGCCGCCGGAAAGATGTAAAATTTCAGTGGGTGATAAATGTCGTGAGTTTTGATGAGTTGAAGAGGTGCTTAATCAAGCTCCAGTTCTCACTCTACCTACTCCGGGTAAAGAATACATAGTTTATAGTGATGCTTCTCACAATGGGTTAGGCTGTGTACTGATGCAAGATCGGAATGTCATTGCTTATGCATCACGCCAGCTGAAACCGCATGAGAGGAACTACCCAACACATGATCCGGAGTTAGCGGCTATTGTTTTTGCTCAAGATCCGGAGACACTATTTGTATGGGGAGAAATGCTACATTTACACAGATCACAAGAGCTTGAAGTACTTAGGCACCCAGAAGGAATTGAATTTGAGGCAGAGGAGATGGTTAGAACTCATTAAAGATTATGATTGCTTAATAGACTATCAGCCAGGGAAAGCAAATGTGGTGGCTGACGCCTTAAGTCGCAAGACTATGGCAAGTCTCAGAGTTTCTCCTTTGTCCATGGTATATGAATTGAAAGCACAACATGCGGTTTAGAGGTTGATGATGAGGATGGACAATAGTTGCATGGCATGTACGGCCGGTGTTGATTGATCGGATCGGAATGGCTGCAGTGATGAAAAATATCGAAGTTCTTGAAAGAAGTTCGTGGGGCAAGAAACACGAATTCTCTGTGAGAGATGATGGTTTATTGCTACATCGAAGCGAGTGTGCATTCCTAGTGATGTGGAATTGAGACAAACCATTTTGAAGGAAGCACATGAGTCTCCATTTGCTATGCACCACTGGTGGAACTAAAATGTACAGAGGGTGAAAGAGCATTCTTGGTGGATGGGCATGAAAAGAGATATAGTGAATTCGTTTCCAAATGCCTAACTTGTCGGCAAGTAAAGCGTAACATCAAGTTCGGTGGTTTGTTACATCCTTTGTCGATGCAGTGGAAATGGGAGCGGATAACTATGGATTTTGTTACAGGACTTCCAAGGACACAGAGTAGTCATGATGCGGTATGGGTTATAGTTGATGATTGACTAAGTCTGCTCACTTTTTGCGATTCGGATGGACTATAGCACGGAAAGATTGGCGGATTGTACATATATGAGATTGTAAAATTGCATGGAGTGCGATTATCAATTGTGTCAGCGAGAGATCCTAGGTTCACTTCTAGATTCTGGGGTAGTCTTCAGAGAGCCCTAGGAACTAGATTGAACTTCAGCACAGCATTCCACCCACAGACAGATGGCCAGTCTGAGAGGGTTATTCAGATATTGGAGGATATGCTACGGGCTTGTGTGATTGAATTTGAAGGTAGTTGGGATACACACTTGCCTTTGATTGAGTTTGCTTATAACAACAGCTACCAATCAAGCATAGGGATGCCTCCATATGAAGCTTTGTATGGCAGAAAGTGTAGAACTCCCTTATGTTGGGATGAAGTAGGTGAAAGGAAGATGATTGGACCAGAAATTGTCCAGCAGACAGAGGAAAAGATCAGTTGATCGAGAGATAGACTCAAGGTGCATCAGACCCGTAAGTCCTATGTTGATCTCAAGAGAAGAGATATTGAGTATGCAATGGGTGATAAGGTATTCCTCAAAGTTTCTCCTTGGAAGAGGATTATGAGATTTGGCGTAAAGGGGAAGCGAGTTCTCGTTTCATCGGACCATATGAAGTTCTGGAAAGAGTGGGTCCCTTGGCATACCGGTTGGCATTACCTCCAGAGCTAGCAAGGATACACAGTGTCTTCCATGTGTCCATGTTAAGGAGGTACAGATCAGACCCATCTCATGTACTATCAGTTGAAGAGATTGAAGTAAATCCAGACCTCTCATATGAGGAAGAACCCATAAAAATTACGCTTATGAGGTGAAACAGTGAGGAACAAGCAGATACACACAGTTAAAGTCTTTGTGGAACCATCATTCAGCCAGAAGCAACTTGGGAACGTGAAGAGGATATGAGGAGACAGCACTCACAAATTCAGAGACTAATGCGTGTAAAATTTTGAGACGAAATTTATTTAAGGGGGGGAGAATTGTAACACCCCTAAGTTCGGTAGTGCGTTCTGCTGTTCCGGTGACCAGTGCTGTCTGGACAGCTAGGATGCCTAGAACCACACTTCAATATGAGTGAGGAGACATAAAATAATGAAATACAAGAAAAGAAAAACAAAGGAAAAATCATAGCAAAGAAATGTAACCGAGTAAGTGAGTAGGAAACCTAGCGATGGGTGATCATGACCGAGGTCACGGCGTGGACCGTTGACTAACCCTCGGATCATGGAACCTGGAAAATATTTTTTGGACATAAATAGACCCTTATTGAAGTATAAATATCATTAGAAAGATCAAAGAAAAATTAAATAATTAGTACAAAGAAAAGTGAGAAATCGAAAAACAGACAAAATATAGTGTTACCGAAAAATCGGGAAAGCCACCCGAACAGGGGCATTATGGTCATTTGACATCCCGAATTGTCTTTTGACCTAAATGTCCATTAAAAATAAATAGTATTACACTTAGAAAATGAAATGAAAAATTAATTTGATGGTACCTAAAATAAATAGTGGAAATAATGGGTTAAATGTGGATTAATTGAAAGTTAACTTATAATATGTTTTAATTTTAGTTAGTGGACCACTATAGGATTAATTTATCATTGAAATATGGCTGATATGGTCCACTCACCATCTGAAATTCCATCTTCCTCAAAATTCTCTCAAATGGCCGAATTGAAGAAACCTTGAAACTCCATTGACGTTTTTCTTTGAGCTTCATTTCCTCTCTCCATTTCAACTCCATTCTCTTAGGTTCTTTCATGAAAAATGGTCTACACACCACAAGGAAGATATTGATACTAATTTTGAGAAGTTTGGTGAAGGTTTAGCAAGTTACAAATAAAGGTAAGTTTGCATTTTTGAGAAATCCTTTGTTAAAGTTTTTATGCATGTTATGGGTATTGGTTTGGTGAAGGAAAATTTTGAGTTTGAAGGGTTATTGTTGTTGCCATTTTGGACAGCCATGGGTCACGTTTTTGATGAGGTATTTGTGTATATAATTGATGAGAAATAATGTTAATCATGGTGATTTAGTAACCTAGTGATTTAATGCATGTATATATGGTGAATGATGCACTTTGATGGGAATTGGCATATGGTACGGCAATGTGATGTTGATGAATGAATTGTGGCAGCTTGTGGACACTTGAATAATGGTGTATATTGAAGGGAGTGTGGGCAGCATATTGACCTAGAAGGATTGATGATATGTATGTCAATTTACATTGTAAAGTGTATGTAAAGTTTGTAATGTTTAGGTGTGTTTGTAATGGTACTTAGAAATTGTAATTGTGAATGATATTTGGTGTGTTGAGGGTGATTGGAATCTGCCCAAAATAATGCTAATGTTATGTAGAAAATGTTGTTGGTAATGTGCCAAAACAGTTTGGTAGGGTATGGAAGTAAACCTTGCAAAGGTAAGTGTGTGTTTGAAGTTGGGATGTGAATTGCATATTGAGGGCAGTGTATATTTTAGCTTATAACCTTGAATGTGTAACCTCAATTGGTATGAGATCAATTTGAGGTGAAACTAGGCACAAAATGTGCCAACTTTCATTCAGAAACCATGCCAAAATTCTGCTTGCAAGGTGACCTAAAAATTTGACCAATTCGGATTAGGTGCAATTAGGACCTGAAAAATGACCAATTGGGCAGCAGTGAGTGTTTAGGCCATAACTCACTCAAACCAGGTCCAATTGACCTGAAATTTTGACCAAGAATAGTTAAGACCCATACCTACAAGTCTTATGAAGACACCAAAGCCCAGAAATGACCATAAGCAAGTCAAACAACTTGCACAAGTTCGGGTCCAAAAACTGGCCGAACCAGAATTGACCAATTTGACCTAAAATTGACCTAAAATGGTACCACTTGACCAGCAATAGTGTAATGACCATAACTTGGTCTACTTAACTCGGATTGACCTGAAATTTTGTACCGCGTGCAATAAGACCTAGATCTACAAGTTTGTAGTTTCGACCGAGACCCGAAAACCGAGGGAACTAGATCGTCCGATTAGGTTAAACCAGTGTCCCGGAATCCAGCAATTTGCATTAAAATGTACTAAGCGAGGAAATGACTTTGGTAAAACATACCAAACCTAAAACCCTATCGAGTGTGACATATTAACGACACTAAAACCTAATTTACCTAAAACGCATCGAGGGTCGGTATATTAGGTGATTAAGCGAATAATTGAGTTGATGCATTATTTACCAAACCCCATCGATAGAGATAGTTTAATTTGGTATCAAACACTTCAAATTGTGTTTCTCGATTAACAAGGACTCAAAGAAAAGGGAAAGAAATACTGAGTCAAGACCAGGAGACAAATATCAGAGGTTTGTGCACAACAACTGTTTCTTTTGAATTATTTTCAATGGAAATAAATATTGATTATTTGTATATCATTATTTTAAATTGTGAAAATGTGTTTGAGGAATATTTATTGATTGAAAAATATTGTGAATAGTTTGAAACTGTGAAAAATGGTTTGAATGACATTGATGGATACTTATTGATTAAAAATCATTAGAAATGGTTTGAAACCACAGCTATCATGTATATTGATTGTATTCCTCTCTAGCTTGTCTAGTGGGATGAATTGAATTCCCTCTCTGGCTGAAGTGTTGAGGTGTGTGCCTGTTGAGGACGAATAGAATGAGTACTCATATTTTTGCTAGCTAGCCATGTTATTCCTCATTAGTCATCGACTTTTGGGATGAATTGAATACCTCATTAGCCATCGGCTTTTGGGATGAATTGAATTATGGATCATGATTAAGCTGTGTGTGATTTATTGATGTGTATTGTGAGATTGTGAAATGGATTTAAACTCTCATTGACATATACTGTCTTTTGAATTCAAACCTGATCTGACTTATGAAAAATTATTGTGATATTGAGAAATGGAGTTTAAATTCTTGTTGACAATTATTGTCTTGAATTTAATTATGATTTTAAGTATCCACTATTTACATGACTTATGAATTGTGATTTAAATTGGATTTGGTTAATGTTGTGCACCACTGAGACATTGTCTCAAATGATAGCTTTTATTCTCATCGCAGTAGAGATAAACAGTGGCAGACTAGGCTGCATATACATCCAAATGAGGGATTACACGGTATATTGAGTATACCGCTTTTGCTTTTGTAATCTTGTAATGTATGACACTGTATGTACATATTGTATTTGGTTTTGAGCAGTTGTAAATTAAATTGTACTTGAAGTTGTAAATTAAATTGTACTTGAAGTTGTAAATTAATTATGAGTGTTTTGGATTGTAAAAGTTGTATTATATTTCCTTATCTCAGACTTTGAAAAATTTTTATGGAATTGAGTTGATGAATTGTTGTGTTGAGAAATGTATTGAAGTTGAGATTTGGAAAATTATTGAAGTGCTTTTTTTTACAGGTTTTCTGAAGAACTGTTTTATCCAAAATACAGATGGCACCTTGCCAAAATTTTTACAGAAATTCCAAATAAATCAAATGAGTTAGTTGTTTCACCTCAGTTCACCAAAGTTTTTAACACCTGTAAATAGTGCTCACCAATGTAAAAGAAGTAAGAAAAGTTTTTAAAATCCCTTGTAGTGTATTTAATGGGTTATCAGTAGACGGAGTTGGTAATTCATTAGGTATACTACGGGATCATGTTATGCCTTACAGAGGGGTAAGGTGTGACACCTTGTCCAACAAAGGGTGATTTAGTCATTTTGCCTTGAAGGCAGGATTCACAAGTTGGAGTAGGTCCAAAACCCAATGAGGATAAAATCCTCATTTTCTCCAGCTTTGCAATCCTATCTTCTGCAACATAACCTAACCTTAAGTGCCAAAATTTTTTTGAATTTGAGTTTATTTTCATCATGACATTGCATTCTTTTAAATTACTTGCATTAGATTTGTATTTAACATTATTATCTAGATAATAAAGTCTATCATGTATATAACCCGAACCAACATATTTATTTCCAAAATAAATATTGCAAACATCATTTATGAACTGAAGTTCATAACCATCTCTAGTTAAACTAGATATAGAAATGATGTTCTTAAAAGGCACCAGGTACATGCATTACCTCATTTAAATACAAAACATGTCCATACATGTATAAAGATTTAGATCCTATGGCTAAAGCTTCAACAGTTGAGCTTTTACCAACCCGGAGTCTAATATCTCATTAGTGCAAGCTGCTACTACTTGCTATACTCTGGGCAATTCCTTTTCCAGTGCCTATTCTGTTAGTAGTGGAAACACTTTCCTTTGCCTTTGTCAGCTTTGATCTTTTTTTTTTTCTGTTTGGCTATCTTCTTGGAAGATCCTGGAACTTGAGGTTTCTTTTTCTAATTGCCCTTCTTCTTATTGGACTTTCCAGCAAAAGAAGATGCAATCAAATTTATCTCTTTTCCTTTATTTCCTGGCATATTTTTTTGGGCAATAACTAGCATGTTGAGTAAACCAGCCAAGGTGCATTCCTGTTTAGTCATATGGAAATGTAACACCCTCCCGGTAGCAACTCCGTACATTCTACTGTTCCGGTGACTGGTGTCGGTCCGGACAGCTAGAACGTCCGGAAAAATATTTAAAATAATGTCAGGAACCATAATTAACTCAAATATTAATAAGAAAAATTTATTAAAAATTTTAGAAATAAAATACAACCAAGTTAAATGAGCCGGTGCCCAAGCGAAGGGTAATCAGAGGGAAGTTGCGGTTCTCGCAACGAGGAGCCTTAGACCCGGGGGAAAAATTATAAAATAATTTTTGAGACTCCAGAAAAGGGTTATTGAGGTTCCCATGGCATTAGAATGCCAAGAAAATACCTAGAAAAATTTTTCAATCGGTACAGCCAATTTTGACCCGTTAAGCCAAACGGAAGGCATTTTGGTCATTTCGCCTTCGGAGGTGATTTTTGACCGACTTGTCCAGTTAAGTAAATAATTATTATGAACTAAAATATGAATTAATATTGATGAAAAATGAATTGAAAGTTAGTAGTGATGAAAAGAAAAGAAAAATACAATATATGCAAATTATGACATCAATGTGATGTCATTTAAAATTGGCCACCAATCACATTTAAACTATCATTTATCTAACTAATAAAAGAGGTAAATAAAGACCAAAGGAAAAGAAAAAAATGTGGGCAGCCATCTCCTTCTCCATTTCAGCCACACCATAGCCAAGAAGCAAACCTCCATTTTTCTTCTTCACTCAAGCTTGAAGATCTCTCAAGCCTCACCCCAAAACCCTAAGTTATCTTCACAAAAATTAATCTACACACCTTAAGCAAGCTCTAGGCAGCCACAAAGAAGAGGAATTCTAGAGTTTTCACAAGCTCAATAAGTTGAGCCAAGAGGTTAGTGCTATACTTTCACTCTCACTCCTTTAATCCTTGTTAGAGCATCATTTTAAGTTAAGAAATTGTAAGAAAATGAAGTAAATTATATATGTTAGGGCATCTTCAAATTTTCGGCAGCCCTAAGGAAGGATGAGTTTGATTGTTTAAATGAATTTAGAGTGGATAGAAATGATGTTTAAGGTATGAATATGCATGGATGTTGAACTAGTGTGCTAATTGAGGTTTATGGGTAAATTGAATTGGACATTAGGGTTTTGAGAAGTAAAAATTGAATTGGCTTATCAAATTGTTAAAGAACACTCTAATGGTCAATAAGTGACCATTTGAGGTATGTTGACCATAAATTGGACTGAAAAATAGTATGGCAAAGTGAAGGTGTAATCTGCCCTAGGACAGCAGCAATGGACTAAAATTTCAGTCCAATTACACAGCCATAACTTTGGCTGTGTTAGTCCAATTGGTGTTTGGCCAATTGGACATGAAACTAGGCTTACAATGGCACATTTTTGCTGAAGAAACCATGCCCAAAAGAACAAAGCAAGAGGACCAAAACTTGGCCCCAATCCGGATACCCTGCAATTGATTTTGCAGAATTGACCAAATGAATAGTAACTGTTCATTTGGCCATAACTCACTGTAGATATGGTCAATTGACCTGAAATTTTTACAGCAAAAATTTAAGACATAGACAAAAAACTTTCATGAAGGAATCTCCCCCAAATTATAGCCAGAACCTAACCCAAATGGCAGTGGCAGTCACTGTTCATGTTACTGTAGATATGGTAATTTCTGCAGAATGGAAATCCGGCCAGCTGTGGTTTTTGGACCATATCTGGAGCTAAAAAACTCCAAATGGAGTGATTCAAAAAAGTAAATTCAACTAGACAAAATAAGGAACAACTTTCATGTTTGCCATTTCTTCAAATTTCCATTGTAACAGTGTTTAATAGAACAGTGAACTTAGACTCAAAAACTGAAATTTTCTGCCCTCTTGGTTTTAAGTTAGAAATGGTAATGGTGACCAATTCTAACAAGTTTTAAATGTAAAATGTGGTATGTTGGGAGTGCCAAAGTCAATGTACACATTTTCTATCCAAAAGTCAATATTTTTGTTGACCAATGAGGTGAATAGTGACACCAAAACTTGAAATGCACAAATTGAAGAATTTAAAAGTTTCAAATGCCCTAGTATACCTAACATGATTGGTTTGGATAGTTTGGCATGCCAATAGGGTTCAGTTAGCAGTACTGCACATGGAAATATGCCATTCTGTGATTTCATGGCTTTTAGCCATTCTGACTTTGCATTGAGAATTGGCCTTGTGCCTGAGATTATTCTGACTTGGTAGCGTTGCATTGCACACCAGGAGATGCATATGTGACCGATGGTGTGACGGCCCGAGGTACTAGATACCCAGTGCCAGTTTACCCGTTATCCATTCCAGTCATCTAGTGTAGGTTACTTGGGGCAACCAAATGAATAAAAGTGAACAAAGTAAATGATATACAAATACCAAACAAATAAAACGTACACATTCACTACACATTTAATTTCTTGCTATTTTCTTTTATTATATTATTGCACCACTAAGCATTATTGCTTAGCGCGTTGCTTTTGCCACGCGTAGGTACTGGAGATACAGATCGTGAGCTCAGTAGACCATAGACTGGGTGAGTCCATCCTGCAGCTCTGCACAGTGTCCGTGTCACCTCAACTTCTGCAGTGCATTGGTAGGACACTAGGTGTCATTTTGACATTTTATAACTTAATTTTGATTTTCTCATATGTAATTAAACTTGTGTAATGCATATTGAGGTTTATGTAAATTATGAAAATTGTATTTGTGAATGGAAAAGTAAATGGTTATTTATGAATTATATGTGATCATCACATGTGATGGATGGTTGAGAATTGAAATTGAAATGTGAGATCTTGATATTGAGTTTTGTGATGATATTGGAGTTGAGAATGAATGAATTTGTTTATTGGAAGTGTTTTTCACAGATTCCGAAGAACTGTTTTCTCCATTTTTAGCCGGTACTCTGCCGGATTTTCTTTAAACTTTACGGAACCTCAAATAAATTATGATTTCAATAAATGACTTAAATGAGTTATATTTTACAAGTTATATTAAAAATTATGATGAAAATTAATTAGGGTATATTAGAGTGTGCCGGTACACCGTGTGTGACACCCCTTACCCGACTACAGTGTAGCCGAGCAAGTTATGCCACTCAGTGTGCCGGAGCACTCTATTTTATCTGATTTCATTACAGTCCTTGATTTATTTATTCAAAAACTTTATTGAAGATTTAGGCTATTTTTACTTTTATCAGAATCTAACTCAGTTAGAAATTTCAAAAATTTTAACGATAATTCGACAAAGTGTCGGCTGTAATTTGGACTAACAGTTCTTCTGAACCTGCCAAAGACAATTTCAATATATACTCAATTTCTCAAACTTAATAGTCTCAAAAATTTTCAAACATAATGTATCTCAATGCAGTATCCAGATTTCTCAGAAATCTCATTAGATTTTCAATATCTCAATATTCACAAGTATAATCTCATTATAACTAAAATTCAATTCACATACAAAAATACTTACTTTGAATAGCTTCCATAATTCATAGGTTAATTACATGAGTTTATTTTGTACAAGATATACAAATAATTTACAATGTGCTAGGAATGAACAATATACATAACATGTATAAAATGAGCCCTATCTACATGCATTGCTGAGGAGGTGACAATCTTGAACTCTTCTGACACTTCTGCAGATCTGGACTCCAAAAATCTCAGTCGACATCTTGGTTTTTACCTTGATACTGCGAGGAAGCAATTCCATCGCGCTAAGCATTTCTGCTTAGTGGTGCAATAATATAATAAGAAATAATATATACAAATAAAGAAAGAACAGAGCATAATTTGAATGCTTAAGAATCAATTTAATTTAATACAATGTGTCTAATGTTAATTATCTTTTGTTCTCATTTGTTTCGCTTTGGAAGCGTTTAATTCCGAAATTCACAGTGATAATGTACGATATACAGAATTAATAAAAATACTCAATTTATATTCATATGACAATAGAAGGTACATTTAAAATATTTAGTTAAGTTATACCTATTTTTGCAACTCTCTTATCATTTTACTTAACAATTTTTATGTGGTTTGGATCATTTCATAATTGTAACTAATTCTTTTGAAGTCTTATTAACTCATTTATTTGATCTCTAATGTTTTTAATTACTAATAGTCTTAATTTATTTCAATAAATTACACTGCCCAAGTGACCTACGACAGGCTGACTAAACTGGATAACGGGTCGTTGGCACTGGACACCGCGGTGCCTCGGGGCGTCATACCATGTGACGCAGAACGTCAACCATGTATGCAGTCAGTATGGCTAAAAAGCCATGATATCACATAATCGGGCATAAAAGCCATGAATACGGAAATAAAAGCCATGAATACGGGCATAAAGCCATGAATACAGGCATAAAGCCTTTCGCAGTACTGCTAAAACAATACCCTATTGGCATGCCAAACTATCCAATCTGACACACATGTCTAGGCAATACAAGGGCATATAATATCATCAAATATTAATATGTTGTCTTTTATGTCTTTATTATTTCACGATAAATTTCATAATTTGTACATTGATCATAATATTCATACATTCCTTACATCATTCCTATTGATCACAATTTACAATAATGGTATTCATATACCATTGTACTCAAAATATTTCTCCTCTCTACAATAATGAGAACTAATGTCTCATTCATACATTAATATGGTTCATTTATCCATTCATTATGTTATTCATATTGATCGCAATTCTAAACAATTGTTCACATGTACCATTGTATTCAAAACATTTTTCCTTTCTCATTTATACATTCAAGAATCTACTTATGTAATTACAAATTTTATATTTCAAGTTGAGTTACTAATATTTTATGAATTCCATTTGTGATGGGCATATATGCCCTAACTATCTATTCACATCAATTAGGTGACTTATTTTTCATGTTTCAAGTAATCCATGAATATTTCATGGATTTCAAATTTATGGCCTAAATTTCTTTTTAACAATTTTGACTAGGATGCATAGTCCATATTTGTCATACAATTCTAAGCATTTAAGCTTAGAAGTGGTTCTAGGTCTTCATCTTAATTTACTAATCATTTTGATTACTATTCACCTTACTAGTCAACCAAAATGTTGACCTTTTTATACTTAATGAATATATTAATTCTTATTACACCAAGATCCCACATTTTGAGTTTTACATTTGCTAGTATTAATTGCCAATTGCAATTTAAAGTCCCCTAGATGCATTTCTAATTTCAAATTTTGAATTTCAAGTTTTAGTGTCACTATTCATTTCATTAGTCAACTAAAATGTTGACTTTTGCATAAACAATAGGTACATTGGTTTTAATACTCCCAACATACCACATTTTGTATTCAAAACTTGTTGGTTTTGGTCACTTTCTCAAAGCTTAGGTCATTTTGGCAAAATTGCCAATTTTTGGTTTTGGTGACACTATTCACCTCATTGGTCAACAAAAATGTTGACTTTTGCATAGAAAATATGTACATTGACTTTGGCACTTCAAACATACCACATTTTTCATTTAAAACTTGTTGGCATTAAGCATTAATACCATTTCTAAGCTTAAACCAAGAAAAGCAAAATTTTCAATTTTTCTAACTCAACTTTACTATTCCATTGGGCACTATTGCAGTAGGAATTTGAGGAAATGGTAAACATGAAAGTTGCTCCTTAATTTGTCTAGTTGAATTTCCTTTTTTGAATCACTCCATTTGGAGTTTTGTAGCTCAAGTTATGGCCAAAATAAGTTTACTGTTCACGTGCAATTCATCTTTGAGATTTTGGTCCGCGATTTTTGTCCAATTTTGGTCAGTAATTTGATCAAGTTAAGTTCATAATTTGGTCTAACTTTCTTCTTATGAAATATTCTACCATACCTTAGGTTTCCATCGGTTCAAGAATCGCCTAAATCCGAGTTTTCTAGAGAGAGTTATAGTCCTCCAAACATTGCTGCTCAAATCAAAATCTGCAGAGTTGCAGGTTTGAACAGTGACTGTGACTGCCATTTGGGTTAGGTTCTGGTCATAATTTGGGGTAGGTTTCTTCATGAAAGTTGTTTGTCTATGTCTTAACTTGTTGCTGTAAAAATTTCAGGTCAATTGACCAAATCTACAGTGAGTTATGGCCAAATGAACAGTTACTATTCATTTGGTCATTCTGCAGGGGCTGTTTGCAGGGTATCCGGATTGGGACCAAGTTTTGGTCCTCTTGCTTTGGTCTTTTGGACATGGTTTCTTCAGCAAAAATGTGTCATTACAAGCCTAGTTTCATGTCCAATTGGCCAAAAATCAATTGGACCTACACAGCCAAAGTTATGGCTGTGCAAGTGGACTGAATTTTCAGTCCATCTGCTGCACTAACAAGGCAGCCTACACATTCACTTGGCTATACTATTTTTCAGTCCAATTCATGGTCAACATATCTAAAATGGTCACTAATTGACCCTTATAATGTTCTTTCATAATTCCATAAGCTAAATCCAAGTTTCACTTCTCAAAACCCTAATGTCCAATTTAAATTACCCATAAACCTCAATTAGCACACTAATTCAACATCCATGCATATTCATACCTTAAACATCATTTCTATCCATTCTAAATTCATTAAAACAATCAACCACATCCTTCCTTAGGGCTGCCAAAAATTGAAGATGCCCTAACACATATAATTTACTTCAAATTCTTACAATTTCTTAACTTAAAATGATGCTCTAACAAGGATTAAAGGAGTGTGAGTGAAAGGATAGCACTAACCTCACTTTAACCTCTTGTAGGGCAGATTTCTTCAAGCTAAAACTTCACTTTCCTTCTTCTTCTTGGCTGCCAAAAGCTTCCCCAAGTGATATGGTCAAGGTTTAATGAAAGGTGTTAGGGTTTAGTAGTGGAAACAAGAGAGAAATGAAGCTTGAAGGAGCTTTAATGGTGGAACCTCTTCTCTCTCTCTCTCTCAACGTTTTTTTAGGCTGCCCAAGGTTGAAGATGCAGATTGGTTTTTCATAAGTTTAACAAATTGTGATTGGTGGAGGAAATTTAAATGACATCATATGATGTCATAATTAGCATTTTCTTTCATTTTCTTCTCTTCTCTTCTCTACTCATTTTCAATTCAATTTCTAGTAATGTTTATTCATATTTTATGTCATATTAATTATTTACTCAACTGGACAAGTCGGCCAAAAATCACCTCTGAAGGCGAAATGACCAAAATGCCTTTCGTTTGGCTTAACGGGTCTAAATCGTCTGTACCGATTGAAAAATTTTTCTAGGTATTTTCTTGGCATTCTAATGCCATAGGAACCTCAATGACCCTTCTCTGGAGTCCCAAAAATTATTTTATAATTTTTCCACCGGGTCTAGGGCTCCTCGTTGCGAGAACCGCAACTTCCCTCTGGTTACCCATCGCTTGGGCAACGGCTCATTTAACTTGGTTGTATTTTATTTCTAAAATTTTTACTATATTTTTCTTATTAATATTTGAGTTAATTATGGTTCCTCACTTTAGTTTAAATATTTTTTTTCAGAAGTTCTAGGTATGGGACCGACATCGTCACCGGAGACGATGGTATCTTGAGTACTCTGGGAGGATGTTACACCGTGTGACATTACTTACTCGGGTATACTGTACACGGGTACGGGGTGTCACATTTAGTGGTATCAGAGCATGGTTTAGGCGTTTCTGGGCCTAGATTGAGTCCATACCATGCATTGCATTTGTAAGAGTCGAGGTGACACTAACGCAGATCTATTTATCTTTCTTATTTTGAATAGGATATGGACCCTTCATCTCAGAGAGCCGTTGAGGAGGAAGTGGAGAGTCATGCTCCACTGCGGCGGTGAGGCTGGGGCATGAGAGAATCTGCTCCGCCCGGCTCAAGCGAGCACCTTTCGGCCTCCACAGCCATGTTTGACAAATGGCCGACTTCTTTAGACAAATGGTGGGGTAATGCCAGGCACCACCACCACCACCACCGGCTCCACACAGTAAATCACACGAAAGGCTAAGAAAGTTTGGAGTGTGGACTTCTATGGCAAGAGAGAAGATGACTCTGCAGCGTAGAATTGGTTGAGCAGGCAGAGTCCTAAAACAACTCCACTGCACTCCAGAGCAAAACCTAGAAGCTGCCATAACTTTGCTGCAAGATGATGCTTATGAGTGGTGGGACACGGTGTCCAGTGAAGTGCAGCCAGAAGCTGTAACTTGGGATTTCTTCCTCTCTGAATTCAAGAAGAAATATGTGGGTACTGTATACCTGGAAGAGAGAAGAAGAGAGTTTATTAACTTTGAGGCGAGATATCGGTGGCCGAATATGAGAAGGAATTCGTAAGATTGAGCCGCTATGGAAGGGAGATAGTCCCTAATGAAGCTGAAAGGTGAAAGAGATTTGAAGAGGGACTAAATGACAACATCAAGATCCAGCTCACTGCCTTGAGAATCACAGAATTTACCAAGTTAGTGGAAGCTGCAATAAAGGTGGAAAAAGTAAGAATCAGTGAGCAGACCAGAAGGGATAGACAGCAGAAGAGGGGCCCGGTCGGTCTAGCTCGGCTCTGCATTTGGGAAGAAGTTCAAGGGTCCTCCCGCACGAGTTCAGCTCAGCCACGAGTCGTGGTCGGTCTCGTGGTCCCAGCCACGATTCACCCCTAGGAGAGGTCGGTCCACACCATCGGTGGGCGCTCTCCGAGGATGGGGTTCAGGACCAGCCCCAACATCTTCTCGCATGTCCACACATGCGAAATGGCATAAGGGGGAGTGTTGAGAGTAATCGGTGCTCGCTTGAGGTGTGGGTCGGCAGAACATCACCGAGGAACCGCCACGCAGAACTACTACAATTGCTCCAACACAAGCGAGCAGACCTATTCTGCACTACAGAGGTAGAAAATGCAGTAAGTCCGGCGCAGTGGGACCATCACAGAGGCCTGCATCTGAGCCAGCAGAGAGGCCAGATAACAGACCACCTGCTAGAAATTATGCTATTAGAGCTCAGGAGGAGCAAGATGCCCCGGACGTCATCAGGGGTACGTTCTTCCTCTACACTACACCTGTGCATGCATTGGTGGATCCAGGATTCACTCATTCCTATATATGCATCAACTTACCCATAGAAAGGGGGATACTAGTAGGGGAGAGTGACCAAGACATTCTGGTCACTAATCCATTGGGTCACAGTGTGGTAGTGAACAAAGTATATAAGGGTTGCCCGTTAAGGATTCAGGGGTATGAATTCTTGGCAGACTTGATTGAGTTGCCTTTCCACGAGTTTGACGTGATTTTGGGAATGGACTGGTTGTCACGTCATCAGGCAATAGTTGATTGCAAATTGAAGAGGATTTCTCTGAAAACCTCTGAGTGTAATGAGATCACTGTTGTGAGGGAAAGGACAGATTTTTTGTCCAATGTTATCTCAGCCACAGTTGCAAGAAGAATGATGAGAAAAGGCTGTGAAGCCTACCTAGCACATGTGGTGGATACTAGGCAGGCTAAGCCAAACACAGTGACATACCCACGATGAGGACTTCCCAGGTATTTCTGAAGAATTGCACAGTTTGCCACGAGAAGGGAAGTCGAATTTGCTATTGAGACAACTGCAGTCTGCACACCCATTTCCATTGCTCCTTATAGGATGGCACCCACTGAATTGAGGGAGTTGAAGACTCAGTTGCAAGAGTTGCTTGATAAGGGGTTCATACGCCCCAGTGTGTCACCATGGGGAGCTCCAGTGCTGTTTGTGAAAAAGAAGGATGGGACTTTGAGGCTTTGCATTGATTACCTGCAGTTGAATAAAGTGACTGTGAAGAACAAATATCCGTTTGATGATCTGTTTGATCAGTTGAAGGGAGCAGGAGTATTTTCTAAGATTGATCTCAGATCAGGGTATCATCAGTTGAGGGTGAAGGATGCAGATGTGCCAAAGACTGCATTCAGGACCCGGTATGGGCATTATGAGTTTCTGGTGATGCCCTTTGGCCTAACTAATGCACCAGCGGCATTCATGGACCTTATGAACCATATCTTCCATCCATACCTAGATCGGTTCGTAGTGGTCTTTATTGATGATATTTTGGTGTATTCCAAGACCAGGGAAGAACATGATGAGCATTTGAGGATTGTTCTATAAACCCTGAGAGAAAAGAAGCTGTATGCTAAGTTGTCTAAGTGTGACTTTTGGTTGAATGAGATTGCATTCCTTGGACACATACTGTCAGCTGATGGGATTAGGTTGGATCCCAAGAAAATAGAAGCAGTGATGGAATGGAAGCCTCCCAGAAACACAAGCGAGGTCGAAGCTTCTTGGGGCTAGTTGGGTATTCTGAAGATTTGTGAAGGATTTTCCTTAATAGCTACTCCAATGACCAAGTTGTTACACAAGAATGTCGATTTATTTGGAATGACAAGTGTCGGACCAGTTTGAGAAGTTAAAGGCTATGTTGACAGAGGCACGGTGTGCTACACGATGTCGAGAAAGGACTTCGTGGTCTACAGTGATGCCTCTCATAATGGGTTAGGGTGTGTATTGATGCAAAAGGGGAAGGTGGTCGCCTATGCTTCCAGGCAGCTAAGGCCACATGAACAGAATTACCCTACCCATGATTTAGAGCTTGCAGCAATTATCTTATGCTTGAAGATATGGAGGCATTACTTGTATGGTGAAAAGTGCTATATTTACAGACCACAAAAGTTTGAAATACTTGCCAACCTGAAGGAGCTCAACCTTAGGCAGGCGATGGATTGAGTTCTTGAAGGACTATGATTGTGTAATTGACTACCATCCTGGGAAGGCAAATGTAGTTGCTGATGCTTTGAGCAGAAAATCCATGACAGCCTTAAGATCATTGAATGCCCATCTAACTTTGATTCGAGATGGAGCTATTTTGGCTGAGTTGCAAGTGAGGCCAAACCTCACACAGATTTTAGATGGGCAAAAGCGGATGAGAAGCTAATGGCTATTATGAGCAAAATCTCATAGGAAAAGCAAGCGATTATGAGGTGAAAGCGGATGGGTGTGCAGTATTACAAAGGAAGACTGTGTGTACGGATGATGGGGAATTGAAGGCGATATTCTAAAGAGGCACACACGGTGTATATGCTATGCACCGGGAAGTACAAAGATGTATCATGATCTGAAGCTTGATATTGGTGGCACAGTATGAAGAGGGACATAGCGACTATGTGACTAAATGCTTGACATGTCGACAAGTCAAGGCGAACATCAAGTTCCATCGGGTTTGCTACGACCTATACGCATACCGAATGGAAATGGGATCGGTCACCATGGATTTTGTAAGTGGTGCCTCTCACCGGAAGAATCATGATGCAGTATGGGTGATAGTTGATTGATTGACAAAGTCAGCACACTTTCTGCTAGTTAGGACTGACTACTCACTGGAGAAGTTAGCAGAATTGTATATCAGTGAGATAGTTAGACTGCATGGAATTCCACTTTCCATCATATCGATCGAGACCCAAGGTTTACATCAAGATTTTGGAAGAAGTTGCATGAGTCCTTGGGTACACAACTCCATTTCAGCACAGCTTTCCATCCTCAGACGGATGGGCAATCAGAAAAAGTAATCCAGGTAAACAATTGAAACTAATGAAATTGATACAAATATTGAATAGAAATGATAACAATAACATGAAATATATGTCATGTCCTTGAGGATATCTTTGAGGAGTTGTGTCATTGAGTTTGAGGAAGTTAGGATAGATACCTCCCAGGCGAGTTTGCATAGAACAATAGCTACCAAGCTAGCATTCAAATGGCCCCATATGAAGCCTTTGTATGGGTGAAAATGTAGAACTCAGGTGTCTTTGGACTGAATTGGCGAAGACAAGCGGTGGGGCGGACTGATGAAACAGACTGAGGAGAAAGTGAAACAAATCAAAGCAAATCTGAAGGTTGCCTCAGACAGACAAAAATCTTATGCCGACCTGAAGAGAAAAGAAATAGAATATGTGGTTGGCGACAAAGTGTTCCTCAAGGTGTCACCGTGGAAGAAGGTATTGAGGTTTGGAAGAAAAGGTAAGTTGAGCCCTAGGTTCATTGGCCCATATGAAGTCATTGAACGTGTGGGTCCAGTGGCCTATAGGCTAGCTTTGCCACCAGAGCTGGATAAGATCCACAATGTGTTCCACGTGTCCATGCTCAGAAGATACCGCTCAGATCCTTCACATGTCATCTCCAGGGAAGAGATTGAAATACAACCAGATTTGACATATGAAGAAGAACCTCTACGGATCCTGGCTCGGGAAGTAAAAGAATTGAGGAACAAGCAGATTCCACTGGTGAAAGTGCTTTGGAGGCACCACAACACCGAGGAGGCAACTTGGGAAAGTGAAGAGACGATGAGGCAACAGTTCCCTCAACTGTTTGCATCAGGTAAATTTCAAGGACGAAATTTAAATTAGAGGGGAAGAGTTGTAACACCCTCCCGGTAACAACTCCGTACATTCTACTGTTTCGGTGACCGGTGTCGGTCCGGACAGCTAGAACGTCCGGAAAAATATTTAAACTAAAGTCAGGAACCATAATTAACTCAAATATTAATAAGAAAAATTTAGTAAAAATTTTAGAAATAAAATACAACCAAATTAAATGAGCCGGTGCCCAAGCGAGGGTAATCAGAGGGAAGTTGCGGTTCTCGCAACGAGGAGCCTTAGACCCGGGGGAAAAATTATAAAATAATTTTTGGGACTCCATAAAAGGGTTATTGAGGTTCCCATGGCATTAGAATGCCAAGAAAATACCTAGAAAAAATTTTCAATTGGTACAGCCAATTTTGACCCGTTAAGCCAAACGGAGGGCATTTTGGTCATTTCGCCTTTGGAGGTGATTTTTGACCGACTTGTCCAGTTAAGTAAATAATTATTATGACTAAAATATGAATTAATATTGATGAAAAATGAATTGAAAGTTAGTAGTGATGAAAAGAAAAGAAAAATACAATATATGCAAATTATGACATCAATGTGATGTCATTTAAAATTGGCCACCAATCACATTTAAACTATCATTTATCTAACTAATAAAAGAGGTAAATAAAGACCAAAGGAAAAGAAAAAAACGTGGGCAGCCATCTCCTTCTCCATTTCAGCCACACCATAGCCAAGAAGCAAACCTCCATTTTTCTTCCTCACTCAAGCTTGAAGATCTCTCAAGCCTCACCCCAAAACCCTAAGTTATCTTCACAAAAATTAATCTACACACCTAAGCAAGCTCTAGGCAGCCACAAAGAAGAGGAATTCTAGAGTTTTCACAAGCTCAATAAGTTGAGCCAAGAGGTTAGTGCTATACTTTCACTCTCACTCCTTTAATCCTTGTTAGAGCATCATTTTAAGTTAAGAAATTGTAAGAAAATGAAGTAAATTATATATGTTAGGGCATCTTCAAATTTTCGGCAGCCCTAAGGAAGGATGAGTTTGATTGTTTAAATGAATTTAGAGTGGATAGAAATGATGTTTAAGGTATGAATATGCATGGATGTTGAACTAGTGTGCTAATTGAGGTTTATGGGTAAATTGAATTGGACATTAGGGTTTTGAGAAGTAAAAATTGAATTGGCTTATCAAACTGTTAAAGAACACTCTAATGGTCAATAAGTGACCATTTGAGGTATGTTGACCATAAATTGGACTGAAAAATAGTATGGCAAAGTGAAGGTGTAATCTGCCCTAGGACAGCAGCAATGGACTGAAATTTCAGTCCAATTACACAGCCATAACTTTGGCTGTGTTAGTCTAATTGGTGTTTGGCCAATTGGACATGAAACTAGGCTTACAATGGCACATTTTTGCTGAAGAAACCATGCCCAAAAGACCAAAGCAAGAGGACCAAAACTTGGCCCCAATCCGGATACCCTGCAACTGATTCTGCAGAATTGACCAAATGAACAGTAACTATTCATTTGGCCATAACTCACTGTAGATATGGTCAATTGACCTAAAATTTTTACAGCAACAAGTTAAGACATAGACAAACAACTTTCATGAAGGAATCTCCCCCAAATAATGGCCAGAACCTAACCCAAATGGCAGTGGCAGTCACTGTTCATGTTACTGTGGATATGGTAATTTCTGCAGAATGGAAATCCGGCCAGCTGTTGTTTTTGGACCATATCTGGCGCTACAAAACTCCAAATGGAGTGATTCAAAAAAGGAAATTCAACTAGAAAAAAAAAAGGAACAACTTTCATGTTTGCCATTTCTTCAAATTTCCACTGTAACAGTGTTTAATAGAACAGTGAACTTAGACTCAAAAACTGAAATTTTCTGCCCTCTTGGTTTTAAGTTAGAAATGGTAATGGTGACCAATTCTAACAAGTTTTAAATGTAAAATGTGGTATGTTGGGAGTGCCAAAGTCAATGTACACATTTTCTATCCAAAAGTCAACATTTTTGTTGACCAATGAGGTGAATAGTGACACCAAAACTTGAAATGCACAAATTGAAGAATTTAAAAGTTTCAAATGCCCTAGTATACCTAACATGATTGGTTTGGATAGTTTGGCATGCCAATAGGGTTCATTAGCAAGATCGCACATGGCAATATGCCATTCGTGCGATTTCATGGCTTTTAGCCATTCGACTTTGCATTGAGAATTGGCCTTGTGCACGAGATTATTCTGACTTGGTAGTGTTACATTTGCCTGGAGATGCATATGTGACCGATGGTGTGACGGCCCGAGGTACTAGATACCCAGTGCCAGTTTACCCGTTATCCAGTCCAGTCATCTAGTGTAGGTTACTTGGGGCAACCAAATGAATAAAATTGAACAAAGTAAATAATATACAAATACCAAACAAATAAAACGTACACATTCACTACACATTTAATTTCTTGCTATTTTCTTTTATTATATTATTGCACCACTAAGCATTATTGCTTAGCGCGTTGCTTTGCCACGCGTGAGGTCTTGGAGATACAGATCGTGAGCCCAGTAGACCACAGACTGGGTGAGTCCATCCTGCAGCTCTGCACAGTGTCCGTGTCACCTCAACTTCTGCAGTGCATTGGTAGGACACTAGGTGTCATTTTGACATTTTGTAACTTAATTTTGATTTTCTCATATGTAATTAAACTTGTGTAATGCATATTGAGGTTTATGTAAATTATGAAAATTGTATTTGTGAATGGAAAAGTAAATGGTTATTTATGAATTATATGTGATCATCACATGTGATGGATGGTTGAGAATTGAAATTGAAATGTGAGATCTTGATATTGAGTTTTGTGATGATATTGGAGTTGAGAATGAATGAATTTTTTTATTGGAAGTGTTTTTCACAGGTTCCGAAGAACTGTTTTCTCTATTTTTAGCCGGTACTCTGCCGGATTTTCTTTAAACTTTACGGAACCTCAAATAAATTATGATTTCAATAAATGACTTAAATGAGTTATATTTTACAAGTTATATTAAAAATTATGATGAAAATTAATTAGGGTATATTAGAGTGTGCCGGTACACCGTGTGACATTACTTACTCGGGTATACTGTACACGGGTACGGGGTGTCACAGGAAATTTGTTACAAATTTTCCAAATGACTCAGGAAGGGACTGAAGGATCAAATTCGTTTGTAGTTGGAAATCCATGTTAAAGTCAAGATGTTCCAGCTGCTCAATCAGCTGAATCATCTTGTGGACATGATCCCCAACATTCTGTCCCTCTGATATCCTCTGCGGTATAGCTATCTAGATATCTCATACCTAGCATTCCTGCTATGCTCACCATACAACTCTTATAGGTGAAGGAGGATCTCACTTGCACTCTGCATGTTCTCATGCTGGTTCTGTAACTCATTACTCATAAAAGTAAGCATGTAACACTTGGCTCTCATATCATGCTCCTTCCACTTGTCCAAAGTTTCATATTCCTCTTGAGTCGCCTCTAGAGGTAAGGGACCAGGAACATTTAAGTCTAGAACATATCCTATATGTTCAAGGTTCAAGACAAGTTTCAAATTTCTTAGCCAATCAGAGATATTAGGTCTTGTCAACCTATTGCGATCAAGTATGCTTGCAAGAATATTGGATGGTGGTGGTTGTGGTGTGCTCATTATTATCAGAAAATTAACTGCAAAAAATAACCAGATTAATTAGTAAATGTATCATGTATTTAACCAAAATGATTATGGTCTTTTAATCAAATTGGTTCTCCCACTAACTTAGCGAATCCTACACTTCCAAAGTAGAAAATGGAAGTCCTAGTTGGATGAATTTCTAGTGGGTGATTGAATTCTTATAGTCTTATTGATCATCCTCAGGCACATCCATTATTGGAATTACAATAAACTGTAAGTGAGCAACTCCTTGCCCATCACATCTCATGTGAGGTTTAATCCTTTACCTAGCCCCTAATGCTCAAAATCTCAGGCACATCCATTATTGACTTATCTTGCATTAGTTAAGTTGATCTCATTGAGCCAGTAAACATGCAAATAATTTTAATGTCCTCAGGCACATCTATTATTGGCCACCAAACCATTTACATATTTATAACATCTCATGCTTAACAATTATTCTTGAAAAAATCTCTTAAATTAATTGTATCATATGCAAGTATTTAAAATTTCTTAAAATAATTGCCTCAATGGAGGGCCCATGTTATAATTACTTTAATTATACAATTTCCAACTTAATCATTTGTTTGGAAGATTTTGTGGTTGTCCTAATTACTATTATGGTCTCACTTTGCACATTATCCAATTAGCATGCATATATCATATACTTGCATACATTCCCATACATCTCATGCAATCATGGATAATAATAAATATGGTATGATCATGGACTTTCTAAGGGATTCAATTCTGAGCCACCAAGAATTGAATCAGGGTATTCCTAGGTGCATTTTATTTATTCATATTACAAGAGTTACTGAAGGAGTACATAATCAACACTTGATCTTGAATTCCTCCCATTGGTCCCGCCAATGCTCTTGACCTCCTTGATCTTCTTGCGATCCAATTACATAGTAATCCTTGGCATACCAAGGCAAATTTACAAAAACTAAATAAATGAAAATTACAACCAAAAAAATATTACAACCTTTATAATACATGCCACCAAAATAAATTAAAATAAATTAATTAATTTACAATCCAAAGAAATATAAAAGAAATAAATCCAATCACATTGGTCTTTTATTGTCCATGATCATCCATCATGCATATCACTATTTAATAATTAAATAGAACATACATACTTAAATTAAATTGAATATCTCATATTCAACTTAAAAATCTAGATTTGAATATGATTCAAACAAATTTAAAAATTCATATTTGAATCACATTCAAACAAATTTAAAAATTCAGATTTGAATCACATCCAAACAAATTTAATTGTGTGATTATAATTCTAATTAAACATTTTAATTAGACATAAAATGGACCTTAGATCATACAACAATTGCACATTCAATATCCATCATACCTTGCGCACCATGGTGTTCATCATCATGTCACCACCTTTACTTTTGTAACCAGCAATGAATCAATCATCTCATGATCAAATCACACAATTAAATCATATATTAAATAATCTAAATGGCAAATATAGTGGTTGATAAGTGCATAATTTATTAATTTATTTGGTATTTTTAGTGTATTCTTTATGTTTAATTCAATTGGTTAAAATATATTTATCATTTAGAGATATTTTTAGATATTTGTGGAATAATTGTGTTAAATGGAGAAATTTTCAATATTTGACCTTCGCTGTATTTTTCAGGTGTTTCTAAAGTTGTGGGTCTCCAAATTGATTGCTGTTTAATCCATTGAAAAGCTAAGATAGAGCACTTCAAATGATAAAGAGGGACTAAGGCCCAAATCAGTCTCCAAGGTTGACAAAATGAGTTAGGGATCTTTTACAAACGCCCAGACTCGATGGGTCACGACCAGTTTCAGTATTTATTTTGTATATAGAGTCTCAGACGTCCAAATGAAGCAAGGCTAAGCCCAATTGAACCTTAAGAGCCACCTCTACAACTTCTATGAAGGGCTGGATGAGAGATGAGGCCATTTTAATTGTCAAAAATGGCAATGAAGTCGTCACAATGGGCTAGACCGTTTGAATGAACCAGTCCCAGTTTTTGGGCCATAACTTGGGCTGTAGACCTTGGATTTGGGTCCATGAGTACCCGTTGGAAAGCTAAGAAATAGGGCTACAACTTTCCTAAAGAGGGCAGAGGTAGATTCGGAAAGAAAGTTACTGAAAATCTGCCTTGATTCCAAAAACATGAATGCAGGCTGAAAATCTGCATCTTGAATTTCAAAACCTTTCCTAGTTTGGTTTGGTTCCTATCTTTAGGATTAGGTTTTTTTAGTATAAATACATATTTGGGCAGCAGCTAAGAGCATCCCATTCAGACCTTCGTTCTCCATAGAAGACCTTTGTTCTCCATTCTCTTTAGATTTTTTCTTTATTTTTTCTTTATTTTTCTGTAAGCCATTAACATGAGTGGCTAAGTTTTTTAATTCAGTTCAAGGGATTCAAGTTCTTATGTGTGATTTGTGATACCAGGTTCTTAATTTAATTTATGTCTTTTTGAATATCTATTATTTTTTTATTTAACTATTTTTTATCTATTGAATGATTTGCTAAAAAGGCCTATTAGTTAATTGTTTGATTTGATCAATTGCTAGTTCATCTTCATAATCCGTAATTATTGTGTAAGATTGAACATGAGTAGCAATTAGATTTTATTGATTATGATTCCAGTTTTCGATAATAACCTAAGGAAACAATAGGGTGGATTAAATGATTTATGCTTCACAAATTATTGTTTAGCTTAACTACTTCCTTTTCTTAAAGCAGTTATTAATTTGATGAGGATTGCTTAATACTAACTCAGTTAATAATTAGAGTCAATAAGAGTGCTGGGCTCGAATTGAAGAATATAGGGAAGTCAGGGGTTTACCTCGTTGTTTGGTAAATCTACGTTAAGTATTCAATAAGATATAATTGTATTTTTTTGTCTATGATCAAATCAATGCATTGGAATGCGAATTGCCTTAGACTGAAGTTTGTTTAAATTGATATTTTCATATTTAGTTTTTAAATTTCTGAGTTCTTCTGATTTTGTGTTATAAACCCTCCCCCCCCCCCCCCCAATCTTTGTTTCTTTTGTTTTCCATTACACACAAGTGCGCGAAATTTAATAATTCAGTCACTAGGGTTCTACCTAGATTTGCCACTTACTGCAGAAAATATTTCATTACTGGTAATTTCAATTAATTTAATTTCTGGTGGATTTGACACCCATCAAGAATTTTGGCGCCGTTGCCAGGGACTGAAATTTATTGGAATTCGTGTTTTTGGTGTTAGGATATTTTGTTATTAACTTTGTTTGTGAAGTATTGCTATTTTCAAGTTTTTGAAAAAAAAAATTAATTACGGTGTTACTGTTCATTGTTACTATTCATTAAGGATTTTAGTTGAATTTGGAGGGCGGCCCATTCCTATTTTGAAGGAAACGACGCTCTGATCAAGACCAATCAATCTACAAGATTCCTTGGCCCCATCCTCTTGAGCCCAAATTCCATTGTTTTCTAGTGTTTTGAGGCATTTTTTTGTTTTTACTTTGATTTTTTTTTTTTTTATGACAAGAATTTCTTAATTTGGTGAGTTGATCTTTGATCCAAAAGTAGAAAAAATAGCTAAACGGTTGAGAAAATTGGCTAAGCAAGCTAGGCAGATTCCAAGTACATCTGAAGGAGTCCAATCTCCAAAAGAGCTAAGTTCGGATTCAGAATCAAGTTCCAAAAACGAGACCATGGCTGCTAGGACTTTGAAAGAGTTGGCTACTCCTGATCTAAACCAACAGCCTTTGTGTATTCAATACCCTGCTTTAAATGTTGCTTTTGAGTTGAAATCTGGACTAATCCATTTGTTGCCTAAGTTTCATGGTCTTGCAGGTGAGGATCCACATAAGCATCTAAAAGAATTTCATGTTGTGTGTTCCAGCATGAAACCTCAAGGAGTTTCAGAGGATCAAATCAAGCTTCGAGCTGTCCCTTTCTCACTGGAGGGCACAGCTAAGGATTGGTTGTATTACCTTCCTTCTGGATCTGTCAACTCATGGAATGGGATGAAGCAGATATTTCTGGAGAAGTATTTTCCTGCTTCCTGTGCTGCCAACATAAAAAAAGAAATTTGTGGCATCTGGCAGTACAATGGAGAGAGCTTGTATGAGTATTGAGAGAGATTTAAGAAACTGTGTGTAAGCTGTCCCCACCATCAAATAAGTGAGTAGCTTTTGATTTAGTATTTCTATGAGGGACTTCTACCAATGGATCGCAGTATGATAGATGCTGCTAGTGGAGGAGCTTTGGTTGACAAGACACCAGAAGAGGCAAGGAGGCTGATTGCTAACATGGCAGCAAACTCTCAACAGTTTGGAATGAGAATGGATCACGCACCTAAGAAGGTTAATGAGGTGAGTACATCTAACCTTGAGAAACAGATTTCTGATTTAACTTCTTTGGTGAGGCAATTGGCTGTAGGAAAGATGCAAACTGTTAAGGTATGTGGAATTTGTTTGGGTTCGGGTTATACTACTGACATGTGTCCTGCGTTACAAGAGGATGAATCAATGCAACATGTTAATGCAGTAGGAAATTATAGATAGCCACAACACAGGTATGATCCCTTTTCTAATACTTACAATCCAGGATGGCGAGATCATCCTAATTTGAGTTATGGGAATCAATCGATGCAAAACTGATAAAGACCACAAGTGAATCAACCACCTCCACCTCCACCTCTGCCTCCCTCAAATCAAGGTATGTCACTTGATGAAATTGTTAAGGCTTTGGCTAACAATACACAACAGTTTCAACAGGAGACCAGAAATAGCATTTAAAACATAGAGAGGCAGATTAGTTAGTTAGCATCATCTGTGAGTAAGCTGGAAGCTCAAGGTTCTGGAAAGCTTTCATCACAAATAGTTATGAACCCCAGAGAAAATGCAAGTGTGATACTATTGCAGAGTGGGAAAGAAGTTGATAATCAGACTCCACATGAGTCAACGAAAAAGAAGAAGCAAGGAGAAAAAGAGTCTGAAATTGAGGTAAATACTGAACCTAAACTAAATAAGGTTAATATTTATATTCTTCCTCCATTCCCATGCATATTGGCTAAAAATAAGAAAGAAGAACAAGAGAAAGAAATTTTGGAGACTTTCAGAAAGGTGGAGGTGAATATACCTTTACTTGATGCGATCAAACAAGTTCCCAAGTATGCTAATTCCTTAAGAAATTATGCACTACAAAGTGCAAATTGAGGAACAATGAAAAGATTAGTGTGGGGGAAAATGTTTTGGCATTAATTCAGCGAAAATTACCCGCTAAGTGTAAGGATCCAGGTTCGTTTTCTATTCCCTACAGAATAGGTGATTCTAAATTTGAAAATGCAATGGCAGATTTAGGAGCATCTATTAATGTCATGTCAAATTCAATTTTTTAAACTTTAAATTTGGGTCCTTTGAAGGAAACCAGTGTCATTATTCAGTGAGCTGATCATTCTAATGCTTACCCATTGGGAGTAGTTGAGGATGTTTTGGTGCAGGTTGGAGGATTGATTTTTCCTGCAAATTTTTACATTCTGGATATGGAGGATGATAGTGCTCTCTCATCAAATTCAACTTTAATTTTGTTTGGAAGACCTTTCCTAAAAACTGCCAAGACAAAAATTGATGTGGATGAGGGTACCTTAACTATGGAGTTTGATGGAGAGACTGTCAAATTTAATATCTTTGATGTCATGAAGTATCGTGTTGATGATCATTCTGTCTTTTCTATTAATATTGTTGATATATTTATGCAGGATGTTTTTGAGGATGAGTTAGAAAGAAAATCACATTTGCATGAATTAGAGGAAATTCACCTTAAGGCTTATGAGAATTCTAGGATCTATAAAGAAAAGACAAAGGCATTCCATCACAAAATAAGGAAGCAGTTTGTGATTGGGCAAAAAGTTTTATTGTATAATTCCATATTGAAGCTAATGCACAGTAAGTTGCGTTCTCGTTGGATTGGACCCTTTGTTGTTAATAATGTGTTTCCTTATAGTGCAGTTGAAATTCAAAGTTTAGGAACTAACAAAGTGTTTAAGGTCAACGGTCATGAACTCAAGCCATTTTATGAGGGGTTTCAGGAGAATTCAGTGGATTAAGGAGCTTTGTCATGTCGAGCTAACGACGTTAAACAAAAGCGCTTCTTGGGAGGCAACCCGTGGATGGCTTGTTAGCCACAATCAGATTTGTTTTCTTTCCCTTATTTTATTTTATTTTCAACTATTTTTTTTCTTTTCTTTTGCATTTGGGCTTTATATTGGGGATAGTGTAAGTTTTAAGTATGGGGGAGGAGAAATTTATTGCTGTAATCTTTTTTTATTATTATTAAAAAAATTAAAATAATAATAATAATAATAATAATAAATAAATGAAAATAAAAATAAAATAAAATTTGTTCTCATAAGCTTGATTCATGATTCTTTATTAACTCTCGGAGAGAAGTGCTTTGTCCTTGAAATGACTTTTCTATTTTAGATTGAATTTTTGAGATTTTAAGCAAGGTAATAGTAACTTTAATGATGGATTTTCCCTCTTCTCCATACCATAGAGCAATTTTTTCCTGCATAAATCATTTAGGCTTGATTTAATGGTGAAATGATTAGTTATGTGTGCTTTAAACTAGTCTCATACATATTTAAGAACTTTGTTTAATCTATCAGGGCACTTTATAATATGTAGATGCATAAATTGGGGGAAATAAAAGGTTGAACTTGAAAATTACTCTGCTATTTTAGTTAAGCAAACTAACCAGGGGTCTTCATGAACCCCATGTCAATTCTCAGGCCAAAAGCTAGCTAGGATATGAGCAAGGTACTATTCTGAAGGTGACGGTTGAAATAAAAAAAAAAAGTAACTGTGACAAGAGAGAAGTACCAATTTCAAATATAAAAAAAGGGGCATTTCTAAGATTTGCAAAGAGCTATAATGGCTGTGTCTTGATAAATTAGCATTGTGTTTTGATGTGTATTGACTTAAAATTTTATAAAACTTTAATTGTGTAAGCTTAATTGATTTCAACCCTTTTGTTTTATATTGGAAAATTGTTGATATATTGGTATGGTGTTAATGGAATTTATTATGATGGTTATTACCTTACTTGCCTCTTCTTTCAAACTTTTAATCTTTTGTTAGAAAATGTTGTGATAGGGTGAAGTTAAGGAATTTTTAAGTACAGTTGATTGAGAGTTTAAGTCATGCGTGAGGACAAGCATGGAATAAGTGTAGGGGAATTTAATATGTAACACCCCTGTTTGGTAATGCGTTCTACTGTTTCGATGACAGTGTCTGTCCGGACAGCTAGGATGCTTGGAATTATATTTAAATATTAGTGTGGAGATATAAGATAGTGAAATACAATAGAGGAAAATACAAGAAAAAAAATAAAGAAAAAAAATAAAAGAGAGAAAATGGAACTAAGCTAAACGAACAAAACCGTATCGATGGGTGACCGTATTGGGAAGTTGCAGCGTGGGCCGTGGACTAGCCTTGGACCACGAGGAACCCTAAAAAATATTTTTGGGACTTAAATAAACATGTATTGAAAAATAAATGATATTAGATGTAACACCCCTATTTACATAGCTTGGTATATTTCACTATTTCGGTGACCGGTGTCGGTCCGGATAATTAAGGGGATTAGAATCATGTCTAAGACAACTAGATAAGCCCTGAATATAAATAATTAGTAATTGTCAATTAGTTAAGTATAAATAAAAAAAACAGAACATAAGAAGTTAAATGAGCCGAGAGTCACAGCGATGGGTGACCTTCTCGGGAAGGATTGCAAAGTCGATTTAAACTCAAATTTCAAACCGTAAAATATAACGCCGCAGTCCTTAGGACTATTGCGAACACAGTGGAAAAGAGAAAATCACGAAAAATAATTGTTAAGCCAGTCAAATAATTAGGTCAAGGATCCAAAAGAGATATTGAATTATTTGCAAACCGGGTCGAACCAGCGAGGGGCAATTTGGTCAATTGACCCCTAGAGCTGACTCTTGACCTAACTGTCAAATAAAATTTGAGAAAAGAAAATTTTGGGATTATGAATTTAATTAAAGAACTAATAGAAAAATAAATAAAAAAGAAAAAGAGAAAGGAAAAGTTTATTACATCACCCTTATGACATCATCATGATGTCAAAATTCATTTTAATTTAATTACTTCAATTGACTAAGTCAAATTATGGATAAATACACACAAATGAAAAAAAAAAGAGAAAGAAAATCATTTTGAGTCTTCATCTTCATCATTTGCCGTCTCTCATCTCTCCCTTGTCTCTCTCTCAAAATTTCCTCCATGAAAGTTTATTCTTAAGCTTTCTAAACACTAAATTTCACCATAAATCCTTTAATTTTCTTGAAGAAAAATTATAAGCAAACCTTGGAAAGAAGGTTAAAGGAGAAAGAAAGAAGAAAAAGTTGAGGGAATTGAAGATTGAAAAGCTTCATTCAAGGTTAGTAGCTAAACTTGGAATTTATAGTTTAATTATTGTATTTATAGCTTAACTAACTTAGAAATAAACTTTAAATGAAAAGAAAATTTTTGTTGAGGGACCATATGTGAATTTGTCCAGCTTGATAGGGTGTTGGATTTGATAGTGTTTAGTTAAACTAAACATGAATTAGAGCTTAAATAATGTTGAATATGTGATTAGTGTAATAATTTGATTAGGAATTAATCAATGGCATGAACTAGGGTTTTGGCACCTAGAGTTTGGAAAACAAAAATGTGAGAATGTGTTAAATGGTGTTTTGGACTTGGTTTGAGGTGAGAAATGGTCATTTGTGACCAATTGGAGTATGTTAGAAGTGTTGGAACCAAATGCAAATTCGGATTGCTTAGGGTCATGCTATAAGCAGTAGGACCAAGGTCGCTTTCAGGGACCAAAACTGAAAATTTACAAGTCCATTAGTGTGAGGCCAATTGGGAATGAAAATAGACACAAAATGAAACATTTTTCATTTAGGAATCATGCCCAAAAAGTGACCAAAACCTAATGAACAAATTGACCAAATCTAGACTTAAGCAATCTAACCTGTGCAAAAAATAACCAAATGAACGGTCATTTGGCCATAACTTGGGCTAGGCAGGTCTAAATGACCTGAAATTTACCAGTGGAAAGCTGAGATATTGACCTAAAACTTTCATGAAGAACACAAACCCAAATTATGCCCTTAACCAAGTCATTTAGCCACCCAAAATTGGTGACCTAAAACTGCCAGAACCAGTTTGGTGTCCAGAAATCTGGGTTAAGTCCAATTCGGTAGCCATAATTCAAATGGCTATAACTTGAGCTACAAAACTCCAAATGGAGTGATTCAAAAAAGAGAATAAAGCTAAGACATTAAGGAACAATTTCTATGAAGAAAACATAGTCCAATTCTAACAGCAAAATGACCAATGGAACAGTGTAACATAAGACACTAAAACTGAAAATTTGCAATTTTGCCTAAAAGATCTAAGTTTTGAGAAAACAACCAAAACCAACAAATTTGGTGACCAAAATGTGGTATGTGGGTGAAGTTGGAGTTCCCATACCTATTAAGCCTTAGAAAGTCAATAAATTGACTTGAATAGTATCATGAATAGTAACCTCAACATGAAATTTGCAAGAATTTAAGTTTAAACATTAGAATTAGTTATTGGAATTGTTATGAAGTAAAGATACTGAGACACTATAAATTTTGTGTTTCAGCTGAAAAAGACTCGAAAAGTCTGAGAGACTGAGTCAAGGCCTAGAGGTAACTCACGTCACATTTGTGCACAATAAAACCTATTTCAGCATTTTATCCTTGAAAAATTGATTTAGTATGCATTATGAGTTTAAGAACTTTTGTGTTGCCACTTTGTGATGAAATTGTAACTTTAGAAATTGATTTGATTTTTATATGCAATATTTGAATAAAATGTTTGAAATGGATTTCTAATTCACACTTAGCATGACAGTGCCTTATTATTCCTCCTCCATTTATGGGGTTGAGATTGATTATTTTCCTCCCTCTCTGGTTTACCAGTTGAGGTTGTAGATCGGATGAGTACTCATTAGCTGGCTAGCCATCTCCCTCATTGATTTCAATTAGTGGGGTTGTAGATTGCTTTGTCGTGGTGTACAATACGGCATTGATCGGAAATTTTATGTCATGGCTTAAGTTGTGTATGAATTGGCAACACTGTGTTTATTAAATTATTTGACCAAAATTGTGCTATAATGAGTTTTGATAAATTGTGAAATATGATTATGAAATATTCAAATTGTGAATTTGTCAAGGAATGTTTTATGTACTGCATTTCAATTTTTATTGTGCACCACTGAGTATTTTTATACTCAGCGATAGCTTATTTTGCTGTCGTAGATAAGGGCAAGGAAAAAGCAGTAGAGTGAGCTACCGAATTGGCAAGAACTTCTTTGATCACTTTTGTATGGGTATTTATTTATACCCTTGTAGTTAATTGATGTAAATATTGTAATGTTTTATGTATCAATGTAAAGTTGAGCTATTGCATAATAAATTATAATAATATTATTTTTGTATTTTATATCTGTAAATTAAACTTGTGAATGAAATTGTGAAATATTTTGAGATAATAAATTTTTATTGAATTGTGGAATGAAATGGAATTGAGTTGATTTCGGTTAGGAGTTGTAAAAAATTTATTAGAAGTGTTTTTCTTAGGTATTTGAAGAACTATTTTCTCAAAATATAGACGGTACTCTGTAGAAATTTTTATAAAATTTGCGGAAAAATAAAATGGGCAAAAGTTTTAACTAGTTTTGAAACTTTAATTAAATGATTTTAATTCCTACCAAAACACTCACCACTTCCAAAATGTAAGAAAATTGTTTTAAAATCCCTTGTAGTGCACTTAATGAATTATCGGTAGGTGAAGTTCGGTAGTTCATTAGGTATTCTACGGGATCATGTTATGCCTTACAGAGGGGTAAGGTGTAACGTTAGAAATTTCAAAGAAAAATTAAATAATTAGTACAAAGAAAAATAAAAAATCGAGAAACCGATAAAAATTGGTGTTACCGAAAAAGCCAAAAAGCAACCCAAATAGGGGCATTATGGTCAATTGACACCCCGAGTTGCCTTTTGACCTAAATGTCCATTAAAAATAAATGATATTAAACTTTGAAAATATCATGAAAATTAAAATGGTGGTCCATAATTTAAATAATAAAAGAAAAGAGGTTAAATGTGAGAATTATGAAAACCTTGGATTAAACAAATAATAAACTTACTTAGTGCTCCACTAACACCTTCAAAGTGGACTTTTTAATTAGTTTGGGCAGAAGATTCCTTCATCTTCTTCCTTGAGCAAACCAGCCGAATCCTTTGGGAGAAAACCTCTATGGTTGTTTGAGTGAAGCTCCATTCAACCCACTTGGAGCCATCCTTTCCACTAAGTCCTTTCTTTAAAGTTAATTGTCACGACCCAACCTATGGGCCAGACCGGCACTAGGACCTGGGCCAGCCTAAAGCCCCCGAGGCCCGTAGTAAGCCTAACTATTCATTAATCCAACTCTAAGGCCCATTTGGGCCCAATATCAAGAAATCAACCGGACAGAGTCTGGCCATAAAATGGACCTACCAACGGGGAGTTTATGACTCACCCGACTTGTAAACACAGTAAATACTCAATTGGGGAGGCTCACCCTCCACATACTCATCAACATAAAAATAAATGGGAGCTCAGCTCCCTCATCCAATCCATCAACATGCATAGAATATAAGTTTACAGGTCCAAAATAATAATTTAGTTTACAGACCCAAATCAAATAAACATTTCTAACACATGCGGAAATTCTAGGAGTAAATAAAATTACACAAATATTGATAAACAACCTGCGAAGGAGAAAAGCAGGTTAACCACAATAAAATCCTCCTGTAGCCTGAAAAAAATATTGAACAGGAGTGAGCGTTCGACTCAGAGAGTAAAATATCAATTTTAACCATAATCTCTATAACTATTTAAAACTAATGCACCCTGTAGAGTGAAATGTAACATCAACAACATTTTCACATCATAACATCAAAAAGGTAATTTGGAGCACTTACACACCCTGTACTATCAGTCATAATATATGGGAGGTGATCCCCTATACAGCTCTCTTAAATCCAACCTGGTGCCAGCGAAGAACTCAAGCCGGACTTTCGCTTAATAAATCGAGGGTCCCAGCGAAGAACTCAAGCCGTGACTACCCCTCAAAGGATCGGGTCCCAGCGAAGAACTCAAGCCGTGACTACCCGTCCTATCCATAGTCCACACCACCTCACACGCACGCCAATGCACACACACTGCTCCAAATTACCACAACAACATCCATGGCACTTTAACAGTTATCAATGCAACATAAATCGTGCCTAGAGTTTAACTACATAAATATATGCATATAAGTGATGCATGAGCATACTTGAACATATAATAATAGTGAAATTACAATTAAAATTAATATTTTACTCACAGACTTGACAACGGTCACTGTGGCGGCTGGGCGGAGGAAGAAGGCTGTCCCGGCTCACCTGACAATTACATTACAATTTTTAATATAAATGACTCAATACAATCAAGAAAAGACCAAATACGTCCTAAGTTGTGCCGAAAATCCGGCAGAGTCTCCCCTATACCTAGGACCTACCCAACCTGCAAAAGGGCTCAAAACACACTTCTATATTCACAATCCATATATCCACAACTCAATCACATCACACAGCCCCTCCTGGGCCCATCAAATCAGCCATCCATCACAATATGTAAAATTTTAATTTAGTCCTTATAATTGATCATTTTTGCAAAAACTACCCAAACAAGCTCTAAAAATTCTAAAATATTGCCCCGCGGTCCTTAGCAATATTACTAGGCTATTGCAAAAAGAATCATAATTTCTAAGCTACCACGAATATTTTATGGATTTTTAATCCTATTTAAGCACTAGAAAATTACGAAAAAGCAAGGTTCGGGTTTACCTTTGCCGATTCTGACTTCGGGGACGCGCTCGGGACGTCTGACAATGGGGGGGGTAGCCAAAACCTTGGTCCAATTCGGAGACTTTTCTGGTGACGAGTCTGTCTGGCCGGAAATTCACAGACCCGGTCAACTATCGAATTTCCCCGAATTGAGGATACCTACACGAAGCCCATAACAAGGGGGTTAGTACATAAATTTTTCAGAATTTTCTAAGCTCATTAAATGCTCGGAAAAACACTGCGAAGTTCCGTGGGACCCACCGAAAAACGGTGTCGGAAAAATTCGAAATTTATGTCGCCGCGAAGCTCTCGACGAGTGGAGCGCTCGGGTACTCTCGGTTTTCTCGTGGGATTCACGGTTTGCAAGAAATCTAGTCCGAAAGTCAAAATGGGCTAAAACTTCCCGGGCAAAAATTGGACAAACCGCTCGATGGATTTCGGTGTTCTTGGTGTCTATGGAAAGCTCTCGTCGAGTAGATGATTTTAGATACAAGACCCGGTCCAATTGGTGGCCGGATCGGCCAGATTTGGGCTGGGAAGTTCAAACGTCGCGCGCGCACAGAGCGTCCCTTCAGAGGCCGTTTTTCGGCGTTCCAGGCGGCGGCCGGCTGCAGGGGAGGATCGAGGTGAGGCGCCGGCGAGGTGGGAAGGTAGGGGAGGCGGCGGCGCGGCAAGGGGAGGAGGGAGGAGAGAGAAAAGAGAGAGAGAAGGGAGAGAGGTCGACGCGCGCGGGAGAAAGAAGGAAGAAAAAGAAAATGCCGGTCCGATTCGATCGGTCCGGTTCGATTCGGCCGGTCCGATTCAGGATACAAAATTTTGAATTTTTACTCTGCCTCTGGACCGAAAACGAGGTCCAAAAATTTCGAAAAAAATTTTAGAAAACTCAGAAAAATACGTAGATTCCAAATATATTTTTAGTTTTGCCACGTGGTCTTTAAATTAATTTTTAAAAATCATCAAAGTTTATATTTTCGGAAAATCAAACCCGATTTTTAAAATCCGAAAAATCTCAAAAAAATTCCTAAAATTTAAATAAAATTAAAATACCAAAAATGCTCATAAAATTTAAAATTTTGGGGTGTTACATTAATCCTTTCCTTGCAAGGAAGATTTTGGTAGTAATTTTAAGGAGGTTTGGTGAGGTTTTGGTTAAGCTTCAAAAGTGGTAAGTGAGTATTCTCCATTCTTATTTCATTAAACTTTGAGTGGATATTATGGTGAGTGGTTTTGTGGAAGAAGTTTTGAAGTTTGATGTTTTAATTGTAGTACACCATTTTGGCAGCCATGGAAACTCACTATTTGTAACTTGTTTTTACCTGTTAATGGTAGTTTAAGATGTTGGTATAAGTGTTTATGTGTATAGAAATAATTTGATAATGTATACTAAGTGTATGTGTGATAGTGCACTTGGTTTTGGAAGCTTGGAAACAATTTGAAGGAGATATGTAAGTCGGCAACTTTTAAAGTGTAGTTGAAATATTTTGTTTCATGGTTTGGTTTATTGAATTATGTTGTTTATAGTGGCAGCATGTATATGTGTATAATAGATTGGAATTGGATATGTAAATAGGGTATGTTCATGTGGTTAAATTGTGTAAATGGACTTTGGAAAATTCTGAGTTATAATGTGTATGTTGAGAATGGTTACAAGCAGTCCAAAATGACCAAAATGTGTTGTTAAGTGTGTTAATGGTATGATACAAACCAGAATTAGCATGAAAGAGTTAGCTTGGTAAGTATAGAATGTGTAATTGGTAAGTGATGAAGAATGTGTAGTAAGGTAGTGTATGTTTTAGCTTAGAACCTTAAGTGTATGACTCCAATTGGTATGAGACCAATTGGAGGTGAAACTAGGCACAAAATGTGCCAACTTTCATGAAGGAAGCTTACCTAAATTATGTCCACAAAGTGACATAAAAATTGACCTAATCCGGAATAGGTAAGTGCAGGCTATAATTTTTTACTATATGAATAGTAGTTATTAGGAGGACCATAACTCACTCAAAACAGGTCCAATTGACCTGAAATTTTTACCATGAATAGTTTAGACATAGATCTACAATTCTTATGAAGACACCAAAGCCCATAAATGGCCAGAACCAAGCCAAATAGCTTGCACAAATTTGGATACCAAAATTGGCCAAAGTGAAAATGACCTAAAAATGACCTAAGCCTACCATTTTAGTGCATTCTGTCCAGCATTGGTAAATTATGTAACACCCCTGTTTGCGTAGCCTGGTAGATTTCATTGTTTCGGTGACCGGTGTCGGTCCGGACAATTAAGGGGATTAGAACCACACTTAAGACAACTAGATAAGTCATAAACACAAATAATTAGTAATGTTCAATTAGTTAAGTATAAATAAGAAAAACAGAACAGAAGTTAAACGAGCCGAGAGTCACAACGATGGGTGACCTTCTCGGGAATGACTGCGAAGTCGTTTTAAACTCAAATTTCGAATCGTAAAAAGTGACGCTGCGGTCCTTAGGACCCTTACAAACACAGTGGAAAAGAGAAAATCACGAAAAATAACTATTAAGCCAGTCAAATAATTAGGTCAGGAAGCAGGAAGAAATATGAAATTAATTGCAAACCGGGATGAACCGGCGAGGGGCAATTTGGTTAATTGACCCCGAGAGCTGACTCCTAACCTAACTGTCAAATAAAATCAGAGAAAAGAAAATTTCGGAATCAAGAATTAAAATAAAGAACTAATAGAAAAATAAATAAAAAAAAGAAAAAGAAAAGAAAAGAAAAAGTTAATTACATCACCTTATGACATTGATCCTCCATGAAAGCTTGAATACAAGCTTTTAAACACCCATTTGACCCTACCTTACCCCAAATTCTCCCATAAAAACTTGATTTAATCACTTGAAAAGAAGATTGGTCATTAAAGAAAGGAGAAAAGAAGAAAGAAAATTGGAGAAAAGGGGAGTTAGAAGTTGCTACACAAAGGTTAGTGATTTAAGTTGCAAATGAGTTTATTACTTGTGTTTATAACTTAGTTAACTTAGAAAAATGCTTAAAATGAAATAAAAATTTGTTGAGGGAACATGAATAATTTTCAGCCAGCATGTATATGGGATTATATTTGCATGGTTTGATGGATTTAATTGGGTATATAAACCTTAGTTAGTTGAATGACTATGTTTAGAGGTATGGAATCAAGTAAATACATGAGGTTAGTGAATTAGGGTTTGGACATTAGGGTTTAGATACCAAAAATGTGAAAAACTTGTAAATGGTGTCTTTGACCTAATGTGAAGTGAAAAATGGTCATTTGTGACCAAATGAGGTGTGTTAGAAATGTTAGAATTAAAAGCCAATTCGGATTGGATAAGGTCATGTGCTGGCAGCATGACCAAAACCTCCTTTGAGGGACCAAAAATGAAATTTTACAAGTCCAATGGATATGGGACTAATTGGAGATGAAAATAGGCACTAAATGACACAATTTTCATTTAGGAAGCCTACCCAAAAAGTGACTAAAACCTAGTGAACAAAGTGACCGAAGTTGAGAAATGGCAGGCTGCCACTGCACAAACGGACCAAATGAATAGTGTTTGTTCATTTGATCATAACTCGAGCTAGGCAGGTCAAAATGACCTGAAATTTTACCAGTGGTTAGATGAAATATAGACCTAAAAATTTCATGAAGAACACCAACCCAAATTATGCAATTAACCTACTGAGCAAAGTTGGTGACCTGAATCTGCAGACTGCAGATTTGCCATTTGAATAGTAAAGTTTCAATGGCTACAACTCTCTCTAGAAAACTCCGATTTAGGCAATTCTTAAACCGATGGAAACCTAAGGCATATTAGAACATTTCATATGAAGAAAGTTAGACCAAATTATGGACCTAACTTGATCAAATTACTGAATGAAATTGGATCAACAAATCTGCAGAACCAAATTCTGCAGCATGAACAGTAAATGTAATTTGCTTATAACTTGAGCTAAAAAACTCCAATTGGGGTGATTCAAAAATGAGAATAAACTTAAGACAATAAGGAACATTTTCTATGAAGAAAGTTTTGCCAAATTCTAACAGTAAACTGACCAATGAAACAGTACAATTAGGGACACTAAAACTGAAAATTTGGCAATTTTGCCTAAAAGACCTAAGTTTTGATAAAATGACCAAAACCAACAAATTTGGTGACCAAAATGTGATATGTGGGTAAAGTTGGAATTCCCATACCTATTAAGCCTTGAAAGTCAATAATTTGACTTGAATAGTGCAGTAAATAGTAACCCGAAACACAAAATTTCAAGAACTTCGAATTTAGCACCTTAGAGCTAGGTAAAAGTGAAGTTAAATTTATTTTTGGATTTATGCTAAGTTATGGTACTGAAACACTGTGAAATTGTGTGTTTCAGTGGAAATGAATACCGGGACAGAACCCGAGGAGTCGAGTCAAGGCCAACAGGCGACTCGTTTGAGGTTTGTGCACAACATCACCATGCTTTAAAATTCATTGATAAAGTGAATGAAATATGTATTTTACTTTTACTTTGAATTGTTGAAAGTTTATTTGTGCATATTTGAATTGGCAATGTTTAGTAAATTGTTAAGATAAGTTTTGAAACCACAGTGTCATGACCATATATTTGAGCACCTCACTAGCATGACTAGTGGGGTTAATTAGTTTCGAATTTTGATTCCTTCTCTGGATGAAGTGTTGAGGTGTGCCAGTAGAAGAGGAATTTGAATGGATATCCATATATTTGAGCTAGCTAGCCTTGTGATGTGATTTCTCTTTAGCCTCTGGCTATTGAGATTCTATTTGTTTCGAATGGCATGATCTAACTGTGGGTTTTATGAAATGTGTTTTGATACTTCGAAATGAACTTGGTTTGCATTAAAATATCATAATTCATTTTTTGCTTTTAATGCTCATGTTTAGTCAAATTTTTGAATAAATGTGATTTATATTTTGCATAAAGATTATTTTAGTATGTTGTGCATCACTGAGTCTTAGTACTTAGCGATAGCTTTTATTGTTGTCATGAATCTGAGAGACTAGAGGAGCAGCGTGGTATTGAGGTCCGAGGGTTATCAGCTTAAAGTCATCGGGTATAATTTATACCCTAATTGTAAATATTTCTTTTGATGTATGTATTGCATATAAAAGTATGGACATGTAAATGGGTCTTGAGCAGCTTGCACAAAGTTTGTATGAAGTTTGTAATAAAAAAATTTAGTTTGAATTTCCTTTGATGTAAATTTTGTAATGATGTATATATATAAATTGTTTTGTCTCTAATAAAATATGAGTGGAACTATTTTATTTAATTTGAATGAAATGTATTATTAGTATTTTGAGGATTATTGAATTTTGAACTTGAGAAATTGATTGAAATGATTGTGGAATTGTTGAAATGGATTGAGTTTGATTGTGAAATTGAAGTAGTTGTTGAGGAAAATTTTTAGAAGTGCTCTTTACAGGTATTTGAAGAACTGGTTATTCAAAATACAGACAGAACTCTGTCAAAATTTTTATAAAATTTACGAAAAAATAAAATGGGCCAAAATTTCCAACTAGCTTTCAACTTAATTATATGTTTTAAATACTTATTAGTAAATGCCCACCACTTGTTTAAAGTAAGAAAATTGTTTTAAAATCCCTTATAGGGTACTTAATGAGTTATCGGTAGGTGAAGTTCTGTAATTCATTAGGTATTCTACGGGATCATGATATGCCTTACAGAGGGGTAAGGTGTGACAAATTAACCATATCTTGGTCTACACAACTCAGAATGACCTGAAATTTTGCCCCACGTGCAATAAGACATAGACCTACAAGTTTGTAGTTTGGACCGAAACCCGAAAATCGATGAAACTAGGTCGTCCGACTAGGTCAAAATAGTACATCAAAATCTGGTAAATTGCAATAAAATGCAATACACTTAAAAATGAAATTGGTAACATATACCAACATAAAAGGGCTCTAAAATGTGACATATTGGGAACATTAAAATTAATTCACCTAGAGTTCATTAAAGGTCAACATTATAGGTTGACTAATGAAATGAATTGAAGAGAATAGTATCAAGAAAATTTAGATATTGGATTTTATTTTTAGAAACAATTTAACTGAGTACTGAAACACTTTAAATTGTGTGTTTCAGTTGAAAGGATTTTGGGAAGCATAAGGAACATTGAGTCAAGGCCTAGGGGCGACTCAAATCAGGTTTGTGCACAACTAGTTTTTTACTGATTTTGTTCTGAATATTTCATATGATTAAATGACATATTTTTCTTATGTATTATGTTTAACAAGCATTGGATTTAATTCAATGATTATTGAAATTGTTATAGTATGTATGAATTTAGCTTTGTGAAATGGTATTTCCACAAGTATTAAGCATTGTTGTGAATTGAATAAATTATGTTTTTGGAAAATTATGATAGAACATGTTTTGAATTGTGATGGGCAATTTGCATGGAACAATGCAAATTTATGATTTGAATTGTGATGAGCATAAAAATTATTGGATATTGGAATTGACTTTGAATTGAATTGTATTGTGATTTATGCTCACTAAAAGGATTGTGATATTGTTTTACATCTTACTATAGATGCTTAACTAGGTTATTACTCGTCTCTCTCATTTGTTGAGAAGACAATGGAGTTAGTTGTGTTTTGATTACCATGGTACGTGCACAGACTTAGATTCTCCTCTTATTATAGATTAGATCTAAGTTTTATGTTATGACCCTTTCGGAAGATTCATTATTGTGATGTTACTGAGTACGATGATTCAACCTCCCCGACCATAGGGAGTTAGAATCACCTCGAAGATGGCCCTTTCGGATTAGTCTTGCATAGTTAGTGAGATAAAGAATGGTTTTTGAGATAAAGAATGGTTTTTGAGATAAAGAATGGCTTTTGAGATAAAGAATGGTTTTTGAGATAAAGAATGGTTTTTGAGATAAAGAATGGCTTTTGAGATAAAGAATGGCTTTTGAAATAAAGAATGGCTTTTGAGATAAAGAATGGTTTTTGAGATAAAGAATGGTTTTTGAGATAAAGAATTTCGATTTCAAATGGGATTTATGTATAATCGATTTTATTGGAATTAATCTTTATTTTCAATAAATTGTTGGAATTACCTTAAATGGTTAGTTACGATTTGATAAATTGAATTTCGTGATCAAAGTCATTTTATACAAATGATTTGTATTATTGACAATGAATATTTTGAGTTTTGGAATTTGATGAGTATCCAGATTTCTGAATTATTTGCTGTAATTTTTGTTAAGGTATATTGTACTATGCTTTAAATTAAAGTTGTGCACCACTGAGTTCACCACTCAGCGATAGCTTTGTATGCTGTCGCAGGTGAAAAGAGCATAGAGCAATTGAGTAAGCTTCTTTGAAGAGACATTCAGATCAGCTCCAGGTATACCCATGTACACAGGTTTTGATGTATGCATGTAATAATATTATGTAAATTATTTGAGCAGTTGTATAAAAACTCTTGCAAAATATTTGGTATGTAATTAAATGTAAATTATTATGACATAAATATTGAGTCTTGTAATCAATGATATGTTCTTTATGATGAGATTGGTTTGAAAATGAATTGATTTGATTATTGAGATTTGAATTGTGAGTTGAAATGAAGTTATCGGAATTATATTTGAGAAAACATATTGGGAGTGTTTTCCTTTTCAGGTTTGAAGAACTGTTTTCTCAAAACACAGCTTGCACTTTGTCGAAATTTTGAAAAAATTTTATAACACCAGATTTTAATCGATGATTTAAATTTCACAAAAATTATTTTAAAATTCCTTGTAGTATATCTAATGGGTTGTCGGTAGGCAAAGTACGGTAATTCATTAGGTGTACTACGGGATCATGTTACATCTTACGGGGGAGTAGGGTGTGACATGATAAGTGCATAATTTATTAATTTTACTCCCATTACATTTAGTATTTTTAGAGTATTTTTTTTATGTTTAATTCAGTTGGTTAAAATATATTTATCATTTAGACATATTTTTAGATAGTTGTGGAATAATTGTATTAAATGGAGAAATTTTCAGCATTTGATCTTTGCTGTATTTTTCAGGTGTTTCTAAAGTTGTGGGACTCCAAATTGATTGTTGTTTAATCCATTGAAAAGCTAAGATAGAGCACTTCAAATGATAAAGAGGGACCAAAGCCCAAATCAGTCTCCAAGATTGACGTAATAAGCTATGGATCTATTGCAAAAGCCCAGACTCAATCGATCATGACCAATTTCAGTATTTATTTTTTATCTAGAGTTTCAGACTTCCAAATGAAGCAAGGCCAAGCCTAATTGAACCTTAAGAGCCACCTCTACAACTTTTATGAAGGGCTAGATGAGAGATGAGGCCATTTTAATTGTCAAAAACGGCAATGAAGTCGTCACAATGGGTTGGACCGTTTGACTGAACCAATCCCAATTTTTGGGCCATAACTTGGGCTATAGACCTCGGATTTGGATCCATGAGTACCCATTGGAAAGCTAAGAAATAGGGCTACGACTTTCTTGAAGAGGGCAGAGGCAGATTCGGAAAGAAAGTCACTGAAAATCTGCCTTGATTCCAAAAACGTGAATGCAGGCTGAAAAGCTGCATCTTGAATTTCAAAACCTTTTCTAGTTTGGTTTAGATCCTATCTTTAGGATTACATTTTTTTAGTATAAATACGTCTTTGGGCAGCAGCTAAGAGCATCCCATTCAGACCTTTGTTCTCTATTCTCTTTAGATTTCTTCTTTATTTTTCATTTATTTTTCTGTAAGCCATGAACATAAGTGGCTAAGTTTTTTCATTTAGTTCAAGAGATTCAAGTTTTTATGTGTAATTTGTGAGACCAGGTTCTTAATTTAATTTATGTATTTTTGAATATCTATTGTTTTCTGATTTAATTATTTTTTATCTATTAAATGATTTGCTAAAAAGGCCTGTTAGTTAATTATTTGATTTGATCAATTGTTAGCTCATCTTCATAATCCGTAATTGTTATGTAAGATTGAACATGAGTAGTAATTAGGTTTTATTGATTATGATCCCAGTTTTCGATAATAACCTAAGAAAACAATAGGGTGGATTAAATGATTTATGCTTCATAAATTGTTGTTTAGCTTAACTACTTCCTTTTCTTAAAACAGTTATTAATTTGATAAGGATTGCTTAATACCAACTCAGTTAATAATTAGAGTCAACAAGAGTGCTGGGCTCGAATTGAAGAATATAGGGAAGTCAGGGATTTACCTCGTTGTTTGGTAAATCTACGTTAATTATTCAATAAGAGATAATTGTATTTCTTTTGTCTATGATCAAATCAATGCATTAGAATGCGAATTACCTTGGACTAAAGTTTGTTTAAATTGAGATTTTCATATTTAGTTTTTGAATTTCTGAGTTCTTCTGATTTTGTGTTACAAACCCCCCCCCCCCCCAATCTTTGTTTCTTTCATTTTCCATTACACACAAGTGCACGAAATTTAATAATTGAGTCTCTAGGGTTCGACCTGGATTTACCACTTGCTACAGAAAATATTTAATTACTGGTAATTTTAGTTAATTTAATTTATGGTGGATTCGACACCCATCAGTGGCTCTGATACCAATTGAAGGAGCGGAAGCATGAAAAACATAAGTTTAAATCATTGAATTTAAAATTTTTCTTCTAGGGTGTCATGCATCATGCAAGATTCATTGTTTATCTATTTGATTTCAATGTTAAACAGTATATTAAATCTCTTTTAACATATTTTTGGATCTTCATTTGCCATTTAAGATTTTAGAATTAACAAATTAATTCATTAGAACCATATATTAAATCAAGAGCAAGTGCACTAACCTTTTGATGCACTGTAGTTATGTTTGGTACCTTTGGGATGCACTTAGGACACCAGATGTTGTCCCTCTAGCTTGTCCACACCAAGATCACCAATGGCAGCCCCTTGAACAGCTTCTTAAGCCTTTCCAATTAATTAGAAATTTAGGTTTTGCCTTTAGAAAGATTACAGATGTATATAGCACACTAGAAACGATTTCTAGCAATCTTAATTCAAGAGAATGTTGGCAATTCTCTTTGAATTGATGAGAGATGAAGAAGAAGAGAGGGGAGAGGCTCTTTGGGTGGCGGCACAAAAGAAAGAACAACAGCATATTATTTTGTTCTTTCATCCTTTCCCTTATATAGCTAGGTCATCACTTAAAACCCTTGTCACATGTCACCTTCTGATTGGCTCTTAGTTTAATTGACCCAATCATATTGTGCCAAGTGTCAAACTTAGATTTAATCTTGACTTTGATCATCTTACATTATTAAAAGATAAATGGCAAGCTTATGTGTAGTGCCATATGTCACCATCTCATGGCGCTACATGTCACCCTGTGAAATGACCAAAATACGCTTGTGTCTTAATTTTGAGTTCTCAATCCAAAATAATTATTTCTCTTCTTCTAATCAATTTATATCAAATATAAATTAATTAATTAATCTATATTAATTAATTTCTCATAATTAAATTCATATTTAAATACTTTAAATATAAATTTAACTTATACTATACATCCAATTGTAACACCCCTAATTTTTAAATTTATTATTTTGTGGGAAAATATTAATATTTTATTTTATTTAAATTTTAGGAAATTATTTGAAATTTTTCAGATTTTAGAAATCGGGTTCGATTTTCTGAAATTATAAAACTTTGATGATTTTTAAAAAATAATTTAAAGACCACGTGGCAAAACTAAAAAAATATTTAGACCTTAAAAATTTTTCTGAGTTTCTTAGAATTTTTTCAAAACTTTACGACTGGACTGGATAAACGGGTAAACTAGCACTGGGTATCAAGTACCTCGGGCCGTCACACCATCGGTCACATATGCATCTCCCGGTGTGCAACAGAACAACTAACAAGCTGTAAATAATATCAGGCACAAGGCCAAATCTCAATGCAAGGTCAGAATGGCTAAAAGCCATAAAATCACGGAATGGCATATTGCCATGTGCAGTACTGCTAACTGAACCCTATTGGCATGCCAAACTATCCAAACCAATCTTGTTAGGTATACTAGGGCATTTGAAACTTTTAAATTCTTCAATTTGTGAATTTCAAGTTTTGGTGTTACTATTCATCTTATTGGTCAACAAAAATGTTGACTTTTGGATAGAAAATGTGTACATTGACTTTGGCACTCCCAACATACCACATTTGGCATTCAAAACTTGTTGGCATTAAGCATTTATACCATTTCAAAGTTTAAATCAAGGGAAGCAGAATTTTCAGTTTTTGTAACTCAATTTTACTGTTCCATTGGACACTGTTGCAGTGGGAATTTGAAGAAATAGCAAACATGAAAGTTGTTCCTTATTTTGTCTAGTTGAATTTCCTTTTTTGAATCACTCCATTTGGAGTTTTGTAGCTCCAGATATGGCCCAAAGACCACAGCTGGCCGGATTTCCATTCTGCAGAAAATACCAAATCTACAGTAACATGAACAGTGACTGTGACTGCATATTTGAATAGGTTCTGGCCATAATTTGGGGTATGTTTCTTCATGAAAGTTGTTTTTCTATGTCTTAACTTGTTGCTGTAAAAATTTCAGGTCAATTGACCAAATCTACAGTGAGTTATGGCCAAATGAACAGTTACTATTCATTTGGTCATTTCTGCAGGTGCTGTTGCAGGGTATCCGGATTGGGGCCAACTTTTGATCCTCTTTCTTTGGTCTTTTGGGCATGGTTTCTTCAGCAAAAATGTGCCATTATAAGCCTAGTTTCATGTCCAATTGGCCAAACACCAATTGGACCAACACAGCCAAAGATATGGCAGTCCAAGTAGACTGAAATCTCAGCCACTCTGCTGCCCTCATTGGGCAGCATACACATTCATTTTGCCATGCTATATTTCAGTCCAATTTATGGTCAACTTACCTCAAATGGTCACTAATTGACCATTAGAGTGTTCTTTAACAATTTCCTAAGCCAAGTCAAATTTTCTCTCCTAAACCCTAGCTCAAATTCATAATTTTGTACAAACTACCCTAGTTAACTAACTAAATCAATATCCTTATGTTTATATACTTAAAACTTGATTTGTAGTTCATTCCAAGTCAATCAAAAACACCCAATTCTATTCCTTCCCTAGGGCAGCTGAAATCCATGGGGTGCCTACACTCAACTTTTATTCCTTTAAGTTACAAAATCTCACCTATTTCAAGTCACTATCATGGATTAAAAGAGGTTTATGTATAAATATGCACTAACCTCTTGTAGGCAGATTTTTCCCAAGTTAAATCTTCACTTTCCTTCACTTTCTAGGCTGCCAAACACTTCCCCAAGAGATGTGGTTAAGTTTTAATGAAAGGGGTTTAGGGTTTAGTGGTGGAAACAAAGGAGAAAGGAAGCTTTTGGTTGAACATCAATGGAGGGAGAAGAGGAAGAAGTTTCGGCTGGTGAAAGGGGAGAGGATGGCTGCTGACTTTTTGATTCATTTTGGTCTCAATTTGTCTCTTTTATTAGTTAGTTTATTGGTTAGTTAATTGTGATTGGTGGACAATTTTAAATGACATCACAATGATGTCATAAATAAGTCTTTTTCCCCATTTTCTTTTCTTTCCTCCACTACTCATTTCCAATTTAATTTCTAGTATTGTTTATTCATATTTTATGTCATAATAATTATTTACTCAACTGGACAAGTCGGCCAAAAATCACCTCTGAAGGCGAAATGACCAAAATGCCCTCCGTTTGGCTTAACGGTTCAAAATTGTCTGTACCGATTGAAAAATTTTTCTAGGTATTTTCTTGGCATTCTAATGCCATAGGAACCTCAATAACCCTTCTCTGGAGTCCCAAAAATTATTTTATAATTTTTCCCCCGGGTCTAGGGCTCCTAGTTGCGAGAACCGCAACTTCCCTGCAGGTTACCCTCGCTAGAACATTTCGTTTAACTTGGTTGTATTTTATTTCTAAAACTTTTACTAAATTTTTCTTATCAATATTTGAATTAATTTTGGTCCCTCACTTAAGTTTAAATATTTTTTCGGACGTTCTAACTGTCCGGACCGACACCGGTCACCGGAACAGTAGAATGTACGGAGTTGCTACCGGGAGGGTGTTACAACTCTTCCCCTCTAATTTAAATTTCGTCCTTGAAATTTACCTGATGCAAACAGTTGAGGGAACTGTTGCCTCATCGTCTCTTCACTTTCCCAAGTTGCCTCCTCGGTGTTGTGGTGCCTCCAAAGCACTTTCACCAGTGGAATCTGTTTGTTCCTCAATTCTTTTACTTCCCGAGCCAGGATCCGTAGAGGTTCTTCTTCATATGTCAAATCCGGTTGTATTTCAATTTCTTCCCTGGCGATGACATGTGAAGGATCTGAGCGGTATCTTCTGAGCATGGATACGTGAAACACATTGTGGATCTTGTCCAGCTCTGGAGGTAAAGCTAGCCTATAGGCCACTGGACCCACACGTTCAATGACTTCATATGGGCCAATGAACCTAGGGCTTAACTTACCTTTCCTTCCAAACCTCAATACTTTCTTCCACGGTGACACCTTGAGGAATACTTTGTCGCCAACCGCATATTCTATTTCTTTTCTCTTCAAGTCGGCATAGGATTTCTGTCTATCTGAGGTAACCTTCATATTAGCTTTGATTAGTTTCACCTTCTCCTCAGTCTGTTTCACCAGGTCTGGCCCCACCAGTTTGTCTTCGCCCAATTCAGTCCAGCACACTGGAGTTCTACATTTCCTCCCATACAGTGCTTCATATGGGGCCATTTGGATGCTAGCTTGGTAGCTATTATTGTATGCAAATTCTACTAGTGGGAGGTATCTATCCCAACTTCCCTCAAACTCAATGACACAACTCCTCAGCATATCCTCAAGAACCTGGCATATATTTCATGTTATTATTATCATTTCAATTCAATATGTGTATTTGCTTAATTTGTTTGGATTACTCTTTCAGATTGCCCATCCGTCTGAGGATGGAAAGCTGTGCTAAAGTGGAGTTGTGTACCCAAGGATTCATGCAACTTCTTCCAAAATCTCGATGTAAACCTTGGGTCTCGATCAGATATGATGGAAAGTGGAATTCCATGCAGTCTAACTATCTCACTGATATACAATTCTGCTAACTTCTCCAGTGAGTAGTCGGTCTAATCGGCGAGAAAGTGTGCTGACTTCGTCAATCTGTCCACTATCACCCATGCTGCATCATGTTTCTTTCGGGTGAGAGGTAGACCACTTACAAAATCCATGGTGACCCGATCCCATTTCCATTCAGGTATGCGTATAGGCTGTAGCAATCCTGATGGAACTTGATGTTCTGCCTTGACTTGCTGACATGTCAAGCATTTAGTCACATAGTCAGCTATGTCCTTCTTCATACCAGGCCACCAATACTGAAGCTTCAGATCATGATACATCTTTGTACTTCCTGGGTGCATAGCATATACATTGGTGTGTGCCTCTTTCAGAATATTGGCCTTCAATTCCTCATCATCTGGTACACACAATCTTCCTTTGTAATACAAACACCCATCTGCCTTCACCTCATAGTCAGGTGCTTTTCCCTCTGAGATTTTGCTCATAATGGCCATTAACTTTCCATCTGCCTTTTGCCCATTTAAAATCTGTTGTAGCAGGTTTGGCCTCACTTGCAACTCAGCCAAAATAGCTCCATCTCGAACCAAAGATAGACGAGCATTCAATGATCTCAAAGCTGTGATGGACTTTCTGCTCAAAGCATCAGCAACTACATTTGCCTTCCCAGGATGGTAGTCAATCACACAATCATAGTCCTTCAGGAACTCAATCCATCGCCTCTGTCTAAGGTTGAGCTCCCTCTGAGTTGTCAAATATTTCAGACTTTTGTGGTCTGTGTAAATGTAGCACTTTTCACCGTACAAGTAATGCCTCCATATCTTCAGTGCGAAGATAATTGCTGCAAGCTCTAGATCATGGGTAGGGTAATTCTGTTCATGTGGCCTTAGCTGCCTGGAAGCATAAGCGACCACCTTTCCCTCTTGCATCAATACACACCCTAACCCATTATGAGAAGCATCACTGTAGACCACGAAGTCCTTTCACGACCGCAGCACTGGTGCCTCTGTCAACATAGCCTTCAACTTCTCAAAACTGGTCTGACACTTGTCATTCCAGTCAAATCTGACATTCTTGCGTAACAACTTGGTCATTGGAGCAGCTATTAAGGAAAATCCCTTCACAAATCTTCTATAATACCCAGCTAGCCCCAAGAAGCTTCTGACCTCAGTTGTATTCCTGGGAGGCTTCCATTCCATCACTGCTTCTATTTTCTTGGGATCCACCCTAATCCCATCAGCTGACACTATGTGTCCAAGGAATGCAATCTCATTCAACCAAAAGTCACACTTGGACAACTTAGCATACAGCTTCTTTTCTCTCAGGGTTTGTAGAACAATCCTCAAATGCTCATCATGTTCTTCCCTGGTCTTGGAATACACCAAAATATCATCAATAAAGACCACTACGAACCGATCTAGGTATGGATGGAAGATACGGTTCATAAGGTCCGTAAATGCTGCTGGTGCATTTGTTAGGCCAAAGGGCATCACCAGGAACTCATAATGCCCATACCGGGTCCTGAATGCAGTCTTTGGCACATCTGCATCCTTCACCCTCAACTGATGATACCCTGATCTGAGATCAATTTTAGAAAATACTCCTGCTCCCTTCAACTGATCAAACAGATCATCAATTCTAGGCAACAGATATTTGTTCTTCACAGTCACTTTATTCAACTGCCGGTAATCGATGCATAGTCTCAAAGTCCCATCCTTCTTTTTCACAAACAGCACTGGAGCTCCCCATGGTGACACACTGGGGCGTATGAACCCCTTATCAAGCAACTCTTGCAACTGAGTTTTCAACTCCCTCAATTCAGTGGGTGCATTCCTATAAGGAGCAATGGAAATGGGTGCTGTACCCGGCAGTGTCTCAATAGCAAACTCGACTTCCCTTTCTAGTGGCAAACCACGCAATTCTTCAGGGAATACTTCTGGGAAGTCTCTTACTGTGGGTATGTCACTCAGGTTTGGCTTAGCCTGCCTAGTATCCACCACATGTGCTAGGTAGGCTTCACAGCCTTTTCTCATCATTCTTCTTGCAACTGTGGCTGAGATGACATTGGACAAGAAATTCGTCCTTTCACCCACAGTAGTGATCTCATTACCCTCAGGAGTTTTCAAAGAAATTCTCTTCAATTTACAATCAACCATTGCCTGATGACGTGACAACCAGTCCATTCCCAAAATCACGTCAAACTCGTGGAAGGGCAACTCAATCAGGTCTGCCAAGAATTCATACCCCTGAATCCTTAACGGGCAACCCTTGTATACTTTGTTCACCACTACACTGTGGCCCAATGGATTTGTGACCAGAATGTCTTGGTCACTCTCCCCTACTAGTATCCCCCTTTCTACGGGTAGGTTGATGCAGATGTATGAATGAGTGGATCCTGGATCCACCAATGCATGCACAGGTGTAGTGTAGAGGAAGAACGTACCCCTGATGACGTCCGGGCATCTTGCTCCTCCTGAGCTCTCAGGGCATAATTTCGCGGGTGGTGCATTATCGGCCTCTCTGTGGCTCGGATCTGAGCCTCTGTGATGGTCCCACGGCGTCGATTTGCAGTTTTCTACCTCTCTGGTGCAGAGGCAGTGCATGCGCTTGTGTTGGAGCAGCTGTAGTAGTTCTGCGTGGGCAGTTCCTTAGCTGATGCTCTGTCGACGCACATCTTAAGCAGGCACCAGTTACTCTCCAACATTCCCCCTTGTGCCATTTCGCACGGTGTGGACATGCGAGAAGATGTTGGGGTGGTCCCTGAACCCCATCCTGGAGAGCGCCCGATGGTGTGGGTGACCTCTCTAGGGGTGAGCGTGGCTGGGCCCCGAGGTGACCACGACCATGTGGCCGACTGAACTGCGTGCGGTGGACCTCTGAACTTCTTCCTGTGTGCTAGGCGGCCGGGCCCCTCTTCTGTCTATCCCTTCCAGTGCGCTCACTAATTCTCACTTTTTCAACCCTTATTGCAGCTTCCACTAACTTGCTAAATTCTGTGATTCCCAAGGCAGTGAGTTGGATCTTTATGTTGTCATTTAGTCCCTCTTCAAATCTCTTACATCTTTCAGCTTCATTAGGGACTATCTCCCTTCCATAGCGGCTTAATCGGATGAATTCCTTCTCATACTCGGCCACTGATAGCTGTCTCTGCCTCAGGTTAATGAACTCTCTTCTTCTCTCTTCCAGGTATACAGTACCCACATATTTCTTCTTGAACTCGGAGAGAAAGATGTCCCAAGTTACAGCTTCTGGCTGCACTTCACTGGACAAAGTATCCCACCATTCGTAGGCATCATCTTGCAACAGGGATATGGCAGCCTCTAGGTTTTGCTCTGGGGTGCAGTGAAGTTGTTTTAGAACTCTGCCCGTTCTGTTCAACCAATTCTCGGCTGCAACAGAGTCATCTTCTCTCTTACCAAAAAAGTCCACTGCTCCAAACTTTCTTAGCCTTTCCAGGTGTGATTTCTGCTGTGGAGCTGGTGGTGGTGGTGGTGGTGCTGGCATTACCCCGGCCATTTGTCTAAAGAAATCGGCCATTTGTTGTAGCATGGCCTGTGGAGGCTGAGCAGGCTCTGCTTGAGCTGGCGGAGCAGGTTCTCCCATGCCCCCAGTCTCAGCTGCTGCAGGTGGAGCATGACTCTCCACTTCCTCCTTGACTGCTCTTTGAGATGAAGGGTCCATATCCTATTTAACAAAGACAAACAGATCTGCATTAGTGTCACCTCGACTCTTACAAATGCAATGCATGGTATGGACTCAATCTAGGCCCAGAAACGCCTAAACCGTGCTCTGATACCACTAAATGTGACACCCCTTACCCGTGTATAGTATACCCGAGTAAGCAATGTCACACGGTGTACCGGCACACTCTAATATGCCTTATTTAATTTTTATCGTGCTTTTGAATATAATTTGTGAAATATAATTTATTTAAGCCATTTATCGAAATTGTCATTTATTTGAGGTTTCGAAAATTTTAAAGAAAATCCGCAGTGATCTGGCTAAAAATGGAGAAAACAGTTCTTCGGAACCTGTTAAAAACACTTCCAATATTTGTATTCAATCATCTCAAACTCCAATATCCAAAATCTCAACAATTTTCAATTTCGGTTCTCAACAACCTTTTCATTTCTCAAACATCCATTTCTCATAATGCTCATATACAACAATAAATAAATGCTCAAATTTTGCATTCATAACCATAACTTTCATTATTTACATGAACATCAAAATACATTACATAAGTTCAAATACATATGAGGAAGTAAAAATTAGCTACAAAATATCAAAATGACACCTAGTGTCCTACCAATGCACTGCAGAAGTTGAGGTGACACGGACACTGTGCAGAACTGCAGGATGGACTCACCCAGTCTGCGGTCTACTGGGCTCACGATCTGTATCTCCAGAACCTACGCGTGGCAAAAGCAACGCGCTAAGCAATAATGCTTAGTGGTGCAATAATAAAATAAAAGAAATAGCAAGAAAATAAATATGTAGTGAATGTATATGTTTTATTTGTTTTGAATTTGTATATCATTAACTTTGTCCACTTTCATTCATTTGGTTGCCCAAGTAACCTACACTAGACAACTGGACTGGATAAACGGGTAAACTAGCACTGGGTATCAAGTACCTCGGGCCGTCATACCATCGGTCACATATGCATCTCTCGGTGTGCAACAGAATAGCTAACAAGCTGTAAATAATATCAGGCACAAGGCCAAATCTCAATGCAAGGTCAGAATGGCTAAAAGCCATAAAATCACAAAATGGCATATTGCCATGTGCAGTACTGCTAACTAAACCCTATTGGCATGCCAAACTATCCAAACCAATCTTGTTAGGTATACTAGGGCATTTGAAACTTTTAAATTCTTCAATTTGTGAATTTCAAGTTTTGGTGTTACTATTCATCTTATTGGTCAACAAAAATGTTGACTTTTGGATAGAAAATGTGTACATTGACTTTGGCACTCCCAACATACCACATTTGGCATTCAAAACTTGTTGGCATTAAGCATTTATACCATTTCAAAGTTTAAACCAAGGGAAGCAGAATTTTCAGTTTTTGTGACTCAATTTTACTGTTCCATTGGACACTATTGCAGTGGGAATTTGAAGAAATGGCAAACATGAAAGTTGTTCCTTATTTTGTCTAGTTGAATTTCCTTTTTTGAATCACTCCATTTGGAGTTTTGTAGCTCTAGATATGGCCCAAAGACCACAGCTGGCCGGATTTCCATTCTGTAGAAATTACCAAATCTACAGTAACATGAACAGTGACTGTGACTGCATATTTGAATAGATTCTGGCCATAATTTGGGATATGTTTCTTCATGAAAGTTGTTTGTATATGTCTTAACTTGTTGCTGTAAAAATTTCAGGTCAATTGACCAAATCTACAGTGAGTTATGGCCAAATGAACAGTTACTGTTAATTTGGTCATTTCTGCAAGTGCTGTTGCAGGGTATCCGGATTGGGGCCAACTTTTGGTCCTCTTGCTTTGGTCTTTTGGGCATGGTTTCTTCAGCAAAAATGTGCCATTATAAGCCTAGTTTCATGTCAAATAGGCCAAACACCAATTGGACCAACACAGCCAAAGATATGGCAGTCCAAGTGGACTGAAATCTCAGCCACTCTGCTGCCCTCATTGGGTAGCATACACATTCACTTTGCCATGCTATATTTCAGTCCAATTTATGGTCAACTTACCTCAAATGGTCACTTATTGACCATTAGAGTGTTCTTTAACAATTTCCTAAGCCAAGTCAAATTTTCTCTCCTAAACCCTAGCTCAAATTCATAATTTTGTACAAACTACCCTAGTTAACTAACTAAATCAATATCCTTATGTTTATATACTTTAAACTTGATTTGTAGTTCATTCCAAGTCAATCAAAAACACCCAATTCTATTCCTTCCCTAGGGCAGCCGAAATCCATGGGGTGCCTACACTCAACTTTTATTCCTTTAAGTTACAAAATCTCACCTATTTCAAGTCACTATCATGGATTAAAAGAGGTTTATGTATAAATATGCACTAACCTCTTGTAGGCAGATTTTTCCCAAGTTAAATCTTCACTTTTCTTCACTTTCTAGGCTGCCAAATACTTCCCCAAGAGATGTGGTTAAGTTTTAATGAAAGGGGTTTAGGGTTTAGTGGTGGAAACAAAGGAGAAAGGAAGCTTTTGGTTGAACATCAATGGAGGGAGAAGAGGAAGAAGTTTCGGCTGGTGAAAGGGGAGAGGATGGCTGCTGACTTTTTGATTCATTTTGGTCTCAATTTGTCTCTTTTATTAGTTAGTTTATTGGTTAGTTAATTGTGATTGGTGGACAATTTTAAATGACATCACAATGATGTCATAAATAAGTCTTTTTCTCCATTTTCTTTTCTTTCCTCCACTACTCATTTCCAATTTAATTTCTAGTATTGTTTATTCATATTTTATGTCATAATAATTATTTACTCAACTGAACAAGTCGGCCAAAAATCACCTCTGAAGGAGAAATGACCAAAATGCCCTCCGTTTGGCTTAACGGTTCAAAATTGTCTGTACCAATTGAAAATTTTTTCTAGGTATTTTCTTGGCATTCTAATGCCATAGGAACCTCAATAACCCTTCTCTGGAGTCCCAAAAATTATTTTATAATTTTTCCCCCGGGTCTAGGGCTCCTAGTTGCGAGAACCGCAACTTCCCTCTGGGTTACCCCTCGCTAGGGCACCGGCTCGTTTAACTTGGTTGTATTTTATTTCTAAAACTTTTACTAAATTTTTCTTATCAATATTTGAATTAATTTTGGTCCCTCACTTAAGTTTAAATATTTTTCCGGACGTTCTAGCTGTCCGGACCGACACCGGTCACCGGAACAGTAGAATGTACGGAGTTGCTACCGGGAGGGTGTTACAGACCCCGTATTTGATTTATTAAGCGAAAGTTCGACTTGAGATATTCGTTGGCAGAGGTTGGATTAAGAGGGCTATATAGGGGATCAGCTCCCATATATGTATTTTTTGACACTCTCGGGTGTGTGAGTTCTCCAAATTGCCTTTTTGATGTGATTTGTATGAAATTTATAACGATGTTGCATTTCACTTTACAGGGTGCATTAGCTTTAGATAGCTATAGAGATTATGGTTAAAATTTATATTTTACTCTCTGAGTTGAATGCTTACTCCTGTTCATATTTTTTTCCAAGCTACAGGAGATTTCTTGTTGAGTTTTAGCCTGCCTTTCTCTCGCAGGTCGTCTATTAAAGTCTGTAGTGTTTGTATATTTCTGTTAACTCCTAGAATTTCGGCATGTGCTAGAAATTTTTATTTGATTAGGTCTGTAATATAATTGTCATGTTGGACCTGTAAACTTATTAAATGCATGTATGGTTGGATTGGATGAGGTAGCCGAGCTCCCATTTATTTTTATGATAATTTGATTATGAGGAGGGTGAGCTAAGCTCCCCAATTTATTATATATTGTGTTTACAGGTCGGGCGAGTCAAAAACTCCTTGTTAAAAGGTCCATTTTATGGCCGGACTCTGTCCGGTTGAATTTTTGAAATTGAGCCCAAATGGGCTTTAGAGTTGGGTTGAGAAATAGTTAGGCTTACTACGGGCCTCGGGGGCTTTAGGCTGGCCTAGGTCCTAGTGCCGGTCCAGCCCATAAGTTAGGTCGTGACACAATAATCTAGATTTAGTTTCAAGCCATACTAGGGACTTTACAATCTAATTGCAAACCAAACATATTTAATTAATCAATTAAACTCTTTAACTAATTAATTAAATCACATTTAATTTGGTGATTACTTGTGTATGTGTGTGACTCACTAGGCTCATCACTAATTGGCAATGAGATATGATATTAACTCTTAATATCATCAGAACTCTTTCTTACCATAAATGATTTCTCTAAATCATTTTAGGTACCTCATAGACTATGGTTAATACTTAGCATAGCATGCTATAGCCACCCAACTAGTAATAAGGCTTACCTTAAATGAACCTATAATCATATGTTACCATGCACTAGAATCTCTTTGTTACAAAATCTCAATTTAAGCTAGAGTCATAGTTTATGTCAAACCCTATTTGCTATGAATATTATGTTCTCTTTTAATTCCAGTTCTTGATTAAAAAGATTTTCTCATCAGAAACTCTTTTCTGATTAAATCTATTTGTTCTGGCTAGGAACTTGAAACATCAAGAACAATTAAATGAACATAGGATTTTATCCCTATTTACTTAGGATAACAGATTCCATCTTGATCAACACCTACCTCCATACATAACTAGTAGGAGCCAACACATGCCCTTATACTCATACACAATACAAGTATGAAAGCAGTATGAAACTCAAACCACCTATATATAAGATAACTGTGCTATCTCAGGTCTAAAGATTATATGCACTGATATGATTTATGACAATGCATTGACAAGAATAAACTCCATGTGTTTATCATAAATGTCACTAGTTCGGCCTACTTATCATGCATAAGTGCCCATCATATTTGTTATATGGCATGAGACTCACCATTCCATCTTATTTATATTTTATATAAATATATTGGGAACAAACATGAATATAATCTTTCTGGATAAGTCATGTCCTGTGTGAAGTATCCTCGATTGTGAACCAATTTATAATACTTTGTGCTAGAAATACTGTCACTCATATTCTTAACAACTTAAGAATATAATTTCTAACAAAATATCAATGGACCTTTTCTATTGCACATAAATATATTATGTAAACGGAAAAGTGAAAATACCTTTTATTAATAAAATATATACAAGATGCATACTAAATGATATGCTCTAGGGCGTACTACTAACAGAAATTATATTTAATAATTATAGTATTAATGTAAGTAATTATTACTATTACTATTACCATTAAAATATTTTTACTATTACCATAATTTTTATGGATAATATATATAAAGTAGAGAGGTTTTTCCTTATTGTTGTCATGTGACATTCTAAATTTTAATACCGCCATATAGCATTTTAAATTTTGGTGCTGCCACATTGCATTATAAAGCAAGGGAAATTTTATATATACAAAGAGATTATATTTAAAAATTATAGTAATTAATGTAAGTAATTATTACTATTACTAGTACCGTTAAAATATTTTTACTATTACCATTTTTACCACAATTTATATTAATATTTGTTTTTCATTATTTTTTTTAATATTTTTTGTAGTATATTAATAAATAATTAATATTATTACTTTGGTTAATATTAATCATGTTATATTACTTTATTATTATTTAGAAAAATTAATTAATGATACAATTTCTTTAAATTATGATTAAATTATTAATTCCATAATTATGTATATAAGTTACAAATTATTTAATTATTACTTTAAAGGAAAGTGAAATATTTTTAAGTATATTTACTATAATTAAATTTAGTATTTAATTGCTGATGATTTGGCAACTCAAGACATATAGTTTTAAAATTCAACTAATATTATCATGATTATTTAATTATTACTGCAACTAAAAGTTTAATTTCCTTTAAAATATCTGCTCTAAATTAGAATCAAGCATATTTAAATTTTTATGAGAAATTAATGATTAAATTTTTTTAAACATGTCTAATTATTAAAAGTAATGTCTATCCATTAATTTTTAATTTTTTTAAAAGAGAAAAGTCAACATTAAGTTTTTTCTGTATTTTCTAAATAGCTATAATATAATTACTAAATAAAATTATCACTTATTATCATGTTCTTAATTTTTAATTTAAAAAGTCAATTGCAGTAAAATCAAGACTCATATTTACTTTGAAGGAAAATTAATATTTAAAAGTTTTCTCTCTTCCTTTTATAAATTTTAATTTACTTTAATCTTATTTTATTTTTATTATTTTAAAATGATATTATTATTATTATTATTATTGTTATTATTATTATATGAAGAATAACTTATGACCATTAAAAAAAAAACTTATAGCTATTAAGTTCATTGATTTAAGAGCAATTGCTAACTTATTTAATCAAAGTTTATTGCTAATATTTTAAAATTTTAATATTTTAAATAGTAATATTAAAATATTTTTAATTAAAAATAATTTTTTTAATTAATAATAGTTTAATATATATATATATATATATACACCTACCGTGCATAGCATGGGTATTTTGCTAGTTGCACATATTTTGGTATTAGGATTTATGGGAATTCTTAAAGGATGGTGGGATAATTATATTAGCCTAGAAGATAAACATAGAATTTTAAATGCTAAAAAATTAGTAATTAAAACCGAAAATAATTAAATTATTCAATCTGAAGAAGAAGGTTTTGTTACTACTTTAATATTTGCTATTACTAAAGCATTTATAGAAGAACCAAATAATTATCAATAAAGGTCTTTAGAAGTCTTAAGTAATTTAACCTTCCCAAAATTACAAGATTTTAGATTGTCTAAAGATGTGTTTCTTACTAAGGTCTTTAGTAGAATTGACTGTAATCATGCTTATTGAAAGGAAAGATTTATAGCTAAATTACCAAAGCTATTTGCAGAAAAGATTAAACAAAGAATGAAGGGTAGTTATAATTCAGAAATACCTTATGATAATTTAATGAATGGTGAACTAATTAATTTTATAAATAATGAAGGTTTAGCTTTATGTATAAATTTAAAATTAAAAGCTAAAATAAAAAATGAATTAAAAGAATCTAGAAAAGAATTAGGAGAATTTGATTCTCAGTATGGTTATGAGAAAATATTGCCCCTTCTGCTCATCATAAAAGACAAAGAAAAATGTATAAGAAAACAATCTTCAAAATATTATAAAAAATATTACAAGAATGATGAGTCTGTTAAGCCAAGATATTCTAAGACAAAAAATCTTCTAAAAAGAATAGAAAACCTCCTGTTATTTTAAATGTGGACAAGTAGGTCATTATAAAAGTCAATGTAAAATAAAAGAAAAAAAATTAATAATTTAGATGTGTTAGATAAGTTAAAAGAACAAATAATGAATTTATTACTTTCTGATACTGATTGAGAAAGAAATGATGAAGAAATTAGTGATTTTGAAAATAATGATTTAAATATTTTAGGTTATTCTTCTAGTTTTGCTAGTTTTGAAGAATTAGATACTTGTGAAGGCCCTAGTATTTGCAATGGTCCTTGTTACAACCAGTCAATTAATGTGATTTCTATTGAAAAAGAGTTTTTACTAGACATAATAGATAAAATAGATGATCCAGAAATTAAAAAGAAATATTTTTTGAAACTAAAAAATTTTATAACTAAAGAAAAAGTAGTTAATAATTTAGAGCCTTATAAGTTGACAGATATTTTTCAAAGATTTGAAACTAAGAAAAATATTACTCCTAATATAAATGTTTTGCAAGAAAAAATTAAAAACATTAAATAAGAGAATTAAAAGAAAAAAAAAACTTTAAATTTAAAAGAAAATCAGTAGAATTAGAATTAATTAACTCCAAGTCAAAAGGAAAAATTAAGATTAATGAAGAAAAGGTAGAAGATAGTAAAAGTCATTATAGTGTAGATAAATTTACTAATACTCTATGAAGAATTAATTATCATAAATGGATTATTTATATTACTATTTCCATTGGAGATTTTAGTTTTTCTTCAACTGTATTGGTAGATTCTGGTATAGGTCAGAATTGTATATAAAAAGGTTTAATTCCTATGGTTTTTTACAAAAAACCAACGAACGATTATATAGTGCTAATGGTAGTAGATTATAAATCAAATGTAAATTAAGTAAAGCTAGAATTTATAATCAAGGTATTTGTTTTAACTTACCCTTTATATTAGTTAGGAATCTTACTCAAGGTGTTATTTTAGGAACATCTTTCTTTAATATAATATATCCCTTTAATATAGATAAAAATGGTGTTAATATAACTATTCGAGGAAAAGAGATTGGTTTTAAATTTATTTTACCTATTCAAGAGAAATATTTAAACATATTGAAAGATATTTCAATATCCTCAATAAATAAATTAATAAAAAGAAAAAACATATTGAGTATTTAAATGATGAAATAAAATCTTTAAAAATTCAAGAAGAATTAAATAAGGATTTTATTATTCAAAAAATTAAAAATTTAGAATCCTTATTTCAGAAAGATATTTGTGCACTTGTTCCTAATGCTTTTTGGAATAGAAAAAAAACATATAGTATTTTTACCTTATTAAAAAGATTTTAATGAAAGATTAATTCCAACCAGAAGCTATGCAATTTATAAGAATGAAGAATTAGAAAGTTATTGCGAAAAAGAAATTAAAGATTTATTAGAAAAAGGATTAATCAGAAAATCTAAGAGTCATTGAAGTTGTTCAGCCTTTTATGTTCAGCAGAAATGGAAAGGGATGCTCATAGATTAGTAATTAATTATAAACTTTTAAATAAAATGTTACAATGGATTAGATATCCAATACCTAATAAGAGAGATTTGTTAAAAAAATTACACACGGTCAAAATCTTCAGTAAATTTGAAATGAAAAGTAGATTTTGACAAATTCAGATAACTGAAGTAAATAGATACAAAACTAGTCTTAATGTTCCTTTTGGTTATTATAATAGAATGTTATGCCCTTTGGTTTAAAAATGTTTCAAATGAATTTCAAAATATTATGAATGATGTTTTAAAGGATCATAAACATTTTACAATAGCTTATATAGATGATGTGTTAATTTTTTCAAAATCATAAGATGGGCATTTTATGCATTTGCAAAAATTTGACAATATTTTTAAACAAAATGGATTAGTAGTTTCTACTCCTAAGATGAAATTATTTCAAATAAAAATTAGATTTTTGGGACATAAAATTGTTGAAAATAAATTTTACCAATTTTTAGAGTTTTAGAATTTGTATCCAAATTTCCTAATGAATTAGAAGACAAAAAATAATTACAGAGATTTTTAAGATGTCTTAATTATATTTCTGATTTCTTTAAAAATATTATGATTGTGTGCAAATCTCTTTATGATAGACTTAGAAAGAATCTTCCACCTTGGACTGATTAACATACAAAAATTATTTGTCTTGCTAAATAAAATATTCATTATTTTCTCTGTTTGGCCATACCTTATTCTAATGCATCCTTAATTGTTGAAACCGATGTTTCTGATTTAGGCTATGATGGTATTCTTAAACAACATCTTCCTGATGAGAGAAAAGAGTCATTAATAAGATTTCATTCTGGTGTTTGAAATGTATCCCAAAAGAGTTATTCTACTATATAAAAAAAAGAAGTTTTATCAATAGTTTTATGTATTATAAAATTTCAAGATGATTTAATTAGTAAAAGGTTTGTCGTTAAGAATTGATTGCTCTGCAATAAAAGATGTTTTATAAAAAGATGTTAAAAATCTTATTTCTAAATAAAGCTCTTTTAGGAATTTTTGATTTTGAAATAGAATACATTAAAGGTTTTTTGAATTCTATACCTGATTTTCTTACTTGTGAATTTTTATAGGGAAAATATCAAAGTAAGTAAAATGAGCACTTCTATTAAAAGGAAAGTTACTGTTGAAGATTATGTTAATCAATTTGCTCATTTACTGTCTACTCCTCCAACTCCTTCTAAATTAATTAAACCCTCTTCGCCTTCTCCTTCTGAAGCCTTAATCCTATTTACAGTAATAACAAATGATTAGAATATTATTTATTTGGGGTGATTTACTATGTTAGTCAGCCTTTTGAGAGCATTGGTCAGCCTAGTATACTGTGATCCTGCTGGTGGTCTCCCAGTATTCCCATAGGTAACACATATAAGGTTATAAAGTAAGTTTTTCTACCCTTATTACTATCATGTCTTTTTTGTTTCGATCTCTAAGTAGTAGGAATTTTAACAACCCTTCTTTGTTATCTTATATAACCTTTAATCTTTGTAGTTTTAATGAAGAGGAATTTAATGTGCAGGAGTCTAATATCATTAAAATACAAAATTAGTTACATAATTGGAACATCCCACAAAAAGATATTAAACGTATTTACAAAATAGGAAATTTTGAATTTAAACAAAATTATTCTATTAAACAAGCTGAGCAAATTGTTTCTTTGAATTAATATCATGAATCTTTAACTTTGTTTTCTCCGGTTGCTATTAATGAACTTGGTAAAAAAATATAAGTTTTTACATATTGGATTAGTTCAAGTTAGTATTAAACCATGGTTTAGAATTAGTTTAGATATTCATATTTTCTTATGTTTAAGAGATGCTAGGCATATGAATTTTAATAATTCTTTACTTGCTATGGCTGAATCTAATTTAGCTAATGGTCTAATTTATTTTGATTGTTATCCTAATTTTTTTTGTTCCTTTGATACCTTTATAGTTTAATTATGTGTTTTAAATTTTTAATATCACAAATAATATGAAAGAGAACCCTATCCATTTTAAAATTAATTTTAGTTTTCATTAGCCAATTAAATTTAGTTTTTCATTGTTATAATACTAAATTATTATGAGTATTTTTAGAAATCCCAATGTTCTCCTATTTCATATATATATATATATATATATAGATTATTGATATATATAGATTTGTTTTAATATCACTAAATATCTAATTATTATTGAGCAAGTAATTTTTAGAATAATTCTTTTAAAAAAATTAAATAATAGGAAATTTAAATATTTAAATAAATATTACATACTTATTAATTATAGATTGATTTAAGAAATTAATATATTCATATAATTTTTTTCATAAATATATATGGAGCACTTTAGATACTAAAAAGTTGACCATTCAAAATATATATATACAAACATATATACTTTGTTAATAAGTTAGAAGCCGGTATAGATAAACTTTATAAAATTTGGAAAAAAATATGCATATTAATAAAAATACAAATTTTAAAAGATTATAAATTGAAGATCATTTTAAAAAAATAAATAAAGGAGAAAATTTTTATTTTTGAGATAATAGAGGCTATGGAGAGTTATTTTAAATTGGATTTAAATATTTTTTATTTATAAAAAATTTATTTGAAGGTATTTTTTTTATGAAATATTTATCAAATTAATTGTGGTCCTGCCCCAATAAAAAAAATTATTAGCTGAAGTTAATTGGTATCTTCTCATTATTATTTTAATACAAGCAACGATGCTCATATGAGAACTTGCATAGCCTTGGATTACAAAAATGAAAGTTTCATTAACATACTAAAATTAGGCTAAACATATCCCAAATCCTCCACTATGTCCTTGGACCGGGACTCATCACCACCACCCTCCTTCAGCAGGGACTGGTTCTTCCCTTCTCCTTCCTTCATTCACCAATCACCTCCCAAAACCCATAAATACCGTCGCAGATTCTCCACCACCCCCAGAATCTCTCATCAAAATCCTCCCGATTCCAATCTCCCCAAAACGTCCTCGTTTGCCCCGCCCGTTTCGTCCTCCACTACCACCTCTTACAGAGATCCTAAGTATGCCAGGCTTCGCCGCCGACGAGTCGAGTTCCCCCGCCGTTCTGAGAACTCCTCAAAACAAGAACAGGAAGATGCTGCCATTTTGGGAGAGAGGACATCGTCCGGTGAGAGGACTGTCTGGTTTTCGGGCCATCGGAATAGAGTTCGGTGGCAGATGGCCATTTCCGCGGCGGTTAGTTCTTATTTATCTCTTTCTATATGTATGTGTGGATATAGATAGATATGACAAGTGTTTAGTTAATTTGATGAAGTGAAAGCTGTTTGGTTGTTGCAGATTGTGATTTCATGTCTCGCTTCTTTAGTGCACAAGAATTTCTCTTTACACAATCAAGTCATTGATTTGCAGGTAAACAATTTCAACTCAAGTTTTGAATCGAAAGTGGTTTAGATTTGTTGCTTGTTTTACCATGTGATACATTGTTAATAGAAATTTGTTTCGTGCTTGCAGGACCAAATTTCAAAACTCAATTTTAGATTACGAGCATGCAATTTATTATCTCAAGTAGATAATGTTGAATCCATTCCACTGGAGATTGATGATCAGCATAGAAATGGCTTAAAACGTTTGGCTTTTGTTTTCTCACTTACCCTTTTATCCATCCCTGTTCTTGTTTTCAAATACGTTGATTTTGTATCTAAATCAAGATCATCAGATAATATTTCAGAAGAAGTATCTCTGAACAAGCAGATTGAATATAGAGTAGATGTCTTTTTATCAGTTCATCCATATGCAAAGCCACTGGCATTGCTGGTTGCTACCCTACTACTTATCTGTCTCGGTGGTTTAGCACTTTTTGGTGTGACAGATGATGGCTTAGCTGACTCTCTCTGGTTATCTTGGACTTATGTAGCTGACTCAGGCAACCATGCTAACTCTGAAGGTGTTGGTCCAAGGCTAGTTTCTGTTTCAATTAGCTTTGGTGGGATGCTTATTTTTGCAATGATGCTGGGACTTGTGTCCGATGCAATTTCTGAGAAGTTTGATTCCCTGCGGAAAGGAAGAAGTGAGGTAGTTGAGCAAAACCACACCCTGATTCTTGGATGGAGTGATAAACTGGTGAGAATCTGATCCCATGGGCTACCAATATTAAACTTATTTGATTTCTTTCTTCATCATGTGAAACATTTTCTGAATTTATGGCATAACTAGTCATCAGATCATGCTTACACAAGTTTAAATTAGATAAATTTAAATCAATGGTATAAATGTTTGGAATTTAAATCTGAAGTTGCCAAGTTTTCGATACATAACATGAAGCACATGCATAGGAACACAAGATTTATTTTTGTGAAGTTGATGGGGAATAATTATGTCAATTTATTAACATATGGAATGCTATAATTAAATTTTGAGTATTATATACTAAACTAGAGTATATTTTATGCGTAGAATGTGGAAAATATAACAGAAGATGTGAGAAAGTGAAAAATAATTTTTATCTTCTCCTATTTAAATAATATATATATATATTATATTATGTTAAAATTCTTGTATTTTAACAAAATATAATGATAATTAAATATAACAAAAATTTTTTTTTTTCGTTATATCTTATTCATTTTCTATATTACTTTCTTTTTTATATTTTCTTATATGCTTAATATATGGTATATGTTAATATCTTGAGATTTTGGCACACATTTTCTTGAAGCTGTAAAAATTTATATCAATGTGAAAATAGTTATATAATTCATAGTGAAAAAGAACTGACCTTATTTGATAGCCAAAATTTTGTATATTTGGAGTAATTAACCTTGTGTTAATTTAGGACTATAATATAGAAAGTAAAGTTGTAATTTGAAGAGCTTTATTGAGAGTATAATATTTCATTTAACATATAAGAAGTTAAACATGTGTTATGTGATTTGTTATTGTACTAATTTCTTCCATTAAAGTGGACACACTGCAAGAAATGAAGAATTTAACCTAGCACATTTTATATATTATCTAAAAAATAATTTATATAATATGAAACTTCAAATAATAATAACTCTTAATTTTAGAAGTATTAAAATATATATATATATATATATATATATATATATATATATATATATATATATATATATATATATATATATATAAAATCTTATGTCCCAAAGAGGAAAACTATGGTTTTAAATTGCAGTCGCGAGTAATGGAAACGGGCCTGTAATAGCTATAACATAACGGTAATAGCCTGTCACTATGCAATTTTTTTTGAAAAATTTGATTCTTATTTGATGAGTTACATCTATTGTACAACTTAGTCTTGAGTGTATTGCCATATAAATTTATTTATTTAATTATTTGTTGTGCAAGTTATGAGTGTTGATTTTATAATGCCCACTTAATATTTTCTTCAATTCACAAACCATGCCATGTTTGTCTGGTAAAATCTAGATTTATTCGTATATATAAACCTACTTTCATATGCAATAATATAATAAATAGATTATGTTGAATAGGTTAAATTTCAACTTATATTAATTATGTGGGAATGAAAAATTGTTGTAGAGTTCAACTATATATAAATGTTAAGCCAATTGGACCAAAAAAGCCTAATGTTCGTGCCAATTTGCAATTTTATCTAAATGCTTTAATTTTAGACCAATTATCTAAACATTTCAATTTTAAAGAAATTTTAGCCAAAACCGAAGATCAATTGACGAATTGACAACATCACCCTTGAGCCATGTATTTGTGAATGCTTAACTGAACACTCTTGGATCTTGTTTCACAAAATTTGCATGTGCAAAATCAAATTTTCCCCAATTTGAATTTCAGTTTCGGCTAAAATTTATTTGAAATTGAAAGGTTTGGACAATTAGTCTAAAATTGAAATGTTTGGATAAAATTGTAAATTGACTCAAACGTTTTGCTTTTTTGGTCCAAAAGGCCTAAATATTATTATAAATACAAACAGATGCACTTTAACTGGGATATCTTATGATTTTCATTTTTTGGGCAATTTAATAAAAGCTCATGGATTAAACCTAAGGAATTTTAATTGGAGGAGTGTTATGAAATTAAAAAAGTTGAGGACATGTAATTCAATTTTGAAAAAGCAAGGGTTTAAGCGTGAATATTGGCAAATGTCATGTCATATGGTTGTAGTAATTTGCCCATGTAGGTTCTTTTTTGCTCATAGTGATTGCAATATTTAGCATGTAATAAGAATATAACATACTATTCATTTATAATAGATTGTATACATTAACTAAAACGGATTTTTATTTCTATATTTGTTTAAAACGTATATAATTCTTTAGCATTATTTTATTATTTTTATAAAAATTATCTATTAAAAATAAATAAATCACACAAAATTGTGAGCAATGTACATTTTATAATAATCCTTCAAATAAACAAACTATAGTCAGATTATAATTGGACATAAAATTTCTTCAAAAAGACCCTTAATTGAACCTGTGATAACAACTACATTTTGTTGGTTTGGTGTCTGTTCAATTTGGCTTTTGAGAACTATTCGGTAGTGGTTAGACGCTCAAATGCTAATATTGGAGGTTTGCTAATAGAAAAAGACAATAAATCAGTCAGAAAATCCCCATTCCTGCTAGTTGGATTTTGTACGTACCATTGGCTTTTTACTATAAGCTGGAAATTCCAACATTGGCAGGCAAATGTTGTCTTTAATGTAAATAAAGTCTTATATAATGTCATGTTAATATGTTATAATCCAATTGTAATAAATATAATATCATTTTATATATGAAATAATATTAATATCCTTTTAGTCATTTTATAATCCAATCATAATACCAAACTGGTTACTGTTGAGATTTATGGACCCAACCCAAGAGTGTGAATATCATACTTGCAGGTTATATGTTGAACTGGGCTCCCCATCACCAAAATGGCTTAAGCTATTTTGGTTTGGTTTGCCAACACTTATATGCCCTTTAATTTTCTTGTACATTGCTAATGTGAGACTCGTTCCCACTTATGATATTCCAACTCTCTCCCTCAAGTGGCAATCGAGACATTCAGTTGACCCTTGAAATAGGAGTACAACAACAACCTCGAGAAATTGAACTGAAACTGAAACCAAAACTAGGCTCTGACTTGCACTGATACTATGTTGAGAATTATGGACCTAAGAGTCTGAATATCAAACTTGCAGGCTACAGGTTGAACTAAGCTTGAAATTGGGCTCCGCATCACCAAAATGGCCCAAGCCATTTTTGTTTGGTTTGTTAACACTTGTATACCTTTTAATTTTCTTGTACATTACTGATGTGGGACTCATTCCCATAAGTGATATTCCAACTGTTACAATTAGTTGCAACCGTTGACTGTGAGTCCATGATGAGCTAATTGCTAGCCACCGATAGCTAGCTACTGATTGCTAATCACTATTGTTGAATCAAACATGCCCTTAGTTTGATTTTTCTGTTGTAACTGAATAATGTTAACTTCTAGGCTATACCATTCCTTATATTTGCTTCAAATATGACCTTCAATATCAGAATTTTCATTGAAATTCTATAAGAAATGTTTGGATACAAAGTTAGGAGACAATGTGAATAAAATTTGGTTCTGATGGCATCTTTTTGTAAATATTTTCTCCTGGCCACCAATTATTTTGTTGTCAAATCAGGGATCATTGTTGAACCAACTTGCCATAGCCAATGAGAGTTTGGGCGGAGGGATTGTTGTAGTGATGGCTGAACGAGACAAAGAGGAGATGGAAATGGACATTGCTAAAATGGAGTTTGACTTCAAAGGGACTAAAGTCATATGCAGAAGCGGAAGTCCTCTGATTCTTGCTGACCTTAAAAAGGTATGCTTTTTGTATTTGTTCTTGTATTGATGTACTGATATATGCACTATTTAAAAAAGTTCTAGCGGGGTGAAATTAATCAATGATTTTACTTGACATGAAATGGCATCAATTTTGGAACAACCCTGATAGAGTGAGGAACATAGAAAAACTAAACAGACGAAATGGGGAAGAATTGAAACTGTACTATTTGATAAGAATGGTAGTAAGCCTTGTTGAAGTACAAATATTCACTCTCTTCCCTTAATACAAAAATAAAACATAAAGGTAGCAGACAAGAAAACCAGGAGAAACTCCCGTCTAGCTCAAGCTAGCTCAGCTATAGCTGCATCAGAGAAATAAAAACCAGGATGCCCTCTCTTTTTGCAGCACTTTATTTATGCTTGAGAATTTGTGACCCTTCAGCTCATGGTTCCATGTGGATTGCCTTTCGTAAATGATGTGCCACATCATGAAGATGGGATTGACAGGGCATATAAGGGTCCATTGACTGGGTGAAAAAGCAAGCTAGTTACCTTGCTTGCTTATGTCCATGAATAAAGCATGTTGTTTTGGGCTTGTTGACTTGAGTATGGGGCCTGTGGTTTAGGTAATAAGCATGGCGTGTGAACTTGTTCAAATGGGTTGGAATATGTTGAAGTTAGTGAGCCCAAATCCATTTAGTCGTGTAGCATCTTTCTCCATATGCTTAAGGGAGTTGACAAGTCAAAGTACTTTTTGCAATAAAGGAACTTTGGGAGAGTCTTGTTTAAATAAGAAGCACTTTTACATAAAGCAAGTTTGACTTTTCCAAGCTATTCCTCTCTCTCCAAGAATCGGCCAAGAGAAGTCCTAGTACCTTAAGGAGTTGCTTTCCTTTTTAGTCAAGATCTCCTCTCTCTCTCTCTTTCTCTCTCTCTCTCTCTTTCTCTCTCTCTCCTATTTCAAGAATCGGTTAGCACTCTTTGGAAGACTACAAGTTACTTTCTTCTTTAGTTTTCTTTGTTATTTCTTGTTTAAGAGACTTTAAGAGTTCCTATTTAGTTTCTTTGTGATTTCCATTTTAGTAGCTTGTTTTTGCCTATAAATAGGCCATCATATATAAACAATATTCAGTTTTGAGATCAATACAATGAATTTCTTATCAAACATATTGTTTGTGGCGAATTCAATAGACTTATCACAATCAACATTGTGTGGTGTCTCCTTTGGGGTTGTTCTTCTTTGTGGCATGTTTCACTTATCAAAGAATTGCAATTTTCTACTTATCTCTCTTTTCTACCTTTCTTTCTTTTATGTTTATGCAACTTATAAACTAAAAACACCAAAAAGAAGTTTGTTAGCTGAATCACATTCCTTGGGTTTTGGCGTGTGTTCTTAAGTTCTTTAGCTTAATTTCAATTGTTGCAACTTGAGTTCTTGTTTCTATACCTTTTAGCCGAATTACATACAACCTTTACTTAATCAAATCTTACTTTTCCCTTACAAGTGACATCAGTAAATTACTTCAACTGTTTAATCTCCAATTTGATTCCTTCTAGCTGGCAATCTCTAGGTTCTTCTGATTCACCTTCCAGAATTTCTTTCTCCCTTATATTCCTTCTATAATAAACTTTCAATGGCCTTGGACCTTTGCCCACATCATCAGAGGCCTTAACTGGGCTGCTTCTATCATTACCTTCTCCTTGAAAAATAGCCTTGTCCTCAAGGCTGAAAGAAGGAAATTGATGAACAAAGTCTATGTAATCCATCGAAGTAGCTTCTCCAATGGATTTGCCCTTCCCTTTGGTTAAAAGTTGGTGTATTGGAGAACCAGTAATCTTTGAAATTCTGTGTTGCAACACCGATTCAGGCTGAATCAATTCTGTTTTGTACACCTCCAACCCTTTAGGTAATGTGGTGAGCACCTGATGCTTTTCTACCACTTTCTTGAGTTGTGAAACATGAAAGACAGGGTGAATTTTTTCATGTCCAGGTAAGTGTAGATGGTATGCAACGTTCCCCACCTGTTGAACAATTTGGAAAGGACCAAAATAGTGGGCAACAAGTTCAGAGTGGATGACTTGTTTTGTCGAAGATTGTCGGTGTGGCCTGAGTTTGAGAAAATGGTCCCCAACAGTAAATTGAACTTCCTGTTGATGCTTATTAGCAGCTTGAACCATTCTTTGCTGTGCCCTTGTTAAATTATAAGATAATTGACGAAGCAATTTGTCTCGGGTAGCTAATTCTTGCGCCATAGTCTCTGCTTTTGATTCCCCATGTAAGAATTGATAAAGGGTAGGAGGAGGTTTACCATACATAGCCAAATGGTGTCATTCCAGCACTGGTATGAAAGCTAGAATTATACCAATATTCAGCCTAAGAAAGCCACTTATGCCAATGTTTTGGTTGCTCACAAGTAAAACAACGAAATAAGCTTCAAGTCCCCTGTTTGAAACTTCAGTTTTCCCATTTGCCCTTAATCTCCGGGCGTTAGGCTGTGCTCATATGCAATTGTGTCCTTTGGAGATGAAATAATTTAGACCTGAAATTACTTAGGAAAATTGGATCATGGTCGCTAACAATTGACCATGGCATGCCATGAAGCTGGACTATCTCTTTAGCAAATAACTGCTTTTGTAGAATAAGGATGATGCAAGCTCAATAAATGAGCATATTTGGTAAAACGATCAACTACTACCAGTGATCAAGGCAGACTCGTAATAAAGTCAAGAGAAATATCCATAGTTACTAGTTTTGTCTACCCACTTTGGATTCCACATTACAGATCACGAGTCCCAAATCACGGAATATTTGCATCCCAAAATGCTGCGGGACGTGGGTGTACATGTCAACACAAAATCAAAGGAAAAATGGACGTCAGGAAAAGAAATACAAAGAATTTGAAGAATTTTAATTCAAATTAATGATTTTTTTTTTTGTTTTTCTTCTCAGCGGTGGGCTTCAATTTTCTTTGGGTGCCGATGCTTCTGGCATTGCTGCGAGCTTTCTTGGAAACAATAGAATAACGAATAGAATTACCATCACATTAAATATAAGGCTCTTAGATCCCATTGAAAAAACCAACAGAATCACCATGAAAATGTGAAGGAAGATCTTAATAGAATCACCATTTAAAATGAGAAAAGGCATGAAGAAGTTTCCTAATAGACCAAGAAAAGTGTATAGGAAACAAATTTTGAAATAGTTGAAAGTTGAATCTTTGAAATATAACTGAATTGAAGAGGATGAGATGGAAAGCAAAGAAAGTTTCGGTGTTGATGAAGACGGAGCTGGATAGGAGACTAACTCTAGAAGTGGAACTTGTGTAATTTATATGGTGCCTAACAAGACCATGCGGAAGGCTACTAGCTTCTAGCAATCTGGTTAAAAGAGCCCATTTTGTTTATAATTAGTGGGCTAATAGCTCAAAAGTTGTTAATTAAAATATTATACGTTTTTTCACAAATAATAAATGCGATATTAAATTGCCACCATTATTTTAAAGATAATTAAATAAATTCAAAGTTATACAATTTTTTTCATCATCGGGTTCCTCATGGCTTCAATGCACATGCCTACAAAGGCACACAAATAAGGGTCTACACTGATAGTTCCTGTAGCAAGCATGTCGACAACTAGCTTCTCAATCTCATCCTTTTGAATATGCCCATAGAGACAAGGTTTAACATTAAAAGTAGAAGTACCAGCCACCAGTGGAATAACATGATCAATAGTGCTATGGGGAGGAAGGGCATTGATATCCCCAAATAATTCTTGAAATTGTTGAAGTAATTGTTGCAATTCATTATAATAAACAGGAGTGATTTCGGCTTCAAATGCTGGAGAAGATTCCATATCAGTTAATTCCCGCAAGACGGAGAATTCAATGTCTGTTATTTTTTTGCAGTTGAGGAACAGATATCGTGAGGGATTGCTCGAGAGAGTTACTGATTGACCCCAAATTTAAGAAAGACATTTGCATAGTTGCTCAATTGACTTTTACATCCCTAAGGTGTCCAGCCAAGCAACACCCAAAATTATATTGACACCTTTGAGGAAAAAAACATGACAATCAGCAGTCACTTCCAAATTACCCAAATTAATATGAACATTGTGACAAACCAGATGATTGAACACTGGGACCATAATCCAATCTCACACCAAAAATAGGAGTTCAAATGTAAATTCAATTGAGAAACATAATTACTCGAAACAAAGTTGTGACTTGCACCACTGTCAATCATGACTGTGAGAGCTGTGTCCTGAATCCAACCAATAATTTCATAGTTTTAGGAGATGAAATGTCCCCCAACAGAATAAAATGGAAGCTAAATTCAAGCAAAGCGAACGTCATCTGAGATGGTCACCATCAAAGAAGTGGAATCCATCATATTCAATTCAGTGTCAGAATCTGCGGTAATTTCTTAATCAACTCCTATAATTATTGCTCAAAGAGACTTATTGTGACACTCATGCATGGGGTGGAAAGGTTTACATTTGTAGCAAAGACCCTTTGCCCGTGAGTCCAGGAATTCTTGGTGTGCAAAGTGGCGAGAACCTCTTTTTTTGGAAGGAAAGATTGAGGATGAGAGTCGGTGTTTGGGGAAGTGTCTTGGAGAAATTTAGGAGGGCTTGGAGGAGCTCAGCCTTGAGTTTTTAGGGCTAGAAGTTCTGGATATTTGTGACTGGAAGTTTGGGTTAATGGTTTAGTAAAAGTAGATTAAGGTTTGGCATGGGTAACAACATCAGATTTAAGCCCAAGCTCATAACCTAGGGACCAACGATGGCGTCCATCTCCATAAGGCTTTGCAGATGACTTTGCTGAACGTATAAATTGATTCTCCAACTCAATTCACGAGCAATACTCGTGCGAAATAAACCAATAGATTCATGAGAACCCGAATATCATCAACCCACTCAAGAAAAATCCAAGATATTGTTGATCAGTAAGGCCCTCAACCAGCGAAGCAATGGCGACGAAAGCATCAATATAGTCATCAATAGATTTATCTTGGTGTATGTTGGCCAAATGCTCATAAGGGTTAGCACGTATGTCTCCTCCATAGCGGTGAACCAACTCATGGGTAAGCTGAAGCCAAAAAACATTTAGAGTACGTTATCTCAACCAACGCATCCAATGCAGAGCTGGTCCTTCCATGTAGACAAGTGCTAACTGAACTTTCAACTCTTCTTGGATGTTATTTATGGCCAAATATTGCTCTGCCCTTGCTAAACACCCAATTGAAATTGGGTAGTTCCACTTTTTTTTATGGCCATAGTTGAATGATCAACAACAATGGCTTGGGCAACAGGACGAGCAGAAGTGTTCCCCATTGTTGGAGTGCGAGTGGATGCTTCAGCTTCATCAGTTGCTCCTTTTCCTCTGATGAGAGAAGTGAGCAAAGATTCAATGCGGGTAGACCTCTGTTCCTGTTCCATTTTTAAGGAAGTCATGTGTTGCTCTTGCTCCAATTTCATGTTGGCGAATAGTTCTTCGAGATTGGTCATGTTCCTCTCTACCTGATCTACTTGTCCTTCTACTCTTCCATATGAGTTTTGGTCATGAGGGGAAAAACGACGGCAGATTGGACCAAAATGATAAGAGTGAGGAATGCAAAAACTAAACAGAGGAAATGGGAAGAAAAAACTATATTAATTGATAACAATGGCAGTAATCCTTTGCTGAAATACAAATATTCACTCTCTTCCCTTAATACAACAATAAAACATAAAGATAACAGATAAGAAAACCAGGAGAAACTCCCTTCTGGCGTAAGCTAGCCCAGCCATAGCTGCTTCAGAGAAATAAAAAGCAGGATGCCCTCTCTTTCTGCAGCACTTTATTTATGCTTGAGAATTTGTGACCCTTCAGCTTATGGTTCCATGTGGATTGCCTTCCGTAAATTCCTCGAACTGTTTAACCTCCAATTTGATTCCTTCCAGCTGGCAATCTCTAGGTTCTTCTAATTCACCTTCTAGAATTTCTTTCTCCCTTATATTCCTTCTATAATAAACTTTCAATGGCCTTGGACCTTGGCTCACATCATCAGAGGCCTTAACTGGGCTGCTTCTATCAAACCATATCCATTTTTATTTAGTTTCAGGCTAATTAAATCTTATTTGTTTCAGGGTAATGCATACCGAGTTTTGCATAGAGTGTGGCATGTTTCCTTTGATTCTTTGTTCTTGCTAAATTATTATATAATTTTCTAACTTACTCTTGAAGGTTGCATATGTCATTTATCGTCATTTCTGCACATTTGGTTCATTTGTCAAATCTATCTGAAGCTTCCTGTACTTACTCTACTAGTTATAGTTTATTTATGTATGTTAGCATATTCCTTATCTTTATTCCATCATTTCCAATTTCATGGTGAAACTTGCGTGTGTTCGCTTCAGTGCATTCATACAGTTGTTGCAACTAGTGTTTCTTTCACATCACTTGTGCAATGCGGAGGAGGATCATGGGAATTTCTACCTTATGCTGAATAGTGAAATATTATTCTGTCTGCTGCTTCTCTTGGTTTGCTAATACCATTAAAGTATTCAGGTATCTGTCTCCAAGGCCCGTGCAATAATTGTCCTTGCCGAAGATGGAAATGCTGACCAGGTCTGTTTGAGTGAAATGAATGAAGTGCTTCTTGTTTGACATTGGATTAGGTGGTTGCCATTAACTTGTTCATGGTTTCTTGTAGAGTGATGCTCGTGCATTGAGAACAGTTTTAAGTCTGACGGGAGTGAAAGAAGGCCTGAGAGGGCACATTGTGGTTGAACTCAGTGACCTTGACAATGAGGTCCTTGTAAAACTTGTTGGTGGAGATCTTGTTGAAACTGTTGTAGCTCATGATGTCATTGGTCGCTTGATGATTCAATGTGCGCGGCAGCCAGGACTCGCACAGGTCAATTTGTGGCAAGTCTAATACTATATTTGCGTCGTTTTAGAATCAGTGCAAGGATCATTTTCCTAGCTTATTTTTTTTGAGCAAAGTTTTACTCTCTTTATCATTGTTATGTAAACAATTTTACTCCTTGTTTGTACTTGTGATACAAATAGACACTATGTGACAGATCTGGGAAGATATCCTTGGGTTTGAAAATTGCGAGTTTTACATAAAAGGGTGGCCACAGTTGGATGGTATGCAATTTGAGGACGTATTAATCAGTTTTCCTGATGCCATACCATGTGGGGTCAAAGTTGCATCATGTGGTGGTAAGATTATCCTGAATCCTGATGATTCGTACACATTGCAAGAAGGTGATGAAGTGCTTGTTATCGCAGAAGATGATGATACATATGCTCCAGCAACATTACCAACGGTGCTTTCATTTTCCTTCAGAAAAAGTAGATTTTAAATAAAATGCTGGTGATTTTGCAAAGCTTACATTCTCTTTGTTCTGTGGTCCTATTGGTGTATGGATAATAGGGGAGTTGACCAATACCTTACCTCTCAGCCAAAGAAAGCAAACTTAAGCCATACTTGAGTCAATCTGCATTATTGTGCGCATAAAAATTTAGGACGTATTATTATTATTATTATTTACGTGCAATAGGCTTCACCATGGCCTTAGCAACCCAGGAAAAGAAATCAGACTTGTGTCCTACCCAAACTAATTTGCATTTGTAGGAGTTCAAAAAAATTTTAGAGAGAGGGAGGGAGAGTGTAAAAGCACAGATAGGTATTTATATGCATAAGAAATCTTTAAGGTTCTGGCTAAGACAAGACATGGGGCTTGGCATGATTTAGTTCAGCATTTTGTCAGTCCTTACAAAGTAAGGCTTTTGCTTGTTTTGCATAAGGATCATAGCGTTCAATTGCTAGTCTGAAGCATTCATTTTATTTACTAGGTTTATGATTTACACAAAGTCTATTGGGTTGAATATTTTATTCTAATCACAAATGTAATATTGATATACAATTTTTCCCTATTTTTCATTGAAGTTAGGAATGAATTTCTAAGTCATGTTGATATTCAACATGGGTATGAAATTTTCTTCGAGTATGAGGCCTAATATTTGTATCTTGTGCATGTTTATTGTCTAGAGCATTATTTGGTTACAATGCAATATCTTAGAGAAAAATCTTTGCAAAGTATGTGGTGTCGTCAATATTCTCTCTCTCTCTCTCTCTCTCTCTCTCTCTCTCTCTGTCTCTCTCATACACACACATGTGCATACATGCATATCCACTTAAATTAATTGGGTGTATTCACATTTTGGCAATATGGATCATATTACGGGCTACATATGCTTGCTTTCTGGCTATATGGAATATATCATTAGCTACATATGCATGCCTAAACTTCTTGCTGATGTACATGTTTCGTGGTGCATTTATTGCATCTGATGTATCTTTGATGCTACCATATTCTTGGATTTGCATTATGGTGATGTTTCATCTTATAGATGGTTGTTCTTATTACTGCATTCTAAAGTACCATAAAAGGATATTGTTAACTTTTTAATGATGTAAATGGAGTTATAAAAATCAGTAAAGGGGGGAAAAAGAAAACAGTAAGTCACACTCAGGCCAGTCATTCATGGTAAAGGAACCTGTTCCAGATTTCCAGTTTGTGCACATTAGGATGAGCCTTCTGTGGAATTCAAGTGGTGCATGTTATAATTAAAAAACTTACATAATACAATCAATTTCATCATTCAGGTCAATGAAGCATCATTCATACACATTGCCCGACCAGCAAGAAAGCCACAGAAGATTCTACTTTGTGGATGGAGGAGGGACATAGATGATATGATAGTGGTAAGTTCTTTCCATGAAGCCCCTAATTCTTTTTTTTCTTCGCCTGATTGCTGCAGGTGTGGAGAGGAAGTCTACCCAAAGACTTCATTGTTCCAAAGTCTGCAGAAAGGATACTTTTTTGTGGTTGGCGGCGAGATATGGAAGATATGATTATGGTAATGTTACAAGGATTCCGCAATCATACTCCCAACGCTTCTTGGGTGCAACAAAATGGTTATAGATATCTTAGAATTCCTATGTACTATTACTCAATTTGACTCTTTATGGACTATTTGTTTTATGGAAAATTTTCTTTCTAGAAAACATTTTTGGTCTGTGCGGTGCTCGGGAAATTTGGTCAAAGAAAAATGTTTTCCTAGTTATAGGGAAAACTAGGTTATTTTCTGGACTATCACAAACTAATAAAAAGGGAAGAAACCTATAAAAGAACTACAAAGGCACATACCTAATAGTCCAACTATTGTTAAACATCTCTGCCCATTAATGGAGTCCTTGTTAGTTCAAACATGTTCATAGTCTTATTTATTGAAGGAAAATTAATAGTTTCCTATTTGTTCCGCGTGCTAGAAAATAATTGTCAACTGATTTGTTGTAATGTAACCAAACAATGGAAAATAAGTTATTTTTGAAGAAGGTTTCCAGAAACAAATGTTACTTTGTAACAAATGGAGCCTTAGTTGCAATATTTTCCCTACACCCTACATTTTCCTTACACATGCTTTTTGTGGACAATGGAGAGTTCGCTCCTTTTGTAATCTTTTTTCTTTTTCTCCACAAGATTAATGGTGCTGTTCACTGATCTATGTTTGTCTAGGTATTAGATGCCTTTCTAGCACCTGGTTCAGAGCTTTGGATGTTCAATGACGTACCTGAAAATGAGAGGGAAAAGAAGCTTATTGATGGTGGCCTGGACATCAACAGGTTGGTGAATATATCGCTGGTTAATCGAGAGGGAAATGCTGTTATACGGCGTCACCTGGAGAGTCTTCCCTTGGAGTCTTTTGATTCAGTGAGTAGCGTAAGATTCAAAAAATAAACTGCAAAATGGTGGATTTATGGAGGATGAAAATTGTGCTTTAATTTTTATTTTGTCTCTGTAATAATTTCTTAGTTAAATTGATTTTGACTTAGTATCTGGTATACAGATCTTAATTTTGGCTGATGAGTCGGTGGAAGATTCAGCCATTCAAGCTGATTCCAGATCTCTTGCTACGTTACTTTTGATACGTGATATTCAGGTGCTTTTAAATTTTTTTCAAATAAAATTTGGTGGATAGACTATGATTCACCAACATATTTTCTCTCTCTGTGCTTGTACTAATTATATTTTAGTGAGAACTATTCTTTGTACTTTTGATCAATGACTACTTATTCCATCTTATTTGCTTCTTCAGAAACATGAGGTTATATCTTACTGATTTATTAGCATGTATCACCATTAGTTGTAAAAATTTCCATTATCATCTATAGCTTCACATTAAGGCCAAAATGAAATTAGATTCATAACCAGGTGAAGCTACACATCTATAGATGATACATGTACCACTTTTAGTGCATTTGTGTGGTTATGTAGACATCCATATAACTTTCCTAATACCATCATGTCAAATTATGTCAATTTTATAAGTTCAAGAGGATTTTGACATGGATGAATTGCTGTATGAGAGTAGTTAGTTGTGGAAGAAAAACAGGTAGCAACGGAACTTTGGATACCTGAAAAAGCAGTGAATCACGCTTAAAAAAAGTTTAGTGGTGCATACTGTAACACCCTAGGCAAATCCCACATCGACAAAACACGGGAGAGATGCTGGGTTCATAAGATGGAGATTCCTAACCCATAGTGACGCTTTTTAAAACCGTGAGGGCTTCAGCCCAGAGCGGACAATATCATTAGTGGATTGGGCCATTACATTTGTGGTATCAGAGCCGCTCCGCGTGCAACCTTGAACGATGGTGGGGCAAACCTCAGTGAGGACGCTGAGTCCCATAAGGGGGGTGGATTGTAACACCCTAGGCAAATCCCACATCGACAAAACACGGGAGAGATGCTGGGTTTATAAGATGGAGGTTCCTAACCCCTATTGACGCGTTTTAAAACCGTGAGGGCTTCGGCTCAGAGCGGACAATATCACTAGAGGGTGTTACAATCCACCCCCCTTATGGGACTCAGCGTCCTCGCTGAGGTTTGCCCCACCATCGCTCAAGGTTGCACGCGGAGCGGCTCTGATACCACAAATGTAATGGCCGGGCCCACTAGTGATATTGTCCGCTCTAAGCCGAAGCCCTCACGGTTTTAAAACGCGTCAATAGGGGTTAGGAACCTCCATCTTATAAACCCAGCATTTCTCCCGTGTTTTGTCGATGTGGGATTTGCCTAAGGTGTTACACATACTGCAATCATGGTCAAAGAGGAATGTCATAGAGATCTACCTACATGTTAAACAATGTATGGAAAGGCTGGTGGGTTAGGTTGTTGGGAGGTCTTATGAAAAGTTTCTCGAGGGTGGAAGGTAGGGAAGATATGTACAATTGGTGCGGAGAAAGGAAGGAAAATGCTGAGATTTATATCAAATTGGTGAATAGAGAATTAAAAACAGAATAGATGTTTTTACATTACATTACATAGTTACTTGATTCACTGCCCCCCAGTCATAGTTCCATGATATAGGATGAAGTAATGAACATCCAAAATCAGGATCACCAACTCTCTCTCTCTCTCTCTCTCTCTCTCTCTCTCTCTCTCTCTTTATTTTTTATTTTTTATATTGATTTCAGATATCCTTTCTAGTGGAAAGTTTGATTGGGACTAGCCAGCTAGGTGGTGGTGGTGATTCGTGGTAATGGTATAGAAAGGGTAGCTGTCAATATAGAGAGAGACAGAGAGGTAATAAGGAGAGAAGTTAGTGACTTTCTATTCTCTTGGCTTATTTAATGCTTGGTTAGTTGGACCAATTTTAAATTCTTTTAAATTGTTTAAAGAAGACTTTTTGTTTCAGTTATTCATTCATATAAATAAAATAGTAATAATTTCGATTGAAATTAAAATTAAATGTTTTCATTATTGGATTTGCTAGTAAAATGGAAATTATCAGATTAAATATACCACTCATTAAAAGCTTGTAGGTATTTAAGTGATAAAAGCTATCAAATTGAGTTAAATATAATTTTTGTATTGACCCAAGTAAGTGTACTCTAACAGAAGTTTTGATTTTCTATCCTTTTGTTTTTGTCATAGTTGAATTGACAAACATGTGCTAATTTGCTCAAATTCTCTCTTTCTAACTCTTCATGATATCAGAGCTTGGGTATTAGTCCCAAATTTTCCTTCTCCCTCTTTTAGGTTTTCTTCCCTGAAAATCCTTTCTTACATCAACGGGTGTGTGAAGCTTTTTTTTTTTTGTTTTTTTCTTTCTCACCACCCATCTCATAAGCAGTGGCAAAAGTCAACCGATCTGCCCCCACAGGCGCTTCACTAGAGTTAGCTTATTCGATTGCTAGATGCCGTCGCAAGCCCCACAAGCACTTCACCAGAATTAGCTTCTTTGACAGCTAGATGCCGTCACAAGTCATGGAGTGGCACTAGCTCAGGCTTTCTTTTCTTGCTAGCACTTACTCTAATAGAGCGCTAGAGTTAGGTGACTCCAGCTAGCTCCCTTCATGCTTTTAGGTCTTCTGGAATCTCTACCAATAGTAGCTTCTAAGAAAAAAAAAAAAGTGGTTTATTTTCACTCTTAGTCTTCAACAATGTCTGAAAAAGGAGTCACTTCAAATACAAACATAATTGTTGAGAAACTTCTCTTCTCTTCCATATCCTCTCCTACAATTACTATTGTAAAGCTATAAGGTAGTGGTAATTATGTTTCTTGGGCTGCTTTTGTGGAATTATAGTTTATCGAACAGGTACGATAACCATTTAACGAGGAATTCTACCGATGTTGCAGCTTTTAATTGAGCAACTTTGATTAAAGTGGATGCACAACTATGTATTCTCTTGCGACATTCATTTGACTCAAAGTTGCTCTTTTCCAGTCTTTCAAAACTTGTTGCAAAGTTTGGACTAAAGCCAAAAAACTATGCATAAACAACGTCCAACGGATATACAAGGTTGTGTCACATATAATTTACGTGTAGCAAAAACAAGAAGATATTGTGAGCTACTTGGGTCAAATAGAAACTCTTAAAGACGAATTCAACTCTCTCATGCCACTTACAATCCCTAAAACAATGCAAAAATTTTCCTTGGTCTTTGCTCTAATAGGATTGTGATAAGATCTTAATTTAGTTCGAAATCGAATTCTGACTACTCCAATTATCCCCACTTTTGAGGATGATGTTTCTACCAGGCTCTTATGCATATCCTTGACTAACATCACTAAGGTAATTTCTAATGAATCAATTGTGTTGCAAGTTCAATCTAATAATTATCAAAATCAAATTGAGTATTAGAAAGGGAAATGAAAAAGCTCAATACATTGCAGTTACTGTGACAAAGGAGGTCATGCATGAGAAACATGTTGGTATTTTCATGGTAAACCCCCACACAAAATTGGACAATTGCCTCGTGTAGTGAACGTGACTCAGACTAGTGGAGATGGTATCCTACCTTTACTTGATGCAAAGGATAAGGTAACCTATTTTGTTACCTTGGCTAGAGCGTTAAAGCTATATTCATCCTCATCCATTGTCTCTGCATCCCAACATGATAGTTCATTTGCTTATTTAACATGGTCTTCCATCATTGGGCTATGGATTTTTTTATTCTAGTGCTTCCGATCACATCTAGTAATAGAAACATTTTCTTTGTTTTTAACTCTCCTTCAATCTTTTTTAATGTTACCTTAACTAATGGATAAAAAACTGTAGTTAAATGAATAGGTGAGACACACCCTCTTTCTTCCTGACCTTTAGCTCTAGTTCTAGTTTTCCCCAAAGGTCCTTACAATTTGATTTCAAGTAGCAAATTGGCCAAACATCTTAATTGGTCTATAACCTTTTTTTAGATATTTGTTCTTGTGTAGGATCATAGTGCAAGTAAGATGATTGGAATAGGACACGAGTCACAAGGGACGTGTTAGCTATCTAGTCCAAACCACCTATTGCCTTTCTTCTGCTTTACAATAATTTGGGACATCCAAGTCACTCCAAACTACAAAAGATGGTCCCACGTCTTTCCAAATTATCTTCTTTATAATGTGAGTCATGCTAGGTTAGGAATGTGAGTCATGTTAGGTTGGAAACAAACTCGTGTTGTTTCTGTCCTAAAATGAATTAGTTAATAGGGTTACATCAATTTTTGATATTGCTCATTCAGATATATGGGTTCAAATTGTATTAATTCGAGTTTAAGTCTACTTTGTTACCTTTTTTTTATGACTATTCTCGTTGCACTTGGTTATTTTTAATGAAAGCTCAATCCTAGTTATTCTCTACTTTTCAAAATTTCTGTGTTGAGATTCGTAATCAATATGATTTATCCATTAATACATTAATAAGTGATGATGCTCCTGAATATTTTTCTACTCCTTTCTCAACTTTTATGTCTTCCCAAGGAATTCTTCATCAATCTTTTTGTGCTCATGCTTCTTAACAAAATAGAGTAGCTGAGCAAAAAAATTGGCACCTTATTGAAATAGCGCATACATTGATCATTTATAATCATGTTATTTTTCTTTTTTGGGTCGATGTTGTTCTTATAGCTTGTTACCTAATTAACCATATGCTTTGTTTTGTTTTGCAGCATAAAAGTCCTCTCACTTTATTCTTTGTCTAGAAAAAATCCATTCTATCTTCCACATTTATTTGGTTGGATTAGTTTTGTTCATAATCTTGCCCTTAGGAAGGACAAACTTCAGCCTATCTATCAAATGTGTCTTTCTAGGATACTTCTGCTTTCAAAAAGGTTACAAATGCTATGAACCAATTAATAACAAATATTTTGTCTCTGCAAATGTAATATTTTTTATTCTTCTCTAAAAATACACTAAACCAAAATTCCATCTTTTGAGTCTCTCGACTCCTATTCTTCCTGCTCCAAAGAACTTTCCTCGTCTTTGTCTCTGCTCAAGATGACCTCACCCAAATTCTTCTTCCGTTTATCCACATATTGTTTCTCTTCATGTTACAGAACCACAGAGCACTGTGACTCATCTTTTGTTCCAACATCATCATCTATACCAGTTGTGCCTATAGTAGGAGAAGTTACTCTTTCCCTTGCTCTTCTTAAAGGTACTTGATTTATTCGTAATTGATGTGCCTAAAGGGAGACAAAAAATGAAGGACCATTTTGGTAGGTTAAACACAATGAGGAAATTCGGCTATGTTAGGAAATAAACTAACAAGACTAATCTTTTAAGGATTTTATGAGAATGAAACAAAAGAAAACAGAAGAAAACACTTAAAACACATAAAACACCTAATCAGCTAAGATGAGAAGAACTAAGAAACGAAACAGAAATTTTTATGGTTTTTTTTTGTGTGTGTTTATCACACAAAACATCAAATGGAGATCAAAACAAAGAAACTAAGAAGAAAGAAACAATAAAAGTTGAACTTTGCAAGAAATCTTGATAAGAATAATCGCCACAAGACTCCAAAGCAAAAGGAGGAAATTAAAGTCCTTTTGATAAGTTGGAAATGGCACAAAAGATTTCAATCATCAAGAAGATGCCACTCTTTGAAGAGATAAGCCTAGGGGTTTAATTCACCACAAATATTTTGATATTCCTCCCCCCCCTAAGGCACATTAGTAACTCTCATCCTATTTATAATTTTTCAAGCTACTACCGTTTATCACCTTTATACTATGCTTTTATTTTAATTTTATCTACTTACCCAATATCTAATATTGTAGCATAAGCAATGTCCCATCCTAGTTGGTGGCAAGCTATGGTTGAGGAAATGATTGCTCTTCATGCCAATGGTACTAGGGAAATAATTTTATTACCAAAAGACTATAAATTGGTGCTGTTGGTTGTTTACAATGAAGGTAGGTTCTGATGGGAAGGTTGATCGACTTAAAGCTAAACTTGTAGCAAAAGTGTATACTCAGATATTGGGCCTTGATTATGGTGATATATTCTCCTTAGTAGCAAAGATTGCATTTGTTCGCTTTTTTATCTCTATAGTTGCCATGTTTCACCGACCTCTTCATCAATTGGACATAAAAATGCCTTCTTACATGGAGAACTCATTAAAGAAGTTTATATGGAGCAACCTTTAGGGTTTGTTGCTCATGGAAGTCTGGTAATGTGTTAACTACGTTGGTCTCTTTATGGTCTAAAGCAATCAATGAGGACATGGTTTGGTCAGCTTAGTATCGTTGTCTACTAGTTTGGGATGTTTTGGAGTGAGGCAATTTATTCAATGTTTTACCGACATACACCTCATGGCAAGTGTATTTGTTTGGTAGTTTATATTTATGACATTGTCATAACAGGTGATGATCATGAAGGTATTTTCAACTTAAACATCTTACCAATCATTTCCAAACCAAGGGCATGGGAAAACTGAAGTATTTTCTGGGTATTGAGGTAGTACAATGCAGTACTAGTATTGCCATTTCATAAAGTATGCATTGGACATATTGGAAGAAACTGGTATGTTAAATTGTAAGTACGTGCGTACTTCCATGGATCCAAATGTCAAACTTATTCCTAGAAAAAGGGAGCTACTAAAAGACCTTGGTCAGTCTCGAAGACTTGTTGGCAATCTTAACTACTCACAATTACACGTTCAGACATTTCATTTACTGTAAGTGTGGTTAGCCAATTTCTTCAAGCTCCTTGCGATAGTGATTGAAAAGTAGTAGTCCACATCCTTAGGTATATCCAAGAGCTCCAGGGCAAGGTTTGTTATATGAAGAATGAGGAAATACACATATTGTTGGGTATTCTGATGTAGATTGGGCAGGTTATCCCCTAGATAGATGATTTATTTAGGATATAGTATCTTAATTGAGAAATCTAATATGGAGGAGACAAACAAATTAAATTGATTTGTGACAATCAAGTAGTCCTATGTATTATCTCAAATCTCGTATTTCATGAAAGAACAAAACATGTAAAGATAGACTATCATTTCATCAGACAAAAGATTGAGTTAGTATGTATTGCTAATCATTTTCTCTCCTTAAATAATTAGTTGGCAGACATTTGTACTAAATCTCTTAGATTATCTAGGATTGATTAAATCTATAACAAGCTCGGAGCATACAATATGCACGCTCCATCGTTCTTGTAGAAATAATCACTATAATTATGCATTAGATTTGGAAATTACACACTTAAGATTATGAAATCAATTCGTAAATAGGAATATTTGTTGTATGCATTGTTGTGAAAACCAAAATGGACTGGCTAGTTCAATCGAGAACCGGATAGTGATTGGTCCTGTTTTGACAGAAAACTTTTTTCTATGAAACGAGGTTGAGCCCACTCGATTGACCAAGCCAGGTAACCCGTGAACTGGTCAAGTTGGTCGAGTCTAAATCGGATGGACCATCTTACTAAAAAAGAAAAATAATTTTTTTTTTGGTGTGGCCTTGGATTAGAGATTTGGAATAGCTGGTGGAGGTTTCATACTTAAAAGCAACTCCAAACCTGTTTGGTAAAAGTATTGTATAGCTGTTGTTCAGTTGATACACCCTTAAATTGCTGCAGTTCCAAAAGTTGTAAAACTAGAGTGGTTCACAATTAGTTGTTGCTGATTCAAGATAAGAAGACCACTTTACCCTTCTCTCAATTTTTATATATATATTATATCGTTACTCTTTCTAAAGCCCTGTAATTTTCGCTTTAATTAAACAAAAATGCCCCCAATATACCTTTAATATGCCTATTCATCGAATCGCCCTTCATTTACCTAACTAATTAATATATTCTAATTCCTTTGGCCAAAATGTAACCGATTCTTTAAGTCTCTTGAGATAAAGATTAAAATCTAACTTATTGTACTGCTTACTACTATAGCTGGTGTTGTACCGACTTGGTGTAACTGTTGTTAGTGGACTGATGAGCAAGTTGGAAAGGGACTTTATACGTCTTTTCCAAGAAAAAGCAAGCGTCTGATCAGATTACTCATATTTTCTTATACTCAACTCAACTCAACTAAGCCTTTATCCCAAAAATTTGGGGTCGGCTATATGGATTCGCTTTTTCCACTCTGAACGATTTTGGGTTAAATCCTCAGAAATGTGTAATGCTTCTAAGTCATGTTGTACTACTCTCCTCCAAGTCAATTTAGGTCTACCCCTTTTTTTCTTTCTATCCTCTAACCTAATGTGCTCTACTTGTCTAACTGGAGCCTCCGCATGTCTACGCTTCACATGACCAAACCACCTTAATCTCCCTTCTCTCAACTTATCTTCAATTGGCACTACTCCTACCTTTTCTCTAATACTTTCATTACGGACTTTATCTAGTCTAGTATGACCACTCATCCACCTTAACATTCTCATCTCTGCAACTCTTATCTTAGATGCATACGACTCTTTCAGTGCCCAACACTCACTACCATATAACATAGCAGTCGTATGGTCATGCGGTAAAATTTTCCTTTTAATTTATTGGGAATCTTACGATCACATAAAACTCCCGTGACACGTCTCCACTTCAACCATCCGCTTTAATCCTATGACTAACATCCTCCTCACATCCCCATCTACTTGAAGGATCGAGCCTAGATATTTAAAGTGATTACTTTGGGACAAGACCACTCCATTCAAACTAACTCCTTCCCTATCACCAGTTTGGCCTTCACTGAACTTGCAATGCATGTATTCTGTCTTCGTTCTACTTAACTTAAAACCCTTTGACTCTAGAGTACTTCTCCAAAGTTCTAGCTTCCTATTGACTCCTTCTCGTGTCTCATCTATCAGAACAATATCATCCGCAAACATCATGCACCAAGGAATACTCTCTTGTATATGTTTAGTCTTCATCTAAAACTAATGTAAAAGGTAAGGGCTTATAGCTGATCCTTGGTGTAATCCAATTGAGATCGGAAAATCTCTTGTATCCTCCCACCTTTATGCACAATAGTAGTTGCTCCTTCATACATATCTTTCAATACTTGTATATACCTAATAGATACCCTCTTTTGTTCTAACACATTCCATAAGACTTCTCTTGGAACACTATAATAAGCCTTCTCCAAATCAATAAAAACCATGTGTAGATCTTTCTTCACATCTCTATATTTCTCCATCAAGCTTCTAATGAGAAAGATCGCTTCCATAGTTGAACGACCGGGCATGAAACCAAATTGATTGAGAGAGATAGAAGTATCATGACGTAGTCGATGCTCCACAACTCTCTCCCACAACTTCATAGTATGGCTCATGAGTTTAATTCCCCTATAGTTTGAGCAACTCTGTATGTCTCCCTTATTTTTAAAAATAGGTACTAAAATACTCTTCCTCCATTCATCAGGCATTTTCTTTGAGTTTAGAATCTTATTAAATAATTTAGTTAACCATGCCACTCCTATATCTCCCAAATACTTCCACACTTCAATTGGTATTTCATCGGGTCCACAGGCTTTACCCACTTTCATTCTCTTAAGTGCTTCCTTTACTTCTAAAGATCTAATCCTTCTAGTATAATTTACATTCTTTTCTATTGTTCTATAATCTATATTCGCGTTATTTCCATTTTGACTATTATTAAAGAGATCATTAAAATAATTTCTCCATCTTTCTTTAATGTCCTCATCTTTCACCAACACTTTTCCTTCTTTATCTTTAATGCACCTAACTTGATTGAGATCTTGACATTTCCTTTCTCTACTCCTTGCTAATCTATAAATATCTTTCTCCCCTTCTTTAGTTCCAAGTTTCTCGTATAACTTTTCAAAGGCCTGCGCTCTTGCTTGACTAACTGCCTTTTTTGCCTCTTTCTTTGCTATCTTGTATTGTTTATATGCCTCATTATTATCACATTTAGGTAATTTCTTATACCATTCTCTTTTTCTCTTCACTGCCTTTTGGACTTCCTCATTCCACCACCATCTCTCTTTTGAGGGTGGTCCATGTCCTTTAGACTCTCCAAGTACTTTTCTAGCTACTTCTCTAATCTTTGATGCCATCTGTATCCACATATCATTGGCCTCCATATCTAGCTTCCATACTTCGGACTCAAGAAGCTCATTTTTGAACTTCACTTGCTTTACTCCTTTAAACTCCCACCACTTTGTTCGAGCTACACTATTTCTTCTGACCTTACTTGCATTGTTCCTAAACTTGACATCCAAGACCACCAACCTATGTTGACTTGTTAAAGCCTCTCCTGGAATGACCTTGCAATCCTTGCATAGAGCTCTATTTGTCTTCCTGGTTAAGAGGAAGTCGATTTGGCTTCTATGTTGCCCACTTTTGAAAGTCACTAAATGTGACTCTCTTTTTATAAAGTAGGTATTTGCTAGTATTAGGTCGTATGCCATAGCAAAATCCATGATGCCTTTTCCCTCCTCATTTCGACTGCCAAAACCAAAACCTCCATGAACATTCTCATAACCTTGTCTATCACTTCCTACATGTCCATTCAAATCTCCACCAATGAAAACATTCTCTTCATTCGGTATGCTTTGCATTAAATCATCCATATCTTCCCAAAACCTTTGTTTACTCTCACTGTCTAGTCCTATTTGCGGGGCATAAGCACTAACTATATTTATTGTTTCTCCTTCTAGTACTAGCTTTACTAGTATAATTCTATCTCCTACTCTTTTCATAGCTACTACTGCGTCTTTCAATGTTCTGTCTATGATTATACCCACTCCGTTCTTGTTTCTCTCCTTTCCGGTAAACCACAATTTGTACCCTGAATTACCCACTTCCTTACTTTTCTCTCCTACCCATTTAGTCTCCTGAATGCAAGCAATATTCACCCTTCTCCTTTCCAAGGTATCCACAAGCTCCATTAATTTTCCTGTAAGTGATCCAACATTCCAAGTACCAACCCTGATCCTCCTCTTATCCTGCTCCTTCCTAATTGGTCTCCTTCTATGATATCTTCTATTGTTTTCTATGTCTATCTTGTGTTCTGTTCCACTATTTGTTCTACTATCTGTCCTATGGACTAACTTCTTTACCCACACCCGTCCATGATGTGGGAACCCTTGCTCACTTAACACCACACCCGGGCGCTGGCATGGCGCGTCGCTTTTGGTGAACGCCCTACACCCTTGCATATTTATCACTACACCCGGGCTCCGATGTAGCGCGTCGTTAGTAGAGGACGCCCCAACGTTTATATCTTTTGAATCCATATCATAGGGTGTGACGAAATTTTTACGCTGGTTGTCACCTACCGCAACCCTCCTCCTTTATCCGGGCTTGGGACCGGCTAAGCGCAAACTACTTAGGCGGAGTTACTCATATTTTCTTATATTGTTTAATTTTTATTTATCTATTTCAATAATAAAATAAATATAGTATAATAAATAAAAAATTATTAAAATAAATCATATAATATAATAAATTACTAATTATATATATATTTATTAATAAAATAATAATTATATGTTTATTTTAATAATAAAATAAATTATATGATATAATAAATTAATAATTATATATTTATTTTAATAATGAAATATATTATATACTATATGCCTTATTAGTCATTTTACATATTAGTAGCAGCAACTATACAAAGTTTTACGAAATATTCAACATAAATTAGCCACCTTCTGCTAATAGGAATAACTATCAGCTATCAGCTTCTTTCAACAGTTAAACCAAACAAGCCTTAGTGGCAATGGGGTTTGAAGTCTTGAACACTACACCTCAAAGATGCATTTTAAAGCTTATTGCCATTTGAACTGCATCATAAATCTTACCTAATTTTCTTCCTATCTATGTATACATATGAAAATACTTGTTAAATACAACTAAATTTCAATTTATGGTCATTTTACTCATATCAATAATCAAATTAAGTCTTATGTTGGATTGATATATTTTGGTATACTTTGTTAAAATGATTTTTTCAATTAATTTGAATTATGTTATGTCAAATAATTAACAACTATTAAGAAGTGACAATTCAAAAACAAAAGTTTATTCATTTTATGCACTGTTTACTTTGAATAATTAATGCCGATAGTTTATTTTATTAGTCTATTAACTTAAAATTATTTTTAATTTTATAATCTTTTATATTTTAAAAATATATAAAATTTTTTCTATTTATTATTTTATAAATTTTTAATATATCAAATTTTATTTATTATTGATATAAATAAATTTATCATTATAAAAATTTTATTATAGATATTTTTATTATAAAACATTTTTTTTTAAATTTAAATTCTAATTAAATATATGAAAATAATTTTTTGTTTTAAAAAATTACATTAAAAATTAATTATTTATAAAAAATCTCAAACTACCAATTATAACAATACAGTATTAGTAATTTTATAAGATTTTTAATTTTATAATATATGACTGATATTTATTTAATAGCATGCCTGTTAAACTCTAGTTAAATATTAAACCTTTAATCCTCTGTCCTCCCTTTTTCTATCTCTTCAATTCTGGTAGGTGGAAATGTCATTTACAGGAAGGTAGGGGTTGATTGAGATAGTTTGACCATGTGCTTTAAGGTTGGCTAATGCATTGATGCGCAAAATTGAAAGCATCCAAATTATAAGCGTGATAAAAAGGATAGACAAGACAATAAAATGGAATGGCTGAAATGTTCAAGAAAGATTTAGCATTATTAGATTTTCTTGAAATTCTAGCCTAAAATTGAGTAGAATGGAGGAAACGGTATGTTCTGCAAACCCCAGTATGATTATTATTGCAGCTGAGTTGAATTGTAACATGATTTTTTATAATTATTTTTTGAATGCTCTTAAGTCTTAACCACTATCCTTTCAAGAGCATTTTAATTCTCTCCTGTCTTATTTTTTTTTTTAAGAAAAATTGTTGATTGTGTTCTTCCATTTCCCATGATTTCTAAAAGAAAATTACAACTTCTCATCTCTTTCTTTCTGGGGAACGTTCACAATTTCAAGTGATTGAATGAGAGTTCCTTCCAAACAATAGGAGGGATAAGCAAGGTTTGGAGGAGAAGTTGCCAAAAATTAAGTCCAGTACGGAAAGAAAAGGGAACTTTTAACAATGTTGAATGAATCAAGACCAATAGGAAGTTCTATTCATAAAGTTTATGCCTCATAAAAGAAAGTTTTATTTTTGTTGTTGTTGTTATTATTATTATTATTATTATTATTACTTTTGCCATTGAGATTTTTTTTTTAAAATTTTTTTATTTACTTTTCTAACGGAGCATGTCTTTTGGAGAATCTTTGTTTCGCCCCTTAGGTAGAAATTTTTTTTTTGATTTGTGCCTTCCAATAATTCACGGTAAACTGAGGTTCAGGGTGGCCTTTGTGTTAAATTCTCAGACAGCACGAGGTCAATCCTTCATCAATATAAAGGAGAACCAGAAAAATACAAGAAAAAAAAAAGCCCCATGCAGCTTAGATGATTATGAGATTTAGAAAGTTTTCATCCTTCTTTTTCTAATTCTTGTGCTTCATGCAGGCAAAGCGTCTCCCATATAGAGAGGCTATGGTGACCCAAGTTCACCGAGGAAGCTTCTCACAAGGCTCTTGGATTGGGGAGATGCAACAGGCTTCTGATAAATCAGTAATAATCAGTGAAATTCTGGACCCTAGGACTAAAAATCTGTTATCCATGTCAAGAATCAGTGACTATGTTTTATCAAATGAACTTGTCAGCATGGCATTGGCCATGGTTGCAGAGGATAAACAAATAAATGACGTATTGGAAGAGCTCTTTGCGGAGGAGGTATTGTTTCCTTAATGAAATTCTATGATTGATCTAGCATTTTATTGTAAAACCGATTTTCTAAGTGCAAACCATGTTACAAAATTGCAATAGGAAATTCAAATTGCCAATGGACGCAAATAACAAAATTTTTCCTGATAATTTGCCTGTCAATTCTTACATAAATGCTAAGTTCAACTCAGCCTTTTCAAATGTTGTTAAAGTACATGGATCTACTTTAATTCTTCTTTTGTTTAGGGTCAAAATTTAATCAAGATCTAGTGATGCTAAATCCTTTTATGACCTTTTAAATCCATCTCATCCTTGATTCATGACTTTATCGTCTGTACCTTTTAATATGGATGTGCTCAAACTTCCACATTAGCACATCCTGCATGTGAGATGTACCCTCCTTTTAACTTAATTTTGAATACATACTAAGCAAAATGTTGGAAGAAAAAAGAGGAAAAAAAAAAGAGATGCCTAGCCAATCATATACAATTGAGCCAAATTTGTATCCTTCACCAAAGGAGGCTGGTTGATTTTTTATGGAGATAACGGTGCTTTTTTAATGATTTTTTTTTGGCTGACAATTCTTCCATGGTTGATGAGGCTGTGTTGACATCTAGTTCATAACCTTAGGTTATCAGTTCTTATACCCCCTCTGAGGCGGCTTCACCATATACCAGTATGTTACACTGTACAGTGAATTCTCTTTTTATTCTGCAGAACCAAGTTTTGGTTATTCTTTCCATGATACAATGGGAATTTAATTATTTACAAAATATCCCATATTCGCCTTTTTATTTGATGCAATTTTATGGGCTATCTTATTCTTGATGCCATTAAATTTATTTAATGTGTATTTGTGGTTTCGCTTGGTTTTAGATCAGAAATTTGAAAAAGATCATACAAGTAGCAATCAGTTTGATCCTTTAATGAAGCTATTTGTTTCCTCAATCAAGCCTTGCTTTGTTGATGAAATTTTTGTTATAGTTAGTTTTGGAATTTATTGTCTACAAATGAATTTGTTGGTTATGATAATTAGATTGTATTTGCATTGTTCAGGGAAATGAGATGCATATAAGGCAAGCAGATCTCTACCTTCGTGAAGGTGAGGAATTGAGCTTCTATGAAATAATCTTACGAGCCCGACAGAGGAGAGAGATTGTCATCGGTTACCGTTTGGCAAATGCAGAAAGAGCTGTAATAAATCCGCCAGCTAAAAGTGAGAGGAGGAGGTGGTCACTCAAGGACGTTTTTGTGGTAATTGCAGAAAAAGAATAATCATTCTGGGCAAAGATTATATTCTTTAGAAAATAGGGAAAGAAACCTGCCAGAGGATTTTGTAGTTCATTATATGACAACCAACCATAATGTAAATACGGCTTGCAGCAGAATGTCAGCTCTCATTCATTTGTAATTCAAGTACGCATTTCATTTGTCAAATGTTTTGAATTTTTAGACCACGAGTTTTGATTTAACCGTACTGAATTCATTTCCAGGTTGAAAGATGTTTCAAGTTTGAATTATTATTATCATTATTATTTTCATTAGATGACTATGCAACTTGTCCACTAACAAGTTGACATTATATATATATATATATATATATATTAAAGTGTTTTTTAATGGGGTCTTGTGGGCATACTTTTCAACTCCTGTATAATGTGAGGCAGTGGGGAGGCTATGATAAAAATATAGCTAGATAATGAGGAATTTTTGTAGGGTCATGTGGCTTGAGGCGAAAAATCATAATGTTCAGGAAAGATAGTTGAGTAATATCACTTTCACGTAATTATTATTTCTTTAGATAGCAGTTTTTAGATATGCAATTTTATATAATCTTAATTGAATCGAGTCTATTGGTAAATACTTTCTTTTTACAACACTGTCATGGTACTAAGGATTTGTGTTATAAATGCATAGATAGATAAGAGCCACCATTTAGGTAATAATTGAGATATATTCATTGTTTATTTCTAGAGACATCTAACTGGGTCATTAATTTTCAAAGGAATAATTGGAGGGACTTGATTGATGCACTTATTTTTTGATAGGGTTATGAATTGCAACTCACTCCTTGTAGAGGTTTCACAACCGTTTTCACCATAGCCCAATATTTTAGTTTGGGATAGTTGGTACATAAGGGGAAGGTTTTAGGCACTATTTACGCTTGGTCTAACTTTGTTAATTTGATTGTCAGCCTTCTGTTAATGTTTCTAAAAGTGTCTTAAAACTTTTTATCTAAATATGCAATTTCTAAATTTAAACACAAATAATTCAAATATGGGTTATTATTTACAAATAGTTTTCATGCATAAGTATTTTCTATCTATGGGGCTATTAAATTTAATTAAGTGACATTTACCAAGTGACTAAAATTAATTAATTATTGACAATTCAATTTACAAACAATCTTAAATTTTTATTTAACTAATTACAATTACCCTAAAGATAATTAAACTAATTAATTTATGTGTATTTTATTTTAATAAATACATAAGACCCAAATAATTATAACATAAAATAATTTATTTCTAATATGTCAGTTTATTTTATAATTTATCAAATATTTAATTGCATACAAAACTGCTATTTTGAAAATTTAGGGATACTTACCTTAAAATAATTGCAGTTGCCATTGGGGCAATTTGATATCCTCACTTTAGGCAATCCGTACGTTCCACTATTCCGATAACCAATGTCTGTCCGGATAGCCAGAATGTCTGGAACTATATTTAAACTAGAGTGAAGAGTCATAAATAACGTAAATAATGACAAGAAAAATTAAGGAAAAATTTAAGAGATGAAATACAAAGAAGTTAAATGAGCCGAAACTACAGCAATGGGTAATCCTAACGGGAAGCGACTGGGAAGACAGTTGCTGACCCTAGACCCGAGGGAAAACCCTGTGAAATAATTTTTGAAACTCAAGTGAAGAATTATTGAGGTTTAGTGACAATAGAATGCCAAGAAAATGCTAAGAAAATTTTGTAAATCGGTACAGATAATTTTAGCTCAATAAGTAAAACGAAGGACATTTTGGTCATCTCACTTTCAGAGATGAATTTTGACCAACTTGTCTATTTAAGTAAGTGAGATCTATGTCCTAAAATATGAATAAATATTGCTAAAAATTTAATTAAAAATAATAAAAGAAAGAAGAAAGAAAAATAAAAGGAAATGAAATTAAATTAGCCTTATGACATGTGCATGATGTGAAGATGATGTAATTAAAAAGTTTAACCAATTAAAATTTGACAAACCCATTTATAAGACATAAAAGAGATTAAATAAAATAAAATTGGGTCATCTTCTTCTTCCCAAAAGCCTTGGCCGAACCACTTGCTTAGCCATTCTCCATTTTCATCCTCCATCCAAGCTTGATTTCCACTCATTCCTCACCGTAAAACCCCTAAGTCTCAACATAAAATCTTGATTACTTACCTTGGTAAAGGATTTGAGGGCAAAAGAAGAAAGGAAAGTGAAGTTGGCAAGTTGGGAAGCATAATAAATCTTCTAATCTTGTTTATTCCTTAGAATTTAGCTTGAATATGAGCAAATAATTAAGAAATTGAAAGAAAGTATGTATGAATTTGAGAAGTAAATTTTGACTAGCTTGTGTAGGAGTAGGATTTGAAGTGTTCTATTGTAAATAAACTGGATAATTTGCTTGAGTATGATGATAAGTATGGTTAGTATGTTCAATTGGTATGTATTGTATGAATTGTGATTATGGAGCTAGGGTTTTAAGGACAAAATTGGGGTTTTGTTAAATTGTTGCTGAATTGATGTAGATGAGATTAATTATGGACTATTTGAAGTGCATTGAATGTGATTTGAGGTTGATAGTCGTGTCGAAAGGTAGTATTGTGAGTGTTGCTTCATTATAGGATTTCTGAACTTATGAGTCTAGCAAGGTTAGATAGCCATAAGTAGAGTTGTGTTACTCCAATTGGTGTGAGGCCAATTGGAAATGAAACCTAGGACATAATGACACATTTTTTATGAAGAGACCTTGCCAAAAAACCAACCTAAAATGACCTAAAAATTGCCTAAATCCCGATAACCAAAATCTGGACTAGAAAAAATGACCATATGAATAGTATTTGTTCAAATGGCCATAACTTTGTGTAGAGAGGTCCAAATGACCTGATTCTTGAACCTGTAGAAAGCTTAGACATAGTAGAACAACTTTCATGAAGAATAAAAACCCAAATTCTGACTATAACCTAATTAAATTGGCAGCCAAAGTTAGCTCATCAAAACTGCCAGACCCGAAATTGCCCAGAAATTCTAGAAAATGACCAATTCGGCCAGTTATGGTAATTTGATCATAACTTGAGCTAAAAAACTCCAAATGGAGTGATTCAAAAAGGAAATTAAAGTAGAGACATTAAGGAACAACTTTGATAGAGAAAGATTAGCCAAAATCCCACTGTAGAATGGTCCAATCTAACAGTAAACATATGTGACAAAATCTGGAAATTTAGAAATAATCCTAGGGAGCCTTGAATTATAATTAGCAACTAGTGCCAACAAATTTAAAACCCAAAATGTGGTATTATTATAAAATTAGAATTTTTAATCCTATTATTTATTAAATAGTCAAAATTTGTATGAATAGTAATGTGGATAGTAAATACAATAACACAAAATGCAAGAACTAAATTGCTAGAGGAAATTAAGGTATAAAATTTGGAATCCATGAAATGTTCATGGATTACTTGGAATAGGAATGATAATTTACCTAAATGACTTAATGAACACTTAAGTTATGTGAATAGGTAGTTAGAATTTGTATTCCCATGACTAGTAGACCTCATAAGACATAAGTAATACAACTTGAAATATGAAATGAAATTAACCTAAATAGATTGTTAAGTATAAATGAGATGAAGTTAACATTAGGACTTATGTTTCTAGTACAAATAAGATAATAACACCTTGTACAATAAATGGTACATGAGAGGAATTAAAGTGAATCATAAATACTTAGTAAGTAAAATACTTCTTGAATTATGAATTCATATAAATATTGTAATGAATAAATGAATCACATGAATGTGTAAATGGGACATTAGTTCTCATCACGACATAAAGGAAGAATGTTTTGAGTATAATGGTATGTGAAAATAATTGATGTAAATTGTGATCAATTTAGATCATATAATGAATGTATAAATTACGTAAAAATGTGATTTGGAAATTATGCTTCCATCATAACTAGAATTAAAATGCTATAAGATACAAATAGAAGATATAATGAAATAATAAAATATATGAACATTTAATAGTACTAATGTGCCTATGTATTGCCTAGACACGTGTGTCAGATTGGATAGATTGGCATGCCAGTAAGGGATTATTTGAGCAGTACTGCGTAAGGCTTTATGCCTGTATTTATGGCTTTATGTCCGCATTCATGGCTTGTATGCCTGATTATTTGTTACCATAGCTTTTTAGCCAAATTGATTGCATACGTGGTTGACATTTTGTGTATTCACGTCCCATGGTATGATGGCCCGAGGCACTGCGGTGCCCTGTGTTAGCTATATTGATTGCATACGTGGTTGACGTTTTGCGTTCCATGGTATGACGACTCGAGACACCCTGGCATCCAGTGCCAAGGACCCGCTTATCCAGTTTATTCAGCCTGTCATAGGTTATTTGGGCAGTGAAACAAGTTAAGAATATTAGGAATTAATAATATTAGAAATTAAATAAATGAGTAAGTGATACCTGAAATGAACTAGATTAGCTATAAAATTTTATTTATTATGAAATGATGTAAAACATAAGAAAATGTGAAATAAAGCGATAAAAGATTAGTAAAATAAATTTAACTTAAATAAATATTACAAATGCATCTCCTATAATACTATGAATATAAGTTTTAATATTTTAATTAATTTTGTATAATATATATTATTATTGTGAAATTAAGAGATAAGCACTTCCAAAGAATTTCAAGAATGACAAAACATATTTAGTATTAAAATTCTATATGAAATCAAAATAATTTTTGATTACTTGAATTAGGCTTTATTTTATCTTTATTTGTATATTATTTCCTTATTGTATTATTACACCACTAAGTAAAAATGCTTAGCGCGATGGATTATTTCTTCGCTTAAGTACTGAAGACAAAGCCGACATTAGACTGGGATTTTGGAGTCCGGATTTGCAAAGTGTCCAAGGTTGTCACCTCCTCAGCAATGCATGTAGATCGGGCCCATATAGATCATACTAATATATTTTGTATTTTATGAATAGTTATCATTTTGTAATGTTATCTAAGTTATGAAAATGTATTTAATATGTATTTGATGTAAATTAATAAATTAACTCTTTTATATGTAATTAAATTGTATATCATGTAAATTATAAATTTATGTAATTAGATTATAAATCATGTAAATTAAAAAAATTTGAGAAATTTTTTTTATGTGAATTAAGCATGAATGGAAATCTACAAATGATACTTGAAATGATGAGTTGGTTGTGATACATATGGATGAGATTTTTATTAGAAATTTTTATTGAAAATTTATATGAGATTTTTAAACAGGTAAATAGCGAGACACGTCAAATAGTAATAAGTTAGGGGAAACTCCGTCAGTTTCTCCTATGAATATAATTTATTTTTGAAATATAACGAGATCAAATTATTAAAGGAATAAAGAAAGATAAGATAGGGTGCTCCGGCACCGAGTGTGACACACCTTGCTCGGCTACACTGTAGACGGGTGAGGGGTGTCATAGGCAAGCTACCATTTAAAAAGAGTATTCTGTCCTAGTATGGCATGTTTATCCTGATCTTACTCCTATTAAGCTCCATGTAAGTTTCACGCAATTATTACCATTTTTGGTACTTAGTTTCATGCAATTATTTCCATTTTTGGTACTTACCAATTTTATTTACGATATAAGATAAACTAATAACAATTTGTATTGAAATCTAACACTTATATTCTAATTAAATTAGACTTTTATTTGGTTAAAACTACCTAATAGCCAAGGGTCTTCTAATCCAATTCTAACACTTCATAACACTACTTCACATCATATACAACATTAATATTAGATTAAAATACAATTTAAAACTTCAAAACAAAAAAAAATTATAAACCGACATGAAATTTTCATGTTTGGGCAGATTTACATTATTTTGAGTTTTAATTTTTAAAGTCATCAAAACATGTACAAAAATTACATAAAAATTCCATATGCATGTCAATGCATCATACAAAATTATAAAATTAATAACTAATAAAAAAACATCATTCAATAATTTATAAAAGTTAGGATTCACTACTATTTCACATTAGAAATAGATTGACATTACTTTTTTAAAATCGACGTATCTCACAAACCACAAAAGGTATTGTTTGCTGGTTTACAACTCCGCAAGTGCACGAATAGCAAATAAGTAATACAATAGTGAGCAGAGTATTATTCCCACGAGGAATTTGTAAGCATAAGTACCAAGCTAGACAACAACTTTGACTATTTAGACTACCGAATATGTTGAGATTTGTAATTTTAAACTAATTAAGGATGCTGAGAATAAAAGTAGACAAAGCAATAAACTTAAATTTAGAGATCAATTAACTAAAGCAATTCTATAATTAAGATTTTATACTTCAACCTTATTATGAACTTAACCTTACTTATTTAACAGATTGAGAATTGTTACTTTGATGGAAATTTATCCTAAGATATCTTAAGTCCTTTGTCAAGGCACTTAAGGTGTATTTTAATTAACCTGAACCCTACTTATGTGGCGATCAATCTTCACTAAAACCCTTTAAGCTCTTTGATTAATTGTGGGACTCTACAAAGGATTTCAACCTATCTTTAGATCACATTTTCTAGGTTTAAAATCCTAATATCCAATACTAATATTTACTTTTTAGTTCTTCAATTAGAATCTTATATCGTAACTAAGTGGGTACCAACACATAGCATGCATTAAGAACTTGGAATATTGAATCAAAGAACAAAACTCAAATTCACAAAATAACTTTAGAATATATCCATAACAGAAATTGAAAGTGCTACTCTCTTAATCCTAAAATTAAACAAACTACTCACTCATGACGAGTTTAACAAACATAATGAAATTAAAGTAAAAGAACAAAAGACAATTTGAAGAAATAAAACAAAAGAACCCAGAACAAAGATCTGCAGCCTTGAACTTTTGAAACTTCAGGTAAGAGTCTTCTCCTTGAGCTTAATGCAGATTCTCTCCAAATTGCTTAGAAAACTAGGGTTTGAAAGGAAAGTGAACTCCTTGAACTCCTCTTTTGCCTATTTTGGTCTTCTAATACTTATATCAGGTGCCTAAAAGTCATGTTTCAGAGTCTCAAAAGCCCTAGAAGTCTGTTAAGAATGAGTGCAGGAAAATTTAGGTCGAAACAAAAGTTCATCTATGGTAAAGTACATGGCCCTATGTCGTGCAAGTCTCTGGACACTTTCAAGCTTCGCATTTGAGGGAGACGACAAGTTACACAGGGGTAGGCAAGTTACAGGGGGCAATTCACACGGCCTGTGTACTGTGATCTATCCATGGTTCTTTAGGTTTTGATTGCTAGAAGGTTACACATGTGACATCCTCATTTTAGGTAGTTCCGCACATTTGACTGTTCCGGTGACTTGTAACACCCCTCACTTGTCTACAGTGTAGCCGAGCAAGGCATGTCACACGGAGTGCCGGAACACCTGATCTTATTTGATTTCCTTATAGTTCTTGATTACTTGTTCAAAAACTTTATCTAAGGTTTAGGCTATTTTTACTGTTTATCAAAATCTGACTAATTTAGAAATTTCAAAAATTTTAACGATAATCCGGTAGAGTGCAGGCTGTAATTTGGACTAACAGTTCTTTTGAACCTGCCAAAAATAGTTCACAACATATTCAAATTCAGAACTCAATTTGTCTCAATAATATCTCATTAGTTTCTCAAAATTTCTCAAACTTAATTTAGGTCAAAATCATCAAGATCAGATAATCATCTCATCAACTCGTATATCAGAATTTCTCAATTTGATAAATTTACATAACTTATAAATTAGTTACAAAAGTTTCTTTTGTACAGGATATACATATAATTTACAATATGCTAAGAATGAACAATATACATAACATGTGTAATATGAGCCCTATCTACATGCATTGCTGAGGAGGTGACAACCTTGTACTCTTCTGACACTTCTGCAAATCTGGACTCCAAAAATCTCAGTTGACAGTCTACTAGTTTTACCTTCAGTACCTGCGCGAGGAAGCAACTCCATCGCACTAAGCATTTCTGCTTAGTGGTGCAATAATACAGCATAGAAATAATATATACAAATGAATAAAGAAATAAATCATAATTCGGATACTCAGGAAATTAACTTAATTTAGTATGATATTTCTAGTACTCCTAATACTGATACACCTTACAGACTGGTATTTTGGTATTTTATAATCAAGTTATGCATTCATTACTTTTTATGTCTTTATTTAGTAATTATTTATTTAGATGCATTTTAGTTTCCCCAAGTGACTTAGACTGCAGACCGGAACGGATAACGGGTAATATAGGCATTGGGTATCAAGTACCTCGGGCCTTCACACCATCGGTCACAAAGTGTCTCCTGGTGCGCAGGTATGGCTAACAGGCCATATAAATACAGGTATGGTTAATAAGCCATATAAATCATAAGGCACAAGGCCAAGCAAACATCAGAAATCAGAATAGCCAAAAAGGCTATTAAATCACAGGTAGGCATAATAAGCCTAAATCATAGATAGGCGTAAAGCCACAGATATGCAGTACTGCTAACAGGACCCTAATGGCATGCCAAACTATCCAAACCAATCAAACTAGGATACTAGGGCATATATTAATTTTTTTAGTATATATATTTTTGCGTATTAATTTTTATTGAACACTTGTCAATTCAATAGTCAACTTAAATTATTGACTTTTCATCACAGTATTTACATTCTCAATTGTTACAAATCAGATTGCTAATCAACTCACATTGTTGACTTCTCATGCAGGATTGGTAAACTAATTTTAATGTTACCAATATGTCACATTTTTCACTTAATACAGGTTGGCATTAGTTGCCAAATTCATTCCCAAGTGTATTGCATTTTATTGCAAATTGTCAGATTTTGGTATACTATTTTGACCTAGCCGGATGACCTAGTTCCCTCGATTTCTGGGTTCTTGTCAAAATTACAAACTTGTAGATCTATGTCTTATTGAAATTTTGCCACAAATTTTAGGTCATGTAGAGTTTACTAGACCAAGTTATGGTCATTTTACTAATGCTGGACAGATTGCACTTAAATTGCAAACTTAGGTCACTTTTAGGTCATTTCCAATTCTAGCAGGTTTTATACCCGAATTTGTGCAAGCATTTTAACTTACTTATGGTCATTTCTGGGCTTGGTGGTCTTAACCAAAGTTGTAGCTCTATGTCTAAGCTTTCCAACGATATAAATTTTAGGTCATTTGGACCTGTGTATAGGGAGTTATGGCCAATTACGTAATTACTGTTTAAATGGTAAATTTTCAGGTTTGAAAGGTTACAAATTTGGATTAGGTCAGTTTTAGTGTCACTTTCCGGACAGAATTTAGGTATGCTTCCAACATGAAAGTTAGCACATTTTGTGCCTAGTTTCACCTTCAATTAGCTTCATACCAATTGGGGTCACACACTTAGGGTTATAGACTCAAATGCACACTGCCCTTAACACATTCCTCATACACAAATCAAATATACATTCAACTTGTTCTACTTTAACTTCCCATACCTAATTCTGAATTTGTACCATACTATATTCATTCATCACATCTTACTATGGTCAATTTGGGTAGAATATACAAATCCTCAATACACCAAATATAACCTTAATTTCAAATGTCAAAGTCAACATAATATTTACATGAAATCAATTAACTATTACATAAAATTTCTACTAATAACTTACCATACCCTTATACTAATCCATCAAAACCAAAATTCACATTAAAATTCTTAGAATTACCACTCTCTTAAAGACTTCAAGGTTGCTAGTTTCAAGCTCAATTGTCCAAGTCTTCAAAAATTGTTCAAAGCCCCAAGTCACATTGTCAACCTCACATATACACTTGCAATTAAATTCTAACACTTAGATCACAATAATTAACATCATAAATCAACAATTATAGGCATAAATTAATCCATATTCAAGCTCATCAAGGCTGCCGCAATTCAACAAATTTCACAAATCTCCCATAATCAATTCAAACCCTAATTCATGATCAAATCTCAAACACCCACATACCATTATATCCTAATTCATGTAGTTGCCTTCATTAACATTACTACCCATCATTTACATATAAAAATAAACCAAACTCCTTACATTTCCATGGCTACCAAAATCATGCTCCATCAAATACTCATCTTTTTCTTCAAATTTCTAAACAATTACACTCATCACAATCTTAAATCAAAGATTAATTAAGGAAGGAAGGGAAATTAGCACTAACCTTTGTTTGGAGCTTACTAAAACCTCACCAAATCCTTTCCTTTTTGCTCCCTACAATTTGCCCAAGGTGTGTAGAGCAACTTTAATGAAGAAACTTAGAAGAAATGAGGGCTTGATGATGGTGGAGTGAAGCTTCATGCATGGGCGGCCATGGAGTTTTTGGGAGAGAAACTTGAATTCGGCAAGGTGAGAAAATGAGGTTGAAGATGAAGTTTTTAAGTGGAAAAATTTGTCCTTAGTGGCCCTTATATACTCCACTAAATATCCCACTTAGTCCATTATCTTAATTTAATATAGTTTAATTATTAAGTTTCAATTATCCCAATTTTCACCCCTTAATTTCTCTTAATTTCATTACATATTTAATTTCCTTTTTCATGGGGTTCCCAAAATTTAATACTACATATTTTTAATGGAAATTTAGGTCAAAAGTCAACTCTAGGTGTCAAATGACCAAAATGCCCCTATTCGGGTCAAATTCAGACTTTTTCGGTAATACTGATTTAATCCTTGTCTCGCCGATTTTCTTAAATTTTTGTTTTTATTTGTATTGACTTACTAAATTTTCTTTGACATTTCCAATGTCAATTACACCTCAGCAGACCTTTAATTAGGTCCCGAAAATATTTTTTCGGGTTTCCTGCGGTCCAGGGCTAGTCAACGGTCCCCGCCGTAACTTCCTGGTGCGGTCACCCATCGCTAGGGTTCCTGCACGTTTAACCTAGTTTCATTTCACCTCTTTTATTTTTTTCCCTTAATTTTTCTTATCACATATTTCATCATTTTATGTCTCCTCACTATTACCAAAATGTAGTTTCAGACTTTTTGAATGTCTGTACTCTGGCTATCTGCCCAAACAATCTCAGTCATCAGAATAGTATAACATACAGACTACATAAGTGAGGATGTTACATGACTAACATTTATTCGGACAGCCATGATGTCTGGAACCACACTTAAACTAGAGTGAGGAGTCATAAATTGATTGAATAAAGATCAAGTAAAATTAAAGGAAAATAAAACAAGCGAAGTGCAAATCGGTTAAATGAGCAGGAGGTCTCGGCGATGGGTAACCTTACTTGGAAGTAACTAAAAGTTCAGTTGCCACCCCAAACTCATGGGAAACCCTATGAGACATTTATTTAAGGACTTAATTGGAGGATTAATGGAAATGAAAATGTCAAGGAAATGAAAGGAAAGCAATGCTAATTGGTAAAGATGAAGTATAACCCGATGAAGGGCATTTTGATCATTTCACTTGAAGAGTTGATTTTTGATCAAAATGTCACATAAACTGAATGGATATTAATTAAAATGGAAAAGAGCATAAATGTATATATATGTATAAAAAAAAAGGAAAATGGATGGATAATTACAAATTTAATTACAATTTAAATATATTTAATTGAATAATAACTAGCCTAATAAGACAAATAACTTAAATTACTAATAAAATAACATAAAAATCTCATAAAAAAGAAAACAAAACAGATTTTCTCTTTCTCTTCCAAAACTTGCCGTCCACCTTCCCTCACCCATTCCTCCATTGAAGCTTGCTCCAAGCTTCCAACCCATCAAAACCCATCTTTCCTTCATGAAAATTCTTAGAAATTGAAAGAAAAACTTGCATCAAGGCTTGAAGTCAAAGAATTAAGCAAGAAATTCAAGAAATTTGGAAGGAAAGGAAGGGGAAAAATTTGGTTAACAGCTTGAAGAAGAAGTTCAAGGTGTTTTGGACAAATTGAAGGTTGATTGAAGCTAAGGAACAAGGTTAGTGCTGTCAATTCCCTTGGATTTTGAAATTGTACCAAATTGATTTAGGGTTTGCTAAATTTGTGAATTTTAATTTTGTGTTCTAACTGATGTAATTATGCCTAAAGTAAGTTAATTTGGCACCCAATTGTTGATATAAATTGATGAGATGACCAAACTATTAAATGGGTGTGATGTTGTGTGTTAAGGCAGACTCTGGACCTTTGAGCCCAGTAGGTTTTAATGGCTATAAGTAGAACTACATAGCTTCAATTGGTGTAAAGCCATTCGGAGATGAAACTTAAGACATAATGCTAGAAATTTCATGAAGGAAGCGTGCCCAGAAACTAACCACAAGTTGCCCTAAATTAGACTTGAATCCGAAATTGACATTCTGGACCTGGGCATAAATGACCATATGAACAGTATTTAGTAATTTAGGCATAACTTACTCTAAGAAGCTCCAATTGACCTGATTCTTAAACTTATGGAAACCTATTTCATATGAAGAACTTAGAACCAAATTATGACCCTAACTCAACCAAACTGCTAGGCAAAGTTAGCCTAGAAAACCTGCCCTGGACTAAACTTGAACCTGAAATCCTGAACTTTAGGGTGTCCGACCAATTGTGGCAAAAATGCCACAACTTGAGCTATAAAATTGCAAATGTAGTGATTCCAAACCCAAAATTCTCATAACACATAGAACTACAATTTTTCTTTTTTGACCAGAACCCAGATCCTAAAGCAACTTAGGGAAATTGTTAGGAGAATTTAGGAATTCCCAATCTTGAAAATTCCTGCACTAGAACCATTTTGTCATTTGACCCCAAGAGAGTCATTAGACCATAACTTCCACTACGAAATTCCAAATGGGATGAATCAAAATGATATGAAAACCTAAGAATTAGGGCTACAACTTTGGTTTAGAATCCTTACTCAAATTTTGAGTGTAAGACCCTTCAATATTAATTGTAAAACAGACCTGAAACCTGAAATCCTAGAATTATAGGATCTAGGAGTCCGAGTTGGTTAATTAACCATAACTTACCCTACATAACTTCAAATTTAGTGATTCTTGAACCTGTGTAACCATGAGACATAGGAGAACAACTCATATGAAGAATACCAAGCCAAATTATGACTACAACTAGTCCAAATAGCTTGAAAAAATTGAGTTTTGGAATCTGCCCTGTTTTGGAACAGTATTGGTCACTAGACCAGTACTTTGTAAATTGACTATAACTAGAGGTACATAACTCCAAATTGACTGATTCAAAGCGAAAATTAAAGCTAAGACAATAAGGAACAACTTTCAAGAAAAAGAGTGGCCAAATTACTACTGTAACTTGGCCTAATTACTACTGTAGCTTGGCTTAATATAAAAGTAAATTCAATATTGAAATTCTGAAATTTATGATGTACTCCTAAAATGACTTGAAATATGATTGGTAATTAATACCAATGACTCATTGAACATGAATGTGATGTGAATATGTATTTGGAACTTATATTCTCAACATGATTGGAACAAAAATGTTATGAAGTATAAATACTAATTGCCCATGTATGCTTAAACATGTGTGTATGGGTTGGACAGTTTGACATGCCAAAAAGGGTTGTGTTTTGTAGTACTGCTTATGGCTTTGTGCCATTCTGTTGATTATGGCTTTCGAGCCATTTTGTTGATTATGGCTTCTAGCCATTCTGTTGCATTATGATGTATATGGCTTTTTGACCGATTGCTATTATAGCTTTTTAGCCATTCTGTTGCATGCCTAGTTAACATTATGTATCCCATGGTATGACGGCCCGAAGCACAAGAGTGTCCAGTGCTAATGATATCCGCTTATCCAGTCCAGTTAGTTCATTATAGGTTACTTGGGCATTTGAAATATGTTAAGAAAATTTGATAATAAACAAATGGATGGAAAAGACCCAAATGAACCCCATTGTCCTATAAATTTATTTAGTGTGAAATAATTCCAAATTCATTGAAAAATGCATCCCCATGATAACAGAAACATAAATTCATTATTTATAATTGTTCAATTTATTTTTATATATTATTGCACCACTACGCGTTATGCTTAGCACATGCATTTTTACTCATGTAGGTACTGGAGATAGAGCCCAGTAGATAGTGGACTGGGATTTTGGACTGCAGATCTACAGAAGTGTCGAGTTGTGTCACCTCACTTCAGCAGTGCATTTTGCTAAGGCCCACGAGCCATATTAGTGTATTTCTGTACAGTGTACTTAAACATTAAAGTTGTAATGTAAATTATGAATTTGTATAATTAATTTGTATATGAAGTAAATTAATAGATTTGGCTATTTCATGTATAATATGAGTTGAAACTTTTCATGGATGAATATGAGATTTTATGGAAATGAATAGGAATGAGAAATATTTTATAGTTTGATATTATGGAATGATTGAAAATGGAATTAAGATTATATATGAAATTGTTTTAGGCAGGTGGCTGATAAAAGATGACAAATGTTAATAAAACAGGGGAGACTCTGTCCGTCTCTCCACAAAAAAAAAAAAAAAAACCAATAAATGGAGTTTAAATTAATAATGCATAAGACAAGATAAGATGAGGTGCTCTGGCACCGAATGTGACACTTCTTGCTCGGTTACACTGTAGATCGTGTAAGGGGTGTTACATTTAGTGGTATCAAAGCAGGGGCTTATGCATTCCTAGGTTTAGATAATTAGAAAAAGATAGTGTGCATAACATGCATTGCATCCAATGAGAGTCGAGTTGACACTAACATAGATCTATTTTCATATCTATATAGGTTATAGAATGGCCTCAGCATCTCAGATGGCAATTAAGGAAGAGGTCGAAAGTCTTGCCCCTGCTCGAGATGGTGATAAAGACAGGGGAGAGCCAGCAGCACAAGCATAAGGAAAGCCTGTGCCTATACAGCCTCAGCAGCAGTTCTTTCAGTAGATGGCTGATTTGCTTAGGCTTGTGACAGGGACTCAGACACAGTCTGTACAAAAATCCACTTTAAAGAAGCTCCGTAAGTATGAGGCAGTGGATTTCAAGGGAACAAAAGTGGATGATCCTGTCGCTGCTAAACATTGGTTAGAAAGGACAGAGAGGGTCCTTCAACAGCTTCATTGTACTCCTGAGGAGAGTGTGGAGTGTGTTGTATCTCTGCTTCAGGAAGATGCCTACCAATATTGGGATACAGTGTCACAGGCAGTCCAACCAGTGCAACTGACTTGGGAGTATTTCTTGGCTGAGTTCAGGAAGAAGTATATCAGCCATATATACTTGGAAGCTAGAAGGAGAGAATTTGTAACATCCTCCCGGTAGCAACTCCGTACATTCTACTCTTTCGGTGACCGGTGTCGGTCCGGACAGCTAGAACGTCCGGAAAAATATTTAAATTAAAGTGAGGAACCATAATTAACTCAAATATTACTAAGAAAAATTTAGTAAAAATATTAGAAATAAAATACAACTAAGTCAAGTGAGCCGGTGCCCAAGCGATGGGTAACCAGAGGTAAGTTGCAGTTCTCACAACGAGGAGCCCTAGACCCGGGAAAAAATTCATAAAATAATTTTTGGGACTCCAGAGAAGGGTCATTGAGGTTCCTATGGCATTAGAATGCCAAGAAAATACCTAGAAAAATTTTTCAATCGGTACAGACAATTTTGACCCGTTAAGCCAAACGGAGGGCATTTTGGTCATTTCGCCTTCAGAGGTGATTTTTGGCCGACTTGTCCAGTTAAGTAAATAATTAATATGACATAAAATATGAATAAACATTACTAGAAATTAAATTGAAATTGAGTAGTGAAGAAAAGAAAAGAAAAAATCAAAGAAAAGCTCATTTATGACATCTTGATGATGTCATTTATAAATTATGACCAATCACAATTAAGCCATCATTTGACTAACTAATAAAGAGACTAAATGAAGACCAAATAACCAAAAATTACAGCAGCCATTCTTCTTCTTCTTCACCAAAACGTGACTTCTCCCCATCTCCCTCCATTGATGCACTCACCCAAGCTCCAAAACCTAGCCAATTACACCATAAAACCCCTATATGCCTTCATAAAACTTGGTCCTCACACCTAGAGCAAGCCTTGGACAGAAAAAAGAAAGGAAGAAAGTGAAGTTTTGAAGTCTTAGAAGTGGCTCCATTCAAGGTTAGTGCACATATGTATTTAAAACACATTAATTCCATGTTAGAGATGTGTAATAGGTAAGAAATTGTGGAATAAATGAACCAAACCCATGTGTATGAATGCCATGAATTTTGGCAGCCATATTGAAGGAATAGAAATGAGGGTTTTGTTGGACTTAGAGTGGATTAGAAATGATGTTTAAGATACATATACACAAGGATAATAAATTGGTATGCTAACTAAGGCATCTTGTAGAAAACATAAGGTGAAGCTAGGGTTTTGGGGGAGTGAAAATTGATTTGGCTTATGAAATTGTTAGAGCACATTTTAATGGTCAATTAGTGACCATTTTAGGTAAGTTAACCATATTATGGACTGAAAAATAGGATTGCAAAGTGAAGATGTAGGCTGCCCTAGGACAGCAGCAGAGGGACTAAAAATTCAGTCCAATTACACAGCCATAACTTGGGCTGTGTTGGTCCAATTGGTGTTTGGCCAATTGGACATGAAACTAGGCTTATAATGACACATTTTTGCTGAAGAAACCATGCCCAAAAGACCAAAGCAAGAGGACCAAAACTTGGCCCCAATCCGGATCCCCTGCAACAGCACCTGCAGAAATGACCAAATAAACAGTAACACTTCATTTGGCCATAACTCACTGTAGATTTGGTCAATTGACCTTAACTTTTTACAGAAACAAGTTAAGACATAGAAAAACAACTTTCATGAAGAAACCTACCCCAAATTATGACCAGAACCTAATCAAATCATTGAGCAAAGTGAAGTTTACTGTACTGAGATTTCCAGAATTTTCATTTGAGCAGTAATGTTTGGATGGCTATAACTCTCTCTAGAAAACTCGGATTTAGGCGATTCTTGAACCGATGGAAACCTAAGGCATAGTAGAACATTTCATATGAAGAAAGTTAGACCAAATTATGAACTTAATGTGATCAAATTACTGACCAAAATTGGACCAAAAATCTACCAGACCCAAAATCTCAGCATGAACAGTGCACGTAAACAGTAAACTTATTTTGGCCATAACTTGAGCTACAAAACTCCAAATGGAGTGATTCAAAAAAGGAAATTCAACTAGACAAAATAAGAAACAACTTTCATGTTTACCATTTCCTCAAATTCCCACTGTAAAAATAACAAATGTAACAGTAAAAATGAAGCACCAAATCTGAAAATTTTGTTCAATTAGCATTAAGCTTAGAAATGGTATTGGCAACCAATACCAACAAGTTTTAAATACAAAATGTGGTATGTTTGGGGTGTTAAAACCAATACACCTATTTTCTATCCAAAAGTCAACATTTTTGTTGGCCAATGAGGTGAATAGTGACAACAAAACAAAAAATTGGCAATTTTGCCAAAATGACCTAAACTTTGAGAAAGTGACCAAAACCAACAAGTTTTGAATACAACATGTGGTATGTTGGGAGTACTAAAACCAATGTACCTATTGTTTATGCAAAAGTCAACATTTTAGTTGACTAATGAAATGAATAGTGACATGAAAACTTGAAATTCAAAAATTGTGAAACTTAAAAGTGCAAAATGCCCTAGTAGGCCTAATGTGATTGGTTTGGATAGATTGGCATGCCAATAGGGTATTGTTTTAGCAGTACTGCGAAAGGCTTTATGCCGTATTCATGGCTTTATGCCCGTATTCATGGCTTTTATGCCCGTATTCATGGCTTTTATGCCAATTATGTGATATCATGGCTTTTTAGCCATACTGACTGCATACGTGGTTGACATTCTGCGTCCCATGGTATGACGGCCCGAGGCACCGCGGTATCCAGTGCCAACGACCCGTTATCCAGTCCAGTCGTCCAGTATAGGTTACTTGGGCATGGAAAAGTATAACTGTGATTGAACTGATTATTAAAGAAAATACGAAAATTAAGTATCAGGAATGATTACAAAAAATACAAAGAAGCTCAAGATCATGAAAAAAATAATTAACGAAATGCATGAAGAACTTAATATCATAAAACATGATTATCCCTCGACTAAACAATAAGTTAGTAATTACTCATTTCTTATGAACACAATAGCAAGGAAATTATTATTTTTATTTGCATATTATATTTTCTTGTATTATTGGCACCACTAAGCTTTATGCTTAGCGCTTCGCTTTTGCAACGCGTAGGTACTGAAGATTTGGACAGAGGGCCCAGTAGACCACAGATTCGGTAAGCGGTTCACGATTCGCATAGTGTCCGTGTCACCTCAACTTCTGCAGTGCATTGGTAGGACACTAGGCGTCATTTTGGCATTCTGTAATAAATTTTGATTTTCTCATATGTAATGAAACTTATGTAATGTATTTTGATTTTCATGTAAATAATGCAAATTTGTGCTTGTAAATGGAAAAGTGAATATTGATCTGTGACTGTTACATGACTATCAAACGAGATGGATGATTGAGAAATGAACGTGAACTGAAAAATATTGAGATTTTGATTATTGGAGTTTGAGAGTAATTGAATACGAATATATGAATATTGGAAGTGTTTTTCACAGGTTCCGAAGAACTGTTTTCTCCATTTTTAGCCGGGACTCCGCCGGATTTTCTTTAAAATTTTCGGAACCTTAAATAAATTATAATTTCGATAAATGGCTTAAATAAATTATATTTCACAAGTTATATTCAAAAGGAAGAATAAAAAATGAATTAAGATAAAATAGAGTGCTCGGCACACTGAGTGGCATAACTTGCTCGGCTACACTGTAGTCGAGTAAGGGGTGTCACATTTAGTGGTATCAGAGCACGGTTTAGGCATTTCTGGACCTAGATAGATTGCATATCATGCATTGCATTCATAAGAGTCGAGGTGACACTATGGCAGATCTGTTTTCTTGTTTATTTTAGGTTAAGGTATGGAATAAGAGAGTGAAGAGACAATGAGATAGCAAATGGAGATGAGAAGGAGACTATATTTAAGATGAAAAAGGATGAGTACATAATTGTTTGAGGATGAGATTGAGACTAAGCAGAAAGTGAAGTAGGATAACACGGAAAGGAGAAGAAATAAGGAGGTAATAGCTCCTTGACTATTTACACCGGATAAATTTCGAGGATGAAATTTAAATTAGGGGGGAAGAGTTGTAACATCCTCCCGGTAGCAACTCCGTACATTCTACTGCTCCGGTGACCGGTGTCTGTCCGGACAGCTAGAACGTCCGGAAAAATATTTAAATTAAAGCGAGGAACCATAATTAACTCAAATATTACTAAGAAAAATTTAGTAAAAATATTAGAAATAAAATACAACTAAGTCAAGTGAGCCGGTGCCCAAGCGATGGGTAACCAGAGGTAAGTTGTGGTTCTCGCAACGAGGAGCCCTAGACCCGGGAAAAAATTCATAAAATAAATTTTGGGACTCTAGAGAAGGGTCATTGAGGTTCCTATGGCATTAGAATGCCAAGGAAATACCTAGAAAAAATTTTCAATCGGTACAGACAATTTTGACCCGTTAAGCCAAACGGAGGGCATTTTGGTCATTTCGCCTTCAGAGGTGATTTTTGGCCGACTTGTCCAGTTAAGTAAATAAATAATATGACATAAAATATGAATAAACATTACTAGAAATTAAATTAAAATTGAGTAGTGAAGAAAAGAAAAGAAAAAATCAAAGAAAAGCTCATTTATGACATCTTGATGATATCATTTATAAATTATGACCAATCACAATTAAGCCATCATTTGACTAACTAATAAAGAGACTAAATGAAGACCAAATAACCAAAAATTACAGCAGCCATTCTTCTTCTTCTTCACCAAAACGTGACTTCTCCCCATCTCCCTCCATTGATGCACTCACCCAAGCTCCAAAACCTAGCCAATTACACCATAAAACCCCTATATGCCTTCATAAAACTTGGTCCTCACACCTAGAGCAAGCTTTGGACAGAAAAAAGAAAGGAAGAAAGTGAAGTTTTGAAGTCTTAGAAGTGGCTCCATTCAAGGTTAGTGCACATATGTATTTAAAACACATTAATTCCATGTTAGAGATGTGTAATAGGTAAGAAATTATGGAATAAATGAACCAAACCCATGTGTATGAATGCCATGAATTTTGGCAGCCATATTGAAGGAATAGAAATGAGGGTTTTTTTGGACTTAGAGTGGATTAGAAATGATGTTTAAGATACATATACACAAGGATAATAAATTGGTATGCTAACTAAGGCATCTTGTAGAAAACATAAGGAGAAGCTAGGGTTTTGGGGGAGTGAAAATTGATTTGGCTTATGAAATTGTTAGAGCACATTTTAATGGTCAATTAGTGACCATTTTAGGTAAGTTGACCATATTATGGACTGAAAAATAGGATTGCAAAGTGAAGATGTAGGCTGCCCTAGGACAGCAGTAGAGGGACTGAAAATTCAGTCCAATTACACAGCCATAACTTGGGCTGTGTTGGTCCAATTGGTGTTTGGCCAATTGGACATGAAACTAGGCTTATAATGACACATTTTTGCTGAAGAAACCATGCCCAAAAGACCAAAGCAAGAGGACCAAAACTTAGCCCCAATCCGGATCCCCTGCAACAGCACCTGCAGAAATGACCAAATGAACAGTAACTGTTCATTTGGCCATAACTCACTGTAGATTTGGTCAATTGACCTGAAATTTTTACAGCAACAAGTTAAGACATATAAAAACAACTTTCATGAAGAAACCTACCCGAAATTATGACCAGAACCTAATCAAATCATTGAGCAAAGTGAAGTTTACTGTACTGAGATTTCCAGAATTTTCATTTGAGCAGTAATGTTTGGATGGCTATAACTCTCTCTAGAAAACTCGGATTTACGCGATTCTTGAACCGATGGAAACCTAAGGCATAGTAGAACATTTCATATGAAGAAAGTTAGACCAAATTATGAACTTAACTTGATCAAATTACTGACCAAAGTTGGACCAAAAATCTACCAGACCCAAAATCTCAGCATGAACAGTGCACGTGAACAGTAAATTTATTTTTGCCATAACTTGAGCTACAAAACTCCAAATGGAGTGATTCAAAAAAGGAAATTCAACTAGACAAAATAAGGAACAACTTTCATGTTTACCATTTCCTCAAATTCCCACTGTAAAAATAACAAATGTAACAGTAAAAATGAAGCACCAAATTTGAAAATTTTGTTCAATTAGCATTAAGCTTAGAAATGGTATTGGCAACCAATACCAACAAGTTTTAAATACAAAATGTGGTATGTTTGGGGTGTTAAAACTAATACACCTATTTTCTATCCAAAAGTCAACATTTTTGTTGACCAATGAGGTGAATAGTGACACCAAAACCAAAAATTGGCAATTTTGCCAAAATGACCTAAACTTTGAGAAAGTGACCAAAACCAACAAGTTTTGAATACAACATGTGGTATGTTGGGAGTACTAAAACCAATGTACCTATTGTTTATGCAAAAGTTAACATTTTAGTTGACTAATGAAATGAATAGTGACATGAAAACTTGAAATTCAAAAATTGTGAAACTTAAAAGTGCAAAATGCCCTAGTAGGCCTAATGTGATTGGTTTGGATAGATTGGCATGCCAATAGGGTATTGTTTTAGCAGTACTGCGAAAGGCTTTATGCCGTATTCATGGCTTTATGCCCGTATTCATGGCTTTTATGCCCGTATTCATGGCTTTTATGCCAATTATGTGATATCATGGCTTTTTAGCCATACTGACTGCTTACGTGGTTGACGTTCTGCGTCCCATGGTATGACGGCCCGAGGCACCGCGGTGTCCAGTGCCAACGACCCGTTATCGATCCGATCGCCCAAGATAGGTTACTTGGGCATGGAAAAGTATAACTGTGATTGAACTGATTATTAAAGAAAATACGAAAATTAAGTATCAGGAATGATTACCAAAAATACAAAGAAGCTCAAGATCATGAAAAAAATAATTAATGAAATGCATGAAGAAGTTAATATCATAAAACATGATTAGCCCTTGACTAAACAATAAGTTAGTAATTACTCATTTCTTATGAACACAATAGCAAGGAAATTATTATTTTTATTTGCATATTATATTTTCTTGTATTATTGGCACCACTAAGCTTTATGCTTAGCGCGTCGCTTTTGCAACGCGTAGGTACTGAAGATTTGGACAGAGGGCCCAGAGACCACGATTCGGTAAGGGAGTTCACAGTTCTGCATAGTGTCCGTGTCACCTCAACTTATGCAGTGCATTGGTAGGACACTAGGTGTCATTTTGGCATTCTGTAATAAATTTTGATTTTCTCATATGTAATGAAACTTATGTAATGTATTTTGATTTTCATGTAAATAATGCAAATTTGTGCTTGTAAATGGAAAAGTGAATATTGATCTGTGACTGTTACATGACTATCAAACGAGATGGATGATTGAGAAATGAATGTGAACTGAAAAATATTGAGATTTTGATTATTGGAGTTTGAGAGTAATTGAATACGAATATATGAATATTGGAAGTGTTTTTCACAGGTTCCGAAGAACTGTTTTCTCCATTTTTAGCCGGTACTCCGCCGGATTTTCTTTAAAATTTTCGGAACCTTAAATAAATTATAATTTCGATAAATGGCTTAAATAAATTATATTTCACAAGTTATATTCAAAAGGAAGAATAAAAAATGAATTAAGATAAAATAGAGTGCTCGGCACACTGAGTGGCATAACTTGCTCGGCTACACTGTAGTCGGGCAAGGGGTGTCACATTTAGTGGTATCAGAGCACGGTTTAGGCGTTTCTGGACCTAGATAGATTGCATATCATGCATTGCATTCATAAGAGTCGAGGTGACACTATGGCAGATCTGTTTTCTTGTTTATTTTAGGTTAAGGTATGGAATAAGAGAGTGAAGAGACAATGAGATAGCAAATGGAGATGAGAAGGAGACTATATTTAAGATGAAAAAGGATGAGTACATAATTGTTTGAGGATGAGATTGAGACTAAGCAGAAAGTGAAGTAGGATAACACGGAAAGGAGAAGAAATAAGGAGGTAATAGCTCCTCGACTATTTACACCGGATAAATTTCGAGGACGAAATTTAAATTAGGGGGGAAGAGTTGTAACATCCTCCCGGTAGCAACTCCGTACATTCTACTGTTCCGGTGACCGGTGTCGGTCCGGACAGCTAGAACGTCCGGAAAAATATTTAAATTAAAGCGAGGAACCATAATTAACTCAAATATTACTAAGAAAAATTTATTAAAAATATTAGAAATAAAATACAACTAAGTCAAGTGAGTCGGTGCCCAAGCAATGGGTAACCAGAGGTAAGTTGCGGTTCTCGCAACGAGGAGCCCTAGACCCGGGAAAAAATTCATAAAATAATTTTTGGGACTCCAGAGAAGGGTCATTGAGGTTCCTATGGCATTAGAATGCCAAGAAAATACCTAGAAAATTTTTTCAATCGGTACAGACAATTTTGACCCGTTAAGCCAAACGCATTTTGGTCATTTCGCCTTCAGAGGTGATTTTTGGCCGACTTGTCCAGTTAAGTAAATAATTAATATGACATAAAATATGAATAAACATTACTAGAAATTAAATTGAAATTGAGTAGTGAAGAAAAGAAAAGAAAAAATCAAAGAAAAGCTCATTTATGACATCTTGATGATGTCATTTATAAACTATGACCAATCACAATTAAGCCGTCATTTGACTAACTAATAAAGAGACTAAATGAAGACCAAATAACCAAAAATTACAGCAGCCATTCTTCTTCTTCTTCACCAAAACGTGACTTCTCCCCATCTCCCTCCATTGATGCACTCACCCAAGCTCCAAAACCTAGCCAATTACACCATAAAACCCCTATATGCCTTCATAAAACTTGGTCCTCACACCTAGAGCAAGCTTTGGACAGAAAAAAGAAAGGAAGAAAGTGAAGTTTTGAAGTCTTAGAAGTGGCTCCATTCAAGGTTAGTGCACATATGTATTTAAAACACATTAATTCCATGTTAGAGATGTGTAATAGGTAAGAAATTGTGGAATAAATGAACCAAACCCATGTGTATGAATGCCATGAATTTTGGCAGCCATATTGAAGGAATAGAAATGAGGGTTTTGTTGGACTTAGAGTGGATTAGAAATGATGTTTAAGATACATATACACAAGGATAATAAATTGGTATGCTAACTAAGGCATCTTGTAGAAAACATAAGGTGAAGCTAGGGTTTTGGGGGAGTGAAAATTGATTTGGCTTATGAAATTGTTAGAGCACATTTTAATGGTCAATTAGTGACCATTTTAGGTAAGTTGACCATATTATGGACTGAAAAATAGGATTGCAAAGTGAAGATGTAGGCTGCCCTAGGACAGCAGCAGAGGGACTGAAAATTCAGTCCAATTACACAGCCATAACTTGGGCTGTGTTGGTCCAATTGGTGTTTGGCCAATTGGACATGAAAATAGGCTTATAATGACACATTTTTGCTGAAGAAACCATGCCCAAAAGACCAAAGCAAGAGGACCAAAACTTGGCCCCAATCCGGATCCCCTGCAACAGCACCTGCAGAAATGACCAAATGAACAGTAACTGTTCATTTAGCCATAACTCACTGTAAATTTGGTCAATTGACCTGAAAGTTTTACAGAAACAAGTTAAGACATAGAAAAACAACTTTCATGAAGAAACCTACCCCAAATTATGACCATAACCTAATCAAATCATTGAGCAAAGTGAAGTTTACTGTACTGAGATTTCCAGAATTTTCATTTGAGCAGTAATGTTTGGATGGCTATAACTCTCTCTAGAAAACTCGGATTTAGGCGATTCTTGAACCGATGGAAACCTAAGGCATAGTAGAACATTTCATATGAAGAAAGTTAGACCAAATTATGAACTTAACTTGATCAAATTACTGACCAAAGTTGGACCAAAAATTTGCGGACCAAAATCTCAAAGCATGAGCGATTGACGTAAACAGTAAACTTATTTTGGCCATAACTTGAGCTACAAAACTCCAAATGGAGTGATTCAAAAAAGGAAATTCAACTAGACAAAATAAGGAACAACTTTCATGTTTACCATTTCCTCAAATTCCCACTGTAAAAATAACAAATATAACAGTAAAAATGAAGCACCAAATCTGAAAATTTTATTCAATTAGCATTAAGCTTAGAAATGGTATTGGCAACTAATACCAACAAGTTTTAAATACAAAATGTGGTATGTTTGGGGTGTTAAAACCAATACACCTATTTTCTATCCAAAAGTCAACATTTTTGTTGACCAATGAGGTGAATAGTGACACCAAAACCAAAAATTGGCAATTTTGCCAAAATGACCTAAACTTTGAGAAAGTGACCAAAACCAATAAGTTTTGAATACAACATGTGGTATGTTGGGAGTACTAAAACCAATGTACCTATTGTTTATGCAAAAGTCAACATTTTAGTTGACTAATGAAATGAATAGTGACATGAAAACTTGAAATTCAAAAATTGTGAAACTTAAAAGTGCAAAATGCCCTAGTAGGCCTAATGTGATTGGTTTGGATAGATTGGCATGCCAATAGGGTATTGTTTTAGCAGTACTGCGAAAGGCTTTATGCCGTATTCATGGCTTTATGCCCGTATTCATGGCTTTTATGCCCGTATTCATGGCTTTTATGCCAATTATGTGATATCATGGCTTTTTAGCCATACCGATCGTGATACGTGGTTGACGCTCGCGTCCCATGGTATGACGGCCCGAGGCACCGCGTGTCCCGTGCCAACGACCCGTTATCCATCCGCCCAAAGATAGGTTACTTGGGCATGGAAAAGTATAACTGTGATTGAACTGATTATTAAAGAAAATACGAAAATTAAGTATCAGGAATGATTACCAAAAATACAAAAAAGCTCAAGATCATGAAAAAAATAATTAACGAAATGCATGAAGAAGTTAATATCATAAAACATGATTAGCCCTCGACTAAACAATAAGTTAGTAATTACTCATTTCTTATGAACACAATAGCAAGGAAATTATTATTTTTATTTGCATATTATATTTTCTTGTATTATTGTCACCACTAAGCTTTATGCTTAGCGCGTCTCTTTTGAAACGCGTAGTTAATGAAGATTTGGACAGAGGGCCCATGAGACCACGATTCGGTAAGGCGGTTCACGCTCGCATAGTGTCCGTGTCACCTCAACTTCATAGTTGCATTGGTAGGACACTAGGTGTCATTTTGGCATTCTGTAATAAATTTTGATTTTCTCATATGTAATGAAACTTATGTAATGTATTTTGATTTTCATGTAAATAATGCAAATTTGTGCTTGTAAATGGAAAAGTGAATATTGATCTGTGACTGTTACATGACTATCAAACGAGATGGATGATTGAGAAATGAATGTGAACTGAAAAATATTGAGATTTTGATTATTGGAGTTTGAGAGTAATTGAATACGAATATATGAATATTGGAAGTGTTTTTCACAGGTTCCGAAGAACTGTTTTCTCCATTTTTAGCCGGTACTCCGCCGGATTTTCTTTAAAATTTTCGGAACCTTAAATAAATTATAATTTCGATAAATGGCTTAAATAAATTATATTTCACAAGTTATATTCAAAAGGAAGAATAAAAAATGAATTAAGATAAAATAGAGTGCTCGGCACACTGAGTGGCATAACTTGCTCGGCTACACTGTAGTCGGGTAAGGGGTGTCACAGAATTCATTATTTTGAGACAGAGGCAATTAACAGTATCAGGGTATGAAAGGGAGTTTATACGATTGAGCCGATATGGTAGAGAGATAGTTCCTACTGAGGCAGACAGATGTAGAAGATTTGAAGAGGAACTGAATGATAACATTAAGCTACATATTACAGCCTTGAGGATCACCGATTTTTCTCAGTTGGTAGAGGCTGCATTTGTAATGCCCTCACTTTAGGTAGTTCATGCATTCTACTGTTCTGATGACTAATGTCTGTTCGGACAGCCAGGATATCTGGAACTACTTTTAAACTATAGTGAGGAAACATAAATTGACCAAATACAGACTAAGTAAAATTAAAGAACAGTAGAAGAAGCGAAGTACAACTCGGTTAAACGAAATGGTCACGATGATGGGTGATCAGATCTTTGAAAGCAAATCGAAGACGATTCTTGACCTGACCCGTGAGGAATCCTATGAAATAAATATTTTGGATTAAATGGAAGGTTTTATGAGACATAAATGACATTATAAATGTAACACCCCTATTTGCAAAGCCTGGTAAATTATGCTGTTCCGGTGACCGGTGTCGGTCCAGACAATTAAGAGAATTAGAACCACATCTAAGACACTTAGATAAGCCCTGAATACAAATAATTAGTAATTGCCAAATAGTTAAGTATAAAGAAGAAAAACAGAACATAAAAGATTAAATGAGCCGGGAGTCACAGCGATGGGTGACCTTCCCGGGAAGTGACTGCGAGGTCAGTCTTGACTCGAATTCTGAATCGGAAAATGTGACGCCTCGGTCCTTAGGATTATTGCAAACACAGTGGAAAAGAGAAAATCATGAAAAAGAGTTGTTAAACAGGTCAAATAATTAGGTGAGGGATTCGGAAGAAATATCAAATAACTTGTAAACTAGGTTGAACCAGCGAGGGGCAATTTGGTCAATTCACCCCTAGAGCTGACTCCTGACCTAACTGTCCAATAAAATCTAAGAAATGAAAATTTTGAAATGTAGATTTAAATTGAAGAAGTAAATGAAAAAGAAATGAAAAAGAAGTGAAAAATCAAAAATAAAAAAGTTTATGACATCATCCATGACACAATAAATATTAATTTTTAAAATTTAAAAATTGGGAGATAATGCAACATAAAAGGAACCAATAAGAATTAAAAGAAAAGAAAATTGATTTTATTTCCCTTTCTTCTTCTTCTTGCCGTGAACCCATTCTCTCCCTTCTCTCTCATTTTTTCTTTTCCTTCCTCCATTAAAGCTCACTTTGAGCTTTTGTAACCCTAAATTACCACATAAATCCCTTAGAAAACTTGTAGAAATCCTCAAATTGAGCTTCAAGAAAAAGATTTGAAAGAGAAAATTTGAAGAAAATTGAAGAAACAAGAAGTTACGAAAGCCTCATATAAGGTTAGTGAAGTTATTTCCAAATTTCTCTTTATATTCATGTTTAAGCATAAGAATTAAGTTAGAAATTGTTAAAAATGAAACAAAAAATAACATGTATAGAATTCCATGGAATCTCAGCCAACTTGAGATGTGGTAGGAATTGATTGAGTTTGATTAAATTAAAGGTGTACATGAACTTGAATAAGTTGATTGATAATGTTTATATGCTTTGATTTAATGAGACGTAACAATTAGTGAATTAGGGTTCTTGGCACTTAGGGTTTGGGAAAAAAATTTATAAAAAATGGTCAATGGATGCAAATGACCTTACTTGAGTTGAGAAATGGTCAATTGTGACCATTTGTGGTGTGTGTGAATTGCTAGAACCAAGTTTCAATTCGGATTAAACCGAAAAACCGAACTGAACCGATTAATTCGGTTCAATCGGTTCGGTTTTAAAATTTAATCGGTTCGGTTCGGTTTATAATTTTGATAATTTTGGTTAATCGGTTCGGTTCGGTTATTTTCATAAAAAAATCAAAAAAACCGAACCGAACCGAAATTATTAATATATATAGGAAATAAAAAAAAATCGAATCAAATTGAATCGAACCGAATCGAAATCAAAGAAAACCGAACTGAACCTAAAGATTTTTGAGTTTTGATTTCTAATTTTTTTTGTTTTTATGTTTTTATTATTTAGATTTAATGTTAAAAATATGAAATTTTATAAATTTCGGTTTGATCGGTTTAAAACCAAACCGAACTGAAATTTATCGGTTCGATTCGGTTCGGTTTTCTCTTATCAATCGGTTCGGTTCAGTTTTTAAAATTTTCGATTTTCGATTTTCGGTTTTATCGGTTCGGTTCGGTTCGAAACCGAACCGACCATTTGCACACCCCTAATGCTGACAGCCTGACCTAGGTCCCTTTCAGGGACCAAAACTGAAAATTTACCAACCCAATTGGTGTGAGGTCAATTGAGAATGAAAATGGACCATTTTTCATTGAGGAATCATGCCTAGAAAATGATCATAACTTAGTGAACAATTAGGCCAAATCTGGATTTGGGCACACTGCCCTGTACAAAAATGACTAAATGAATAGTAGTTACTTAAATGACTATAACTTGGTCTAGGAAGGCCCAAATGACCTGAATCTTATACCGATGGAAAGCTGAGACATAGTCCTACAACTTTCATGAAGAAAACAAATCCAAATTTTGACCATAACCTATCTAAAAAGTCACTTGCAGTCAGCACACCAGAACTGCCAATATCCAGAAAATGCCCAGAATTCTGGGTAACACCAAATCCGGCCAGCCTTAGGGAAATAGGTATAACTTGCGTTACAAAACTTCAAATGGAGTGATTCAAAAAGGGAATTAAAGCTAAGACAATAAGGAACAACTTTGATGAAGGACACTTAGCCAAATTCTTACAGTAACCAGACCAATGGAATAGTAGAAAACAGGAGACCAAAACTGAAAAATTGTAATTTCTCTAAGGAGACTTAGAAATTGAATTGGCAATCAATGCCAACAAAATTGACATCCAAAATGTGGTATATGGATGCAATTAGAACTAATAAACATATTAAGTATAGAAAAGTCAACATTTTGCCATGAATAGTGCCATGAATAGTGCTATGAATAGTGCCACCATACACAAAATTATGAAAGTCCCGAAATTTATAAACCGTAATAGGTAGGATAAGTCTGCAAAGAAATTGTTGGAATTTAAGTATTAGAAATAGATACTGAAGCACTTTAAATTTATGTGTTTCAGTTGGAAAAGGGTCTTCGAAGGAGAAACGAAAGTTTGAGTAAATTGAGTCGACAAAAAAGGTTTGTGCACAACTAGTTTTTAATTGAATTTGTTTTGAATATTTTACATAATTAAATGATTTTATTTTTCCTTATGCACTATGTTTATCAATTATGGGATTTATTTCAATGATTATTGAAATTGGTATAGCAAGCATGAGTTTAGTTTTGTGAAATATTATTTCAACAATTATTGAATATTGTTTTGGATTGGATAAATTATGTTTTGAATTGTGACGGGCAATTTGCATGAATAAAATACAAAATTTTGTTTTGGATTGTGATGAGCATAAAAAAAAATTATGGAATATTGGAATTGATCTTGAATTAATATTGTGTTGTGATTTATGCTCACAAAAAGGAAAAAGAAATGCATGGTATGGTTTTGTATTTCACTATAGATGCTTGACTAGGTTATTACCCGTCTCTATATCATTTGTTGAGAAGACAATGGAGTTAGCTTTGTTTTGTTTGGAATACCATGGCATGTGCACATGCTTAGATTCTCCTCTTATTAGAGGTTAGATCTAAGTTTTTGTTATTGACCCGTCAGAAGTTTCATTATTGTGTTGTGTATTGTGCACGATGATTCGACCTCTCCGACCATAGAGAGTTAGAATCCTGTTTCGACCTCCCCGACCATAGGGAGTTAGAATCACCCGAAGATGGCCCTTTCGGATTAGTCTTGCATAGTTAGTGAGATAAAGGATGGGTTTTGATTGATAAGAAATTATGATTTTAAATGAGATTGTGCACAAATGATTTTGTTAAAATAATTGTTTATTTCCATAATTGCAGGAATTATTTTTATTGTTCAGTTGTGATTTGACAAATTGAAATTTTGATCAAGGTTATTTTAACAAGTGACTATTATTATTGGCAATGAAAATTATGACATTTGGAAATTGGTTAAATTTCGAGATTCTAAAATTTTTGGTATAATTATTGTCAATGTATATGGTATTACATTTTAAATTATAGTTGTGCACCACTGAGTTCACCACTCAGCGATAGCTTTGTATGCTGTTTCAGGCGAGAGTAGAGATAGAGCAGTTGAGTGAGATTCCTACAGTTGCACCTTGAAGACTACTTGTGTGACACCCTTTACCCGTCTACAATGTAGCCGAGCAAGATATGCCACATAGTGTACCGAAACACCCTATTTTAATTTAATCATTTTTATTCTTCCTAATTTATTATTTTTTTTTCATAGTTATGGAGTAAAATTTGTGAAATATAATTCATTTCAGTCATTTATTTAAATCATAATTTTATTGAGGTTCCGCAAATTTTATAGAAAATCCGGCAGAGTACCAGCTAAAAATGGAGAAAACAGTTCTTCGAAACCTGTGAAAAACACTTCCAATAATCATTTCCAATCATTCTCAAACTCCAATAATCATCAAAATCTCAATATTTTTAAACAACATTTCCATTTCTCAATCATTCATTTCTCAAGGTATTCATATATAAGCAATAAATAAATACTCAATTTTCCATTCATAAACACAATTTTCACTATTTACATTAATATCAAAATACATTATATAAGTCTCAATTACACAAGAGAAAATAAAAGTTAGTTACAAAATACCAAAATGAAACCTAGTGTCCTACCAATGCACTGAAGATGGTGAGGTGACACGGACACTATGCAGAGCTGCAGAAGGTCTCACCCAGTCTGTGGTCTACTGTGCTCTCGGTCGATCTCTCCAGAACCTACGCATGGCAAAAGCAACGCGCTAAGGAATAATGCTTAGTGGTGCCAATAATAAAATAAAAAGAAATAACAGAAAATAAATATGCAGTAAATGTATTGATGTCTCATTGCAAATAAATTTTCGATGAGTATTTGTAGTCGTACTTATTTTGTACTGGTTATATTCATTATTTCATTAAATTTATCCACTTTCATTTTTGGTTGCCCAAGTAGCCTATACTGGATGACTGGACTGGATAAATGGGTAAACTGGCACTGGGTATCAAGTATCTCGGGGCCGTCACACCATCGGTCACATATGCACCTCCCGGTGTACAATAGAACAGCTAATAAGTTGTAATAACATTAGGCACAAGGCCAAGTATCAACATAATGTCAGAATGGCTAAAAGCCATGAAATCACAGAATGGCATAATGCCATGTGCAGTACTACTAACTGAACCCTATTGGCATGCCAAGCTATCCAAACCTGTAACACCCCTATGTTCAGTAGTGCGTTCTACTGTTCCGGTGACCAGTGTTATCCGGACAGCTAGGATGCCTAGAACTACACTTCGTTATGAGAGAGGACACATAAAATAATGAAAAGCAAGAAAAGAAAATACAAGAAAAACAAAGGAAAAATAATAGCAAAGAAAGGTAACCAAGTTAAGCGAGCCGAGAACCCTAGCGATGGGTGACCGCACCGGGAAGTCACGGCGTGGACCGTTGAATAGCCCTGGACTGCGCGGAACCCTGGGAAATATTTTTAAGACTTAAAGAGACATCAATTGAAGTATAAATATCATTAGAAAGATCAAAGAAAATTAATTAATTAGTACAAAGAAAAGTGAGAAATCGAAAAACGGATAAAACCCGGTGTTACCGAAAAATCAGGAATGCAACCCGAACAGGGGCATTGTGGTCATTTGACATCCCGAAGTGTCTTTTGACCTAAATGTCCATTAAAAATAAATAATATTACACTTGGAAAATATAATGAAAAATTAAATTGATGGTACCTAAAGTAAATAGCAAAAATTATGGGTTAATGTGGAATAAATGAAAGTTAAACTTATAATATGATTAATTTGAGTAAGTGGACCACTAAGAATTATAATATGGATTACATATATTGATTAAATGGGAAGATTACTTCCACTAAAATTTCATTTCCTCATTTATTCATCCATTGCCGTAAGGAAGAACTCCTAAAGCCCTTCCATGGCCACCCCATTTGCATGGCTTCATTTCACCCATTTTCAAGCTAGATTTTGATTACTTGTCTTCATTAAGTTTTATCTCCACATCATAAGGAAGAGTTTGATACCAAAATCAAGAAGTTTAGTGAAGGTTTAGCAAGTCCCAACCATAGGTAAGTTTGTATTTTTGAATATTGCTTTGTTAAACTTTGTATACATGTTATGGGTGTTTGATTTGTGAAGAAAATTTTCAAGTTTGAAGAGTTCTTGATATGTCCAATTTTGGACAGCCATGGAGTTCTATATTTGATGAAGTATTCTTACATATATTTGATGTGGATTCATGTTGAGTAGGGTGATTTAATGTCCTAGTAAGTTATTTCCATATGTAATGGTAATTGTGCATTTGAAATTGAAGTTGAGGAAATTATGTGAAACTTTGGCAAGGTGGAGCATTTCGGCAGCCTTGAGACTCCATGATGAATGTATGAATTCATGAAGATATTGGCAGAATTATGACATTAAGGATTGATGGATATGTACATAAATTAGTTGTGGAAATTGTATGAAATAATGAGTAGTGTTTATGTGTATTTGTGATTGTATTTAGACTTTATGAATTAGAGTTTTAATTGGTGTATTAAGGATGTTTGTATTCTGCCCAAAATGATTTTAATGTGAAGTGGTAAATGGTTTTGGTAATGTACCAAAATAGAATGGGGTTGAGAGGTGGATTTGTAGCAAGGCAAATGTGTAATTGATACATGTTTATGCAATGTATTTAAGGGCAGTATGCATTTTAGCCTATAACTCTAAATATGTAACTCCAATTGGTATGAGACCAATTGGAGGTGAAACTAGGCACAAAATGTGCCAACTTTCATTGAGAAAGCATACCAAAATTCTGCTTGCAAGGTAGCATGAAAAATGACCAATTCGGATTAAGTACAATTGAGACCTGAAAATTGACCAATTGGGCAGCAGTTAGTGTTTAGGCCATAACTCACTCAAAACAGGTCCAATTGACCTGAAATTTTAACCATGAATAGTTAAGACCCATACCTACAAGTCTTATGAAGACACCAAAGCCCAGAAATGACCATAAGCAAGTCAAACAGCTTGCACAAGTTCGGGTCCAAAAACTGGCCGAACCAAAGTTGACCAAAATTGACCTAAAATGACCAAATTTGATGCCATTTGACCAGCAATAGTAAAATGACCATAACTTGGTATACATAACTCAGAATAACCTGAAATTTTGCCCCGCGTTCCATAAGACATAGATCTACAAGTTTTTAGTTTTGACCGGAACCCAAAAACCGAGGGAACTAGGTCGTCTGGCTAGGTCAAACTAGTATACCGGAATCTAGCAATTTGCAATAAAATGCACTAAACAAGGAAATGAACTTGGTAACATGTACCAACCCTAAAAGACTATCGAATGTGACATAGTAATGAAACTAAAACCTAATTTACCTAGAACGCATCGAGGGTCGGTATATTATGTCATACCCTACCCCTCTGTAAGGCATAACATGATCCCGTAGTATACCTAATGAATTACCAACTCCGTCTACTGATAATCCATTAAATACACTACAAGGGATTTTAAAAACTTTTCTTACTTCTTTTACAGTGGTGAGCACTATTTACAGGTGTTAAAACCTTTTTGAATTGAAGTGATAGAACTAACACATTTGAATTATTTGGAGTTTCTGTAAAAATTTTGGCAGAGTGCCATCTGTATTTTTGATAAAACAGTTCTTCAGAAAACCTGTAAAAAGCACTTCAATATTTTTCCAAATCTCAACTCCAACATATTTTCTCAACACAACATGTTTCTCAACTCAAATCCACAGTGATTTTTCAAAGACTGAGATAAAAGAAATATAATACAATTTTTACAAGTCAAAATAACTCATAATTTACTTTACAACTTCAATGTACAATTTTAATTTACAACTGCTCAAAACCAACAACAATATGTACATACAGTGAACATACATTACATTACAAAATACAAAATATTGGTATACTCATTATACCCGGTAGTCTCTCGCTGGAGGTACTAGCAGCCTAGTCTGCTGCACTGTCTGTCTGTCTACCTGCGACAACAATAAAAAGCTATCGCTGAGCCAATGTCTCAGTGGTGCACAACATTAACTAAATACAAATTTAAATCACAATTCATAATTCAAATAAATAGTGGATACTTAAAAACCATAGTTAAATTCAAGACAATACTGTCATAAGGAATTTAACACAATATCACAATAAATCTCAATAATCAAAACATAGTTAAATTCGAAAGACAGTAAATGTCAATAAGAATTTAAACTTCATTTCACAAATTATCAAATCGCATAACAACACAATTTAGTCGAATAAGTTAAGAATACAGTGTTGCCAATTCATTCACAACTTAAGCCATGACACAAATTTCCGATCAATGCCGCGTTGTACACCACGACAAAGCAATCACAACCCCACTAACCGAAATCAATGAGGAAGGGAGCTAGCTATATAATGAGTACTCATCCGATCACCTCAACTGGTAAACCAGAGAGGGAGAAAAATAAACGATCACGACTCCATAAATGGAGAAGGAAAATAAATGATCACAACCCCATAAAAGGAGAAGGAATGATATGATACTGTCATGCTAAGTGTGAACACAAAATCAATTCCAAACATTTTATTCCAATGATTCGTGAGAATCCAATAAATTTCCAAAGTTATAATTTCATTCACAAAATGGCAACACAATTCATAATTTTCTTTAATTTCCACAAAAACCATTTACAGTGCTTTTCAATCAATAGTATCCATCCAATCATTTACAATGCTTTTCAAGCAATAAATATCCATTCAAACACATTTCCACAATTTAAAACAATAATGTACAAATAGTCATAATTCATTTCAATTGAAAAATTCAAAAGAAATACTTATTATGCACAAACACAATTTAAATCAATAACATACAATTAATCATATGAAATCTTATTCAGAGTAAAATCAGTTGAAAACTAGTTGTGCACAAACCTCTGATAATTGTCTCCTGGTCTGGACTCAGTGTTTCCTTCCCTTTTCCTGAGTCTTTGGTAACTGAGAAACACAATTTGAAGTGTTTCAGTACTAAATTAAACTGTCTCTAACGATAATGTTCGATAAGTAATTCACTAAAGGCTATTATTTGCTCAATCACCTAATATACCGACCCTCGATGCGTTTTAAGTAAATTAGGTTTTAGTGTCATTAATATGTCACATTCGATAGGGTTTTAGGGTTGGTACATTTTACCAAACTCATTTCCTTGTTTAGTGCATTTTAATGCAACTTGCTAGATTCCGGGATACTAGTTTGACCTAGCCGGACGACCTATTTCCCTTGGTTTTCGGGTTTCGGTCAAAACTACAAACTTGTAGATCTATGTCTTATGGAACACGGGGAAAAATTTTAGGTCAATCTGAGTTATGTAGACCAAGTTATGGTCATTTTACTGTTGCTGGTCAAATGGCATCAAATTAGGTCAATTTTAGGTCAATTTGGTCAACTTTGGTTCGGCCAGTTTTTGGACCCGAACTTGTGCAAGCTTTTTGACTTACTTCTGGTCATTTATGGGCTTTGGTGTCTTCATAAGACTTGTAGGTATGGGTCTTAACTATTCATGGTTAAAATTTCAGGTCAATTGGACGTGTTTTGAGTGAGTTATGGCCTAAACACTAACTGCTGCCCAATTGGTCAGTTTTCAGGTTTCAATTGCACTTAATCCGAATTGGTCATTTTTCATGTCACCTTGCAAGCAGAATTTTGGTATGCTTTCTGAATGAAAGTTGGCACATTTTGTGCCTAGTTTCACCTCCAATTGGTCTCATATCAATTGAGGTTACACATTTAAAGTTATAGGCTAAAATGCATACTGCCCTTAATTACCTTGCTTAAACATACCTCAATTACACACTTACATTACTATATGTCCACTTCCCTTACCAATTCTGTTTTGGTTCATTACCAAAGCCATATTCCACTTTACATTAACATCACTTTGGGCAGATTACAAACATCCTTAATACACTAATTAAAACTCACATTTACAAAGTCTAAGTACAATCACATATACACCTAACATTACAAATTCTTACATACACTTTACACAATCACTCTATATACATATCCATCAATCCTTAATGTCAATATTCTGCCAATACCTTCATGAACACATACATTTATCTAAGAGTTCCAAGGCTGCCGAAAATGTTCCTCAATACCAAAGTATCATACAATTCATCAATTTCCATCCCAAGTGCAAAATTCACCATATACATATGGAATAATTTACTAGGACATTAAATCACCATAACCAACATAATTTCTCATCAAATATATGCACAAATATTTCATCAAATACATAACTCCATGGCTGTCCAAAATGGACATCTCAATAACTCTTCAAACTTGAAAATTTTCTTCACAAAACCAACACCCATAACATGAACACAAAGTTTAACAAAGCAATCTTCCAAAATACAAACTTACCTTATGGTTGGAACTTGCCAAACCTTGATTAAACTTCTTGATTTTGGTATCAAGCTCTTCCTTATGATGTGTAGACAATTTTTAATGAAGCTATCTAAGTGATTGGAGTTGAAATGGAGGAGTGCATGAAGCTTGAAGAGAAACGGCCATGGAGGTTTTGGGAGCTTTTCCTTCATGGCAATGGAGGTTTCTAATGTTGAAGATGATATTTTAGTGGAGCAATCTTCCCACTTATGCTTGTTTTTAATTCATTTTATAATTCTTAGTGGTCCACTTACTTTAAATCATATAATATGTTTAATTTCCACTTATTCCACATTAAACTCTTAATTTTTGTTATTTACTTTAGGTACCACCAAATTAATTTTTCATTTTATTTTCTAAGTGTAATATTATTTATTTTTAATGGACATTTAGGTCAAAAGACAATTCGGGATGTCGATTGACCATAATGCCCCTGTTCGGGTTGCATTCCCGATTTTTCGGTAACACCGGGTTTTGTCTGTTTTTCGATTTCTCACTTTTCTTTGTACTAATTATTTAATTTTTCTTTGATATTTCTAATGATATTATAATTCCATAAGGGTCTATTTAAGTCCTAAAAATATTTTCTAGGGTTCCCCACAGTCCAGGGCCAGTCAACGGTCCACGCCGTGACTTCCCGGTGCGGTCACCCATCGTTAGTGTTCCTGGCTCGCTTAACTTGATCATATTTCTTTGTTATTATTTTTCCTTTGTTTTTCTTGTATTTTATTTTCTTGTATTTTATTATTTTATGTCTTCTCACTCATATCGAAGTGTAGTTCAAGGCATCCTAGCTGTCCGGACAACACTGGTCACCGGAGCAGCAGAACGCACTATCGAACTTAGGGGTGTTACATATTAGGTGATTAAGCAAATAATAGCTTTCAGTGAATTATTTGTCTAGCATTATCGATAGAGACAGTTTAATTTAGTATTGAAACACTTCAAATTGTGTTTCTCAGTTAGTAAAGACTCAGGGAAAGGGAAGGAAACACTGAGTCCAGACCAGGAGACAGTTATCAGAGGTTTGTGCACAACAACTATTTCATTTGAATTTTTCAATTGAAATAAATTATGACTATTTGTACATTATTGTTTTAAATTGTGAAAATGTGTTTGAATGGATATTTATTGCTTGAAAAGCATTGTAAATGATTTGAAACTGTGAGAAATTATTTGAATGATGTTGATGGATACTTATTGACTGAAAAGTATTGGAAATGGTTTGAAACCACAACTATCATGTATATTGATTGTATTCCTCGCTAGCTTGTCTAGTGGGACGAATTGAATTCCCTCTCTGGCTGAAGTGTTGAGGTGTGTGCCTGTTGAGGACGAATTGGATGAGTACTCATATTTTTGCTAGCTAGCTATGTTATTCCTCAGTAGTCATCGACTTTTGGGACGAATTGAATACCTCATTAGCCATCGGCTTTTGGGACGAGTTGAACCTTAGAACATGATTAAGCTGTGTGTGATTTATTGATATGTATTGTGAGATTGTGAAATGAATTTAAACTCTTATTGACATATAATGTCTTTTGAATTCAACCACGATCTGACTTATTGAAATTTATTATGATATTGAGAAATGGAGTTTAAATTCTTGTTGACAATTACTGTCTTGAAATTAACTATGGTTTTAAGTATCCACTATTTATATGATTTATGAATTGTGATTTAAATTGTATTTGGTTAATGTTGTGCACCACTGAGACATTGTCTCAGCGATAGCTTTTTATTGCTGTCGCAGGTAGACAGACAGACAGGGCAACAGACTAGGCTGCTAGTACCTCCAGCGAGAGATTTTCGGGTATAATGAGTATACCACATTTTGCATTTTGTACTGTAATGTATGACCACTGTGTGTACATATTATTTTTGATTTTGAGCAGTTGTAAATTAAAATTTTACATTGAAGTTGTAAAATAATTATGAGTTATTTTGACTTGTAAAAATTGTATTATATTTCTTTTATCTCAATCTTTGAAAAATCACTGTGGATTTGAGTTGAGAAAAATGTTGTGTTGAGAATATGTTGGAGTTGAGATTTTGAAAAATATTGAAGTGCTTTTTACAGGTTTTCTGAAGAACTGTTTTATCCAAAATACAAATGGCATTCTGCCAAAATTCTTACAGAAATTTCAAATAATTCAAATGTGTTAGTTCTATCACTTCAGTTCAAAAAGGTTTTTAACACCTGTAAATAGTGCTCACCACTGTAAAAGAAGTAAGAAAAGTTTTTAAAATCCCTTGTAGTGTATTTAATGGGTTATCAGTAGACGGAGTTGGTAATTCATTAGGTATATTACGGGATCATGTTATGCCTTACAGAGGGATAGGGTGTGACAAAACCAATCTTGTTAGGTATACTAGGGCATTTTACACTTTTGAGTTTTACAATTTTTGAATTTCAAGTTTTGGTGTTACTATTCACTTCATTAGTCAACCAAAATGTTAATTTTTGCATAGACAATAGGTACATTGGTTTTAATACTCCCAACATACCACATTTTGCATTCAAAATTTGTTGGTATTGGTTGCCAATACCATTTCTAAGCTTAAAGTTAATTGAGCAGAATTTTCAGTTTTCATATCTTATTTTTACTGTTCCATTAGTCATTTTTGCAGTGGTAATTTGGCAAAATGATCAACATGAAAGTTGTTCCTTATTTTGTCTATTTGATTTTCCTTTTTTGAATCACTCCATTTGGAGTTTTTTAGCTCAAGTTATGGTCCAAAAACCACAACTAGCCGGATTGGAATTTTTCTAGACTGACCATATCTGCAGTGCAGTGAACAGTGACTGCAACTCACTTGTTGGATAGGTTCTGGTCATAATTTGAGTTATGTTTCTTCATGAAAGTTGTTGGTCTATATCGCAACTTGTTGCTGGTAAAAGTTCAGGTCAATTGGACCATTCTACACTGAGTTATGGCCTGAACAATCACTATTCATTTGGTCATTCTGCAGAAACAGACTGTAAGTCACCCGGATTGGGGAAAGCTTTTGGTCCACTTGGTTTGGTCTTATGGGTATGGTTTCTTCACCAAAGTTGTGCCATTATGTGTCTAGTTTCATGTCCAATTGGCTTTACACCAATTGAACCTCTACAATTCAAGTTATGGTTGCCCAAACCTGCTGGACTCATGTACAATTCTGCAGGTCACCTAGGGCAGCCACACTAAACCTAAATCCCATCACTAAACACACTTCATTTCTTGTTTACCAATAACCAAATGGTCACTAATTGACCATTAAAATGTTCTTACACTATTATAGGATTAAAACCTCAATTTGGTCAAAACCCTAAATTCTCAATTCCTCTATTCTTCCATTAACTTACAATATAAGGTGCTAAGTGTTAATTTCATATCAAAGGACAGCTTATATACTCTTTTAATCTAAAAAAAATCATCAAAACTCTCATAAGTTCATGGCTGCCAAAAATGGTAAAAATTCATCATGCAACTTTTGTTTAATTTCACTTAATTTTCACACTTAATTCCTACTCCACATATGATATTCATAAAATTTCTAGAAGGAATTGGCACTAACCTCACTTGTGACCTAACTTGGACTTGCCAAACTTCAAAATTTCCTCAAATTTCTGCTAGCTTATGCTTCCTCAAGGTTTATGGATAATTTTTTGTGAAGGAAGTTTAGGGTTTTGGGGTGGAGAGCTTAGGGAAAATCAAGCTTGAACAAGAGCTTTCATGGAGTTTTTTTTTCTCCTCTCTCTCTCTCTACGTTTCTGCAGCCCAAAGATTGAAGATGGCTGTCCAGTTTTTCAATTTTTATCTCCTTTTATTCATGTTTAAGTAGTTTATAATGATATGTCAAAATTTGGTTGGGTGAAAATATTTTAATTGCATCATGCTTATGTCATAAATATGACTTTTATTTCATTTTCTTTTCTTTTCTTTTCTACTCATTTTCAATTAAATTTTTAGCAATATTTATTCATATTTTAGATCATAATAATTATTTACTTAACTGGACAATTCGGCCAAAAATCATCTCTGAAGACGAAATGACCAAAATGCCCTCCGTTTGGCTTAACGGGCCAAAATTGTCTGTATCGATTGAAAAATTTTTCTAAGTATTTTCTTGGCATTCTAATGCCATAGAAACCTCAATGACCCTTCTCTGGAGTCTCAAAAATTATTTTATGAATTTTGCCTCAGGTCTAGGGCTCCTAGTTGCGAGAACCGCAACTTCCTACTAGGTTACCCATCGCTTGGGCACCGGCTCATTTAACTTGGTTGTATTTTATTTCTAAAATTTTTCTTATTAATATTTGAGTTAATTATGGTTCCTCACTTTAGTTTAAATATTTTTCCGGACGTTCTAGCTGTCCGGACCGACACTGGTCACCGGAACAGTAGAATGTACGGAGTTGCTACAGGGAGGGTGTTACAACTCTTCCCCTCTAATTTAAATTTCGTCCTCGAAATTTACCTGATGCAAATAGTTGAGGGAACTGGTGCCTCATCATCTCTTCACTTTCCCAAGTTGCCTCCTCGGTGTTGTGGTGCCTCCAAAGCACTTTCACCAGTGGAATCTGCTTATTCCTCAACTCTTTCACTTCCCGAGCCAGAATCCTTATGGGTTCTTCTTCATATGTCAAATCCGGTTGTACTTCAATTTCTTCTATGGAGATGACATGTGAAGGATCTGAGCGATATCTTCTTAGCATAGACACGTAGAACACATTGTGGATCTTGTCCAGCTCTGGTGGTAAAGCTAGCCTGTAAGCTACTGGTCCCACACGTTCAATGACTTCATATGGGCTAATGAACCTAGGGCTCAACTTACCTTTTCTTCCAAACCTCAGTACCTTCTTCCATGGTGACAACTTGAGGAATACTTTATCGCCAACTGCATATTCTATTTCTTTTCTCTTTAGGTCGGCATAAGATTTCTGTCTATCTGAGGCAACCTTCAGATTGGCTTTGATTAGTTTTACTTTCTCCTCAGTCTGTTTCACCAGGTCTGGCCCTACTAGTTTTTCTTCGCCCAATTCAGTCCAGCACACTGGAGTTCTACATTTCCTCCCATACAGTGCTTCATACGGGGCCATTTGGATGCTAGCTTGGTAGCTATTGTTGTATGCAAATTCTGCCAGTGGAAGATATCTATCCCAACTTCCCTCAAACTCAATGACATAACTCCTTAGCATATCCTCAAGGACCTGACATATATTTCACATTATTATTACCATTTCAGTTCAATATGTGTATTAGTTTAATTAGTTTCAATTGTTTACCTGGATCACTCTTTCTGATTGCCCATCCATCTAAGGATGGAAAGCTGTGCTGAAGTGGAGTTGTGTACCCAAGGACTTATGCAACTTCTTCCAGAATCTCGATGTAAACCTTGGGTCTTGATCAGATATGATGGAAAGTGGAATTCCATGCAGTCTAACTATCTCACTGATATACAATTCTGCTAACTTCTCCAGTGAGTTGTCAGTCCTAACTGGCAGAAAGTGTGCTGACTTCGTCAATCTATCTACTATCACCCATACTGCATCATGCTTCTTTTGGGTGAGAGGTAGACCACTTACAAAATCCATGGTGATCGGATCCCATTTCCATTCAGGTATGCGTATAGGCTATAGCAAACCCGATGGAACTTGATGTTCTGCCTTAACTTGCTGACATGTCAAGCATTTAGTCACATAGTCAGCTATGTCCTTCTTCATACTAGGCCACCAATACTGAAGCTTCAGATCATGATACATTTTTGTACTTCCTGGATGCATAGCATATACACTGGTGTGTGCCTCTTTTAGAATACTGGCCTTCAATTCCCCATCATTTGGTACACACAATCTTCCTTTGTAGTATAGATACCCATCTGTTTTCACTTCATAGTCAGTTTCTATCCCTTCTAGGATTTTTCTCATAATAGCCTTTAGCTTCTCATCTACCTTCTGCCCATCTAAAATCTGCTGTAACAGGTTTGACCTCACTTGCAACTCAGCCAAAATAGCTCCATCTCGAACCAAAGATAGACGGGCATTCAATGATCTCAAAGCTGTGATGGATTTTCTGCTCAAAGCATCAGCAACTACATTTGCCTTCCCAGGATGGTAGTCAATTACACAATCATAGTCCTTCAGGAACTCAATTCATCGCCTCTGTCTAAGGTTGAGCTCCTTCTGGGTTGGCAAGTATTTCAGGCTTTTGTGGTCGGTGTAAATGTAGCACTTTTCACCATACAAGTAATGCCTCCATATCTTCAGTGCGAAGATAATTGCTGCAAGTTCTAAATCATGGGTAGGGTAATTCTGTTCATGTGGCCTTAGCTGCTTGGAAGCATAAGCGACCACCTTCCCCTCTTGCATCAATACACACCCTAACCCATTATGAGAGGCATCACTGTAGACCATAAAGTCCTTTCCCGACACTGGCTGTGTTAACACTGGTGCCTCTGTCAACATAGCCTTTAACTTCTCAAAACTAGTCTGACACTTGTCATTCCAGTCAAATCTAACATTCTTATATAACAACTTGGTCATTGGAGCAGCTATTAAGGAAAATCCCTTCACAAATCTCCTGTAATACCCAGCTAGCCCCAAGAAGCTTCTGACCTTAGTTGTATTTCTGGGAGGCTTTCATTCCATCACTGCTTCTATTTTCTTAGGATCCACCCTAATCCCATCAGCTGACACTATGTGTCCAAGGAATGCAATCTCATTCAACCAGAAGTCACACTTGGACAACTTAGCATACAACTTCTTTTCTCTCAGGGTTTGCAGAACAATCCTCAAATGCTCATCATGTTCTTCACTGGTCTTGGAATACACCAAAATATCATCAATAAAGACCACTACAAACTGATCTAGGTATGGATGGAAGATACGGTTTATAAGGTCCATGAATGCTGCTGGTGCATTTGTTAGGCCAAAGGGCATCACTAAAAACTCATAATGCCCATACCGAGTCCTAAATGCAGCATTTGGCACATCTGTGTCTTTCACTCTCAACTGATGATACCCTGATCTGAGATCAATTTTGGAAAATACTCCTGCTCCCTTCAACTGATCAAACAGATCATCAATTCTAGGTAATGGATACTTATTCTTCACAGTCACTTTATTTAACTGCCGATAATCAATGCATAACCTCAAAGCACTGGAGCTCCCCATGGTGACACACTGGGGCGCATGAACCCCTTATCCAGCAACTCCTATAATTAGATTTTCAGTTCCTTCAATTCTGTGGGTGCCATCCTATAAGGAGCAATAGAGATTGGTGATGTACCCGACAGTATCTCAATAGCAAATTCAACTTTCCTTTCTGGTGGCAAACCGGACAATTCTTCAGGGAACACATCTGGGAAGTCTTTTACTGTGGGTATGTCACACAGATCTGGCTTAGCCTGCCTAGTATCCACCATATGTGCTAGGTAGGCTTCACAGCCTTTTCTCATCAGTTTTCTAGCAACTGTGGCTGAGATGACATTGGACAAGAAATCTGTCCTTTCCCCCACAACTGTAATCTCATTACCCTCAGGAGTTTTCAAAGAAATTCTCTTCAATTTACAATCAACCATTGCCTGATGACGTGACAACCAGTCCATTCCCAAAATCACGTCAAACTCATGGAAAGGCAATTTAATCAGGTCTGCCAAGAATTCATACCCCTGAATCCTTAACGGGCAACCTTTGTACATTTTGTTCACCATTACACTGTGGCCCAATGGATTAGTGACTAGAATGTCTTGGTCACTCTCCCCTACTAGTATCCCCCTTTCTACAGATAAGTTGATGCAGATTATGAATGAGTGGATCCTGGATCCACCAATGTATGCACAGATGTATTGTAGAGGGAGAACGTACCCCTGATGATGTCCGGGGCATCTTGCTCCTCCTGAGCTCTCATGGCATAGGCTCGCAGTGGTCCGCCTCGTGCCTCTCATCGCTCGATGCAGGCCTCTGTGATGGTCCCACTGCCTTAGATTTGCCAGATTTCCTACCCCTTTGTGGTGCAGGAGCAGGTCTGTCTGCTTGTGTTGGAGCAGCTGTAGTAGTTTTGCGTGGACAGTTCCTTAGCTGATGCTCTGTCGACCCACACCTTAAGCAGGCACCAGTCACTCTCCAACACTCCACCTTATGCCATTTCAGACAATGTGGACATGCAAAAGATGCTGGGGCTAGTCCCCTAAACCCCGTCCCTGGAGAGCTGCCCACTGATGGTGTGGACTGACCTCTCCTAGGGGTGAACTGTGGCATGGGCCCCTGAGACTGACCCTGACCTTCTGGTTGAGCTGAAATCTGTGTAGGTGGACCTTTGAACTTCTTCCCAGGTGCAGGAGATGAATTAGACTGACCCGTGCACCTCTTCTGCTGTCTCTCTCTTCTGGTCTGCTCACTTATTCTAACCTTTTCAACTGTTATTGCAGCTTCCACTAACTTGGTGAAGTCGGTGATTCCCAAGGCAGTAATCATGATCTTTATGTTGTCATTTAATCCCTCTTCAAATCTCTTACACCTTTCGGCCTCATTAGGGACTACCTCCCTTCCGTAGCGGCTCAATCTGACAAATTCCTTTTCATACTCGGCCACGGTCAGCTGTCTCTGCCTCAGGTTAATGAACTCTCTTCTTCTCTCTTCCAGGTATACACTACCCACATATTTCTTCTTGAATTATGAGAGGAAGAACTCCCAAGTTATTACTTCTGGTTGCACTTCACTAGACACCGTATCCCACCATTCATATGCATCATCTTGCAACAGAGATATGGCAGCTTCTAGGTTTTGCTCTGGAGTGCAGTGGAGTTATTTTAAAACCCTTCCTGTTCTGTTCAACCAATTTTCAGCTGCAACAAAATCATCTTCTCTCTTGCCAAAGAAATCCACTGCTCCAAATTTTCTTAGTCTTTCCAGGTGTGATTTCTGCTGTGGAGGTGGTGGTGGTGGTGGCATTACCCCAACCATTTGTTTGAAGAATTCGGCCATTTGCTCGAACACGACCTGTGGAGGCTGAGCAGGCTCTGCTGGAGCTGGTGGAGCAGGTTCTCCCCTACCCCTAGTCTCAGCTACTGCAGGTGGAGCATGACTCTCCACTTCCTCCTCAACTGCCCTCTGAGATGTGGGGTCCATATCCTAATCAAAATAACAAAGACAAACAGTTCTGCATTAGTGTTACCTCGACTCTTACAAATGCAATGCATGGTATGGACTCAATCTAGGCCCAGAAACGCCTAAACCGTGCTTTGATACCACTAAATGTGACACCCCTTACCCGTCTACAGTGTAGCCGAGCAAGATATGCCACACAGTGTACCGAAACACCCTATTTTAATTTAATCATTTTTATTCTTCCTAATTTATTATTTTTTTTAATAGTTATGGAGTACAATTTGTGAAATATAATTCATTTCAGTCATTTATTTAAATCATAATTTTATTGAGGTTCTGCAAATTTTATAGAAAATCCGGCAGAGTACCGGCTAAAAATGGAGAAAACAGTTCTTCGGAACCTGTGAAAAACACTTCCAATAATCATTTCCAATCATTCTCAAACTCTAATAATCATCAAAATCTCAATATTTTTCAACAACAATTCCATTTCTCAATCATTCATTTCTCATGGTATTCATATATAAGCAATAAATTAATACTCAGTTTTCCATTCATAAACACAATTTCCACTATTTACATTAACATCAAAATACATTATATAAGTCTCAATTACACAAGAGAAAATAAAAGTTAGTTACAAAATACCAAAATGAAACCTAGTGTCCTACCAATGCACTGAAGATGGTGAGGTGACACGGACACTATGCAGAGTTGCAGAAGGTCTCACCCAGTCTGTGGTCTACTGGGCTCTCGGTCGGTCTCTCCAGAACCTACGCATGGCAAAAGCAACGCGCTAAGCAATAATGCTTAGTGGTGCCAATAATAAAATAAAAAGAAATAACAGAAAATAAATATGCAGTAAATGTATTGATGTCTCATTGCAAATAAATTTTCGATGAGTATTTGTAGTCGTACTTATTTTGTACTGGTTATATTCATTATTTCATTAAATTTATCCACTTTCATTTTTGGTTGCCCAAGTAACCTATACTGGATGACTGGATTGAATAAACGGGTAAATTGGCACTGGGCATCAAGTACCTCGGGCCGTCACACCATCGGTCACATATGCATCTCCCGGTGTGCAACAAAATAGCTAATAAGCTGTAATAACATTAGGCACAAGGCCAAGTATCAACATAATGTGAGAATGGCTAAAAGCCATGAAATCACAGAATGGCATAATGCCATGTGTAGTACTACTAACTGAACCTTATTGGCATGCCAAGCTATCCAAACCAATCTTGTTAGGTATACTAGGGCATTTTACACTTTTGAGTTTTACAATTTTTGAATTTCAAGTTTTGGTGTTACTATTCACTTCATTAGTCAACCAAAATGTTGACTTTTGCATAGATAATAGGTACATTGGTTTTAATACTCCCAACATACCACATTTTGCATTCAAAATTTGTTGGTATTGGTTGCCAATACCATTTCTAAGCTTAAATTTCATTGAGCAGAATTTTCAGTTTTCATACCTTATTTTTACTATTCCATTAGTCATTTTTGCAGTGGGAATTTGGCAAAATGATCAACATGAAAGTTGTTCCTTATTTTTTCTAGTTGAATTTCCTTTTTTGAATCACTCCATTTGGAGTTTTGTAGCTCAAGTTATGGTCCAAAAACCACAACTGGCCGGATTGGAATTTTTCTGGACTGACCATATCTATAGTGCAGTGAATAGTGACTGCAACTCACTTGTTGGATAGGTTCTGGTCATAATTTGGGTTAGGTTTCTTCAATGAAAGTTGTTGGTCTATATCTCAACTTGTTGCTGGTAAAATTTCAAGTCAATTAGACCATTCTACACTGAGTTATGGCCAAATGAACAATTGTTCATTTGGTCATTATACAGAAACAGACTGTAGGTCACCCGGATTGGGGCAAGCTTTTGGTCCACTTGGTTTGGTCTTATGGGCATGGTTTCTTCACCAAAGTTGTGCCATTATGTGTCTAGTTTCATGTCCAATTGGCCTTACACCAATTGAACCTCTATAATTCAAGTTATGGCTGCCCAAACCTGCTGGACTCATGTCTAATTCTGTAGGTCACCTAGGGCAGCCACACTAAACTTAAATCCCATCACTAAACACACTTCATTTCTTGTTTACCAATAACCAAATGGTCACTAATTGACCATTAAAATGTTCCTACACCATCATAGGATTAAAACCTCAATTTGGTCAAAACCCTAAATTCTCAATTCCTCTATTCTTCCATTAACTTACAATATAAGGTGCTAAGTGTTAATTTCATATCAAAGGATAGCTTATATACTCTTTTAATCTAAAAAAAAGCATCAAAACTCTCATAAGTTCATGGCTGCCAAAAAAGGTAAAAATTCATCATGCAACTTTTGTTTAATTTCACTTAATTTTCACACTTAATTCCTACTCCACATATGATATACATAAAATTTCTAGAAGGAATTGGCACTAACCTCACTTGTGACCTAACTTGGACTTGCCCAACTTCAAAATTTCCTCAAATTTCTGCTGCCTTATGCTTCCTCAAGGTTTAGGGATAATTTTTTGTGAAGAAAGTTTAGGGTTTTAGGGTGGAGAGCTTAGGGAAAATCAAGCTTGAACAAGAGCTTTCATGGAGTTTTTTTTTTCCTCCTCTCTCTCTCTCTCTACATTTCTACAGCCCAAAGATTGAAGATGGCTGTCCACTTTTTCAATTTTTATCTCCTTTTATTCATGTTTAAGTAGTTTATAATGATGTGTCAAAATTTGGTTGGGTGAAATATTTTAATTGCATCATGCTTATGTCATAAATATGATTTTTATTTCATTTTATTTTCTTTTCTACTCATTTTCAATTAAATTTTTAGCAATATTTATTCATATTTTAGATCATAATAATTATTTACTTAACTGGACAAGTCGGCCAAAAATCATCTCTAAAGACGAAATGACCAAAATGCCCTCCGTTTGGCTTAACAGACCAAAATTGTTTGTACTGATTGAAAAATTTTTCTAAGTATTTTCTTGGCATTCTAATGCCATAGAAACCTCAATGACCCTTCTCTGGAGTCCCAAGAATTATTTTATGAATTTTTCCTTAGGTCCAGGGCTCCTAGTTGCGAGAACCGCAACTTCCTACTAGGTTACCCATCGCTTGGGCACCGCTCATTTAACTTGGTTGTATTTTATTTCTAAAATTTTTCTTATTAATATTTGAGTTAATTATGGTTCCTCACTTTAGTTTAAACATTTTTCCAGATGTTCTAGCTGTCCGAACCGACACTGGTCACCGGAACAGTAAAATGTACGGAGTTGCTACAGGGAGGGTGTTACAACTTGTGACTAGCCTCGGGTATATTATAGGTATACCCTTATATATTTGATTTTAATTATGCATGTAAATATATGTATGTAAATTATTTGAGCACTTGTACAAAAACTCTTGTAATATTATTTTGGTATGTAATGAAATGCAAATATTGTAATGTTCAAACTTATTTTTGAGTTTTGTAATGAATGTAAATTAATTTTTCTTTAGTGGAATATGAATGAAGTTATTCAATATTATTTTTGAAGACAATTGAATTGAGAATTGTTTTGAATTATGGATTTGGGAGAAATGATGTTGATTTGTGTTGTGGTAGTGGTTGATTTTGATGAAATGAATTATTGGAAGTGTTTTTATAGGTTCTTGAAGAGCTGTTTTTCCCAAATATAGACGGCACTCTGCCGAAATTTTTCCGAAATTTGTGTAAAAATAAAAATGGACAAAAATTTTAATTAGTTTTTAAACTTTAAGTAAATATTTTTAATTCCTACCAAAAGTGCTCACCACCTTCGAAAAGTAAGAAAATTATTTTAAAATCACTTGTAGTATATTTAATGGGTTACCGGTAGGCGAAGTGCGGTAATTCATTAGATGTACTATGGGATCATGTTACATCTTACTAAGGGGTAGGGTGTGACATGTTCAGTGGTATCAGAGCAATGGTTTTAAAGTAAATTTTAAACTGTGAATTTGAAATATTTTTTCGGTACATACGACTGCTCAAATATTTGATAAATATAGTATAATTGCATCATAAATATGAATTAATGGAGAGAAATCTCCTTGTGTAGGTTATCCCGAGAAAAGAAAATTTTCTGAATAGAAATGGAAGAGGGGAATAAGCCAGTAGAACAATCAGATACGGTTGAGGCACAAGAGGAGGCCTCAGCTCCTCGGAGTGTCGAAGGCTCTACTGTACAATTCCACCAGTACAAATCACCGCACAAGTAGCACAGCAAGTGGCCACTGTAACACCCTCACTGTAGCAATTCCGTACATTTTACTATTCCGGTGATCGGTGTCGGTCTAGATAGCTAGAACGTCTGGAAAAATATTTAGACTAAAGTGAGGAGCCATAATTAACCCAAATAATAATAAGAAAAATGTAGGAAAAATTTTAGAAATAAAATACAACCAAGTTAAATGAGCTGGTGCCCTAGTGATGGGTAACCTAGTGAGAAGTTGCGGTCTTCACAGCTAGGAGCTCTAAACTCGGGAGAAAATTCATAAAATAATTTTTTGGAACTCTAGAGAAGAGTCATTGAGGTTTCTATGGCATTAGAATGCCAAGAAATGGCTTGGAAAATTTTTTCGATTGGTACAGACGATTTTGGTTCAATAAGCCAAACGGAGGACATTTTGGTCATTTCGTCTTCGGAGATGATTTTTGGCCAACTTGTCCAATTAAGTAAATAATTTATATGACATAAAATATGAATAATATTGCTAAAAATTTAATTGAAAATGAGTAGAAAAGAAAAGGAAAGAAAAATAAAAGAAATTGTGAATTATGACATCACATGATGTCATTAAAATGCCAACACCCAATCACAGTTTGACAAATTAAATAAAAAGGGATAAAAATGAACTTAAAATAGGCAAAAGCCATCTTTTTCTCCAGCAAAAATCTGCCGTCCCAACACCTCCTCTCCATTTCCTTTATTTTTCCTTCTTTCCACCATTAAAGCACCATCACCAAGCTTCCAAACACCTACCTTCCTTCACCAAAATTGTTGGCAGCCTTGATAAACCTCCATAGCCAGCCATTAAACCCAAGGAAAGTGGGAAGAAAGTGAAGGAAAATTGAGGATTAACCAAGAGAAAATTCTTCTCACACAAGGTTAGTGCTATAATCATCCTACTTCTTTCCTTTAAGTGTTATAAGCATGCTAAATCAAGTTAGTTTGACATGAAATTGAAGAAAATATCAAGTATATGGGAACTTAAATTTTTGGCAGCTTTGATGAATGAGGGTATGATGAGTTTAATTGATATTAAACTTGCCTATAAATGGTTTGAGATATATATATATGTGATGGATAGGTTGATGGAGTATGGGTTGCATGGAAGTTGAGTATGGAAGTTAGGGTTTGGAGCAAACTTAGGGTTTTGCTCATGTGTTGGTGAATGGAAGTTCTAATGGTCAATTAGTGACCATGTAGCTATGAATGATGAGGAATTGAAGTGAATTGTAGCTTTGGATTTGAGGTTGAGTGTGCTACCTTGAGTACCCTGCAGGTCTGGATGTGAGTCCAGCAAGTTTGGGTAGCTATAGAGTTGTGTAGGTTCAATTGGTGCAAGGCCAATTGGACATGAAACTACACACATAATGACACAACTTTGATGGAGGAACCCTGTCCAGAAACCAAACATAGGATGCCCTAAAAATTGACCAAATTCGGGCAACACTCATTCTGCCTGGGCAAAATGACCAAATGAACAGTGTTCATTCATTTGGTCATAACTCATTGTAGAAATGTCCAATTAACATGAAATTTAATCAATAGAAAGCTTAGACAATTTAGAACAACTTTCATGAAGGACACAACTCCAAATTTTGACTAGAACATAATGAAATTGCCCACCAAACTCAGGACACCAAAACTGCCAGAATGGATTCTGCCCAGAAATTCTGGGTACTGCCCTATCCGGCCAGTTATGGTATTTAGGCAATAACTTGAGCTACAAAACTCCAATTGGAGTGATTCAAAAAGGAAATTAAAGAAGACACAATAAGGAACAACTTTCATGAAGAAAGATTTGTCAAATTGTCACTTTAGCAAGGTCTAATGGAACAGTGAATTTGGACCTCAAATTTTGAAAATTTGAAATAAAACCTAGGAAGCTAGGAATTGAGTTTGGCAATCAATGCCAACAAAAATAAAATGCAAAATGTGTTATAGTAGTGAGCTTAGGCTCCAAAAATTTATTATAAATAAAAAAGTCAACTTTTAAATGGAGATGGTTAAATGAATAGTAACCACTAAAATATGTGAATGGTAAAATTGAGTGATCCCAATGATATAGGAAAGGGGTATAATAAATTAGAAAGCTATTGTAATGGTTAATATATAGATAATATAAATAGTTGATTTAAATTTTTGGAATTGAGTGACACTAGGATTTAAGGAAGCTTAGCTAAATCTGAAATCCATGAAACATTCATGGACTACTTGAAATATGAATGATAATGCACCTAAATCATGAAAAAAATAGATAGTTAGGGCTTATGCCTCTTTTTGTAGCTAAAGATTTATGCTTTGCATAATTAATGGCATATGAGAAACAAAAAGAATGTTTTGAGTACAATGGTACATGAACACCATTGTTGTGAATTGAGATCAAGAATGAATGATGTAAGGAATGTATGAATTATGATGAATGCAAAAACTATATAGAATTATGATTTAGAAATTTATACTTCTGCTAAGAACAAAATTAAAACGTTATAAATTATAATTGGAACTTATAATGAAATAATGAAATAAGAAGACATATTAATATTTAATGGTACTTATGTGCCCATGCATTACCTAGACACGTGTGTCAGATTGGATAGATTGGCATGCCAATAGGGTATTGTTTTAGCAGTACTGCGAAAGGCTTTATGCCTGTATTCATGGCTTTATATCCGTATTCATGGCTTTATACCCGCATTCATGGCTTTATGCCTGCACTCATGGCTTTTATACCCGATTATGTGTTATCATGGCTTTTTAGCCATTCTGACTGCATACATGGTTGATGTTCCGCGTCCCATGGTATGACGGCCCGAGGCACCACGGTGTCCAATGCCAACGACCTGTTATCCAGTTTAGTCAGCCTGTCATAGGTTACTTGGGCAGTGAAATTTATTGAAATAAGTTAAGAATATTAGCAACTGAAAATATTAGCAATTAAATAAATGTGTAAGAATATTTAATTATTATAAAAGAATTGAGTATTTAATTATTATGAAAGAATTGAGCGCTTTTGAAGAGGAATAAATTAGAACAAAGTATAGTTAATACTAGAAGTATTATATGAAATTAGATTAAATTCCAGAGTACTCAAATTTTGATCCATTTCCTTTTTTTTTTTATTGTATATTATTTTCTTGTTATATTATTGCACCACTAAGCAGAAATGCTTAGCACGATGGATTTGTTTCCTCGCGCAGGTACTGAAGGTAAAGCCCAGCAAATATTAAACAGAGATTTTGGAGCTCTAATATGCAGAAGTGTCTGAAGTATTCAAGGTTGTCACCTCCTCGGCAATGCATGTAGATAGGGCTCACAAAAGTTATTTTATGTATTTATAATTAGTTATTATGTTAAAATATAAATTATGGAATTGTAATTAATTTGTATATTATGTAAATTGTAAATTATGTAATTAATGGAAATTTGAAAATTTTGATATATGAAATGAGCATGAATGAATATGCATGGTAATGAATGAGAATCAAAATGTATGGACACTATCAGAAATGATGAGCATGGATGAGATCTTTATTTGAAAATATTATTGAAAATTTCAAACAGGTGAATAATGAATCACGTCAATATTTAATAAAATAGGAGAAGCTCCACTGGTTTCTCCATAGAAAAATAATTGATATTAAAATATAACGAGATTAAATTATTAAAGAAATAAAGTAAGATAAGATAGGGTGCTCCAGCACTGAGTGTAATATGTCTTGCTCGGTTACACTGTAGTTGGGTAAGGGGTGTTACAACCACCTTCTTCCATAAATGGCTGATAGTTTGTCAGCCCAAGCTCAAACTCAAGCTCAGGCCCAAGTACAGACTTAACCCCCACAAGGGCAGTATGAAATAGAAAAGAGTGAGAAATCTATGAGTCAGAACTCGAATAGGCAATTGGGAAAAAGAAAAGAATTTGAGGAACCTCGAATTTATAGATATGACAGAGGCAGATCTTCAGGGTGGAAGCAATCAAGAACTCATTGGCAAAGAATTCAAAGTTCCTACCCTATCCGTGTCTGTGAGGTATGTGGCAAGTTACACAGGGGTATTTGCTATAAGGTTACTGGAGCCTGCTTCAATTGTGGTGGAATCGGGCATTACGCCCGAGATTCTACTAGCACATGTTGATTTATGCCACATACTACACCAGAGGAATTAGTCCAAGGTTTTGATTTTAGAGGCTCATTAATAGTCAGTAGGGGCAGAGGCAGAAGTAGAGACAACACTTCGGGTAATCCTAGCACAATGGACCAACCAGAGCAGAGAAATACACTAGAAAGATAGAACGCCATGCATCGAGGGGAAGAAGCAGAGACTTCAGATGCAGTTACCGGTATGTTCTTAACTTTTGAAAGGAATAGTTATGTACTATTTGATTCTGGCTTATGCTAATGCTAAAATTATATGTTCTACTGCTATTCCCTTGCATGGAGATAAATCTTGATGTGTTAGTGATTAGTCTTTTAGGATAAGAATTATGATAATAAGCGTGATTGGAATTAATTTTGGAAAAGTTTCTAGTGAGAGACATCTCCTAGACTATGATAAATTATAAAGTTAATTAGTAAGCCTAATTAGGTAAGGCAAGAGGACCCAAAAGTAAGTTATAGTAATATAGTTACCTTAGATGCGGGTAAGGGTTTTACTGCTGATAGATGTCAGTGGGTACCATAATCAAAATAAGTTTAAGATATTAGTGGATTTGAAAGAAATAAGATATAGGGAAGTTTGATCTATTGGGCTGTATCGTAGTAACTATACAATGTTCTTGATGTTTGTATTGTAAGCTGCAGATTATAGTACTGACTTGGAATTTATTGTGTAGAGCTACGTACTACCCGATAGTGTACCAAGATAAGAATAGTTGCAAACGGCATCTGTTTTGGTATAGTTATGATAAGATAAAGTTTTCTTATTGGAAAGGAGTTTGAAAATCCTAACTTGGCATTTAAAACTCTAAAATTAGAATATCGAAAGGTTGTAGTACAGTACAAAAGGAAGTAATGACTACACATCAGTGAAAAATAAGCTATAGAATATCGATAGATAAAAGAGTTATGGAAGTAAAAATTAGAATAATTGGTGCAAATATAATAAAGAAACGTTATGAATATTAGTTAAAGTTTTGACTGGAATGGTCAGAGGACCAAATCAAAGTAATATTGAAGTATAGCGGATTTATTAAGGATGATAAGAGGTGCTAAATCATGACTTGACAGTCAAGTTAAGGAAGAAGATAAGATTGAGGAATAAAATAATTAAAGTTAAGTTGTGGAATGAAAAAAAAAGGAAACAAATAGAACAGTAAGAAATGAGAAAAACACTAGATGAGGAATTGCCACCAGGGCAAACAACCTACTTAAGACGCGTAACAATACCCCAAATTATTCTATCAAGTAAGAAATAAGTTAAACCAAAAGTAAATAAGACAGTGCAAAATAGCACATAGGCCTGGGTCATAAATGGAGATGGTAAGATAATGGTTATGGACCTATGGTCAATAAAGAGATAAGCAGTTCATAAATGACCAATAAGGCCATTTAAAAAAAAAAAAAAGACTACAAAGGAAAATAATTTCTAAAACAACAACAAGAAAAGACTAAAATATTCCAAACTAAACTGAAGGTTGCGTCAAATGATCAAGAGATTTGATAAAAAAAGAGTAAAACTAAGTTCTCAACTATAGGATCATACGAGGTCCTAGAAAAAGTGGATCCACTAGCACACAGATTTGCTTACCTCTAAAATTGAAATGAAATTGAATCTAACTTATGACAGAAGCTCATAAGAAACTTGGCACACGAGGTGAGCAATCGATGAGTAAATAGTATTGGTTAAAGTGCTGTGGAACCATCTTTCAGGCCAGAAAGCTACTTGGGAGCATGAAGAGGACATGAGGAGACAGCACCTACAGCTGTTCAGAGACTGATACTAGAGTTGAATTTTGACCTAAATGTCAATTAAAATGAGAGTGAGTAAAACACACCAAATAAATTAAATTATGAAAAATACAATGGAAAATGGGAAAAGAAAAGAAAAGAAAAGAAATAAAATATATATTGCATGGGCATGATGTCATAATGACATCATTTAAATTATTAGCTAATGGGAAAATTATAAGGGCTATTAAAGGATAAGAAAGAAGGGAAAAAGGAGTCAAATTGACCAAATCTTCTTCTTCTCCCCTTCATGGCCGAACCACACACTTCAAAATCTCCATTGTTGCTCTTCCTTCCAAGCTTCACCTCTCATCAATTTTCTCCATAAAAATTCCTAGTTCCTTCATTTAAACTTAATTTTATACCTTGGGGAGTCTACTAGTAGTAAAAAGGAGTAGAAAATTTGAAATTTTGAGAGCTTGGAATTGGACACAAGCAAGGTTAGTGTAATATATAACCTTTTTCCTTCCTCAAGCATTGTTAGCTCATTGAATTGAGTTGAAATTTCTTGAAAATGAAAGAAAATGATGGGGGTATGAAAAAGCTAAAATTCAGCCATGATAAGAATTGGGGGCTTGATGATTTTGATGAAATTAATTTTGTTTATTAGTGATATTAATGAGTATATGTGATAAATGAGTTGATTAGCATGTGTTTGCATGAAAATTTAGAAATTGGAGCTAGGGGTTTGCCCTAACCTTCGGGAATTTTGTATATGACATGAAATTGATGATGTTGAGATTGGTTGTTGACTATTAGAAGTGCCATGTATGTCAAATGAAGTTTGGGAGCTGGGAGGAATTGAAATTGTGAGTGCAATTTCTCTTATAGGAAATTCAGACCTATGAGTCCAGTGAGATTTTTGAACCATAAATAGAGTTGTGTTGCTCCAATTGGTATGAGGCCAATTGGAGATGAAACTATGGTCATAATGCCCCATTTTTCATGAAGAAACCATGCCTAAAAACTGTCCCTAACCTGGCCTAATATTGACTTGAATCCGGGTAACCCTAATTTGGACCTGGAAAAATGACCATATAAATAGTAAATGTTCAAATGGATATAACTTACACTAAGAAGGTTAGAATGACCTGATTCTTGAACCATTGGAAAGTTTAGACATAGGAGCCCAACTTTCATGAAGAAGACAGAACCCAGATCTGCCTCTAACCAAGTCAAATTGTTAGCACAAGTTAAATCAACAAAATTGTCTAGAAACAATCTGCCCAGAATTTGTTGGACTTAGGCTCACCCGACTAGTTTTGGCAAAAATACCATAACCTGGTCTAAAAATTTAAAAAGCAATGAAACCATTGCCAAAAGTTTTATAAGGCATAGATCTATAATATTGATGTTTTGACCAAAACCCAGAACCCAAGGGAACTATGTCAAATTGTTAGAACAATTTAGTACACCAAATCCTGGAATTTGCCTCAACTACCACTTGACCCCAGAACAGAATTTATATGATAACTTTCACTAGAAATCCCAAATGGGATGAGCCAAACTGTTCTGGAAACCTAAGAGATAGGGCTTCAACTTTGATTTAGAAATTCCTAAGAGATAGGGCTTCAACTTTGATTTAGAAATTTTCTCAAAATTTGAGTGTAAGGAACCTAAAATGAGAGTCAAAGCCACTGACCTGAACCCAAAATCCTGTAGACACAGGGCACCTGAGTTCAGGCCAGTTAATTTACTATAATTAATTCTACAAGACCTGAAAAATTGTAATTCAAAATTTTGAGTAATCATAAGACATAGGGTAACAACTTCTATGAAGAACATTAGGCCTAAAAGTGGCTATAACATGTCCAAATAATTAGGAAAATATTAACTCCAGAATCTGCCTGGTTTCTGGAACTTGAGTGAGTTAAGGAACCAGTTTTGGTTATTTAACCATAACTTGAGTTCTAAAACTCCAAATGACATGATTGAAGAAGGAAAACAAAGACAAGACATAGAAAGACAACTTCCATGAAGGAAGTGTAGGCAAACAGTGGCCACATCTTGGCCAATTTGCTAGGAGAAGATAAGACACCAAATCTGGACCTAAAGAAATGTTCTTGATATTATTTAATACATGATATGTAAATTACCTATATGAATTGCTAAATGTATAAACTACATGAAAATGCAGGGGGAACCTATTTCCCACTATAAATTGACATGAAACTACTATAAAGCACTAATAGTGCATGACTTGAAATGATAAGATCATAAGTAATTAATAATACTAATTTGCCCAAAGTATATCTAGACTTATTTATATAGAATGGATCGATTGGTATACTAATTAGAGACTACAGATTGCAATACTGCCCATAGGAATAATCATTGATAGACAATATATGTCTGATATGATTGTTCTACAGGCTTTATGCCTGCCCGTTAGCCATTGTACCTGATTTTATTTCTGGCTTTATGCCTACCCGCTGGCATTGTGCCTGATATGATAGATGTATACATGTTAGACATATAGATGTCTAACTAGTATACTCCCGTGTATCCACTCTTTATAGTTTGTCATAGGTTACTTAGGCGCAGATATAAGTAAGAAATCTAAAATTTAAATAAATACATGAGAAGGCTATTAATGTGAGTTTAATAAGATCGAATATATGATACATGATGAAAAGATTCTGATTAATTTAATTGTTTCAAAGTTCTATAAACATGTAAAAGACTTTAACTCCTAAAATTCTATATTTCTTTATAAGATTATATGTGGAATAATTATTTTAATTATATAGTTATTTTTATTTCAATTTATGCACCACTAAGCGTAATGCTTAGCGCGTTGGTTTTTCCATCGCGTAGGTGCAGGAGACCACCAGCAGCAGTAGTAGAGCTTAGACAGGACTTTGATCAGACCTACTACAGTGTCAATGTCACCTCAGCAGTTTGTTTTGGTAGGGCTCATGTAAATTTAGATTTTGCATTTTGAACATTGTACATAAGCAAATGTTATAAATTATTTTGAGACATTTAATTAAATTTTGGATTGTATATAATTGTACATTATTATATGTAATGTTATGTGAATGAAATGAAAGTTTATTTTCCTGAAAATTTTTTGAGTAATGTTATGATATGGTACATGAATAATTGATATGAGAAATGATATGATGAAATGGATATAATTGATTTTAACAGTTAAATAAGGAAACCCTCCATGCACTAATAAAATAGAGGAGACTCTGTCTAGGTCTCCATAAAAATAAGATGTGAAAAAAAAAGAAAAAAAAAATTTACACGTAAGATAATATAATTAAATTAATATTGTACACAACAAGACAGTACAGGGTGCTCCGGCACCGAATGTAGCATGCCTTGCTCGGCTATACTGTAGACGGGTGAGGGGTGTTACATTTATTGGTATCAGAGTAAAGGTTTAGGCAGTTTTAGACCTAGATAGGTAGAAAGATATAGTGTGTATAACATGCATGAGCCCTTATTTAGGAGTCGAGGTGACACTAATGCAGATCTGTTCTTTGTTTGTTTTATAGGATTGATGGAGTTTGATCCTTCAGAGGAAGGGTCTTACATGCCTGTTCGTAGTCAGGGGTGAGATAGGAGAGAGGAGTCATCACATGATGCTGCGGGTAGAGCACAGCAGGCATTTTTGGAGTAGATGACTCAGATGCTTTGACAGTTTACCGGAGTTACACCACAACTGTAACACCCCTAAGTTCGGTAGTGTGTTCTACTTTTCCAGTGACCAGTGTTATTCGGACAACTAGGATGCCTAGAACTACACTTCGATATGAGTGAGGAGACATAAAATAATGAAATACAAGAAAAGAAAATACAAGAAAAACAAAGGAAAAATAATAGCAAAGAAATGTAACCAAGTTAAGCGAGCCGAGAACCCTAGCGATGGGTGATCGCACCAGGAAGTCACGACATGGACCGTTGACTAGCCTTGGACCGTGGGGAAACTTGAAAAATATTTTTAGGACTTAAATAGAAACCTATTGAAGTATAAATACCATTAGAAATATCAAAGAAAAATTAATTAATTAGTACAAAGAAAAGTGAGAAATCGAAAAACGGACAAAACCCGGTGTTACCGAAAAATCGGGAATGCAACCCGAACAGGGGCATTGTGGTCATTTGACATCCTGAGTTGTCTTTTAACCTAAATGTCCATTAAAAATACATGATATTACACTTGGAAAATATAATGAAAAATTAAATTAGTGGTACATAATGTAAATAGCAAAAATGGGGAGTTAATTGTGGGAATAAAGAAAGTTAAGGTTAAACTAATATTAAATTAAGCTTAGTGCTCCACTCACCCATCAAAGTGGACCACTATCTCCTCATTTGGGCAGATTGCATCTTCTTCTTCACCTTGCCAAAGAACCAGCCGTGAACCTCCATTGAAGATACTCCATGGCCAAAGCTTAACCAAGCCATGCAACCATGATTTAGCCATTTTTTTCACTAGCTTCCTTCACAAAAAATGTTCTACACCACTTGGGCAGTAGGTAGGCAGCAAGAAGACCAAGTTTTGGAGAGATTTTGAAGAGTTTCCAAAGTGGTAAGTTTGTGTTTTTGGCTAGTGCTTCATTAAAGTTAGTAAGAATGTTATGAGCACTTGAATTATGGAGAGATTTTTGAGGTTTTATGTTTAAAGGGGGATGTGTACTTTTGGCAGCCATGGAAACTCCTTGAGGACAGTTTATTCTTGCTTTTAAATGGTAGATTAAAGGGTTGATTAAATGTTTATGTGTGTAGGAATTAATTTAGGTGATGTATACTTAGTATATGTTAATGTGTACTTGAAATTGGAAGCTTGGAAATTAATGGACTGTAATGTATGAATCGGCAGCTTGGTTTGGTGAATCATAAGGATGTTATTTCATGTTTGGTTTATGGAATATTAATGTTGAATTGTGATAGTTGTTATGGCAGCTTGGGTATATGTGTGATGGTGTGAGGTTGGACATGTAAATGAGCATGAATAGGTGATTAAATTGTTGTAATTGAGTTTGACAAATTCTGCACTATATGGTGTATGTTGAGTGTGATTGTAAGCTGCCAAAATGACCAACAATATCTTGTGAACTATGTTTAGGTTATGGTACAGACCAGAATTGGCATGAATGTGTAGTTTGGTAATTGTTAAAAGTGTCCTTTGATGAGTAATGAACAAAATGCAATAGGGCAGTTTATGTTTTGAACCTAGAACCTTAAGTGTGTGGCTCCAATTGGTATGAGACCAATTGGAGGTGAAACTAGGCACAAAATGTGCCAACTTTCATGAAGGAAGCTTACTAAAATTCTGCTTGTAAGGTAACTTGAAAAGTGACTAAATCCGGATTAGTGCAATTAAGGCCTGAAAATTTACCATTTGGGCAGCAGTTAGTGTTTAGGCCATTACTCACTCAAAACTGGTCCAATTGACCTGATATTTTGACCATGAATAGTTAAGACCTATATCTACAAGTCTTATGAGGACACCAAAGCCCAAAAATGACCATAAGCAAGCAAAAAAGCTTGCACAAGTTCGGGTCCAAAAACTGGCCGAACCAAAATTGACCTAAAATAACCTAAAGTGACCAATTTTGGTACATTCTGACTAGCAATAGTAAAATGACCATAACTTGGTCTAGGAAACTCAGAATGACTTAAAATTATGCCCTGTGTGCAGTAAGACATAGATCTACAAGTTTGTAGTTTTGACCGAAATCCGAAAGCCGAGGGAACTAGGTCGTCCGGCTAGGTCAAACTAGTATCCTGGAATCTAGTAAATTGCAAGAAAATGCAAGATATATGGAAATGAATTTGGTAAGATGTATCAACCCTAAAAGACTATTGAATGTGACATATTAGTAACATTAAAACCTAATTTACCTAGAATGCATCGAGGGTCGACATATTAGGTTGACTACGCAAATAATAGAATTCAGTGAATTAATTATCAAGCATTATCGTTAGAGACAGTTTAAATGAATACTGAAACACTTCAAATTGTGTGTTTCAGTTAGCAAAGACTCAGGGAAGGGAAAGGAAACACTGAGTCAGAGTCAAGAGACAGTTATCAGAGGTTTGTGTACAACTAGTTTTTAACTGATTTTGTTTTGAATATTTCATATGATTAAATGACATATTTTTCTTATGTATTATGTTTAACAAGCATTGGATTTAATTCAATATTATTGAAATTGTTATAGTATGTATGAATTTAGCTTTGTGAAATAGTATTTCCACAAGTATTAAGCATTGTTATGGATTGAATAAATTATGTTTTGGAAAATTGTGATAGAACATGTTTTGAATTGTGATGGTAATTTTCATGGAAAAATGCAAATTTATGATTTGAATTGTGATGAGCATAAAAATTATTGGATATTGGAATTGACTTTGAATCGAATTATATTGTGATTTATGCTCACTAAAAAGATTGTGATATTGTTTTATATCTCACTATAGATGCTTGACTAGGTTATTACCCGTCTCTCTCATTTGTTGAGAAGACAATGGAGTTAGTTGTGTTTTGATTACCATGGTACGTGCACAGGCTTAGATTTTCCTCTGATTTGAGGTTAGATCTAAGTTTTTTTTTTTATCGTTATGGCCCTTGCGGAAGATTTATAATTGGGGTGTGTACTGTGCACGATGATTCGACCTCCTCGACCATAGGGAGTTAGAATCTGATTCGACCTCCCCGACCATAGGGAGTTAGAATCACTTCGAATATGGCCCTTTCGGATTAGTTTTGCATAGTTAGTGAGATAAAAATGATTTTTGAGATAAAGAATGACTTTTGAGATACATCATGGTTTTTGAGATACAACATGGTTTTTGAGACACAGAATGTTTTTGAACAATAAAGAATTGTGATTTCAGTTATAATTTATGTATAATTGATTTTGTTGGAACTACCTTAAATGGTTAGTCATGATTTAATAAATTGAATTTCGTGATCAAAGTCATTTTATACAAATGATTTACATTATTGGCAATGAATATTTTGAGTTTTGGAATTTGATGAGTATTTAGATTTCCAAATTATTTACTGTAAATTTTGTCAATGTATATTATACTATGTTTTAAATTATAGTTGTGTACCACTGAGTTCACCACTCAGCGATTGCTTTGTATGCTGTCGCAGGTAAGAAGAGCATAGAGCAGTGAGTAAGTTTCTTTGAAGACACATTCAGATCAGCTCCAGGTATATCATAGGTATACCCATGTACATAGGTTTTGATGTATGCATGTAATAATATGTATGTAAATTATTTGAGCAGTTGTATAAAAACTCTTGTAAAATATTTTTGTATGTAATTAAATGTAAATTATTGTAAATGTAAGTTTGGGACTTCTTTTATCTGAATAGTTTTGTAATATTAATTTAGAGTCTTGTAATCAATGAAATATTTCTTTTATGAGGAGATTGATTTGATTATTGAGATTTGAATTATGAGTGCAAATGAAGTTATTGAAGTTGTATTTGAGAAAACATATTGGGAGTGTGTTCTTTGCAAGTTTTGAAGAATTGTTTTCTCAAAATACAACTGGCACGTTGCCGAAATTTAAAAAAAAAAATTTTATAACACCAGATTTTAATCGATGATTTAAATTTCATGAAAATTGTTTTACAATCCCTTGTAGTATATTTAATGGATTATATCGGTAGGTGAAGTACGGTAATTCATTAGGTATACTACGGGATCATGTTACATCTTACAGGGGAGTAGGGTGTGACATGTTTTGTGGTATCAGAGCAATGGTTTTAAAGTAAATTTCAAACTGTGAATTTGAAATCTTTTTATCGGTAACTACAACTGCTCAAATGTTTGATACATATAGTACATTTACATCATAAATATGAACTAATGGAAAGGAATCTCCTTATGTTGGTTGTAGAGGAATAGAAAATGTTGTGAAAAATAAAAATAAAAATATGGAAGAGAAGAATGAGACAATAGAATAGTCCGTGATGGCAGAAGTACAAGTTGAGGCCCCAGCTCCACAAAGTGTCGAAGGCCCGACTGTACCTGTTTTACCAGTACAAATTACTGCACAAATGGTCCAGCAAATGGCCACTTTCTTCCAACAAATGGCTGATAATCTGTCAGCCCAAGCTCAAGTACAGACCCAACCCCACAAGGGCAGTGTGAAACAGAGAAGAGGGAGAAATCTATGGGTCAGAACTCGAGCAGTAATTTGGGGAAGAGAAAAGAATTTGAGGAACCCCGAGCTCAAAGATATGACAGAGGCGGATCATCAGGGCAGAGAACACCAAGATCTAGTCGTCGAACAACCAGAAGTTCCTATTCTGCCCGTTTCTGCCATGTTTGTGGTAAGCTACATGGAGGTATTTGTCGAAGGGCCTCTAGAGCCTACTATAATTGTGGAAAGCTTGGACACTTTGTTAGAGATTGTACTAGACCACCTCGAACTACTCTCCGGAGTTCACAGACTGTCAGTCAGAGTCGAGATAGAAATAGAGTTGGTACTCCTCACCACTATAACACAGTGAATCAACCCGAATATAGTAGCGCACCAGTCAGAGAGTCCACTATACGCCAAGGAAAAAGAGCAGAAACTTCGGATGTAGCTGCTGGTAAATTCTTAATTTTTGAAAGAAACAATTAGTTATTATTTGATCCCAGCACTACTTAGTTGTGTGTTAGTGTTAGAATTATATGTTCTGTTGCTATTCCTTTACATGTGAATGAATTTTGATGTATTAGTGACTAGTCTTTTAGGATAAAAACTATAATAAGAAGTATGATTGACATTAATTTTGGAAGAATTGTTAGCTAAAAGTATTTTCTAACATACCATAAATTATGAAGCTAATTAGCGAGCCTACTTAATGTAAGGCAAGAGGACCTAAAAGTAAGTTACAGTAATAGAATTACTCTAGATGAGGGCAAAGATGTTACTGTTAGTAATTATTAATGGATATTGTAATCAGAATCGATTTAGGATATTAGTGGATTTGAGAAAGAGAAGATGTTAGAAAACCTAGTTCATGAGGTTATAACGTAGTGACTATGTAATGTTCTCGATGTCTGTATTGTAAGCTGCAGATTACAGTAACGATACGGGATTATTGTGTAGAGCTACGTGCTTCCTCGTGGTACAATAAATTAAGAATATTTGTAAGTAATCTATAAATTGATACAGTTGCACCCGAATAGAGTACTATTACTGGAAATAAATGTGAAAATTTTAGTCAGAAATTTAAAACTTCAGAACTAGCCTATCAAACGACTACACTTGTAAGGTAGCTAGAATCAGTGACTCAGTTATATTAATGTGAATTACCTATACCACAGTAATTACTATAAGCTTAGAGATATCAGTATGACTTATCATCCTCAGACGGATGACAGTCGAAACAAGTGATTCAGGTAAATTTTGAAACTCATTGAGTTTCTATAAATAATGAAATGAAATGATAATAATAACCTGTAAAATGTAATAAACCCTCGAGAATATACTAAGAACTTCTGTCCTTGAATCCGAGGGAGATGGAACAGATACCTCCCACTAACAGAATTTGTATATAATAATAAGTGTCGAGCTAGCATACAAATAGCACCCTATGAAACATAGTAAGAAAATGGATAACTATGGATTTTGTGATGAAACTTCCGAGGACACAGAATAGTCAAGATGCAGTATAGGTCATAGTTATCAGACTAACCAAGTCTGCTCACTTTTGCCAGTCCGGATGGACTATAGCCTAGAAAGATTGGCCAGATTGTACATATTTGAAATTGTAAAATTGCATGGAGTGCCAGTATTGATTGTATCTGACAGAGATCCTAGGTTCACTTCTAGATTCTGGGGTAGTCTTTAGAGAGCCCTAAGAACTAGATTGAACTTCAGCATAACATTCCACCCGCAGACAGATGGCTAGCCTGAGAGGGTAATTCAAGTATTAGAGGATATGCTACGGGCTTGTGTGATTGAGTTTGAAGGTAGTTGGGATACACACTTGCCTTTGATTGAGTTTGCTTATAACAATAGCTACCAATCAAGCATTGGGATGCCTCCATATGAAGCTTTGTATGGCAGAAACTGCAGAACTCCCCTATGTTGGGATGAAGTTGGTGAAAGAAAGATGATTGAGCCAGAAATTATTCAGCAGACATAGGAAAAGATCAAATTGATCAGAGATAAACTCAAGGCTATATCAGACCGTCAGAAGTCCTATGTTGATCTGAAGAGAAAAGATATTAAAATGCAGTGGGTGATAAGGTACTCCTCAAAGTTTCTCCTTGGAAGAGGATTATGAGATTTGGCAGAAAGGGGAAACTGAGTCCTCGTTTCATCGGACCATATGAGGTTCTGGAAAGAGTGGGTCCTTTGGCATATCGGTTAGCATTACCTCCAGAGTTAGCAAGGATACACAGTGTCTTCCATGTGTCCATGTTAAGGAGGTACAGATCAGACCCATCTCATGTACTATCAGTTGAAGAGATTGAGGTAAATCCAGACCTCTCATATAATGAAGAACCTATAGAAATTCTGGCATATGAGGTGAAGCAGCTGAGGAACAAATAGATACACCAGGTTAAAGTGTTGTGGAACCATCATTCAGGCCAGGAAGCTACTTGGGAACGTGAAGAGGATATGAGAAGACAGCACCCACAGCTGTTCAGAAATTAATGCCAGGTAAAATTTTGAGACGAAATTTATTTTAAGGGGGGAGAGAATTGTAACACCTCTAAGTTCGGTAGTGCGTTCTACTTTTCCAGTGACCAGTGTTATCCGGACAACTAGGATGCCTAGAACTACACTTCGATATGAGTGAGGAGACATAAAATAATGGAATAAAAGAAAAGAAAATACAAGAAAAACAAAGGAAAAATAATAGCAAAGAAATGTAACCAAGTTAATCGAGCCGAGAACCCTAGCGATGGGTGACCGCACCGAGAAGTCACGACATGGACCGTTGACTAGCCCTGGACCACGGGGAAACTAGAAAAATATTTTTAGGACTTAAATAGACACCTATTGAAGTATAAATACCATTAGAAATATCAAAGAAAAATTAATTAATTAGTACAAAGAAAAGTGAGAAATCAAAAAACGGACAAAACCCGGTGTTACAAAAAAATCGGGAATGCAACCTGAACAGGGGCATTGTGGTCATTTGACACCCCGAGTTGTCTTTTGACCTAAATGTCCACTAAAAATACATGATATTACACTTGGAAAATATAATGAAAAATTAAATTAGTGGTACATAATGTAAATAGCAAAAATGGGGAGTTAATTGTGGTAATAAGGAAAGTTAAGGTTAAACTAATATTAAATTAAGCTTAGTGCTCCACTTACCCATCAAAGTGGACCACTATCTCCTCATTTGGGCAGATTGCATCTTCTTCTTCACCTTGCCAAAGAACCAGCCATGAACCTCCATTGAAGATACTCCATGGCCAAAGCTTAACCAAGCCATGCAACCATGATTTAGCCATTTTTTTCACTAGCTTCCTTCACAAAAACTGTTCTACACCACTTGGGCAGTAGGTAGGCAGCAAGAAGACCAAGTTTTGGAGAGATTTTGAAGAGTTTCCAAAGTGGTAAGTTTGTGTTTTTGGTTAGTGCTTCATTAAAGTTAGTAAGAATGTTATGAGCACTTGAATTATAGAGAGATTTTTGAGGTTTTATGTTTAAAGGGGGATGTGTACTTTTGGCAGCCATGGAAACTCCTTGAGGACAGTTTATTCTTGCTTGTAAATGGTAGATTAAAGGGTTGATTAAATGTTTATGTGTGTAGGAATTAATTTGGGTGATGTATACTTAGTATATGTTAATGTGTACTTGAAATTGGAAGCTTGGAAATTAATAGACTGTAATGTATGAATCGGCAGCTTGGTTTGGTGAACCATAAGGATGTTATTTTATGTTTGGTTTATGGAATATTAATGTTGAATTGTGATAGTTGTTATGGCAGCTTGGGTATATGTGTGATGGTGTGAGGTTGGACATGTAAATGAGCATGAATAGGTAATTAAATTGTTGTAATTGAGTTTGACAAATTCTGCACTATATGGTGTATGTTGAGTGTGATTGTAAGCTGCCAAAATGACCAACAATATGTTTTGAACTATGTTTAGGTTATGGTACAGACCAAAATTGGCATGAATGTGTAGTTTGGTAATTGTTAAAAGTGTCCTTTGATGAGTAATGAACAAAATGCAATAGGGCAGTTTATGTTTTGGACCTAGAACCTTAAGTGTGTGGCTCCAATTGGTATGAGACCAATTGGAGGTAAAACTAGGCACAAAATGTGCCAACTTTCATGAAGGAAGCTTACTAAAATTCTGCTTGTAAGGTAACTTGAAAAGTGACTAAATCCGGATTAGTGCAATTAAGGCCTGAAAATTTACCATTTGGGCAGCAGTTAGTGTTTAGGCCATTACTCACTCAAAACTAGTCCAATTGACCTGAAATTTTGAACATGAATAGTTAAGACCTATATCTACAAGTCTTATGAAGACACCAAAGCCCAGAAATGACCATAAGCAAGTAAAAAAGCTTTCACAAGTTCGGGTCCAAAAACTGGCCGAACCAAAATTGATCTAAAATAACCTAAAGTGGCCAATTTTGGTACATTCTGACCAGCAATAGTAAAATGACCATAACTTGGTCTAGTAAACTCAGAATGACCTGAAATTTTGCCTCGCGTGCACTAAGACATAGATCTACAAGTTTGTAGTTTTGACCGAAACCCGAAAGCCGAGGGAACTAGGTCGTCCGACTAGGTCAAACTAGTATCCTGGAATCCAGCAAATTGCAAGAAAATGCAAGATACATGGAAATGAATTTGGTAACATGTACCAACCCTAAAAGACTATTGAATGTGACATATTAGTAACATTAAAACCTAATTTACCTAGAATGCATTGAGGGTCGACATATTAGGTTGACTAAGCAAATAATAGAATTCAGTGAATTAATTATCAAGCATTATCGTTAGAGACAGTTTAAATGAAAACTTAAACACTTCAAATTGTGTGTTTCAGTTAGCAAAGACTCGGGGAAGGGAAAGGAAACACTGAGTCAGAGTCAAGAGATAGTTATCAGAGGTTTGTGAACAACTAGTTTTTAACTGATTTTGTTTTGAATATTTCATATGATTAAATGACATATTTTTCTTATGTATTATGTTTAACAAGCATTGGATTTAATTCAATGATTATTGAAATTGTTATAGTATGTATGAATTTAGCTTTGTGAAATAGTATTTCCACAAGTATTAAGCATTGTTATAGATTGAATAAATTATGTTTTGGAAAATTGTGATAGAACATGTTTTGAATTGTGATGGTAATTTTCATGGAAAAAATGCAAATTTATGATTTGAATTGTGATGAGCATAAAAATTATTGGATATTGGAATTGACTTTGAATCGAATTATATTATGATTTATGCTCACTAAAAGGATTGTGATATTGTTTTATATCTCACTATAGATGCTTGACTAGGTTATTACCCGTCTCTCTCATTTGTTGAGAAGACAATGGAGTTAGTTGTGTTTTGATTACCATGGTACGTGCACAGGCTTAGATTTTCCTCTGATTTGAGGTTAGATCTAAGTTTTTTTTATCGTTATGGCCCTTGCGGAAGATTCATTATTGTGGTGTGTACTGTGCACGATGATTCGACCTCCTCGACCATAGGTAGTTAGAATTTGATTCGACCTCCCCGAACATAGGGAGTTAGAATCACTTCGAATATGGCCCTTTCGGATTAGTCTTGCATAGTTAGTGAGATAAAGAATGATTTTTGAGATAAAGAATGATTTTTGAGATACAACATGGTTTTTGAGATACAACATGATTTTTGAGACACAGAATGTTTTTGAACAATAAAGAATTGTGATTTCAGTTATGATTTATGTATAATTGATTTTGTTGGAACTACCTTAAATGGTTAGTCATGATTTGATAAATTGAATTTCGTGATCAAAGTCATTTTATACAAATGATTTACATTATTGGCAATGAATATTTTGAGTTTTGGAATTTGATGAGTATTCAGATTTCCAAATTATTTATTATAAATTTTATCAATGTATATTGTACTATGTTTTAAATTATAGTTGTGCACCACTGAGTTCACCACTCAGTGATAGCTTTGTATGCTGTCGCAGGTAAGAAGAGCATAGAGCAGTGAGTAAGTTTCCTTGAAGACACATTCAGATCAGCTCCAGGTATATCATAGGTATACCCATGTACATAGGTTTTGATGTATGCATGTAATAATATGCATGTAAATTATTTGAGCAGTTGTATAAAAAAACTCTTGTAAAATATTTTGGTATGTAATTAAATGCAAATTATTGTAAATGTAAGTTTGGGATTTCATTTATCTGAATAGTTTTGTAATATTAATTTAGAGTCCTGTAATCAATGAAATGTTTCTTTTATGAGGAGATTGATTTGATTATTGAGATTTGAATTATGAGTGCAAATGAAGTTATTGAAGTTGTATTTGAGAAAACATATTGGGAGTGTGTTCTTTGCAGATTTTGAAGAACTGTTTTCTCAAAATACAACCGGCACTTTGTCGAAATTTAAAAAAAAAAAAATTTATAACACCAGATTTTAATCGATGATTTAAATTTCATGAAAATTGTTTTAAAATCCTTTGTAGTATATTTAATGGATTATCGGTAGGCGAAGTACGGTAATTCATTAGGTATACTACGGGATCATGTTACATCTTACAGGGGAGTAGGGTGTGACAACAACCACAGTCTACACAGCGGTCCCTATTAGAAAAGCTGAGAAAATATGGGGCCGTCGATTTTATGGGTAAAAAAGAGGATAACCTAGCCGTTACTGAGCATTAGCTAGAGCGGACTGAGAGAGTGTTGAAGCAGTTACACTGCACACTGGAGTAGCAGTTAGAGTGTGCTCTGTCGTTACTACAGGAGGAAGCCTACCAGTGGTGGGATACAGTGTCTAGAGCAGTGCAGCTGACAACGCTTACTTGGGATTTCTTTCTAATTGCGTTCAGAAAGAAGTATATTAGTCATGTGTACCTAGAGGCTAGAAGGAGAGAGTTTCTGATCTTGAGGCAGAGGCAGCTCAGGTCTCTGAGTATGAGAGGGAGTTTGTAAGGTTAGGTAGATATGCCTGGGAGATAATGCCTACAGAGGCAGATCGGTGCCATAGGTTTGAGGATGGACTGAACGATAATATTAGACTTATAGTGACGGCACATGGGTGTACAAACTTTTCCCGGTTAGTGGCCGCAACTCTTAATGTAGAGAGAGTATGAAATGATGAGCAGCCTCAGAAGGATAGACAGTGAAAGAGAGGTTCTGGACAGGGCCAGTCTAGTACACCCGTTTCTGAGAGTAAGAGGCCCAAGGGTTCCTAGGGCTAGGGCTAGAGACAGAGGTCTCAATTTAGCTAGAAAGGAGGACAATCTAGAGCATCAGTGGGGAGTTCTCTAGACACAGCAGTAGGGGGATTAGCCTCCATACCATTATGTACCCATTGTGAGAGGAGGCACCGAGGGGAGTGCCGATTGTTGACCAGGGGATGCTTCTGATGTGGAGCTACAGATCACTTCCTATGGGATTGTCCCATCGGAGCGTTCCCACTGCCCCACCACTGACTGAGAGATCTGCCCTCGCAGCACAGAGGGGTAGATGACCCACGAGGCCAGAGGTGACGAGTGCCTCACAGAGGCCTGCCACAGAGACTGTGGAGTGACCCGAGACCCGAGTGGCACCTCGAGTATATGCCATGGTTTGGGAGGAACCAGATCCAGCAGATATTAGCAGAGGTATATTTTCTTTTATAACGTTTTAGTATATGTAATGATAGACCTAGTAGATGAGATGGAAGAAGATAGGTGCAATTCCTCTACTATTTACATCGGATAAATTTCGAGGACGCAATTTTTATTAGAGGGGGAGAATTGCAACGCCCTCACTTTAGGTAGTCTGTGCATTCTACTGTTCTGACGACTAATGTCTATTCGGACAGCCAGGATGTCTAGAACTACACTCAAACTAGAGTGAGAAAACATAAATTGACCGAATACAGACTAAGTAAAATTAAAGAAAAATAAAAAAAGTGAAGTACAATTCAGTTAAACGAGCCAGGGTCACAGCGATGGGTGACTGTACTAGGAAGTGACTGCGAAGATAGCTGTTGACCCCTGAACCGTGAGGAATACTATGAAATAAATATTTTGGATTAAATGGAAGGTTTTATGAGACATAAATGACAATATAAATGCCAAGGAAAATTTAAGAAAATTTATTTACCAGTACAGACCAAAAATAACTGATGAGCCTAGTGAAGGGCATTTTGGCCATTTCAACTTCAGAGTTAAATTTTGACCTAAATGTCAATTAAAATAAGAGGGATTAAAACACACCAAATAAATTAAATTATGAAAAATACAATGGAAAATGGGAAAAGAAAAGAAAAGAAAAGAAATAAAATATATATTGCATGGGCATGATGTCATAATGACATCATTTAAATTATTAACCGATGGGAAAATTATAAGGGTTATTAAAGGATAAGAAAGAAGGGAAAAAGGAGTCAAATTGACTAAATCTTCTTCTTCTCCCCTTCATGGCCGAACCACACACTTCAAAATCTCCATTGTTGCTCTTCCTTCCAAGCTTCACCTCTCATCAATTTTCTCCATAAAAATTCCAAGTCCCTTCATTAAAACTTAATTCTATACCTTGGGGAGTCTACTAGTAGCAAAAAGGAGTAGAAAATTTGAAGTTTTGAGAGCTTGGAATTGGACACAAGCAAGGTTAGTGCAATATATAACCTTTTTCCTTCCTTAAGCATTGTTAGCTCATTGAATTGAGTTGAAATTTCTTGAAATTGAAAGAAAATGATGGGGGTATGAAAAAGCTAAAATTTGGCAGCCATGATAAGAATTGGGGGCTTGGTGATTTTGATAAAATTAATTTTGTTTATTAGTGATATTGATGAGTATATGTGATAAATGAGTTGATTAGCATGTGTTTGCATGAAAATTTAGAAATTGGAGCTAGGGTTTTGCCCTAACCTTTGGGAATTTTGTATATAACATGAAATTGATGATGTTGAGATTGGTTGTTGACTATTAGAAGTGCCATGTATGTCAAATGAAGTTTGGGAGTTGGGAGGAATTGAAATTGGGAGTGCAATTTCTCTTGCAGGAAATTCGGACCTATGAGTCCAGTGAGATTTTTGAACCATAAATAGAATTGTGTTGCTGCAATTGATATGAGGCCAATTGAAGATGAAACTACAGTCATAATGCCCCATTTTTCATGAAGAAACCATGCCAAAAAACTGTCCCTAACCTTGCCTAAAATTGACTTGAATCTGGGTAACCCTAATTTGGACATGGAAAAATGACCAAATGAACAGTAAATGTTCAAATGCTATAACTTACACTAGGAAGGTCAGAATGATCTAATTCTTGAACCATTGGAAAGATTAGACATAGGAGCACAACTTTCATGAAGAAGACAGAACCCAGATCTACCTCTAACCAAGTCAAATTATTAGCACAAATTAGATCAACAAAACTATCAAGAACCAATCTACCCAAAATTTGTTGGACTTAGGCTCTCCCGACCAGTTTTGGAAAAAATGCCATAACCTGGTCTAAAAAATTGTAAAAGAAATGAAACCAGTGCTAAAAGTTTTATAAGACATAGATCTATAATATTGATGTTTTGACCAGAACCCATAATCCAAGGGAACTAAGTCAAATTGGTAGAACAAGTTAGTACACAAAATCCTGGAATTTGCCTTAACTACCACCTGACCCCAGAAAAGAATTTATATGATAACTTTCACTAGAAATCCCAAATGGGATGACCCAAACTGTTATGGAAACCTAAGAGATAGGGCTTCAACTTTGATTTAGAAACCTTTCTCAAAATTTTAGTGTAAGGAACCTAAAATGAGAGTCAAAGCCATTGACCTAAACCTAGAATCCTGTAGACACAGATTACCTAAGTCTAGGCTAGTTAATTTACTATAATTAATTCTATAAGACCTGAAAAATTGTAATTAAAAATGACATAGGGTAACAACTTCTATGTAGAATATTAGGCCTAAAAATGGCTATAACATGTCCAAAAAATTAGAAAAATATTGACTCCAGAATCTGCCTGGTTCTAGAACTTGAGTGAGTTAAGGAACCAATTTTGGTTATTTGACCATAACTTGAGTTCTAAAACTCCAAATAACATGATTCAAAAAGGAAAACAAAGACAAGACATAAAGAGACAACTTCCATGAAGGAAGTGTAGTCAAACAGTGATGGTTGTCGAATCCACTAAGAATTAAATTAACTGAAATTACCATTAATGAAATATTTTCTGCAGCAAGTGGTAATCCAGGTCGAATCCTAGAGACTGTGTTACTAAATTTCATGCACTTGTGTAACAGGAAAAGAAAAAGGGAGGGGGGGGGGGTGTAACACAAAATAAAAAAAAGTAACATTCATAAATTAAAGATCCAAAAATATGAAACTCTCAATTTAAACAAACTTCAGTCCAAGGTAATTTACATTCCAATGCATGACTCAATCATAGACAAAAGAAATACAATTATCTCTTATTGAATACTTAATGTAGATTTATCAAATAGTGAGGTAAAACCCCTTACTTTCCTATACTCATCAATTCGAGCCCAACACTCTTGTTGACTCTAATTATTAACTGAATTGGTATTAAACAATCCTCATCAAATTAATAACTGCTTTAAGAACAGGAAGTAGTTAAGCTGAACAACGATTTATAAAGCATAAATCATTTAATTCACCCTATTGTTTCCTTAGGTTATTATCGAAAACTTGGATCATAATCAATAAAACCTAATTGCTACTCACATTCAATCTTACACAACAATTATGAATTATGAAGATGAATTAGCAATTGATCAAATCAAACAATTAACTAATAGGCTTTTTTAGCAAATCATTCAATATATAGAAAACAATTAATTCATAAAGCAATAGATATTCAAAAAGGCATAAATTAAATTAAGAACCTAGTCTCACAAATCATGCATAAGAACTAGAATCCCTTGAACTGAATATAAAACTTAGCCACTCATGCTCATGGCTTACAAAAAATTGAAGAAAAATAAAAAAGAAATCTAAAAAGAGAATGGAGAATGAAGGTCTTCTATGGTGTTCGAAGGTCTGAATAGTGCCTTTCTGCTACTGCCCAAAGATGGTCATTATACTAAAAAACCTAATCCAAAAATAAGAGCCAAACTTGGAAAAGTTTTGAAATTCAAAAGACAGATTTTCTGCTCTGTAATCACAGCAGTTTTTCAGCCACTTCCCTTTCGAATCTAACTCTGCCTTCTTCAAAAAGTTGTAGCCCTATTTCTTAGCTTTAAAACGGTACTCATTTTCCCAAATCCGAGGTCTACAGCCAAGTTATGGGCAAAAAACCGAAATTGGTTATGATAGACGGTCCAGCCCATAATTTTGACTTTGTTGCCATTTTTGACAATTAAAACGACCTTATCTCACTTCCAGCCCTTCATAGAAATTGTAGAGGTGGCTCTTAAGGTTCAATTGGGCTTAGGTTTGCTTCATTTGGACCTTCGAAGCTCCACAGCAGAAGTCATATTTAGAAAAGCTCAAAAAATTTGGGGCTGTGGACTTCATGGGTAAGAAAGAAGATGGTTCGATGGCGGTTGAGAATTGGCTAGACAGCACCATAAGGGTATTGAAACAACTGCATTGCACCCCATAGTAGAACTTAGAGGGTACTGTATCCTTGCTCCAAGACGATGCTTATCAGTGGTGGGACACCGTATCTAGTGAGGTCCGGCCAGAGTTGATAACTTGGGATTTCTTTCTTACTGAATTTAAGAAGAAGTATATAGGAAGTGTGTACCTGGAAGACAGAAGAAGAGAGTTTATTAGTCTGAGGTAAAGGCAGCTATCAGTAGCGGAGTATGAGAGGGAGTTTGTCAGACTAAGCTGCTACAGAAGGGAAATAGTCCCCACAGAAGCAGAGAGGTGCAGAAGGTTTGAAGAGGGGCTGAATGATAACATCAAAATAATGATCACTGCCTTGGGGATTACGGACTTTATGAAATTAATTGAAGCCACACTGAAAGTGGAAAGGGTCAGAGTAAGTGAATAGAATAGGAAAGATAGGCAGCGTAAGAGGGAATTTGGACTAGGGCAGTCAAGTATACCGACTGATAGTAAAAAGCTTAAGGGTTTTGGTTCACAAGATTAGACACAGGGCTAGACTGGGATATCTATAGCTAGCTCCCTGAGCACAGTAACAAGGGGATCAGCCCCAGTGCCTTAATGTATGCACTGTGGTAGGAGACACAGAGGGGAGTGTCTACTGTTAACTAGAGAGTGTTTCAAGTGTGGGGCTACGGATCATTTCATAAGAGATTGCCCTCAGAGGAGTGGTTCAATAGCTCCAGTACAAATTGATAGACCTGCCCCTACAATTCAAAGGGGTAAAAGACCGGGTAAAGTAGAGATGGCTGACAATTCACAGAAGATTGTTTCTGAGACAGTCGAAAGGCCCAAAATCAGGGTGGCACCATGGGTATATGCTATGGAAGCTCAGGAGGAACCGAACCCAGACATTGGTGAGGCGATACAAGGAAGTGAAGAGGCAAGGAGGTAGCAACCCCACGATTATTTAAGTCAGGTAAATTTCGAGGACGAAATTTAAATTAGAGGGGAAGAGTTGTAATACCCTCACTGTAGCCATTCCGTACATTCTACTATTCTGGTGACTAGTGTCGGTTCGGATGGCCAGAATGTCTGGAACTATATCTAGACTAGAGTGAGGAGTCATAAATAACTCAAATAATGGTAAGAAAAATCTAGGAAAAATTTTAGAAATAAATTATAATGAAGTTAAATGAGCCAGTGCCCTAGTGATGGGTAACCTAGTGGGAAGTTGCGGTCCTCGCAGCTAGGAGCCCTAAACCCAGAAGAAAATTTATGAAATAATTTTTAGGACTCCAGAGATGAGTCATTGAGGTTTCGATGGCATTAGAATGCCAGGAAAATTCTTAGAAAAATTTTTAGCTCAGTATAGACGATTTTGGCTCAATAAGCCAAACGGAGGGCATTTTGGTCATTTCATCTTCAGAGATGATTTTTGGCCAACTTGTCCAGTTAAATAAATAATTTATATGACATAAAATATGAATAAATATTGCTAAAAATTGAATTGAAAATGGATAGAAAATAAAAGAAAGAAAAATTAAGGAAAACATGAATTATGACATCATTATGATGTCATTAATAATGCCTCCACCAATCACCTTTCAACAAGCACTCTTAAACCAAATTAAAAGAGATAAAAATGAGGAAAAATGAAAAGAAAATTCTGTCATCTTCTAGCTCCATTCCAGTCGGCTCCCTTTTCCCTCTCTACCTCCATTAAATTTCTTCCATTTTCTCTCTTCCAAACCTTGAATCTCCACCACTAAACCCTAAGTTCCTTCATTAAACCTTGTCAATTCCTCTTGGGAAAGTGTTTGGCTGCCAAGAATTGAAGAGAAAGTAAAGATAAAGCTTGGAAAAATTCTACACTCAAGAGGTTAGTGCCATTTTTCTTATGAATTTTTGAGTTTACCTTGTGTAGGTTAGGAATTGAGCTTGAATTTGGATTGAATGAAACAAATTTTACGTGTTTGAACTCCTTCAAATTTCGGCAGCCTTAAGATACCATAGAGTTTCAATGATTCAAGTGAATTATAATTGTGTATAGATGCCGTTGAACATGGAATTAATGATTAGAACACTTGATTGTATGTTGTTTGAGCAAATTGGAATTGTGGAGTTAGGGTTTGGGAAAAGCCTAGGGTTTTGCTCATGTGTTGGTGAATGGAAGTTTTAATGGTCAATTAGTGACCATTTAGCTATGTATGATGATAAATTGAAGTGAATTGTAGCTTTGGATTTGAGGTTAGATGTGCTGTCTTGGGTGACCTGCAAGGCTGGATGTGAGTCTAGCAAGTTTGGGCAGCTATAACTTGAGTTGTGTAGGTTCAATTGGTGCAAGGCCAATTGGACATGAAATTAGACACATAATGGCACAACTTTGATGAAGGAACCCTGTCTAGAAAACAAACTTAGAATGCCCTAAAAATTTACCAAATTCGGGTAACACACATTCTGCTTGGGCAAATGACCAAATGAACAGTGTTCATTCATTTGGTCATAACTCAGTGTAGAAATGCCCAATTGACTTGAAATTTATATCAATGAAAATCTTAGACAATTTAAAACAACTTTCATGTAGAATACAAACTCTAATTCTGGACTTAATCAAAGGAAATTGTTAGCCAAATTTGAACTACCAAATCTGGCAGAATGGGATTCTGCCCAGAAATTCTGGGCAGATACCAATTCAGCTAGCCTTATTCAAATTAGCATATCTTGAGCTAGAAAACTCCAAATGGAGTGATTAAAAAAGTAAATTAAAGAAGACACATAAAGGAACAACTTTCATGAAGAGAATTTTATCAAATTCCTACTGTACAAATGACCAATAGAACAGTAAACTTAGTGCTTGAAACCTGAAAATTTTAAAATAGCCAGCACTAAGCTTTATAATGGTATTGGCAACCAATGCCAACAATTTTAGAATGCAAAATGTGGTATGTTGGTGATATTAGAACTAATATACCTATTGTATATGAAAAAGTCAACATTTTAGTTGACTAATGGAATGAATAGTAACAATTAAAATTCAATTTTAAAGAATTACATAATTAAAAATGTTAAATGCCCTAGTAGGCCTAGTGTAATTGGTTTGGATAGGTTGGCATGCCAATAGGATTCTGATAGCAGTACTGCGTATGGCTTCATGCCATTATGTGATATGATAGCCTATGGCTATACTGATTATGATGTTATACTTGGCTTTATGCCTTATTTCTTTTATGGCTTATTAGCCATTCTGTCTGCACACCAGAAGACACATTGTGACCGATGGTGTGACGGCTCGAGGTACCTAGTACCCAGTGCTAGTTTACCCGTTTATCAAGTCCGGTCAATTTGTATAGGTTACTTGGGCATGAAAAAGTATAAATGTAATTGAATTGATTATTAAAGGAAGTAAGAAAATTAAATATCGAGATAAAAAACAAGAATAATTTCAATAAAAAGAGGCTCAAAATCATTATGAGAACGATTAATAAAATGCTAGGAAAAGTTAATATCATAAGATGTAATTAGCCTTCAACTTAAAATAAATTAGTAATTATTTATTTTCTTATAAGTACAATAACTAGGAAATTTTTACTTTTATTTGCATATTTTATTTTCTTATATTATAGGCACCACTAAGCTTTATGCTTAGCGCGTCACTGTTTGTAACACCTAGGTACTGAAGATTTGGCCAGAGAACCCAGTAGACCATAGACTGGGAGATTAGAAGCTTTGATCTTTATTTGGGTCCCGAGTGTCACCTCCTCAGCAGTGCATATATTGGTAGTGTCCAGTAGCTTGTATTTTATTTTTGATCATTGTAATCAAATTTTGGACATTTAATGTAAATTATGTATTTTTCTACATGAAATGTGCATATGATGTAAATTAATACAGTTTAAAAATTTCATATTTGAATTGTATATGTATGGAAATGATTTAAATTTTCTTATGTATTTATATGAGTAAAATTTATTAATGTTTTGAATGAGAAAGCGATTTTGTGAATCTGTGCAAAGATAATTGTTTTACACAGGTAGAAAAATCATCAATTTATTAAAAAATGAGAGAAAACTCTGTCAGTTTCTCCACAGAAAAATAGAATAAAATAAAATAAATGAACAATTGATTAAATTTAATGAAAAAAAATTCAATGTGATAATTAAGAAGTAATAAATTGAGATAAGATAAGATAAGGTGCTCCGGCACCGAGTGTAACATGATCTGCTCAGCTACACTGTAAATGGGTAAGGGGTGTCACAATGACTTAAACTCTCAATCAACTCCACTTAGAAGTTCACTTAACTTCACCTTATCGCAACATTCTCTAACAAAAGATTAAAAGTTTGAAAGAAGAGGCAAGTAAGGTAATAACCATCACAACAAATTCCATAAATACCATATCAATATATCAACAATTCTCCAACACAAAACAAAAGGCTTGAAATCAATTAAGCTTACACAATTAAAGTTTCATAAAATTTTAAATCAATACACACCAAAACACAAGGCTAATGTAACACCCCTAAGTTCGGTAGTGCGTTCTACTGTTCCTATGACCAGTGTTGTCCGGATAGCTAGAATGCCTAGAACTACACTTCGATATGAGTGAGGAGACATAAAATAATGAAATACAAGAAAAGAAAATACAAGAAAAACAAAGGAAAAATAATAGTAAAGAAATGCAACCAAGTTAAGCGAGCCGAGAACCCTAGCGATGGGTGACCGCACCGGGAAGTCATGGCGTGGACCGTTGACTAGCCCTGGACTGCGGGGAACCCTGGAAAATATTTTTAGGACTTAAATAGACCCCTATTGAAGTATAAATATCATTAGAAATATATAAAAAAAAATTAATTAATTAGTACAAAGAAAAGTGAGAAATCGAAAAACGGACAAAACCCGGTGTTACTAAAAAATCCGGAATGCAACCCGAATAGGGGCATTATGGTCATTTGACACCCCGAGTTGTCTTTTGACCTAAATTTCCATTAAAAATAAATGATATTAAACTTTGAAAATGCAATGAAAAATAAAAATATGGTACATAATATAAAAGTGGAAATAATGAGGTAAAATTGCAAATTTGGTAACTTTAATTAAAAAAGTCATTTCCTAAAGTTAGTGGTCCACTAACTCATATTGTGGGACACCATTATAATGCATTTGGACAGATTTAAACTTCATCTTCAACCTTTCCAAAGGGCAGCCGAAACCAAGAATGGAATTCCTCCATGGACGCATGGGTTGAAACTTCATGCAAGCTTGATCTAAGCCACTTTTCATGCACTTTCCTTCATTAAAGTTAATCCTCACACCATGGGTAGTAGATAGGCAGCAAGAAAGGAAAGTTTTTGTGGAGTTTTGAAGAATTTCCAAAGTGGTAAGTTTGTGTTTTTGATTATTGTTTAATTAAAGTTTGTAAGGATGTTATGGGTGTTTGATTTATGGAGAGATTTTTGAGGTTTGATGTTGAATGGGGAAGTGTACTTTTGGCAGCCATGAAAACACCTTGAAGACAGTTTATTTTTGCTTGTAAATGGTGAATTAAATGATTGATTAAATGTATATTGTGTAGGAAATTGTTTGGGTGATGTATACTTAGTATATGTAAATGTGAATTGAAATTTGAAGCTTGAAAATTAATGGAATGTAAAGGTACCATTGCGGCAGTTTGTTAACTCTTGAGGAATGCTGGAATTCATGCTTGGTTTATGGTATATTAATGTTGAATTGTGTTGAATGTTATGGCAGTTTGAGTGTATATATGATGGTGTGAAGTTGGACATGAAAAAGTGTTATGGTTAGGTGATTGAATTGTTATAAATTGAGTTGAAAAATTCTGTACTAAATGGTGCACATTGAATGTAATTGTAAGCTGCCAAAATGACCTATAATATGTTGTGAATTATGTTTAGGTTATGGTACAACCAGAATTGGCTTGAATGTTGAGTTTGGTAAGTGTTAGGAGTGATCCTTGATGTGTATGAAAGAAATGCAATAAGGCAGTTTGAGTTTTAGGCCTAGAACTTTAAGTGTGTGGCTCCAATTGGTATGAGACCAATTGGAAGTGAAACTAGGCACAAAATGTGCCAACTTTCATGAAGGAAGCTTGCCAAAATTCTGCTTGTAAGGTAACTTGAAAAATGACCAAATCCGGATTAAGTGCAATTGAGGCCTGAAAATTGACCATTTGGGCAGCAGTTAGTATTTAGGCCATAACTCACTCAAAACAGGTCCAATTGACCTGAAATTTTGACCATGAATAGTTAAGACCCATATATACAAGTCTTATGAAGACACCAAAGCCCAGAAATGACCATAAGCAAGTCAAACAGCTTGCACAAATTCGGGTCCAAAAACTGGCCGAACCTAAAATGACCTAAAGTGACCTAAAGTGACCAATTTTGATGCAATTTGACCAGCAATAGTAAAATGACCATAACTTGGTCTACATAACTCAGAATGACCTGAAATTTTGCCCCGCGTGCAATAAGACATAGATCTACAAGTGTGTAGTTTTGACCAAAACCCGAAAACTGAGGGAACTAGGTTGTCCGGCTAGGTCAAACTAGTATCCCGGAATCCAGCAAATTACAAGAAAACGCAATATACACGGAAATGAATTTGGTAACATGTACCAACCCTAAAAGACTATCGAATGTGACATATTAGTAACATTAAAACCTAAATTACCTAGAATGCATCGAGGGTCGATATATTAGGTTGACTAAGCAAATATTAGAATTCAGTGAATTAATTATCAAGCATTATCGTTAGAGACAGTTTAAATGAGTACTGAAACATTTCAAATTGTGTTTCTCAGTTAGCAAAGACTCAGGGAAAGGGAAGAAAACACTGAGTCAAGGCCAGGAGACAGTTATCAGAGGTTTGTGCACAATAGTTATTTCTTTTGAGTTTTTCAATTGAAATAAATTATGACTATTTGTATATTATTGTTTTCAATTATGGAAATGTGTTTGAATGGATACTTATTGCTTGAAAAGCATTGTAAATGGTTTGAAACTGTGGAAAAATTGATTTAGTGTGATTTGTGAAAATTGAAGTTAATTATGAATTGTGTTGCCATTTTGTGAATGAAATTATGGCTTTGGAAATTTATTGGATTCTCACGAATCATTTGAATAAAATGTTTGGAATTGATTTTGTGTTCACACTTAGCATGACAGTATCATATCATTCCTTCTCCATTTATGGGTTTGTGATCGTTTATTTTCCTTCTCCATTTATGGAGTCGTGATCGTTTATTTTTCTCCCTCTCTAGTTTACCAGTTGAGGTGATCGGATGAGTACTCATTATATAGCTAGCTCCCTTCCTCATTGATTTCGATTAGTGGGGTTGTGATTGCTTTGTCGTGGTGTACAACGCGGCATTGATCGGAAATTTTGTGTCACGGCTTAAGTTGTGTATGAATTGGCAACACTGTGTTCGTAAATTATTTGACTAAATTATGTTATTATGAGCTTTGATAATTTGTGAAATGGAGTTTAAATTCTTATTGACATTCACTGTCTTTTGAATTTAACTACGTTTTGATTTCTGAGATTTATTATGATATTGTGTTAAATTCCTTATGACATTTATTGTCTTGAATTTAACTATGGTTTTACGTATCCATCATTTATATGATTTATGAATTGTGATTTAAAGTTGTATTTGGTTAATGTTGTGCACCACTGAGACATTGTCTGAGCGATAGCTTTTCATTGCTGTCGCAGGTAGACAGACGGATAGGGCAGTAGACTAAGCTGCTAGTACATTCAGCGAGAGTTCATCGGGTATATTGAGTATACCACATTTTGCATTTTGTACTGTAATGTATGTTCACTGTATGTATATATTGTTTTTGATTTTGAGCAGTTGTAAATTAAACTTGTACATTGAAGTTGTAAAATAAATTATGAGTTATTTTGGCTTTTAAAATTTGTACTATATTTCTTTTATCTCAGCCTTTGAAAAATTATTGTGGATTTGAGTTGAAAAATATATTATATTATTTAACTGTTGGAGTTGAGATTGGGAAATATATTTGAAGTGCTTTTTACAGGTTTTTTTGAAGAATTATTTTATCAAAAATACAGATGGCACTTTGCCAAAATTTTTACAGAAGTCATTAATAGTCCAAATGTGTTAGCTGTTTCACTTCAGTTCAAAAAGGTTTTTAACACCTGTAAATTGTGCTCACCACTGTAAAAAGAAGTAAGAAAAGTTTTAAAATCCATCGTAGTGTATTTAATGGGTTATCAGTCGACGAAGTTGGTAATTCATTAGGTATGCTACGAGATCATGTTATGCCTTACAGAGGGGTAGGGTGTGACAGCTAATTTATCAAGGCACAATAATTGTAGCTCTTTGCAAATCTTAGGAGAGATAAAAATGGCCCTTTCCTTTTTATATATATTTAAAGTTGGTACTTCTCTCTCGTCAAAGTCACTTTTTTTTTTCTTTATTTTAACCGTCACCTTTAGAAAAGTACCTTGCTTATATCCTAGCTGGCTTTTGGCCTGAGAATCGACATGGGATTCATGAAGACCCCTGGTTACTTTGCTTAACTAAAAAAGCGGAGCAATTTTCAAGTTCAGCCTTTTATTTCTCCCAATTTATGCATCTACATATTATAAAGTACCCTGATAGATTAAACAAAGTTCTGAAATATGCATGACACTAGTTTAAAGCACACATAACTAATCATTTCACCATAAAATCAAGCCTAAATGATTTATGGAGGAAAAAATTGCTCTATAGTATGGAGAAGAGGGAAAATCCATCATTAAAGTTACTATTACCTTGCCTAAAATCTAAAAAATTCAACCTAAAATAGAAAAGTCATTTCAAGGACAAAGCACTTCTCTCCGAGAGTTAATATGGAATCATGAATCAAGCTTATGAGAACATTTTTTTTATTTGATTAAAAAAAATTGCAGTAATAAATTTCTCCTCCCCCATACTTAAAACTTACATTGTCCCCAATGTAAAGCCCAAATGCAAAAGAAAAGAAAAAATGCTAGAAAATAAAATAAAATAAGATAAGGGAAAGAAAACAAATATGATTGTGGCTAACAAGCTACCCATGGGTTGCTTCCCAAGAAGCGTTTTTGTTTATCATCGTTAGCTCGACATGGCAAAGCTCCTTAATCCACATAACTTGGGTTACTCAATTTGAGCTCCTCCACTGAATGCTCCTGAAACCCCTCATAAAATGGCTTGAGTCTATGACCGTTGACCTTGAACACCTTGTTAGTTCCTAAACTTTGAATTTCAACTGCACCATAAGGAAACACATTAGTAACAACAAAGGGTCCAATCCAACGAGAACGCAACTTACAAGGCATCAGCTTCAATGTGGAATTATACAATAAAACTTTTTGCCCAACCACAAACTATTTCCTTAGTTTGTCATGGAATACCTTTGTTTTTTCTTTATAGATCCTAGAGTTCTCATAAGCCTTAAGTCGAATTTCCTCTAATTCCTGCCATTGTAATTTTCTTTCTAACTCATCCTCCATGCTTAACTCAAAAACATCCTGCACAAATGTATCAACAACATCAATAGAAAAGACAGAATGATCATAAGCTGGATACTTCATGGCATCAAAGATATTAAATTTGATAGTCTCTCCATCAAACTCCATAGTTAAGGTACCATCATCCACATTAATTTTTGTCTTGGCAGTTTTTAGGAAAGGTCTTCAAACAAAATCAAAGCTGACTTTAATGTGCGAGCACTATCCTCCATATCCAGAATGTAAAAATCTGCAGGAAAAATCAATTCTCCAACCTGCACCAACACATCCTCAATTACTCCCAATGGGTAAGCATTAGAATGATCAGCTAACTGAATAGTAACACTAGTTTCTTTCAAAGGACCCAAATTCAAAGTTTGGAAAACTGAATTTGACATAACATTAATAGATGCTCCTAAATCTGCCATTGCACCTTCAAATCTAGACTCATCTATTTTGCAGGGAATAGAAAACGAACCTGGATCCTTACACTTAGGGGGTAATTTTCGCTGAATTAATGCTGACACATTTTCCCCCACATCGATCTTCTCATTATTCCTCAACTTGTGCTTTGTAGTGCATAATTCTTTAAGGAATTTAGCATACCTGGGGATTTGTTTGATCGCATCAAATAAAGGTATGTTAACTTCTACCTTCCTGAAAGTCTCCAAAATTTCTTTCTCTTGTTCTTGTTTCTTAGTCTTAGTCAACTTGCATGGGAATGGAGGAAGAACAAAATTATTAACCTTATTCAGTTTAGGTTTAGTATTTACCTCAACTTCAGGAACTTCAGACTTTTTTGCTCCTTGCTTTTTCTTTTTCATTGTCTCATGTGGAGTCTGATTATCAACTTCTTTCCCATTCCGCAACACTATAGCACTCGCATTTTCTCTGGGATTCATGACTGTTTGTGATGGAAGCTTTCCAGAACCTTGAGCTTCAAGCTTACTCACAGATGAAGCTAACTGACCAATCTGCCTCTCTATGTTTTGAATGCTATTTCTGGTCTCCTGTTGAAACTGTTGTGTATTGCTAGCTAAAGCTTTAACAATTTCATCAAGTGACATACCTTGATTTGAGGGAGGCGGAGGTGGTTGATTCACTTGTGGTTTTTGCTACTGGTATCGATTTTGCACCGATTGATTTCCATAACTCAGATTGGGATGATCTCGCCATCCTAGATTATAAGTATTAGAAAAGGGATCATACCTGCATTGTGGATGTCCATAATTTCCTACTGCATTAGCATGTTGCATTGATTCATCCTCTTGTAATGCAGGACACATGTCAGTAGCATGACCTGAACCCGAACAAATTCCACATACCTTAATAGTTTGCATATTCCCTACAGCCAACTACCTCACCAAAGAAGTTAAATCAGAAATCCGTTTCTCAAGGTTAGATGTACTTACCTCATTAACCTTCTTAGGTGTGTGATCCATTCTCATTCCAAACTGCTGAGAGTTTGCTGCCATGTTAGCAATCAGCCTCCTTGCTTCTTCTGGTGTCTTGTCAACCAAAGCTCCTCCACTAGCAGCATCTATCATACTGCGGTCCATTGGTAGAATTCCCTTATAGAAATATTGAATCAAAAGCTGCTCACTTATTTGATGATGGGGACAGCTTGCACACAGCTTCTTAAATCGCTCCCAATACTCATACAAACTCTCTCCATTATACTGTCGGATGCCACAAATTTCTTTTCTTATATTGGCAGCACGGGAAGCAGGAAAATATTTCTCCAAAAATATTCGCTTTATCTCATTCCATGAGTTGACAGATCCAGAAGGAAGGTAATACAACCAATCCTTAGCTGTGCCTTCCAGTGAGAAAGGGAAAGCTTGAAGCTTAATCTGGTCCTTTAAAACTCCTTGAGGTTTCATGCTGGAACACACAACATGAAATTCCTTTAAATGCTTATGTGGATCCTCACCTGAGAGACCATAAAACTTAGGCAACAAATGGATTAGTCTAGATTTTAACTCAAAAGCAACAATTAAAGCAGGGTATTGAATACATAAAAGCTTTTAGTTTAGATCAGGAGCGGCCAACTCTTTCAAAGTCCTAGCAGCCATGGTTTCGTTTTCGGAATCTGAATCCAAATCCGAACTTAATTCCCTTGGAGATTGGACTTTTTCAGATGTACTAGGAATCTACCTAGCTTGCTTAGCCAATTTTCTCAACTGTTTGGCTATTTTTTCTACTTTTGGATCAAAGAGCAATTCATCAAATTGAGAAGTTCTTGTCATAAACAAAAAAAAATCAAAGTAAAAACAAAAAAATGCCTTAAAACCCTAGAAAACAATCGAATTTGGCCTCAAGAGGGTGGGGCCTAAAAATCCTATGGATTTATTAGTCTTGATCAGAATGTCATTTCCTTCAAAACAAGTATGGAGAACCCTCCTAATTCAACAAAAAATCTATCGATTAATAGTAACACCGTAATTTTTTTTTTCTGAAAACCTAAAAACAGCAACACTTCACAAACAAAGTTAAAAACAAAATATCCTACCACTAAAAACATGAAATCCAATAAACTTCAGTCCTCGACAATGGATCCAAAATTTCTTAATGGTTGTCGAATCTACCAAAAATTAAATTAACTGAAATTACAAGTAATGAAATATTTTCTACAGCAAGTGATAATCTAGGTCGAACCCTAGAGACTGTGTTACTAAATTTCGTGCACTTGTGTAACAGGAAAAGAAAAGGGGGGGGGGGGTGTTGTAACACAAAATAAAAAAAAAATCACGTTCAGAAATTAAAGAACCAAAAATATGAAACTCTCAAGTTAAACAAACTTTAGTCCAAGGTAATTCGCATTCGAATTATGAAGATGAATTAGCAATTGATCAAATCAAACAATTAACTAATAGGCCTTTTTAGAAAATCATTCAATAGATAAAAAATAATTAAATCAGGAAACAATAGATATTCAAAAAGGCATAAATTAAATTAAGAACCTGGTCTCACAAATCATGCATAAGAACTAGAATCCCTTGGACTAAATTTAAAACTTAGCCACTCATGTTCATGGCTTACAGAAAATTGAAGAAAAATAAAGAAGAAATCTAAAAAGAGAATGGAGAATGAAGGTCTTCTATGGTGCTTGAAGGTCTGAATAGTGTCTTTCAGCTGCTGCCCAAAGATGGTCTTTATACTCGAAAACCTAATCCAAAAATAAGAGCCAAACTTGCAAAAGTTTTAGAATTCAAAAGACAGATTTTTTGCTCTACAATCACGACAGTTTTTCAGCCACTTCCCTTTCGAATCTGTGTAACATCCCCACTGTACGTGTTCTGTACGTTCTGTTGCTCTGGTGACCTAATGTTAGTCCGGGCAAGTCAGGATGTCTAGAACTACACTTCAGTGATAGTGAACAGACATAAATTGATGAAATAAATAAAAAGAAAATACAAGAAAAATTAAAGAAAAATGAAAGAGAGAAAATGAAACTAGGTTAAACGAGCCGGCACCATCGCAATGGGTAACCGCAACGGGAAGTTACAGAGAAGGCAATTGCCGACCCCAAGACTACGGAAAACCCTCAAAATTAAATTTTGGGACATATTAAAGGTTTATTGAAAGATAATTGACTCTATAAATATGAATGAAAAATTAATAAATTAGTACAAAGAAAAATGAAAAATCGAGAAACAGATAAAAATCAGTGTTACCGAAAAATTGGGAATACAACCCGAAGAGGGGCATTTTGGTCATTTGACATCTAGAGTTGCCTTTTGACCTCAATGTCCATTAAAAAAATAAATGGTATTGCACCTTGAAAATGTCATGAAAAATTAAGTTGTGATACATTATGTAAATAGTGAAAGAAATGAGATAAATGTGCAAATGAGGAAACTTCGAATAATTAAACAATAAAGGATATCTTAGTGCTCCACTAACATTAAAATATGGGACATATAAAGACTAAATTGGGCAGAATTAGTCATCTTTAACCTCAAGAACACAACCAGCTGAAATGAAGCTCCTAACCATTTCCACCATTGCCGCCCATGCATGAAGCTTTCTCTCTCCATCATCAAGCCATCTTTCACACATAATTCCTTCATTAAAGCTTGCCTACTCACCTTGGGGAAGATATTGGGAACAAGAAAAAGAAGATTTGGTGAAGTTTAAAGGAAGCTCTCAAGAGATAAGTGTTCAAACACTCTCCCTTGCTTTAGTAAACTTTATGTTTAGGTTGAGGTGAGTAAATTGGTGAAGAGAATGGAAGAAATTATTGAGTTATGAAATTGTTCACTTTAGGCAGCCATGAAAGCTTGATGTGTTTGAGTTTTTCTTACCCCTAATGGATGGGAATTAAGGTTGATTAACTCAAATGGAAGTTATAGCAGGTTAATGCCCAAGTATCTGTATGTTAGCGACGCACTAAGCATAAAGCTTAGTGGTGCCAATAATACAAGAAAATATAATATGCAAATAAAAATAATAATTTTCTAGTTATTATGTTCATAAAAAAAAGAATAATTACTAACTTATTGTTTAGTCGAGGGCTAATTACATTTTATGATATTAACTCCTTCTAGCATTTTGTTAATCGTTTTCTTGATGATTTTGAGCTTGTTTATTTTATTGTAATCATTCTTGATCTTTATCTTGATATTTAATTTTCATATTTTCTTTAATAATCAGTTCAATTACAATTATACTTTTTCATGCCCAAGTAATCTATACAAATTGACTGGACTGGATAAACGAGTAAATTAACACTGGGTACCAGGTACCTCGGGCCGTCACACCATCAGCCACAATGTGTCTCCCGGTGTGCAAACAGAATGGCTAATAAGCCATAAAAGTAATAAGGCATAAAGCCAAGGAAAACATCATAATCAGTATAGCCATAGGCTATCACATCACAGAATGGCAATGAAGCCATACATCATACGCAGTACTGCTATCAGAACCCTATTGGCATGCCAACCTATCCAAACCAATCACATTAGGCCTACTAGGGAATATTACAAAGTCATTTCTTGAATATTTGTACTTTACTTGTAAGGTTACTATTCATTTCATTAGTCAACTAAAATGTTGACTTTTTCATAGACAATAGGTATATTAGTTCTAATATCCCAAACATACCACATTTTGCATTCTAAAGTTGTTGGTATTGGTTGCCAATACCATTTCAAAGCTTAGTGTTGGTTATTCACAATTTTCAGATTTCAAGCACTAAGTTTACTGTTCCATTGGTCATTTGTACAGTAGGAATTTGATAAAATTGTCTTCATGAAAGTTGTTCCTTATTGTGTTTAGTTACATTTATTTTTTTTTGAATCATTCCATTTGGAGTTTTGTAGCTCAAGTTATGGCTTAAACACTATAACTGGCCGGATTGCAAATTTCTAGATTTTCTAGACAGAACCAAATCTATAATGTTTTGTGCACTGAGTGCAGGTTAGTTTTTGAACATATTGTCATCAAAATTTGGGTTTATTTTCTTCATGAAAGTTGTAGGTCTATGTCCAAGCTTTCTGCTGGTAAAATTTTAGGTCAATTGGACCTTTTTACTCTGAGTTATGACTAAATGAATAAACACTATTCATTTGGTCATTTTGCCCAGGTAGAATGCAAGTCACCCAGATTAGGATAATTTTTAGGTCAATTTGGTTTGGTTTTCTGGGTAGGATTTCTTCACCAAAGTTGTGCCATTATGTGTCTAGGTTCATGCCCAATTGGCCTTGCACCAATTGAACCTATACAACTCCATTTATGGCTGCCCAAACCTACTGGACTCACAATCAGTCCTGCCGGTCGCCAAGGGTAGCATGCCTAAGTTCAACTCCAACTTCCTTACTCATTTCAATTCCTCCTCACACACATTCAAATGGTCACTAATTGACCATTACAATGTTAACATACCATTACATGAGCAAACCCTAATGTTGTTCAAGTATCCAAATTTTCAAGGTTCATTCATGCATTACACTTGCATTTCACTTGCTCTTACATGTTCAATCACTCATTTCATGCCAAGGGCAGCTCATAACCACTTTGTTTTAAGTAATTTCATCAAACCCTAACCACCCCTAAGTGCCAAAATTATAGGGATGGACGCACATAAGTTTTATTTTGTTTTTCTTACATTTTCTACTTATTTCATGCTAATAAACATGAATTAAATCAAAGAGGTAAGAGATTGGACACTAACCTCTTTTGCTAACTATTCCAAGTCTCCAAAACTTCCTTCTTCCTTCTTCTTTTTGTTGGCTAGAGGATGTTCAAGTTGCAAGATCACTTTTTTGTGAAGCAAGGTACTAGTTTCAAGGTCAGATGGTGGGTGGTTTTAAGCTTGCCTTAAGCTTTCATGGAGGAATGGGTTAGGGAGAGGGAAACGGCTGGAATTTGGTTTGGGGAAGAAACATATTTCTTTTGTTAATTTTTAGCTCATTTTATCTCTTTTTAATTGGTTTTTAATAGCTTGTTTAAATGTGATTGGTGGGAGCACTTTAATGACCTCATGGTGATGTCATAATTGACATTTTCTTTCATTTTCTTTTCTTTTCTTCTCTACTCATTTTCAATTTAATTTTTAGTAATATTTATTCACATTTTATATCATAAGAATTATTTACTTAACTGGACAGGTCGGCCAAAAATTATCTCTGAAGACGAAATGACCAAAATGCCCTCCATTTTGCTTAACAGACTAAAATTGTCTGTACCGATTGAAAAATTTTTCTAAACCTTTTCTTGGCATTCTAATGCCATAGAACCCTCAATGACTCTTTTCTGGAGTCTCAAAAATTATTTTATGAATTTTCTCCAGGGTCTAGGGCTCCTAGTTGCGAGGACCGCAACTTCCCACTGGGTTACCCATCGCTAGGGCACCGACTCATTTAACTTGGTTGTATTTTTCTTTTTTTAAATTTTTCCTAAATTTTTCTTATTAATATTTGAGTTAATTATGGTTCCTCACTTTAGTTTAAATATTTTTCCAGATGTTCTAGCTATCTGGACCGACATTGGTCACCGCAACAGTAGAATGTACGGAATGGATATAGTGAGGGTGTTACAACTATTTCCCTCTAATTTAAATTTCATCCTCGAAATTTATCTGACTTAAGTAATCGTGGAGTTGCTACCTCCTTGTTTCTTCACTTCCTTGTATCGCCTCATCAGTGTCTGGGTTTGGCTCCTCCTGAGCTTCCATAGCATATACCTGTGATGCCACCCTGACTTCGGGCCTTTCAACTGTCTCAGAAATAATCTTCTGTGAAATGTCAGCCGTTTCTGCTTTACCCAATCTTTTACCCCTTTGAACTGTAGGGACAAGTCTATCAACTTGTACTGAAGCTATTGAACCACTCCTCTGAGGGTAATCTCTTATGAAATGATCCATAGCCCCACATTTGAAACACTCTCCAGTTAACAGTCGACACTCCCCTCTGTGTCTCCTTCCATAGTGCATACATTCAGGCACTGGGGCTGATCCCCTTGTTATTGTGCCTGAGGAGCAAGCTATAAATATCCCAATCTGGCTTCTCTGGCCCTGTGTCTGATCTTGTGAACCAGAACCTTTAAACTTCTTACTATCAGTCAGTATACTTGACTGCCTTGGTCCAAATTTCCTCTTACGCTACCTATCTTTCCTATTCTTGTGACACCCCTTACCCGTTTACAGTGTAGCCGAGCAAGTTATGCCACTCAGTGTGCCGAAGCACCAATTTATGTTTCTATTACAATTTATCCCTTTTAATTCATTTATTTTCAATTTTGATAAATCTAAATTTATCCGCAAACTTTATAGAAAATCCGGCAGAGTGCCGGCTGTAAATTGGAAAATAGTTCTTCTGAACCTGTTTAAAAACACTTCCAAAATAATTTCCAAATCCAAACTCCATTATACACATTCAAGTCAATCTCAAAATCTCAATCTCAAATCACAACACTATTTTCAGAACTTCTTCTTTTCACTTCATTGCTAGAAGCATATTCATAAATATTTCTCAACATTTCATTTATCAAACATACATTATGCAGAAATTTCAATAATATGAAATTTCATATATTTACATCATTACATAATTACAAGAGTTTATAGTTACAACCCAAAGCTAATATAAAATGCAAAAATACAAAAGGGCCACTTATAGTCCTAATGTCCTACCATATGCAGTGCAGATGTGAGGTGACTCTGGACCCCGGATGCAGCTCTGAAGGCTCACCCCGTCTGATGTCTGCTGGCTCCCACTAAGTCTCGAAGACTGCGCGTGGCAAAAGCGACGCGCTAAGCAATTCTGCTTAGTGGTGACAATATAATATAAAATAAAATATAATATTAACTTCTTCATGCATTTTTGTTAATTGTTTTCTTGATGATTTTGAGCTTCTTTGTTGTGACACCCCTTACCCGACTACAGTGTAGCCGAGCAAGTTATGCCACTCAGTGTGCCGGAGCACTCTATTTTATCTGATTTCATTACAGTCCTTGATTTATTTATTCAAAAACTTTATTGAAGATTTAGGCTATTTTTACTTTTATCAAAATCTAACTAAGTTGGAAATTTCAAAAATTTTAACGATAATCCGACAAAGTGTCACTGTAATTTGGACTATGATTCTTCCGAACTGCCAAAGACAATTTCAATATATACTCAATTTCTCAAACTTAATAGTCTCAAAAATTTTCAAACATAATGTATCTCAATGCAGTATCCAGATTTCTCAGAAATCTCATTAGATTTTCAATATCTCAATATTCACAAGTATAATCTCATTATAACTCAAATTCAATTCACATACTAAAATACTTACTTTGAATAGCTTTCATAATTCATAGGTTAATTACATGAGTTTATTTTGTACAAGATATACAAATAATTTACAATGTGCTAGGAATGAACAATATACATAACATGTATAAAATGAGCCCTATCTACATGCATTGCTGAGGAGGTGACAATCTTGAACTCTTCTGACACTTCTGCAGATCTGGGCTCCAAAATCTCGATCGACATCTTTGGTTTTACCTTCAGTACCTGCGCGAGGAAGCAATTCCATCGCGCTAAGCATTTCTGCTTAGTGGTGCAATAATATAACCATAAATAATATATACAAGTAAAGAAAGAAATAAATGATAATTCAGATACTCAAGAATCAATTTAATTTGGTATGGTATTTCTAGTATCAACGATCTTATATACTAGTTTGTTCCTCTTTGGAAGTGCTTAGTTTATAACTTTTGAATATCTTGGCAGGTATATAATTTATTCTATCTGTATTGTATTTCAAGTCTGTACGATTCTGCAATTTATATTTTTGTTATGTTTCTTTTGCTAATCTCTTTTGCTTATTCATTCAATACTTAATTTAATTGTACTGGATTTTCATTATACTTAACTTAGCTGCCTGAATTGAATAATACTTTAATTGACTGCCCAAGTAACCTATACTAGACGACTGGACTGGATAACGGGTCGTTGGCACTGGACACCGCGGTGCCTCGGGCCGTCATACCATGGGACGCAGAACGTCAACCACGTATGCAGTCAGTATGGCTAAAAAGCCATGATATCACATAATTGGCATAAAAGCCATGAATACGGGCATAAAAGCCATGAATACGGGCATAAAGCCATGAATACAGGCATAAAGCCTTTCGTAGTACTGCTAAAATAATACCCTATTGGCATGCCAAACTATCCAAACCAATCTTGTTAGGTATACTAGGGCATTTGATACTTTAAAATATTAATATATTGTGCTTTATGACTTCATTATTTCATGATAAATTTCAATCATAATTCATACATTCATTTGATCATTTATATGATCACAATTCACATCAATTATCCTTTTATACCATTGTACTCAAAATACTTCTCCTCTTTACAGTAATGAGAACTAATGTCTCATTCATACATTAATATGGTTTATTTATCCATTCATTATGTTATTCATATTGATCCCAATTCTAAACAATGGTTCACATGTACCATTGTATTCAAAACATTTTCCTTTCTCATTTATACATTCAAGAGTCTACTTATGTAATTACAAATTTTATATTTCAAGTTGAGTTACTAATATTTTATGAATTCCATTTGTGATGGGCATATATGCCCTAACTATCTATTCACATCAATTAGGTGACTTATTTTTCATGTTTTAAGTAATCCATGAATATTTCATGGATTTCAAATTTATGGCCTAAATTTCTTTTTAACAATTTTGACTAGGATGCATAGTCCATATTTGTCATACAATTCTAAGCATTTAAGCTTAGAATTGGTTCTAGGTCTTCATCTTAATTTACTAATCATTTTGATTACTATTCACCTTACTAGTCAACCAAAATGTTGACCTTTTTATACTTAATGGATATATTAATTCTTATTACACCAAGATCCCACATTTTGAGTTTTACATTTGCTAGTATTAATTGCCAATTGCAATTTAAAGTCCCCTAGATGCATTTCTAATTTCAAATTTTGAATTTCAAGTTTTGGTGTCACTATTCATTTCATTAGTCAACTAAAATGTTGACTTTTGGATAGAAAATAGGTGTATTGGTTTTAGCACTCCCAAAGTACCACATTTTACATTTAAAACTTATTGGTTTGGTTACTTTCTCAAAGCTTAGGTCATTTTGTCAAAATTGCCAATTTTCGGTTTTGGTGCTCCGAAGTTGTACTGTTTCATTGGTCGATCTACTATTGGAATTTGACAAAACTTCCTTCATAGAATATGTTCCTTATTGTCTTAAGTGTATTCTCATTTTTGGATCACCTCAATCGGAGTTTTGTAGCTCAAGTTATGGCCCAAATAAGTTTACTGTTCACGTGCACTGTTCATATTGCACTTTTGGGTTCTGGCAGATTTTGATCCAACTTTTGTCAGTAATTTGATCACATTAAGTTCATAATTTGGTCTAACTTTCTTCATATGAAATGTTCTACCATGCCTTAGGTTTCCATCGGTTCAAGAATCGCCTAAATCCGAGTTTTCTAGAGAGAGTTATAGCCATCCAAACATTACTGTTCAAATGAAAATCTGCAGAGTTGCAGGTTTGATAACTCAAATTTACTCAATAATTTGAATGGGTTAATGGCATAATTTGGGATGATGTTCTTTCATGAAAGATGTTTGTCTATGTCTTAACTTGTTTCTGTAAAAATTTCAGGTCAATTGACCAAATCTACAGTGAGTTATGGCCAAATGAACAGTTACTGTTTATTTGGTCATTTCTGTAGGTGCTATTGCAGGGGATCCGGATTGGGGCCAAGTTTTGGTCCTCTTGCTTTGGTCTTTTGGGCATGGTTTCTTCAGAAAAAATGTGTCATTATAAGCCTAGTTTCATGTCCAATTGGCCAAACACCAATTGGACCTACACAGCCAAAGATATGGCAGTCCAAACAGGCTGGACTCACAGCCTTAATTCTGCTGTCTCTAGGCAGCCTTCCCATTTTAGTTTACCATGCATTAGCTTACTTCAAATTATGATTAACTTGCCTTATATGGTCACTAATTGACCATTAGTATGTCCATTAATCATTTCATAAGCCAAGTCCAATTTTTCACTCCCAAACCCTAGTTTCCCATTATGATTCACACATACACCTTAGATACACACTTTCATTCATCACATATGTGTATATGCACCTTAAACATAATCTCTAATTCATTTTAAGTCCATTAAAACCATCAAAAACACTCCATCATTGTTCCTTCCTTAGGGCTGCCAAAATTTATGGTACACATACACATGAGTTTTAGTCCATTTAACTTACAATTTCATACTAAATTCAAGTCCTTAACATGGAAGTAAAGGAATATTAGCATAAGTAAGCACTAACCTCTTGTAGGGCAGAATTTTCCAAGCTTAAACTTCCCTTTCCTTCACTTTCTAGGCTGCCAAACACCTTCCCAAGATGAGTGGACAAGTTTTAATGAAGAGAATTTAAGGTTTAGTGGTGAGAATTCAAGGTTTGGAAGAGAGAAAATGAAATGAATTTTAATGGAGGAAGAAAGGTTCACGTATGGAAATTGGGAAGAAGAAGAAAGCTGCATTTTTCTCTCATTTTCTGCCCATTTTATTGATTTTAGATGGGTTATAGCCATGTGTCACCATATAATTGGGTGAAGGTACACTAATGACATCATGTGATGTCATAAATTCCCATTTAATTCATTTTTTTTCTTTTCTTTTCTACTCATTTTCAATTCAATTTTTAGTAATATTTATTCACATTTTAGATCATAATAATTATTTACTTAACTGGACAAGTCGGCCAAAAATCGTCTCTGAAGGCGAAATGACCAAAATGCCCTCCATTTGGCTTAACGGGTCAAAATTGTCTGTACCGATTGAAAATTTTTTCTAAATATTTTCTTGGCATTCTAATTCCATAGGAACCTCAATGACCCTTCTCTGAAGTCTTAAAAATTATTTTATGAATTTTTCCCCGGGTCTAGGGCTCCTCGTTGCGAGAACCGCAACTTCCCTCTGGTTACCCATCGCTAGGGCACCGGCTCGTTTAACTTGGTTGTATTTTATTTCTAAAATTTTTCCTAAATTTTTCTTATTAATATTTGAGTTAATTTTGGTTCTTGACTTTAGTTTAAATATTTTTCCGGACGTTCTAGTTGTCCGGGCCGATATCGGTCACCGGAACAGTAGGATGTACGGAGTGGTTATCGGGAGGGTGTTACATTTGTATTTTATTGTAATCATTCTTGATATTTAATTTTCGTATTTTCTTTAATAATCAGTTCAATTACAGTTATACTTTTCCATGCCCAAGTAACCTATACAAATTGACCGGACTGGATAAACGGGTAAACTAGCACTGGGTACCAGGTACCTCGGGCCGTCACACCATCGGTCACAATGTGTCTCCCGGTGTGCAAACAGAATGGCTATTAAGTCATAAAAGCAATAAGGCATAAAGCTAAGTAAAACTTCATAATCAGTATAGCCATAGGCTATCACATCACAGAATGGCAATGAAGCCATACATCATACGCAGTACTGCTATCAAAACCCTATTGGCATGCCAACCTATCAAAACCAATCACATTAGGCCTACTAGGGCATTTTGCACTTTTAAGTTTCACAAGTTTTGAATTTCAAGTTTGAATGTTACTATTCATTTCATTAGTCAACTAAAATGTTGACTTTTGCATAGACATTAGATACATTAGTTTTAATACTCCCAACATACCACATTTTGTATTCAAATTTTGTTGGTATTGGTTGCCAATACCATTTTTAAGCTTAATGTTAAGTAAGCAGAATTTTCAGTTTTCGTGCCTCATTTTTACTGTTTCATTAGTCATTTTTGCAGCTGGAATTTGGTAAAATGATCAACATGAAAGTTGTTTCTTATTTTGTCTAGTTGAATTTCTTTTTTTGAATCACTCCATTTGGAGTTTTGTAGCTCAAGTTATGGTCCAAAAACCACAATTGGCAGAATTGGAATTTTTCTGGACTGACCATATCTGATCTGATGAGCAGTGACTGCAACTCCCTTGTTGGATAGGTTCTGTTCATAATTTGGGGTAGGTTTCTTCATGAAAGTTGTTGGTCTATATCTTATCTTGTTGCTGGTAAAATTTCAGGTCAATTGGACCTTTCTACATTGAGTTATGGCCTCACTGTTCATTTGGTCATTCTGCAGAATCAGACTGCAGGTCACCGACTACAACTCATTTGCTGGATAGGTTCTGGTCATAATTTGGGGTAGGTTTCTTCATGAAAGTTGTTGGTCTATATCTTATCTTATTTCTGGTAAAATTTCAGGTCAATTGGACCTTTCTACATTGAGTTATGGCCAAATGAACAATTACTGTTCATTTGGTCATTCTGCAGAAACAGCCTGCAGGTCACTCGGATTTGAGCAAGCTTTTGGTCCACTTGGTTTGGTTTTATGGGCATGGTTTCTTCACCAAAGTTGTGCCATTATGTGTATAGTTTCATGTTCAATTGGTCTTGCACCAATTGAACCTGTAAAATTTAAGATATGGCTGCCCAAACCTGCTGGACTCATGTCCAATTCTGCAGGTCACCATGGGCAGCCACACCAACTGCAATTCCCACTAATCAAACCACCTCATTTCTTGTTTACACATAACCAAATGATCACTAATTGACCATTAAAACTCACTTTCATCATTACATGCTCAAAGTCCCATTTTTCCACCCCAAACCCTAACCCTAACATCTCAAACATTAACCCACATGCATTTTCACTTCATTTCATCAATCCACTTAGTAAATACATGTTGTGGGCAGCCATGATAGTCTTTTAATTTCATTAAAATCAACAGAATCAAAACCTAACCATGGCTACCAAAAATCTAGGGTTTACATACAAATGGTATTCAACAAATTTTTTCTTTATAATATACTCATATTCAAAGTTCTTAACATGAATTTAAAGAAAAATTCTTGGTTGGGTCACTAATCTTAAAGGAGTGAGCTTTCCAATTTGCTAAAGTTCTTCCTTTCCTTTTCTTTTTGCTCCCAAAAGAATCTCCAAGATGCTAGAACAATTTTTTGTGTTGGGAAATTTAGGTTTTAATGGATGAAAACCCAAGAAATCAAGCTTGGGTAAAGCTTGGTTATGGAGGGCAAAGGGGGAGGCAAGGAAGGAGAGAAGAAGATGAGAGAGTTCTGATTTTTCTTTTGTTTTTCCAGCCCATTTGTCTCTTTTATATATGTTTATGCCATGTGTCAAGATTGGGTTGGTTGGGAGAATTTTAAATGACATCATGGTGATGTCATAAATCCATTTTCTATCATTTTCTCTCCATTTCTTGTCTATTTAATTGCAATTAAATTTTTAACAATATTTATTTATATTTTATGTTATATAAATTATTTATTTAACTGGACAAGTTGGCCCAAAAATCATCTCTGAAGACGAAATGACCAAAATGCCCTCCGTTTGGCTTAACTGGTCAAAATTGTCTGTACCAATTGAAAAATTTTTCTAAGTATTTTCTTGGCATTCTAATGCCATAAGAACCTCTATGAACCTTCTCTGGAGTCTCAAAAATTATTTTATAATTTTTCCTAATTTTTTTCCCTCACTTTAGTTTAAATATTTTTTCGAACGTTCTAGCTGTCCGGACCGACACTGGTCACCGGAACAGTAGACTGTACGGACAAGCTAAAATGAGGATGTTACAATTTTGTTCACTTACTCTAACCCTTTCCACTTTCAGTGCAGCTTCAACTAATTTCGTGAAGTTCATAATCCCCAAGGCAGTGATCATTATTTTAATGTTGTCATTTAGCCCCTCTTCAAACCTTCTGCACCTCTCTGCTTCTGTGGGGACTATCTCTCTTCCGTAGCGGCTTAGTCTGACAAACGCCTAAAGGAACGGAAGCGTGAAAAACACAAGATTATACCATTGAATTCAAAAATTTTCACCTAGGGTCACAAGCACCATGCAAGATTTATTTTTATCTATTTGATTTCAATGATAAACAACATATTAAAACTCTTTTAATATGTTTTTGGATCTGTATTTGCCATTTAAGATTTTAAAATTAATCAGATTAATTTTAGAACCCTAGATTAAATCAAGAACGATTACACTAACCTCTTGATGTCTTTGCAGCGTGTGCGCCTTTGAGATTTGTCTTGAGGACACGGATGTTGTCCCTCTAGCTTGTCCACACCAAGAACACCTATGGCAGCCCTTGAACAGCTTCTAAAGCCTTTTCTATTAATTAGAAATTCAAGTTCTGCCTTTTAAGAGATTAGAGATGTAAACAGGACACTAGAAACAATTTCTAGTGTTCTTAATTCAAGAGATTGATGGCTAATCTCTTTGAATTGATGAGAGATGAAGAGAAATAGCTGGAGAGGCTCAAAGTGGCGTGACAAATGAGAGGAGAGGCTGCTGGTTGTGTTTTCTTTTCATAACCCCACTTAAATAGCTAGGTTAACACATTAAACCCTAGCCACATGTCACCTTTTGATTAGCTCTAGGTTTAAGTGACCCAATCACATTGTGCCAAGTGTCAAACCTATATTTAATCTTGATTTTAATCATCTTACATGATTAAAAATATTTGGCAAGCTTATGTGTTATGCCATGTGTCACCATCTCATGGTGCCACGTGTCACACTGCAAAATGACCAAAATGCCCTGTGTCTTAATTTTGAGTTCTTAACCCAAAATAATTATTTTCTTCTTCTAATTAATTTATATCAAATATAAATTAATTAATTAATCTCTATTAATTAATTTCTCATCAATTAAATTCATATTTAAACACTTTAAATATAAATTTAATTTATACTACACATCCAATAATCTAGATTTGGTTTCAAGCCATGCTAGGGACTTTGCAATTTAATTGCAAACCAAATCTATTTAATTAATCAATTAAACTCTTTAATTAATTAATTAAATCATATTTAAATAGGTGATAACTTGTGTATGTGTGTGACTTACTAGGCTCATCACTAATTGGCAATGAGACATGATATCAACTCTTAATATCATCAGAACTCTTTCTTACCATAAATGATTTCTCTAAATCATTTTATGAACCTCATAGACCATGGTTAACACCTAGCATAGCATGCCATGGCCACCCAATTAGTAATAAGGTTTACCTTAAATGAACCTATAATCATATGTTACCATGCACTAGAATCTCTCTGTTACAAAATCCCAACTCAAGTGAGTCATGGTTTATGTCAAACTCCATTTGCTATGAATATTATGTTCTCTTTTAATTCCAGTTCTTGATTAAAAGATTTTCTCATCGAAACTCTTTTCGAATAAATCTATCTGTCCTGGCCAGGAACTTGAAACATCAAGAACAATTAAATGAACATAGGATTTTAACTCTATTTACTTAGAGGAACAGATTCCATCTTGATCAACACCTACCTCCATATATAACTAGTAGGAGCCAACACATGCCCATATACCCATACATAGTACAAGTATGAAAGCGATATCAAACTCAAACTACCTATATACAAGATAATCGTGCTATCTCGTGTCTAAAGATTATATGCACTGATATGATTTATGACAAAACATTGACAAGAGTAAACTCCATGTGCTTGTCATAAGTGTCACTGGTTCGGCCTACTTATCATTTATAAGTGCCTATCATGTTTGTTATATGGCATGAGACTCACCATTCCATCTTATTTATATCTCATATAAATAACTTGGGAACAAACATGAATACAATCTTTCTGGACAAGTCATGTCCTTATTATGAAGTATCCTCGATTGTGAACCTATTTATGATACTTTGTGCTAGAAATATTGTCACTCATATTCTTAACAACTTAAGAATAATATTTCTAACAAAATATCAATGGACCTTTTCTATTACACATAAATATATTATGTAAACGGAAAAGTGGAAATGCCTTTTATTATTGAAATATGTACAAGATACATACTAAATGATATGCTCTAGGGCATCTAGCACTAGAGCCATTCATTACAATACCTTAGACCCATCTTCTCAAGATGCCGGTCTAACTGAACTTGTGACAAAAGCTTAGTGAATGGATCAGCTGGATTTTTCAGCTGATGTTATTTTTCTGCATGGCTATATCGCCTTGCCCAACTATATCTCTGATAATGTAGTAATGCCTTTCTATGTGTTTGGATTTTGGTGAGACCTTAGTTCCTTAGCCTGTAATGACTGCTCCATTGTTGTCACAGTGTAATGGAACTGCTGACTCAATGGAAGGAACTACTGTAAGTTCTGTTACGAACTTCTTTATCCAAACAGCTTCCTTTGCGACATCGATGCAACAATATACTCGACCTCGATGAGTGGAATCTGCGATCGTGCTCTGTTTGGAACTCTTCCAACGATCGCACCTCCATTACAAATGAACACATATCCAGAGGTAGACTTTCTATCATCGATATCTGATTGGAAATCAGAATCAGTATAACCATCCAATTGCAAGTCTCCACCTCCATAAATCAAGAATAAATCCTTAGTTCTTCTTAAGTACTTAAGAATATTCTTGTGACTATCCATGTTCCAAACACGGATTGGATTGATACCTGCTAGTCAAACTAACAGCATATGCGATATCCGGCCTAGTACACAACATTGCATACATTAAACTTCCAATAGCCGAAGCATATGGAATCCTGGCCATCTTATCTCTTTCTTCAGGTGTCTTTGGAGACATCTCTCTAGAAAGGTGAATACCATGTCTCACTGGTAACAATCCTCTCTTGGAATCAAGCATGTTAAACCTCTTTAACACCTTTTCCAAGTATAGACTTTGGGATAAACCAATTATTCTTTTCGCTCTATCTCTATAGATGCGAATCCCAAGAATATAGGTTGCCTCCCCTAAGTCTTTCATGGAGAATGTATTTGACAACCATACCTTTATAGTCGTCAACATACCTGTATCATTACCCATCAACAGTATGTCATCCACATATAAGACAAGGAAAGTGATAGCACTGTCACTAACCTTCTTATATACACATGGCTCATCCTCATTTCTGATAAAACCAAAAGATTTAATGGCTTCATCAAAACGGATGTTCCAACTCCTCGAAGCTTGTTTCAACCCATAAATGGATCGCTTTAGCTTGCATACCTTGGAACCATCTTGGAATTCAAATCCCTTAGGTTGTTCCATGAAAATGTTTTCTTCAATGTATCCATTGAGAAAAGCTGTTTTGACATCCATCTGCCAAATCTCATAATTATGCAGCTATTGCTAATAAAATCCTAATTGATTTAAGCATGGCAACAGGCGAGAAAGTCTCCTCATAGTCTATTCCTTGCCTTTGGCGAAACCCTTTCGCTACTAGCCTTGCCTTATAAGTCTCTACCTTTCCATCAGAACCAATTTTCTTCTTGAAAACCCATTTGTTCCCTATAGGTACAATACCTTTAGGTGGGTCAACAAGATCCCAAACTTGATTCTTATACATGGAATCAATCTCGGATTTCATAGCATCAATCCATTTTGAAGAGTCTATATCTGATATAGCTTCTTCATAGGTAAGTGGATCATCTCCATGATCTACTTCTTCATGAGTAGACAACTCTTGTTCTTCTTCATGAAGAAAACCATATCTCACTGGTGGGTGAGATACCACAGTTGTTCTACGAGGAACAGTGTAGATGTTTCATCAATGGGTATAGGTTGACTAGATGGATCTATATCCATCGATCTGTTGGTTGGTCGAATTCTCCAATTCTAACTCTATTTGCCTTCCTTTGCCTCCTTCTTGAACAAACATTTGTTCAAGAAATATGGCATCTCTACTTATCACAACCTTTTGTGAAGTAGGCAAATAAAAATAATATCCAAAACTATCTTTTGGATATCCAACAAATCGACCTCTTTACGATCTGGTCTCCAATTTATCAGTGTTCAGCTTTTTGATATAATCTGGACAACCCCAAATCTTAACATGCTTAAGACTTGGTTTTCTTCCATGCCAAATCTCATAAGGTGTGGAAGAAACTGATTTTGATGGAATCCTATTCAGAATAAATAAAGTCGATTCTAATGCAAATCCCAAAGGAGATTGGCATATCGGTATAGCTCATCATACTACGTACCATATCCAATAGGTACGATTTCTCCTTCGGATACACCATTCAGCTGTGGCGTTCCTGGAGGAGTCAGCTGAGAAACAATGCCATGCTCTCTCAAGTATTCATCAAATTCAGTACTCAAATATTCACCTCCACGATCTGATCGAAGAGCTTTAATACTTTTTCCTGTTTGATTTTCTACTTCAGATTTAAATTCTTTGAACTTTTCAAAGGATTCATGTTTGTATTTCATCAAATACAAATACCCAAACCTTGATTTATCATCAGTAAAGGTAATAAAATAATGAAAACCCCCTCTAGCCATTTCTTTAAACGGACCACATACATCACTATGTATTAGTTCCAAAATATTTTCAGCTCTTAGCCCTTGTCCAACAAAGGGTGATCTAGTCATTTTGCCTTGAAGGCAAGATTCACAAGTTGGAGTAGGCTCAGAACCCAATGAGGATAAAATCCCCATTTTCTCCAATTTTGTAATCCTATCTTCTGCAACATGACATAACCTTAAGTGCCAAATATATTTTGAACTTGAGTTGGTTTTCACCATGGCATTGTATTCTTTTAGATCACTTGCATTCATTTTGTGTTTGTCATTATTATCCAAATAATAAAGACCATCATTCATATAACCCGAACCAACATATTTATTTCCAAAATAAATATTGCAAACATCATCTGTGAATTGAAATTCATAGCCATTTCTAGTCAAACTAGATATAGAAATGATGTTCTTAAAAGCATCAGGTACATATAAAATATTATCCAAACACAAAACATGTCCAAACATGTAAAAAGATTTAGATCCTATGGCTAAAGCTTCAGGTTGAGCCATTGCCAATCAGGACTCTAATATCTTGAGAATGCAAGTCGCTCTTGTTTGCTAGTTCCCGCATATCATTAGAAATGTGAGAACCGCACCAAGATCTAAAACCCAAGTGTAGATGAACTATAAGTATCATCGAATCTAAATAACAAGATATGGACATACCTTAGAAGGTGTATCCTTCTTGTCCTTCAGAGAAGCAAGATACTGCAGGCGGTTCCTTTTCCGGTGCCCATCCTTTTGGCAATGGAAACACTTTCCTTTGCCTTCATCGACTTTAGTCTTCCTTTTCTGTTTAGCTATTTTCTTGGAAGGACCAGAATCGAGGTTTCTTTTTCTTATTGCCTTTCTTCTTGTTGGACTTTCCAGTGAGAAGAAGATGCAACAAAGCTACCTCTTTTCCTTTATTGCACGGCATATTCTTTTGGGCAATAACCAGCATGTTGAGTAATTCAGCTAAGGTGCATTCTGTTTAATCATATGGAAATTTGTCACAAAATTCCCAAAAGACTCGAGGAAGGGTGAAGGATCAAATCCGTTTGTAGTTGGAAATCCATGTTGAAGTCAAGATGTTCCAACCGCTCAATCACCGAATCATCTTGTGGACATGATCCCCAACATTACATCCCTCGGACATCCTCATACGGAATAAGCTGTTTAGATATCTCATACCTAGCATTCTCTTTGTGCTCACCATACAACTCTTGTAGGTGAAGGAGGATCTCACTAGCACTCTGCATGTTCTCATGTTGCTTCTGTAACTCATTACTCATGGAAGCAAGCATGTAACACTTAGCTCTCATATCATGCTCCTTCCACTTGTCCAAAGTATCATGTTCCTCTTGTGTGGCCTCTGGAGGTAAGGGACCAGGAACATTTGAATATAGAACATATCCTATATGTTCAAGGTTCAGACAAGTTTCAAATTTCTTAGCCAATCGCATGATTAGGTCTGTCAACTGTTGTGATCAAGTATGCTTGCAAGGATATTGGATGATGGTGGTTGTTTTGTGCTCATTTTTATCGAGAAAATTAAGCTGCAGAAAATAACCAGATTAATTAGTAAATGTATCATGTAATTAACCAAAATGATTATGGTCTTTTAATCAAATTGGTCCTCCCACTAACTTAGCGAATCCTACACTTCCAAAGTAGAAAACGGAAATCCTAGTTGGATGGATTTCTAGTGGGTGATTGAATTCTTATAATTCTATTGATCATCCTCAGGTACATCCATTATTGGAATTACAATAAACTATAAGTGAGCAACTCCTTGCCCATCACATCTCATGTGAGGTTCAATCCTTTTACTAGCCCCTAATGCTCAAAATCTCGGTACATCCAATATTGACTTATCTTGCATTAGTTAAGTTGATCCCATTGAGCCGATAATTATGCAAATAATTTTAATGTCCTCAGTACATCCAATATTGGCCACCAAACCATTTACATATTTACAACATCTCATGCTTAACAATTATTCTTAAGAAAATCTCTTAAATTAATTGCATCTCATGCAACTATTTAAAATTTCTTAAAATAATTGCCCCAATGGAGGGCTTATGTTATAATTACTTTAATTATAGCATTTCCAACTTAATCATTTGTTTGGAAGATTTTATAGCCATCCTAATTACTATTAAGGTCTCACTTTGCACATTATCCATTTAGCATGCATATATCATATAATTGCATACATTCCCATACATCTCATGCATTCATGGATAAGCGATAAATATGGTATGATCATGGACTTTCTAAGGGATTCAATTCGAGCCACCAAGAATTGAATCGGGCATTCCTAGGTGCATTTCATTCATTCATTTTACAAGAGTTGCTGAAGGAGTACATAATCAACACTTGATATTGAATTCCTCCCACTGGTCCCACCAATGCTCTTGACCTCCTTGAACTTCTTGCAATCCAATATTACATAGTAATCCTTGGCATACCAAGGCGAATTTACAAGAACTTAAATAAATGAAATTACAACCCAAAAATATTACAAACTTAATAATACATGCCCAAAATAAATTAAAATAAATTAATTAATTTACAATCCCAAAGAAACATAAAAGAAATAAATCCAATCACATTGGTCTTTTATAGTCCATGATCATCCATCATGCATATCACTATTTAACAATTAAATAAAACATACATACTTAAATTAAATTGAATATCTCATATTCAACTTAAAAATCCAGATTTGAATATGATTCAAATAAATTTAAAAATTCAGATTTGAATCTCATTCAAACAAATTTAAAAATTCAGATTTGAATCACATTCAAACAACTTCAAAAATTCAGATTTGAATCACATTCATAATATTTTTTAAAAAATCAAATTTGAATCACATTCAAATTTTTTTTAAAAAATCAGATCTGAATTTTACTGAATCAATTTTAAAAAATCAGATTTAAATATGATTCAAACAACTTTAAAAATTCAGATTTGAATCACATTCAAACAACTTTTAAAATTCAGATTTGAATCACATTCAAACATTTTTTTAAATTCTGATTTGAATCATAATTTAATTGTGTGATTAAAACAACTAATTAAACACTTTAATTAGTCAAAGAATAGGCCTTAGATCATACAACAATTGCAGAATTAAAAGCCAAACCTTGAATCACCCATGGAACCATTGTTGCCGCCACCAATGGTGGCTTCTCCATGTGTGACGCCACATCTCATGATCCAACCAGCAATGAATCTCTTGATCTCATGATCAAACACACAATTAAATTATATAATCAACAATCTAAATGGCAAATACTAACAACGCCTTCTCATACTCTGCTACTGATAGCTGCCTCTGCCTCAGACTAAAAAACTCTTTTCTTCTGTCTTCCAGGTACACACTTCCCACATACTTCTTCTTAAATTCAGCAAGGAAGAAATCCCAAGTTATCAACTCTGGTCGGACCTCACTAGATACGGTGTCCCACCACTGATAGGCATCATCTTGAAGTAGGGACACAACACCCTCCAAGTTCTGCTCTGGGGTGCAATGCAGTTGCTTCAATACCCTTATGGTGCGGTCTAGCCAATTCTCAGCCGCCACCGAGTCATCTTCTTTCTTACTAATGAAGTCCACAGCCCCAAATTTTCTCAATTTTTGTAAATGAGATTTCTGTTGTGGAGGTGGTCGTCGTGGCATAACCCCACCCATCTATCTGAAGAATTCAGCCATTTGCTAAAACATAGTCGGCAGAGGCTGTGCAGGCACTGCTGGTGCTGGTGGAGCAGGTTCTCCTTGGCCCCCAGTTTCAGTTACAGGTGGAGCACCACTCTCCACTCCTCATCTAGTGCTCTCTGTGATGTGGGGTCCATATCCTAATCAAAATAAGAAAGACAAACAGATTTGTATTAGTGTCACCTCGACTCTTACAAATGCAATGCATGGTATGGACTCGATCTAGACCAAGAAACGCCTAAACCGTGCTCTGATACCACTCAATGTGACACCCTTTACCCGTCTACAGTGTAGCTGAGCAAGATACGTCACACAGTGTACCGGAACACCATATTTTATTTCAATCGTTTTTATTCTTCCTAAATTTATTTCTTCATGGATGTGAAGTGCAATTTGTGAAATTTAACTCATTTAATTCATTTATTGAAATTATAAATTCATTTGGGGTTCCGAAAATTTTATAGAAAATTCGGCGAAGTACCAGCTAAAAATGGATAAAACAGTTCTTCGGAACTTGTGAAAAACACTTCCAATAATTTCCAATCATTCTCAAACTCCATTTGTATCGCATCAATTTACAACAATTTCTTAACAATTCCTCCATTTGTCATTCATTCATTCATTTCACATCATCATCAGGCTCAAATCATAAATAAATTCTCATATGTTATTTATAAACACAAAGTTACAAATACTTACATCAATACAAAATTATATTACATATGTTTCAAATATACATGATAAAATAAGAGTTTAATTACAAAACTTATAAAAACCACAAAATACAAAATGGGACCTAGTGTCCTACCAATGCACTGTAGTCTGTGAGGTGACACGGACACTATGCAGAACTGTGAACAGCCTTACCCAATCTTTGGTCTACTAGGCCATCTGTCCAAATCTTCAGTACCTACGCATTGCAAAAGCGATGCGCTAAGCATAAAGCTTAGTGGTGCCAATAATACAAGAAAATATAATATGCAAATAAAAATAATAATTTCCTAGCTATTATGTTCATAAAAAAAAGAATAATTACTAACTTATTGTTTAGTCGAGGGCTAATTACATTTTATGATATTAACTCCTTGTAGCATTTTATTAATCGTTTTCTTGATGATTTTGAGCTTGTTTATTTTATTGTAATCATTCTTGATCTTTATCTTGATATTTAATTTCTGTATTTTCTTTAATAATCAGTTCAATTACAATTATACCTTTTCATGCCTAAGTAACCTATACAAAGTGACCGGACTGGATAAACGGGTAAACTAGCACTGGGTACCAGGTATCTCGGGCCGTTACACCATCGGCTACAATGTGTGTCCCGGTGTGCAAACAGAATGGCTAATAAGCCATAAAAGCAATAAGGCATAAAGCCAAGTAAAACATCGTAATCAGTATAGCCGTAGGCTATCACATCACATAATGGCAATGAAGCCATACATCATACGCAGTACTGCTATCAGAACCCTATTGGTATGCCAACCTATCCAAACCAATCATATTAGGCCTACTAGGGCATATTACAAAGTCATTTCTTGAATATTTGTACTTTACGTGTAAGGTTACTATTCATTTCATTAGTCAACTAAAATGTTGACTTTTTCATAGACAATAGGTATATTGGTTCTAATATCCCCAACATACCACATCTTGCATTCTAAAGTTGTTGGTATTGGTTGCCAATACCATTTCAAAGCTTAGTGTTGGTTATTCACAATTTTCAGATTTTAAGAACTAAATTTACTGTTCCATTAGTCATTTGTACAGTAGGAATTTGACAAAATTGTCTTCATAAAAGTTATTTCTTATTGTGTCTAGTTACATTTATTTTTTTGAATCACTCCATTTGGAGTTTTGTAGCTCAAGTTATGGCCTAAACACCATAACTGGCCGGATTGCAAATTTTCCAGATTTTTTGGACAGAACCAAATCTACCGTGTTTTGTATACTGATTGTAGGTTAGTTTTTGAACATATTATGATCAAAATTTGGGTTTATTTTATTCATAAAAATTGTAGGTCTATGTCTCAGCTTTCTGCTGGTAAAATTTTAGGTCAATTGGACCTTTCTACACTGAGTTATGACCAAATGAATAAATACTGTTCATTTGGTCATTTTGCCCAGGCAGAATGCAAGTCACCCGGATTAGGGTAATTTTTAGGTCAACTCGGTTTGGTTTTCTAGGCAGGATTTCTTCACCAAAGTTGTGCCATTATGTGTCTAGGTTCATGTCCAATTAGCCTTGCACCAATTGAACCTATATAACTCCATTTATGGCTGCCCAAACCTACTGGACTCACAATCTGTCCTGCAGGTCGCCAAGGGCAGCATGCCTAAGTTCAACTCCAACATCCTTACTCACTTCAATTCCTCTTCACACACATTCAAATGGTCACTAATTGACCATTACAATATTAACATACCATTACATGAGCAAACCCTAATGTTGTTCAAGTATCCAAATTTTCAAGGTTCATTCATGCATTACACTTGCATTTCACTTACTCTTACATGTTCAATCACTCATTTCATGCTAAGGGCAGCTCATAACCACTTTGTTTCAAGTAATTCATGAAACCCTAACCACCCCTAAGCTGCCAAAATTATAGGGATGGACGCACATAAGTTTTATTTTGTTTTTCTTACATTTTCTACTTATTTCATGCTAATAAACATGAATTAAATCAAAGAGGTAGGAGATTGGACACTAACCTCTTTTGCTAACTATTCCAAGTCTCCAAAACTTCCTTCTTCATTCTTCTTTTTGCTGGCTAGAGGATGTTCAAGTTGCAAGATCACTTTTTTGTGAAGCAAGGTAGTGGTTTCAAGGTGAGATGGTGGGTGGTTTCAAGCTTGCCTTAAGCTTTCATGGAGGAATGGGTTAGGGAGAGGGAAACGGCCGAAATTTGGTTTGGGGAAGAAATAGATTGCTTTTGTTAATTTTTACCTCATTTTATCTCTTTTTAATTGGTTTTTAATAGCTTGTTCAAATGTGATTGGTGGGAGCACTTTAATGACCTCATGGTGATGTCATAATTGATATTTTCTTTCATTTTCTTTTCTTTTCTTCTCTACTCATTTCAATTTAATTTTTAGCAATATTTATTCATATTTTATATCATAATAATTATTTACTTAACTGGACAGGTCGGCCAAAAATCATCTCTGAAGTCGAAATGACCAAAATGCCCTCCGTTTGGCTTAACAGACTAAAATTGTCTGTACCGATTGAAAAATTTTTCTAAACCTTTTCTTGGCATTCTAATGCCATAGAACCCTCAATGACTCTTTTCTAGAGTCCCAAAAATTATTTTATGAATTTTCTCTAGGGTCTAGGGCTCCTAGTTGCGAGGTCCGTAACTTTCCACTGGGTTATTAATCGCTAGGGCACCAGCTCATTTAACTTGGTTGTATTTTCCTTTTTTTAAATTTTTCCTAAATTTTCCTTATTAATATTTGAGTTAATTATGGTTCCTTACTTTAGTTTAAATATTTTTCCAGATGTTCTAGCTATCCAGATCGACACCGGTCACCGGAACAGTAGAATGTACGGAATGGATATAGTGAGGGTGTTACATTGGCGGCATATTGAATTACAAATTGTGACATGTTGATGCTAGAATCAACTTATCCATATTACCTAAAAAGGTCAACATTTACATTGACTTGTGAATTACATGATAACTAGTAAACTCAAAAAAATAAAGAATTAAATAATTAATTTGTAATGTGCCCTAGTTTGCCTAGTTGACTAGTTTGGATAGGTTGGCATGCCAATAGGATTCTGACAGCTATTTTATAAATAGCTTTACACCATACTGTGTTTTTATGGCATATTATGCCGCACTGTGGCTTTAATAGCCTACAGCTATTCGTATTGTATTATTATACTTGGCTTGCCGCCGGATTGATTATATGGCTTTTTAGCCACACTGTTTGCACACCGGGAGACACTTTGTGACCGATGGTGTGTCGGCCCAAGGTAATAGGTACCCAGTGCCATTATATCCATTTATTCAGTCTGGTCATTGTATATGCTACACGGGCAGTTAATTTAAGCATTATTAAATTAAAATACCTAAATTCAGTTTGTTGACATACAACACCACCAAAATTAGCAAAAAATGAAAGGTTAGCAAATAAAAGTAGAATCAACAACTGTAAAGAATATTGATGTCATAAATTCATAAACAATTGATTTATTTTATTTTAGTGTATATTTCTTTATATTTGGCACCACTAAGCAAAATTGCTTATCGCATTGCTTTTGCTACGCGTAGGTATTAGAGACACAGCTGGGGAGCCTAGCAGACCTACGACCGGGTGAGACATCAAATCTGCATAGGAGTCCAGAGTCATCTGCACTACACTACATACATGGTAGGACTTAGGATCTTGTGTGATGACTATCAGTTATATTTTGACATTTTGTTATGTAATTTTGTATATTCTAAAACTTTAAGGTTTGTAATAATTTCTATATATTAAACTCCTATGGAGAGTGTTTGGATGAATGTAAATTATGATGGATTATCTTTTGAAACTATGAAATAGTTGAGATTTTGAGAATATTATCATATTGAACCGTTTTTAACAGGTTTAGAAGGACAGTTTGTTCGAAATATAGACAATACCTTGCTGGATTTTTATTACCATTTTTGAAACACTGATTTTATTAAAATATGAAAATAGAACCAGTATGTTATGAATATCACATAATGACTTATTAAATGAAATTGAGTTCAGAAAATGAGATAATCACAGACTAGGTGCTCCGGTACGCCGTGTAGCACGCCTTGCTCTGCTACACTGTAGACGGGTGAGGGGTGTTACATTTAGTGGTATCAGAGCACGGTTTAGGTGTTTCTGGACCTAGATAGATTGCATGTCCTGCATTGCATTGTAAGTGTTATGATGACTCTAATGCAGATCCTTTGATTTGTTATTTTGATCAGAATATGGACTCCACATCGCAGAGAGCGGTCGATGAGGAGGTGGAGAGTCATGCTCCATCTATGACTGAACCAAGAGAAAGGAGGGAACCTGCTCCACCAGTACCAAATGCACCAGCCATATTTCAGCAAATGGCTGAGTTCTTTAGACAGATGGTAGGAGTTATGTCACCACCACCACCTCCACATCAAAAATCTCATATGGAGGACTCAGGAAGTTCGGAGCAGTGGATTTTCTGGGCAAAAGGGAAGATGATTCTGTCATAGCAGAAAACTGGTTGGACAGAACTGGAAGAGTCTTGAAACAACTTCATTGTACTCCAAAGCAGAATTTGGAAGCTGCTATATCACTATTGCAAGATGATGCATACCAATGGTGGGATACAGTGACTAGTGAGGTGCCACCAGAACAAATAACTTGGGATTTCTTTCTCACTGAGTTCAGAAAGAAGTATGTGGGTAGTGTATACCTGGAAGAGAAAAGAAGGGAATTTATTACCAACGCTAGAGACAGCTGACGTTGGCTAAATGTGAAAGAGAATTTGTCAGACTAAGTCGCTATGGGCGGGAAATAGTCCCTAATGAGGCAGAGAGATGCAGGAGATTTGAGGAAGGACTCAATAATAACATTAAAGTAATGATTACAGCCTTGGGGATTATAGAGTTTTCCAAGTTAGTAGAAGCCACACTGAAGGTTGAAAAAGTTAGAATAAATGAGCAGAACAAAAGGGACAGACAGCAGAAAAGAGGTCAGGGTCAGACTAGTACATCTTCTGCCCCTAGTAAGAAATTCAGAGGTTCGCCTACTCAGAGTTTCAGTAGAGCACCAAGTCAGGGTCAGTCACAGAGGCCCAAATCTCAGTTTGCACCGAGGAGAGGCCAGTCCACACCTTCAGTGGCTAGCTCTCCAAGGACAGGGTTCAGGGGACCAGCCCCAACAGTATCTGTTGCTTGCTCACATTGCCAAAAATGGCATAAGGGTGAATGTTGGAGGATGATAGGTGCTTGTTTACGATGTGGGTCTACAGACCACCTAATCTGAGATTGTCCTCGCAGAAATGCTACATCTACTCCTATATCAACTGTTAGGCCTGCCCCTCCAGCTCCAAGGGGGTAGAAAGTCGGGTAAGGCTGAGGTTGCCGGTACTTCATAGAAACTTGTATCAGAGTCTATGGAGAGAGCAGAAGGTAGAAAACCAGCCAGAGCCTATGCTATAAGGGCACAGGAGGAACAGGATGCTCCAGATGTCATCAAGGGTACGTTCCTCCTCTATAATACTTTTGTGCATGCATTAGTGGATCCTAGATCTACTCATTCATATATTTGTATCAAGCTGCCCATAGAAAAGGGAATACTAGTAGAGGAAAGTGACCAAGACATCCTGGTCACAAATTCGCTAGGCCACAGTGTGGCAGTAAACAAGGTATATAAGGGCTGTCCTTTGAAAATTTAAGGGAAAGAGTTCTCGGCAGGCTTAATCGAACTGCCTTTCCATGAGTTTGATGTGATTTTGGGAATGGACTGGTTATCCCATAATCAGGCAATATTAGATTATAAATTGAAGAGAATCTCTCTGAAAACTTCTGAGAACAAAGAAATAACAGTTGTGGGTGAAAGGACATATTTCTTATCCAATGTCATCTCAGCTACAGTTGCAAGGAGATGGTTAAGAAAAGGGTGTGAAGCCTATCTAGCACACGTGGTTGACACTAGGCCGGGTAAACTTAACTTGTCTGACATACCCATAGTAAGGGATTTCTCTGAGGTATTTCCTGAGGAATTGCCTAGTTTGCCACCAGAAAGGAAAGTTGAATTTGCTATTGAGATTATGCTGGGTACAGCTCCAATTTCAATTGCTCCATATAGGATGGCACCTGCTGAATTGAAAGAGTTAAAAATTCAGCTACAAGAATTACTAGACAAGGGGTTCATACGCCCTAGTGTGTCACCGTAGGGAGTCTCTGGTACTATTTGTAAAGAAGAAAGATGGGACACTGAGGTTATGTGTTGACTACCGGTAGTTAAATAAAGTAACAGTGAAGAACAATTATCCATTGCCTAGAATTGATAACCTGTTTGATCAGTTGAAGGGAGCCGGTGTGTTTTCTAAGATTGATCTCAGTTCAGGGTATCATCAGCTAAGGGTTAGGGATGCAGATGTGCCTAAGACTGCATTCAAAACTCGGTATGGGTATTATGAATTCCTGATGATGCCATTTGGGTTAACAAATGCTCCAGCAGCATTCATGGACCTTATGAACCGTATCTTCCATCTATACTTAGATCGGTTCATAGTGGTCTTTATTGATGACATCCTGGTGTATTCCAAGGATAAAGCAGAACATGATGAGCATTTGAGAATTGTTCTGCAGACTCTAAAAGAGAAGAAACTGTATGCTAAATTGTCCAAGTGTGAGTTCTGGTTGAATGAGATTGCATTCCTTAGAGATGTAGTATCAGCTGAAGGGATTAGAGTGGATCCCAAGAAGATTGAAGCAGTGATGGAATGGAAGCCTCCCAGAAATACAACTAAGATCAGAAGTTTCTTGGGGTTAGCTAGATATTATAGAAGATTTGTAAAGGGATTTTCCCTGATAGCTGCTCCAATGACTAAATTACTACACAAGAATATGAAATATGACTGGAATGACAAAGGTCAAACCAGTTTTGAGAGGCTGAAGTCTATGTTGATAGAGGCACCAGTGTTAACACAGCCAGTATCGGGAAAAGACTTCATAGTTTATAGTGATGCCTCACATAATGGGTTAGGGTGTGTACTCATGCAAGAAGGGAAAGTGGTCGCATATGCTTCCAGGCAGTTAAGGCCACATGAAAAGAATTACCCTACTCATGATTTGGAGTTAGCAACACTTATCTTTGCATTGAAGATATGGAGGCATTACTTGTACGGAGAAAAATGCTACATTTACATAGACCATAAGAGTCTGAAGTATCTGCCAACCCAAAAGGAACTTAATTTGAGACAGAGGCTATGGATTGAATTCCTGAAAGATTATGATTGTGTGATTGACTACCACCTTGGGAAGGCAAACGTAGTCATTGATGCCTTAAGTAGAAAATCTAATGACGAAGTTATTTTGGCTGAGTTGCAAGTGAAGCCGAATATGTTACAATAGATACAGGATGGGCAGAAGACGGATGAGAAATTAATGGCTGTTATGGGCAAAATCACTGAGGGAAAGGAAACTAAATATGAAGTGAAAGAAAATGGGTGCCTATATTATAAAGAAAGAGTATGTGTACTAGATGATAAAGAGTTGAAAACTAGTATTCTGAAAGAAGCACATAATAGTGTGTATGCTATGCACCCAGGAAGCACAAAAATGTACCATGACCTGAAATTTCGATGCTGGTGGCCAGGTATGCAGAAGGACATAGCTGACTATGTAACTAGATGCTTGACATGTCAGCAAGTCAAAGTAAAACATCAAGTTCCATTAGGTTTGTTACAGCCCATAAACATACCTGAATGGAAATGGGACCGAGTCACTATGGACTTTATCAGTGGTCTACCTCTCACTCAGAAGAAGCATGATGCAGTATGGGTGATTGTGGATAGGTTGACCAAATCAACACATTTTCTGCCAGTCAGAACTGACTACTCACTGGAAAAGCTAGCAGAATTATATATCGGTGAGATAGTTAGACTACATAGAATTCTGCTTTCCATTATATCTGATAGAGACCCGAGGTATACATCTAGATTTTGGAAGAAATTACAAGAATCCTTGGGCACACGACTCCATTTTAGTACGACTTTTCATCCTCAGACGGATGGACAGTCAGAAAGAATAATCCAGGAAAATTCTGAAACTCATTGAGTTATTGCAAACAATAAATTGAACTGATAATGATAATAATAACCAAACATATGTGATAGGTCCTTGAGGATATGTTGAGGAGTTGTGTTATTGAGTTTGAGGGAAGCTGGGACAGATACCTTCGACTGGCAGAATTTGCATACAACAATAGCTATCAAGCTAGCATACAAATGGCACCCTATGAAGCACTGTATGGGAGAAAATGCAGAACACCTATATGTTGGACTGAATTGGGTGAAGATAAGCTAGTGGGGCCAGACCTGGTAAAACAGACAGAGGAAAAGGTGAAACTGATAAGGGCCAATTTGAAAGTTGCCTCAGACCGACAAAAATCTTATGCTGACATGAAAAGAAAGGACATTGAGTATGAAGTTGGCGAGAAGGTATTTCTCAAAGTATCACCATGGAAAAAAGTGTTGAGATTTGAGAAAAAGGGAAAATTAAGCCCCAGGTTTATTGGCCCATATGAAGTTATTGAACGTGTGGGACCAGTAGCCTGCAAATTAGCCTTACCACCTGAGCTGGACAAGATACATAATGTGTTCCATCTCTCGATGCTCAGAAGATACAGATCATATCCTTCACATGTCATCTCAGCAGAAGAAATTGTGATACAACCTAAGCTGACACGAGAGGTAAAAAAGCTTAGAAATAAGACAATTCCACTAGTGAAAATCCTATGGACGCACCACAATACGGAAGAGGCAACATGGGAGAGCGAGGTGACAATGAGGCAACAGTTCCCTCAGCTCTTCACATCAGGTAAATTTCGAGGGTGAAATTTTTATTTAGAGGGGAAGAGTTGTAACATCCCCACTGTACGTGTTCTGTATGTTCTGTTGCTCCGGTGACCTACTGTCAGTCCGGGCAAGTCAAGATGTCTAAAACTACACTCCGGTGATAGTAAATAGACGTAAATTGATGAAATAAATAAAAAGAAAATACAAGAAAAATTAAAGAAAAATGAAAGAGAGAAAATGAAACTAGGTTAAACGAGTCGGCACCATAGCGATGGGTAACCGCACCGGGAAGTTACGGCGAAGGCAATTGCTGACCCCAAGACTGCGGGGAACCCTCGGAATTAAATTTTGGGACATAATTAAAGGTTTATTGAAATATAATTGACACTAGAAATATCAAAGAAAAATTAATAAATTAGTACAAAGAAAAATAAAAAAATTGAGAAACAGACAAAAATCGGTGTTACTGAAAAATCGGGAATACAACCCGAAGAGGGGCATTTTGGTCATTTGACACCTAGAGTTGCCTTTTGAACTCAATGTCCATTAAAAATAAATGGTATTGCACCTTGAAAATGTTATGAAAAATTAAATTGTGATACATTATGTAAATAGTGAAAGAAATGAGATAAATGTGCAAATAAGGAAACTTTGAATAATTAAACAATAAAGGATATCTTAGTGCTCCACTAACATTAAAATATGGGACATATAAAGAATAAATTGGGCAGAATTAGTCATCTTCAACCTCAAGAACACAACCAGCCGAAATGAAGCTCCCTATCACACCCTACCCCTCTGTAAGGCATGACATGATCCCGTAGTATACCTAATGAATTATCAACTCCGTCTACTGATAACCCATTAAATACACTACAAGGGATTTTAAAAACTTTTCTTACTTCTTTCACAGTGGTGAGCACTATTTATAGGTGTTAAAAACTTTTGTGAACTGAAGTGATAGAACTAACACATTTGACTTATTTGGAATTTCTGTAAAAATTTTGGCAGAGTGCCAACTGTATTTTGGATAAAACAGTTCTTCAGAAAACCTGTAAAAAGCACTTCAATATTTTTCCAAATCTCAACTCCAACAAAATTCAACACAATATTTTTCTCAACTCAATCCACAACAATTTTTCAGTATTTTCAAAGGATGAGATAAAAGAAATATAATACAAATTTTACAAGTCAAAATAACTCATAATTCACTTTACAACTTCAATGTACAATTTTAATTTACAACTGCTCAAATAATTTACATACATATGATTACATGCATACATCAGACCTATGTACATGGGTATACCTATAATATACCTGGAGCTGATCTGAAAGTGTCTTCAAAGAAACTTACTCACTGCTCTATGCTCTTCTTACCTGCGACAGCATACAAAGCTATCGCTGAGTGGTGAACTCAGTGGTGCACAACTATAATTTAAAACATAGTACAATATACATTGACAAAATTTACAGTAAATAATTTGGAAATCTGAATACTCATCAAATTCCAAAACTCAAAATATTCATTACCAATAATGTAAATGATTTGTATAAATGAATTTGATCACAAAATTCAATTTATCAAATCATGACTAACCATTTAAGTAATTCCAACAAAATCAATTATACATAAACCATAATTGAAATCACAATTCTTTACCATTCAAAAGTCATTCTGTATCTCAAAATCATTATGTATCTCAAAAATCAATCCTTATCTCAAAACCATGTTGTATCTCAAAAACCACGCTGTAGCTCAAAAACCATGCTGTATCTCACAAATCATTCTTTATCTCACTAACTATGCAAGACTAATCCGATAGGGCCATTTTCGATGTGATTCTAACTCCTTATGGTCGGGGAGGTCGAATCAGATTCTAACTCCCTATGGTCGGGGAGGTCGAATCATCGTGCACAGTACCATCACAATAATGAATCTTCCGCAAAGGCCATAACAATAAAATAAACTTAGATCTAACCTCAAATCAGAGGAAAATCTAAGCTTGTGCACGTACCATGGTAATCAAAACACAATTAACTCCATTGTCTTCTCAACAAATGAGAGAGACGGGTAATAACCTAGTCAAGCATCTATAGTGAGATATAAAACAATATCACAATCCTTTTAGTGAGCATAAATCACAATATAATTCAATTCAAAGTCAATTCCAATATCCAATAATTTTTATGCTCAACACAAATCAAATCATAAATTTGCATTTTTCCGTGAAAATTACCATCACAATTCAAAACATGTTCTATCACAATTTTCCAAAACATAATTTATTCAATCCATAGCAATGCTTAATACTTGTGGAAATACCATTTCACAAAGCTAAATTAATACATACTATAACAATTTTCAATAATCATTGAATTAAATCTAATGCTTGTTAAACATAATACATAAGAAAATATGTCATTTAATCATATGAAATATTCAAAACAAAATTAGTTAAAAACTAGTTGTGAACAAACCTCTGATAACTGTCTCTTGGTCTTGACTCAGTGTTTCCTTCCCTTTTCCTGAGTCTTTGCTAACTGAGAAACACAATTTGAAGTGTTTCAGTACTAAATTAAACTGTCTCTATCGATAATGTTTGACAAATAATTCACTGAAAGCTATTATTTGCTTAATCACCTAACATACCGACCCTCGATGCGTTCTAGGTAAATTAGGTTTTAACGTTACTAATATGTCACATTCGATAGGATTTTAGGGTTGGTACGTTTTACCAAACTCATTTCCTTGTTTAGTGCATTTTAATGCAACTTGCTGGATTCCGGGATACTAGTTTGACCTAGCCGGACGACCTAGTTCCCTCAGTTTTCGGGTTTCGGTTAAAACTAAAATCTTGTAGATCTATGTCTTATGGAACGCGGGGCAAAATTTTAGGTCATTCTGAGTTAAGTAGACCAAGTTATGGTCATTATACTATTGCTGGTCAAATGGCATCAAATTAGGTCAATTTTAGGTCAATTTGGTCAACTTTGGTTCGGCCAGTTTTTGGATCCGAACTTGTGCAAGCTGTTTGACTTGCTTATGGTCATTTCTGGGCTTTGGTGCCTTCATAAGACTTGTAGTTATGGAGCTTAACTATTCATGGTTAAAATTTCAGGTCAATTGGACCTGTTTTGAGTGAGTTATGGTCTATACACTAACTGCTGCCCAATTGGTCAGTTTTCAGGTTTCACTTGCACTTAATCCGAATTGGTCATTTTTTCATGTCACCTTGCAAGCAGAATTTTGGTATGCTTTCTTAATGAAAGTTGGCACATTTTGTGCCTAGTTTCACCTCCAATTGGTCTCATACCTATTGAAGTTACACATTTAAAGTTATAGGCTAAAATGCATACTGCCCTTAATTACCTTACTTATACATGTATCCATTACACATTTAATTGCTATATGTCCACTTCCCTTACCAATTCTGTTTTGGTACATTACCAAAACCACATACCTCTTTACTTTAAAGTCACTTTGGGCAGATTACAATTATCCTCAATACACCAATTAAAACTCAAATTTACAAAGTCTAAGTACAATCACATATACACCTAAACATTACTCATTCTTACATACACTTTACACAACCAATCTATATACATATCCATCAATCCTCAATGTCAATATTCTGCCAATACCTTCATGAACTCATACATTTATCAAAGTTTCCCAAGGCTGCCGAAATGTTCTACAATGCCAAAGTGTCCCACAATTCGTCAATCTCCAATTTAAGTGCACAATCACCACATTTTCATGGAAATAAGTTACTAGGATATTAAATCCCTCTACTCAACATGAATTTACATCAAATATATGTAATAATAAATCATTAAATACATAACTCCATGGCTGTCCAAAATGGACATATCAATAACTCCTCAAACTTGAAAATTTTCTTCACAAATCCAACACCCATAACATGTACACAAAGTTTAACAAAGCAATATTCAAAAATGTAAACTTACCTATGGTTGGAACTTGCTAAACCTTGATTAAACTTCTTGATTTTGGTATCAAGCTCTTCCTTATGATGTGTAGACAATCTTTAATGAAGCAATCTAAGTGATTGGAGATGAAATGGAGGGATGGATCAAGCTCCAAGTGAAACGGCAATGGAGTTCTTCTTTCTTCTCAAATCGGCATGGTTGAGGAACTTTGAAGAAATGAATTTGCAGACTGCATATTTGGTGTACACATGCCCCATTTAACTTAGTTTATTCCTTTAGTGGCCCACTCACACTTATTAAATCATATAATAAGTTAAATGTGTTATTTACACCTTTTTCACTCTACTTTTGGCTATTTGTATTAGGTACCCCCAAATTAATTTTTGATTTTATTTTCTAAGTGTAATATTATTTATTTTTAATGGACATTTAGGTCAAAAGACAATTCGGGATGTCAAATGACCATAATGCCCCTGTTCGGGTTGCATTCCCGATTTTTCGGTAACACCGGGTTTTGTCTGTTTTTCGATTTCTCACTTTTCTTTGTACTAATTATTTAATTTTTCTTTGATCTTTCTAATGAGATTTATTCTTCAATAAGGGTCTATTTAAGTCCTAAAAATGTTTCCCAGGGTTCCCATGATCAGGAGGCTAGTCAACGGTCCACGCCGTGACTTCCTGCATGTCACCCATCGCTAGGGTTCTCGGCTCGCTTAACTTGGTTACATTTCTTTGCTATTATTTTTCCTTTGTTTTTCTTGTATTTTCTTTTCTTGTATTTCATTATTTTATGTCTCCTCACTCATATTGAAGTGTAGTTCTAGGCATCCTAGCTGTCCAGACAACACTGGTCACCGGAACAGTAGAACGCACTACCGAACTTAGGGGTGTTACACTCCCAACCATTTCCACCATTGTCGCCCATGCATGAAGCTTTCTCTCTCCATCATTAAGCCATCTTTCACACATAATTCCTCTATTAAAGCTTGCCTACTCACATTGGGGAAGATATTAGGAACAAGAAAAAGAAGATTTGGTGAAGTTTAAAGGAAGCTCTCAAGAGATAAGTGTCCAAATCCTCTCCCTTGCTTTAGTAAACTTTATGTTTAGGTTGAGGTGAGTAAATTGGTGAAGAGAATGGAAGAAATTATTGAGTTATGACATTGTTCACTTTCGGCAGCCATGAAAGCTTGATGTGTTTGAGTTTTTCTTACCTCTAATGGATGGGAATTAAGGTTGATTAACTCAAATGGAAGTTGTAGTAGGTTAATGCCCAAGTATGTATATGTTAGTGCTTGAATTAAGGGTTTAAAAATGGGAATTTGATACTTTAGTAAACTGTCATGTTTGACAGCCTTTAATCTTATGAAATTGTGTGTGAGTTTATGAAATTTATTGATGAAATATGATGGTGTTGAATTGTGGGCAGTTTGTGTAATTGCCATAGAAGTGTATGTGTAATATAAGTATTGATGTATATTGAATTTGGGTTGAAGTAAATATTGAACATTAATGGTGTATTGTGTGCATTGAGTACTTGAGTGTTCTGCCCAAAATGCTTTGCTAAAATTGTTTTGAATATCTATAGAAGTGCCATGAATGAATATTGAAGTATTAGAAGGAGGAGGATTGTCAAATTGGAAGTGTGATTTTCATGTGCAGGTTGTGTGTTGTTGGCAGTACCTAAATTAGGTTATAAGTGTAAAATTGTGAACCCAATTGGTACAAGGCCAATGGTAGGTGAAACTAGACACAAAATAGGCCAACTTTCATGTAGAAATGTTGCCAAAATTATGCCTAGAAACTGACCTTAAAAATGACCAAATTCGGAATTACAACCTTGCAAACCCAGATTTTTTACCATATGAATAGTAGTCACTAAGATGACCATAACTCACTCAAAACAGGTCCAAATGACCTGAAATTTTTACCATGGAAAGCTTAGACATAGAGCTACAATTCTTATGAGGACACCAAAGCCCATAAATGGCCAGAACTAAGTCAAATTGCTTGCCCAAGTTCGGGTACCAAAACTGCTAGAACTGAATTTGACCTAAAACTGACCAAATCTTGCACTAAAGATGCAATCTGTCCAGCTTTAGTAAATTGACCATATCTTGGTCTATACAACTCAGAATGACCTGAAATTTGTGCCAAAAGTTCAATAAGACATAGAGCTACAATTTTGCTTCTTTGATCAGAAGTTAAAAACCAAGAAAAATAGGACATTAAGCTAGACCAATCTAGCACACTAAAACTGAAAATTTGACATTTACATACAATGATGCTAGAAGTAATTTGGCAATGAATGCCAACTTGTGAAAAGAGTAAATTGCACTATATTGGCAGCATATTGAATTACAAATTGTGACATGTTGATGCTAGAATCAACTTATTCATATTACCTAAAAAGGTCAACATTTACATTGACTTGTGAATTACATGATAACTAGTAAACTCAAAAAAATGAAGAATTAAACAATTAATTTGTAATGTGCCCTAGTTTACCTAGTTGACTAGTTTGGATAGATTGGCATGCCAATAGGATTCTAACAGCTGTTCTGTAAATGGCTTTACACCATACTGTGTTTTTACGGCATATTATGCCGCACTGTGACTTTAATAGCCTACAGCTATATGTATTGTGTTATTATACTTGGCTTATCGCCGGATTGATTATATGGCTTTTTAGCCACACTGTTTGCACACCGGGAGACACTTTGTGATCGATGGTGTGATGGCCTGAGGTACTGGTTACCCAGTGCCAGTATATCCATTTATCTAGTGTCACACCTTACCCCTCCGTAAGGCATAACATGATCCCGTAGAATACTTAATGAACTACCGAACTTCACCTACCGATAACTCATTAAGTACCCTACAAGGGATTTTAAAACGATTTTCTTACATTTTGGAAGTGGTGAGCATTTTGATGAGAATTAAAAATCATTTATTCAAGTTTAAATACTAGTAAAAATTTTTATCCATTTTACTTTTGCCGCAATTTTTATAAAAATTTTGACAGAGTTTTGTTTGTTTTTGGAGGAAACCGTTCTTCAATTACCTGAGAAAAACACTCCCAAAATGTTTCACAACTCCCAACCACCAATAATTCTCAAATCAATTCAATTCAAGGCACTTCAACTAATTTCACAATACAAATCAAGGTTTCTCATCTCAAAATATTTAATATCTTCATTAACAAAACATAATGTAGGAAATTCATATGTACAAATATTAAATTTACAGAAGAAAGTCCAAAATAATATCATTACAATTTATTTACAACTGCTCAACTTACATTGATACAAATAACATTTCTATATTTACATCAAGATTATCTGCAAGGGTATAAAATAATACCTGCATAAAAATGATCGAGTAGTCCTCGATTTAACAAACTCACTCTTTGCTTTCTCCTTGCTCTTATCTCATGACAAAGAAAATAAGCTATCATTGAGTATAAAAATACTCAGTGGTGCACAATAAAAATTTAAAATGCAATAAATAAATCATTCAATGCCAAACACAATTTAAATGTTTCTCAATCACATTTCACAAATATCAAAGTCCATAATGACACCATTTTGTCAAATAATCCATTAAACACAGTTTAGTCAAATAATTTCATAAACACAGTGTTGCTAGAGTCATACACAACTTAAGTCATGACACAAAATTTCCGATCAATGCCGTGTTGTACACCACGACAAAGCAATCTACAACCCCATTAATCGAAATCAATGAGGGAGGTGGCTAGCTAGCTAATGAGTACTCATCTGATCTACAACCTCAACTGGCAAGCCAGAGAGGGAGGAAAATAAACGATCTCAACCCCATAAATGGAGGAGGAATAATAAGTAACTGTCATGCTAAGTGTGAATAAAAAATCCATTTCAAACATTTCATTCAAATATTGCATACAAGAATCAAATCAATTTCCAAAGTTACAATTTGGTCACAAGGTGGCAACACAAAAGTTCATAAATTCATAATGCGTACTAAATCAATTTTTCAAGGATAAAATGCTTAAATAGGGTTTATTGTGCACAAACCTCAAGCGAGTCGTCCCTTAGCCTCGACTCGGTTCCTCGGGTTCCTTCCTGATATTCTTTTCAACTGAAACACACAATTTTACAATGTTTCAGTACTAGAACTTAACATAAATCCAAAATAAATTTAACTTCACAATTACTTAGCTCTAACGTGCTAAATTCGACGTTCTTTAAATTTTGTGTTTCGGGTTACTATTCACTGCACTATTCAAGTCAAATAGTTGACTTTCTAAGGCTTAATAGGTATGGGAACTCCAACTTCACCCACATACCACATTTTGGTCATTAAACTTGTTGGTTTTGGTCATTTTCTCAAAGCTTAGGTCATTTTGGCAAAATTGCCAATTTTCGGTTTTGGTGCTCCGAAGTTGCACTGTTCCATTGGTCAATCTATTGTTGGAATTTGGCAAAACTTCCTTCATAGAAAATGTTCCTTATTGTATTAAGTGTATTCTCATTTTTGGATCACCCCAATCGGAGTTTTGTAGCTCAAGTTATAGCCAAAATACAGTTACTGTTCATGTGCACTATTCATACTGCAACTATGGTTCTGGCAGGTTTTTGATCCAACTTTATTCAGTAATTTGATCAAGTTAAGTTCATAATTTGGTCTAATTTTCTTCATATGAAATGTTATACTATGTCTTAGGTTTCCATCGGTTTAAGAATCACCTAAATCAGAGCTTTCTAGAGAGAGTTATAGCCATTCAAACATTACTGCTCAAATGGCAATCCTGCAGTTTTGCAGGTACGGTAACTCAACTTTGCTCAATAATTTGAATGGGTTAATGGCATAATTTGGGTTGGTGTTCTTCATGAAAGTTTTAGATCTATATCTTATCTAATTGCTGGTAAAATTTCAGGTCAATTTGACCTGTCTAGCTCGAATTATGACTAAATGAACAGTTACTGTTCATTTGGTCAGTTTGGTGCAGTGGTAGCCTGCTCTCATTTCACTTTGGTCAATTGGTTCACCAAGTTTTAGTTAGTTTTTTGCCATGGTTCCTCAATGAAAATTGTGCTATTTTATGTCTATTTTCATCTCCAATTGGTGGCATATCAATTGGACTTGTAAAATTTGAGTTTTGGTCCTTCAAAGTTGGCCTACGAATTTGTCTTCCATTCTAACAATTCCCATACATTTCCTTTGGTCATTATTGACCATTTTTCAATCCACAATTGGTCAAAGATATCATTTATGCATTTCTCCAAAATTTGGTTCACAAACCCTAACATTCAAACCCTAATCTCATTCATTCAATCAGAATTGGTGCATTTCCATCTTACCACCATACTAATGTAAGTTTACTAACATCTTTAATTCCCTTTAAACACATCAAACCATACCAAATCATACTCCCATCAACTAGGCCGAAATTTCAGTTTAGTCCTTCTCCCATGATTTTATTTCATTTCATAGATTCTAAGCTCATTTCAACCATTAATCATGCATTTAAATGGAAGAATAGTAAGTTAGCATACTAACCTCAACTTTAATGCCAATTCTCCAATTTCTCTCCTTCTTTCTTCTTTCTTTCTTGTTCTTAGGTTGAGATTGCAAGCTTTAGTAAGGTTTTTAGGGGAGTTATGAAGATCAAGTGGAGAAAATCAAACTTAAATGTAAGCTTAAAGGAAGGATTTTCATGGAAGAAGTGTGGGAAGAAAGTGGGCGGCACCAAGGAAGAAGAAAATGAGATTTTTCTATTTTTTTTTTGTTTTCTTTTCTTTAATCTTATCCCTTTTAGAAGACCAAAAATTCCAAATTAATAAATAACTTAATTAATTCCTTATTGACATCATTCATGATGTCATCACCTTTGACTTTTCCATCTTCTTCTTTTTTTTTTTCTATTTTTCTATTAGTTCTTTAATTTAATTCTCGATTCCAAAATTTTCTTTTCTCCAATTTTATTTGACAGTTAGGTCAGGAGTCAACTCTCGGGGTCAATTGACCAAATTGCCCCTCGCCTGTTCATCCCGGTTTGTAAATAATTCCATATTTCTTCCGGCTCCCTAACCTAATTATTTCACTGGCTTAACAGTTCTTTTTCGTGATTTTCTCTTTTCCACTGTGTTCATAAAGGTCCTAAGGACCGCAGCGTCACTTTTTACGATTCGAAATTTGAGTTTAAAATGACTTCGCAGTCGTTCCCGAGGAGGTCACCCATCGCTGTGACTCTCGGCTCGTTTAACCTCTTATGTTCTGTTTTTCTTATTTATAGTTAACTAATTAAACATTACTAATTATTGGTGTTTATGGTTTCTCTAGTTGTCTTAAGTATGGTTCTAATCCCCTTAATTGTCCGGACTGACACCGGTCACCGGAACAGTGAAATATACCAGGCTATACAAATAGGGGTGTTACATCTAGTCTGGTCAGTGTATAGGCTACACGGGCAGTAAATTTAAGCATTATTAAATTCAAATACCTAAATTCAGTTTGTTGACATACAGCACCAGCAAAATTAGCAAAAAATGAAAGGTTAGCAAATAATAGTAGAATCAACAACTGCAAAGAATATCGATGTAATAAATTCATAAACAATTGATTTATTTTATTTTAGTCTATATTTCTTTATATTTGGCACCACTAAGCAGAATTGCTTAGCGCATTGCTTTTGCTAGGCGTAGGTATTGGAGACACAGCTGGGGAGCCCAACAGACCAACAACCGGGTGAGACATCAGATCTGTACAGGAGTCCAGAGTCATCTGCACTACACTGCATACATGGTAGGACTTAGGATCTTATGTAATGACTATCAGTTGTATCTTGACATTTTGTTATGTAATTTTGTATATTCTAAAACTTTAAGGTTTGTAATAATTTGTATATATTAAACTCCTATGGAGAGTGTTTGGATGAATGTAAATTATGATGGATTATATTTTGAAACAATGAAATAGTTGAGATTTTGAGAATATTATCATATTGAACTGTTTTTAACAGGTTTAGAAGGATAGTTTGTCCGAAATACAGACGACACCTTGTCGGATTTTTATTATCATTTTTGAAACACTGATTTTATTAAAATATGAAAATAGAACCAGTATGTTATGAATATCACATAATGACTTATTAAATCAAATTGAGTTCAGAAAATGAGATAATCACAGACTAGGTGCTCTGGCACGTCGTGTAGCATGCCTTGCTCGGCTACACTGTAGACGGGTGAGGGGTGTTACAATCTGTCTCTGTCTTATTCAGGAAAGTTATAGCTCTATTTCTTAGCTTTCCAACAGGTACTCATTTGCCCAAATCCAAGGTTTACAGCCCAAGTTATGGGCTAAAATCCAAAACTGGTCCTGACAGACGGTCCAGCCCATAATTTTGACTTTATTGCCATTTTTGGCAATTAAAACGGCATTATCTCGCTTCTAGCCCTTCATAGAAATGGTAGAGGTGGCTCTTAAGGTTCAATTGGGCCTGAGTTTACTTCATTTGGACCTCCAAAGCTCCAGATATAAAATAAATCCCAAGACTGGTCGTGACAAATCAAGTATGGGCTTTTGTAATAGATCCATAGCTTATTTTGTCAACCTTGGAGACTGAGGTTTGGTCCCTCTTTGTCATTTGTAGTGCTCTGACTTAGCTTTTCAATTAATTAAACAATATTGGATTTGGAGAGCCAAAACTTCAGAAACACCTAATAAACACAATAAAGGTCAAATTAATGTAAATGCTGAAAATTTCTCCGTCTAACACAATTATTCTAACAACTCTCTAAAAATATGCCTAAATGATAATTATACTTTAATCAACTGAATTAGGCATAAAAATACACTAGAAACACTAAATGTGATGGGAGTAAAATTAATAAATTATGCAATTATTAAACAGTGGCCACATCTTGGCCAATTTGCTAGGAGAACATAAGACACCAAATCTGGACCTAAAGAAAGGTTCAAGATATTATTTGATACATGACATGTAAATTACCTATATGAATTGCTAAATATATAAGCTACATGAAAATGAAGGAGGAACCTATTTTCTCATTATAAATTGACATGAAACTACTATAAAGCACTAATAGTGCATGACATGAAATGATAAGATCATAAGTAATTTATAATACTAATTGCCCAAAGTATACCTAGACTTATTTATAGAGCATGGATCAATTGGTATACCAATTAAAGACTATAGATTGCAGTACTGCCCATAGAAATAATTGTTGATAGATAATATATGTCTGATATGATTGTTCTACATGCCTGCCCGTTGGCCATTGTGCCTAATTTTATTTCTGGCTTTATGCTTGCCCGCTGACCATATGCCTGACATGACAGATGTATACATATTAGACATATGGATGTCTAACTAGTATACTCTCATGTATCCAGTCTTTATAGTCTGTCATATGTTACTTGGGCACAGATATGAGTAAGAAATCTGAAATTTAAATAAATACATGAGAAGGCTATTAATTTGAATTTAATAAGATCGAATATATGATACATGAAGAAAAGATTTTGATTAATTTAATTATTCCAAAGTTCTATAAACATGTAAAAGGTTTTAACTCCTAAAATTCTATATTTCTTTATAAGATTATATGTGGAATAATTATTTTAATTATATAGTTATTTTTATTTCAATTTATGCACCACTAAGCATTATGCTTAGCGCGTTGGTTTTTCCATCGCGTAGGTACAGGGACCACTAGCAGCCACAGTAGAGCTTAGACAGGACTTTGATCAGACCTGCTACAGTGTTAGTGTCACTTCAGTAGTCTTTTTTGGTAGGGCTCATGTAAATTTAGATTTTGCATTTTGATCATTGTACATAAGCAAATGTTATAAATTATTTTGAGACATTTAATTAAATGTTGGATTGTATATAATTGTACATTATTATATGTAATGTTATGTGAATGAAATGAAAGTTTATTTTCCTAAATTTTTTTTGAGTAATGGTACGATATGGTACATGAATAATTGATATGAGAAATGATACGATGAAATGGATATAATTGATTTTAACAGGTAAATAAGGAAACCCGCCATACACTAATAAAATAGGGGAGACTCCGTCTAGGTCTCCACAAAAATAAGATATGAAAAAAAAAGAAATTTACACATAAGATAATATAATAAAATTAATATTGTACACGACAAGATAGTACAGGGTGTTTCGGTCCTGAATGTAGCACGCCTTGCTCATCTACACTGTAGACGCGTGAGGGGAGTTACAGCATTAAATGTGGAAAGGGTTAGGATCAGTGAGCAGAGCCGCATAGATAGGCAATATAAGAGAAGTAATGGTCAGCCAAGTTCTTCAGCTGTATCTAGTAAGAAGCCAAAGGGTTCACAGGACCAGATACAAGGCTAGAGAGGCCAGTCTGGGGTATATGTGGCCAGTTCCCTAGGCATAGTAACAAGGGGATCAACCCTAGTGCCAAATGTACCCACTATGGTAGGAGGCATAGAGGAGAGTATCGATTGCTGACTGGAGGGTGTTTTAAGTGTGGGGCCACAGATCATTATTTGAAAGATTGCCCCTAGAGGAGTGGCTCAATAGCTCCAGCACAAGTTGATAGACCTACCCCTATAGCTTCAAGGGGTAAGAGACCTAGTAGAGTAGAGGCGACTGGTAGTTCACAGAAAGCTGCATCTGAAACTGTTGAGAGGCCCGAAGCCAGGGTAGCACCACAGGTATACTCCATGGAGGTTCGGGAGGAGCCAGATCTAGACACTGAAGAAGAAACACGGGAAAGCGAAGAAACGAGGAGTTAGCAGTTTCCTCGGTTATTTACGTCAGGTAAATTTTGAGGACGAAATTTCTTTTTTAGAGGGGAAGAATTGTGACATCCTCATTTTAGGTAGTTCCGCACATTCGACTATTTCGGTGACTAAGGTCAGTTCGGATAGCCAGGATGTCTGAAACCACACTAAACTAGAGTGAGGAGTCATAAATTGATTGAATAAAGATTAAGTAAAATTAAAGAAAAATAAAAGAAGCGAAGGGCAAATCGGTTAAATGAGCAGGAGGTCCCGGCGATGGGTAACCTTACTGGGAAGTAATTGAAAGTTCAGTTGCCACCCCAAACTCATGGGGAACCCTATGAGACATTTATTTAAGACTTAATTGGAGGATTAATGGAAATGAAAATGTCAAAAAAATGAAAGGAAAGCAATGCTAATTGGTAAAGACGAAGTATAACCCGATGAAGGGCATTTCGGTCATTTCACTTGAAGAGTTGATTTTTGACCAAAATGTCACATAAACTAAATGGATATTAATTAAAATGGAAAAGAGCATAAATATATATATATGTATAAAAAAAAAGAAAAATGGATGGATAATTACAATTTTAATTACAATTTAAATATATTTAATTGAATAATAACTAGCCTAATAAGATAAATAACTTAAATTACTAATAAAATAACATAAAAATCTCATAAAAAAGAAAACAAAACAGATTTTCTCTTTCTCTTCCAAAGCTTGCCATCCACCTTCCCTCACCCATTCCTACATTGAAGCTTGCTCCAAGCTTCCAACCCATCCAAACCCATCTTTCCTTTCATGAAAATTCTTAAAAATTGAAAGAAAAACTTGCATCAAGGCTTGAAGTCAAAGAATTAAGTAAGAAATTCAAGAAATTTGGAAGGAAAGAAGCGGAAAAACCTGGTTGACAACTTGAAGAAGAAGATCAAGGTGTTTTAGACAAATTGAAGGTTGATTGAAGCGAATGAACAAAGTTATTACTATTAATTCCCTTGGATTTTGAAGTTATACCAAATTGATTTAGGGTCTGCTAAATTTGAGAATTTTAATTGTTGTGTTCTAACTGATATAATTATACCTAAATTAAGTTAATTTGGCACCCAATTGTTGATATAAATTGATGAGATGACCAAACTATTGAATGGGTGTGATGTTGTGTGTTGAGGCAGATTCTAGACCCTTGAGTTCAGTAGGTTTGAATGGCTATAAGTAGAACTACATAGCTCCAATTGGTGTGAAGCCAATTGGAGATTAAACTTAAGACATAATGCTAGAAATTTCATGAAGGAAGCTTGCCCAAAAATTGAACACAAGTTGCCCTAAATTAGACTTGGTTCCGGAATTGACATTCTGGACCTGGGCAGAAATGACTATATGAACAATGTTTAGTAATTTAGACATAACTTACTCTGGGAAGGTCCAATTAACCTAATTCTTGAACCTATGGAAACTTGAGACATAGGAGAACATTTTGTATGAGGAACTTAGAACCAAATTATGATCCTAACTCAACCAAATTGCTAGACAAATTTAGCCCAACAAACTTGCCCTGGACTAAACCTGAACCTGAAATCCTGAACTTTAGGATGTTCAACTAGTTGTGGCAAAAATGCCACAACTTGAGCTACAAAACTGAAAATGCAGTGATTCTAAAGCCAAAATGCTCATAACACATAGAACTACAATTTTTGTGTTTTGACCAGAACCCAAATCCTAAAGCAACTAAGGGAAATTGTTAGGAGAAATCAAGAATTCCCAACCTTGAAAATTCCTACACTGGAACCATTTTATTATTTGACCCGAGGATAGTCATTAGACCATAATGTCCATTACAAAATTCCAAATGGGATGAATCAAAATGATCTGAAAACCTAAGAGTTAGGGCTACAACTTTAGTTTAGAAACCTTACTCAAATTTTGAGTGTAAGACCTTTAAATATTAATTGTAAGACAGACTTGAAACTTAAAATCCCAAAATTACAAGATCCAAGAGTTTGGGTTGGTTAATTAGCCATAACTTACCCTACATAACTTTAGATTTAGTCATTCTTGAACCTGTGTAACCATGAGATACAGGAGAACAACTCATATGAAGAACACCAAGCCAAATTATGACTGCAACTAGTCCAAATAGCTTGATAAATTTGAGTTCTAGAATCTGCCCTGTTCTGGAACAGTATTGGTCACTAGACCAGTACTTCGTAAATTGACTATAACTAGAGCTACATAGCTCCAAATTGACTGATTCAAAATGAAAATTAAAGCTAAGAAAATAAGGAATAACTTTCAAGAAGAAAGTGTGGTCAAATTACTACTATTGCTTGGCCTAATATAAGAGTAAAATCAAGATTGAAATTTTGGAATTTATGATGTACTCCAAAAATGACTTGAAATATGATTGGTAATTAATGCCAATGACTCATTAAACATGAATGTGACATGAATATGTATTTGGAACTTATATTCTCAACATGATTGGAACAAAAATGTTATGAAGTATAAATACTAATTGCCCATGTATGCCTAAACATGTGCGTATGGGTTAGATAGATTGACATGTCTAGAAGGGTTGTGTTTTGCAGTACTGCTTATGGCTTTGTGCCATTATGTTAATTATGGCTTTTGAGCCATTCTATTGATTATGGCTTCTAGCCATTCTGTTGCATTATGATATATATGGCTGTATGCCCGATTGCTATTATGGTTTTTTAGCCATTCTGTTGCATGCCTGGTTGACATTATGTGTCCCATTGTATGATGGCCTAAGGCACAAGTGTGTCCAGTGCTAGTGATACCCGCTTATCCAGTCCAGTCAGTCTATTATAGGTTACTTGGGCATTTGAAATGTGTTAAGAAAATTTAATAATAAACAAATGGATGGAAAAGACCCAAATGAACCCCATTGTCCTATAAATTTATTTAATGTGAAATAATTCTAAATTCATTGAAAAATGAATCCCTCATGATAACAAAAATATAAATTCATTATTTATAATTGTTCAATTTATTTTTATATATTATTGTAACACCCCTATGTTCGGTAGTGTGTTCTACTGCTCCGGTGACCAGTGTTTATCCGGACAGCTAGAATGCCTAGAACTATATTTAAATATTAGTGAGGAGACATAGAATAATGAAATACAAGAAAAGAAAATACAAGAAAAATAAAGGAAAAATAATAGCAATGAAATGTAACCAAGTTAAATGAGCCAAAAACCGTAGCGATGGGTAACCGCACTGGGAAGTTGCGGCGAGGACCATTAACTAGCCCTGGACCGCGGGGAACCCTGAAAAATATTTTTAAGACTTAAATAGACATCTATTAAAGTATAAATACCATCAGAAATATCAAAGAAAAATTAATTAATTAGTACAAAGAAAAAGTGAGAAATTAAAAAACGGATAAAACTCGGTGTTATCGAAAAATCGGGAATGCAACTCGAACAGGGGCATGTGGTCATTTGACACCCCGAGTTGTCTTTTGACCTAAATGTCCATTAAAAATATATGATATTACACTTGGAAAATATCATGAAAAATTAAATTGGTGGTGCCTAATTCAAATAGCAAAAGATGGGAGCTTAATGTGAGAATTTGGAACTTTAGAATAAATAAATATTTAACCCTCACTTAGTGCTCCACTCACCTCACTTAAGTGGACCACTACACCTTTATTTGGACAAAAATTTCATCTTCTTCAACCCTCCCAAAAAACTAGCCGAAATTGAAGAAAGAAAACCTCCATTGCCGTCCCACCTTTGAGCTCCCATTTCCCATGATCAAGCCATGATTCTTCAATGCTTCCTTCACTAAAATTGTTCTACACTACTTGGGCAGTAGATAGGCAGCAAGAAAATCAAGTTTTGGTGAGGTTTTGAAGAGTTTCAAAAGTGGTAAGTATATATTTTTTATTATTGTTTCATTAAACTTTGTATGGATGTTATGGGTAGTTGAATTATGAAAGGATTTTTGAAGTTTGATGAGTTAAGGGAGAGGTATATTTTTGGCAGCCATGGAACTTCAATAAGGGCAGTTTATCCTTGCATGTAAATGGTAGATTAAAGTGTAGATAAAGTGTTTATGTGTATAGGAATAAATTGGATAATGTATACTAAATGTGTGTGTGATTGTATACTTGATTTTGGAAGCTTTGAAGTAATTGAAAGAGATGTACAATTCGGCAAACTTGAAGTGTGGACCAAAATATGTTATTTCATGGTTTGGTTTATGGAATTATATAGTTGAATTATGGTGCTTGTTATGGCAGCTTGTATATGTGTATAAAGGTTTGAGTTTGAACATGTAAATGAGCTTGTCATGTGATTAAATTGTTTGTAATTTAGACTTGGTAAATTCTTTACTATAATGTGCATATTGAGTGTGGTTATAAGCTGCCAAAATGACCAAAAATGAGTTGCTAAATGTGTTTATGTTATGGTACAAAACAGAAATGGCATGAAGGAAGTGACTTGGTAAGTGTGGAATGTGTCCTTTGGTATGTGATGAAGAGTATGTTGCAGGGCAGTGTGTATTTTAGCTTAGAACCTTAAGTGTGTGGCTCCAATTGGTATGAGACCAATTGGAGGTGAAACTAGGCACAAAAAGTGCCAACTTTCATGAAGGAAGCTTATCAAAATTCTGCTTGAAAGGTGACTTGAAAAATGACCAAATTCGGATTAGTGCATTGAAAGCCTGAAAATTGACCATTTGGGCAGCAGTTAGTTTTTTGGCCATAACTCACTCAAAACAAGTCTAATTGACCTGAAATTTTTACCATGAATATTTGAGACATATATCTACAATTCTTATGAGGACACCAAAGCCTAGAAATGGCCAGAAGCAAGTCAAATAGCTTGCACAAGTTTGGGTCCAAAAACTGGCCGAACCAAAAGTGACCTAAAGTGACCATTTTGGTACATTCTGACTAGCAATAGTAAAATGACCATAACTTGGTCTAGTATACTCAGAATGACTTGAAATTTTGCCCCGCGTGCAATAAGACATAGATCTACAAGTTTGTAGTTTTGACCAAAACCCAAAAACCGAGGAAACTAGGTCATCTGGCTAGGTCAAATTAGTATACCGGAATCCGAAAAATTGCAATAAAATGCACTATACATGGAAATGAATTGGGTAACATGTACCAACACTAAAAGGCTATAAAATGTGATATATTAGTAACATTAAAACCTAATGAACCTAGACTGCATCGAAGGTCAACATCTTAGGTTGACTAAGGAAATAATAGAATTCAATAAATTAAGTATTAAGCCTTATTGTTAGAGACGGTTTAAATGAGTACTGAAACACTTCAAATTGTGTGTTTCAGTTAGCAAAGACTCAGGGAAAGGGAAGGAAACACTGAGTCAGAGCCAAGAGACAGTTATCAGAGATTTGTGCACAATAGCTATTTCTTTTAAATTTTTCAATTGAAATAAATTATGATTATTTATATGTTATTGTTTTAAATTGTCTTTGTGCATAATAATTTTGATTTCTTATTTTCTACTTAAAAATTTATTTGAACATTATAGTTTTAAATTGTGTTTGTGCACAATACTTTTTATATTCACTGCTTTTACTAGAAAATTTATTTGGAGAAATGAGTTATGAATAATTTTTTATTGTTTTGGCTTTGAGAATCTTATTTGGAAATTATTGTGTTGCCTACTTTGCAAATGGAAATTTTGAGATAAAATGTGATTTGGGAATTGTATGAAATATTGTGATTTGGAACTGTTTTGATTCACACTTGGCATGACACTGTTATTATATTCCTCCCTCTTTGACTTGCTAGTCTGAGGTGAGTGTGGATGAGTACTCATTATCTAGCTAGCTTCCTCCCTCATTGATTTCGATTAGTGGGGTGAGTGTGTCTTGTCGTGGTGTACAACACGGCATGTGCGGAAAAATTGTGTCATGGCCTAAATTGTGTTATTGATTGGCAACACTGTATTATTCAGTTATTTGATCAAATGGTGTTATTGATTGGTAAAACTGTATTATTCAGTTATTTGATCAAATTGTGTTATTGATTGGCAAAACTGTATTATTCAGTTATTTGATCAAATGGTGTTATTGATTGGCAAAACTGTGTTATTCAATTGTTTGATCAAATTTGTGTTACATGAACTTTGTAAATTGTGAAATGGAATTGTGAATTATTTGATTTGTGAATTGTCAATAAAAGATTTATAGATTGCATTTTAAATTGTTATTGTGCACCACTGAGTAAATTTTACTCAACGATAGCTTTTCATTGCTGTTGCAGCGATAGCTTTTCATTGCTATCGCAGGACAGGGCAGCAGACTAGGTTGCTAATGCTATATTGAGAGTTCATCGGGTATATTGAGTATACCATATTTTGCATTTTGTATTGTAATGTATGTTCACTGTATGTATATAGTGTTATTGGTTTTGAGCAGTTGTAAATTAAAATTGTACATTAAAGTTGTAAACTAAATTTGTAAATTATTTTGGTTTGTAAATATTGTGATATATTTCTTTTATCTCAGCTTTTGAAAACACTGGAAAATTATTATGGATTGAGTAGACAAATGTTGAGAAACTTATTGTGTTGATTTGGATGTTGGAGTTTGAGATTGAGAAATATATTTGAAGTGCTTTTTACAGGTTTTTGAAGAACTATTTTATTCAAAATACAGATGGCACTCTGCCAAAATTTTTACAGAAATTATTAATTCTTCAAATGTGTTAGCTGTTTCACTTCAGTAAAAGAAACTTTTTAACACCTGTAATAGTGCTCACTATTGTAAAAAGAAGTAAGAAAAGGTTTAAAATCCCTTGTAGTGTATTTAATGGGTTATCAGTAGGCGAAGTTTGGTAATTCATTAGGTATACTATGGGATCATATTATGCCTTACAGAGGGGTAGGGTGTAACAATTATTGCACCACTAAGCGTTATGCTTAGTGCGTGGATTTTTCCTCGTGTAGGTACTGGAGATAAAGCCAAGTAGATAGTGGACTGGGATTTTGGACTACAGATCTACAGAAGTGTCGAGTTGTGTCACCTCACTCCAGCAATGCATTTTGGTAGGACCCATGAGCCATATTAGTGTATTTCTGTAGATTGTATTTAAACATTAAAGTTGTAATGTAAATTATGAATTTGCATAATTAACTTGTATATGATGCAAATTAATAGATTTGGCTATTTCATTTATAATGTGAGTTGCAACTTTTCATGGATGAAGATGAGAATTTTATGGAAATGAATAGGAATGAGAAATGATTTTATAGTTTAATATTATGGAATGATTGAAAATGGAATTGAGATTTTATATAAAATTATTTTAGGCAGGTGACTGATAAAATAGGACAAATGTTAATAAAACAGGGGATACTCTGTCCGTCTCTCCACAAAAAAAAAAATTTACTAATAAATGGATTATCATCAATAAATGGAGTTTAAATTAATAATGCATAAGACAAGATAAAATAGGGTGCTCCAGCACTGAATGTGACACTTCTTGCTCGGTTACACTGTAGATCAGGTAAGGGGTGTTACAACATAGGTAGGATTTCTTGCTTACACAACCCGTGTAATATCATACAACGGGCCTTCTAGCTTTTTTCCTGACTTCCAAACTTGTCCAATCGACTCCTATGCCTTGGATTTTCTTTAAAACACCTAAAAAGATACAAAAATATGAAATTAAGCAAAGATTAACGAAACTAAAAAAAACTAATGACTAAGTAAAATGCATGCAATTAACTACCTAAATGCTATGAAATGCAATATAATAATGCCCTAAAATACCTATATGATATAAGTGTATCAGGAATTGACATAAAACCAGTGGAAAATGTTAGCTAAGACCCTAAACTTATTTTTAGAATCAAGAAACGTAGAAAAAGATTAAAAATCAGGGAAGATATAGGTCATGAAATCCAACTATTTTGCAAATTAGATTTTGTAGATACCCTAACTTTGAATAGCCATAACTAACTCAAATTAGAAGATTTTTTCGTGAATTTTGAGCCTAAAATGATTATAATTTCATGAAGAACACAAATATATTTTTTTTTTTACAATTTTACAAAAAAATAAAAGCATAAAAATTAATAAAAAAGTGAATCCAGAAAAGAGACATGTGTAGAGTTGTTGATTTCCTTTAAATTCACTAGATAAACATGTATGTTATGATATCAAATAAATTAGAAGCATATAATCATGAAAATACAACATATAGCACGTTTCTTGAATATCTATCACTTAGTAACCAAGCTTTAATCAAATCTTGAATACTTTCTTAAAGTAAGAACAAAGAAAAGGAAAGAGAGGAAAGAAGAGAGGGTGATGAGAGAGAGAGAGAGTCTCTTCTTTTTCTGTGGTCTGGTGAATTTCTTTTTCCCTCCTTTTATGAGGCATTTATAGGGCTTAGGTCAAAAATTATATAGGATGTTTATGTAATTCTAAAACAAGAAAGTTTAAAGAGTCTTAAAGAGGAAAAAAATTTTTTTTTCCTCTTCAAGGAGAGAGTGAAAACTTTCTATTTAATTTTTATTTTCCTTTAATTTTATTTAATTGCTGAAAATAAAATAGAAAGAATGGTGGACTTTTGTTTATTTAATCAAAATTCCTCACTAAGCCTCCATGAACCAATAGAGCCCAATTAGGCTTAGTTTTTTTTTTAATTCTTTAATAAATTTGCAAAATTAAATTTAAACAAAAATAAACTTTATTAAATTTAATAAATATTTGTTTGTTTTTCAAAATTTTTTTCTCAAAGAAACATGCCATACATATGATTATCCCTTTGTAATGGCTCTAAATATATCTCACAGTCATACAATTGTTTCATCATTGGATTCCTAATGACTTCATTACACATGCCCACAAGGTTACACAAATAGGGGTCTACGGTTTGCCCCCAACTTTGGAGAGATTTTTAATCAATGCAAAGGTATTGCTCAAATTTTATTAAAGTGACAACACAATTCTTTGAAAATTATTTGAAAGCAAGTAAGATATCAGCTATGAAGATTGAGTATATCTTACTCTGTCAATATACCCTCTACCTGAGTTAAGTTTAGGACTTTGAGTTATGAGACTAGCTATGGTCTCACAATAGTGAAAATCGGGTGTATCTTACTTTGTTAATACTCTATGTGTCATGGGACTAGCTACAGTCCCACAATAATAATAACTGCGTAATTTGAAATTTTTTGGATTTATATTGAGGATCGTAGCTCCAAACTACATATGTATCCCTTTTTTTGAAGAGGAATCAAACCAATACGTAGTTCAACACTTGAAAACTGTACTAATGCATGATCTTCTATGCCTTATACACCTACAGGTGACATGTTGATGCATGATCTTTTACTCCTTATATAACTATGTCGTGCACCTTAAGCAAAGTCTAAGGACTTACAAAAAAAGAAAAACTAATCTTGTGATTTGAAAACTGAGATGACTGAATCTCAAAACTGCATGTGATCTATGTGCTTTCCACCTTTCATGTGTTCATGCTTATTTCTACTAGGGAATATCATTGAAAACTTCAATGGGAATGAATATAATAGGAATGAATATCACTAGGAATTTTTTTAAAAATTCAAAGCTTTAATGGTGGTAATATGGAAAACTCACTAGGGAGATAAGAATCTTTCAAAACTAAAAAATACATGCAAGAGACTACCTCCAGGTTAAAATACAATTTCTCTCTGATTCTTTCCTTCTTAATATAGCTTGTCATTCTAAGACCATGTTTAAGCTTATTCTACTTGTGTATTTCCTTCTTTGTGCCCTAATTTTTGCCTAAAATGTCTTTCGGGTTTTTATTTCAACGGGCGTGCTATAACTTTTGCCTAAGTTATCCTTTTAGATTTTCAACTTAGCTGCACAAACTACCATTTTAGGTTTTCGATTTTTCTATTTTTCTTTAACTCATATTGCTGTAATGGAATTCACCATTGATTATTATATAATGATAAGAAAACTCTCATTGAACTAAAACATGTAGTTCTACTACTTAGCTATTTGATGTATCCTTCTAGACACAAGCATTTGCAATCATAACTAAATAAAATCTATTTCTTATCATGCAATAAAACCTTTTTTATTAATTCGGATACACCATTACCCTTTTTTTCATTTAGTTTTGCCAAATTTCTAAACTTTCAAAGTTAGAAGTAAACTTTATAATCTGTTGAATGGCCTTTTTGGGTTTTCCATCTAGCTATTCACTAACTCTCCTTTTGCCTAGATTGCCCTTTGGAGTTTTCAGCCTAGCATTTATTATTTTTCTTTTCTTCTCTCTTTTTTATTTTTTTCTTTTTTCTTTTTTTTTTTGACCCTAACTTTTGCCTAGACTGCTCTTTGTGAGTTTTCAGCCTAGCGGCCCTATCCACACAAAGTACCTTTTGAACCTGTCAAGGTTAATTAGTTCCTAGAACTCATTTCCATCTAGGTTTGATATTCTTATGGCATATCCTGCTAAGATCATCTTGACAATATATGGACCATCCTAGCTTGGCTTGAATTTTCCTTTTAGATCAAAAGGAATGAGTCGGGCTTATTTCAAAACTATATCACTTTCTTTGATCTTTCTTAGCTTGACCTTTTTGTTAAAGGCCCAGGCTATCTTTCTCTGATAAGCCTACATGTGATACAAGGCCCTCATTCTCTTTTCATCAATCAAGGCTAATTCCTCATATATTTTCTGATCCCACACATTTTCTAGGACCTTGGCTTCAATTATCGGTCTGAAGGATTCAAATTCTAACTCAATGGGTAGCGCTGCTTTAGTTCCATACACTAAAGAGAATGGGTTGTCCCTGTGGATGTTCTTGTAGTAGTACAATAAACCCAAAGAGCATAAGGGAGTTTCTCAGGCCAATCCTTATATGTTTAGACCATTTTTCTCAAAATAGTTTTTACATTCTTATTGGTTGCTTTAATTGCTCCATTAGTCTAAGGCTTATATGGTGAAGACTTAAGATGCTAGTTTTGAACTCTTTAATTAACTGTAGAAAATCACCCTTAAATTGAGTGCCATTATCTAAGACTATTTCATGAGGTGGTATAAATCAACAGATTATATTTTCCTATACAAACTTACTCATCTGCTTAACACCCATTACTCTGTATGATTCAGTCCCAACTCATTTAGTGAAGTAGTCAATCGCCATAATTATAAATTTATGGTCATTAGAAGCTGTAGGAGAAATATTTTTGATGTTGTCTATGCTCCAAATCGAAAATGGCCACAATGAAGGCATACTGTATTCATGTGAGGACCACATATTCTCGCATATACTTCTTCCTATTATTAGTATGCTCTAGAGCATATCATTTAGTATGTATCTTGTACATATTTTATTAATAAAAAGCAATTTCACTTTTCTGTTTACATAATGTATTTGTGTGTAATAGAAAAGGTCCATTGATATTTTATTAGAAATTCTATTCTTAAGTTGTTAAGAATATGAATGACAGTATTTCTAGCACAAAGTATCATAAATTAGTTCACAATCGAGGATACTTCACATAGGATATGACTTATCCAGAAAGATTATAATCATATTTGTTCCCAAGGTATTTATTTAAGATATAAATAAAATGGAGTGGTGAGTCTCATGCCACATAACAAACATGATAGGCACTTATACATGATAAGTAGGCCGAACCAGTAACGCATATGACAAGCACATGGAGTTTACTCTTGTCAATGCATTGTCATATATCATATCAATGCATATAATCTTTAGACCTAAGATAACACAGTTATCTTGTATATAGGTGGTTTGAGTTTGATACTGCTTTCATACTTGTACTGTGTATGGGTATATGGGCATGTGTTGGCTCCTACTAGTTATATATGGAGGCAGGTATTGATCAAGATGGAATCTATTACCCTAAGTAAATAGGGATAAAGTCCTATGTTCATTTAATTGTTCTTGATGTTTCAAGTTCCTGGCCAGGACAGACAGATTTAGTCAGAGAAGAGTTTCTGACAGGAAAATCTAATTAATCAAGAACTAAAATTAAAAGAGAACATAATATTCATAGCAAATAGGGTTTGACAAAAACCATGACTCCAGTTCGAATTGGGATTTTATAACGGAGATATTCTAGTGCATGGTAACATATGATTAAAGGTTCATTTAAGGTATTCTTTATTAGTATTATGCCCTAGAGCATATCATTTAGTATGTATCTTGTACATGTTTTATTAATAAAAGGCATTTTCACTTTTCCATTTACATAATATATTTATGTGTAATAGAAAAGGTCCATTGATATTTTGTTAGAAATTCTATTCTTAAGTTGTTAAGAATATGAGTGACAGTATTTCTAGCACAAAGTATCATAAATTGGTTCACAATCGAGGATACTTCACACAGGACATGACTTATCCAGAAAGATTGTATTCATGTTTATTCCCAATGTATTTATATAAGATATAAATAAGATGGAATGGTGAGTCTCATGCCATATAACAAACATGATAGGCAGTTATACATGATAAGTATGCCGAACTAATGACATTTATGACAAGCACATGGAGTTTACTCTTGTCAATGTATTATCATAAATCATATCAGTGCATATAATCTTTAAACCTGAGATAGCACAGTTATCTTGTATATAGGTGGTTTGAGTTTAATACTACTTTCATACTTGTATTGTGTATGGGTATATGGGTATGTGTTGGCTCCTACTAGTTTTATATGGAGGTAGGTGTTGATCAAGATGGAATCTGTTACCCTAAGTAAATAGGGATAAAATCCTATGCTAATTTAATTGTTCTTGATGTTTCAAGTTCCTGGCCAGGACAAATAGATTTAATCAGAAAAGAGTTTCTGATGAGAAAATCTTTTAATCAAGAACTGGAATTAAAAGAGAACATAATATTCATAGCAAATGGGGTTTGACATAAACCATGACTCCAGCTCGAATTAGGATTTTGTAACAGAGAGATTCTAGTGCATGGTAACATATGATTATAGGTTTATTTAAGGTAAACCTTATTACTGATTGGGTAGCTATGACATGCTATGCTAGGTGTTAACCATAGTCTATGAGCTGCCTAAAATGATTTAGAGAAATCATTTATGGTAAGAAAGTTATGATGATATTAAGAGTTGATATCATAGCTCATTGCCAATTAGTGATGAGCCTAGTAAGTCACACACATACACAAGTAATCACCAAGTTAAATGTGATTTAATTAATTAATTAAAGAGTTTAATTGATTAATTAAATATGTTTGGTTTGCAATTAGACTACAAAGTCCCTAGCATGGCTTGAAACCAAATCTAGGTTATTGGATGTATAGTATAAGTTAAATTTATATTTAAAGTGTTTAAATATGAATTTAATTATGAGAAATTAATTAATAGAGATTAATTAATTAATTTATATTTGATATAAATTGATTAGAAGAAGAGAAATAATTATTTTGGGTTGAGAACTCAAAATTAAAACACAGGGGTATTTTGATCATTTCATAAGGTAACATGTGGCACTATGAGATGGTGACACATGGCACTACACATGAGCTTGCTAATTATCTTTTAATTATATAAGATGATCAAAGTCAAGATTAAATCTAAGTTTGACACTTGGCATAATGTGATTGGGTCAATTAAACTAAGAGCCAATCAGAAGGTGACATGTGGCAAGGGTTTTAAGTGGTGACCTAGCTATATAATGTGTTGTTATGAAAGAGTAAAATAACAAATTGCTGTTCTTCATAGGTGCTACCACCCTTGGTGTGCTCTTCCTTTCTTCTTCTTCATCTCTCATTAATTCAAAGAGAATAGCCAACATTCTCTTGAATTAAAAATACTAGAAATCATTTCTAGTGTCCTGTATGCATCTATAGCATCTCTAAAGGAAAAACCTGAATTTCTAATTGATTGGAAAGGCTTGAGAAGCTGTTCAAGGGGCTGCCATTGGTGATCTTGGTGTGGACAAGCTAGAGGGACAACATCTGGTGTCCTAGGTGCATCCCAAAGGTGCCAAACACAACTGTAGTGCATCAAAAGGTTAGTGCACTTGTTCTTGATCTAATATAGGGTTCTAATGAATTAATCTATTAATTCTAAAATCTTAAATGGCAAATGTAGATCCAAAAAATATATTAAAAGAGTTTTAATATGCTGTTTAACATTGAAATCAAAAATATAAACAATGAATCTTGCATGATGTATGACACCCTAGAAGAAAAATTTTGAATTTAAAGATCTAAACTTATGTTTTTCATGCTTTCGCTCCTTCATTCCTTATTACTAATTGGGTGGCCATGGCACGCTATGCTAGGTGTCAACAATAGTATATGAGATGCCTAAAATGATTTAGAGAAATCATTTATGGTAAGAAAGAGTTCTGATGATATTAAGAGTTAATATCATATCTCATTGCCAATTAGTGATGAGCCTAGTGAGTCACACAAATACAAAAGTAATCATCAAGTTAAATGTGATTTAATTAATTAATTAAAGATTTTAATTGATTAATTAAATAGGTTTGGTTTGCAATTAGATTGCAAAGTCCCTAGCATGGCTTGAAACCAAATCTAAGTTATTGGATGTATAGTATAAGTTAAATTTATATTTAAAGTGTTTAAATATGAATTTAATTATGAAAAATTAATTAATGGAGATTAATTAATTAATTTATATTTGATATAAATTGATTAGAAGAGGAGAAATAATGATTTTGGTTTGAGAACTCAAAATTACAACATAAGGGTAATTTGGTCATTTCACATGGTGACGTGTGGCACCATGAGATGGTGACACATGGCACTATATGAGCTTGCCATTTGTCTTTCTATCATGTAAGATGATCCAAGTCAAGATTAAGTCTAGCTTTGACACTTGACTAAACATTGTTCATTTGGTCATTTTGCCTAGGCAGAATGCAGGTCACTCGGATTTGGGCAATCTTTAGGCCAACTTGGTTTGGTTTTCTGGGCATGATTTCTCCACCAAAGTTGTGCCATTATGTGTCTAGTTTCATATCCAATTGGCCTTACACCAATTAAGCCTCTACAACTCCAGTTATTGCTGCCCAAACCTGCTGGACTCATGCCCAGTCCTGCAGGTCACCAAGGGCAGCCATACCAACTTCAATTCCCACTAAACCAACAACTTCATTTCTTATTCAAAAAAAACTAGATGGTCACTAATTGACCATTAAAACCTACTTTCACCATTACATGATCAAAGTCTTATTTTCATCCCAAACCCTAACTCAACTATCTCAAACCATGCATTATAACTTGCATTTCATTACTCCACTTAAGAGATTAATACTAAGGGCAGCCATACTACCATTTTAGCTCCATGAAAATCATCAAAATCTTACCACAACCAAGGCTGCCGAAAATATGGGATGGGCATACACATGGTATTTAATAAATTTCTTTGTAATTTTGCACTCAATCATACTCCTTCAACATGAATTTAAAGAGAAAATCAAGTTTAAGTCCCTAACCTCTAATAGAGTGAAATTGCAACTTGATAGGGTTCTTCTTTTTCACTTCTTTTTGCTCCTAAAAGACTCACCAAGATGAAAGAACAAGTTTTTGTGTTGGGAAACTTAAGTTTTAATGGGTGAGAACCAAGCAAATCAAGCTTTGGTTAGCTTGAAAATGGTGGACATGGAAGAGTAGTGAGACGACAATGAAGAAGGGATAAGGCTTTCTAATTTTTTTTTTCTTTTGTTTTCTACCCATTAAGTCTTTTTAAACATATTAGTGCCATTTTTCAACATGTGATTGGGTGGGAGAATACTAATGACATCATAATGATGTCATAATCCTCATTTCTCTTATTTTCTATCCTTTTCTTGTCTATTTAATTTCAATTAAATTTTTAACAATATTTATTCACATTTTATGTCATATAAATTATTTATTTAACTGGACAAGTTGGCCAAAAATCATCTCTGAAGATGAAATGACCAAAATGCCCTCCGTTTAGCTTAACGAGCCAAAATTGTGTGTACCGATAGAAAAATTTTTCTAAGCATTTTCTTGACATTCTAATACCATAAGAAGCTCAATGACCCTTCTCTAGAGTCCCAAAAATTATTTTATAATTTTTCTCCCCCGATTTAGGGTTGCTAACGGCCTTCACCGTCACTTCCCCTTTGGGTTACTCATCACTGGGGTTTCAGCTCGTTTAACCTTAGTGTATTTCGTTTCTAAAAATTTTTCCTTGATTGTTATGAGCATTATTTAATTTCTTTATAACTCCTCACTCTAGTCTTTTTATAATTTCAAACATTCTAGCTGCCCGGACTGACATTGGTCACCGGAACAGTAGACTGTATGGACTAGCTAAAGTAAGGATGTTACAAATTTCAGCAGTCATGGACTTATTAGGGTCTTGATGATTTTTTTTTTTGGATTAAATGAGTATATAAGCTGCCCTTAATATGAACTTAACATTTAGTACATTAAATTATAGGTTAATGGAAGAATAGAGAAACTGAGAATTTAGGGTTTTGAGCAAATTGAGGTTTTGCTCTTATAATGGTGTAGGAACATTTTAATGGTCAAATAGTGACTATTTGGTAAGTTTTAAACTGAATATGAAGTGAATTGAGTCATTGAATGTTGGAAAGGGTAGGCTGCCTTGTGTGCTACAGTTTGGACTCTTAGAGTCCAGTGTGTTTGGAGAGCCTTAACTAAACTTGTGTAGCTCCAATTGGTGCAAGGAAAATTGGAGGTGAAACTAGATACATAATGCTACAATTTTGGTGAAAGAACTCTGCGCAGAAAACCAACCCAAGTGGCTCTAAAAATTGACCTAATCTGGGTGACCAATATGCAGTCCCTGGAAAATGACCAAATGAACAGTGTTCATTCATTTGGTCATAACTCAGTGTAGAATTGTCCAATTGACCTGAAATTTTTCCATTAGAAAGCTGAGACATAGCTCTATAACTTTCATGAAGAAAACAAACCCAAATTGTGATCATAACATGTCCAAAAACTAACCTGCATTCAGTGTGCAAAAACTACAGAATTGATTTTGCCTAGAAATTCTGGAAAAATTACAATCCGGCCAGTTATGGTTTTTAGGCCATAACTTGAGCTACAAAACTCCAAATGAAGTGATTCAAAAAAATAAATGTAACTAGACAGAATAAGGAACAACTTTGATGAAGAACATTTGGCTAAATTCTCACTGTAGAATGGCCTAATGGAACAGTGAACTCTAATACCCAAAACTGAAATTTCTGATTTATTCACCATTGGTTAGAAGTATGGATTGGCAACTAATGCCAACACTTTTGGGAACCAAAATGTGGTAAGTTTATGTGATTAGGACTTATGTAGCTATTATGCATTGGAAAGTCAATAATTTGACCTAAATAGTAAAATGAATAGTAACCTTACATGTAAAGCATGAAAATTCAATCGATAACTTGGTATTGTGCCCTAGTACACCTAGTAAGATTAGTTTGGATAGGTTGGCATACCAATAGGGTTCAGTTTAGCAGTATTGCACATGGCATTATGCCATTCTGTGATTTTATGGCTTTTAGCCATTCTGATATGGCCTTGTGCCTAATAATTATTATAGCTTATTAGCTGTTCTGTTGCATACCGGGAGATACATATGTGACCAATGGTGTGACGGCCCGAGGTACTTGGTACCCAGTGCTAGTTTACCCGTTTATCCAGTCCAATCATCCAGTATAGGTTACTTGGACAACCAAAAATGAAAGTTGATAAATTTAAGGAAATAATGGATGTAACAAGTACTAAATAAATAAGACTATAAATAATTACCAAAAATTTATCTACATGAGACATCAATATACACACTGCATCACTACACACTATACGGCGTGGACCGTTGACTAGCCCTGGACTGCAGGAAACCCTGAGAAATATTTTTAAGACTTAAATAAACATCTATTGAAGTGTAATTGACATTGGAAATATCAAAGAAAAATTATTAAGTCAGTATAAATAAAAATGAAAATTTAAGAAAATCAGTGGGACAAGGATTAAATCAGTGTCACCGAAAAATCAGAAATACAACCCGAAAAGGGGCATTTTGGTCAATTGACACCTAGAGTTGACTTTTGACCTAAATGTCTGTAAAAAATTAGTAGTGTTAAATTTTGAAAATGTCATGAAAATAATAAATATTACACATAATGTAAATTAAAGAATTAAGAGGGCATTATTGCAAATTAGGGAAAACCTTGAAATATTTTAATGTAAATTCAATTAGTGGAGTTTGGTGGCACTATATAAATCAAATGGGACAAATCTTCCACTAAGTCATCAACTTCTTCTCTATGAATTCTTCTTTGCCGAAAATGGTTTCCTTAAACTCTTCCATGGCCATTTCATGCAAAGCCTTCATCTACCTTGATTTAAGCCAATTTCTTTGTAGATTTCTTCACTAAACTTTATCTACACACCTTTGGCAACATATTAGAAGCAAGAAAGAAGAGTTTTGGTGAAGTTTTAGCAAACTCCAAAAAGAGGTACGTGTCCAATTCACTTCCTTTCTTAAGTAAAGTTTATGTTTAGCTTGAGATGAGTTGATTGGTGATGAAAATTGATGGAATTGTTGAGTTATTGGACTGCCCAATTTTAGGCAGCCATGGAAGCCTATATTACTTGAGTGTTTCTTACATTAAATTGATGGGAATTGATGGGAATTAAGGTTGATTAACTCAAATTGAAGTGTAGCAAGTTAATGCCCATGTATATATATGTTAGTGCTTGAAATTAGGAGTCTAAAAAGGGAATTGAATACCTTAGTAAACTGCCATGGTTGGCAGCTTGTAAACCCTTGAATTTGTATGTGAATTGATGAAAATTATTCATGAAATATGATAGAGTTGAATTGGGGGCAGTATGTGTGTATTTGTTATGGAAGTGTGTGTGACAATTTGGTGAGTATGTATATTGAATTTGGGTTGACTTACACGTTGAATATTAATGGAGTATTGTGTACTTTGAAATCTTGAGTATTCTACCCAATTTACTATGCTGGAATTGTGTTGAATAAATATAGAAGTGTCAAGAATGAATATTGAAGTATTGGGAGGAGGAGGATTGCTAAGTTGGGAGTGTAAATTCTCTTATGCAGTTTGTGATTGTTGGCAGTGTATAAATTAGGTTATAAGTGTAAAGTTGTGACTCCAATTGGTATGAGGCCAATTGAAGGTGAAACTAGACATAAAATAGGCCAACTTTCATGTAGAAGTGTTGCCCAAATTCTGCCTAGAAGTGACCTAAAAGGATGACCAAATCCGGATTGGTAACACTGCAAACCTGAAAATTGACCATTTAAATAGCAGTCAGTATTTTGGCCATAACTCACTCAAAACAGGTCGAAATGACCTGAAATTTATACCATGGAAAGCTTAGACATAGAGCTACAACTCTTATGAAGACATCAAAGCCCAGAAATGACCAGAACCAAGTCAAAATGCTTGCAAAATTTGGGTTACAAAAACTGGCCGAATTGACTTTGACCTAAAAATGACCTAAACTTTGTAATATAAGTGCAACTTGACCAGCAATAGTAAAATGACCATAACTTGGTCTAGAAAACTCCAAATGACATGAAATCAGTCCCAAAATTTCAATAAGACATAGATCTATAATATTGGTAATTTGACCAAAACCCAGAAATCAAGAGAACTAGGTCAATTAACTTGATTAACACTTTAAATTGTGTGTTTCAGTTGAAAAGGATATTGAAAAGCATAAGAAATATTGAGTCAAGGCCTAGAGGCGACTCAAACTAGGTCTGTACACAATACTTTTTATATTCACTGCTTTTACTAGAAACTTTATTTGGAGAAATGAGTTATGAATAATTTTTTATTGTTTTGGCTTTGGAAATTTTATTTGTGAATTATTGTGTTGCCTACTTTGTAAATAGAAATTTTGAGATAAAATGTGTTTAGTGGTATCAGAGCAAAGTAGGGACAGTGATACGTAACGCTTATGATTCCTGGAAACTCTCACGCGTGAACTGTGGCGAAGCGTGACTCTCCGCCTAGGAGCTTGCAGGGACGGCGATACATAAGCCTGCAAGTGCTCTGATAGGTACGCTATATTCCTCCTCAATTTATGGGGTGAGTATGACTATATTCCTCCCTTTTTGACTTGCTAGTCTGAGGTGAGTATGGATGAGTTCTCATTAGCTAGCTAGCCACCTCCCTCATTGATTTTGATTAGTGGAGTGACCATGTCTTATCGTGGTGTACAACACGGCATGTTCGAAAAATTTATGTCATGACCTAAGTTGAGTTATTGATTGGCAACACTTTGTTATTTAATTGTTTGATCAAATTTATGTTATAAGAGCTTTGAAAATTGTGACATGAAATGTAACATCCCCACTGTGCGTGTTCTGTACGTTCTGTTGCTCCGGTGACCTAATATCAGTCCAGGCAAGTCAGGATGTCTGGAACTACACTTCGGTGATAGTAAACAGACATATAATGATGAAATAAATAAAAAGAAAATACAAGAAAAATTAAAGAAAAATAAAAGAGAGAAAATGAAACTAAGTTAAACGAGCCGGTACCGCAGCAATGGGTGACCGCACTGGGAAGGCCGTTGCAGACCCTAGAACCGCGAGGAACCCTCGGAATTAAATTTTAGGACATAATTAAAGGTTTATTGAAATTTAATTGACACTAGAAATATCAAAAAAAATTAATAAATTAGTACAAAGAAAAAATGAAAAATCGAGAAACAGACAAAAATCGGTGTTATCGAAAAATCGGGAATACAACCCGAAGAGGGGCATTTTGGTCATTTGACACCTAGAGTTGCCTTTTGACCTCAATTTCAATTAAAAATAAATGATATTACACTTTAGAAATGTCATGAAAAATTAAATTGTGATACATTATGTAAATAGTGAAAAAAATGAGATAAATGAGCAAATAAGGAAACTTGGAATAATTAAACATTAAAAATAAGATTAGTGCTCCACTAACTCCTAACTTGGGAGACATATGGGACCTTGGGATAGCAGATTCCATTCATTTTCATCTTCTTCTTCAACCTCACTCTCACTTGCCGAAATGAATCCTCCATGAAAGCTCCATTGCCGCCCCACATGCAAAGCTCCATTCTTCCATTTTCATGCCATAATCCTTATAATTTCTTTCATTAAACTTGGTACACACCTCTTGGGCAGATTATAGGGAACAAAAAGGAAGAGATTTGGTGAAGTTTTAACAAGCTCCAAAAGTGGTAAGTGTCCAAATCCTCTCCCTTGCTTTAGTAAACTTGGTGTTTAGGTTGAGGTGAGTAGTTTGGTGAACAGAAAGGAAGAAAATATTGAGATATGAACTTGTCCATTTTCGGAAGCCATGAAAGTTTGTTGTATTTGAGTTTTTCTTACCTCTAATGAATGGGAATCAAGGTTGATTAACTCAAATGGAAGTTGCAGTAGGTTAATGTCCAAGTATGTGCATGTTAGTGCTTGAATTAAGGATTTGAAAATAGGACTTTGATGCTTTGGTAAACTGCCATGTTTGGCAGCCTATAATATCATGAAATTGTTTGTGAGTTTATGTAATTTATTGATGAGATATGATGGTATTAAATTGTGGGCAGCATATGTAGTAGCCATGGAAGAATATGTGTAATATTGGTATTGAGGTATGTTGAATTTCGGTGGAAGTAAATGTTGAACTTAATGGTGTATTGTGTGCATTAAGCACTTGAGTGTTCTACCCAAAATGCTTGCTGGAATTGTGTACAATATATATAGAAGTGCCATGATTGAATATTGAAGTATTGGGAGGAGGAGGATTGTCAAAATTGGAAGTGTAATGTTCAAATGCAGGTTGTGTGTGTTGGCAGTACCTAAATTAGGTTATAAGTGCAAAACGGTGAATCCAATTGGTATAAGGCCAATGGGGGGTGAAACTAGACACCAAATAGGCCAACTTTCATGTAGAAATGTTTCCAAAATTCTACCTAGAAACTGACCTTAAAAATGACCAAATCCGAAATTGGTAAGTGCAGGCCCAAATTTTTGACCATATGAATAGTAGTCATTAGGATGACCATAACTCACTCAAAACAGGTCCAAATGACCTGAAATTTTTACCATGGATAGCTTAGACATAGAGCTAAAATTCTTATGAAGACACCAAAGCCCATAAAAGGCCAGAACTAAGTCAAATTGCTTGCACAAGTTCGAGTACCAAAACCGCCAGAACTAAATGTGACCTAAAATTGACCAAATTTTTGCACTAAAGGTGCAATCTGTCCAGCTTTAGTAAATTGACCATATCTTGGTCTATACAACTCAGAATGATTTGAAATTTGTGTCAAAAGTTCAATAAGACCTAGAGCTACAATTTTTCTTCTTTGACCAGAAGCTAAAAACTAAGAGAAATAGGACATTAAGCTAGACCAATCTAGCACACTAAAACTGAAAATTTGACATTTACATACAATGATGCTTGAAGTAATTTGGCAATGAATGCCAACTTGTACAAATGGTAAATTGCACTATATTGGCAGCATATTGAATTACAAATTGTGACATGTTGATGCTAGAATTAACTTATCCATAGTACCTAAAGAGGTCAACATTTACATTGACTTGTGAATTATATGATAACTAGTAAACTCAAAAAAATGAAGAATTAAACAATTAATTTGTAATGTGCCCTAGTTTGCCTAGTTAACTAGTTTGGATATGTAACACCCCTTACCCGTCTACAGTGTAGCCGAGCAAGTAATGCCACTCTGTGTGCCGGAGCACCAATTCATATTTTAATTACAATTTATCCCTTTTAATTCATTTATTTACAATTTTTGATAAATCTGAATTTTTCCGAAATTTTTATAGAAAATCCGGCGGAGTGCTGGCTGTAAATTAGAAAAATAGTTCTTCTGAACCTATTTAAAAGACACTTCCAATATAATTTTCCAAATCCAAACTCCATTATACACATTTCAAATCAATCTCAAAATCTCAATACTATTTTTAGAACTTTTCTGTTCACTTCATCACTTGAAGCACATTTATACATATTTCTCAACATTTCACTTTTCCACATACATTATACAGAAAATTTCAATAACATGAAATTTCATATATTTACATTATCAAATAATTTCAAGAGTTTATAGTTACAATCCAACACTAATACAAAATACAAAATGCTACCCCAAAGACCTAATGTCCTACCATGTGCACTGCAGATGTGAGGTGACTCTGGACTTTGGATGCAGATTTGAAGGCTCACCCGGTCTGATGTCTGCTGGGCTCCCCAGCTAGGTCTCCAGTACCTGCGCGTGGCAAAAGCGACGGGCTAAGCAATTTTGCTTAGTGGTGACAATATAAAATAAAATAAAATAACTAAAATAATGCAATTATGCAGAATGTATGTTTACATTTTTGGTAGACTTAATTTCTGATATTTATTTCAGTATTATTTGATTAAAATTTGGTAAAATTTATTATCATTGTCCGAGTAACTCATACTAGTTGATCGGACTGGATAAACGGGTAAACTGGCACTGGGTACTAAGTACCTCGGACCATCACACCATAAGTCACATTGTGTCTCCCGGTGTGCAACAGAACAACTAATAAGCTGTAATAATCATCAGGGATAAAACCCGAGTGTAACAACTCAAATAACATAGCCAAAGGCTATTATGTCACATAATGGCATGGAAGGCCATGAAACACAGAATGGCATGAAGCCATATGCAGTACTGCTAGCAGAACCCTATTGGCATGCCAACCCATCCAAACCAATCTTGCTAGGTATACTAGGGCATATTACAGTTTTAAGTTTCACAAATTTTGAAATTTAAGTTTTAGTATTACTATTCAATTCATTAGTCAAAAAAATGTTGTCTTTACATGGACAATAGGTACATTGGTTTTAATACTCCCAACATACCACATTTTGCATTCTAAACTTGTTGGTATTGGTTGCCAATACCATTTCTAAACTTAATGTTAATTGGATAGAATTTTCAGTTTTCATGCTTTGTATTTACTATTCCATTAGTCATTTTTGTAGTGTGAATTTGGCAAATTGATCAACATGAAAGTTGTTCCTTATTTTGTCTAGTTGCATTTCCTTTTTTGAATCACTCCATTTGGAGTTTTGTGCCTCAAGTTATGGCCCAAAAACCACAACTGGCCGGATTGAAATTTTTCTAGAATTTCTGGACTGAACGAATCTATAGTGTTAGGAGCAGTGACTTCATGTCACTTTTTGAATATGTTATGGTCATAATTTGGGTTAGGTTTCTTCATGAAAGTTGTTGGTCTATATCTCAGCTTATTGTTGGTAAAATTTCAGGTCAATTGAACCTTTCTACACTGAGTTATGGCAAAATGACTAAACACTGTTCATTTGGTCATTTTGCCCAAGAAGAATGTAGGTCACCCGAATTAGGGCAATCTTTTGGTCAACTTGGTTTGGTTTTCTGGGCATGGTTTCTTCAAGAAAGTTGTGCCATTCTTGATATGATGTTCTGTAGATCCACACCATAAGCATGCACCGGTCACTCGCCAACAATCCCCCTTATGCCATACAGCGATCTTGTGAGCAAAAGATCTTTGGGCTGGTCCCCTAAACACCGTCCCTGGAGAGCTACCCACTGATGGTGTGGACTGGCCTCTCCTAGGTGTGAATTGTGGTCTAGGCCCCTGAGACTGACCCTGACCCTGTGGTGGTCCTGAACTCTGAGCAGGAGGACCCTTACTCTTCTTACTAGGAGTAGAAAATGTACTGGACTGACTCAGACCCCTCTTCTGCTGTCTTTCCCTTCTAGTTTGCTCATTGATTCAGACTCTTTCTACTTTTGTTGTAGCATCAACTAGTTGAGCAAAATCTGTGATCTCCAATGCTGTTATCATAACTTTGATATTGTCGTTGAGTCCTTCTTCAAACCTTCTGCACCTCCCTGCCTCTATAGGGACTATCTCCCTCCCATATCGGCTCAGTCTGACAAACTCACGCTCATATTCTACCACTGACAATTGCCTCTGTCTTAGACTGATAAATTCTCTTCTTTGCTCTTCTAAATACACTTTGCTAACATATTTCTTCCTGAACTCTGTAAGGAAGAATTCCTAGGTAATCCATTCTGGTTGCACCTCACTGGTTACTATGTCCCACTACTAATATGCATGATCCTGAAGTAGGGACACAGCACCCTCTAGGTTCTGCTCGGGGGTGCAGTTAAGCTGTTTTAGCACTCTGATGGTTCTATCCAACCAGTTTTCTGCTATCATGGGATCATCCTCCCTCTTCCCAAAGAAATCCACAGCCCCATGTTTTCACAGTTTCTCCAGATGGGACTTCTGTGGTGCTGGTGGAGGTTGTGGTTGTAGTTGTGGTGGTGGAATTGCCCCCATCATTTGCTGGTAGAATTCAGTCATTTGCTGAAATAGTGCAAACTGAGGTTGGGCAGGTGCCTCAGCTGCTGGTGGAGCAGATTCTCCCTTGCCTCCAGATTCAGCTCTTGGTGGAGCACGACTCTCCACCTTTTTATCAACTGCTCTTTGAGAAGCAGGATCCATATCCTATTCAAAATAAGAAAAAAAACATATCTGCATCAGTGTCACCTCAATACTTACAAATGCAATGCAATGGTATGCACTCTATCTAGGCCCAGAAACGCCTAAACCGATGCTCTGATACCACTAAATGTGACACCCCTTACCCGTCTACAGTGTAGCCGAGCAAGTTATGCCACTCAGTGTGCCAGAGCACTAATTCATATTTTAATTACAATTTATCCCTTTTAATTCATTTATTTACAATTTTTGATAAATCTGAATTTTTTCGAAATTTTTATAGAAAATCTGGCAGAGTGCCGGCTATAAATTGGAAAAACAGTTCTTCTGAACCTGTTTAAAAGAAACTTCCAATATAATTTTCCAAATCCAAACTCCATTATACACATTTCAAATCAATCTCAAAATCTCAATACTATTTTCAGAATTTTTCTGTTCACTTCATCACTTGAAGCACATTTATACATATTTCTCAACATTTCACTTTTCCACATACATTATACAGAAAATTTCAATAACATGAAATTTCATATATTTACATTATCAAATAATTTCAAGAGTTTATAGTTACAATCCAACACTAATACAAAATACAAAATATAAAATGCTACCCCAAAGACCTAATGTCCTACCATGTGCACTGCAGATGTGAGGTGACTCTGGACTCCGGATGCAGATTTGAAGGTTCACCCGGTCTGATGTCTGCTGGGCTCCCCAGCTAGGTCTCCAGTACCTGCGCGTGGCAAAACCAACGCGCTAAGCAAGTTTGCTTAGTGGTGACAATATAAAATAAAATAAAATAACTAAAATAATGCAATTATGCAGAATGTATGTTTACATTTTTGGCAGACTTAATTTCTGATATTTATTGCAGTATTATTCAATTAAAATTTGGTAAAATTTATTATCATTGCCCGAGTAACCCATACTAGTTGACTGGACTGGATAAATGGGTAAACTGGCACTGGGTACTAAGTACCTCGGACCATCACACCATCGGTCACATTGTGTCTCCCGGTGTGCAATAGAACAACTAATAAGCTGTAATAATCATTAGGAATAAAACCCGAGTGTAACAACTCAAATAACATAGCCAAAGGCTATTATGTCACAGAATGGCATGGGAGGCCATTAAACACAGAATGGCATGAAGCCATATGCAGTACTGCTAACAAAACCCTATTGGCATGCCAACCTATCCAAACGAATCTTGCTAGGTATACTAGGGCATATTACACTTTTAAGTTTCACAATTTTTGAAATTTAAGTTTTAGTGTTACTATTCAATTCATTAGTCAACAAAATGTTGACTTTTACATGGACGATAGGTACATTGGCTTTAATACTCCCAACATACCACATTTTGCATTCTAAACTTTTTGGTATTGGTTGCAATACCATTTATAAACTTAATGTTAATTGGACAGAAATTTCAGTTTTCATGCTTTGTCTTTACTATTCCATTAGTCATTTTTGCAGTGTGAATTTGGCAAATTGATCAACATGAAAGTTGTTCCTTATTTTGTCTAGTTGCATTTCCTTTTTTGAATCACTCCATTTGGAGTTTTGTAACTCAAGTTATGGCCCAAAAACTACAACTGGCCGGATTGAAATTTTTCCAGAATTTCTAGACTGACTAAATCTACAGTGTTAGGAGCAGTGACTTCAGGGCACTTTTTGAATATGTTATGGTCATAGTTTGGGTTAGATTTCTTCATGAAAGTTGTTGGTCTATATCTCAATTTATTGCTGGTAAAATTTTAGGTCAAGTGAACCTTTCTACACTGAGTTATGGCCAAATGACTAAACACTATTAATTTGGTCATTTTGCCCAGGCAGAATGCAGGTCACCCAGATTAGGGCAATCTTTTGGTCAACTTGGTTTGGTTTTCTGGGCATGGTTTCTTCACCAAAGTTGTGCCATTATGTGTCTAGTTTTATGTCCAATTGGGCTTGCACCAATTGAACCTCTATAATTCCAATTATTACTGCCCAAACCTGCTTGACTCATGTCCAGTCCTGCAGGTCACCAAGGGCAGCCACACCAAGCTCAAATCCCACTACACAATTCACTTCATTTTTTATTCAAACAAAACCAAATGGTCACTAATTGACCATTAAAACCTACTTTCATCATCACATGATCAAAGTCTCATTTTCCACCCCAAACCCTAACTCAAACATTACAAACCATGCATTATCATTGCATTTCATCAATCCACTTAAGAGATGCAATTTAAGGGCAGCCATACTAGCATGTTAGCTCCATCAAAATCATCACAATCATACCCCAACCAAGGCTGCCAAAATTTAGGGATGGCATACAAATGGTATTTCATCAATTTCTTTGTCATTTGCACTCATTCATAGTCCTTAAACATGAATTTAAAGTGAAATTCAAGGTTAGGTCACAAACCTCTAATGGAGTGAGATTTCCTACTTGCTAGGGTTCCTCTTTTCCTTTTCTTTTTTCTCCCAAAAGACTTGCCAAGATGTAAGAACACTTTTTTGTGTTGGGAATATAGGGTTTAGTTGGGTAGAAGCTAGGGAAATCAAGCTTTGAAAAGCTTGCTCAAGGTTGGCTATGGAGGGATGGGTGACGACAAGAAGAAGATGAGGGTGAGTTTTGATTTTTTTTTTTCTTCATTTTCTGCCCATTTAGTCTCTTTTAAGTAAACTTATGCCATGTGTCAACATTGGATTGGTTGGGAGAATTTTAATGACATCATTATCATGTCATAATTCCATTTTCTTTTATTTTCTCTCCTTTTCTTGTCTATTTAATTTTAATTAAATTTTTAACAATATTTATTCATATTTTATGTTATATAAATTATTTATTTAACTGGAAAAGTTGGCCAAAAATCATCTTTGAAGACGAAATGACCAAAATGCCCTCCGTTTGGCTTAATGAGCCAAAATTGTGTGTATCGATAGAAAAATATTTCTAAGCATTTTTTGGCATTCTAATGCCATAAGAACCTCAATGACCCTTCTCTGGAGTCCCAATAATTATTTTATAAACTTTTCCCCGAGTCTAGGGTTGCTAACGGCCTTCACCGTCACTTCCCCTATGGGTTACTCATCCCTGGTGTTTCGGCTCGTTTAACCTTAGTGTATTCGTTTCTAAAAATTTTTCCTTGATTTTTATATGAGGATTTTCTTTTGTCCTTTTTAGGATATGTTTTGAACCATTTTTTACTTTCTCTCCTCCTACCCCCTTTAACTTTCCTTTTATGAGGAAAAGTTACTGGAGGTAAACCTACTTGTTCGCAAAAATCACCAAGTATTCTTTTACCGGTGAGTTTTTTCCTTTTGTAGTTGCCTATGAATTTTTAATTCATTGCAAAGGGCTATACCTGTAGAGACTACTTCAGATGCTATTTCTCCGTAGGTATATTGATTGTATGGTAGGGCTCCTTCATTTTTGTCCCTAATTTGTTTTTTGACTCATTCAGCAAATAACGAGGGTAATCCAGAAAGAAAATTTTCTTTCTAGAAATCAAACTGATTGTCTTCCCTGGTAAAAATAAGGGAAAAGAAGGTATCTCTATACCATTTAAAATGAGATAGATCAGGACATCTTAAATTCATTAATTGTTCTTGAGACCTATCCATATATAGGCTTGCAGATCCTATAAAATGCATTCCTATGGTATACAACGGTGTATTAACTGTGTCAGGTACCATGGCTAATCCTTCTGTCCTAGTTTCGGGTTTTACCGCATTAAGAATTTGAGCTTTTCCTTCCTCTGATAAGGAAAAGTCCCACCAACCTCTAAGCTGGCCAGTAAATCCAGCTACAATGGCTTTGGTTATAGATTGATCTGAATTTCCTTTAACTTTTGCAGCCATTGCATACATTGTCATAAACTGAATGACATTTTTGATTTGATAATAAGAAAGTCCATCTATGTTCCATTCTACAATTGAGGTTCCATCGTATTGTACATAGTTATAACTTGTGTCCTCATATTGTAAGTATACTGGTGAAGGCCTAGGGTAATAAGGCTTTATTTCAACAGTGGCTCTAGGTTTAGGATATGTTATCCTATTTACCTTTAAAGGTTCCTTAGAGATTTTAGCTTGTTTGAAGCTTGTTTCGATTTGATTTATTTCATCTTCAGAATTAGATGACTCCCTTTCTGATTCAGATTCTGAATTATCTGAGATTTTGTTTAGAGGAGCTATATTTGGATTTTTTAATCTATTTTCTAATTCTTCTTGGAAAGTTAATTCCTTGGTTAAAGGAGCTATGGATTTTTTCTTAGAGTCTTTTGGCTCTAATCCTAATTCAGTTAACCTTTTAGTTAACTCTTTGATCATTTCTGAATGATCTTCTTTTATCATTTTAAGGTTTATTTTTTCTGTTTCCATTGGTTTAAACAGAACTTTCTTTTCAATTGTTATTTTAGAAGTTTCTCCCTTTTCTGGTCTGTAATCCCTCGACTTAAAGTTTTGGATTTGTGTTTCTACTCTGTTTAACTGTTGTCCTATTGTATACAGACTAAGGTTGGCAAAGTTGCCTTGCTTGTCTGTCCTGGAAAAGGGTGAACATTATATTTCTTGATTTTCCGTTACCTTATAAGATAACTTAGTTAATGGTGGATGTACTCCTTTTAGGAGTTTACCTTTTGAGGTAACATAATTTCTATAGGATGATTCTAAGGTTGTTAAGAATATCCTATCTTCAAAGTTTGGAAATGGCTTTTTTCTACAGGCCATTAAATATTTTAAGAATTCGGGAAATTTTTTATTTCCGCCTCTCTCTTGATACCAAGCATATTCTCTAAGATAAGAGCTTTGCTTTTCTAGGGTGAAAGTCATTTGAAACCATTTTTCAAATGGAGTTTCTTCCTTGGTTAGGACCATAATTGTTTTTCTTGATTGCCTAGGACTTTCTTTGTCATAGCCCATATCAGATGGTGTTGGGCTTTCGGGCCTTTTAAGGCTTATTGTTTCTCTTGGGCTTGAGCAGGTACAATTTAGTCCATATATGGGCTGAGTTACCTGTTCTTCAGTTCTTTGGGTTCCTATTGAATTTAACCAACTCACGTAACTCATTCTGTCTAGATCACTTGACTCTTCCTTTTTAGGAGGTACCGCTTCTTCTAGGACCCAATTTTCAGGTAATTGGACCTGTTCCCATGCAATTGACTTTGGGACCACTAAGTTTCCCTTTTCTAAGTCTGTGACAAAGAAAGTAGTGGTTCCTTTGGGAGTGATAAGCCTAGTAGTTTCTTCCCTAAGATTAGGTACTACAGTATTCATTGCCTTGTAATGAATCCTATATATAAGGATTATGTTTTCTGATCCTGGGAGCATGTCATATCCTGAAGTTTTGACGTCCAAGGATAAAGCTTTCATGACATGCGGGTCTTTTACCGAGATGGTAAAATTTGGATAGCACGAGAAATATATCGGGCCATCACACAGAGATGATTTTACAATTCCTAATAAGGAATCATTGAAGTTCTTATGTCTTTTATCTCTGACACAGATTAAAGCTGAGGTGTTTAAGCCTAATCTAGTTGCAGGTTTTAGAGCAACTTGAATCATTCCCATATGTAGGAAGGAATATTTCTTCTGATGTATTGTCAGAAGTTCTTCTGAAAACAGACTCCTAGAACTTATTCCATCATGAATAGGAGTGGCTTGTTCAACGGTTTTGATTACATAATCAGATTTAAAAATAAAATTATTATTGGACTTATATATGAGATTGGATGAGATAGGAGGTAATTTCCAGTTATTTAATTTATTTTCTATATTAGATAATAATAATATTTCCTTATTTTTATTTTTTGATTTTTTGTCTTCTTTATCTTCAAACCTAGTGCTCCTAGAGTTACCAGATAAGCTAGTAAATAGTTTGTCCATTTGTTCTAGATCACTATCAACGATGTTACTCCTGATGCCTAAAACACCTACTTACAGCTTGGATGGCTGAAGGAAACGCGACTTGGGGTTTCACTAGAACTAATGACCAAATTATTCTCTAACTTGGCTCTGATACCACTTGAAACGGCCGAGCCATGAAGGATCGAAAAAGACAATTTTTAGTAGTACATGGCATTGTGTCTAGAAGTTGCTCTACCTTCAAGGAAGGGTTTAAGCGGTTACTAGTTTCCAGCCGATATACCACTTGTTTAAAACAGAAAATGACAGAAAACAGAGATGACAGACATGATGAGAAACTTAATATTACTTAAAAATTATTATTTCTTAACCAAATATCTAACAGACTAATTATAACTCTGAATAATACTAATAATCTCTCATGTTCTCTACAATCACAAAATTCATTATGGTTTTGAAAGTGTTCATTGCATAAATCATTACCGTTTTCTATTAAGGCTTGTCTAAGTAGTTCTACTTCTCTTCTAGAAGTTAAATCAAGACAACGTAAATAAAATAAAAGACGATTAATATAAGTAGACATGAACAGTTTCTGATGTACAGGATCCCTTTAAGGGCAAGTACAGAGCATACTTAAATAGTGCTTAAAATAAATAGTAATTATGCATAGTGATACTTACAGAGCTACAGTCTCTTTCCCAATCAGTTGGTTTAATGGAAGTAATAGGAATAGTAGTCGAAGGCGGAGGTGAATAGTATACCCAATAGTCGTACTTACCAGAAGGTTGTCCAAGAAGATCTACTGTGCTTATGGATGAATTTTCAAGTTCTTGTTTCAACTCTCTTGCTTGACTAATTAAAACATCTATTTCTTTTTCTAACTTTGGAAAAGAAGATTGAGATGAAGAAAATACCATATATTTTATTGATTGTGAAAACAGTACAAACTTAGAACATTCAAACGAAAATAATATTTTTCTTAGAACATTAGGCAAAGCAGAGAAAACAGAATAGTAAAAGCTTACAAAGGCAATTGAGAGAAAACTTATTTTACAATCTATATTTTTTCGCTCTACTTCCTTAGCAAGTCGGGAGGCTTTCTTATAGAAGTTAGAAAGAATCTTCAATCGTCATTGCGTGCGTCACTTTAGTGGCAGACAGGAGATAGTGGAAGTCTTGTCTTTTAGACTGAGAGGAATTTGATACCCTTTACAGATCATAAGGGTCTTGGCTGTCTTCGAAATAGTGTCCTTCCATGTCAGTCTCACTGTCGCTTTCGTGACTTAGAGCACTCTGCAGCATCTTTTGCTTTTGAGCTGACGACTTTTGAGCTGGCTCCTTCGTCGTCTTCTGATAGTGCGCTGAAAAGCTGTCGGCGAAGCTCATCTTTTGGAACTGACTTGAGTAGATCTTTGAATAGATATGACAGATTTGATGAGATTGAAGGACTTGGCATGGTTGGCTTTTTAGCTAAAGTAATTAATCCTTTGGAAGAATAAAAAGAGGGTGATTCAAAGAAATCACATTTATCCCACCATTTAATTTGGATTCTTCGAGTTAACCATGGAACATGATCTGTGGAGAACTCGCCAAAATTTTTCATTTTCTTTTTTAAGATAATATAATCCCAACGAACTATCCACGGAACTTTGTAAAGGATAGTGAACATTAATCTTGAATCCTTTAAGGATTTATTTGAGTCAGTAAACTGCTCATAAATTGTCCTGACCTTATTAGGTAGGGCTATGGGAAATATTCCCCAGTTAAAGAACCATTCATGAAACCAAGAAGGAAATTCCAATGATTCTTTATCTAACTGGAACTGTAAGAACCAGCTGAATTTTCTCTGCCTATTTTCACAAATTAAGGCACCAGTCCAGGCTTGCATATAATCAAAATAATTAAAATACCTGGGCTTTCCGAAATTTAATTCCTTTTGTTTGAAGAGTGAATCTCCCCATTCATCATAGGATATAATCCTTTTAATTATAAACTTGCTAAATGCCCACTCATTAGCGGACCTCTCTGTTGGAGAAAAGACCACTGAATCGGTCTCTGCTAAAATTGCTTGATAATAAGTGTAGTCCTTTGGTAAATAAGGATTCACTATATGATGCTCAGTGTAGAAATTTGCTACCTCATAAGGCTTCAGTTCCTTGTGTTTTTTGTCCATTGGCATAAGGAAACAATAACTGATTGGAATATAGGGGTAATTAACCTCTTTGGCGTTATTAGCCTCAATACTGATAGCATAAGCATCTTCTCGTAATTTATCCACCATTTTAGGCAGAGGAGGCGATACCTCATGGGTTCGCTTTGAAGGAGTTATCGATGCCTTTGAACTCATGTCCTGTAAGAAACTCACGAGTTAGAAAATCAGGCAACGAGTTAGTTTCTCCTTTTATAAATTCAATATCAAAATCAAATACTGATAAGATGGCTTGCCATCTAACAAAGATCTGTTTAGATGCGATGTTTTTAACATCTTTTAGTAATATTTCTTTTGCACTTTTGCAATCAACCCTTATAAGGAATTTCTGATTCAATAAATCAGATTCGAACTTTTGTACACAGAGAACTATAGATAAGATCTCTTTTTTAACTGTAGAGTAATTAACTCTAGGTCCTGTCAAAATTCCACTGGTAAATCTGACTAAAGATTCTTTGTCCGCTATCCTTTGCTTTAGGATGCCACCATACCCTATGTTAGATGCGTCAGTCTCCACTACCTTTAAGGCTTTTGGATGAGGAATCGCCAGACAGGGGAGTGACTTGACTCTTTGTTTTATCCGCTTAACAGATAAGGTGTGTTCTGGGGTCCATGGTCTTGGATTCTTTTTTAATCTTTGAAAAAGAGGTTTGGCGTCTTGTGCTAGGCTTTTGTAAAAGTCAGACACGTAATTTAGACTACCTAAAAATCTTTGTAACTGTGTTTTTTCTTTTATCTCATGAGGGAATTTACTTGCAAACTCAATTGCTCGATCTATAGGAATAATAGATCCTTGTTCAATGTTGTGACCTAAAAACCTAATTTTAGCTTGGAAGAGTTTTATCTTCTTAGCTGATACTACTGAACCATTTTTCTTGACAATTTTCATAAACACATTTAAGTGTTTGAAGTGTTGATCAATTGTCCTAGAGAAAATAAGGACATCATCAATATACACAATTGAGAATGCTGAATAAGCATTAAATATTTCATTCATAATATTTTGAAATTCTGATGGGGCATTTTTAAGCCCAAATGGCATCACATTCCATTCGTAATGCCCAAATGGTACAGTGAAGGCAGTTTTATACCTATCTTCTTCAGCTATCTGGATTTGCCAATATCCAGACTTCATGTCAAATTTTGAAAAGATTTGGGCCTCATAGAGTCTATTTAATAGATCTCTTTTATTAGGCAATGGGTATCTTATCCATCTAAGGGCCTTATTTAAAGGCTTATAATTGATAACTAGTCTTGGGATTCCTCTTTCTAGTTCAGCAGCATTTTCTACATAAAAGGCTGGATAGCTCCATTGGCTTTGACTTTTTCTAATAAGCCCTTTTGATTCGAGGTCAGCCATTTCCTTTTTACAGATCTCTAAATGTCTTGGACCCATAGCAATGGGCTGAGCCTTAGTAGGTATCATTTTCTCATCGAAGTTGGGTTCATATGGTAACTTAACCACATGGCTTTTTCTAGCCCAGAAGGCCTTTGGGACTTCTGCACAGATGCTATTAGCCATCTCTTCTTGTACTTCTTTTATTTTTCTTTGTATAGAGGGTTCATTAACCTTTTCTTGAATAGTTTTGTATTATAGTTCTCTTTTAAGAGAATTTATAAAATTTTCTTTATTCTTGATGTTACCTTTAAGCACATCGATTTCTCTTTCTACTGGTAAAGAAATGAATTCAAAAATAATTTCTTTCCCTTCAACTTCAGAAACAATTCCTTTTTCTGTTATAGATTTTATTGGGTACAACATATGAAGGAATGGGTTTCCTAGAATAACTGGGTGAGATAACCCTTTCACCAAGATAAATGGGATTTCGAAACATATACCTTGGTTGCGTACTCATCAGACGATAGTTTGTATTTTACAGACATTTTAGTATTGTCAGCTGTATGTAATTCTTCTACTGTTTTAGAGAAGTATTTTGAAGGTACTAATCCTTCATTTATACAGGAAAGGTCGGCACCTGAGTCTATTAAGGCGATTGTACTGAATAAGTATTCTTTCTGAACAATAATTGTAACCTTCGTATGCCATTTATGAGTTATAACTCTGTCTATCCTATTGACATACTGGAGACTATTAATCTCTACTGGTTCTTCCTTTTTTGCTTCTTCCATAATTAATGGAGATTCATTTTTGACTTCTAATAAGACTATTCGTTCTTTAAGAAATTGTAACTCAGTTTTTACCGAATTTATTTCCTGTCTTAATTCTTTTATGGTTGGTTCTCTTGGCATTTTAGCCATCTTAATTCTTTCCATAATTTCCTTGACATCATAAGGAGTTTGTCTTTCTTCTATTTTCTTTTCTAAAGGATTTTTTTCTTTAAATACATTTAAGTATTCCTCTAATTTTTTCCTTCTTTCATCTTGATCTTCGATTTTATCGATTAAATCTAACATCATGTTTTGTTCTTTTGTTAAGACACAAAGACCGTTTAAGGTACACAGTGATTTGTAATAATCACATTTTCCATTACAATCTGATTGTTTATCAGATTCAATAGAAGACTCTTCCGAAGTGTAATCTATGACATTTACTTCTAAATCTTCTGACTCAAACTCATTTAAAAGGATTTTAATTAATGATTCTTTAAGATTTTCATCAATTGACAAAGCTTGTATCTGCTGTTTAACTCTACACTTGTTAGTGTAGTGACCAGGTTTTCCACATTTATAGCAAACTACATGTAACACCCCTATTTGTATAGTCTGGTATATTTCACTGTTCCGGTGACCGGTGTCGGTCCGGACAATTAAGGGGATTAGAACCATACTTAAGACAACTTGAGAAACCATAAACACTAATAATTCGTAAGGTTCAATTAGTTAAGTATAAATAAGAAAAACAGAACATAAGAAGTTAAACGAGCTGAGAGTCACAGCGATGGGTGACCTCCTCGGGAACGACTGCGAAGTCGTTTTAAACTCAAATTTCGAACCGTAAAATGCGACGCTGCGGTCTTCAGGACCCTTTTGAACACAGTGGAAAAGAGAAAATCATGAAAAAGAACTGTTAAGCCAGTCAAATAATTAGGTCAGGGAGCAGGAAGAAATATGGAATTATTTGCAAACCGGGATGAACCGGCGAGGGGCAATTTGGTCAATTGACCCCGAGAGCTGACTCCTGACCTAACTGTTAAATAAAATCGGAGAAAAGAAAATTTCAGGATCGAGAATTAAATTAAAAAACTAATAGAAAAATAGAAAAAAAAGAGGAAAATGAAAAAGCAAAAAGGTGATGGCATCATGCATGACCTCATGCATGATGTCATAAAAGAATCAATTAAATTATTTATTAAATTAGATTTTTATGGTCTTCCATAGCAAAATAAATAAAAGAAAACAAAAGAAAAAAAATTAGAAAAATCCTTCTTCTTCTCCCTTGGTTGCCGCCTCACTTTCATCTTCCCTCTCCCTCACCCAAAACCTCCATTAAAGCTCATTTTGAGCTTGATCAAATCCCTAATTCCACCATAGAAAGTTAAACCTCCAATATTAAACCTTGTTTTCAAGCCTTGATAGAGGACTTGACAACAAAAAAAAGGAAGAAAGGAAAGAAATTCTGCACTAAGGTTAGTAGATTAAATTTGATTTCTTTTGTTGAATTAGTTGTGTTATTAGCCTAATTAACTAGAAACTAAAGAAATTAAAAAAAAAAAAACGTGAGGGACCATTACTAAAATTTCGGCCAGCCATGGATGTATGAGAGTTTGATGTATTTTAAATGAATTAAAGGTGTTAGTAAACTTACATGAGTATGGTAGTATGATGGAAATGCATAAATGTGATTAATTGTAATAAGTAGTAAGATTAGGGTTTGGAGGCCTAGGGTTTTGAGGCAAATTTTGGAGAAAAGCATAAATGATGACTTTGACCTATTGTGAAGAGAAAAATGGTCAATAATGACCAAAGGAGATGTGTGGGAATTGTTGGAATGGAAGTCAAATTCATAGGGTAAATGGTCATGCTGCTGGCAGCATGACCATACCAACTTTGAAGGACCAAAACGGAAATTTTACAAGTCCAATTGATATGCCATCAATTGGAGATGAAAATAGACATAAAATGCCACAATTTTCATTGAGGAACCATGCCCAAAAACTGACCAAAACCTAGTGAACCAATTGACCAAAGTTGGTTAAGAGCAGTCTGCTACTGTACAAACTGATCAAATGAACAGTGTTTGTTCATTTAGTCATAACTCAAGCTAGGCAGGTCAAAATGACCTGAAATTTTACCAGTGGTTAGATTACATATAGACCTAAAACTTTCATGAAGAACACAAGTCCAAATTCTGCCAGCAACCAAGCCATTTGGCCACCCCAATTTGGTGACCCAAATCTGCCAGCACCAAACTGTGCCCAGAAAATCTGGGTTATTTTCCATCCGGCAGCCCTGATTCAAAGGGCCATAACTTGAGCAAAAAAACTCCAATTGGGGTGATCCAAAAATGAGAATAAACTTAAGACATTAAGGAACATTTTCTATGAAGGAAGTTTTGCCAAATTCCAACAGTAAAATTGCCAATGGAACAGTGCAACTTGGAGCACCAAAACTGAAAATTTGACAATTTGGCCAAAATGACTTAAACATTGAGAAAATGACCAAAATGTGGTATGTGGGTGAAGTTGGAGTTCCCATACCTATTAAGCCTTAAAAAGTCAACAATTTGACTTGAATAGTGTAGTGAATAGTAACCCAAAACACAAAAACTTCAAGAACATCGAAATTAGCACATTAAAGCTAGGTAAAAATTGAGTGAAATTTATTTTTGGATTTATGCTAAGTTATGGCACTGAAACACAGTGAAACTATGTGTTTCAGCTGAAAAAGACTTGGAAACTCAAAGAGACTGAGTCAAGGCTTCAAGGCGACTCCAGTCAGGTTTGTGCACAATAATAATTGTTTAAATATTTTAATCTCAAAAATTTGACTTCTTTGATTAATTATGTACTGTGTTGCCATTTTATAATCGTAAATGTGACTTTGGAAATTGATCAAATTTCTCATAAATTGTATATATAAATTGCTTTGAATTGATTTTATGTTCACACTTGGCATGACAGTATCACATTATTCCTCCTCCATTTATGGGGTTGAGATTGTTTATTTTCCTCTCTCTCTGGCTTGCCAGTTGAGGTTGAGATCGGATGAGTACTCATTAGCTAGCTAGCCACCTCCCTCATTGATTTGGATTAATGGGGTTGAGATTGCTTTGTCGTGGTGTACAACGCGGCATTGATCGGAAATTTTGCGTCATGGCTTAAGTTGTGTAGACTTTGGCAACACTGTGTTTATGAAATTGTTCGACTAAACTGTGTTTAATAGATTATTTGACAAAATGGTGTTATTATGAACTTTGATAATTATTGAAATGTGATTGAGAAATATTTAAATTATGTTTGGCAATGAATGATTTATTTATTGCACTTCAAATTTTTTTTTTTATTGTGCACCACTGAGTATTTTATACTCAGCGATAGCTTATTTTGCTGTCGCAGATAAGAGCAAGGAGAAAGCAGCAGAGTGAGTTGCTGTTAAATCGAGGACTACTCTGATCATTTTGTACGGGTATTATTTTATACCCTTGTAATTAATTTTGATGTAAATATGAAAATGTTGTATGTATCAATGTAGTTGAGCAGTTGTAAATAAATTGTAATAATATTATTTTTTTTTTGGATTTCCTTCTGTAAATTAATATTTGTACTTATGAATTTCTTACTTTATGCTTTATGAATGGAGACATTAAATATTTTGAGATGAGAAATCTTGATTTGTATTGTGAAATTATTTTAAAGTGCATTGAATTGAGATAATTGAGTTATTGAAGGTTGGGAGTTGTGAAATATTTTTGGAAGTGTTTTTTTTAGGTAATTGAAGAACTGTTTTCTCCAGTTTCAAACGGAACTCTGTCAAAATTTTTATAAAATTTGCGGCAAAATTTAAAATGGACAAAAATTTTTACTAGTATTTAAGCTTTGAATCAATGGTTTTTAATTCTCACTAAAATGCTCACCACTTCCAAAATGTAAGAAAATCATTTTAAAATCCCTTGTAGGGTACTTAATGAGTTATCGGTAGGTGAAGTTCGGTAGTTCATTAAGTATTCTACGGGATCATGTTATGCCTTACGGAGGGGTAAGGTGTGACATGTTTTAGTGGTATCAGAGCATGGTTTTTCAATAAATTTTGAATATGCATATGAATATTTCTTTAATAAGTACAACTGCTCAAGTGTCTTTAATTGATACATATGACATATTTACATCATGAATATGCATTAACGGAGGTCAACCTCCTTGTGTTTGATCTCAGGAAGTAGAAATTTTGAGAAAACGGAATGGAAGGAGGAGATCATTCCGAGGAACATTCTGTTGAGGCTGAGGTTCAAGGGGCAACCCCAGCACTCCAGAACGTGAGTGGGTCAGCCACTCCACCTCCTACTCCAGCACCGCAGTTTCCTGCTCAATTTGTACAGCAGATGGCTGCGTTCTTCCAACAAATGACGGGTAATGTGCCACCCCAAGCTCAGATGCCAGTACCTGTAGCACAACCATAGCCCTCAGCTCGGCAATATGAAAAGTTGATGAAATTTGGGGCCACCGAGTTTAAAGGCACTGTGGATCCACCGAGGCGTAATGCTGGTTGGAAAGAATGGAACGAGTTTACAGAAAACTGCAGTATACGGAAGAGATGAAGTTCGAGTATTCCGTTTCCTTGTTACAAGGGGATGCATATGGATGGTGGAAGACCATCCCCCACAGCATGGTCGAGCCACCTGTGCTGACATGGACAGACTTCCTGAGGGAATTCAGGCAGAAATGGGTTCCTGATGCTTATGTAGATAAGAAATTACAAGAATTCCTGAGTTTGAAGCAAGGGGACAGAACCATAGCAGAGTATGAAAGAGACTTCTCAAGGCTAAGCCACTATGCTGGAAGCTTAGTCTCCACCCCTAGAGACAGATGCAAGAGGTTTGAGTCCGGGCTAAGGCCAAGTCTGAGGATGCAAGTTGTGGGTTTCAGACATCAGAATTTTGCTGAATTGATCTCACAGGCCCTGGAACTGGAAAGGATAGAATCAGAAAGGGCAGTGAAGAAGGGTCCTCAAGAGAAAACTGAAAAGACTACGGGGCAAGCATCTGAAAGTGGTTCTGGAAAGAGGAAACAGTTTGGGGGATCCAGCTACCGTAAATCTGGCAGAGGCAGATTTTCTGGCCAAAGACCACCCCGGTCTGGTTAGCAGGCCCAACCAGCATCCAGAGGAGCTCTATTAGTACGGTAGTGCGAAACTTGTGGGAAAACTCATGGCGGGGTTTGTTTCAAAGCTACTGGCGCATGTTTTAACTATGGAGGGAGCGAACATTTCGCTAAGGATTGCACTAGTCCACGCTGGTCTAGATCTTTTGCTACATCTGAAGGATCAGCCCAAGTCTCTGCACCTAGAGGGTCACCGTCAGCTACTAGAGGTAGAGGCAAAGGTAGGGGTCCTGGTAGCACTCCTGGAAGTCAGAGCACTGTTAACCACCAAGATCCAAAGGGCGCACTCCAGAGTGTATACTATGCATCAGAGGGAGGAAGCTGAAACGTCAGACGTAGTAGCTGGTAATTTCTCCATCCTTAACCAAGATGTGTATGTGTTATTTGATCCTGGCTCCACACATTCGTATGTTAGTGCTAGGGTGATGTGTTATACTGCTATTTCGTGTGTACCAATGGACTATGATGTGCTAGTAACTAGTCCATTAGGCCAGGAGGTCAGGGTAAATAGGCTATATAGGGACTATCCTTTGGTGATCTAAGGACACATTTTTCTATCTGATTTAATTGAAATGCCCTTCAGAGATTATGACATTATCTTGGGCATGGATTGGTTAGCCAGGCATCATGCGATGATTGATCAGAGATCAAGATCACTTTTGGTCTCCCTCAGTATGGTGATGTAGTAATACATGGGGAGAGGCAGTTATTGCCTTCAAACATCATTTCAGTTGCACTGGCCATAAAAATGATTAGAAAAGGGTGTGAGGCGTACTTGGCACATGTGATAGACACCCAAGTGGGGAGTCCAGCATTGAGGGATATCCCTACTGTATGTGACTTTCCGGATGTATTTCCTGAAGAATTGCCAGGATTACCTCTAGAAAGAGAAGTGCAGTTTGAAATTGATGTTATGCCTGGTGTGGACCCGATCTCCATAACACCATATAGAATGGCGCCTGCAGAACTAAAAGAATTGAAAGTGCAGTTGCAAGAGCTGCTTGACAAGGGCTTTATCCACCCTAGTGTGTCACCTTGGGGAGCGCCGGTGTTATTTGTTAAGAAGAAGGATGGCACTCTCCGGTTATGCATTGACTATCGGCAGTTGAATAAGGTGACAACAAAGAACAGATACCCATTACCCCGTATTGATGATTTGTTTGATCAGTTGAGGGGTGCAGCTGTGTTCTCCAAAATTGACCTGAGATCAGGTTATTATCAGTTGAGGGTACAAGAGCAGAGTATTTCTAAAAATGCTTTCAGAACCTGCTATGGCCATTATGAGTTTTTGTTCATGCCATTCGGGTTAACTAATGCTCCGGCTGCTTTTATGGATCTGATGAACACTATTTTCATACCATACCTCGACCAGTTTGTTGTGGTATTTATCGATGATATATTGGTCTATTTGAGGAATGCAGAAGAGCATGATAGACATCTGCGGATTGTACTGCAAACTTTGAGGGAGAAACAGCTATACGCCAAATTGTCGAAATGTGAATTTTGGCTGAAGGAGATATCCTTTTTAGGGCACATAGTATCAGCAGAGGGTATTAAGGTAGATCCTAGCAAGATTGAAGCTGTCCTTAATTGGAACCCACCCAGAAATGTCACAGAGATTCGCAGTCAAGTTAGCTGGATACTACCGTCGATTTGTGAAGGGATTCTCCATGTTGGCATCTCCATTGACCAAGCTACTTAGAAAGGATGTGAAATTTCAGTGGAGGGATAAATGCCAGCAAAGTTTTGATGAATTGAAAAGATGTTTGACAGAGGCTCCAGTCCTAACTTTACCTACACCGGGTAAAGAATATACAGTTCACAGCGATGCTTCTCACAATGAGTTAGGTTATGTGTTGATGCAAGATCGAAATGTTATTGCCTATGTATCACGCCAGCTAAAACCACATGAGAGGAATTATCCGACACATGATTTGGAGCTTGCAGCCATCGTGTTTGCTCTTAAGATCTGGAGACATTATTTATATGGGGAGAAGTGCTACATCTACACAGATCATAAGAGTTTGAAGTATTTGGGCACCCAAAAAGAGTTGAATTTGAGGCAGAGGAAATGGTTAGAGTTGATAAAAGACTATGATTGTCTGATAGACTATCAGCCAGGGAAAGCTAATGTTGTGGCTGACGCCCTAAGTCGCAAGACTATGGCCAGTCTACAGGTTACCCCTTTGTCTTTGGTACATGAGTTGAGATCATTACATGCCAGTTTAGAGATTAATGATGAGGGACAGACAGCAGTTGCATGGCATGTACAACAAGTGTTGATTGATCAGATCAGAATGGCTGCTCAGAATGATGAAAAGTATCAGAAGCTGTTGGAAGAAGTCAGACAGGGCAAGAAACCAGAGTTCTCAATCAGAGATGATGGTCTATTGCTACACTAGGGTAGAATATGTGTTCCTAATGATGTTGATTTGAGGCAGATCATTTTGAAGGAAGCACATGAGTCTCCTTTTGCTATGCACCCTGGTGGTACAAAAATGTACAGAGGGCTAAAGGAGCATTACTGGTGAATGGGTTTAAAAAGAGATGTGGCAGAGTTTGTATCCAAATGCCTAACTTGTTAGCAAGTAAAGGCAGAGCATCAAGTACCAACTGGGTTATTACATCCACTGTCAGTGCCAGAATGGAAATGGGAAAGAATAACTACGGATTTTGTAATGGGACTTCCGAGGACACAGAAGAGTCATGATGCAGTATGGGTCATTGTCGACAGACTAACTAAGTCTGCTCATTTTCTGCCAGTTCGAATGGACTACAGTTTAGACAAATTGGCCAGGTTGTACATCGATGAGATTGTGAGACTTCATGGAGTGCCAGTATCCATTGTATCAGACAGAGATCCTAGGTTCATTTCTAGATTCTGGGGTAGTCTTCAGAGAGCCCTAGGAACTAGATTGAACTTCAGTACAACATTCCATCCACAGACAGATGGCCAGTCTGAGAGGGTAATTCAGATTTTGGAGGACATGCTACGGGCTTGTGTGATTGAGTTTGAGGGTAGTTGGGATACACACTTACCTTTGATTGAGTTTGCTTACAACAATAGCTACCAATCAAGCATTGGGATGCCTCCATATGAAGCTTTGTATGGCAGAAAATGTAGAACTCCGTTGTGTTGGGATGACGTGGGTGAAAGAAAAATGATTGGACTCGAAATTGTTCTACTGACTGAAGAGAAAATTAGGGTGATCAAAGACCGACTTAAAGCTGCATCAGATCGTCAGAAGTCCTATATTGATTTGAAAAGAAGGGATATTGAGTATGCAGTGGGTGAGAAAGTTTTCCTCAAGGTTTCACCTTGGAAGAGGATTATGAGATTCGGCAGGAAGGGGAAACTAAGTCCTCGTTTTATCGGGCCATATGAGGTATTGGAAAGAGTGGGTCCTTTGGCTTATCGTTTGGCATTACCTCCAGAGTTGGAGAAGATACATAACGTCTTCCATGTGTCCATGTTGAGGAGGTATCAATCAGAACCATCTCATGTACTACCAGTAGAAGAAATTGAAGTAAATCCAGACCTCACATATGAAGAAGAACCCATGAAGATTCTGGCTTATGAGGTGAAGCAGCTACGGAACAAGCAGATACCATTGGTAAAAGTGCTGTGGATGTTAGTAGTATGCCCTAGAGCATATCATTTAGTATGTATCTTGTACATATTTTTAATAATAAAAGGCATTTCCACTTTTCCGTTTACATAATATATTTATGTGTAATAGAAAAGGTCCATTGATATTTTGTTAGAAATATTATTCTTAAGTTGTTAAGAATATGAGTGACAATATTTCTAGTACAAAGTATCATAAATAGGTTCACAATCGAGGATACTTCATAATAAGGACATGACTTATCCAGAAAGATTGTATTCATATTTGTTCCCAAGTTATTTATATGAGATATAAATAAGATGGAATGGTGAGTCTCATGCCATATAACAAATATGATAGGCACTTATAAATGATAAGTAGGCCGAACCAGTGACACTTATGACAAGCACATGGAGTTTACTCTTGTCAATGTTTTGTCATAAATCATATCAGTGCATATAATCTTTAGACCTGAGATAGCACAGTTATCTTGTATATAGGTAGTTTGAGTTTGATCTTTCATACTTGTACTATGTATGGGTATATGGGCATGTGTTGGCTCCTGCTAGTTATATATGGAGGTAGGTGTTGATCAAGATGGAATCTGTTCCTCTAAGTAAATAGAGTTAAAATCCTATGTTCATTTAATTGTTCTTGATGTTTCAAGTTCTGGCAGACAGATAGATTTATTCAGAAAAGAGTTTCTGATGAGAAAAATCTTTTAATCAAGAACTGGAATTAAAAGAGAACATAATATTCATAGCAAATGGAGTTTGACATAAACCATGACTCCAGCTTGAGTTGGGATTTTGTAACAAAGAGATTCTAGTGCATGGTAACATGTGATTATAGGTTCATTTAAGGTAAACCTTATTACTAATTGGGTGGCCATGGCATGCTATGCTAGGTGTTAACCATGGTCTATGAGGTTCATAAAATGATTTAGAGAAATCATTTATGGTAAAAAGAGTTCGATGATATTAAGAGTTGATATCATGTCTCATTGCCAATTAGTGATGAGCCTAGTAAGTCACACACATACACAAGTTATCACCTATTTAAATATGATTTAATTAATTAATTAAAGAGTTTAATTGATTAATTAAATAAATTTGGTTTGCAATTAAATTGCAAAGTCCCTAGCATGACTTGAAACCAAATCTAGATTATTGGATGTGTAGTATAAATTAAATTTATATTTAAAGTGTTTAAATATGAATTTAATTGATGAGAAATTAATTAATAGAGATTAATTAATTAATTTATATTTGATATAAATTAATTAGAAGAAGAAAAATAATTATTTTGGGTTAAGAACTCAAAATTAAGACACAGGGGCATTTTGGTCATTTTGCAGTGTGACACGTGGCACCATGAGATGGTGACACATGGCATAACACATAAGCTTGCCAAATATTTTTAATCATGTAAGATGATTAAAATCAAGATTAAATATAGGTTTGACACTTGGCACAATGTGATTGGGTCACTTAAACCTAGAGCTAATCAAAAGGTGACATGTGGCTAGGGTTTAATGTGTTAACCTAGCTATTTAAGTGGGGTTATGAAAAGAAAACACAACCAGCAGCCTCTCCTCTCATATGTCACGCCACTTTGAGCCTCTCCAGCTATTTCTCTTCATCTCTCATCAATTCAAAGAGATTAGCCATCAATCTCTTGAATTAAGAACACTAGAAATTGTTTCTAGTGTCCTGTTTGCATCTCTAATCTCTTAAAAGGCAGAACTTGAATTTCTAATTAATAGAAAATGCTTTAGAAGCTGTTCAAGGGCTGCCATAGGTGTTCTTGGTGTGGACAAGCTAGAGGGACAACATCTGGTGTCCTGAAGACGAATCTCAAAGGCGCAGACACGCTGCAGCACATCAAGAGGTTAGTGTAATCGTTCTTGATTTAATCTAGGGTTCTAAAATTAATCTAATTAATTTTAAAATCTTAAATGGCAAATACAGATCCAAAAAACATATTAAAAGAGTTTTAATATGTTGTTTATCATTGAAATCAAATAGATAAAAATAAATCTTGCATGGTGCATGTGACCCTAGGTGAAAAATTTTGAATTCAATGGTATAATCTTGTGTTTTTCACGCTTCCGTTCCTTCAGTGGAACCATCGTTCGGGCCAAGAAGCTACTTGGGAACGAGAGGAGGACATGAGGAGACAACACCCACAGCTGTTCAGAGATTGATACCAGGTAAAAATTTCAAGATGAAATTTATTTTAAGGGGGGGAGAATTGTAACACCCCTATTTGTATAGTCTGGTATATTTCACTATTCCGGTGACCAGTGTTGGTCCGGACAATTAAGGGGATTAGAACCATACTTAAGACAACTAGAGAAACCATAAACACAAATAATTAGTAAGGTTCAATTAGTTAAGTATAAATAAGAAAAACAGAACATAAGAAGTTAAACAAGCCGAGAGTCACAGCGATGGGTGACCTCCTCGGGAACGACTGTGAAGTCATTTTAAACTCAAATTTTGAACCGTAACATGTGACGCTGCGGTCCTTAGGACCCTTATGAACACAGTGGAAAAGAGAAAATCACGAAAAAGAACTGTTAAGCCAGTCAAATAATTAGGTCAGGGAGCCGGAAGAAATATGGAATTATTTGCAAACCAGGATGAACCGGCGAGGGGCAATTTGGTCTCTGGAATAGTGGTTTGGCGTCTTGTGCTAGGCTTTTGTAAAAGTCAGACACGTAATTTAGACTACCTAAAAATCTTTGTAACTGTGTTTTTTCTTTTATCTCATCAGGGAATTTACTTGCAAACTCAATTGCTCGATCTATAGGAATAATAGATCCTTGTTCAATGTTGTGACCTAAAAACCTAATTTTAGCTTGGAAGAGTTTTATCTTCTTAGCTGATACTACTAAACCATTTTTCTTGACAATTTTCATAAACACATTTAAGTGTTTGAAGTGTTGATCAATTGTCCTAGAGAAAATAAGGACATCATCAATATACACAATTGAGAATGCTGAATAAGCATTAAATATTTCATTCATAATATTTTGAAATTCTGATGGGGCATTTTTAAGCCCAAATGGCATCACATTCCATTCATAATGCCCAAATGGTACAGTGAAGGCAGTTTTATACCTATCTTCTTCAGCTATCTGGATTTGCCAATATCCAGACTTCATGTCAAATTTTGAAAAGATTTGGGCCTCATAAAGTCTATTTAATAGATCTCTTTTATTAGGCAATGGGTATCTTATCCATCTAAGGGCCTTATTTAAAGGCTTATAATTGATAACTAGTCTTGGGATTCCTCTTTCTAGTTCAGCAGCATTTTCTACATAAAAGGCTGGACAGCTCCATGGGCTTTGACTTTTTCTAATAAGCCCTTTTGATTCGAGGTCAGCCATTTCCTTTTTACAGATCTCTAAATGTCTTGGACCCATAGCAATGGGCCGAGCCTTAGTAGGTATCATTTTCTCATCGAAGTTGGGTTCATATTGTAACTTAACCACATGGCTTTTTCTAGCCCAGAAGGCTTTTGGGACTTCTGCACAGATGCTATTAGCCATCTCTTCTTATACTTCTTTTATTTTTCTTTGTATAGATGGTTCATTAACCTTTTCTTGAATAGTTTTGTATTCTAGTTCTCTTTTAAGAGAATTTATAAAATTTTCTTTATTCTTGATGTTACCTTTAAGCACATCGATTTCTCTTTCTACTGGTAAAGAAATGAATTCAAAAATAATTTCTTTCCCTTCAACTTCAGAAACAATTCCTTTTTCTGTTATAGATTTTATTGGGTACAACATATGAAGGAATGGGTTTCCTAGAATAACTGGGTGAGATAACCCTTTCACCAAGATAAATGGGATTTCGAAACATATACCTTGGTTGCAGACTACTGTATCAGATAGTTTGTATTTTACAGACATTTTAGTACTGTCAGCTGTATGTAATTCTTCTACTATTTTAGAGAAGTATTTTGAAGGTACTAATCCTTCATTTATACAGGAAAGGTCGGCACCTGAGTCTATTAAGGGGATTGTACTGAATAAGTATTCTTTTTGGACAATAATTGTAACCTTCGTATGCCATTTATGAGTTATAACTCTGTCTATCCTATTGACATACTGGAGACTATTAATCTCTACTGGTTCTTCCTTTTCTGCTTCTTCCATAATTAATGGAGATTCATTTTTGACTTCTAATAAGACTATTCTTTCTTTAAGAAATTGTAACTCAGTTTTTACCGAATTTATTTCCTGTCTTAATTCTTTTATGGTTGGTTCTCTTGGCATTTTAGCCATCTTGATTCTTTCCATAATTTCCTTGACATCATAAGGAGTTTGTCTTTCTTCTATTTTTTTTTCTAAAGGATTTTTTTTCTTTAAATACATTTAAGTATTCCTCTAATTTTTTCCTTCTTTCATCTTGATCTTCAATTTTATCGATTAAATCTAACATCATGTTTTGTTCTTTTGTTAAGACATAAAGACCGTTTAAGGTACACAGTGATTTGTAATAATCACATTTTCCATTACAATCTAATTGTTTATCAGATTCAATAGAAGACTCTTCCGAAGTGTAATCTATGACATTTACTTCTAAATCTTCTGACTCAAACTCATTTAAGAGGATTTTAATTAACGATTCTTTAAGATTTTCATCAATTGACAAAGCTTGTATCTGCTGTTTAACTCTACACTTGTTAGCGTAGTGACCAGGTTTTCCACATTTATAGCAAACTACATGTAACACCCCTATTTGTATAGTCTGGTATATTTCACTGTTTCGGTGACCGGTGTCAGTCTGGACAATTAAGTGGATTAGAACCATACTTAAGACAACTTGAGAAACCATAAACACAAATAATTAGTAAGGTTCAATTAGTTAAGTATAAATAAGAAAAACAAAACATAAGAAGTTAAATCAGCCGAGAGTCACAGCGATGGGTGACCTCCTCGTGAACAACTGCGAAGTTGTTTTAAACTCAAATTTCGAACCGTAAAATGTGACGCTGTGGTCTTTAGGACCCTTATGAACACAGTGGAAAAGAGAAAATCATGAAAAAGAACTGTTAAGCCAATCAAATAATTAGGTCAGGGAGCCTGAAGAAATATGGAATTATTTACAAACCGGGATGAACCGGCGAGGGGCAATTTGGTCAATTGACCCCGAGAGCTGACTCCTGACCTAACTGTGAAATAAAATCCGAGAAAAGAAAATTTCGGGATCGAGAATTAAATTAAAGAACTAATAGAAAAATAGAAAAAAAAAAGAGGAAAATGAAAAAGCAAAAAGGTGATGACATCATGCATGACCTCATGCATGATGTCATAAAAGAATCAATTAAATTATTTATTAAATTAGATTTTTATGGTCTTCCATAGCAAAATAAATAAAAGAAAACAAAAGAAAAAAAAAATTAGAAAAATCCTTCTTCTTCTCCCTTGGTTGCCGCCTCACTTTCATCTTCCCTCTCCCTCACCCAAAACCTCCTTTAAAGCTCATTTTGAGCTTGATCAAATCCCTAATTCCACCATAGAAAGTTAAACCTCCAATATTAAACCTTGTTTTCAAGCCTTGATAGAGGACTTGACAACAAAAAAAAGGAAGAAAGGAAAGAAATTCTGCACTAAGGTTAGTAGATTAAATTTGATTTCTTTTGTTGAATTAGTTGTGTTATTAGCCTAATTAACTAGAAACTAAAGAAATGAAAAAAAAAAACGTGAGGGACCATTACTAAAATTTCGTCCAGCCATGGATGTATGAGAGTTTGGTGTATTTTAAATGAATTAAAGGTGTTAGTAAACTTACATGAGTATGGTAGTATGATGGAAATGCATAAATGTGATTAATTGTAATAAGTAGTGAGATTAGGGTTTGGAGGCCTAGGGTTTTGAGGCAAATTTTGGATAAAAGCATAAATGATGATTTTGACCTATTGTGAAGAGAAAAATGGTCAATAATGACCAAAGAAGATGTGTGGGAATTGTTGGAATGGAAGTCAAATTCGTAGGGTAAATGCAGCATGACCAAACCAACTTTGAAGGACCAAAACGGAAATTTTACAAGTCCAATTGATATGCCATCAATTGGAGATGAAAATAGACATAAAATGCCACAATTTTCATGGAGGAACCATGCCCAAAAACTGACCAAAACCTAGTGAACCAATTGACCAAAGTTGGTTAAAAGCAGTCTGCCACTGTACAAACTGACCAAATGAACAGTGTTTGTTCATTTAGTCATAACTCAAGCTATGCAGGTCAAATTGACCTGAAATTTTACCAGTGGTTAGATTACATATAGACCTAAAACTTTCATGAAGAACACAAGTCCAAATTCTGCCAGCAACCAAGCCATTTGGCCACCCCAAGTTGGTGACCCAACCCAGAAAATCTGGGTTATTTTCCATCCGGCAGCCCTGATTCAAAGGGCCATAACTTGAGCTACAAAACTCTAATTGGGGTGATCCAAAAATAAGAATAAACTTAAGACATTAAGGAACATTTTCTATGAAGGAAGTTTTGCTAAATTCCAACAGTAAAATTGCCAATAGAACAGTGCAACTTGGAGCACCAAAACTGAAAATTTGACAATTTGGCCAAAATGACTTAAACATTGAGAAAATGACCAAAACCAACAAATTTAATGACCAAAATGTGGTATGTGGGTGAAGTTGGAGTTCCCATACCTATTAAGCCTTAAAAAGTCAACAATTTGACTTGAATAGTATAGTGAATAGTAACCCGAAACACAAAAACTTCGAGAACGTCAAAATTAGCACATTAAAGCTAGGTAAAAATTGAGTGAAATTTATTTTTGGATTTATGCTAAGTTATGGCACTGAAACACTTTGAAACTGTGTGTTTTAGCTGAAAAAGACTTAGAAACTCAAAGAGACTGAGTCAAGGCTTCAAGGCGACTCCAGTCAGGTTTGTGCACAATAATAATTGTTTAAATATTTTAATCTCAAAAATTTGACTTCTTTGATTAATTATGTACTGTGTTGCCATTTTATAATCGTAAATGTGACTTTGGAAATTGATCAAATTTCTCATAAATTGTTTATATAAATTGTTTTGAATTGATTTTATGTTCACACTTAGCATGACAGTATCACATTATTCCTCCTCCATTTATGGGGTTGAGATCGTTTATTTTCCTCCCTCTCTGGCTTGCCAGTTGAGGTTGAGATCGGATGAGTACTCATTAGCTAGCTAGCCACCTCCCTCATTGATTTCGATTAATGGGGTTGAGATTACTTTGTCGTGGTGTACAACGCGGCATTGATCGGAAATTTTGTGTCATGGCTTAAGTTGTGTATGACTTTGGCAACACTGTGTTTATGAAATTGTTTGACTAAATTGTGTTTAATAGATTATTTGACAAAATGGTGTTATTATGAACTTTGATAATTGTTGAAATGTGATTGAGAAATATTTAAATTGTGTTTGGCAATGAATGATTTATTTATTGCACTTTAAATTTTTTTTTATTGTGCACCACTGAGTATTTTATACTCAGCGATAGCTTATTTTGCTGTCGTAGATAAGAGCAAGGAGAAAGCAGCAGAGTGAGCTGCTGTTAAATTGAGGACTACTCTGATCATTTTGTACGGGTATTATTTTATACCCTTGTAATTAATTTTGATGTAAATATAAAAATGTTGTATGTATCAATGTAGTTGAGCAGTTGTAAATAAATTGTAATAATATTATTTTTTTTTTTTTTGGATTTCCTTCTGTAAATTAATATTTGTACTTATGAATTTCTTACTTTATGCTTTATGAATGGAGACATTAAATATTTTGAGATGAGAAATCTTGATTTGTATTGTGAAATTATTTTAAAGTGCATTGAATTGAGATAATTGAGTTATTGAAGGTTAGGAGTTGTGAAATATTTTTGGAAGTGTTTTTTTTAGGTAATTGAAGAACTGTTTTCTCCAGTTTCAAACGGAACTCTGTCAAAATTTTTATAAAATTTGCAGTAAAATTTAAAATGGACAAAAAATTTTTCTAGTATTTAAACTTTGAATAAATGGTTTTTAATTTTCACTAAAATGCTCACCACTTCCAAAATGTAAGAAAATCGTTTTAAAATCCCTTGTAGGGTACTTAATGAGTTATCGGTAGGTGAAGTTTGGTAGTTCATTAAGTATTCTACGGGATCATGTTATGCCTTACGGAGGGGTAAGGTGTGACACTACATTTGCTTCCTTTTTCTTTCTTTTAGAAGATGATACTGTTTTTCTTTTTGGAGTTTTCTTTTAGGAGGATTTTCTTTTGTCCTTTTTAGGATATGTTTTGAACCATTTTTTACTTTCTCTCACATCTTAAATTCATTAATTGTTCTTGAGACCTATCCATATACAGGCTTGCAGATCCTATAAAATGCATTCCTATGGTATACAACAGTGTATTAACTGTGTCAGGTACCATGGCTAATCCTTCTATCCTAATTTCGGGTTTTACCGCATTAAGAATTTGAGCTTTTCCTTCCTCTGATAAGGAAAAGTCCCACCAACCTCTAAGCTGGCCAGTAAATCCAGCTACAATGGCTTTGGTTATAGATTGATCTGAATTTCCTTTAATTTTTGCAGCCATTGCATACATTGTCATAAACTGAATGACATTTTTGATTTGATAATCAGAAAGTCCACCTATGTTCCATTCTATAATTGAGGTTACATCGTATTGTACATAGTTATAACTTGTGTCCTCATATTGTAAGTTTACTGGTGAAGGCCTAGGGTAATAAGGCTTCATTTCAACAGTGGCTCTAGGTTTAGGATATGTTATCCTATTTACCTCTAAAGGTTCCTTAGAGATTTTAGCTTGTTTGAAGCTTATTTCGATTTGATTTAAAATGTCCTAACCTTATTAGGTAAGGCTATGGGAAATGTTCCCCAGTTAAAGAACCATTCATGAAACCAAGAAGGAAATTCCCATGATTCTTTATCTAACTGGAAGTGTAAAAACCAGCTGAATTTTCTCTGCCTATTTTCATAAATTAAGGCACCAGTCCAGGCTTACATATAATCAAAATAATTAAAATACCTGGGCTTTCCGAAATTTAATTCCTTTTGTTTGAAGAGTGAATCTCCCCATTCATCATAGGATATAGTCCTTTTAATTATGAACTTGCTAAATGCCCACTCATTAGCGGACCTCTCTGTTGGAGAAAAGACCACTGAATCGGTCTCTGCTAAAATTGCTTGATAATAAGTGTAGTCCTTTGGTAAATAAGGATTCACTGTATGATGCTCAGTGTAGAAATTTGCTACCTCATAAGGCTTCAGTTCCTTGTGTTTTTTGTCCATTGGCATAAGGAAACAATAACTGATTAGAATATAGGGGTATTTAACCTCTTTGGCGTTATTAGCCTCGATACTGATAGCATAAGCATCTTCTCGTAATTTATCCACCATTTTAGGCGGAGGAGGCGATACCTCATGGGTTCGCTTTGAAGGAGTTATCGATGCCTTTGAACTCATGTCCTGTAAGAAACTCACGAGTTAGAAAATCAGGCAACGAGTTAGTTTCTCCTTTTATAAATTCAATATCAAAATCAAATACTGATAAGATGGCTTGCCATCTAGCAAAGATCTGTTTAGATGTGATGTTTTTAACATCTTTTAGTAATATTTCTTTTGCACTTTTGCAATCAACCCTTATAAGGAATTTCTGATTCACTAAATCAGATTCGAACTTTTGTACACAGAGAACTATATATAAGATCTCTTTTTTAACTGTAGAGTAATTAACTCTAGGTCCTGTCCAAATTCCATTGGTAAATCTGATTAAAGATTCTTTGTCCGCTATCCTTTGCTTTAGGATACCTCCATAACCTATGTCAGATGCGTCAGTCTCCACTACCTTTAAGGCTTGTGGATGAGGAATTACTAGACAGGGGAGTGACTTGACTCTTTGTTTTATCCATTTAACAGATAAGGTGTGTTCTGTGGTCCAAGGTGTTGGATTCTTTTTTAGTCTCTGGAATAGTGGTTTGGCGTCTTGTGCTAGGCTTTTGTAAAAGTCAGACACGTAATTTAGACTACCTAAAAATCTTTGTAACTGTGTTTTTTCTTTTATCTCATCGGGGAATTTACTTGCAAACTCAATTGCTCGATTTATAGGAATAATAGATCCTTGTTCAATATTGTGACCTAAAAACCTAATTTTAGCTTGGAAGAGTTTTATCTTCTTAGCTGATACTACTAAACCATTTTTCTTGACAATTTTCATAAACACATTTAAGTGTTTGAAGTGTTGATCAATTGTCCTAGAGAAAATAAGGACATCATCAATATACACAATTGAGAATGCTGAATAAGGATTAAATATTTCATTCATAATATTTTGAAATTCTGATGGGGCATTTTTAAGGATATGTTATGAATGAATGCCCCATAAAAATGCTTATTTTTATTGATGATGTCCTTATTTTCTCTAGGACAATTGATCAACACTTCAAACACTTAAATGTGTTTATGAAAATTGTCAAGAAAAATGGTTTAGTAGTATTAGCTAAGAAGATAAAACTCTTCCAAGCTAAAATTAGGTTTTTAGGTCACAACATTGAACAAGGATCTATTATTCCTATAGATCGAGCAATTGAGTTTGTAAGTAAATTCCCTGATGAGATAAAAGAAAAAACACAGTTACAAAGATTTTTAGGTAGTCTAAATTATGTGTATGACTTTTACAAAAGCCTAGCACAAGATGCCAAACCACTATTCCAGAGACTAAAAAAGAATCCAACACCTTGGACCACAGAACACACCTTATCTGTTAAACGGATAAAACAAAGAGTCAAGTCATTTCCTTGTCTGGCAATTCCTCATCCACAAGCCTTAAAGGTAGTGGAGACTGACGCATCTGACATAGGTTATGGAGGCATCCTAAAGCAAAGGATAGCGGACAAAGAATCTTTAGTCAGATTTACCAGTGGAATTTGGACAGGACCTAGAGTTAATTACTCTACGGTTAAAAAAGAGATCTTATCTATAGTTCTCTGTGTACAAAAGTTCGAATCTGATTTATTGAATCAGAAATTCCTTATAAGGGTTGATTGCAAAAGTGCAAAAGAAATATTACTAAAAGATGTTAGAAATATTGCATCTAAACAGGTCTTTGCTAGATGGCAAGCCATCTTATCAGTATTTGATTTTGATATTGAATTTATAAAAGGAGAAACTAACTCGTTGCCTGATTTTCTAACTTGTGAGTTTCTTACAGGACATGAGTTCAAAGGCATCGATAACTCCTTCAAAGCGAACCCATGAGGTATCGCCTCCTCCGCCTAAAATGGTGGATAAATTACGAGAAGATGCTTATGCTATCAGTATCGAGGTTAATAACGCCAAAGAGGTTAATTACCCCTATATTCCAATCAGTTATTGTTTCCTTATGCCAATGGACAAAAAACACAAGGAAATGAAGCCTTATGAGGTAGCAAATTTCTACACTGAGCATCATACAGTGAATCCTTATTTACCAAAGGACTACACTTATTATCAAGCAATTTTAGTAGAGACCGATTCAGTGGTCTTTTCTCCAACAGAGAGGTCCGCTAATGAGTGGGCATTTAGCAAGTTCATAATTAAAAGGATTATATCCTATGATGAATGGGGAGATTCACTCTTCAAACAAAAGGAATTAAATTTCGGAAAGCCCAGGTATTTTAATTATTTTGATTATATGCAAGCCTGGACTGGTGCCTTAATTTATGAAAATAGGCAGAGAAAATTCAGCTGGTTCTTACAGTTCCAGTTAGATAAAGAATCATGGGAATTTCCTTCTTGGTTTCATGAATGGTTCTTTAACTAGGGAATATTTCCCATAGCCCTACCTAATAAGGTCAGGACAATTTATGAGCAGTTTACTGACTCAAATAAATCCTTAAAGGATTCAAGATTAATGTTCACTATCCTTTACAAAGTTTCGTGGATAGTTCATTAGGATTATATTATCTCAAAAAAGAAAATGAAAAAATTTGGCGAGTTCTCCACAGATCATGTTTCATGGTTAACTCGAAGAATCCTAATTAAATGGTGGGATAAATGTGATTTCTTTGAATCACCCTCTGATTATTCTTCTAAAGGATTAATTACTTTGGCTAAAAAGCCAACCATGCCAAGTCCTTCAATCTCATCAAATATGTCAGATCTATTCAAAGATCTACTCAAGTCAGTTCCAAAAGATGAGCTTCGCCGACAGCTTTTCAGCGCACTATCAGAAGACGACGAAGGAGCCAGCTCAAAAGTCGCCAGCTCAAAAGCAAAAGATGCTGCGGAGTGCTCTCAGTCACGTCAAAAGGACGAAAGCGACAGTGACACTAACATGGAAGGACACTATTTCGAACACAGCCAAGACCCTTATGATCTGTAAAGGGTATCAAATTCCTCTCAGTCTAAAAGACAAGACTTCCACTATCTCCTGTCTGCCACTAAAGTGACGCACGCAATGACGATTGAAGATTCCTTCTAACTTCTATAAGAAGGCCTCCCGACTTGCTAAGAAAGAGAGCGAGAAAAAATATAGATTGTAAAATAAGTTTTCTCTCAATTGCCTTTGTAAGCTTTTACTATTCTGTTTTCTCTGCTTTGCCTAATGTTCTAAGAAAAATACTATTTTCGTTTGAATGTTCTAAGTTTGTACTGTTTTCACAATCAATAAAATATATGGTATTTTCTTCATCTCAATCTTCTTTTCCAAAGTTAGAAAAAGAAATAGATGTTTTAATTAGTCAAGCAAGAGAGTTGAACCAAGAACTTGAAAATTCATCCATAAGCACAGTAGATCTTGTTGGACAACCTTCTGGTAAGTACGACTATTAGGTATACTATTCACCTCCGCCTTCGGCTACTATTCCTATTACTTCCATTAAACCAACTGGTTAGGAAAGAGACTGTAGCTCTGTAAGTATCACTATTCATAATTACTATTTATTTTAAGCACTATTTAAGTATGCTCTGTACTTGCCCTTAAAGGGATCCTGTACATCAGAAACTGTTCATGTCTACTTATATTAATCATCTTTTATTTACGTTGTCTTGATTTAACTTCTAGAAGAGAAGTAGAACTACTTAGACAAGCCTTAATAGAAAATGGTAATGATTTATGCAATGAACACTTTCAAAACCATAATGAATTTTGTGATTGTAGAGAACATGAGAGATTATTAGTATTATTCAGAGTTATAATTAGTCTGTTAGATATTTGGTTAAGAAATAATAATTTTTAAGTAATATTAAGTTTCTCATCATGTCTGTCATCTCTGTTTTCTGTCATTTTTTGTTTTAAACAAGTGGCATATCGGCTGGAAACTAGTAATCGCTTAAACCCTTCCTTGAAGGTAGAACAACTTCTAGACACAACGCCACGTACTACTAAAAAATTGTCTTTTTCGATCCTTCATGGCTTAGCCGTTTCAAGTGGTATCAGAGCCAAGTTAGGGAATAATTTGGTCATTAGTTCTAGTGAAACCCCAAGTCGCGTTTCCTTCAGCCATCCAAGCCGTAAGTAGGCGTTTTAGGCATCAGGAGTAACATCGTTGACAGTGATCTAGAACAAATGGACAAACTATTTACTAGCTTATCTGGTAACTCTAGGAGCGCTAGGTTTGAAGATAAAGAAGACAAAAAATTAGAAAATAAAAATAAGGAAATATTATTGTTATCTAATATAGAAAATAAATTAAATAACTGGAAATTACCTCCTATCTCGTCCAATCTCATATATAAGTCCATTAATAATTTTATTTTAAAATCTAATTATGTAATCAAAACCGTTGAACAAGCCACTCCTATTCATGATGGAATAAGTTCTAGGAGTCTGTTTTCAAAAGAACTTCTGACAATACATCAGAAGAAATATTCCTTCCTACATATAGGAATGATTCAAGTTGCTCTAAAACCTGCAACTAGATTAGGCTTAAACACCTCAGCTTTAATCTTTGTCAGAGATAAAAGACATAAGAACTTCAATGATTCCTTATTAGGAATTGTAGAATCATCTCTGTGTGATGGCCCGATATATTTCTCGTGCTATCCAAATTTTACCATCTTGGTAAAAGACCCGCATGTCATGAAAGCTTTATCCTTAGACGTCAAAACTTCAGGATATGACATGCTCCCAGGATCAGAAAACATAATCCTTATATATAGGATTCATTACAAGGCAATGAATACTGTAGTACCTAATCTTAGGGAAGAAACTACTAGGCTTATCACCCCCAAAGGAACCACTACTTTCTTCGTCACAGACTTAGAAAAGGGAAACTTAGTGGTCCCAAAGTCAATTGCATGGGAACAGGTCCAATTACCTGAAAATTGGGTCCTAGAAGAAGCGGTACCTCCTAAAAAGGAAGAGTCAAGTGATCTAGACAGAATGAGTTCTGTGAGTCGGTTAAATTCAATAGGAACCCAAAGAACTGAAGAACAGGTAACTCAGCCCATATATGGACTAGATTGTACCTGCTCAAGCCCAAGAGAAACAATAAGCCTTAAAAGGCCCGAAAGCCCAACACCATCTGATGTGGGCTATGACAAAGAAAGTCTTAGGCAATCAAGAAAAACAATTATGGTCCTAACCAAGGAAGAAACTCCATTTGAAAAATGGTTTCAAATGACTTTCACCCTAGAAAAGTAAAGCTCTTATCTTAGAGAATATGCTTGGTATCAAGAGAGAGGCGAAAATAAAAAATTTCCTGAATTCTTAAAATATTTAATGGCCTGTAAAAAAAAGCCATTTCCAAACTTTGAAGATAGGATATTCTTAACAACCTTAGAATCATCCTATAGAAATTATGTTACCTCAAAAGGTAAACTCCTAAAAGGAGTACATCCACCATTAACTGAGTTATCTTCTAAGGTAACAGAAAATCAAGAAATAGAATGTTCACCCTTTTCCAGGACAGACAAGCAAGGAAACTTTGCCAACCTTAGTATGTATACAATAGGACAACAGTTAAACAGAGTAGAAACACAAATCCAAAACTTTAAGTCGAGGGATTACAGACCAGAAAAGGGAGAAACTTCTAAAACAACAATTGAAAAGAAAGTTCTGTTTAAACCAATGGAAGCAGAAAAAATAAACCTTAAAATGATAAAAGAAGATCATTCAGAAATGATCGAAGAGTTAACTAAAAGGTTAACTGAATTAGGATTAGAGCCAAAAGACTCTAAGAAAAAATCCATAGCTCCTTTAACCAAGGAATTAACTTTCCAAGAAGAATTAGAAAATAGATTAAAAAATCTAAATATAGCTCCTCTAAACAAAATCTCAGATAATTCAGAATCTGAATCAGAAAGGGAGTCATCTAATTCTGAAGATGAAATAAATCAAATCGAAACATATTTCTCAACATTTCACTTTTCCACATACATTATACAGAAATTTTCAATAACATGAAATTTCATATATTTACATTATCAAATAATTTCAAGAGTTTATAGTTACAATCCAACACTAATACAAAATACAAAATACAAAATGCTACCCCAAAGACCTAATGTCCTACCATGTGCACTGCAGATGTGAGGTGACTCTGGACTCCGGATGCAGATTTGAAGGCTCACCCGGTCTGATGTCTGCTGGGCTCCCCAGCTAGGTCTCCAGTACCGGCGCGTGGCAAAAGCGACGGGCTAAGCAATTTTGCTTAGTGGTGACAATATAAAATAAAATAAAATAACTAAAATAATGCAATTATGCAGAATGTATGTTTACATTTTTGGTAGACTTAATTTCTGATATTTATTGCAGTATTATTTGATTAAAATTTGGTAAAATTTATTATCATTGTCCGAGTAACCCATACTAGTTGACTAGACTGGATAAATGGGTAAACTGGCACTGGGTACTAAGTACCTCAGACCATCACACCATAAGTCACATTGTGTCTCCCGGTGTGCAACAGAACAACTAATAAGCTATAATAATCATCAGGGATAAAACCCGAGTGTAACAACTCAAATAACATAGCCAAAGGCTATTATGTCACAGAATGGCATGGAAGGCCATGAAACACAAAATGGCATGAAGCCATATGCAGTACTGCTAGCAGAACCCTATTGGCATGCCAACCCATCCAAACCAATCTTGCTAGGTATACTAGGGCATATTACAGTTTTAAGTTTCACAATTTTTGAAATTTAAGTTTTAGTATTACTATTCAATTCATTAGTCAACAAAATGTTGACTTTTACATGGACAATAGGTACATTGGTTTTAATACTCCCAACATACCACATTTTGCATTCTAAACTTGTTGGTATTGGTTGCCAATACCATTTCTAAACTTAATGTTAATTGGATAGAATTTTCAGTTTTCATGCTTTGTCTTTACTATTCCATTAGTCATTTTTGTAGTGTGAATTTGGCAAATTGATCAACATGAAAGTTGTTCCTTATTTTGTATAATTGCATTTCCTTTTTTAAATCACTCCATTTGGAGTTTTGTGGCTCAAGTTATGGCCCAAAAACCACAACTGGCCGGATTGAAATTTTTCTAGAATTTCTGGACTGAATGAATCTATAGTGTTAGGAGCAGTGACTTCAGGTCACTTTTTGAATATGTTATGGTCATAATTTGGGTTAGGTTTCTTCATGAAAGTTGTTGGTCTATATCTCAGCTTATTGTTGGTAAAATTTTAGGTCAATTAAACCTTTCTACACTGAGTTATGGCAAAATGACTAAACACTGTTCATTTGGTCATTTTGCCCAGGCAGAATATAGGTCACCCGAATTAGGGCAATCTTTTGGTCAACTTGGTTTGGTTTTCTGGGCATGGTTTCTTCACCAAAGTTGTGCCATTCTTGATCTGATGTTCTGTAGATCCACACCATAAGCATGCACCGGTCACTCGCCAACAATCCCCCTTATGCCACTTCTGGCAGTACTGACAGGCAAAAGATGCTGGGGCTGATCCCCTAAACACCAGATTAGGGCAATCTTTTGATCAACTTGGTTTGGTTTTCTGGGCATGGTTTCTTCACCAAAGTTGTGCCATTATGTGTCTAGTTTCATGTCCAATTGGCCTTGCACCAATTGAACCTCTATAATTCCAGTTATTGCTGCCCAAACCTACTGGACTCATGTCCAGTCCTGCAGGTCACCAAGGGCAGCCACACCAAGCTCAAATCCCACTACACAATTCACTTCATTTTTTATTCAAACAAAACCAAATGGTCACTAATTGACCATTAAAACCTACTTTCATCATCACATGATCAAAGTCTCATTTTCCACCCCAAACCCTAACTCAAACATTACGAACCATGCATTATCATTGCATTTCATCAATCCACTTAAGAGATGCAATTTAAGGGCAGCCATACTAGCATGTTAGCTCCATCAAAATCATCACAATCATACCCCAACCAAGGCTGCCAAAATTTAGGGATGGCACACAAATGGTATTTCATCAATTTCTTTGTCATTTGCACTCATTCATAGTCCTTAAACATGAATTTAAAGTGAAATTCAAGGTTAGGTCACAAACCTCTAATGGAGTGAGATTTCCCACTTGCTAGGGTTCCTCTTTCCCTTTTCTTTTTGCTCCCAAAAGACTTGCCAAGATGTAAGAACACTTTTTTGTGTTGGGAATATAGGGTTTAGTTGGGTAGAAGCTAGGGAAATCAAGCTTTGAAAAGCTTGCTCAAGGTTGGCTGTGGAGGGATGGGTGACGACAAGAAGAAGATGAGGGTGAGTTCTGATTTTTTTTCTTCATTTTCTGCCCATTTAGTCTCTTTTAAGTAAACTTATGCCATGTGTCAACATTGGATTGGTTGGGAGAATTTTAATGACATCATTATCATGTCATAATTCCATTTTCTTTTATTTTCTCTCCTTTTCTTGTCTATTTAATTTCAATTAAATTTTTAACAATATTTATTCATATTTTATGTTATATAAATTATTTATTTAACTGGACAAGTTGGCCAAAAATCATCTTTGAAGACGAAATGACCAAAATGCCCTCCGTTTGGCTTAACGAGCCAAAATTGTGTGTATCGATAGAAAAATTTTTCTAAGCATTTTCTTGGCATTCTAATGCCATAAGAACCTCAATGACCCTTCTCTGGAGTTCCAATAATTATTTTATAAATTTTCCCCCGAGTCTAGGGTTGCTAACGGCCTTCACCGTCACTTCCCCTATGGGTTACTCATCCCTGGTGTTTCGGCTCGTTTAACCTTAGTGTATTCGTTTCTAAAAATTTTTCCTTGATTTTTATGAGCATTATTTAGTTTCTTTAGAACTCCTCACTCTAGTCTATTTATAATTTCAAACATTCTAGCTGCCCGGACCGACATTGGTTACCGGAACAGTAGACTGTACGGACTAGCTAAAGTGAGGATGTTACAGGATAGGTTAGCATGCCAATAGGATTCTGACAGCTGTGCTGTAAATGGCTTTATTCCATACTGTGTTTTTACAGCATATTATGCCGCCTGTGACTTTAATAGCCTACGGCTATATGTATTTTGTTATTATACTTGGCTTATCGCCAGATTTACTATATGGCTTTTTAGCCACACTGTTGCACACCGGGAGACACTTTGTGACAGATAGTGTGATGGCCCGAGGTACTAGGTACCTAGTGCCAGTATATCCATTTATCTAGTCTGGTCAGTGTATAGGCTACACGGGCAGTTAATTTAAGCACTATTAAATTCAAATAGCTAAATCCAGTCTTCTGACATACAGCAACACCAAAATTAGCAAAAATGAAAGGTTAGCAAATATAAGTAGAATCAATAACTGTAAAGAATATCAATGTCATAAATTCATAAACAATTCATTTACTTTATTTTAGTGTATATTTCTTTATATTTGGCACCACTAAGCAAAATTGGTTTGCGTGTTGCTTTTGTAACGCATAGGTATTGGAGACACAGCTGGAAACCCAGCAGACCTACGACCGGGTGAGACATCAGATCTGTATAGGAGTCCAGAGTTATCTGCGCTACACTGCATACATGGTAGGACTTAGGATCTTGTGTAATGACTATCAGTTGTATTTTAACATTTTTTTATGTAATATGTATAGATATCATAAAACTTTAAAGTTTATAATAATTTGTATATATTAAACTCCTATGGATAGTGTTTTGATGAATGTAAAATATGATGGATTGTTTTTAACAGGTTTAGAAGGACAGTTTGTCTGAAATATAGACGGCACCTTGCCGGATTTTCATTACCATTTTTGAAACACTAATTTTATTAAAATATGAAAATAGAACCAGTATGTTATGAATATTACACAAAGACTTCTTAAATCAAATTGAGTTAAGAAAATGAGATAATCACAGACTAGGTGCTCCGGCATGCCGTGTAGCACGCCTTGCTCGGCTACACTGTAGATGGGTGAGGGGTGTTATATGAAATTGTGAATCATTTGAATTATAAATTGTCAATAAAAGTTTTATATACTACATTTTAAATTGTTATTATGCACCACTGAGTAAATTTTACTCAGCGATAGCTTTTTCATTGCTATCGCAAGTAGATAGACAGACAGAGCAGCAGAGTAGGCTGCTTGTGCTACACTTTGGGATTTTGCCTGGTATATTGAGTATACCACCTTTTTGTAATTTTTGTTGTAATGTATGTGTACTGTATGTATATATTGTACTTGGTCTTGAGTAGTTGTAAACTAAAGTTATACATTATTTTGGCCTGTTAAAATGTTGTACTATAATTTTCTTATCTCAGCTTTGAAATGCTCAGTCATTTTGCCTTCTATTTTTGAAACTACTGAAAGTGATGTTGAGTTGAGTTTGACTTATGTTTGAGAAAATTGATTTGTGTTAAGCCATATTGGAGTTTGGGACTAAAACAAATATATTGGAAGTATTTTCTACAGGTTTTTGAAGAACTATTTTGCTCAAAATATAGACGGCACTCCGCCGAAATTTTTATAAAAGTTGTGGCTATTTTAGATCTAATGTGTGATTTAACTTCAATTAAAAAGTTTTTTACACCTGTCAAAAGTGCTCACCACTTTAAAAAGAAGTAAGAAATTGTTTAAAATCCCTTGAAGTGTATTTAATGGGTTACCGGTAGGCGAAGTACGGTAATTCATTAGGTATACTACGGGATCATGTTACATCTAACGGAGGCGTAGGGTGTGACATGGCATGCCAATAGGGTTCAGTTTAGCAGTACTGCACATGGCATTATGCCATTCTGTGATTTTATGGCTTTTAGCCATTCTGATATTATGGTGATACTTGGCCTTGTGCCTAATAATTATTACAACTTATTAGCTATTATGTTGCACACCAGGAGATACATATGTGACCGATGGTGTGACAGCCCGAGGTACTTGGTACCCAGTGCTAGTTTACCCATTTATCCAGTCCAGTCATCCAGTATAGGTTACTTGGGCAACCAAAAATAAAAGTTAATAAATTTAATGAAATAATGGATATAACAAGTACCAAATAAATAAGATTACAAATAATTACCACAAATTTGTCTGCATGAGACATCAATATACACACTGCATATTTATTTCTTTTTAGTTCTCTTTATTTTATTATTAGCAACACTAAGCATTATTGCTTAGCGCATCGTTTTTTGCCACGCGTAGATTCTGGAGAGACTGATAGAGAGCCCAGCAAACCACAGACTGGGTCAGGTCACAGATCTGCATAGAGTCAGAGTCACCTCTCATCTGCAGTGCATCAGTGGTAGGACTTTTAGGTTCCTTTTGAAATTTTGTTTTTGCATTTTGTAATAGGTAGTAGTTTGTGATTTGTAAATTATGAACTCAAGTAAATAGTAAATTTATGTAATCATATGTTGATGTACATATTTTGTAAAATTTCATTAATTAATATAATTTGAGAATATCTTCATGAAATTAAATTTGATTTTGATCTGAATGAAATTGTGGATTCATGTTGAAAACTTGAGATGGTTGTGATCGTTGAAAATTGTTGAGACCATGTTGATGGTTATTGGAGTTTGAGAATATGGATGAATGTTTTGGAAGTGTTTTTCACAGGTTCCGAAGAACTGTTTTCTCCATTTTTAGACGGTACTCTACCGGATTTTCTATAAAATTTTCAGAACCTCAAATGAATTTATAATTTCAATAAATGACTTAAATGAGTTAAATTTCACAAATTGCACTTTATAACCATGAAGAAATTAATTAAGGAAGGATAAAAATAATTGGGATAAAATTGGATGTTCTGGTACACTGTGTGGCATATCTTGCTTGGCTATACTGTAGACAGGTAAGGGGTGTCATATTTTTAATTTCAGCAATTGCTACATGCTTAACCTAAGCAACTACCCTATGCAAGTCATGCTTAACCTTAAGTAATTTTGTGCTTACCCCAGCAAAATGCCTTGTGCCATTAGTAGACCCACCAGCAGCAAGCTCAACAACAGTAAAGCCTTAATAGCAAAGCTTGAACAATAGCAGTAGTTTAGTACTAGTTTTAGTTCTTTAATTCAGTTTTAGTTTCTGTTTTAGGTTTATTTTGTAATCTTTTTATTTTAATCTTCAAACTTTAGTAATAGTTGCAATACTTGGTAATTAGTTTTTATGATTATATTTGCATTCATTTCCTTTAGTTTAGTTTATTTTATTTTATCTTCTGATATGGATATAGTTATTCTATGAATGCTTTTTGGTTTAATTCTTGATTTAACTATTAGATCTTATTTCATTACACTTTTTCTTCTTCTTGCACATTATTTTTGTACTTTATATTTTATTCAGTCCTAATTTTGTTGATATTGATGAGTTGCATAATTTACTTTGAGCTGCATATGTTTAACATCATTTTGAGGTAACAGCTTACCCTTCTACTATTTATTCTTATGGTATGTTGCCAATGCTTATGGAGTGTTGCCAATGCTTATGCTTTTGCTTACCCTACGCAACAGGTTAAGCAACATCTTAAGCAGTGTAAATTCATACAATTGGGATACTTTTTCACATTTTTCTCTCTAAAGCTTCATTGTTAATATCATTTTGAGCTAATTTTGGAATTCTTGAGTTTATATTGATTTAATCCCCAATTGTATATATTTCATTAATTGATTAGTTCACACAATTTTGCCCATCTTTGCATTCATTTTAGATATTGAGGACAATGTTTCATTTGAGTTTGGGGGTGAGGGAAAAATTTTTGCAAAATTTTTAAAATTTTCTTTAAAATTTTTATTCATTCATTTATTGCATTTCATTCATTCAATAATAGATAATCCATACACTTATACATATACCACACACATGTCTACACTCATACGCATACATTTGCATATAGTTTTCATATAGATTACACTTAGTTTTAATTTCATTTATGCATTCATTTTAGGATCATGTATATCATAAAAACAATTTTTTATCTTGTCCTTAGAGGATTGAGAATTGTTTTGAAGAGTAATTGAGCTTACTTTTAGAAGGGTTTGATGGATTGAAAGTTCTGGATAGGTGCAAGGTTATTAGATCCTTGCCTTAGTTTATATCTTCTTAGCCAAGGGTCACCCAATCAATTACATTGAGTTTGAGTTCTTAGAGAAAACTCTAGGGTAAAAAGTAGCTAATTAATGTCTCACCAATCCTAGAACAATCCTTCTAAACCTTTTAAGGCGAAATCATAGCATGCACTTGAAAAAAAGAAATGGTCTAGGCATTCTTTAAATTTTAAACCCATATTTTAGCCTTAGCCAACCTCATTTTAAAATTTCCCTTTGAAACCAATTTAAGCCTAAATTTATCCCTCTTATTTCTTTAGGACCCACATTAATGCCTAGCCATAAACCCAAACACTTACCTACCCTCCATAAGAATAATTATTTGAGTGATAGATACACTTAAAAAAAATAATAATAATAAAATAACAAAAAAAATATAAAAAATATAAAAATAAAAAGAAAAAGAAAAAAAAATAATTAGTTGGGAGAAGTGACTAAAGTAAAAAGGCTAGCAAATTCAATTATGGTATGTAAAGTAATTCACCACCCAAGTACACAAAGAAATGAGTTTGGGGATGAATTGAAAGGGAAAATTGTAATTTAAAGTCAATGTTATTTATGTAGTCCCTCCAAAAGTTTCAAAATTATATGCTAGCATTGGTGAATAGTTGTAAAGTTCCTTCTCCCATTTGATTATTAAAAAAAAAAAGAAAAAAAAATTGTGTGTCTTAATCTTTTAATAATTTGATTATTATCATATTTTGTTACCTTTATCCTTTCCTTATTAGCCACATTATCACCCCCTTAGCCCTATTACAACCCTTGAAAATCCTTTTGATCTTTTAATGGTGTTTTGCTATATTAGTGGAGATTGAAATAGGAGAATTGCCTATGGGATTAGGATATCATTAATGCACTCATTTACTTCCATCATTGTTTGAGGCACTTTAGTTTATGGATTACTCTATAGTCTATTTAGGCATGATTATTCTTTGTGATTGATTGGTTTAGGCTTGATGATATGGATAATTGACCCAAGGCTAAGTGGTGTTAACTTTGGTAAGGATTGAATTCTTTGTACCTTGAAAGTGGGTATATGGTTTGTTGGTGGCTAAAAGTAAGCTTGAGAGTTTGGATAAGTAATTTTCATAAAGTTAAGGTAAGGTACCCCAAATTATATTAATTATTTTTAATTTGCTTGAGGACAAGCAAATATTTGAGTTTGGGGGAATTTGTTGCACTAATTTCATATAGGCATTTTAGGGTAGTTTTGCATCTATTTTACCCTTATATTTTAGTATATTTTACGTTTTTAGCTTTATTTTAGCTTATTTGTTAACTTTAGTTACTTTATATTTGATTTTTATAATTTTATTATTTTAATAGGTTTTTGTGGCAAATTGAGGGTCAATGAGTGCATTAGAAAGTGATTTGAAGAAATTTGGAGCTCCTTGAGCATGGAAGAAAGTTAAAGAAATCAAGCCTTGAAAGATCAAGTTAGCCGAAATTTGCTTGAGACTTTGCTTAAGATGTTGCTTAGGATATGTCATATTGCTTAACCTTAAGCCTGGTCAAGCCGCAAGTCAAGCATGGCTTAAATCCTACACATTCAAGTTTTCATCCCAAAACCTGCCGAGAATTGCTTAAGATCCTGCTTAGAGTAAGCAGCAGTGCTTAAGGTGCAGTATAGGTCAAGCTGGAAGTCAAGCATGAGTAGAAAAACCCATTTTATTCCAAGCCTGCCTAGATTTGCTGAGGGTATGCTTAACCTTAAGCAGACAGTGCAACCAGAGGCTGAAATTTGCTGAAGAAGCTGCTTAGGGTTAAGCGACCCTGCTGCATCGCCTGAATGTGAATAATGCTGTTGACTTGGATAATTTTACACCTCATTTCCTATCCACTCCTTGGCTCTCATCTATTTTTAGGGCAACCTTTGGGACCATATAAAAGCATCATTTTCTAGTTTTTGCCATAGGAGGGAACGGGAAGAAACAAAGAAAAGAAAAAAAATTATAAATAAAGAGAGGAGGAGGACGCCATTTTTCTGAGGGAGGAGCTGCTGCAACCATCTTTGGAAGCTCCAGAAATCAGAGTTTTGGGTTCTTCTACCTGGGTTTTTCTATTTTTAGTCCTCTTATCATGTTTTTATTTACTTTTCCATCAATCTTTCTTGTAAATACCAATATAAGTGAGTAAACTCTTTAGATTTCAGAGTTGGAAAATATGTTTTAGATTAATTTGTGGATTTGGACTAGGTATTTCCATATTTTATATAAATAAGAGTTTTGATTCCTTCCTTGTGTGCTTGTTTTACTTGCCTAATGTTGGTACCCATTGGGTATTGTGTTAATCTTTGATTGAAGGACCGAAAGGTGAAAGTCATTGATAGATAATCAAGGATTGGAACTTAAAATTACATAGATTTAGAAATAAACTAGGATTTTAAGAGGAATTAATGATTGGTTATAAAACTTAATGGGTTTTAAAGTAATCAAATAACATACAAAAGTAGGTTTGGTTATTTTAGAACACACTTTGGTTTGCTTGAAAAATATATCAAAGGAATCTAGAATCAATCACCTTCAAACTCTTCTTTTTCCTAAAAATTGGAATACCCAAGACAAATCCTAATTAATTTATGTATAAACCCCCAACTCTGAAATCACTTTTAACATAATTAGACTTTGATTCAAATTATCCATTATTAATTTAGTTTAATTGTAAACTAGATTTAGAATTTATTTGTTTGCTCTTTACCCATTCCAATTAGATTAATCAATTTACTTTGCTCATTTACATTTACCATTTATTCATCAATCATTAACCCAAATAATCGCTTCATTCATAGTTTGGTACTCAAATGGCAAATCCTCGTGGGAATGATACTTGACTCATCACTCTATTACTTGAGACGACAAATATACTTGCGGATACGCCCATCAACAGCTAGAACATCTTGACTTTAACATGGATTTCCAACTACAGACGGATTTGATCCTTTAGTCTCTACCTGAGTCATTTGGGAATTTTGTGACAAATTTCCATATGACTAAGCAGGAATACTCCTTGGCTAGTTTACTTAACATGCTTGTTATTGCCTAAAAGAATATGCCAGGCAATAAAGGAAAAGAGATAGCTTTGATTGCATCTTCTTTTGCTGGAAAGTCTAACAAGAAGAAGGGCAATAAGAAAAAGAAACCTCAAGTTCCAAGACCTTCTAAGAAGATAGCCAAACAGAAAGGGAAGACCAAAGCTTATAGAGGCAAAGGAAAGTGTTTCCACTACCAGAAGGATGGGGACTAGAAAAGGAACTGCCCAGAGTATCTTGCTTCTCTGAAGGACAAGAAGGATACACCTTCAAAAGGTATGTCTATATCTTGTTATTTAGATGCTGATGATGCTCATAGTTCATCTATAGCTTGGGTTTTAGATACTAGTACCAGTTCTCACATTTCTTATGATATGCAAGAACTAGCAAACAATAGCAGCTTGCATTCTTGAGATGTTAGACTCCGAATTGGCGATGGCTCAACTGTTGAAGCTTTAGCCATAGAATTTAAATCTTTTTACATGTGTGAACATGTTTTGTGTTTGAATAACATTTTGTATGTGCCTGATGCTTTTAAGAACATCATTTCTATATCTAGTTTGACTAGAAATGGTTATGAATTTCAGTTTACAGATGATGTTTGCAATATTTATTTTGGAAATAAATATGTTGGGTCGGGTTATATGCATGATGGTCTTTATTATTTGGATAATAATGATAAACACAAAATGAATGCAAGCAATCTAAAAGAATGCAATGCCATGATGAAAATCAACTCAAGTTCAAAATATATTTGGCACTTAAGATTAGATCATGTTGCAGAAGATAAGATTGCAAAACTAAAGAAAATGGGGATTTTATCCTCATTAGGTTCTGAACCTACTCTAACTTGAGAACCTGCCTTCAGGGCAAAATGACTAGATCACCCTTTGTTGGAAAAGGGCTAAGAGCTAAAAATATTTTGGAGCTAATACGTAGTGATATATGTGGTCCATTTAAGGAAATGGCTAGAGGCGATTTTCATTACTTTATTACCTTTACTGATGCTAAATCAAGGTTTGGGTATTTATATTTGATGAAATACAAACATGAATCATTTGAAAAGTTCAAAGAATTTAAATCTGAAGTAGAAAATCAAATAGGAAAAGTATTAAAACTCTTCGATCAGATCGTGGAGGTGAATACTTAAGTACTGAATTTGATGAATACTTGAAATAGCATAACATTGTTTCCCAGCTGACTCCTCCAGGAACGCCATAGCTAAATGGTGTATTTGAAAGGAGAAATCGTACCCTATTAGATATGGTACGCAATATGATGAGCTATACTGATATGCCAATCTCCTTTTGGGGATTTGCATTAGAATCAGCTTTGCATATTCTGAATAGGATTCCATCAAAATCGGTTTCTTCTACACCTTATGAGATATGAAATGAAAGAAAACTAAGTCATAAGCATGTTAAGATTTGGGGTTGTCCAGCTTATATCAAAAAGCTGAACACTGATAAATTGGAAATCAGATAAGAAAAGGATCGATTTGTTGGATATCCAAAAGAGAGTTTTGGATATTATTTTTATTTGCTTACATCACAAAAGGTTGTGGTAAGCAGAGATACCATTTTTCTTGAACAACAGTTTATTCAAGAAGGAGGCAAAGGAAGGCAAATAGAGTTAGAATTGGAGAATTTTGACCAACCAACATATCAAATAGATATAGATCCATATAGTCAACCTACACCTATTGATGAAACATCTACAGTAATGTAACACCCCTCACCCGACTACAGTGTAGCCGAGCAAGGCATGCTACAATCGATGCCGGAGCACCCTAACTTATCTTACTTTTTTTTTTTAAATAATTTTGAATTCATTTAATTTAATATCAATTATTTTTCGATGGAGAAACCAGCGGAGTTTCCCCTATTTTATTATCGTTTGGCGTATTTCAATATTCACATGTTTGAAATTCAACAATATTTCCAAAACAAAATCTTATCCATGCTAATCATAATTATCTCATCAATCATTCTCATAATTTTATCATATTTCAAATCTCATCCATACATTTCAATTTCATAATCATTTCCATACATTTTCATTTATACTCAATTCATATGTAAACATTCTCAAATTACATAAGCAAAATTTTCAAATTTCCTTAATTTACATAATTTACAAAATAATTACAAAATTTCATAATTTACATGATATATAAATTAATTACATATGAAATAGCTAATTAATTAATTTACATCGCATTCTTATTAATTACCTGTTCATAATATACATTACAATACAATATCTAAGCATTTTATACAAAATATAAAATATAATCTATATGGGCCCTATCTACATGCATTGCTGAGGAGGTGACAAACTTTGACACTCTATAGATCAAAACTCCCAAAATTTCCAGTCAAACGTCCATTGGGTTCTAGCTTCAGTACCTGCGCGAAGGAAATAATTCCATCGCCCTAAGCATTGCTGCTTAGTGGTGCAATAATATAACAAAGAAATAATATACAAATAAAGATAGAAATAAAACATAATTCAAATAATTAAGATTTATTTATACTTCACATGCGGTTTCTAAAATTTAATATGTTTTATCCTAATTTAGTCTTCTTTGAAAGTGTTTATTTCGCCAATGTACAGTAATAATGAACAAAGAAAAATAATATGAAAATAATAAATTTATGCTTATATTATTATATAAGTCACATTTGCAATATTTATTTATGTTATAATTTTCTTTGCTAATCTTTTAGCATTTTCTCTATACTTGCTAGGCTGTCTCAGATTATTTCATAATAAGTAAATTTTGATATCGGTCCAGTTCATTTCGATTCTTTCTAATAAATAACTATTCTCATTTATTTTAGGTTATCTTACTCATTTATTTTATTTAATTTATAATATTTTTAATTGCTAATATTCTTATCTTATTTCAATAAATTTCACTGCCCAAGTAACCTATGACAGGCTGACTAAACTGGATAACGGGTCGTTGGCACTGGACACCGCAGTGCCTTGGGCCGTCATACCATGGGACGCAGAATGTCAACCACGTATGCAGTCAGTATAGCTTAAAAGCCATGATAACACATAATCGGGCATAAAAGCCATGAATGTTGGCATAAAGCCATGAATACGGGCATAAAGCCATGAATGCGGGCATAAAGCCATGAATACGAGCATAAAGCCTTTCGCAGTACTACTAAAACAATACCCTATTGGCATGCCAAACTATCCAATCTGACAAACATGTCTAGGCAATACCAGGGCACATAATATCATTAAATATTAATATATTGTGTTTTATGACTTCATTATTTCATGATAAATTTCATAATTTATACATTCATCATAATATTCATACATTCCTTACATCATTCATATTGATCACAATTCATAACAATGGTGTTCATATACCATTGTACTCAAAACGTTCTTCCTTTCCCTTATAAAGAAAACTAATGTTCCATTCATATTTTCATGTGATTCATTTATTCATTACAATATTTATATGGATTCATAACTCATACAAGGTGTTATTATCTTATTTGTAATGGAAACATAGATCCTAATGTAAACCTCATCCCATTTATACTCAACAATCCATCTAGGTTAATTTTATTTCATATTCAAGTGGTATCACTCATGTTTTATTAGACCTACTAGTAATGGGAATATAAATCTTAACTATATACTCACATAACTTAAATGTTCATTAAGTCATTTAGGTGAATTACTATTTCTATTCCAAGTAATCCATGAATGTTTCATGGATTCCAAATTTCATACCTTAATTTCCTCTACCAATTTAGTTATTATACTTTGTGTCTTTGTATTACTATTCACATTACTATTCACTCAAATTGTTGACTTTTTAATACGTAATAAATTTATTGAACCTAAGTTCACCAAGATACCACATTTTGCATTTTATTTTTGTTGGTATTGATTTCCAATACCATTTCAAAGCTTATCTTATATTATTCAAAATTTTCAGATTTCATGCCCTAGGTTTACTGTTTCATTAGTCATTTTTACAGTGGGAATTTGGCAAAATGATCGACATGAAAGTTGTTTCTTATTTTGTCTAGTTGAATTTCTTTTTTTGAATCACTCCATTTGGAGTTTTTTAGCTCAAGTTATGGTCATTTTACCATAACCGGCTGGAGTGACCTGTACCCAGATTTTCTAGGCAATTTGGTTCTGCTAGATTTGGTGACCTAAGTTTGGTTGACAATTTGACTAGGTTATGGTCAGAATTTGGATTTTTGTTCTTCATAAAAGTTGTTGGTCTATATCTCAGCTTATTGCTGGTAAAATTTCAGGTCAATTAGACCTTTCTACACTGAGTTATAGCCAAATGACCAAATACTGTTCATTTGGTCATTTTGCCTAGGCAGACTGCAGGTCACCCAGATTAGGGAAAACTTTTAGTCCACTTGGTTTGGTTTTCTGGGCATGGTTTCTTCACCAAAGTTGTGCTATTATATGTCTAGTTTCATGTCCAATTAACTTTGCACCAATTGAACCTCTAAAATTCATGTTATTGCTGCCCAAACCTGCTGGACTCATGCCTAGTCCTGCAAGTCACCAAGGCAGCCCATTCACTCAATTTCCTCATGTCACTCATTTGTAGACCAGAAATGGGCCTCCACCTTATTAATTTCTGCATGTAAATTCATTAAATCAAAGCATGCTTAATCATTTTTCCTCTAAAATTTCTAGCTCATGCAATATACATGTTACTAGAATGAATAGTGCACTCAGTGCATAATCAGCATGCAGAAACAGAGTGCAAAAATAGTCACCATAATTTATAGAAACAAGATTTCAAGACCATATTTTCTAGAAATCAACCTTCATATGTTTAACTCAATCTCCAATTGGAATCACATCAAAATCAGATCGGAAATTGCAAAACTAATTAAAAAGGTGCAACCTGTCCAGAATCCAGTACATGCAGGATAATAGTAAGGAAATGCAAAAATATCAACCAGCAGCTACCACAATTAGCTCTTGGCCATAACTACAAGGTTTTATAGCATTCAATAAGCGTTTCAAGGACTCAAGAATCACATCATTTCAAGTTTTGTGGCTCTAGTTATGATTTATTGAAGGTGGCTGTCCTGTTGCAGGAAATCAGTAGAATAGAGTCCACATCTAAGCAATAAAATGTTTTGTCCTCAAACCCTAACCTAACATTAGAATCAGGTCTGCCATAAAACTACAAAGTTTTAGAACATTCCTTAAGGTTTCTTTTGACATAAAAATCACCCTAATCTGAGATACCTAACTCCAGGTATGAATTTTTAAAATTTACTGTTCACTCATATACTGTACAGATTCCAGATTTTCACTCATCTATAATTTCCTATGGCACCTAGTTGTAGGATTTACTAATTTCTTTCATAAAACACATAAATAACTATAAGTTAAAGCACTAACCTTTGTGTGTGTCAACCCCAGCTTGAAGAAAAATCTTTCTCTCCTTTTCTTTTGCTGCCTTAGGCTTGTTCTAGTTGCAAGGAGCAATTTTTGTGAAATCAACAAGTGATTTTATGGTGTGTTTACAAGGAACTTTTTAGATAGAAGTAAAAGCATCCATGGATAATAGAGAGGGAGAGAGTTTCGGCTGGTTGAAGAAGAAGGGCAACAGATTGTTATTTTTCATTTTAACTCATTTTATCCCTTTTTAATTAGTTTATAAGGTGTGTGTTACAATATGATTGGTGGAGGACTTTTAATGACACAATAATGATGCCATAATTTATATTTTATTTCATTTTCTTTTCTACTCATTTTCAATTAAATTTTTAACAATATTTATTCACATTTTAGATCATAATAATTATTTACTTAATTGGACAAGTCGGTCAAAAATCACCTCTGAAGGTGGAATGACCAAAATGCCCTCCGTTTGGCTTAACAGACTAAAATTATCTGTACCGATTGAAAAAAAATTTTAAGCATTTCTTTGGCATTCTAATGCCATAAGAACCTCAATGACCCTTCTCTGGAGTCCCAAAAATTATTTTATAATTTTTCCCCTAGGTCTAGGGCTCCTAGTTGCGAGAACCGCAACTTCTCACTGGGTTACCCATCGCTAGGGCACCGGCTCATTTAACTTGGTTGTATTTTATTTCTAAATTTTTTTCTAAATTTTTCTTATTAATATTTGAATTATTTATGACTCCTCACTCTAGTCTAATTATTTTTCCAGACGTTCTAGCTGTCCGGACCGACACCGGTCATCGGAACAGTAGAATGTGCGGAATTGTTATAGTGAGGGTGTTACAAGTAATTCCTCACAGATCAACTAGGATATCTCACCCACCAGTGAGATATGGTTTTCTTCATGAAGATGAACAAGAGTTGTTTACTCATGAAGAAGTAGATCATGGAGATGATCCACTTACCTTTGAAGAAGCTATATCAGATATAGACTCTTCAAAATGGATTGAAGCTATGAAATCTGAAATTGATTCCGTGTATAAGAATCAAGTTTGGGATCTTGTTGACCCACTTGAAGGTATTGTACCTATAGGGAATAAATGGGTTTTCAAGAAGAAAATTAGTTCTAATGGAAAGGTAGAGACCTATAAAGCAAGGCTAGTAGCGAAAGGGTTTCGCCAAAGGCAAGGAATCGACTATGAGGAGACTTTCTCGTCTATTGCCATGCTTAAATCAATTAGGATTCTATTAGCAATAACTGCATAGTACGATTATGAGATTTGGTAGATGGATGTCAAAATAGCCTTTCTCAATGGATACATTGAAGAAAACATTTTCATGGAACAACCTAGGAGTTTTGAATCCCAAGATGGTTCTAAGGTATGCAAGCTAAAGCGATCCATTTATGGGTTAAAACAAGCTTCGAGGAGTTGGGACATCCATTTTGATAAAGCCATTAAGTCATTTGGTTTTATAAAAAATGTGGATGAGCCATCTATATATAAGAAGGTTAGTGATAGTGCTATCACTTTCCTTTTCTTATATGTGGATGATATTCTGTTGATAGGTAATGACATAGGTATGTTGACAGCTGTAAAGGTATGGTTATCAAATAAAATCTCCATCAAAGACTTAGGGGAGGCAGCCTATATTCTTGGAATTCGCATCTATAGAGATAAAGCGAAAAGAATATTTGGTTTATCCCAAAGTCTATACTTGGAAAAGGTGTTAAAGAGGTTTAACATACTTGATTCCAAGAGAGGATTGTTACCAGTGAGACATAGTATCCACCTTTCTAAAGAGATATCTCCAAAGACACCTGAAGAAAGAGATAAAATGGCCAGGATTCCATATGCTTCGGCTATTAGAAGTTTGATGTATGCAATGATGTGTACTAGGCTGGATATCGAACATGCTATTAGTTTGACTAGCAGGTTTCAATTTAATCCAGGTTTGGAACACTGGATAGCTGTCAAGAATATCCTTAAGTACTTGAGAAGAACAAAGGATTTATTCTTGATTTATGGAGATGGTGACTTGCAATTGGATGGTTATACTAATTCTGATTTGCAATTAGATATCGATGATAGAAAGTCTACCTCTGGGTTTGTGTTCATTTGTAATGGAGTTGCAGTCAGTTGGAAGAGTTCCAAGCAAAGTATGACTCTTGATTCCACTATAGAGGTTGAGTATATTGCTACATCAGATGCTGCAAAAAAAGCTATTTGGATAAAGAAGTTCCTGACAGAACTTACAGTAGTTTCTTCCATTGAGTCAGCAGTTCCGCTCTACTGTGACAACAATGGATTGGTCATACAGGCTAAGGAATCCCGGTCTCACCAGAAATCCAAACACATAGGAAGGCGCTACCACATTATCAGAGAAATAGTTGGGCAAGGCGATATAGCCATGCAGAAAATAGCATTAGTTGAAAATCCAGCAGATCCATTCACGAAGCCTATGTCACAAGCTCAATTAGACCGACATCTTTAGAAGATGGGTCAAAGATTTTGTAATGAATGGCTCTAGTGCTAGTGGGAGATTATTAGTAGTATGCCCTAACGCATATCATTTAGTATGTATCTTGTGCGTATTTTATTAATAAAAGGCAATTTCAGTTTTTTGTTTACATAATTTATTTATGTGTAATAGAAAAGGTCCATTGATATTTTTTTAGAAATTCTATTCTTAAGTTGTTAAGAATATGAGTGATAGTATTTCTAACACAAAGTATCATAAATTGGCTCACAACTGAGGATACTTCACACAAGATATGACTTATCCAGAAAGATTGTAATCATGTTTGTTCCCAAGGTATTTATATGAGATATAAATAAGATGGAGTGGTGAGTCTAATGCTACATAACAAACATGATAGGCACTTATACATGATAAGTAGGCTGAACCAGTAACGCATATGACAAGCACATAGAGTTTACTCTTGTAAATTCATTGTTATATATCATATCAGTGCATATAATCTTTAGACCTGAGATAATACAGTTATCTTGTATATACGTGGTTTGAGTTTGATACTGCTTCCATACTTGTACTATGTATGGGTATATGGGTATGTGTTGGCTCCTACTAGTTATATATGGAGGTAGGTGTTGATCAAGATGGAATCTGTTACCCTAAGTAAATAGGGATTAAGTCCTATGTTCATTTAATTGTTCTTGATGTTTCAAGTTTCTGGCCAGGACAGACAGATTTAGTAAAAAAAGAGTTTTTAACAGGAAAATCTAATTAATCAAGAACTAGAATTAAAAGAGAACACAATATTCATAGCAAATGGGGTTTGACAAAAATCATAACTTCAGCTCGAATTGGGATTTTGTAACAGAGAGATTCTAGTGCATGGTAACATATGATTAGAGGTTCATTTAAGGTATTCCTTATTCCTGATTGGGTGGCCATGGCACGCTATGCTAGGTGTCAACCATGGTCTATGAGATGCCTGAAATGATTTAGAGAAATCATTTATGGTAAGAAAGAGTTCTGATGATATTAAGAGTTAATATCATATCTCGTTACTAATTAGTGATAAGCCTAGTGATCACACACATACACAAGATAATCACCAAGTAAAATGTGATTTAATTGATTAATTAAATAGGTTTGGTTTGCAATAAGATTGCAAAGTCCCTAGCATGACTTGAAACTAAATCTAGGTTATTAGATGTATAGTATAAGTTAAATTTATATTTAAAGTGTTTAAATATGAATTTAATTGTGAGAAATTAATTAATGGAGATTAATTGATTAATTTATATTTGATATAAATTGATTAGAAGAGGAGAAATAATAATTTTGGGTTGAGAACTCAAAATTATTTGGTCATTTCACATGGTGACATGTGGCACCATGAGATGGTGACACATGACACCATGAGATCGTGACACATGGCACCATATTAGCTTGCCATTTGTCTTTTTATCATGTAAGATGATCAAAGTTAAGATTAAGTCTAGCTTTGACACTTAGCTTAATGTGATTGAGTCAATTAAAAATGAGATGCAACGTGGATAAGACATGTGGCATAGGGTTTAAGTGACTTAATGACCTAATTAAAAAAAGGGAAAAGAAAGAAGAACAAAACACATCATTCTCTCTTGTCTATGTGTGGCGGCACCTCTTTCTCCCTCTCCTCTCTTCATCTTTTCTCACCAATTCAAAGAGAAACACTCCATTCCTTTGAATTAAAATTGCTAGAAAATTGTTTATAGTGTTCTATACATGCATACAACCTCTCTAAAGGTAAGAACCTAATTTATAATTGGTTGGCAAAGGCTTGAGAAGCAAATTAGGGGCTGCCCATTGGTGATCTTGGTGTGGACAAGCTAGAGGGATAACACTTGGGGTCCTAGGTGCTTCTTAAAGGTGCCAATTACATCAATAGCGCATCAAAGAGATTAGTGCTCTAACTTCTCTTTTAAACTAGGGTTTAAATGAATTAATTTGTTAATTCACAATCTTGAATGGCAAACATAGATCCTAATATATATTATGAACACTCCTATTTGCATAGCCTGGTATATGTTACTGTTCCGGTGATCGGTATCGGTCCGGACAATTAAGAGGATTAGAACTATGTTTAAGACACCTAGAAAAGCCCTGATTGAAAATAAATAGTGATTACCCGATAGAAAAGTAAAAATAAGAAAAGCATAACATAAAAGGTTAAATGAGCCGAGAGTCACAGGACTGCGAAGTCGATTTAAACTCAAATTTCGAACAAGAAAATGTGACGCTGCGGTCCTTAGGACTATTGCGAACACAGTGGAAAAGAGAAAATCACAGAAAAGAATTGTTAAGCAAGTCAAATAATTAGGTCAAGAAATCGGAAGAAATATTAAATTATTTGCAAACCAGGTTGAACCGGTAAGGGGCAATTTGGTCAATTGACCTCGAGAGCTGACTCCTGACCTAACTGCCAAATAAAATCAGAGAAAAGAAAATTTTGGAATCGAAAATTAAATTAAAGAACTAATGGAAAAAAATAAATAGAAAAATAAAAAGAAAATGAAAAAGTGAAAAGAGATGACATCATGCATGATGCCATAAATATTATAATTAAAAATTTATTTAATTTGATTTATGGTCTTCCATAAGACTAAATTCATAAAAGAAAAAGAAAAGACAAAAAAAAAAAAGATTTCATCTTCTTAAAAAACATGAACCATGTCTCTCTCACCTCTCCCTCACCAAAACTCCATGGAAGCTCATTTTGAGCTTGATCAAACCTTAAATCCCACCATAGAAAGTTAAACTTCCATCATTAAATCTTGATTTCAAGCTTTGATAGAGAACTTGACAACAAAAAGAAGAAGAAAGGAAGAGATTTTAAAGAGGTGAAAATTCAAAGTGAGGTTGGTAAGCAAACTTCCATTTCTTAGTTTAATTTCTATATTTTTGGTTCAAGTAGCTTAGATTTTAACTTAAAATTAAAAGAAAATAATTGTTGGAGGACTAGAGGAAAATTTGACCAACTAGGGTTTAGATGTGTGTATGCATGAATTTGATGGACTTAAAAGTGTATGTGAGCTTGATTGAGTTGAAGAAGCATGTGTATAGGTATTGAATTAGTTAAATGCAACAAATTAGTGAGTTAGGGTTTTGGGAACCTAGGGTTTGGGAGGGAAAAGTGTGAGAATTGGTCAAATGGTGTTTTTGACCTTGTTTGAGATGAAAAATGGTCATTTGTGACCAATTGAGATGTGTTGGAAGTGTTGGAAGTGTTAGAAGTGAGTTTAAATTCGGATTGAAAATGGCCATGCTGTAGGCAGCAGGACCAAGGTCCCTTTGAGGGATCAAAATTGAAAATTTACAAGTCTAATTGGTATGAGACCAATTGGGAATGAAAATAGACACAAAATGACACAATTTTCATTTAGGAATCATGCCCAAAAAGTGACCAAAACCTAGTGAACAAATTGACCAAATCTGAATTTTTGTAGTCTGACCTATACAAAAATGACCAAATGAACATTATTTGTTCATTTAGCCATAACATGAGCTAGGAAGGTCTAAATGACCTGAAATTTTACCAGTGGACAGCTGAGATATAGACCTAAAACTTTCATGAAGAACACAAACTCAAATTATGTCCTTAACCAAGTCATTTAGTCACCCAAAGTTGGTGACCTAAAACTGCCAGAACCATCATTTGCCCAGAAAATCTGGGTTAAGTCCAATCTGGCAGCCATAATTCAAATGGCTATAACTTAAGCTACAAAACTCCAAATGGAGTGATTCAAAAAGGAGAATAAAGTTAAGACAATAGGGAACATTTTCTATGAAGAAAGTTTTACCAAATTCTAACAGAAAAATGACCAATGGAACAGTACAACATAGGACACCAAAACTAAAAATTTGTAATTTTGCTTAAAAGACTTAAAATTTGAGAAAACAACCAAAACCAACAAATTAGGTAACCAAAATGTGGTATGTGGGTGAAATTAGAATTCTCATTCCTATTAAGCATTAGAAAGTCAACAAATTCGCATGAATAATGTCATAAATAGTAACCCCGAAATACAAATTTTAAAAAACGTCAAGTTTAGCATATTAAAGCTAGGTATAAGTAGATTTGAATTTATATTTGGAGTTATGATAAATGGTGATACTAAAACACTGTGAAACTGTGTATTTCAGTGAAAAAGAATACCAGGAAAGAACCCGAGACATCGAGTCAAGGCCAAGAGGCAACTCATATAAGGTTTGTGCACAACTAACTATTTTGTTACTTTTCACTTCTAAATTGATTTGAACAAGTTTATTTTATGATTTATAATTTTGTTGTGTTGAGGATTTTAATTTGTTGAATGAAATTGTATAAATTAAATGTAAATTTTCTTATGCATTTAAGGATTTATTGCATGATTTTGAGGATTGTAAATTTTAAGTTTGATGTGTTGCCAACCTTGAGCATGAATTTATAATGATTAAATATGTTGATGATTTGTAAACACTTTGTAAATAGAAATTGTTTTGAATATGATTTGAAACCATAGTTGACATGGCAAAATATATTGTGAATTCTCATTAGCTTGTCTAGTGAGATATCTCCTCCACTAGATGGGGCGAGTTCCTTCCTCTCTGGCTTGCTAATTCGGGAAGATTTTGAATGAGTACTCATATATACTAGCTAGTCTTTGTTCCTCCCTTTTAGCCTCAGTTATTGGGAGAGTGTGAAATGTCGTGGTGCACAACACGACATCTATTTGAATTTTGGGTCATGGGTTCAACTGTGTGAATTGTTGGCAATGCCCTTTAAATTATGCATAGTTTGATAAAGTGTGGTTGAAATAAATAATTTGTCAGTGATTCAAAATATTTTTGTATTGTTTCGAGATTTAAAAGAAATGTAGACAAATAGTTACTATTTGATCAAAACGTTATTCAAATGAATAATTTGTATGAATGAAAATATTGATTTATGAATGTCATAGATTTTGAAGAATTTAGAAATTTTAAATTTTTATTTGTTATGAATTGTCAAGCATAATTTGTATTAAGTTTTAAATTATTAGTTTGTGCACCACTAAGTTTACCACTCAGCGATAGCTTTGTATGCTGTCGCAGGTGAAAGAAAATAAAAAGCAACTGAGCAAGATTACTGAAAGGCATAGTGAGACTATCTTCCGGTATATCATAGGTATACCCTTGTACTTTAGATTTTGATATTATTCTGTAATTATATGTATGAAATTTACTTTGAGCAGTTGTACCAACTCTTTTGTAATATATTTTTGGATTGTAATGAAATACAAATTATTATAAGGTTACCTTGAGATTTTATGTATTTATAAAGTTTTACACTACTAAATTTTTAATGATCCCATGAATGTAAATATTAATTTTGTTACCTTAATGAGAGGTTTCAATGTTTAATTTAATTTAAACCGTGTATTGAGTTGCTTGTGTTGATTTGTGAAATGAGATTGAATAATGGAGTTGTGATTGAGAAAAATATTGGGAGTATCTTTATTTTTAGGTTTTGAAGAACTGTTTTCTCAAAATACAGACGACACTCTGTCAAAATTTTTATAAAAATTGCGGAGATTTTAAATATCTAAAAATTAGATTTATGTTGGACTTTAAATAAAGGTTTTTAATATTTGATAAAAATTTTACCCACCAATTTAAAAATGAACGAAAATTGTTTTAAAATCCCTTGTAGTATATTTAATGGGTTATCAGTAAGCGAAGTACGGTAATTCATTAGGTGTACTACGGGAGTATGTTACATCTTACGAGGAGTAGGGTGTGACATATTAAAAGTGTTTTAATATATAATTGAGCATTGAAATTAATTAGGCACATAAGAGATGTGGCATGATGCATGTAACCCTAGAAGAAAATTTTTGAAATTTAATGCTCTAATGAACAATCACTATGCTTTGGCTCCTTCACTTCCATTATTTGTTTAGCTTATTTTTCTATCACACACAAGAGCAAGAGTCCTTCAAAGAACCTTTTATAGAGTTTCCCTCTAGCAAGAGATAATTGAGTGGCTAATCTATGAATTGTTGCTCTATCTCTTTTGTTGGTTAATTACGAGTATTGCCTTACTTCCAGATACATCCTTATGTCTTCATACCATTTTCGTTTATCATCTAGGTCCAAATGTGCTACTACTAATCCTTCATAGCAAGGAATCTTGCTTTTCATTAGAATAATTAGCTGTGCCAACTTTTTATCACCCTTTCCCATAGGGATGCTAGTGTAGCTAGGGAATCGGCCATATGATTCTAAGCCTAAGGTATGTGCAAAATTAGCTATTACTTTCTTTGCATACTCTAAGTATGGCCTCAATTTTTCTTCCTTTAATTCCAATTCACCTATATTACGAGAGACTGCTAGTGTGATGCCCCTTATCCGTTTACAGTATAGCTGAGTAAAGCGTGCCACATTCGGTGCTGGAGCACCTTATCTTATCTTGTTCTGTCCATTGTTCATTTTAAACTTCATAGAAAACATGTCATAATTTTTTTTTTCACAATTTATTTTTGTGGATACCCGGGCAGAGCTTCCTCTATTTTATTAGCATCTAGATGGTTCCGCTATTCACCTATTAAAATAATTTCATATCTATATGCATCATGTCACATCATATCATTTCTACTTATACAATTTCAAGAAAATATATTTTTCATTCATATGGAAATTCATATATAAAAATTCATAATTTTATTTACAGTCCAAAATATATAAATTACAACTTATTTACATCACAACTATAATTACATATGTTCCTATACAATGAACCAAAATACTAGTTTATGCATGGGCCCTACCAAAATACAAAAGGCTGAGGTGACTCTGGACTGTGGCAGATTTGGTCAGAGCTCTATTAGTGCACTACTGCTACGGCTGCTACTGCGGCTGTGTTTGGTCTCCAGTACCTACACACTAAGAAAATTGCTTAGTGGTGCATAATTTAAAAGAAATGTAATTAAATAATTAAAATAAAATTATTCTATGCTAAATTCCACATATTCTATATTATTTATGAGTTTTTTGCACTTTGGGAACAATTGGATTTAAAGTATCTTTTCTGGTCATTTCATATATTTTCATTCTTAATTGATTTGTAACAGTACCCAAGTAACATATAACAGACTATAAGTACTGGATACACGAGAGTATACTGGTTAGATAGCCATATGTATACCCTGTATACAACTGTCATGTCAAGCACAAGGCCAGCGAGCAGGCTTCCAAAGCCAGAAATAAAATTTGGCACTATGGCCAACGGGCAGCCATATAGCTTATAGAACAATCATTTTAGACATATTTTGTCAATCAATGATTACTCATATAGACAGTACTGCTATCTGCAGTCCCTAATTGGTATACCAATCAATCCAAACAATATACATAAGCCTAGGTTTACTTTGGGCAATTAAGCATTATTAATTCCCTATTAGAATTCTTCATGTCATTTTGCAGTCGGAAAGTGGGTCCCATATATTTGTTTCATGTAAATTAATGTTTAGCTACATATTAGGGTTACAACCCTTACCGTAAAATAATTTGGTTATGAACCTTTCTTTAGGTTCAGTTTTAATGTCTTAATTTTACCTATTAATTTGAGCAATTTGTGGCTGCTGTTTGGACACACTTCCTTCATGGAAGGGTTTCCTCTAACTCTTGTCTTTATTTTCCTTTTTGAATCATGTTATTTGGATTTATAGAACACAAGTTATGGTCAAATAACCATAACTGATTTAGTTGTAAATTCTGGTTCCTTAGCTAGGCAGTTTGGCATCATACTTTACCAATTTGTTTGAACAAGTTATAGCAATATTTAGGCCTAGTATTCTTCATAGGATTTGTTGTCCTATGTCTTGTGGTCACTTAGAATTTTTAGTTGTAATTTTTCAAGTTTTGTAGCACCATTTATAAGCTAATAACTGGCCTGAACTATTCTGGTCACTTATGAAATTTCTAGATTTTGTGCACTAACTTGATCTAGCTAGTTGACCTATTTCTCTTGATTTCTGGGTATTGGTCAAAATATCAATCTTGTAGGTCTATGTCTTATTGAAATGTTGGTAGTGGTTTCAGGGCATTTGGAGTTCTATGGACCAAGTTATGGCTTCTTTTCCAAAACTGGTCAAGTTGCCTTTGTCTAACAATTCTAGGCAGTTTTGATTATGGACAGTTTTGGTAACCCAATTTTGGCAAGCAATTTGACTTAGTTAATGGCATTTCTGGGCTCTGGTGTCTTCACAAAATTTGTAGCCTTATGTCTAAGCTTTCCAATGGTATAAATTTCAGGTCATTTGGACCTATCTAGAGTGAGTTATACCCTAATGAATGGACACAGTTCATTTGGTAAATTTCTGGGTTTGCAATTTGGTCATCCAGATTAGGGTAACTTTTAGGTCACTTTCTAGACAGAATCTGGACATGGTTTCTTCATGGAGAATGGTACATTTTAGGTCTAGTTTTGCCTTCAATTAGCCGCATACCAATTGGGGCAATAGAGATTCCATTAGGGCTAAAAACACACGCTGATTTTTCAACAACTCTCAACCTGCAAGGAAATTACACTCCCAAATTCATTCCTCCAACTCCTTTACTTCAAATAGCATACATGGCACTTCTAAATATCATCAATCATCTCAATACAATCAATTTCTAGTAGTTTACACAAGTCTTTAATAGTCAATTCAAAACCCTAATTCAAATGGTCAAAATCAACAACATACACATAAGAACAAGTGCTAGTATATATAACTTCAACTATTCACATATAATTCACTTCCGCTTATCCATCAACACCATTAATCACCATTTAAATTCATGAAATTATCAATCTTCTAAGTTCCTCAAGGCTGCCAAAATGAGGCAATTTCACAAGTCCCTTATAATTTGTTCAAAGCCCTAATTCAAATTATCAACCTCACATACATACATGTAATTAAATTCTAATACTTATAATCACCTTAATTAACATCACCAATCACCATTTACATGTATGAATTAATTAATATCCCATGCTTATCAAGGTTGCCAAAAATGAGATAATTACACAAGTCTCCAATAATCAATTCAAAACCCTAATTCAAATGGTCAACCCCAAACATACACATGCAATTAAAATCTAGTACATGTAATTACCTTAATCAACATCATTAATCACCATTTACATATAAGAATTAATTACTCTCATACCTCTCAAGGCTGCTGAATTCAAGGACTCACAATTACCCATCATTTTCTTCAAATTTCTCTTTACCCTAACTCAATTCAACCTCAATTCAAGATGTAGTTAAGGAAAGAAAAGAAATTAAGCACTAACCTCAAATTGTGAGAATTTTTGCCTTGTCAAACTTCAATTTTACTTCTTAAAATTACTATCACTAGGTTCCTTATGATGTGAGGACTAATTTTTGTGAAGGAATTTGTGAGGATTACGGTGAGAATGGAGGGATTTAGAGCTTGCATGTGAATAATAATGGGCTTGGGGTTTTCGGCCATATGAGAGATAGTGCGGAAGATGGAGTTCTTTTTAGTGGAAAATTTTTCCATCTTTTGCCTTTTTATACCCCCACTAACTTTAGTTTATTATTATAATAATCAAGGTTTAATATTTCTAATTAGTCCCACTTACCTTTCTTTAATTGCATTGCATACATTTTCATGTTTTCATGGGATTTTTAAAATTTTTAATATCACTCATTTTAAGGAATATTTAGGTCAAAAGTTAACTTTTGTTGCCAAATGACCAAAATACTCCTTTTCGAATTATAGTCTAACTTGTTCGGTAATACCGACTAAATTCCCGATCCGACAGTTCCTTAAATTTTTATACTAACTATTTTATTTTTTTATTTTAGTCTTTACCAATTAATTAAATTTTAGTTGACATTTTTAATGTCATTTGTACCTCAGTACACCTTTAATTAAGTCCCAAAAATTATTTCCTAGGGTTCCTCGTGGGTCTGGGGTAATCAACTGTCTATGCAATGACTTCCCGATATGGTCACCCATTGCTGTGGTTTCGGCTCTTTTACCCTAATTACATTTCATTTTTTTTATATCCCCTTAATTTTTCTTGGTCTTTATTTCGTCAATTTATGTCTCCTCACCCTAGTTTAAGTGCAGCTCTAGACATTCCAACTGTCTGAACAGACGTTAGTCGTCGAAACAGTAGAACATACAAACTACCTACAGTGAGAGCGTTACAATTCTTCCCCTCTAAATAAAATTTTATCCTTGAAATTTACCTGATGTGAAGAGCTGAGGGAACTGCTGCCTCATCGTCTCCTCGCTCTTCCATGTCGCCTCTTCTATGTTGTGGTGTCTCCATAGGACTTTCACCAAAGGAATTCTCTTGTTTTTGAGCTCTTTTACTTCCCGTGCTAAGATTTTGATTGGTTCTTCTTAATATGTCAAATCAGGTTGCACAATTATCTCCTCTGCTAAAATGACATGTGATGGATTTGATCTGTATCTCCTGAGCATCGATTCATGGAACACATTATGAATCTTGTCCAGCTCAGGTGGTAAAGCTAGCCTATCGGCTATTGGACCCACACGTTCAATGATATCGTATGGACCAATAAACCTAGGGCTTAACTTACGCTTTTTACCAAATCTTAACACTTTCTTCCAAGGTGATACCTTGAGAAACACTTTATCACCAACCTCATACTCTATGTCTTTTCTCTTCAGGTCAGCATAGGACTTCTATCTATCTGAGGCGGCTTTTAGGTTATCTCTGATTAGCTTCACTTTTTCCTCTGTCTGTCTCACTAGGTCTGGGCCTACTACTTTCTCCTCATCCATTTCTTTCCAGCACAAGGGAGTCCTGCATCTCCCCCCATACAATGCTTCATATGGAGCCATTTTTATGTTGGCTTAGTAGCTGTTGTTGTAAGCAAACTCTACCAAATGAAGATACTTCTCCCAACTTCCTTCAAAATCAATAATGCAGCTCTGAAGCATATCTTCCAGCACCTATCATGTCATTCAAGTCATGTCATTATTATCAATCTTTTAACAATTATATAATTTACTAAGTTCTAAGGGTTACCAGAATCACCCTTTCGGACTGTCCATCCGTCTGGGGATGAAAAGCCATACTGAAGTGTAGTTGAGTGCCTAACAACTCCTATAGCTTCTTCTAAAACCTCGAAGTAAACCTCAGGTCTCGATCAGATATGATCGATGTTGGCACTCCATGTAACTGTACTATCTCAGCTATGTAGATTTATACTAATTTCTCTAGTGAGTAGTCAGTTCTGATAGGTAAGAAGTGTGCTGACTTTGTTAATCTATCCGCAATCACCCAGATGGTATCATGCTTCTTCTGTGTCAATGGTAGCCCAGTGATAAAATCCATGTTGATGCGGTCCCATTTCTATTCTAGTATAGATATAGGTTGCAATAACCCTAATGGAACCTGATGCTTAGCCTTAACCTACTGGCATGTCAGACATCTGGTCATAAAATCACTAATCTCTTTCTTCATTCCAGGCCACCAATACTGTGCCTCAAGGTCATGATACATCTTAGTTCTTCCTCGATGCATAGCATGGAAGCTACTGTGTGCCTCTTTCAGGATATTTTTCTTCAGTTCCTCATCTCTTGGTACACATATTTTGCCTTTATAATATAGGCACCCATCTCCTTTCAACTCATAATCAGTTTCCTTCCCCTCTTTAACTTTACCAATAACAGTTAGCAACTTTTTATCCTTTATCTGTGCTTCTTGTATTTGTTGTAACAAAATTGACGTTACATGCAACTCAGCCAAAAGTACCCCATCCTGTACTAAAGACAACCGGGCATTTAATGCTCTTAAAGCCATAATGGACTTCCTGCTCAGTGCATCAGCCACTGCATTTGCCTTCCCAGGACAGTAGTTGATCACACAGTCATAATCTTTAATAAATTCAATCCATCTCCTCTATCTCAGATTGAGTTCCTTCTAGATTGGCAAATACTTCAGACTCTTGTGATCCGTGTAGATATTGCACTTCTCACCATGTAGATAGTGCCTCCATATCTTCAGTGCAAATATTATTACAGCCAATTCTAAATCATGTGTTTGGTAGTTCTTTTCATGTGGCTTTAGCTGTCTAGAAGCATAGGTAACTACTTTCCCTTCTTGCATTAGAACATACCCAAGCTCGTTATGAGAGGCATCACTGTAGATCACATAGTCTTTCCCTGACTATGGCTATGTCAACACTGGAGCTTCTGTGAGCATAGCTTTTAGCTTTTCAAAGATAGCTTGGCATTTGTCATTCCAGTCAAACTTGACATTTTTATGTAGTAACTTAGTCAGTGGGGCTGCTCTAAGGGAGAATCCCTTAACAAATCTCCTGTAGTAACTAGCTAACCCCAAGAAGCTTCTGACCTCTGTTACATTTCTGGGAGGCTTCCATTCCACTATTGCCTCAATCTTCTTTAGATCTACCCTAATCCCATCTGTTGATACAATGTGTCCAGGGAAGGATATCTCATCCAACTAGAAGTCACACTTGGACAGCTTAACATATAACTACTTTTCCTATAGTGTCTGTAGTACTACTCTCAGGTGTTCATCATGCTCCTCCCAATTTTTAGAATACACTAGAATATCATCTATAAAGACCACAATAAACCGATCTAAGTAAAGATGAAAGATGTAGTTCATGAGGTCCATGAAAGCTACTGGTTCATTTGTTAGCCCAAATGGCATTACTGGGAACTTATAGTGTCCATACCGAGACCTGAAAGTAGTTTAGGTACATCTATCTCCTTTACTCTCAGTTGGTGATAGCCTGATCTGAGATCTATCTTGGAGAATACACCGGCTCCCTTCAGTTGATCAAACAGATCATCTATCCGTGGTAAAGGATATTTGTTTTTCACAGTCACCTTATTCAACTGTCAGTAGTCTATACAAAGCCGTAATGTGCCGTCTTTCTTCTTCATAAACAACACCGGTGCTCCCCATGGTGACACACTTGGGCATATAAAGCCCTTATCTAGTAGCTCCTATAACTGAACTTTCAACTCTCTCAGTTCAGTGGGTGCCATCCTATATGGAGCAATGGAGATTGGTGCAGTACCCAACATGACCTCTATAGCAAACTCCACCTCTCTATCTAGTGGCAAACCCGACAACTCTTCTGGAAATACATCCAAAAAATCACATACAGTGGGGATGTCCTATGAACTCAGGCTAGTCTTACTAGTGTCAACCACATATGCTAAGAAAGCCTCACAGCCCTTCCTTATCATTCTTCTGGCTGCTGTGGCTGATATAATATTAGAAAGACAACCTGTTCCTTCACCCACAACTGTAATCTCATCCCCATCTGCTGTCTGTAATGAAATCCTCTTCAGCCGATAATCTACCATTGCCTAATGACATGATAACCAATCCATTCCCAGTATCACATCGAAATCATGTAATGGTAGTTCAATTAGGTTAGCTGGAAACTCATACCCTTGTATTTTCAGAGGACAACCCTTGTAGACCTTTTTCACCATGACACTATGGCCTAAAGCGTTAGTAACTTATATGTCCTCCTCTAATTCCTCTATCAACTGGCAGTGTGATACACACATATGAATGTGTGGAACCAGGGTTAATTAATGCACAAACAGATAGATCATGGAAAAATAAAGTACCCCTTATGACATCAGCTGGCTCTAGCTCCTCCCGAGCTCTCATAGCATAAGCACGAGGCACTACTCTGGTCTCTTACCTCTGAACTATCTCTATAGTAGGCCATTGTGATGTACGAGCTGTATCAAGCCTCGCAGATCTTCTACCCCTCTATGCTGCCAGAGTAGGTCTCTCTATTTGGGGTGGAGCAGTGGGAGCACTAGCACTCCTTTGTGGACAATCCTTCAAGAAGTGGTCTATAGACCCACATCTGAAACACCCACCAGTCAACAATCTGCACTCTCCTCGATGGTTCCTCCCACAGTGTGTACAGGTTGGCATTGGGGCTGATCACCATGTAGCTAGACCTAGAAAACTACCCACTGATATACCAAACTGTCCTCCTCTCCTTGGAACAAATTGAGATCTCTGCCTCTTACATCAACCCTGAGTCTGACCCTGAGACTCCTTGGGCTTCTTACTACTGGTGGCTGCTGAACCAGACTGACTAGATCCAGAACCTCTCTTACGTTGCCTGTCCCTCTTGGATTGCTCCTCATTTCTTACTCTATCCACATCTAGAGCTGATGCTACTAATAGGGAGAAGTCTGTTAAGTGGTGAGATGTGACTATCAGTCTCATGTTGTTATTCAGTCCGTCCTTAAACCTCCTACATTTATTAACCTCTGTGGGCATTAGCTCCAATGCATATCCACTAAGTCTCACGAATTCCCACTCATATTCGGAGACTGTAAGCTGCCTCTGTCTCAATGCCAGGAATTCTCTCCTTCTAGCCTCCAAGTATACATGACTAATGTATTTCTTTTTGAATTCAGCCAAAAAGAAATCCCAGGTGATCTGTGCAGGCTGTACCACTCTCGATACTATTACCCACCACCTATATGCATCCTCCTAAAGTAGTGACAGAGCACACTCCAACGGCTGTTCTGGGGTGCAGTGGAGCTACTACAAAACCCTCTCTGTCCTCTCCAGCCAATATTCTACTGCGGCTGGACCATCCTCCTTCTTACCCTTAAAGTCAACTACCCCATATTTCTGCAGTCTCTCTAATGGGGATCTGTGTGCAGGTTACGGCTGTAGGGGTGGTAGTGGCTGTACAGGTGGTGGTGGTGGTGGCTGTGGCTGTGGAGGTGGAGGTGGCTATGGCTGAGATATGGCTCTGGTAACCTGACAGAGCAGCTGAGTCATCTGTTCCAAGAAGGCCTACTGTGCTCTACTCATAGCACCACGTGATGACTCTGCACTACTACTGCTTCGCCCCCGACTAGGAGCAGGTGCGGGTGCGTGACTCTCTACCTTCTCCTCGATTGGTCTAGGAGGCCGTGCTCTGAAGGATCAGATGCCATCGATCTTATAAAATAAACAAAGAACAAATCTGTATTTGTGTCACCTCGACTCTATTTTAAAGGCCCATGCATGTGATGCACTCTATCTATTTCTATCTATCTAGGTCTAGGACAGCCTAAACCTCTGCTCTGATACCACTAAATGTGATGCCCCTTACCCATCTACAGTGTAGTCGAGTGAAGTGTGCCACATTCGATGCTGGAGCACCCTATCTTATCCTGTTCTGTCCATTGTTCATTTTAAACTTCATAGAAAACATATGGTAATTTTTTTTTTTCACAATTTATTTCTATGGATACCCGGGCAGAGTCTCCTCTGTTTTATTAGCATCTGGCAGGTTTTACTATTCACCTATTAAAACAATTTCATATCTATATGCATCATGTCCTATCATATCATTTTTACCTATACAATTTCAAGAAAATATATTTTTCATTCATATGGAAATTTATATAAAAAAATTCACAATTTTATTTACAGTCCAAAATATATAAATTAAAACTTATTTACATCATAACTATAATTACATAATATTCCTATACAATGAACCAAAATACTAGTCTATGCATAGGCCCTACCAAAATACAAAAGGCAGAGGTGACTCTGGACTATGGCAGATCTGGTCAGAGCTCTGTCAGTGCACTACTGCTGCGGCTATGTCTGGTCTCCAGTACCTAGGCGATGGAAAAACCAACGTGCTAAACAAATTGCTTAGTGGTGCATAATTTAAAAAAAATGTAATTAAATAATTAAAATAATTATTCTATGCTAAATTCCACATATTCTAGGTTATTTATGAGTTTTCTGCACTTTGGGAACAATTGGATTTAACAGTATCTTTTCTGGTCATTTCATATATTTTCAATCTTAATTGATTTGTAATAGTGCCCAAGTAACCTATAACAGACTATAAGTGCTAGATACATGGGAGTATACTACTTAGACAGCCATAGGTCTACCCTGTATACAACTATCATGTCAGGCACAAGGCCAGCGAGCAGGCTTCCAATGCCAGAAATAAAATTTGGCACTATGGCCAACAAGCAGGCATATAGCTTGTAGAACAATCATTTCAGATATATTTTGTCGATCAATGATTACTCATGTAGGCAGTACTGCTATCTATAATCCCTAATTGGTATACCAATCGATCCAAATAATATACATAAGCCTAGGTTTACTTTGGGCAATTAAGCATTATTAATTCCTTATTAGTTCTTCATGTAATTTTGAAATGGAAAGTGGGTCCCACATACTTGTTTCATGTAAATTAATGTTTAGCAACATATTAGGGTTATAACCCTTACCATAAAATAATTTGTTTATGAACCTTTCTTTAGGTTCAGTTTTAATGTCTTAATTTTACCTCTTAATTTGAGTAATTTGTGGTCATTGTTTGGACATACTTCCTTCATGGAAGTTGTTCCTCTAACTCTTGTCTTTATTTTCCTTTTTAAATAATGTTATTTGGATTTATAGAACTCAAGTTATGGTCAAATAACCATAACCGATTTAGTTGTAAATTCTAGTTCCCTAGCTAAGCATTTTGGTAACATAATTTACCAATTTGTTTGAACAAGTTATAGCAACATTTAGGCATAGTATTCTTCATAGGATTTATTATCCTATGTCTTGTGATTGCTTAGAATTTTTAGTTGTAATTTTTCAAGTTTTGTAGCACCATTTATAACCTAATAACTGGGCTGAACTATTTTGGTCACTTATGAAATTTCCAGATTTTGTGCACTAAATTGACCTAGCCAATTGACCTATTTTTCTTGATTTTTGGGTTTTGGTCAAAATACCAATCTTGTAGGTCTATGTCTTATTGAAATTTTAGCAGTGGTTTCAGGGCATTTGAAGTTCCATGGACCAGGTTATGGCTTCTTTGCCAAAATTGGTCAAGTTGCCTTTGTCTAACAATTCTGGGCAGTTTTGATTTTGGACAGTTTTGGTGACCCAAATTGGGTAAGCAATTTGACTTAGTTAATGGCATTTCTAGGCTCTGGTGTCTTCACTAAAGTTGTAGCCATATGTCTAAGCTTTCCAATGGTATAAATTTCAGGTCATTTGGACCTGTCTAGAGTGAGTAATGCCCTAATGAATGGACACTATTCATTTGATAAATTTCTGGGTTTGCAATTTGGTCATCCAGATTAAGGTAACTTTTAGGCCACTTTCTGGATAGAATCTGGACATGGTTTCTTCATGGAGAATGGTACATTTTAAGTCTATTTTTGCCTCCAATTGTCCTCATACCAATTGGGGGCACAGAGATTCCGTTAGGGCTAAAAACACACCCTAATTTTTCAACAACTCTCAACCTGCAAGGAAATTACACTCCCAAATTCATTCCTCCAACTCCTTTACTTCAAATAACATACATGGCACTTCTAAATATCAGCAATAATCTCAATACAATCAATTTCCAGTAGTTTACCCAAGTCTTTAATAGTCAATTCAAAACCCTAATTCAAATTATCAAAATCAACAACATACACATAAGAACAATTGCTAGTATATATAACTTCAACTATTCACGTATAATTCACTTCCACTTATCTATCAATACCATTAATCACCATTTAAATTCATGAAATTATCAATCTTCTAAGTTCCTCAAGGCTGTTGAAATAAGGCAATTTAATAAGTCCCTCATAATTTGTTCAAAGCCCTAATTCAAATTGTTAACCTCACATATATACATGCAATTAAATTCTAATACTTATAATCACCTTAATTAACATCACCAATCACCATTTATATGTATGAATTAATCAATATCCTATGCTTATCAAGGCTGCCGCAAATGAGATAATTACACAAGTCTCCAATAATCAATTCAAAACCTAATTCAAATGGTCAACCCCAAACATACACATGCAATTAAAATCTAGTACATATAATTCCCTTAATCAATATCATTAACCACCATTTACATGTAAGAATTAATTACACTCTCATACCTCTCAAGGCTGCTGAATTCAAGGACTCACAATTACCCATCATTTTCTTCAAATTTCTCGTCACCCTAACTCAATTCAACCTCAATTCAAGATGTAGTTAAGGAAAGAAAAGAAATTAAGCACTAACCTCAACTTGTGAGAATTCTTGCCTTGTCAAACTTAAATTTTACTTCTTCAAATTACTATCACTAGGTTCCTTATGATGTGGAGACTAATTTTTGTGAAGGAATTTGTGAGGATTATGGTGAGAATGGAGGGATTTAGAGCATGCATGTGAAGAATTCATGGAGGGAAATGGGGTTGGGGTTTTTGGCCATGTGAGAGAGAGTGAGGAAGATGGAGTTCTTTTTAGTGGAAAATTCTGCCATCTTTTGCCTTTTTATACCCCCACTAACTTTAATTTATTATTATAATAATCAAGGTTTAATATTTCTAATTAGCCCCACTTACCTTTCTTTAATTGCATTGCATACATTTTCATGTTTTCATGGGATTTTCAAAATTTTTAATATCACTCATTTTAAGGAATATTTAGGTCAAAAGTTAACTTTAGTTGCCAAATGACCAAAATATCCCTCTTTGGATTATAGTCTAACTTGTTCGGTAATACCGACTAAATTCCTGATCCGACGGTTCTTTAAATTTTTATACTGTCTATTTTATTTTTTTTTATTTTAGTCTTTACCAATTAATTAATTTTTTTTTTGACATTTTTAATGTCATTTGTGCCTTAGTACACCTTTAATTAAGTCCCAAAAATTATTTCCTAGGGTTCGTCATGGATCTGGGGTAATTAACTGTCTATGCAGCGACTTCTCGGTATGGTCACCCATTGCCGTGGTTCTAGCTCCTTTACCCTAATTACATTTCATTTCTTTTATTTCCCCTTAATTTTTCTTGGTCTTTATTTCATCAATTTATGTCTCCTCACCCTAGTTTAAGTGCAGTTTTAGACATTCCAGCTGTCTGAACAGACGTTAATTGTCAGAATAGTAGAACGTACAGACTACCTACAATGAGGGCATTACAGCTAGCATCAAATCTCTAATTACCTTTGCATTCTTAGCCCAAATAGCTGTCAATGCTTCTAGGCCATAAATGTGGGCCTTACCCCTCTGTAAGGCATAACATGTTCCCGTAGTATACCTAATGAATTACCAACTCCGTCTACTGATAACCCATTAAATACACTACAAGGGATTTTAAAAACTTTTCTTACTTCTTTTACAGTGGTGAGCACTATTTACAGGTGTTAAAAACTTTGGTGAACTGAGGTGAAACAACTAACTCATTTGATTTATTTGGAATTTCTGTAAAAATTTTGGCAAGGTGCCATCTGTATTTTGGATAAAACAGTTCTTCAGAAAACCTGTAAAAAAAAGCACTTCAATAATTTTCCAAATCTCAACTCCAATACATTTCTCAACACAACAATTTATCAACACAATTCCATAGGAAGTTTTCAAAGTCCGAGATAAGGAAATATAATACAACTTTTACAATCCAAAACACTCATAATTAATTTACAACTTCAAGGTACAATTTAATTTACAACTGCTCAAAACCAAATACAATATGTACATACAAAGGTCATACATTCTGATTACAAAAAGCAAAAGCGGTATACTCAATATACTGTAATCCTCATTTGGATGTATATGCAGCCTAGTCTGCTGCCCTGTCTATCTCTCTACCTGCGACAGCAATAAAAAGCTATCGCTGAGACAATGTCTCAGTGGTGCACAACATTAATTTAATCCAATTTAAATCACAATTCATAAGTCATGTAAATAGTGGATACTTAAAATCATAATTAAATTCAAGACAATAATTGTCAACAAGAATTTAAACTCCATTTCTCAATATCACAATAATTTTCCATAAGTCAGATCGGTTTGAATTCAAAAGATGATATGTCAATGAGAGTTTAAATCCATTTCACAATCTCATAGTGCACATCAATAAATCACACAGCTTAATCATGATCCATAGTTCAATTCATCCCAAAAGCCGATGGCTAATGAGGTATTCAATTCATCCCAAAAGTCGATGACTAATGAGGAATAACATGGCTAGCTAGCAAAAATATGAGTACTCATTCTATTCGTCCTCAACAGGCACACACCTCAACACTTCAGCCAGAGAGGGAATTCAATTCATCCCACTAGACAAGCTAGAGAGGAATACAATCAATATACATGATAGCTGTGGTTTCAAACCATTTCTAATGCTTTTTAATCAATAAGTATCCATCAATGTCATTCAAACCATTTTTCACAGTTTCAAACTATTCACAATATTTTTCAATCAATAAATATTCCTCAAACACATTTCCACAATTTAAAATAATGATATACAAATAATCAATATTTATTTCCATTGAAAATAATTCAAAAGAAACAGTTGTTGTGCACAAACCTCTGATATTTGTCTCCTGGTCTTGACTCAGTATTTCTTTCCCTTTTGCTGAGTCCTTGTTAACTGAGAAACACAATTTGAAGTGTTTCAGTACCAAATTAAACTGTCTCTATCGATGGGGTTTGGTAAATAATGCACTGAACTCAATTATTCGCTTAATCACCTAATATACCGACCCTCGATGCGTTTTAGGTAAATTAGGTTTTAGTGTCGTTAATATGTCACACTCGATAGGGTTTTAGGTTTGGTATGTTTTACCAAAGTCATTTCCTCGCTTAGTGCATTTTAATGCAAATTGCTGGATTCCGGAACACTGGTTTGACCTAACCGGACGATCTAGTTCCCTAGGTTTTCGGGTCTCGGTCGAAACTACAAACTTGTAGATCTAGGTCTTATTGCACGCGGTGCAAAATTTCAGGTCAATCCGAGTTAAGTAGACCAAGTTATGGTCATTACACTATTGCTGGTCAAGTGGTACCATTTTAGGTCAATTTTAGGTCAAATTGGTCAATTCTGGTTCGGCCAGTTTTTGGACCCGAACTTGTGCAAGTTGTTTGACTTGCTTATGGTCATTTCTGGGTTTTGGTGTCTTCATAAGACTTGTAGGTATGGGTCTTAACTATTCATGGTTAAAATTTCAGGTCAATTGGACCTGGTTTGAGTGAGTTATGGCCTAAATACTCACTGCTGCCCAATTGGTCATTTTTCAGGTCCTAATTGCACCTAATCCGAATTGGTCATTTTTTTAGGTCACCTTGCAAGCAGAATTTTGGCATGGTTTCTCAATGAAAGTTGGCACATTTTGTGCCTAGTTTCACCTCAAATTGGTCTCATACCAATTGAGGTTACACATTCAAGGTTATAGGCTAAAATATACACTGCCCTCAATATGCAATTCACACCCCAACTTCAAACACATTATTTACCTTGCAAGGTTTACTTCCATACCCTATCAAACTGTTTTGGCACATTACCAAAAACATTTTCTACATTACATAAGCATTATTTTGGGCAGATTCCAATCACCCTCAACACACCAAATAGCATTCACAATTACAATTTCTAATTACCATTACAACCACACCTAAACATTACAAACTTTACATACACTTTACAACATTCATTCACATACATATCATCAATCCTTCTAGGTCAATATTCTGCCCACTCTTCCTTCAATATACACCATTTCTCAAGTGTCCACAAGCTGCCACAAATCATTCATCAACATCACATTGCCGTACCATATGCCAATTCCCATCAAAGTGCATAATTCACCATATAAACATGCAATAACTCACTAAGTTACTAAATCACCATTATTAACATTCTTTCCCATCAATTATATGCACAAATACCTCATCATAAACGTGACCCATGGCTGTCCAAAATGAAAATAACAATAACCTTTCAAACTCAAAATTTTCCTCCATCAAACTAATACCCATAACATGCACAAAAACTTTAACAAAGGATTTCTCAAAAATGCAAACTTACCTTTATTTGTAACTTGCTAAACCTTCACCAAACTTCCCAAAATTGGTATTAATATCTTCCTTGTGATGTGTAGACAAATTTTAGTGAAGAACACTAAGTGATTTGAGTTGGAATGAAGGGAGTTAAGAGAGCTTAAGTGAAATGGCCATGGATGTTTTCTCTCACCATCAATTCGGCATATTTGATGGAATGGAGAAGATGAACTATCTGGTGGGTTTAGTGGACTTACACCTGCCATACTTAATGTTTAATTAATCCTATAGTGGTCCACTAAGAAGAATTAAATCATATATTAAGTTAACTTTCCCATAATCCACATTTAACCCATGATTTCCACTATTTATTTTAGGTACCACCAAATTAATTTTTCATTTCATTTTCTAAGTGTAATACTATTTATTTTTAATGGACATTTAGGTCAAAAGACACTTCGGGATGTCAAATGACCATAATGCCCCTGTTCGGGTGGCTTTCCCGATTTTTCGGTAACACCGTATTTTGTCTGTTTTTCGATTTCTCACTTTTCTTTGTACTAATTATTTAATTTTTCTTTGATCTTTCTAATGATATTTACTCTTCAACAATGGTCTATTTAAGTCCTAAAATGTTTCCCGTGGTTCCCGCAATCGTGGAGCTAGTCAACGGTCCACGCCGTGACTTCCCGGTGCGGTCACCCATCGCTAGGTTTCCCGGCTCACTTACTCGGTTACATTTCTTTGCTATGATTTTTCCTTTGTTTTTCTTTTCTTGTATTTCATTATTTTATGTCTCCTCACTCATATTGAAGTACGGTTCTAGGCATCCTAGCTGTCCGAACAGCAGAACGCACTACCGAACTTAGGGGTGTTACAATTCTCCCCCCCTTAAATAAATTTCGTCTCGAAATTTTACCTGGCATTAGTCTCTGAACAGCTGTGGGTGCTGTCTCCTCATATCCTCTTCACATTCCCAAGTTGCTTCCTGGCCTAAATGATGGTTCCACAGTACTTTAACCAGGTGTATCTGTTTGTTCCTCAGCTGCTTCACCTCATATGCCAGAATTTTTATGGGTTCTTCCTCATATGAGAGGACTGGATTTACTTCAATCTCTTCAACTGTTAGTACATGAGATGGGTCTGACCTGTACCTCCTTAACATGGACACATGGAAGACACTGTGTATCCTTGCTAGCTCTGGAGGTAATGCCAACCGGTATGCTAAAGGACCCACTCTTTCCAGAACTTCATATGGTCCGATGAAACGAGGACTTAGTTTCCCCTTTCTGCCAAATCTCATAATCCTCTTCCAAGGAGAAACTTTGAGGAATACCTTATCACCCACTGCATACTCAATATCTCTTCTCTTCAGATCAACATAGGACTTCTGGCGGTCTGATGCAGCCTTGAGCCTATCTCTGATCAATCTAATCTTTTCCTCTGTCTGCTGGACAATTTCTGGCCCAATCATCTTCCTTTCACCTACTTCATCCCAACATAAAGGAGTTCTGCACTTCCTGCCATACAAAGCTTCATATGTAGGCATCACTATGATTGATTGGTAGCTGTTGTTATAAGCAAACTCAATCAAAGTCAATTGTGTATCCCAACTACCTTCAAACTCAATCACACAAGCCCGTAGCATATCCTCCAATGTCTGAATAACTCTCTCTGACTGGCCATCTGTCATGGGTGGAATCTTGTCTTTGAAGTTCAATCTAGTTCCTAGGGCTCTCAAGACTACCGCAGAATCTACAAGTGAACCTAGGATCTCTCGACACAATTGATACTGCACTCCATGCAATTTTACAATCTCATATATGTACAATCCGCCAATCTTTCTGTGCTATAGTCCATCCGAATCGCAAAAAGTGAGCAGACTTAGTCAATCACAACTATAACCCATCCGCATCATGACTACTCTGTGTCCTTGGAAGTCTGTAACAAAATCCATAGTTATCCGCTCCCATTTCCACTGCATCGACAAAGGATGTAACAAACCACTGAACTTGATGTTCGCCTTTACTTGCGACAAGTTAGGCATTTGGAAAGCAATTCACTATATCTCTCTTCATACCCATCCACCAAGAATGCTCCTTCACCCTCAGACATTTTAGTTCCACCAGTGGTGCATAGCAAATGGAGACTCATGTGCTTCCTTCATAATGACTGTCTCAATTCCACATCATTAGGAACGCACATTCTACTCTCGATGTAGCAATAAACCATCATCTCTCACAGAGAATTCAGGTTTCTTGCCTCGCCGACTTCTTTCAAGAGCTTCGATATTTTTCATCACTGCGCACCATTCGACCGATCAATCAACACCGGCCGTACATGCCATGCAACTACCGTCTGCCCTCATCATCAACCTCTAAACCGCATGTCAGGCTTTTAATTCATATACCATGGACAAAGGAGAAACTCGAGACTTGCCATAGTCTTGCGACTTAAGGCGCCACCACCACATTTGCTTTCCCCGGCTGATAGTCTATTAAGCAATCATAATCTTTAATGAGTTCTAACCATCTCCTCTCGCCTCAAATTCAATTCCTTCGGGTGCCTAAGTACTTCAAGCTCTTGTGATCTGTAAATGTAGCATTTCTCCCCATACAAATAGTGTCTCCGCATCTTCAGAGCAAAAACAATAGCCGCTAACCTGCATCATGTGTTGGGTAGTTCCTCTCATGCGGTTTCATTGGCGTGATGCATAAGCAATGACATTCCAATCTTGCATCAAGACACAGCCTAACCCATTGTGAGAAGCATCACTATAAATCGTGTATTCTTTACCCGAGTAGGTAAAGTGAGAACTGAGCTTCGCTTAAGCACCTCTTCAACTCATCAAAACTCACGACATTTATCACCCACCGAAAATTTACATCTTTCCGGCGGCTTGGTCGTGGAGAAGATAACATAGAGAATCCTTCACAAATCGACGGTAATATCCAGCTAAGCCTAAAATCGCGACTTCGTGATGTTCTGGCGGCTTCCAATTAAGGATAGCTTCTACCTTGCCGAATCTACCTTGATCCCTTCAATGACACAACATGTCCCAAAAAGGAGATTTCCTTCACCAAAATTCACATTTCGACAATTTGGCGCATAACCTGCTTTCTCCTTTAAAGTCTGCAGACAATCCGCAGATGTCTATCATGCTCCTCTGCACTCCTCGAGTATATCAAAATGTCATCAATAAACACCACCACAAATTGATCAAGATATGGTCCAAGATAGTGTTCATCGATCCATAAAAGCACTGGAGCATTTGTTAACCCGAATGGCATTACTAGAAACTCATAGTGGCCATACCGAAGTTCTCAAAGCGCTTTTGGGATACTCGCTCTTGCACCTTCAACCGATGATAACCGATCGTAAATCAATTTTGGAGAATATCGCTGCACTTTCAATCGATCGAATGGATCATCAATGCGAGGCAATGGATATCTGTTCTTTATTGTCACCCTATTCAACCGCTCGTAGTCAATGCATAAGCGAGAGTACCATCCTTCTTCTTAACAAACAACACCGTGCTCCCAAGGTGACACACTAGGGCGATGAAGCCCTTTTCAAGTAATTCTTGTAATCAGATCTTCAACTCCTTCAACTCACTGGTGTCATTCTGTATGGCGTTATGGAGATTGGTTCCACACGTGCGTAACATTAATTTCAAATCGCACTTCTCTTCCGGAGGTAATCCCGCAATTCATCAGAAACAACTGAAAGTCATATAATCGTAGGGATGTCCTTCAATGCCGGACTCCCACTTGGGTGTCTACTACGTATGCCAAGTATGCTTCACACCCTTCCTCGATCATTTTTCCGCTAGTGCAAATTAAATGATGGTTGATGGCAATAATCGCCTCTCCTTGTATTACCACATCATCAGCATCGAGGAGACCAAAAGTGATCGTCTTCACCTACAAATCAATCATGGCATGATGTCTAGCTAACCAATCCATGCCCAAGATGATATCATAATCTCTAAAGGGCATTTCAATGAAATCGACAGAAAGTGTGTCCTTGGATCACCAAAGGGCAATCTCTATACATCCTATTAACCTCGACCTCCGTCCTAGCGGACTTGTTACTAGCACCTCAAAGTCCATTTTTGTACATGGAACAAAGAATGCAATCAATGATGCTAGCACTCACATAAGAATGGGTAGAACCCGATCAAATAGCCCAAATACATTCTGGTTAAAAGTTGAGAAGGTACCAGCCACAACATCAGATGTCTCTACCTCTTCTCTCTGTCTCATGGCATAGACTCGATCGAGCACTATCTTGTTCTCGACTGCTTTATCGTGCCTTGGCTGCTCTGGGTTACCTCTACCCCGCCTCTACCTGCTAGGTGGTTGTGAGCTTCGTGACAGTGGCTCGAATCGACCCTTCCGCAATAGTAGGAGGTGGTCCAACTCGCGACTACCATCGTGCAGTCCTTGGCAAAGTGTCCGTGCCTCCACAGCTTATAACAGCTCCAATAGCCTTGTAATGATTCCACCATGATTCTTTCCACAAGTTTCACATTGGCGGGGAGGGTAGGAACTTCTGGTACTCTGCTGACCAGATAGGGGAGGTCTCTGTCCTGAATATCTTCCCCTACCAGATTTCTTGCCACCTCTGCCATGTCCCCCATAGTTCTTCCTCTTCCAAAGATGACCACCGAACTCGATCACCGATTTTCCCTCTTTCTCTGTCTTCTCTGATCTCTTTTTCTCAGGAGTAGTCTCGAACTCAACTCTTTCCAACTCTAGGGCTTGAGAAACAAGTTCAGAGAAGTTAGTGTGTTTGAAGCCGAGCACTTGTACTCTGATACTGGGCTTCAAGCCAGTTTCAAACCTCTTGCATCTCTCCCTGCTGGTAGAGAGTAGACTCACTGCATAATGGCTAAGGCGGGAAAATTCTCTTTCATACTCAGCCACCGACCGCCTCTGTTTCAAACTTAAGAATTCTTGTAGCTTCGGTCTACATAAGCATCGTGGATGTATTTGTCTCAATTCCCGAGGAAGTCATTCCAGTGTCAAGATCGCAGTTCTACTGCATCGTGGGGAATGGTTTTCCACCACCATAAGCATCCCCTTGTAGTAAGGATACCGAGTATTCAAGTCCGAGCTCCTGCAGACAATGAAGTTTCTTGAACACCCTATCCATCCTCTCTAACCATTGTTCACTTCTATAGGATCTATCGCCCTTAAACTCAGAGCCCCATACTTCATCAATTTATCATATCGCTTGTAGGAGATCGTGGTTGTACCACTGTGTCCGAATTGGGACTTGAGTAGGCGCATTACCAGCCATTTTTTGGAATATTGCAGCCATCTCACGAGCGAATCGAGCAGGAATCGCAGATCGCAGGGCCGGTGTCTTCTGAACCACCGACATTTTGTACACCGGGCATCCTTGCACTCACCTCAATAGATCGATCGATCAACGATCACCCTCTTCCATATTCAATGCGAGGATCTTAGCTTTCCTGAACAATAACACAAGAATATTCACTCTCGTTAGTGCATATTTATACCGTAATGTATTGTATGTATCAAACAATGATATTGAGCAGTTGTACTATGCAAAAAGAACATTCAAATAACAGGTGAAAATGGAATTTAAAAACTTTGCTCTGATACCACTAAAACATGTCACACCTTACCCCTCTGTAAGGCATAACATGTTCCCGTAGTATACCTAATGAATTACCAACTCCGCTTCATCGATAACCCATTAAATACACTACAAGGGATTTTAAAAACTTTTCTTACTTCTTTTACAGTGGTGAACACTATTTACAGGTGTTAAAAACTTTGGTGAACTGAGGTGAAACAACTAGCTCATTTGATTTATTTGGAATTTCTGTAAAAATTTTGGCAAGGTGCCATCTGTATTTTGGATAAAACAGCTTCTTGTAAAACTCAGTAAAAAAGCACTTCAATAATTTTCCAAATCTCAACTCCAATACATTTCTCAACACAACAATTTATCAACACAATTCCATAGGAAGTTTTCAAAGTCCGAGATAAGGAAATATAATACAACTTTTACAATCCAAAACACTCATAATTAATTTACAACTTCAAGGTACAATTTAATTTACAACTGCTCAAAACCAAATACAATATGTACATACAAAGGTCATACATTACAAGACAAAAGCAAAAGCGGTATACTCAATATACTGTAATCCCTCATTGGATGTATATGCACCTAGTCTCACGCCTGTTTATCTCTCTACTGCGATAAAGAATAAAGCTATCGCTGAGACAATGTCTCAGTGGTGCACAACATTAATTTAATCCAATTTAAATCACAATTCATAAGTCATGTAAATAGTGGATACTTAAAATCATAATTAAATTCAAGACAATAATTGTCAACAAGAATTTAAACTCCATTTCTCAATATCACAATAATTTTCCATAAGTCAGATCAGGTTTGAATTCAAAAGACAGTATATGTCAATGAGAGTTTAAATCCATTTCACAATCTCATAGTGCACATCAATAAATCACACACAGCTTAATCATGATCCATAGTTCAATTCATCCCAAAAGCCGATGGCTAATGAGGTATTCAATTCATCCCAAAAGTCGATGACTAATGAGGAATAACATGGCTAGCTAGCAAAAATATGAGTACTCATTCTATTCGTCCTCAACAGGCACACACCTCAACACTTCAGCCAGAGAGGGAATTCAATTCATCCCACTAGACAAGCTAGAGAGGAATACAATCAATATACATGATAGCTGTGGTTTCAAACCATTTCTAATGCTTTTTAATCAATAAGTATCCATCAATGTCATTCAAACCATTTTTCACAGTTTCAAACTATTCACAATATTTTTCAATCAATAAATATTCCTCAAACACATTTCCACAATTTAAAATAATGATATACAAATAATCAATATTTATTTCCATTGAAAATAATTCAAAAGAAACAGTTGTTGTGCACAAACCTCTGATATTTGTCTCCGGTCTTGACTCAAGATTTCTTTCCTTTTGCGAGTCCTTGTTAATCGAGAAACACAATTTGAAGTGTTTCAGATCAAATTAAACTGCTCTATCGATGGGGTTTGGTAAATAATGCTGAACTCAATTATTCGCTTAATCACCTAATATACCGACCCTCGATGCGTTTTAGGTAAATTAGGTTTTAGTGTCGTTAATATGTCACACTCGATAGGGTTTTAGGTTTGGTATGTTTTACCAAAGTCATTTCTCGCTTAGTGCATTTTAATGCAAATTGTCGGATTCGAACACTAGTTTGACCTAACCGACGATCTAGTTCCTCGGTTTTCGGTCTCGGTCGAAACTACAAACTTGAAGATCTAGGTCTTATTCCACGCAGTGCAAAATTTCAGGTCAATCTGAGTTAAGTAGACCAAGTTATGGTCATTACACTATTGCTGGTCAAGTGGTACCATTTTAGGTCAATTTTAGGTCAAATTGGTCAATTCTGGTTCGGCCAGTTTTTGGACCCGAACTTGTGCAAGTTGTTTGACTTGCTTGTGGTCATTTCTGGGTTTTGGTGTCTTCATAAGACTTGTAGGTATGGGTCTTAACTATTCATGGTTAAAATTTCAGGTCAATTGGACCTGGTTTGAGTGAGTTATGGCCTAAATACTCACTGCTGCCCAATTGGTCATTTTTCAGGTCCTAATTGCACCTAATCCGAATTGGTCATTTTTTTAGGTCACCTTGCAAGCAGAATTTTGGCATGGTTTCTCAATGAAAGTTGGTACATTTTGTGCCTAGTTTCACCTCAAATTGGTCTCATACCAATTGAGGTTACACATTCAAGGTTATAGGCTAAAATATACACTGCCCTCAATATGCAATTCACACCCCAACTTCAAACACATTATTTACCTTGCAAGGTTTACTTCCATACCCTATCAAACTGTTTTGGCACATTACCAAAAACATTTTCTACATTACATAAGCATTATTTTGGGCAGATTCCAATCACCCTCAACACACCAAATAGCATTCACAATTACAATTTCTAATTACCATTACAACCACACCTAAACATTACAAACTTTACATACACTTTACAACATTCATTCACATACATATCATCAATCCTTCTAGGTCAATATTCTGCCCACTCTTCCTTCAATATACACCATTTCTCAAGTGTCCACAAGCTGCCACAAATCATTCATCAACATCACATTGCCGTACCATATGCCAATTCCCATCAAAGTGCATAATTCACCATATAAACATGCAATAACTCACTAAGTTACTAAATCACCATTATTAACATTCTTTCCCATCAATTATATGCACAAATACCTCATCATAAACGTGACCCATGGCTGTCCAAAATGAAAATAACAATAACCTTTCAAACTCAAAATTTTCCTCCATCAAACTAATACCCATAACATGCACAAAAACTTTAACAAAGGATTTCTCAAAAATGCAAACTTACCTTTATTTGTAACTTGCAAAACCTTCACCAAACTTCCCAAAATTGGTATTAATATCTTCCTTGTGATGTGTAGACAAATTTTAGTGAAGAACACTAAGTGATTTGAGTTGGAATGAAGGGAGTTAAGAGAGCTTAAGTGAAATGGCCATGGATGTTTTCTCTCACCATCAATTCGGCATATTTGATGGAATGGAGAAGATGAACTATCTGGTGGGTTTAGTGGACTTACACCTGCCATACTTAATGTTTAATTAATCCTATAGTGGTCCACTAAGAAGAATTAAATCATATATTAAGTTAACTTTCCCATAATCCACATTTAACCCATGATTTCCACTATTTATTTTAGGTACCACCAAATTAATTTTTCATTTCATTTTCTAAGTGTAATACTATTTATTTTTAATGGACATTTAGGTCAAAAGACACTTCGATGTCAAATGACCATAATGCCCTGCTCGTGGCTTTCCGATTTTTCTGCAGAATAATCGTATTTTGTCTGCTTTTTCGATTTCTCACTTTTCTTTGTACTAATTATTTAATTTTTATTTTATCTTTATAATGATATTTACTCTTCAACAATGGTCTATTAAAGTCATAAAATGTTTCCTGTGGTTCCCCGCAATTGGCTAGTCAACGGTCCACGCCGTGACTTCCTGGCAAGTCACCCATCGCTAGGTTTCCCGGCTCACTTACTCGGTTACATTTCTTTGCTATGATTTTTCCTTTGTTTTTCTTTTCTTGTATTTCATTATTTTATGTCTCCTCACTCATATTGAAGTACGGTTGTAGGCATCCTAGCTGTCCGGACAGCACTGGTCACCGGAACAGCAGAACGCACTACCGAACTTAGGGGTGTTACAAATAACCTTTTTGACATTAGTAACTGTTCTCCATTTGGTGTTTCTAAGACTACTCATACACCGGCTTCATTTTTATTCACAACACTATTAAAATACATCTTCCATCCCTACACTTTTATCAGTTCGAAAATCTCATATGGGAAAGTTGTTTCAACTTTTTCCTTCTCATCGAGTGGATTTCCAGAAAGAAACTCGGCCACCACACGCCCTTTAATGGTCTTTCGTGTCTCATACACTATCAAATTTAGATAGTAGGATCAATCATTTAGCAACCTTTCAAACTAGGGCTAGCACCTCAAACAAGTATTTCAAAGGATCCATTCGAGACACAACCACAACTTGATGGGATTGAAAATAGTGCTTTAGTTTCTTGGTTGCACATATAATAGCTAGACATGTATTTTCTATCAACAAATAGTTTTCTTCATAAGTAAGAAGTTTTTATTGATGTAGTAAATGGTTCTGTAACGCCCTCACCATAGGTAGTCCATACATTTTACTATTTCGACGACTAATGTCTGTTCGGACAGTCAGAATGTCTGGAACTACACCTAAATTATAGTGATAAGACATAAATTGAAGAAATAAATGTTAAGAAAATATAGGAAAAATTTAGAGAAAAATAAATTAAAATTTAGAGAATTTATAAATTGGTACAAAAATAATAAAAATGACCCGATATGCATTATGAAGGGCATTTGGGTCATTTCACTCCCAAAGGTGAATTTTTACCCAAATGTCAAAATAAAATTTAGAGAATAAAATAATTAACACAAATTAAAATTTATGAATTTAATTAGGAAGAAGAAGAAGAAAAGACAAGAAGAATAAAAGAAAATAAAAAAAAAAGACTTAGGAAAATTTTAAAAGTTTAAAGTACAAAAAATAAAAATATAAATAAGCACATAAGACAAACTCCCACCCACTTCCATCTTCTTCCTCACTCTCTCTTTTCTCTCTTGGCTGGCTGCATCCTCCAAATTTCCACCATTGTTGTCAAGCTTTCAATCTTGATTTCCCAAGCTTCTACCCATCAGAACCCATAGCTCACTTCACAAAAATTACTCTCCACTCTATAAGGAAGCCATAGATACCCATAAGAAGCAAAGGAAGTGAAGTTTAACAAGTTACAAAAAAGGTTAGTGCACTAATCCCTCTTTTTCTCTTTATTAAACATGAAAAGCATGTTTAGCCAAGTATAAATATCATGAAAATAAAAAGAAAATCCTGAAGAAAGAACCCTTGAATTTTCAGCAACCATGGAACTTGAGGTTTGTTGCTTTTAAGTGATGAAAAATGGTTCCATGAGAATGTGTGATGAGTTAAAATGTTTGGGAGTTTGATTGTGTAGTGTTTGTGCAAATTTGAAACTTTGAAAACTAGGGTTTGTGTAAATGATTGAGAACCTTATGTAAATGCTTGAAATTAACCTATTGAGTTGAGATTGTTGCTTATAGATGTGTATTGCATGCAAATTGAAGCAAGGAAGTTGGAGGAGATTGAATTTTGGGAGTGTCAAATTTTCTGCTTGTTGGGACTTAATGAGTCCAGTGTGTTTGTTGAACCCTAACTGAAAATGTGTGACTCCAATTGGTATGAGGCCAATTGGAGGTGAAATTAGACTCAAAATAGCCCATTTTTCATGTAGACACCATGCTTAAATTTTGTTAAAAACTTAACCTAAACACTGCCCAAATCCGGATTACCCTACACCAAACCCAGAAAATGACCAAATGAACAGTGTTCATTTGGTCATAACTCCCTCTATACTGATTCAAATGACCTGAATTGGATACCATTGGAAAGCTTAGATATATGGATACAATTTTCTTGAAGACCACTGAACCCAGAAATACCAAAAACCAAGCCATATTACTGGACCAATTTAGGTCACAAAACTGCCCAGAATTAGGTTGCCCAGAAACTGCTGGACATAACCTCACTCGACCAGTTTTGGCAAAAAGGCCATAACTTGGTCTACAAGAACTCAAATGTAATGAAACTAGTGGAAAAATGTCCACAAGACATAGACCTACAAAATTGGTATTTTGATCAAAACCCAAAAATCAAGAGAACTAGGTCAAATAGTTAGAACAATCACTGCATCAAAACCTGGAATCTGACCAAACTTCACTTGACCCCAGAACAGTCTTTTATTCATAACTCCTACTAGAAAAATCCAATTGAGATGAGCCATACCTTTCCAAAAACCTGAGAAATAGGGCTACAACTTTATTTTAGGAACCTTCCTCAAAATTTGAATTTAAGAATCTCAAAAAGTGACCTACAGTCACTGTCCTGAACTAAACCCCTGTTGGCATAATTCCACAAAACTTGAAAAAATTATGATACAAATTTCTCAATGATCATAAGACATAGGGCAACAATTTCTATGAAGATAACTATGCCTAAAAGTGATTGCAACCTGTTCCATTAATTAGGTAAACTTTAAGTCCAAAAGCTGCCTAGTTAAGGAACCAGAATCTGGAAATGAGTCAGTTATGGTTACCCAACCATAACTTGAGTTCTAAAAATCAAATTGATATGATTCAAAAAGGAAAATAAAGATAAGACATAGGGGAACAACTTCCATGAAGGAAGTGTGGCCAAACAGTGGCTGCAAACTGATTGAATGGATAGGCAAATGTGAGACACAAAACTTGAAACTAAAGAAAGGTCCATAAGATAAATTATCTTATGGTAGGGAATTTAACCCTAACAAGCTATTGAACACTAAACCATATGAAAGAGGTATGTGGGACCTATTTTTCCATTATAAAGTAATATGAATATTCAAATAAATATGTAATAATGTGTAATTACCTATAGTATACATAGACTTATTTATTTAGTTGGATCGATTGGTATACCAATTAGGGACTATAGATAGCAGTACTGCCTACCGAGAAAATTATGAACTGATAATATATGTTTGGTATGATTATTCTATAGGCAATATGCCTATTTACTGGCCATTGTGCCTACTTTATTTCTAGCTTTACAGCCTGACAGTGGGCCTAGTGCCTGATAGATGTATACTGGATAGACATGTGGTTGTCTAACTAGTATACTCTATCCACCTCTAATAGTTTATTATAGGTTTCTTGGGCACTGATAATAATTAATTAAGACTGAATATACAATAAGTAAATAGAAAAGATCCCGATAATTTAAATTGTTTTCAAAGTGAAATGAAAATGTAAAATACCTAGAATTTATAAAATTGCCACATATAGAATTATTATTTAAATTGTTCAGTTATTGTTATTATAAATTATGCACCACTAAGCGTTATGCTTAACGCGTTAGTTTTCCATCGCGTAGGTATTGGAAATGTAACACCCTCCCGGTAGCAACTCCGTACATTCTACTATTTCAGTGACCGGTGTCGGTCCGGACAGCTAGAACGTCCGGAAAAATATTTAAACTAAAGTCAAGAACCAAAATTAACTCAAATATTAATAAGAAAAATTTAGGAAAAATTTTAGACATAAAATCCAACCAAATCAAATGAGCCGGTGCCCAAGCGATGGGTAACCCAGAGGGAAGTTGCAGTTCTCGCAACGATGAGCCCTAGACCTGGGAAAAAATTCATAAAAATAATTTTTAGGACTCCAGAGAAGGGTCATTGAGGTTCCTATGGCATTAGAATGCCAAGAAAATATTTAGAAAAATTTTACAATCGGTACAGACAATTTTGACCCATTAAGCCAAACGGAGGGCATTTTGGTCATTTCGCCTTCAGAGACGATTTTTGGCCGACTTGTCCAGTTGAGTAAATAATTATTATGACATAAAATATGAATTAATATTGATGAAAAATTAATTGAAAGTTAGTAGAAAAGAAAAGAAAAGAAAATGCAATAAAATGCTAAATATGACATATTGTGATGTCATTTAAAAAGCTTCCTCCAATCACAATTAAACAACCCTTTAATTAACTAATAAAAGAGACCAAAGGAGACCAAAAATTCTGGTCATCTTCTTCTTCTTCTTCAGCCAAAATGTGACCTCCCCTTTTCCATAACCCTCCATGAAAGTTTCCTTTAATTTCTTCCATTTCCCATGAAATTCCACTACTAAACCCTAAGTCACCTTCACTAAAACTTGTCCCCACATCACAAGGCAACTCTAGGCAGCCACAAAGAGGAGAAATTCTAGAGTTTTCACAAGCTCAATAAGTTGAGCAAAGAGGTTAGTGCTTAATTATGCATGTATATCTCTTGTTCCATGTTAAGGACTTAAAAATGAGTATGAAATTGTGGATTAAATGAATGAAACTTATGGGTATGTATGCCATGGATTTCAGCTGCCCTAAGAAAGGAATAGGATTGAGTGTTTGTGATGGACATGGAGTGAACTAGAAACCATGTTTAAAGTGTATAAATATAAGGATAATGAACTAGTAGTTAATTAAGGTAAGTTGTGAAAATTCAAAATGGGAATTAGGGTTTTAAGGGTGAAAATTGGACTTTGCATTTGAATTGATTAATGGACATTCTAGTGGTCAATTAGTGACCATTTAAGGCAAGTTAATCATAATTTGAAGTGAGTTAATGCATGGCAAAGTGAATGTGTAGGCTGCTTAAAGACAAAGAAGCAGTTGATCAAATTTCAGTCCACTTGGACTGCCATATCTTTGGCTGTGTTGGTCCAATTGGTGTTTGGCCAATTGGACATGAAACAAGGCTTATAATGGCACATTTTTGCTGAAGAAACCATGCCCAAAAGACCAAAGCAAGTGGACCAAAAGTTGGCCCCAATCCGGATACCCTGCAACAGCACCTGCAGAAATGACCAAATGAACAGTAACTGTTCATTTGGCCATAACTCACTGTAGATAAGATCAATTGACCTGAAAGTTTTACAGAAACAAGTTAAGACATAGAGAAACAACTTTCATGAAGAAACATACCCCAAATTATGACCAGAACCTAACTCAAATGGCAGTGGCAGTCACTGTTCATGTTATTGTAGATATGGTAATTTCTGCAGAATGGAAATCCGGCCAGCTGTGATTTTTGGACCATATCTGGAGCTACAAAACTCCAAATGGAGTGATTCAAAAAAGAAAATTCAACTAGACAAAATAAGGAACAACTTTCATGTTTTCCATTTCTTCAAATTCCCACTGCAACAGTGCTTAATGGAACAGTAAAGTTAAGCTTCACAAACTGAAAATTCTGCTTCCCTTGGTTTAAACTTAGAAATGGTAATAGTAATCAATTCCAAAAAGTTTTAAATACAAAATGTGGTATGTTTGGGGTGTTAAAACCAATACACCTATTTTCTATCCAAAAGTCAACATTTTTGTTGACCAATGAGGTGAATAGTGACACCAAAACTTGAAATTCAAAATTTGAAAAATTTAAAAGTATCAAATGCCCTAGTATATCTAACTAGATTGGTTTGGATTGTTTGGCATGCCAATAGGGTATTGTTTTAGCAGTACTGCGAAAAGGAAAGGCTTTGTGCCTGTATTCATGGCTTTATGCCCGTATCCATGGCTTTTATGCCCGTATTCATGGCTTTTATGCCCGATTATGTGATATCATAGCTTTTAGCTATATTGACTGCATACGTGGTTGACGCTCAAGGCCCCATGGTATGAAGTCCCGAGGCACCGCGGTGCCCAGTGCCAACGACCCGTTATCCAGTCCAGTCATCCAGTATAGGTTACTTGGGCAACCAAATGAATGGAAAAGTATAACTGTGAACTGATTATTAAAGAAAATACGAAAATTAAGTATTAGGAATGATTACAAAAATACAAGAAAGCTCAAGATCATGAAAAAAAAAAAAATTAACGAAATGCATGAAGAAGTTAATATCATAAAACATGATTAGCCCTCGACTAAACAATAAGTTAGTAATTACTCATTTCTTATGAACACAATAGTAAGGAAATTATTATTTTTATTTGCATATTATATTTTCTTGTATTATTGGCACCACTAAGCTTTATGCTTAGCGCGTCGCTTTTGCAACGCGTAGGTACTGAAGATTTGGACAGAGGGCCCAGTAGACCACAGATTCGGTAAGGCAGTTCACAGTTCTGCATAGTGTCCGTGTCACCTCACCGTCTACAGTGCATTGGTAGGACACTAGGCTTCATTTTGGTAATTTGTAATTGATTTTTATTTTCCTTTGTGTAAATGAAACTTATGTAATGTATTTTGATTTTCATGTAAATAATGCAAAATTGTGTTTGTAAATGGAAAAGTGAATATTGATCTGTGACTGTTACATGACTATCAAATGTGATGAATGATTGAGAAACGAATGGTTGAAAAATATTGAGATTTTGATATTGGAGTTTGTGAATAGATGAATATGATTATTAGAAGTGTTTTTCACAGGTTCCGAAGAACTGTTTTCTCCATTTTTAGCCAGATTTACGGATTTTCTTTAAAATTTTCGGAACCTCAAATAAATTACAATTTCAATAAATGAATTATATTTCACAAGTTATATTCAAAACTACGATAAAAATGAATTAAGATAAAATAGAGTGCTCCGGCACATTGAGTGGCATAACTTGCTCGGCTACACTGTAGTCTGGTAAGGGGTGTCACATTTAGTGGTATCAGAGCACGGTTTCGGCGTTTCTGGGCCTAGATTGAGTCCATACCATGCATTGCATTTGTAAGAGTCGAGGTGACACTAATGCAGATCTGTTTGTCTTTCTTATTTTGAATAGGATATGGACCCTTCATCACAGAGAGCAGTCGAGGAGGAAGTGGAGAGTCATGCTCCACCTGTAGCAGCTGAGACTGGGGGTAGGGGAGAACCTACTCCACCAGCTCAAGCAGAGCCTGCTCAGCCTCCACAGGCCATGTTCCAGCAAATGGCCGATTTCTTTAGACAAATGGCTGGAGTAATGCCAGCACCACCACCACCACCACCAGCTCCATAGCAGAAATCACACCTGGAAAGGCTAAGAAAGTTTGGAGCAGTGGACTTCTATGGTAAGAGAGAAGATGATTCTGTTGCAGTCGAAAATTGGTTGAACAGAACAGGCAGAATTCTAAAACAACTCCATTGCACTCCAGAGCAAAACTTGGAATCTGCTGTATCTCTGCTGCAAGACGATGCATATGAATGGTGGGACACTGTGTCCAGTGAAGTGCAGCCAGAAATAGTGACATGGGACTTCTTTCTCTCCGAATTTAAGAAGAAATATGTGGGTACTGTATACCTAGAAGAGAGAAGAAGAGAGTTTATTAACCTGAGGCAGAGACAGTTGTCAGTGGCCGAGTATGAGAAGGAATTCGTAAGATTGAGTCGCTATGGAAGGGAGATAGTCCCTAATGAAGCTGAAAGGTGTAAGAGATTTGAAGAGGGATTAAATGATAATATAAAGATCATGATCACTGCCTTGGGGATCACAGACTTCGCCAAGTTAGTGGAAGCTGCATCAAAAGTGGAGAAAGTGAGAATAAATGAACAAAATAGGAAATATAGGCAGCGTAAGAGGGAATTTGGACCAGATACCAAGTATACCAACCGATAGTAAGAAGTTTAAGGGTTCTAGTTCACAAGATCGGACACTGTGGCCACAGAGGCCGATTGGAATATCTATAGCTAGTTCCCCGGGCATAATAATAAGGGGATCAACCCCAGTGCCTGAATGTATGCATTGTGGTAGAAGACACAGAGGGGAGTGTCGATTGTTAACTGGAGAGTGTTTCAAGTGTGGGGCTAAGGATCATTTCATAAGAGATTGCCCTCAGAGGAGTGGTTCAATAGCTCCGGTACAAGTTGATAGACCTTTCCCTATAGTTCAAAGGGGTAAAAGATCGGGTAGAGCAGAAATGGCTGACATATCACAGAAGATTATTACAGAGACAGTTGAAAAGCCCGAAGTCATGGTGGCACCACAAGTAAATGCTATGGAAGCTCAGAAGAGCCAAACCTGCATAATCGATGAGGCGAAACAAGGAAGTGAAGAAACAAGAAGGTAGCAACTCCCGACATTTAGTCGTAAATTTCGAGGACGAAATTTAAATTAGAGGGGAAGAGTTGTAACACCCTCCCGGTAGCAACTCCGCACATTCCCATCTGCTCGTGATCGGTCGGTCCTGATCGCTAGAACGTCCGTAAAAATATTTAAACTAAAGTCAAGAACCAAAATTAACTCAAATATTAATAAGAAAAATTTAGGAAAAATTTTAGAAATAAAATACAACCAAGTCGAATGAGTCGGTGCCCAAGCGATGGGTAACCCAGAGGGAAGTTGAGGTTCTCGCAACGAGGAGCCCTAGACTCGGGAAAAAATTCATAAAATAATTTTTGGGACTCCAGAGAAGGGTCATTGAGGTTCCTATGGCATTAGAATGCCAAGAAAATATTTAGAACAATTTTACAATCAGATGCATAATTTTGACCTGTTAAGCCAAACGGAGGGCATTTTGGTCATTTCGCCTTCAGAGACGATTTTTGGCCGACTTGTCCAGTTGAGTAAATAATTATTATGACATAAAATATGAATTAATATTGATGAAAAATAAATTGAAAGTTAGTAGAAAAGAAAAGAAAAGAAAATGCAATAAAATGCCAAATATGACATATTGTGATGTCATTTAAAAAGCTTCCTCCAATCACAATTAAACAACCCTTTAATTAACTAATAAAAGAGACCAAAGGAGGCCAAAAATTCTGGTCATCTTCTTCTTCTTCTTCAGCCAAAACGTGACCTCCCCTTTCCATAACCTCCATTAAAGTTTTCTTTAATTTCTTCCATTTCCCATGAAATTCCACTACTAAACCCTAAGTCACCTTCACTAAAACTTGTCCCCACATCACAAGGCAACTCTAGGCAGCCACAAAGAGGAGAAATTCTAGAGTTTTCACAAGCTCAATAAGTTGAGCAAAGAGGTTAGTGCTTAATTATGCATGTATATCTCTTGTTCCATGTTAAGGACTTAAAAATGAGTATGAAATTGTGGATTAAATGAATGAAACTTATGGGTATGTATGCCATGGATTTCGGCTGCCCTAAGAAAGGAATAGGATTGAGTGTTTGTGATGGACTTGGAGTGAACTAGAAACCATGTTTAAAGTGTATATATATAAGGATAATGAACTAGTAGTTAATTAAGGTAAGTTGTGAAAATTCATAATGGGAATTAGGGTTTTAAAGGTGAAATTTTGACTTGGCATTTGAATTGATTAATGGACATTTTAGTGGTCAATTAGTGACCATTTAAGGCAAGTTAATCATAATTTTAAGTGAGTTAATGCATGGCAAAGTGAATGTGTAGGCTGCCTAAAGACAAAGAAGCAGGTTGATCAAATTTCAGTCCACTTGGACTGCCATATCTTTGTTGTGTTGGTCCAGTTGGTGTTTGACTAATTGGACATGAAAATAGGCTTATAATGGCACATTTTTGCTGAAGAAACCATGCCCAAAAGACCAAAGCAAGTGGACCAAAAGTTGGCCCTAATCCGGATACCCTGCAACAGCACCTGCAGAAATGACCAAATGAACAGTAACTGTTCATTTGGCCATAACTCACTGTAGATAAGATCAATTGACCTGAAATTTTTACAGAAACAAGTTAAGACATAGAGAAACAACTTTCATGAAGAAACATACCCCAAATTATGACCAGAACCTAACTCAAATGGCAGTGGCAGTCACTGTTCATGTTATTGTAGATATGGTAATTTCTGCAGAATGGAAATCCGGCCAGCTGTGATTTTTGGACCATATCTGAGCTACAAAACTCCAAATGGAGTGATTCAAAAAATAAAATTCAACTAGACAAAATAAGGAACAACTTTCATGTTTTCCATTTCTTCAAATTCCCACTGCAACAGTGCTTAATGGAACAGTAAAGTTAAGCTTCACAAACTGAAAATTCTGCTTCCCTTGGTTTAAACTTAGAAATGGTAATAGTAATCAATTCCAAAAAGTTTTAAATACAAAATGTGGTATGTTTGGGGTGTTAAAACCAATACACCTATTTTCTATCCAAAAGTCAACATTTTTGTTGACCAATGAGGTGAATAGTGACACCAAAACTTGAAATTCAAAATTTGAAAAATTTAAAAGTATCAAATGCCCTAGTATACCTAACTAGATTGGTTTGGATTGTTTGGCATGCCAATAGGGTATTGTTTTAGCAGTACTGCGAAAAGGAAAGGCTTTGTGCCTGTATTCATGGCTTTATGCCCGTATCCATGGCTTTTATGCCCGTATTCATGGCTTTTATGCCCGATTATGTGATATCATAGCTTTTAGCTATATTGACTGCATACGTGGTTGACGTTCTGCGTCCCATGGTATGACGGCCCGAGGCACCGCGGTGCCCAGTGCCAACGACCCGTTATCCATCAAATCATCCAAAGATAGGTTACTTGGGCAACCAAATGAATGGAAAAGTATAACTGTGAACTGATTATTAAAGAAAATACGAAAATTAAGTATTAGGAATGATTACAAAAATACAAGAAAGCTCAAGATCATGAAAAAAAAAAAAATTAACGAAATGCATGAAGAAGTTAATATCATAAAACATGATTAGCCCTCGACTAAACAATAAGTTAGTAATTACTCATTTCTTATGAACACAATAGTAAGGAAATTATTATTTTTATTTGCATATTATATTTTCTTGTATTATTGGCACCACTAAGCTTTATGCTTAGCGCCGCTTTGCAACGCTGTAGGTAATCAAGATTTGGACAGAGGCCCAGAGACCACGATTCGGTAAGGCGGTTCACGATTCAGCATAGTGTCCGTGTCACCTCACCGTCTACAGTGCATTGGTAGGACACTAGGCTTCATTTTGGTAATTTGTAATTGATTTTTATTTTCCTTTGTGTAAATGAAACTTATGTAATGTATTTTGATTTTCATGTAAATAATGCAAAATTGTGTTTGTAAATGGAAAAGTGAATATTGATCCGTGGATCATACATGACTATCAAATGTGATGAATGATTGAGAAACGAATGGTTGAAAAATATTGAGATTTTGATATTGGAGTTTGTGAATAGATGAATATCATTATTAGAAGTCTATATCACAGTTACCCAATAACTGTTTTCTCCATTTTTAGCCGGTACTTCGCCGGATTTTCTTTAAAATTTTCGGAACCTCAAATAAATTACAATTTCAATAAATGAATTATATTTCACAAGTTATATTCAAAACTACGATAAAAATGAATTAAGATAAAATAGAGTGCTCCGGCACACTGAGTGGCATAACTTGCTCGGCTACACTGTAGTCGGGTAAGGGGTGTCACATTTAGTGGTATCAGAGCACGGTTTAGGCGTTTCTGGGCCTAGATTGAGTCCATACCATGCATTGCATTTGTAAGAGTCGAGGTGACACTAATGCAGATCTGTTTGTCTTTCTTATTTTGAATAGGATATGGACCCTTCATCACAGAGAGCAGTCGAGGAGGAAGTGGAGAGTCATGCTCCACCTGTAGCAGCTGAGACTGGGGGTAGGGGAGAACCTACTCCACCAGCTCAAGCAGAGCCTGCTCAGCCTCCACAGGCCATGTTCCAGCAAATGGCCGATTTCTTTAGACAAATGGCCGGAGTAATGCCAGCACCACCACCACCACCACCAGCTCCACAGCAGAAATCACACCTGGAAAGGCTAAGAAAGTTTGGAGCAGTGGACTTCTATGGTAAGAGAGAAGATGATTCTGTTGCAGCCGAAAATTGGTTGAACAGAACAGGCAGAATTCTAAAACAACTCCATTGCACTCCAGAGCAAAACTTGGAATCTGCTGTATCTCTGCTGCAAGACGATGCATATGAATGGTGGGACACTGTGTCCAGTGAAGTGCAGCCAGAAATAGTGACATGGGACTTCTTTCTCTCTGAATTTAAGAAGAAATATGTGGGTACTGTATACCTAGAAGAGAGAAGAAGAGAGTTTATTAACCTGAGGCAGAGACAGTTGTCAGTGGCCGAGTATGAGAAGGAATTCGTAAGATTGAGTCGCTATGGAAGGGAGATAGTCCCTAATGAAGCTGAAAGGTGTAAGAGATTTGAAGAGGGATTAAATGATAATATAAAGATCATGATCACTGCCTTGGGGATCACAGACTTCGCCAAGTTAGTGGAAGCTGCATCAAAAGTGGAGAAAGTGAGAATAAATGAACAAAATAGGAAATATAGGCAGCGTAAGAGGGAATTTGGACCAGGACAGTCAAGTATACCAACTGATAGTAAGAAGTTTAAGGGTTCTAGTTCACAAGATCAGACACAGGGCCACAGAGGCCAGATTGGAATATCTATAGCTAGTTCCCCGGGCACAATAACAAGGGGACCAACCCCAGTGCCTGAATGTATGCATTGTGGTAGAAGACACAGAGGGGAGTGTCGATTGTTAACTGGAGAGTGTTTCAAGTGTGGGGCTAAGGATCATTTCATAAGAGATTGCCCTCAGAGGAGTGGTTCAATAGCTCCGGTACAAGTTGATAGACCTTTCCCTATAGTTCAAAGGGGTAAAAGATCGGGTAGAGCAGAAATGGCTGACATTTCACAGAAGATTATTTCTGAGACAGTTGAAAAGCCCGAAGTCAGGGTGGCACCACAAGTATATGCTATGGAAGCTCAGGAAGAGCCAAACCCAGACACTGATGAGGCGAAACAAGGAAGTGAAGAAACAAGAAGGTAGCAACTCCCCGATTACTTAAGTCAGGTAAATTTCGAGGACGAAATTTAAATTAGAGGGGAAGAGTTGTAACACCCTCCTGGTAGCAACTCCGCACATTCTACTGTTCTGGTGACCGGTGTCGGTCCGGACTGCTAGAACGTCCAGAAAAATATTTAAACTAAAGTCAAGAACCAAAATTAACTCAAATATTAATAAGAAAAATTTAGGAAAAATTTTAGAAATAAAATACAACCAAGTCGAATGAGTCGGTGCCCAAGCGATGGGTAACCCAGAGGGAAGTTGCGGTTCTCGCAACGAGGAGCCCTAGACTCGGGAAAAAATTCATAAAATAATTTTTGGGACTCCAGAGAAGGGTCATTGAGGTTCCTATGGCATTAGAATGCCAAGAAAATATTTAGAAAAATTTTACAATCGGTACAGACAATTTTGACCTGTTAAGCCAAACGGAGGGCATTTTGGTCATTTCGCCTTCAGAGACGATTTTTGGCCGACTTGTCCAGTTGAGTAAATAATTATTATGACATAAAATATGAATTAATATTGATGAAAAATAAATTGAAAGTTAGTGGAAAAGAAAAGAAAAGAAAATGCAATAAAATGCCAAATATGACATATTGTGATGTCATTTAAAAAGCTTCCTCCAATCACAATTAAACAACCCTTTAATTAACTAATAAAAGAGACCAAAGGAGGCCAAAAATTCTGGTCATCTTCTTCTTCTTCTTCAGCCAAAACGTGACCTCCCCTTTTCCATAACCCTCCATGAAAGTTTTCTTTAATTTCTTCCATTTCCCATGAAATTCCACTACTAAACCCTAAGTCACCTTCACTAAAACTTGTCCCCACATCACAAGGCAACTCTAGGCAGCCACAAAGAGGAGAAATTCTAGAGTTTTCACAAGCTCAATAAGTTGAGCAAAGAGGTTAGTGCTTAATTATGCATGTATATCTCTTGTTCCATGTTAAGGACTTAAAAATGAGTATGAAATTGTGGATTAAATGAATGAAACTTATGGGTATGTATGCCATGGATTTCGGCTGCCCTAAGAAAGGAATAGGATTGAGTGTTTGTGATGGACTTGGAGTGAACTAGAAACCATGTTTAAAGTGTATATATATAAGGATAATGAACTAGTAGTTAATTAAGGTAAGTTGTGAAAATTCATAATGGGAATTAGGGTTTTAAAGGTGAAATTTTGACTTGGCATTTGAATTGATTAATGGACATTTTAGTGGTCAATTAGTGACCATTTAAGGCAAGTTAATCATAATTTGAAGTGAGTTAATGCATGGCAAAGTGAATGTGTAGGCTGCCTAAAGACAGCAGCAGGTTGACTGAAATTTCAGTCCACTTGGACTGCCATATCTTTGGCTGTGTTGGTCCAATTGGTGTTTGGCCAATTGGACATGAAACAAGGCTTATAATGGCACATTTTTGCTGAAGAAACCATGCCCAAAAGACCAAAGCAAGTGGACCAAAAGTTGGCCCCAATCCGGATACCCTGCAACAGCACCTGCAGAAATGACCAAATGAACAGTAACTGTTCATTTGGCCATAACTCACTGTAGATAAGATCAATTGACCTGAAATTTTTACAGAAACAAGTTAAGACATAGAGAAACAACTTTCATGAAGAAACATACCCCAAATTATGACCAGAACCTAACTCAAATGGCAGTGGCAGTCACTGTTCATGTTATTGTAGATATGGTAATTTCTGCAGAATGGAAATCCGGCCAGCTGTGATTTTTGGACCATATCTGGAGCTACAAAACTCCAAATGGAGTGATTCAAAAAATAAAATTCAACTAGACAAAATAAGGAACAACTTTCATGTTTTCCATTTCTTCAAATTCCCACTGCAACAGTGCTTAATGGAACAGTAAAGTTAAGCTTCACAAACTGAAAATTCTGCTTCCCTTGGTTTAAACTTAGAAATGGTAATAGTAATCAATTCCAAAAAGTTTTAAATACAAAATGTGGTATGTTTGGGGTGTTAAAACCAATACACCTATTTTCTATCCAAAAGTCAACATTTTTGTTGACCAATGAGGTGAATAGTGACACCAAAACTTGAAATTCAAAATTTGAAAAATTTAAAAGTATCAAATGCCCTAGTATACCTAACTAGATTGGTTTGGATTGTTTGGCATGCCAATAGGGTATTGTTTTAGCAGTACTGCGAAAAGGAAAGGCTTTGTGCCTGTATTCATGGCTTTATGCCCGTATCCATGGCTTTTATGCCCGTATTCATGGCTTTTATGCCCGATTATGTGATATCATAGCTTTTAGCTATATTGACTGCATACGTGGTTGACGTTCTGCGTCCCATGGTATGACGGCCCGAGGCACCGCGGTGCCCAGTGCCAACGACCCGTTATCCAGTCCAGTCATCCAGTATAGGTTACTTGGGCAACCAAATGAATGGAAAAGTATAACTGTGAACTGATTATTAAAGAAAATACGAAAATTAAGTATTAGGAATGATTACAAAAATACAAGAAAGCTCAAGATCATGAAAAAAAAAAAAATTAACGAAATGCATGAAGAAGTTAATATCATAAAACATGATTAGCCCTCGACTAAACAATAAGTTAGTAATTACTCATTTCTTATGAACACAATAGTAAGGAAATTATTATTTTTATTTGCATATTATATTTTCTTGTATTATTGGCACCACTAAGCTTTATGCTTAGCGCGTCGCTTTTGCAACGCGTAGGTACTGAAGATTTGGACAGAGGGCCCAGTAGACCACAGATTCGGTAAGGCAGTTCACAGTTCTGCATAGTGTCCGTGTCACCTCACCGTCTACAGTGCATTGGTAGGACACTAGGCTTCATTTTGGTAATTTGTAATTGATTTTTATTTTCCTTTGTGTAAATGAAACTTATGTAATGTATTTTGATTTTCATGTAAATAATGCAAAATTGTGTTTGTAAATGGAAAAGTGAATATTGATCTGGATCATACATGACTATCAAATGTGATGAATGATTGAGAAACGAATGGTTGAAAAATATTGAGATTTTGATATTGGAGTTTGTGAATAGATGAATATGATTATTAGAAGTGTTTTTCACAGGTTCCGAAGAACTGTTTTCTCCATTTTTAGCCGGTACTTCGCCGGATTTTCTTTAAAATTTTCGGAACCTCAAATAAATTACAATTTCAATAAATGAATTATATTTCACAAGTTATATTCAAAACTACGATAAAAATGAATTAAGATAAAATAGAGTGCTCCGGCACACTGAGTGGCATAACTTGCTCGGCTACTTGTAGTCAGTAAGGGGTGTCACATTTAGTGGTATCAGAGCACGGTTTCGGCGTTTCTGGGCCTAGATTGAGTCCATACCATGCATTGCATTTGTAAGAGTCGAGGTGACACTAATGCAGATCTGTTTGTCTTTCTTATTTTGAATAGGATATGGACCCTTCATCACAGAGCGATCGAGGAGGAAGTGGAGAGTCATGCTCCACTGTGGTGAGGCGGGGTAGGGAGAACCTACTCCACCAGCTCAAGCGAGCACTGCTCGGCCTCCACGAGCCATGTTCCAGCAAATGGCCGATTTCTTTAGACAAATGGCTGGAGTAATGCCAGCACCACCACCACCACCACCAGCTCCATAGCAGAAATCACACCTGGAAAGGCTAAGAAAGTTTGGAGCAGTGGACTTCTATGGCAAGAGAGAAGATGATTACATTTGCGTAGAAAATTGGTTGAGCAGAATAGGCGAATCTAAAACAACTCCATTGCACTCCAGAGCAAAACTTGGAATCGCTTTATCTCTGCAAGACGATGCAGATGAATGTTGGGACACTGTGTCGATGAAGTGCAGCCGAAATAGTGACATGGGACTTCTTTCTCTCTGAATTTAAGAAGAAATATGTGGTCTTGTATACCTAGAAGAGAGAAGAAGAGAGTTTATTAACTGAGGCGAGAGACAGTTGTCGGTGGTCGAGTATGAGAAGGAATTCGTAAGATTGAGTCGCTATGGAAGGAGATAGTCCCTAATGAAGCTGAAAGGTGTAAGAGATTTGAAGAGGGATTAAATGATAATATAAAGATCATGATCACTGCCTTGGGGATCACAGACTTCGCCAAGTTAGTGGAAGCTGCATCAAAAGTGGAGAAAGTGAGAATAAATGAACAAAATAGGAAATATAGGCAGCGTAAGAGGGAATTTGGACCAGGACAGTCAAGTATACCAACTGATAGTAAGAAGTTTAAGGGTTCTAGTTCACAAGATCAGACACAGGGCCACAGAGGCCAGATTGGAATATCTATAGCTAGTTCCCCGGGCACAATAACAAGGGGACCAACCCCAGTGCCTGAATGTATGCATTGTGGTAGAAGACACAGAGGGGAGTGTCGATTGTTAACTGGAGAGTGTTTCAAGTGTGGGGCTAAGGATCATTTCATAAGAGATTGCCCTCAGAGGAGTGGTTCAATAGCTCCGGTACAAGTTGATAGACCTTTCCCTATAGTTCAAAGGGGTAAAAGATCGGGTAGAGCAGAAATGGCTGACATTTCACAGAAGATTATTTCTGAGACAGTTGAAAAGCCCGAAGTCAGGGTGGCACCACAAGTATATGCTATGGAAGCTCAGGAAGAGCCAAACCCAGACACTGATGAGGCGAAACAAGGAAGTGAAGAAACAAGAAGGTAGCAACTCCCCGATTACTTAAGTCAGGTAAATTTTGAGGACGAAATTTAAATTAGAGGGGAAGAGTTGTAACACCCTCCTGGTAGCAACTCCGTACATTCTACTGTTCTGGTGACCGGTGTCGGTCCGGACTGCTAGAACGTCCAGAAAAATATTTAAACTAAAGTCAAGAACCAAAATTAACTCAAATATTAATAAGAAAAATTTAGGAAAAATTTTAGAAATAAAATACAACCATGTCGAATGAGTCGGTGCCCAAGCGATGGGTAACCCAGAGGGAAGTTGCGGTTCTCGCAACGAGGAGCCCTAGACCCGGGAAAAAATTCATAAAATAATTTTTGGGACTCCAGAGAAGGGTCATTGAGGTTCCTATGGCATTAGAATGCCAAGAAAATATTTAGAAAAATTTTACAATCGGTACAGACAATTTTGACCTGTTAAGCCAAACGGAGGGCATTTTGGTCATTTCGCCTTCAGAGACGATTTTTGGCCGACTTGTCCAGTTGAGTAAATAATTATTATGACATAAAATATGAATTAATATTGATGAAAAATTAATTGAAAGTTAGTGGAAAAGAAAAGAAAAGAAAATGCAATAAAATGCCAAATATGACATATTGTGATGTCATTTAAAAAGCTTCCTCCAATCACAATTAAACAACCCTTTAATTAACTAATAAAAGAGACCAAAGGAGGCCAAAAATTCTGGTCATCTTCTTCTTCTTCTTCAGCCAAAACGTGACCTCCCCTTTTCCATAACCCTCCATGAAAGTTTTCTTTAATTTCTTCCATTTCCCATGAAATTCCACTACTAAACCCTAAGTCACCTTCACTAAAACTTGTCCCCACATCACAAGGCAACTCTAGGCAGCCACAAAGAGGAGAAATTCTAGAGTTTTCACAAGCTCAATAAGTTGAGCAAAGAGGTTAGTGCTTAATTATGCATGTATATCTCCTGTTCCATGTTAAGGACTTAAAAATGAGTATGAAATTGTGGATTAAATGAATGAAACTTATGGGTATGTATGCCATGGATTTCGGCTGCCCTAAGAAAGGAATAGGATTGAGTGTTTGTGATGGACTTGGAGTGAACTAGAAACCATGTTTAAAGTGTATATATATAAGGATAATGAACTAGTAGTTAATTAAGGTAAGTTGTGAAAATTCATAATGGGAATTAGGGTTTTAAAGGTGAAAATTTGACTTGGCATTTGAATTGATTAATGGACATTTTAGTGGTCAATTAGTGACCATTTAAGGCAAGTTAATCATAATTTGAAGTGAGTTAATGCATGGCAAAGTGAATGTGTAGGTTGCCTAAAGACAACAGCAGGTTGACTGAAATTTCAGTCCACTTGGACTGCCATATCTTTGGCTGTGTTGGTCCAATTGGTGTTTGGCCAATTGGACATGAAACAAGGCTTATAATGGCACATTTTTGCTGAAGAAACCATGCCCAAAAGACCAAAGCAAGTGGACCAAAAGTTGGCCCCAATCCGGATACCCTGCAACAGCACCTGCAGAAATGACCAAATGAACAGTAACTGTTCATTTGGCCATAACTCACTGTAGATAAGATCAATTGACCTGAAATTTTTACAAAAACAAGTTAAGACATAGAGAAACAACTTTCATGAAGAAACATACCCCAAATTATGACCAGAACCTAACTCAAATGGCAGTGGCAGTCACTGTTCATGTTATTGTAGATATGGTAATTTCTGCAGAATGGAAATCCGGCCAGCTGTGATTTTTGGACCATATCTGGAGCTACAAAACTCCAAATGGAGTGATTCAAAAAATAAAATTCAACTAGACAAAATAAGGAACAACTTTCATGTTTTCCATTTCTTCAAATTCCCACTGCAACAGTGCTTAATGGAACAGTAAAGTTAAGCTTCACAAACTGAAAATTCTGCTTCCCTTGGTTTAAACTTAGAAATGGTAATAGTAATCAATTCCAACAAGTTTTAAATACAAAATGTGGTATGTTTGGGGTGTTAAAACCAATACACCTATTTTCTATCCAAAAGTCAACATTTTTGTTGACCAATGAGGTGAATAGTGACACCAAAACTTGAAATTCAAAATTTGAAAAATTTAAAAGTATCAAATGCCCTAGTATACCTAACTAGATTGGTTTGGATAGTTTGGCATGCCAATAGGGTATTGTTTTAGCAGTACTGCGAAAGGAAAGGCTTTGTGCCTGTATTCATGGCTTTATGCCCGTATCCATGGCTTTTATGCCCGTATTCATGGCTTTTATGCCCGATTATGTGATATCATAGCTTTTAGCTATATTGACTGCATACGTGGTTGACGTTCTGCGTCCCATGGTATGACGGCCCGAGGCACCGCGGTGCCCAGTGCCAACGACCCGTTATCCAGTCCAGTCATCCAGTATAGGTTACTTGGGCAACCAAATGAATGGAAAAGTATAACTGTGAACTGATTATTAAAGAAAATACGAAAATTAAGTATCAGGAATGATTACAAAAATACAAGGAAGCTCAAGATCATGAAAAAAAAATAATTAACGAAATGCATGAAGAAGTTAATATCATAAAACATGATTAGCCCTCGACTAAACAATAAGTTAGTAATTACTCATTTCTTATGAACACAATAGCAAGGAAATTATTATTTTTATTTGCATATTATATTTTCTTGTATTATTGGCACCACTAAGCTTTATGCTTAGCGCGTCGCTTTTGCAACACGTAGGTACTGAAGATTTGGACAGAGGGCCCAGTAGACCACAGATTCGGTAAGGCAGTTCACAGTTCTGCATAGTGTCCGTGTTACCTCACCGTCTACAGTGCATTGGTAGGACACTAGGCTTCATTTTGGTAATTTGTAATTGATTTTTATTTTCCTTTGTGTAAATGAAACTTATGTAATGTATTTTGATTTTCATGTAAATAATGCAAAATTGTGTTTGTAAATGGAAAAGTGAATATTGATCTGTGACTATTACATGACTATCAAATGTGATGAATAATTGAGAAACGAATGGTTGAAAAATATTGAGATTTTGATATTGGAGTTTGTGAATAGATGAATATGATTATTAGAAGTGTTTTTCACAGGTTCCGAAGAACTCCATTTTTAGCCGGTACTCCGTCGGATTTTCTTTAAAATTTTCGGAACCTCAAATAAATTACAATTTCAATAAATGAATTATATTTCACAAGTTATATTCAAAACTACGATAAAAATGAATTAAGATAAAATAGAGTGCTCCGGCACACTGAGTGGCATAACTTGCTCGGCTACACTGTAGTTGGGTAAGGGGTGTCACATTTAGTGGTATCAGAGCACGGTTTAGGCGTTTCTGGGCCTAGATTGAGTCCATACCATGCATTGCATTTGTAAGAGTCGAGGTGACACTAATGCAGATCTGTTTGTCTTTCTTATTTTGAATAGGATATGGACCCTTCATCACAGAAAGCAGTCGAGGAGGAAGTGGAGAGTCATGCTCCCCCTGTAGCAGCTGAGACTGGGGGTAGGGGAGAACCTACTCCACCAGCTCAAGCAGAGCCTGCTCAGTCTCCACAGGCCATGTTCCAGCAAATGGCCGATTTCTTTAGACAAATGGCTAGAGTAATGCCAGCACCACCACCACCACCACCAGCTCCATAGCAGAAATCACACCTGGAAAGGCTAAGAAAGTTTCGAGCAGTGGACTTCTATGGTAAGAGAGAAGATGATTCTGTTGCAGCCGAAAATTGGTTAAACAGAATAGGCAGAATTCTAAAACAACTCCATTGCACTCCAGAGCAAAACTTGGAATCTATTGTATCTCTGCTGCAAGACGATGCATATGAATGGTGGGACACTGTGTCCAGTGAAGTGCAGCCAGAAATAGTGACATGGGACTTCTTTCTCTCCGAATTTAAGAAGAAATATGTGGGTACTGTATGCCTAGAAGAGAGAAGAAGAGAGTTTATTAACCTGAGGCAGAGACAGTTGTCAGTGGCCGAGTATGAGAAGGAATTCGTAAGATTGAGTCGCTATGGAAGGGAGATAGTCCCTAATGAAGCTGAAAGGTGTAAGAGATTTGAAGAGGGATTAAATGATAATATAAAGATCATGATCACTGCCTTGGGGATCACAGACTTCGCCAAGTTAGTGGAAGCTGCATTAAAAGTGGAGAAAGTGAGAATAAATGAACAAAATAGGAAAGATAGGCAGCGTAAGAGGGAATTTGGACCAGGACAGTCAAGTATACCAACTGATAGTAAGAAGTTTAAAGGTTCTAGTTCACAAGATCAGACACAGGGCCACAGAGGCCAGATTGGAATATCTATAGCTAGTTCCCCGGGCACAATAATAAGGGGACCAACCCCAGTGCCTGAATGTATGCATTGTGGTAGAAGACACAGAGGGGAGTGTCGATTGTTAACTGGAGAGTGTTTCAAGTGTGGGGCTATGGATCATTTCATAAGAGATTGCCCTCAGAGGAGTGGTTCAATAGCTCCGGTACAAGTTGATAGACCTTTCCCTATAGTTCAAAGGGGTAAAAGATCGGGTAGAGCAGAAATGGCTGACATTTCACAGAAGATTGTTTCTGAGACAGTTGAAAAGCCCAAGTCGTGGTGGCACCACAAGTATATGCTATGGAAGCTCGGAAGAGCCAAACCTGCATAATCGATGAGGCGATACAAGGAAGTGAAGAAACAAGAAGGTAGCGACTCCCTGATTACTTAAGTCAGGTAAATTTCGAGGACGAAATTTAAATTAGAGGGGAAGAGTTGTAACACCCTCCCGGTAGCAACTCCGTACATTCTACTGTTCCGGTGACCGGTGTCGGTAGAACGTCCGGAAAAATATTTAAACTAAAGTCAAGAACCAAAATTAACTCAAATATTAATAAGAAAAATTTAGGAAAAATTTTAGAAATAAAATACAACCAAGTCAAATGAGCCGGTGCCCAAGCGATGGGTAACCCAGAGGGAAGTTGCGGTTCTCGCAACGAGTAGCCCAAGACCCGGGAAAAAATTCATAAAATAATTTTTGGGACTCCAGAGAAGGGTCATTGAGGTTCCTATGGCTTTAGAATGCCAAGAAAATATTTAGAAAAATTTTACAATCGGTACGGACAATTTTGACCCGTTAAGCCAAACGGAGGGCATTTTAGTCATTTCGCCTTCAGAGACGATTTTTGGCCGACTTGTCCAGTTGAGTAAATAATTATTATGACATAAAATATGAATTATTATTTTATTAAAGAAAATACGAAAATTAAGTATCAGAAATGATTACAAAAATACAAGGACGCTCAAGATCATGAAAAAAAAAAATTAACGAAATGCATGAAGAAGTTAATATCATAAAACATGATTAGCCCTCGACTAAACAATAAGTTAGTAATTACTCATTTCTTATGAACACAATAGCAAGGAAGTTATTATTTTTATTTGCATATTATATTTTCTTGTATTATTGGCACCACTAAGCTTTATGCTTAGCGCGTCGCTTTTGCAACGCGTAGGTACTGAAGATTTGGACAGTGGGCCCAGTAGACCACAGATTCGGTAAGGCAGTTCACAGTTTTGCATAGTGTCCGTGTCACCTCACCGTCTACAGTGCATTGGTAGGACACTAGGCTTCATTTTGGTAATTTGTAATTGATTTTTATTTTCCTTTGTGTAAATGAAACTTATGTAATGTATTTTGATTTTCATGTAAATAATGCAAAATTGTGTTTGTAAATGGAAAAGTGAATATTGATCTGTGACTGTTACATGACCATCAAATGTGATGAAAGATTAAGAAACGAATGGTTGAAAAATATTGAGATTTTGATATTGGAGTTTGTGAATAGATGAATATGATTATTAGAAGTGTTTTTCACAGGTTCCGAAGAACTGTTTTCTCCATTTTTAGCCAGTACTCCGCCGGATTTTCTTTAAAATTTTCGGAACCTCAAATAAATTACAATTTCAATAAATGAATTATATTTCACAAGTTATATTCAAAACTACGATAAAAATGAATTAAGATAAAATAGAGTGCTCCGGCACACTGAGTGGCATAACTTGCTCGGCTACACTGTAGTCGGGTAAGGGGTGTCACAGGAAACCAGTCTGAGCAGCCGCAGCAATATCACCAGTAGTGCCCTGACAGAGCTCTGACCAAATCTGACACTGTCTAGAGTCACCTCACCAGTCTTTTGTATTTTGGTAGGGCCCATGTATAGACTAGTATTTTGGTTCATTATGTCTAATCATGATGTAATTACTAGTTATGATGTATTTCTTTTTGGACTTGTAATTAAACTTTGAGATTGAAATGAAAACTTGTAATTTATTATCTATGAATTTCCATATGAATGCAATAGATGAAACTTTATTTTGAGATCTCATAAATAGTTGTGAATGATATGATAAAAGAGAATATGATATGGAAATGTATGAAATAAGTATGAACATGTTAACAGGTGATTAGTGGAACCCGCCAAATGCTAATAAAACAGAGGAGGCTCTGTCCGGGTCTACACAGAAATAAGTTATAAAAAAAAATAATTTTTTACACATGGATTACTACTTTTAAATGATATTAAAAGTTTACAATAGATATCATAAAACAATATAGGGTGCTCCGGTACCAAATGTGGCTTGCTCAGCTATACAGTAGACAGGTAAGAGGTGTCACATTTAGTGGTATTGGAGCAGAGGTTTAGGCGGTCCTAGACCTAGATAGTTAGAAATAGATAGAATGCTCACATGCATGGGCCTTTAAATAGAGTCAAGGTGACACTAATGCAGATCTGTTCTTTGTCTGTTTTATAGGATCGATGGCATTTGATCCTTCAGAGCACGGACCTCCAGGACCTATAGAGGAGGAGGCAGAGAGTCACGCACCCGCACTTACTCCTAGTAGGGAGCGAAGCAGTAGAGCCGAGTCATCCCAGGGTACTACAGGGAAAGCACAGCAGGCCTTCTGGAACAGATGACTTAGCTGCTCCGTCAGGTCACCGGAGCTATACCTCAGCCACAGCCACCTCCACCTTCACAGCCACAGCCACAGCCCTCACCACCTGTACAGCTACCACCGCCCCCACAGCCACAACCTGTACACAGATCTCCACTAGAGAAACTGTGGAAGTATGGGGTAGTTGACTTCAAAGGTAAGAAGGAGGATGATCCAGCCGCAGCAAAGTATTGGCTGGAGAGGCCAAAGAGGGTATTACAATAATTGCACTGCACCCCAGAGCAGCAGTTGGAGTGTGCCCTGTCACTGCTATAGGAGGATGTGGGTGACAGTATTGAGAGTGGCACAGCCTGCACAGATCACCTGGGAGTTCTTTTTGGCTGAATTCAGAAAGAAATACATCAGTCATGTTTACTTGGAGGCCAGAAGGAGAGAATTTTTGGCATTGAGATAGAGGCAGCTTACGATCTCTGAATATGAGAGGGAATTCATGAAACTCAGCAGATATGCATTGGATTTATTGCCCACAGAAACTGATAAGTGTAGAAGGTTTGAAGACAGACTGAATGACAACATCAGGTTGATAGTGACATCCCACCACTTCACTAATTTCTCTCCTTTGGTAGCATCGACCCTTAATGTGGAGAGAGTAAAAAATGAAGAGCAGTCCAGAAAGGATAGGCAATGCAAGAGGGGTTCTGGATCTGGTCAGTCTGATTCAGTAGACACGGGTAGTAAGAGGCCCAAAGAGTCTCAAGGTCAAACTCAGGGTTGAGGTAAGAAGCAGAAGTCTCAGTTTGCTCCAAGGAAAGGAGGAAGACAGTCTGGTGAATCAGTGGGTAGTTCACCTGGTGCAGCTACATGGGGATTAGTCCTACCACTTACTTGTATACATTATGGTAGACCCCACAGAGGAGAGTGCAGATTGTTAACGAGTGGATGTTTTAGATGTGGGTCTACAGATCACTTCCTAAAGGATTGTCTATAGATAAACACTAGTGCTCCCACTGCTCCACCCTAGATAGAGAGGTCTGCCCCAGCAGCACAGAGGGGTAGAAGACCTGTGAGGCCTGATACAGCTAGTACATCATAGAGGCCTACTGCAAAGATAGTGCAGAGGCAGGAAACTAGGATAGCACCTCATGCTTTGTTAGTAGTATGCCCTAGAGCATATCATTTAGTATGTATCTTATACATATTTTATTAATAAAAGGCAATTTCACTTTTCCGTTTGCATAATGTATTTATGTGTAATAGAAAAGGTCCATTGATATTTTGTTAGAAATTCTATTTTTAAGTTATTAAGAATATGAGTGACAGTATTTTTAGCATAAAGTATCATAAATTGGTTCACAATTGAGGATACTTCACAATAAGGACATGACTTATCCAGAAAGATTGTAATCATGTTTGTTCCCAAGGTATTTATATGAGATATAAATAAGATGGAATGGTAAGTCTCATGCCATATAACAAATATGAGAGGCACTTATACATGATAAGTAGGCCAAACCAGTGACGCATATGACAAGCACATGGAGTTTACTCTTGTCAATGCATTGTCATATATCATATCAGTGCATATAATCTTTAGAGCTGAGATAACACAATTATCTTATATATAGGTTGTTTGAGTTTGATACTGCTTTCATACTTGTACTGTGTATGGGTATATAGGCATGTGTTGGCTCTTACTAGTTATATATGGAGGTAGGTGTTGATCAACATGGAATCTGTTGCCCTAAGTAAATAGGGATAAAATCATATGTTCATTTAATTGTTCTCGATGTTTTAAGTTCCTGGCCAAGATAGATAGATTTAGTCAGAAAAGAGTTTCTGACAAGAAAATCTAATTAATCAAGAACTGGAATTAAAAGAAAACATAATATTCATAGTAAATGGGGTTTGACATAAACCATGACTCCAGCTCGAATTGGGATTTTATAACAGAGAGATTCTATTGCATAGTAACATATGATAATAGGTTCATTCAAAAGTATTCCTTATTAATCATTGAGTGGCCATGGCATGCTATGCTAGGTATCAACCATGGTCTATGAGATGCCTAAAATGATTTAGAGAAATCATTTATGGTAAGAAAGAGTTCTGATGATATTAAGAGTTAATATCATATCTTATTGCCAATTAGTGATGAGCCTAGTAAGTCACACACATACACAAGTTAATCACCAAGTTAAATGTGATTTAATTGATTAGTTAAAGAGTTTAATTGATTAATTAAATAGGTTTGCTTTGCAATAAGATTGCAAAGTCTCTAGCATAGCTTGAAACCAAATCTAGGTTATTGGATGTATAGTACAAATTAAATTTATATTTAAAGTGTTTAAATATAAATTTAGTTATGAGAAATTAATTAATGGAGATTAATTCATTAATTTATATTTGATATAAATTGATTAGAAGAGAAGAAATAATGATTTTGGGCTGAGAACTCAAAATTAAAACATGAGGGTAATTTGGTCATTTCACAGGGTGACATGTGGCACCATGAGATGGTGACACATGGCACCATATAAGCTTGCCATTTGTCTTCCAATCATGTAAGATGATCAAAGTTAAGATTAAATCTAGCTTTGACACTTGGCTTAATGTAATTAAGTCAATTAAAATTAAGATGCAATGTGGTGATGACATGTGGCAAGGGTTTTAAGTGATGACCTAATTATAAAAGGGAAAAGAATGAAAAATAAAATATACTCTTCTTTGTGTAACACCCTCACTGTAGCAATTCCGTACATTCTACTGTTCCGATGACCGGTGTCGGTTCGGACGGTTAGAATGTCTAAAAAAATATTTAGACTAAAGTGAGGGGCCATAAATAACTCAAATATTAATAAGAAAAATTTAGAAAAAAATTTTAGAAATAAAATACAACCAAGTTAAATGAGCCGGTGCCCTAGCGATGGGTAACCTAGTGGGAAGTTACGGTCCTCACAACTAGGAGCCCTAAACCCTGGTGAAAATTCATAAAATAATTTTTTAGGCTCTAGAAAAGAGTCATTGAGGGTTCTATGGCATTAGAATGCGAAGAAAATGCTTAGAAAAAATTTTCAATCAGTATAAATAATTTTAGTCTGTTAAGCCAAACGGAGGGCATTTTGGTCATTTCATCATCAGAGATGATTTTTAACTGACTTGTCCAGTTAAGTAAATAATTATTATGACATAAAATATGAATAAATATTGCTAAAAATTAAATTGAAAATGAGTAGAGAAAAGAAGAAAAGAAAATGAAAGAAAATACCTAATTATGACATCATATGATGTCATTAAAAACCTATCCACCAATCACAATTAAGCACTACTTAAATTAACTAATAAAAGAGGATAAATGACACAAAGAAAAGAAAAAGCAATATGCTCCTTCACCCTCAAAACCAGCAGAACTCCATGGACACACCACCATAGTTCAAGCTTCAAAGCTTAGAAACCTTGCTTATCTTGCACCAAAAGCCCTAGATCCCTTCAATAAAAATTACCCCCACACCTTGTAGGAGTGTTTGGCAGCCAAGAAAAGCCAAGAGAGTGAAGTTTAAACTTGGGAGAATTCTGCTAAAAAAAAGGTTAGTGCCTATACTCACTTCCATATCTTTTTTATCTTTGTTAGGAAGACAAATTAAATGAGAATTTATTGTAGAATTGAACAAAACAATTATATTGAAGTATGTATGAAAATTGGCAGCCATGGGAGAAGGATGAGATTTGTTGATTTGTATGACTTGAATTGTTTAAAAGTGGTTTGTGATGAGATAACTTGAGTTAGATGTGGAATTATGTGTGTTGGATGTGTTGGATGGTATGGATAGCATGAAATGGATACTTGGAAATTAGGGTTTGTGAAAAAATTGGAGTTTTGCTTATGTTGTAACACCCCTATTTGCATAGCCTGGTGTATTTCACTATTCCGGTGATCGGAGCCGGTCCGAACAATTAAGGGGATTAGAACCACATCTAAAATAACTAGATAAGCCATAAACACAAATAATTGGTAATTGCCAATTAGTTAAGTATGAATAAGAAAAACATAACATAAGAAGTTAAACGAGCCGAGAGTCACAGTGATGGGTGACCTTCTTGGGAAGGATTGCGAAGTCGATTTAAACTCGAATTTCGAACCGTAAAATGTGATGCCGCGGTCCTTAGGACTATTACAAACACAGTGGAAAAGAGAAAATCATGAAAAAGAATTGTTAAGCCAGTCAAATAATTAGATCAGGGAGCCGAAAGAAATATTGAATTATTTGCAAACTAGGTTGAACTGGCGAGGGGCAATTTGGTCAATTGACCCTGAGAGCTGACTCCTGACCTAACTGTCAAATAAAATCGGAGAAAAGAAAATTTCAGAATCAAGAATTAAATTAAAAAACTAATGGAAAAATAAAAAGAAAATTGAAAAAGTGAAAAGAGATGACATCATGCATGACATCATGCATGATGCCATAAATACTGTAATTAAAAATTTATTTAATTTGATTTATGGTCTTCCATAAGACTAAATTCATAAAAGAAAAAGAAAAGAAAAAAAAAAGACTTCATCTTCTTCAAAAAACGTGAACCATGTCTCTCTCACCCTCTCCCTCACCAAACTCCATTAAAGCTCATTTTGAGCTTGAAGAAACCCTAATTCCCACCATAAAAACCCTACTCTCCACCACTAAATCTTGTAGCTAGACCTTGATAAGGAGATTTACAACAAAAAGAAAAAGAAAGAAGAAGTTTTGAGAGGTGGAAAAATTCTGCATAAGGTTAGTAAACTAAACTTGATTGGTTAGTTGATTTAATTGTGTTTATAGTTGAATAAACTTAGAAATTCATTTAAAATGAAAAGAAAAAATCTTAGGGGGACTAAAGGGAAATTCAGCCAGCATGTGTGGGGGTATGATTTGCATGGGTTCGATTGAATTAGAGGTGAATATGAACATCAAGGAGTTGAATGATTATGGTTATATGCTTTGAATTAGCTAAATGCAACAAATTGGTGAACTAGGGTTTTGGACACCTAGGGTTTAGGAGGCAAAAATGTGAGAATTGGTCAAATGGTATGTTTGACCTTGTTTGAGATGAAAAATGATCATTTGTGACCAATTGAGATGTGTTAGAAGTGTTAGAAGTGAGTTTAAATTCGGATTGAAAATGGCCATGCTGCAGGCAGCAGGACTAAGGCCCTTTAAGAGACCAAAATTGAAAATTTACAAGTCTAATTGGTATGAGACCAATTGGGAATAAAAATAGACACAAAATGACACATTTTTTATTTAGGAATCATGCCCAAAAAGTGACCAAAACCTAGTGAACAAATTGACCAAATTCGGATTTCTGTAGTCTAACCTGTACAAAAATGACTAAATGAACAATGTTTGTTTATTTGGCCATAACTTGGGCTAGGTAGGTCTAATTGACCTGAAATTTACCAATGGACAGCTGAGATATTGTCACACCTTACCCCTCTGTAAGGCATAACATGATCCCGTAGAATACTTAATGAACTACCGAACTTCACCTATCGATAACTCATTAAGTACCCTACAAGGGATTTTAAAACTATTTTCTTGCATTTTGGTAGTGGTGAGCATTTTGGTAGGAATTAAAAATTATTTATTCAAATTTTAAATACTAGTAAAATTTTTTGTCCATATTCATTTTGCCGCAAATTTTATAAAAATTTTGACAGAGTTCCGTTTGTATTTGGAGAAAACAGTTCTTCAAATACCTGAAAAAAAAACACTTCCAATAATTTTCTCAACTCCCAACCTCCAATAAATCTCAAATCAACTCATTTCAATTCACATCAAAATAATTTCACAATCCAAATCAAAATTTATCATCTCAAAGTATTTAATAACATCATTCACAAGGCATAAATTATGAAATTCACAGGTACAAATATTAATTTACATAAGGAAATCCAAATATAATATTATTACAATTTATTTACAACTGCTCAACTTTACATTGATAAATAAAGCGTTATAATATTTACATCAAAATTAACTACAAGGGTATAAAATAATACCCGTACAAAAGATCAGTGTGGTCCACAATTCAATAGCAGCTCACTCTGTTGCTTTTTCCTTGCTCTTATCTGCGACAGCAAAATAAGCTATCGCTGAGTATAAAAATACTCAATGGTGCACAATAAAAATTTAAAATACAATACATAAATCATTCATTGATGAAACACAATTTAAATATTTCTCAATCACATTTCACAAATTATCAAAGCTCATAATGATACAATTTAGTCAAATAATTTAATAAACACAGTGTTGCCAAAATCATACACAACATAAGCCATGACACAAAATTTCCGATCAATGCCGTGTTCTACACCACGACAAAGCAATCTACAACCCCATTAATCGAAATCAATGAGGGAGGTGGCTAGCTAGCTAATGAGTACTCATCCGATCTCAACCTCAACTGGCAAGCCAAAGAGGGAGGAAAATGAACGATCTCAACCCTATAAATGGAGGAGGAATAATGTGATACTGTCATGCTAAGTGTGAACACAAAATCAATTCAAAACAATTTATTCAAATAATTTATGAGAAATTTGGTCAATTTTCAAAGTCATATTCACAATCATAAATGGCAATACAATTCATAATTAACTAAAAAAAAATCAAATTTTCAAGAATCATTTATTTAAACAAAAATTACTGTGCAATGACTTAACGTGAGTCGCCTCTAGGCCTTGACTCAGTCTCTCCGAGCTTCCAAGTCTTTTTTAGTTGAAACACACAGTTTCATAGCGTTTCAGTACCATATCTTAGCATAAATCCAAAAATAAATTTAACTTCACTTTTACCTAGCTTTATTGTGCTAAACTCGACGTTCTTGAAATTTTTGTGTTTTGGGTTACTATTCACTTCACTATTCAAGTCAATTTGTTGACTTTCTAAAGCTTAACAGGTATGGGAACTCCAACTTCACCCACATACCATATTTTGGTCATTAAATTTGTTGGTTTTGGCCATTTTCTCAAAGCTTAAGTCCTTTAGGCAAAATTGTCAAATTTTCAGTTTTGGTGTCCCTAATTGCGCTGTTCCATTGGTCATTCTACTGTTGGAATTTGGCAAAACTTCCTTCATAGAAAATGTTCCTTATTGTCTTAAGTTTATTCTCATTTTTGGATCACCCCAATTGGAGTTTTGTAGCTCAAGTTATGGCCATTTGAACCATGGCTGCCGGATTGGATACAATCCAGATTTTCTGGGCAATTTTGGTGCTGGCAGTTTTGGGTCACCAACTTGGGGTGGCCAAATGACTTGGTTTCTTGCAGAATTTGGGTTTGTGTTCTTCATGAAAGTTTTAGGTCTATATCTCATCTAACCACTGGTAAAATTTCAGGTCATTTGGACCTTCCTAGCTCGAGGTATGACCAAATGAATAAATACTGTTCATTTGGTCAGTTTGTACAGGGCAGCCTGCACTTTTCCAACATTGGTCAATTTGTTCACTAGGTTTTGGTCACTTTTTGGGCATGGTTCCTAAATGAAAATTGTGTCATTTTATGTCTATTTTCATCCTCAGTTGGTCCCATATCAATTGGACTTGTAAAATTTCATTTTTCGTCCTTCAAAGTTGACTTGGTCATGCTGCCAGCAGCATGACCACACTCCCTCCGAATTTAGCTTTAATTGCAATCATTCCAACACAACTCATTTGGTCATAAATGACCATTTTTCACTTCAAAATAGGTCAAAGACACCATTTACTCTTTTTTTACATTTTTGGTTCATAAACCCTAAGTCCCAAAACCCTAACTTACTAAATTGTTGTGTTTAACTACTATTTAATGCTTTTAACTATAATCACTAAGTTAATTGGGGTTTATTTACTCATTCAAATCCATCAAACTATGCAAATCATACTCTCCTTCAAGCTGGCTGAAATTTCAGTAATGGTCCCTCACAAATTTTTTCTTTTCATTTTAAGCATATTACAAGCTAATTCAAACTAAAAACACAACAATCAAATCTCAAACTTTCAAATTGATATACTTACCTCAACTTTAATACCAAATCTTCAATTTTTCTCCTCCTTTCTTCTTTCTTTCTTGTTAAATTTCTTTCTCAAGGGAAAGGAATAAGGTTTTATGAAGTGATTATAGAAAAAGTTGGGATTTGGTAAGGGTTTCAAAGCTTGAAGACAAGCTTTGATAGAAGAATTTCCATGGAGAATAAGGGAGAGAGTGAGGCGGCAAGTTTGGGTAAGGAAGATGGATTTAATTTTTTTCTTTTCTTTTCTTTTCTTTTATCTATTTTAGCTTATGGAAGACCCCAAAAACATCTAATTAATTAAATATTAATTATAGCATTTATGGCATCATGCATGATGTCATGTATGATGTCATCTCCCTACACCTTTTTCATTTTCTTTCTTTTTTTTTTTTAGTTTTTAATTTAATTCTCGATTCTGAAATTTTCTTTTCTCCGATTTTATTTGACAGTTAGGTCAGGAGTCAGCTCTCGGGGTCAATTGTCCAAATTGCCCCTTGCCGGTTCATCCCGGTTTGCAAATAATCCAATATTTCTTCCGGCTCCCTGACCTAATTATTTGACTGGCTTAACAGTTCTTTTTCGTGATTTTCTCTTTTCCACTGTGTTTATAATGGTCCTAAGGACCGCAACGTCATATTTTACAGTTCGAAATTTGAGTTTAAAACAACTTCGCAGTCCTTCCCGAGAAGGTCACCCATCGCTGTGACTCTCGGCTCATTTAACCTCTTATGTTCTGTTTTTCTTATTTATACTTAACTAATTGAACATTACTAATTATTTGTATTTATGGCTTCTCTAGTTGTCTTAAGTGTGGTTCTAATCCCCTTAATTGTCCGGACCGACTCTGGTCACCGGAACAGTGAAATATACCAGGCTATACCAATAGGGATGTTACAATTCTCCCCCCCTTAAAATAAATTTTGTCTCGAAATTTTACCTGGTATCAATCTCTAAACAGCTGTGGGTACTGTCTCCTCATGTCCTCCTCTCGTTCCCAAGTAGCTTCTTGGCCCGAATGATGGTTCCACAACACTTTTCCCAATGGTATCTGCTTGTTCCGTAGCTGCTTCACCTCATAAGCCAGAATCTTTATGGGTTCTTTTTCATATGTGAGGTCTGGATTCACTTCAATTTTCTCTACTTATAGTACATGAGATGGGTCTGATCGATACCTCCTCAACATAGACACATGGAAGACATTATGTATCTTCTCCAACTCTGGAGGTAGTGCCAACCGATATGCCAAAGGACCCACTCTTTCCAGAACCTCATATGGCCCAATGAAACGAGGACTCAGTTTCCCCTTTTTGCCGAATCTCATAATTCTCTTCCAAGGAGAAACTTTGAGGAAAACTTTCTCACCCACTGCATACTCAATATCCCTTCTCTTTAGATCAATTTAGGACTTCTGATGGTCTGATGCAGTTTTAAGTCGATCTCTGATCACCCTGATTTTCTCTTTAGTCTGTTGAACAATTTCGAGTTCAATCATCTTTCTTTCGCCCACGTCATCCCAAAACAATGGGGTTCTACATTTTCTGCCATACAAAGTTTCATATGGAGGCATCCCAATGCTTGATTGGTAGCTGTTGTTGTAAGCAAACTCAATCAAAGGCAAGTGTGTATCCCAACTACCCTCAAACTCAATCACACAAGCCCGTAGCAAGTCCTCTAAGATCTGAATTACCCTCTCAGACTGGCCATCTGTTTGTGGGTGGAATGCAGTACTGAAGTTCAATCTTGTTCCTAGGGCTATCTGAAGACTACCCAGAATCTAGAAGTGAACCTAGGATCTGCATGCGATACAAAGGATCGGCACTCCATGAAGTCTCACAATCTCATCGATGTACAACCTCGCCAATCTGTCTAAACTGTAGTCCATTCGGACTGGCAGAAAATGAGCAGACTTAATCAGTCTATCAACAATGACCCATACTGCATCATGACTCTTCTGTTTCCTCGGAAGTCCCATTACAAAATCCATCGTTATTCTTTCCCATTTCCATTCTGGCACTGGTAGTGGATGTAACAACCCAGTGGGTACTTGATGCTCTGCCTTTATTTGCTGACAAGTTAGGCATTTGGATATAAACTCTGCCACATCTCTTTTTAAACCTATCCACCAGTAATGCTCCTTTAGCCCTCTATATATTTTTGTACCACCAGGGTGCATGGCAAAAGGAGACTCATGTGCTTCCTTTAAAATGATCTACCTCAAATCAACATCATTAGGAACACATATTCCACCCTGGTGTAGCAGTAGACATTATCTCTGATTAAAAACTCTGGTTTCTTGCCCTGTCTGACTTCTTCCAACAGCTTCTGATACTTTTCATCATTCTGAGTAGCCATTCTGATTTGATCAATCAACACTGGCTGTACATGCCATGCAATTGCTGTCTGCCCCTCATCATTAATCTCTAAACTGGCATGTAATGATCTCAACTCATATACCAAAGACAAAGGAGTAACCCGTAGACTTGCCATAGTCTTGCGACTTAAGGCATCAGCCACAACATTAGCTTTCCCTGGCTAATAGTCTATCAGACAATCATAGTCTTTTATCAACTCTAACCATCTCCTCTATCTCAAGTTCAGCTCTTTCTGGGTGCCCAAATACTTCAAACTCTTATGATCTATGTAGATGTAACACTTCTCCCCATACAAATAATGTCTCCAGATCTTAAGAGCAAACACAATAGCTGCAAGCTCCAAATCATGTGTTGGATAATTCCTCTCATGCAATTTTAGTTGGCGTGATGCATAGGCAATAACATTTCGATCTTGCATCAACACACAACCTAACCCATTGTGAGAAGCATTGCTATAAATTGTATATTCTTTACCCGGTGCAGGTAAAGTCAGGACTGGAGCCTCAGTCAAACATCTTTTCAATTCATCAAAACTTTTCTGGCATTTGTCCGTCCACTGAAATTTCACATCCTTTCTAAGTAGCTTGGTCAATGGAGATGTCAACATGGAGAATCCCTTCACAAATCAACGGTAGTATCCAGCTAACCACAGAAAACTGCGAATCTCTGTGACATTTCTGGGTGGCTTCCAATTAAGGACAGCTTCAATCTTACTTGGATCTACCTTAATACCCTCTGCTGATACTATGTGCCCCAAAAAGGATATCTCCTTCAGCTAAAATTCACACTTCGACAATTTGGCATATAGCTGTTTCTCCTTCAAAGTCTGCAGTACAATGCGCAAATGTCTATCATGCTCTTCTGCATTCCTCGAGTAAACCAATATATCATCGATAAATACCACAACAAACTGGTCGAGGCATGGTCTAAAGATAGTGTTCATCAGATCCATAAAAGTAGCCGGAGCATTAGTTAACCCGAATGGCATAAACAATAACTCATAATGGCCATAGCGGGTTCTAAAGGCAATTTTAGAAATATTCTGCTCTTGTACTTTCAGCTGATAATAACCTGATCTCAGGTCAATTTTGGAGAACACAGTTGCACCTCTCAACTGATCAAATAAGTCATCAATGCAGGGCAATGGGTATCTGTTCTTTATTGTCACCTTATTCAACTGCCGATAGTCAGTGTATAACCGAAGAGTGCCATCCTTCTTCTTTATAAACAATACTGGCGCTCCCCAAGGTGACACACTAGGGCGGATGAAGCCCTTGTCAAGCAACTCTTGCAACTGTACTTTCAATTCTTTTAGTTCTGTTGGTGCCATTCTATATGGCGTTATGGAGATTGGGTCCACACCAGGCATAACATCAATTTCAAACTGCACTTCTCTTTCTGGAGGTAATCCTGGCAATTCATCAAGAAACACATCCGAAAAGTCACATACAGTAGGAATGTCCCTCAGTGCTGGACTCCCCACTTGGGTTTCTATCACATGTGCCAAGTAGGCTTCACACCCTTTCCTAATAATTTTTCTGGCCAGTGCAGTTGAAATGATATTTGAAGGCAATAACTGCCTCTCCCCATGAATTACTACATCACTATACTGAGGAAGACCAAAAGTGACTGTCTTCAGTCTACAGTCAATCATCGCATGATGCCTGGCTAACCAATCCATGCCCAAGATAATGTCATAATCTCTGAAGGGCATTTCAATTAAATCAGATAGAAAAGTGTGTCCTTGGATCACCAAAGGACAGTTTCTATATAACCTATTTACCCTGACCTCCTGGCCTAATAGACTAGTTACTAGCACATCATAGTCCATTGGTACACACTGAATAGCAGTAGAACACATCACACTAGCACTAACAGACGAATGTGTGGAGCCAGGATCAAATAGCGCATGTACATCTTGGTCAAGGATGGAAAAATTACCAGCTACAACGTCTGATGTTTCAGCCTCCTCCCTCTGACGCATGGTATACACTCTGACTTGTGCGCCACTGGGTACTGGCTGGTTAACAGTGCTTTGACTTCCAGGAGTGTTACCAGGACCCCTACCTCTGCCTCTACCTCTAGCAACTGACTGTGACCCTCTAGGTACAGAGACTTGGGATGATCCTTCAGATGTAGTAGAAGGTCCAGACCGGCGCGGAGTAGTACAATCTTTGGCAAAATGTTCGCTCCTTCCACAGTTAAAACATGCATCGGTAGCCTTGAAATAAACCCCACTGTGAGTTCTACCACAAGTTTCACACTGTCGTACTGATAGAGCTCCTCGAGGTGCTTGCTGGGTCTGCTGACCAGACCGGGGTGGTCTTTGGCCAGAAAATCTGCCTCTGCCAGATCTACGGGAGTTGGATCCCCCAAACTGTTTCCTCTTTCCATAACCCTTCTCAGATGCTTATCCCGTTGTCTTTTCAGTCTTCTTTTTCTCTTGTGTACCCTTCTTCACTACCCCTTCTGATTCTATCCTTTCTAGTTCCAGGGCCTGTGAGATCAACTCAGTGATATTCTGATGTCGGAAACCCACGACTTGCATCCTCATATTCGACCTTAACCTGGACTCAAACCTCTTACATCTATCTCTAGGGGTGGAGACTAAGCTTCCAGCATAGTGGCTTAGCCTTAAAAAGTCTCTCTCATACTCTGCTATGGTTCTGTCTCCTTGTTTCAAACTCAAGAATTCTTGTAACTTCATATCCACATATGCATCGGGAACCCACTTCTGTCGAAACTCCCTTAAAAAGTCTGACCAGGTTAACACAAGTGGCTCAACCAGGCTGTGGGGGATGGTCTTCCACCATTCATACGCATCCCCTTGCAATAAGGAAACAGAATACTCGAACTTCAGCTCTTCCGTACACTGCAGCTTTCTTAAAACCCGTTCCATTCTTTCCAACTACTGTTCTGCCTCTAGTGGATACACAGTGCCTTTAAACTCGGTGGCCCCAAATTTCATCAATTTTTCATACTGCCGAGCTGAGGGCTGTGGTTGTGCTACAGGTACTTGCATCTGAGCTTGGAGTGGCACATTACCCGCCATTTGCTGGAAAAACGCAGCCATCTGCTGTATAAACTAAGCAGGGAATTACGTTGCTGGAGTAGGAGCTGGAGTAGCTGACCCACTCACGTTCTGGAGTGCTGGGGCTTCCCCTTGAGCCTCAGCCTCAACAGATTGTTCTTCGGAATGATCTCCTCCTTCCATTCCATTTTCCAAAATTTTCTACTTCCTGAGATCAAACACAAGGAGGTTGACCTCCGTTAGTGCATATTCATGATGTAAATACGTCATATGTATCAATTAAAGACACTTGAGCAGTTATACTTATCAAAGAAATATTCATACACATAGTCAAAATTTATTGAAAAAAACCATGCTCTGATACCACTAAAACATGTCACACCTTACCCCTCTGTAAGGCATAACATGATCCCGTAGAATACTTAATGAACTACTGAACTTCACTTACCGATAACTCATTAAGTACCCTACAAGGGATTTTAAAACTATTTTCTTGCATTTTGGAAGTGGTGAGCATTTTGGTAGGAATTAAAAATTATTTATTCAAAGTTTAAATACTAGTAAAAATTTTTGTCCATTTTCATTTTGCCGCAAATTTTATAAAAATTTTGACAGAGTTCCGTTTGTATTTGGAGAAAACAGTTCTTCAAATACCTGAAAAAAACACTTCCAATAATTTTCTCAACTCCCAACCTCCAATAAATCTCAAATCAACTCATTTCAATTCACTTCAAAATAATTCTACAATCCAAATCAAAATTTATCATCTCAAAGTATTTAATAACATCATTCACAAGGCATAAAGTGTGACACCCCTTACCCGTCTACAGTGTAGCCGAGCAAGTTATGCCACTCAGTGTGTCGGAACATCAATTCATGTTTTAATTTCAATTTATCCCTTTTTATTTATTTATTTACAATTTTTGAAAAAAATCTATATTTACCGCAAATTTTATAGAAAATCCGGCAGAGTGCCGGCTATATTTTGGAAAACTATTCTTCTGCACCTGTTTAAAAACACTCCCAATATAATTACAATCTCAATCTCAATCATTTCTCAAATCAATTCAGTATTCCAAAATTTACATTCAACTCATATTCACCAAGTTCAATGAGAAATACTCATATTTAATTCTGAACACAGTTCATAGATAATTACAGCAAAAATATAAGTACATGAGTTTATAATGTACATAACAAAAGTTTACAAAATACAAAATAACAAAATATCAAAATATTCCAGATGGCCTAATGTCCTACCAAATGCACTGCAATGTGAGGTGACTCTGAACTCTGAGTGCAGATATGATGGCTCACCCAGTATGCGGTCTACTGGACTCCCCAGCTAAATCTCCAAGACTGCGTGGCAAAGCGCGACGCTAACCAATTCTGCTTAGTGGTGACAATATAAAATAGAATAAAATAAAATATAATAAAATATGCAGAATGTAGGTTTACATTTTTGGGTGGACTAAATTTCAAATATTTATTGCAATATTATTCGATTAAAGTTGAGTAAGATTTATTAACACTGCCCGAGTAACCTATACTAGTTGACTGGACTGGATAAACGGGTAAACTGGCACAGGGTACTAAGTACCTCGTGTAACACCCTCCCGGTAGCAACTCCGTACATTCTACTGTTTCGGTGACCGGTGTCGGTCCAGACAGCTAGAACGTTCGGAAAAATATTTAAACTAAAGTGAGGAACCATAATTAACTCAAATATTAATAAGAAAAATTTAGTAAAAATTTTAGAAATAAAATACAACCAAGTTAAACGAGCCGGTGCCCTAGCGAGGGGTAACTCAGAGGGAAGTTGCGGTTCTCGCAACGAGGAGCCCTAGACCCGGGAAAAAATTCATAAAATAATTTTTGGGACTCCAGAGAAGGGTCATTGAGGTTCCTATGGCATTAAAATGCCAAGAAAATATTTAGAAAAATTTTTCAATCGGTACAGACAATTTTGACCCGTTAAGCCAAACGGAGGGCATTTTGGTCATTTCACCTTCAGAGGTGATTTTTGGCCGACTTGTCCAGTTAAGTAAATAAATAATATGATATAAAATATGAATAAAAATTACTAAAAATGAAATTGGAAATGAGTAGTGGATAAAAGAAAAGGAAAATGAAATAAAAAGCAATTTATGACATCTTGATGATGTCATTTAAAAGCCATAACCAATCACAATTAAGTAACCATTTGACTAATTAATAAAAGAGATAAATAAAGACCAAGGAAGACCAAAAACAATCAGCCATCTTCTTCTTCAAAACGTGATCCTCTCCTCCATAACCCTTAATGGAAGTTTTCTTTAATTACTTCCATTTTCCCATGAATTTGCACTATAAAACCCTAAGTCCCTTCACTAAAAGCTTGTCTCTACCTCTTGGGAAGTGTTTGGCAGCCTAGAAAGTGAAGGAAAGTGAAGTTTTAGCTTGGAGAAATCTGCCCTACAAGAGGTTAAAGTGAGGTTAGTGCCTACTTATATATATACTTCTTTGATTCCATGTTAGAAGCTTGAAATAAGTGAGAAATTGTAAATTAAATGAATAAAAGTTAAGTGTATGCATCCCTTGAATTTTCAGCAGCCCTAGGAAGGAATGAGTTTGATTGTATTAATGGACTTAGAGTGAATTGGAGATTATGTTTAAAGTGTATACATATATATATACAAAGAATGAAAGAGTTAACTAAAGAAATTGTGAAAACCATGACTTTGAGCTAGGGTTTAGGAGTGAAAATTTGACTTTGCTTATGAAATTGTTAAAGAACATTCTAATGGTCAATTAGTGACCATTTGAGGTAAGTTGACCATAATTAGGAGTGAATTATTGCATGGCAAAGTGGAATGGGCAGGCTGCCCAATGAGTGCAGCAGGGTGGCTGAGATTTCAGTCCACTTGGACTGCCATATCTTTGGCTGTGTAGGTTCAATTGGTGTTTGGCCAATTGGACATGAAACTAGGCTTATAATGGCATATTTTTGCTGAAGAAACCATGCCCAAAAGACCAAAGCAAGTGGACCAAAAGTTGGCCCCAATCTGGATACCCTGCAAACAGCCCCTGCAGAATGACCAAATGAACAGTAACTGTTCATTTGGCCATAACTCACTGTAGAGTGGTCAAATTGACCTGAAATTTTTACAGCAACAAGTTAAGACATAGAAAAACAACTTTCATGAAAAAACCTACCCCAAATTATGACCAGAACCTAATCAAATCATTGAGCAAAGTGAAGTTTACTGTACTGAGATTTCCAGAATTTTCATTTGAGCAGCAATGTTTGGAGGACTATAACTCTCTCTAGAAAACTCGGATTTAGACGATTCTTGAATCGATGGAAACCTAAGGCATAGTAGAACATTTCATATGAAGAAATTTAGACCAAATTAGGAACTTAACTTGATGAAATTACTGACCAAAGTTGGATCAAAATCTGCCAGAACCCATGATAGCAGCATGAATAGTGCACGTGAACAGTAAACTTATTTTGGCCATAACTTGAGCTACAAAACTCCAAATGGAGTGATTCAAAAAAAGAAATTCAACTAGACAAAATAAGGAACATTTTCTATGAAGGAAGTTTTGTCAAATTCCGACAGTAAATCGACCAATGAAACAGTGCAACTTCAGAGCACCAAAACCGAAAATTGGCAATTTTGCCAAAATGACCTAAGCTTTGAGAAAGTGACCAAAACCAACAAGTTTTAAATGAAAAATGTAGTATGTTTGAAGTGCCAAAGTCAATGTACATATTTTCTATGCAAAAGTCAACATTTTAGTTGACTAATGAAGTGAATAGTGACATGAAAACTTGAAATAAGCTTGGAAATGGATTTGGTAATTGATTCCAACAAGTTTTAAATGCAAAATGTGGTACATCGGGAGTGTTAAAACCAATGTACCTATTGTCTATGCAAAAGTCAACATTTTTGTTGACCAATGAGGTGAATAGTGACACCAAAACTTGAAATTCAAAATTTGAAATTAGAAATGCATCTAGGGGACTTTAAATTGCAATTGGCAATTAATACTAGTAGATTTAAAACTCAAAATGTGGGATCTTGGTGTAATTAGAATTAATATATCCATTAAGTATAAAAAGGTCAACATTTTGGTTGACTAGTATGGTAAATAGTAATCAAAATGATTAGTGAATTAAGATGAAGACCTAGAACCAATTCTAAGCTTAAATGCTTAGAATTGTATGACAAATATGGACTAAGCATCCTAGTCAAAATTGTTAAAAAGAAATTTAGGCCATAAATTTGAAATCCATGAAATATTCATGGATTACTTGAAACATGAAAAATAAGTCACCTAATTGATGTGAATAGATAGTTAGGGCATATATGCCCATCACAAATGGAATTCATAAAATATTAGTAACTCAACTTGAAATATAAAATTTGAAATTACATAAGTAGACTCTTGAATGTATAAATGAGAAAGGAAAAATGTTTTGAATACAATGGTACATGTGAACCATTGTTTAGAATTGGGATCAATATGAATAACATAATGAATGGATAAATAAACCATATTAATGTATGAATGAGACATTAGTTCTCATTATTGTAAAGAGGAGAAGTATTTTGAGTACAATGGTATAAAAGGATAATTGATGTGAATTGTGATCATATAAATGATCAAATGAATGTATGAATTATGATTGAAATTTATCATGAAATAATGAAGTCATAAAGCACAATATATTAATATTTTAAAGTATCAAATGCCCTAGTATACCTAACAAGATTGGTTTGGATAGTTTGGCATGCCAATAGGGTATTGTTTTAGCAGTAATGCGAAAGGCTTTATGCCCGTATTCATGGCTTTTATGCCAATTTCATGGCTTTTATGCTCGATTATGTGATATCATGGCTTTTTAGCCATACTGACTGCATACATGGTAGACGTTCTGCGTCCCATGGTATGACGGCCGAGGCACCGCGGTGTCCAGTGCCAACGACCCGTTATCCAGTCCAGTCATCTAGTATAGGTTACTTGGGCAGTCAATTAAAGTATTATTCAATTCAGGCAGCTAAGTTAAGTTAAGTATAATGAAAATCCAGTACAATTAAATTAAGTATTGAATGAATAAGCAAAAGAGATTAGCAAAAGAAACATAACAAAAATATAAATTGCGTAAATGCATGACTTGAAATACAATACAGATAGAATAAATTATATACCTGCTAGTATTACTGAAAAGTTATAAACTAAGCACTTCCAAAGAGGAACAAACTAGTATATAAGATCGTTGATACTAGAAATACCATACCAAATTAAATTGATTCTTGAGTATCTGAATTATCATTTATTTCTTTCTTTACTTGTATATATTATTTCTGGTTATATTATTGCACCACTAAGCAGAAATGCTTAGCGCGATGGAATTGCTTCCTCGCGCAGGTACTGAAGGTAAAACCAGTAGACTGTCGACTGAGATTTTTGGAGTCCAGATCTGTAGAAGTGTCAGAAGAGTTCAAGATTGTCACCTCCTCAGCAATGCATGTAGATAGGGCTCATTTTATACATGTTATGTATATTGTTCATTCCTAGAACATTGTAAATTATTTGTATATATTGTACAAAATAAACTCATGTAATTAACCTATGAATTATGGAAGCTATTCAAAGTAAGTATTTTAGTATGTGAATTGAATTTGAGTTATAATGAGATTATACTTGTGAATATTGAGATATTGAAAATCTAATGAGATTTCTAAGAAACTGATAATCGTATTGAGATACATTATGTTTGAAAATTTTGAGACTATTAAGTTTGAGAAATTGAGTATATATTGAAATTGTCTTTGGCGGTGTTCTGTAAGAATCATAGTCCAAATTACAGCCGACACTTTGTCGGATTATCATTAAAATTTTTGAAATTTCCAATTTAGTTAGATTTTGATAAAAGTAAAAATAGCCTAAATCTTCAATAAAGTTTTTGAATAAATAAATCAAGGACTGTAATGAAATCAGAAAAAATAGAGTGCTCCGGCACACTGAGTGGCATAACTTGCTCGGCTACACTGTAGTCGGGTAAGGGGTGTCACACCTCGGACCATCACACCATCGGTCACATTGTGTCGCCCGGTGTGCAACAGAACAGCTAATAAGCTGTAATAATTATCGGGGTTTAAACCCAAGTATAACAACTCACTATCATAGCCAAAGGCTATTATGTTACAGAATGGCATGGGATGCCATGAAATACAGAACGTCATGAAGCCATATGCAGTACTGCTAACAGAATCCTATTGGCATGCCAACCTATCCAAACCAATCACATTAGGACTACTAGGGCATTTAACACTTTTAATTTGTGTAATTCTTTGAAATTGAAATTTTAATGATTACTATTCATTTCATTAGTCAACCAAAATGTTGACTTTTGCATTGAAAATAGGTAAATGAGGTTAAATATCATCAACATACCACATTTTACATTTTAAACTTGTTGGTATTGGTTGCCAACACCATCTCTAAGCTTAATGATAATTAGACAAAATTTTCAGTTTTCATGCTTTAACTTTACTGTTCCTTTAGTCACCTTTGCAGTGGTATTTTGGAAAAGTGAACAACATGAAAGTTGTTCCTTATTTTGTCTAGATGAATTTCTGTTTTTTGAATCACTCCATTTGGAGTTTTGTAGCTCAAGTTATGGCCTAAACACCATAACTGGCCGGATTGGGCAGATTCCAAAATTCTGGGCAAAACTGATTCTGCCAGATTTGGTGTCTCAAGTTTGGTTGGCAATTTGACTAGGTTATGATCATAATTTGGGTCAGGTTTCTTCATGAAAGTTGTTGGTCTATATGTCACCTTGTTGCTGGTAAAATTTCAGGTCAATTAGTCCTTTCTACATTGAGTTATGGCCGAATGACCAAACACTGTTCATTTGGTCATTTTGCCCAGGCAGAGTGCAGGTCACCCGAATTAGGGCAAGCTTTTAGTCAAGTTGGTTTGGTTTTCTGGGCATGGTTTCTTCATCAAAGTTGTGCCATTATGTGTCTAGTTTTATGTCCAATTGGCCAAACACCAATTGAACCTCTACAATTCAAGTTATGGCTGTCCAAACAGGCTGGACTCACAGCCACACCTGCAGGTCACCCAAGGCAGCCACTCCAACCTCAAATCCCACAACCCAATTCACTTCATTTCTAGTTCAAACCAAACCAAATGGTCACTAATTGACCATTAAAACCTACTTCTATCATCACAAGATCAAAGTCTCATTTTCCCCCCTCCAAACCCTAACTCAACATTATCAAACTTGCATTTTCACTTTATTTCTTCAATCTACTTAGCAAATACACATTGTGGGCAGCCCCAATACCCTTTTAACTTCATTAAACTCAACACCATCAAACCCTAACCATGGCTGCCAAAAATAAGGGATGGCATACCAATGTCTTTCATTAAGTTTCTTTGTCATTTAATCACCAATATAATGCTTAAACATGGAATTGAATTTAAATTTAAGGTTTTGGTCACTAACCTCTTTTAGCTCAAATCCAAGCCAACCAAAACTTTAATTTTTCTTCAAGATTTTGCTGCCCAAAGCTTCCTCAAGGTGTAGGGTGAATATTTTGTGAAGACAACTAGGGCTTTTATGGTGTGGAAGCTAGGGAAAATCAAGCTTGAAAAAGCTTGTCCATGGAGGTTAGGGAAAATTGGTTTACGGCAAGGAAGAAGAGGAAATGGAAATCTGAAATGGAAATCTGATTTCTTTCTCTCATTTTTCAGCCCATTTTGTCTTTTTAAACATATTTATGCCATGTGTCAACACTTGAGTGGGTGAAGGCACACTAATGACATCATGTGATGTCATAAATTCCCATTTAATTCATTTTTTTTTCTTTTCTTTTCTACTCATTTTCAATTCAACTTTTAGTAATATTTATTCACATTTTATGTCATAATAATTATTTACTTAACTGGACAAGTCGGCCAAAAATCACCTCTGAAGGCGAAATGACCAAAATGCCCTCCGTTTGGCTTAACGGGCCAAAATTGTCTGTACCGATTGAAAAATTTTTCTAAGTATTTTCTTGGCATTCTAATGCCATAAGAACCTCAATAACCCTTCTCTGGAGTCCCAAAAATTATTTTATAATTTTTCCCCCGGGTCTAGGGCTCCTAGTTGCGAGAACCGTAACTTCTCACTAGGTTACCCATCGCTAGGGCACCGGCTCATTTAACTTGGTTGTATTTTATTTCTAAAATTTTTGCTAAATTTTTCTTATTAATATTTGAGTTAATTATAGTCCCTCACTTTAGTTTAAATATTTTTCCATACATTCTAGCTGTCCGGACCGACACCGATCACCGGAACAGTAGACTGTACGGACTAGCTAAAGTGAGGATGTTACAACTCTTCCCCTCTAATAAAAATTTCGTCCTCGAAATTTACCTGATGCAAACAGTTGAGGGAACTGTTGCCTCATCATCTCTTCACTTTCCCAAGTTGCCTCCTCGGTGTTGTGGTGCTTCCAAAGCACTTTCACCAGTGGAATCTGCTTATGCCTCAACTCTTTTACTTCCCGAGCCAGGATTCGTATGGGTTCCTCTTCATATGTCAAATCCGGTTGTACTTCAATTTCTTCCATGGAGATGACATGTGAAGGATCTGAGCGGTATCGTCTTAGCATAGACACGTGGAACACATTGTGGATCTTATCCAGCTCTGGTGGTAAAGCTAGCCTGTAGGCTACTGGTCCCACACGTTCAATGACTTCATATGGGCCAATAAACCTAGGGCTCAACTTACCTTTTCTTCCGAACCTCAATATTTTCTTCCATGGTGAGACTTTGAGAAACACTTTATCACCAACGGTATACTCTATCTCTTTTCTCTTCAGATCGGCATAAGACTTATGTCTATCGGAGGCAATCTTCAGGTTAGCTTTGATTATTTTCACTTTTTCCTCAGTCTGTTTCACCAGGTCTGGCCCTACCAGCTTATCTTCGCCCAATTCAGTCCAAAGACACCTGAGTTCTACATTTCCTCCCATACAGTGCTTCATACGGGGCCATTTGGATGCTAGCTTGATAGCTATTGTTGTATGCAAATTCTGCCAGTGGAAGATATCTATCCCAACTTCTCTCAAACTCAATGACACAACTCCTCAGCATATCCTCAAGGACCTGACATATATTTCATGTTATTATTATCATTTCAGTTCAATATTTGCATTAGTTCAATTGGTTTCAGTTGTTTACCTGGATTACTCTTTCTGATTGCCCATCCGTCTGAGGATGGAAAGCTGTGCTGAAATGGAGTTGTGTACCCAAGGATTCATGCAACTTCTTCCAGAATCTTGATGTAAACCTTGGGTCTCGATCAGATATGATAGAAAGTGGGATTCCATGCAGCCTAACTATCTCACTGATATACAATTCTGCTAGCTTCTCTAGTGAGTAGTCACCCTAATCGCGTAAAATGTCTTGACTTGGTCAATCTGGCCCACTATCACCCACACCGCATCATGCTTCCTTTGGGTGAGAGGTAGACCACTAATAAAATCCATAGTGACCTGGTCCCATTTCCATTCGGTATGTTTATAGGTCAGAATAAACCCGATGGAACTTGATGTTCTGCCTTAACTTGCGACATGTCAAGCATTTAGACACACAGTCAACTAAATCCCTCTATATACCAGGCCACCAATAATGAGGCTTCAAATCATTATACATAATAGTGCTCCCCGGGTGCATAGCATATACACTAGTGTGTGCATCATTCAGAATATTAGTCCTCGCTTTCCCATCATCCGGTACACACACTCTCCTCTGTAGTATAAACGTCCATCCGCTTTCACCTCATATTCAGCTTCTTCCTCAGAATTTTAGCCATAATGGCCATTAGTTTTTCATCCGCTTACGCCATCTTGTATCTGCTGTAGCAGAGTTGGCCTCACTTGCAACTCAGCCAAAATAGCTCCATCTTGAGCTAAGGACAGACAGGCATTTAGTGATCTTAAAGTTGTGATGGACTTCCTACTCAAAGCATTAGCCACTACATTTGCCTTCCCAGGATGATAATCTATCACACAATCATAATCCTTCAGGAACTCAATCCATCGCCTTTGTCTAAGGTTGAGCTCCTTCTGGGTTGGCAAATATTTTAGACTCTTGTGGTCTGTATAAATGTAGCATTTTTTACCATATAAATAATGCCTCCATATCTTCAGTGCGAAGATGATTGCTGCTAATTTCAGGTCATGAGTAGGGTAGTTCTGTTCATGTGGCCTTAACTGCCTGGAAGCATAGGTAACCACTTTCCCTTCTTGCATCAATACACACCCTAGCCCATTATGCGAGGCATCACTATAGACCACAAAGTCTTTTCCTGACACTGGCTGTGTTAACACTGGTGCTTCTGTCAACATAGCCTTCAACCTCTCAAAACTGGCTTGGCACTTGTCGTTCCAGCTAAATTTCACATTCTTATGCAACAACTTGGTCATTGGAGCAGCTATGAGAGAGAACCCCTTCATAAATCGTCTGTAGTATCCAGCTAGCCCCAAGAAACTTCTGACCTCAGTTGTATTTCTAGGAGGCTTCCATTCCATCACTGCTTCTATCTTTTTGGGATCTACTCTAATCCCCTCAGCTGACACTATGTGTCCAAGAAAGGAGATCTCACTCATCCAAAAATCACACTTGGACAACTTAGCATACAGCTTCTTTTCTCGCAGGGTTTGCAGAACAATCCTCAAATGTTCATCATGTTCTTCCCTGGTCTTGGAATACACCAGAATATCATCAATAAAGACCACTACAAACCGATCTAAGTATGGATGGAAGATACGGTTCATAAGGTCCATAAATGCTACTGGTGCATTTGTTAACCCAAACGGCATCACTAGAAATTCATAGTGCCCATACCGAGTTCTGAATGCAGTTTTTGACACATCTGTATCCTTTACCCTCAGCTGATGATATCCTGATCTGAGATCAATTTTTGAAAATACACCGGCTCCTTTCAACTGATCAAACAAATCGTCGATTCTGGGCAATGGATATTTATTCTTCACAGTTACTTTATTCAACTGCCGGTAATCAACACACAATCTCAAGGTTCCATCCTTCTTCTTCACAAATAGCACCGGAGCTCCCCACGGTGACACACTGGGGCGTATGAACCCCTTATCAAGCAACTCTTGCAACTGAGTTTTTAACTCCCTCAATTCACTGGGTGCCATCCTATAAGGAGCAATAGAAATGGGTGCTGTACCCGGCATTACCTCAATAGCAAACTCGACTTCCCTTTCTGGTGGTAAACTAGGCAACTCCTCAGGAAACACATCTGGGAAGTCTCTTACTGTGGGTATATTACACAAGTTTGGCTCAGCTTACCTTGTATCAACCACGTGTGCTAGGTAAGCTTCACATCATTTTCTCATCATTTTTCTTGCAACTGTGGCTGAGATAACATTGGACAGGAAATCTGTCCTTTCACCCATAACAATGATCTCATTACCCTCAGAAGTTTTCAGAGAAATCCTCTTCAATTTGCAATCAACTATTGCCTGATGACGTGATAACCAGTCCATACCCAAAATCACATCAAACTCGTGGAAGGGCAATTCAATTAGGTCTGCCGAGAATTCATACCCCTGAATCCTCAACGGGCAACCTTTATACACCTTATTCACTACCACACTGTGGCCTAGTGGATTTGTGACCAGAATGTCTTGATCACTCTCCTCTACTGAAACTCCCCTCTCTATGGGTAGTTTGATGCAAATGTAGGAATGAGTGGATCCTGGATCCACCAATGCATGTACAGAAGTATTATAGAGGGAAAACGTACCCCTGATGACATTCGGGGCATCTTGCTCCTCCTGAGCTCTGATGGCATAAGCCCTAGCTGGCATTCTAGTGTCTGGCCTCCCAGCTGACTCGGATGCAGGCCTCAGTGATGGACCAGCTGTCTCAGTTTACTGTGCTTCCTACCTCTTTGTGGTGCGGGAGCAGTCTATCGGTTTGTGTTGGAGCAATCGTAGTAGTCCTCTTCGGACAATTCTTGATCCGATGTTCTGTTGATCCACACCGTAAGCATGCACGATCACTCGCCAACATTCCCCTTATGCCACTTCCGGCAAGATCGACAGCGGAAGATGCAGGGGCTGGTCCCCTAAACACCGTCCCTGGAGAGCTGCCCATTGATGGTGTGGGCTGGCCTCTCCTCGGTGTGAACTACGGTCTGGGCCCCTGAGACTGACCCTGACCCTGTGGTGGTCCTGAACTCTGAGCAGGAGGACCCTTACTCTTCTTACTTGGAGCAGAAAATGCACTGGACTGACCTGGACCCCTCTTCTGCTGTCTTTCCCTTCTATTTTGTTCATTGATTCTGACCCTTTCCACTTTCGATGCTGCATCTACCAGTTTAGCAAAATCCGTAATCTCTAGTGCTGTGATCATAACTTTGATGTTGTCATTGAGCCCTTCCTCAAACCGTCAGCACCTCTCCGCCTCGGTAGGGACTATCTCCCTCCCATACCGGCTCAGTCTGACAAATTCACGCTCATACTCAGCCACTGACAACTGTCTTTGTCTCAAACTGATGAATTCCCTTCTTTGCTCTTTTAAATATACTTTGCTAATATATTTCTTCCTGAACTCTGTAAGGAAGAATTCCCAAGTGATCCGTTCAGGTTGCACCTCATTGGTTACTGTGTCCCACCACTGATATGCGTCATCCTGAAGTAGGGACACAGCACCCACCGAGTTACGCTCGAGTGCGGTTTAAGCTGTTTGATACTCGATGGTTCTGTCCAACCAATTTTCTGCAGCCATGGGATCATCCTCCCTTTTTAGAAGAAGTCTGACCCCATGTTTTCGCAATTTCTCCAAATGGGACTTCTGTGGGGCTGGTGGAGGTTGTGGCTGTGGCTGTGGTGGTGGAATTGCCCCCATCATTTGCCGATAGAATTCGGTCATTTGTTGAAATAGCGCAAACTGAGGTTGAGCAGGTGCCTCAGCTACTGGTGGAGCAGATTCTCCCCGCCGCGGATTCACCCTTGGTGTAGCATGACTCTCCAACTATTAATCAACTGCTCTTTGCGAAGCAGGATCCATGTCCTATTCAAAATAAGAAGACAACAGACTGCATCAGTGTCACCTCAACATTTACAAATGCAATGCATTGGTATGTACTCTATCTAGGCCCAGAAACGCCTAAACCGATGCTCTGATTCCACTAAATGTGACACCCCTTACCCGTCTATAGTGTAGCCGAGCAAGTTATGCCACTCAGTGTGTCGGAACATCAATTCATGTTTTAATTTCAATTTATCCCTTTTTATTTATTTATTTACAATTTTTGTAAAAAATATTTATTTACTGTATATTTTATTGAAAATCCGTGAGTGCAGCTATATTTTGGAAAACAGTTCTTACTTTGTTTAAAAACACTCCCAATATAATTACAATCTCAATCTCAATCATTTCTCAAATCAATTCAGTATTCCAAAATTTACATTCAACTCATATTCACCAAGTTCAATGAGAAATACTCATATTTAATTCTGAACACAGTTCATAGATAATTACAGCAAAAATATAAGTACATGAGTTTATAATGTACATAACAAAAGTTTACAAAATACAAAATAACAAAATATCAAAATATCCCAGATGGCCTAATGTCCTACCAAATGCACTGCAATGTGAGGTGACTCTGAACTCTGAGTGCAGATATGATGGCTCACCTAGTATGCGGTCTACTGGACTCCCCAGCTAAATCTCCAGTACCTGCGCGTGGCAAAAGCGACGCGCTAAGCGATTCTGCTTAGTGGTGACAATATAAAATAGAATAAAATAAAATATAATAAAATATGCAGAATGTAGGTTTACATTTTTGGGTGGACTAAATTTCAAATATTTATTGCAATATTATTCGAATAAAGTTGAGTAAGATTTATTAACACTGCCCGAGTAACCTATACTAGTTGGTGATTTGGATAAACGGGTAAACTAGCACAGGGTACTAAGTACCTCGGACCATCACACCATCGGTCACATTGTGTCTCCCGGTGTGCAACAGAACAGCTAATAAGCTATAATAATTATCGGGGTTTAAACCCAAGTATAACAACTCACTATCATAGCCAAAGGCTATTATGTTACAGAATGGCATGGGATGCCATGAAATATAAAACGTCATGAAGCCATATGCAGTACTGCTAACAGAACCCTATTGGCATGCCAACCTATCCAAACCAATCACATTAGGACTACTAGGGCATTTAACACTTTTAATTTGTGTAATTCTTTGAAATTGAAATTTTAATGATTACTATTCATTTCATTAGTCAACCAAAATGTTGACTTTTGCATTGAAAATAGGTAAATGAGGTTAAATATCATCAACATACCACATTTTACATTTTAAACTTGTTGGTATTGGTTGCCAACACCATCTCTAAGCTTAATGATAATTAGACAAAATTTTCAGTTTTCATGCTTTAACTTTATTGTTCCTTTAGTCACCTTTGCAGTGGTATTTTGGAAAAGTGATCAACATGAAAGTTGTTCCTTATTTTATCTAGATGAGATTGTTTTTTTTGAATCACTCCATTTGGAGTTTTGTAGCTCAAGTTATGGCCTAAACACCATAACTGGCCGGATTGGGCAGATTCCAAAATTCTGGGCAAAACTGATTCTGCCAGATTTGGTGTCTCAAGTTTGGTTGGCAATTTGACTAGGTTATGATCATAATTTGGGTTAGGTTTCTTCATGAAAGTTGTTGGTATATATGTCACCTTGTTGCTGGTAAAATTTCAGGTCAATTAGACCTTTCTACATTGAGTTATGGCCGAATGACTAAATACTGTTCATTTGGTCATTTTGCCCAGGCAGAGTGCAGGTCACCCGAATTAGGGCAAGGTTTTGGTCAAGTTGGTTTGGTTTTCTGGGCATGGTTTCTTCATCAAAGTTGTGCCATTATGTGTCTTGTTTTATGTCCAATTGGCCAAACACCAATTGAACCTCTACAATTCAAGTTATGGCTGTCCAAACAGGCTGGACTCACAGCCACACCTGCAGGTCACCCAAGGCAGCCACTCCAACCTCAAATCCCACAACCCAATTCACTTCATTTCTGGTTCAAACCAAACCAAATGGTCACTAATTGACCATTAAAACCTACTTCTATCATCACAAGATCAAAGTCTCATTTTCCCCCCTCCAAACCCTAACTCAACATTATCAAACTTGCATTTTCACTTTATTTCTTCAATCTACTTAGCAAATACACATTGTGGGCAGCCCCAATACCCTTTTAACTTCATTAAACTCAACACCATCAAACCCTAACCATGGCTTCCAAAAATAAGGGATGGCATACCAATATCTTTCATCAAGTTTCTTTGTCATTTAATCACCAATATAATGCTTAAACATGGAATTGAATTTAAATTTAAGGTTTTGGTCACTAACCTCTTTTAGCTCAAATCCAAGCCAACCAAAACTTTAATTTTTCTTCAAGATTTTGCTGCCCAAAGCTTCCTCAAGGTGTGGGGTGAATTTTTTGTGAAGACAACTAGGGCTTTTATGGTGTGGAAGCTAGGGAAAATCAAGCTTGAAAAAGCTTGTCCATGGAGGTTAGGGAAAATTGGTTTACGGCAAGGAAGAAGAGGAAATGGAAATCTGAAATGGAAATCTGATTTCTTTCTCTCATTTTTCAGCCCATTTTGTCTTTTTAAACATATTTATGCCATGTGTCAACACTTGAGTGGGTGAAGGCACACTAATGACATCATGTGATGTCATAAATTCCCATTTAATTCATTTTTTTTCTTTTCTTTTCTACTCATTTTCAATTCAACTTTTAGTAATATTTATTCATATTTTATGTCATAATAATTATTTACTTAACTGGACAAGTCAGCCAAAAATCACCTCTGAAGGCGAAATGACCAAAATGCCCTCCGTTTGGCTTAACGGGACAAAATTGTCTGTACCGATTGAAAATTTTTTCTAAGTATTTTCTTGGCATTCTAATGCCATAAGAACCTCAATAACCCTTCTCTGGAGTCCCAAAAATTATTTTATAATTTTTCCCCTGGGTTTAGGGCTCTTAGTTGCGAGAACCGCAACTTCTCACTAGGTTACCCATTGCTAGGGCACCGGCTCATTTAACTTGGTTATATTTTATTTCTAAAATTTTTGCTAAATTTTTCTTATTAATATTTGAGTTAATTATAGTCCCTCACTTTAGTTTAAATATTTTTCCATACATTCTAGCTGTCCGGACTGACACCGATCACCGGAACAGTAGACTGTACAGACTAGCTAAAGTGAGGATGTTACATAAAGTATGAAATTCACAGGTACAAATATTTATTTACATAAGGAAATCCAAATATAATATTATTACAATTTATTTACAACTGCTCAACTTTACATTGATAAATAAAGCGTTATAATATTTACATCAAAATTAACTACAAGGGTATAAAATAATACCCGTACAAAAGATCAGTGTGGTCCACAATTCAATATCCTTGCTCTTATCTGCGATAACAAAATAAGCTATCGCTAAGTATAAAAATACTCAATGGTGCACAATAAAAATTTAAAATACAATACATAAATCATTCATTGATGAAACACAATTTAAATATTTCTCAATCACATTTCACAAATTATCAAAGCTTATAATGACACAATTTAGTCAAATAATTTAATAAACACAGTGTTGCCAAAATCATACACAACATAAGCCATGACACAAAATTTTCGATCTATGCCGTGTTGTACACCACGACAAAGCATTCTACAACCCCATTAATCGAAATCAATGAGGGAGGTGGCTAGCTAGCTAATGAGTACTCATCCGATCTCAACCTCAACTGGCAAGCCAGAGAGGGAGGAAAATGAACGATCTCAACCCCATAAATGGAGGAGGAATAATGTGATACTGTCATGCTAAGTGTGAACACAAAATCAATTCAAAACAACTTATTCAAATAATTTATGAGAAATTTGGTCAATTTTAAAAGTCATATTCACAATCATAAATGGCAACACAATTCATAATTAATTCAAAAAAAATCAAAATTTCAAGATTCATATATTTAAACAAAAATTACTATGCACATACCTGACGTGAGTCGCCTCTAGGCCTTGACTCAGTCTCTCCGAGCTTCCAAGTATTTTTTAGCTGAAACACACAGTTTCATAGCATTTCAGTACCATATCTTAGCATAAATCCAAAAATAAATTTAACTTCACATTTACCTAGCTTTATTGTGCTAAACTCGACGTTCTTGAAATTTTTGTGTTTCGAGTTACTATTCACTTCACTCAAGTCAATTTGTTGACTTTCTAAAGCTTAATAGGTATAGGAACTCCAACTTCACCCACATACCACATTTTGGTCATTAAATTTGTTGGTTTTGGTCATTTTCTCAAAGCTTAAGTCCTTTAGGCAAAATTGTCAAATTTTCAGTTTTGGTGTCCCTAATTGCACTATTCCATTGGTCATTCTACTGTTGAAATTTGGCAAAACTTCCTTCACAGAAAATGCTCCTTATTGTCTTAAGTTTATTCTCATTTTTGGATCACCCCAATTGGAGTTTTGTAGCTCAAGTTATGGACATTTGAACCATAGCTGCCAGATTGGACACAACCCAGATTTTCTGGGCAATTTTGGTGCTGGCAGTTTTGGGTCACCAAATTGGGGTGGCCAAATGACTTAGTTTCTTGCAGAATTTGGGTTTGTGTTCTTCATGAAAGTTTTAGGTCTATATAGCATCTAACCACTGGTAAAATTTCAGATCATTTGGACCTGCCTAGCTCGAGTTATGACTAAATGAACAAACACTGTTCATTTGGTCAGTTTGTACAGGGCAGCCTGCACTTTTCCAACTTTGGTCAATTTGTTCACTAGGTTTTGGTCACTTTTTGGGTATGGTTCCTCAATAAAAATTGTGTCATTTTATGTCTATTTTCATCATCAATTGCTCCCATATCAATTGAACTTGTAAAATTTCATTTTTAGTACTTGGTCATGCCGCCAGCAGCATGATCACACTCCCTCCGAATTTAGCTTTAATTCCAATCATTCCAACACAACTCATTTGGTCTTAAATGACCATTTTTCACTTCACAATAGGTCAAAGACACCATTTACTCATTTCTTACATTTTTGGTTCATAAACCCTAAGTCCCAAAACCCTAACTTACTAAATTATTGTAGTTAACTACATTTAATGCTTTTAACTATAATCACTAAGTTAATTGGGGTTTATATACTAATTCAAATCCATCAAACTATGCAAATCGTACTCCCCTTCAAGCTGGCTGAAATTTCAGTCATGGTCCCTCACAATTTTTTTCTTTTCATTTTAAGCATATTACAAGCTAATTCAAACTAAAAACACAACAATCAAATCTCAAACTTTCAAATTGATATACTTACCTCAACTTTAATACCAAATCTTCAATTTTTCTCCTCCTTTCTTCTTTCTTTCTTGTTAAATTTCTTTCTCAAGGGAAGGGAATAAGGTTTTATGAAGTGATTATAGAAAAAGTTGGGATTTGGTAAGGGTTTCAAAGCTTGAAGACAAGCTTTGATGGAAGAATTTCCATGGAGAATAAGGGAGAGAGTGAAGCGGCAAGTTTTGGGTAAGGAAGATGAATTTAATTTTTTTTTTCTTTTCTTTTCTTTTATCTATTTTAGCTTATGGAAGACCCCAAAAAAAATCTAATTAATTAAATATTAATTATAACGTTTATGGCATCATGCATGATGTCATGCATGATGTCATCTCCCTACACCTTTTTCATTTTCTTTCTTTTTTTTTAGTTTTTTAATTTAATTCTATATTCTGAAATTTTCTTTTCTCCGATTTTATTTGACAGTTAGGTCAGGAGTCAGCTCTCGGGGTCAATTGACCAAATTGCCCCTTGCCGGTTTATCCCGGTTTGTAAATAATCTAATATTTCTTTTGGCTCCCTGAACTAATTATTTGACTGGCTTAACAGTTCTTTTTCGTGATTTTCTCTTTTCCACTGTGTTTATAATAGTCCTAAGGACCGCAGCGTCATATTTTACAGTTCGGAATTTGAGTTTAAAATGACTTCATAATCCTTCCTGAGAAGGTCACCCATCGCTGTGACTCTCGGCTCGTTTAACCTCTTATGTTCTATTTTTCTTATTTATGCTTAACTAATGGAACATTACTAATTATTTGTATTTATGGCTTCTCTAGTTGTCTTAAGTGTGGTTCTAATCCCCTTAATTTTCTGGACCGACTCCGGTCACCGGAACAGTGAAATATACCAGGCTATACCAATAGGGGTGTTACAGATATAGACCTAAAACTTTCGTGAAGAACACAAACCCAAATTATGCACTTAACTAAGTCATTTGGCCACCCAAAGTTGGTGACCTAAAACTGCTAGAACCAGTTTGATGCCCAGAAATCTGGGTTAAGTCCAATCTGGCAGCCATGATTCAAATGGCTATAACTTGAGCTACAAAACTCCAAATGGAGTGATTCAAAAAGGAGAATAAAGTTAAGACAATAGGGAACATTTTCTATGAAGAAAGTTTTGCTAAATTCTAACAGAAAAATGACCAATGGAACAGTGCAACATAAGACACCAAAACTAAAAATTTGCAAATTTGTCTAAAAGACTTAGAATTTGAGTAAACAACCAAAACCAACAAATTTAGTTACCAAAATGTGGTATGTGGGTAAAGTTGGAATTCCCATACCTATTAAGCCTTAGAAAGTCAACAAATTGACTTAAATAGTGTCGTAAATAGTAACTCGAAACACAAATTTTAAATAACATTAAGTTTAGCACATTAGAGTTAGGTAAAAGTGAATTTAAATTTATTTTTGGATTTATGCTAAGTTATGGTACTGAAACACTATGAAACTGTGTGTTTTAGTGGAAAGGAACACCGGGAAAGAACCTGAGGAATCGAGTGAAGGCCAAGAGGCGACTCGCTTAAGGTTTGTGCACAACATCAATATGCTTTAAAATTCATTGACAAAGTGAATGAAATATGTGTTTTACTTTTGCTTGAATTGTTGAAAGTTTATTTGTGCATATTTGAATTGGCAATGTTTAGTAAATTGTTAAGATAAGTTTTGAAACCCCAGTGTCATGACCATATATTTGAACACCTTACTAGCATGACTAGTGGGGGTAATCAATTTCGAATTTTGATTCCTTCTCTTGCTAAAGTGTTGAGGTGTGTGCCAGCAGAAGAAGAAATTGAATGGATATTCATATATTTGAGCTAGCTAGCCTTGTTGTGACACCCCTTACCCGACTACAGTGTAGCCGAGTAAGTTATGCCACTCAGTGTACCGGAGCACTCTATTTTATCTGATTTCATTACAGTCCTTGATTTATTTTTTCAAAAACTTTATTGAAGATTTAGGCTATTTTTACTTTTATCAAAATCTAACTAAGTTGGAAATTTCAAAAATTTTAACGATAATCCGACAAAGTGTCGGCTGTAATTTGGACTAACAGTTCTTCTGAACCTGCCAAAGACAATTTCAATATATACTCAATTTCTCAAACTTAATAGTCTCAAAAATTTTCAAACATAATGTATCTCAATACAGTATCCAGATTTCTCAGAAATCTCATTAGATTTTCAATATCTCAATATTCACAAGTATAATCTCATTATAACTCAAATTCAATTCACATACTAAAATACTTACTTTGAATAGCTTCCATAATTCATAGGTTAATTATATGAGTTTATTTTGTACAAGATATACAAATAATTTACAATGTGCTAGGAATGAACAATATACATAACATGTATAAAATGAGCCCTATCTACATGCATTGCTGAGGAGGTGACAAGCTTGAACTCTTCGACACTTCGCAGATCCGACTCCAAAAATCTCAATGACGATACCATCGGTTTTACCTTGAAGACTGCGCGAGGAAGCAATTCCATCGCGCTAAGCATTTCTGCTTAGTGGTGCAATAATATAACTAAATAATATATACAAGTAAAGAAAGAAATAAATGATAATTCGATACTCAAGAATCAATTTAATTTGGTATGGTATTTCTAGTATCAACGATCTTATATACTAGTTTGTTCCTCTTTGGAAGTGCTTAATTTATAACTTTTCAGAATACTAGCAGTATATAATTTATTCTATCCGTATTGTATTTCAAGTCTGCATCTGATCCCGCAATTTATATTTTTGTTATGTTTCTTTTGCTAATCTCTTTTGCTTATTCATTCAATACTTAATTTAATTGTACCGATTTTCATTATACTTAACTTAACTTAGCTGAATTGAATAATACTTTAATTGATCGCCCATGTAACCTATACTAGACGATCGATGGATAACGGGTCGTTGGCACTGGACACCGCGGTGCCTCGGGCCGTCATACCATGGGACGCAGAACGTCAACCACGTATGCAGTCAGTATGGCTAAAAAGCCATGATATCACATAATTGGCATAAAAGCCATGAATACGGGCATAAAAGCCATGAATACGGGCATAAAGCCATGAATACAGGCATAAAGCCTTTCCTTTCGCAGTACTGCTAAAACAATACCCTATTGGCATGCCAAACTATCCAAACCAATCTTGTTAGGTATACTAGGGCATTTAATATTTTAAAATATTAATATATTGTGCTTTATGACTTCATTATTTCATGATAAATTTCAATCATAATTCATACATTCATTTGATCATTTATATGATCACAATTCACATCAATTATCCTTTTATACCATTGTACTCAAAATACTTCTCCTCTTTACAATAATGAGAACTAATGTCTCATTCATACATTAATACGGTTTATTTGTCCATTCATTATGTTATTCATATTGATCACATCAATTAGGTGACTTATCTTTCATGTTTTAAGTAATCCATGAATATTTCATGGATTTCAAATTTATGGCCTAAATTTCTTTTTTAACAAATTTGACTAGGATGTATAGTCCATATTTGTCATACAATTCTAAGCATTTAAGCTTAGAATTGGTTCTAGGTCTTCATCTTAATTTACTAATCATTTTTGTAACACCCCTAAGTTCGGTAGTGCGTTCTGCTGTTCCGGACAGCTAGGATGCCTAGAACCACACCTTGATATGAGAGAGGAGACATAAATAATGAAATACAAGAAAAGAAAATACAAGAAAAACAAAGGAAAAATCATAGCAAAGAAATGTAACCGAATAAGTGAGCCGGGAAACCTAGCGATGGGTGACCGCACCGGGAAGTCACGGCGTGGACCGTTGATCTGCCTCGGATCATGGGAACCCTGGAAAACATTTTTAGGACATAAATAGACCCTTATTGAAGTATAAATCTCATTAGAAAGATTAAAGAAAAATTAAATGATTAGTACAAAGAAAAGTGAGAAATCGAAAAACAGACAAAACCCGGTAATACCGAAAAATCGGGAATGCCACCTGAACAGGGGCATTATGGTCATTTGACATCCCGAAGTGTCTTTTGACGTAAATGTCCATTAAAAATAAATAATATTACACTTAGAAAATGAAATGAAAAATTAATTTGGTGGTACATAAAGTAAATAGCCAAAAATGGAGTGAAAAATGTGTAAATAACACATTTAAGCATTATTATATAATTAAATGAGTAAGTGGACCACTAAAGGATTAAATTAAACATAAAATGTGGCTGATGTAAGTCCACTAAACCCATCAGAATGTTCATCTTCCTCATTTCATAAACATTGCCGAATTGAAGAAAATGGGAACCACCATGGCCATTTTTCATGCAAGCTCATCTAACCACTCATTTCACTTCTAATCAATTGAGTTCCTTCATCAAAAATGGTCTACACATCACAAGGAAGATATTGATACCAAATTTGAGAAGTTTGGTGAAGGTTTAGCAAGTTACAATCAAAGGTAAGTTTACATTTTTGAGAATTCCTTTGTTAAACTTTATGTTCATGTAATGGGTGTTAGTTTGGTGAAGGAAATTTTAAAGTTTAAATAGTTATTGAGATAGCCATTTTTGGACAGCCATGGGGTCATGCATTTAATGATTTATTATGCATATAATTGATGAGAAATAATGTTGATCTTGGTGATTTAATATCCTAGTGAATTATTTCACATATATATGGTGATTTATGCACTTGGATGGGAATTGGTAAATTGTAGGGCACTTTGATGTTGAAGGACAATTTTCGGCAGCTTGGGAACACTTGAGTAAATGTATGTATTCATGGAAGTGTAGGGAGAATATTGACCTAGAAGGATTGATGGATATGTATGTAGATTGATATTGTAAAGTGTATGTAAGATTTGTAATGGTTAGGTGTGTATGTAATGGTACTTAGAATTTGTAAATGTGAATTATATTTGGTGTGTTGAGGGTAATTGTAATCTGCCCAAAGTAATGTTAATGTAAAGTAGAATATGCTTTTGGTAATGTACCAAAACAGATTGGTAGGGAAGTGAACAAATTGCAAGGTAAATGTGAGTGATTGATGTGTGTTAAGCAAAGTAAGCAAGGGCAGTGTACATTTTAGCTAATAAGTTTAAATGTGTAACCTCAATTGGTATGAGACCAATTGGAGGTGGAACTAGGCACAAAATGTGCCAACTTTCATTGAGAAAACATACCAAAATTCTGCTTGCAAGGTGACCTAAGAAAATGACCAATTCGGATTAGGTGCAATTAGGACCTGAAAAATGACCAATTGGGCAGCAGTGAGTGTTTAGGCCATAACTCACTCAAAACAGGTCCAATTGACCTGAAATTTTAACCATGAATAGCTAAGACCCATACCTACAAGTCTTATGAAGACACCAAAGCCCAGAAATGACCATAAGCAAGTCAAACAACTTGCACAAGTTCTGGTCCAAAAACTGGCCGAACTAGAGTTGACCAAATTGACCCAAAATTGACCTAATTTGATACCAATTGACCAGCAATAGTGTAATGACCATAACTTGGTCTACTTAACTCGGATTGACCTAAAATTTTGCAATCATGGTCCATAAGACCTAGATCTACAAGTTTTTAGTTTCAACCGAGACCCAAAACCGAGGAACTAGATCGTCCGCTAGGTCAAACCAGTGTCCCGATCCAAAGAATTTGCATTAAAATGCACTAAACAAGAAAATGACTTTGGTAAAACGTACCAAACCTAAAACCCTATCGAATGTGACATATTAATGACACTAAAACCTAATTTACCTAAAACGCAATGAGGGTCGGTATATTAGGTGATTAAGTGAATAATTGAGTTCAGTGCATTATTTACCAAACACCATCGATAGAGACAGTTTAATTTAGTGCTGAAACACTTCAAATTGTGTTTCTCAGTTAACAAGGACTCAGAAAAAGTGAAGGAAACATCGAGTCCGGACTGGGGACGATCATCGAGGTTTGTGCACAACGGCTATTTCTTTTGAATTTTTCAATTGAAATAAATTATGACTATTTGTATATTATTGTTTTAAATTGTGGAAATGTGTTTGGTGGACACTTATTGATTGAAAAACATTGTGAATGGTTTGAAACTGTGAAAATTTGTTTGAATGATATTGATGGATACTTATTGATTGAAAAGCACTGTAAATGGTTTTTGTGGAAATTGAAGTGAATTACGAATTGTGTTGCCATTTTGTGAATGAAATTATAACTTTGGAAATTTATTGGATTCTTACGGATCATTTGAATAAAATGTTTGGAATTGTTTTGACTCACAATTGGCATGACACGGATATTATGTTCCTCCTCCATTAATGGGGTGAGTGTGATTATTCCTCCCTCTTTGACTTATCGATGCAGGGTGAGTATGATTATGTTCCTCCTCTTTGACTTCCCGATCGAGGTGAGTATGGATGAGTACTCATTAGATAGCTAGCTTCCTCCCTCATTGATTTCGATTATTGGGGTGAGTATGTCTTGTCGTGGTGTACAACACGGCATATATGGAAAAATTTGTGTCATGACCTAAATTGTGTTATTGATTGGCAACATTGTATTGTTCAGTTATTTGATCGAATTGTGTTATTGATTTGCAAAACGATATTATTCAGTTATTTGATCAAATTGTGTCATTGATTGGAAAAACTGTGTTATTCAGTAATTTGATCAAATTGTGTATGAATTGGCAATACGGTATTCTTAAGCTATTTGACTAAATTGTGTTATTATGAATTTTGATAATTTGTGAATTGGAGTTTAAATTCCTTATGACATTCATTGTCTTGAATTTAACTATGGTTTTAAGTATCCACTATTGATATGATTTATGAATTGTGATTTAAAATTGTATTTGGTTAATGTTGTGCACCACTGAGACATTGTCTCAGCGATAGCTTTTTATTGCTGTCGCAGGTAGAGAGATAGACAGGGCAGCAGACTAGGCTGCTAGTACATCCAGCGAGGGATTACCTGGTATAACGAGTATACCAATATTTTGCATTTTGTACTGTAATGTATATTCACTGTATGTATATTTTGTTGTTGGTTTTGAGCAGTTGTAAATCCAAATTGTACATTTGACTTGTAAAATAATTATGAGTGGTTTTGGCTTGTACAAATTGTATTATATTTCTCATATCTCAATCTTTGAAAAACCACTGTGGATTTGACTTGATAAATTGTTGTGTTGAGAAATGTATTGGAGTTGAGATTTGGAAAATAATTGAAGTGCTTCTTACAGGTTTTCTGAAGAACTGTTTTATCCAAAACACAGATGGCATTCTGCCAAAATTTTTACAGAAATTCCAAATAATTCAAATGTGTTAGTTCTATCACTTCATTTCAAAAAGGTTTTTAACACCTGTAAATAGTGCTCACCACTGTAAAAGAAGTAAGAAAAGTTTTTAAAATCCCTTGTAGTATATTTAATGGGTTATCAGTAGACGGAGTTGGTAATTCATTAGGTATACTACGGGATCATGTTATGCCTTACAAAGGGGTAGGGTGTGACAATTTTGATTACTATTCACCTTACTAGTCAACCAAAATGTTGACCTTTTTATACTTAATGAATATATTAATTCTTATTACACCAAGATCCCACATTTTTAGTTTTACATTTGCTAGTATTAATTGTCAATTGCAATTTAAAGTCTCCTAGATGCATTTCTAATTTCAAATTTTGAATTTCAAGTTTTGGTGTCACTATTCATTTCATTAGTCAACTAAAATGTTGACTTTTGTATAAACAATAGATACATTGGTTTTAATACTCCCAATATACCACATTTTGTATTCAAAACTTGTTGGTTTTGGTCACTTTCTCAAAGCTTAGGTCATTTTGGCAAAATTGCCAATTTTTGGTTTTGGTGTCACTATTCACCTCATTGGTCAACAAAAATATTGACTTTTAGATAAAAAATAGGTGTATTGGTTTTAACACCTCAAACATACCACATTTTGTATTTCAAACTTGTTGGTATTGGTTGCCAATACCATTTTTAAGCTTAATGCTAATTGAGCAAAATTTTCGGTTTTCATGCTTCATTTTTACTGTTCCATTTGTTATTTTTACAGTGGGAATTTGAGGAAATGGTAAACATGAAAGTTGTTCCTTATTTTGTCTAGTTGAATTTCCTTTTTTGAATCACTCCATTTGGAGTTTTGTAGCTCAAGTTATGGCCAAAATAAGTTTACTGTTCAAGTGCACTGTTCATGCTGAGATTTTGGGTCTGGCAGATTTTTTATCCAACTTTGGTCAGTAATTTGATCAAGTTAAGTTCATAATTTGGTCTAACTTTCTTCATATGAAATGTTATACTATGCCTTAGGTTTCTATCGGTTTAAGAATCGCCTAAATCCGAGTTTTCTAGAGAGAGTTATAGTCCTCCAAACATTGCTGCTCAAATGAAAATTCTGGAAATCTCAGTACAGTAAACTTCACTTTGCTCAATGATTTGATTAGGTTCTGGTCATAATTTGGGGTAGGTTTCTTCATGAAAGTTGTTTGTCTATGTCTTAACTTGTTGCTGTAAAAATTTCAGGTCAATTAACCATATCTACAGTGAGTTATGGCCAAATGAACAGTTACTGTTCATTTAGTCATTTCTGCAGGGGCTGTTTGCAGGGTATCCGGATTGGGGCCAAGTTTTGGTCCTCTTGCTTTTGTCTTTTGGGCATGGTTTCTTTAGAAAAAATGTGCCATTACAAGCCTAGTTTCATTTCCAATTGGCCAAATATCAATTGGACCTACACAGCCCAAGTTATGGCAGTCCAAGTGGACTGAATTTTCAGTCACTCTGCTGCACTAACAAGGCAGCCTACACATTCACTTGGCTATACTATTTTTCAGTCCAATTCATGGTCAACATACCTAAAATGGTCACTAATTGACCATTAAGATGTTCTCTAACAATTTCCTAAGCCAAGTCAATTTTTCACTTCTCAAAACCCTAGTTTTCCCTTATGATTCACACATACACCTAATTAAGCACTTCCATTCATTAGTTATGTGTATATACACCTTAAACATAATCTCTAATTCATTATAAGTCCATTAAAACCATCAAAAACTCTCCACCTTTGTTCCTTCCTTAGGGCAGCCGAAATTCAAGGTAAGCATACACACAAATTTGGTTCATTTAATTCACAAATTCATGTTGATTTCAAGTCCCTAACATGGAAAATAAGAGTTTTAAGTAGATAGGTGCACTAACCTCTTGTAGGGCAGATTTTTCCAAGCTTCAACCTCACTTTCTTTCCTTTTCTAGGCTGCCAAACACTCTCCCAAGATGAGTGGACAAGTTTTAATGAAAGGGGTTTAGGGTTTAGTAGTGGAAACAAGGGAGAAATGAAGCTTTTTGGTTAAACATCAATGGAGGGAGAAGAGGGAGAGGTTTAAAACGTTTTGAAGAAGAAGAAGGCAGCTGGCATTTTAATTCCTTTGGCCTTGTTTATCTCTTTTTATTATTTAGTAAATTGGTTGTTTAATTGTCATTGGTGGATGCTTTTAAATGACATCACCTTATGTCATAAATAAGCCTTTTTTTCTCATTTTCTTTTCTTTTCTTCTCTACTTCTTTTCAATTTAATTTTTAGCAATATTTCTTCATATTTTATATCATATTAATTATTTACTTAACTGGATAAGTCGGCCAAAAATCACCTCTGAAGGCGAAATGACCAAAATGCCCTCCGTTTGGCTTAACGGGTCTAAATCGTATGTACCGATTGAAAAATTTTTCTAGGTATTTTCTTGGCATTCTAATGCCATAGGAACCTCAATGACCCTTCTCTGGAGTCCCAAAAATTATTTTATAATTTTTCCCCCGGGTCTAGGGCTCCTCGTTGCGAGAACCGCAACTTCCCTCTGGTTACCCCTCGCTAGGGTACCGGCTCATTTGACTTAGTTGTATTTTATTTCTAAAATTTTTACTAAATTTTTCTCATCAATATTTGAGTTAATTATGGTTCCTCACTTTAGTTTAAATATTTTTTTCAGAAGTTCTAGGTATGGGATGACATCGTCACCAGGAGTGATGGTATCTTGGAATTGCTAGGGAGGATGTTCTGATTGTGATGTGACTTCTCCTTAGCCTCTGGCTATTGAGATTATATTTGTTTCGAATGGCATGATATAACTGTGGGTTTTATGAAATTAGTTTTGATACTTCGAAATGAAATTGTTTGGATTAAAATATCATAATTCATGTTTTATATTTAATTCTCATGTTCAGTCCAATTTTTGAATAAATATGATTTAAACTCTGCATAAAGATTATTTTAGTATGTTGTGCACCACTGAGTCCTAGTACTCAGTGATGGTTGTTATTACTATCGCAGATATAGAGGCTAGAAGAGCAGCAGAGTGAGCTGTTGAGAACAGAGGAGCTAACTGCTTTGAACCTATCGGGTATAATTTATACCCTGACTGTAAAAATTTATTTTGATGTATGTAATGCACATAAATGTATGGACATATAAAATTTGTCTTGAGCAGCTTGTATAAAGTTTATAATAAATTTTAGTTTGAATTTCTTTTAATGTAAATTTTTGTAATGATGTATATAAATTGTTTTATCTTTAATGAAATATGAATGGAAGTATTTTGTTTTAAATTGAATGAAATTCATTAATGGTATTTTGATGATTGTTAAATATTGGAAATTGTGGATTTGAATTTTTGGAGATTGATAATGATGTTGAAATTGATTGTGAATTTGAAGAAGTTGTTGAGACAGATTATTGGAAGTGTTTTTTTACAGGAATTTAAAGAACTATTTTCTCAAAATACAGACGGCACTCTGCCGAAATTTTTATAAAATTTGCGGAAAAATAAAATGGCCCAAAAATTTTAAATAGTTTTCAACTTTAATTAAATGATTTTAATACCTATTAGAAAATGCTCACCACTTATAAAAGTAAGAAAATTGTTTTAAAATCCCTTGTAGGGTACTTAATGAGTTATTGGTAGGTGAAGTTCAGTAGTTCATTAGGTATTCTACGGGATCATGTTATGCCTTACAGAGGGGTAAGGTGTGACATATGTAATGGTATGTTAACATTATAATGGTCAATTAGTGACCATTTGAATGTGTGTGAGGAGGAATTGAAGTGAGTAAGGATAATGAAGTTGAACTTAGGCATGTTGCCCTTGGTGACCTGCAGGACTAGTTGTGAGTCCAGCAGGTTTGGGCAGCCATAAATGGAGTTGTATATGTTTAATTGGTGCAAGGCTAATTGGACATGAACCTAGACACATAATGGCACAACTTTGGTGAAGAAAGCCTACCCAGAAAACTAAACCAAGTTGACCTAAAAATTTCCCTAATCCGGGTGACTTACATTCTGCCTGGGCAAAATGATCAAATGAACAGTATTCATTCATTTGGTCATAACTCAGTGTAGAAAAGTCCAATTGACCTGAAATTTTACCAGAAGCAAGTTGAGACATAGTCCTACAACTTTCATGGGGAATACAAATCCAAAATTTGAACATAACATGTCCAAAAACTGACCTGCAGTCAGTGTACAAAACTTGCAGAATTGGTTCTGCCCAGAAAAATCTGGAAATTTGCAATCCGGCCAGTTATGGTGTTTAGGCCATAACTTGAGTTACAAAACTCCAAATGGAGTGATTCAAAAAACGAAATGTAACTAGACACAATGAAGAACAACTTTCATGAAGACAATTTTATCAAATTTCCACTGTACAAATGACCATTGGAATAGTAAACTTAGTGCTTGAAATCTGAAAATTGTGAATAACTAACACTAAGCTTTGAAATGGTATTGGCAACCAATACCAACAACTTTAGAATGCAAAATGTGGTATCTTGGTGAACTTAGGTTCAAAAAATTCATTAGGTATTAAAAAGTCAATAATTTGAGTGAATAGCAATATGAATAGTAATATATAGACACAAAGTGTAAGAACTATATTGTTAAAGAGAAATTAAGGCCACAAATTTGAAATCCATGAAATGTTCATAGATTACTTGAAACATGAAAAGTAAGTCACCTAATTGATGTGAATAGGTTAGGGCTTATATGCCCATCACAAATAGAATTCATAAAATGTATAAATGAGAAAGGAAAAATGTTTTGAATACAATGGTACATGTGAACCATTATTTTGAATTGTGATCAATATGAATAGCATAATGAATGAATAAATGAACCATATTAATGTATGAATGAAACATTAGTTCTCATTATTGTAGAAAGGAAAAGTACTTTGAGTACAATGATATAAAAGGATAATTGATGTGAATTGTGATCATATATATGATTAAATGAATGTATACATTATAATTGAAAATTATTATGAAATAATGAAGTCATAAAACACAATATATTAATATTTAATGATATCATGTTCCCTTGTATTGCCTAGACATGTGTGTCAGATTAGATAGTTTGGCATGCCAATAGGGTATTGTTTTAGCAGTACTGTGAAAGGCTTTATGCCTTTATTCATGGCTTTATGCCCGTACTCATGGCTTTATGCCCGTATTCATGGCTTTTATGCCCGCACTCATGGCTTAATTCCCGATTATGTATTATCATGGCTTTTTAGCCATACTGACTACATGCGTGGTTGACGTTCTGCGTCCCATGGTATGACAACCCGAGGCACCGCGGTGTCCAGTGCCAACGACCCGTTATCCAGTTTAGTCAGCCTATCATAGGTTACTTAGGCAGTTTAATTTATTAAAATAATTTACGAATATTAGCAATTAAAAATGCTAGAAAGCAAATAAATGAGTAAGAAGTTTTGAAATAAATTAGTTTAGCTCAAAAAATTTGTTTCTTAGAATGGTCTGAAGTAAATGAAATTAGTATTAAAAATTTTAAATATTACGAAATGATGGTAAACAACTTAAAAAGCATCAAGGAAGTGATAAAAAGACTAGTAGAAGAATTATAACTTAAATAACATTACAAATGTGACTTTCATAAGAATATAAGTATAAGTATAAATTTTAGATTTATTTGTACATTATATAAATGATTATTGTAAACTTATGACAAAAGAGATTCTAGAGAGCAACATAAATGACGAAAAATATACTGTATGGCAAATTTCATATAAACCCAATAAAATTATTGAGTATAGAAAATATGCTCCAATTATTTTTACTTGTTATATTATTTCCTTTTTATATTATTGCATCACTAAGCAGCAATGCTTAGCGCGATGGATTTGTTTTCTCGCGTATGTACTGAAGTTAAAGCTCAGCGAATACCAAATAGAGATTTTGGAGTTCTGATCTGCAGAGTGTTCAAGGTTGTCACCTCCTCAGCAATGCATGTAGATAAGGCCCATATAGATCATATTATGTATTTTGTACATTATAATTAGTTATTATTTGTAATGTAAACTATGAATTGTATATTGAAATATAGATTATGGAACTGTAATTAATTTGTAGATCATGTAAATTATGAATTTATGTAATTAGTCTGTAAATCATATAAATTAATGAAACTTGAGAACTTATATATATAAATTGTGCATGAATGGAAATGCATGGAAATGAATATGAAATTGAGATATATGAATGACATGTGAATAATGAGAATAATTGATGAGATTTTTATTGTAAAATATTATTGAAATTTTCAAACAGGTGAATAGTAAAACACGTCAAACGATAATAAAATAGGGAAAACTCTGTTAGTTTCTCCGACGAAAAATAATAGATATTAAATATAATGAGAACAAAATTTTTAAAGAAATAAAGTAAGATAAATTAAGGTGCTCCGGCACCGAATGTAGCACGCCTTGCTCGGCTACACTGTAGTTGGGTGAGGGGTATTACACTTTGTCTCAAAGGTACCGCCACCTTGAGCTCTTCCTCTCCTCTTCTTCTTTTCTCATCAATTCAAAGAGAATTGCCCAAATTCCTTTGAATTAAAAATGGTAGCAATTGTTTCTAATGTCCTATACTCATCTACAACCTCTCTAAAGGCAAAAACCTAAATTACAATTGGTTGGCAAGGCTTGAGAAGCTGATTTAGGGGCTGCCCATTGGTGATCTTGTTGTGGACAAGCTAGAGGGATAACAATGTATTAAAAGTGTTTTAATATGCAATTGAGCATTGAAATTAATTAGGCATGTAATGGATGTGGCATGATGCTTGAAACCCTAGAAGAAATTTTTGAAATTCAATGCTCTAATCTAATAATTTACATGCTTCCACTCCTTCAATTGGTATCAGAGTCACTATATTTGCTATTTAGATTGTTTAATATCTAATTTAATTGTGTGATTTGATAAAAAAATTGATTGATTCATTGCTGGTTGGACCAATAAAGGGGGCGGCATGATGAAGTGCACCAATGGTGCGCATGGTTTGGTCCCTTCAACCATGTGCATGGTTTTGGGCTTGATGCATGGGCTTGGTTTTGAGGCCCATAATTAGGCCCATAATTAATTAAATTGTTTAATTAAGAATTTTAATCACACAATTAAATTTTGATTCAATTGTTTGAATGAGATTCAAATCTAAATTTTTAAATTTATTTGAATGAGATTCAAATCTGAATTTTTAAATTTGATTGAATGAGGTTCAAATATGAATTTTTTTTAGTTGAATATGAGATATTCAATTTAATTTTAGTATGTATGTTTTATTTAATTGTTAAATGGTAATATGCATGATGGATGATCATGGACAATAAAAGACCAATGTGATTGGATTTATTTTTTTTATTTTTCTTTGGGTTGCAAATTAATTAATTTGTTTTGGTGGCATGTATTATAAGTATTGTAATAATTTTGGGTTGTAATTTCATTTATTTGAGGACTTTAAAGTCAATGTTCTTGTAAATTCGCCTTGGTATGCCAAGGATTACAACATAATTGGATTGCAAGAAGATCAAGGAGGTCAAGAGCATTGGTGGGACCAGTGGGAGGAATTCAAGATCAAGTATTGATTATGTACTCCTTCAGCAACTCTTGTAATATAAATGAATGAAATGCAACTAGGAATGCCCTGATTCAATTCTTGGTGGCTCAGAATTGAATCCCTTAGAAAGTCCATGATCATACCATATTATATGTTTATCCATGTATGCATGAGATGTATGGGAATGTATGCAAGTATATGATATAAGCATGCTAATTGGATAATGTGCAAAGTGAGACCATAATAGTAATTAAGCCAATCACTAAATCTTCCAAACAAATGATTAAGTTGGAAATGGTATAATTAAGGTAATTATATCATGGGCCCTCCATTAAGGCAATTATTTTAAGAAATTTTAAATACTTGCATATGATGCAATTAATTTATGAGATTTTCTTAATAATAATTTTTAAGCATGAGATGTTGTAAATATGTAAATGGTTTGGTGGCCAATAATGGATGTGCCTGAGGACATTAAAATTATTTGCATGTTTACAGGCTCAATGGGATCAACTTAACTAATGCAAGATAAGTCAATAATGGATGTGCCTGAGATTTTGAACATTAGGGGCTAGGTAAATGATTGAACCTCACATGAGATGTGATGGGCAAGGAGTTACTCACTTACAGTTTATTGTAATTCCAATAATGGATGTGCCTGAGGATGATCAATAAGACTATAAGAATTCAATCACCCACTAGAAATCCATCCAACTAGGATTTTCGTTTCCTGTTTTGGAAGTGTAGGATTCGCTAAGTTAGTGGGAGGACCAATTTGATTAAAATACCATAATCATTTTGGTTAATTACATGATACATTTACTAATTAATCTAGTTATTTTCTGCAGTTATTCTTCTGATAACAATGAGCACACAATAACCACTATAATCCAATATCCTTGCGAGCATACTTGATCACAATAGGTTGACAGGACCTAATCTTTCTAATTAGCTAAGAAATTTAAAACTTGTCCTGAACTTAGAATGTATTGGATATGTTCTAGACTCAAACGTTCCTGGTCCCTTACCTCTAGAGGCCACTCAAGAGGAACATGATACTTTGGACAAGTGGATGGAGCATGATATGAGAGCCAAGTGTTACATGCTTGCTTTTATGAGTAATGAGTTACAGAAGCAACATGAAAATATGCAATATGCAAGTGAGATCCTCCTTCACTTGCAAGAATTGTGTGGTGAGCATAGCAGGAATGCTAGGTATGAGATATCTAGACAGCTATTCCGCATGAGGATGCCTGAGGGATAGAATGTTGGGGATCATGTCCACAAGATGATTCGGCTTATTGAGCAGCTGGAACATCTTGACTTTCACATGCCTGAGGGATAGTATGTCTATATCTTATTATTTAGATGTTGATGATGCTTATAGTTCATATACAGCTTGGGTTTTAGATACTAGTGCCAGTTCTCACATTTATTATGATATGCAGGAATTAGCAAACACTAGCAGCCTGCGTTCTCGAGATGTTAGACTCTGGATTGGCGATGGCTCAACTGTTAAAGCTTTAGCCATAGGATCTAAATCTTTTTACATGTCTGGACATGTTTTGTTTTTGAATAATATTTTATATGTACATGATTCTTTTAAGAATATCATTTCTATATCTAGTTTGACTAGAAATGGCTATGAATTTCAGTTCACAGATGATGTTTGTAATATTTATTTTGGAAATAAATATATTGGCTCGGGTTATATGCATGATGGTCTTTATTATTTGGATAATAATGATAAACACAAATTGAATGTGTGTAACACCCTCATTTGTATAGCCTAGTATATTTCATTGTTCTGGTGACCGGTGTCGGTCCGGACAATTAAGGGGATTAGAACCACACTTAAGACAATTAGATAAGCCATAAACACAAATAATTAGTAATGTTCAATTAGTTAAGTGTAAATAAGAAAAACAGAACATAAGAAGTTAAACGAGCCGACAGTCACAGTGATGGGTGACCTTCTTGGGAACGACTGCGAAGTCATTTTAAACTCAAATTTCGAATCGTAAAATGTGATGCCGCAGTCCTTAGGACCCTTATGAACACAGTGGAAAAGAGAAAATCATGAAAAAGAACTGTTAAGCCTGTCAAATAATTAGGTCAGGGAGCCGAAAGAAATATGGAATTAATTGCAAACCGGGATGAACCGGCGAGGGGCAATTTGGTCAATTGACCAGAGGCGACTCGACCTAATCACAAATAAAATCGGAGAAAAGAAAATTTCAGAGTCGGGAAATAAATTAAAGAACTAATAGAAAAAAAAATAAAAAAAAAGAAAAAAAAAGGTTGGAAAAAGGTTATTACATCATGCATGATGCAATAAACCTAATATTTAAATAATTGAAAATTTGGAGATAAATCTTAATAATTAAAAGACAAAATAAAAAGAAAAAAAATTGGTTTCTTTTTTTCATTTCCGTCAACTCTCATCTCCTCTCTCATCTCTCTCATTTTCTTAACCTTATCCATTGAAGCTCACTAAAAAGCTTCTTAAACCCAAGATTTGAGCCATAAAATTTATAAGTTTCTTAATTAAAACTTGTAGTTGAGTCTTGTTAAGAAGATTGGGAAGTGAAAAATTTTAAAAAGCTTGAAGAATCAAGAAGTTGGAAAGTTCCATTTGAGGTAAGCTCTCTTCCTTAATTTTGATTGAATTATAAGTATAGAAGTAAGATGAAAGTGGTTAGAAATACATGAAAACATGCAAAATCATACCTATCTAGAACCCTAGGAATTTTGGCCAACAGCAAACTAATGTTGAAATGGGTATTTTTGATAAAAATAATGAAGTGGTTAAGTGTAAGTGAGGGTATGAGTACTAAAAATGCATTTAGAATTCAACAAGTGAGTAAGATATGAAAGTTAGGGTTTGGGCCTAGGGTTTGGGAGGCAAAATTGTGAAAAATTGGTAAATGATACATTTGACCTAATGTGAAGTGAAAAATGATCATTTGTGACCAAATGAGGTGTGTTAGAAGTGTTGGAATTAAAAGCCAATTCGGATTGGATAAGGTCATGTGCTGGCAGCATGACCAAAATATCCTTTGAGGGATCAAAAATGAAATTTTACAAGTCCAATGGATATGGGACCAATTGGGGATGAAAATAGGCACTAAATGACACAATTTTCATTTAGGAAGCCTGCCCAAAAAGTGACTAAAACCTAGTGAACAAAGTGGCCGAAGTCGGAAAATCATAGGCTGTCCTGCACAAACTTACCAAATGAACAGTATTTGTTCATTTGGTCATAACTCGAGCTAGGCAGGTCAAAATGACCTGAAATTTTACCAGTGGTTAGATGAGATATAGACCTAAAACTTTTATGAAGAACACCAACCTAAATTATGCCATTAACCCAATCAAATTACTGAGCCAAGTTGGGTCACTGAATCTGCAGATTGCAGATTTGCCATTTGAACAGTAAAGTTTTGATGGCTATAACTCCCTCTAGAAAACTCTGATTTAGGTGATTCTTGAACCGATGGAAACCTAAGGCATAGTAGAACATTTCATATGAAGAAAATTAGACCAAATTATGGACCAAACTTGATTAAATTGCTGAACGAAGTTGGAATTAATAATCTGCCAGAACAAAATTCTGCAGCATGAACAGTAAACGTACTTTGCTTATAACTTGAGCTACAAAACTCCAATTGGAGTGATTCAAAAAGGAGAATAAACTTAAGACAATAAGGATCATTTTCTATGAAAATTTTTTTGCCAAATTTCAACAGTAAACTGACCAATGAAACGTACAACTAGGGACACCAAAACTGAAAATTTGGCAATTTTGCCTAAAAGACCAAAGTTGTGAGAAAATGACCAAAACCAACAAGTTTGGTGATCAAAATGTGGTATGTGGGTAAAGTTGGAATTCCCATACTTATTAAGCCTTAGAAAATCAATAATTTGACTTGAATAGTGCAGTGAATAGTAACCCGAAACACAAAATTTCAAGAACGTCGAATTTAGCACGTTAGAGCTAGGTAAAAGTGAAGTTAAATTTATTTTTGGATTTATGCTAAGTTATGGTACTGAAACACTGTGAAATTGTGTGTTTCAGTGGAAAGGAATACCAAGACAGAACCAGAGGAGTCGAGTCAAGGCTAATAGGCGACTCGTTTGAGGTTTGTGCACAACGTATACTTTTTATAATCATCTTTTACATACTGTTTTGAATAATGTGAAATATTGAATTATGGCATTCTTATGATATTTGATTTAAATTGTGAAAGTTATTGTGTATATTTGAAATGACAATGTTTAGCAAATTGTTAAGATAAGTTTTGAAACCACAGTGTAATAACCATATATTTGAACACCTCACTAGCACGACTAGTGGGGGTAATTAGTTTCGAATTTGGATTCCTTCTCTGGAGAAGTGTTGAGGTGTGCCAGTAGAAGAGGATGTGAATGGATATCCATATATTTGAGCTAGCTAGCCTTGTGATGTGATTTCTCTTTAGCCTCTGGCTATTGAGATTCTATTTGTTTCGAATGGCATGATCTAACTGTGGGTTTTATGAAATGTGTTTTGATACTTCGAAATGAACTTGGTTTGCATTAAAATCTCATAATTCATGTTTTGTGTTTAATGCTCATGTTTAGTCAAATTTTTGAATAAATGTGATTTTATTTTTGCATAAAGATTATTTTAGTATGTTGTGCACCACTGAGTCCTAGTACTCAGCGATAGCTTTATTCTTTGTCATGATTTAGAGACTAGAGGAGCAGTAGACTGAGCTGCTAAAGATTGAGGATCATTTAGCTAGAAGTCTTTGGGTATAATTTATACCCTAATTGTAAATATTTCTTTTGATGTATGTATTGCATATAAATGTATGGACATGTAAATGGGTCTTGAGCAGCTTGTACAAAATTTGTATGAAGTTTGTAATAAAGTTTAGTTTGTATTTCTTTTGATGTGAAATTTGTAAGGATGTATATAAATTGTTTTGTCTCAAATGAAATATGAGTGGAACTATTTTATTTAATTTGAATGAAATGTATTGCTAGTATTTTAAGGAGTATTGAATTTTGAACTTGAGAAATTGATTGAAATGATTGTGGAATTGTTGAAATTGATAGAGTTTGATTGTGAAATTGAAGTAGTGGTTGAGAAAAATTTTTAGATGTGCTTTTTACAGGTATTTGAAGAACTGTTTTCTCAAAATACAGACAGAACTCTGTCAAAATTTTTATAAAATTTGCGGAAAAATAAAATGGGCCAAAATTTCCAACTAGCTTTCAACTTAATTACATGTTTTAAATACTTATTAGAAATGCTCACCACTTATCAAAAATAAGAAAATTGTTTTAAAATCCCTTGTAGGGTACTTAATGAGTTATCGGTAGGTGAAGTTCGGTAGTTCATTCGGTATTCTACGGGATCATGTTATGCCTTACAGAGGGGTAAGGTGTGACATGTTTTAGTGGTATCAGAGCAAATTTTTGAAGTATGTTTTAACTTGAGAATTTGTGTCTTTTCTTTGTTAAGTACAACTGCTCAATGTCCATAATTGTTACATACAGTGCATTACATCATGAATATGAACTAACGGAGGGAAATCTCCTTGTGTTACTTATTCAGGAGATACCCTAACTTCAGCCTGAAATGGAAAAAGGGGATCGCTCAGTTGAGCAGTCTATTGAAGCTGAGGCAAAAGGGGAAGCCCCAGCTTTACCGAATGTCAGTGGGTCAGTAGCACCAGCCATAAATGCCACGATTTCTTCGCGATTCGCATGCCAGATGGCTACGATGTTTCAACAAATGGCTAGGGGTATGCCTGCTCAAGCTCCACCCTAGACACCTGTGGCACAACCACTGCCTCTAGCCAGGCAGTATGATAAATTATTGAAGTATGGGGCTGCAGAATTTAAGGGTACAGTGGACCCTTTAGAGGCAAAGCAATGGCTTGAAAGAATGGATAGAGTGTTTAAGAAACTGCACTGCCCAGATGAACTGAAGTTTGAATATTCTGTGTTGCTACTACAAGGGGATGCATATGATTGGTGGAAGACCATCCCCCATAGCTTGGCTGAACCACCAGTGCTGACCTGAGATGACTTCATCATAGAGTTTAGACAGAAATACATTCCAGATGCATATGTTGATCAGAAGTTGCAAGAATTTTTTAGTTTAAAACAAGGCAATAGATCAGTGGCAGAGTATGAGAGGGAGTTCTCCCGCCTGAGTCACTATGCGGGGAGTCTCCTTACCACCAGTAAGGCAAGGTGCAAGAGATTTGAAACTGGTTTGAAGTCCAACATAAGGATGCAAGTTGTGGGATTTCGACACAGCAACTTCTCAGAGCTCATGTCTCAAGCACTTGAGTTGGAAAGAATAGAATCAGAAGCAACCCCAATGAAAGAAAAATCAGAGAAAGCTGAGAAATCAGAAAAAGACAAGGGGGAAAAGTCAGTAGAGCCGAGTTCTGGTGGTACCTCTGGAAAGAAGAAGAAATTTAGTGGACCCAGCAGGGGTCGAGGTGGAAGGTTTGGTAGGGGCAGATTTTCTGGACATAGACCCCCTAGGTCTAGTCAGCAGTTGAGCAGGGGTTCACATTCTGCCCGCCCCTGTGAGACTTGTGGCAAGATTCATAGAGGGGAATGCTATTGGACCACTGGAGCCTGTTTTAACTGTGGAGGCAAGGGTCATTTAGCAAGAGACTGTATTAGTGCTCCGTCTACGAGATATGGTCCAGCTCCTACTACTGCCGAAGGATCTATTCAGAGTCCTACTCCCAAAGGTTCACAGTCTGTTGGCAAAGGAAGAGGCAGAGGTAGAGGCACTGCTTCAAGCAGTCAGGGCACAGTTGGTCAGTGAGGACAAGGAAGTGCTTCAACCAGAATCTACACAATGAGACCGCGAAAAGAGGCTGAGACTTCTGATGTGGTAGCTGGTACATTTTCTATCTCTGATCAAGAAGTATTTGTATTGTTTGATCCGGGTTCAACCCATTCATATATTAGTGCTAGCATAGTCAGTTCACTTGCTGTTCCATGTGGGCAAATGGATTTTGAAGTGCTAGTAACTAGTCCATTAGGACAAGAGGTTCGGGTCAACAGAATTTATATAGACTGTCCTTTGGTGATCCAAAGACATGTTTTCCTATCAGACTTGATTGAAATGCCCTTCAGAGAGTATGATATCATCTTAGGCATGGATTGGTTAGCCACGCATCACGCCATGATTGACTGTAGACTGAAGACAGTCACTTTTGGTCTCCCTTTGTACGGTGATGTGATAATACATGGGGAGAGGCATTTACTGCCATCAAACATCATTTCGGCTGCACTAGACAGAAGAATGATTAGAAAGGGGTGTGAAGCATACTTGGCATATGTGATAGACACCCAAGTGGGGAGTCCAGCACTAAGGGACATCCCTACTGTATGTGATTTTCTGGATGTATTTCCTGATGAATTACCAGGATTACCTCCAGAAAGAGAGGTGCAGTTTGAGATTAATGTTATGCCTGGTGTGGACCCAATCTCCATAACGCCATATAGAATGGCACCTGCAGAATTGAAAGAGTTAAAAGTGCAATTGCAAGAATTGCTTGACAAGGGCTTTATCCGCCCTAGCGTGTCACCTTGGGGAGCGCCCGTGCTGTTTGTAAAGAAGAAAGATGGCACTCTCTGCTTATGTATTGATTATCGGCAGTTGAATAAGGTGACAATAAAGAATAGATATCTATTGCCCCGCATTGATGACTTATTTGATCAGTTGAGGGGTGCAGCTGTGTTCTCCAAAATTGACCTGAGATCAGGTTATTATCAGCTGAAAGTACAAGAGCAGAGTATTCCTAAAACTGCCTTCAGAACCCGCTATGGCCATTATGAATTCCTAGTCATGCCATTCGGGTTAACTAATGCTCCGGCTACTTTTATGGATCTGATGAACACTATCTTCAGACCATACCTCGACAGTTTGTTGTGGTATTCATAGATGATATATTGGTCTATTCGAGGAATGCAGAAGAGCATGATAGACATATGCGGATTGTACTGCAGACTTTGAGAGAGAAACAGCTATATGCCAAATTGTCAAAGTGTGAATTTTGGCTGAAAGAAATATCTTTCTTGGGGCATGTTGTATCAGAAGAGGGCATTAAGGTAGATCCAAGTAAGATTGAAGCTGTCCTTAATTGGAGGCCACCCAGAAAATGTCACAGAGATTCGTAGTTTTCTGGGTTTAGCTGGATACTACCGTAGATTTGTGAAGGGATTCTCCATGTTGGCATCTCCATTGACCAAGCTGCTTAGAAAAGATGTGAAATTTCAGTGGACGGATAAATGCCAACAGAGTTTTGATGAATTGAAGAAATGTTTGACTAAAGCTCCAGTCCTGACTTTACCTACACCGGGTAAAGAATACACAGTTTATAGTGATGCTTCTCACAATGGGTTAGGCTGTGTATTGATGCAAGATCAAAATGTCATTGCCTATGCATCACGCCAGCTAAAACCGCATGAGAGGAACTATCCAACACATGACTTGGAGCTTGCAGCTATAGTGTTTGCTCTTAAGATCTGGAGACATTATTTGTATGGGGAAAAGTGTTACATCTACACAGATCATAAGAGTTTGAAGTATTTGGTAACCAGAAAGAGCTGAATTTGAGACAGAGGAGATGGTTAGAGTTGATAAAAGACTATGATTGTCTGATAGACTATCAGCCAGGGAAAGCTAATGTTGTGGCTGACGCCTTAAGTCGCAAGACTATGACAAGTCTACGGGTCACTCATTTGTCTATGGTACATGAGTTGAGATCATTGCATGCCAGCTTAGAGATTAATGATGATGGGCAGACAGCAGTTGCATGGCATGTACAGCCAGTGTTGATTGATCATATTAGAATGGCTACTCAGAATGATCAGAAATATCAGAAGCTGATGGAAGAAGTCCGAAAGGGCAAGAAACCAGAATTCTCAATCAGAGATGATGGTCTATTGCTACACCATGGCAGAATGTGTGTTCCTAATGATGTTAATTTTAGGCAGATCATTTTGAAGGAAGCACATGAGTCTCCTTTTGCCATGCATCCTGGTGGCACAAAAATGTATAGGGGGCTAAAGGAGCATTACTGGTGGATGGGCATGAAAAGAGATGTGGCAGAGTTTATTTCTAAATGCCTAACTTGTCAGCAAGTGAAGGCAGAGCATCAAGTACCCACTGGGTTGTTACATCCACTACCAGTACCAGAATGGAAATGGGAAAGAATAACAATGGATTTTGTGATGGAACTTCCGAGGACACAGAAGAGTCATGATGCAGTATGGGTCATTATCGAAAGACTAACTAAGTCTGCTCATTTTCTGCCAGTCCGAATGGACTACAGTTTAGAAAGATTGGCCAAGTTATACATAGATGAGATTGTGAGATTGCATGGAGTGCCAGTATCCATCGTGTCAGATAGAGATCCTAGGTTCACTTCTAGATTCTAGGGTAGTCTTCAGAGAGCCCTAGGAACTAGATTGAACTTCAGTACGGCATTCTACCCACAGACAGATGGCTAGTCTGAGAGGGTAATTCAGATCTTGGAGGATATGCTATGAGCTTGTGTGATTGAGCTTGAGGGCAGTTGGGACACACACTTGCCTTTGATTGAGTTTGCTTACAATAACAGCTATCAATCAAGCATTGGGATGCCTCCATATGAAGCTTTGTATGGCAGAAAATGTAAAACCCCGTTGTGTTGGGATGACGTGGGTGAAAGAAAGATGATTGGACCTGAAATTGTTCAGCAAACTGAAGAGAAAATTAAGGTGATCCGAGATCGACTTAAGACTGCATCAGACCGTCAGAAGTCCTACATCGATTTGAAAAGAAGGGATATTTTGTATGCAGTGGGTGAGAAAGTATTCCTCAAGGTTTCTCCTTGGGAGAAAATTATGAGATTCGATAGAAAAGGGAAACTGAGTCCTCGTTTCATTGGGCCATATGAGGTTCTGGAAAGAGTGGGTCCTTTGGCATATCGTTTGGCACTACCTCCAGAGTTAGAGAAGATACATAATGTCTTCCATGTGTTTATGTTGAGGAGGTATCGATCAGACCCATCTCATGTACTACCAGTAGAAGAAATTGAAGTGAATCCAGACCTCACATATGAAGAAGAACCCATTGAGATTCTGGCTTATGAGGTGAAGCAGCTACAGAACAAGAAAATACCGTTGGTAAAAGTGCTGTGGAACCATCATTCGGGCCAGGAGGCTACTTGGGAACGAGAAGAGGACATGAGGAGACAGCACCCACAGCTGTTCAGAGATTAATACCAGGTAAAATTTCGAGATGAAATTTATTTTAGGGGGGGGGGGGGGGAGAGAATTGTAACACCCCCATTTGTATAGCCTAGTATATTTCATTATTCCGGTGATCGGTGTCGGTCTGGACAATTAAGGGGATTAGAACCACACTTAAGATAACTAGATAAGCCATAAACACAAATAATTAGTAATGTTCAATTAGTTAAGTATAAATAAGAAAAAGTAATGTAAGAAGTTAAACGAGCCGAGAGTCACAGCGATGGGTGACCTTATCGGGAACGACTGTGAAGTCATTTTAAACTCAAATTTCGAACCGTAAAATGTGACGCCGCAGTCCTTAGGACCCTTATGAACACAGTGGAAAAGAGAAAATCATGAAAAAGAACTATTAAGCCAGTCAAATAATTAGGTCAGGGAGCCGGAAGAAATATGGAATTAATTGCAAACCGGGATGAACCGGCGAGGGGCAATTTGGTCAATTGACCCCGAGAGCTGACTCCTGACCTAACTTTCAAATAAAATCGGAGAAAAAAAAATTTCAGAGTCGGGAATTAAATTAAACAACTAATAGAAAAAAAATAAAAAAAAAGAAAGAAAAAAAAAGGTTGGAAAAAGGTTATTACATCATGCATGACATCATGCATGATGCAATAAACCTAATATTTAAATAATTGAAAATTTGGGGATAAATCTTAATAATTAAAAGAAAAAATAAAAAGAAAAAAAAATTGGTTTCTTTTTTTCATTTCCGTCAACTCTCATCTCCTCTGTCATCTCTCTCATTTTCTTAACCTTCTCCATTGAAGCTCACTAAAAAGCTTCTTAAACCCAATATTTGAGCCATAAAATTTATAAGTTTCTTAATTATAACTTTTAGTTGAGTCTTGTTAAGAAGATTGGGAAGAGAAAAATTTTAAAAAGCTTGAAGAATCAAGAAGTTGGAAAGCTCCATTTGAGGTAAGCTCTCTTCCTTAATTTTGATTGAATTATAAGTATAGAAGTAAGATGAAAGTGGTTAGAAATACATGAAAACATGCAAAATCATACCTATCTAGAACCCTAGGAATTTTGGCCAGCAGCAAACTAATGTTGAAATGGGTAATTTTGATACAAATAATGAAGTGGTTAAGTGTAAGCGAGGGTATGAGTACTAAAAATGCATTTAGAATTCAACAAGTGAGTAAGATATGAAAGTTAGGGTTTGGACCTAGGGTTTGGGAGGCAAAATTGTGAGAAATTGGTAAATGATACATTTGACCTAATGTGAAGTGAAAAATGGTCATTTGTGACCAAATGAGGTGTGTTAGAAGTGTTGGAATTAAAAGCCAATTCGGATTGGATAAGGTCATGTGCTGGCAGCATGACCAAAATCTCCTTTGAGAGATCAAAAATGAAATTTTACAAGTCCAATGGATATGGGACCAATTGGGGATGAAAATAGGCACTAAATGACACAATTTTCATTTAGGAAGCCTGCCCAAAAAGCGACTAAAACCTAGTCAACAAAGTGGCCGAAGTCGGAAAATCGCAAGCTGTCCTGCACAAACATACCAAATGAACAGTATTTGTTTATTTTGTCATAACTCGAGCTAGGTAGGTCAAAATGATCTGAAATTTTACCAGGGGTTAGATGAGATATACACCTAAAACTTTCATGAAGAACACCAACCCAAATTATGCCATTAACCCAATCAAATTTCTGAGCCAAGTTGGGTCACTGAATCTGCCAACTGCAGATTTGCCATTTGAACAGTAAAGTTTTGATGGCTATAACTCTCCCTAGAAAACTCCGATTTAGGTGATTCTTAAACCGATGGAAACCTAAGGCATAGTAGAACATTTCATATGAAGAAAGTTAGACCAAATTATAGACCTAACTTGATCAAATTGCTGAACGAAGTTGGAATTAATAATCTGCCAGAACAAAATTCTGCAGCATGAACAGTAAGTCATTTGCTTATAAATTGAGCGACAAAACTCCAATTGGAGTGATTCAAAAAGGAGAATAAACTTAAGACAATAAGGATCATTTTCTATGAAAAAGGTTTTGCCAAATTCCAACAGTAAATTGACCAATGAAACAGTATAACTGGGGACACCAAAACTGAAAATTTGGCAATTTTGCCTAAAAGACCAAAGTTGTGAGAAAATGACCAAAACCAACAAGTTTGGTGATCAAAATGTGGTATGTGGGTAAAGTTGGAATTCCCATACCTATTAAGTCTTAGAAAGTCAATAATTTGACTTGAATAGTATAGTGAATAGTAACTCGAAACACAAAATTTCAAGAACGTCGAATTTAGCACGTTAGAGCTAGGTAAAAGTGAAGTTAAATTTATTTTTAGATTTATGCTAAGTTATGGTACTGAAACACTGTGAAATTGTGTGTTTCAGTGCAAAGGAATACCGGGACAGAACCCGAGGAGTCGAGTCAAGGCCAATAGGCGACTCGTTTGAGGTTTGTGCACAACGTATACTTTTTATAATCATCTTTTGCATACTGTTTTGAATAATGTGAAATATTGAATTATGGCATTCTTATGATATTTGATTTAAATTGTAAAAGTTATTGTGTATATTTGAAATGACAATGTTTAGCAAATTGTTAAGATAAGTTTTGAAACCACAGTGTAATGACCTTATATTTGAACACCTCACTAGCACGACTAGTGGGGGTAATTAGTTTCGAATTTTGATTCCTTCTCTGGAGAAGTGTTGAGGTGTGCCAGTAGAAGAGGATGTGAATAGATATCCATATATTTGAGCTAGCTAGCCTTGTGATGTGATTTCTCTTTAGCCTCTGGCTATTGAGATTCAATTTTTTTCGAATGGCATGATCTAACTGTGGGTTTTATGAAATGTGTTTTGATACTTCGAAATGAACTTGGTTTGCATTAAAATCTCATAATTCATGTTTTGTGTTTAATGCTCATGTTTAGTCAAATTTTTGAATAAATGTGATTTTATTTTTGCATAAAGATTATTTTAGTATGTTGTGCACCACTAAGTCCTAGTACTCAGCGATAGCTTTTATTGCTCTCGCAGATTTAGAGACTAGAGGAGCAGCAGACTGAGCTGCTAAAGATTGAGGATCATTCAGCTTGAAGTCTTCAGGTATAATTTATACCCTAATTGTAAATATTTCTTTTGATGTATGTATTGCATATAAATGTATGGACATGTAAATGGGTCTTGAGCAGCTTGTACAAAATTTGTATGAAGTTTGTAATAAAGTTTAGTTTGTATTTCTTTTGATGTGAATTTTGTAAGGATGTATATAAATTGTTTTGTCTCAAATAAAATATGAGTGGAACTATTTTATTTAATTTGAAAGAAATGTATTGCTAGTATTTTGAGGAGTATTGAATTTTGAACTTGAGAAATTGATTGAAATGATTATGGAATTGTTGAAATTGATAGAGTTTGATTGTGAAATTCAAGTAGTGGTTGAGAAAAATTTATAGAAGTGCTTTTTACAGGTATTTGAAGAACTGTTTTCTCAAAATACAGACAGAACTCTATCAAAATTTTTATAAAATTTGCAGAAAAATAAAATGGGCCAAAATTTCCAACTAGCTTTCAACTTAATTACATGTTTTAAATACTTATTAGAAATTCTCAACACTTATCAAAAATAAGAAAATTATTTTAAAATCCCTTGTAGGGTACTTAATGAGTTATCGGTAGGTGAAGTTCCATAGTTCATTAGGTATTCTATGGGATTAAGTTATGCCTTACAGAGGGGTAAGGTGTGACAATGCGAGCGATCTAAATGAATGCAATGCCATGATGAAAATCAACTCAAGTTCAAAATATATTTGGCACTTAAGGTTAAGTCATGTTGTAGAAGATAGGATTGCAAAACTGGAGAGAATGGGGATTTTATCCTCATTGGGTTCTGAACCTACTCCAACTTGTGAATCCTGCCTTCAAGGCAAAATGACTAGATCACCCTTTGTTGGACAAGGACTAAGAGCTGAAAATATTTTGGAACTAATACATATTGATGTATGAGGTCTATTTAAGGAAATGGCTAGAAGTGGTTTTCATTACTTTATTACCTTTACTAATGATAAATCAAGGTTTGGGTATTTGTATTTGATGAAATACAAACATAAATCCTATGAAAAGTTCAAAGAATGCAAATCTAAAGTAGAAAATCAAACAGAAAAAAGTATTAAAGCTCTTTGATCAGATCGTGGAGGTGAATACTTGAGTACTGAATTTGATGAATACTTGAAAGAGCGTGGCATTGTTTCCCAGCTGACTCCTCCAGAAATGCCACAGTTGAATGTTGTATCTGAAAGGAGGAATCATACCCTATTAGATATGGTACGTAGTATGATGAGCTATACTGATATGCCAATCTCTTTTGGAGATTTGCATTAGAATTAGCTTTGCATATTCTGAATAGGATTCCATCAAGATCATTTTCTTCCACACCTTATGAGATATGGCATGGAAGAAAACCAATTCTTAAGCATGTTAAGATTTGGGGTTGTCCAGCTTATATCAAAAAGCTGAACACTGATAAATTGGAAATCAGATCAGAAAAGGGTCAATTTGTTGGATATCCAAAAGAGAGTTTTAGATATTATTTTGCCTATATCACAAAAGGTTGTGGTAAGTAGAGATGCCATTTTTCTTGAACTACAGTTTCTTCAAGAAGGAGGCAAAGGAAGGCAAATAGAATTAGAATTGGAGAATTCTGACCAACTAATAGATCAAATGGATATAGATCCATCTAGTCAACCTACACCTATTGATGAAACATCTATAGTAATTCCTCACAGATTAACCAGGATATCTCACCCACCAATGAGATATGGTTTTCTTCATGAAGATGAACAAGAGTTGTTTACTCATGAAGAAGTAGATCATGGAGATGATCCACTTACCTATGAAGAAGCTATATCAGATATAGACTCTTCAAAATGGATTAAGCTATGAAATCCAAAATTGATTCCATGTATAAGAATCAAGTTTGGGTTCTTGTTGACCCACCTGAAGGTATTGTACCTATAGGGAATAAATGGGTTTTCAAGAAGAAAATTGGTTCTGATGGAAACGTAGAGACCTATAAAGCAAGGCTAGTAGCGAAAGGGTTTCACCAAAGGCAAGGAATCGACTATGAGGAGACTTTCTCGCCTATTGCCATGCTTAAATCAATTAGGATTCTATTAGCAATAACTGCATACTATGATTATGAGATTTGGCAGATGAATGTCAAAATAGCTTTTCTCAGTGGATACATTGAAGAAAACATTTTCATGGAACAACCTAGGGGTTTTGAATCCCTAGATGGTTCCAAGGTATGCAAGCTAAAGCGATCCATTTATGGGTTGAAACAAGCTTTGAGGAGTTGGAACATCCGTTTTGATGAAGCCATTAAGTCATTTGGTTTTATCAACAATGATGATGAACCTTGTGTATATAAGAAGGTTAGTGATAGTGCTGTCACTTTCCTTATCTTATATGTGGATGACATTTTGTTGATGGGTAATGACATAGGTATGTTGACAGCTGTAATGGTATAGTTGTTAAATATATTCTCCATGAAAGATTTAGGGGAGGCAACCTATATTCTTGGAATTTGCATCTATAGAGATATAGTGAAAAGAATAATTGGTTTATCCCAAAGTCTATACTTGGAAAAGGTGTTAAAGAGGTTTAACATGCTTCATTCCAAAAGAGGATTGTTACCAGTGAGACATAGTATCCACCTTTCTAGAGAGATGTCTCCAAAGACACCTAAACAAATAGATAAAATGGCCAGGATTCCATATGCTTTGGCTATTGGAAGTTTGATGTATGCAATGATGTGTACTAGGCTAGATATTACACATGTTGTTAGTTTGACTAGTAGGTTTCAATCCAATCCAGGATTGGAACACTGGATAGCTGTCATGAATATCCTTAAGTACTTGAGAAGAACTAAGGATTTATTCTTGATTTATGGAGCTGGTGACTTGCAATTGGATGGTTATACTGATTCTAATTTCCAATCAGATATCGATGATAGAAAGTCTACCTCTGGGTTTGTGTTCATTTGTAATGGAGGTGCAGTCAGTTGAAAGAGTTCCAAATAGAGTACGACTACTGATTTCACTATAGAGGCTGAGTATATTGCTGCAAAAAAAGCTGTTTGGATAAAGAAGTTCGTGATAGAACTTGCAGTAGTTCCTTCCATTGAGTCAGCAGTTCCACTCTACTGTGACAACAATGGAGTAGTCATACAGGCTAAGGAACCCCGATCTCACTAGAAATCCAAACACATAGAAAGGCGCTACCACATTATCAGAGAAATAGTTAGGCAAGATGATGTAGCCATGTAGAAAATAGCATCAGCTGAAAATCCAATTGATCCATTCAAGAAACCTATGTCACAAGCTCAGTTAAATAGATATCTTGAGAAGATGGGTATAAGATATTGTAATGAATGGCTCTAGTGCTAGTGGGAGTTTGTTAGTAGTATGCCCTAGAACATATCATTTAGTATGTATCTTGTACATATTTTATTAATAAAAGGAAATTTTACTTTTCAATTTACATAATGTATTTATGTGTAATAGAAAAGGTCCATTGATATTTTGTTAAAAATTCTATTTTTAAGTTGTTAAGAATATGAGTGACAGTATTTCTAGCACAAAGTATCATAAATTGGTTCACAATCAAGGATACTTCACAAAAATGACATAACTTATCTAGAAAGATTGTAATCATGTTTGTTCCCAAGGTATTTATATGAGATATAAATAAGATGGAATGGTGAGTCTCATGCCATATAACAAACATGATAGGCACTTATACATGATAAGTAGGCCGAACCACTGACGCATATGACAAGCACATGGAGTTTACTCTTGTCAATGCATTGTTATATATCATATCAGTGCATATAATCTTTAGAGCTGAGATAACACAATTATCTTGTATATAGGTGGTTTAATTATGATACTGCTTTCATACTTATACTGTGTATGGGTATATGGGCATGTGTTGGCTCCTACTAGTTATATATGGAGGTAGGTGTTGATCAAGATGGAATCTATTTCTCTAAGTAAATAGAGATAAAATCCTATGTTCATTTAATTATTCTTGATGTTTTAAGTTCCTGGCTAGGACAGATAGATTTAGTCAGAAAAGAGTTTTTGACAAGAAAATCTAATTAATCAAGAACTAGAATTAAAAGAGAACATAATATTCATAGCAAATGGGGTTTGACATAAACTATGACTCCAGCTCGAATTGGGATTTTGTAACAGAGAGATTCTAGTGCATGATAACATATGATTATAGGTTCATTTAAAGGTATTACTTGTTACTGATTGGTTGCCCATGGCATGCAATGCTAGGTGTCAAGCATGGTCTATGAGATGCCTAAAATGATTTAGAGAAATTATTTATGGTAAGAAAGAGTTCTGATGATATTAAGAGTTAATATCATATCTCGTTGCCAATTAGTGATGAGCCTATTAAGCCACACGCATACACAAGTTAATCACCAAGTTAAATGTGGTTTAATTGATTAATTAAAGAGTTTAATTAATTAATTAGGTTTGGTTTGCAATAAGATTGTAAAGTCCCTAGCATGGCTTGAAACCAAATCTAGGTTATTGGATGTATAGTACAAGTTAAATTTACATTTAAAGTGTTTAAATATGAATTTAATTGTGAGAAATTAATTAATGGAGATTAATTAATTAATTTATATTTGATATAAATTGATCAGAAGAGAAGAAATAATGATTTTGGGTTGAGAACTCAAAATTAAAACATAGGGGTAATTTGGTTATTTCACAAGATGACATGTGGCACCATGAGATGGTGACACATGGCACCATATAAGCTTGCCATTTATTTCCAATCATGTAAGATGATCAAAGTCAAGATTAAGTCTAGCCTTGACACTTGGCTTAATGTGATTAAGTCAATTAAAATTAAGATGCAATGTGGTGATGACATGTGACAAGGGTTTTAAGTGATGACCTAATTATAAAAGAGAAAATAATGAAAAATAAAATATACTCTTCTTTGTCTCAAAGGTGCTGCCACCTTGAGCTCTCCCTCTCCTTTTCTTCTTTTCTCATCATTTCAAAGAGAATTGCCCAAATTCCTTTGAATTAAAATTGATAGAAATTGTTTCTAATGTCCTACACATCTACAACCTCTCTAAAGGCAAAAACCTAAATTACAATTGGTTGGCAAGGCTTGAGAAGCTGATTTAGGGTCTGCCATTGGTGATCTTGGTGTAGACAAGCTAAAGGGACAACAATTGGGATTCTAGGTGCTTCCTAAAGGTGGCAATTACATCACTTGTGCATCAAAAAGTTAGTGCACATTTTCTTCTTTCAAACTAGGGTTCAATTGAATTAATTTGTTAATTCAAAAATCTTAAATGACAAACATAGATCCTAATACATATGAAAAGTGTTTTAATACGCATTTGGGCATTAAAATTAATTAGGCGCATAATGGATGTGGCATGATGCATGAAACCCTAGAAGAAATTTTAGAAATTAAATGCTCTAATCTAACAATTTACATGCTTCCGCTCCTTCATGCTTATGCTATGAGAGCTCGAGATGAGCCAGAGCCAGCTGATGGCATTAGAGGTACATTTTCTCTGCATGATCTGTTAGTATGTGCATTGATTGATCCAGGTTCCACACATTCATATGTGTGTATCACACCGCCAGTTGATAGAGGGGAACAAGTAGAGGAGTTAGAGGAGGATATACAAGTCACAAACCCTTTAGGCCATAGTGTCATGGTGAAAAAGGTCTACAAGGATTGTCCTCTAAGGATACAGGGTTATGAGTTTTCAGCTGACTTGATTGAGCTACCATTCCATGAGTTCGATGTGATATTGGGTATGGATTGGTTATCACGTCATCAGGCGATGGTAGATTGTTGGCTAAAGAGGATGTCACTACAGACAGCAGATGGGGATGAGATTACAGTTGTGGGTGAAGAAACGGGTTATCTTTCTACTATCATATGAGCCACAACAGCCAGAAGAATGATAAGAAAGGGCTGTGAGGCTTTCTTAGCACACGTGGTTGACACCAGGAAGACTAGCCCAAGCATGCAGGAGATCCCCACTGTATGTGATTTTCCGAATGTGTTTCCAGAAGAGTTGCCAGATTTGCCACCTGATAGAGAACTGGAGTTTGCTATAGAGGTTGTACCGGGTACTGCACCGATGTCCATTACTCCATATAGGATGGCACCTACTAAACTGAGAGAGTTGAAACTTCAATTACAGGAGCTACTAGACAAGGGTTTCATATGCCGTAGTGTGTCACCCTGGGGAGCACCAATGCTATTTGTGAAGAAGAAGGATGGTACCCTTCGGCTATATATAGACTATTGGCAGCTAAATAAGATGACTGTGAAAAACAAATACCCTTCACCTAGGGTACATGACCTGTTTGATCAGTTGAGGGGAGCTGGAGTATTCTCCAAGATAGATCTCAGATCCGGCTACCACCAGTTGAGAGTGAAGGAGACAGATGTTCCTAAAACTACTTTCACGACTCGGTATGGGCACTATGAGTTTCTAGTGATGCCATTTGGGCTGACAAATGCACTAGCAGCTTTTATGGACTTAATGAACCGCATCTTTCATCCCTACTTAGATAAGTTTGTTGTGGTCTTTATAGATGATATCTTGGTATATTCTAAGAACCAGAAGAAGCATGATGAACACCTGAGAGTAGTACTACAGACACTGTGGGAAAAGCAGTTGTATGCCAAGTTGTCCAAGTGTGACTTCTGGTTGGATGAGATATCCTTCCTTGGACACATTGTGTCAGCAGATGGGATCAGGGTAGATCCAAAGAAGATTAAAGCAATAGTTGAATGGAAGCCTCCCAGAAATGTAACAGAAGTTAGAAGCTTTTTGGGGTTAGCAGGATACTACAGGAGATTTGTGAAGGGATTTTCCCTTATAGCAGACCCACTGACTAAGTTACTACATAAGAATGCAAAGTTTGACTGGAACGATAAATGTCAAACCAGCTTTGAGAAGCTAAAGGCTATGCTTACAGAAGCTCCAGTGTTGACACAGCCAGAGTCAGAGAAAGACTATGTGATCTACAGTGATGCCTTTCACAATGGGCTTGGGTGTGTTTTGATGCAGGAAGGGAAAGTAGTTGCCCATGCTTCTAGACAGCTAAGGCCATAAGAAAAGAACTACGCAACTCATGATCTGGAATTAGCGGCAATAATATTTGCTTTGAAGATATGGAGGCATTACCTATATGGTGAGAAATGCTACATCTATACGAATCACAAGAGTCTGAAGTATTTGCCAACCCAGAAGGAACTCAATCTCAGACAGAGGAGATGGATTGAATTCCTTAAAGATTATAACTATGTGATCGATTATCACCCGAGAAAGGCAAATGTAGTGGCTGACGCCTTAAACAGGAAGTCCATGATGGCTTTAAGAGCATTGAATGCTCGGTTGTCTTTAGCACAGGATGGGGTACTTTTGGCTGAGTTGTTTGTAAAGCCAAACTTGCTACAACAAATACAAGAAGCACAGTTAAGGGATGAAAAGTTGCTAACTATTATGGGTAGAACTCAAGAGGGAAGGAGACTGACTATGAGTTGAAAGGAGATGGGTGCCTGTATTATAAAGGCAGAATATGTGTACCAGGAGATGAGGAACTAAAGAAGAATATATTGAAAAAGGCACACAGTAGCTTCCATGCTATGCACCTAGGAAGTACCAAGATGTACCAAGACCTAAAAACACATTATTAGTGGCCTGGAATGAAGAAAGAGATTGGTGATTTTGTGACTAGATGTTTGACATGCCAGCAGGTTAAGGCTGAGCATCAGGTTCCATCAGGGTTGTTACAACCAATATCCATACCAGAATGGAAATGGGACCACATCACCATGGATTTTTTCACTGGGCGACCATTGACACAGAGGAAGCATGATACTATATGGGTGATTGTGGATAGATTGACCAAGTTAGCTCATTTCCTACCAGTTAGAGCTAACAACTCACTGGAGAGATTAGCAAAGATTTACATAGATGAGATAGTCCGGCTACATGGAGTGCCCACATCTATCATATCTGACCGAGACCTGAGATTTGCTTTGAGGTTTTGAAAGAGGCTACAGGAGTCTTTAAAGACTCAACTGCACTTCAGGATGGCTTTTCATCCACAGACGAATGGACAGTCAGAAAGGGTGATTCAGGTATCCCTTAGAACTTAATGAATTACTATAATTGTTAAAGGAATGATAATAATAACCTAACACAAATGACATGAATTACATGATATGATAAGTATTGGAGGATATGTTGAGAAGTTGCATCATTGATTTTGAAGGAAGTTGGGAGAAGTATCTTCCTTTTGTAGAGTTTGCTTACAATAACAGCTACCAAGCCAGCATAAAAATGGCTCCATATGAAGCATTGTATGGAGGAGATGCGGGACTTCCTTATGCTAGACAGAAATGGGTGAAGAAAAGGTAGTGGGCCCATATTTGGTGAGACAGACTGAGGAAAAAGTGAAACTCATCAAAGACAATTTTAAAGTTGCCTCAGACAGGAAAAAGTCATATGCCAACCTGAGGAGAAAGGATATAGAGTATGAGGTTAGCGATAAGGTGTTTCTCAAGGTATCACCTTGGAAGAAAGTGTTCAGATTTGGTAAGAATAGTAAGTTAAGCCCTAGGTTTATTGGTCCATACAATGTCATTGAGCGTGTGGATCTAGTAACCTACAGGCTAGCTTTACCACCTGAGCTAGACAAGATTCACAACATGTTCCATGTGTCGATGCTTAGGAGATACAGATCAGATCCTTCACATGTCATTTTAGCAGAGGAGATAATTATGCAACCTGATTTGACATATGAAGAAGAACCAGTCAGAATATTGACACGGGAAGTGAAAGAACTCAGAAATAAGAGGATCCCACTAGTGAAAGTCTTGTGAAAATACCACAACACAGAAGAAGCGACATGGGAGAGCAAAGAGATAATGAGGCAGCAGTTCCCTCAGCTCTTCACATCAGGTAAATTTTGAGGATGAAATTTTTATTAGAGGGGAAGAATTGTAACACCCTCATTATAGGTAGTCCGTACATTTTACTATTCTGATGACTAATGTCTGTTTGAATAGTCAGAATGTCTAGAACTACACCTAAACTATAGTGAGGAGGCATAAATTGAAGAAATAAATGTTAAGAAAATATAGGAAAAATTTAGAGAAAAATAAATTAAAATTTAGAGAATTTATAAATTAGTACAAAAATAATAAAAATGACCCAATATGCATTATGAAGGGCATTTAGGTCATTGCACTCCCAGAGGTGAATTTTTACCCAAATGTCAAAATAAAATTTAGAGAATAAAATAATTAACACAAATTAAAATTTATGAATTTAATTAGGAAGAAGAAGAAAAGAAAAGAAAAAGAAAAGAAAATAAAAAAAAAGACTTAGGAAAATTTTAAAAGTTTAAAGTATAAAAAATAAAAATATAAATAAGCACACAAGACAAACTCCCACCCACTTCCATCTTCTTCTTCACTCCCTCTTCTTTCTCTTGGTTGGCTGCATCCTCCACATTTCCACCATTGTTGCCAAGCTTTCAAGCTTGATTTCCTAAGCTTCTACCCATCAAAACCCATAGCTCACTTCACAAAAATTACTCCCCACTCCATAAGGAAGCCATAGATACCCATAAGAAGCAAAGGAAGTGAAGTTTAACAAGTTACAAAAAAGGTTAGTGCACTAATCCCTCTTTTTCTCTTTATTAAACATGAAAAGCATGTTTAGCCAAGTATAAATATCATAAAAAAAAAAAGAAAATCTTGAGGAAAGAACCCTTGAATTTTCAGCAGCCATGGAACTTGAGGCTTGTTGCTTTTAAGTGATGAAAAATGGTTCCATGAGAATGTGTGATAAGTTGAAATATTTGGGAGTTTGATTGTGTAGTGTTTGTGCAAATTTAAAACTTTGAAAATTAGGATTTGTGTAAATGATTGAGAACCTTATGTAAATACTTGAAATTGACCTATTGAGTTGAGATTGTTGCTTATAGAAGTGTATTGCATGCAAATTGAAGTAAGTAAGTTGGAGGATATTGAATTTTGGGAGTGTCAAATTTTCTGAAGGTTGGGACTTAATGAATCTAGTGTGTTTGTTGAACCCTAACTGAAAATGTGTGACTCCAATTGGTATGAGGCCAAAATAGCCCATTTTTCACGTAGACACCATGCCCAAATTTTGTCAAAAACTTGACCTAAATACTACCCAAATCCGGATTACCCTGCACCAAACCCAGAAAATGACCAAATGAACAGTACATGTTCATTTGGTCATAACTCCCTCTACACTAGTCCAAATGACCTGAATTTTATACCATTGGAAAGCTTAGATATAGGGCTACAATGGTCATGAAGACCACTGAACCCAGAAATACCAAAAACCAAACCAAATTGCTAGCCCAATTTGGGTCACAAAACTGCCCAGAATTAGGTTGCGCAGAAATTGCTGGACATAATCTTACCCGACCAGTTTTGGCAAAAAGGCCATAACTTGGTCTACAAGAACTCAAATGTAATGAAACTAGTGGAAAAATGTCCACAAGACATAGATCTACAAAATTGGTATTTTGACCAAAACCCATAAATCAAGAGAACTAGGTCCAATAGTTAGAACAAATCACTACATCAAAACTTGCAATCTGGCCAAACTTCACTTGACCCCAGAATAGTTTTTTAGTCATAACTCCCACTACAAAAATCCAATTGAGATAAGTGATACCTTTCCAGAAACCTGACAAATAGAGCTACAACTTTGTTCTAGGAACCTTCCTCAAATTATGAATTTAAGAACCTCAAAAGGTGACCTGCAGTCACTGTCCTGAACTTAACCCCTGTTGGCACAGGGTACATGAACCCAGGTCAGTTAATTAGCCATAAATAATTCTAAAAAACTTGAAAAAATTGTGATACAAATTTTTCAATGATCATAAGACATAGGGAAACAATTTCTATGAAGATAACTATGCCTAAAAGTGATTGCAACCTGTTTAATTAATTAGGTAAACTTTAAGTCCAAAAGCTGCCTAGTTAAGGAACCAGAATCTAGAAATGAGTCAGTTATGGTTACCTGACCATAACTTGAGTTATAAAAGTCAAATTGACATGATTCAAAAAGGAAAATAAAGATAAGACATAGGAGAACAACTTCCATGAAGGAAGTGTGGCCAAACAGTGGCTGCAAACTGATCGAATGTATAGGTAAATGTGAGACACAAAAATTGAAACTAAAAAAAGGTCCATAAGATAAATTATTTTATGGTAGGGAGTTTAACCCTAACAAGCTATTGAACACTAAACCATATAAAAGAGGTATGTGGGACCTATTTTCTCACTATAAAGTGATATGAACATTCAAATAAATATGTAATAATGTGTAATTTCCCATAGTATACCTAGACTTATTTATTTAGTTTAGATCGATTGGTATACCAAATAGGGACTACAGATAGCAGTATTATCTATCAAGAAAATCATGAACTGACAATATATGTCTGGTATGATTATTTTACAGGATATATGCCTACTTACTGGCCATTGTACCTACTTTATTTCTGGCTTTACAAGCCTGACAGCGAGCCTCGTGCCTGACAACTAGCCTCGTGCCTGATAGATGTATACTGGTTAGACATATGGCTGTCTGACTAGTGTAATCCCGTGTATCCATCTTTGATAATTTATTATAAGTTTCTTGGGTACTAATAATAATTAATTAAGACTGGATATACAATAAGTAAACAGAAAAGAACTTGATAATTTAAATTGTTACCAAAGTGAAATGAAAATGTAAAATACCTAGAATTTATGAAATTGCCATATATAGAATTATTATTTAAATTGTTCAGTTATTGTTATTACAAATTATGCACCACTAAGCGTTATGCTTAGTGCATTGGTTTTCCATCGTGTAGGTATTGGAAACCAGTCCAAGCAGCTGCAGCAGTAGCACCAGTTGTGTCCTGACAGAGCTCTAAATAGATCTGCCACTGTCCAGAGTCACCTCACCAGTCTTTTGTATTTTGGTAGGGCCCATGTACAGACTAGTTGTAACACCCTCACTGTAGCAATTCCGTACATTCTACTGTTCCAGTGACCGGTGTCTGTCCGGACAGTTAGAATGTCTGGAAAAATATTTAAACTAAAGTGAGGAACCATAATTAACTCAAATACTAATAAGAAAAATTAAGGAAACATTTTAGAAATAAAATAAAACCAAGTTAAATGAGCCGGTGCCCTAGCGATGGGTAACCCAAGGAGAAGTTGCAGTTCTCGCAACTAGGAGCCCTAGACTCGAGAGAAAATTCATAAAATAATTTTTGGGACTCCAAAGAAGAGTCATTGAGGTTTCTATAGCATTAGAATGCCAGGAAAATGCTTAAAAAAACTTTTAAAACGATACAGATGATTTTGGCTCAATAAGCCAAAAATGTTTGTAGTATGCCCTAGAGCATATCATTTAGTATGCATCTTATACATGTTTTTATTAATAAAAGGCATTTCCACTTTTCCATTTACATAATATATTTTTGTGTAATAAAAAAGGTCCATTAATATTTTGTTAGAAATTCTATTCTGAAGTTGTTAAGAAAATGAGTGACAGTATTTCTAGCACAAAGTATCATAAATAGGTTCACAATCGAGGATACTTCACAATAAGAACATGAATTATCCAGTAAGATTGTATTCATGTTTGTTCCTAAGTTATTTATATGAGATATAAATAAGATGGAATGGTGAGTCTCATGCCATATGACAAACATGATAGGCACTTATACATGATAAGTAGGTCAAACCAGTAACACTTATGACAAGCACATGGAGTTTACTCTTGTCAATGTATTGTCATAAATCATATCAGTGCATATAATCTTTAGACCTGTGATAGTATAATTATCTTGTATATAGATGGTTTGAGTTTGATACTACTTTCATACTTGTACTGTGTATGGGTATATGGGCATGTGTTGGCTCCTACTAGTTATATATGGAGGTAGGTGTTGATCAAGATGGAATATGTTCCTCTAAGTAAATAGGGATAAAATCCTATGTTCATTTAATTATTCTTAATGTTTCAAGTTCCTGGCCAGGACAGATAGATTTAATCAGAAAAGAGTTTCTGATGAGAAAATCTTTTAATTAAGAATTGTAATTAAAAGAGAACATAATATTCATAGCAAATGGGGTTTGACATAAACCATGACTACAGCTTGAGTTGGGATTTTGTAACAGAGAGATTCTAGTGCATGGTAACATATGATTATAGGTTCATTTAAGGTAAACCTTATTACTGATTGGGTGGCTATGGCATGCTATGCTAGGTGTTAACCATGGTCTATGAGATACATAAAATGATTTAGAGAAATAATTTATGGTAAGAAAGAGTTCTGATGATATTAGGAGTTGATATCATGTCTCATTGCTAATTAGTGATGAGCCTAGTAAGTCACACACATACACAAGTAATCACCAAATCAAATATGATTTAATTAATTAATTAAAGAGTTTAATTGATTAATTAAATAGGTTTGGTTTGCAATTAGATTGCAAAGTCACTAGCATGACTTGAAACCAAATTTAGGTTATTGTATGTATAGTATAAGTTAAATTTATATTTAAAGTTTTTAAATATGAATTTAAGTAATGTGAAATTAATTAATAGAGATTAATTAATTAATTTATATTTGATATAAATTGATTAGAAGAAGAGAAATAATTATTTTAGGTTGAGATGGTGACACATGGCACTACACATAAGCTTGCCAAATGTCTTTTAATCATATAAGATGATTAAAGTTAAGATTAAATATAGGTTTGACACTTGGCACAATGTGATTGGGTCAATTAAACCTAGAACCAATCAGAAGGTGACATGTGGCAAGGGTTTTAAGTGGTAACCTAGCTATATAAGTGTAAGGATGAAAGAACAAAATACAATCAGCTACTGCCTCCCTTTGTGCCACCACCCTTGAGGCTGTTATTCTCCCTTCTTCTTCATCTCTCATCAATTCCAAGAGATTAGCAAACAATCTCTTGAATTAAAAATACTAGAAATTATTTCTAGTGTCCTGTTTACATCTTTAATCTCTTAAAAAGAAAAACTTGATTTTCTAATTAATAGAAAAAGCTTTAGAAGCTGTTCAAGGGCTGCCATAGGTGATCTTGGTGTGGACAAGCTAGAGGGACAACATCTGGTGTCCTAAAGACGCATCCCAAAGGTGTCAAACACACTGCAGTGCATCAAGAGGTTAGTGCACTTGTTCTTGATCTAATCTAGGGTTCTAAAATTAATCTGATTAATTTTAAAAACTTAAATGACAAATGCAGATCCAAAAACATATTAAAAGAGTTTTAATATGTTGTTTATCATTAAAATCAAATAGATAAAAATAAATCTTGCATGATGCATGTGACCCTAGGTTAAAATTTTTGAATTCAATGATATAAACTTGTGTTTTTCATGCTTCCACTCCTTCAATTGGTATCAGAGCCACTATATTTGCCATTTAGATTATTCAATATGAAATTTGATTGTGTGATTAGATCAAAAGTTGATCAATTCATTGCTGGTTGGAATGAACAAGGTGGCAGCATGGTGGAGTGCACCATGGGTGCGCATGGTTTGGCTCCTCCCATGGTGTGCGCAAGGTTTGGCTTTTTAATTTGCAATTTTTGTGTGATCTAAAAGCTCATCATATGTCTAATTAAATTGTTTAATTAGAGTTTTAATTACACAATTAAATTTTGATTCAAATTAGAATTTTAAAAATTATTTGAATTTGATTCAAATCTAAATTTTAAAAGTTCTTTGAATGTGATTCAAATCTGAATTTTTAAAGTTGTTTGAATCATATTCAAATCTGAATTTTTAAAAATTGTTTGAATGTGATTCAAATCTGATTTTTAAAAATTGTTTGAATGTGATTCAAATCTGAATTTTTAAGGTTGTTTGAATGTGATTCAAATATGAATTTTTAAATTTATTTGAATCATATTCAAATCTGGATTTTTAAGTTGAATATGAGATATTCAATTTAATTTAAGTATGTATGTTTTATTTAATTGTTAAATAGTGATATGCATAATGGATGATCATGGACTATAAAAGACCAATGTGATTGGATTTATTTCTTTTATGTTTCTTTGGGATTGTAAATTAATTAAATTATTTTAATTTATTTTGGGCATGTATTATTAAGGTTATAATAATTTTAGGTTGTAATTTCATTTATTTAAGTTCTTGTAAATTCGCCTTGGTATGCCAAGGATTACTATGTAATTGGATTGTTAGAAGATCAAGGAGGTCAAGAGCATTGGTGGGACCAATGGGAGGAATTCAAGATCAAGTGTTGATTATGTACTCCTACAGCAACTCTTGTAAAATGAATGAATGAAATGCACCTAGGAATGCCCTAATTCAATTCTTGGTGGCTTAGAATTGAATCTCTTAGAAATTTCATGATCATACCATATTTACTGTTTATCCATGAATGCATGAGATGTATGTGAATGTATGCAAGTATATGGTATATACATGCTAAATGGATAATGAGCAAAGTGAGACCTTAATAGTAATTAGGATGACCATAAAATCTTCCAAACAAATGATTAAGTTGGAAATGCTATAATTAAAGTAATTACAACATGGGCCCTTCATTAAGGTAATTATTTTAAGAAATTTTAAATACTTGCATAAGATGCAATTAATTTAAGAGATTTTCTTAAGAATAATTGCTAAGCATGAGATGTTGTAAATATGTAAATGGTTTAGTGGCCAATATTGGATGTACCTGAGGACATTAAAATTATTTTCATAATTACTGGCTCAATGGGATCAACTTAACTAATGCAAGATAAGTCAATAATGGATGTACTTGAGATTTTGAGCATTAAGGGCTAGGTAAAGGATTGAACCTCACATGAGATGTGATGGGTAAGGAGTTGCTCACTTATAGTTTATTGTAATTCCAATAATGGATGTACCTGAGGATGATCAATAGAATTATAAGAATTCAATCACCCACTAGAAATCCATCCAACTAGGATTTCCGTTTTCCACTTTGGAAGTGTAGGATTCGCTAAGTTAGTGGGAGGACCAATTTGATTAAAAGACCATAATCATTTTGGTTAATTATATGATACATTTACTAATCAATCTGGTTATTTTCTGCAGTTAATTTTCTGATAATAATAAGCACAGAACAACCACCACCATCCAAAAATCCATCCAACTAGGATTTCCGTTTTCCACTTTGGAAGTGTAGGATTCGCTAAGTTAGTGGGAGGACCAATTTGATTAAAAGACCATAATCATTTTGGTTAATTACATGATACATTTACTAATCAATCTGGTTATTTTCTACAGTTAATTTTCTAATAATAATAAGCACAGAACAGCCACCACTATCCAATATCCTTGCAAGCATACTTGATCGCAATAGGTTGACAGGACCTAATCTGTCTGATTGGCTAAGAAATTTGAAACTTGTCATGAACCTTGAACATAGAGGATATGTTCTAGACTCAAATGTTTCTGGTCCCTTACCTCCAGAGGCGACCTAAGAGGAACATGAAACTTTGGACAAGTGGAAGGAGCATGATATGAGAGCTAAGTGTTACATGCTTGCTTCCATGAGTAATGAGTTACAGAAGTAGCATAAGAACATGCAGAGTGCGAGTGAGATCCTCCTTCACCTACAAGAGTCGTACAGTGAGCACAGTAGGAATGCTAGGTATGAGATATCTAGGCAGTTGTTCCGCATGAGGATGTCTGAGGGATAGAATGTTAGGGATCATGTCCACAAGATGATTCGGGTAATTGAGCAGCTGGAACATCTTGACTTTAACATGGATTTTCAATTGCAGACAGATTTGATCCTTCAGTCCCTTCATTAGTCTTTTGGGAATTTTGTGACAAATTTCCATATGACTAAACAGGAATGCACCTTGGCTGGTTTACTCAACATGCTGGTTATTGCCCAAAAGAATATGCCGGGTAATAAAGGAAAAGAGGTAGCTTTGATTGCATCTTCTTCTGCTGGAAAGTCCAATAAGAAGAAGGGCAATAAGAAAAAAAAACCTTATATTCCTGGTCCTTCCAAGAAAATAGCTAAACAGAAAGGGAAGACTAAAGCTGATGGAGGCAAAGGAAAGTGTTTCCACTGCCAGAAGGCTGGGCACTAGAAGAGGAACTGCCCAGAGTATCTTGCTTCTCTGAAGGACAAGAAGGATAGACCTTCGGAAGGTATGTCCATATCTTGTTATTTAGATTCTGATGATACTCATAGTTCATCTACAGCTTGGGTTTTAGATACTGGTGCCAGTTCTCACATTTCTTATGATATGCAGGAACTAGCAAATAGTAACAGCTTGCGTTTTCGAGATGTTAGAGTCTGGATTGGCAATGGCTCAACTGTTGAAGCTTTAGCCATAGGTTCTAAATCTTTTTACATGTCAGGACATGTTTTGTGTTTGGATAATATTTTATATGTACCTGATGCTTTTAAGAACATCATTTCTATATCTAGTTTGACTAGAAATGGCTATGAATTTTAGTTCATAGTTGATGTTTGCAATATTTATTTTGGAAATAAATATGTTGGTTCGGGTTATATGAATAATGGTCTTTATTATTTGGATAATAATGACAAACACAAAATGAATGCAAGTGATCTGAATGAATGCAATGCCATGGTGAAAATCAACTCAAGTTCAAAATATATTTGGCACTTAAGGTTATGTCATGTTGCAGAAGATAGGATTGCAAAACTAGAGAAAATGGGGATTCTTTCCTCATTAGGCTCTGAGCCTACTCCAACTTGTGAATCTTGCCTTCAGGGCAAAATGACTAGATCACCCTTTGTTGGACAAGGGCTAAGGGCTGAAAATATTTTGGAGCTAATACATAGTGATGTATGTGGTCCATTTAAGGAAATGGCTAGAGGCAGTTTTCATTACTTTATTACCTTTACTGATGATAAATCAAGGTTTGGGTATTTGTATTTGATGAAATACAAACATGAATCCTTTGAAAAGTTCAAAGAATTTAAGTTTAAAGTAGAAAATCAAACAGGAAAGAGTATTAAAGCTCTTCGATCAGATCGTGGAGGTGAATATTTGAGCATTGAATTTGATGAATACTTGAGAGAGCACGGCTTTGTTTCCCAGCTGACTCCTCCAGGAACACCACAGCTGATTGGTGTATATGAAAGGAGAAATCGTACCCTATTGGATATGGTACGTAGTATGATGAGCTATACTGATATGCCAATCTCCTTTTGGGGATTTGCATTAGAATCAGCTTTGTATATTCTGAATAGAATTCCATCAAAATTAGTTTCTTCCACACCTTATGAGATATGGCATGGAAGAAAATCAAGTCTTAAGCATGTTAAGATTTGGGGTTGTCCAGCTTATATCAAAAAGCTGAACACTGATAAATTGGAAACCAGATCAGAAAAGGGTCGATTTGTTGGATATCCAAAGGATAGTTTTGGATATTATTTTTATTTGTCTACTTCACAAGAGGTTGTGGTAAGTAGAGATTCCACATTTCTTGAACAACAGTTTGTTCAAGAAGGAGGCAAAGGAAGGCAAATAGAGTTAGAATTGGAGAATTCTGACCAACCAATAAATCAAATGAATATAGATCCATCTAGTCAACTACACCCGTTAATAAAAGATCTACAGCTATTCCTCATAGAACAACCAGGGTATCTCACCCACCAGTGAGATATGGTTTCCTTCATGAACAAGAACAAGAGTTGTCTACTCATGAGGAAGTAGATCATAGAGATGATCCACTTACCTATGAAGAAGCTATATCAAATATAGACTCTTTAAAATGAATTGATGCTATGAAATTCGAGATTGATTCTATGTATAAGAATCAAGTTTGGGATATTGTTGACCCACCTGAAGGTATTGTACCTATAGGGAACAAATGGGTTTTCAAGAGGAAAATTGGTTCTGATGGAAAGGTAGAGACCTATAAGGCAAGGCTAGCAGCGAAAGGGTTTCACCAAAGGCAAGGAATTGACTATGAGGAGACTTTCTCGCCTGTTGCCATGCTTAAATCAATTAGGATTATATTAGCAATAGTTGCATACAATGATTATGAGATTTGGCAAATGGATGTCAAAACAGCTTTTCTCAATGGATACATTGAAGAAAATATTTTCATGGAACAACCTAAGGGTTTTGAATCCCAAGATGGTTCCAAGGTATGCAAGCTAAAGCGATCCATTTATGGGTTGAAACAAGCTTCGAGGAGTTGGAACATCCGTTTTGATGAAGCCATTAAATCATTTGGTTTTATAAAAAATGAGGATGAGCCATGTGTATATAAGAAGGTTAGTGACAGTGCTATCACTTTCCTTGTCTTATATGTCGATGACATAATGTTGATGGGTAATGACACAGGTATGTTAACAACTATAAAGGTATGATTGTCAAATACATTCTCCATGAAAGACTTAGGGGAGGTAACCTATATTCTTGGGATTCGCATCTATAGAGATAGAGTGAAAAGAATAATTGGTTTATCCCAAAGTCTATACTTGGAAAAGGTGTTAAAGAGGTTTAACATGCTTGATTCCAAGAAAGGATTGTTACCAGTAAGACATGGTATCCACTTTTCTGAAGAGATGTCTCTAAAGACACCTGAAGAAAGAGATAAAATGGCCAGGCTTCCATATGCTTCAGCTATTGGAAGTTTAATGTATGCAATATTATGTACTAGGCCGGATATCGCATATGCTATTAGTTTGACTAGCAGGTATCAATGCAATCTAGGTTTGGAACACTGGATAGCTGTCAAGAATATCCTTAAGTACTTGAGAAGAACTAAGGATTTATTCTTGATCTATGGAGGTGGAGACTTGCAATTGGATGGTTATACTGATTCTAATTTCCAATCAGATATCGATGATAGAAAGTCTACCTCTGGGTATGTGTTCATTTGTCATAGAGGTGCAGTCAGTTGGAAGAGTTCCAAATAGAGCATGACTACAGATTCCACTACCAAGGCTGAGTATATTGCTGCATCAGATGCTGCAAAGGAAGCTGTTTGGATAAAGAAGTTCGTGACAAAACTTGCGGTAGTTCCTTCCATTGAGTCAGTAGTTCCACTTCACTGTGACAATAATGGAGCAGTCATGCAGGCTAAGGAACCCCGGTCTCACTAGAAATCTAAACACATAGAAAGGCGCTACCACATTATCAGAGAAATAGTTGGACGAGGCAATGTAGCCATGCAGAAAATAGCATCAGGTGAAAATCCAACTGATCCATTCACTAAGCCTTTGTCACAGACTCAGCTAGACCGACACCTTGAGAATATGGGTCTAAGATATTGTAATGAATGGCTTTAGTGCTAGTGGGAGACTGTTAGTAGTATGCCCTAGAGCATATCATTTAGTATGTATCTTGTACATGTTTTTATTAATAAAAGGCATTTCCACTTTTCTGTTTACATAATATATTTATGTGTAATAGAAAAGGTCCATTGATATTTTGTTAGAAATTCTATTCTTAAGTTGTTAAGAATATGAGTGATAGTATTTCTAGCACAAAGTATCATAAATAGGTTCACAATCAAGGATACTTCATAATAAGGACATGACTTATCCAGTAAGATTGTATTCATGTTTGTTCCCAAGTTATTTATATGAGATATAAATAAGATGGAATGGTAAGTCTCATGCCATATGACAAACATGATAGGCACTTATACATGATAAGTAGATCGAACCAGTAACACTTATGACAAGCACATGGAGTTTATTCTTGTCAATGTATTGTCATAAATCATATCAGTGCACATAATCTTTAGACCTGAGATAGCACAGTTATCTTGTATATAGGTGGTTTGAGTTTGATACTGCTTTCATACTTGTACTGTGTATGGGTATATGGGCATGTGTTGGCTCCTACTAGTTATATATGGAGGTAGGTGTTGATTAAGATGGAATCTGTTCCTCTAAGTACATAGGGATAAAATCCTATATTCATTTAATTGTTTTTTATGTTTCAAGTTCCTGGCCAGGACAGATAGATTTAATCAGAAAAGAGTTTCTGATGAGAAAATCTTTTAATCAAGAATTGGAATTAAAAGAGAATATAATATTCATAGCAAATGGGGTTTGACATAAACCATGACTCTAGCTTGAGTTGGGATTTTGTAACAGAGAGATTCTAGTGCATGATAACATATGATTATAGGTTCATTTAAGGTAAGCCTTATTACTGATTGGGTGGCTATGGCATGATATGCTAGGTGTTAACCATGGTCTATGAGGTGCATAAAATGTTTTAGAGAAATCATGTAACACCCTCATTGTAGCAATTTCGCACATTCTACTGTTCTGGTGACCAGTGTCGGTCTGGATAGCTAAAACGTCTGGAAAAATATTTAGAATAAAGTGAGGAGTCATAAACAACTCAAATAAGTGTAAGAAAAATTAACGAAAAATTTTAGAAATAAAATACAACCAAGTTAAATGAGCTAGTGCCCTAGCGATGGGTAACCTAGTGGGAAGTTGCGGTCCTCACAACTAGGAGCCCTAGACCCTAGAAAAAATTAATAAAATAATTTTTGGGACTCCAGGGGAAGAGTCATTGAGGTTTCTATGGTATTAGAATGCCAAAAAAAGGTTTAGAAATTTTTTTCAATCGATACAGACAATTTTAGTTTGTATACCAAACGGAGGGCATTTTGGTCATTTTGTCTTTAGAGATGATTTTTGGCTGACTTGTCTAGTTAAGTGAATAATTATTATGATAAAAAATATGAATAAATATTGCTAAGAACTGAATTGAAAATGAGTAGAAAAGAAAAGAAAAGAAAAATGAAGAAAATTGGAAATTTGACTTCACATGATGTCATTAAAAAGGTCTCCACCAATCACAACACAACAAGCATATTTAAAGCTGTTAAAAAGAGATAAAATGGGATGAAATGAAACAACAATCTGCATCTCATCTCCTTCATTCAGCCGTTTCTCTCTTTTCTTTCCTCACACCATTTTCATGCAAACTTCTCACTAGAAATTCTCTTGAAAAATCACCATAAATCCCTAACTTGACTTCACTAAATTTGATCCTCATACCTTAGAACACCTCTAGGCAGCAAAAAGAAGAGAAGAAAAGGAAGATTTGGAAACTTGGAAGAGTGATCAATTGAGGTTAGTGCCTTATTGTTCTCTTTTACATCTTTATTTCTTGTTAGAACAACAAATTAAGTAATGAAATGAAAAAAATTTGAAGCAAACTATACATGTTAAGGTTTGAGTTAATTTTGTTACCTTGGTGATATGGCTTGAGATTGATCTTGTTGAGGCTGTTTGTTGATCATTTGAAGTGTTATGAGTGATAAATTGTAGTTGGGAGTAAGGAGAATGGAATATTGGAAGTGATGTTTCATGTGCAGGAAATTCGGACCTATGAGTCTAGGGTATTTTTTGACTTATAACTGAAGTTGTGTGACTCCAATTGGTATGATGCCAATTGGAGGTGAAACTAGACTCAAAATACCCCATTTTTAAGAAACCCTGCCCAAGTTCTATCCATAAGTTGACCAATTTGCTGGTCCAATTCGGAAATCCAAACACTGAACCCATAAAATTGACCAAATGAATAGTACATGTTCATTTGGCCATAACATCCTCTAGACAGGCCCAAATGACTTGATTTTTGTGTCATTGGAAAGATTAGACATAGGACTATAACTTTCATTGAGAACACCAAGCCTAGAAATGCCTCTAACCAAATGAAATTGCTGGCCCAAGTGAGGTCACCAAACTAACCAGAACCATTCTGCCCAGAATTTCCTGGACTAAAGCTCACCCGACCAGTTTTGGCAAAATGGCCATAACTTGGTCTATAAAAGTCCAAATGCAATGAAACCAATGGAAAATGTTTTATAAGACATAGGCCTACAATATTGGTCTTTTGGCCAAAACCTAGAACCCAAAGGAATTTGGTCAAATGCTTAAAAGAACTTGGTATATCCAAACCTGGAAATTTGCTCAATTTCATCTGACCCTGAATTAGTTTTTATAGCATATCTTTCACTAGACAACTCCATTTGGGATGAGCCATACCTTTTCAGAAACATAAGACGCAGGGTCCCAACTTTGTTTTAGAAACCTTCCTCAAATTATGAACGTAAGAACCTTAAAAATCCACTTGCAGTCACTGACTTGAACTTGAACCTGGACCTTGAAGACACAGGGTACGGGAGTCTAGGCCAATTAAATTGGTATAATTAATTCTAAAATACTTGGAAAATTGTAATTAAAATTTTTGAGTGACTATAAGATATAGGGAAACAAATTATATGAGGAACACTAAGCCTAAAAGTAACTAAAACATGTCCAATTAAGTTAGAAAAAGGTAATGCCAAAATCTACCTAATTAAAGAGACAGAATTAGGAAATGAACCAGTTATGGTTATTTGGCCATAACTTGGGTTGTGTAGGTTCAATTGGTGCAAGGCCAATTGGATATGAAACTAGACACATAATGGCACAACTTTGGTGCAGAAACCCTGCCCAGAAAACCAAACCAAGTTGACTTAAAAATTGCCCTAATCCGGGTGACTTGCATTCTGCCTGGGCAAAATAACCAAATGAACAGTGTTTATTCATTTGGTCATAACTCAGTGTAGAAAGGTCCAATTGACCTGAAATTTTACCAAAAGATATCTGAGATATAGACCTATAACTTTCATGAAGAAATCAAACCCAAATTTTAATCATAACATGTTTAAAAACTGACCTACAATCAGTGTACAAAACACTATAGATTTGATTCTATCTAGAAAATCTGGAAAATTTGCAGTCCGGCCAGTTATGGTGTTTATGTTAGTAGTATGCCCTAGAGCATATCATTTAGTATGTATCTTGTATATATTTTTATTAATAAAAGGCATTTCCACTTTTCCGTTTACATAATATATTTATGTGTAATAGAAAAGGTCCATTGATATTTTGTTAGAAATATTATTCTTAAGTTGTTAAGAATATGAGTGACAATATTTCTAGCACAAAGTATCATAAATAGGTTCACAATCGAGGATACTTCATAATAAGGACATGACTTATCCAGAAAGATTGTATTCATGTTTGTTCTCAAGTTATTTATATGAGATATAAATAAGATGGAATGGTGAGTCTCATGCCATATGACAAACATGATAGGCACTTATAAATGATAAGTAAGCCGAATCAGTGACACTTATGACAAGCACATGGAGTTTACTCTTGTCAATGTTTTGTCATAAATCATATCAGTGCATATAATCTTTAGACCTGAGATAGCACAGTTATCTTGTATATAGGTAGTTTGAGTTTGATACTGCTTTCATACTTGTACTGTGTATGGGTATATGGGCATGTGTTGGCTCCTACTAGTTATATATGGAGGTAGGTGTTGATCAAGATGGAATCTGTTCCTCTAAGTAAATAGAGATAGAATCCTATGTTCATTTAATTGTTCTTGATGTTTCAAGTTCCTGGCCAGGACAGATAGATTTATTCAGAAAAGAGTTTCTGATGAGAAAATCTTTTTAATCAAGAACTAGAATTAAAAGAGAACATAATATTCATAGCAAATGGAGTTTGACATAAACCATGACTCTAGCTTGAGTTGGGATTTTGTAACAGAGAGATTCTAGTGCATGGTAACATATGATTATAGGTTCATTTAAGGTAAACCTTATTACTAATTGGGTGGCCATGGCATGCTATGCTAGGTGTTAACCATGGTCTATGAGGTTCATAAAATGATTTAGAGAAATCATTTATGGTAAGAAAGAGTTCTGATGATATTAAGAGTTGATATCATGTCTCATTGCCAATTAGTGATGAGCCTAGTAAGTCACACACATACAGAAGTTATCACCTATTTAAATATGATTTAATTAATTAATTAAAGAGTTTAATTGATTAATTAAATAGGTTTGGTTTGCAATTAAATTGCAAAGTCCCTAGCATGACTTGAAACCAAATCTAGATTATTGGATGTGTAGTATAAATTAAATTTATATTTAAAGTGTTTAAATATGAATTTAATTAATGAGAAATTAATTAATAGAGATTAATTAATTAATTTATATTTGATATAAATTAATTAGAAGAAGAAAAATAATTATTTTGGGTTGAGAACTCAAAATTAAGACACAGGGGCATTTTGGTCATTTTACAGTGTGACATGTGGCACCATAAGATGGTGACACATGGGATTACACATAAGCTTGCCAAATGTTTTTTAATCATGTAAGATGATTAAAATCAAGATTAGATATAGGTTTGACACTTGGCACAATGTGATTGGGTCACTTAAACCTAGAGCTAATCAAAGGGTGACATGTGGCAAGGGTTTAATGTGTTAACCTAGTTATTTAAGTGTTGTTATGAGAAAATAAAACACAACCAGCAGCCACACTCCTTTGTCACGCCACTTTGAGGGTTTTCATCTCTTCTTCTTCATCTCTTATCAATTCAAAGAGATTAGCCATCAATCTCTTGAATTAAGAACACTAGAAATTGTTTCTAGTGTCCTGTTTACATCTTTAATCTCTTAAAAGGCAGAACTTGATTTTCTAATTAATAGAAAAAGCTTTAGAAGCTATTCAAGGGCTGCCATAGGTGTTCTTGGTGTGGACAAGCTTGAGGGACAACATCTGGTGTCCTGAAGACGAATCTCAAAGGCGCAGACATTGCATCAAGAGGTTAGTGTAATCGTTCTTGATTTAATCTAGGGTTCTAAAATTAATCTGATTAATTTTAAAATCTTAAATGGAAAATACGGATCCAAAAACATATTAAAAGAGTTTTAATATGTTGTTTATCATTGAAATCAAATAGATAAAAATAAATCTTGCATGATGCATGTGACCCTAGGTGAAAATTTTTGAATTCAATGGTATAAACTTGTGTTTTTCACGCTTCCGTTCCTTCAATTGGTATCAGAGCCACTATATTTGCCATTTAGATTGATGTTTATATGATTTAATTGTGTGTTTGATCATGAGATCAATAGTTTATTGCTAGTTGCAAAGTCAAAGTGGCGGCACAAATGATGAACACCATGGTGTGCATGGTTGATGCATCACAATGGTGTGCAAAGGTAAATGGATGGTGAATGTGCAATTGCTGTATGATTTAAGATCCATTTTATGTCTAATTAAATTGTTTAATTAGAATTTTTATCACACAATTAAATTATGATTCAAATCAGAATTTTAAAAATTGTTTGAATGTGATTCAAATCTGAATTTTAAAAGTTGTTTGAATGTGATTCAAATCTGAATTTTTAAAGTTGTTTGAATCATATTTAAATCTGATTTTTTAAAATTTATTGAATAAAATTCAGATCTGATTTTTTAAAAAATATTTGAATGTGATTCAAATCTGATTTTTTAAAAAATGTTTGAATGTGATTCAAATCTGAATTTTTAAAGTTGTTTGAATGTGATTCAAATCTGAATTTTTAAATTTGTTTGAATGAGATTCAAATCTGAATTTTTAAATTTATTTGAATCATATTCAAATCTGAATTTTTAAGTTGAATATGAGATATTCAATTTAATTTAAGTATGTATGTTTTATTTAATTGTTAAATAGTGATATGCATGATGGATGATCATGGACTATAAAAGACCAATGTGATTGGATTTATTTTTTTTATGTTTCTTTGGGATTGTAAATTAATTAATTTATTTTAATTTATTTTGGGCATGTATTATTAAGTTTGTAATAATTTTTGGGTTGTAATTTCATTTATTTAAGTTCTTGTAAATTCGCCTTAGTATGCCAAGGATTACTATGTAATATTGGATTGCAAGAAGTTCAAGGAGGTCAAGAGCATTGGTGGGACCAGTGGGAGGAATTCAAGATCAAGTGTTGATTATGTACTCCTTCAGCAACTCTTGTAAAATGAATGAATGAAATGCACCTAGGAATGCCCTGATTCAATTCTTGGTGGCTCAGAATTGAATCCCTTAGAAAGTCCATGATAATACCATATTTACTACTTATCCATGAATGCATGAGATGTATGGGAATGTATGCAATTATATGATATATGCATGCTAAATGGATAATGTGCAAAGTGAGACCTTAATAGTTAATAGAATGACCATAAAATCTTCCAAACAAATGATTAAGTTGGAAATGCTATAATTAAAGCAATTATAACATAGGCCCTCCATTGGGGCAATTATTTTAAGAAATTTTAAATAGTTGCATAAGATGCAATTTATTTAAGAGATTTTCTTAAGAATAATTGTTAAGCATGAGATGTTGTAAATATGTAAATGGTTTAGTGGCCAATATTGGATGTACCTGAGGACATTAAAATTATTTGCATAATTACTGGCTCAATGGGATCAACTTAACTAATGCAAGATAAGTCAATAATGGATGTACACAGATTTTGAGCATGAGGGGCTAGGTAAAGGATTGAACCTCACATGAGATGTGATGGGCAAAGAGTTGCTCACTTATAGTTTATTGTAATTCCAATAATGGATGTACCTGAGGATGATCAATAGAATTATAAGAATTCAATCACCCACTAGAAATCCATCCAACTAGGATTTCCGTTTTCTACTTTGGAAGTGTAGGATTCGCTAAGTTAGTAGGAGGACCAATTTGATTAAAAGACCATAATCATTTTGGTTAATTACATGATACATTTACTAATTAATCTGGTTTTTTTCTGCAGTTAATTTTCTGATAAAAATGATCACAAAACAACCACTACCATCCAATATCCTTGCAAGCATACTTGATCACAATAGGTTGACAGGACCTAATCTGTCTGATTGGCTAAGAAATTTGAAACTTGTCCTGAACCTTGAACATATAGGATATGTTCTAGATTCAAATGTTTCTGGTCCCTTACCTCCAGAGGCCACACAAGAGGAACATGAAACTTTGGACAAGTGGAAGGAGCATGATATGAGAGCTAAGTGTTACATGCTTGCTTCCATGAGTAATGAGTTACAGAAGCAACATGAGAACATGCAGAGTGCGAGTGAGATCCTCCTTCACCTACAAGAGTTGTATAGTGAGCACAGCAGGAATGCTAGGTATGAGATATCTAGACAGCTATTCCGTATGAGGAAGTCTGAGGGACAGAATGTTGGGGATCATGTCCATAAGATGATTCGGATGATTGAGCAGTTGGAACATCTTGACTTTAACATGGATTTCCAACTAAAGACGGATTTGATCCTTCAGTCCCTTCCTGAGTCTTTTGGGAATTTTGTGACAAATTTCCATATGACTAAACAGGAATGCACCTTAGCTGGTTTACTCAACATGCTGGTTATTGCCCAAAAGAATATGCCAGGCAATAAAGGAAAAAAGGTAGCTTTGGTTGCATCTTCTTCTGCTGGAAAGTCCAATAAGAAGAAGGGCAATAAGAAAAAGAAACCTCAGATTCCTGGTCTTTCTAAGAAAATAGCTAAACAGGAAAAGAAGACTAAAGCTGATGAAGGCAAAGGAAAGTGTTTCCACTGCCAACAAGAAAGTGTTTCCATTGCCAATAAGAAAGTGTTTCCATTACCAGTAAGAAAGTGTTTCCACTGGCCAGAGTATAGCAATATAAATGAAAGCAATGCCGTGGTGAAAAACAACTCAAGTTCAAAATATATTTGGCACTTAAGGTTATGTCATGTTGCAGAAGATAGGATTGCAAAACTGGAGAAAATGGGGATTCTATCCTCATTGGGCTCTGAGCCTACTCCAACTTGTGAATCTTGCCTTCAGGGCAAAATGACTAGATCACCCTTTGTTGGACAGGGGCTAAGAGCTGAAAATATTTTGGTGCTAATACATAGTGATGTATGTGGTCCATTTAAAGAAATGGCTAGAGGGGGCTTTCATTATTTTATTACCTTTACTGATGATAAATCAAGGTTTGGGTATTTGTATTTGATGAAATACAAACATGAATCTTTTAAAAAGTTCAAAGAATTTAAATCTGAAGTAGAAAATCAAACAGGAAAGAGTATTAAAGCTCTTTGATCAGATCATGGAGGTGAATATTTGAGTACTGAATTTGATGAATACTTGAGAGAGCATGGCATTGTTTCTCAGCTGACTCCTCCAGGAACACCACAACTAAATGGTGTATTTGAAAGGAGAAATCGTACCCTATTGGATATGGTACGTAGTATGATGAGCTATACTGATATGCCAATCTCCTTTTAGGGATTTGCATTAGAATCAGCTTTGTATATTCTGAATAGGATTCCATCAAAATCAGTTTCTTCCACACCTTATGAGATATGGCATGAAAGAAAACCAAGTCTTAAGCATGTTAAGATTTGGGGTTGTCCAGCTTATATCAAAAAGCTGAACACTGATAAATTGGAGACCATATCAGAAAAAGGTCGATTTGTTGGATATCCAAAAGATAGTTTTGGATATTATTTTATTTGCCTACTTCACAAAAGTTGTGATAAGTAGAGATGCCACATTTCTTGAACAACAATTTGTCCAAGAAGGAGGCAAAGGAAGGCAAATAGAGTTAGAATTGGAGAATTCTGACCAACCAACAGATCAGATGGATATAGATCCATCTAGTCAACCTATACCCGTTGATGAAACATCTACAGCTGTTCCTCATAGAACAACCAGGGTATCTCACCCACTAGTGAGATATGGTTTTCTTCATGAAGAAGAACAAGAGTTGTCTACTCATGAAGAAGTAGATCATGGAGATGATCCACTTACCTATGAAGAAGCTATATCAGATATAGACTCTTCAAAATGGATTGATGCTATGAAATCTGAGATTGATTCCATGTATAAGAATCAAGTTTGGGATCTTGTTGACCCACCTAAAGGTATTGTACCTATAGGGAACAAATGGGTTTTCAAGAAGAAAATTGGTTCTGATGGAAAGGTAGAGACCTATAAGGCAAGGCTAGTAGCGAAAGGGTTTCGCCAAAGGCAAGGAATCGACTATGAGGAGACTTTCTCACCTGTGCCCATGCTAAATCAATTTAGGATTTTATTAGCAATAGCTGCGTACTATGATTATGAGATTTGGCGGATGGATGTCAAAGCGGCTTTTCTCAATGGATACATTGAAGAAAACATTTTCATGGAACAACCTAGGGGATTTGAATCCCAAGATGGTTCCAAGGTATGCAAGCTAAAGCGATCCATTTATGGGTTGAAACAAGCTTCGAGGAGTTGGAACATCCGTTTTGATGAAGCCATTAAATCCTTTGGTTTTATAAAAAATGAGGATGAGCCATGTGTATATAAGAAGGTTAGTGACAGTGCTATCACTTTCCTTGTCTTATATGTGAATGACATACTATTGATGGGTAATGACATAGGTATGTTGACAACTATAAAGGTATGGTTGTCAAATACATTCTCCATGAAAGACTTAAGGGAGGCAACCTATATTCTTGGGATTCGCATCTATAGAGATAAAGCGAAAAGAATAATTGGTTTATCCCAAAGTCTATACTTGGAAAAGGTGTTAAAGAGGTTTAACATGCTTGATTCCAAGAGAGGATTGTTACCAGTGAGACATGGTATCCATCTTTCTAAAGAGATAAGATGGCCAGGATTCCATATGCTTCGGCTATTGGAAGTATAATGTATGCAATGTTGTGTACTAGGCCGGATATTGCATATGCTGTTAGTTTGACTAGCAGGTATCAATCCAATCCAGGTTTGGAACACTGGATAGCTGTCAAGAATATCCTTAAGTACTTGAGAAGAATAAGGATTTATTCTTGATTTATGGAGGTGGAGACTTGCAATTGGATGGTTATACTGATTCTGATTTCCAATCAGATATTGATGATAGAAAGTCTACCTCTAGATATGTGTTCATTTGTAATGGAGGTGCAGTCAATTGGAAGAGTTCCAAATAGAGCACGACTGCAGATTCCACTACAGAGGCTGAGTATATTGCTGCATCAGATACTGCAAAGGATGTTTTTTGGATTAAAAAGTTCATGACAGAACTTACAGTAGTTCCTTCCATTGAGTCAGCAGTTCCATTACACTGTGACAACAATGGAGTAGTCATACAGGCTAAGGAACTAAGGTCTCACCCAAAATCCAAACACATAGAAAGGCACTACCACATTATCAGACATATAGTTGGGCAAAGGCGATATAGCCATGCAGAAAAATAACATCAGCTGAAAAAATTCAGCTGATCCATGCACTAAGCCTTTGTCACAAGCTCAGTTAGACTGACATCTTGAGAAGATGGGTCTAAGGTATAGTAATGAATGGCTCTAGTGCTAGTGGGAGATTGTTAGTAGTATGCCCTAGAGCATATCATTTAGTATGTATCTTGTAGATATTTTTATTAATAAAAGGCATTTCCACTTTTCCGTTTACATAATATATTTATGTGTAATAGAAAAGGTCCATTGATATTTTGTTAGAAATATTATTCTTAAGTTGTTAAGAATATGAGTGACAATATTTCTAGCACAAAGTATCATAAATAGGTTCACAATCGAGGATACTTCATAATAAGGACATGACTTATCCAGAAAGATTGTATTCATGTTTGTTCCCAAGTTATTTATATGAGATATAAATAAGATGGAATGGTGAGTCTCATGCCATATGACAAACATGATAGTCACTTATAAATGATAAGTAGGCCGAACCAGTGACACTTATGACAAGCACATGGAGTTTACTCTTGTCAATGTTTTGTCATAAATCATATCAGTGCATATAATCTTTAGACCTGAGATAGCACAGTTATCTTGTATATAGGTAGTTTGAGTTTGATACTGCTTTCATACTTGTACTGTGTATGGGTATATGGGCATGTGTTGGCTCCTACTAGTTATATATGGAGGTAGGTGTTGATCTAGATGGAATCTGTTCCTCTAAGTAAATAGAGATAAAATCCTATGTTCATTTAATTGTTCTTGATGTTTCAAGTTCCTGTGTAACACCCCTAAGTTCGGTAGTGCGTTCTGCTGTTCCGGTGACCAGTGCTGTCCGGACAGCTAGGATGCCTAGAACCACACTTCAATATGAATGAGGAGACATAAATAATGAAATACAAGAAAAGAAAATACAAGAAAAACAAAGGAAAAATCATAGCAAAGAAATGTAACCAAGTTAAGCGAGCCGAAAACCCTAGCGATGGGTGATCATCAGGAAGTCACGGCGTGGACCGTTGACTAGCCCTGGACTGCGGGGAACCCTGGAAAACATTTTTAGGACTTAAATAGAACCTTGTTGAAGAATAAATATCATTAGAAAGATCAAAGAAAAATTAAATAATTAGTACAAAGAAAAGTGAGAAATCGAAAAACAGACAAAACCCGGTATTACTGAAAAATCGGGAATGTAACCCGAACAGGGGCATTATGGTCATTTGACACCCCGAATTGTCTTTTGACCTAAATGTCCATTAAAAATAAATAATATTACACTTAGAAAATAAAATGAAAAATTAGTTTAATGGTACTTAAAGTAAATAGTTAAAATCATGGGTTAATGTGGGATTAAGTGAACAATTAGATTATAAAATGATTAAATTTGTGAGTGGACCACTAATGCATAAATTAAATACATAATAGGGCAGCTGTAACTCCACTAAACCAGCAGAAATATTCATCTTCTCCAAAGCATTCAAACTTGCCGAATTGAAGGAAAGGAGAAGAACTCCATGGGCGTTTGCATGCAAGCTTGATCTTTCCTCCATTTTCAACTCCAATCTCTTAGGTTCCTTCATGAAACTTTGTCTACACATCACAAAGAAGATATTGACACCAAATTTGAGAAGTTTGGTGAAGGTTTAGCAAGTTACAATTAAAGGTAAGTTTACATTTTTGAGAATTCCTTTGTTAAACTTTATGTTCATGTTATGGGTGTTAGTTTTGTGAAGGAAATTTTAAAGTTTAAATAGTTATTGAGATAGCCATTTTTGGACAGCCATGGGGTCACACATTTAATGATTTATTATGCATATAATTGATGAGAAATAATGTTGATCATGGTGATTTAATATCCTAGTGAATTATTTCACATATATATGGTGATTTATGCACTTGGATGGGAATTGGTAAATTGTAGGGCACTTTGATGTTGAAGGACAATTTTCGGCAGCTTGGGAACACTTGAGTAAATGTATGTATTCATGGAAGTGTAGGCAGAATATTGACCTAGAAGGATTGATGGATATGTATGGAGATTGATATTGTAAAGTGTATGTAAGATTTGTAATGGTTAGGTGTGAATGTAATGGTACTTAGAACTTGTAAATGTGAATTATATTTGGTGTGTTGAGGGTAATTGTAATCTGCCCAAAGTAATGTTAGTGTAAAGTAGAATATGCTTTTGGTAATGTACCAAAACAGATTGGTAGAGAAGTAAACAAATTGCAAGGTAAATGTGTGTAATTGATGTGTGTTAAGCAAAGTAACCAAGGGCAGTGTACATTTTAGCCAATAAGTTTAAATGTGTAACCTCAATTGGTATGAGACCAATTGGAGGTGGAACTAGGCACAAAATGTGCCAACTTTCATTGAGAGAACATACCAAAATTCTGCTTGCAAGGTGATGTGAAAAATGACCAATTCGGATTAGGTACACTTGAGACCTAAAAACTGACCATTTGGGCAGCAGTGAGTGTTTAGGCCATAACTCACTCAAAACAGGTCCAATTGACCTGAAATTTTGACCAAGAATAGTTAAGACCCATACCTACAAGTCTTATGAAGACACCAAAACCCAGAAATGACCAGAAGCAAGTCAAAAAGCTTTCACAAGTTCGGGTCCAAAAACTGGCCGAACCAAAGTTGACCAAATTGACCAAAAATTGACCTAATTTGATACCAATTGACCAGAAATAGTATAATGACCATAACTTGGTCTACTTAACTCGGATTGACCTGAAATTTTGCCCCGCATGCAATAAGACATAGATCTACAAGTTTGTAGTTTTGACCGAAACCCGAAAACCGAGGGAACTAGGTCGTCCGGCTAGGTCAAACTAGTATCCTGAAATCTAGCAATTTGCAATAAAATGCAGGAAAACGCAATATACATAGAATTGAGTTTGGTAACATGTACCAAACCTAAAACCCTATCGAATGTGACATATTAATGACACCAAAACCTAATTTACCTAAAACGCATCGAGGGTTGGTATATTAGGTGATTAAGCAAATAAAGGTATTCAGTGAATTGTTTATCGAACATTATCGTTAAAGGCAAATTAATTTAGCACAGAAACACTTCAAATTGTGTTTCCCAGTTAACAAGGACTCAGCAAAAGGGAAAGAAATACTGAGTCAAGACCAAGAGACAGTCATCAGAGGTTTGTGCACAACAACTATTTCTTTTGAATTATTTTCAATTGAAATAAATTATGACTACTTGTATATTATTGTTTTAAATTGTGGAAATGTACTTGAATGGATATTTATTGCTTGAAAAGCATTGTAAATGATTTGAAACTATGAGAAACTGTTTGAATGGTATTTGATGGATACTTATTGATTGAAAAGCACTGTAAATGGTTTTTGTGGAAATTGAAGTGAATTACGAATTGTGTTGCCATTTTGTGAATGAGATTATAACTTTGGAAATTTATTGGATTCTTACGGATCATTTGAATAAAATGTTTGGAATTGTTTTGACTCACAATTGGCATGACACGGATACTATGTTCCTCCTCCATTAATGGGGTGAGTGTGATATTCCTCCCTCTTTGACTTATCAGTCTGGGGTGAGTATGATTATGTTCCTCCCTCTTGACTTCCCAGTCTGAGGTGAGTGTGGATGAGTACTCATTATATAGCTAGCTTCCTCCCTCATTGATTTCGATTATTGGGGTGAGTATGTCTTGTCGTGGTGTACAACACGGCATGTACGGAAAAATTGTGTCATGGCTTAAATTGTGATATTAATTGGCAACACTGTATTCTTCAATTATTTGATCGAATTGTGATATTAATTGGCAACCTTTGTATTATTCAGTTATTTGATCGAATTGTATTATTGATTTGCAAAACGATATTATTCAGTTATTTGATCGAATTGTGTTATTGATTTGCAAAACGATATTATTCAGTTATTTGATCGAATTGTGTTATTGATTTGCAAAACGATATTATTCAGTTATTTGATCGAATTGTGTTATTGATTTGCAAAACTATATTATTCAGTTATTTGATCAAATTGTGATATTGATCGGCAACACTGTGTTATTCAGTAATTTGATCAAATTGTGTATGAATTGGCAATACGGTATTCTTAAACTATTTGACTAAATTGTGTTATTATGAATTTTGATAATTTGTGAATGGGAGTTTAAATTCCTTATGACATTCATTGTCTTGAATTTAACTATGGTTTTACGTATCCACTATTTATATGGTTTATGAGTTGTGATTTAATGTTGTATTTGGTTAATGTTTTGCACCACTGAGACATTGTCTCAGCGATAGCTTTTTATTGCTATCGCAGGTAGACAGACAGACAGGGCAGCAGACTAGGCTGCTAGTACCTCCAGCGAGAGATTTTTCGGGTATAACGAGTATACCACTTTTTGCATTTTGTACTGTAATGTATGACCACTGTATGTACATATTGTTTTGGTTTGAGCAGTTGTAAATTCAAATTGTAACTTGAGGTTGTAAAATAATTATGAGTTATTTTGACTTGTAAAAATTGTATTATATTTCCTATATCTCAGCTTTTAAAAAAAAATCACTGTGAATTTGAGTTGAGAAATATGATGTATTGAGAAAAATGTTGGAGTTGAGATTTGGAAAATAATTGAAGTGCTTTTTACAGGTTTTCTGAAGAACTGTTTTATCCAAAATACAGATGGCATTCTGCCAAAATTTTTACAGAAATTCCAAATAATTCAAATATGTTAGTTTTATCACTTGACTCAAAAGGTTTTTAACACCTGTAAATAGTGCTCACCACTGTAAAAGAAGTAAGAAAAGTTTTTAAAATCCCTTGTAGTGTATTTAATGGGTTATCAGTAGATGGAGTTGGTAATTCATTAGGTATACTACGGGATCATGTTACGCCTTACAGAGGGGTAGGGTGTGACATCCTGGCCAGGACAGATAGATTTATTCAGAAAAGAGTTTCTGATGAGAAAATCTTTTTAATCAAGAACTAGAATTAAAAGAGAACATAATATTCATAGCAAATGGAGTTTGACATAAACCATGACTCCAGCTTGAGTTGGGATTTTGTAACAGAGAGATTCTAGTGCATGGTAACATATGATTATAGGTTCATTTAAGGTAAACCTTATTACTAATTGGGTGGCCATGGCATGCTATGCTAGGTGTTAACCATGGTCTATGAGGTTCATAAAATGATTTAGAGAAATCATTTATGGTAAGAAAGAGTTCTGATGATATTAAGAGTTGATATCATGTCTCATTGCCAATTAGTGATGAGCTTAGTAAGTCACACACATACACAAGTTATCACCTATTTAAATATGATTTAATTAATTAATTAAAGAGTTTAATTGATTAATTAAATAGGTTTGGTTTGCAATTAAATTGCAAAGTCCCTAGCATGACTTGAAACCAAATCTAGATTATTGGATGTGTAGTATAAATTAAATTTATATTTAAAGTGTTTAAATATGAATTTAATTAATGAGAAATTAATTAATAGAGATTAATTAATTAATTTATATTTGATATAAATTAATTAGAAGAAGAAAAATAATTATTTTGGGTTGAGAACTCAAAATTAAGACACATTGGCATTTTGGTCATTTTGCAGTGTGACATGTGGCACCATGAGATGGTGACACATGGGATTACACATAAGCTTGCCAAATGTTTTTTAATCATGTAAGATGATTAAAATCAAGATTAAATATAGGTTTGACACTTGGCACAATGTGATTGGGTCACTTAAACCTAGAGCTAATCAAAGTGTGACATGTGACAAGGGTTTAATGTGTTAACCTAGTTATTTAAGTGTTGTTATGAGAAAATAAAACACAACCAGCAGCCACACTCCTTTGTCACGCCACTTTGAGGGTTTTCATCTCTTCTTCTTCATCTCTTATCAATTCAAAGAGATTATCCATCAATCTCTTGAATTAAGAACACTAGAAATTGTTTCTAGTGTCCTGTTTACATCTTTAATCTCTTAAAAGGCAGAACTTGATTTTCTAATTAATAGAAAAAGCTTTAGAAGCTATTCAAGGGCTACCATAGGTGTTCTTGGTGTGGACAAGCTAGAGGGACAACATCTGGTGTCCTGAAGACGAATCTCAAAGGCGCAGACACGCTGCAGTGCATCAAGAGGTTAGTGTAATCGTTCTTGATTTAATCTAGGGTTCTAAAATTAATCTGATTAATTTTAAAATCTTAAATGGAAAATATAGATCCAAAAACATATTAAAAGAGTTTTAATATGTTGTTTATCATTGAAATCAAATAGATAAAAATAAATCTTGCATGATGCATGTGACCCTAGGTGAAAATTTTTGAATCAATGGTATAAACTTGTGTTTTTCACACTTCCGTTCCTTCTGTTTAGGCCATAACTTAAGCTACAAAACTCCAAATAGAGTGATTCAAAAAAATAAATGTAACTAGACACAATAAGGAACAACTTTCATGAAGATAATTTTGTAAATTTATACTGTACAAATGACCAATGGAACAGTAACCAACACTAAGCTTTGAAATGGTATTAGCAATCAATACCAACAACTTTAGAATGCAAAATGCAGTATCTTGGTGAACTTAGGTTCAATAAATTTATTATTTATTAAAAAGTCAACAATTTGAGTGAATAGTAATGTGAATAGTAATACGAAGACAAAAAATTGTAAGAACTATATTGTTAAAGGGAAATTAATGCCATAAATTTGAAATCCATGAAATGTTTATGGATTGCTTGAAACATGAAAAGTAAACCACCTAATTGATGTGAATAGGTAGTTAGGGCTTATATGCCCATCACAAATAGAATTCATAAAATGAATAAATGAGAAAGGAAAAAATGTTTTGAACACAATGGTACATGTGAACCATTGTTTTGAATTGTGATTAATATGAATGATATAATGAATAAATAAATGAATCATATTAATGTATGAATGAGACATTAGTTCTCATTATTGTAGAAAGGAAAAGTACTTTGAGTACAATAGTATAAAAGGATAATTGATGTGAATTGTAATCATATAAATGATCAAATGAATGTATAAATTATAATTGAAATTTATTATGAAATAATGAAGTCATAAAACACAATATATTAATATTTAATGATATTATGTGCCCTTGTATTGCCTACACATGTGTGTTAGATTGGATAGTTTGGCATGCTAAGAGGGTATTGTTTTAGCAGTACTGTGAAAGGCTTTATGCCTGTATTCATGGCTTTATGCCCGTACTCATGGCTTTTATGCCCGCACTCATGGCTTTTATGCCTGATTATGTGTTATCATGGCTTTTTAGCCATACTGATTGCATACGTGGTTGACGTTCCACGTCTCATGGTATGACGGCCTGAGGCACCGCGGTGTCCAGTGCCAACGACCCATTATCCAGTTTAGTCAGCCTGTCATAGGTTTCCTGGGCAATGTAAATTATTAAAACTATTTAAGAACATTAGTAATTAAAAATATTAGAAAGTACTGAATGAAATGAGAAAAAAAAAGATTAGTAATGGAAACATAATTGAATCAAGTAGTACAAATGAAATTTTCAGAATTGTAGGAACCAAAAATACAATACTCCTAGAATTAATCTGTATATCGAATATTATTACTATATAAACTCAGTACTTCCAAAGAGGAACAAATTAGCATATAAGATAAATAATACTAGAAACATCATAGTATATCAAATTGATTCCTGAATACTTAAATTATGCTCTATTTTTTTTTCTTTATTTGTATATATTATTTTCTTGTTATATTATTGCACCACTAAGCAGCAATGCTTAGCGCGATGAATTTGTTTCCTCGCGCAGGCACTTTGACTGAGATTTTTGGAGTCCAGATCTGCAAAAGTGTCAGAAGTGCTCAAGTTGTCACCTCCTCAGTAATGCATGTAGATAGGGCTCACAAAAATTATTTTATGTATTTATAATTACTTATCATGTTGAAATATAAATTATGAAATTGTAATTAATTTGTGTATTATGTAAATTGTAAATTATGTAATTAATGGAAATTTAAAATTTTTGATATATAAAATGAGCATGAATGAATATGCATGGCAATGAATAAGAATCGAACTGTATGGATACTATCAGAAATGATGATGCATGAAATGATGAGATGATTATGAGAATTATTGATGAGATTTTTATTTTAAAATATTATTAAAAATTTCAAGCAGATGGATAGTGAAATACGTCAAACGTTAATAAAATAGGGGAAACTCCGTTAGTTTCTCCGTCAAAAAATAATTGATATTAAAAGATAATAACTTGAAAATGATTAAAGGAATAAAGTAAGATAAGATAGGGTACTCCGGCACCGAATGTAGCACACCTTGCTCGGCTATACTGTAGTCGGGTGAGGGGTGTTACAAATCATTTATGGTAAGAAAGAGTTCTGATGATATTAAGAGTTGATATCATGTCTCATTACCAATTAGTGATAAGCCTAGTAAGTCACACACACACACAAGTAATCACCAAATTAAATATAATTAATTAATTAATTAAAGAGTTTAATTGATTAATTAAATAGGTTTGGTTTGCAATTAGATTGCAAAGTCCCTAGCATGACTTGAAACCAAATCTAGGTTATTGGATGTATAGTATAAGTGACATTTACATTTAAAGTGTTTAAATATGAATTTAATTAATGAGAAATTAATTAATAGAGATTAATTAATTAATTTATATTTGATATAAATTGATTAGAAGAAGAGAAATAAATATTTTGGGTTGAGAACTCAAAATTAAGACACAGGGGCATTTTGGTCATTTCACAGGGTGACATGTGGCACCATGAGATGGTGACACATGGCACTATACATAAGCTTGCCAAATGTCCTTTAATCATGTAAGATGATTAAAATTAAGATTAAATATAGGTTTGACACTTGGCATAATGTGATTGGGTCAATTAAACCTAGAGCAAATCAGAAGGTGACATGTAGCAAGGGTTTTAAGTGGTGACCTAGCTATATAAGTGTAAGGATGAAAGAACAAAATACAATCAGCTGCTGCCTCCCTTTGTGCCGCCACCCTTGAGGCTGCCATTCTCTCTTCTTCTTCATCTCTCATCAATTCCAAGAGATTAGCAAACAATCTCTTGAATTAAAAATACTAGAAATTGTTTCTAGTGTCCTGTTTACATTTTTAATCTCTTAAAAGGCAAAACTTAATTTTCTAATTAATAGAAAAAGCTTTAGAAGCTGTTCAAGGGCTGCCACAGGTGATCTTGGTGTGGACAAGCTAGAGGGACAACATCTGGTGTCCTAAAGACACATCCCAAAGGTGCCAAACACACTGCAGTGCATCAAGAGGTTAGTGCACTTGTTCTTGATCTAATCTAAGGTTCTAAAATTAATCTGATTAATTCTAAAATCTTAAATGGCAAATGCAAATCCAAAAACATATTAAAAGAGTTTTAATATGTTGTTTTTCATTGAAATCAAATAGATAAAAATAAATCTTGCATGATGCATGTGACCCTAGGTGAAAAATTTTGAATTCAATGATATAAACTTGTGTTTTTCATGCTTTCGCTCCTTCAAAACGGATGGTATTTTGGTCATTTCATCTTCAGAGATGATTTTTGGCCGACTTGTCCATTTAAGTAAATAATTATTTTGATCTAAATTATGAATAAATATTGCTAAAAATTTAATTGAAAATGAATAGAAAGAAAATAAAACAAAATGAAGAAAAATGGGACTTTTGACATCATGCTTATGCAATTAAAATCCTCCCACCCAATCACATTATGACACATGGCAATAACTCATTTAAAATAACCAAATGGGCAGAAAATGAAAAAAAAAACAAATTAGTTTCTTCCATTTTCTTTAGCTGCAATGAATCAGCTCCAAGCTATCCACCATTACCATCCCAACCAGGCTTCCTTTCCCACCATTTTACACCATAAAATCCCTTGCTCCTTTCATTAAAAATTTTCCTTACACCTAGAGCAAGTCTTGGGCAGCAAAAAGAAGGAGGAAAAGAAAAGTTCTCAAGCTTTGGAAATTAGCTATATCAAGGTTAGTGCCCAAATTATTCTCTCTCTCACTCAATTCATGTTTAAGGACATGATATAAGTTGAAATTGTAAGTTTAATGCATAAATTAAACTTTGAGAACTTGGAGACTTGAACAAAATTAGGGTTTGCTCATGTAATGGTATATGAACATTGTAATGGTCAATTAGTGACCATTTGAATGTGTGTGATGATTAATTGAAGTGAGTAAGGATGTTGGAGTTGAACTTAGGCATGCTGCCCTTAGTAACCTACAGGACTGGTTGTGAGTCTAGCAGGTTTGGGTAGCCATAAATGGAGTTGTATAGGTTCAATTGGTGCAAGGCCAATTGGATATGAAACTAGATACATAATGGCACAACTTTAGTGAAGAAACCTTTCCCAGAAAACGAAACTAAGTTGACCTAAAAATTGACCTAATCCAGGTGACTTGCATTTTGCCTGGGCAAAATGACCAAATAAATAGTGTTTATTCATTTGGTCATAACTCAGTGTAGAAAGGTCCAATTGACCTGAAATTTTACCAGCAGAAAGCTAAGACATAGACCTACAACTTTTATGAGAAACTAAACCCAAATTTTGATCATAACATGCTCAAAAACTGACCTGAAATCAGTGTACAAAACACTGTAGATTTAGTTCTGTCCAAAAAATCTAGAAAATTTACAATCCGACCAGTTATGGTGTTTAGGACATAACTTGAGCTATAAAACTCCAAATGGAGTGATTCAAAAAAAGAAATATAACTAGACACAATAAGGAACAACTTTCATGAAGACAACTTTGCCAAATTCCTATTGTACAAATGACCAATGGAATAGTAAACATAATGCTTGAAATCTGAAAATTGTGAATAACTAACACTAAGCTTAGAAATGATATTGGCAACCAATACCAACAACTTTAGAATACAAAATGAGGTATGTTGGGAGTATTAGAACCCATGTACCTATTGTCTATGCAAAAGTCAACATTTTAGTTGACTAATGAAATGAATAGTAACACCTAAACTTAAATTTCAAGAATTGTAAAATTTAAAAGTATAACATGCCCTAGTACACCTAGCAAGATTGGTTTGGATAGGTTGGCATGCTAATAGGGTTCAGTTTGCAGTACTGCACATGGCATTATGCCATTCTGTGATTTTATAGCTTTTAGCCATTCTGACATTGTGATGATACTTGACCTTGTGCCTAATGTTATTACAGCTTATTAGCTATTCTGTTGCACACTGGGAGATACATATGTGACCGATGGTGTGACGGCTCGAGGTACTTGATGCCCAGTGTCATTTCACCCATTTATCCAGTCCAGTCATCCAGTATAGGTTACTTGGGCAACCAAAAATGAAAGTGGATAAATTTAATGAAATAATGAGCATAACAAGTACAAAATCAATAGGACTACAAATAATTATTGAAAATTTGTCTGCATAAGACATCAATGCATTCACTGCATATTTATTTTCTGTTATTTCTTTTTATTATATTATTGGCACCACTAAGCATTATTGCTTAGCGCGTTGCTTTTTGCCACGCATAGGTTCTGGAGAGACCGATAGAGAGCCCAGTAGACCACAAACTGGGTGAGACCATTTGCAGCTCTGCATAGTGTCCGTGTTACATCACCGTCTTCAGTGCATTGGTAGGACACTAGGTTTCATTTTGGTATTTTTTTAATTAACTTTTGTTTTCTCATGTGTAATTGAGACTTATGTGATGTATTTTGGTATTATTGTAAATAGAGGAAATTGTGTTTATGAATGAAAAATTGAATATTTATTTATGACTTGTATATGAATATCATGTGAAATGAATGAATGAAAAATGGAAATGTTGTTGAAAAATATTGAGATTTTGTTGATAAAATGGAGTTTGGGAATGATTAAAAACATATTGGAAGTGTTTTTCATAGGTTCCGAAGAATTGTTTTCTCCATTTTTAGCCGGTACTCTGCCGGATTTTCTATAAAATTTGCGAAACCTCAAATAAATTTATGATTTCAATAAATGACTAAAATAAATTATATTTCACAAATTGTATTTCATAACTATGAAGAAATAAATTAAGGAAAGATAAAAATAATTGAGATAAAATATGGTGCTCCGGTACACTGTGTGACATATCTTACTCGGTTATATTGTAGACGGGTAAGGGGTGTCATATTTAGTGGTATCAGAGCACGATTTAGGCATTTCTGGGTCTAGATCAAGTCCATACCATGTATTGTAGACGGGTAAGGGGTGTCATATTTAGTGGTATCAGAGCACGATTTAGGCATTTCTGGGTCTAGATCAAGTCCATACCATGTATTGCATTTGTAAGAGTCGAGGTGACACTAATGCAGATCTGTTTGCTTTATTATTTTGAATAGGATATGGACCCCACATCTCAAAGGGCGGTTGAGGAGGAAGTGGAGAGTCATGCTCCACCTGCAGCAGCTAAGACTGGGGGTAGGGGAGAACCTGCTCCACTAGCTCCAGTAGAGCCTGCTCAACCGCCACAGGCCATGTTCCAGCAAATGGCCGAGTTTTTCAGACAAATGGCTGGGGTAATGCCACCACCACCACCACCTCCACAGCAGAAATCACATCTGGAAAGATTAAGAAAATTTGGAGCAGTGGATTTCTTTGGCAAGAGAGAAGATGATTTTGTTGCAGCCGAAAACTAGTTGAACGGAACAGGAAGGGTTTTAAAACAACTCCACTGCACTTCAGAGCAAAATCTAAAAGCTGTTATATCTCTGCTGCAAGATGATGCCTACCAATGGTGGGATACAGTGTCTAGTGAAGTGCAGCCAGAACTAATAACTTGGGACTTCTTCCTCTCAGAATTTAAAAAGAAGTATGTGGGTAGTGTATACTTGGAAGAGAGAAGAAGAGAGTTCATTAACCTGAGGCAGAGACAACTGACAATGGTAGAGTATGAAAAGGAATTTGTCAAACTGAGCCGTTATGGAAGGGAGATAGTCCCTAATGAGGCTAAAAGGTGTAAAAGATTTGAAGAATGATTAAATGACAACATAAAGATAATGATTACTGCCTTGGGAATCACAGACTTCACCAAGTTAGTGGAAGCTGCATTAAAAATTGAGAAAGTTAGAATAAGTGAGCAGACTAGAAGAGAGAAATAGTAGAAGAGGGGCCCGGGTCAGTCTAGCTCATCTCCTGCACCTAGGAAGAAGTTCAAAGGTCCACCTGCATAGAGTTCAGGCCAACCTCAAGGTCAGGGTCAGTCCCAGGGGCCCAGGCCACAGTTCACCCCTAGGAAAGGTCAGTCCACACCATCAGTAGGCAGCTCTCCAGGGACGGGGTTCAAGGGACCAGCACCAGCATCTTCTGCATGTCCGCATTGCCTGAAGTGGCATAAGTGTAACACCCTCGTTGCATAGCCTGGTATATTTCACTGTTCCGGTGACCGGTGTCGGTCCGGACAATTAATGGGATTAGGGCCACACTTAAGACAATTTGAGAAGCCATAAACACAAATAATTAGTAATGTTTAATTAGTTAACTATAAATAAGAAAAACGGAACATAAGAGGTTAAACGAGAGTCACAACGATGAGTGACCTCCTCGAGGAACAGCATGAAGTCGTTTTAAACTCAAATTTGAACCGTAAAAAGTGACGCTGCGGTCCTTAGGACCCTTATGAACACAGTGGAAAAGAGAAAATCACGAAAAAGAACTGTTAAGTCAGTCAAATAATTAGGTCAGGGAGCCGGAAGAAATATTGGATTATTTGCAAACCGGGATGAACAGGCGAGGGGCAATTTGGTCAATTGACCCCGAGAGCTGACTCCTGACCTAACTGTCGAATAAAATCGGAGAAAAGAAAATTTCGGAATCGAGAATTAAATTAAAAAAACTAATAGAAAAATAAATGAAAAAAAAAAAAGAAAGAAGATGGAAAAGTCAAAGTGATGACATCATGCATGATGTCATAAAGGCTTAATTGATTTATTTTATTAATTTGGGAATTTTGGTCTTCCTAAGACATAAAAGAAAAGAAAAGAAAAGAAAAAAAAATATAATAAAGTCATCTTCTTCATCAAAAACGTGATTCTCTCTCCCTCACCCTCTCCCTCACCCAAAACCTCCATTAAAGCTCATTTTGAGCTTGATCAAATCCCTAATTCCACCATAGAAAAATTAGCCACCATAGTTAAAGCTTATCTAGGCAACTTGAGAAGAGGATTGAGTAAGAAAGAAAGAAGGAAAATTTGAAGGAAAGGAGGAAGAAAATTGCTACACAAAGGTTAGTATGCTAAACTCTTCATTTATCCATTCAAATGCACATGTGATGGTTGAAAGTGAGCTTAGAACTTGATTAAATGAAACAAACATGGGAGAATGACCATTGCTGAAATTTGGCCTGGTTGGGAGGAGTATGGTTTGCATGAATATGATGCAATTGAATGAGTTTAGAAACTTTACATAGTTAAATGATTAACATTTAAACCATTAGAACTAGTTAAAGGCATGAAAATGATGAGTTAGGGTTTTCAATGCTAGGGTTTATGAACCAAAAATTGGAGAAATACATAAATGGCATGTTTAACCTATTGTGAAATGAAATAATGGTCAATTATGACCAAATAAGTTGTGTGGCAATTGTTGGAATAAAAATCAAATTCGTAGGTCAATGGTCATGCTGCTGGCAGCATGACCAAACCCACTTTGAAGGACCAAAACTCAAATTTTACAAGTCCAATTGATATGCCACCAATTGGAGATGAAAATAGACATAAAAGAGCACAATTTTCATTAAGGAACCATGGCCAAAAACTGACCAAAACTTGGTGAAACAATTGACCAAAGTGAGTTGATAGCAGGCTGCCACTGCACTAAACTGACCAAATGAACAGTAACTGTTCATTTGGTCATAACTCGAGGTAGGTAGGTCAAATTGACCTGAAATTTTACCAGCAATTAGATATGATATAGACCTAAAACTTTCATGAAGAACACCAACCCAAATTAGGCCATTAACCCTTTCAAAATCATTGAGCAAAATTAAATTACTGTACTGAGATTCTACAGAATTTTCATTGAGCAGCAATGTTTGGATGGCTATAACTCTCTCTAGAAAACTCGGATTTAGGCGATTCTTGAACCGATGGAAACCTAAGACATAGTACAACATTTCATATGAAGAAAGAGAGACCAAATTATGAACTTAACTTGATCAAATTATTAACCAAAGTTGGACCAAAAATCTGCCAGCACCAAAATCTCAGTATGAACAGTACACGTAAACAGTAAACTTATTTTGGCCATAACTTGAGCTACAAAACTCCGATTGAGGTGATCCAAAAATGAGAATACACTTAAGACAATAAGGAACATTTTCTATGAAGGAAGTTTTGTCAAATTCCAACAGTAGACCGACCAATGAAACAGTGCAACTTCGGAGAACAAAAATCGAAAATTGGCAATTCTGCCAAAATGACCTAAGCTTTAAACAAATGACCAAAACCAACAAGTTTGGTGACCAAAATGTGGTATGTGGGTGAAGTTGGAGTTCCCATACCTATTAAGCCTTAGAAAGTCAATAATTTGACTTGAATAGTGCAGTGAATAGTAACCCGAAACACAAAATTTTGAGAACGTCGAATTTAACACGTTAGAGCTAGCTAAATGTGAAGTTAAGTTTATTTTGGATTTATTTTAAGTTTTAGTACTGAAACATTGGAAAATTTCGTGTTTCAGTGGAAAGAATACCGAGAACCCAGAGTCGAGTCAAGGCCAACAAGCGACTCGTTTGAGGTTTGTGCACAACATATACTTTTATAATCATCTTTTGCATAATGTTTTGAATAATGTGAAATATTGGATTATAGCATTTTTATGATGTTTGATTTAAATTGTGAAAGTTATTGTGTATATTTGAAATAACAATGTTTAGCAAATTGTTAAGATAAGTTTTGAAACCACAGTGTCATGACCATATATTTGAACACCTCACTAGCACGACTAGTGGGGGTAATTAGTTTCGAATTTTGATTCCTTCTCTGGAGAAGTGTTGAGGTGTGCCGGTAGAAGAGGATGTGAATGGATATCCATATATTTGAGCTAGCTAGCCTGTGATATGATTTCTCTTTAGCCTCTGGCTATTGAGATTCATGTGATTTCTCTTTAGCCTTTGGCTATTGAGATTCTATTTGTTTCGAATGGCGTGATCTAACTGTGGGTTTTATGAAATGTGTTTTGATACTTTGAAATGAACTTGGTTTACATGTAAAATCTTACAATGCATGATTGTATTTAATTTTCATGTTTAGCCAAATTTTTGAATGAATGTGCTTTAAGTTTTGCATAAAGATTATTTTAGTATATTGTGCACCACTGAGTCCTAGTACTCGTGATAGCTTTATTCTTTGTCGCAGATCTGAGAGACTAGAGGAGCAACAGGTGATTTCTTGAGGTGTGAGAAGCTACCAGCCTAAAGTTTTCGGGTATAATTTATACCCTAACTGTAAATATTTCTTTTGATGTATATATTGCACGTAAATGTATGGACATGTACATGGGTCTTGAGCAGCTTGTACAAAGTTTGTATAAAAGTTGTAATAAATTTTAATTTGGACTTTTTGAATGTAAATTTTAGTATGATGAATATATAAATTGTTTATCTTGAATGGAATATGAATAAATGATATTGATGGACAGTATTTTGAGAATTTTTGAACTTGTGAATTTTGAGAAATTGGTTGAGATTGAGTATGAATTTGAAGCAGTGGTTAGATAATTATTGGAAGTGCTTTTATTTCAGGTATTTGAAGAACGGTTTTCTCAAAATACAGAGGAAACTCTGTAAAAATTTTTATAAGATTTGCGGAAAACTAAAATGGCCAAAAATATTAATTAGTTTTAATTTCAACTAAATGTTTTAAATACTTATTAGAAATGCTCACCACTTGTCAAAGATAAGAAAATTGTTTTAAAATCCCTTGTAGGGTACTTAATGAGTTATCGGTAGGTGAAGTTCGGTAGTTCATTAGGTATTCTACGGGATCATGTTATGCCTTACAGAGGGGTAAGGTGTGACAATAAGTGTGACACCCCTTACCCGTCTGCAGTGAAGCAGAGAAAGATATGCCACACAGTATACTGGAAAACCATATTTTATTTCAATCATTTTTATTCTTCCTTAATTTATTTCTTCATGGATATGAAGTGCAATTTGTTAAATTTAACTCATTTAATTCATTTATTGAAATTATAAATTCATTTGGGGTTCCGAAAATTTTATAGAAAATTCGATGAAGTACCAACTAAAAATGGATAAAACAGTTCTTTAGAACCTGTGAAAAACACTTCGAATAATTTCCAATCATTCTCAAACTCCATTTGTATCACATCAATTTATAACAATTTCTTAACAATTCCTCCATTTGTCATCCATTCATTTCACATCATCATTGTGCTCAAATCATAAATAAATTCTCATATGTTATTTATAAACACAAAGTTACAAATACTTACATTAATACAAAATTATATTACATAGGTTTCAAATATACATAATAAAATAAGAGTTTAATTACAAAACTTACAAAAATAACAAAATACAAAATGGGACTTAGTGCCCTACCGATGCACTGTAGCCTCTGAGGTGACATGGACACTATGCAGAACGGTTAATGGCCTTACCTAGTCTGTGGTCTACTGGGCTCTCTGTCCAAATCTTCAGTACCTACGCGTTGTAAAAGCGACGCACTAAGCATAAAGCTTAGTGGTGCCAATAACACAAGAAAATATAATATGTAAATAAAAATAATAATTTCCTGGTTATTATGTTCATAACAAAAAAATTACTAACTTATTGTTTAGTCGCAGGCTAATTGCATTTTATGATATTAACTTCTTCATGCATTTTGTTAATTGTTTTCTTGATGATTTTGAGCTTATTTATTTTATTGTAATCATTCTTAATCTCTATCTTGATTTTTAAATTCCTTAATTTCTTTAATAATCAATTCAATTGCAATTATACTTTTCCATGCCCAAGTAACCTATACAAATTGACCGGACTGGATAAACGGGTAAACTAGCACTGGGTACCAGGTACCTCGGGCCATCACACCATTGGTCACAACGTGTCTCCCGGTGTGCAAACAGAATGGCTAATAAGCCATAAAAGCAATAAGGCATCAAGCCAAGTATAACATCATAATCAGTATAGCCATAGGCTATCATCACAGAATGGCAATGAAGCCATACATCATACGCAATACTGCTATCAGAACCCTATTAGCATGCCAACCTATCCAAACCAATCACATTAGGCTTACTAGGGCATTTAACACTTTTAATTTATGTAATTCTTTGAAATTGAAATTTTATGGCTACTATTCATTTCATTATTCAACTAAAATGTTTACTTTTTCATAGATAATAGATACATTGGTTTCAATATCATCCACATACCACATTTTGCATTCTAAAGTTGTTGGCATTGGTTGCCAATTCCATTTCAAAGCTTAGTGTTGGTTATTTACAATTTTCAGATTTCAAGCACTAAGTTTACTGTTCCATTGGTCATTTGTACAGTAAGAATTTGGAAAAATTGTCTTCATGAAAGTTGTTCCTTATTGTGACTAGTTACATTTCTGTTTTTGAATCACTCCATTTGGAGTTTTGTAGCTCAAGTTACGGCCTAAACACCATAACTGGCCAGATTGCAAATTTTCCAGATTTTCTGGATAGAACCAAATCTACAGTATTTTTTTTCACTGATTGCAGGTCAGTTTTTGAGCATGTTAAGTTCAAAATTTGGGTTTGTTTTCTTCATGAAAGTTGTAGGTCTATGTCTCAGCTTTCTACTGGTAAAATTTTAGGTCAATTGGACCTTTCTACACTGAGTTATGACCAAATGAATGAACACTATTTATTTGGTCATTTTGCCCAGGCAGAATGTAAGTCACCCGGATTGGGGTAATTTTTAGGTCAACTTGGTTTGGTTTTTTGGGCAGGGTTTCTTCACCAAAGTTGTGCCATTATGTGTATAGTTTCATGTCCAATTGGCCTTGCACTATCTGAACCTCTACAACTCCATTTATAGCTGCCCAAAGCTCCTAGACTCACACCTAGTCCTGCAGGTCACTAAGGGCAGCATGCCTAAGCTCAACTCCATTATCCTTACTCACTTCAATTCCTCCTCACACACATTCAAATGGTCACTAATTAACCATTACAATGTTAATATACCATTACATGAGCAAACCCTAATGTTGTTCAAATGTCCAAGTTTTCAAGTTCCATTTATGCATTACACTTGCCTTACACTTGCACTTAAATGTTCAATCACTCATCTCATGTTAAGGGCAGCTCATAAACCCTTTGCTTCAAGAAAATTCATCAAACCCTAACCATCCCTAAGCTGTCAAAATTGTAGGGATGAATATACATAAATTTTATTTTGTTTTTCTTACAATTTACACTTATCTCATGGCATTAAACATGAATTAAACAAGAAAGGGAGGAGATTAGTCACTAATCTCTTTTGCTCACTCTTCCAAGTCTCAAAAACTTCCTTCTTTCTTCTTATTTTTTCTGGCTAGAGGTTGTTAAAGATGCAAGATCACTTTTTTGTGAAGCAAGGTAGTGGTTTCAAGGTGAATTGGTGGGTGATTTCAAGCTTACCTTAAGCTTTCATGGTGGTTGGGGTGGGAAGGGTGATGCCTGGTTTTTCTTGAGGAAGAAAGCAGATGGATTTTGTTTATTTTACCTCCTTTTACCTCTTTTTATTTGTTGTAAGTGGGCTTGGTTAAATGTGATTGGTGTAAATGGTTTAATGACATCATGGTGATGTCATAATTGGCATTTTCTTTCATTTTCTTTTCCTTTCTTCTCTACTTATTTTGAATTTAATTTTTAGCAATATTTATTCACATTTTATGTCATAATAATTATTTACCTAACTGGACAAATCAGCCAAAAATGATCTCTAATGACGAAATGACCAAAATACACTCCGTTTGGCTTATTGAGCTAAAATCGTCTGTACCGATCTAAAAATTTTTCTAAGCATTTTTTTGGCATTCTAATGCCATCAAAACCACAATGACTCTTCTCTAGAGTCCCAAAAATTATTTCATGAATTTTCCTCTGAGTTTAGGGCTTCTAGCTTCTAGGACCGCAACTTTCCACTAGGTTACCCATCATCGGGGCACCGGCTCATTTAACTTTGTTGTATTTTATTTCTAAAATTTTTCCTAAATTTTTCTTATTATTATTTGAGTTATTTATTGTTCCTCACTTTAGTTTAAATATTTTTCCAGATGTTCTAACTCTCCGGACCGACATTGATCACCAGAACAGTAAAATGTACGGAATTGCTACAGTGGGGGGGTGTTACAACTCTTCCCCTCTAATTTAAATTTCGTCTTCGAAATTTACCTAACTTAAGTAATCGTGGAGTTGCTACCTCCTTGTTTCTTCACTTCCTTGTATCTCCTCATTAGTGTCTAGCTTTGGCTCCTCCTAAGCTTCCATGGCATATACCTGTGGTGCCACCCTGACTTCGGGCTTTTCAACTGTCTCAGAAACAATCTTCTGTGAAATGTCAGCTGTTTCTGCTCTACCCGATCTTTTACCCCTTTGAACTGTAGGGGCAGGTCTATCAACTTGTACCGGAGCTATTGAACCACTCCTCTGAGGGCAATCTCTTATGAAATGATCCGTAGCCCCACACTTGAAACACTTTCCAGTTAACAGTCGACACTCCCCTCTATGTCTCCTACCACAGTGCATACATTCAGGCACTGGGGCAAATCCCCTTATTACTGTGCCTGGGGAGCTAGCTATAGATATCCCAATCTGGCCTCTCTGACCCTGTGTCTGATCTTGTGAACCATAACTCTTAAGCTTCTTACTATCAGTCAGTATACTTGACTGCCCTAGTCTAAATTCCCTCTTACGCTGCCTATCTTTGCTATTCTGTTCACTTACTCTAACCCTTTCCACTTTCAGTGCAGCTTCAACTAATTTCGTGAAGTTTGTAATGCCCAAGGCAGTAATCATTATCTTAATGTTATCATTGAGCCCTTCTTCAAACCTTCTACACCTTTCTGCTTTAGTGGAGACTGTCTCCCTTCCGTAGTGGCTTAGTCTGACAAACTCCTTCTCATACTCCGCTACTGATAGCTACCTCTGCCTCAGACTAATAAACTCTCTTCTTGTGTCTTCCAAGTACACACTTCCCACATACTTCTTCTTTAATTCAACGAGGAAGAAATTCCAAGTTACCAGTCCTAGCCAGACTTCACTAGATACAGTGTCCCACCACTGATAGGCATCATCTTAAAGTAGGGACACAGCACCCTCCAAGTTCTGCTCTGGGGTGCAATGCAGTTGCTTCAATACCCTTATGGTGCGGTCTAGCCAATTCTCAGCTGCCACCGAGTCATCTTCTTTCTTACCAATGAAGTCCGCAGCCCCAAATTTTCTCAGTTTTTCCAGATGGGATTTTTGCTGTGGAGGTGGTGGTGGTGGCATAACCCCAGCCATCCGTCTAAAGAATTCAGCCATTTACTGAAACATAGCCGGCGAAGGCTGTGCAGGCACTGCTGGTGCTAGTGGAGCAGGTTCTCCCTGGCTCCCAGTCTCAGCTGCAGGTAGAGCACGACTCTCCACTTCCTCATCTAGTGCTCTCTGTGACATAGGGTCCATATCCTAATCAAAATAAGAAAGAAAAACAGATCTGCATTAGTGCCACCTCGACTCTTACAAATGCAATGCATAGTATGCACTCTATCTATACCCAGAAACGCCTAAACCATGCTCTGATACCACTAAATGTGACACCCCTTACTCGTCTACAGTGTAGCCGAGCAAGATATGCCACACAATATATCGGAACACCATATTTTATTTCAATCGCTTTTATTCTTCCTTAATTTATTTCTTCATGGATATGAAGTGCAATTTGTGAAATTTAACTCATTTAATTCATTTTTTGAAATTATAAATTCATTTGGGGTTCCGAAAGTTTTATAAAAAATTCGGTGGAGTACCGACTAAAAATAGATAAAATAGTTCTTTGGAACCTGTAAGAAACACTTTGAATAATTTCCAATCATTCTCAAACTCCATTTGTATCACATCAATTTACAACAATTTCTTAACAATTCCTCCATTTGTCATCCATTCATTTCACATCATCATCATGCTCAAATCATAAATAAATTCTCATATGTTATTTATAAACACAAAGTTACAAATACTTTCATTAATACAAAATTATGTTACATAGGTTTCAAATATACATGATAAAATAAGAGTTTAATTACAAAACTTACAAAAATCACAAAATACAAAATGGGACCTAGTGTCCTACCAATGCACTGTAGCCTATGAGGTGACATGGACACTATGCAGAACTGTGAACGGCCTTACTCAGCCTGTAGTCTACTGGGCTCTCTATCCAAATCTTCAGTACCTACGCGTTGCAAAACGATGCGCTAAGCATAAAGCTTAGTGGTGCCAATAACACAAGAAAATATAATATGTAAATAAAAATAATAATTTCCTGGTTATTATGTTCATAAAAAAATGAATAATTACTAACTTATTATTTAGCCGCAGGCTAATTATATTTTATGATATTAACTTCTTCATGCATTTTGTTAATTGTTTTCTTGATGATTTTGAGCTTCTTTATTTTATTGTAATCATTCTTGATCTCTATCTTGATTTTTAAATTCCTTAATTTCTTTAATAATCAATTCAATTGCAATTATACTTTTTCATGCCCAAGTAACCTATACAAATTGAACGGACTGGATAAACGGGTAAACTAGCACTGGGTACTAGGTACCTCGGGCAGTCACACCATCGGTCATAATGTGTCTCCCGGTGTGCAAACAGAATGGCTAATAAGCCATAATAGCAATAAGGCATAAAAGCATAGTATAACATCATAATTAGTATAGCCATAGGCTATCATCACAGAATGGCAATGAAGCCATACATTATGCGCAGTACTGCTATCAGAACCCTATTAGCATGCTAACCTATCCAAACCAATCACATTAGGCCTACTAGGGCATTTAACACTTTTAATTTATGTAATTCTTTGAAATTGAAATTTTATGGCTACTATTCATTTCATTAGTCAGCTAAAATGTTGACTTTTTCATAGATAATAGGTACATTGGTTTCAATATCATCCACATACCACATTTTGCATTCTAGAGTTGTTGGCATTGGTTGCCAATTCCATTTCAAAGCTTAGTGTTGGTTATTTACAATTTTCAGATTTCAAGCACTAAGTTTACTGTTCTATTGGTCATTTGTACAGTAAGAATTTGGCAAAATTGTCTTCTTGAAAGTTGTTCTTTATTGTGTCTAGTTACATTTCTTTGTTTCAATATCTACATTTGGAGTTTTGTAGCTCAAGTTATAGCCTAAACACCATAACTGGCCGGATTGCAAATTTTCCAGATTTTCTGGACATAACCAAATTTATAGTATTTTTTTCACTGACTGCAGGTCAGTTTTTAAACATGTTAAGCTCAAAATTTTGGTTTGTTTTCTTCATGAAAGTTGTAGGTCTATATCTCAGCTTACTGCTTATAAAATTTTAGGTCTATTGGACCTTTCTACACTGAGATATGACCAAATGAATGAACACTGTTCATTTGGTTATTTTGCCCAGGCAAAATGTAAGTCCCCCGGATTATGGTAATTTTTAGGTCAACTTGGTTTGGTTTTCTGGGCAGGGTTTCTTCACCAAAGTTGTGCCATTATGTTCTAGTTTCATGTCCAATTAGCTTTGCACCAGTTGAACCTCTACAACTCTATTTATAGCTGCCCAAACCTGCTGGACTCACACCTAATCCTGCAAGTCACCAATGGCAGCATGCCTAAGCTCAACTCCATTATCCTTACTCACTTCAATTCCTCCTCACACACATTCAAATGGTCACTAATTGACCATTACAATGTTAATATACCATTACATGAGCAAACCCTAATGTTGTTCAAATGTCCAAGTTTTCAAGTTGCATTTATGCATTACACTTGCCTTACACTTGCACTTAAATGTTCAATCACTCATCTCATGTCAAGGGTAGCTCATAAACCCTTTGCTTCAAGAAAATTCATCAAACCCTAACCATCCCTAAGCTGTCGAAATTGTAGGGATGAATATACATAAATTTTATTTTGTTTTTCTTATAATTTCCACTCATCTCATGGCATTAAACATGAATTAAACAAGAAAGGGAGGAGATTGGTCACTAATCTCTTTTGCTCACTCTTCCAAGTCTCCAAAACTTCCTTCTTTCTTCTTCTTTTTGCTGGCTAGAGGTTGTTAAAGATGCAAGATCACTTTTTTGTGAAGCAAGGTAGTGGTTTCAAGGTGAATTGGTGGGTGATTTCAAGCTTACCTTAAGCTTTCATGGTGGTTGGGGTGGGAAGGGTGACGCTTGGTTTTTCTTGAGGAAGAAAGCAGATGGATTTTGTTTATTTTTACCTCCTTTTACCTCTTTTTATTTGTTTTAAGTGGGTTTGGTTAAATGTGATTGGTGGAAATGGTTTAATGACATCATGGTGATGTCATAATTGGCATTTTGTTTTATTTTCTTTTCCTTTCTTTTCTACTCATTTTTAATTTAATTTTTAGCAATATTTATTCACATTTTACATCATAATAATTATTTACTTAACTGGACAAGTTGGCCAAAAATGATCTCTAAAGACGAAATGACCAAAATGCCCTCCGTTTGGCTTATTGAGCCAAAATCGTCTGTACCAATCTAAAAATTTTTCTAAGCATTTTCTTGGCATTCTAATGCTATCAAAACCTCAATGACTCTTCTCTGGAGTTTCAAAAATTATTTCATAAATTTTCCCTTGGGTTTAGGGCTTCTAGCTACGAGGACCGCAACTTCCCACTGGGTTACCCATCACCGGGGCATCGGCTCATTTAACTTTGCTGTATTTTATTTCTAAAATTTTTCCTAAATTTTTTTATTATTATTTGAGTTATTTATTGTTCCTCACTTTAGTTTAAATATTTTTCCAGATGTTCTAACTGTCCGGACCGACACTGGTCACCGGAATAGTAAAATGTATGGAATTGCTACAGTGGGGCTGTTACAATAAGGGGGAGTGTTGGAGAGTAACGGGTGCCTGCTTAAGGTGTGGTCAACAGAGCATCAATTAAGGAACTATCCACGCAGAATTGCTACAGCTGCTCCAACACAAGTAGATAGACCTGCTTCTGCACCACAAAGGGGTAGAAAATCTGGCAAATATAAGGCAGTGGGACTATCACAGAGACCTGCATCTGAGCCAGTAGAGAGGCCTACATCTGAGCCAGTAGAGAGGCTTGAGAGCAGAGCACCTGCCAGAGCCTTTGCCATAAGTGCTTAGGAGGAACAAGGTGCCCCGGACGTCATCAGGGGTATGTTCTCCCTCTACAATACATCTGTGCATGCATTGGTGGATCCAGGATCCACTCATTCTTACATCTGCTGTCACACCTTACCCCTCTGTAAGGTATAACATGATCCCGTAGAATACCTAATGAACTACCGAACTTCACTTACCGATAACTCATTAAGTACCCTACAAGGGATTTTAAAACAATTTTCTTACTTTTGATAAGTGGTGAGCATTTTCTAATAGGTAATAAAACATTTAATTAAAGTGGAAAACTAGTTAAAATTTTTGGCTCATTTTATTTTACCACAAATTTTATAAAAATTTTGGCAGAGTGTCGTCTGTATTTTGAGAAAACAATTCTTTAAATACCTGTAAAAGGCACTTCCAATTATTTATTTCAACCACTTCTTCAAATTCACAATCAATCTCAACCAATTTCTCAAGTTTCAAAGTTCAACAATCCTCATTTCTCAATTTCCAAAAATTCCAATAATCATAAAAATACTATCCATCAATTTCATTCATTCATATTTCATTAAAGATAAACAATTTATATATACATCATACTAAGAATTTACATTAGGAAAAATCCAAACTAAAATTTATTACAAACTTTATACAAACTTTGTACAAGCTGCTCAAGACCAATTTTACATGTCCATACATTTACGTGCATTACATACATCAAAATAAATATTTACAGTCAGGGTATAAATTATACCCGATAGCTTCAAAGCAGGTAGTTCCTCTGCCCTTAGCAGCTCACTCTGCTGCTCTTCTAGTCTCTATATCTGCGACAGCAATAATAGCCATCGCTGAGTACTAGGACTCAGTGGTGCACAACATACTAAAATAATCTTTATGCAGAGTTTAAATCATATTTATTTAAAAATTGGACTGAACATGAGAATTAAATACAAAACATGAATTATGAGATTTTAATCCAAACAATTTCATTTCGAAGTATCAAAACACATTTCATAAAACCCACAGTTATATCATGCCATTTGAAACAAATATAATCTCAATAGCCAGAGGCTAAGGAGAAATCACATCACAAGGCTAGCTAGCTCAAATATATGGATATCCATTCAATTTCTTCTTCTACTGGCACACACCTCAATACTTCAGCCAGAGAAGGAATCAAAATTCAAAACTGATCCACTAGTCATGCTAGTGAGGTGTTCAAATATATGGTCATGACACTGTGGTTTCAAAACTTATCTTAACAATTTACTAAACATTTATGCCATCTCAAATATCCACAAATAACTTTCAACAATTTAAATCAAAAGCATAATAAACATTTAATCATAATAATGTCACACTTCAATGTTTCAAATTATTCAAAACAATATTCAAAAGCAAAATTTATAGAAATTCTACATTGTACACAAACCTTAAGCGAGTCACCTCTTGGCCTTGACTCGATTCCTCGGGTTCTTTTCCAGTGTTCCTTTCCACTTAAACACATAGTTTCACAGTGTTTCAGTACCATAACTTAGCATAAATCTAAAAATAAATTTAAATTCACTTTTACCTAGCTCTAATGTGCTAAACTTGATGTTCTTTAAAATTTGTGTTTCGGGGTTACTATTTACGATACTATTCAAGTCAATTTGTTGACTTTTTAAGGCTTAATAGGTATGGAATTCCATCTTCACCCACATACCACATTTTGGTCACTAAATTTATTGGTTTTGGTTGTTTACTCAAATTCTAAGTCTTTTAGGCAAATTTGTAAATTTTCAGTTTTGGTGTCTTAAGTTGCATTGTTCCATTGGTCATTTTTTTGTTAGAATTTGGCAAAACTTTCTTCATAGAAAATGTTCCCTATTGTCTTAACTTTATTCTCATTTTTGGATCACTCCAATTGGAGTTTTTTAGCTCAAGTTATAGCCATTTGAATCATGGCTGCCGGATTGGACTTAACCCAGATTTCGGGGCACCAAACTGGTTCTGGCAGTTTTAGGTCACCAATTTTGGGTGGCCAAATGACTTAGTTGATGACATAATTTGGGTTTGTGTTTTTCATGAAAGTTTTAGGTCTATACCTCAGCTATCCACTGGTAAAATTTCAGGTCATTTAGACTTGCCTAGCCCAAGTTATGGCCAAATGAACAAACACTGTTCATTTGGTCATTTTTGTATAGGTCAGACTGAGAAAATCTAGATTTGGTCAATTTGTTCACTAGGTTTTGGTCACTTTTTGTGCATGATTCCCAAATGAAAATTGTGTCATTTTGTGTCTATTTTCATTCTCAATTAGTATCATACCAATTGGACTTGTAAATTTTCAGTTTTGGTCCCTCAAAGGGACCTTGGTCCTGCTGCCTGCAGCATGACCCTAAGCAACCTGAATTTGCATTTGGTTCCAACACTTCTAACACACTTCATTTGGTCACAAATGACCATTTCTCACCTCAAACCAAGTCTAACACACCATTTAACACATTCTCACATTTTTGCCTCTAAACCCTAGATGCCGAACCCTAACCACACTAGTAGTTACATTTAACCAAATCTAAGCATATCAATATCACTTCCACATTCATATAAGCTTGCCTACACTTTTAATCCAATCAAATTCATGCATTTACCATGGCAAACCCTAGTTGACCAAAATCCATGATTAGTCCTCCAACAATTAATTTCATTTCATTTTAAGTTTATTTCTAAGTTAGTTAAGCTATAAACACAACTAATAAACTAAATTTTGCAACTTAAATCACTAACCTCAACTTAGATGCTAAATCTTCAATTTCCTTCTTCTTTTCTTCTTTCTTTTGTGATCAATCTTCTTCTCAAGTGATTAAATCAAGTTCTAATAAGTTAAGTTGGGGTCAAAATAGGTTTAAATAGTTGAAAGAAAGCTTGGATTCAAGCTTTTATGGTGTAACAATGGTGGTTTAAGGGAGAGGGAAGAGTGGCCGAAACTTTTGGGGAAGAAGGTCTGAATTTTCTTTTCTTTTTTTTTGTGTATTTTATGTATAATTATCTCTTAAGTTTTACTTAGTCAAAATTTATAATAATTTAAATTCATTTATGATGTCATGGTGGGACCACTTGTATGATGTAATAACTTTTCCTTTCTTTTTCTTTTTTTTTTCATTTTTCTTTAATTTACTTTTACATTCTAGAATTTTTGTTTCTCCGATTTTATTTGACAGTTAGGTCAGGAGTTAGCTCTTGCAGTCAATTGACCAAATTGCCCCTCGCCGGTTCAACCCGGTTTGCAAATAATTCAATATTTCTTTCGGCTCCCTTACCTAATTATTTGACTGGCTTAACAACCTTTTTCCGTGATTTTCTCTTTTCCATTGTGTTTGTAATAGTCTTAAGGATCGCGGCGTCACATTTTATGGTTCAAAATTTGAGTTTAAATCGACTTCGCAGTCCTTCCTAAGAAGGTCACCCATCGCTGTGACTCTCGGCTCGTTTAACTTCTTATATTTTATTTTTCTTATTTATGCTTAACTAATTAATAATTACTAATTATTTGTATTTATGGCTTATCTAGTTGTCTTAGATGTGGTTCTAATCTCCTTAATTATCCGGAATCGACACCGGTCACCGGGATAGTGAAATATACCAGGCTATACAAATAGGGGTGTTACATCTGCATCAACCTACCCGAAGAAAGGGGGATATTAGTAGGAGAGAGTGACCAAGACATTCTGGTCACTAATCCATTGGGCCACAGTGTAGTGGTGAACAAAGCGTACAAGGTTTGCCTGTTAAGGATTCAGGGGTATGAATTCTTGACAGACCTGATTGAGTTGCCTTTCCATGAGTTTGACGTGATTTTGGGAATGGATTGGTTGTCACATCATCAGGCAATGGTTGATTGTAAATTGAAGAGAATTTCCTTGAGAACTCTTAAGGGTAATGAGATTATAGTTGTGGGGGAAAGGATAGATTTCTTATCCAATGTCATCTCAGCCACAGTGGCAAGAAAACTGATGAGAAAAGGCTATGAAGCCTACCTAGCGCATGTGTTGGACACTAGGCAGGCTAAGCCAAATCTGTGTGACATACTCACAGTAAGAGACTTCCCATATGTGTTCCCTGAAGAATTGCCTAGCTTGCCACCAGAAAGGGAAATCGAATTTGCTATTGAAAATCCAGTTACAGGAGTTGCTAGATAAGGGGTTCATACGCCCTAATATGTCACCATGGAGAGCTCTAGTACTGTTTGTAAAGAAGAAGGATGGGACTTTGAGGTTATGCATCAATTACCGGCAGTTGAATAAAGTGACTGTGAAGAACAAATATCCATTGCCTAAAATTGATGATCTATTTGATTAGTTGAAGGGAGCAGGAGTATTTTCTAAAATTGATCTCAGATCAGGGTATCATCAGTTGAGGGTGAAGGATGCAGATGTGCCAAAGACTGCATTCAAGACCATTACGAGTTCCTAGTGATGCCCTTTGGCCTAACAAATGCACCAGCAGCATTCATGGACCTTATGAACCGTATCTTCCATCCATACCTAGATCGGTTTGTAGTGGTATTTATTGATGATATTTTTGGTGTATTCCAATACCAGGGAAGAACATGATGAGCATTTAAGGATTGTTCTACAAACCCTGAGAGAAAAGAAGCTGTATGCTAAGTTGTCCAAGTGTGACTTCTGGTTGAATGAAATTGCATTCCTTAGACACATAGTGTTAGCTAATGGGATTAGAATGGATCCCAAGAAAATAGAAGCAGTAATGGAATTGAAGCCTCCTAGAAATACAACTGAGTTTAGGAGTTTCTTGGGACTAGCTGGGTATTACAGAAGATTTGTAAAGGGATTTTCTTTAATAGCTGCTCCAATGACCAAGTTGTTACACAAGAATGTCAGATTTGACTGGAATGACAAGTGTCAGGCTAGTCTTGAAAAGTTGAAGTCTATGTTGACAGAGGCACCAGTGTTAACATAGCGAGTGTCGGGAAAGGACTTTGTGGTTTACAGTGATGCCTTTCATAATGGGTTAGGGTGTCTATTGATGCAAGAGGAGAAGGTAGTCGCTTATGCTTCTAGGTAGCTAAGGCCATATAAACGGAATTACCCTACCCATGATCTAGAACTTGCAGCAATTATCTTCACACTGAAGATATGGAGGCACTACTTGTATGGTGAAAAGTGCTACATTTACACAGACCACAAAAGTCTAAAATATTTGTCAACCCAGAAGGAGCTCAACCTCAGACAGAGGCGATGGATTGAGTTCCTGAAGGACTATGATTGTGTGATTGATTACCATCCTGGGAAGGCAAATGTAGTTGCTGATGCTTTGAGCAAAAAATCTATCACATCTTTTAGATCATTGAATGCCCATCTATCCTTGGCTCGAGATAGAGCTATTTTGGCCGAGTTGCAAGTGAGGCCAAACCTGCTACAACAGATTTTAGATGGGCAAAAGGTAGATGAGAAGCTAAAGGCTATTATGAGTAAAATCTCAGAAGGAAAGACAACTGACTGTGAAGTGAAAGTAGATGGGTGTCTGTACTATAAAGGAAAAGTATGTGTACTTGATAATGGGGAATTGAAAGCCAATATTCTGAAAGAGGCACATACCAGTGTTTATGCTATGCACCCAGAAAGTACAAAAATGTATCATGACTTGAAGCTTCATTATTGGTGGCCTGGTATGAAGAAAGACATAGCTGACTATGTGACTAAATGCTTGACATGTTAGCAAGTCAAGGCAGAACATCAAGTTCGATCGGGTTTGCTACAACCTATATGCATACCTGAATGGAAATGGGATCGGGTCACCATGGATTTTGTAAGTGGTCTACCTCTCACCCAGAAGAAGCATGATGCGGTATGGGTGATAGTAGATAGATTGACGAAGTCATCACATTTTTTGCCAGTTAGGACTGACTACTCACTAGAGAAGTTAGCAGAATTATATATTAGTGAGATAGTTAAACTGCATGGAATTCCACTTTCCATCATATCTGATCGAGACCCAAGGTTTACATCAAGATTTTGGAAGAAGTTGCATGAATCCTTAGGTACACAACTCCACTTCAGCATAGCTTTCCATCCTCAGACGGATGGGCAATCAGAAAGAGTAATCCAAGTAAACTATTGAAACCAATTGAACTAATACAAATATTGAACTGAAATGATAATAATAACATGAAATATATGTCAGGTCCTTGAGGATATGCTGAGGAGTTGTGTCATTGAGTTTGAGGGAAGTTGGGATAGATACCTCCCACTGGCAGAATTTGCATACAATAATAACTATCAAGCTAGAATCCAAATGGCCCCGTATGAAGTACTGTATGTGTGGAAATGTAGAACTCTAGTGTGCTGGTTGAATTGGGTGAAGATAAACTGGTAGGGCTAGACCTGGTGAAACAGACTGAGGAGAAAGTAAAGTTAATCAAAGCTAATTTGAAGGTTGGCTCTAACAGACAGAAATCCTATGCCGACCTGAAGAGAAAAGAAATAGAATATGCAGTTGGCGACAAAGTGTTCCTCAAGGTGTCACTATGGAAGAAGGTACTGAGGTTTGGAAGAAAAGGTAAGTTGAGCCCTAGGTTCATTGGCCCATATGAAGTCATTGAACGTGTGGGTCCAGTGGCCTACAGGCTAGCTTTACCAACAGAGCTGGACAAGATCCATAATGTGTTCCACGTATCTATGTTAAGAAGATACCGCTCAGATCCTTCACATGTCATCTCCATGAAAGAAATTGAAGTATAACCGGATTTGACATATGAAGAAGAACCCATACGGATTCTAGCTCGGGATGTGAAAGAGTTGAGTAATAAGCAGATTCCACTGGTGAAAGTGCTTTGGAGGCACCACAACAACGAGGAGGCAACAGGCACCTCAACTATTTGCATCAGGTAAATTTCGAGGATGAAATTTTTATTAGAGGGGAAGAGTTGTAACACCCTCACTGTAGTAATTCCGTACATTCTACTGTTCCAGTGACCGGTGTCGGTTCGAACAGTTAGAACGTCTGAAAAAATATTTAAACTAAAATGAGGAACCATAATTAACTCAAATACTAATAAGAAAAATTAAGGAAAAATTTTAGAAATAAAATACAACCAAGTTAAATGAGTCGGTGCCCTAGCGATGGGTAACCCAGTAGGAAGTTGCGGTCTTTGCAACTAGGAGCCCTAGACTAGAGAGAAAATTCATAAAATAATTTTTGGGACTCCAGAGAAGAGTCATTGAGGTTTCTATGACATTAGAATGCCAAGAAAATGCTTATAAAAATTTTTAAATTGGTACAGATGATTTTGGCTCAATAAGCCAAACAGAGGGCATTTTGGTCATTTTGTCTTCAGAGATGATTTTCGGCCGACTTGTCCAAGGATATGTTTAAGGATATGAAATTTTACCATCAGAAAGCTGAGACATATACCTACAATTTCATGAAGAAACCAAACCCAAATTTTAATCATAACATGCTCAAAAACTGACCTGTAGTCAGTGTACAAAATATTGTAGATTTAGTTCTGTCCAGAAAATCTGAAAAATTTACAATCTAGCCAGTTATGGTGTTTAGGCCATAACTTGAGTTACAAAACTCCAAATGGAGTCATTCAAAAAAAGAAATATAACTAGACACAATAAGGATCAACTTTCATGAAGATAAATTTGCCAAATTCCTACTGTACAAATGACCAATGAAATAGTAAACATAATGCTTGAAATCTGAAAATTGTGAATAACTAACACTAAGCTTAGAAATGGTATTGGCAACCAATACCAACAACTTTAGAATGCAAAATGTGGTATGTTGTGAGTATTAGAACCAATGTAGCTATTGTCAATGCAAAAGTCAACATTTTAGTTGACTAATGAAATAAATAGTAACACCTAAACTTAAATTTCAAGAATTGTAAAATTTAAAAGTATAACATGCCCTAGTACACCTAGTAAGATTGGTTTGGATAGGTTGGCATGCCAATAAGGTTCAGTTAGCAGTACTGCACATGACATTATGCCATTCTGTGATTTTATGGCTTTTAGCCATTCTGACATTGTGATGATACTTGGCCTTGTGCCTAATGTTATCTGACTTATTAGGCATTACATTTGCCTGCCGGGAGATACATATGTGACTGATGGTGTGATGGCCCAAGGTACTTGATACCCAGTGTCAGTTTACCCGTTTATCCAGTCCAGTCATCCAGTATAGGTCACTTGGGCAACAAAAAATGAAAGTGGATAAATTTAATGAAATAATGAGCATAATAAGTATAAAATCAGTAAGACTACAAATAATTATCAAAAATTTATCTGCATAAGACATCAATACATTCACTGCATATTTATTTTCTGTTATTTCTTTTTTATTCTATTATTGGCACCACTAAGCATTATTGCTTGGCGCGTTGCTTTTTGCCACTCGTAGCTTCTGAAGAGACCGATAGAGAGCCCAGTAAACCACAAACTGGGTGAGACCATCTACAGCTCTACATAGTGTCCATATCACCTCACCGTCTTCAGTGTATTGGTAGGGCACTAGGTTTCATTTTGGTATTTTTTTAATTAACTTTTATTTTCTCATGTGTAATTGAGACTTATGTAATATATTTTGGTATTAATGTAAATAGTGGAAATTGTGTTTATGAATGAAAAATTGAATATTTATTTATGACTTATATATGAATATCATGTGAAATGAATGAATGAGAAATGGAAATGTTATTGAAAAATATTGAGATTTTGTTAATAAAATGGAGTTTGGGAATGATTGAAAACATATTGGAAGTGTTTTTCACAGGCTCCAAAGAATTGTTTTCTTCATTTTTACCGTTACTCTGTCGGATTTTCTATAAAATTTGCGAAACCTCAAATAAATTTATGATTTCAATAAATGACTGAAATGAATTATATTTCATAAATTGTACTTCATAACTATGAAGAAATAAATTAAGAAAGGATAAAAATAATTGAGATAAAATATGGTGTTCCGGTACACTATGTGACATATCTTACTCGGCTATTCTGTAGACGGGTAAGGGGTGTCACACGAGTATTTTGGTTCATTATGTCTAATCATGATGTAATTACTAGCTATGATGTTTTTCATTTTGGACTTGTAATTAAACTTTGAGATTGAAATGAAAACTTGTAATTTATTATCTATGAATTTCCATATGAATGCAATAGATGAAACTTTATTTTGAGATCTCATAAATAGTTGTGAATGATATGATAAAAGAGAATATGATATGGAAAAGTATGAAATGACTATGAACATGTTAACAGGTGATTAGTGGAACCCGCCAGATGCTAATAAAATAGAGGAGGCTCTGTCCGGGTCTCCACAGAAATAAGTTATAAAAAAAAAAGAAAATTTTTCTACACATGGATTACTACTTTTAAATGATATTAAAAGTTTACAATAGATATGATAAAACAAGATAGAGTGCTCCGGCACCGAATGTGGCACTTCTTGCTCGGCTATACAGCAGACGGGTAAGGGGCGTCATAGGTTCCCTCTAGGCTTTCAACCTATTATTCCAGCATTGCCCTGAAAGCTATTTCTTCAACTGACAAGTAAAGGATCAGAGGAATCTTAGGAATGGGTGGTGATAAAATTGATGGATTACTCAAGTATTACTTCATCTTTTCAAATAGCTCTTGGCATTGCTCATTACACACCATTGGTTGATTCTTTCTTAGTAATATAAAAATTGGTTCACAGGTAGTTATGAGTCTAGCTATGAACCTATTAATGTATTGCAATTTCCCTAGGAATCCTCTAACTTCCAATTCTATCTTTGGGGCTAGCATTTCTTGAATTGCTTTTGCCTGTAGATTCATGCCATACCTCGACTGCACCATCAAGGAAGATTTTCAAAACTTTAAAAGGTCTAGACCATCTAGATTTTAACTTTATAGGGAATAATTTCAATCTAGAATTGAATAGTAGGACTAACTCTCCTTCTTTAAATTTTCTTCTTATTTTATGCTTTTCATGTCATTTCTTTGTCCTCTCCTTGTAGATTTTTGCAATCATATATGTAGCCAACCTAATTTCCTCAACTTCATTCAATTGTAGGAATCTTTTCTCACCCACACTTTTCAAATCAAAATTTAAGGCTTTAATTGCCCAATAAGCCTTATGTTCTACTTCGACTGGTGGATGGCAGGAATTGCCATAAACCATGCGGAATAGGGTAGTTCCAATAGGGATTTTAAAAGATGTGCGGTAAGCCCATAGTGTATCATCTAACTTCAAGGACCAATCTTTCCTTGATTTATTCACTTATTTTTCTAGAATTCTTTTCAACTCCTTGAAGGAGTGAAAGCGTGAATAAAGGGCATTAGAACCGTGAATTTCAAAAATTATTTCTAAGGTTACATGCACTATACCAAGTGTCTTCTATAACTAGTAGGAGCCAACACATGCCCATATACCCATACATAGTACAAGTATGAAAGTAGTATCAAACTCAAACCACCTATATACAAGATAACTGTGTTATCTCAGGTCTAAAGATTATATGCACTGATATGATATATGACAATGCATTGACAATAGTAAATTCCATATACTTGTCATAAACGTCACTAGTTCGACCTACTTATCATGTGTAAGTACCTATCATGTTTGTTATATGGCATGAGACTCACCATTCCTTCTTATTTATATCTCATATAAATACCTTGGGAACAAACATGATTACAATCTTTCTGGATAAGTCATGTCCTTTGTGAAGTATCCTCGATTATGAACCAATTTATGATACTTTGTGCTAGAAATACTATCACTCATATTCTTAACAACTTAAGAATAGAATTTCTAACAAAATATCAATGGACCTTTTTTATTATACATAAATATATTATGCAAACGGAAAAGTGAAATTGCCTTTTATTAATAAAATATGTACAAGATACATAAAAAATGATATGCTCTAGGGCATACTACTAACAATCTCCCACTAGCACTAGAGCCATTCATTACAATATCTTAGACCCATCATCTCAAGATGTCGGTCTAACTGAGTTTGTGACATAGGCTTTGTTAATGGATCAGTTGGATTTTTGGCTGATTCTATTTCTTGTATGGCTACATCGCCTCGCCCAACTATCTCTCTGATAATGTGGTAGCGCCTTTTTATTTGTTTGAATTTCTGGTAAGACCGGGGTTCCTTAGCCTGTATGACCGCTCCATTGTTATCACAGTAGAGAGGGACTGCTGACTCAATGGAAGGAACTACTGCAAGTTCTATCATGAACTTCTTTATCCAAACAGCCTCTTTTGCAGCATCTGATTCAGCAATGCGCTCGGCCTCTATAGTGGAATCTAAAGGAGCGGAAGCATGAAAAACATAAGTTTATATCATTGAATTCAAAAATTTTTTTTCACCTAAGGTCACATGTATCATGTAAGATTTATTTTTATCTATTTGATTTCAATGATAAACAGCATATTAAAACTCTTTTAATATGTTTTTAGATCTACATTTGCCATTTAAGATTTTAGAATTAATCAGATTAATTTTAAGAACCCTAGATTAGATCCAGAACAAGTGCACTAACCTCTTGATGCACTACAGTGTGCTTGGCACCTTTGGGATGCGTCTTTAGGAAACCAGATGTTTTCCCTCTAGCATGTCCACACCAAGATCACCTATGGTAGCCCTTGAGCAGTTTCTAAAGCTTTTTCTATAAATTAGAAAATTAAGTTTTGCCTTTTGAGAGATTACAGATGTAAACAAGACACTAGAAACAATTTCTAGTATTTTTAATTCAAAAAATTGTTTGCTAATCTCTTTGAATTGATGAGAGATGAAGAAGAAGAGGGGAAAGGGCAGCCAAGGGTGGCGGCACAAAGAGAGAGTGGCAGCTTGTTTATTTTGTTCTTTCATCCTTACACTTATATAGCTAGGTCACCACTTAAAACCCTTGCCACATGTCACCTTCTGATTGGCTCTAGGTTTAGTTGACCCAATCACATTGTGCCAAGTGTCAAACTTATATTTAATCTTGACTTTGATCATCTTACATGATTAAAAGACATATGACAAGCTTATGTGTAGTGCCATTTGTCACCATCTCATGGTGCCACATGTCACCCTGTGAAATGACCAAAATACCCCTGTGTCTTAATTTTGAGTTCTCAACCCAAAATAATTATTTCTCTTCTTCTAATCAATTTATATCAAATATAAATTAATTAATTAATCTCTATTAATTAATTTCTCATTAATTAAATTCATATTTAAACACTTTAAATATAAATTTAACTTATACTATACATCCAATAACCTAGATTTGGTTTCAAGCCATGCTAGGGACTTTGCAATCTAATTGCAAACCAAACCTATTTAATTAATCAATTAAACTCTTTAATTAATTAATTAAATCATATTTAATTTGGTGATTACTTGTGTATGTGTGTGACTTACTAGGCTCATCACTAATTGGCAATGAGACATGATATCAACTCTTAATATCATCAGAACTCTTTCTTACCATAAATGATTTTTCTAAATCATTTTATGCACCTCATAGACCATGTTTAACACTGAGTATAGCATGCCGTGGCCACCCAATTAGTAATAAGGCTTACCTGAAATGAACCTCTAATCATATGTTGCCATGCACTAGAATCTCTCTGTTACAAAATCCTAACTCAAGCTGGAGTCATGGTTTATGTCAAATCCCATTTCCTCTGAATATTATGTTTTCTTTTAATTCCAGTTCTTGATTAAAAGATTTTCTCATCAGAAACTCTTTTATGATTAAATCTATCTGTCCTGGCTATGAACTTGAAACACCAAGAATAATTAAATGAACATAGGATTTTATCCCTATTTACTTAGAGGAACAGATTCCATCTTGATCAACACCTACCTCCATATATAACTAGTAGGAGCCAACAGATGCCCATATACCCATACACAGTACAAGTACGAAAGCAGTATCAAACTCAAATCACATATATACAAGATAACTATGCTATCTCAGGTCTAAAGATTATATGCACTGATATGATTTATGACAATACATTGACAAGAGTAAACTCCATGTGCTTGTCATAAATGTCACTGGTTCGACCTCCTTATCATGTATAAGTGCCTATCATGTTTGTTATATGGCATGAGACTCACCATTCCATCTTATTTATATCTCATATAAATAACTTGGGAATAAACATGAATACAATCTTTCTGGATAAGTCATGTCCTTATTGTGAAGTATCCTCGATTGTCAACCTATTTATGATACTTTGTACTAGAAATACTGTCACTCATATTCTTAACAACTTAAGAATAGAATTTCTAAAAAAATATCAATGGACCTTTTCTATTACACATAAATATATTATGTAAACGAAAAAGTAAAAATGCCTTTTATTAATAAAAACATGTACAAGATACATACTAAATGATATGCTCTAGGGCATAATACTAACAATCTCCCACTAGCACTAGAGCCATTCATTACAATATCTTAGACCTATATTCTCAAGATGTCTGTCTAGATGAGTTTGTGACATAGGCTTAGTAAATGGATCAGCTGGATTTTCAGCTGATGCTACTTTCTACATGGCTACATCGTCTCGTCCAACTATTTCTCTGATAATGTGGTAGCGCCTTTCTATGTGTTTGGATTTCTGGTGAGACCGGGGTTCCTTCGCCTGTATGACTGCTCCATTATTGTCACAGTGAAGTGGAACTGCTAACTCAATGGAAGGAACTACTGCAAGTTTTGTCATGAACTTCTTTATCCAAATAGCTTCCTTTGCACATCTGATGCAGCAATATACTCAACCTCTGTAGTGGAATCTGCAGTCATACTCTGTTTGGAACTCTTCCAACTGACTGCACCTCCATTACAAATGAACACATACCCAGAGGTAGACTTTCTATCATTGATATTTGATTGGAAATCAAATCAGTATAACCATCTAATTACAAGTCTCCACCTCCATATATCAAGAATAAATCCTTAATTCTTCTCAAGTACTTAAGGATATTCTTGACAGCTATCCAAAATTCCAAATCTGGATTGGATTAATACCTGCTAGTCAAACTAACAGCATATGCGATATCTGACTTAGTACACAGCATTGCATACATCAAACTTCCAATAGCCGAAGCATATGGAATCCTGGCCATTTTATCTCTTTCTTCAGGTGTCTTTGGAGACATCTCTTTAGAAAGATGGATACCATGTCTCACTGGCAATAATCCTCTCTTGGAATGAAGCATGTTAAACCTCTTTAACACCTTTTCCAAGTATAGACTTTGGGATAAACCAATTATTCTTTTCGCTTTATCTCTATGGATGTGAATCCCAAGAATATAGGTTGCCTCCCCTAAGTCTTTCATGGAGAATGTATTTGACAACCATACCTTTACAGTTGTCAACATACCTGTGCATTACCCATCAACAAAATGTCATCCACATATAAGACAAGGAAAGTGACAGCACTATCACTAACCTTCTTATATACACATGGCTCATCCTCATTTTTGATAAAACCAAATGACTTAATGGCTTCATCAAAACGGATGTTCCAAGTCCTCGAAGCTTGTTTCAACCCATAAATGGATCGCTTTAGCTTGCATTCCTTGGAACTATCTTGGGATTCAAAACTCCTAGGTTGTTCCATGAAAATGTTTTCTTCAATTTATCCATTGAGAAAAGCTGTTTTGACATCCATATGCTAAATCTCATAATCATAGTATGCAGCTATTGCTAATAGAATCCTAATTGATTTAAGCATGGCAACAGGCGAGAAAGTCTCCTCATAGTCGATTCCTTGCCTTTGGCGAAACCCTTTCGCTACTAGCCTTACCTTATAGGTCTCTATCTTTCCATCAAAACCAATTTTCTTCTTGAAAACCCATTTGTTCCCTATAGGTATAATACCTTCAGGTAGGTCAACAAGATCCCAAACTTGATTCTTATACATGGAATCAATTTCGGATTTCATAGCATCAATCCATTTTAAAGAGTCTATATCTGATATAGCTTCTTCATAGGTAAGTGGATCATCTCCATGATCTACTTCTTCATGAGTAGACAACTCTTGTTCTTCTTCATGAAGGAAACCATATCTCACTAGTGGATGAGATACCCTGGTTTTTCTACGAGGAACAGCTGTAGATGTATCATCAATAGGTGAAGGTTGACTAGATGGATCTATATCCATCTGATCTGTTGATTGGTCAGAATTCTCCAATTCTAACTCTATTTGCCTTCCTTTGCTTCCTTCTTGAACAAACTATTGTTCAAGAAATGTGGCATCTCTACTTATCACAACTTTTTGTGATGTAGGCAAATAAAAGTAATATCCAAAACTATCTTTTCGATATCTAACAAATCGACCCTTCTCTGATCTAGTTTCCAATTTATCAGTGTTTAGCTTTTTGATATAAGCTGGACAACCCTAAATCTTAACATGCTTAAGACTTAGTTTTCTTCCATGCCATATCTCATAAGGTGTGAAAGAAACTGATTTTGATGGAATCCTATTCAGAATATACAAAGCGAATTCTAATGCAAATCCCCAAAAAGAGATTGGCATATCATTATAGCTCATCATACTACATACCATATGCAATAGGGTACGATTTCTCCTTTCAGATACACCATTCAGCTGTAGTGTTCCTGGAGGAGTCAGCTGGGAAACAATGCCGTGCTTTCTCAAGTATTCATCAAATTCAGTACTCAAGTATTCACCTCCACGATCTGATCGAAGAGCTTTAATACTCTTTTCTGTTTGATTTTCTACTTCAGATTTAAATTCTTTGAACTTTTCAAAGGATTCAGGTTTGTATTTCATCAAATACAAATACCCAAACCTTGATTTATCATCAGTAAAGGTAATAAAGTAATGAAAACCACCTCTAGTCATTTCCTTAAATGGTCCACATACATCACTATGTATTAGCTCCAAAATATTTTCAGCTCTTAGCCTTTGTCCAACAAAGGGTGATATAGTCATTTTGCCTTGAAGGCAAGATTCACAAGTTGGAGTAGGCTTAGAGCCCAATGAGGATAGAATCCCCATTTTCTCCAGTTTTGCAATCCTATCTTCTGCAACATGACCTAACCTTAAGTGCCAAATATATTTTGAACTTGAGTTGATTTTCACCATGGTATTGCATTCATTTAGATCACTTGCATTCATTTTGTGTTTGTCATTATTATCCAAATAATAAAGACCATCATTCATATAACCCGAACCAACATATTTATTTCCAAAATAAATATTGCAAACATCATCTGTGAACTAAAATTCATAGCCATTTCTAGTCAAACTAGATATAGAAATGATGTTCTTAAAAGCATCAGGTACATATAAAATATTATCCAAACACATAACATGTCCAAATATGTAAAAAGATTTAGATCCTATGGCTAAAGCTTTAACAGTTGAGCCATTGCCAATCCGTACTCTAACATCTCGAGAATGCAAGATACTACTATTTACTAGTTCCTGCATATCATAAGAAATGTGAGAACTGGCACCAGTATCTAAAACCCAAGCTGTAGATGAACTATGAGTATCATCAGAATCTAAATAACAAGATATGGACATACCTTTAGAAGGCGTATCCTTCTTGCCCTTTAGAGAAGCAAGATACTCTGGGCAGTTCCTTTTCCAGTGCCTATCCTTCTGGTAATGGAAACACTTTCCTTTGCCTTCATCAGCTTTAGTCTTGCCTTTCTGTTTAGCTATTTTCTTGGAAGGACAAGGAATCTGAGATTTCTTTTTCTTATTGCCCTTCTTCTTGTTGGACTTTCTAGCAGAAGAAGATGCAATCAAAGCTACCTCTTTTCCTTTATTGCCCGGCATATTCTTTTGGACAATAACCAGCATGTTGAGTAAACCAGCCAAGGTGCATTCCTGCTAAGTCATATGGAAATTTGTCACAAAATTCCCAAAAGACTCAGGAAGGGACTGAAGGATCAAATCCGTCTATAGTTGGAAATCCATGTTGAATTCAAGATGTTCCAACTGCTCAATCAGCTGAATCATCTTGTGGATATAATCCCCAGCATTCTGTCCCTCAGATATCCTCTTGTGGAATAGCTGTCTAGATATCTCATACCTAGCATTCCTGCTATGCTCACCATACAACTCTTGTAGGTGAAGGAGGATCTCACTCGCACTCTGCATGTTTTCATGCTGCTTCTGTAACTCATTACTCATGAAAGCAAGCATGTAACACTTAGCTCTCATATCATGCTCCTTCCACTTGTCCAAAGTTTCATGTTCCTCTTGAATGGCCTCTGGAGGTAAGGGACCAGGAACATTTGAGTCTAAAACATATCCTATATGTTTAAGGTTCAGGACAAGTTTCAAATTTCTTAGCCAATCAGACAGATTAGGTCCTGTCAACCTATTGCGATCAAGTATGCTTGCAAGGATATTGGATGGTGGTGGTTGTTCTGTGCTCATTATTATCAGAAAATTAATTACAGAAAATAACTAGATTAATTAGTAAATGTATCATGTAATTAACCAAAATGATTATGGTCTTTTAATCAAATTGGTCCTCCCACTAACTTAGCGAATCCTACACTTCCAAAGTTAAAAACGAAAATCCTAGTTAGATGGATTTCTAGTGGGTGATTGAATTCTTATAATTCTATTGATCATCCTCAGGTACATCCATTATTGGAATTACAATAAACTATAAGTGAGCAACTCCTTGCCCATCACATCTCATGTGAGGTTCAATCCTTTACCTAGCCCCTAATGCTCAAAATCTCAGGTATATCCATTATTGACTTATCTTGCATTAGTTAACTTGATCCCATTGAGCCAGTAATTATGTCAATAATTTTAATATCCTCAGGTACATCCAACATTGGCCACCAAACCATTTACATATTCACAACATCTCATGCTTAACAATTATTCTTAAGAATATATATTAAATTAATTGCATCATATGCAACTATTTAAAATTTCTTAAAATAATTACCCCAATAGAGGGCCCATGTTATAATTACTTTAATTATAGCATTTCCAACTTAATCATTTGTTTGGAAGATTTTATGGTCATCCTAATTACTATTAAGGTCTCACTTTGCACATTATCCATTTAGCATGCATATATCATATATTTGCATACATTCCCATACATCTCATGCATTCATGGATAAACAGTAAATATGGTATGATCATGGACTTTCTAAGGGATTCAATTTTGAGCCACCAAGAATTGAATCAGGGCATTCCTAGGTGCATTTCATTCATTCATATTACAAGAGTTGCTGAAGGAGTACATAATCAACACTTGATCTTGAATTCCTCCCACTAGTCCCATCAATGCTCTTGACCTCCTTGATCTTCTTACAATCCAATTACATTATAATCCTTGGCATACCAAGGCGAATTTACAAGAACTAAATAAATGAAATTACAACCCAAAAATTATTACAATCTTAATAATACATGCCCAAAAATAAATTAAAATAAATTAATTTAAATTACAACCCAAAGAAACATAAAAGAAATAAATCCAATCACATTGGTCTTTTATAGTCCATGATCATCCATCATGCATATCATTATTTAACAACTAAATAAAACATACATACTTAAATTAAATTGAATATCTCATATTCAACTTAAAAATTCAGATTTGAATATGATTCAAACAAATTTAAAAATTCATATTTTAATCACATTCAAACAAATTTAAAAATTCAGATTTGAATCACATTCAAACAAATTCAAAAAATTCAGATTTGAATCACATTCAAACAACTTTAAAAATTCAGATTTGAATCACATTCAAACAACTTTTAAATTTCAGATTTGAATCACATTCAAACAACTTTAAAAATTCAGATTTGAATCTCATTCAAACAACTTTAAAAATTCAAATTTGAATCACATTCAAACAACTTTAAAAATTCAGATTTGAATCACATTCAAACAATTTTTAAAATTCAGATTTGAATCAAAATTTAATTGTGTGATTTAAAACTCTAATTAAACAATTTAATTAGACATAAATGGACATAATTATGAGCATTAGATCATACAACAATTGCACAAATATTGCTCAAAACCATGCGCACCATAAGGGATGAACAAACCTTGTGCACACAATGGTATTCATCACCAAGCAGCCACCTTTCTTTGTAACCAGCAGTGGATCTATCATCTCATGATCATACCACACAATTAAATCATATAATCAACAATCTAAATGGCAAATATAGTGGCTCTGATACCAATTGAAGGAGCGGAAGTATAAAAAACATAAGTTTATATTATTGAATTCAAAAATTTTTTTTCACCTAGGATCACATGCATCATGCAAGATTTATTTTTATCTATTTGATTTCAATGATAAATAGTATATTAAAGCTATTTTAATATGTTTTTGGATCTACATTTGCCATTTAAGATTTTAAAATTAATCAGATTAATGATTAATTTTAAGAACCCTAGATTAGTTCAAGAACAAGTGCACTAATCTCTTGATGCACTATAGTGTGTTTGGCACCTTTGGGATGTCACACCCCGGCTTAGTGGGCCCCAGCTCAAGCCCCTCTATGGGTGGCCATCTTGCCGGCGTACCCCTCTAGAGGCCGGCGATGCGACTCAAATCGGTACTGTCCGCTTTGGTGGAGTTCAATCCCTTCGCCTTGCAGAGCTAGGATTCGAACCCATATCACCTCACGGATTTGCTTCGCCTCTTACCAATTGAGCTGCCACCCATAGAGGGGCTTGAGCCACCCATAAGCTTGGGGTGTGACAATAAAAAGCGCCTTTAATACAGCGGCTTTGTGGGCCCCGGCTCAAGCCCCTCTATGGTGGCCATCTTCTGCGTGCCCCTCAGAGGCGGCGCGATGCAACTCAAATCGATCTTGTCGCTTTGGTGGAGTTCAATCCTTCGCCTGTGGTAGATTCGAACCCATATCACCTCACGGGTTTGCTTAGCCTCTTACCAATTGAGCAATTGGTTTGCCAATTGGTGAGGCGAAGCAGCTGAGTGGGTGGTGATCGAGTCGAATCTAACTGCGGCAGGCTCCTAGCTGCGATCATTGAGCATCGCCTCTAGAAATGCTGGCCGGCCACCCACCATAGAAGGCTTGAGAGGCCCACTAAGCCGGGGTGTGACATGGGATGCGTCTTTAGGACACCAGATGTTGTCCCTTTAGCTTGTCCACGCCAAGATCACCTATGGCAGCTCTTGAACAGCTTCTAAAGCTTTTTCCATGAATTAGAAAATCAAGTTTTGCCTTTTGAGAGATTACAGATGTAAACAGGACACTAGAAACAATTTCAAGTATTTTTAATTCAAGAGATTGTTTGCTAATCTCTTTGAATTGATGAGAGATGAAGAAGAAGAGGGGAGATGGAAGCCAAGGGTGGCGGCACAAAGAAAGAATGGCAGCTTGTGTATTTTTTTCTTTCATCCTTACACTTATATAGCTAGGTCACCATTTAAAACCCTTACCACATGTCACCTTCTTATTGGCTCTAGGTTTAATTGACCCAATTACATTGTGCCAAGTGTCAAACCTATATTTAATCTTGACTTTGATTATCTTACATGATTAAAAGACATATGGAAAGCTTATGTGTAGTGCCATGTGTCACCATCTCTTGGTGCCACATGTCACCCTGTGAAATGACCAAAATACCCCTGTGTCTTAATTTTGAGTTCTCAACCCAAAATAATTATTTTTATTCTTCTAATCAATTTATATCAAATATAAATTAATTAATTAATCTCTATTAATTAATTTTTCATTAATTAAATTCATATTTAAACACTTTAAATATAAATTTAACTTATACTATACATCCAATAACCTAGATTTGGTTTCAAGCCATGCTAGGGACTTTGCAATCTAATTGCAAACCAAACCTATTTAATTAATCAATTAAACTCTTTAATTAATTAATTAAATCATATTTAATTTGGTGATTACTTTTGTATGTGTGTGACTTACTAGGCTCATCATTAATTGGCAATGAGACATGATATCAACTCTTAATATCATCAAAACTCTTTCTTACCATAAATGATTTCTCTAAATCATTTTATGCACCTCATAGATCATGGTTAACACCGAGCATAGCATGCCATGGCCACCCAATTAGTAATAAGGTTCACCTTAAATGAACTTATAATCATATGTTGCCATGCACTAGAATCTCTCTGTTACAAAATCCCAACTAAAGCTAGAGTCATGGTTTATGTCAAACCCCATTTGCTTTGAATATTATGTTCTCTTTTAATTCTAGTTCTTGATTAAAAGATTTTCTCATCAGAAACTCTTTTATGATTAAATTTATCTGTCCTGGCTAGGAACTTGAAACATCAAGAACAATTAAATGAACATAGGATTTATCCCTAATTACTTAGAGGAATAGATTCTATCTTGATCAACACCTACCTCCATATATAACTAGTAGGAGCCAACAGATGCCCATATACCCATACACAGTACAAGTATGAAAGCAATATCAAACTCAAACCACCTATATACAAGATAACTGTGCTATTTTAGGTCTAAAGATTATATGCACTGATATGATTTATGATAATACATTGATAAGAGTAAACTCCATGTGCTTGTCATAAATGTCACTGGTTCGACCTACTTATTATGTATAAGTGCCTATCATGTTTGTTATATGGGATGAGACTCACCATTCCATCTTATTTATATCTCATATAAATAACTTGGGAAGAAACATGAATACAATCTTTCTGGATAAGTCATGCCCTTATTGTGAAGTATCCTCGATTGTGAACCTATTTATGATACTTTGTACTAGAAATACTGTCACACATATTCTTAACAATTTAAGAATAGAATTTCTAAAAAAATATCAATGGACCTTTTCTGTTACACATAAATATATTATGTAAATGGAAAAGTAAAAATGCCTTTTATTAATAAAAACATGTATAAAATACATACTAAATGATATGCTCTAGGGCATACTACTAACAGAATCAGCAGTCGTACTCTATTTGAAACTCTTCCAACTAATTGTACCTCCATTACAAATGAACACAAACCCAAAGGTAGACTTTTTGTCATTGATATCTGATTGAAAATCAAAATCAGTATAACTATCCAATTGCAAGTCACCACCTCCATAAATCAAGAATAAATCCTTAGTTCTTCTTAAGTACTTAAGTATATTCTTGACAGCTATCCAGTGTTCCAAACCTGGATTGGATTGAAACTTGCTAGTCAAACTAACAACATATGCGATATCCGGCCTAGTACACAATATTACATACATTATGTGACACCCCTTACCCATCTACAGTGCAGCCGAGCAAGATATGCCACTCAGTGTGCGGGAGCACCAATTCATATTTCTATTACAATTTATCCCTTTTTAATTCATTTGTTTACAATTTTTGATAAATCTAAATTTTTTCGTAATTTTTATAGAAAATCTGGCAGAGTGCCGGCTGTAAATTGGAAAAACAGTTCTTCTGAACCTGTTAAAAACACTTCCAATACAATTTCTAAATCCAAACTCCATTATCCACACATATCTCAACTCAATCTCAAAATCACAATACTATTTTCAGAAATTTTTCTTTTCTGCTCACACCATCACTGGAAGCATATTCATAAATATTTCTCAACATTTCATTTTACAACATAATATACAGAAAATTTCAATAACATGAAATTTCATAAATTTACAACATTACATAATTTTGAGAATTTATAGTTACAATCCAAACTAATACAAAATACAAAATGCAAAATGCTACCCCACAATCCTAATGTACTACCATATGCACTGCAGGTGTGAGGTGACTCGGGACTCCGGATGCAAATCTGAAGGCTTACCCGGTCTGATGTCTGCTGGGCTCACCAGCTAGGTCTCCAGTACCTGCACGTGGCAAAAGCGACACCAATTCTACTTAGTGGTGACAATATAAAATAAAATAAAATAAAATAAAATAAAATGAATATGCAGAATGTATGTTTATATTTTTGATAGACTTAATTTCTGATATTTTTGTAGTATTATTCGATTAAAATTTGGTAAGATTTATTATCATTGCCCGAGTAACCAATACTAGTCGACTGGACTGGATAAATGGGTAAACTGGCACTGGGTACTAAGTACCTCGGACCATCACACCATCGGTCACATAGTGTCTCTCGGTGTATAACAGAATAGCTAATAAGCTGTAATCATTTTCAGGGATAAAACCCAAGTGTACAACTCAAATAACATAGTCAAAGGCTATTATGTCACAGAATGGCATGGGAAGCCATGAAACACAGAATAGCATGAAGCCATATGCAGCATTGCTAACAAAACCCTATTGGCATGCCAAGCTATCCAAACCAATCTTGTTAGGTATACTAGGGCATATTACGCTTTTAAATTTCTCAATTGCTGAATTTCAAGTTTTAATATTACTATTCATTTCATTAGTCAACTAAAATGTTGACTTTTGCATAGACAATAGGTACATTGGTTTTAATACTCCCAAAATACCACATTTTGCATTCAAAATTTGTTGGTATTGGTTGCCAATACCATTTCTAAGCTTAATGTTAATTGGGTAGAATTTTCAGTTTTCATGCTTCGTCTTTACTGTTCCATTGGTCATTTTTGCAGTGGGAATTTTGAAAAATGATCAACATGAAAGTTGTTCCTTATTTTGTCTAGTTGCATTTCCTTTTTTGAATAACTCCATTTGGAGTTTTTTAGCTCAAGTTATGGCCCAAAAACCACAACTGGCCGGATTGAAGTTTTTTCAGAATTTCTGGATTGACCAAATCTCTAGTGTTAGGAACAGTGATTGCAACTCACTTTTTGAATATGTTCTGGTCATAATTTGGGTTAGGTTTCTTCATGAAAGTTGTAGAGCTATATCTCAGATTATTGCTGGTAAAATTTCAGGTAAATTGGACCTTTCTACACCGAGTTATGGCCAAATGACCAAACACTGTTCATTTGGTCATTTTGCCCAGGCAGAATGCAAGTCACCCGGATTAGGGCAAGCTTTTGATCCACTTGGTTTCATTTTATGGGCATGGTTTCTTCACCAAAGTTGTGACATTATGTGTCTAGTTTCATGTCCAATTGGCTTTGCACCAATTGAACCTCTACAATTCAAGTTATGACTGCCCAAACCTGCTGGACTCATGACCAGTCCTGCAGGTCACCAAGGGCAGCCACACCAAGCCCAAATCCCACTACACAATTCACTCCATTTTTGTTTCAAACAGAACCAAATGGTCACTAATTGACCATTAAAACCTACTTTCATCATCACATGGTCAAGGTCACATTTTCCACCCCGAACCCTAACTCACACATTACAATTCATGCATTATCAATGCATTTCTTCAATCCACTTACAAGATGCATATTAAGGGCATCCATAATAACCTTTTAACTTCATTAAACTCATCACAATCAAACCCTAACCATGGCTACCGAAAATAAGGGATGGCATACAAGTAGTATTTAATAAATTTCCTTTGTAATTCATACTCATACCTGGTCCTTAACATGAAATTAAGGTAAAAACTAAGGTTAGGTCACTAACCTCAATGGAGTGAAGTTTTCCACTTGCTAGGTTTTCTTTCTTTCCTTTTCTTTTTGCTCCCAAAAGAATCTCCAAGGTGTAAGAACACTTTTTTGTGTTGCTAGGTTAGAGTTTTATTGGGTAGAAGTTAGTAAAATCAAGCTTTGAAAAGCTTGCAAATGGGTACCTATGGTGGAGGTTCACGCCAAAGAAGAAAGAAAAAGATGAAGTTCTGATTTTTTTTTTTTTATTTTCAGCCCATTTTGTCTCTTTTAAATAAAGTTATGTCATGTGTCAACATTGGGTTGATTGGGAGAACTTTAATGACATCATTATGATGTCATAAGTCCATTTTCTTTCATTTTCTCTCCCTTTCTTGTCTATTTAATTGCAATTAAATTTTTAAGAACATTTATTTATATTTTATGTTATATAAATTATTTATTTAACTAGACAAGTTGGCCAAAAATCATCTCTGAAGATGAAATGACCAAAATGCCCTTTGTTTGGCTTAACGGGCCAAAATTGTCTGTACCGATTGAAAAAATTTTTTAAGCATTTTCTTGGCATTCTAATGCCATAAGAACCTCAATGACCCTTCTCTGGAGTTCCAAAAATTATTTTATAATTTTCCCCCGGGTCTAGGGCTCGTAGTTGCGAGAACCACAACTTCTCACTAGGTTACCCATCGCTAGGGCACCGGCTCATTTAACTTGGTTACATTTTATCTCTAAAATTTTTCCTAAATTTTTCTTATTAATATTTGAGTTAATTTTGGTTCCTCACTTTAGTTTAAATATTTTTTCGGACGTTCTAGCTATCCGGACTGACACTGGTCATCGGAACAGTAGAATGTACGGATTTGCTACAAGGAGGGTGTTACACATTAAACTTCCAATAGCCGAAGCATATGGAATCTTAGCCATTTTATCTCTTTCTTCTGGTGTCTTTGGAGACATCTCTTTAGAAAGGTAGATGCCATATCTTACTGGTAACAATCCTCTCTTGGAATCAAGCATGTTAAACTTCTTTAATAACTTTTCCAAGTATAGACTTTGGGATAAACTAATTATTCTTTTTTCTCTATCTCTATAGATGCGAATTTCAAGAATATAGGTTGCCTCCTCTAAGTCTTTCATGGAGAATGTATTTGACAACCATACCTTGACAGTTGTCAACATACCTATGTCATTACCTATCAATAAAATGTCATCTACATATAAAATAAGGAAAGTGACAGCACTCTCACTAACCTTCTTATATACACATGGCTCATCCATATTTTTTATAAAACCAAATGATTTAATGACTTCATCAAAATGGATGTTCCAACTCCTCGAAGCTTGTTTCAACCCATAAATAGATCGTTTTAGCTTGCATACCTTGTAACCATCTTAGGATTAAAAACCCTTAGGTTGTTCCATGAAAATGTTTTCATCAATGTATCCATTGAGAAAAGTTGTTTTGACATCCATTTGCCAAATCTCATAATCATAGTATGCAGTTATTGCTAATAAAATCCTGATTGATTTAAGCATGGCAACAGGTGAGAAAGTCTCCTCATAGTTGATTCCTTGCCTTTGGCGAAACGCTTTCGCAACTAGCCTTGCTTTATAAGTCTCTACCTTTCCATCAGAACCAATTTTCTTCTTGAAAACCCATTTATTTCCTATAGGTACAATACGTTCAGGTGGGTCAACAAGGTCACAAAATTGGTTATTATGCATGGAATCAATTTCAGATTTCATAGCTTTAATCCATTTTGAAGAATCTATATCTGATATAGCTTCTTCATAGGTAAGAGGATCATCTCCATGATCTATTTCTTCATGAGTAAACAACTCTTGTTCATCTTCATGAAGAAAACCATATCTCACTGGTGGGTGAGATATCCCAGTCGATCTGCGAGGAATTACTGTAGATGTTTCATCAATAGGTGTAGGTTAACTAAATGGATCTATATCCATTTGATCTGTTGGTTGGTCAGAATTCTCTAATTCTAACTTTATTTGCCTTCCTTTGCCAACTTCTTGAATAAACTGTTGTTCAAAAAATATGGTATCTCTACTTACCACAACCTTTTGTGATGTAGGAAAATAAAAATAATATCCAAAACTTTCTTTTGGATATCAAACAAATCGACCTTTTTCTGATCTGCTTTCCAATTTATCAGTGTTCAGCTTTTTAATATAAGCTGGATAACCCCAAATCTTAACATGCATAAGACTTGGTTTTCTTCCATGCGATATCTCATAAGGTGTGGAAGAGACTGATTTTGATGGAATCCTATTCAAAATATGCAAAGCTAATTCTAATGCAAATCCTCAAAAGGAGATTGGCATATCAGTATAGCTCATCATGCTGTGTACCATATCTAATAGGGTACGATTTCTCCTTTCAGATACACCATTCAATTGTGGCATTCCTAGAGGAGTCAGTTGGGAGACAATTCCATGCTCTTTCAAGTATTCATTAAATTCGGTACTTAAGTATTCACCTCTACGATCTGATCGAAGAGTTTTAATACTTTTTCCTATTTGATTTTCTACTTCACATTTAAATTCTTTGAACTTTTCAAAGGATTCATGTTTGTATTTCATCAAATACAAATACCCAAACCTTGATTTATCATCAGTAAAGGTAATAAAGTAATGAAAATCGCCTCTAGCCGTTTCCTTAAATGGACCACATACATCACTATGTATCAATTCCAAAATATTTTCAGCTCTTAACCCTTGTCCAACAAAAGTTGATCTAGTCATTTTGCCTTGAAGACGGGATTCAAAAGTTGGAGTAGGTTCAGAACCCAAGGAGGATAAAATCCCCATTTTCTCTAGCTTTACAATCCTATCTTCTACAATATGACCTAATCTTAAGTGCCAAATATATTTTGAACTTGAGTTGATTTTCATCATGGCATTACATTCATTTAGATTGCGTGCATTAGATTTGTATTTAACATTATTATTTAAATAATAAAGTCCTTCATGCATATAACCCAAGCCAACATATTTATTTCCAAAATAAATATTGCAAACATCAATTGTGAACTAAAATTCATAGCCATTTCTAGTCAAACTAGATATAGAAATAATGTTCTTAAAAGCATCAGGTACATGCAAAACATTATCTGAATACAAAACATGCCTATTCATGTATAAAGATTTAGATCCTATGGCTAAAGCTTCAACAGTTGAGCCATTGCCAACCAGGAGTTTAATATCTTGTGACTGCAAGCTGCTATTACTTACTAGTTCCTGCATATCAAAAGTAATGTGAGAATTAGCACTAGTATCTAAAATCCAAGTTGTAGATGAACTATGAGTATCATCAGAATCTAAATAACAAGACACATATACCTTCTGAAAGTCTATCCTTCTTGTCCTTCAGAGAAGCAAGATACTCTGGGCAGTTCCTTTTCCAGTGCCCATCTTTCTTATAGTAGAAACACTTTCCCTTGCCTTTGTCAGCTTCAGTCTTGCCTTTCTGTTTGGCTATCTTCTTGGAAGGTCTAGGTATTTGAGGTTTCTTATTCTTATTGCCCTTCTTCTTTTTGGACTTTCCAGCATAAGAAGAAGATGCAATCAAAGCTACCTCTTTTCCTTTATTGCCCGACATATTCTTTTGGGTAATAACTAGTATGTTAACCAACTCAGCTAAAGTACACTCTTGCTTTGTCATATGGAAATTTGTCACAAAATTCCCAAATGACTCAGGCAGGGACTGAAGGATCAGATCCGTCTGCAGTTGGAAATCCATGTGAAAATCAAGATGTTCCAGTTGCTCAAAAAGCCGAATCATCTTGTGGACATGATCTCCTACATTCTATCCCTCAGACATCCTCATGCGGAATAGCTGTCTAGATATCTCATACCTAGCATTCTTGCTGTACTCACTATTCAACTCTTGTAGGTGAAGGAGGATCTCACTTGCATTCTGCATATTTTCATGCTGCTTTTATAACTCATTAGTCATAGAAGCAACCATGTAACATTTGGCTCTCATATCATGCTCCTTCCACTTGTCCAAAGTGTCTAGTTCCTCTTGAGTGGCCCCTGAAGGTAAGGGACCAAGAACCTGTAAAACCCTCACTTTAGCTATTCCGTATATTCTACTGTTTCGATGACTAGTGTCGGTCTGGACAGCTAGAACATCTGGAAAAATATTTAGACTAGAATGAAGAGTCATAAATAATTTAAATATTAATAAGAAAAATTTAGGAAAAATTTTAGAAATAAAATACAACCAAGTTAAATGAGCCGGTGCCATAGCGATGGGTAACCTAGTGGGAAGTTGTGGTTTTCGCAGCTAGAAGCCTTAAACGCGAGAGAAAATTTGTGAAATAATTTTTGAGATGCCAGAGAAGAGTCATTGAGGTTTCTATGGCATTATAATGCCAAGAAAAGACTTAGAAAAATTTTTAGATTGGTACAGACAATTTTAGTCTGTTAAGCCAAATGGAGGGTATTTTGGTCATTTCACCTTCAGAGACGATTTTTGGCTGACTTGTCCAGTTAAGTAAATAATTATTATGACATAAAATGTGAATAAATTTTGCTAAAAATTGAATTGGAAATGAGTAGAAAAGAAAAGGAAAGAAAAATGAAAGAAATTAGGAATTATGACATCATATGATGTCATTAAAAACTCTCCACCCAATCACAACTTGATAAACTAATTAAAAGGGATAAAAACTAATTAAAAAGAGATAAAATGAAAAATAAATCTGCACTCCCATTTTCAAACAGCCACACCATAGAGAGAAAAAGAGAGAGAGAAGGGGTTCCACCATTGATGAAGCTTGTACACTTCATTTTCTCCCTTATCTCACTCCAAAACTCCTAGTTGTCTTCACTAAAATTTCATCTTACACCTTGAGGAAGCTTTAAGTAGCAGAAAATTGAAGAGAGATTGAAGTTTTAATAAGCCAAGAAAGTGGTTAAAAGAGGTTAGTGCTATTTTCTTCCATATTCTTTTAGTAAACTTAAATTTGAGCATAAAAATGGAAAGAATTACAAGAAAAAAATTGAGAAATTATTCATATTTGATGGAAGAAGAATTTTGGTCAGCATGTGTACCTATGGGAATTGATGAATTTAAATGAAACAAAATGTGTTTATTGGAGTTGCTTAATAGGTATTTGTGATTGGATGTGTTAGATGGTATGAATAGCATGAAATGGACACTTTGGGAATTAGGGTTTGTGAATAATTAGAGTTTTGCTTATGTAATGGTATATTAACATTGTAATGGTCAATTAGTGACCATTTGAATATGTGTGAGGAGGAATTGAAGTGAGTAAGGATAATGGAGTTGAGCTTAGGCATACTGCCCTTGGTGACCTACAGGACTGGGTGTGAGTCCAGCAGGTTTGGGTAGCTATAACTAGAGTTGTATAGGTTCAATTGGTGCAAGGCCAATTATACATGAAACTAGACACATAATGGCACAACTTTGGTGAAGAAACCCTGCACAGAAAACCAAACCAAGTTGACCTAAAAATTACTCTAATCCGCGTGACCAACATGCTGTCCCTGGAAAATGATCAAATGAACAGCTCTGTCGCAAGGGATTTTGCGGTCGCCTGGACGATCACTCACCGAAGTGGGAAGGAGTGAGAAGTCGCCACCTTAGTTTTGAGGGAAACTAAAGAAAACCATTTGGAGGAAAAATGAAACCACTTCAAGACAGAGATTCTAGGTTCGGGGTCCGTAAACGGGTGGGGAAGGTGTTAGGCACCCCACCTCATCCCTTAATAAGGGTAAGTAGATTTAATTTTGGCGTTCTTTATAAATTGGTTAGGAGGGCTTGAATGGGAATGTTAGTCCTTTTAGTAAAAGGAATATTGGATCTTTCACTAAATTCGGATTACCCAGATACATAAGTAAATGAGACAACCTTAGTGAGTTGGTGCCGCGAATCATCTCGGTTTTGGGATTATTTTACGTACCGGTTAAGATTTGGTGTGAGAATCGGATAAGAACTCTCCTCCGATCTCTTTTAAGTTATTTATTAAAATTTTGGGGGGAGATCGGATAAGAACCCTTCTCCGATCTCCTCTAGACGTTTATTAAAATTTTTGAGTTGAGACCGGATAAGAACTCTCCTCCGATCTCTTTTTAATGTTTATTAAAATTTTGAGGGGAGATCGGATAAGAACCCTCCTCCGATCTCCTCTAGACGTTTATTAAAATTTTTGAGTTGAGACCGGATAAGAACTCTCCTCCGATCTCTTTTTAATGTTTATTAAAATTTTGAGTTGAGATCGGATAAGAACTCTCCTCCGATCTCTTCGAAATTTGATCGCAGCTGTATATCTTAAAAGCCTAAGTTTAAGAGTTCTGGTATTTAAAGGTGCCAAAGGTCGAAATAAGACTTCTTTTAACTCGTTGGCATTTTGTGACTAAATAAGGGGCGTCATGCGGGATTTTGCTGATCTCCCCTAAGGTCACTTTATCAGTATCCTATATGTACCCTTTTACTTACCTGAGTTTTGATTTTCATTCCACCTTATGGCATTATGCCGGATCGCCTTCTACGTCAGCCTAGTGATTCAAACACAGTTACCTACATTTTGTCTAGCTGTTTGTACGTAACTCGGGACTAGATGACTTACGTTCAGAAATAATAAAGATTAATGGAAGTGTGGGTTAACCAGCACGGGAGTAAACTAGAACATATTTTTGCTTTTTTTTAGCGTGACATAAACTTAAAGAAAACAACAGGCATAAGAAAGAGAACAAAGGAAATACGTGAAACGAGAGCTAGACTTAATAAAATGGTGATATTAACACTGACATGTAGGGAGTCGAGTCTATTGATCTAACTACAGAATCGTAAAAAGTAGCAAGATTGCAGGTTGGCAGCCGGAGGACTGTGGTTTGCCTCGAAATGAAGTATTCTTTGTTAAAATGTAAACAGGTCAAAATAACCAAGCTTGAGTGGAGTTGAGCTTAGATAATATGAATGGAAATAGAGGATAACAAAGACAGAAAGTGGGAGTGCCACAGGATAATGAACGAACTGAAAATGAAAAGTTTCAGCATTCCAAAATCCCTTTTGCAAGAAAACACTTCAGAAAACTAGTTTCAAAAGTTTTTTCTACGAAAACTCAAAATAGCAGAGTAACAAACTGAATTAAGTTTCAGAGTTATTCCACTATAGTCATTGCCTCTTGCCTATATTTTCCGTCCTTTGAACAGTTTTTCATGCAGGTATTTATAGGAATCGGGTGCTCCCCATGAAGGGTCAGGATTTATTTTGAGGGAGATGGAGGGTCAAGATTTCGAAGGACATGATCGGATGTTCAGGAACTAAAGAGAATCAAAATGAATGGTTGAGATCACCCTTCAGAATTTTTGTCCTTTTCTTCTTTCAATCTGACGGTCCCAAATCTTCTCGTCCGGAACGATCTGAGGGCTAAGAGCGAAAGACGCTGGTATTGTCGTCTTCTCTCTTGATCCAAGGGTTCTGGATTTGTCCTTACAAGTGAGATCAACGGTGGGGATTGGGATGTACAGGACTGTCATGACATACCCTGGCACCTGTCAGCATTGCGGGCGATTCTTAGGCGTGCGGTGGAGATCTCGCCTGCAACGCTTTAACTACCTCGGCTCTGATTCTGATGACGATTATTTGGGATTTGTCTTATTCCTTTTGTCTTCCGATCCCTCTTCTTGACACGCTCCTATTCCGATCTCTCATGCTAATCTCCCGTCTTCCGATCTATTATTCCGATCTCTCCCTTTCTCTGGTCCGGTCTGGTCAAAGCATTAATTTCCCCTTGATTCTCGAAGTGGCTTCCCTCCGATCCCAACTCTCATCCGCTCAGGATTATATATCTCAAGTTGAGGGGCGGGCGAAGTTTTATGAAGACAAGCTGGCCGAACAGTCTCATGTCCTGGCTGAAAGGAATCGGGTTCTCGGAGAAGTCCAGGCGCTATAGGCCAACGAAGCTGCTCAGGTCGCCCAACTCATCGAGGAGCTTAAGGAGAAAGACGAGGAGCTTAAGGAGAAAGATGAAGAGATGGTGACGGGAATAGCCGGAGCCTATGTGAATGCTCACAAGGACCTCTTGGTCGAACTCCAGAAGCGTTACCCAGAGGAGGACTTCTCTTGGATGGCCGACCTGGCTCCTGGGGGCGACGATGAGGACAGTGAGGAGGAAGCCGAGGGTGAGAGAGAGAGTGAGCAAAATGTAAATCAGGCTGGGGGTGATCCTCCAGCTGAATAACTTGTACAAAAAATGAAATGAAATGGAATGTCTCTTTTGTTCAATGAATGGATGTGATTGGAAAATCTCTGAATTGCCTAAGTATTTGATTGTATGAGCATAGCGAAACAAGAACTAAATGCAATTATTAATCTAAGTATAAGAGATCGAAAAGCACAATAAGCATGAGATCGGTGGGGAAGAAATGCTGAATGGGACTTGATTAAAATTGAAAATTTAACTCGAACACTTAAGATCGGAATCCTCATTAAACCGAACCAAAACCTTAGCTCTTAAACTTTCGAAAGGGAGATCGGCAATAAAACTAGTAAGAAAAGATCTAGTGCCAGTTCATTTCATTTATCAGGAATATACTTGACGGGTCCTGAGTTTCGACAATGGGTTTGAGAGATCGGTGAGCAATAGACTGGTAAAGCTTTGACTGATGCGAGAACTTAACAATTTGATTTAATTCTTTGTGAGGAGAGATCGGAATTGTGACTGCCTATCAAAGAGGGATCGGAAATGTTATTAGCTGTCCAAAGGAGACTTAGTACCGGGGACCGGTTTCAAAGTTTTATTGATTTTGGGGATCGGCCAAAATATGGTGTCGACAGCTGCCCCTCTTTACATAATTTCTATTAAAGGAAAAAAAAATTTCCGTGTAGGAATTATGTAAGGATTCAGACTCATATTTTGGACGATTAGGTGTACCTAAGTTAAAGACCTAGAAATTGGCAACGGGAGTTAGAATACTAGAAAATTAAAACCAACATTGGATCAAGGAACCAGAGGTTGATAACAGGAAAATTAAAATCAACTTAGATCAAGGAACCAGAGGTTGATAACAGGAAAATTAAAATTGCATGAAATTAAAATCAACTTAGATCAAGGAACCAGAGGTTGATGACAGAAATGTAAATTGCAAGAAATTAAAATCAACTTAGATCAAGGAACCAGAGGTTGATGACATAAATTTAAATTGCATGAAATTAAAATCAACTTAGATCAAGGAACCAGAGGTTGATAACAGAAATGTAAATTGCAAGAAATTAAAATCAACTTAGATCAAGGAACCAGAGGTTGATGACATAAATTTAAATTGCATGAAATTAAAATCAACTTAGATCCAGGAACCAGAGGTTGATGACATAAATTTAAATTGCATGAAATTAAAATCAACTTAGATCCAGGAACCAGAGGTTGATGACATAAATTTAAATGTAAATTGCAAGAAATTAAAATCAACTTAGATCAAGGAACCAGAGGTTGATGACATAAATTTAAATTGCATGAAATTAAAATCAACTTAGATCAAGGAACCAGAGGTTGATAACATAAATTTAAATTGCATGAAATTAAAATCAACTTAGATCAAGGAACCAGAGGTTGATAACATAAATTTAAATTGCATGAAATTAAAATCAACTTAGATCAAGGAACCAGAGGTTGATGACATAAATTTAAATTGCATGAAATTAAAATCAACTTAGATTAAGGAACCAGAGGTTGATAACAGAAATGTAAATTGCAAGAAATTAAAATCAACTTAGATCAAGGAACCAGAGGTTGATGTCAGAAATGTAAATTGCTGGAAATTAAAATCAACTTAGATCAAGGAACCAGAGGTTGATAACATAAATTTAAATTGCATGAAATTAAAATCAACTTAGATCAAGGAACCAGAGGTTGATAACATAAATTTAAATTGCAGGGAATTAAAACTGGCAGGAAATTTAGATTGCATTCACAAAGCAAGCCTGATCCGGACACAAGAAGTTCTTCCCCGATGAAGTGTACTTAACAGAATCCCGAAGACCAATGACGAATGGAGGACAAGTTGCAAACTTAGCCTATGACCCTACTTCTTCAAATACCCCTTTTCTGTTTTTTCGAAAAGCGCCCTTGCGGGTTTTCACTTCCCCTTCGTCCATGTGACTAGAAATGCCCTTTCGGGTTTTCACCTCTAGTTTTTTTTTTTTTTTTTTTTTTTTGAAAAGATGCCCTTTCAGGTTTTCATCCCTATTTCTTTTATATACCTTTTTTCTTGGTCATTCCCTGCAAATCTCATAGTAAAGTACGTGAGGTCATCAATTGTCAAATCTTAATCTTATGGCAAAAATTTTAACTGATTTAAATAGCGCATTAAATAACGAGATTGTAGAAAGATAAATATAAGGAAAAGATAGAAACATGGGGAATGAAGTGTGGCTTAATATAGATAAAGAAGGAGTTTCAAAGAAGAAGGGTACAAGGATAGATCTCACATATTCCACGTGGCTGATCTTGAAATCCCTTAACTGCCGTTATCTCAAGTATTCTGAAGCCTCATGTCACGACGGTTCATTTCCCTTTTCGGTCTCATGCTTCTTTCCTTATTTCTCCCTTTTGGTTCCTGGGATGCCCTTGCGGGTTTTCACCCCTAGATTTTTGTTTTTGTTTTTTTGTTTTTTTTATGCAAAGTATTTCTTTACTTGACGGTGTCAGCATTCACAAGCCTCGGAAACTCTTCACCGTCCATATGGGTCAAAATCAAGGCTCCTCCAGAAAATGCCTTCTTAACTACATAGGGCCCCTCGTAGGCTGGTGACCATTTGCCCCGGGGATCGTTTTGATTCGACAGTACTTTCTTTAGAACCAAGTCCCTGGGTTGGAATTTGCGGGGGCGAACATTTTTGTCAAACGCTCTAGCCATTCTCATCTGGTATAACTGCCCATGACATGCTGCTGCTAACCTTTTCTCATCAAGCAAGTTTAACTGATCCAACCTTGACTGGATCCATTCTGACTCATCGATTCCTAACTCCTTTAGAATCCTTAGAGAAGGGATTTCAACTTCAATTGGTGATACCGCTTCCATGCCGTAAACCAGCGAGTATGGAGTTGCCCCGGTTGAGGTTCTCACGGAAGTTCGGTATGCGTGAAGAGCGTAGGGAAGCATATCATGCCAATCCCTATACATGACCGTCATCTTTCAGATTATCCTCTTGAGATTTTTGTTTGCAGCTTCCACCGCTCCATTCATCTGGGGGCGGTATGGGGAAGAATTGAGGTGTCGGATCTTGTATTGATCACACAATTTCTGAACCTTTGGACCATTCAGATTCTTAGCGTTGTCAGTGATGATTTCATTAGGGAGGCCATGCCGATAGATGATATTGTTTCTGAAGAATTTGAGAAACGTATTCTGTGTGATGTGCGCATATGACGTGGCTTCGACCCACTTGGAGAAGTAATCGATGGCTACAAGGATGAATCTGTGCCCATTGGATGCCTTGGGATTGATGGGACCAATCACATCGATGCCCCACATTGCAAAAGGCCATGGTGAGACGAGGTTGAATAACTTGTGAGGTGGCACATTTATTGGATCCGCATAAATCTGACACTTTCGGAAATACTCGATGCAATCCTTTTCCATTGTAGTCCAAAAATACTCCCGTCGCATGATTTGCTTAGCCATCATGTGCCCATTGGTATGGGTTGCACAATTTCCCTCATGAGTCTCAAAAAGGATTTTATTTGCCTCCTTTGCATCCACACATCTCAACAGTTCACCGTTGGACCCTCTCTTGTATAGGGTTTTACCACTGGGGAAGTATCCCAATGCTAATCTCCGAAGCATCCTCTTTTCGTTTCAGTTTGCCCCGGAGAATTCTGCAGTTACGCAATAGATCAGGATGTCATGGTACCAAGGTTTACCGTCGGGCTCTTCTTCAATCATGAAGCAGTAAGCTGGCTCATCTCTTGCTTTAATCCTCAATGTCTGAATCATCTGACCCTCTTCGATTTGAGCCATAATGGCTAGAGTAGCTAAAGCATCGGCAAATTGATTCTTGTCCCTACTAAGGTGAGTGAAAGAGATCTCTTCGAATTTCTTAATCAGCTCTAGTAAGTACTTCTGATATGGGATCAGCTTTGGATCCTTGGTTTGCCATTCTCCCTTGACTTGATAAATTATCAGAGCTGAGTCTCCATACACCTCCAATTTTCTGATTTTCTTCTCGATAGCGGCTTGCAGACCCATTACACAAGCTTCATACTCTGCGACATTGTTGGTACAATCAAACCTCAACTTGACAGCTATCGGAAAATGTTTTCCATCCGGGGATACCAATGACTCCAATTCCATTCTGGGACAAATTGATGACTCGTCGAAATACATTTCCCATACATTGGCTGGTCCCTCTTCTTCGCAGTCTACTTCATTAATATGCTCATCAGGGAATTCAAAATCCAGACCTTCATAATCCTGGATAGGATTTTCTGCTAGGAGGTCAGCAATCACGCTACCTTTCACCGCTTTCTGGGTCATGTAGACTATGTCGTATTGGGAGAGTATAACCTGCCACTTGGCTATTCTACCTGGCACGAATGGGCTTTCGAATACATATTTGATAGGATCCATCCTGGAGATGAGCCATGTCTTGTGATTCAACATGCAGTGTTTGAGGCGATTTGCTGTCCAGGCTAATGCGCAGTAAGTCTTTTCTAAGAAGGAGTACCTTAACTCACAATCATTGAACTTCTTGCTCAGGTAATAAATGGCCCTCTCTTTTCGGCCGGTATCATCATGTTGTCCCAAAACACATCCCATCGAGTTCTGCTGGACTGCCATATACAGGATCAAAGGCCTGCCCGCCACAGGTGGGACCAATACTGGTGGATTTGACAGATACTGCTTGATTGTCTCGAAAGCCGCTTGACAAACTGAATCCCATTGGGTAGGGTTGTTCTTCCGGAGTAGTCTGAAAATAGGCTCAGCTTTGGCAGTGAGATTAGAAATAAATCTCGAAATGTAGTTCAACTTTCCCAGAAAACTGCGCACCTCCCTTTCTGTTTTTGGGGATGGCATTTCTTGAATAGCTCGAACTTTGTCTGGATCTACTTCTATCCCTTTCTCGCTTACTATGAATCCCAACAACTTTCCCGATCTAGCTCCGAATATACATTTGGCAGGGTTCAGTTTCAACTGGTATTTCCTAAGCCTTTCGAATACCCTCCTCATCACCTGAACGTGGCTCTCTTCTCCCCTGGATTTAATGATCATATCATCCACGTACACCTCCACTTCTTTATGCATCATATCGTGGAATAATGTGACCATTGCGCGCTGGTAAGTAGCCCCGGCATTCTTCAACCCGAAGGGCATGACCCGATAGCAAAATACTCCCCATTGAGTGATGAAAGCAGTTTTATCCTTGTCTTCCTCGTCCATTGGGATCTGATTGTACCCTGATGGCCCATCAATACACGAACACCTTCCCAATCCCGCAGCATTGTCAACTAACACATCAATGTGGGGGAGAGGGAAATCGTCTTTCAAGCTAGCCATATTAAGATCCCTGTAGTCAACGCACACCCTGACTCTCCCGTCCTTCTTCATTACCGGGACGACGTTAGCCACCCATTGGGGATATTTGACTACTTCCAAGAACCCGGCGTCATACTGTTTCTTAACTTCATCTCGAACCTTGAGCAGTGTGTCGGGATTCATTCTCCTTAGTTTCTGCTTCACCGGAATCATTCTTGAAATTAAGGGAATTTTGTGCGTTACTATCTGAGGGTCCAAACCCACCATATCATCATAGCTCCAGGAAAATACATCGAGGAATTCTTTAAGCAGACTGATCATATCTCCCAATTCTTCACTCTCCACTACCTTAAGTTCCCTTTTTACTTCTTCCGTGCCTAAGTTTACGGTGCTCGTTTCGTCTCCACAAGGTACGAGGGAGGGCTCGTCCTTTTCACTGTCTTCTTGTGTAAGGTCTTCCTCAGAATCACTTGAAGTAATGGCAGTTATGGGGATTTCAAAATTAACCAGAGGAATTTCTGAGTCTATTGGATTATTAGGTGTTAATTGATGAATAGTCCTGAATGAATAAAGAATAGAACGTGTTATAAGGATGGAATTAAAAAGGAAAGAAAGAGAGTATTGGATTTAAAATGCGCTATCAATTCATTAATATTAATGCCATAAGAAAAGGTCCATTCTGATTACACTTGTCACCATGGACAAAATGATCAAGTGTAGATAACCAGAGGTACTTTACTCGAAATTGAGTACAGGGATATCCTCTGTTGTCCAGTTGTCCAGCTCCTGCCCCTCAGGCATTGGCGAGACTAGGGCCTTATACAAGGACTCCAATTGGATGACATCTATGGATGGATCATCGGGTGATTCTTCTGTATTTGCCGGATGTTGAATGACCGGCTTAGTGAAGATCTCCGTGATTCTCGGGACTACTTTCATCTTTCCCATCTTCTGGTCAAACCTCTGATCCCGAAGTGTTTTCCTCATCCAGAATCGTCCATCCACGAGGGCATCCTCCTCATATCCCAAACCACAACGGCCTATTTTCTGAATAGCCGGTATGGGTTCTACGATTCCTTGCAGTGTGGTGCCCAAGCCTTTCCCCTCTTGATACCCGTTCCTCGACATCACTTTGGCCACCATAGCCATAGCCCCCTCCTTTCCAGTATCTTGCAATTTGAGGGCCTGGAAAGAACTCTCCAAAGACTCCTCGGCCGCTTCCACATAAGGAAGTGATTGCGGCTTGGTGACCAATATGGCCTCTTCACCCCTTATAGTGATGATTTTGCCGTCCTTAATGTATTTTATTTTCTGGTGCAAAGTTGAAGGAACAGCATTCGCAGAATGGATCCATGGCCTTCCCAACAGCATAGTGTAAGCCGGCTCAATGTTCATCACCTGAAACGTGACGTTGAAAGTACATGCACCGACTTGGATTGGCAAGTCAATGTCTCCCAGCACCTCTCTCTTGGTACCGTCAAAGGCTCTTACCACCATTGCACTCTGACGTATATACGACTGGTCGACCGGCAGCCTGGCTAAGGTAGCGCTAGGCAGTACATTGAGGGCTGATCCGTTATCGATGAGGACCTTGGCCACTATACAACCCTTACACTTCACAGTTACATGTAGAGCTTTATTGTGCCCTAAGCCTGCGGGGTCTACCTCCTCTTCAGAAAAGGCTACAAAGCTGGATGCCTGGATTTGTTCTACTATCTTCTCAAACTGCCCTGGAGTAATGTTGGTGTTTACAAAGGCTTGATCCAGGATTCTTTGTAAGGCTTGTCGGTGGACTTCCGAGCTCAGGATCAGTGATACTTGATGAAATTCGGGCAGGTGTTTTTCTCAACTGCTCCACCACATCATACTCACTCTGTTTCATTATTTGGAGCAGTAGTTCTTCCTCTTCCTTATGTTCAGCCGGGTCTACTTCCCCTGCTTTCTCAACCTCCTCTTCTGTATTTCTTGATGACTCTCCCATTTTTACTTTCCCTTTCCTCTTTTCTCTTTCTTCGTTTCCGTAACACCTCCCACTTCGAGTTATAAACTCGACTTCTTGCTCAGGTGGAGAGGGCTTTGTTGCGATAACGGGCTGAGGACTAGTTTGGGGAGTAATGTCGCTGGTAGGTCCAGCATAAGTCATTCTGAAATGCTCGTGAGGAGCAAAACATGGTTTTGGTGGTGACGGAGGTGAGGCAAGACTAGGAGCGGATGTACTGCTTGACGCTCCCTGAGTGAAAACTTGGAAATTATAATTCCATGGGACAGCGTGAGTATTGGTGACGGGGAGCTGAGGCGGAGTTCGGATAACCGTTACTGGTGGTGAGGCTACCGGGGGTGAGAAGGTGATTCTGGGTTTGGAGGTAGAAGCCGTTTGGCTGAATCTGGTGGTGTTCACTTCCTCTTCCGTCTTCGACCTTGTCTGATATCTCAGAACTTTGAGGGATAGCAAGTTCTGGACCTCCCGTTTGAACCCCTCACAATCTCGCAGCTCATGGTTAGCTGCCCCTCCATGGTACGGACACCCTGTACTCTCTTCGAATCCCGCTACCTGAGGGCAAAGGTAGCCTTCCCTCATTGCTACAGCAAAAATCTCCTCAAAGTGAGGAACCAGCTTGTCTACTTCTGGTGTTGATCCTTCTTCCTCAGACTCTATCATATTTACACCACTGCCCGTATTATGGTTAGGCAGTGGGTTTGAGGTAACATTGGGGAGGGAACCATTTCCCTCAATCTTCAACCACCCGTTTCTGATTAAAGCGTGCACTCTTCCCCTGAGTGCCCCGCAGTTATCGGTTGAGTGCCCTTGTGCCCCTCCATGGTACTCACAATGGGCAGTAGCATCATACCACCTGGGGTATGGTGGCTGGATCGGGTCTAGGGGAACTGGTACAATTTGGTTTATACCGACAATGTAACACCCCTGATTTTTTATATATTATTATGGGGCTTCGTGTAGGTATCCTCAATTCGCGGAAATTCGACAGTTGTCCGGATCTGTGAATTTCCGGCCAGACAGACCAGCTACCAGAAAAGTCTCCGAATTGGATCGAGGTTTTGGCTACCCCACCATTGTCAGGCATCCCGAGCGCGTTCCTGAAGTCGGAATCGGCAAAGGTAAACCCGAACCTTGCTTTTTCGTAATTTTCTAGTGCTTAAATGGGATTAAAAATCCATAAAATATTCGTGGTAACTTAGAAAATTATGATTCTTTTTGCAATGGCTTAGTAATATTTCTAAGGACCGCGGGGCAGAGTTTTATAATTTTTAGAGCTTATTTGAGCAGTTTTTGGAAAAATGATCAATTATAAGGACTAAATTGAAATTTTACATATTGTGATGGATCATTGATTTGATGGGCCCAGGAGGGGCTATGTGATGTGATTGATTGTGGATATAGAAGTGTGTTTTGAGCCCTTTTGCAGGTTGGGTAGGTCCTAGGTATAGGGGAGATTCTGCCGGATTTTCGGCATGACTTAGGACGTATTGGGTCTTTTCTTGATTTGTATTGAGTCATTTGTATTAAATAATTGTAATATAATTGTCAGGTGAGCCGGGACAGCCTTCTTCCTCCGCCCAGCCGCCACAGTGATTGCCGTCAAGTCTGTGAGTAAAATATTAATTTTAATTGTAATTTCGATATTATTATATGTTCAAGCATGCCCATGCATCACTTATATGCAAATATTTATGTAGTTAAACTCTAGGCACGATTTATGTTGCATTCATAACTGTTAGTGTGCCATGGATGTTGTTGTGGTAATTTGGAGCAGTGTGCGTGCGTTGGCGTGCGTGTGATGTGGTGTGGACTATGGATAGGACGGGTAGACACGGCTTGAGATCTTCGCTGGGACCCGGTCCTTCGGGGTAGACACGGCTTGAGTTCTTCGCTGGGACCCCGATTTGGTTATTAAGTGGAAGTCCGAGCTGAGTTCTTCGCTGGCACCAGGTTGGATTTAAGAGAGCTGTATAGGGGATCAGCTCCCATATATTATGATTGATGTTACAGGGTGCGTGAGTGCTCCAAATTACCTTTTTGTTGTTATGATGTGAAAATATGGTTCTTTGTTGCATTTCATTCCACGAGTTGCATTAGTTCTAGATAGTTATAGAGATTATGGTTAAAATTGATATTTTACTCTGAAGTCGACGCTCACTCTGTTTAATATTTTTAGACTCTGAGGAGGATTTTATTGTGGTTAACTGCTTTTCTCCTTCGCATGTTGTTTATCAATAGTTTTTTAATTTTATTTACTCCTAGAATTTCCGCATGTGTTAGAAATATTTAAATGATTCGGGTCTGTAATATAAATTGTCATGTGGACCTGTAAAATTATATGCATGTTTGATGGATTGGATGAGGAGTGAGCTCCCATTTATTTTATCTTTGATATGAGTATGTGGAGGGTGGTGAGCTCCCAATTGATGATATATTTTGTTTACAGTCGGGTGAGTCAAAACTCCCGTTGAAAGGTCCACTTTATGGCGGACTCTGTCGGTTGGTTTCTTGAAATTGGGCCCAAATGGGCCTTAGAGTTGGGTTAATGAGCAGTTAGGCTTACTACGGGCCTCGGGGCTTTAGGTGGCCTGGTCCTAGTCTTGGTCCGGCCATAGGTTGGGTCGTGACAAATGTGGTATCGAGCTTAGGCTCAGATTCATAGGGAAAAATTATCTAAGTGTTGGGAAGAGTCTACTAGGAGTCACATGCGGAGTATAGGATTACATTTCGTCTTTTCTGTAATTCTTTGTTTCTAGATTCTACGTTATACCTCGGGAAATATAAGATTACCTCGATTAGTGTCTTGATTTTCGTGGAGTACAGAAATGTGAAATAGAGTTAGTAGACATGTGAGATCTATCATGAGGATACGTACTCCAAGAAATGTTATATTTTTGTCGGTATGGGTTTAAATGGTGTGCCCATTTCGTGTAAGACACGAGTACATAAAAGTGAGTCTTAAAAATACAGTTGCCTAGATAAGGATGAGGATACCACTCTGGCGGTCATCGGTAGATGACCCAATCGAGAATAAGTTTGTGATAATAGAAGATTCGGAGAGATAAGAAATTAGGAGACCTAGTGCATCGGGGCGTATCGTAGTAACTATACAATGTTCTCGATGTCTGCTCGGTAAGCTGCAGATTACAGTACCGACATGAGATTATTGTATAGAGCTGCGTACTTCCCTGTAGTGCTTATGATGAGGATGTTGTAGGCGGTCTGTTTTGGTCTGATAATGCCGAGCGAGTTCTATATCTGCAAAGGAGTTGGGAACTCTGGTTAGGGATCTAGAGCTAGAATATCGAAGGTCACGGTTGGGTGGTAACTAGAGTCGGTGACCAGTTACCTAGCATGAGCTAGAGTTCTGATGAAGTTGCTATCGGACTGGAGGTTTGGACTAGTTGCAAAGTAAAGGTGACACCTATAGAGTGAGACCATCTAGTCTTCGGTATGGAATTTTGGATGGTTTTTGCAGTATGACAAACATTTTGCTTAGAGTTTAGTGAGAATAGTATACCTTGTGTGTATCAGTATAGAATAAAGTACAACCCTACTACCTAGAGAAGGTCGAAACTATGAATATATGATTTACAGAGCTATGATATGATAAGAGAGACACTAGTTTGACATGGTTTTGGGCAAGGTGGTAAATGTAGTACCTTTGTTGCAGCAAGTTAGGGTATAGTCCTATCTTTTCAGAAGGGATTGAAAGTTATTACTAATAATGGTGACCCACAAAATAGTGCTCCAGATGGGACTGTAGAGTGTGGTAGAGAGTAGTTGGCTCGGGTATCCTGGAGAGGATACAAGTTCCATTATAGGAATCATATATAATCAGATCACGATGGATGTAAATCCTTTGAATTGGATGACGGGTTTGGGTGCCCGAAATCTTAAGTTTTGGAATTAAGTAAACATGGAAAATAATAATAATAATAAAAAAAAAATAAATAGTAATCAATAAAATTACTGCAGAATCAGTTCTCGAGGTAGTAAGGGTATTATGTAAGCTAAAGGATAAGAATAGAAATCATACGATAAAGGTATGACTGCAATTTCCTGAGTTCCTTTCTGACTTCATATTGTTCAAACAGTAGTAAAATCTAATTATAATAGTGTTAAGAGTAATAAATTAGCGAAGATAAATCACAAAAGGCCAGTAGATAGAGAAAGTGTAGAATGAAAATTGGGATAATTGATTACAGATGCAATATAATCTAAGTGCCAGTGGGAGTACTAGCTAGAGTGGTCAAAGGACCAAATCTGAGTAGCACAGACATATGATAACGCGATAGAGACTCTGAAAGATATAGTTAGCAAATGCAATTTTATTATGTTAGGAAGAAGAATGGAACCAGGGATAGAATAGTCAAGTTCTATTTTGGGTAAGACAAAGGAAATAAATGAAAGGACAACCTAAAGAGTGCATAATAAAAGAAACAGAGTTAAGATATAGGATAGGCTAAGTGTTATTCTTGGCAAGGAGAATGACAAGGATGGAAAACCCAAAATGGGACCACATTAATGAGAAAAGTGATGGAGGTATGGAATACAATAATAATGAGTAAATGTTAGAAGGTGTGTGATGGTATTGCGGACTACCTAAATAGGTAGAGAAAGAGAAGTTAGTAAGCAGTAAGTTGAATAAAAGTCAGTCTAAGGGATCAAATAGGTATGATGAGAGGAAAAGAATGATAGATAATGACATATAGGTTTTAGGTTAGACTTTTGAGATAGTGAGAAGGTAGTTAGAGGTTCGTTATGAATGTCAGGCAAACATTTTTAGTGTGATCAACATAATCACTTTGCGGTGAAGCAATAACGAACAGCATGAGTGGTAGAATAAAAAGTGACAAGTATGGATGGTAATAAATCACTAGAAAGTTTAAGGATCAAATTAATGACCATAGATAAGGGTGGAATTAGTGTTGAAAGAATCTATTAGCGAGAGAAATCTTTCATGATTCAACAAGGGTTAAGGGCACAATATAAACGATGATGGATATGAATCATAGGTCGAGTATAAGTAAAGTTAATAAATTATAAAATATTATGTCGGGAAGGGCGATGAGTACGATAAAGGGTTCATGCAGATGATACCTTATAGGTAGAGCACAATTGTGCTAGGAGATGATGAAATTTGAAGAGAAAGACTAAGAAACATAGGTTAAACGTTATTATATGGACAATCGGGCGTAGTTGAATATAGAGGATATTTTTCTTTCTTTTCAAGTTTAGCTCGTGTTTTTGATTCCAGGCGTTATATAAGGAGCAGATCGAGGCAAGGAGACCTAGTTATTTGAGATTTTGATAGGCACCAATTCATATACAATTTCCTGATATGAGAATGACAGTAAGTGCATACCTAGTGTTAAGTATGAAAGGACGATCAGAGTAATGACAGGAGTTAAATTGAGTTAGCTACTAAGGCTTGCGACTGTTTTCAACTATGAGCTAGATGAAGTACTATTTATGGATGAGTTTCAATAGATGAAATTGTTGCTGATGGATAATTTGAGGTTGGAGTTTAGAAAGCTATGGGCAGTATATATGATTATATTAAGGAGAATGAACACGTGAAGTATCTTGTTTGGAATTAAGGCATGACACATATTTACTACAGCCGTGTTAGTTCAGATGGAACTTATAGTTTATGGGGCTCATATTCATCCAGGATAAGCAATTTCCTACTAAGGCTGGTAGGGAATGATAATGTTCTGATAGTTAAGTTGGAAAAAAGGGGATACAAGAAAAATTTTCTATGGGTAATTATAAGTGTTACATAAGGTGAAGAATGTGCTGGTAGGAGTAAATTATAGGGTTAGAATTCTTGAAGTAATGAAACTAGTAATCAAGATAAGACTAAGAAATAAAAAGAAAGTTAAAGTTGATGATGGGATAGACATCTTTGAAGGAAAAGGTGTAAGGATGAGATAGGACTAAAATTAAGGAATAAGTACAATGAGTTGAAAAGATACCAACAATACCAAAAATAGGAAAAGGGAAGTGGATAAGATGCAAAGGACGGGAAGAGAGCTCGATAGAGTCAGTTATAATGATGAGGATAAGGAGTGTCTAACTACTACCCCTGTGTTAACACTACCTATGAGCGGTGAAGGATACACCGTGTACTGTGACGCCTTCAGAGTTGGCCTAGGGTGTGTTTTGATGCGAAATGGAAAAGTAGTGGCTTATGCTTCAAGGCAGCTGAAGAGGCATGAGCAGAACTATCCCACTCATGATTTGGAAATGGCGGCTGTAGTCTTTGCACTAAAAATCTGGAGACACTACCTGTATGGTGAAGTGTGCGAGATACATACCGACCATAAGAGTTTGAAGTACATCTTCCAACAGAGAGATTTAAACTTGAGGCAGAGAAGATGGATGGAGCTTACGAAAGACTATGATTGCACCATCGGTACCACCACAGGAAGGCCAATGTTGTAGCAGATGCCTTGAGCAGAAATCTTACAGCGATTTGGCGCACATTTCAGTGAGAGAAGAGACGGTTGATTCAAGAAGTACATGAGTTGATGGATCAAGGTTTAATCCTAGATCTTTCGGATGAGGGTATTGTTGGCTCATTTTTGGTGAGGCGGACTTGAGGGACGAGTTAGAGTTTCCCGGCCAGAGACCAACAATTGATGAAGATTATAGAAAGAGTACAGCAAGGTGAAGGTGGTGAGTTTGGATTTGCCAATGATGGCGCCCTAGTGCATGGTTCGAGGATATGTGTGCCCGATGTAGACAATCTCAGAAATGAAATCATGCAAGAAGCACACTATACACTGTACAGTGTCCACCCAGGTTCCACCAAGATGTACCATGATGTGAAAGATAGCTATTGGTGGAATGGCATGAAGAGAGACATAGCAGACTTTGTGTCCAAGTGCTTGACTTGTCAGAAGGTGAAGTTTGAACACCAGAGACCGTCAGGGAAGGCTGCAAGAGCTCCCTATCCCAGAATGGAAGTGGGAAATGATCACTATGGATTTTGTGACTGGGTTGCCTCGTACCACGCGAGGATATGATTCGATATGGGTAATTGTAGACCGTCTAACCAAATCAGCTCACTTCTTGCCTGTAAAGACTACATATTCTGTGGCACAGTACGCCCGGCTCTACATTCGAGAAATAGTCAGATTGCATGGAGTTCCGGCTTCCATAATATCTGACAGAGGGCCCCAGTTCACTTCTCGGTTTTGGAGAAAGTTGCAGGAGGCTCTTGGCACCTGATTGAACTTGATCTGACCTTCCACCCTCGAGACAGACGGACGTCAGAAAGGACAATCCAAACACTGGAAGACATGCTTCGCATGAGTGTCTTGGATTTTGGAGGTCAATGGGATGAGCAGCTAGCTTTGGTGGAGTTTGCCTACAATAACAGTTATCACTCCAGCATAGGGATGGCACCCTATGAGGCACTATATGGAAGAAAGTGTAGGTCTCCTCTGTGTTGGGCGAAATGGGGAAGCGAAGGTGCATGATGTAGACCTAGTGCGAACACTTGAGAGATAGTTCCTTTAATCGAGAGCAGTAAACGACTTTCGATGGCGAAGAGTTATGCGGACCCAGACGGAGGATGTGGAGTTTGCGGTGGCGACTATGTATTTCTGACGGTTTCTCCAATGAAGGGAGTCATGAGATTTGGAAAGAAGGGCAAGTTGGCACCTCGGTATATTGGACCTTTTGAGGTTACTGATAGTTTGAGCAGTTGCCTACCGGTTGGAGCTACCACCCAACCTTTCTCACGTTCATCCCATGTTTCACATCTCCATGCTCAGGAAATACATTCCCGATCCTTCTCATGTACTACAGTCGGATGTAATAGAACTAAAGGAGAACTTGACATTTGCGGAGCAAACTGTAGCCATAGTGGACTACCAAGTGAGACAGCTAAGATCAAAACAAATCCCTATGGTTAAGGTTTTGTGGAGGAGCGATCGGTGGAAGAGTGCACTGGAGTCGAGCGGGACATGCGTAGCAAGTACCCTTATCATTCAATGTGTAATCATGTACTTTATTACGCCTTGTGTAAAATTCGAGGACGAATTTTACGTAAGAGGAAGAATGTAACACCCACGATTTTTATATATTATTATGGGGCTTCGTGTAGGTATCCTCAATTCGCGGAAATTCGGCGGTTAATGGGATCTGTGAATTTCGGCGAACAGACCGGCTGAGAAAAGTCTCGAATTGGATCGAGGTTTTGGCTACCCCACCATTGTCGGGCATCGGCGCGTTCTGAAGTCGGAATCGGCAAAGGTAAACCGAACCTTGCTTTTGTAATTTTCTAGTGCTTAAATGGGATTAAAAATCCATAAAATATTCGTGGTAACTTAGAAAATTATGATTCTTTTGCAATGGCTTAGTAATATTTCTAAGGACATGGGCGAGTTTTATAATTTTAGAGCTTATTTGAGCGGTTTTGGAAAAATGATCAATTATAAGGACTAAATTGAAATTTTACATATTGTGATGGATCATTGATTTGATGGGCCCAGGAGGGGCTATGTGATGTGATTGATTGTGGATATAGAAGTGTGTTTTGAGCCCTTTTGCAGGTTGGGTAGGTCCTAGGTATAGGGGAGATTCTGCGGATTTTCGGCATGACTTAGGGCGTATTGGGTCTTTTCTTGATTTGTATTGAGTCATTTGTATTAAATAATTGTAATATAATTGTCGGTGAGCGGACAGACCTTCTTCCTCCGCCCGGCCGCCACGGTGATTGCCGTCAAGTGCGTGAGTAAAATATTAATTTTAATTGTAATTTCGATATTATTATATGTTCAAGCATGCCCATGCATCACTTATATGCAAATATTTATGTAGTTAAACTCTAGGCACGATTTATGTTGCATTCATAACTGTTAGTGTGCCATGGATGTTGTTGTGGTAATTTGGAGCAGTGTGCGTGCGTTGGCGTGCGTGTGATGTGGTGTGGACTATGGATAGGACGGGTAGACACGGCTTGAGATCTTATTTGGGACCGGTCCTTGGGGTAGACACGGCTTGAGTTCTTATTTGGGACCCGATTTGGTTATTAAGTGGAAGTCCGAAATGAGTTCTTTTGGCACTGAGTTGGATTTAAGAGAGTCGTATAGGGATCGGCTCCCATATATTATGATTGATGTTACGAGTGCGTGAGTGCTCCAAATTACCTTTTGTTGTTATGATGTGAAAATATGGTTCTTGTTGCATTTCATTCCACAGTTGCATTAGTTCTAGATAGTTATAGAGATTATGGTTAAAATTGATATTTTACTCTCGAGTCGAACGCTCACTCTGTTTAATATTTTTAAAGCTCTGAGGAGGATTTAATTGTGGTTAACCTGCTTTTCTCCTTCGCAGGTTGTTTATCAATAGTTTTGTAATTTTATTTACTCCTAGAATTTCCGCATGTGTTAGAAATATTTAAATGATTCGGGTCTGTAATATAAATTGTCATGTGGACCTGTAAAATTATATGCATGTTTGATGGATTGGATGAGGAGCTGAGCTCCCATTTATTTTATCTTGATATGAGTATGTGGAGGGTGGTGAGCTCCCCAATTGATGATATATTTTGTTTACAGTCGGGTGAGTCAAAACTCCCGTTGAAAGGTCCACTTTATGGCCGGACTCTGTCCGGTTGGTTTCTTGAAATTGGGCCCAAATGGGCCTTAGAGTTGGGTTAATGAACAGTTAGGCTTACTACGGGCCTCGGGGGCTTTAGGCTGGCCCAGGTCCTAGTGCCGGTCCGGCCCATAGGTTGGGTCGTGACAGACAAGGTATCGGTATATTTCACTGAGTGGGAGGGGAAGAGGTGGATCAGGGTTTCTTGGGGGTCTTGGGTTGTTTAGTGGCGGTCTTGATTGAGCGGGAGGAAGAGATGGTCTTGGTTGGTAATTTGTAGGTGGGGGATATTGTGGGCGTGGGTGTGGATAGTTAGGGAAAGGAGATGGAATGTTTGCAACTGTTTGACCATGAGAGGAAGGATATGGTCGGTAGTTGTTTTGGGGAAATGGGGAGTAATTATTCTGACGGGTGACGGAATGCACATCACCCTCCTTCTTCTTGCCAAAGTGGCGATCTTCTTTCTGAGGTTCTCTGTGACTCTGCGATCGTCCCATTCTTAGGTTGGCCTCTATCCTCTCGCCAGCCTATATGATGTCAGAGAAGCTGTTGGAGGTGTTCCCAATCATCAAGTTGAAGTAAGGGGCCTTCAAAGTTTCGATGAACAAAGAGCATAGCTCATTGTCAGTCACCGGGGGATATACTTCCGCCGCCTTTTCTCTCCATCTCTGGGCATACTGCTTGAAACCTTCCCAGTCTTTGTGCCAAGTTCGGAGGTCCCTCCTTGTGGGTGCCGCATCACAATTGAATTTGTATTGCTTCAAGAAGGTATCGGCTAAATCCTTCCAGAGTGCGACTTGTTCTGTCCAATTGTATGCACCATCTTAGATTTGCTCGGAGGCTCGTGAAAGAAGTGAATGAGAAGTCTGTCATCTTACATTAGAGCGGACATTTTGGCAATGTAGGTTGCAGGTGGATCTGAGGATCCGAGTTCGGTGTATTTGTCAAAATCCGGAACCTTGAATTTGGGTGGCACCACCACATCTGGCACCAGTCTTAGTGATGCCATGTCGACCGAACCATACATATTCAGCCCTTCAATTGCTCTCAATCTCTCCTCTAGAGCAGACAGTTTCTCACTTTCTTTTGACTTATTTTCTCCCCCTACTGCGTGGAATGCTCCCCCAGTTGGGAGATGAGGGGTGAAGTGAATGGGAGGGATCACATTTGAAGGGTATGGGTCGGTGTTTTGAACGGTTGGGTAATGAGAGTAAGGTAGGTCATTATCTGTAGTAACCGGATTGACAGTGATTGTCGGGTCCGGGATGGGAGAAGTTGAAGCTTGGTGAGGATCATTTGTTGGAGGTGGTGGAGGAGGTAATGGCAGGCTAGGCTCTGCTGTGGGTTTATTCTGGGACATTTCCCTCATTAGTCTCATAAGTTCTGAGACCTGATCTTTCAATTCGGAGACTTGCCCCTGTAGGTTCTGTACTTGTTCCTGATCTTCCATTATCTTCTTTGTCCGAGATCTTGTTAAGTACACTCGCTTGGGCTGAACCGTGTGCTTGGTCAGACTTGCTTTGTTTGAAGCAATATTGATTTCCTGTAGGGAATAAAAAAAGAAAATTTTAAATGAACTTTGAATTTTGCAAAGGAATTAAAAGTCCTGGTCTGGATGAAGGATACAGTGGCATTTGAGAGCCAGGTTGAAATCTGTAAAAGGATAATCGCGCCAATTTTATCATGGCATCGTTCGATAGTCTGACTGTGAATGACTGGATTGAACGTGCATTTATGATACCTGTCCATATAGCGCATTCAATTTTTCACATAACCCTAGCGAGGGAGTTCCTACAGGAGTCATATTATTCATTCACAAATTTACTAAACAATGGTCCAGAAATCATTTCATTAACTGAATAATTTGTACATCATATTCTTTACATCGGCCTAGGCTCTGGAAGGTTCTTTATAATGAGATGACATTTTCTGAGATACTCATATAACCTTTCTTCTTGCTTGGCAGGATCGAATGCTTTCAGAGCATACTCGAATTCAGGTAATAGTTCTTGTTTTCCCTGTGCTGACATTCTCTTTCAGTTCTTGATAGAGGGCAGCTTGTTTTTCTTTCTCTTTCCTTTCCTTAGCACACTCTTTCAAGATATCGTTGATGAGTAGTGCCTGTTCTTTTGTTTCGAGCTTCTTCTTTTTGTTTTCTTGCTTATACTCTTCAACGAGTACCTCTTGGTATTTCATCCTTTCCTGAAGTTTACTATTCTGCCCTTTCATCTCTTTGACCTCAGCTTGAAGAGAGTCTTTTTCCTTTTCCCACTGTACCTCTTGCTTTTTGAACCCCATCCTTTCGGCTCTTGCCTCTTCCTTGAGTCTTCTCACTCTTCTTTTAAGTTTCTGTTGTTGGTCCTCCAACTGTTTTATTTGTTCTTGCAGTTGTGAGTTCTCGGTGTTTGCTTTTTGTAGTGAGTCAAGCAGACGATTATCATCTTCTTCTCATAGGATGGTTTGGCGAGGTTCTTTGTCCTCGGATTCTGTAGTTAAGTGTTCTCGGTCCCTGTCAGCTCTCCATTTAAGGTAATCGCCCGAGGCACTTGGGCCTTTAGGTGATCTCTCCATCAGAGTAATGCTTTCCCAAGACTTGCGAGCTAGTTTCAATCCTTCCTCTTCCTTGAGCTCATGGTAGAAGTGACCTTGGTGGTATTCTTCAATGTTGAGCATGGACTGCGTTGAGCCAAACTGCCTCATTACCAATGCCGGAGCGTAACTTGTATATCCGGTTACTCCGATTAGGGATATCGACTGATTACCTCCCGTACCGATTAAAACGGGTTGGCCTGACGTCCATAGCTTCCTCCAACAGTACTCATGGCTATTGAAACTCAAAATCCGTTCCCACCACTGCTGTTCATTTTTTGGACTGATTACTAACCGGGTCATCTTCTCGATGGGAGGCTGGTCGAGGTACCAAGTTAATCCCTTTGTCTCCACAGGACACATATGACTAATAATCCAGAGATATAGCAACTGAGAACAACACTTAATGGACCCTTTTCCCTGTTGTGCGATGAGTTAGGGTTAACAAGGTTTCCGCAAGAATTACCGGTATCGGATTGATCTCCTGCCTTTCTACCGCCCAGAACACTTCCACCGCACTGCAAGTTATGATTCCCAATGGTCCCGGGAACAAAATCAAACCATAGATCCCCAAGGTGAGTGCCACTGAAGCTTGATGCCACTGTTTCTCTTGGAGGCACTTATCTAACCACTTCTGGAGATATGTCCAATACCAACCATGTGTGTTTCCTTTGACAGTTTCTTTTGACTTTGCCTTTTCCGAAGGGATGCCCAACAAATGTGTTAATCGTTTCTAGGTCTGCCTATGCTCGAGGTGTAGGTAGATCCGGTTCTGCAATGAGTAAGGAATCCCTAGCAATGCCTGATATTCTTCCATAGTGGGAATCGTATCAATGTCATTGAAAGAGAATACCCCGTACTTAGAATTCCAAACCGACAACATGGCTTTTAATGCCAGGATTTGGACCTTGACTCGCATTAAGGTTGCAATCCTCTCGTACTTCTCTTCAAATCGTGCCTTGACCTGATCGGGAAGCAACCTCCATCCATTAGATAGACCCTCGAGGTTGTTCATTCTGACCTCTATTTTATTCAGATCTAGTGAAGGTAGTAAGCTAGCATGTGCCTTGGAAACATCATTTTGCGAGGGTACCGGACTATGAGCTGATTTGGACCAAAGTTTAGCATTACAACCTTTTACGCGATCGACTCGAGGATGCCATGATAAAAATGATGCCTATCCTTTTACAGACTCTTGGTTTGGTAATGCCTGCGGGAAAATTCGTTAGCAAGATAAATTAGGGTAATTTTGAATCATACTGTTGACAGGTGACACGTACACATTTATCAAAGTAGGAAAATGTGTAGGTGTTTTAGTAGGATTCAAGATTACCCTCAAAAAAAATGAACAAAAGGAAATTAAAGCAGAATAGGATAAGAGTAAGTATGCCCCTTTTGTCCTATAGTAGGCAGACTCCTAATACCGGATGAGCGCTACCTAACTGGATAGTTCTATCTTATAAGGTAGTTTACTACGGCTTTCAGCTATTGTGATAGTTTAGCTCAGGATCTAATTTTCTAAAAGTCACAGGTTCCCAAATTGCCCCTACTGTAAACAGTAGGGCCCCATTCTATAACCATGATATTATTGGGAAAATTCCACGAGTATCACAGTGGATAGAACAAGTTTCAATTTGAGCAGAAGCCTTCACGGATACTAACAGGGTAGAACCCACGGGTACCGCTACATGACTCCCTCCTACTTTCCTAAAAGGGTAAGAAAGCCCGGGTATAGGACCAAAGTGTGTGAGGACATCGTGTGAGTGTTCAGTGTGTGAAGGGACACCTTTACCTCTTCCCAATTCAGGGGGATTTTATTTTTCCATTTTTCCCTTTTTTCTTTTTTTTTTTTGAAACGAAGAGCACTGTAGGAAATAAAACAGCCAAAACAAGCAAAATAGTCAACAGCAATAACATATAAAACATTGCTGAATGAGCCCATCTAACTATAATTTGATCGAACAAAATTAAATCTACTTTTGGACCACTAGACCGGGGTTAAGTCAGTCATTTTGAATTCCCCAGTGGAGTCGCCAAGCTGTCGCAAGGGATTTTGCGGTCGCCTGGACGATCACTCACCGAAGTGGGAAGGAGTGAGAAGTCGCCACCTTAGTTTTGAGGGAAACTAAAGAAAACCATTTGGAGGAAAAATGAAACCACTTCAAGATAGAGATTCTAGGTTCGGGGTCCGTAAACGGGTGGGGAAGGTGTTAGGCACCCCACCTCATCCCTTAATAAGGGTAAGTAGATTTAATTTTGGCGTTCTTTATAAATTGGTTAGGAGGGCTTGAATGGGAATGTTAGTCCTTTTAGTAAAAGGAATATTGGATCTTTCACTAAATTCGGATTACCCAGATACATAAGTAAATGAGACAACCTTAGTGAGTTGGTGCATGAATCATCTCGGTTTGGGATTATTTTACGTACCGGTTAAGATTTGGTGTGAGAATCGGATAAGAACTCTCCTCCGATCTCTTTTAAGTTATTTATTAAAATTTTGGGGGGAGATCGGATAAGAACCCTTCTCCGATCTCCTCTAGACGTTTATTAAAATTTTTGAGTTGAGACCGGATAAGAACTCTCCTCCGATCTCTTTTTAATGTTTATTAAAATTTTGAGGGGAGATCGGATAAGAACCCTCCTCCGATCTCCTCTAGACGTTTATTAAAATTTTTGAGTTGAGACCGGATAAGAACTCTCCTCCGATCTCTTTTTAATGTTTATTAAAATTTTGAGTTGAGATCGGATAAGAACTCTCCTCCGATCTCTTCGAAATTTGATCGCAGCTGTATATCTTAAAAGCCTAAGTTTAAGAGTTCTGGTATTTAAAGGTGCCAAAGGTCGAAATAAGACTTCTTTTAACTCGTTGGCATTTTGTGACTAAATAAGGGGCGTCATGCGGGATTTTGCTGATCTCCCCTAAGGTCACTTTATCAGTATCCTATCTGTACCCTTTTACTTACCTGAGTTTTGATTTTCATTCCGCCTTATGGCATTATGCCGGATCGCCTTCTACGTCAGCCTAGTGATTCAAACACAGTTACCTACATTTTGTCTAGCTGTTTCTACGTAACTCGGGACTAGATGACTTACGTTCAGAAATAATAAAGATTAACGGAAGTGTGGGTTAACCAGCACGGGAGTAAACTAGAACATATTTTTGCTTTTTTTTAGCGTGACATAAACTTAAAGAAAACAACAGGCATAAGAAAGAGAACAAAGGAAATACGTGAAACGAGAGCTAGACTTAATAAAATGGCGATATTAACACTGACCTGTAGGGAGTCGAGTCTATTGATCTAACTACAGAATCGTAAAAAGTAGCAGGATTGCAGGTTGGCAGCCGGAGGACTGTGGTTTGCCTCGAAATGAAGTATTCTTTGTTAAAATGTAAACAGGTCAAAATAACCAAGCTTGAGTGGAGTTGAGCTTAGATAATATGAATGGAAATAGAGGATAACAAAGACAGAAAGTGGGAGTGCCACAGGATAATGAACGAACTGAAAATGAAAAGTTTCAGTATTCCAGAATCCCTTTTGCAAGAAAACACTTCAGAAAACTAGTTTCAAAAGTTTTTTCTACGAAAACTCAAAATAGCAGAGTAACAAACTAAATTAAGTTTTAGAGTTATTCCACTATAGTCACTGCCTCTTGCCTATATTTTTCGTCCTTTGAACAGTTTTTCATGCAGGTATTTATAGGAATCGGGTGCTCCCCATGAAGGGTCAGGATTTATTTTGAGGGAGATGGAGGGTCAAGATTTCGAAGGACATGATCGGATGTTCAGGAACTAAAGAGAATCAAAATGAATGGTTGAGATCACCCTTCAGAATTTTTGTCCTTTTCTTCTTTCAATCTGACGGTCCCAAATCTTCTCGTCCGGAACGATCTGAGGGCTAAGAGAGAAAGACGCTGGTATTGTCGTCTTCTCTCTTGATCCAAGGGTTCCAGATTTGTCCTTACAAGTGAGATCAACGGTGGGGATTGGGATGTACAGGACTGTCATGACATACCCTGGCACCTGTCAGCATTGCGGGCGATTCTTAGGCGTGCGGTGGAGATCTCGCCTGCAACGCTTTAACTACCTCGGCTCTGATTCTGACGACGGTTATTTGGGATTTGTCTTATTCCTTTTGTCTTCCGATCCCTCTTCTTGACACGCTCCTATTCCGATCTCTCATGCTAATCTCCCGTCTTCCGATCTATTATTCCGATCTCTCCCTTTCTCTGGTCCGGTCTGGTCAAAGCATTAATTTCCCCTCAATTCTCGAAGTGGCTTCCCTCCGATCCCAACTCTCATCCGCTCAGGATTATATATCTCAAGTTGAGGGGCGGGCGAAGTTTTATGAAGACAAGCTGGCCGAACAGTCTCATGTCCTGGCTGAAAGGAATCGGGTTCTCAGAGAAGTCCAGGCGCTACAGGCCAACGAAGCTGCTCAGGTCGCCCAACTCATCGAGGAGCTTAAGGAGAAAGATGAAGAGATGGTGACGGGAATAGCCGGAACCTATGTAAATGCTCACAAGGACCTCTTGCTCGAACTCCAGAAGCGCTACCCAGAGGAGGACTTCTCTTGGATTGCTGACCTGGCTCCTAGGGGCGACGATGAGGACAGTGAGGAGGAAGCCGAGGGTGAGAGAGAGAGTGAGCAAAATGTAAATCAGGCTGGGGGTGATCCTCCAGCTGAATAACTTGTACAAAAAAATGAAATGAAATGGAATGTCTCTTTTGTTCAATGAATGGATGTGATTGGAAAATCTCTGAATTGCCTAAGTATTTGATTGTATGAGCATAGCGAAACAAGAACTAAATGCAATTATTAATCTAAGTATAAGAGATCGGAAAGCACAATAAGCATGAGATCGGTGGGGAAGAAATGCTGAATGGGACTTGATTAAAATTGAAAATTTAACTCGAACACTTAAGATCGGAATCCTCATTAAACCGAACCAAAACCTTAGCTCTTAAACTTTCGAAAGGGAGATCGGCAATAAAACTGGTAAGAAAAGATCTAGTGCCAGTTCATTTCGTTTATCAGGAATATACTTGACGGGTCCTGAGTTTCGACAATGGGTTTGAGAGATCGGTGAGCGATAGACTGGTAAAGCTTTGACTGATGCGAGAACTTAACAATTTGATTTAATTCTTTGTTAGGAGAGATCGGAATTGTGACTGCCTATCAAAGAGGGATCGGAAATGTCATTAGCTGTCCAAAGGAGACTTAGTACCGGGGACCGGTTTCAAAGTTTTATTGATTTTGGGGATCGGCCAAAATATGGTGTCGACAAGCTCTTGTTCAAATGGTCATAACTCAGTGTATAAAAGTTCAATTGATCTGAAATTTTACCGAAAGAAAGCTGAGGCATAGACTTACAACTTCATGAAGAACACAAATACAAATTCTAACCATAACCTAGTCAAATTGCCAACCAAACTTAGGTCACCAAATTTGGCAGAACCAAATTGCCCAGAAATTCTGGGTACAGGTCAATCTGGCCAGTTATGGTAAAATAACCATAACTTGAGCTACGAAACTCCAAATGGAGTGAATGAAAAAAAGAAATGTTACTAGACACAATACGGAACAACTTTCATGAAGACAAATTTGTCAAATTCCTACTGTACAAATGACTAATGGAACAGTAAACCTATGGTATGAAATCTGAAAATTTTGAATAACATAAGATAAGCTTTGAAATGGTATTAGAAATCAATACCAACAAAAATAAAATGCAAAATGTGGTATCTTGGAGAACTTAGGTTCAATAAATTTATTATGTATTAAAAAGTCAACAATTTGAGTGAATAGTAATGTGAATAGTAGTACAAAGACACAAAGTGTAAGAACTAAATTGGTAGAGGAAATTAAGGTATGAAATTTGGAATCCATGAAATGTTCACGGATTACTTGGAATAAAAATAGTAATTTACCTAAATGACTTAATGAACATTTAAGTTATGTGAAAATATAATTAAGATTTGTATTCCCATTACTAGTAGGTATAATAAAATATGAGTGATAACACTTGAATATTAAATGAAATTAACCTAGATGGATTATTGAGACTTATACTCCCAACACCAATGGAGTTCATAATATATTAGCAATACAACTTGAAGTATGAAATGTACCTTACATGAATAGATTGTTGAATGAATAAATGTGATAAAAGTGTCATTTGGGATTTAGGTTCCCATCAAGAGAAAAAGGAAAGATGTTTTGAATGTGAATGGTACATGAGATTAAATGAATGTGAATTGTAATTAGTATGAATATTATGATGAATGCATAAATTACCTAGAAATATGAATTCGGAAATTATGTTTCCATTATAAACAAAATTAGAATACTATAAAAATATAAACGAAAAATATAATGAAATGATGAAACATATAAACTCTTAATGGTACTATATGCCCATGTATTGCCTAGACATGTGTATCAGATTGGATAGATTGGCATGCCAATAGGGTATTGTTTAGCAGTACTGCGAAAGGCTTTATGCCTGTATTCATGGATTTATGCCCACACTCATGGCTTTATGCCCACATTCATGGCTTTATGCCTGTACTCATGGCTTTTATGCCTGATTATGTATTATCATGGCTTTTTAGCCATACTGACTGCATACATGGTTGACATTCTGCGTCCCATGGTATGACGGCCCAAGGCACAGCGGTGTCCAGTGCCAACGACCCATTATCCAGTTAGTCAACCTGTCATAGGTTACTTGGGCAGAGAGAAAAAAAATTATTGAAATAAGTGAAAAATATTAGAAACTAAATAAATTAGTGAGAAAATCTGAAAGGTATTAAACTAGTATTAAGAATTTAATTATTACGAAATGATCCACAACATATAGAAAATATTAAGAGAGTAAATGAATTACTAGCAAAATAAGCATAACGTAAGTAAATAATAGAAATGCATCCTCCATAATAATATAAACATAAACTAAATATTTAGATTTATTTGTACATTATATAAATGATTATTGTAAACTTATGACAGAAGAGATTCTAGAGAGCAACATAAATGACGAAAAATGTACTGTATGGAAAATTTTATATGAACCCAGTAAAATTCTTGTGTATAGAAAATATGCTCCAATTATTTTGATTTGTATACATTATTTCTTGTCATATTATTGTACCACTAAGAAGATCTAAATATTTAGTTTATGACAGAAGAGATTCTAGAGAGCAACATAAATGACGAAAAATGTACTGTATGGCAAATTTCATATGAACCCAGTAAAATTCTTGTGTATAGAAAATATGCTCCAATTATTTTGATTTGTATACATTATTTCTTGTCATATTATTGCACCACTAAGAAGCAATGCTTAGCGCGATGGATTTATTTCCTCGCGCAGGTACTGAAGATAAAAATCCAGTGGACATTAGACTGGAGAATTTAGAGTCCAGATCTGCGGAAGTGTCAGAAGTGTACAAGGTTATCACCTCCTCAGCAATGCATGTAGATAGGGTCCATATAGATCATATTATGTATTGTGTACATTATAATTAGTTATTATTTGTAATGTAAACTATGAATTGTATATTGAAATATAGATTATGGAACTGTAATTAATTTGTAGATCATGTAAATTATGAAATTATATAATTATTTTGTAAATTATTTAAATTAAGGAAATTTGAAAATTTTGCTTAGGTAATTTGAGAATGTTACATATGAATTGAGTATGAATAAATTTGTACAAATGAGTATGTGAATTACAAGAATTGAATGTGAGATGAATATGATGAGCATGAATGATATTTTTATTGTAAAATATTATTAAAAATTTCAAGCAGGTGAATAGTGAAATACATCAACTGATAATAAAATAGGGAAAACTCCGCTGGTTTCTCTCTGGAAAAATAATTGATATTAAAATATAACGAGATCAAATTATTAAAATAATAAAGTAAGACAAGATAGGGTGCTCCAGCACCGAATGTAGCACACTTCGCTCGGCTACACTGTAGCCGGGTGAGGGGTGTTACATTTATTAGTATTAGAGCATGGTTTAAGCATTCCTAGGCATAGATAGATAGAATGAGATAGTGTGCATAACATGCATTGCATTCATATGAGTCGAGGTGATACTAATGCAAATCTGTTTTCTTGGTATTTTAGGTTAAGGTATAGACTCAGAATCGCAGATGGTAATAGAAGAAGAAGTAGTAATCCGTATCCCGACTGGAAGTGATATTAGAAATCTGGGAGATCCTGCTTCACCAGTGCAAGAGGTGCCTGTACAACCCCTACAGGCCTTACTTGAGCAGATGACTAAATTCTTTCGACAGATGACTGGGCTTATTCCACCACCGCCTCAGTATAAATCATCTCTAGAAAAAATTAGGAAGTATGGAGCTGTAGATTTCAATGGTAGAAAGGAAGATGATTCTTCAGCGGCTGAGTATTGGTTAGAAAGGACTGAAAGAGTCTGCGGCGACTCCATTGCACACGAGCGAGTTTAGAGTGTGCAGTTTCATTGTTACAAGAAGCTACATATCGGTGGTGGGATGTTGTAACCAAGGTAGTGGCACCAACCGACGTAACTTGCGAATTCTCTTTGATAGAGTTCAGAAAGAAATATATTAGCTGTGTTCATGAAGAGGAACATAAGACGAGTGGTGATCAGCAAAAGAGGAAATTTGGATAGTCTAGTAATAAGAGGCTGAGAGAACAGTTAAGTCAGACATCTGATCAAAGTAGGAGACCTAGACCCAGGCCTATACCCAGAAGAGATTAACCAAAAACACTAGTAGTAAGTGCACCAGGACTAGCAAGAAAATGTGGTCATTGTAACAAGTGGCATAAAGGTAAATGTAGGGGATTAACTGGAGCCTATTATAGATGTGGTGTCACACCCTATGCCTCCGTTAGATGTAACTTGATCTCGTAGTACACCTAATGAATTACCGTACTTCACCTACCGGTAACCCATTAAATACACTACAAGGGATTTTAAACAATTTCTTACTTCTTTTTAAAGTGGTGAGCACTTTTGACAGGTGTTAAAACTTTTTAATCGAAGTTAAATCACACATTAGGTCTGAAATAACCATAAATTTTATAAAAATTTCGGCAGAGTGCCGTTTGTATTTTGAGCAAAACAGTTTTTCAAAAACCTGTAGAAAACACTTCCAATATATTTGTTTCAGTCCCAAACTCCAATATGGCTAAAAACAAATCAATTTTCTCAAACATAAGTCAAACCCAATTCTACATCATTTTCAGTAGTTTCAAAAATAGAATGCAAAATGACTATGTATTTCAAAGCTGAGATAAGAAAATTATAGTACAACATTTTTATAGGCCAAAATAATTTACAACTTTATTTTACAACTGCTCAAGACCAAGTATAATAATACATACAGTTCACATACATTACAATAATATTTACAAGGAAGTGGTATACTCAATATACCCGATAAAATCCCAAAGTGTAGCACAAGCAGCCTACTCTGCTGCTTTGTCTGTCTGTCTACCTGTGACAGCAATGAAAAAGCTATTGCTGAGTAAAATTTACTCAGTGGTGCACAATAACAATTTAAAATGCGGTATATAAAACTTTTATTGACAATTTACAATTCAAATAATTCACAATTTTTAAAGCTCATATAACACAAATTTGATCAAATAATTGAATACACAGTGTTGCCAATCAATAACATAACTTAGGTCATGACACAAACTTTTTCGAACATGCCGTGTTGTACACCATGACAAGACAAACTCACCCCACTAATCGAAATCAATAAGGGAGGTGGCTAGCTAGCTAATGAGAACTCATCCATACTCACCTCAGATTGGCAAGTCAAAGAGGGAGGAATATAGTGTACCCATCAGAGCACTTGCAGGCGTTACGTATCGCCATCCCTGCAAGCTCTTGGGTGGAGAGTCACGCTTTACCACAATTCACGCGTGAGAGTTCCCAAGAATCATAGGCGTTACGTATCACCATCCCTACTTTGCTCTGATACCACTAAACACATTTTATCTCAAAATTTCCATTTACAAAGTAGGCAACACAATAATTCTCAAATAAAATTCCCAAAGCTAAAACAATAAAAAATTATTCATAACTCATTTTTCCAAATAAAGTTTCAATTTACAAAATAGGCAACACAATAATTCTCAAATAAAATTTCCAAAGCCAAAACAATAAAAAATTATTCATAACTCATTTCTCCAAATAAAATTTCTAGTAAAAGCAGTGAATATAAAACGTATTATGCACAGACCTGGTTTGAGTCACCTCTAGGCCTTGACTCAATGTTCCTTATGCTTTTCAATATCCTTTTCAACTGAAATATACAATTTAAAGTGTTTCAATACTCACTTAAATTGTTTCTAACAATAAAATCCAATATCTAAATTTTCTTAGTAATATTCCCTTAAATTCATTTCATTAGTCAACCTATAATATTGACCTTTGATGCACTCTAAGTGAGTCAATTTTAATGTTCCCAATTTGTCACATTTTATAGTCTCTAAGTGTTGGTATATGTTACCAATTTCATTTTAAAGCTTATTGCATTTTATTGCCATTTTCAGATTTCATGGCCAATGTTTACTGTCTATTGGACCAAGCTACAGTGTAAATTTAACATATTTCTCTTCATTAAATTGTTTCTTATTGTGTCTTCTTTAATTTCCTTTTTGAATCACTCCATTTAGAGTTGTATAGCTCAAGTTATGGTTAATTAACCATAACTAGGTCAAATATAAGTTTTAGTTTCCTTTTTAGGCATTTTCGGTTCTGAATTTACTAATTTATTTGGACTGTTTGTAATCACATTGAGGTGTAGCATTCTTCATAAGTATTGTTGCCCTATGTCTTAGGGACAACCAAAAATTTTGCTTACCATTTTTTCTATCACACCTTACCCCTCTGTAAGGCATAAATGATCCCGTAGAATACCTAATGAACTACCGAACTTCACCTACCGATAACTCATTAAGTACCCTACAAGGGATTTTAAAACAATTTGCTTACTTTTATAAGTGGTGAGCATTTTCTAATAGGTATTAAAATCATTTAATTAGAATTGAAAACTAGTTAAAATTTTTAGCCCATTTTATTTTTCCATAAATTTTATAAAAATTTCGACAGAGTGCCGTCTGTATTTTGAGAAAATAATTCTTCAAATTCCTGTAAAAAGCACTTAAAATAATCTGTCTCAACAACTTCTTCAAATTCACAATCAATTTCAACATCATTTATCAATCTCCAAAAATTCAAATCCACTATTTCCAATATTCAACAATCATCAAAATACCATTAATGAATTTCATTCAATTTAAAAGAAAATATTTCCATTCATATTTCATTAAAGATAAAACAATTTATATACATCATTACAAAAATTTACATTAAGAGAAATTCAAACTAAAATTTTTTACAAACTTTATACAAACTGCTCAAGACAAATTTTACATGTCTATACTTTTACATACATTACATACATCAAAATAAATTTTTACAGTCAGGGTAGAAAATATACCCGATAACTTCAAGCAGGTAGGTCCTCAATCCTCAGCAGCTCAGTCTGCTGCTCCTCTAGTCTCTAAATCTGTGACAGCAATAACAGCCATCACTAAGTACTAGGACTCAGTGGTGCACAACATACTAAAATAATCTTTATGTAGAATTTAAATCATATTTATTCAAAAATTAGACTGAACATGAGAATTAAATACAAAACATGAATTATGAGATTTTAATCCAAACAATTTCATTTCGAAGTATCAAAACACATTTCATAAAACCCACAGTTATATCATGCCATTCGAAACAAATATAATCTCAATAGCCAGAGGCTAAGGAGAAGTCACATCACAATGCTAGCTAGCTCAAATACATGGATATCCATTCAATTTCTTCTTTTACTGGCACACACCTCAACACTTCAGCCAGAGAAGGAATCAAAATTCGAAACTGATTACCCCCACTAGTAATGCTAGTTAGGTGTTCAAATATATGGTCATGACACTGTGATTTCAAAACTTATTTTAACAATTTACTAAACATTTATGCCATCTCAAATATACACAAATAACTTCCAACAATTTAAATCAAAAGCATTATAAATACTTCATCATAATAATGTCACAATTCAATATTTCAAATTATTCAAAACAGTATGCAGAAGATAATTTACAGAAATTATACGTTGTGCACAAACCTTATATGAGTCGCCTTTTGGCCTTGACTCGACATCTCGGGTTCTTTCCCTGTGTTCTTTTCCACTGAAACACACAGTTTCACAGTGTTTCAGTATCATAACTTAGCATAATCCAAAAATAAATTTAAATTTACTTTTATCTATCTCTAATGTGCTAAACTTGACGTTCTTTAAAATTTGTGTTTCGGGGTTACTATTCATGACACTATTCAAGTCAATTTGTTGACTTTCTAAGGCTTAATATGTATGGGAATTCCAACTTCACCCACATACCACATTTTGGTTACTAAATTTGTTGGTTTTGGTTATTTACTCAAATTCTAAGTCTTTTAGGCAAATTTGCAAATTTTCAGTTTTAGTGTCTTAAGTTGCACTGTTCCATTGGTCATTTTTCTGTTAGAATTTGGCAGAACTTTCTTCATAGAAAATGTTTCCTATTGTCTTAACTTTATTCTCCTTTTTGAATCATTCCATTTGGAGTTTTATAGCTCGAGTTATAGCCATTTGAATCATAGCTGCCAGATTGGACTTAACCCAGATTTTTGGGCACCAAACTGGTTCTGGCAGTTTTAGGTCACCAAATTTGGGTGGCCAAATGACTTGGTTAAGGGCATAATTTGGGTTTGTATTCTTTATAAAAGTTTTCGATCTATATCTCATCTATCCACTGGTAAAATTTTAGTTTATTTAGACCTACCTAGCCTAAGCTATGGCAAATGAATAAACACTGTTCATTTGGTCATTTTTGTACAGGTCAGACTGCATAAATCCGGATTTGGTCAATTTGTTCACTAGGTTTTGGTCTTTTTTTGGGCATGATTCCTAAATGAAAAATGTTCCATTTTATGTCTATTTTCATTCCCAATTGGTCTCATACCAATTGGACTTGTAAATTATCAGTTTTGGTCCCTTAAAGGGACCTTGGTCCTGCTGCCTACAGCATGGCCATTTTCAGTCCGAATTTAAACTCACTTCTAACACTTCCAACACATCTCAATTGGTCACAAATCACCATTTTTCATCTCAAACAAGGTCAAACATAAAATTTGACCCATTCTCACATTTTTGCCTCCCAAAACCCTAGGTCCAATCCCTAACTTTCATATCTTACTTACTTGTTGAATTCTAAATGCATATTTAGTACTCATACCCTCACTTACACTTAACCACTTCATTATTTGCATCAAAATTACCCATTTTAACATTAGTTTGCTGCTGGCCAAAATTTTTAGGGTTCTAGATAGGCATGATTTTGCATGTTTTCATGTATTTCTAACCACTTTCATCTTACTTCTATACTTATAATTCAATCAAAATTAAGGAAGAGAGCTTACCTCAAATAGAGCTTTCCAACTTCTTGATTCTTCAAGCTTTCTTCAATTTTTCTCTTTCCAATCTTCTTCACAAGACTCAACTACAAGTTTTAATTAAGAAACTTATAAATTTTATGGCTCAAATCTTGGGTTTAAGAAGCTTTTTAGTGAGCTTCAAAGGAGGAGGTTAAAAAAACGAGAGAGATGAGAGAGGAGAGGTGGACGGCAAAGGAAGATAAGTTTTCTCTTTTTTTTTTCTTTATGTTTTTTTTAGTCTTATGGAAGACCAAAAGAATTCAAATTAAATAAATTTTTAATTATAGTGTTTATGGCATCATGCATGATGTCATGCATGATGTCATCTCTTTTCACTTTTTCAATTTTCTTTTTATTTTTCTATTTATTTTTCCATTAGTTTTTTAATTTAATTCTCGATTTCAAAATTTTCTTTTCTTTGATTTTATTTGACAATTAGGTTAGGAGTTAGCTCTAGGGGAAAATTGACCAAATTGCCCCTCGCCGGTTCAACCCGGTTTGCAAATAATTTAATATTTCTTCCGGCTCCCTGACCTAATTATTTAACTGGCTTAACAGTTCTTTTTCATGATTTTCTCTTTTCCACTATGTTCGTAATAGTCCTAAGGACCGCAACGTCACATTTTATGATTCAAAATTTGAGTTTAAATTGACTTTGCAATCCTTCCCGAGAAGGTCACCCATCGCTGTGACTCTCGGCTCGTTTAACTTCTTATGTTTTGTTTTTCTTATTTATACTTAACTAATTGACAATTACTAATTATTTGGGTTTATGGCTTATCTAGTTGTCTTAGATGTGGTTCTAATCCCCTTAATTGTCCGGACCGACTCCGATCACCAGAATAGTGAAATATACTAGGCTATGCAAATAGGGGTGTTACAATTCTCCTCCCCTTAAAATAAATTTCGTCTCAAAATTTTACTTGGTATCAATCTCTGAACAGCTGTGGGTGCTGTCTCCTCATGTCCTCCTCTCATTTCCAAGTAGCATCCTGGCCCGAATGATGGTTCCACAACACTTTTACTAACGGGATCTGCTTATTCCGTAGCTGCTTCACCTCATAAGCCAGAATCTCTATGGGTTCTTCTTTATATGTGAGGTCTGGATTCACTTCAATTTCTTCTACTGGTAGTACATGAGATGGGTCTGATCGATACCTCCTCAACATAGACACATGGAAGACATTATGTATCTTCTCCAACTCTGGAGGTAGCACCAAACGATATGCCAAAGGACCCACTCTTTCCAGAACCTCATATGGCCCAATGAAACGAGGACTCAGTTTCCCCTTTCTGCCGAATCTCATAATTCTCTTCTAAAGAGAAACCTTGAGGAATACTTTCTCACCCACTGCATACTCAATATATCTTCTCTTTAAATCAATGTAGGACTTCTGACGGTCTGATGCAGTCTTAAGTCGATCTCTGATCACCCTGATCTTCTCCTCAGTTTGCTGAACAATTTTGGGTCCAATCATCTTTCTTTCACCCACGTCATCCCAGCACAAAGAGGTTCTACATTTTATGCCATACAAAGCTTCATATGGAGGCATCCCAATGCTTGATTGATAGCTGTTGTTGTAAGCAAACTCAATTAAAGGCAAGTGTGTGTCTCAACTGCCCTCAAACTCAATCACACAAGCCCGTAGCATGTCCTCCAAGATCTGAATTACCCTCTGAGATTGACCATCTGTCTGTGGGTGGAATGCAGTACTGAAGTTCAATCTAGTTCCTAGGGCTCTCTGAAGACTACCCCAGAATCTAGAAGTGAACTTAGGATCTCTGTCAGATACAATGGATACTAGCACTCCATGCAGTCTCACAATCTCATCGATGTACAACTTGGCCAATCTTTCAAAACTGTAGTCCATTCGGACTGGCAGAAAATGAGCAGACTTGGCTAGTTTGTCAATAATGACCCATACTGCATCATGACTCTTCTGTGTCCTCGGAAGTCCCATCACAAAATCCATCGTTATTCTCTCCCATTTCCATTCTGGAACTGGTAGTGGATGTAACAACCCAGTGGGTACTTGATGCTCTACCTTCACTTGCTGACAAGTTAGGCATTTAGAAACAGACTCTGCCACATCTCTTTTCATACCCATCCACCAGTAATGCTCCTTTAGCCCTCTATACATTTTTGTGCCACCAGGGTACATGGCAAAAGGAGACTCATATGCTTCCTTTAAAATGATCTGCCTCAAATCAACATCATTAGGAACGCACATTCTGCCATGGTGTAGCAATAGACCGTCATCTCTTATTGAGAATTCTGGTTTCTTGCCCTGTCTGACTTCTTCCAATAGTTTCTGATACCTTTCATCATTCTGAGCAGCCATTCTGATCTGATCAATCAACACTGGCTGTACATGCCATGCAACTGCTGTCTGCCCCTCATCATTAATCTCTAAGCTGGCATGTAATGATCTCAACTCATGTACCATAGATAAAGGAGTAACTCGTAGACTTGCCATAGTCTTGCGACTTAAGGCGTTAGCCACAACATTAGCTTTCCCTGGCTGATAGTCTATCAGACAATCGTAGTCTTTTATTAACTCTAACCATCTCCTCTGTCTCAAATTCAACTCTTTCTGGGTGTCCAAATACTTCAAACTCTTATGATCTGTGTAGATATAGCACTTCTCCCCATACAAATAATGTCTACAAATCTTAAGAGCAAACATAATAGCTGCAAGCTCTAAGTCATGTGTTGGATAATTCCTCTCATGCGGTTTCAGCTGGCGTGATGCATAGGTAATGACATTTCGATCTTGCATCAGTATACAGCCTAACCCATTGTGAGAAGCATCACTATAAACTGTATATTCTTTACCCGGTGTAGGTAAAGTCAGGACTGGAGCTTCAGTCAAACATCTCGTTAATTCATCAAAACTTTGCTGGCATTTATCTGTCCACTGAAATTTTACATCTTTCCTAAGCAGCTTGGTCAGTGGAGATGCCAACATGGAGAATCCCTTCACAAATCTACGGTAGTATCCAGCTAAACCCAGAAAACTGTGAATCTCCGTGATATTTCTAGGTGGCCTCCAATTAAGGACAGCTTCTATCTTACTTGGATCTACCTTGATGCCCTCTATTGATACTACGTGCCCTAAGAAAGATATTTCTTTCAGCCAAAATTCACATTTCGACAATTTAGCGTATAGCTATTTCTCCCTCAAAGTTTGCAGTACAATCCGTAGATGTCTATCATGCTCTTTTGCACTCCTCGAATAGACCAATATATCATCAATAAATACCACAACAAACTGGTCGAGGTATGGTCTGAAAATAGTTTTCATCAGATCCATAAAAGCAGCCGGAGCATTAGTTAACCTGAATGGCATGACCAAGAACTCATAATGGCCATAGCAGGTTCTGAATGCAGTTTTAGAAATACTCTGCTCTTGTACTTTCAGCTGATAATAACCTGATCTTAGGTCAATTTTTGATAACACAGCTACACCCCTCAACTGATCAAACAAGTCATCAATGCGAAGCAATGGATATCTGTTCTTTATTGTCATCTTATTCAACTACCGATAGTCAATGCATAACCAGAGAGTGCCATCCTTCTTCTTTACAAACAACACTGGCGCTCCCCAAGGTGACACACTAGGGCTGATAAAGCCTTTGTCAAGTAGCTCTTGCAACTGCACTTTCAACTCTTTCAATTTTGCTGGTGCCATTCTATATGGCGTTATGGAGATTGGGTCCACACCAGGCATAACATCAATCTCAAACTGCATCTCTCTTTCTGGAGGTAAACCTGGCAATTCATCAGGAAACACATCCAGAAAGTCACATACAGTAGGGATGTCCCTTAGTGCTGGACTCCCCACTTGGGTGTCTATCACATGTGCCAAATATGCTTCACACCCCTTTCTGATCATCCTTCTGGCTAGTGCAGCCGAAATGATGTTTGATGGCAGTAAATGCCTCTCCCCATGTATTATCACATCACCGTATAAAGGGAGACCAAAAGTAGTATCTTGATCTACTGATCCAATCATTGCGTGATGCCTGGCTAACCAATCCATGCCCAAGATGATATCATAATCTCTGAAGGGCATTTCAATCAAATCTGATAGAAAAACATGTCCTTGGATCACCAAAGGATAGTCTATAGATTCTATTGACCCGAACCTCTTGTCCTAACGGACTAGTTACTAACACTTTAAAATCCATTTTGACACACGGAACAGCAAGTGAACTGACTATGCTAGCACTAACATAAGAGTGGGTTGAACCCGGATCAAACAACACAAATACTTCTTTATCAGAGATAGAAAATGTACTAGCTACAACATCAGAAGTCTCAGCCTCTTCTCGCTGTCTCATCGTATAAACTCTGGCTGAAGCACTTCCTTGTGCTGACTAACCAACAGTACCCTGACTGCCTGAAGCAGTGCCTCTACCTCTGCCTCTTCCTCTACCAACTGATTGTGAACCTCTGGGAGCAGGACTGTGAATAGATACTTCTACAGTCGTAGGAGCTGGACCATATTTAGGAGCACTAGTACAGTCTTTAGCTAAATGGCCCTTGCCTCCACAGTTAAAGTAGGCTCCTGTAGCCCAATAGCATTCTCCCCCATGAATCTTGCCACAGGTCTCATAGGGGCAGGCAGGATATGAACCCCTGCTCGACTGCTGACCAGACCTAGGGGATCTCTGTCCAGAGAATTTGCCCCTTCCAAATCTTCCTCAACCTTTGCTAGGTCCACCAAATTTCTTCTTCTTCCCAGAAGTACCACCAGAACTTGGCTCTACTGACTTTTCACCTTTATCTTTCTCTGTTTTTTCAGTCCTCTCTGATTTTTCTTTTACAGGTGTCGCTTCTGTTTCACTTCTCTCTAACTCGAGTGCTTGAGACATGAGTTCTGAAAAATTACTGTGTCTGAATCCCACTACTTGCATCCTTAAACTGGGCTTCAAACCAGTCTCAAATATCTTGCACCTTTCCTTGCTGGTAGAAAGGAGACTCCCTGCATAGTGACTTAAGCGGGAGAACTCCCTCTCATACTCTGCCACTGATCTGTTCCCTTGTTTTAGGCTCAGAAATTCTTGTAACTTTTGATCTACATATGCGTCTGGGACGTATTTTTGTCTAAATTCTCTAATGAAGTCATCCCAAGTCAGTACTGGTGGTTCAGCCAAGCTGTGGGGGATGGTCTTCCACCAATCATACACATCCCCTTGCAGTAGTGACACATAGTATTCAAACTTCAATTCATCTTGGAAGTGCAGCTTCTTGAACACTCTATCCATTCTTTCCAGCCACTGCTCTGCCTCTAAAGGGTCCACTGTACCCTTAAACTCTATAGCCCCACACTTTAATAACTTGTCATACTGTCTGACTGGAGGTTGTAGTTGTACCAAAGGTGTCTGGGTTGGAGCTTGAGTAGGCATACCCCCAGCCATTTGTTAAAACATCGTAGCCATCTGCTGTGCAAACTATGCAGGAAACTGCGGCATTTGTGGGGCTGGTGCTACTGATCCACTGACATTCTGTAGAGCTGGGACTTCTCGTTGTGCCTCAGCTTCAACAGATTGCTCGACTGAGCGATCCCCTTCTTCCATTTCAATCTGAAGTTAGGGTATCTCCTGAACAAATAACACAAGGAAATTCCCTCCGTTAGTCCATATTTATGATATAATGCACTGTATGTAACAAATAAGGACATTGAGCAGTTGTACTTAACAAAGAAAATACGCAAATTCATAAGTAAAACATACTTTAAAAATTTGCTCTGATACCACTAAAACATGTCACACCTTACCCTTCTGTAAGGCATAACATGATCCCGTAGAATACCTAATGAACTACCGAACTTCACCTACCGATAACTCATTAAGTACCCTACAAGAGATTTTAAAACAATTTGCTTACTTTTATAAGTGGTGAGTATTTTCTAATAGGTATTAAAATCATTTAATTAAAATTGAAAACTAGTTAAAATTTTTGGCCCATTTTATTTTTCCGCAAATTTTATAAAAATTTCGGCAGAGTGCCATCTGTATTTTGAGAAAACAGTTCTTCAAATTCCTATAAAAAGCACTTCCAATAATCTATCTCAACAACTTCTTCAAATTCACAATCAATTTCAACATCATTTATCAATCTCCAAAAATTCAAATCCATAATTTCCAATATTCAACAATCATCAAAATACCATTAATAAATTTCATTCAATTTAAAACAAAATATTTCCATTCATATTTCATTACAAATAAAATAATTTATACACATCATTACAAAAATTTACATTAAGAGAAATTCAAACTAAAATTTATTACAAACTTTATACAAACTGCTCAAGACCAATTTTACATGTCCATACCTTTACATACATTACATACATCAAAATAAATTTTTACAGTCAAGGTATAAAATATACCCGATAACTTTAAGCAGGTAGGTCCTCAATGCTCAGTAGCTCAGTCTGCTGCTCTTCTAATCTCTAAATCTGCGACAGCAATAATAGCCATCGCTGAGTACTAGGACTCAGTGGTGCACAACATACTAAAATAATCTTTATATAGAATTTAAATCATATTTATTCAAAAATTGGATTGAACATGAGAATTAAATACAAAACGTGAATTATGAGATTTTAATCCAAACAATTTCATTTCGAAGTATCAAAACACTTTTCATAAAACCCACAGTTATATCATGCTATTCGAAACAACTATAATCTCAATAGCCAGAGGCTAAGGAGAAGTCACATCACAAGGCTAGCTAGCTCAAATATATGGATATCCATTCAATTTCTTCTTCTACTGGCATACACCTCAACACTTCAACCAGAGAAGGAATCAAAATTCGAAACTGATTACCCCCACTAGTCATGCTAGTGAGGTGTTCAAATATATGGTCATGACATTGTGGTTTCAAAACTTATTTTAACAATTTACTAAACATTTATGCCATCTGAAATATACACAAATAACTTCCAATAATTTAAATCAAAAGCATCATAAATACTTCATCATAATAATGTCACAATTCAATATTTCAAATTATTCAAAATAATATGCAGAAGATAATTTACAGAAATTATACGTTGTGCACAAACTTTATATGAGTCGCCTTTTGGCCTTGACTCGACACTTCGGGTTCTTTCCCGGTGTTTTTTTTCACTGAAACACACAGTTTCACAGTGTTTAAGTATCATAACTTAGCATAATCCAAAAATAAATTTAAATTCACTTTTATCTAGCTCTAATATGTTAAACTTGACGTTCTTTAAAATTTGTGTTTTGGAGTTACTATTCACGACACTATTCAAGTCAATTTATTGACTTTTTAAGGCTTAATAGGTATGGGAATTCCAACTTCACCCACATACCACATTTTGGTTACTAAATTTGTTGGTTTTGGTTGTTTACTCAAATTCTAAGTCTTTTAGGCAATTTTGCAAATTTTCAGTTTTGGTGTCTTAAGTTGCACTATTCTATTGGTCATTTTTCTGTTAGAATTTGGCAGAACTTTCTTCAAATAAAATGTTCCCTATTGTCTTAACTTTATTCTTCTTTTTGAATCACTCCATTTGGAGTTTTGTAGCTCGAGTTATAGCCATTTGAATCATGGCTGCCGGATTGGACATAACCCAGATTTCTGGGCACCAAACTGGTTCTGGCAGTTTTAGGTCACCAAATTTGGTTGGCCAAATGACTTGGTTAAGGGCATAATTTGGGTTTATTTTCTTCATGAAAGTTTTAGGTCTATATCTCAGCTGTCCACTGGTAAAATTTCAGGTCATTTAGACCTATGTAGCCCAAGTTACGGCCAAATGAACAAACATTGTTCATTTGGTCATTTTTGTACAGGTCAGACTGCATAAATCCGGATTTGGTCAATTTGTTCACTAGGTTTTGGTCACTTTTTGGGCATGATTCCTAAATGAAAAATGTTTCATTTTGTGTCTATTTTCATTATCAATTGGTCTCATACCAATTGGACTTGTAAATTTTCAGTTTTGGTCCCTCAAAGGGACCTTGGTCCTGCTGCCTGCAGCATGGCCATTTTCAGTCTGAATTTAAACTCACTTCTAACACTTCCAACACATCTCAATTGGTCACAAATGACCATTTTTCATCTCAAACAAGGTCAAACTTAACATTTGACTCATTCTCACATTTTTGCCTCCCAAAACCCTAGGTCCAAACCCTAACTTTCATATCTTACTCACTTGTTGAATTCTAAATGCATATTTAGTACTCATACCCTCACTTGCACTTAACCACTTCATTATTTGCATCAAAATTACCCATTTCAAAATTAGTTTGCTGCTGGCCAAAATTTCTAGGGTTCTGGATAGGCATGATTTTGCATGTTTTCATGTATTGCTAACCACTTTCATCTTACTTCTATACTTATAATTCAATCAAAATTAAGGAAGAGAGCTTACCTCAAATGGAGCTTTCCAACTTCTTGATTCTTCAAGCTTTCTTCAAATTTTCTCTTTCCAATCTTCTTAATAAGACTCAATTATAAGTTTTAATTAAGAAACTTATAAATTTTATGGCTCAAATCTTGGGTTTAAGAAGCTTTTTAGTGAGCTTCAATGGAGGAGGTTAAGAAAATGAGAGAGATGAGAGAGGAGAGGTGGACGACAAAGGAAGATAAGTTTTCTCTTTTTTTTTTTCTTTACATTTTTTTTACTCTTATGGAAGACCAAAAAAATTCAAATTAAATAAATTTCTAATTATAGTATTTATGGCATCATGCATGATGTCATCTCTTTTCACTTTTTTAATTTTCTTTTTATTTTTCTATTTATTTTTCCATTAGTTTTTTAATTTAATTCTCGATTCTGAAATTTTCTTTTCTTTGATTTTATTTGACAGTTAGGTCAGGAGTCAGCTCTCGGGGTCAATTGACTAAATTGCCCCTTGCCAGTTCAACCCGGTTTGCAAATAATTCAATATTTCTTCCGGCTCCCTGACCTAATTATTTGACTCGCTTAACAGTTCTTTTTCGTGATTTTCTCTTTTCCACTGTGTTCGCAATAGTCCTAAGGACTGCAGCATCACATTTTACGGTTCAAAATTTGAGTTTAAATTGACTTTGCAATCCTTCCTGAGAAGGTCACCTATCGCTGTGACTCTCAGCTCGTTTAACTTCTTATGTTCTGTTTTTCTTATTTATACTTAACTAATTGACAATTACTAATTATTTGGGTTTTTGGCTTATCTAGTTATCTTAGATGTGGTTCTAATCCCCTTAATTGTCCGGATCAACTCCGGTCACCGAAATAGTGAAATATACCAGGCTATGCAAATAGGGGTGTTACATTTTCAAGTCTTATAGAATTTTTTATAGACAAATTGTTAGCTTGGACTCAAAGGTCCTATATTGGCATGGTCTTCAATTAGGTCAATGGCTTTGACCTTAAATTCTGACCTTATACATTTATAATTTGAGGAAGTTGTCTAAAACAATGTTTTAGGTCTCTTTCTTAGCTTTCCAGATTGGTATGGCTCATTTAAATTGGACACTTCTGGAGAGAGATATGTTTATTTGAATTTTCTAGATTTTATGGTCAAATGTGCTAATTCCAGATTTAGTGTGCCAACTAAATCGAGTTAATTGACCTAGTTCCCATGATTTTTGGGTTTTGGTCAAATTACCAATATTGTATATCTATGTCTTATTGAAATTTTGGGACTGATTTCATGTCATTTGGAGTTCTATGGACCAAGTTATGGTCATTTTATTATTTCTGGTCAAGTTGCACTTATATTGCAAGGTTTAGGTCATTTTTAGGTCAAATTCAATTCGGCCAATTTTTGTAACCCAACTTGTGCAAGCATTTTGAATTGGTTATGGTCATTTCTGGGCTTTGGTGTCTTCATAAGAGTTGTAGCTCTATGTCTAAGCTTTCCATGGTATAAATTTCAGGTCATTTGGACTTGTTTTGAGCGAGTTATGGCCAAAATACTGACTGCTGTTCAAATGGTCAATTTTCAGGTTTGCAAAGTCACCAATCCAGATTTGGTCAATCTTCGTGTCACTTTCCGGACAGAATTTAAGTAGGCTTCCAACATGAAAGTTGGCATATTTTATGCTTAGTTTCACCTCCAATTGGCCTCATACCAATTAGAGTCCCACAATTCCATTTATAGCCTAAAACACATACTGCCCTTAACACATTTTTGAAGCATCAACCAATCACACATTCGACTAACCATACTTCACTTCCCTAACCTAATTCTGCATTTATATCATACCACAACCATTCATCACTTTACATTATAGTCACTTTAGGCAGAACATAACCAATTTATAATGCACCAATTACATTTCCAATTTACAATATCCAATTCTAAACAACATATACACATAACACTCCTAACCATTGCATATAACTTCCATCATCAATTATACAAACTGCCCCTACATCATCACCACTAGAATTCATCAATAAATTTCATGATATCATACATAATTTCATGGGTTTAAAGGCTGCCCAAAAATGGCAGTTTACTTAAGTATTAAATTTTCCTTACAAACCCCTAAATTCAAGTGCTCAATATACATACATGGGAAGTAAGTTGCTAATACATCAATTTAACCAAATCAATCCTAATTCCCATCAATTACATGTAGGAAAAACTCAAACAAACTCACCTCCCATGGCTGCCAAAAATGGACAGTCCCATAACTCAACCATTTCATCAAATTTCTTCACCATTCAACTCATCTCAACCTTAAAACATAGTTTAATGAAGCAAAGAATGAAAAACTAGCACTAACCTCAACTTGGGGTTGATCAAACTTCACTAAACTTACTTCTTTTTGCTCCAAACATGCTGCCCAAGGTGTGTGTGCAAGCTTTAATGAAGAAAGTATGGTGAAATGAGGCTTAAATCATGGGTGCATGGTGCTGTTTCCAAGCTTGGCCATGGAGTTTCCATGGAGATTCTCTCGGCTGGTTTTGTTTTAAGGTTGAAGATGAACATTTCTATCCCAAAATGCTTTATATAGGTGTCCCAAAATGTGAGTTAGTGGAGCACTAACTTTAGGAAATGACTTATTTAATTAAAGTTACTAAATTTGCAAATTTGCCTCATTACTTCCACTATTTACATTATGTACCATATTTTTATTTTTCATGATATTTTCAAAGTATAATATCACTTATTTTTAATGGACATTGAGGTCAAAAGTCAACTCTAGGTGTCAATCGACCAAAATGCCCCTCTTCGGGTTGCATTCCCGATTTTTCGGTAACATCAATTTTTATAAGTTTCTTGAATTTTTCGTTTTTCTTTGTACTAACTAATTAATTTTTTTTTTACATTTCTAATGTCATTTATACCTCAATAGATGTTTATTTAAGTCTTAAAAATATTTCCCAGGGTTCCCCGCAGTCCAAGGCTAGTTAACAGTCCTCGCCGCAACTTTTCGATGCAGTCACCCATCGCTACGGGTTTGGCTCGTTTAACTTAGACACATTTCATTGCTCTTATTTTTCCTTTGTTTTTCTTGTATTTTTCTCTATTGTATTTCATTATTTCATGTCTTCTCACTAACATTTAAGTATAATTCCAAGCATCCTAGCTGTCGAGACAGACACCGGTCACCGGAATAGTAGAATGCACTATCGAATATAGGGGTGTTACAATTCTTGCCCCTTTAAAATAAATTTCGTCCGCGAAATTTTACCCAATAGCTGTCTTATAATAGTCATACGTTTATTTTCTCCTTTCTATATGATCGTATAGTCTTCTTTCCTTTGAATTTGTGTAAGACTTTTAACAATCGAATACAACATTTAATTTATTTATATAACACTAATCTTTTCTTAATATCGTTCTGTCTAATATTTCGATTCATGTTTCCTTATTGAATGACCATTGAGGTCATGTTAGAACTATTTATCTAATCATTGGTCCTCTAACCATTCTAGTCAACAATCTTACTTATATTCGTAACATTTCTTTATTATATCTGATTCAACTGTTTAAATTTTTACTTCCACAACTCCTTTATCTATCAATTTTCAATAATTTATCGTATTCTAGGAAATGTCTTTTGCTAACAAACTCTTTCAAAACTAATTCCAAAAAGACTAGTCACTAACATATCAAAATTTATTTTTATATGAGGGACAGCAGGAAAGCAAACAGTGCTGACACTAACATAAAAGTATGCAAACCCGGGTAGTGTATACTCTAGCTGAAGCATCACCTTATTCTGGCTGATTCACAGTACCCTTCTATACCAAATTAAAGACTACTTACAAACATCCTTATCTTGGCATACCACGAGGAAGCACGTAGCTCTACATAATAATCCCATGTCGGTACTGTAATCTGCAGCTTACAATACAAACATCGAGAACATTACATAGTCACTACGTTATAACCTCATGGACTAGATTTTCTAACATCTTATCTGTAAACTTATTTCCTTCCCTGTTTTTTAAAGTCATATCAGTGGTCTCTTTATGTAATTATTTAAATTTAAAACTCATTACTTATATTTATGCCCAAGTAACCTATCAAAGCACTTGCAGACGTTACGTATTGCCATCCCTGCAAGCCCCTTCTCTGTCTTTGGTGACAATTAAGGGTACCTATCAAAGCACCTGCAGGCGTTACGTATCGCCGTCCCTGCAAGCCCTTGGGTGGCACCTATCAGAGAACTTTGCAGGCGTTACGTATCGCCATCCCTGCAAGCCCCCTGATACCAATATTCCTTGTCTTTTAAAATCATATCAACCATATATTATTAATCCATGACTTTCCATATAGGCAGTACTGCTATCTGTAATCCCTAATTGGTATACCAATCGATCCATACAATATACATAAGCTTAAGTTTACTTTGAGTAATTAAGCATTATTAATTGTCTAACAAAATCTTCATGTCCATGTATTGTGGAAAAGGAGGGTCCCACATCACTATTTCATGTGAATTAGCATGTAGTGATAACGAAATTTCCATGTCAATGTACAGTGGGAAAGTGGGTCCCACATACCTGTTTCAAGTAATTTAGTATATTGTAACACCCCTATTTGTATAGCCTGGTATATTTCACTGTTTCAATGACCAGTGTCGGTCCGGATAATTAAGGGGATTAGAACCACATTTAAGACACCTAGAGAAGCCCTGAAAACAAATAATTAGTAATTGTCAAATAGTTAAGTATAAATAAGAAAAACAGAACACAAGAAGTTAAATGAGCCGAGAGTCACAGCGATGGGTGACTTTTTCGAGAAGGACTGCGAGGTCGATTTAAACTTGAATTTCGAACTGTAAAATGTGACGCCGCAGTCCTTAGGACTATTGCGAACACAATGGAAAAGAGAAAATCACAAAAAAGAATAGTTAAGCTAGTCAAATAATTAGGTCAGGGATCCGAAAGAAATATCAAATAATTAGTAAATCGATCGAACCAGCGAGGGGCAATTTGGTCAATTCAACCCTAGAGCTGACTCGTGACCTAATTGTCTAATAAAATCGGAGAAAAGAAAATTTTGGGATCAAGAATTAAATTAAAGAACTAAAGAAAAATAAATGAAAAAGGAAAAAGAAAAAAATTGAAAAAGTGAAAAAAGTTTATTACATCATGCATGACATCATGCATGATGCAATAAACTTAATAATTAAAAATTTAAAATTTTAGGATAATTTTTGTCTTTCTAAAAGATTAAAAAGACATAAAAGAAAGAAAAAAAAAAACTAAAGTCTTCTTCATCCCTCACCAAGCCGGCTCTCTCTCTCTCTCCCTCACTTCACCTCCATTAAAGCTTATTTTGAGCTTGAAGAAAACCTAATTTCAGCCATAGAAATTGTAAGCTCCTTAGTTAAACCTTGTGTTTGAGCTTTGAAAAGAAGAATGAAGAAGCAAAGGAAAGGGAAAAAAAGAAGAGAATTGAAGAAATTGGAGAATTCAAATCCAAGTAGAGGTAAGCAATCTAGTTTGAGAAATTTAGTTTCTTAATTGTGTTTGTAGTTTAACTAACTTAGAACTCAACTTAAAAATCAAAATAAAACATCTTTGGAGGACCAAAGGGAAATTCGGCCAGCCTATTTGGGGGTATGATTTGCATGAGTTTGATTAAATTAAAGGTGAAGATGAGCTTGAATGAGTTGAGTGATTATGTTTATATGCTTTGATTTAGTAAAATGTAACAATTTGTGAGTTAGGGTTTTGGACCTAGGGTTTAGGAGATAAAATTTTGAAAATTGGTAAAATGGTGTGTTTGACCTTGTTTAAGCTGAAAAATGGTCATGTATGACCAATTGTGGTGTGCTGGAAGTGTTGGAACCAAATGAAAATTCGGATTGGTTATGGACATTCTACAGGCAGCATGACCAAGGTCCCTTTCAGGAATCAAAACTGAAAATTTACCAACTCAATTGGTGTGAGGTGAATTGGGAATGAAACTAGACACAAAATGACACATTTTTTATTCAGGAATCATGCCCAGAAAGTGACCAAAACCTAGTGAACAAATTGACCAAATCCTGAATTGGGTGTTCTGCCCTATACAAAAATGACCAAAATGAATAGTGTTTGTTCATTTGGCCATAACTTGGGCTAGGTAGGTCCAAATGACCTGACTTTTGTGGCATTAGAAAGGTATGACATAGTGCTACAACTTTCATGAAGAACACAAACCCAAATTATGCCCTTAACCAAATCATTCAGCCATCCAAAATTAGTAACCTAAAACTGCCAGAACCAAGTTGGTGCCCAAAAAATCTGGGTTAGACCAATCCGGCCAGCCATGTTCAAATAGCTATAACATGGGCTACAAAACTCCAAATGGAGTGATTCAAAAAGGAAAATAAAGTTAAGACAATAAGGAACAACTTCTATGAAGAAAACTTAGCCAAATTCTAACAGCAACATGACCAATGGAACAGTACAAAACAGGACACCAAAACTGAAAATTTGAAATTTTGCCTAAAAGACTTAAGTTTTGAGAAAACAACTAAGCCAACAAATTAGGTAACGAAAATGTGGTATGTGGGTGAAATTAGAATTCCTATACCTATTAAGCATTAGAAAGTCAATAAATTGACTTGAATAGTGTTGTGAATAGTAACCCCAAAATATAAATTTTAAAGAACGTCAAGTTTAGCCTATTACAGCTAGGTATAAGTAGATTTGAATTTATTTTTTGAGTTATGATAAATTGTGATACTGAAACACTGTGAAACTGTGTGTTTCAGTGGGAAAGAATACCGGGAGAGAACCTGAGGTTTAGAGTCAAGGCCAAGAGGCGACTCGTATAAGGTTTGTGAACAACATCAATATTCTTTAAAAATTCATTTACAAAAGTGTATGAAATGTGTATTATGCTTTTGACTTAAATTGTTGAAAAGTTACTTGTATATATTTGAAATGGCATTAAATGTTTAGTAAATTGTTAAGATAGTCTTAAAACCACAGTATCATGACCATATATTTGAATGGCTCACTAGCATGACTAGTGGAGAAAATCAGTTTCGAATTTTGATTCCTTCTCTGGCTGAAGTGTTGAGGTGTATGCTAGTAGAAGAAGAAATTGAATGGATATTCATATATTTGAGCTAGCTAGCCTTGTGATGTGACTTCTCATAAGCCTTTGGCTATTGAGATGATTATTGTTTCGAATGGTATGATATAACTGTGTATTTTTGTGAAATTTGTTTTGAGACTTTTGAAATGAAATTGTTTGGATTAAAAGCTTATAAATCCTGTTTATATTTATTTCTCATATTCAGATCAGTTTTTGAATAAATATGATTTAAATTTTATATAAATATTATTTTAGTATATTGTGCACCACTGAGTCATAATACTCAGTGATGACTATTATTGCTGTCGCAGATATAGAGCCTAGAGGAGCAGCAGAGTGAGCTGCTAAGGATTGTGGAGCCACCTTCCTTGAAGTTTTATCAGGTATATTTTATACACTGATTGTAATAACTATTTTGATGTATGTAAATGTATGTACAAGTTGAACTGGTCATGAGCAGTTGTATAAAGTTTGTAATAATATTAGTTAGATTTTTCTAAAGTAAATTTTAGATGAATGTAATTTGTTTTAACTTTAATGAAATATGAATGAAAGTATTTTGTTTTAATTTGAATGAAATTACTTAGTATTATTTTGGATGTTATTTGAATAGGAAATTACTTATTTGAATTTTTGGAATTTGAGAAATGATGTTGAAATTGGTTGTGATGGATGTTGATTTGATGAAGTTGATGAGATAAATCATTGGAAGTGCTTTTTATAGGTATTTGAAGAACTATTTTATCAAAAGACAAATGGCACTTTGCCGAAATTTTTCTAAAATTTGCGGAAAAGTAAAAAGGGACAAAAATTTTAACTAGTTTACAAACTCTAATTAAATGTTTTAATACCTATAAGAAAATGCTCACCACTTCTAAAAAGTAAGAAAATGATTACAAAATCCCTTGTAAGGTACTTAATGAGTTATCGATAGGTGAAGTTCAGTAGTTCATTACGTATTCTACGGGATCATGTTATGCCTTACAGAGGGGTAAGGTGTGACATGTTTTAGTGGTATTAGAGCAAATTTTTAAAGTATGTTTTAATTTGTGAATTTGTGTTTTTTTTTTGTTAAGTACAATTGTTCAATGTCCTTATTTGTTACATACAGTGCATTACATCATAAATATGAACTAACGGAGGGAAATCTCCTTGTGTTATTTGTTGAGGAGATATCCTACTCCTGACTGATATGAAAGAAGGGGATCGCTCTGTTGAGCAATCTGTTGAAGTTGAGGCACAAGGGGAAGCCCTAGCTCTACAAAATGTCAGTGGATTAGTGGCACCAACCCCATAAATGCTGCAGTTTCCTGCACAGTTCACACAGCAGATGGCGATAATATTTCAACAGATGGTTGGGGCTATGCCTGCTCAAGCTCCACCCAGACTTCTGTGGTGTAACCTCAAACTCCAGTAAGACAGTATAACAAGCTATTGAAGTATGGGGCTACGGAATTTAAGGGTACAATAGACCCTTTAGAGGCAGAGCAGTGGCTAGAGAGGATGGATCGAGTGTTCAAGAAGCTGCACTGCCCTGATGAGCTGAAATTTGAATACTCAGTATCACTACTGCAAGGGGATGCATAAGATTGGTGGAAGACCATCCCCCACAGCTTAGCAGAACCACCAATACTGACCTAGGATGACTTCATCAAAGAATTCATATAGAAATACGTCTCAGATGCATATGTGGATTAGAAACTATAAGAATTTCTAAGTTTAAAGCAAGGCAATAGAACAATGGCAGAATATGAGAGGGAGTTCTCCCGCTTAAGCCACTATGCTGAGAGTCTCCTTTCTACTAGTAAGGAAAGGTGCAAGAGATTTGAGACGGGTTTGAAGCCCAGCCTACGGATGCAAGTAGTGGGATTCAGACACAGTAATTTCTCAGAGCTCATTTCTCAAGCACTTGAGTTAGAAAAAATTGAATCAGAAGCGACCCTAGCAAAAGAAAAATCAAAGAAAGCTGAAAAATCAGAGAAAGACAAGGGGGAAAAGTCAGTAGAGCAAAGTCCTAGTGGTACCTCTAGAAAGAAGAAATTTGGGGGACCTAGTAGAGGTCGAGGTGGAAGGTTTGGAAGGGGCAAATTCTCTGGACAGAGACCCCCTAGGTCTGGTCAGCAGTGGAGCAGGGGTTCACAACCTTCCCGCCCCTATGAGACTTGTGGCAAGATTCATGGGGGAGAATGCTATTGGGCAACAGGAGCCTGTTTTAACTGTGGAGGCAAGGGCCATCTTGCTAAGGACTGCACTAGTGCCCCTAGATTTGGGCTAGCTCCTACAACTGCAGAAGGGACTGTTCACAGTCCTACTATCAGAGGTTCACAACCGGTTGGCAGAGGAAGAGGCAGAGGTAGAGGCAATGCTTCGGGTAGTCAGGGTACTGTTGGTCAGTCAGCACAAGGAAGTGCTTCAACCAGGGTTTATACAATGAGACAGCAAGAAGAGGCTGAGACTTTCGATGTTGTAGTTGGTACATTCTTTATCTCTGATCAATATGTATTTGTGTTGTTTGATCCGGGTTTAACCCACTCATTTGTTAGTGCTAGCATAGTCAGTTCACTTGCTGTTCCGTGTGTCAAAATGGGTTTTGAAGTGCTAGTAACTAATCTATTAGGACACAAGGTTCGGGTCAACAAAATCTATAGAGACTGTCCTTTGGTGATCCAAGGACATGTTTTTCTATCAGGTTTAATTGAAATGCCCTTCAGAGATTATAATATTATATTGGGCATGGATTGGTTAGCCAGGCATCACGCTATGATTGACTGTAGACTAAAGACAGTCACTTTTGGTCTCCCTCTGTATAATGATGTGGTAATACATGGGGAGAGGCATTTACTGCCATCAAACATCATTTTGGCTGCACTAGCCAGAAGAATTATCAGAAAGGGGTGCGAAGCATACTTGGCACATGTGATAGACACCCAAGTGGGGAGTCCAGCACTCAGGGACATCCCTACAGTATGTGACTTTCCGGATGTACTTCCTGATGAATTGCCAGGATTACCTCCAGAAAGAGAGGTGCAGTTTGAGATTGATGTTATGCCTGGTGTGGACTCATTCTCTATAACACCATATAGAATGACACCTACAGAATTGAAAGAGTTGAAAGTATAGTTGCAAGAGTTGCTTGATAAGGGCTTTATCCGCCCTAGTGTGTCACCTTGGGGAGCGCCAGTGTTGTTTGTTAAGAAGAAGGATGGCACTCTCCACTTATGTATTAACTATTGGTAGTTGAATAAGGTGACAATAAAGAATAGATATCTATTGCCCCACATTGTTGACTTGTTTGATCAGTTGAGGGGTGCAGCTGTGTTCTCCAAAATTGACCTGTGCTCAGGTTATTATCAGCTGAAAGTACAAGAGTAGAGTATTCCTAAAACTACCTTCAGAACCCGCTATGGCCATTATGAGTTCTTGGTCATGCCATTCGGGTTAACTAATGCTCCGGCTGCTTTTATGGATCTAATGAACACTATCTTCAGACCATACCTCAACCAGTTTGTTGTGGTATTTATAGATGATATATTGGTTTATTCGAGGAGTGCAAAAGAGCATGATAGACATCTACGGATTGTACTGTATACTTTAAGGGAGAAACAACTATATGCCAAATTATCGAAGTGTGAATTTTGACTGAAAGAAATATCTTTCTTGGGGCATGTAGTATCATTAGAGGGCATCAAGGTAGATCCAAGTAAGATAGAAGCTGTCCTTAATTGGAGGCCACCCAGAAATATCATGGAGATTCGCAGTTTTCTGGGTTTAGCTGGATACTACCATCGATTTGTGAAGGGATTCTCCATGTTGGCATCTCCATTGACCAAATTACTTTGAAAAGATGTGAAATTTCAGTGGACGAACAAATGCCAGCAGAGTTTTGATAAATTGAAGAGGTGTTTGACTGAGGCTCCAGTCCTAACTTTACCTACTCCGAGTAAAGAATACATAGTTTACAGTGATGCTTCTCACAATGGGTTAGGCTGTGTATTGATGCAAGATCGAAATGTCATTACCTATGCATCACGCCAGCTGAAACCGCATGAGAGGAACTATCTGACACATGATTTGGAGCTTGTAGCTATTGTGTTCACTCTTAAAATTTGAAGACACTATTTGTATGGGGAAAAGTGTTACATCTACACAGATCATAAGAGTTTGAAGTATTTGGGCACTTAGAAAGAGTTGAATTTGAGACAAAGGAGATGGTTAGAGTTGATAAAAGACTATGATTGTCTGATAGACTATCAGCAAGGGAAAGCTAATGTTGTGGCTGACGCCTTAAGTCGCAAGAATGGCAAGTCTACGAGTTACTCCTTTATCTATGGTACATAAGTTGAGATTATTACATGCCAGCTTAGAGATTAATGATGAGGGGCAGACAACAGTTGCATGGCATGTACAGCCAGTGTTGATTGATCAGATCAGAATGGCCGCTCAGAATGATGAAAGATATCAGAAGTTATTAGAAGAAGTTAAGTAGGGCAAGAAACATGAGTTCTCAATTAGAGATGATAGCCTACTGTTACACCAGGGCATAATGTGTGTTCCTAATGATGTTAATTTGAGGCAGATCATTTTGAAGGAAGCACATGAGTCTCCTTTTACCATACACCTTGGTGGCACAAAAATGTATAGAGGGCTAAAGGAGCATTACTAGTGGATGGGTATGAAAAGAGATGTGGCAAAATTTGTATCTAAATGCCTAACTTGTCAGCAAGTAAAGGCAGAGTCTCAAGTATCAGCTGGTTTGTTACATCTACTACCAGTACCAAAATAGAAATGGGAGAGAATAACAATGGATTTTGTGATGGGACTTTCGAGGACACAGAAGAGTCATGATGCAGTTTGGGTCATTGTTGACAGACTAACCAAGTCTACTCATTTTCTGCCAATTCGGATGGACTACAGTTTAAAAAGATTGGCCAAGTTGTACATTGATGAGATAGTAAGACTGCATGGAGTGCTAGTATACATTGTATCTGACCGAGATCCTAGGTTCACTTCTAGATTTTGGGGTAGTCTTCAGAGAGCCCTAGGAACTAGATTGAACTTCAGTACGGCATTCCACCCACAGATAGATGGCCAGTCTAAGAGAGTAATTCAGATCTTGGACGACATGCTACGGGCTTGTGTGATTGAGTTTGAGGGTAGTTGGGACACACACTTGCCTTTGATTGAGTTTTCTTGCAACAACGCTACCAATCAAGCATTAGGATGCCTCCATATGAAGCTTTACATGGCAGAAAGTGCAGAACTCCCTTGTGTTGGGATGAAGTAGGTGAAAGGAAGATGATTGGGGCCGAAATTATTCAGCAGACCGAGGAGAAGATCAGGTTGATCAGAGATCGACTCAAAGCTGCATCAGACCTTCAGAAGTCCTATATTGATTTAAAGAGAAGGGATATTGAGTATGCAGTGGGTGAGAAAGTATTCTTCAAGGTTTCCCCTTGGAAGAGAATTATGAGGTTCGGCAGGAAGGGGAAACTGAGTCCTCGTTTCATTGGGCCATATGAGGTTCTGGAAAGAGTGGGTCCTTTGACATATCGTTTGGAAGAGTTAGAGAAGATACATAATGTCTTCCACGTGTCCATGTTGAGGAAGTATCGATCAGACCCATCTCATGTACTACTGGTAGAAGAAATTAAAGTGAATCCAGACCTCACATATGAGAAAGAACCCATAGAGATTCTAGCTTATGAGGTGAAGCAGCTACGAAACAAGCAGATACCGTTAGTGAAAGTGCTGTGGAGCCATCATTCGGGCCAAGAAGCTACTTGGGAACGAGAGGAGGATATGAGGAGACAGTACCCACAGCTATTCAAAAATTGATACAAGGTAAAATTTTGAGACGAAATTTATTTTAGGGGGGGGGGGGGGGAGACTTGTAACACCCCTATTTGTAGAGCCTGGTATATTACACTGTTCCGGTGACTGGTGCCGGTCCGGATAATTAAGGGGATTAGAACCACATTTAAGACACTTAGAGAAGCCCTGAAAACAAATAATTAGTAATTGTCAAAAAGTTAAGTATAAATAAGAAAAATGGAATACAAGAAGTTAAATGAGCCGAGAGTCACAACGATGGGTGACCTTCTCGGGAAGGACTGCGAGGTCGATTTAAACTCGAATTTCGAACCGTAAAATGTGACGCCACGGTCCTTAGGACTATTGTGAACACAGTGGAAAAGAGAAAATCACAAAAAAGAATTGTTAACCCCATCAAATAATTAGGTCAGTGATCTGGAATAAATATCAAATAATTAGCAAACCAGATCGAACCAGTGAGGGGCAATTTGGTCAATTCACCCCTACAGTTGACTCCTGACCTAACTATCTAATAAAATCGAAGAAAAGAAAATTTTGGGATCAAGAATTAAATTAAAGAACTAAAGAAAAATAAATGAAAAAGGAAAAAGAAACAAATTGAAAAAGTGAAAAAAGTTTATTACATCATGCATGACATCATACATGATGCAATAAACTTAATAATTAAAAGTTTAAAATTTTAGAATAATTTTTGTCTTACTAAAAGATTAAAAACACATATAAGAAAGAAAAAAAAAACTAAAGTCTTCTTCATCCCTCACCAAGCCGGCTCTCTCTCTCCCCCTCACTTCACCTCCATTAAAACTCATTTTGAGCTTGAAGAAAACCTAATTTCAGCCATAGAAATTGTAAGCTCCTTAGTTAAACCTTGTGTTTGAGATTTGAAAAGAAGATTGAAGAAGCAAAGAAAAGGAAAAAAAAAAAGAGAATTGAAGAAATTGGAGAATTCAAATCCAAGTAGAGGTAAGCAATCTAGTTTGAGAAATGTAGTTTCTTAGTTGTGTTTGTAGTTTAACTAACTTAGAACTCAACTTAAAAATCAAAATAAAACATCTTTGGAGGACCAAAGGGAAATTTCGCCAGCCTATGTGGGGGTATGATTTGCATGAGTTTGATTAAATTAAAGGTGAAGATGAGCTTGAATGAGTTGAGTGATTATGTTTATATGCTTTGATTTAGTAAAATGTAACAATTTGTGAGTTAGGGTTTTGGACCTAGGGTTTAAGAGATAAAATTTTGAGAATTGGTCAAATGGTATGTTTGACCTTTTTTAAGCTGAAAAATGGTCATGTATGACCAATTGTGGTGTGTTGGAAGTGTTGGAACCAAATGGAAATTCGGATTGGTTATGGAAATTCTGCAGGTAGCATGACCAAGGTCCCTTTTAGGGACCAAAACTAAAAATTTACCAGCCCAATTGGTGTGAGGCTAATTGGGAATGAAACTAGACACAAAATGACACATTTTTAATTTAGGAATCATGCTCAGAAAGTGACCAAAACCTAGTGAACAATTTGACCATATTCAGAATTGGGTGTTCTGCCCTATATGAAAATGACCAAATGGATAGTGTTTGTTCATTTGGCCATAACTTGGGCTAGGCAGGTCCAAATGACCTGATTTTTGTGGCATTAGAAAGGTATGATGTAATACTACAACTTTCATGAAGAACACAAACCCAAATTATGCCCTTAACCAAATCATTTAGCCACCCAAAATTAGTGACCTAAAACTGCCAGAACCAAGTTGGTGCCCAGAAAATCTGGGTTAGACCAATCTAGCCAGCCATGTTCAAATGGCTATAACTTGGGCTAAAAAACTCCAAATGGAGTGATTCAAAAAGGAAAATAAATTTAAGACAATAAGGAACAACTTCTATGAAGAAAACTTAGTCAAATTCTAACAGCAACATGACCAATGGAACAGTATAAAACAGGATACCAAAACTGAAAATTTGAAATTTTGCCTAAAAGACTTAAGTTTTGAGAAAACAACTAAAACCAACAAATTAGATAACCAAAATGTGGTATGTGGGTGAAATTAGAATTCTCATACCTATTAAGCATTAGAAAGTCAACAAATTGACTTGAATAGTGTGGTGAATAGTAACCCCGAAATACAAATTTTAAAGAATATCAAGTTTAGCCTATTACAGCTAGGTATAAGTAGATTTGAATTTTTTTTTAGAGTTATAATAAATTGTGATACTAAAACACTGAAACTGTGTGTTTCAGTGGAAAAGAATACCGGGAAATAACCCGAGGCTTCGAGTGAAGGCCAAGAGGTGACTCGTATAAGGTTTGTGCACAACATCAATATTCTTTAAAAATTCATTTATAAAGTGCATGAAATGTGTATTATGCTTTTGACTTAAACTGTTGAAAGGTTACTTGTATATATTTGAAATAGCATTAAATGTTTAGTAAATTATTAAGATAGTTTTGAAACCATAGTGTCATGACCATATATTTGAAGACCTCACTAGCATGACTAGTGGGGAAAATTAGTTTCGAATTTTGATTCCTTCTCTGGATGAAGTGTTGAGGTATGTGCCAGTAGAATAAGAAATTGAATGGATATCCATATATTTGAGCTAGCTAGCCTTGTGATGTGACTTCTAATAAGCCTCTGGCTATTGAGATGATTATTGTTTAGAATAGCATGATATAACTGTGTGTTTTTGTGAAATTTATTTTCAGACTTTCGAAATGAAATTGTTTGGATTAAAAGCTTGTAAATCTTTTTCATATTTATTTCTCATGTTCATATCATTTTTTGAATAAATATGATTTAAATTCTGCATAAATGTTATTTTAGTATGTTGTGCACCACTGAGTCATAGTACTTAGCGATGGCTGTTATTGCTGTCGCAGATATAGAGACTAGAGGAGCAGCAGAGTGAGTTGCTAAGGATTGTGGAGCCACCTTCCTTGAAGTTTTATTGGGTATATTTTATACCCTGATTGTAATAACTATTTTGATGTATGTAAATATATGTACAAGTAGAACTGGTCATGAGCAGTTGTATAAAGTTTGTAATAATATTAGTTAGATTTTTCTAATGTAAATTTTGGATGAATGTTATTGTTTAGAATAGCATGATATAACTGTGTGTTTTTGTGAAATTTATTTTCAAACTTTCGAAATGAAATTGTTTGGATTAAAAGCTTGTAAATCCTGTTCATATTTATTTCTCATGTTCATATCAGTTTTTGAATAAATATGATTTAAATTCTACATAAATGTTATTTTAGTATGTTGTGCACCACTGAGTCATAGTACTTAGCGATGGCTGTTATTGCTGTCGCAGATATAAAGACTAGAGGAGCAGCAAAGTGAGTTGCTAAGGATTGTGGAGCCACCTTCCTTGAAGTTTTATCGGGTATATTTTATACCCTGATTGTAATAACTATTTTGATGTATGTAAATATATTTACAAGTAGAACTGGTCATGAGCAGTTGTATAAAATTTGTAATAATATTAGTTAGATTTTTCTAATGTAAATTTTGGATGAATGTAATTTGTTTTATCTTTAATGAAATATGAATGAAAGTATTTTGTTTTAATTTGAATGAAATTACTTAGTATTATTTTAGATGTTATTTGAATTGGAAATTACTTATTTGAATTTTTGGAATTTGAGAAATGATGTTGAAATTGGTTGTGATGGATGTTGATTTGATGAAGTTGATGAGATAAATCATTGGAAGTGCTTTTTACAGGTATTTGAAGAACTGTTTTATCAAAATACAGAGGGCACTCTGCCGAAATTTTTCTAAAATTTGTGAAAAAATAAAAAGGGACAAAAATTTTAACTAGTTTACAAACTCTAATTAAATGTTTTAATACCTATAAGAAAATGCTCACCACTTCTAAAAAGTAAAAAAATGATTACAAAATCCCTTGTAGGGTACTTAATGAGTTATCAATGGGTGAAGTTCGGTAGTTCGTTAAGTATTCTACGGGATCATATTATGCCTTATAGAGGGGTAAGGTGTGACATATATAGTGACTTAGTAGGGATAAGCCAATAATGTTTTTCAAGAACCTTTCTTTAGGTTCAATTTCGGGATTTTAACTTTGCATATCACTTTGGACAGTTTGTGGCCATTGTTTGGCTCCATTTTCTAAAAGGAAATTGTTCTTTTATGTCTTGTCTTTATTTCACAAATGAGTATTCAAGCTTTGACTCATAAGTTTCTCCCCTTTCTCTATTTCACGTTGCCCTTGTGGGGTTGGGTTTGTACTTGGGCTTGGGCTGACAGATTATCAGCCATTTATTGAAAGAAAGTGGCCATTTGCTGGGCCATTTGTGCAGTAATTTGTACAGGTGGGGCTGGTAAAGTAGGACTACCAACTCTCTGAGGGGCTGGCGCCTCACCTTGTACTTCCGCTATCACAGACTGTTCTATTGTCTTATTCTTCTCTTCCACATCTTTTCACAGGATTTTCTATATCTTATACAACCAACACAAGGAGATTTCTCTCCATTAGATCATATTTATGATGTAATGTACTATATGTATCAAACCATGACATTGAGCATTTGTACTATGATGGAAAAATATTCAAATTACAGGTCAAAACAGAATTTAAAAACTTGCTCTGATACCACTAAACATGTCACACCCTGCGCCTCCGTAAGATGTAACATGATCTCGTAGTACACCTAATGAATTACCATACTTCGCCTGCCGGTAACCCATTAAATACACTACAAGGGATTTTAAATAATTTCTTACTTCTTTTTAAAGTGGTGAGCACTTTTGATAGGTGTTAAAACTTTTTAATCGAAGTTAAATCACACGTTAGGTCTGAAATAGCCACAAATTTTATAAAAATTTTAGCAGAGTATCGTCTATATTTTGGGCAAAACAGTTCTTCAAAAATCGGTAGAAAACACTTCCAATATATTTGTTTCAATCCCAAACTCCAATATGGCTCAAAACAAATTAATTTTCTCAAACATAAGTCAAACCCAATTCTACATCACTTTCAGTAGTTTCAAAAATAGAAAGCAAAATGATTAAGTATTTCAAAGCTGAAATCAGAAAATTATAGTACAACATTTTTATAGGCCAAAATAATTTACAACTTTATTTTACAACTGCTCAAGACCAAGTACAATATATACATATAGTTCACATACATTACAATAATATTTACGAGGAAGTGGTATACTCAATATACCCGACAAAATCCTAAAGTGTAGCACAAGCAGCCTACTTTGTTGCTCTGTCTATCTGTCTACCTGCGACAACAATGAAAAAGCTATTACTGAGTAAAATTTACTCAGTGGTACACAATAACAATTTAAAATGCGGTATATAAAACTTTTATTGACAATTTACAATTCAAATAATTCACAATTTTCAAAGCTCATATAACACAAATTTGATTAAACAATTGAATAACACAGTGTTGCCAATCAATAACACAACTTAGGTCATGATATAAACTTTTCCGAACATGCCGTGTTGTACACCACGACAAGACAAACTCACCCTACTAATTGAAATCAATGAGAGAGGTGGCTAGCTAGCTATTGAGAACTCATCTATACTCACATCAGACTGGCAAGTTAAAGAGGGAGGAAAATAGTGTACCTATCAGAGCACTTGCAGGCGTTACGTATCGCCGTCCCTGCAAGCTTCTGGGCAGAGAGTCACGCTTCGCCACAGTTCACGCGTGAGAGTTCCCAAGAATCGTAGGCATTATGTATCGCCATCCCTACTTTGCTCTGATACCACTAAACACATTTTTTCTCAAAATTTCCATTTACAAAGTAGGCAACACAATAATTCTCAAATAAAATTCCCAAAGCCAAAACAATAAAAAATTATTCATAACTCATTTCTCCAAATAAAGTTTCAATTTACAAAGTAGGCAACATAATAATTCTCAAATAAAATTTCCAAAGCCAAAATAATAAAAAATTATTCATAACTTATTTCTCCAAATAAAGTTTCTAGTAAAAGCAGTGAATATAAAAAGTATTGTGCACAGACCTGGTTTGAGTCGGCTCTAGGCCTTGACTCAATGTTCCTTATCCTTTTGAATATCCTTTTCAACTGAAACATACAATTTAAAGAGTTTCAGTACTTAGTTATATTGTTTCTAACAATAAAATCCAATATCTAAATTTTCTTAGTACTATTCCCTTCAATTCATTTCATTGGTCAACCTATAATGTTGACCTTTGATGCACTCTAAGTTAGTCAATTTTAATGTTCCCAATTTGTCATATTTTATAGTCTCTAAGTGTTGGTATATGTTACCAATTTCATTTTAAAACTTATTTCATTTTATTGCCATTTTCAGATTTCATGGCCAATGTTTACTGTCTATTGGACCAAGCTACAGTGTAAATTTAATATATTTCTCTTCATTAAATTGTTTCTCATTGTGTCTTCTTTAATTTCCTTTTTGAGTCACTCCATTTGGAGTTGTATAGCTCAAGTTATGCTTAATTAACCATAACTAGATCAAATCTAAGTTTTAGTTTCCTTTTTAGGCATTTTCTATTCTGAATTTACTAATTTATTTAGACTGTTTGTAATCACATTAAGGTCTAGCATTCTTCATAAGTATTGTTGTCCTATGTCTTAGGGACAACCAAAAATTATGCTTACCATTTTTTCAAGTCTTATAGAATTCTTTATAGACAAATTGTTAACTTGGACTCAAAGGTCCTATATTGGCATGGTCCTTAATTAGGTCAATGGCTTTGACCTTAAATTCTGACCTTATACATTTATAATTTGAGGAAGTTGTCTAAAACAATGTTTTAGGTCTCTTCCTTAGCTTTCTAGATTGGTATGGCTCATTTAAATTGGACACTTCTGGTGGGAGATATGTTTATTTGAATTTTCTAGATTTTATGGTCAAATGTGCTAATTCCAGATTTAATGTGCCAAATAAATCTAGTTAATTGACCTAGTTTCCATGATTTTTGGGTTTGGTTCAAACTACCAATATTTGTATATCTATGTCTTATTGAAATTTTGGGACTGATTTCATGTCATTTGGAGTTCTATGGACCAAGTTATGGTCATTTTACTATTTCTGGTCAAGTTGCACTTATATTGCAAGGTTTAGGTCATTTTTAGGTCAAAGTCAATTCGGCCAATTTTTGTAACCCAACCTGTGCAAGCATTTTGAATTGGTTCTGGTCATTTATGAGTTTTGGTGTCTTCATAAGAGTTGTAGCTCTATGTCTAGGCTTTCCATGATATAAATTTCAAGCAATTTGGACCTGTTTTGAGTGAGTTAGGGCCAAAATACTGACTACTGTTCAAATGGTCAATTTTCAGGTTTGCAAAGTCACCAATCCGGATTTGGTCAATCTTCATGCCACTTTCTGGGCAGAATTTAGGTAGGCTTCCAACATGAAAGTTTGCATATTTTGTGCCTAGTTTCACCTTCAATTGGCCTCATACCAATTGGAGTCACACAATTCCATTTATAGCCTAAAACACATACTGCCCTTAACACATTTTTGAAGCATCAACCAATCACACATTCAACTAACCATACTTCACTTCCCTAACCTAATTCGACATTTGTATCATACTACAACCATTCATCACTTTACATTATAGTCACTTTAGGCAGAATATAACCAATTTATATTGCACCAATTTGTCACACCCTACCCCTCCATAAGGCATAACATGATCTCATAGTATACCTAATGAATTACCAACTTCATCAACTGATAATCCATTAAATACACTACAATGGATTTTAAACCTTTTCTTACTTCTTTTTACAGTGGTAAGCACTATTTACAGGTGTTAAAAAAAATTTTTTAACTGAAGTGAAACCAAATAACACATTTGAAGTATTAATAATTTCTGTAAAAGTTTTGACAGAGTGCCATCTGTATTTTGAATAAAACAGTTCTTCAAAAACCTGTAAAAAGCACTTCCAATATTTTTCTCAATCCCAAACTCCAATGAATTTGTTCAACAGAATAAATTTCTCAACATTATCAATTCAGTTCAATAATCAATTTTCCGGTGTTTCCAAAAGCTGAGATAAGATAAATATACCACAATATTTTTACAAGCTAAAATAATTTACAATTTTAGTTTACAACTACTCAAGACCAAGTACAATATATACATACAGTGCAAATACATTACAACAAAAACTACAAAATATGATTTACTCAATATACCCGGTGAAATTTCAAAATGTAGCACAAGTAGCCTACTCTGCTGCTCTGTCCGTTTGTCTACCTATGACAGCAATGAAAAAGCTATCGCGGAGTAAAATTTACTAAGTGGTGTACAATAACAATTTAAAATGCGGTATGTAAAACTTTTATTGACAATTTACAATCCAAACAATTTATAATTTTTCAAAGCTCATATAACACCAATTTGATCAAAAAATTGAATAACACGATGTTGCCAATCAATAACACAACTTAGGTCATGACACAAACTTTTCCGAACATGCCGTGTGTACATCACGACAAGGCACACTCACCCCAATAATCGAAATCAATGAGGGAGGAAGCTAGCTAGATAATGAGTACTCATCCACACTCACCTCAGACTGATAAGTCAAAGAGGGAGGAATATAATCACACTCACCCCATAAATGGAGGAGGAACATAGTAACATTGTCATGCCAAGTGTGACTCAAAACAATTCCAAATCACAATATTTCATACAAACCACAAATCACATTTTATCTCAAAATTTTCATTTGCAAAGTAGGCAACATAATAATTTCCAAATACAATTCCCAAAGTTAAAACAATAAAAAATTATTCATAAATCAATTCTCCAAATAAATTTTCTGGTAAAAGCAGTGAATATAAAAAGTATTGTGCACAGACCTCTGATAAATGCCTCTTGGCCCTGACTCAGTGTTCCTTATGCTTCTCAATATCCTTTTCAACTGAAACACACAATTTAAAGTGTTTCAGTACTCAATGAATTTGTTTCTAACAATAAAATCTAATATTTAATTTTTCTTGGTACTATTCCCTTCAATTCATTAGTCAACCTATAATGTTGACCCTTGATGCACTCTAAGTGAGTCAATTCTAATGTTACCAATATGTCACATTTTATAGCCTGTAACACCCCTCACCCGTCTACAGTATAGCCGAGCAAGGCATGCTACACGGCGTGCTGGAACACCTAGCCTGTGATTATTTCATTTCTTGAACTCAATTTGATTTTAAGAAGTCTTTTATGTAATATTCATCTCATGATGATACTATTTTCATACTTTGATAAAATCAGTATTTCAAGATTGGTAATAAAAATTTGGCAAGGTGCCATCTATATTTAGGACAAACTGTCCTTCCAAACCTGTTGAAAACAGTTTAATATGATGATATCAAAATCTCAAATAATTCACAGTCTCTATTTCTCAGTAAAGTCAATAGACTTTTACAGTTATTAAACAGTTCCATAATACAGTCCATAATAATTTAAATATATATAGAAAATCTCCATGTCATTTAATATGTACAAAATATTACAAACTTTAGAGCTTTCATAACATTACAAAATACAAGGCTGAATTTCAAATATAGAACAAAAGTACAAAATACAAGATATCCTAAGTCCTACCATGTATGTAATGCAGTGCAGATGACTCTGGACTCTTGTGCAGATCTAATGTCTCACCCGGTCGTAGGCCTGCTGGGCTCCCCAGCTGTGTCTCCAATACCTACGCGTTACAAAAGCAACGCGCTAAGCAATTTTGTTTAGTGGTGCCAAATATAAAGAAATATACACAAAATTAAAGTAAATAAAGTATTTACAAATTTTTGGTGGTACTGTATGTCAGTAAACTGGATTTAGCTATTTGAATTTAATAGTACTTGAATTACTGCTCGTGTAGCCTATATACTGACCAGACTGGATAAATGGATATACTGGCACTGGGTACCTAGTATCTCGGGCCGTCATACCATTGGTTACAAAGTGTCTCCCGGTGTGCAAGTAGTGTGGCTAAGAAGCCATATAGTCAATCTGGCGATAAGCCAAAAATAAATACACAATATGTATAGCCGTAGGCTATTAAAGTCACAGTGTGGCATAATAAGCCGTAAAAACACATTATGGCATAAAGCCATTTACAGAATATCTGTCAGAATCCTATTGGCATGCCAACCTATCCATACTAGTTAACTAGGCAAACTAGGGCACATTATTAATTAATTGTTTAATTCTTCAATTTTTGGAGTTTACTAACTATTATATAATTCACAAGTCAATGCATATGTTGACCTGTTTAGGTAATATGGATAAGTTGTTTCTAGCATCAATATGTCACAATTTATATCTCAATATGCTGCCAATATAGTGCAATTTACCATTTTTACAGGTTGGCATTCATTGCCAAAATGCTTCAAGCATCATTGTATGCAAAATGTCAAATTCTCAATTTTTGTGTGCTAGATTGGTCTAGATTAAAGTCCTATTTCCCTTGGTTTTTAGCTTCTGGTCAAAGAAGCAAAATTGTAGCTCTATGTCTTATTGCACGCGAGGCAAAATTTCAGGTCATTCTGAGTTGTATAGACCAAGATATGGTCAATTTACTAAAGCTGGACAGATTGCACCTTTAGTGCAAAATTTGGTCAATTTTAGGTCAGTTTTGGTTTGGCAGTTTTTGTACCCGAACTTGTGCAAGCCATTTGACTTGGTTCTGGCTATTTCTGGGCTTTGGTGTCTTCATAAGAATTGTAGATCTATGTCTAAACTAACAATGGTAAAAATTTCAGGTCAATTGGACCTGTTTTGAGTGAGTTATGGTCATCCCAAGGACTACTGTTCATATGGTCAAAAATCTGGGTTGCAAGGTTGCTAATCCGGATTTGGTCATTTTTAAGGTCAGTTCTAGGCAGAATTTTGGCAACATTTCTACATGAAAGTTGGCCTATTTGGTGTCTAGTTTCACTCCCTATTGGCTTCATACCAATTGGGTTCATAGTTTGGCACTTATGGCCTAATTTATGTACTGCCTTCACACACAACCTGCACAAAGCACATACACTTCCAATTTGATATTCCTTCTCCTCCTCATTTCTTCAATTTCAATCAATAACACTTCCATATATATATTGTACACAATTCCAGCAACAATTTTGGGCAGAATATTCAAGTGCTCAATGCACACAATTCACCATTAAGTTCAACATTCACTTCCACCAAAATTTAACATATCTCAATGTCAATATTACACATACACTTCAACATAATCATACTTCAATATCACTTACTCTTGCTGCCCACAATTTATCATTAGCATATATCATTAATAACTACATGTTCACACACAAATTCATGTAATTAGGGGCTGCCAAACTTGGCAGTTTGCTCAAGGCATCAAAGTTCCATTTCACACCCTTAATTCAAACACTACATGCATATACTTAGATACAAACTTACTACAACTTTCATTTAAATTAATCAACCTTCATTTCCATTCATTAGAAGTAAAAATAACTCAAGCTCAACAAAGGTTCATGGCTGCCAAAAATGGACAAGTCCATTTCTCACTATTTCTTTCATTTCTCTTCACCAAACTACTCATTTCAACCTAAACACAACTTTTACTAAAGCTAGGAAGAAGATTTGGACACTTACCACTTGAAAGTTTCCTTCAAACTTCACCAAATCTTGTTTTTCTTGTTGCCAATATCTTCCCCAAGGTGAGTAGGCAAGCTTTAATGAAGGAACTAAGTAGAAAGGAGGGCTTAATCAATGGTGCATGGTGATGGAGGGAGTTTGGCCATGGTGGACTTCCATGGAAGTTCAATTCGTCCAAAACTTTAAAAGTTGAAGATGAAGATGATAATGCATGCAATCTGCTATCCTAAAGCATATTTTGGTGTGCCAATATTCAAGTTAGTGGAGCACTAAGCTCATTTTAATATTTAATTAGTTAAAATTTGCTTATTTGCTCATTTAGCACCATTCTTTTACTATTTACATATTGTATCCCATTTTAATTTTTTTCATTACACTTTCTAAGTGCAATATCATTTATTTTTAATGGACATTGAGGTCAAAAGGCAACACTAGGTGTCAAATGACCAAAATACCCCACTTCAGGTTATATTCCCGATTTTTCGGTAACACTGATTTTTATCTGTTTCTCGATTTTTCCTTTTTCCTTGTACTAATTTACTAATTTTTCTTTGATATTTATAGTGTCAATTACATTTCAATAAACCTTTATTTATGTCTCAAAATTAGATTCAGAGGGTTCCCCGCGGTCCTGGGGTCAGCAACGGCCTTCCTAGTGCGGTCGCCCATCGCTGCGGTGCCGGCTCGTTTAACTTAGCTTCATTTTCTCTCTTTCATTTTTGTTTGATTTTTCTTGTATTTTCTTTTTGTTTATTTCATCATTATATGTCTGTTCACCATCACCGAAGTATAGTTCCAGACATCCTGACTTGCCTGGACTGTCATTTGACCACAGGAGAAACAGAACGTATAGAACACGTGCAATGGGGATGTTACAACTCTTCCCCTCTAAATAAAAATTTCATCCTCGAAATTTACCTGATGTGGAGAGCTGAGGGAACTGTTGCCTTATTGTCTCCTCGCTCTCCCATGTTGCCTCTTCCGTGTTGTGGTGTCTCCATAGGATTTTCACTAGTGGAATTGTCTTGTTTCTGAGCTCTTTTATCTCTCGTGCCAAGATTTTAATTGGTTCTTCTTCATATGTCAGGTCAGGTTGTACCACAATTTCTTCTGCTGAGATGACATGTGAAGGATCTGATCTGTATCTTCTGAGCATCGAGACATGGAACACATTATGTATCTTGTCCAGCTCAGGTGGTAAGGCAATCTGTTGGCTACTAGTCCCACACGTTCCATAACTTCATATGGGCCAATGAACCTAGGGCTTAATTTTCCCTTTTTCCCGAATCTCAACACTTTCTTCCACGGTGATACTATGAGAAATACCTTCTCGCCAACTTCATACTCAATGTCTTTTCTCCTCAAGTCAGCATAAGATTTCTGTCGGTCTGAGGCAACTTTCAAATTGGCCTTTATCAATTTCACCTTTTCCTCTGTCTGTTTTATCAGGTCTGGCCCCACTAGCTTATCTTCACCTAATTCAGTCCAACATATAGGTGTTCTGCATTTTCTCCCATACAGTGCTTCATAGGGTGCCATTTGTATGCTAGTTTGATAGCTATTATTGTATGCAAATTCTGCCAGTGGAAGGTATCTGTCCCAACTTCCCTCAAACTCAATAACACAACTTCTCAGCATATCCTCGAGGACCTATCACATATATTCGGTTATTATTATCATTATCAGTTCAATTATTGTTTACAATAACTCAATGAGTTTCAAAATTTACCTGGATTATTCTTTCCGACTGTCCATCCGTCTGAGGATGAAAAGCCGTACTAAAATGGAGTTGTGTGCCCAAGGATTCTTATAATTTCTTCCAAAATCTAGATGTAAACCTCGGGTCTCTATCCGATATAATAGAAAGTGGAATTCCATGTAGTCTAACTATCTCACTGATGTATAATTCTGCTAGCTTTTCCAGTGAGTAGTCAGTTCTGACTGGCAGAAAATGTGCTGATTTGGTTAGCCTATCCACAATCACCCATACTGCATCATGCTTCTTCTGAGTGAGAGGTAGACCACTGACAAAGTCCATAGTGACTCGGTCCCATTTCCATTCAGGTATGTTTATGGGTCAGAATAAACCTGATGGAACTTGATGTTCTGCTTTGACTTGCTGACATGTTAAGCATCTAGTTACATAGTCAACTATGTCCTTCTTCATACCTGGCCACCAGTATCGGAGTTTCAGGTCATGGTACATTTTTATGCTTCCTAGGTGCATAGCATACACACTGTTATGTGCTTCTTTCAGAATACTGGTTTTCAATTCTTTATCATTTGGAACACACACTCTTTCTTTATAGTACAGGCACCCATTTTCTTTTACTTCATATTCAGTTTCCTTCCCCTCAGTGATTTTGCCCATAATAGCCATTAATTTCCCATCTTTCTTCTGCCCATCCTCAGATTCATAAATGATTCGACTTCACTTGCAACTCAGCCAAAATAACTCCATCATAAGTTAAGGATAGTTGGGCATTCAGAGATCTTAATGCTACAATAGATTTTCTGCTTAAAGCATCAGCGACTACATTTGCCTTCCTAGGGTGATAGTCAATTACACAATCATAATCTTTCAGGAATTCAATCCATCGCCTCTGTCTCAAATTAAGTTCCTTCTGGGTTGGCAGATACTTCAGACTCTTATGGTCTGTGTATATGTAGCATTTTTCTCCATACAAGTAATGCCTCCATATCTTCAATGCGAAGATAATTGCTGCTAACTCTAAATCATGAGTAGGGTAATTCTTTTCATGTGGCCTTAACTGCCTGGAAGCATATACGACCACTTTCCCTTCTTGCATGAGTACACACCCTAACCCATTGTGTGAGGCATCACTGTAGACTACAAAGTCTTTTCCAGACATTGGCTGTGTTAACACTGGTGCCTCTGTCAACATAGCCTTCAGCCTCTCAAAACTGGCTTGACACTTGTCATTCCAGTCAAATTTCATATTCTTGTGTAGTAATTTGGTCATTGGAGCAGCTATTAAGGAAAATCCCTTTACAAATCTTCTATAATATCCAGCTAACCCTAAGAAACTTCTGGTCTCAGTTGTATTTCTGGGAGGCTTCCATTCCATCACTGCTTCAATCTTCTTGGGATCCACTCTAATCCCTTCAGCTGATACTACATGTCCAAGGAATGCAATCTCATTCAATCAGAACTCACACTTGGACAATTTAGCATATAATTTCTTCTCTTTTAGAGTCAGCAGAACAATTCTCAAATGCTCATCATGTTCTGCTTTATCCTTGGAATACACTAGGATGTCATCAATGAAGACCACTACGAACCGATCTAAGTATGGATGGAAGATACGGTTCATAAGGCCCATGAATGCTGTTGGAGCGTTTGTTAACCCAAATGGCATCACTAGGAATTCATAATGCTCATACCAGGTTCTAAATGTAGTCTTAGGCACATCTGCATCCTTAACCCTTAGCTGATGATACCCTGATCTGAGATCAATCTTAGAAAACACACCGGCTCCCTTCAACTGATCAAACAGATCATCAATTCTAGGCAATGGATACTTGTTCTTCACTATTACTCTGTTTAACTACCGGTAGTCAACACATAACCTCAGTGTCCCATCTTTCTTCTTTACAAATTGTACCAGAGCTCCCCACAGTGACATACTAGGGCGTATGAACCCCTTGTCTAGTAATTCTTGCAGCTGGATTTTTAACTCTTTCAATTCAGCAGGTGCCATCCTATACGGAGCAATTGAAATTGGAGCTATACCCGGCATAGTCTCAATAGCAAATTCAACTTCTCTTTCTGGTTGTAAACTAGGCAATTCCTCAGGAAATACCTCAGAGAAATCCCTTACTGTGGGTATGTTAGACAAGTTAAGTTTACCCTGCTTAGTGTCAACCACATGTGCCAGATAGGCTTCACACCCTTTTCTCAACCATCTCCTTGCAACTGTAACTGAGATGACATTGGACAAGAAATCTGTCCTTTCACCCACTACTATTATTTCTTCGTTCTCAGCAGTTTTCAGAGAGATTCTCTTCAATTTACAATCTACTATTGCCTGATGATGGGATAACCAGTCCATTCCCAAAATCACATCAAACTCATGGAAAGGCAATTCGATTAATTCTGCTGAGAACTCTTTCCCTTGAATCTTCAATGGACAGCCCTTATACACCTTGTTTACTACCACACTGTGGCCTAGCGGATTTGTGACCAGGATGTCTTAGTCACTTTCCTCCACTGGTATTCCCTTTTCTACGGGCAGCTTGATACAAATATATGAATGAGTAGATCCAGGATCCACTAATGCATGCACAGAAGTATTATAAAGGAGGAACATACCCTTGATGACATCTGGAGCATCTTGTTCCTCCTGTGCCCTTATAGCATAGGCTTTGGCTGGTTTTCTCCCTTCTGCTCTCTCCACAGACTCTGACACAGGTTTCTGTGAAGTACCGGCTGTCTCAGCCTTACCCGGCCTTCTACCCCTTGAGCCGAGGGGCAGCCTATCGCTTGATACCGAGTGGATGTAACAGCCTGCATGGACAATCTCGGACTAAGTGGTGCAGAGATCCACACCGTAAACAAGCACCTATCATCCTCCAACATTCACCCTTATGCCATTTTTGGCAATGTGGGCAAGCAACAGATATCGTTGGGCTGGTCCCCTGCACTGGCCCCCGGAGAGCTAGCCATTGAAGGGGTGGACTGCCTCTATTTGGTGCAACCGAGATTTGGGCCTCGTGGATCGACTGACTTGGTGCTCTACTAAAACTCGAGTAGGCGAACCTCAATTTCTTACTAGGGCGTAAGATGTACCGTCTAACTCGACCTCTTTTCTCATCTGTCCCTTCTGTTCTGCTCATTCATTCTAAATTTTTCAACCTTCAATGCAGCTTTCACTAAGTTGGCAAACTCTGTAATCCCCAAGGCTGTAATCATTACTTTAATGTTATCATTGCTCTTGCATCTCTCTGCCTCATTAGGGACTATTTCCCGCCCATAGCGGCTCAGTCTGACAAATTCTCTTTCATATTCAGCCACTGTCAGCTCTCTGGCGTAGGGTAATAAACTCCCTTCTCTTCTCTTCCAAGTATACACTGCCCACATACTTCTTTCTGAACTCAGTGAGAAAGAAATCCCAAGTTATATGTTCTGGTGGCACCTCACTAGTTACTATATCCCACCACTGGTATGCATCATCCTGCAGTAGTGATACAGCAGCTTCCAAATTCTGCTATGGAGTACAATGAAGTTGTTTCAAGACTTTTCCAGTTCTGTCCCAACCGGTTTTCACCGTGATGTAATCATCTTCTCTTTTGCCCAGAAAGTCCACTGCTCCAAACTTCCTGAGTCTCTCCATATAAGATTTTTGATGTGGAGGTGGTGGTGGTGGCATAACTCCTGCCATCTGTCTAAAGAACTCAGCCATTTGCTGAAATGTGGCTGGTGTATTTGGTACTGGTGGAGCAGGTTCTCTCTGCTCTCGGTTCACCATAGATGGAGCATGACTTTCCACTTCCTCATCGACCGCTCTCTGCGATGTGGAGTCCATATTCTGATCAAAATAACAAGACAAATCAAAATATCTGCATTAGAGTCATCTTAACACTTACAATGCAATGCATGATGTGCAATCTATCTAGGTCCAGAAATGTCTAAACCGTGCTCTGATACCATTAAATGTAACACCCCTCACCCGTCTACAGTATAGCCGAGTAAGGCGTGCTACACGGCGTGCCGGAACACCTAGTCTGTGATTATTTCATTTCTTGAACTCAATTTGACTTTAAGAAGTCTTTTATGTAATATTCATATCATGCTGATACTATTGTCATACTTTGATAAAATCAGTGTTTCAAGATTGGTAATAAAAATTTGGCAAGGTGCCTTCATATTTAGGACAAATTGTCCTTCCAAACCTGTTGAAAACAATTTAATATGATGATATCAAAATCTCAAATATTTCACAGTCTCTATTTGTCAATAAAGTCAATAGACTTTTACAGTCATTAAACAGTTCTATAATACAGTCCATAATAATTAAAATATATATAGAAAATCTCCATGTCATTTAATATGTACAAAATATTACAAACTTTATAGCTTTCATAACATTACAAAATATAGGGCTGAATTTCAAATATAGAATAAAAGTACAAAATACAAGATATCCTAAGTCCTACCATGTATGCAATGCAGTGTAGATGACTTTGGACTCCTGTGCAGATCTAATGTCTCACCCGGTCGTAGGCCTGCTAGGCTCCCCAACTGTGTCTCTAATACCTACGCGTTACAAAAGCAACGCGCTAAGCAATTTTGCTTAGTGGTGCCAAATATAAAGAAATATACACTAAAATAAAGTAAATAAAGTATTTACAAATTTTTGGTGGTACTGTATGTCAGTAGATTGGATTTAGCTATTTGAATTTAATAGTACTTGAATTACTGCCCGTGTAGCCTATATACTGACCAGACTAGATAAATGGATATACTGGCACTAGGTAACTAGTATCTCGAGCCGTCATACCATCGGTCACAAAGTGTCTCCCAGTGTGCAAGTAGTGTCGCTAATAAGCCATATAGTCAATCTGGCGATAAGCCAAAAATAAATGCACAATATGTATAGCCGTAAGCTATTAAAGTCACAATGCGGCATAATAAGCCATAAAAACACAGTATGGCATGAAGCTATTTACAGAACAGCTGTCAGAATCCTATTGGCATGCCAACCTATCCATACTAGTCAACTAGGCAAACTAGGGCACATTATTAATTAATTGTTTAATTCTTCAATTTTTTGAGTTTACTAACTATTATATAATTCACAAGTCAATGCATATGTTGACCTTTTTAGGTAATATGGATAAGTTGTTTCTAGCATCAATATGTCACAATTTATATCTCAATATGCTGCCAATATAGTGCAATTTACCATTTTTACAGGTTGGCATTCATTGCCAAAATGCTTCAAGCATCATTGTATGCAAAATGTCAAATTCTCAATTTTTGTGTGCTAGATTGGTCTAGATTAAAGTCCTATTTCCCTTGGTTTTTAGCTTCTGGTCAAAGAAGCAAAATTGTAGCTCTATGTCTTATTGCACGCGAGGCAAAATTTCAGGTCATTCTGAGTTGTATAGACCAAGATATGGTCAATTTACTAAAGCTGGACAGATTGCACCTTTAGTGCAAAATTTGGTCAATTTTAGGTCAGTTTTGGTTCGGCAGTTTTTGTACCCGAACTTGTGCAAGCCATTTGACTTGGTTCTGGCTATTTCTGGGCTTTGGTGTCTTCATAAGAATTGTAGATCTATGTCTAATCTAACAATGGTAAAAATTTCAGGTCAATTGGACCTGTTTTGAGTGAGTTATGGTCATCCCAAGGACTACTGTTCATATGGTCAAAAATCTGGGTTGCAAGGTTGCTAATCCGGATTTGGTCATTTTTAAGGTTAGTTTCTAGGCAGAATTTTGGCAACATTTCTACATGAAAGTTGTCCTATTTGGTGTCTAGTTTCACTTCCTATTGGCTTCATACCAATTGGGTTCATAGTTTGGCATTTATGGCCTAATTTATGTACTGCCTTCACACACAACCTGCACAAAGCACATACACTTCCAATTTGATATTCCTTCTCCTCCTCATTTCTTCAATTTCAATCAATAACACTTCCATATATATATTGTACACAATTCCAGCAACAATTTTGGGCAGAATATTCAAGTGCTCAATGCGCACAATTCACCATTAAGTTCAACATTCACTTCCACCAAAATTTAACATATCTCAATGTCAATATTACACATACACTTCAACATAATCATACTTCAATATCACTTTCTCTTGCTGCCCACAATTTATCATTAGCATATATCATTAATAACTACATGTTCACACACAAATTCATGCTATTAGGGGCTGCCAAACTTGGCAGTTTGCTCAAGGCATCAAAGTTCCATTTCACACCCTTAATTCAAACACTACATGCATATACTTAGATACAAACTTACTACAACTTTCATTTAAATTAATCAACCTTCATTTCCATTCATTAGAAGTAAAAATAACTCAAGCTCAACAAAGGTTCATGGCTGCCAAAAATGGGCAAGTCCATTTCTCACTATTTCTTTCATTTCTCTTCACCAAACTACTCATTTCAACCTAAACACAACTTTTACTAAAGCTAGGAAGAAGATTTGGACACTTACCACTTGAAAGTTTCCTTCAAACTTCACCAAATCTTGTTTTTCTTGTTACCAATATCTTCCCCAAGGTGAGTAGGCAAGCTTTAATGAAGGAACTAAGTAGAAAGGAGGGCTTGATCAATGGTGCATGGTGATGGAGGGAGTTTGGCCATGGTGGACTTCCATGGAAGTTCAATTCGTCCAAAACTTTAAAGGTTGAAGATGAAGATGATAATGAGTGCAATCTGCTGTCCTAAAGCATATTTTAGTGTCCCAATATTCAAGTTAGTGGAGCACTAAGCTCATTTTAATATTTAATTAGTTAAAGTTTCCTTATTTTCTCATTTAGCACCATTCTTTTACTATTTACATATTGTATCCCATTTTAATTTTTTTCATAACATTTTCTAAGTGCAATATCATTTATTTTTAATGGACATTGAGGTCAAAAGGCAACACTAGGTGTCAAATGACCAAAATACCCCACTTCAGGTTATATTCCCGATTTTTCGATAACATCGATTTTTGTCTGTTTCTCGATTTTCCTTTGTACTAATTTACTAATTTTTCTTTGATATTTCTAGTGTCAATTACATTTCAATAAACCTTTATTTATGTCTCAAAATTAGATTCAGAGGGTTCCCATGGTCTGTCCTGGCCTCAACGGCCTTCCAAAGTCTGAGTCACCATCGCTGTGGTGCCGGCTCGTTTAACTTAGCTTCATTTTCTCTCTTTCATTTTTGTTTGATTTTTCTTGTATTTTCTTTTTATTTATTTCATCATTATATGTCTGTTCACCATCACCGAAGTATAGTTCCAGACATCCTGACTTGCCTGGACTGTTATTTGACCACAGGAGCAACAGAACGTACAGAACACGTGCAATGGGGATGTTACATAGCCCTTTAGTGTTGGTATATGTTACCAATTTCATTTCCAAGTGTATTGCATTTTATTACAATTTACCTGATTTCGGTGTACTATTTTGACCTAGCCAGACGACCTAGTTCCCTTTGTTTTCGAGTTTTGGTCCAAACTAAAAACTTATAGGTCTTTGTCTTATTGCATGCGAGGCAAAATTTCAGGTCATTCTAAGTTGTGCAGACCAAGATATGGTCAATTTATCAATGCTGGACAGAATGCACTAAAATGGTAGGCTTAGATCATTTTTAGGTCACTTTTGGTTCAGCTAGTTTTGGTACCTGAACTTGTGCAAGCTATTTGGCTTGGTTCTGGCCATTTCTGGGCTTTGGTGTCTTCATAAGAATTGTAGATTTATGTCTAAACTATTCATGGTAAAAAGTTTAGGTCATTTGGACCTGTTTTGAGTGAGTTATGGCCAAAACACTAACTGCTGCCCAAATGATCACTTTTCAGGCTTTCAAGTCACCAATCCGGATTTGGTCATTTTTAAGGTCAGTTTCTAGGCAGAATTTTGGCAATATTTCTACATGAAAGTTGGCCTATTTGGTGTCTATTTTCACTCCCCATTGGCCTCATACCAATTGGGTCCACAATTTTGCACTTATAACCTAATTTAGGTATTGCCATCAATACACAACCTGCACAAGACACTTACACTTCCAATTTGACATTCCTTCTCCTCCTCATTACTTCAGTATTCATGCATAGCACTTCTACAAATATTAAACACAATTCCAGCAAGTATATTGGGCAGAACACTCAAGTGTTCAATGCACACAATACATCATTCAAGTCCAACATTCACTTCCACCAAAATTCAACATATCTCAATATCAATATCACACATACACTTCCATATACTCATACCTCAATATCAATTACACATGCTGCTCACAATTTAACACTATCATATCTCATTAATAAACTTCATATTCACACACACAAATTCATGATATTATAGGCTGCCAAATATGGCAGTTTGCTAAAGCATCAAGGTCCCATTTTAAACCCTTAATTCAAGCACTAACATGCACATCCTTGAATACTAACTTACTATATCTTCCATTGGAGTTAATCAACCTATTTTCCCATCATTTACATGTAAACAACAAGTTAAACAATTTAACTTTCATGGCTACCAAATTTATGGTGAACCAAAACTCAAGCATTTCCTCAAAATTTCTTAACCATTTGACTTGTTTAACCTTAGCACAACTTTTACTTAAGAAAATTTAAGAAACTAACACTAACCTTTTATGCAGCTTGATCAAACCTCAACTATTCTTCTTCAAAATACCATCAATCTCTTCCTTGTAGTGTGGGGAGCAAAGTTAATGAAGGAAGCAAGTGAAAAAAATGGCTTGAAGAGGGTTGCATGGAGGTGCTTTCACTTTGGCCATGGGAGCTTTCATGGGAGAGCTTTGGCTGGTGCAAATTCTGGAGGTTGAAGATGACTTATGCTGTCCCATTTGTGATATTTTAATGTCCACTAACTTCACTTAGTGGAGCACTAAGTGTGGTTAAGATTAATTAATCTAAAGTTTCACAATTCCCACTTTTTACCTCATTTCTTTTACTATTTAAATTATATACCACCATTTTAATTTTTATGATATTTTCAAGGTTTAATATCATTTATTTTTAATGGAAATTAAGGTCAAAAGACAACTCGGGGTGTCAATTTACCAAAATAGCCCTATTCAGGTGATATTCCTGATTTTTCGGTTACACCGAGTTTTGTCATTTTCTCGATTTCTCGTTTTCCTTTGTACTAATTAATTAATTTTTCTTTAATATTTCTAATGACATTTATACTTCAATAAGTCTTTAATTATATCTCGAAATTAAATTCCGAGGGTTTCCTGCAGTCCTAGGGTCGGCTATTGCCTGCGTCGTAACTTCCCCGTGCAGTCACCCATCACTGCGTTGCTGGCTCGTTTAACTTAGTTTCATTTCATTGCTATTATTTTTTCTTTGTTTTTTTTGTATTTTCCTTTTTTGTATGTCATTATTTTATGTCTCCTCACTAACATTTAAATGTAGTTCTAAGCATCCTAGATGTCCGGACAAACACTGGTCACCGGAACAGTAGAACGCACTACCGAACATAGGGGTGTTACAATTCTCCCCCCCTTAAAATAAATTTCATCCGCGAAATTTTACCCAATAGTCGTCTTACAATAGTCATATGTTTATTTTCTCCTTTCTATATGATAGTATAATCTTCTTTCCTTTGAATTTGTATAAGACTTTTAACAATCTAATACAACATTTACTTTATTTATATTGCACTAATCTTTTCTTACTATCGTTCTGTCTAATATTTTGATTCATGTTCCCTTCTTGAATGACCATTATAGTCATATTAGAATTACTTATCTAATCATGGGTCCTTTGACCATTCTAGTCAACAATCTTACTCACATTCGTAACATTTTTGTTATATCTGAACTAACTGTTTAAATTTTTTACTTCCACAACTCTTTTTTATCTATTAATATTCTGTAGCTTACTTCCTTTTGTACTCAACTATAACCTTTTGATATTCTAACTTTTGAGTTTTAAATCCCTAAGTAGGATTTCAAAACTCATTTCCAATAATAAAATTTTGTCCTAACTTAACTATACCAATACAGATGCCGTTGGCAACTATTCTCATCTTAGTGTACTATTGAGTAGTACGTAGCTCTACACAATAATCTCAAGTTAGTACTGTAATCTGCAGCTTACAGTATAAATATCAAGAACATTGCATAATTACTACGATACATTCTAATAGATCAAACTTTCCTATTTTTTTATCCTTTTCGAATTCACTAATATCCGAAACTTATTCTGATTACAATATCCACTAACAATTGCTAACTGTAACATCTTTGCCCTCATCTAGAGCAATTCTATTAATTTAACTTACTTTCAGATAACTAAAATTTTTTTTTTACACGAGGGACAGTAGGAAGGCAAACAATGCTGGCCCAAACGTAAAAGTATGTAGATCCTAGGTCAAACAATACATATACATATATCTTAGTTACTAATTGAGAAAGTACCAGCAATAATGTCAAAAGTCTCAGCCTCTTCTCTCTGTCTCATTGCATAGACTCTGATCGGAGCACTGCCTTGCTCTGACTGATTCACTGGGCCTTGGTTTCTTGATGGACTACTTCTACCCCTGCCTCTACCTCTGCTAGGTGGTTGTGAACCTCTGGTGACAGGATTCTGAACTGACCCTTTAGCAGTAATAGGAGGTGGCCCAACTTTACGGGCACTGGTGCAGTCCTTGGTAAAGTGTCCTATGCCTCCACAATTATAACAGGCTCCTATGGCCTTGTAGCATACCCCACCATGATTTTTACCACAAGTTTCACAATGGCGGGGAGGGTAGGAACTTCTAGTTGTTCGACGATTGGACCTTGGTGGTCTCTGCCCTGATGATCTACCTCTATTATATCCCTGAGCTCGGGACTCCTCAAATTCTTTTCTCTTCCCCAAATTACTGCTCAAGCTCTGACCCATAGGTTTCTCCCTCTTCTCTATTTCATGTTGCCCTTGTGGGGGTTGGGTCTGTACTTGAGCTTGAGCTAACAGAGTATCAGCCATTTGTTGAAAGAAAGTGGCCATTTGCTGGGCCATTTGTGCAGTAATTTGTACAGTAAAGCCCAGTGCAGTCAGACCTTCTACATTTTGTGGAGCTGGGGCTTCAACTTGTACTTCTGCTATCACAGACTGTTTTATTGTCTCATTTTTCTCTTCCATATCTTTTCATAGGATTTTCTATTTCCTATACAGCCAACACAAGGAGATTTCCTCCTGTTAATGCATATTTATAATGTAATGTACTGTATGTATCAAACAATGACATTGAGCAGTTGTACTATGAAGAAAGAATATTCAAATTACAGGTCAAAATAGAATTTTAAAACTTGCTCTGATACCATTAAAACATGTGACATCCTACCCCTCTATAAGGCATAACATGATCCCGTAGTATACCTAATTAATTACCAACTTCGTCTACTGATAATCCATTAAATACACTATAAGGGATTTTAAACCTTTTCTTACTTCTTTTTACAATGGTGAGCACTATTTACAGGTGTTAAAAAAATATTTTTAACTGAAGTGAAACTAGATAACACATTTGAAGTATTAATAATTTCTGTAAAAATTTTAGCTGAGTGCCATCTGTATTTTGAATAAAACAGTTCTTCAAAAACCTGTAAAAAGCACTTCCAATATTTTTCTCAATCCCAAACTCCAATAAATTTGTTCAATAGAATAAATTTCTCAACATTATCAATTCAGTTCAATAATCAATTTTTCGGCGTTTCCAAAAGCTGAGATAAGATAAATATACCACAATATTTTTACAAGCTAAAATAATTTACAATTTTAGTTTACAACTGCTCAAGACCAAGTACAATATATACATACATTGCAAATACATTACAACAAAAACTACAAAATATGGTATACTCAATATACCCGGTGAAATCTCAAAATGTACCACAAGCAGCCTACTCTGCTGCTCTGTCCATCTGTCTACTTACGACAGCAATGAAAAAGCTATCGCAGAGTAAAATTTACTCAGTGGTGCACAATAACAATTTAAAATGTGGTATGTAAAACTTTTATTGACAATTTACAATCCAAACAATTCACAATTTTTCAAAGCTCATATAACACCAATTTGATCAAACAATTGAATAACACGATGTTGCCAATCAATAACACAACTTAGATCATCACACAAACTTTTCCGAACATGCCGTGTGTACATCACGACAAGGCATACTCACCCAAATAATCAAAATCAATGAGGGAGGAAGCTAGTTAGATAATTAGTACTCATCCACACTCACCTCAGACTGACAAGTCAAAGAGGGAGGAATATAATCACGCTCACCCCATAAATGGAGGAGGAACATAGTAACATTGTCATGTCAAGTGTGAATCAAAACAATTCCAAATCACAATATTTAATACAAACCACAAATCACATTTTATCTCAAAATTTCCATTTGCAAAGTAGGCAACACAATAATTTCCAAATACAATTCCCAAAGTTAAAACAATAAAAATTTATTCATAACTCAATTTTCCAAATAAATTTTCTGGTAAAAGCAGTGAATAAAAAATGTATTGTGCACAGACCTCTAATAAATGCCTCTTAGCCCTGACTCATTGTTCCTTATGCTTCTCAATATCCTTTTCAACTAAAACACACAATTTAAAGTGTTTCAGTACTCAATGAATTTGTTTCTAATAATAAAATCCAATATTTAAATTTTTTTGGTACTATTCCCTTCAATTCATTTCATTAGTCAACCTATAATGTTGACCCTTGATGCACTCTAAGTGAGTCAATTCTAATATTACCAATATGTCACATTTTATAGCCCTTTAGTGTTGGTATATATTACCAATTTCATTTCCAAGTGTATTGCATTTTATTATAATTTACTTGATTTCGGTGTACTACTTTGACCTAGCCGGACAACCTAGTTCCCTTTGTTTTCGGGTTTCGGTCCAAACTACAAACTTGTAGGTCTATGTCTTATTGCACGTGGGGCAAAATTTTAGGTCATTCTGAGTTGTGTAGACCAAGATATGGTCAATTTATCAATGCTGGACAGAATGCACTAAAATGGTAGGCTTAGGTCATTTTTAGGTTACTTTTGGTTCGGCCAATTTTGGTACCTGAAATTGTGCAAGCTATTTGGCTTGGTTTTGGCCATTTCTGGGCTTTGGTGTCCTCATAAGAATTGTAGATATATGTCTAAACTATTCATGGTAAAAAGTTCAGGTCATTTGGACCTGTTTTCAGTGAGTTATGGCTAAAACACTAACCGCTGCCCAAATGGTCAATTTTCAGGCTTTCAAGTCACTAATCCGGATTTGGTCATTTTTAAGGTCAGTTTCTAGGCAGAATTTTGGCAACATTTCTACATGAAAGTTGGCCTATTTGGTGTCTATTTTCACTCCCCAATGGCCTCATACCAATTGGGTCCACAATTTTGCACTTATAACCTAATTTAGGTACTGCCATCAATACACAACCTGCACAAGAAACTTACACTTCCAATTTGCCATTCCTTTTCCTCCTCATTACTTCATTATTCATGCATAGCACTTCAACAAATATTAAACACAATTCTAGCAAGTATATTGGGCAGAACACTTAAGTCTTCAATGCACACAATACACCATTCAAGTTCAACATTCACTTCCACCAAAATTCAACATATCTCAATATCAATATTACTCATACACTTCCATATACTCATACCTCAATATCAATTACACATGCTGCTCACAATTTAATACTATCATATCTCATTAATAAACTTCATATTCACACACACAAATTCATGATATTATAGGCTGCCAAATATGGCAGTTTGCCAAAGCATCAAGGTCCCATTTCAAACCCTTAATTCAAGCACTAACATGCACATCCTTGAATACTAACTTACTACATCTTCCATTAGAGTTAATCAACCTATTTTCCCATCATTTACATGTAAACAACAAGTTAAACATTTTAACTTTCATGGCTGCCAAATTTATGGTGAACCAAAACTCAAGCATTTCCTCAAAATTTCTTAACCATTTGACTTGTTTCAACCTTAGCACAACTTTTACTTAAGAAAATTTCAGAAACTAACAATAACCTTTTATGGACCTTGATCAAACCTCAACTATTCTTCTTCAAAATACCATCAATCTCTTCCTTGTAGTGTGGGGGAGCAAAGTTAATGAAGGAAGCAAGTGAAAAAAATGGCTTGAAGAGGGTTGAATGGAGGTGGTTTCACTTTGGCCATGGGAGCTTTCATGGGAGAGCTTCGGCTGGTGCAAATTCTGGAGGTTGAAGATGACTTATGCTGTCCCATTTGTGATATTTTAACGTGCACTAACTTCACTTAGTGGAGCACTAAGTGTGGTTAAGATTAATTAATCAAAAGTTTCACAATTCTCACTTTTTACCTCATTTCTTTTACTATTTAAATTATGTACCACCACTTTAATTTTCATGATATTTTCAAGGTTTAATATCATTTATTTTTAATGGAAATTTAGGTCAAAAGACAACTCGAGATGTTAATTTACCAAAATGCCCCTATTCGGGTGATATTCCTGATTTTTCGGTAACACCGAGTTTTGTCATTTTCTCGATTTCTCGTTTTCCTTTGTGCTAATTAATTAATTTTTCTTTGATATTTCTAATGACATTTATACTTCAATAAGTCTTTAATTATGTCTCGAAATTAAATTCCAAGGGTTCCCTGCAGTCCTGGGATCGGCTATTGCCTGCGCCGTAACTTCCCCATGTGGTCACCCATCACTGCGGTGCTAGCTCGTTTAACTTAGTTTCATTTCATTGCTATTATTTTTCCTTTGTTTTTCTTGTATTTTCCTTCCTTGTATTTCATTATTTTATGTCTCCTCACTAACATTTAAATGTAGTTCTAGGCATCTTAGCTGTCCAGACAAACACTAATCACCGGAACGATAAAACACACCACTGAACATAGGGGTGTTACACAATTACACTTCCAATTCACAATATCCAATTCTAAACAACATATACACATAACACTACTAACCATTACATATAACTTTCATCATCAATTATACAAACTACCCCTACATCATCACCACTAGAATTCATCAATAAATTTCATGATATCATACATATTTTCATGGGTTTAAAGGCTGCCCAAAAATGGCAGTTTACTTAAGTATTAAATTTTCCTTACAAACCCCTAAATTCAAGTGCTCAATATACATACATGGGAAGTAAGTTGCTAATACATCAATTTAACCAAATCAATCCTAATACCCATCAATTACATGTAGGAAAAACTCAAGCAAACTCACCTCCCATGGCTGCCAAAAATGGACAGTCCCATAACTCAACCATTTCTTCAAATTTCTTCACCATTCAACTCATCTCAACCTTAAAACATAGTTTAATGAAGCAATGTGTAACACCCTCACTGTAGCAATTCCGCACATTCTACTGTTCTGGTGACCGGTGTCGGTCTGGACAGCTAGAACGTCTGGAAAAATATTTAGACTAGAGTGAAGAGTCATAAATAACTCAAATAAGTATAAGAAAAATTAAGGAAAAATTTTAGAAACAAAATACAACCAAGTTAAATGAGCCGGTGCCCTAGCGATGGGTAGCCTAGTGAGAAGTTCCGGTTCTCACAACTAGGAGCCCTAGACCTGGGAGAAAATTCATAAAATAATTTTTGGGACTTCAGAGAAGAGTCATTGAGGTTTCTATGGCATTAGAATGCCAAGAAAAGGCTTAGAAAAATTTTTCAATCGGTACAGATAATTTTGGCCCGTTAAGCCAAACGAAGAGCATTTTGGTCATTTCGCCTTCAGAGACGATTTTTAACCGACTTGTCCAGTTAAGTAAATAATTATTATGATCTAAAATATGAATAAATATTGTTAAAAATTGAATTGAAAATGAGTAGAAAATAAAAGAAAAGAAAAATGAAAGAAATTGGGAATTATGACATCACATGATGTCATTAACATGCCCCCACCCAATCACAACTTGACAAGCAAATTAAAAGGGATTAAAATGACATAAAAATGAGATAAAAATGAAACAATTCCACCAGCCCCTTCTTCTTATTCCCACACCAAAGAAAAAAAAGAGAGGAAAACCACCATTAAAGCTCCAAATGAGCTTGATTCCCTAGCCAACTACACCATAAAACCTCACCCTCTCTTCATAAAAAATTTCCCTTACCACTAGAGCTAAACTTGGGCAGCCATTAGAAGAGAAGGAAGTGAAGGAAAGTGAAGGGTGAAAATTCATCCAAGAGGTTAGTTCTAATTTTCTTGCTTCCATTCTTTTCTAAGCATGAATTTAAGTTGAGTTAAGTTGAACATTTGATGAAAAATGAATTAAAGATGCAAGAACTTGCCCCATGAAATTTTGGCAGCCTTAGGGTACCTAGGGTTTCAACAATTTGATTGCATAATAGTTATGTATGGCTGCCATTAAACATGATTTTGGTGTTTTAATTCATGGATTGTATGTATATAGAGAATTGATATTGATGGAGTTAGGGTTAGGGTTTGAGTATAAAATTAAGACTTTGAACATGTAATGATGAAAGTGAGTTTTAATGGTCAATTAGTGACCATTTGGTTATTGGTAAACAAGAAATGAAGTGTGTTTAGTGATGGGATTTAGGTTTAGTGTGGCTGCCCTAGGTGACCTGCAGAATTGGACATGAGTCCAACAGGTTTGGGCAGCCATAACTTGAATTGTAGAGGTTCAATTGGTGTTTGGCCAATTGGACATGAAACTAGACACATAATGGCACAACTTTGGTGAAGAAAACATGCCCATATGACCAAACCAAGTGGACCAAAAGCTTGCCCCAATCTGGGTGACCTGCAGTCTGTTTCTGCAGAATGACCAAATGAACAGTGATTGTTTATTTGGCCATAACTCAGTGTAGAATGGTCCAATTGACCTGAAATTTTATCCACAATAAGCTGAGATATAGACCAACAACTTTTATGAAGAAACCTAACCCAAATTATGAGCAGAACCTATCCAACAAGTGAGTTGAATTCACTGTTCACTGCACTATAGATATGGTCAGTCCAGAAAAATTTCAATCCGGCCAGTTATGGTTTTGGACCATAACTTGAGCTACAAAAATCCAAATGGAGTGATTCAAAAAAAGACATTCAACTAGACAAAATAAGGAACAACTTTTATGTTGATCATTTTGCCAAATTCCCAATGAAAATTGACCAATGGAACAGTAAACACAAGGCATGAAAACTGAAAATTCTGCCCAATTAATATTAAGCTTGGAAATGGTATTGGCAACCAATACCAACAAATTTTGAATGCAAAATGTGTTATCTTTGAGAACTTAGGTTCAATAAATTTATTATGCAATAAAAAGTCAACAATTTGAGTGAATAGTAATATGAATAGTAATACAAAGACACAAAGTATAATAACTAAATTAGTAGGGGAAATTAAGGTATGAAATTTGGAATCCATGAAACATTCATGGATTACTTGAAATAGAAATAGTAATTCACCTAAATGATTTAATGAACATTTAAGTTATGTGAGTATATAGTTAAGATTTATTCCCATTACTAGTAGGTCTAATAAAACATAAATAATACCACTTGAATATGAAATGACATTAACCTAGATGGATTGTTGAGTATAAATGGGATGAGGTTCACATTAGGATTTATGTTTCCATTAGAAATAAGATAATAACACCTTGTATGAGTTATGAATTCATATAAATATTATAATGAATAAATGAATCATATGAAAATATGAATGGAACATTAGTTTTCTTTATAAGAGAAAGGAAAATTGTTTTGAGTACAATGGTATATGAACACCATTGTTGTGAATTGTGATCAATAGAAATGATGTAAGGAATGTATGAATATTATAATGAATGTATAAATTATGAAATTTATCATGAAATAATAAAATCATAAAAGACAATATATTAATATTTAATGATATTATGTGCCCTTGTATTGCCTAGACATGTGTGTCAGATTGGATAGTTTGGCATGCCAATAGGGTATTATTTTAGCAGTACTGCGAAAGGCTTTATGCTTGTATTTATGGCTTTGTGCCCGTATTCATGGCTTTATGCCCGCATTCATGGCATTATGCCAACATTCATGGCTTTTATGCTCGATTCTGTGTTATCATGGCTTTTTAGCCATACTGACTGCATACGTGGTTGACGTTCCGCGTCCCATGGTATGACGGCCCGAGGCACCGCGGTGTCCAGTGCCAACGACCCGTTATCTAGTTTAGTCAGCCTGTCATAGGTTACTTGGGCAGTGAAATTTATTGAAATAGTTAAGAATATTAATAATTAAAAATATTAGAAATTAAATAAATGAGTAAGATGACCTAAAATAAATTAGAATAATTATTTATTAGAAAGAATCGAAATGAACTGGACCGATATTAAAATTTACTTACTATGAAATAATCTGAGACAACCTAGAAAGAATTGAGAAAATGCTAAAAGATTAGCAAAGAAAATTATAACATATATAAATATTGTAAATGTGGCTTACATAATAATATAAGCATAAATTTATTATTTTTAGATCATTTTTTTTCTATGTACATTATTACTGTACATTGACAAAATAAACATTTCCGAAGAAGACTAAATTAGGATAAAACATATTAAATTTTAGAAACCGCATGTGAAGTATAAATAAATCTTAATTATTTAAATTATGTTTTATTTCTATCTTTATTTGTATATTATTTCCTTGTTATATTATTGTACCACTAAGTAGCAATGCTTAGTGCGATGGAATTGTTTCCTCGCGCAGGTACTGAAGGTAAAGCCCAGATAAAAATATTAAACAGAGATTTTGGAGTTCTGATCTGCAGAAGTGTCTGAAGTATTCAAGGTTGTCACCTCCTCAGCAATGCATGTAGATAGGGCCCATATAGATCATATTTTATATTTTGTATAAAATGCTTAGATATTGTATTGTAATGTATATTATAAACATATAATTAATAGGAATGCGATGTAAATTAATTAATTAGCTTTTTCATATGCAATTAATTTATATATCATGTAAATTATGAAATTTTGTAATTATTTTGTAAATTATGTAAATTAAGGAAATTTGAAAATTTTGCTTATGTAATTTGAGAATGTTTACATATGAATTGAGTATGAATGAAAATGTATGGAAATGATTATGATATTGAAATGTATGGATGAGATTTGAAATATGAGAAAATTATGAGAATGATTGATGAGATAATTATGATTAGCATGGATAAGATTTTATTTTGGAAATATTGTTGAATTTCAAACAGGTGAATATTGAAATACGCCAAACGATAATAAAATAGGGGAAACTCCGCTGGTTTCTCCATCGAAACATAATTGATATTAAATTAAATTAATTCAAAATTATTTATAAAAAATAAAGTAAGATAAGTTAGGGTGCTCCGGTACAGATTGTAGCACGCCTTGCTCAGCTACACTGTAGTCGGGTGAGGGGTGTTACATTTGTAGCACACCCGACTACAGTGTAGCTGAGCAAGGTGTGCTACAATCGGTGTCGGAGTACCCTAACTTATCTTACTTTATTTTTTTTAAATAATTTTGAATTCATTTAATTTAATATCAATTATGTTTCGATGGAGAAACCAGCGGAGTTTCCCCTATTTTATTATCGTTTGGCGTATTTCAATATTCACCTGTTTGAAATTCAACAATATTTCCAAAATAAAATCTTATCCATGCTAATCATAATTATCTCATCAATCATTCTCATAATTTTCTCATATTTCAAATCTCATCCATACATTTCAATATCATAATCATTTCCATACATTTTCATTCATACTCAATTCATATGTAAACATTCTCAAATTACATAAGCAAAATTTTCAAATTTCCTTAATTTACATAATTTACAAAATAATTACAAAATTTCATAATTTACATGATATATAAATTAATTACATATGAAAAAGCTAATTAATTAATTTACATCGCATTCCTATTAATTACCTGTTCATAATATACATTACAATACAATATCTAAGCACTTTATAAAAAATATAAAATATGATCTATATGGGCCCTATCTACAAGCATTGCTGATGAGGTGACAACCTTGAATACTTCAGACACTTCTACAGATCAGAACTCCAAAATCTCTGTTTAATATTTTTATCCGGCTTTACTCTTTCAGACTGCGCGAGGAAACAATTCCATCGCGCTAAGCATTGCTGCTTAGTGGTGCAATAATATAACAAGGAAATAATATACAAATAAAGATAGAAATAAAACATAATTTAAATAATTAAGATTTATTTATACTTTACATGCGGTTTCTAAAATTTAATATGTTTTATCCTAATTTAGTCTTCTTTGGAAATATTTATTTTGTCAATGTACAATAATAATGTACATAGAAAAAAAATGATTTAAAAATAATAAATTTATGCTTACATTATTATGTAAGCTACATTTGCAATATTTATGTATATTATAATTTTCTTTGCTAATCTTTTAGCATTTTCTCAATGCTTTCTAGGTTGTCTCAGATTATTTCATAATAAGTAAATTTTAATATCGGTCCAGTTCATTTCAATTCTTTCTAATAAATAACTATTCTAATTTATTTTAGGTCATCTTACTCATTTATTTAATTTCTAATATTTTTAATTATTAATATTCTTAATTTATTTCAATAAATTTCACTGCCCAAGTAACCTATGACAGGCTGACTAAACTGGATAATGGGTCGTTGGCACTGGACACCGTGGTGCCTCGAGCCGTCATACCATGGGACGCGGAACGTCAACCACGTATGCAGTCAGTATGGCTAAAAATCCATGATAACACAGAATCGGGCATAAAAGCCATGAATGTTGGCATAATGCCATGAATGCAGGCATAAAGTTATGAATACGGGCACAAAGCCATAAATACAGGCATAAAGCCTTTCGCAGTACTGCTAAAACAATACCCTATTGGCATGCCAAACTATCCAATCTGACACACATGTCTAGGCAATACAAGGGCACATAATATCATTTAATATTAATATATTGTGTTTTATGATTTTATAATTTCATGATAAATTTCATAATTTATACATTCATCATAATATTCATACATTCCTTACATCATTCCTATTGATCACAATTCACAACAATGGTGTTCATATACCATTGTACTCAAAACATTTTTCCTTTCTCTTATAAAGAAAACTAATGTTCCATTCATATTTTCATATGATTCATTTATTCATTATAATATTTATATGAATTCATAACTCATACAAGGTGTTATTATCTTATTTCTAATGGAAACATAAATCCTAATGTGAACCTCATCCCATTTATACTCAACAATCCATCTAGGTTAATGTCATTTCATATTCAAGTGGTATTATTTATGTTTTATTAGACCTACTAGTAATGGGAATAAATCTTAACTATATACTCACATAACTTAAATGTTCATTAAATCATTTAGGTGAATTACTATTTCTATTTCAAGTAATCCATGAATGTTTCATGGATTCCAAATTTCATACCTTAATTTCCTCTACTAATTTAGTTATTATACTTTGTGTCTTTGTATTACTATTCATATTACTATTCACTCAAATTGTTGACTTTTTATTACATAATAAATTTATTGAACCCAAGTTCTCAAAGATACCACATTTTGCATTCAAAATTTGTTGGTATTGGTTGCCAATACCATTTCCAAGCTTAATGTTAATTGGGCAGAATTTTCAGTTTTCATACCTTGTGTTTACTGTTCCATTGGTCAATTTTGCAGTGGGAATTTGGCAAAATGATCAACATAAAAGTTGTTCCTTATTTTGTCTAGTTGAATTTCTTTTTTCGAATCACTCCATTTGGAGTTTTGTAGCTAAAGTTATGGTCCAAAAACCCTAACTAGCTGGATTGAAATTTTTCTGGACTGACCATATCTATAGTGCAGTGAACAGTGACTTCAACTCAATTGTTGGATAGGTTATGGTCATAATTTGGGTTAGGTTTCTTCATAAAAGTTGTTGGTCTATATCTCAGCTTGTTGTGGGTAAAATTTCAGGTCAATTGAACCATTCTACACTGAGTTATGGCCAAATGAACAATCACTATTCATTTGGTCATTCTGCAGAAATAGACTGCAGGTCACCCGGATTGGGGCAAGCTTTTGGTCCACTTGGTTTGGTCTTATGGGCATGGTTTCTTCACCAAAGTTGTGCCATTATGTGTCTAGTTTCATGTCCAATTGGCCAAAAAACAATTGATCCTCTACAATTCAAGTTATGGCTGCCCAAACCTGCTAGACTCATGTCTAATTCTGCAGGTCACCTAGGGCAGCCACACTAAACCAAAATCCCATCAATAAAAACACTTCATTTCTTGTTTACCAATAACCAAATGGTTACTAATTGACCATTAAAACTCACTTTCATCATTACATATTCAAAGTCTTCATTTTATACTCAAACCCTAACCCTAACTCCATCAATTTCAATTCTCTATATACACACAATCCATGAATTAAAACACCAAAATCATGTTTAATGGCAGCCATACATAACTATTATGCAATCAAATTGTTGAAACCCTAGGTACCCTAAGGCTGCCAAAATTTCATGGGGCAAGTTCATGCATCTTTAATTCATTTTTCATCAAATTTTCAACTTAACTCAATTTAAATTCATGCTTAGAAAAGAATGGAAGCAAGAAAATTAGCACTAACCTCTTGGATGAATTTTCACCCTTCACTTTCCTTCACTTCCTTCTCTTCTAATGGCTGCCCAAGTTTAGCTCTAGTGGTAAGGGAAATTTTTTGTGAAGAGAGGGTGAGGTTTTATGGTGTAGTTGGCTAGGGAATCAAGCTCATTTGGAGCTTGAATGGTGGTTTTCCTCTCTTTTTTTTCTTTGGTGCGGGAATAAGAAGAAGGGGCTGCTGGAATTCTTTCATTTTTATCTCATCTTTATGTTATTTTAATCCCTTTTAATTTGCTTGTCAAGTTGTGATTGGGTGGGGGCATGTTAATGACATCATGTGATGTCATAATTCCCAATTTCTTTCATTTTTCTTTTCTTTTCTTTTCTACTCATTTTCAATTCAATTTTTAACAATATTTACTCATATTTTAGATCATAATAATTAGTTACTTAACTGGAAAAGTTGGTCAAAAATCGTCTCTGAAGGCGAAATGACCAAAATGCCCTCCGTTTGGCTTAACGGGCCAAAATTGTCTGTACTGATTGAAAAATTTTTCTAAGCCTTTTCTTGGCATTCTAATGCCATAGAAATCTCAATGACTCTTCTCTGAAGTCCCAAAAATTATTTTATGAATTTTCTCCCGAGTCTAGGGCTCCTAGTTGCGAGAACCGCAACTTCTCACTAGGCTACCAATCGCTAGGGCACCGGCTCATTTAACTTGGTTGTATTTTATTTCTAAAATTTTTCCTTAATTTTTCTTATACTTATTTGAGTTATTTATGACACCTCACTCTAGTTTAAATATTTTTTCAGATGTTTTAGCTGTCCAGACCGACACCGGTCACCAGAACAGTAGAATGTGCGGAATTGCTACAGTGAGGGTGTTACACAATGAATGAAAAACTAGCACTAACCTCAACTTGGGCTTGATCAAACTTCACTAAACTTCCTTCTTTTTGCTCCCAACATGCTGCCCAATGTGTGTGTGCAAGCTTTAATGAAGAAAGTATGGTGAAATGAGGCTTAAATCATGGGTGCATAGTGGTGTTTCCAAGCTTGGCCATGGAGTTTCCATGGAGATTCTCTCGGTTGGTTTTGCTTTGAGGTTGAAGATGAACATTTCTGTCCCAAAATGCTTTATATAGGTGTCCGACAATGTGAGTTAGTGGAGCACTAACTTTAGGAAATGACTTTTTTAATTAAAGTTACTAAATTTGCAAATTTGCCTCATTACTTCCACTATTTACATAATGTACCATATTTTTATTTTTCATGATATTTTCAAAGTGTAATATCACTTATTTTTAATGGACATTGAGGTCAAAAGTCAACTCTAGGTGTCAAATGACCAAAATGCCCCTCTTTGGGTTGCATTCCTGATTTTTCGGTAACACCGATTTTTATCAGTTTTTTGAATTTTTTATTTTTCTTTATACTAATTAATTAATTTTTCTTTGACATTTCTAATATCATTTATACCTCAATAGATATTTATTTAAGTCTTAAAAATATTTTCCAGGGTTCCTCGCGGTCCAGGACTAGTCAACGGTCCTTGCCGCAACTTCACTGTACAGTCACCCATTGCTACGGGTTTGACTCATTTAACTTAGTCACATTTCATTACTCTTATTTTTCCTTTGCTTTTTTTGTATTTTCCTCTATTGTATTTCATTATTTCATGTCTCCTCACTAACATTTAAGTATAATTCTAGGCATCCTAGCTGTCCGGATAGACACCGGTCATCGGAATAGTAGAACGCACTACCAAATATAGGGGTGTTACATGTGGGGCCATAGACCATCGTCTGAAAGATTGTCCTAAGAGGAATTTACCATGGACCCAGACAGAGGTCGTGGAAGGACCAAGTATAATAGTAACACCACTTCCAAATGTCACCCAAGCCGGAGAGGAGCAAGAAGCCCCAAATGTGAATTTGAGGTAAAGTATCCTTCCTTTATGATATGCCTAAGTGTATATTGATAGATTCGAAAAAAGACTAAATAATACCATATATATATAAAAGGTGTAGACAGAGGGAGCAATAGAAAGGTAAAGGAATAATCTTAGATACCTACACTCGGCAAATTTCGAGGACGAAATTTTTGTTAGAGGGAAAGAATTATAACACCCTCACTTTAGCTATTCCGTACATTCTACTGTTCTGATGACCGGTGTCAGTCTGGACAGCTAGAATGTCTGGAAAAATATTTAGACTAGAGTGAGGAGTCATAAATAATTCAAATATTAATAAGAAAAATTTAGGAAACATTTTAGAAATAAAATACAACCAAGTTAAATGAGCCGGTGCCCTAGCGATGGGTAACCCAGTGGGAAGTTGTGGTTTTTGTAGCTAGAAGCCCTCAACCCAGGAGAAAATTCATGAAATAATTTTTGAGACTCCAGAGAAGAGTCATTGAGGTTTCTATGACATTAGAATGCCAAGAAAAGACTTAGAAAAATTTTTAGATCGGTACAGACAATTTTAGTCTGTTAAGCCAAATGGATGGCATTTTGGTCATTTCGCCTTCAGAGACGATTTTTGCCGACTTGTCCAGTTAAGTAAATAATTATTATGACATAAAATGTGAATAAATATTGCTAAAAATTGAATTGGAAATGAGTAGAAAAGAAAAGGAAAGAAAAATGAAAGAAATTAGGAATTATGACATCATATGATGTCATTAAACACTCTCCACCCAATCACAACTTGACAAACTAATTAAAAGGGATAAAAACTAATTAAAAAGAGACAAAATGAAAAACCAATCTGCACTCCCATTTTCAAACAGCCACACCATAGAGAGAAAGAGAGAGAGAGAAGGGGTTCCACCATTGATGAAGCTTGTATGCTTCATTTTCTCCCTTATCTCACCCCAAAACTCCTAGTTGTCTTCACTAAAATTTCATCTTACACCTTGAGGAAGCTTTAAGTAGCAAAAAATTGAAGAGAGATTGAAGTTTTAACAAGCTAAGAAAGTGGTTAAAAGAGGTTAGTGCTATTTTCTTCCATATTCTTTTAGTAAACTTAAATTTGAGCATGAAAATGCAAAGAATTATAAGAAAAAAATTGAGAAATTATTCATGTTTGATGGAAGAAGAATTTTGGTCGGCATGTGTACCTATTGGAATTGATTAATTTAAATGAAATAAAATGTGTTTATTAGAGTTGCTTAGTAGGTATTTGTGATTGGATGTGTTAGATGGCATGGATAGCATGAAATGGACACTTTGGGAATTAGGGTTTGTGAAAAATTATTTTGCTTATGTAATGGTATATTAACATTGTAATGGTCAATTAGTCGCCATTTGAATGTGTGTGAGGAGGAATTGAAGTAAGGATAATGGAGTTGAGCTTAGGCATGCTGCCCTTGTTGACCTACAGGACTGGGTGTGAGTCTAGAAGGTTTGGGCAGCTATAACTGGAGTTGTATAGGTTTAATTGGTGCAAGGCCAATTGGACATGAAACTAGACATATAATGGCACAACTTTGGTGAAGAAACCCTGCCTAGAAAACCAAACCAAGTTGACCTAAAAATTACCCTAATACGGGTGACCAACATGCTATCCCTGGAAAATGACCAAATGAACAGTGTTTGTTCAATGGTCATAACTCAGTGTAGAAAAGTTCAATTGATCTGAAATTTCACCAGAAGAAAGCTGAGACATAACCCTACAACTTTCATAAAGAAACAAATCCAAATTCTGACCATAACCTAATCAAATTGCCAACCAAACTTAGGTCACCAAATCTGGTAGAACCAAATTGCCCAGAAATTCTAGGTACAGGTCAATCCGGCCAGTTATGGTAAAATGACAATAACTTGAGCTACAAAACTCTAAATGGAGTGATTCAAAAAAAGAAATGTAACTAGACACAATAAGGAGCAACTTTCATGAAGACAATTTTATCAAATTCCTACTGTACAAATGACTAATGGAATAGTAAACCTAGGATATAAAATCTGAAAATTTTGAATAACATAAGATAAGCTTTGAAATGGTATTGGAAATCAATAACAACAAAAATAAAATGCAAAATGTGGTGCCTTGGAGAACTTAGGTTCAATAAATTTATTATGTATTAAAAAGTCAATAATTTGAGTGAATAGTAATGTGAATAGTAGTACAAAGACACAAAGTGTAAGAACTAAATTGGTAGAGGAAATTAAGGTATGAAATTTGGAATCCATGAAATGTTCATGGATTACTTGGAATAGAAATAGAAATTTACCTAAATGACTTAACGAACATTTAAGTTATGTGAATATCTAATTAAGATTTGTATTTCCATTACTAGTAGGTCTAATAAAACATGAGTGATACCACTTGAATATGAAATGAAATTAACCTAGATGGATTGTTGAGACTTATACTCCCAACACCAATGGAGTTCATAATATATTGGCAATACAACTTGAAGTATGAAATGTACCTTACATGAAAAGATTGTTGAATGAATAAATGTGATAAAAATGTCATTTGGGATTTAGGTTCCCATCAAGAGAGAAAGGAAAGATGTTTTGAATGTGAATAGTACATGAGATTAAATGAATGTGAATTGTAATTAGTATGAATATTACGATGAATGCATAAATTACCTAGAAATATGAATTTGGAAATTATGTTTCCATTATAAACAAAATTAGAATGCTATAAAAATATAAACGAAAAATATAATGAAATGATGAAACATATAAACTCTTAATGGTACTATGTGCCCATGTATTGCCTAGACACGTGTGTCAGATTAGATAGATTGGCATGCCAATAGGGTATTGTTTAGTAGTACTGCGAAAGGCTTTATGCCTGTATTCATGGCTTTATGCCCGCACTTATGGCTTTTATGCCCAATTATGTGTTATCATGGCTTTTTTGCCATACTGACTGCATACGTGGTTGACGTTCTGCGTCCCATGGTTTGACAGCCCGAGGCACTGCAATGTCCAGTGCCAACGACCCGTTATCCAGTTTAGTCAGCCTGTCATAGGTTACCTGGGCAGAGAGAAAAAAAATTATTGAAATAAGTTAAAAATATTAAAAACTAAATAAATCAGTGAGAAAAATCCGAAAGGTATAAAACTAGTATTAAGAATTTAATTATTACGAAATGATCCATAACACATAGAAAATATTAAGAGAGTAAATGAAAGACTAGCTAAATAAGCATAACATAAGTAAATAAAAGAAATGCATCCTCCATAATAATATAAACATAAACTAAATATTTAGATTTATTTGTACATTATATAAATGATTATTGTAAACTTAAAACAGAAGAGATTTTAGAGAGCAACATAAATGACGAAAAACATATTGTATCTCAAATTTCATATGAATAAAAATAGTTGGAGCATATTTTCTATATACAAGAATTTTACTTGTCATATTATTGCACCATTAAGCAGCAATGCTTAGCACGATGGATTTGTTTCCTCGCGCAGGTACTGAAGATAAAAACCTAATGGACATTAGACTGGAGAATTTAGAGTCTAGATCTGCGGAAGTGTCAGAAGTGTACAAGGTTGTCACCTCCTCAGCAATGTATGTAGGTAGGGTCCATATAGATCATATTATGTATTTTCTACATTATAATTAGCTATTATTTTTAATGTAAACTATGAATTGTATGTTGAAATATAGATTATGGAGCTGTAATTAATTTGTAGATCATGTAAATTATGAAATTATGTAATTATTTTGTAAATTAAGGAAATTTGAAAATTTTGCTTATGTAATTTGAGAATGTTTACATATGAATTGAGTATGAATAGATTTGTACAAATGAGTATGTGAATTACAAGAATTGAATGTGAGATGAATATAATGAGCATGAATGATATTTTTATTGTAAAATATTATTGAAAATTTTAAGCAGGTGAATAGTGAAATACGTCAACTGATAATAAAATAGGGAAAAATCTGCTGGTTTCTCTCTGGAAAAATAATTGATATTAAAATATAACGAGATCAAATTATTAAAATAATAAAGTAAGACAAGATAGAGTGCTCCGGCACTGAATGTAGGACACTTCGCTTGGCTACACTATAGTTGGGTGAGGGGTATTATAGAACCTTTGAGTCTAAAACATATCCAATACGTTCTAGGTACAGGACAAGTTTTAAATTTCTGAGCCAATCAGAAAGATTAGGTCCCATCAACCTATAGTGATCAAGTATGCGCGCAAGGATATTGGATGGTGGTGGTTGTTGTGTGCTCATTATTATCATTGACTGTAAAAAATAACTAGATTAATTAGTAAATATATCAAGTAATTAACCAAAATAATTATGGTCTTTTAATCAAATTGGTCCTCCCACTAACTTGGCGAATCCTACACTTCCAAAGTAGGAAACGGAAATCCTAGTTGGATGGATTTCTTGTGGGTGATTGAATTCTTATACTCTTATTGATCATCCTCAGGCACATCCATTATTGGAATTACAATAAACTATAAGTGAGCAACTCCTTGCCCATCACATCTCATGTGAGGTTCAATCATTTATTTAGCCCCTAATGCTCAAAATCTCAAGCACATCCATTATTGATTTATCTTGCATTAGTTAAGTTAATCTCATTGAGCCAGTAAACATGTAAAAAATTTTAATGTCCTCAGGCATATCCATTATTGGCCACCAACTATTTACATATTTACAACATCTTATGCTTAACAATTATTCTTAAGAAAATGTCTTAAATAAATGCATCACATGCAAGAATTTAAAATTTCTAAAAATAATTACCTCAATGGAGGGCCATGATATAATTACTTTAATTATACCATTTCCAACTTAATCATTTGTTTGGAAGATTTTGTGGTCGACTTAATTACTATTATGGTCTCACTTTGCACATTATCCAATTGGCATGCATATATCTTATACTTGCATACATTCATGCACATCTCATGCATACATGGATAAACAAATAATATGGTATGATTATGGACTTTCTAAGGGATTCAATTTTGAGCCACCAAGAATTGAATCAGGGCATTCCTAGGTGTATTTCATTCATTTATTTTACAAGAGTTGCTGAAGGAGTACATAATCAACCCTTGATCTTGATTTCCTCCCACTGGTCCTACCAATGCTCTTTACCTCCTTGTTATTCTTGCAATCCAATTACATTGTAATTCTTGGCATACCAAGGCGTGTTTACAAGAATATGGACTTTAAAGTCCTCAAATAAATGAAATTACAACCTAAATTATTACAACATTTATAATACGTGCCACTAAAATAAAATTAATTATTTTACATCCCAAAGAAAAATAAAAGAAATAAATCAAATCACATTGGTCTTTTATTGTCCATGATCATCCATCATGCATATTAAAATTTAACAATTAAATAAAATATACATACTAAAAATTAAATTGAATATCACATATTCAACCAAAATTAAATTTGAATCTCATTCAAATAATTTTAAATTTAGAAACCTTTTTCCAAATTTAATACCTTGAAAACAATTTTTAAAAATTAATTGTGTGATTAAAATTTCTAATTAAACAATTTAATTAGGTATGAGCCTAATTATGGGCCTTAAGATATACAACAATTGCATAATGGGCCCATAAACCAAGCCCAAAAACCAAACACTCCCTTGGGGTGCGTATCTAGCCCAAACCACCCATGGTGAGCACCCAAACTAACTTCAAATCAATCCAAATTTGATCCAATCACACAATTAAACCTCATAAACAATCTTAATGGCAAATATAGTGGCTCTGATACTAATTGAAGGAGTGGAAGCATGAATAAAGGGCATTAGAACCTTGAATTTCAAAAATTATTTCTAAGGTTACATGCACCATACCAAGTGTCTTATGATCCTAATCAATTTCCAATGCCCAATTGCATACCAAAACATATTTTAGTATGCATTAAAATTTTATTTGCCATTAAAGATTATGAATTAACATTTAATTCAATTAAACCCTAACTAAAAGAGGGATTTTTAGGTACTAACCTCTTGATGCACAATTGAAGGCTCTTAGGATGTTCTTAGGACCCCAAATGTTGTCCCTCTAGTTTTTCCACCAAAAGCACACACCAAAGTTTGCAATGGCAACCCCTAGATTGGCTTCTCAAGCCTTGTCAATCAATTTTGAGATAGGGTTTATGCTTTATGAAGGTTGTATGAATGTATTGGGAGTTATAAATACTTTCTAATAATTTTAATTCAAGAGGAAATCAAAGTTTTTCCTTTGAATCAATTGAGAAATCAAAGAGGAGAAGGAGACACTATGTTGCCGTCCAACATGAGAGAAAAGAGAGAGGAGTGATTTTTTTTCTTTATAACTTTTCTTTATATACTTAGGTCAAACCCTAACTTACTCTCTTGCCACATGTCATCACAAGATCCCATCTTGTTATTATTTGATTTAATCCTATGAAGCCAAGTTTCAAGCTCCATTTAAATCATGACATATGGTCTTCCATCATAGGAAGACAAGTGGCAAGATCATATAGTGCCATGTGTCACCATCTCATGGTGCCACATGTCACCATGTGAAAAGATCAATTTGCCCTTACTTTTTCAATTTGAGTTCTCAACCCAAAATTATAATTTCTCCTCTTTAAATCAATTTATATCAAATATTAATTAATTAATTAATTAATCTCTATTAATTAATTTCTCATAATTAAATTCATATTTAATCAAATTAAATGTAAATTTAATTTATACTATACATCCAATAACCTAGATTTGGTTTCAAGTCATGCTAGGGACGTGCAATCTTATTGCAAACCAAACTTCTTTAATTAATTAATTAAACCCTTTAATTAATCAATTAAATCATATTTTAAATGGTGATTAGCTTGTGTAGATATGTGACTTACTAGGCTCATTACTTATTGGCAATGAGAAATGATAGTAACTCTTAATATCATTAGAACTCTTTCTTACCATAAATGATTTCTCTAAATCATTTCAGGTATCTCATAGACCATGGTTGACACCTAGCATAGTATGCCTTGGCCACCCAATCAGTAATAAGGAATACCTTAAATGAACCTTTAATCATATGTTACCATGCACTAGAATCTCTCCGTTACAAAATCTCAATTTGAGCTGGAGTCATGGTTAATGTCAAACCCCATTTGCTATGAACATTATGTTCTCTTTTAATTCCAGTTCTTGATTAATTAGATTTTCTTATCAGAAACTATTTTCTAACTAAATCTATCTATCCTGGTCAGGAACTTAAAACATCAAGAATAATTAAATGAACATAGGATTTAATCCCTATTTACTTAGGGTAACGGATTCCATCTTGATCAACAACTATCTCTATATATAACTAGTAGGAGCTAACACATGCCCATATACCCATACACAGTACAAGTATGAAAGCAGTATCAAACTCAAACCACCTATATATAAGATAACTGTGCTATCTGTGGTCTAAAGATTATATGCACTGATATGATATATGACAATGCATTGACAATAGTAAACTCCATGTGCTTGTCATAAGCGTCACTGGTTCGGCCTGCTTATCATGTATAAGTGCCTATCATGTTTGTTATGTGGCATGAGACTCACCATTCAATCTTATTTATATCTCATATAAATACCTTGGGAACAAACATGATTACAATCTTTCTGGATACGTCATGTCCTTAGTGAAGTATCCTCGATTGTGAACCAATTTATGATACTTTGTGCTAGAAATACTATCACTTTTCTTAACAACTTAAGAATAGAATTTCTAATAAAATATCAATGGACCTTTTCTATTATACATAAATATATTATGTAAACAGAAAAAGTAAAATTGCCTTTTATTAATAAAATATGTACAATATACATACAAAATGATATGCTCTAGGGTATACTACTAACACTCCCTATTGGACATCTCAATTTGACTGCTAATTTGTGGGTGATATGGTGTTGCCACCTTGTGAGTTACCTCATACTTTTTCAAGAGTCTTTCAAATTGGTGGTTACAAAAATGTGTTCCACCATCACTTATTATAGCTCTTGGAGTGTCAAATCTTATGAAAACAAACTTTTTTAGTAACTTTACCACCACTCTTGCATCATTTATTGGTGATGCTATTGCCTACCCATTCTAAAAGGTAGTCCACTCCTACCAAGACGTACTTGTTGTAACACCCCTATTTGTATAGCCTGGTATATTTCACTGTTCCGGTGACCGGTGTCGGTCTGGACAATTAAGGGGATTAGAACCACACTTAAGACAACTAGAGAAGCCATAAACATAAATAATTAGTAATGTTAAATTAGTTAAGTATAAATGAGAAAAACAGAACATAAGAAGTTAAACAAGCCGAGAGTCACAGCGATGGGTGACCTCCTCAGGAACGACTGCGAAGTCATTTTAAACTCAAATTTTGAACCGTAAAATGTGACGCTGCGGTCCTTAGGACCCTTATGAACACAGTGGAAAAGAGAAAATCACAAAAAAGAACTGTTAAGCCAGTTATATAATTAGGTCAGGGAGCCGAAAGAAATATGGAATTATTTGCAAACCGGGATGAACCGGCGAGGGGCAATTTGGTCAATTGACCCCGAGAGCTGACTCCTGACCTAACTGTCAAATAAAATCGGAGAAAAGAAAATTTCAGAATCGAGAATTAAATTAAAGAACTAATAGAAAAAAAAAGAGGAAAATGAAAAAGGTAAAAAGGTGATGACATCATGCATGACCTCATGCATGATGCCATAAAAAAATTAATTAATTTATTTATTAATTTAGATTTTGTGGTCTTCCATAAGCCAAAATTAGATAAAAGAAAAGAAAAGAAAAAAAAAATTTAGTCATCTTCCACCTCTCTTTGCCGCCTCACTCTTCCCAAATTCCTCCATGAAAGTTCTTCATTTAAGCTTACACTTAAGCTTAATTTTCCTTCACTCAACCTTCATAACTCCCCTAAAAACCTTACTAGAGCTTGTTATTGCAACTTAAGAAGAAGATTACAAGAAGAAAGAAGAGCAAAAGATAGAGAATTGAAGTTTTAAGAGAGGTTAGTATGTTAACTTGTTATTTTCCATTTTAAATGCATAATTAGTTGTTGAAATGAGCTTAAAAACTAATGAAATGAAATAAAAATATGGGGGGAGGACCAAACTGAAATTTCGGCCAGGTTGAAGGGGAGTATGATTTTGTATGGTTTGATGGATTTGAATGAGTTTAAAAACCTTATTTAGTTGAATGGTTAAGATTGAAATGCTTAAATGTGATTGAATGCAACACTTTAGTGTGATTAGGGTTTGGAGGCCTAGGGTTTTGAGGCAAAATTTTGGAGAAATGAGTAAATGATGTTTTTGACCTATTGTGAAGTGAAAAATTGTCATTTGTGACCAAATGAGTTGTGTTTGAATTGTTGGAATTGAAGCTAAATTCGGAGGGTGTATGGTCATGCTGCTGGCAGCATGACCAAGTCAATTTTGAAGGACCAAAAATGAAATTTTACAAGTCCAATTGATATGGCACCAATTGGGGATGAAAATAGACATAAAATGACACAATTTTAATTTTGGAACCATGCCCAAAAAGTGACCAAAACCTAGTGAACAAATTGACCAAAGTTGGATAAGTGCAGTCTGCCACTGTACAAACTGACAAAATGAACAGTATTTGTTCATTTGGTCATAACTCGAGCTAGGCAGGTCCAAATGATCTGAAATTTTACCAGTGGTTAGATGAGATATATACCTAAAACTTTCGTGAAGAACACAAGTCCAAATTCTGCCAGAAACCAAGCCATTTGGCCACCTCAAGTTGGTGACCCAAATCTGCCAGCACCAAAATTGCCCAGAAAATCTGGGTTGTTTCCAATTCGGCAGCCCTGGTTCAAATGGCCATAACTTGAGCTAAAAAACTCCAATTGGGGTGATCCAAAAATGAGAATAAACTTAAGACAATAAGGAACATTTTCTATGAAGGAAGTTTTGTAAAATTCCAACAGTAGATTGACCAATAGAACAATGCAATTAGGGACACCAAAACTGAAAATTTGACAATTTTGCCAAAAGGACTTAAGCTTTGAGAAAATGACCAAAACCAACAAATTTAATGACCAAAATGTGGTATGTAGGTGAAGTTGGAGTTCCCATACCTATTAAGCCTTAAAAAGTCAACAAATGGACTTGAATAGTATAGTGAATAGTAACCCGAAATACACAAATTTCAAGAACGTCGAGTTTAGCACAATAAAGCTAGGTAAAAGTGAAGTTAAATTTATTTTTGGATTTATGCTAAGTTATGATACTGAAACACTATGAAATTGTGTGTTTCAGCTGAAAAAGACTTGGAAGCTCTGAGAGACTGAGTCAAGGCCTAGAGGCGACTCACGTCAGGTCTGTGCACAGTAATTGTTGTTTAAATATATGATTATTGAAAATTTGATTTTTCTTGAGTTAATTACGAATTGTGTTGCCATTTATGATTGTGAATATGACTTTGAAAATTTACCAGATTTCCAATAAATTATTTGCATAAATTGTTTTGAATTGATTTTATGTTCACACTTAGCATGACAGTATCACATTATTCCTCCTCCATTTATGGGGTTGATATCGTTTATTTTCCTCCCTCTCTGGCTTGCCTGTTGAGGTTGAGATCGGATGAGTACTCATTAGCTAGCTAGTCACCTCCCTCATTGATTTCGAATAACAGGGTTGTAGATTGCTTTGTCGTGGTGTACAACACGGCATTGATCGAAAATTTTGTGCCATGGCTTAAGTGTATATGATTTTGGCAACACTGTGTTTAATCAATTATTTGACTAAATGGTGTTATTATGAGCTTTGATATTAGTGAAATGTGACTGAGAAGTATTCAAATTGTGTTTCATCAATGAATGATTTATGTATTCTATTTCAAATTTTTATTGTGCACCACTGAGTATTTTTATACTCAGCGATAACTTATTTTGCTGTCGCAGATAAGAGCAAGGAGAAAGCAGCAGAGTGAGCTGCTATTGACTTGAGAACTACATCGGTCTATTTGTACGGGTATTATTTTATACCCTTATAGTTAATTTTGATGTAAATATAGGAATGTTGTATGTATCAATGTAAAGTTGAGCAGTTGTAAAAATAAATTGTAATAATATTATTTTTAGATTTCCTTTTGTAAATTAATGTTTGTACTTGGAAATTTCATACTTTATGCCACGTGAATGAAATTATTAAATATTTTGTGATAATAAATTTTGATTGAATTGTGGAATTATTTTGAAGTGATTTGAATTGAGTTGATTGAGATTTATTGGATGTTGGGAGTTGTGAAAAATTTTTGGAAGTGTTTTTCTCAGGTATTTGAAGAACTGTTTTCTCCAATTACAAATGGAACTCTGTCAAAATTTTTATAAAATTTGCGGCAAAATTAAAATGGACAAAAATTTTTACTAGTATTTAAACTTTGAATAAATGATTTTTAATTCTCACTAAAATGCTCACCACTTCTAAAATGTAAGAAAATTGTTTTAAAATCCCTTGTAGGGTACTTAATGAATTATCGGTAGGTGAAGTTCGGTAGTTCATTAAGTATTCTACGGGATCATGTTATGCCTTACAGAGGGGTAAGGTGTGACATGTTTTAGTGGTATCAGAGCATGGTTTTTCAATAAATTTTGACTATGTTTATGAACATTTTATTGATAAATACAACTGCTCAAGTGTCTTTAATTGATACATATGACATATTTACATCATGAATATGCACTAACGGAGGTCAACCTCCTTGTGTTTGATCTCAGGAAGTAGAAAATTTGGGAAAATGGAATGGAAGGAGGAGATCATTCCGAAGAACAATCTGTTGAGGCTGAGGTTCAAGGGGAAGCCCGACACTCGAACGTGAGTGGGTCACCACTCCGGCACGCTCCAAAGACCGCATGATTCCTGCTCAATTTGTACAGAATGTGGCTGCGTTTTTTAAGCAAATGGCGAGTAATGTGCCACCCCAAGCTCAGATGTAAGTACCTGTAGCACAACCACAGCCCTCAGCTCGACAATATGAAAAGTTGATGAAATTTGGGGCCACCGAGTTCAAAGGCACTGTGGATCCACTGGAGGCAGAACAGTGGTTGGAAAGAATGGAACGAGTTTTCAGAAGCTGCAGTGTACTAAAGAATTAAAATTTGAGTATTCAGTATCTCTTCTCCAAGGGGATGCATATGAATGGTGGAAGACCATCCCCCATAGCCTGGTTGAGCCACCCGTGTTAACCTGGTTAGACTTTTTGAGAGCGTTTCGACAGAAATGGGTTCTCGATGCATATGTGGATATGAAGTTGCAAGAATTCTTGAGTTTGAAATAAGGGGACCGAACTGTAGCAGAGTATGAGAGAGACTTCTCAAGGCTAAGCCGCTATGCTGGAAGCTTAGTCTCCACCCCCAGAGACAGATGTAAGAGGTTTGAGTTCGGATTAAGGCCGAATTTTAGAATGCAAGTTGTGGGTTTTCGACATCAGAATTTTGCTGAATTGATCTCACAGGCCCTGGAACTGGAAAGGATAGAATCAGAAGGGGCAGTGAAGAAGGGTACACAAGAAAAAGAGAAGACTGAAAAGACTATGGGACAAGCATCTGAGAGTGGTTCTGGAAAGAGAAAACAGTTTGGGGGATCCAGCTCCTGTAGATCTGGCAGAGGCAGATTTTCTAGCCAACGACCACCCCGGTCTAGTCAGCAGACCCAGCAGACACCCCGAGGAGCTCTATCAGTCCGGAAGTGTGAAACTTGTGGTAGAACTCATGGTGGGGTTTGTTTCAAGGCTACTGGTGCATGTTTTAACTATGGAGGGAGTGGACATTTCGCTAAGGATTGCACTAGTCCACGCCGGTCTAGACCTTCTGCTACATCTGAAGGATCAGCCCAAGTCTCTGCACCTAGAGGATCACAGTCAGCTACTAGAGGTAGAGGCAGAGGTAGGGGTCCTGGTAACACTCCTGGAAGTCAAAGCACTATTAACCAGCCAGTACCCAGTGGCGCACCAGTCAGAGTGTATACCATGCATCAGAGGGAGGAAGCTGAAACATCAGACATTGTAGCTGGTAATTTTTCCATCCTTGACCAAGATGTACATGTGTTATTTGATCCTGGCTCCACACATTTGTATGTTAGTGCCAGTGTGATGTGTTCTACTGCTATTCAGTGTGTACCAATGGACTATGATGTGCTAGTAATTAGTCCATTAGGCCAGGAGGTCAGGGTAAATAGGTTATATAGGCATTGCCCTTTGGTGATCCAAGGACACACTTTTCTGTCTGATTTAATTGAAATGCCCTTCAGAGATTATGACATTATTTTGGGCATGGATTGGTTAGCTAGGCATCATGCCATGATTGACTGTAGACTGAAGATAGTCACTTTTGATCTCCCTCAGTATGGTGATGTAGTAATTCATGGGGAGAGGCAGCTATTGCCTTCAAACATCATTTCAGCTTCATTGGCCAGAAAAATGATTAGGAAAGGGTGTGAGGCGTACTTGGCACATGTGATAGACACCCAAGTGGGGAGTCCAGCACTGAAGGATATTCCTACTGTATGTGACTTTCTGGATGCATTTCCTAATGAATTGCCAGGATTACCTCCAGAAAGAGAAGTGTAGTTTGAAATTGATGTTATGCTTGGTGTGGACCCAATCTCCATAACGCCATACAGAATGGCACCAGCAGAACTAAAAGAATTGAAAGTACAGTTGCAAGAGCTGTTTGATAAGGGCTTCATTCGCCCTAGTGTGTCACCTTGGGGAGTGCCGGTGTTGTTTGTTAAGAAGAAGGATGGCACTCTCCGGTTATGCATTGACTATCGGCAGTTGAATAAGGTGACAATAAAGAACAAATACCCATTGCCCCGCATTGATGACTTATTTGATCAGTTGAGAGGTGCAGCTGTGTTCTCCAAAATTGACCTGAGATCAGGTTATTATCAGTTGAGAGTACAAGAGCAGAGTATTTCAAAAACTGCCTTCAGAACCCGCTATGGCCATTATGAGTTCTTGGTCATGCCATTCGGGTTAACTAATGCTCCGGCTGCTTTTATGGATCTGATGAACACTATCTTCAGACCATACCTCGACCAATTTGTTGTGGTATTTATTGATGATATATTGGTCTATTCGAGAAATGCAGAAGAGCATGATAGACATCTGCAGATTGTATTACAGACTTTGAGGGAGAAACAGCTATATGCCAAATTGTCGAAATGTGAATTTTGGCTGAAGGAGATATCCTTTTTGGGGCACATAGTATCAGTAGAGGGTATTAAGGTAGATCCTAGCAAGATTGAAGCTGTCCTTAATTGGAAGCCACCCAGAAATATCACAGAGATTCGCAGTTTTCTGGGGTTAGCTGGATACTACCGTCGATTTGTGAAGGGGTTCTCCATGTTGGCATCTCCATTGACCAAGCTACTTAGAAAGGATGTGAAATTTCAGTGGACGGACAAATGCCAGCAAAGTTTTGATGAATTGAAAAGATGTTTGACAGAGGCTCCAGTCCTGATTTTACCTATACCGGGTAAAGAATATACAGTTTACAGCGATGCTTCTCACAATGGGTTAGGCTGTGTGTTGATGCAAGATTGAAATGTCATTGCCTATGCATCACGCCAACTGAAACCGCATGAAAGGAATTATCCGACACATGACTTGGAGCTTGCAGCCATTGTGTTTGCTCTTAAGATCTGGAGACATTATTTGTATGGGGAGAAGTGTTACATCTACACAGATCATAAGAGTTTGAAGTATTTAGGCACCCAGAAAGAGTTGAATTTGAGACAGAGAAGATGGTTAGAGTTGATAAAAGACTACGATTATCTGATAGACTATCAGCCAGGGAAAGCTAATGTTATGGCTAACGCCCTAAGTCGTAAGACTATGGCAAGTCTATAGGTTACTCCTTTGTCTTTGGTACATGAATTGAGATCATTACATGCCAGTTTAGAGATTAATGATGAGGGGCAGACAACAATAGCATGGCATGTATAGCCAGTGTTAATTGATCAGATCAGAATGGCTGCTCAGAATGATGAAAGGTATCATAAGCTGTTGGAAGAAGTCCGGCAGGGCAAGAAACTAGAGTTCTCAATCAGAAATGATGGTCTACTGCTACACCAGGGTAGAATATGTGTTCCTAATGATGTTGATTTGAGGCAGATCATTTTGAAGGAAGCACACGAGTCTCCTTTTTCCATGCACCCTGGTGGTACAAAAATGTATAGAGGGCTAAAGGAGCATTACTGGTGGATGGGTTTAAAAAGAGATGTGGTAGAGTTTGTATCCAAATGCCTAACTTGTCAGCTAGTAAAGGCAGAGCATCAAGTACCCACTGGGTTGTTACATCCACTACTAGTGCCAGAATGGAAATGGGAAAGAATAACGATGGATTTTGTAATGGGACCTCCGAGAACACAGAAGAGTCATGATGCAGTATGGGTCATTATTGACAGACTGACTAAGTCTGCTCATTTTCTGCCAGTCCGAATGGACTACAGTTTAGACAGATTGGCCAGGTTGTACATCGATGAGATTGTGAGACTTCATGGAGTGCCAGTATCCATTGTATCAGACAGAGATCCTAGGTTCACTTTTAGATTCTGGGGTAGTCTTCAGAGAGCCCTAGGAACTAGATTGAACTTCAAGATCTTGCATTCCACCCACGCATGGATGGCCACCGAGAGGGTAATTCAGATCTTGGAGGACATGCTACGGGCTTGTGTGATTGAGTTTGAGGGTAGTTGGGATACACACTTGCCTTTGATTGAGTTTGCTTATAACAACAGCTACCAATCAAGTATTGGGATGCCTCCATATGAAGCTTTGTATGGCAGAAAATGTAGAACCCCGTTGTGTTGGGATAACGTGGGCGAAAGAAAGATGATTGGACCCGAAATTGTTCAACAGACTGAAGAGAAAATCAGGGTAATCAGAGATCGACTTAAGACTGCATCAGACCGTCAGAAGTCCTACATTGATTTAAAGAGAAGGAATATTGAGTATGCAGTGGGTGAGAAAGTTTTCCTCAAAGTTTCTCCTTGGAAGAGAATTATGAGATTCGGCAGAAAGTCTCACACCTTATCCCTTGTAAGGCATGACATGTTCCCGTAGCATGCCTAATGAATCACCGAACTCCACCTATCAATAACCCATTAGTTATGCTACAAAGGATTTTAAAACAAACCATAGCTTTTTATCTTATCAATTCTTTTGCGGAAAACTGTATGAGAATAGTTAAAATTCCATGCAAACATTCATTGGAAATAATGATAGACTAAATATTGCAAAAGTTACATTTTCATAAGTCTCAAAGTAAAATACAAAATAATTACAAACTCAAAATGTGATAGCAATGCAATGTTTTTAAATACAAACTGCTCAATGTCCGTACATCCATGCATATAGGTACAAAATACATCAAAAGGAAATTACAGGGATATGACTACAATATATACCCACAAACAATACCAAAATGCTGCTTCCAAGTCTCTCACTCGGCAGCCTTCTCCTTTTCCTTACTTGCGACAGCATAAAGAAGCTATCACTGAGTATATCACTCAGTGGTGCACAACTAATAACTTTAAAACTTAAAGTGAAACATAATTTGTCAAAGCATAATAAATCACATTTTTCTTAAGCATGAAAACTTCACAATAGTTCTAAGTTCATAAGAGCCATTTATTGGAATAACATTTCAAATGAGAAATCACACTTCATAAATCACAATTCACAAAGCATTGGTGTTGCCAACATCAACACCTGATTCGAGCCATGACACAAAATTTCACGATCAGTGCCGTGTTGTACACCACGACAAAGCAATCTCAACCTCACTAACCGTTATTAATGAGGGAAGGGCTAGCTAGCTAATGAGTACTCATGTAGTCTTACCCCACTAATCATTATTAATGAGAGACATAATCAATATCAATTATAAAACCCCAAGTAACCGTTACTACTGGGGAGTTCCGAAGGGACTGTCATGCTAACTGTGGTTTCAAAACAACTTTCAAGAGTTTTTCAATCATTAATCACGTTTGCAAAACAATAGCATATTCAAATCATCATAAAATTCATAAAAGGGGTGGAAACACACAAATTCCTCAAATACAAGAGAAAAACATACCTCATTCAAAATAAACTCATTTCAAATCAAACTCATTCAAATAAACTTATTCAAATCAATTTACGAAGCTAAAACAAAGAAAAATGTTAGTTGTGCACAAACCTTCAATGCTCTCCTTTATTGTTACCTACTTCTCCTTGTCCGTTCCAACTTCTTTTTCTACTGAAAATACACAAATAGAATACCTCAATACCAATCTCAATTGCTACCAAGAACTCATTATATGCATGTCTAATGCATCCCAAGTTAGCTTTGAAAATTTTAGAATATTTTGGTTTTGGGACAGCTTGGTGCCCCAATCTTTGAACCCAATTTTTACCTAGTTTCGATCATAATTTGGTGAGATGTTCTTCATAAAAATTGTTCATTTAGGTCTTAACTTTATTTTCCTTTTTGAATCACCTAATTCGAAGCTGTGTAGCTCAAGTTATGCCCAAAACACCATTACTGTTCATGTCACTATTCATGCTGCAGATTTTGTTCTGGCAGATTTATCGATCCAACTTCGTTCAGCAATTTGACCAAGTTAAGTCCATAATTTGGTCTAATGTTCTTCATATGAAATGTTCTACTATGTCTTAGGTTTCCATCGTTTTAAGAATCGCCTAAATCATAGTTTTCTAGAGAGAGTCATAGCCTTGCAAAGTTTACTGTTTATTTGGTTAATTTTAGGTGCCCAGATTCTGGCAGATTCGGTGACCCGATTTCGTTTTGCAATTTGATTGAGTTAAGTTCATAATTTGGCCTAACATTCTCCATATGAAATATTTCACTATGTCTTAGGTTTCCATCGGTTTAAGAATCACCTAAATCGGAGTTTTCTAGAGAGAGTTATAGCCATTGAAACTTTACTGCTCATATGGCAATTCTGCAGTTTTGCAGATTCAGTAACTCAAATTTGCTCAATAATTTGATTAGGTTAATGGCATAATTTGAGTTTGTTTTCTTCATGAAAGTTTTAGGTCTATATCTCATCTAATTACTGGTAAAATTTTAAGTCATTTTGACCTGCCTAGCTCGAGTTATGACCCAAACACTATTACTGTTCATGTGTACTGTTCATACTGCAATTTTTCAAGTTTGGTCAGTTTGTTCACTAGGTTTTGGTCACTTTTTGGGCATGCTTCCTGAATAAAAATTGTGTCATTTAGTGCCTATTTTTAGTCCCAATTGGTCCCATACCAATTGGACTTGTAAAATTTCTTTTTTTGTCTTTAAACCCTAATGTTCAAAACCTAGTTTAGGTTCCATATATGTTTTCTTTCATTTTCTTATGAAATTTCATCATAAATTAACTTCATTCCAAGCTCATACAACTAATCTAACATGAAAAGAAAATTACCTCTTGTTGATTTCTTTCCAACTTCACTTTTCTTCCAATTCTTGTTCTCCTTGCTTTTAATCTCTCAATCAAAGATCTCTTTGATGTTTTCTTTTAGTGGGCTATGGAATTTATGAAGGGAATTTAAGGGAATTAAAACTTGGGAGGGAAAATCAATGAGGGGAAGAAGTGGAAGAAGAAGAGAAAAAGAGAGAGAGAGAAAGAGAGAGGAGAGGGTGGTGGCCTCTTATGAAAAAAAGAAATGAAGAAGACATTTGTCTTCTTATTTTTATATATATATATATATATATATATATATATATATATATATATATATTTATCCCCAAAATTAGCTTATTAAAATTATAAATTTTAATTGTGCCATAAGGATAATTAAACTTAAATTTTTATTCCCTTTTTTTTTTACTTAATTTTTCCTTTTAATTAAATAATTAAATTTAACTATCAAAAGCCCATAAGTCTTTCATTTTAATTTTGTCATAATGGAAATGAAAGTTTAAGTTTTCATTTATTAAATTTTCCCTTACATATTTTTACTTGAATTTTTCTTCAATTTTTACCCCATAATTCAATTCATTAATTTTATTTAATTTAATTGACATTTTGGTCAAAAGTCAACTCTTGAGGTGAATTGACCAAAATGCCCCTCATCGGGTCATAATCCTTCTTTTTATAATACCCAATGAGTCCTTAGTTTTTTTTTTTTTGTTTACTAGAATTTTTATTGTGTCTATGTCAATTAATTTCTATTTATTTTTGGTCCTCAAGGTGTCTTTCAATAGTATTAGTCACGGACCAAAAATAGTACTATTCATAACTCGGAGGTTCGGGGTGTTACAATTCTCCCCTCCTTAAAAAATAAATTTTGTACGCGAAATTTACCTGGTCTCAGTCTCTGAATAGCTGTGGGTGCTGTCTCCTCATGTCCTCCTCACGCTCCCATGTAGCCTCCTGGCCTGAATGATGGTTCCACAGCACTTTAACTAGAGGTATCTGTTTATTCATCAGCTGCTTCACCTCATGTGCCAAGATCTTTATGGGCTCTTCATCATATGTCAGGTCTGGATTCACCTCAATCTCCTCTATTGGCAAAATGTGAGAGGGGTCTGATCTGTACCTCCTCAACATGGAGACATGGAAGACATTGTGAATCTTTTCCAACTCCGGAGGCAATGCAAGTCTATATGCCAATGGACCCACTCTTTCCAGAACCTCATACGGCCCAATGAAGCGAGGACTTAGTTTCCCCTTTCTACCAAACCTCATGATCCTTTTCCATGGGAAAACTTTCAGGAACACCTTGTCACCCACATTATACCGAATATCTCTTCTCTTTAGGTCAATGTAGGACTTTTGTCTATCCGCTGCAACTTTGAGTCTGTCTCTAATGAGCTTAACCTTTTCTTCTGTCTGTTACACTAATTCTGGACCAATCAACTTCCTCTCGCCCACTTCATCCCAACACAAGGGAGTTCTACACTTCCTGCCATAAAGTGCTTCGTATGGAGGCATTCCGATGCTTGACTGATAACTGTTGTTGTAGGCAAATTCAATTAAAGGCAAGTGTGTGTCCCAACTCCCTTCAAACTCAATCACACAAGCCCGAAGCATATCCTCCAAAATCTGAATGATCCTTTCAGATTGGCCGTCTGTCTGTGGATGGAATGCTGTACTGAAGTTCAATCTAGTTCCTAGGGCTTTTTGGAGACTACCCCAGAATCTAGAAGTGAACCTTGGGTCTCTGTCCGACACAATAGACACTGGCACTCCATGTAACCTCACAACATCATCAATGTACAGTTTGGCCAATCTTTCCAGGCTGTAATCCATTCTCACTGGCAAAAAGTGTGCAGACTTGGTCAATCTATCAACAATAACCCAAACTGCATCATGATTCTTTTGTGTACGTGGAAGTCCTGTCACGAAATCCATAGTGATTCTTTCCCATTTCCACTCGGGAATTGGCAATGGCTGTAGCAACCCTGCAGGCACTTGGTGTTCTGCCTTTACTTACTGACAAGTTAGGCATTTGGCAACATATTCTGCAATGTCTTTCTTCATTCCTCTCCACCAATAGTGCTCTTTCACACTTTTATACATTTTGGTTCCACCAGGGTGCATTGCAAAAGGTGAATCATGTACTTCCTTTAAAATGGTCTGCCTCAGTTCAACATTCTCAGGAATGCACATTCTGCCCTTATATAACAATAAGCCCTCATCACTTACTGATAATTCTGTTTTCTTGCCATCCCGAGCCTCTTCCATCAACTTCACATACTTATCATCCTTCTGTGCAACTGCTTTAATTTGTTCTGCCAGCATTGGCTTCACTTGCCAAGTAGCTACCATCTGCCCATCTTCATTAATCTCCAAATTAGCATGCAATGCCCTTAATTCATGCACCATGGACAAAGGAGAAACCCTCAAACTAGCTATAGTCTTGCGACTTAAAGCATCAGCTACAACATTTGCCTTTCCAGGCTGATAGTCTATCAAACAATCATAATCTTTTATCAGCTCTAACCATCTCCTCAGCCTCAAATTCAACTCCATCTGTGTGCCCAAGTACTTCAAACTTTTATGATCTGTGTATATATAACATCTCTCCCCATACAGGTAATGTCTCCAGATCTTCAAGGCAAAGACAATGGCTGCCAGCTCCAAGTCATGCGTGGGATAATTCCTCTCATGCGGTTTAAGCTGTCGTGAAGCATAGGCAATGACATTTCTATCTTGCATCAACACACAGCCTAATCCGTTATGAGAAGCATCATTATATATGGTGTACTCTTTATCCAAAGTGGGCAAGGTTAAGACTGGAGCTTCAGTTAAACACCTCTTCAACTCATCAAAACTTTCCTGGCACCGATCAGTCCACTGAAATTTTACATCCTTCCTAAGTAGCTTGGTCAGTGGAGATGCTAGTATGGAGAATCCCTTCATAAACCTTCGATAATACCCAACTAAACCAAGGAAACTTTGAAATTCCGTGACATTTCTAGGTGGCTTCCAATTAAGAATGGCTTTTACTTTGCTAGGATCCACTTGGATACCCTCTGCAGATACAATATGCCCCAAAAATGAAATCTCCTTTAGCCAAAACTCACATTTCGACAGTTTGGCATACAACTGCTTCTCCCTCAAAGTCTGCAATACTATCCTTAAGTGCTTGTCGTGTTCCTCTATATTCTTTGAGTACACCAAAATATCATCAATGAACACCACAACAAACTGGTCCAAATATGGCCTGAAGATAGTGTTCATTAGGCCCATAAAAGCAGCTGGAGCATTAGTCAACCCGAATGGCATTACCAAGAACTCATAGTGGCCATACCGAGTCCTAAAAGCAGTTTTAGGAATACTTTGCTCCTGCACCCTCAAGTGGTAGTAGCCCGATCTCAAGTCAATTTTGGAGAATACAGTTGCATCCTTCAACTGGTCAAATAAATCATCAATCCGTGGCAGAGGATATCTATTCTTTATGGTCACCTTATTCAACTGTCTGTAGTCTATGCATAGGCGGAGAGTACCATCCTTTTTCTTCACAAATAATACTGGTGCTCCCCAAGGTGACACGCTAGGGCGGATGAAACCCTTATTTAAAAATTCCTGCAATTGTACCTTCAGCTCTTTCAACTCAGCAGGTGCCATCCTATAAGCAGTGATGGAGATTGGCTCCACACCAGGCATAGTCTCAATTTCAAACTGCACCTCTCTTTCCGGAGGCAATCCCAGTAATTATTTCGGAAAGACATCCGGAAAATCCCATACTGTAGGAATATCTTTAAGATCTGGACTCCCCACCTGGGTGTCTATCACATGAGCTAGATAAGCTTCACATCCCTTTCTAATCATCTTTCTAGCAAGTGCAGCTGAAATGATGTTGGATGGCAATAACTGCCTCTCCCCATGTATCACTACATCTGCATACTCGGGAAGACCAAAAGTGACTGTCTTCAGTCAACAGTCAATCATAGCGTGATGCCTGGCTAACCAATCCATGCCTAAGATGATATCATAATCTCGGAAGGGCATGTCAATTAAGTCTGACAGGAATGTATGTCCTTGGATCACCAAAGGACAATCCTTATACAATTTGTTCACCCTAACCTCTTGTCTTAAAGGACTAGTCACTAGCACATCATAATCCAATTTCACATAAGGAATAGCAATAGAGCATGCAATACTGGCACTAGCATAAGAATGTGTAGAACCAGGGTCAAACAGCACATATACATCTCTATCAAAAATGGAGAAAGTACCAGCCACAACATCTGATGTCTCAGCTTCATCCCTCTGGCACATGGTGTACACCCTGACTGGTGCACCACTCTGCTCTGGTTGGCTCACTGTGCCCTGACTACCAGAAGTGTTACCTCTACCCCTGCCTCTGCCTCTACTAGTTGTCTGTTGTCCTCTAGAAGCAGAACCTTGAACAGATCCCTGAGTGGTAGTAGGCGGTCCAGATCTGCGGGCACTAGTGCAATCTCTGGAAAAATGCCCACTTCCACCACAGTTGTAACAGGCTCCTATGGCCTTCTAACATACTCTTCCATGAGTCCTGCCACAAGTTTCACAAGCACGGGTAGGAAAGGAACCCCTAGATGTCTGCTGTTCGGATCTAGGTGGCCTCTGCCCTGAGAATCTTCCCCTACTAGATCCTCTGTTACTTGGTCCCCCAAAGCTCTTCCTCTTACCCGAATTGTTACTTGGACATTGACCTGTAGGCTTACTGCTTTTCTCTTTTTCAGTGATTACCTTCTCAAATGCCCCTTCCAGTTCTATCCTTTCCAATTCAAGGGCCTGTGATATCAACCCAGATAAGTTGTCATGTTGAAACCCAACCACTTGTAATCTCAAACTAGGCCTCAAACCGGCCTTAAACCGTTTGCATCTGTCTCTACTGGTAGTGAGTAGGCTTCCAGCATAGTGGCTGAGGTGAGAAAAGTCTCTCTCATACTCAACTACAGTCTTGTTCCCTTGCTTCAAACTAAGAAACTCCTGTAGCTTCATATCCACATAGGCATCAGGAACATACTTCTGTCTAAACTCCCTTAGAAAGTCATCCCATGTCAAGACCTTGGCGCTCAAAGCGTGAGGAATGGTCTTCCACCACTCATATGCATCTCCATGCAGCAAGGAAATTGAATATTCAAACTTCAACTCATCTGTGCAGTGCAATTTCTTGAAGACCCTCTCCATCCGTTCTAACCATTGCTCAGCTTCCAATGGGTCTTCTGTACCCTTGAACTCTGTTGCACCATACTTCATTAACTTGTCATATTGCCTGGCTGGGGATGGTGGTTGCACTGGAGGTGCTTGCACAGGAGCTTGGACTGGTATATTGCCAACCGATTCTTTGAAATAGTGCGACCATCTGTTGAGCGAGCGAGAAATCGCATGGGTGGGATGGGTGCAGCCGAACCACTGGCATTCTGAGGAGCTAGGGCTTCCCCTTGTACCTCAGCTGCAACTGATTGCTCTACTGTGTGATCACCCTCTTCCATATTAAATCACAAGGAATTCTACTCCCTGAGCAACCAACACAAGGAGATTTCCTTCCATTAGTCCATATTTATGATGTAATGCACTATATGTATCAATAATGACAATTGAGCAGTTGTACTTATCAAAAATTTTCAAACATGCAATTTCAAAACTTGTATAAAAACCAAAGCTCTTATACCACTAAAACATGTCACACCTTATCCCTTGTAAGGCATGACATGTTCCTGTAGCATGCCTAATGAATCACCGAACTCCACCTATCGATAACCCATTAGTTATGCTACAAAGGATTTTAAAACAAACCATAGCTTTTTATCTTATCAATTCTTTTGCGGAAAACTGTATGAGAATAGTTAAAATTCCATGCAAACATTCATTGGAAATAATGATAGACTAAATATTGCAAAAGTTACATTTTCATAAGTCTCAAAGTAAAATACAAAATAATTACAAACTCAAAATGTGATAGCAATGCAATGTTTTTAAATACAAACTGCTCAATGTCCGTACATCCATGCATATAGGTACAAAATACATCAAAAGGAAATTACAGGGGTATGACTACAATATATACCCACAAACAATACCAAAATGCTGCTTCCAAGTCTCTCACTCGGCAGCCTTCTCCTTTCCCTTACCTGCGACAGCATAAAGAAGCTATCGCTGAGTATATCACTCAGTGGTGCACAACTAATAACTTTAAAACTTAAAGTAAAACATAATTTGTCAAAGCATAATAAATCACATTTTTCTTAAGCATGAAAACTTCACAATAGTTCTAAGTTCATAAGAGCCATTTATTGGAATAACATTTCAAATGAGAAATCACACTTCATAAATCACAATTCACAAAGCATTAGTGTTGCCAACATCAATACACAGTTCAGGCCATGACACAAAATTTCATGATCAGTGCCGTGTTGTACACCACGACAAAGCAATCTCAACCTCACTAACCGTTATTAATGAGGGAAGGGCTAGCTAGCTAATAAGTACTCATGTAGTCTTACCCCACTAACCATTATTAATGGTAGACATAATCAATATCAATTATAAAACCCCAAGTAGCCGTTACTACTGGGGAGTTCCGAAGGGATTATCATGCTAACTGTGGTTTCAAAACAACTTTCAAGAGTTTCTAAATCAATAATCACGTTTGCAAAACAATAGCATATTCAAATCATCATAAAATCCATAAAAGGGGTGGCAACACACAATGTAACACCCTCCCAGTGGCAACTCCGTGCATTCTACTGTTCCGGTGATCAGTGTCGGTCCAGACCCGGAAAAATATTTAAACTAAAGCGAGGAACCATAATTAACTCAAATATTTATAAGAAAAATTTAGTAAAAATTTTAGAAATAAAATACAACCAAGTTAAATGAGCCGGTGCCCTAGCGATGGGTAACCTAGTGAGAAGTTGCGGTTCTCGCAACTAGGAGCCCTAGACCAGGGGGAAAAATTATAAAATAATTATTGGGACTCCAGAGAAGGGTTATTGAGATTCTTATGGCATTAGAATGCCAAGAAAATACTTAGAAAAATTTTTCAATCGGTACAGACAATTTTGGCCTGTTAAGCCAAACGGAGGGCATTTTGGTCATTTCGTCTTCAGAGATGATTTTTAGCTGACTTGTCTAGTTAAGTAAATAATTATTATGACATAAAATGTGAATAAATATTACTAAAAATTGAATTGAAAATGAGTAGAAAAGAAAAGAAAAAATAAATAAATTAAATGGGAATTTATGACATCACATGATGTCATTAGTGTGCCTTCACCCACTCAAGTGTTGACACATGGCATAAACTAACTTAAAAGAGGTCAAATGGGCTGGAAAATGGAGAAAAACCAGAATTCCCTTTCTTCTTCATTTCCTTGCCGTGAACCATTCTTCCCTAACCTCCATGGACAAGCTTTTTCAAGCTTGATTTTCCCTAGCTTCCACACCATAAAAGCCCTAGTTGTCTTCACAAAAAATTCACCCCACACCTTGAGGAAGCTTTGGGCAGCAAAATTTTGAAGAAAAATTAAAGTTTTGGTTGGCTTGGATTTGAGCTAAAAGAGGTTAGTGACCTAAACCTTGAATCTCAATTTAATTTCATGTTTAAGAACTATATAGGTGAGCAAATGACCAAGAAATTTGATGAAAGACATTGGTATGCTAACCCTAAATTTGGGCACCCATGGTTAGGGTAATATGGTGATAATTTTTGGAGAGCTAACATGCAAGTATGGCTGCCCTTAAAGTGTAACTTATAAGTAAATTGATAAATGCAATGATAATGCATGATTTTGAATTGTTGAGTTAGGGTTTGGGTTGAAGAATGAGACTTGATCTTGTGATGATGGAAGTAGGTTTTAATGGTCAATTAGTGACCATTTGTTTTGGTTTGAATAAAAAATGAAGTGAATTGGGTTGTGGGATTTGAGGTGGATGTGGCTGCCTTGTGTGACTTGCAGGTGTGGCTGTGAGTCCAGCCTGTTTGGACAGCCATAACTTGACTTGTAGAGGTTCAATCGGTGTTTGGCCAATTGGACATGAAACTAGACACAAAATGGCACAACTTTTATGAAGAAACCATTCCCATAAAACCAAACCAAGTGGACCAAAAACTTGCTCAAATCCGGGTGACACAAAGTTGTTTCTCTGAGAATGACCAAATGAACAGTGATTGTTCATTTGGCCATAACTCAATGTAGAAAGGTCCAATTGACCTGAAATTTACCAGCAACAAGCTGAGATATAGACCAACAACTTTCATGAAGAAACCTACCCAAAATTATGACCAGAACCTATCCAACAATTGAGTTGCAGTCACTGTTCACTGCACTGTAGATATTGTCAGACCTGAAAATTTTCAATCCGGCCAGTTGTCGTTTTTGGACCATAACTTGAGTTACAAAACTCAAAATGGAGTGATTCAAAAAAATAAATTCAACTAGACAAAATAAGGAACAACTTTCATGTTGATCATTTTTCCAAATTCCCACTGCAACAGTAACTAATGTAACAGTAAAACCAAGGTATGAAAACTGAAATTTCTGCTCAATTAACTTTAAGCTTAGAGATGGTATTTGCAACCAATACCAACAATTTTAAAATGCAAAATGTGGTATGTTGATGATATTTAAACTAATTTACCTATTGCCAAAGCAAAAGTCAACATTTTGGTTGATCAATGAAATGAATAGTAATCATAAAATGTCAATTTCAAATAATTACATAAATAAAAAGTGTTAAAAGCCCTAGTAGGCCTAATGTGATTGGTTTGGATAGGTTGGCATGCCAATAGGGTTCTGTTAGCAGTACTGCATATGGCTTTATGCCATTCTGTATTTTATGGCTTCCCATGCCATTCTGTGACATAATAGCCCTTGGCTATGATATTGAGTTGTTATACTCGAGTTTAATTCCCGATAATTATCACAGTGTATTAGCTGTTCTGTTGCACACCGGGAGACACAATGTGTACGATGGTGTGATGGTCTGAGGTACTTAGTACCCAGTACCAGTTTACCCGTTTATCTAGTCCAGTCAACTAGTGTAGGTTACTCGGGCAGTGTTAATAAATCTTACCAAACTTCAATTGAATAATATTGCAATAACCATTTGAGACTTAGTTCACCCAAAAATGTAAACATACATTCTGTACACATGTTTTATTTTATTTTATTTTATTTTATATTGTCACCACTAAGTAGAATTGCTTAGCGCATCGCTTTTGCCATGCGCAAGTACTAGAGACATAGCTGGGGAGTCCAACAAGCCTCATACAGGGTGAGCCTTCATATCTGCACTCAGAGTTCAGAGTCACCTCACATTGCAGTGCATTTGGTAGGACATTAGGCCATTTTGATATTTTGATATTTTGACATTTTGTATTTTGTAACCTTCTGTAATGTATATTATAAGTTCATGTAATTATACTTTTGATGTAAGTATCTATGGAATATGTTCAGTAATAAATTGAGCATTTTTCATTGAGTTGATTGTGTTATGAATTGAATTAAATTTTTGAGATACTGAAGTGAATTGAGAAATGGTTGAGAATATATTGGAGGTTGATTGAGAATAATGTGATGATATTATTGGAAGTGTTTTTAACAGGTTCAGAAGAACTGTTTTTCCAATTTATAGCCGGCACTCTGACGGATTTTCTATAAAATTTATGGAAAAATTTAGATTTATCAAAAATTATAAATAACTGAATTAAAAAGGATTAATTGAAATTGAAACAAGAATTGGTGTTCCGACACACTGAGTGGCATAACTTGCTCGGCTACACTGTAGACGGGTAAGGGGTGTCACATTTAGTGGTATCAGAGCATCGATTTAGGCGTTTCTGGGTCTAGATAGAGTACATACCATTGCATTGCATTTGTAAGTGTTGAGGTGACACTGATGTAGATCTGTTTGTTTTCTCATTTTAAATAGGTTATGGATCCTACTTCGCAAAAAGCAGTTGATGAAGAGGTGGAGAGTCATGCTCCACCAAGGGCTGAGTCTGAGGGCAGGATAGAATCTGCTCCACCAGCAGCTGAGGCACCTGCCCAACCTCAGTTTGCGCTATTTCAGCAAATGACTGAATTCTACCGGCAAATGATGGGGACAATTCCACCACCACAACCACAGCCACAACCTCCACCAGCACCACAAAAATTTCATCTGGAGAAATTACGAAAACATGGGGCTGTAGACTTCTTTGGAAAGAGGGAGGATGATCCCATGGCTGCAGAAAATTGGTTGGACAGAACCATCAGAGTACTGAAACAACTAAACTGTACCCCCGAGCAGAACCTGGTGGGTGCTGTGTACCTACTTCAGGATGATGCATATCAGTGGTGGGACACAGTGACCAGTGAGGTGCAACCTGAACGGATCACTTGGGAATTCTTCCTCACAGAGTTCAGGAAGAAATATATTAGTAAAGTGTATTTAGAAAAGCGAAGAAGGGAATTCATCAGTTTGAGACAGAGACAGTTGTCAGTGGCTGAGTATGAGCGTGAGTTTGTTAGACTGAGCCGGTATGGGAGGGAGATAGTCCCTACCGAGGCAGAAAGGTGCAGACGGTTTGAGGAAGGGCTCAATAACAACATCTAAGTTATGATCACAGCACTAGAGATTACAGATTTTGCTAAACTGGTAGATGTAGCATCAAAAGTGGAAAGGGTCAGAATCAATGAACAAAACAGAAGGGAAAGACAGCAGAAGAGGGGTCCGGGTCAGTCCAGTGCATTTTCTACTCACAGTAAGAAGAGTAAGGGTCCTCCTGCTTAGAGTTCAGGACCACCACAGGGTCAGGGTCAGTCTCAGGGGCCCAGACCGCAGTTCACACCTAGGAGAGGCCAGCCCACACCATCAATGGGCAGCTCTCCAGGGACGGTGTTTAGGGGACTAGCCCCTGCATCTTCTGCTTGTCAGTACTGTCAGAAGTGGCACAAGGGGGAATGTTGGCGAGTGACCAGTGCATGCTGCGGTGTGGATCTACAAAACACTAGATCAAGAATTGTCCAAAAAGGACTACTACTGTTGCTCCAACACAAACTGACAGACCTGCTCCTGCACCACAAAGGGGTAGGAAACCTGGTAAACCTGAGACAACTGGTCCATCACTGAGGCCTGCATCTGAGTCAGCTGAGAGGCCAGACACTAGAATACCAGCCAGGGCCTATGCCAACAGAGCTCAGGAGGAGCAAGATGCCACGGATGTCATCAGGGGTACGTTTTCCCTCTACAACACTTCTGTACATGCATTGGTGGATCCAGGATCCACTCATTCCTACATTTGCATCAAACTACCCGTAGAGAGGGGAGTTCTAGTAGAGGAAAGTGATCAAGACATTCTCGTCACAAATCCACTAGGCCACAGTGTGGTAGTGAATAAGGTGTATAAAGGGTGTCCGCTGAGGATTCAGGGATATGAATTCTTAGCAGACCTAATTGAGTTGCCCTTCCACGAGTTTGACGTGATCTTGGGTATGGACTGGTTATCACGTCATCAGACAATAGTTGATTGCAATTTGAAAAGGATTTCTCTGAAAACTTCTGAGGGTAATGAGATCACTGTTGTGGGTGAAAGGACAAATTTCCTGTCCAATGTTTTCTCAGCCACAGTTGCAAGAAAATTGATGAGAAAAGGCTGTGAAGCTTACCTAGCACACGTGGTTGATACTAGGCAAGCTAAGCCAAACCTGAATGATATACCCACAGTAAGAGACTTCCCAAATGTATTTCCTGAAGAGTTGCCTGGTTTACCACCAGAAAGGGAAGTCGACTTTGCTATTGAGGTAATGCCAGGTACAACACCCATTTCCATTGCTCCTTATAGGATGGCACCCACTGAATTGAGGAAGTTGAAAACTCAGTTACAAGAGTTGCTTAATAAGGGGTTCATACGCCCCAGTGTGTCACCATGGGGAGCTCCGGTGCTATTTGTGAAGAAGAAGGATGGAACCTTGAGATTGTGTATTGATTACCGATAGTTGAATAAAGTAACTGTGAAGAATAAATATCCATTGCCCAGAATCGACGATCTGTTTGATCAGTTGAAAGGAGCTGGTGTATTTTCAAAAATTGATCTCAGATTAGGGTATCATCAGCTGAGGGTAAAGGATGCAGATGTGTCAAAAACTGCATTCAGAACCCGGTATGGGCACTATGAATTTCTAGTGATGCCATTTGGGTTAACAAATGCACCAGCAGCATTTATGGACCTTATGAACCGTATCTTCCATCCATACTTAGATCGGTTTGTAGTGGTCTTTATTGATGATATTCTGGTGTATTCCAAGACTAGAGAAGAACATGATGAACATTTGAGGATTGTTCTGTAAACCCTGCGAGAAAAGAAGCTATATACTAAGCTGTCCAAATGTGACTTCTGGATGAGTGAAATCTCCTTCCTTGGACACATAGTATCAGCTGAGGGGATTAGAGTGGATCCCAAAAAGATAGAAGCAGTGATGGAATGGAAGCCTCCCAGAAATACAACTGAGGTCAGAAGTTTCTTGGGGCTAGCTGGGTGTTACAGAAGATTTGTGAAGGGATTTTCCTTAATAGCTGCTCCAATGTCCAAGTTGTTACACAAGAATGTCAGATTTAACTGGAATGACAAATGTGAGGCTAGTTTTGAGAGGTTAAAGGCTATATTGACAGAGGCACCAGTGTTAACACAGCCAGTGTCGGGAAAGGACTTTGTGATCTACAGTGATGCCTCTCATAATGGGTTAGGGTGTGTATTGATGCAAGAGGGGAAGGTGGTCGCTTATGCTTCCAGGCAGCTAAGGCCACATGAACAGAATTATCCTACCCATGATCTAGAGCTTGCAGCAATTATCTTCGAACTAAAGATATGGAGGCACTACTTATATGGTGAAAAGTGCTACATTTACACAGACCACAAAAGTCTAAAATATTTGCCAACTCAGAAGGAGCTCAACCTTAGACAGAGGCGATGGATTGAGTTCCTGAAGGACTATAATTGTGTAATTGACTACCATCCTGGGAAGGCAAATGTAGTTGCTGATGCCTTGAGCAAAAAATCCATCACAGCTTTGAGATCATAATGCCCGTCTATCTTTGGTTTGAGATGGAGCTATTTTGGCTGAGTTGCAAGTGAGGCCAAACCTGCTACAGCAGATTTTAGATGGGTAAAAGGCAGATGAAAAGTTAATAGCCATTATGAGCAAAATCTCAGAGGGAAAAGCAACTGACTATGAGGTGAAAGTAGATGGGTGTCTGTACTACAAAGGAAGAGTATGTGTACCAGATAATGGGGAATTGAAAGTCAGTATTCTGAAAGAGGCACATGCCAGTGTTTATGCTATGCACCCAAGAAGTACAAAAATGTATCATGATCTGAAGCTTCAGTATTGGTGGCCTGGTATGAAGAAGGACATAGCTGACTGTGTAACTAAATGCTTGACATGTCAACAAGTTAAGGCAGAACATCAAGTTCCATCAGGTTTGCTACAGCCTATACACATACCTGAATGGAAATGGGATCAGGTCACCATGGGTTTTGTGAGTGGTCTACCTCTCACCCAGAAGAAACATGATGCAGTAGAGGTGATAGTGGATAGATTGACGAAGTCAGCACATTTTTTGCCAGTTAGGACTGACTACTCACTAGAGAAGCTAGCAGAATTGTATATCAGTGAGATAGTTAGGTTGCATGGAATCCCACTTTCTATCATATCTGACCGAGACCCAAGGTTTACATCAAGATTCTGGAAGAAGTTGCATGAATCCTTGGGTACACAGCTCCACTTCAGCACAGCTTTTCATCCTCAGACGGATGGGCAATCAGAAAGAGTAATCCAGGTAAACAACTGAAACCAATTGAACTAATACAAATATTGAATTGAAATGATAATAATAACATGAAATATATGTCAGGTCCTTGAGGATATGCTGAGGAGTTGTGTCATTGAGTTTGAGGGAAGTTAGGATAGATACCTCCCACTGGCTGAATTCACATACAACAATAACTACCAAGCTAGCATTCAAATGGCTCCGTATGAAGCACTGCATGGGAGGAAATGTAGAACCCCAATGTGTTGGACTGAATTGGGCGAAGATAAGCTAGTAGGACCAGATGTGGTGAAACAGACTGAGGAAAAAGTGAAAATAATCAAAGCTAACCTGAAGATTGCCTCCGATAGACAGAAGTCTTATGCCGACCTGAAGAGAAAACAAATAGAGTATGCAGTTGGTGATAAAGTATTTCTCAAAGTCTCACCATGGAAGAAAATATTGAGGTTCGGAAGAAAAGGTAAGTTGAGCCCTAGGTTTATTGGCCCATATGAAGTCATTGAACGTGTGGGACCAAAGAGCCTCTGTGCTAGCTTTACCACCAGAGCTGGATAAGATCCACAATGTGTTCCACGTGTCCATGCTCAGAAGATACCGCTCAGACCCTTCACATGTCATCTCCATGGAAGAAATTGAAGTGCAACCAGATTTGACATATGAAGAGGAACCTATACGGATCCTAGCTCAAGAAGTGAAGTGTGACACCCCTTACCCGTGTACAGTATACCCGAGTAAGTAATGCCACACGGTGTACCGGCACATTCTAATATACCTTAATTAATTTATACCATGCTTGTAAATATAATTTATGAAATATAATTTATTTTAACCATTTATCAAAAGTATTATTTATTTGAGGTTCCGAAGATTTTAAAGAAAATCCGGCGGAGTAACGGCTAAAAATGGAGAAAACAGTTCTTCGGAACCTGTTAAAAACACTTCCAATATTTGTATTCCATCATTTCAAACTCCAATATCCAAAATCTCAACAATATTTCTCAATTTCAGTTCTCAACAACCTTTTCATTTCTCAAACATCCATCACATGTGATAATCAAGTATAAATCACAAATAAACATTTACTTTTCCATTCACATAAGTAAAATTTTCAAATTTCTTTAATTTACATGATTTCATAATTTACATGATATATAAATTAATTACATATGAAAAAGCTAATTAATTAATTTACATCGCATTCCTATTAATTACCTGTTCATAATATACATTAAAATACAATATCTAAGCATTTTATACAAAATATAAAATATGATCTATATGGGCCCTATCTACATGCATTGCTGAGGAGGTGACAACCTTGAATACGTCAGACACTTCTGCAGATCTGGACTCCAAAAATCTTAGTCAAAGTACCTGCGCGAGGAAACAAATCCATCGCGCTAAGCATTGCTGCTTAGTGGTGCAATAATAGAATAAGAAAATAAAATATACAAATAAAGAAAGAACGAAGCATAATTTGAATAGTTAAGAATCAATTTAATTTAATACAATGTGTCTAATATTAATTATCTTTTGTTCTCATTTGTTTCGCTTTGGAAGCGTTTAATTCCGAAATTCACAGTGATAATGTACAATATACAGAATTAATGAAATACTCAATTTATATTCATATGGCAATAGAAGGTACATTTAAAATATTTAGTTAAGTTATACCTATTTTTGCAACTCTTTTATCATTTTTACTTAACAATTTTTATGTGGTTTAGATCATTTCATAATTGTAACTAATTCTTTTGGAGTCTTATTAACTCGTTTATTTAATTTTTAATATTTCAATTACTAATAGTCTTAATTTATTTCAATAAATTACACTGCCCAAGTAACCTACGACAGGCTGACTAAACTGGATAACGGGTCGTTGGCACTGGACACCGCGGTGCCTCGGGCCATCATACCATGGGACGCGGAACGTCAACCACGTATGCAGTCAGTATGGCTAAAAAGCCATGATAACACAAAATCGGGCATAAAAGCCATGAATACAGGCATAAAGCCATGAATACGGGCATAAAGCCATGAATACAGGCATAAAGCCTTTCGCAGTATTGCTAAAATAATACCCTATTGGCATGCCAATCTATCCAATCTGACACACGTGTCTAGGCAATACAAGGGCACATAATATCATTAAATATTAATATATTGTGTTTTATGAATTCATTATTTCATGATAAATTTCAATTATAATTCATACATTCATTTGATCATTTATATGATCACAATTCACATCAATTATCCTTTTATACCATTGTACTCAAAATACTTCTCATTTCTATAATAATGAGAACTAACGTCTCATTCATACATTAATATAGTTCATTTATTCATTCATTATGTTATTCATATTGATCACAATTCTAAACAATGGTTCACATGTACCATTGTATTCAAAACATTTTTCCTTTCTCATTTATACATTCAAGAATCTACTTATGTAATTACAAATTTTATATTTCAAGTTGATTTACAAATATTTTATGAATTCCATTTGTGATGGGCATATAAGCCCTAACTATCTATTCACATCAATTAGGTAACTTATTTTTCATGTTTCAAGTAATCCATGAATATTTCATGGATTTCAAATTTATGGTCTTAATTTCCTTTTAACAATTTTGACTAAGAAACATAGTCCACATTTGTCATACAATTCTAAGCATTTAAGCTTAGAATTGGTTCTAGGTCTTCATCTTAGTTTGCTAATCATTTTGATTACTATTCACCTTACTAGTCAACCAAAATGTTGACTTTTTTATACTTAAGGAATATGTTAATTCTAATTACACCAAGAGCCCACATTTTGAGTTTTACATTTGCTAGAATTAATTGCCAATTGCAATTTAAAGTCCCCTAGATGCATTTCTAATTTCAAATTTTGAATTTCAAGTTTTGGTATCACTATTCACCTCATTGGTCAACAAAAATATTGACTTTTGGATAGAAAATAGGTATATTAGTTTTGACACTCCCAACATACCACATTTTGCATTTAAAATTTGTTGGAATTAACTCCTAAATCCATTTCCAAACCTAAAACCTAAAGAGCAGAATTTTCAGTTTTTGTGACCCAACTTTACTGTTCCATTAGGCCCTGTTGCAGTGGGAATTTAAGGAAATGGTAAACATGAAAGTTGTTCCTTATTTTGTCTAGTTGAATTTCCTTTTTTGAATCACTCCATTTGGAGTTTTGTAGCTCCAGATATGGTCCAAAAACCAAAGCTGGCCGGATTGCCAAAACTGCAGAATTACCAAATCTACAGTACCATGAACAGTGACTGTGATTGCATTTTTGAATAGGTTCTGGCCATAATTTGGGGTAGATTTCTTCATGAAAGTTGTTTGTCTATGTCTTAACTTGTTGCTGTAAATATTTCAGGTCAATTGACCATATCTACAGTGAGTTATGGCCAAATGAACAGTTACTATTCATTTGGTCATTTCTGCAGGTGCTGTTGCAGGGTATCCGGATTGGGGCTAACTTTTGGTCCTCTTGCTTTGGTCTTTTGGGCATGGTTTCTTCAGTAAAAATGTGCCATTATAAGCCTAGTTTCATGTCCAATTGGCCAAACACCAATTGAACTTACACAACCAAAGTTATGGCTGTCCAAGTAGACTGGAATCACAGCCTCATTGCTGCTGTCATTAGGCAGCCTACCAATTGGGTTTGTAACAATTTAGTTCACTTCAAATTATGATTAACTTGCCTAAAATGGTCACTAATTGACCATTAGAATGTCCATTAATCATTTCATAAGCCAAAACCAAATTTCACTCCTCAAAACCCTAATTCAACAATTCAAAACCATGTATAATCATTTCATTTATGAATTCACTTATAAGTTACACTTTAAGGGCAGCCATACTTGCATATTAGATTCCCAAAAATTATCACCATATCACCTTAACCTTGGCTGCCCAAAATTTAGGGTTAGCATACCAATGTCTTTTATCAAAATTTCTTTGTCATTTAATCACCTATATAGCTCTTAAATATGAAATTGAAGTGAGATTTAAAGTTTAGGGCACTAACCTTATTAAAGCTCCCACTTGAGCTTGTCAATCTTTAAAATTTCTCCCTCTAATGGCTGTCTAAATATGATTTAGGGTGTGAGGATAAATTTTTGTGAAGTGAGGATGAGGTTTTATTGTGTAAAGGGTGAGGTTTTAGCAAGAAAAAGAGAAAGTTTTAATGGAGATTGTGAGGGAAATAGGGGCTGCCGGAAATGGAAGAAGATGAGCAGAAAATTTTCTCAAATTTGAACTCCTTTTTGACCTTTTTTAATTGGTTTAAGAGTGCTTGTTGAAATTTGATTGGTTGGGAGAAAGTAAATGACATCATGTGATGTCATTATCCTTAATTTCCACTATTTTTCTTTTCTTTTCTTTTCTACCACATTTCAATTTAATTTTTAGCAATATTTATTCATATTTTGAGTCATAATAATTATTTACTTAACTGGACAAGTCGGCCAAAAATCACCTCTGAAGGCGAAATGACCAAAATGCCCTTCGTTTAGCTTAACGGGCCAAAATTGTCTGTACCGATTGAAAAAATTTTCTAGGTATTTTCTTGGCATTCTAATGCCATAGGAACCTCAATGACCCTTCTCTGGAGTCCCAAAAATTATTTTATAATTTTTCCCCCGGGTCTAGGGCTCCTAGTTGCGAGAACCGCAACTTCCCTCTGGGTTACCCCTCGCTAGGGCACCGGCTCGTTTAACTTGGTTGTATTTTATTTCTAAAATTTTTACTAAATTTTTCTTGTCAATATTTGAGTTATTTATGGTTTCTCACTTAAGTTTAAATATTTTTCCGAACGTTCTAGCTGTCCGGACCGACACCGGTCACCGAAAAAGTAGAATGTACGGAGTTGATACCAGGAGAGTGTTACAACTCTTCCCCTCTAATTTAAATTTCGTCCTCAAAATTTACCTGACTTAAGTAATCGGGGAGTTGCTACCTCCTTGTTTCTTCACTTCCTTGTATCGCCTCATCAATGTCTGGGTTTGGCTCTTCCTGAGCTTCCATAGCATATACTTGTGGTGCCACCCTGACTTCGGGCTTTTCAACTGTCTTAGAAACAATCTTCTGTGAAATGTCAGCCGTTTCTGCTCTACCCGATCTTTTACCCCTTTGAACTATAGGGGAAGGTCTATCAACTTGTACCGGAGCTATTAAACCACTCCTCTGAGGGCAATCTCTTATGAAATGATCCGTAGCCCCACACTTAAAACACTCTCCAGTTAACAGTCGGCACTCCCCTCTGTGTCTTCTACCACAATGCATACATTCAGGCACTGGGGTTGATCCCCTTGTTATCGTGCCCGGGGAACTAGCTATAGATATTCCAATCTGGCCTCTGTGGCCCTGTGTCCAATCTTGTGAACTAGAACCCTTAAACTTCTTACTATCAGTTGGTATACTTGACTGTCCTGGTCCAAATTCTCTCTTACGCTGCCTATCTTTCCTATTTTGTTCATTTATTCTCACTTTCTCCACTTTTAATGCAGCTTCCACTAACTTGGCGAAATCAGTGATTCCCAAGGCAGTGATCATGAGCTTTATATTGTCGTTCAATCCCTCTTCAAATCTCTTGCACCTCTCAGCTTCATTAGGGACTATCTCCCTTCCATAGCGGCTCAATCTTACGAATTCCTTCTCATACTCGGCCACTGACAACTGTCTCTGCCTCAGGTTAATGAATTCCCTTCTTCTCTCTTCTAAGTATATAGTACCCACATATTTCTTCTTAAACTCGGAGAGAAAGAAGTCCCACGTCATAACTTCTGGCTGCACTTCACTGGACACCGTGTCCCACCACTCATAGGCATCATCTTGCAACAGAGATATGGCAGCCTCTAAATTTTGCTCTGGGGTGCAGTGGAGTTATTTTAGAACTCTTCCTGTTCTGTTCAACCAATTTTTGGCTGCAACAGAATCGTCTTCTCTCTTACCATAGAAATCCACTGCTCCAAACTTCCTTAGCCTTTCCAGGTGTGATTTCTGCTGTGGAGCTGGTGGTGGTGGTGGTGCTGGCATTACCCCGACCATTTGTTTGAAGAAATCGGCCATTTGCTGGAACATGGCCTGTGGAGGCTGAGCAGGCTCTGCTTGAGCTGGCAGAGTAGGTTCTCCCCTACCCCCAATCTCAGCTGCTGCAGGTGGAGCATGACTCTCCACTTCCTCCTTGACTGCTCTCTGAGATGAAAGGTCCATATCCTATTCAAAATAAAATAAAAAAAAAAAGACAAACAGATCTGCATTAGTGTCACCTCGACTCTTACAAATGCAATGCATGGTATGGACTCAATCTAGGCCCAGAAACGCCTAAACCGTGCTCTGATACCACTAAATGTGACACCCCTTACCCGTGTACAGTATACCCGAGTAAGTAATGCCACACGGTGTACCGGCACATTCTAATATACCTTAATTAATTTATACCATGCTTGTAAATATAATTTATGAAATATAATTTATTTTAACCATTTATCAAAAGTATTATTTATTTGAGGTTCCGAAGATTTTAAAGAAAATCCGGCGGAGTAACGGCTAAAAATGGAGAAAACAGTTCTTCGGAGCCTGTTAAAAACACTTCCAATATTTGTATTCCATTTCAAACTCCAATATCCAAAATCTCAACAATATTTCTCAATTTCAGTTCTCAACAACCTTTTCATTTCTCAAACATCCATCAAATGTGATAATCAAGTATAAATCACAAATAAACATTTACTTTTCCATTCACATAAGTAAAATTTTCAAATTTTTTTAATTTACATGATTTCATAATTTACATGATATATAAATTAATTACATATGAAAAAGCTAATTAATTAATTTACATCGCATTCCTATTAATTACCTGTTCATAATATACATTAAAATACAATATCTAAGCATTTTATACAAAATATAAAATATGATCTATATGGGCCCTATCTACATGCATTGCTGAGGAGGTGACAACCTTGAATACGTCAGACACTTCTGCAGATCTGGACTCCAAAAATCTTAGTCAAAGTACCTGCGCGAGGAAACAAATCCATCGCGCTAAGCATTGCTGCTTAGTGGTGCAATAATAGAACAAGAAAATAAAATATACAAATAAAGAAAGAACGAAGCATAATTTGAATAGTTAAGAATCAATTTAATTTAATACAATGTGTCTAATATTAATTATCTTTTGTTCTCATTTGTTTCGCTTTGGAAGCGTTTAATTCCGAAATTCACAGTGATAATGTACAATATACAGAATTAATGAAATACTCAATTTATATTCATATGGCAATAGAAGGTACATTTAAAATATTTAGTTAAGTTATACCTATTTTTGCAACTCTTTTATCATTTTTACTTAACAATTTTTATGTGGTTTAGATCATTTCATAATTGTAACTAATTCTTTTGGAGTCTTATTAACTCGTTTATTTAATTTTTAATATTTCAATTACTAATAGTCTTAATTTATTTCAATAAATTACACTGCCCAAGTAACCTACGACAGGCTGACTAAACTGGATAACGGGTCGTTGGCACTGGACACCGTGGTGCCTCGGGCCGTCATACCATGGGACGCGGAACATCAACCACGATAAATGCGGTATGGCTAAAAAGCCATGATAACACACAATCGGGCATAAAAGCCATGAATACAGGCATAAAGCCATGAATACGGGCATAAAGCCATGAATACAGGCATAAAGCCTTTCGCAGTACTGCTAAAACAATACCCTATTGGCATGCCAATCTATCCAATCTGACACACGTGTCTAGGCAATACAAGGGCACATAATATCATTAAATATTAATATATTGTGTTTTATGAATTCATTATTTCATGATAAATTTCAATTATAATTCATACATTCATTTGATCATTTATATGATCACAATTCATATCAATTATCATTTTATACCATTGTACTCAAAATACTTCTCCTTTCTATAATAATGAGAACTAATGTCTCATTCATACATTAATATAGTTCATTTATTCATTCATTATGTTATTCATATTGATCACAATTCTAAACAATGGTTCACATGTACCATTGTATTCAAAACATTTTTCCTTTCTCATTTATACATTCAAGAATCTACTTATGTAATTACAAATTTTATATTTCAAGTTGATTTACAAATATTTTATGAATTCCATTTGTGATGGGCATATAAGCCCTAACTATCTATTCACATCAATTAGGTGACTTATTTTTCATGTTTCAAGTAATCCATGAATATTTTATTGATTTCAAATTTATGGTCTTAATTTCCTTTTAACAATTTTGACTAAGATACATAGTCCACATTTGTCATACAATTCTAAGCATTTAAGCTTAGAATTGGTTCTAGGTCTTCATCTTTGTTTGCTAATAATTTTGATTACTATTCACCTTACTAGTCAACCAAAATATTGACTTTTTCATACTTAAGGAATGTGTTAATTCTAATTACACCAAGAGCCCACATTTTGAGTTTTACATTTGCTAGAATTAATTGCCAATTGCAATTTAAAGTCCCCTAGATGCATTTCTAATTTCAAATTTTGAATTTCAAGTTTTGGTGTCACTATTCACCTCATTGGCCAACAAAAATGTTGACTTTTGGATAGAAAATAGGTATATTAGTTTTGACACTCCCAACATACCACATTTTGCATCTAAAATTTGTTGGAATTAACTCCTAAATCCATTTCCAAACCTAAAACCTAAAGAGCAGAATTTTCAGTTTTTGTGACCCAACTTTACTGTTCCATTGGGCCTTGTTGCAGTGGGAATTTGAGGAAATGGTAAACATGAAAGTTGTTCCTTATTTTGTCTAGTTGAATTTCATTTTTTGAATCACTCCATTTGGAGTTTTGTAGCTCTAGATATGGTCCAAAAACCAAAGCTGGCCGGATTGCCAAAACTGCAGAATTACCAAATCTACAGTACCATGAACAGTGACTGTGATTGCATTTTTGAATAGGTTCTGGCCATAATTTGGGGTAGGTTTCTTCATGAAAGTTGTTTTTCTATATCTTAACTTGTTGCTGTAAATATTTCAGGTCAATTGACCATATCTACAGTGAGTTATGGCCAAATGAACAGTTACTGTTCATTTGGTCATTTCTACAGGTGCTGTTGCAGGGTATCCGGATTGGGGCCAACTTTTGGTCCTCTTGCTTTGGTCTTTTGGGCATGGTTTCTTCAGAAAAAATGTGCCATTATAAGCCTAGTTTCATGTCCAATTGGCCAAACACCAATAGAACTTACACAGCCAAAGTTATGGCTGTCCAAGTGGGCTGGAATCATAGCCTCATTGCTGCTGTCATTAGGCAGCCTACCAATTGGGTTTGTAACACTTTAGTTCACTTCAAATTATGATTAACTTGCCTAAAATGGTCACTAATTGACCATTAGAATGTCCATTAATCATTTCATAAGCCAAAACCAAATTTCACTCCTCAAAACCCTAATTCAACAATTCAAAACCATGTATAATCATTTCATTTATGAATTCACTTATAAGTTACACTTTAAGGGCAGCCATACTTGCATATTAGATTCCCAAAAATTATCACCATATCACCTTAACCTTGGCTGCCCAAAATTTAGGGTTAGCATACTGGTCTTTTATCAAAATTTCTTTGTCATTTAATCACCTATATAGCTCTTAAACATGGTCAATTAAATTTAATAGTCTAATATTGACAAAAAAATAAGGGTTATTAATTTAATGAAGCTAGATTAATTTAATTAATTGAAATTATGAAAATTAAATATAATTATTAAAAAAAGTCAAAATACAATGATTATAAACTTAAAAATATTTACAAAAATGCCATTCTCTATATTTACAAATTTACCATTGGGCATTAAATTAATATATAAATCAATAATTGAAAGGAAAATTCTGTTTTCATCATCTTCATCATTCCCGTCCACTTCTCTCTCTCATTCCTCTTTCTCAAGTCCTCCATTAAAGCTCACTCCAAAACCTTGATTCACTTAATTTCTTCCATATTTTCCATAGAAAACTAAGAGAAACCACCAAATTCAGCCTTGAAGTGAAGGAAGCATTCGAAAACCAAGAGAAATTCGAGAGATTAGCAAGAAAGAAATTCTGCCAAGAAGGGTTTACCAAGGGGAATTGAAGTTTGATTGACTTGAAGAGGGATTGAAGGTTGTTGGAAGCTAAGGAACAATGTTAGTGCTATCAAATCCCTTGGATTTTGAAGTTGTACCAAATTGATTTAGGGTTTGCTAAATTTGGGAATTTTAATTGTTGTGTTCTAACTGATGTAATTATGCCTAAATTAAGTTAATTTGCCACCCAATAGTTGATATGAATTGATGAGATGACCAAACTATTGAGTGGGTGTGATGTTGTGTGTTGAGACAGATTCTGGACCCTTGAGTCCAGTAGGTTTGAATGGCTATAAGTAGAGTTACATAGCTCCAATTGGTGTGAGGCTAATCAGAGATTAAACCTTAGATATAATGCTAGAAATTTCATGAAGAAACTTGCCCAAAACCTAGCCATAGCTTATCCTAAAATTTACTTGAATCCGGATGTGGCATTCTGGACCTGGACAGAATGACCATATGAACAGTGTTTAGTTTTTTAAGCATAACTCACTCTAGGATGATCTAAATGACCTAATTCTTAAACCCATAGAATCCTGAGACATATTAGAACATTTTTCATGCAGATCAGGAGACCAAATTTTGAACCTAACTAATTCAAAGTGCTAGAAAAATTCAAGTCATGAAATTTGTCGGACCAAAACTGACTTGAAAATTCTGGACTTTAGGCCATCCGACTAGTTGTAGCAAAAATACCATAACTCAGTCTACAAAATTGAAAATGTAGTGATTCAAAAGCCAAAATCTTCATAAGACCTAGAACTACAACTTTGATGTTTTGACCAAAACCTAGAACCAGATGCAATTTAGGGAAAATTGCTAGGAAAATTCAGGAATTACCAATCTAGAAATTCCTGAACCTGGACAGATATGCCATTTGACACCCGAATGGTAAATAGACCATAACTTCCACTAGAAAACTTCAATTGGAATGAGCTAAACTAATCTTAAAACTTAATAAATAGAGCTACAACTTTGGTTTAGAAACCTTACTCAAAGTGTAACATCCTCAAAAATACCTTAGAATTTTATCCATATAATTTGCATAAGTAATTAAATGAAATATAGAATTAAGTATGGAGGCACTAGTTATGAAAGTAAATAAGTAAGTCCTAGTGTTAGATTGGTTTTAGTTAAACTTTATCTTTTAAATTGATAGAGTTGGAAGGACTAAATTGAAATAATTAATAATGGGAGGTGCAATAAAAAAAAAAGTTTAAAGGATTAATTTGCATAAGAGGAGAAGTTAGGGGTAGAAATTAAAAGAGGAAAAGTGCTAGCCAATGGGAGGTTGACAAAGCACCAAAGAAAAATCAAAGAAACAAAAAATATTCATAAAGGGAGAGAGAGGGAACGACTGTTTTGCTATTCTTTCTCTCATTTTTTTTTTCTTTCTTCTACTCTTGTTTCTCTCAAGGGAAAAAAAGGAGAGAAACCCTAAGAATTCAAGAGCATAAGTAATGTTTAGCAAGAGTGCTTGAAGACCTTAGCTAGAGGAGTGAATTCTTAAAGGTTTTGGAGACGGCTTGGCAAAGGGAGTGACTAGCTGGATTTTCAACCAAGGTTAGTGCTTTAACTTATGTTTATTTCTGTGTTTTATGGAAGAAATTAGTAAATCCTACAACTAGATGCCATAGGAACTTGTAGATAAGTGAAAATCTGGAATCTGTACAGTATATGCGTGAACAGTAAATTTTAAAAATTCATAACTGGAGTTGGGGATCTCAAATCAGGGTGATTTTTATGTCAAAAGAAACCTTAAGTAATGTTATAAAACTTTGTAGTTTTATGTCAGACCTGATTCCAATGTTAGGTTAGGGTTAGAGGACAAAATATTTTATTGCTCAGATGTGGACTCTGTTCTGCTGATTTCCTGCAACAGGACAACCACCTTTAATAAATCATAACTGGAGCCATAAAACTTGAAATGATGTGATTCTTGAGCCCTTGAAACGTTTATTGAATGCTCTAAAACCTTGTAGTTATGGCTAAGAGCTAATTGTGGTAGCTGCTGGGTGATATTTTTATATTTCCTTACTACTATCATGTATGTACTAGATTATGGACAGGTTGCACCTTTTTAATTAGTTCTGCAATTTCTGATCTGATTTTGATGTGATTCCAATTGGAGATTGAGTTTGACATATGAAGGTTGAGTTTTGGAAAATATGGTCTTGAAATCTTGTTTCTATAAATTATGGTGATTATTTTTACACCCTATTTCTGCATGCTAATTGTGCACTGAGTGCACTATTCATTCTAGTAACATGTATATTGCATGAGCTGAAAATTTTAGAGGAAAAATGATTAAGCATGATTTGATTTAATGAAGTTACATGTAGAAATTAATAAGTTAGAGGCCCATTTTAGGTCCAAAAATGAGTGACATGAGGAAATCGAGTGAATGGTGCCAAGGGAATGGAGGTTGGGTGTGCTGCCTTTAGTGCCCTGTAGGTCTGGATGTGAGTCCAGCATGTTTGGATAGCTATAACTTGAGTTGTATAGGTTCAATTGGTGTAAGGCCAATTAGACATCAAATTAGACACATAATGGCACAACTTTGATGAAGGAACCCTGTCCAGAAACTAAACTTAAGATGCCCTAAAAATTGACCAAATCCGGGTAACTTACATTCTGCCTGGGCAAAATGACCAAATGAACAGTGTTCATTCATTTGGTCATAACTCAGTGTTGAAAGGTCCAATTGACCTGAAATTTATATCAATGAAAAGCGTAGATAATTTTGAACAACTTTTATGTTGAACACAAACACTAATTCTCGACTTAACCAAATGAAATTGTTGGCCGAAATTGAACTACCAAATCTGGCAGAATGGTATTCTGCCCAGAATTTCTAGGTAGATACCAATCCTGCTAGTCTTGCTCAAAGTAGCATATCTTGAGCTAGAAAACTCCAAATTGGGTGATTCAAAAGTGAAATGTAACTAGACACAATAAGGAACAACTTTGGTGAAGAACAGTTGGCCAAATTTTCACTGTAGAGCAGCCTAATGGAACAGTGAACTCTAGTACCCAAAACTGAAATTTCTGATTTATTCTCCATTGGTTAGAAGTATGGATTGGCAATTAATGCCAACATTTTTGGGAACCAAAATGTGGTAAATCTATGTGATTAAAACTCATGTAACTATTATATATGAGAAAGTCAATATTTTGACTTAAATGACCAAATGAATAGTAACCTTACATGTTAAGTACAAATATTCAAGAAATAACTTTGTAATATGCCCTAGTAGGCCTAATGTGTAACACCCTCATTTTCGTAGTCCGTACGTCCTACTATTCCAATGGCTAATATCTGCCCCGGAAAGTCGAAATGTCTGAACTACACTTCAGTGATAGTAAACAAGCATAAAATAATGAAATATGTGATGAGAAAAATTAAGGAAAAATAAAAGAGATAAAATGTGACTAAGTTAAACGAGCCAAACCCGTAGCAATGGGTGAATGCACCGGGAAGTTACGGCGAGGACCGTTGACTAGCCTTGGACCGCGGGGAACTAGGGGAAATATTTTTGAGACCTAATTAAAGGTCTACTGATGTGTAATTGACATTGGAAATGTCAAAGAAAAATTAGTAAGTCAGTACAAATAAAAACGAAAATGTAAGAAAATCGGTGGTACAAGGAGTAAATCAGTGGTACCGAAAAAGTCTGGATTTGACCCGAAGAGGGGCATTTTGGTCATTTGACACCTAGAGATGACTTTTGACCTAAATGTCCATGAAAAATATGTGGTATTATATTTTGAAAATTTAATGAAAAATGAAAATCAAGATAACATGTAATTAAAAGAATTATGAGGGCATTATGACAATTATGATAACTTTGAATTATTATAATGTTAATCATAATTAGTGGGACTTAGTGGAGGATTAGTGGACCATATAAATACCCATAAGTGGACAGCAATGACCACTTCAACATTCATTTCTTCATTTTGCACAACCATGGCCGAAACATATTCTCTCAAAATCTCCATGGAAGGTTTCAATCAAAGCTCTCAATCCTCACCATTTTTCCACATAAAACCACAAGGTGCCTTCATAAGAACTTGTCCTTACCTCATGGGCAGCATGTAGGAAGAAAAAAGAAGAAGTTTTAGTGAGGTTTAGCAAGCACCAAATAAAGGTTAGTGCTTAATCTTTCCATTTTCCTTCACTAATCCTTGTGTTGAGCTTTGGGTAAGTTGAATTGCTAAGAAAAATTGAGGAAATGATTGAGTATTGGTGAACCTTAGTTTTGGTAGCCATGGAAATTCATATTGTATAGCTTGCTTGTGCATGTAGATGGTAGTTTGAGATGTTGAATTAAATGTTTAATTGTATTGAAGTTGAATTCCATGTGTGAAGTTGAATGGTAAGCTTGAAAAGTGAAAATGGAAGTTGATGTGTATGTATAATTTTGGGCAGCCTCAAAATGGAAATTTGTAATGTTCAAATTCATGAAATGTTGTTGAAATATTTTACAAAAATTTGGCAGCATATATGTGTATGGAATAGTAGTGATAGGTATGTAATTTGATGATGGAAATTTGTGTCATGATTAGAAGTATTTATGTGTATACATTGTTGGGATTGAACTTTGTGAATGGTGACTGCATTTGGTGTATTTGAAGTGGTTATATTCTGTCCAAGTTGACCTATAATGTAGATAATGGAATGGTTTTGGTTAGTGCCAAATGCAGAATATGGTGGGGAAATGAAGATGTAATTATTAAACTTGTGTTTGGTTTGGTGTTTGAAAAGGGTGTAGCAGGGCAGTGTATGTTTTAGCTTAGAACCTTAAGTGTGTGACTTTAATTGGTATGAGACCAATTGGAGGTGCAACTAGGCACAAAATGTGCCAACTTTCATAAAGGAAGCTTATCTAAATTCTTCCTAGAAGGTAACTTGAAAAATGACCAAATCCGGATTAGTGACTTGAAAGCCTAAAAATTGACCATTTGGGCAGCAGTTAGTGTTTTGGCCATAACTCACTTAAAACAAGTCCAATTGACCTAAAATTTTTACCATGAATATTTTAGACATATATCTACAAATCTTATGAAGACACCAAATCCCAGAAATGGCCAAAACCAAGCCAAATAGCTTGCATAAGTTCGGGTACCAAAACTGGCCGAAGTGAAAATGACCTAAAAATGACCTAAGCCTACCATTTTAGTGCATTCTATTCAGCATTGGTAAATTGACCATATCTTGGTTTACACAACTCAGAATGACCTGAAATTTTTCCCGCATGCAATAAGACATAGACCTACAAGTTTGTAGTTTGGACCGAAACCCGAAAACTGAGGGAACTAGGTCCTCCGGCTAGGTCAAAATAGTACACCGAAATCCGGTAAATTGCAATAAAATGCAATACACTTGAAAATGAATTTGGTAACATATATCAATACTAAAGGGGTATAAAATGTGACATATTGGTAACATTGGAATTGACTCACTTAGAGTGCATCAAGGGTCAACATTATAAGTTGATTAATGAAATGAATTGAAGGGAATGGTACCAAGAAAATTTAGATATTGGATTTTATGGTTGGAAACAAATTCATTGAGTACTGAAACACTTTAAATTGTGTGTTTCAATTGATAAGGATATTGAGAAGCATAAAGAACATTGAGTCAAGGCCTAGGAGCAACTCAAATCAGGTTCATGCATAACTAGTTTTTAACTGATTTTGTTCTGAATATTTCATATGATTAAATGACATATTTTTCTTATGTATTATGTTTAATAAGCATTGGATTTAATTCAATGATTATTGAAATTGTTATAGTATGTATGAATTTAGCTTTGTGAAATGGTATTTCCATAAGTATTAAGCATTGTTGTGAATTGAATAAATTATGTTTTTGGAAAATTGTGATAGAACATGTTTTGAATTGTGATGGGCAATTTGCATGGAAAAATGCAAATTTATTATTTGAATTATGATGAGCATAAAAATTATTGGATATTGGAATCGACTTTGATTCAAATTGTATTGTGATTTATGCTCACTAAAAGGATTGTGATATTATTTTATATCTCACTATAGATGCTTGACTAGGTTATTACCCGTCTCTCTCATTTGTTGAGAAGACAATGCAGTTAGTTGTGTTTTGATTACCATGGTACGTGCATAGGCTTAGATTCTCCTCTTATTAGAGGTTAGATCTAAGTTTTATGTTATGGCCCTTTCGGAAGATTCATTATTGTGATGTGTACTGTGCACGATGATTCGACCTCCTCGACCATAGGGATTTAGAATCCCATTTGACCTCCCCGACCATAGGGAGTTAGAATCACCCCGAAGATGGCCATTTCGGATTAGTTTTGCATAGTTAGTGAGATAAAGAATGGCTTTTGAGATAAAGAATGGTTTTTTAATAGTAAAGAATTTTGATTTCAATTATAATTTATGTATAATTGATTTTGTTGGAATTACCTTAAATGGTTAGTTATGATTTGATAAATTGAATTTCGTGATCACAGTCATTTTATACAAATGATTTATATTATTGGCAATGAATAATTTGATTTTTGGAATTTGATGAATATTCAGATTTCCAAATTATTTGCTGTAAATTTTGTCAATGTATATTGTACTATGTTTTAAATTATAGTTGTTCACCACTGAGTTCACCACTCAACAATAGCTTTGTATGCTGTCGCAGGTGAAAAGAGCATAGAGCAATTGAGTATGCTTATTTGAAGAGACATTCGGATCAACTCCAGGTATATCATAGGTATACCCATGTACATAAGTTTGATGTATGCATGTAATAATATGTATGTAAATTATTGGAACAGTTGTATAAAAACTCTTGTAAAATATTTTGGTACGTAATTAAATGTAAATTATTGTGATATAAATGTTGAGTCTTGTAATCAATGAAATATTTTTTATGATGAGATTGGTTTGAAAATCGATTGATTTGATTATTGAGATTTGAATTGTGAGTTGAAATGAAATTATTGGAGTTGTATTTGAGAAAACATATTGGAAGTGTTTTCCTTTTCAGGTTTGAAGAACTGTTTTCTCAAAACACAGCTAGCACTTTGCCAAAATTTTCAAAAAAATTTTATAACACCAGATTTTAATCGATGATTTAAATTTCATGAAAATTGTTTTAAAATCCCTTGTAGTATATCTAATGGGTTATTGGTAGGCAAAGTACGGTAATTCATTAGGTGTACTACGGGATCATGTTACATCTTATGAGGGAGTAAGGTGTGACATAATGTGATTGGTTTGGATAAGTTGGCATGCCAATAGGGTTCTGATAGCAGTGCTGCGTATGGCTTCATGCCATTCTGTGATATGATAGCCTATGACTATACTGATTATGATGTTATACTTGGCTCTATGCCTTATTGCTTTTATGGCTTATTAGCCATTCTGTCTGCACACTGGGAGACACATGGTGACCGATGGTGTGACGGCCCAAGGTACCTGGTACCCAGTGCTAGTTTACCTATTTATCTAGTCCGGTCAATTTGTATGGGTTACTTGGGCATGGAAAAGTATAAATGTAATTGAATTGATTATTAAAGGAAGTAAGGAAATTAAATATCAAGATAAAGAATAAGAATGGTTATAATAAAAAAGAGGCTCAAAATCATCAAGAAAATAATTAATAAAATGCTAGAAAGAGTTAATATCGTAAGATGTAATTTGCCTTCGACTAAATAATAAGCTAATAATTATTTATTTCTTATAAGCATAATAACTAGGAAATTTTTACTTTTATTTGCATATTATATTTTCTTGTATTATTGGCACCACTAAGCTTTATGCTTAGCGCATCGCTTTTGCAATGCGTAGGTACTGAAGGTAAAGCCCAGCAAATATTAAACAAAGATTTTGGAGTCTAGATCTGCAGAAGCGTCAGAAGGGTTCAAGGTTGTCACCTCCTCAGCAATGCATGTAGATAGGGCCCATATAGATCATAATTTGTATGTTGTATAAAATGCTTAGTTATAGTATTGTAATGTAGAATATGAAAATGTAATTAATAGGTATGTGATGTAAATTAATAAATCGGTTAGTTCATAAGTGATTAAATTGTATATCATGCAAATTAATGAAGATTGAAAATTTTCATATATGAGTTGAGCATGAATGGGAATGTATGGAAATGGATATGAATGAAATTGTATAGATTTGAATACGAAATTAAAATATATAGATGATGATATTTTTATTTTAAAATATTATTGAAATTTTCAAAAAGGTGATAGTGAAACACGTCAATCGTTAATAAAATACGGGAAACTCCGTTAGTTTCTCCTTCGAAAAATAATTGACATTAAAAGAAAACAACTTGAAAGTGATTAAAGGAATAAAGTAAGATAAGATATGTGCTTCGGCACCGAATGTAGCACTCCTTGCTTGGTTACATTGTAGTTGGGTGAGGGGTGTTACACAAAGTTTGAGTGTAAGACCCTTAGATATTAATTGTAAGACAGATGTGGAACCTGAAATCCTAGAGTCAGGGTAAGTTAATTAGCCATAACTCATCCTATACAGCTTCAAATTTAGTAATTCTTGAACCTGTGTAACCATGAGACATAGGGGAACAACTCATATGAAGAACACTAAGCCAAATTTTGCCTATAACTAGTCCAAATAGCTTGACAAATTTGAGTTTCAAAATCTGCCCTGTTCTGGAATAGTATTGGTCACTGGACCAGTACTTGGTAAATTATCCATAACTAGAGCTAGAAAACTCCAAATTAGATGATTCAAAAAGGAAATTAAACTTAAGACAATAAGGAACAATTTTTATGAAGAAAGTGTGGCCAAATTACTAATATAGCTTGAACTAAAATGAGAGTGAATTCAAGACTGAAATTCTAGAATTCATGAAGTACACTCACAACAAATTGAAATATGATTAGTATTTAATGCCAGTGAATCATTGAACATAAATGTAATATAAATATGTATTTGGGACCCATGTTCCCAACATGATTGGAACAAAAGAGTTATGAAGTATGAATGCCATATATGATGAAATAATGCGGCTAGTGGATGCTTAAGAACACTAATATGCCCATGTATACCTAGACTTTATGTATGGGTTAGATAGATTTGCATGCCAATAGGATTCTAATTTGTAGTACTACTTATGGCTTCTACCATTCTATTATCATAGCTTTCATGTCATTCTATTATTATGGCTTCTGCCATTCTATTATCATAGCTTTCATGTCATTCTATTATTATGGCTTCTAGCCATTCTGTTACATGATGATGTCTATGGCTTTATGCCTAATTGCTATCATGGCTTGTTAGCCATTCTATTGCATACCTGGTTGACATTATATGTCCCATGGTATGACGGCCCGAGGCACAAGTGCATCCAGTGCTAGTTTACCCGCTTATCCAGTCTAGTCAGTCTGTTATAGGTTACTTGGGCATTGAAAAGTATTAATGAGATTAAATAAGTATTAAAACAAGATAAAGAAATTGAATAATAAGATAAAGAAGAAAAAAAAGAAATATCCCAATAGAATAAATGTTTCCAAAGATCAATAAAATGAAAAATGATGTTTAAGATTATTATAGGATCGATGAATAAGATGCTAGAAAGAGTTGATATTATAAATCTTAATTAGCCTTCAACTAATCCATAATTCATTAATTATGCATTTTTCTTTATAAGTACTACAACCTTGAAATTCTTAAATTTTATTTGTATATTATAGTTTCATTGTATTATTGCACCACTAAGCAGAAATGCTTAGCGTGTTAGATTTTTCCACGCGTCAGTTTTGGAGATAAAGCTCGGTAGACATCAGACTAGGATTTTGGAGTCCGGATATGCAGCCAGTGTCCAGCATGTCACCTCACTCCACAGTACATTTTGGTAGGGTCTGCTAGGCCATAGTAGTTATTTTTATACATTGTAAATATTGATAAAGTTTGTATTATAAATTATGAATTTGTATAATAATTTTGTACATTATGTAAATTAATAAATTTTATGTATGAATTGAATATGAGATTAATGTGAATTTAAAAGATTGTATGATTTGAATTAGAAAATGTTGATTGGATTATGAATTGGAAATATGATAATATTAATGAAAATTTTAAACAGGTGATTAGTGTAATATGGAAAATATTAATAAAACAAGGGAAACTCCGTCGGTTTCTCCATTTAAATATTCGGATATAAATAATAAAGGAAAATAAAGTAATAATGAATAAAGTATGACAATTGAGTTTTAAAATAAAATGGCATTAAAATAAATTATAAATATAGTAAGATAAGATAAGATGCTCCGGCACAGAATGTAGCATCCTTTCCCGGACTGTAGATCGGGTAAGGAGTGTTACATTAAGACAGCTTCAATTGCATAGTCACTTACATTACACATTACTTTAATTGAGAGATTTCAATATGGAGGTTGCATGATAGGGGCTAAAATTAATACTTCCTTTAACTTGAAAAAAGAGTGAAGACAATCTTCATCAAAATTAAAATGCACATCTTGGTTTAACTAAGTGGTAAAAGGTTTATCTATTTTAGAGAAATCCTTGATGAACCAGTGATAAAATCAGAATGTCTCAAGAAGCTTTGCACTCCCTTGATTGAGGAAGGTGGTGGCATCTTCTCAATAACCTCTATTTTGGCTTTCTCCACCTTTATGGCTCTTTTGGACACCACGCGTCTAAGCACAATCCCCTCACGAACCATGAAATGGCATTTTTCCCAATTGAAACTACATTAGATTCCTCACACCTTTCCAATACTTTAGAATGGTTAGTCAAATAATTATCAAAAGTAGTCTCATAAATAGAGAAATTGTCCATAAATACTTCCATTATATCTTTAATAAAATCATATAAAATAACCATCATGCATCTTTGAAAAGTGGCAGGGCATTGCACAAACCAAGGGGCATTCTTTTATAAGCAAAAGTGCTATAAGGGCAGGTAGAGGTGGTCTTTTCCTTATTGTTAGGGTGAACTAGGATTTGGAAAAATCCCGAATATCCATCAAGGTAACAAAAATGGGAATGTCTAGCTAATCTTTTGAGCATTTCATTAATGAAGGGTAGAGAAAAATGATTTTTCGAGGTGGCACTATTTAACATTTTATAATTAATGCACATGCACCACCTAGTGACTGTCTTAATGGTGGATTAATTCATTTCTTTCATTCTTTACTATAGTCATCCCACCCTTTTTTAGGTATCACATGTACTGGACTTACCCATTTAATATCAAAGATAAGATAAATTACTTCTGCATCCAAGAGTTTTAAAATTTCTTTCTTAGCTACCTCTTTCATGTTTGGGTTGAGCTTTCTTTGAGGTTCAGTGGTGGGTTTACAATTTTTCTCCATTAGTATACAGTGCATGCATATAAAAGGGCTGAATCCTTTTAAATCATCAATGTTGTATCCGACAACCTTCTTATGCATTCTAAGTTCCTTTAATAACTTTTCTACTTCATTCTTAGCTAAGCTAGAAATAATAATGATAAGAAAAGTTGAATTTGGATCAAGAAATGCATACCTAAGAGTGGAAGGAAGAGATTTCAGTTCTATCTTAGGTACTTGATCTTCTTTGGGAGGAAATAGAGTGGCAGGTACTTGGTTGAGCTCTTCAATTTTCAATGCTTGAGCTGATGGCAATGGTGGATTTGCTTGTAATACTTATGCACAAGCTACAATCTCTTTGTTTTCATCTTCAATTGTATAACTGTGCACAATGCAAGCTTCAAGAGGGTCTTCTGGATATTCTTTCTAAATTTCTCCTTAACTAGCTCATCAATCAAGTCAACTCTTAACTAGCTCATCAATCAAGTTAACTCGCAAGCATCTATCCACATTTGGCTTTTGTCTCATAGCATGAAATAAGTTAAACTCCACCTTTTCTTCACCCACTTTAAGAGTTAATCAACCATTCTTGACATTAATTATAGCTCTGATAGTTGCTAAGAAAGACCTTCCCAAGATTATAGGAATTTGAACATCTTCCTCCATCTCTTAGACCATAAAATTGATAAGTATAAAGAACATACTAACCCAGAGTGGAACATTCTTTAATATGGCAACAAGGTATTTGACAAATCTATTTTCTAATTGCAAGGAGATAGCAGTTGGTTTCAACTCTCCTACACTTAGCTTCTCACAGAATAAGAGTGGCAAGAGACTGACGCTAGTACCCAAATTACAAAGAGCCTTGTCAATTGTCATATTACTAATTAAATAAGGAAACAAAAAGCTACTTAGATCTTTTAGCTTTAGGGGAAGCTTGTTTTAGAGAATTACACTGCATTCTTCAGTAAGGGCTACAGTCTCACAATCATCAAGCTTCCTCTTATTGGATAGGATTTGCTTCAAGAATTTAGCATATGAAGGCATTAGGGAAAAAATGCTTGTGAAAGGATTGTTTATGTATAGGTTTTTTAAGACCTCCAAGAATTTCCCAAATTGCTTGTCTAGCTTAGCCTTTTGAAACCTTTGAGGAAAAGGTAACGGAGGCTAGTATGGCTTAGGAAGGTCTTTCTTTGTTTTCTTCTTTTCGATATAACTTTTTGGAATCACCGGGATCACTTCTTCTTCTGTCCTCAGAGTATTCTTCTCAATAAAATGCTTTTAATCTTCTTTTTACTTATCCTCTGCCTTTGCTTTTCTAGTACTTTTCCACTCCTTAAAGCGATGGCTTTGCACTACTTCCTTAGGTTTTCCACTGGTTGACTAGGCAACTAACCGTTATCCTTGCCTGAGAAACTAGCCTATTGAGCAATTTGTGTAACACCCCTATTTGCCTAGCCTAGTAAATTATACTGTTCCGGTAACCGGTGTCGGTCCGAACAATTAAGAGAAGTAGAACAACGTCTAAAATACTTAGATAAGCCCTGAGCACAAATAATTAATAATTGCCAAATACTTAAGTACAAAGAAGAAAAACAAAACACAAAAAGTTAAATGAGCCGAGAGTCACAGCGATGGGTGACCTTCTCTGGAATGATTACAAGGTTAGTCTAAACTCAAATTTCGAACCAAAAAATGTGACGTCACAATCCTTAGGACTATTGCGAACACAGTGGAAAAGAGAAAATCATAGAAAAGAGTTGTTAAGCAGGTCAAATAATTAGGTCAGGGATCCGGAAGAAATATCAAAGAACTTGCAAACCGGATTGAACAGGCAACGGGCAATTTGGTCAATTCACCCTTAGAGCTGACTCCTGACCTAACAATCCAATAAAATTGGAGAAAAGAAAATTTCGGGATCAAGAATTAAATTAAAGAACTAAGGAAAAAAAAGAGAAGAAATTGAAAAAGTTTTATTACATCATGTGATGACATCAATTATGATGTCAAAATTAATTTACTTTTTCCTACAAATTTGGACTAAGTCAAATGGCTAATTTAAAGAGATAAATGACATAAAAGAAAAAAGAAAATCATTTCTTCTTCTTCAAAAAAACGTCACCATCTCTCTCTCACTTCTCTCTCCCAAAAACTCCACTGAAACCCCATTTCCAAACTTGCATAACTTGATTTTAACCTCCCAAAGTGAACCCTAAACCTTAAAAAGTTTGGTATCTCAACTAGACAAGAGGATTGAAGAAGAAAAAGGGAGGAGAAAAGGAAAGAATTGAGGAAGTGGAACATCAAAGTTGAGGTTAGTAGTTTAATTTGAAATTCTAGTTTAATACTTGTGCTTTTAGTTCACTTAACCTAGAAATTAACTTAAAATCAAACAAAAACAATTGTTGAGGGACCAAACATGAAATTCATCCAGCTAGGGTTAGGGTTTGATATGAATGAGTTTGATGGTTTTGAATGGTTATTTGAAGTGAATTAGGTGTGTAGATCATGCATGTATACTTTGAAATTCATTAGATTAAACTTTATGTGTAGCTAGGGTTTTGAGCTTGTGAAAAATTGGAGAAAATTTTGAGAATTAGCCAAATGATGTTATTGACCTTATTTGAGTTGAGAAATGGTCAATTGTGACCATTTGTGATGTGTATGAATTGTTGGAAACAAGTTCCAATTCGGATTGGTGAGGGTCAATCTGCAGGTAGCTTGACCTAGGTCCCTTTCAGGGATCAAAAATGAAAATTTACCAACCCAATTGGTGTGAATCCAATTGGGAATGAAACTAGACACAAAATGGCACATTTTTCATTTAGGAATCATGCCCAGAAAGTGACCATAACTTAGTGAACAATTAGGCCAAATTCGGAATTGGCAAACTGACCTGTACAAAAATAACCAAATGAATAGTAGTTACGTAAATGACCATAACTTGGTCTAGGATGGTCCAAATGACCTGAATTTTTATCAGTGGAAAGCTAAGACATAGCCCTACAACTTTCATGAAGAAAACAAACCCAAATTTTGACCATAACCTATTTGAAAATCCACCTACAATCAACCACAAAAATTGCCAAAATCCAGAATTTGCCCAGAATTCAAGGTAACACCAAATCCAGCCAGCCATGTTCAAATAGCTATAACTTGGGCTACAAAACTCCAAATGGAGTGATTCAAAAAGGAAAATAAATTTAAGATAATAAGGAACAACTTCTATGAAGAAAACTTAGCTAGATTTTAACAGCAACTTGACCAATAGAATAGTACAATATAGGACATCAAATCTGGAAAAATGAAATTTGTACTTAGGAGACCTAAAATTTTAAGGAACAACTAAAACTAACAAAATTGGTAACCAAAATGTGGTATGTGGGTATAATTGGATTTCCCATACCTTTTAAGTATAAAAAAGTCAATATTTTCACTTGAATAGTATTATGAATAGTAACCCCGACATGAAAATTTCTAAGAATGTAAGTTTAAGCATATTGGGGCTAGAGTTGAGCATATATGAGTTTAATTATTGGATTTATTGTGAGATAAGATACTGAAACACTGTCAATTATGTGTTTCAGCTGAAAAAGACCCAGAAAATCAAAGGAACTGAGTCAAGGCCTAGAGGCGACTCACGTCAGGTTTGTGCACAATAAATTTATGTAATTATTTTCTAAGTGAAAAGTTGAATTGTTATGCTTTATGAAATCGCTGTGTTGTTTATAAATTGTGTTGCCATTTTGTGACTGTAAAAAATAACTTTGGAAATTGTTTGGGATCTTTCCTAAATTATTTGAGTATTTTGTTTTGAATTGATTTTGTGCATACACTAAGCATGACAGTACCACATTATTCCTCCTCCATTTATGGGGTTGAGATCTTTTATTTTCCTCCCTCTCTGGCTTACCAGTTGAGGTTTTAGATCGGATGAGTACTCATTAGCTAGCTAGCCACCTCCCTCATTGATTTCGATTAGTGGGGTTATAGATCGCTTTGTCGTGGTGTACAACGCAGCATTGATCGAAAATTTTGTGTCATGACTTAAGTTGTCTATGAATTGGCAACACTGTGTTTATTAAATTGTTTGACCAAAATTGTGTTATAATGAGTTTTGATAATTTGTGAAATACTTAAATTGTGAAATGTGATTGTGTTATTGATTGGCAACAATGTGATTTGTAAATTGTTTAATAAAATAGTAATATAAATGTTAATCTCAGTTTTGTGGAAAAATGCTTGTGAAAGGTTTCAAAATTTCTGTTTATCGATGTATGATTATTTTAGTAAATTTTTAAATCTTTATTGTGCACCACTGACTAAACTTTACTCAGTGATAGCTTTAACTTGCTGTCGCAGATAGAGAAAAGGACATAGCAGCAGAGTGAGCTGCTACAGTTAGAGAGGAGCACAGTGAATAATTTTTGTACGGGTATTTGTCTATACCCTGATAGTTTAGTTTGATGTAAATATGATAGTATGCGTATGTATCTCTGTAGTTTGAGCAGTTGTACAGATAAAATTGTAATAATATTGTTTTGGATTTTCTTTCTGTATATTAAGATTGTGTATATAAAATTAATTTTAATGCCACCATTATGAATGGAATTATTTTAACAATATTTTGAAAAGTGAATTTTGATTTAAATTATGGTTGACTGTATTGTTTTGGGATGTTATTGGAGGTTGGGGTTGTGAAATGAAATTCTTAGAAGTGTTTTTACAGGTTTTGAAGAACTGGTTTTCCCAATTATAGACGGCATTCTGCCGAAATTTTCCAAAATTTGCAGACAAATAAAAATGGACAAAAATTTTAACTAGTTTTGAAACTTCAATTAAATGTTTTTAATTTCTACCAAAAATGCTCACCACTCCCAAAAAAAGTAAGGAAATGGTTTTAAAATCCCTTGTAGTGTACTTAATGAGTTATCGGTAAGTGAAGTTTAGTAATTCATTAAGTATTTTACGGGATCATGTTATGCCTTATAGAGGGGTAAGGTGTGACAATTTGATTCTCAAGAATTTTATAATAAGTAGCTAGTTAATCCATCCTAGAGGTAAGTTGCTTCATCATCTCACTTTGTTGCTGTGAGCTACCAAGAAGCTTTCCATTATAAATTCCATTGTAGACTTTTCCTCTTGAGGCTGAGGTTGAGATTAAGGAGGAGGTAATAATGGAAGTGGGTTAGGATTTAGATTTCTATACTAAAAACCCTGTGGTGGTGGCTTGTAACCTTATTGACGGTTGATAGGCTGGTTCTATTGATTAGACCATTAGAAATTTAGGTAATTCCTTTATCCAAGATTATAAGTATTCAAATAAGGGTTTTTGGTTGACCTATAATTGAAATTCCCATTATCATTCACATAATTTAATTGCTCTGAGGGATCATTATAATAGTTGCACTTAAAGCTCTGATGACCCCCTCTGCAGTGGTTATTGACTAAATCACTAGCTCCCACTAAATTAACCTACATCTTATATAATCTCTTTAATAGTTGGTCAAACTGGGCATTAATGATGCTTAGTACATCTAATTCAAGCACTCTAACTGCCTTTTTTGAATCCCCTCTTTCATTTGACCATTTAAAGTTATGGTAAGCAACTCACTCAAGAAGATTAAGAGCTTTAGTGGCTGTTTTTTCAAACAAATCTCTACCAGCTACTAAAACAATGGAACTTCTTGTTAAAGGTAGCAATCGATTGTAAAAATTCTGTATAAAGAGCAAGTCTTGGATGCCATGATGCGGGTATTCCCTTTAAAGATCCTTAAATCTTTCAAAAGCATCATACAAGATTCATTGTCCTTTTGTTTAAAGTGGTGAGTTTAGTGTGAAGATTATTAGTACTAAACACTATATTCATGCACTCAACTTATTATTGGATGGCTTGCATATATAATAGATTTTGCCCTTCTCCTTTACTACTCCTATTGGACATGATTATAAACCTGCACAAAATTGTTAGAAATAGCCTCACGACACTCCCTCACGTGTTTACACTTAATCAATAGCACTCTACTCATGTTTCACACAATTTTAGGCTTTTTCCCTTTTATGTGCACACCATTTTAGCCTTTTTCACTCCTTTTCTCCTCTATTAGTTCTTTAAGGAACTAATAAATCTCAAATCAAGACAATCAGCTTGCAAAACTCAACACAAAGATATTCAAAATATGAGATGAAAGAAATAAACTGAATGAAAAAAAAAAAGTAATGTGACACTAGAATCAAAGAAAAGAAGACATCAAATTAAGTTATCGAATTCATTAAAGTGACCAAAACAACTCACTTAACACAATGGACAACCTGAATACACATCCAAAATGGCAACAACAAATACAAAGTAAGATCTTAACACAATAATAATTCAACATATATTCTAGCTCTTGCAATTTTTGCTATACTTAATAATAATTTTTTTTTTTATACTTGGCTACTAGCAGTAAAACTTAAAAATTAGGACTGTTATAATGACACCCTTAACAATTAGTAGCAAATCAATTCTTTTTTCCTTCTTTCTTTTTATATATAAGTAAAACTACTAATAACACCACTTATATATCTATCAAAATGCTAGAACAAATTCAACTTAACAAGGACAATTGCATAAAACCATTGAAATTAACATCAAGAGGTATTCGTCACATATAGGCAATCCATTATGCTAAATCAATTCTCCCAATAATGATAATATACCTTTAGTAATGGAGTTTAATAGAAAAAAAAAAAAGCAAGGACAAGCATGAACCACCAATTAGTAAACAAAATTAGAGCAAAACAAATCAAAGAAATTAATAGAACCTTATTCGATATTCAAAAGAAAATTGGTATAGAAGAAGACTAAAGAAATGCAGTAATAATAATCAAGAGACTCTAAAGAAATCGAAACCCAAAAATCAAGATGAAAAGAAAAGAAACTCTATGGTTCGAAAACATATAGATGATAAAAAGGCTTGATTTCAATAGCCAATGCTCTAATACCAAAATGATGTGAACCCTAATGGATTTTCCTTGAAACTCACAAGCAAATTGATGTTAAACTCTTAAGAAAGTTCAAAATTAGATTCAACACCTTGAAATTCTTGATCGCCGAAAATAAATTTTTGGTAACCATGAAATTTCAAAGATGTAATAAAGGATTCTTAACCCATTTCATATATAGATGAAAGAACTAAAAATATTAATAGTATTTAATCTTGCAAGCAATCATACTTTATAAGAATTTATAGTTCTTTGAAGAACCAAAGGGAATAATTCTCCTCTCAAAATACTATGTCAAAGTTACTAAGAGAAGAAGATAAAAAATAATTATATATATGGCTACTAAAAAAAGATAAAACCCTAGAGAATATCCATCCACCTATTGTATAATAAAACCTAAATATAGCTATATGCCAAAAGGTACAAAAGCATAAAGTAATAGGGGACCACAATACTTAGGTGCCACAAAGAACAATAGGGGAGCACAAGCATAAGCACATAGTTGATGGGGTGCCACAACATAGAACACATATGTGATTACACAAGGTGGTGTGTTTCTTAAACAAGATAGTGTTGTGGCACATGACTTGTGACATGCCCTATGTCACATCTCAAGCAATTCTCGGTAGGCTTTCTTTACTGCATATGACTTTTGACATGCCCCATGTCATGTCTTAAGTAATTCCTAGTAGGTTTTTGATACACTTGTATTATATAGGTATTTTAAAGTAATTATGGTAGCATTTCACTTGCATTTTGTTAGTTAATTGCAAGATTTTAAGTTAGTTTCATTGTGTTTTAGGATTTTTAGTTGATTTAGCTTAATTTTTTTTTTCAATTTTTGTGTTTTATTAGGTAATTTAAGGCAATCCTAAGACCTAGAGCATAATTGGACAAGTTGGGAAGTAAAAAAAAACACAACTCAAGCACTGGGTAGATTACACAGGCTGTGCACTAGGAAAATAAACTTGTGTAACTAGTTGGCAAGAGAAAACAAATACACAAGCCATGTAAGGGACCCCGTGTAATAGGCCTTGGCCCGTGTAACCTTCTGTCCCATCATTTTATGAAGTGTTTCATGTCTCTAAAGAGTTATACGCCTGTCCCATGTAATGGTACATGGGCCGTGTACTTTGTGCTAGCTCATTTACTAATTCGACTCTAACTCTATTTCACACAACTCGGGAAGATTTCTAAGGCCTAATTGAGGGTTTTTATGCCAGATATAAATACAAAAAGTCTGAAATAAGCTAGGGATCACACCTTTTACATTCAAACTTAGGTTTTTAGTAATTTAGTGAGATTTGTACCAAGGCTCTTAGGAGAGATTCACAGTCAAAGTTTCAAAAATTCAAAGCTGTAGAGTCTTCTATCTGGGTTCCTTTGTTCTATTTCTTTAGACGTTTTAATATTGTTATTTTATTTTTAGTTTGATTGTTAAACTCACCATGTGAGTAATTCTCTTAATTCTAGAATTAAGGATGTAGCACTTTCAGTTCTATCATAGATATACATTGATTTTATTTAATAAATTTAGAGTTTTGTTCTTTGATTCAATTTTTTTCTAATCTTAATGCATGCTTTGTGTAAAGGTCCACTCAATTATGATTTTAGATATTAATTAAAGGACTGAAATGTGAAGATTAATATAGAAAAATTAAGATATTAAACTTAGGGTTTTTAACCTAGAGATAGGCTGAGATCTTATGTGGAGTTCATAATTAATTAAAGAGCTTAAAAGGTTTTAATTAAGATTGATCACCACAAAAGTAGAGTTTAAGTTAATTAAGATACACCTTGAGTGCCTTGAGAGAGGAATTAAGATAATTTAGGATTAGTTTCCTTCAAAGTAACAACTTTCCAATTTATTGAATAAACGAAATTAGATCTGTATTATTATGAAGTGTGAGCCCCTAATTCTGGAATTGTTTTTATCCATTGATTATCTTAGTTAATTTTTTTTGCTTTCCTTATTTCATTAGTTCTAGTTAGCTTAGTTTCAAAGCATTATCATTATAATTGCTAGTATAGATAGTTATACTTATTGTTTAGTTTAGTACTCACTAAGTTCCTTATGGGAATGATATCACTCATCTTTGTATTACTTGTTAATGATTTGTCCACTTGCAGGATTTTGCAAAATAAGTTTTTTGGCACCATTGCTGGGATACTTTTGTTGATATTAGATGATAGGTAATATAACTAATTTAGACATTTTATTTTATTTTATTCTTATTAGTTATTTTATTTTCTTCTTTTTATTTTTATTTTAGGTCTTTGGTTTAGTTTTTGACTAGAACTAAACCAAAAGAAGTACTATTTGATTGGATCTAGAAATAGACAAAAATGTCACACCCTACTCCCCTGTAAGATGTAACATGATCCCGTAGTACACCTAATGAATTACCGTACTTCGCCTACCGATAACCCATTAGATATACAACAAGAGATTTTAAAACAATTTTCGAGAAATTTAAATCATCGATTAAAATCTGGTGTTATAAAATTTTTTTCAAAATTTCGGCAAAGTGCCGGCTGTATTTTGAGAAAACAGTTCTTCCATCCTGCAAAAGAAAATGCTCCTAATATGTTTTCTCAAATACAACTTCAATAACTTCATTTCAATTCACAATTCAATTCTCAATAAACAATCAATTCATTTTCAAACTACTCTCATCATAAAGAAATATTTCATTTATTATAAGACTCAAAATTATATTACAAAACTATTCAAGTAAATGAAATCTCAAATTTACATTTACAATAATTTACATTTAATTACATACCAAAATATTTTACAAGAGTTGTTATACAACTGCTCAAATAATTTACATACATATTATTACATGCATACATCAAAACCTATGTACATGGATATACCTATAATATACCTGGAGCTGATCTGAAAGTGTCTTCAAAGAAACTTACTCACTGCTCTATGCTCTTCTTACCTGCGACAGCATACAAAACTATCATTGAGTGGTGAACTCAGTGGTGCATAACTATAATTTAAAATATAGTACAATATACATTGACAAAATTTACAGTAAATAATTTAGAAATCTGAATACTCATCAAATTCTAAAACTCAAAATATTCATTGCTAATAATGTGAATTATTTCAAAATTTCGGCAAAGTGCCGGCTGTATTTTGAGAAAACAGTTCTTCAATCCTGCAAAAGAAAATGCTCCTAATATGTTTTCTCAAATACAACTTCAATAACTTCATTTCAATTCACAATTCAATTCTCAATAAACAATCAATTCATTTTCAAACTACTCTCATTATAAAGAAATATTTCATTTATTATAAGACTCAAAATTATATTACAAAACTATTCAAGTAAATGAAATCTCAAATTTACATTTACAATAATTTACATTTAATTACATACCAAAATATTTTACAAGAGTTGTTATACAACTGCTCAAATAATTTACATACATATTATTACATGCATACATCAAAACCTATGTACATGGGTATACCTATAATATACCTGGAGCTGATCTAAAAGTGTCTTCAAAGAAACTTACTCACTACTCTATGCTCTTCTTACCTGCGACAGCATACAAAGCTATCGCTGAGTGGTGAACTCAGTTGTGCATAACTATAATTTAAAATATAGTACAATATACATTGACAAAATTTACAGTAAATAATTTAGAAATCTGAATACTCATCAAATTCTAAAACTCAAAATATTCATTGCTAATAATGTTAATTATTTGTATAAAATGACTTTGATCACGAAATTCAATTTATCAAATCATAAATAACCATTTAGGTAATTCCAACAAAATCAATTATACATAAATCATAATTGAAATCACAATTCTTTACCATTCAAAAACATTCTATGTCTCAAAAACCATTTTGTATCTCAAAAATTATTCTTATCTCACTAACTACGCAAGACTAATCTGAAATGGCCATATTCGATGTGATTCTAACTCTCTATGGTCGGGGAGGTCGAATCAGATTTTAACTCCCTATGGTCGGGGAGGTCGAATCATCGTGCACAGTACCATCACAATAATGAATCTTTCGTAAGGGCCATAACGATAAAAAAACTTAGATCTAACCTCAAATCAGAGGAAAATCTAAGCCTGTGCACATACCATGGTAATCAAAACACAACTAACTCCATTGTCTTCTCAACAAATGAGAGAGACGGGTAATAACCTAGTCAAGCATCTATAGTGAGATATAAAACAATATCACAATCCTTTTAGTGAGTATAAATCACAATATAATTCGATTCAAATTCAATTCCAATATCCAATAATTTTTATGCTCATCATAATTCAAATCATAAATTTGCATTTTTTCATAAAAATTACCATCACAATTCAAAACATGTTCTATCACAATTTTCCAAAACATAATTTATTCAATCCATAACAATGCTTAATACTTGTGGAAATACCATTTTACAAAGCTAAATTCATACATACTATAACAATTTTCAATAATCATTGAATTAAATCCAATACTTGTTAAACATAATACATAAGAAAAGTATGACATTTAATCATATGAAATATTCAAACAAAATCAGTTAAAAACTAGTTGTGCACAAACCTCTGATAACTGTCTCTTGGCTCTGACTCAGTGTTTCCTTCCCCTTCCCTAAGTCTTTGCTAACTGAGAAACACAATTTGAAGTGTTTCAGTACTCATTTAAACTGTCTCTAAAAATAAGGTTTAATAATTAATTTATCGAATTATATTATTTCCTTAGTCAACCTAATATGTCGACCCTCGATGCGTTCTAGGTAAATTAGGTTTTAATGTTACTAACATGTCACATTCAATAGTCTTTTAGGGTTGGTACATGTTACCAAGTTCATTTCCATGTATTTTGCGTTTTATTGCAACTTGCTGGATTCCGGGATACTAGTTTGACCTACCCAGATGACCTAGTTCCCTGAGTTTTCGGGTTTCGGTCAAAACTAAAAACTTGTAGATCTAGGTCTTATTGCACGCGGGGCAAAATTTCAGGTCATTCTGAGTTATGTAGACCAAGTTATGGTCATTTTACTATTGCTGGTCAAATTGCATCAAAATTGGTCACTTTAGGTCATTTTAGGTCAATTTTGGTTCGGCCAGTTTTTGGAGCCGAACTTGTGCAAGCTTTTTGACTTGCTTATGGTCATTTCTGGGCTTTGGTATCTTGATAAGACTTGTAGATATAGGTCTTAGCTATTCATGGTCGAAATTTCAGGTCAATTGGACCCGTTTTGAGTGAGTTATGGCCTAAACACTAACTGCTGCCCAAATGGTCAATTTTCAGGCCTTATTTGCACTTAATCCGGATTTGGTCATTTTTCAATCTACCTTGCAAGCAGAATTTTGGTATGCTTCCTTCATGAAAGTTGGTAAATTTTGTGTCTAGTCTCACCTCCAATTAGTCTCATACCAATTGGAGCCACACACTTAAAGTTCTAGGCCTAAAACTCAAACTGCCTTATTGCATTTCCTTTATACACATCAAAGACCACTTTTAACACTTACCAAACTCAACATTCAAGCCAATTCTGGTTTGTACCATAACCTAAACATAGTTCACAACATATTATAGGTCATTTTGGAAGCTTACAATTACATTCAATGTGCACCATTTAGTACAGAATTTTTCAACTCAATTTATAATAATTCAAGCACCTATTCATGCTCATTTACATGTCCAACTTCACACCATCATACATACACTCAAACTGCCCTAACATCCAACACAATTCAACATTAATATACCATAAACCAAGCATGAATTCTAGCATTCCTCAAGAGTTAACAAATTACCGCAATGGTACCTTTACATTCCATTAATTTCCAAGCTTCAAATTTCAATTCACATTTATATATACTAAGTATACATCACCTAAACAATTTCCTACACAATATACATTTAATCAATCTTTTAATTCACCATTTACAAGCAAAAATAAACTGCCTTCAAAGTGTTTCCATGGCTGCCAAAAGTACACATCCCCATTCAACATCAAACCTCAAAAATTTCTCCATAAATCAAACACCCATAACATCCTTACAAGCTTTAATTAAACAATAATAAAAAACACAAACTTACCACTTTGGAAATTCTTTAAAACTCCACAAAAACTTTCCTTTCTTGCTGCCTATCTACTGCCCATGGTGTGGTGGTTACTTTTAGTGAAGAAACCCTAACCACTTGAAGCTTGGATCATGGATGCATGAAGCTCACAAATGGGACAACAATGGTGGTTTGGGAGAAAAGTTGGATTCGGCAACTTTGAAGAATTTGTGGAAGAAGAAGATAAAATGATTAGTGGTCCACTAATCTGTTCCTTAATAATTTTTTAAGGTGTCCATAGTGCTCCACTAATCTTTTTTTAACCTTATTATAGTTTAAAGTTTACATAATTGCACTTAATCCCCACATTTCCCTAAATTTCATTACCCATTTAATTTCCTTTTTCATGGGGTTCCCAAATTTAAATACTATTTATTTTTAATGGACATTTAGGTCAAAAGGCAACTCGGGATGTCAAATGACCACAATGCCCCTGTTCGGGTTGCATTCCCGATTTTTAGGTAACACCGGGTTTTGTCTGTTTTTCGATTTCTCACTTTTCTTTGTACTAATTAATTAATTTTTATTTGATATTTCTAATGGTATTTATATTTCAATTGATGTCTCTTTAAGTCCTAAAAAATATTTTCCAGGGTTCCCCACGGTCCAGGGCTAGCCAACGGTCCACGCCGTGACTTCCCAGTGCGGTCACCCATCGCTAGGGTTCTCGGCTCGCTTAACTTGGTTACATTTCTTTGCTATTATTTTTCCTTTATTTTTCTTGTATTTTCTTTTGTTGTATTTCATTATTTTATGTCTCCTCACTCATATGGAAGTGTAGTTCTAGGCATCCTAGCTGTCCGGACAACACTGGTCACTGGAACAGTAGAACGCACTACCGAATATAGGGGTGTTACAAAAAATCTAAGAGACATCAGTAGGGGGAAGAAGCAACAGGTAGTTTAAACTTCAACCATGGCAGATAACAGGCCAAAACCCTTGAGAGACTATGGATCCCTAACTATTTAAGGATTCTAACCGAGTGTTACTAACCAGTAATAGATGCAAACAACTTTGAGCTAAAACTGATATGGCTCCAGGTGATTCAATAGACACAATTTCGAGGGTCGTCGATGGAAGATTCACACTATCACCTATAATGTTTTCTTGCTTTATGTGACACATATAAGATGTATGGTGTTTTTAAGGATACTATTAGACTCAGAGCATTCCCATTCTCCCTTAGAGACAAAGTAAGAAAGTGGTTGTCACACCTTACCCTTTCATAAGATATGACATGATCCCGTAATATGCCTAATGAACTACCAAATGAAAGAGCGGAAGCATGAAAAACACAAGTTGATATCATTGAAATTCAAAATTTTTCATCTAGGGTTACATGCATCATGCAAGATTCATTTTAATCTATTTGATTTCAATGATAAACAGCATATTAAAATGCTTTTAATATATTTTTGGATCTATATTTGCCATTTAAGATTTTAGAATTAATCAGATTAATTATTAGAATCCTAGATTAAATCAAGAACAAATACACTAACCTCTTGATGCACTGCAGTGTATTTGTGCCTTTGAGATGCGCCTTCAGGACACCAGATGTTGTCCCTCTAGCTTGTCCACACCAAGAACACCTATGTTAGCCCTTGAACAGCTTCTAAAGCTTTTACTATTAATTAGAAAATCAAGTTTTGCCTTTTAAGAGATTAAAGATGTAAACAAGACACTAGAAATTATTTCTAGTATTTTTAATTCAAGAGATTGTTTGCTAATCTCTTGGAATAGATGAGAGAAGAAGATGAAGAGAAGGGAGAGTCTCTTGGGTGGCGGCACCAAGGATAAGGCAGCAGCTTGTGTTATTTTTCTTTTCATAACAACACTTATATAGGTAGATCAACATATAAAACCCTTGCCACATGTCACCCTCTGATTGGTTCTAGGTTTAATTGACCCAATCACATTGTGCCAAGTGTCAAACCTATATGTAATCTTAATTTTAATCATCTTACATGATTAAAAAACATTTGGCAAGCTTATGTATAGTGCCATGTGTCACCATCTCATGGTGCCACATGTCACCCTGTGAAATGACCAAAATACCCCTGTGTCTTAATTTTGAGTACTCAATCCAAAATAATAATTTTTCTTCTTCTAATCAATTTATATCAAATATAAATTAATTAATTAATCTCTATTAATCAATTTTTCTTTAATTAAATTCATATTTAAACACTTTAAATATAAATTTAACTTATACTATACATCCAATAACCTAGATTTGGTTTCAAGTCATGCTAGGGACTTTGCAATCTAATTGCAAACCAAACCTATTTAATTAATCAATTAAACTCTTTAATTAATTAATTAAATCATATTTAATTAGGTGATTGCTTGTGCATGTGTGTGACTTACTAGGCTCATCACTAATTGGCAATGAGACATGATATCAACTCTTAATATCATCAGAACTCTTTCTTACAATAAATGATTTCTCTAAATCATTTTATGCACCTCATAGACCATGGTTAACACCTAGCATAGCATGCCATGGCCACCCAATCACTAATAAGGTTTACCTTAATTGAACCTATAATCATATGTTACCATGTACTAGAATCTCTCTGTTATAAAATCCCAACTCAAGCTGGAGTCATGGTTTATGTCAAACCCCATTTGCTATGAATATTATGTTCTCTTTTAATTCTAGTTCCTTATTAAAGGATTTTCTCATCAGAAACTCTTTTCTGATTAAATCTATCTGTCCTGGCCAGGAACTTGAACATCAAGAATAATTAAATGAACATAGGATTTTATCCCTATTTACTTAGAGAAATAGATTCCATCTTGATCAACACCTACCTCCATATATAACTAGTAGGAGCCAACACATGCCCATATACCCATACATAGTACAAGTATGAAAGCAGTATCAAACTCAAACTACCTATATACTAGATAACTGTGCTATCTCAGGTGTAAAGATTATATGCACTGATATAATTTATAACAATGCATTGACAAGAGTAAACTCCATGTGCTTGTCATAAATGTCACTGGTTTGGCCTACTTATCATGTATAAGTGTCTATCATGTTTGTTATATGGCATGAGACTCACCATTCCATCTTATTTATATCTCATATAAATAACTTAGGAACAAACATGAATACAATCTTACTGGATAAGTCATGTCCTTATTATGAAGTATCCTCGATTGTGAACCTACTTATGATACTTTGTACTAGAAATACTGTCACTCATATTCTTAACAACTTAAGAATAGAATTTCTAACAAAATATCAATGGACCTTTTCTATTACACATAAATATATTATGTAAACAGAAAAGTGAAAATGCCTTATATTAATAAAAGATGTACAAGATACATACTAAATGATATGCTCTAGGGCATATTACTAACAATTTTCCACTAGCACTAGAGCCATTCATTACAATATCTTAGACCCATCTTCTCAAAATGTCGGTTTAGCTGAGTCTGTGACATAGGCTTAGTGAATGGATCAGCTGGATTTTCAGCTGATGCTATTTTCTACATGGCTACATCGCCTCTTCCAACTATTTCTCTGATAATGTGGTAGCGCCTTTCTATGTGTTTGGATTTCTGGTGGGTGAGACCGGGGTTTCTTATATCCAAACAACTTCTTTGCAGCATCTGATGTAGCAATATACTCGGCCATTGTAGTGGATTCTGCAGTCATACTCTGTTTGGAACTCTTCCAACTGACTGCACCTCCACTACCAATGAACAAATATCCAGAGGTAGACTTTCTATCATCGATACCTGATTGAAAATTAGAATCAGTATAACCATCCAATTGCAAGTCTCCACCTCCATATATCAAGAATAAATCCTTAGTTCTTCTCAAGTACTTAAGGATATGCTTGACATCTATCCAGTATTCCAAACCTAGATTGGATTGATACCTGCTAGTCAAACTAATAGCATATGCTATATCCGGCCTAGTACACAACATTGCATTCATTAAACTTCCAATAGCCGAAGCATATGGAATCCTGGCCATTTTATCTCTTTCTTCAGGTGTCTTTGGAGACATCTCTTTAGAAATGTGAATACCATGTCTCACTGGTAACAATCCTCTCTTGGAATCAAGCATGTTAAACCTCTTTAACACCTTTTCTAAGTATAGACTTTGGGATAAACCTATTATTCTTTTCACTCTATCTCTATAGATGTGAATCCCAAGAATATAGGTTGCCTCCCCTAAGTCTTTAATGGAGAATGTATTTGACAATCATACATTTACAGTTGTCAACATACCTATGTCATTACCCATCAACAGTATGTCATCCACATATAAGACAAGGAAAGTGATAGCACTGTCACTAACCTTCTTATATACACATGGCACGTCCTCATTTTTTATAAAACCAAATGATTTAATGGCTTCATCAAAACGAATGTTCCAACTCCTCGAAGCTTGCTTCAACCCATAAGTGGATCGCTTTAGCTTACATACCTTGGAACCATCTTGGGATTGAAAACCCCTAGGTTGTTCCATGAAAATGTTTTCTTAAATGTATCCATTGAGAAAAGCTGTTTTGACATCCATCTGCCAAATCTCATAATCATAGTATGCAGCTATTGCTAATAGAATCCTAATTAATTTAAGCATGGCAACAGGCGAGAAAGTCTCCTCATAGTCGATTCCTTGCCTTTGGCGAAACCCTTTCGCTACTAGCCTTGCCTTATAGGTCTCTACCTTTCCATCAGAACCAATTTTCTTCTTGAAAACCCATTTGTTCCCTATAGGTACAATACCTTCAGGTGGGTCAACAAGATCTCAAACTTGATTTTTATACATGGAATCAATCTCGGATTTCATAGCATCAATCCATTTTGAAGAGTCTATATCTGATATAGCTTCTTCATAGGTAAGTGGATCATCTCTATGATCTACTTCTTCATGAGTATACAACTCTTGTTTTTCTTCATGAAGGAAACCATATCTCACTGGTGGGTGAGATACCTTGGTTGTTCTACGAGGAACAGCAGTAGATGTTTCATCAACAGGTGTAGGTTGACTAGATGGATGGTTGGTCAGAATTCTCCAATTCTAACTCTATTTGCCTTCCTTTGCCTCCTTGTTGAACAAACTTGTAACACCCCTATTTGTATAGCCTGGTATATTTCATTGTTCCGGTGACCGGTATCGGTCCGGACAATTAAGGGGATTAGAACCACACGACAACTAAAGAAGTCATAAACACAAATAATTAGTAATGTTCAATTAGTTAAGTATAAATAAGAAAAACAGAACATAAGAAGTTAAACGAGCCGAGAGTCACAGCGATGGGTGACCTTCTTGGGAACGACTGCGAAGTCATTTTAAACTCAAATTTCGAACCGCAAAATATGACGCTGCGGTCCTTAGGACCCATATAAAAACAATGGAAAAGAGAAAGTCATGAAAAAGAACTGTTAAGCCAGTCAAATAATTAGGTCAGAGAGCCGGAAGAAATATTAGATTATTTGCAAACCGGGATGAACCGGTGAGGGGCAATTTGGTCAATTGACCCCGAGAGCTGACTCCTGACCTAACTGTCAAATAAAATCGGAGAAAAGAAAATTTCAGAATCAATAATTAAATTAAAGAACTAATAGAAAAATAAAAAAAAGGAAAGAAAATGAAAAAGGTGTGGGAAGATGACATCATGCATGACATCATGCATGATGCCATAAAAGTCATAATTAATATAACTAAGTAAATTGGAATTTATGGTCTTCCTAAAGACAAAATACTTAAAAGAAAAGAAAAGAAAAAAAAATAGTATCATTTGGTCTTCCCTTCCAAACCGTCTCCCATCTCCCTCACTTCTCCATAAAAAGTCCTCCATTAAAGCTTGTCTTCAAGCTTTGAAACCCTTACCAAATCCCAATTTCTTCTATAATCACTCCATAAAACCTTATTCCCTTCCCTTGAGAAAGAAAATTAACAAGAAAGAAAGAAGAAAAGAGGAGAAAAATTGAAGATTGGATATCAAAGTTGAGGTAAACACATCAATTTGAAAGTTTGAGATTATTTGTTGTGTTTAGCTTGAATTACTTGTAAATAAACTTAAAGTAAAAAAAAATATATGTGTGAGGGACTAAATTGAAATTCGTCCAGCAGGGAGGGGAGAGTGATTTGCATGAGTTTGATTGAGTTAAACATGTTGAAATGCTTGAATGAGTTGAAAGATTGTGTTTATATGCTTTGAATTAGTTAATTACAAAATTAGTGTGAATTAGGGTTTGGACATTAGGGTTTAGAGACCAAGAATATGAAGAAGTGCTAAATGATGTCTTTGACATATTTTAAGGAAAGAAATGGTCATTTGTGACCTAATTAAGTGCGTTGAAGTGTTTGAATCAAAGCTAAATTCGGATTGGGTATGCACCATGACCAAAAGTCAACTTTGGGGGACCAAAAATGGAATTTTACAAGTCCAATTGGTATGGGACCTATTGGGACTGAAAATGGGCACTAAATTACACAATTTTCATTTAGGAAGCATGCCCAAAAAGTGACAAAAACCTAGTGAACAAATTGACCAAAGTTGAGAAATCACAGTCTGCCTCTGCACAAACTGACCAAATAAACAGTGTTTGTTCATTTAGTCATAAATCGAGCTAGGCAGGTCAAAATGACTTGAAATTTACTAGTGGTTAGATGAGATATAGATCTAAAACTTTCATGAAGAACACAAACCCAAATTATTCCATTAACCCACTCAAATTACTGAGCAAAGTTGGTGACCTGAACTTGCATAACTGCAGATTTACCATCTGAACAGTAAAGTTTCAATGGCTATAACTCTCTCTAGAAAACTCCGATTTAGGTGATTCTTGAACTGATGGAAACCTAAGACATATTAGAACATTTCATATGAAGAAAATTAGACCAAATTATGGACTTAACTTGATCAAATTGTTGAACGAAGTTGGATCAACAAATCTGCAGAACCAAATTCTACAGCATGAACAGTAACTGTAATTTGGGTATAACTTGAGCTACAAAACTCCAATTGGAGTGATTCAAAAAGAAGAATAAACTTAAGACAATAAGGAACATTTTCTATGAAGAAAGGTTTGCCAAATTCCAACAGTAAACTGACTAATGAAATAGTACAATTAGACACCAAAACTGAAAATTTGGTAATTTTGCCTAAAAGACCTAAGTTTTGAGAAAAGGACCAAAACCAACAATTTTCGTAACCAAAATGTGGTATGTGGGTGAAGTTGGAGTTCCCATACCTATTAAGACTTAGAAAGTGAACAATTTGACTTGAATAGTATAGTGAATAGTAACCCGAAACACAAAATTTCAAGAACATCGAATTTAGCACATTAGAGCTAGGTAAAAGCGAAGCTAAATTTATTTTGGATTTATGTTAAGTTCTAGTACTGAAACATTGTGAAATTGTGTGTTTCAGTTGAAAAGAATACCGGGAAAGAACCCGAGGAACCGAGTTAAGGCCAAGAGGCGACTCGCTTGAGGTTTGTGCGTAACATCACTATGCTTTAAAAATTCATTGATTAAGTGAATGAAATATGCATTTTACTTTTGCTTTGAATTGTTGAAAGTATTTTGACCCTATTTATGATATTTTGATTTAAATTGTGAAAGTTGCTGTGTATATTTGAAATGACAATGTTTAAGAAATTGTTAAGATAAGTTTTGAAACCACAGTGTCATGACCATATATTTGAACACCTTACTAGCACGACTAGTGGGGGTAATTAGTTTTGAATTTTGATTCCTTCTATGGAGAAGTGTTGAGGTGTGCCAGTAAAAGAGGATGTGAATGGATATCCATATATTTGAGCTAGCTAGCTTTGTGATGTGATTTCTCTTTAGCCTCTGGCTATTGAGATTCTATTTGTTTCGAATGGCATGATCTAACTGTGGGTTTTATGAAATGTGATTTGACACTTCAAAATGAAATTGTTTGGGATTAAAATCTCATAAATTATGTTTGGTGTTTAACTCGCATGCTCAGTTCAAATTTTGAATAAATGTGATTTTATTTCTGCATAAAGATTATTTTAGTATGTTGTGCACCACTGAGTCCTAGTTCTCAGCGATAGCTTCTATTCTTTGTCGTGAATCTGAAACTAGAGGAGCAATGAGAAATGCTAAGGATTAAAGATCATTCAGCTTGAAGTTATCGGGTATAATTTATACCCTAATTGTAAATATTTCTTTTGATATATGTATTGCATATAAAAGTATGGACATGTAAATGGGTCTTGAGCAGCTTGTACAAAATTTGTATGAAGTCTGTAATAAAGTTTAGTTTGTATTTCTTTTGATGTAAATTTTGTAAGAGTGTATATAAATTGTTTTGTCTCTAATGAAATATGAGTGGAACTATTTTATTTAATTTGAATGAAATGTATTGCTAGTATTTTGAGGATTATTGAATTTTGAACTTGAGAAATTAATTGAAATGATTATGGAGTTGTTGAAATGGATTGAGTTTGATTGTGAAATTGAAGTAGTTGTTGAGAAAACATTTTTAGAAGTGCTTTTACAGGTATTTGAAGAACTGGTTTCTCAAAATATAGACAGAGCTCTATCAAAATTTTTATAAAATTTGCAAAAAAATAAAATGGACTAAAAATATTAACTAGATTTACTTTTAATCATATGTTTTAAATACCCATTAGAAAATGCTCACCACTTAACAAAAGTAAGAAAATTGTTTTAAAATCCCTTGTAGGGTACTTAATGAGTTATCGGTAGGTGAAGTGCGGTAGTTCATTAGGTATTCTACGGGATCATGTTATGCCTTACAAAGGGGAAAGGTGTGACATGTTTTAGTGGTATCAGAGCAAAATTTTTGAAGTATTTTTTAACTTGACAATTTGCGTCTTTTCTTTGTTAAGTACAACTGCTCAATGTCCATATTTGTTACATATAGTGCATTACATCATGAATATAAACTAATGGAGGGAAATCTCCTTGTGTCACTTGTTTAGGAGATACCATACTCCAGACTGTTATGGAAGAAGGGGATCGCTCAGTTGAGCGATGCTGAAGCCGAGGCACAAAGGAAGCCCACTCTGAGAATGTTAATGGGTCGTGGCAAAGACCCCACAAATGCCGCGATTCCTGCCGCATTCGCCTGAGATGGCGACAATGTTTCAACAAATGGCTGGGAGTATGCCTGCTCAAGCTCCACCCCAACCACCTGTGGCACAACCACTGCCTCTAGCCAGACAGTATGACAAGTTAATAAAGTATGGGGCTACAGAATTTAAAGGTACAGTGGACCCTTTAGAGGCAGAGCAATGGCTTGAAAGAATGGATAGAGTATTTAAGAAGTTACACTGCCAAGATGAACTGAAGTTTGAGTATTCTGTGTCTCTATTGCAAAGGGATGCGTATGATTAGTGGAAGACCATCCCCCACAGTTTGGTTGAACCACCAGTGCTGACATGGGGTGACTTCATCAGAGAATTCAGATAGAAATACATCCCAGACGCATATGTTGATCAGAAATTGCAAGAATTTTTGAGTTTGAAACAAGGCAACAGGACAGTGGAAGAGTATGAGAGGGAGTTCTCCCACTTAAGTCACTATGCAGGGAGTCTCCTCTCTACCAGCAAGGCAAGATGCAAGAGATTTGAAACTGGTTTGAAACCCAGCATAAGGATGCAAGTTGTGGGATTCAGACACAGCAACTTCTCAGAGCTCATGTCTCAAGCACTTGAGCTGGAGAGAATTGAATTAGAAGCAATCCCAATAAAAGAAAAATCAGAGAGAGCTGAGAAATTAGAAAAAGATAAAGGGGAAAAGTCAGTAAAGCCAAGTTCTGGTACTACTTCTGGAAAGAAGAAGAAATTTAGTAGACCCAGCAGGGGTCGAGGTGGAAGATTTGGTAGGGGCAGATTTTTCGGGCGAGACCCCTAGGTGCAGTTAGCGATCGGCGGGGTTCACATTCTGCCCGCCCCTGTGAGACTTGTGGCAAGATTCATGGGGGGGAATGTTATTGGGCCACTGAAGCCTGCTTTAACTGTGGAGGCAAGGGTCATTTAGCAAGAGACTGCACTAGTGCTCCGTCTTCGAGATATGGTTTAGCTCCTACTACTATCGAGGGATCTATTCAGAGTCCTGCTCCCAGAGGTTCACAGTCTGTTGGCAGAGGAAGAGGCAAAGGTAGAGGCACTGCTTCTGGCAGTCAGGGCACAGTTGGTCAGTCGGCACAAGGAAGTGCTTCAGCTAGAGTCTACACAATGAGACAGCTAGAAGAGGTTGAGACTTCTGATGTGGTAGCCGGTATATTCTCTATCTCTGATCAAGAAGTATTTGTATTGTTTGATCCGGGTTCGACCCATTCATATGTTAGTGCTAGCATAGTCAGTTCACTTGCTGTTCCATGTGTGCAAATGGGTTTTGAAGTGCTAGTAACTAGTCCGTTAGGAGAAGATGTCCGGGTTAACAGAATCTATAGAGACTGTCCTTTGGTGATCCAAGGACATGTTTTCCTGTCAGACTTGATTGAAATGCCCTTCAGAGAGTATGATATCATCTTGGGCATGGATTGGTTAGCTAGGCATCATGCAATGATTGACTGTAGACTAAAGATAGTCACTTTTGGTCTCCCTTTGTACGGTGATGTGGTAATACATGGGGAGAGGCATTTACTGCCATCAAACATCATTTTGGCTGCACTAGCCAGAAGGATGATCAGAAAGGGGTGTGAAGCATACTTAGCACATGTGATAGACACCCAAGTGGGGAGTCCAGCACTAAGGGACATCCCTACTGTATGTGACTTTCCGGATGTATTTCCTGATGAATTGCCAGGATTACCTCCAGAAAGAGAGGTGCAGTTTGAGATTAATGTTATGCCTGGTGTGGACCCAACCTCCATAACGCCAAATAGAATGGTACCAGTAGAATTGAAAGAGTTGAAAGTGCAATTGCAAGAGTTGCTTGACAAGGGCTTTATCTGCCCTAGTGTGTCACCTTGGGGAGCGCTAGTGTTGTTTGTTAAGAAGAAGGATGGCACTCTCTGCTTGTGTATTGATTATCGGCAGTTGAATAAGGTGACAATAAAGAACAGATATCCATTGCCCCGCATTGATGACTTATTTGATCAGTTGAGGGGTGCAGCTGTGTTCTCCAAAATTGACCTGAGATCAGGTTATTATCAGCTGAAAGTACAAGAGCAGAGTATTTCTAAAACTGCCTTTAGAAACCGCTATGGCCATTATGAGTTCTTGGTTATGCCATTCGGGTTAACTAATGCTCCGGCTGCTTTTATGGATCTGATGAACACTACCTTCAGACCATACCTCGACCAGTTTGTTGTGGTATTTATTGATGATATATTGGTCTATTCGAGGAATGCAGAAGAGCATGATAGACATCTGCGGATTGTACTACAGACTTTGAGGGAGAAACAGCTATATGCCAAATTGTCGAAATGTGAATTTTGGTTGAAAGAAATATCTTTCTTGGGGCATGTAGTATCAGAAGAGGGTATCAAGGTAGATCCAAGTAAGATTGAAGCTGTCCTTAATTGGAGGCCACCCAGAAATGTCATAAAGATTCGTAGTTTTCTAGGTTTAGCTGGATACTATCATCGGTTTGTGAACGAATTCTCTATGTTGGCATCTCCATTGACCAAGCTGCTTAGAAAAGATGTGAAATTTCAGTGGACGAATAAATGCCAACAGAGTTTTGATGAATTGAAGAAATGTTTGACTGAAGCTCCAATCCTGACTTTACCTACTCTGGGTAAAGAATATACAGTTTATAGTGATGCTTCTCACAATGGGTTAAGCTGTGTACTGATGCAAGATCGAAATGTCATTGCCTATGCATCACGCCAGCTAAAACCGCATGAGAGGAATTATTTGACGCATGACTTGGAGCTTGCAGCTATAGTGTTTGCTCTTAAGATCTAGAGACACTATTTGTATGGGAAAAAGTGTTAAATCTACACAGATCATAAGAGTTTGAAGTATTTGGGTACCTAGAAAGAGCTGAATTTGAGACAAAGGAGATGGTTAGAGTTGATAAAAGATTATGATTGTCTGATAGACTATCAGCCAAGGAAAGCTAATGTTGTGACTGATGCCTTAAGTCGCAAGACTATGGCAAGTTTACGGGTTACTCCTTTGTCTTTGGTACATGAGTTGAGATCATTGTATGCCAGCTTAGAGATTAATGATGATGGTCAGACAGCAGTGGCATGGCATGTACAGCCAGTGTTGATTGATCGGATTAGAATGGCTGCTCAGAATGACCAGAAGTATCAGAAGCTATTGGAAAAAGTTTGACAGGGCAAGAAACTAGAATTCTCAATAAGAGATGATGGTCTACTGCTACACCAGGGCAGAATGTGTGTTCCTAATGATGTTAATTTAAGGTAGATCATTTTGAAGGAAGTACATGAGTCTCCTTAACCATGCACCCTGGTGGCACAAAAATGTATAGGGGGCTAAAAGAGCATTACTGGTGGATGGGTATGAAAAGAAATGTGGCAGAGTTTGTATCCAAATGCCTAACTTGTTAACAAGTGAAGGCAGAGCATCAAGTACCCGCCGGGTTGTTACATCCACTACCAGTACCAGAATGGAAATGGGAGAGAATAATGATGGATTTTGTGATGGGACTTCCGAGGACACAGAAGAGTCATGATGCAGTATGGGTCATTGTTGACAGACTGACTAAGTCTGCTCATTTTCTGCCAGTCTGAATGGACTACAGTTTAGAAAGATTGGCCAAGTTGTACATTGATGAGATTGTGAGACTAAATGGAGTGCCAGTATCCATTGTATCAGACAGAGATCCCAGGTTCACTTCTAGATTCTGGGGTAGTCTTCGGATAGCCCTAGGAACTAGATTGAACTTCAGTACTGTATTCCACCCACAGATAGATGGCCAGTCTGAGAGGGTAATTCAGATCTTGGAGGACATGCTACGGGCTTCTGTGATTGAGTTGGAGCGCAGTTGGGATACACACTTGCCTTTGATTGAGTTTGCTTACAACAACAGCTACCAACCAAGCATTGGGATGCCTCCATATGAAGCTTTGTATGGCAAAAAATGTAGAACCCCGTTGTGTTGGGATGACGTGGGTGAAAGAAAGATGGTTCGACCCGAAATTGTTCAGCAAACTGAGGAGAAGATCAGGGTGATCAGAGATCGACTTAAGACTACATCGGACCGTCAGAAGTCCTACATTGATATGAAGAGAAGGGATATTGAGTATGTAGTGGGTGAGAAAGTATTCCTCAAGGTTTCCCCTTGGAAGAGGATTATGAGATTCGGCAGAAAGGGGAAACTGAGTCCTCATTTCATTGGGCCATATGAGGTTTTGGAAAGAGTGGGTCCTTTGGTTTATCGGTTGGCACTACCTCCAGAGTTGGAGAAGATACATAATGTCTTCCATGTGTCTATGTTGAGGAGGTATCGATCAGACCCATCTCATGTACTACCAGTAGAGGAAATTGAAGTGAATCCAGACCTCACATATAAAGAAGAACCCATAGAGATTCTGGCTTACGAGGTGAAGCAGCTACGGAATAAGCAGATACCGTTGGTAAAAGCGCTGTGGAACCATCATTCAGGACAGGAGGCTAGTTGGGAACGAGAGGAGGACATGAGGAGACAGCACCCATAGCTGTTCAGAGATTAATACCAGGCAAAATTTCGAGACGAAATTTATTTAAGGGGGGAAGAATTGTAACACCCCTATTTGTATAGCCTGGTATATTTCATCATTCGGTGGCCGGTGTCGGACAATTAAGGGGATTAGAACCACACTTAAGACAACTAGAGAAGCCATAAACACAAATAATTAGTAATGTTCAATTAGTTAAGTATAAATAAGAAAAACAGAACATAAGAAGTTAAACGAGCCGAGAGTCACAGTGATGGGTGACCTTCTCGGGAACGACTGCGAAGTCATTTGAAACTCAAATTTCAAACCATAAAATGTGACGCCGCGGTCCTTAGGACCCTTATAAACACAGTGGAAAAGAGAAAGTCATGAAAAAGAACTGTTAAGCCAGTCAAATAATTAGGTCAGAGAGCCGGAAGAAATATTAGATTATTTGCAAACCGGGATGAACTGGTGAGGGGCAATTTGGTCAATTGACCCCGAGAGCTGACTCCTGACCTAACTGTCAAATAAAATCGAAAAAAAAAATTTCAGAATCGAGAATTAAATCAAAGAACTAATAGAAAAATAAATAAAAAAAGGAAAGAAAATGAAAAAGGTGTAGGAAGATGACATCATGCACGATGCCATAAAAGTCATTATTAATATAATTAATTAAATTGGAATTTATGGTCTTCCTAAAGACAAAATACTTAAAAGAAAAGAAAAGAAAAAAAAATAGTATCATTTGGTCTTCCCTTCCAAACCGTCTCCCATCTCCCTCACTTCTCCATAAAAAGTCCTCCATTGAAGCTTATCTTCAAGCTTTGAAACCCTTACCAAATCCCAACTTCTTCTATCATCACTCCATAAAACCTTATTCCGTTCCCTTGAGAAAGAAATTTAACAAGAAAGAAAGAAGAAAAGAGGGGAAAAATTGAAGATTGGATATCAAAGTTGAGGTAAACACATCAATTTGAAAGTTTGAGATTATTTATTGTGTTTTTAGCTTGAATTACTTGTAAATAAACTTAAAATAAAAAAAAAATATGTGTGAGGGACTAAATTGAAATTCGTCCAGCAGGGAGGGGAGAGTGATTTGCATGAGTTTGATTGAGTTAAACATGTTAAAATGCTTGAATGAGTTGAAAGATTGTGTTTATATGCTTTGAATTAGTTAATTACAAAATTAGTGTGAATTAGGGTTTGGACATTAGGGTTTAGAGACCAAGAATGTGAAGAAGTGCTAAATGATGTCTTTGACATATTTTAAGGAAAGAAATGGTCATTTGTGACCTAATTAAGTGTGTTAGAAGTGTTTGAATCAAAGCCAAATTCGGATTGGGTATTCACCATGACTAAAAGTTAACTTTGGGGGACCAAAAATGGAATTTTACAAGTCCAATTGGAATGAGACCAGTTGGGACTGAAAATAGGCACTAAATGACACAATTTTCGTTTACGAAGCATGCCCAAAAAGTGACCAAAACCTAGTGAACAAATTGACCAAAGTTGAGAAATCACAGTCTGCCTCTGCACAAACTGACCAAATGAACAGTGTTTATTCATTTGGTCATAACTCGAGCTAGGCAAGTCAAAATGACCTGAACTTTTACTAGTGGTTAGATGAGATATAGATATAAAACTTTCATGAAGAATACAAACCCAAATTATGCCCTTAACCCACTCAAATTACTGAGCAAAGTTGGTGACCAGAACCTGCATAACTGCAAATTTACCATATGAACAGTAAAGTTTCAATGGCTATAACTCTCTCTAAAAAACTCCAATTTAGGTGATTCTTGAACCGATGGAAACCTAAGACATATTAGAACATTTCATATGAAGAAAATTATACCAAATTATGGGCTTAACTTGATCAAATTGCTGAACGAAGTTGGATCAACAAATCTACAGAACCAAATTCTGCAGCATGAACAGTAACTGTAATTTGGGTATAACTTGAGCTACAAAACTCCAATTGGAGTGATTCAAAAAGGAAAATAAAATTAAGACAATAAGGAACATTTTATATGAAGAAAGTTTTGCCAAATTCTAATAGTAACTGACTAATGAAACAGTACAATTAGGGACACCAAAACTGAAAATTTGGCAATTTTGCCTAAAAGACCTAAGTTTTGAGAAAAGGACCAAAACCAACAAGTTTAGTAACCAAAATGTGGTATGTGGGTGAATTTGGAGTTCCCATACCTATTAAGCCTTAGAAAGTGAACAATTTGACTTGAATAGTATAGTGAATAGTAACCCGAAACACAAAATTTCAAGAACATCGAATTTAGCACGTTAGAGCTAGGTAAAAGCAAAGCTAAATTTATTTTGGATTTATGTTAAGTTCTAGTACTGAAACATTGTGAAATTGTGTGTTTCAATTGAAAAGAATACTGGGAAAGAACCCGAGAAACCGAGTCAAGGCCAAGAGGTGACTCGCTTAAGGTTTGTGCACAACATCCCTATGCTTTAAAAATTCGTTGATTAAGTGAATGAAATATGCATTTTACTTTTGCTTTGAATTGTTGAAAGTATTGTGACCCTATTTATGATGTTTTGATTTAAATTGTGAAAGTTAATGTGTATATTTGAAATGACAATGTTTAGCAAATTGTTAAGATAAGTTTTGAAACCACAGTATCATGACCATATATTTGAACATCTCACTAGCATGACTAGTGGAGGTAATTAGTTTCGAATTTTGATTCCTTCTCTGAAGAAGTATTGAGGTGTGCCAGTAGAAGAGGATGTGAATGGATATCCATATATTTGAGCTAGCTAGCCTTGTGATGTGATTTCTCTTTAGCCTCTGGCTATTGAGATTCTATTTATTTCGAATGGCATGATCTAACTGTGGGTTTTATGAAATGTGATTCGTCACTTCAAAATGAAATTGTTTGGGATTAAAATCACATAAATTATGTTTTGTGTTTAACTCGCATGCTCAGTTCAAATTTTGAATAAATGTGATTTTATTTCTGCATAAAGATTATTTTAGTATATTATGCACCACTGAGTCCTAGTACTCAGCGATAGCTTCTATTGCTGTCGCAGATACAGAGATTAGAGGAGCAGCAGACTGAGCTGCTAAGGATTAAAGATCATTCAGTTTGACGTTATCGGGTATAATTTATACCCTAATTGTAAATATTTCTTTTGATGTATGTATTGCATATAAAAGTATGGACATGTAAATGGGTCTTGAGCAGCTTGTACAAAATTTGTATGAAGTCTGTAATAAAGTTTAGTTTGTATTTCTTTTGATGTAAATTTTGTAAGAGTGTATATAAATTGTTTTGTCTCTAATGAAATATGAGTTGAACTATTTTATTTAATTTGAATGAAATGTATTGCTAGTATTTTGAGGATTATTGAATTTTGAACTTGAGAAATTGATTGAAATGATTATGGAGTTGTTGAAATGGATTGAGTTTGATTGTGAAATTGAAGTAGTTGTTGAGAAAACATTTTTAGAAGTGCTTCTACAGGTATTGGAAGAACTAGTTTATCAAAATACAGACAGAACTCTGTCTAAATTTTTATAAAAATAAAATGGACTAAAAATATTAACTTGATTTACTTTTAATCATATGTTTTAAATACCTATTAGAAAATGCTCACCACTTAACAAAAGTAAGAAAATTGTTTTAAAATCCCTTGTAGGGTACTTAATGAGTTATCGGTAGGTGAAGTACGGTAGTTCATTAGGTATTCTACGGGATCATGTTATGCCTTACAGAGGGGTAAGGTGTGACAAAACTGTTGTTTAAGAAATGTGGCATCTCTACTTATCACAACCTTTTGTGATGTGGGTAAATAAAAATAATATCCAAAACTATCTTTTGGATATCCAACAAATTGACCCTTTTCTGAACTGGTCTCCAATTTATCAGTGTTCAGCTTTTTGATATAAGCTGGACAATCCCAAATCTTAACATGCTTAAGACTTGGTTTTCTTCCATGCCATATCTCATAAGGTGTGGAAGATATTGATTTTGTTGAAATCCTATTCAGAATATACAAAGCTGATTCTAATGCAAATCTCCAAAAGGAGATTGGCATATTGGTATAGCTCATCATACTACGTACCATATCTAACAGGGTATGATTTCTCCTTTCAGATACACCATTCAGCTGTGGTGTTCCTGGAGGAGTCAACTGGGAAACAATGCCATGCTCTCTTAAGTATTCATCAAATTCAGTAGTCAAGTATTCACCTCCACGATCTGATCGAAGAGCTTTAATACTTTTTCCTGTTTGATTTTCTACTTCAAATTTAAATTCTTTGAACTTTTCAAAGCATTCATGTTTGTATTTCATCAAATACAAATACCCAAATCTTGATTTATCATTAGTAAAGGTAATAAAATAATGAAAACTGCCTCTAGCCATTTCTTTAAATGGACCACATACATCACTATGTATTAGCTCCAAAATAATTTCAGCTCTTAGTCCTTGTCCAACAAAGGGTGAATTAGTCATTTTGCCCTGAAGGCAGGATTCACAAGTTGGAGTAGGTCCAAAACCAAATGAGGATAAAATCTTCATTTTCCCAGCTTTGCAATCCTATCTTCTGCAACATGGCCTAACCTTAGGTGCAAAATATATTTTGAACTTGAGTTAATTTTCATCATGGCATTTCATTCATTTAGATCACTTTCAATCATTTTGTGTTTATCATTATTATCTAAATAATAAAGACCATCATTCATATAACCCGAACCAACATATTTATTTCCAAAATAAATATTGCAAATTCCAAAATAAATATTGCAAACATCATCTATGATTTGAAATTCATAGCCATTTCTAGTCAAACTAAATATAGAAATGATGTTCTTAAAAGCATCAGGTACATATAAAATATTATCCAAACACAAAACATGTCCAGACATGTAAAAAGATTTAGATCCTATGGCTAATGCTTCAACTATTGAGCCATTGCTAATCCGGAGTCTAACATCTCGAGAATGCAAGCTGCTACTATTTGCTAGTTCCTGCATATCATTAGAAATGTGAGAACTGGCACCAGTATCTAAAACCCAAGCTGTAGATGAACTATGAGTATCACCAGAATCTAAATAACAAGATATGGACATATCTTCCGAAGGTGTATCCTTCTTGTCCTTCAGAGAAGCAAGATACTCTGGGCAGTTCCTTTTCCAATGCCCATCCTTCTGGCAGTGGAAACACTTTCCTTTGCCTCCATCAGCTTTAGTTTTCCCTTTCTGTTTAGCTATTTTCTTGGAAGGATCAGGAATCTGAGATTTCTTTTTCTTATTGCCCTTCTTCTTATTGGACTTTCCAGTAGAAGAAGATGCAATCAAAGCTACCTCTTTTCCTTTATTGCCCGGCATATTCTTTTGGGCAATAACCAGCATGTTGAGTAAACCAGCTAAGGTGCATTCCTATTTAGTCATATGGAAATTTGTCACAAAATTCTCAAAAGTCTCAAGAAGGGACTGAAGGATCAAATTCGTCTGCAGTTGGAAATCCATGTTAAAGTCAAGATGTTCCAGCTGCTCAATTAGCCGAATCATCTTGTGGACATGATCCCCAACATTCTGTCCCTCAGACATTCTCATGCGGTATAGCTATCTAGATATCTCATACCTAGCATTCCTGCTGTGCTCACCATACAACTCTTATAGGTGAAGAAGGATCTCACTCACACTCTGCATGTTCTCATATTGCTTCTGTAACTCATTTCTCATGGAAGCAAGCATAAAACACTTAGCTTTCATATCATGCTCCTTCCACTTGTCCAAAGTTTCATGTTCCTCTTGAGTGGCCTCTAGAGGTAAGGGACCAGGAACATTTGAGTCTATAACATATCCTATATGTTCAAGGTTCAGGACAAGTTTCAAATTTCTTAGCCAATCAGACAGATTAGGTCCTGTCAACCTATTGCGATCAAGTATGCTTGTAAGAATATTGGATGGTGGTGGTTGTTCTGTGCTCATTATTATCAGAAAATTAACTGCAGAAAATAACTAGATTTATTAGTAAATGTATAAAGTAATTAACCAATATAATTATGGTCTTTTAATCAAATTAGTCTTCCCACTAACTTAGTGAATCCTACACTTCCAAAGTAGAAAACGAAAATCCAAGTTGGATGGATTTCTAGTGGGTGATTGAATTCTTATAATTCTATTGATCATCCTCAAGTACATCTATTATTGGAATTACAATAAACTATAAGTGAGCAACTCTTTGCCCATCACATCTCATGTGAGGTTCAATCCTTTACCCAGCCCCTAATGCTCAAAATCTCAGGTACATCCATTATTGACTTATCTTGCATTAGTTAAGTTGATCCCATTGAGCCAGTAATTATGCAAATAATTTTAATATTCTCAGGTACATCCAATATTGGCCACCAAACCATTTACATATTTACAACATCTCATGCTTAACAATTATTCTTAAGAAAATCTCTTAAATTAATTGCATCTTATGCAAGTATTTAAAATTTCTTAAAATAATTACCTTAATGGAGGGCCCATATTATAATTACTTTAATTATAGCATTTCCAACTTAATCATTTGTTTGGAGGATTTTATGGTCATCCTAATTACTATCAAGGTCTCACTTTGCACATTATCCATTTAGCATGCATATATCATATACTTGCATACATTCCCATACATCTCATGCATTCATGGATAAACAGTAAATATGGTATGATCATGGACTTTCTAAGGGATTCAATTCTGAGCCACCAAGAATTGAATCAGGGCATTCCTAAGTGCATTTCATTCATTCATTTTACAAGAGTTGTTGAATGAGTACATAATCAACACTTGATCTTGAATTCCACCCACTGGTCCCACCAATGCTCTTGACCTCCTTGAACTTCTTGCAACCCAATTACATAGTAATCCTTGGCATACCAAAACGAATTTACAAGAACTTAAAATAAATGAAATTACAACCCAAAAATTATTACATACTTAACAATACATGCCCAAAATAAATTAAAATAAATTAATTAATTCACAATCTCAAAGAAACATAAAAGAGATAAATCCAATCACGTTGGCCTTTTATAGTCCACGATCATCCATCATGCATATCACTATTTAACAATTAAATAAAACATACATTCTTAAATTAAATTGAATATCTCATATTCAACTTAAAAATACAGATTTGAATATGATTCAAATAAATTTAAAAATTCAGATTTGAATATCATTCAAACAAATTTAAAAATTCATATTTGAATCACATTCAAAGAACCTTAAAAATTCAGATTTGAATCACATTCAAACAATTTTTAAAAAATCAGATTTGAATCATATTCAAACAATTTTTAAAAATTCAGATCTGAATATTATTCAAATAACTTTAAAAATTCAGATTTGAATATGATTCAAACAACTTTAAAATTAGATTTGAATCACATTCAAATAACTTTTAAAATTCAGATTTGAATCACATTCAAACAATTTTTTAAAATTCTGATTTGAATCAAAATTTAATTATGTGATTAAAACTCTAATTAAATAATTTAATTAGACATAGGATGAGCTTTTAGATCATACAATAATTGCAAATTAAAAAGCCAAACCTTGCACCACCCATGAAGTCCAAACCATGCGTAACATGTTGGAGTTCATTAAGCATGCCGCCACACATCCATTGCAATCAGCAATGGATAAATCATCTCATGATCAAAACACACAATTAAATCATATAATCAACAATCTAAATGGCAAATATAGTGGCTCTGATGCCAATTGAAAGAGCAGAAGCACGAAAAACACAAATTGATATCACTGAAATTCAAAATTTTTCATCTAGGGTTACATGCATCATGCAAGATTCATTTTTATCTATTTGATTTTAATGATAAACAGCATATTAAAACTCTTTTAATATATTTTTGAATCTATATTTGCCATTTAAGATTTTAGAATTAATCAGATTAATTATTAGAACTCTAGATTAAATCAAGAACAAATACACTAACCTCTTGATGCACTGCAGTGTATTTGTGCCTTTAATATGCATCTTTAGGACACCAGATGTTGTCCCTCTAGCTTGTCCACACCAAGAACACCTATGGCAGTGCTTGAACAGCTTCTAAAGCTTCTACTATTAATTAGAAAATAAAGTTTTGCCTTTTAAGAGATTAAAGATGTAAACAGGACACTAGAAATAATTTCTAGTATTTTTAATTCAAGAAATTGTTTGCTAATCTCTTGGAATAGATGAGAAAAGAAGATGAAAAGAAGGGAGAGTCTTTTGGGTAGCGGCACCAAGGATGAGGCAGTAGCTTGTGTTATTTTTCTTTTCATAACAACACTTATATAGGTAGGTCAACACATAAAACCCTTGCCACATGTCACATCTGATTAGTTCTAGGTTTAATTGACCCAATCACATTGTACCAAGTGTCAAACCTATATTTAATCTTAATTTTAATCATCTTACAAGATTAAAAAATATTTGACAAGCTTATGTGTAGTGCCATGTGTCACCATCTCATGGTGCCACATGTCACCCTGTGAAATGACCAAAATGCCCCTGTGTCTTAATTTTGAGTTCTCAACCCAAAATAATTATTTCTCTTCTTCTAATCAATTTATATCAAATATAAATTAATTAATTAATCTCTATTAATTAATTTTTCATTAATTAAATTCATATTTAAACACTTTAAATATAAATTTAACTTATACTATACATCCAATAACCTAGATTTGGTTTCAAGTCATGCTAGGGACTTTGCAATCTAATTGCAAACCAAACCTATTTAATTAATCAATTAAACTCTTTAATTAATTAATTAAGTCATATTTAATTAGGTGATTACTTGTGTATGTGTGTGACTTACTAGGCTCATCACTAATTGGCAATGAAACATGATATCAACTCTTAATATCATTAGAACTCCTTCATACCATAAATGATTTCTCTAAATCATTTTATGCACCTCATAGGCCATGGTTGACACCTAGCATAGCATGCCATGGCCACCCAATCACTAATAAGGTTTACCTTAAATGAACCTATAATCATATGTTACCATTTACTAGAATCTCTCTGTTATAAAATCACAACTCAAGCTGGAGTCATGGTTTATGTCAAATCCCATTTGCTATGAATATTATGTTCTCTTTTAATTCCAGTTCTTGATTAAAAGATTTTCTCATCAGAAACTCTTTTCTGATTAAATCTATCTGTCTTGGCCAGGAACTTGAAACATCAAGAATAATTAAATGAACATAGGATTTTATCCCTATTTACTTAGAGAAATAGATTCCATCTTGATCAACACCTACCTCCATATATAACTAGTAGGAGCCAACACATGCCCATATACCTATACACAGTACAAGTATGAAAGCAGTATCAAACTCAAACTACCTATATACAAGATAACTGTGCTATCTCAGGTCTAAAGATTATATGCACTAATATGATTTATGACAATGCATTGACAAGAGTAAACTCCATGTGCTTGTCATAAATGTCACTGGTTCGGCCTACTTATCATGCACAAGTGCCTATCATGTTTGTTATATGGCATGAGACTCACCATTCCATCTTATTTATATCTCATACGAATAACTTGGGAACAAACATGAATACAATCTTACTGGATAAGTCATGTCCTTATTATGAAGTATCCTTGATTGTAAACCTATTTATAATACTTTGTACTAGAAATACTGTCACTCATATTCTTAACAACTTAAGAATAGAATTTCTAACAAAATATCAATGGACCTTTTCTATTACACATAAATATATTATGTAAATGGAAAAGTGGAAATGCCTTTTATTAATAAAAGATGTACAAGATACATACTAAATGATATGCTCTAGGGCATACTACTAACACCAAACACCGTCTGCCGGTAATCTATTAAAAATATTACAATGGATTTTGATTCAAATTCATTTTTAAATTAAACTTAATGATAAAAGATTTAATAGTGGTTCATTGGTTTAAGAAAAATACTATGAAATTAATTAAGAAAAGAGATAAATATTTTCAAAACTCAAGGAAATTTAATAAAAATTTAGCGTGGTGATGGCTAAAAATTCAATTATAAAAAAATTTAAACTTGTTAAAATAAACCTATAGCAATATATATATTTATCATAAATCATCAAATCAATATTTCATCAAAGGTTGTTCTTCATTCACAACCAAAGAAATAAATATTTACAAATTGACATTTAGTTGATGTTGCAAAAAGAATATTTGTCACACCCTACTCCCCTGTAAGATGTAACATGATCCTGTAGTATACCTAATGAATTACCGTACTTCGCCTACCGATAATCCATTAAATATACTATAAGGGATTTTAAAACAATTTTCATAAAATTTAAATCATCGATTAAAATCTGGTGTTATAATTTTTATTTTTTTTTAAATTTCGGCAAAGTGCCGGTTGTATTTTGAGAAAATAGTTCTTCAAAACCCGCAAAGAACACACTCCCAAATGTTTTCTCAAATACAACTTCAATAACTTCATTTGCACTCATAATTCAAATCTCAATAATCAAATCAATCAACTCATAAAAGAAACATTTCATTGATTACAAGACTCAAAATTAATATTGAAAAACTATTCAGATAAATGAAATCCCAAATTTACATTTACAATAATTTACATTTAATTACATACCAAAATATTTTACAAGAGTTTTTATACAACTGCTCAAATAATTTACATACATATTATTACATGCATACATCAAAACTTATGTACATGGGTATACCTATGATATACCTGGAGCTGATCTGAATGTGTCTTCAAAGAAACTTACTCACTGCTCTATGCTCTTCTTACCTGCGACAGCATACAAAGCTATCACTGAGTGGTAAACTCAGTAGTGCACAACTATAATTTAAAAATAGTACAATATACATTGACAAAATTTACAATAAATAATTTGAAAATATGAATACTCAAAATTCCAAAACTCAAAATATTCATTGCCAATCATGTAAATCATTTGTATAAAATGACTTTGATCACGAAATTCAATTTATCAAATCGTGACTAACCATTTAAGGTAGTTCCAACAAAATCAATTATACATAAATCATAACTGAAATCACAATTCTTTACTATTAAAAAACATTCTATGTCTCAAAAATCATGTTGTATCTCAAAAACCATACTGTATCTCAAAAACCATGCTGTATCTCAAAATCATGCTGTATCTCAAAAATTATGTTGTATCTCAAAAATCATTCTTTATCTTACTAACTATGCAAGACTAATCCAAAAGGGCCATATTCGAAGTGATTTTAACTCCCTATGGTCGAGGAGGTCGAATCAGATTCTAACTCCCCATGGTCGGGGAGGTCGAATCATCGTGCACAGTACACACCACAATAATGAATCTTCCACAAGGGCCATAACGATATAAAAAAAAACTTAGATCTAACCTCAAATCAGAGGAAAATCTAAGCCTGTGCACGTACCATGGTAATCAAAATACAACTAACTCCATTGTCTTCTTAACAAATGAGAGAGACGGGTAATAACCTAGTCAAGCATCTGTAGTAAGATATAAAACAATATCACAATCCTTTTAGTGAGCATAAATCACAACATAATTCGATTCAAAGTCAATTCCAATATCCAATAATTTTTATGCTCATCACAATTCAAATCATAAATTTGCATTTTTCTATGAAAATTACCATCACAATTCAAAACATGTTCTATCACAATTTTCCAAAACATAATTTATTCAATCCATAACAATGCTTAATACTTGTGGAAATACCATTTCACAAAGCTAAATTCATACATACTATAATAATTTCAATAATCATTGGATTAAATCCAATGCTTGTTAAACATAATACATAAGAAAAATATGTCATTTAATCATATGAAATATTCAAAACAAAATCAGTTAAAAACTAGTTGTGCACAAACCTTTAACAATTGTCTCTTGACTCTGACTCAGTGTTTCCTTTCCCTTCCCTGAGTCTTTGCTAACTGAAACACACAATTTGAAGTGTTTCAGTAATCATTTAACCTTTTAGTATTGCTACATGTTACCAAATTCATTTCCATGTATATTGCGTTCTATTGCAATTTGTCGGATCCCGATATACTAGTTTGACCTAGCCGGATGACCTAGTTCCCTCGGCTTTCGGGTTTCGGTCAGAACTACAAACTTATAGATCTATGTCTTATTGCACGCAGGGCAAAATTGCAGGTCATTCTGAGTTTACTAGACGAAGTTATGGTCATTTTACTATTGCTGGTCAGAATGTACCAAAATTGGTCACTTTAGGTTATTTTAGGTCAATTTTGGTTCGGCTAGTTTTTGGACCCGAACTTGTGCAAGCTTTTTGACTTGATTATGGTTATTTCTGGGCTTTGGTGTCTTCATAAGACTTGTAGATATAGGTCTTAACTATTCATAGTCAAAATTTCAGGTCAATTGGACCTGTTTTGAGTGAGTTATGGCCTAAAAACTAACTGCTGCCCAAATGTTAAATTTTCAGGCCTTAATTGCACTAATCCGGATTTGGTCACTTTTCAAGTTACCTTACAAGTAGAATTTTGGTAAGCTTCCTTCATGAAAGTTGGCACATTTTGTGCCTAGTTTCACCTTCAATTGGTATCATACCAATTGGAGCTATACACTTAAGGTTCTAGGTCCAAAACATAAACTGCCCTATTGCATTTTGTTCATTACTCTTCAAAGGACACTTTTAACAATTACCAAATTACACTTTCATGCCAATTCTGGTTTGTACCATAACCTAAACATAATTCACAACATATTGTTGGTCATTTTGGCAGCTTACAATCACCCTCAATATGCACCATTTAGCACATAATTTTTCAAGCTCAAATTACAACAATTTAATCACTTAACCTAGCTCATTTACATGTCCAACGTCACACCATCATACATATACCCAAGCTGCCATAACAACTATCACAATTCAACATTAATATTCCATAAACCAAACATGAAATAACATCCTTATGGTTCACTAAACGAAGCTGCCGATTCATACATTACAGTCCATTAATTTCCAAGCTTCCAATTTCAAAGTACACATTCACATATACTAAGTATACATCACCCAAATTAATTCCTACACACATAAACATTTAATCAACCCTTTAATCTACCATTTACAAGCAAGAATAAACTGTCCTCAAGGAGTTTCCATGGCTGCCAAAAGTACACATCTCCCTTTAAACATCAAACCTCAAAAATCTCTCCATAATTCAAGTACCCATAACATCCTTACAAACTTTAATGAAACAATAATAAAAAACACAAACTTACCACTTTGGAAATTCTTCAAAACCTCACCAAAACTTCTTAAAATTGCTATCAAACTCTTCCTTGCAAGGTGAGGGTAAACTTTAATGAAGACAAGTGTGGGAAAAGATGGCTTGATCATGGACTTGTAATGGCTTGAAGGTGGGCGGCCATGGGAGAGGTTTGAGAGCTTTCATGCGGCTAATGGACTTTTCAAATGAAGAAGATGAATTGCAGATTTGTTAGTGGATTTTTCTGTCCACTTATGATATAATAGGTTGTATAATGGTCCACTAACATAGTTTAATAATAAATAATTGTTAAACTTTCAATATTCCTACATTAAGTCCCTAATTTTTGCTAATTGAATTAGGTACCACTAATTTAATTTTTCATGACATTTTACAAATATAGTATCATGTATTTTTAATGGGCATTTAGGTCCAAAGACAACTCAGGGTGTCAAATGACCACAATGCCCCTATTCGGGTTGTATTCACAATTTTTCGGTAACACCGGGCTTTGTCTGTTTTTCGATTTCTCACTTTTCTTTGTACTAATTAATTAATTTTTCTTTGATATTTCTAATGGCATTTATACTTAAATAGAAATTTATTTAAGTCCTAAAAATATTTTCTAGGGTTCCCCGCGGTCCAGGGCTAGTCAACGGTCCACGCCGTGACTTCCCGGTGCGGTCACCCATCGCTAGGGTTCTCGGCTCGCTTAACTTGGTTACATTTCTTTGCTATTATTTTTCCTTTGTTTTTCTTGTATTTTCTTTTCTTGTATTTCATTATTTTATGTCTTCTCACTCATATCAAAGTGTAGTTCTAGGCATCCTAGCTGTCCGGACAACACTGGTCACTGGAAAAGTAGAACGCACTACCGAACTTAGCGGTGTTACAATATTACAACACTTTTGTATAACTGTTCAAACTTTTCCTTATATACATATAGCCATTATTTACATCAGAAAAAAATTTAAAAAGGTATACTTAGAATATACCCACTTGTCAAATAGAATATAGCTTCTACTACGCTCACTCAACTACCTTTTCTTTTTCTTTACTTGCGACAACATAAAAATAGTTATCGCTGAGTATATAACTCAATGGTGCACAACTATCAATTATAAAATCATCATATAACATAATTTATCAAACCATGATAAAGTATTTAAGATGTTCAAATTTCCATGAAATGTGAAAATAATAATAATGTTCTCAATCTTCAACAAATCATCATTCACAAATCATTTATTTTCTCAGCACATTTATTAAAATAATTAAAATCATTGGTGTTGTTAACATCATACAGTTTAAGCCATGACACAAAATTTTATGATCAATGCCGTATTGTACACCATGACAAAGCTATCTCAACCCCAAATAGCCGTCATTAATGGGGGAAGCAAAGCTAGCTAGCAAATAAGAGTGCACCCATCTGATCTCAACCTCAATTGGCAAGCCAGAGAGGGAAGGTAACATAATCAATCTTAACCTCACTAGCCATTAATAATGAGGAAAGCAATTAAAGTTTGTCATGCAAACTGTGGTTTTAAAATAATTTAAAACAATTTCCATTCAATTAACAACATTCAAATAATCACAAATCAACATATAGAGTTGGCAACATATCAATTTCACAAAGCACTTCTAAATCACATTCAATCCGGCCACCCCCTTGCTACAATAAAATCAATGGCCAAACGTTCCCCTTTTCGACACAATAATACATTCTTTTCAACATTCAAAATATTATCAAAACAATGTAAATAATTCTCAAAGATAGAACAAATTCACATTTAGTTTGTAGCAAATCCATTCTTTTCATAAGCAAAATCTAGAACAAAAGAAAGTTTGAGTTGTGCACAAACCATATTTTAGACTCTTTTCTTTAATTTAATTCTCTTTTTACTTCAAAGTTCTCTTCTACACTGAAAATATACAATTTCAAAAGCTTTAATACTCATTCTAACTTCCACTAATAGCTAACCAATTGAATTCCTAAGATTACTACACATTCTCTCTTTTTTAGATTTCAGGGTAGCATTTGAACATGACATTAAAACTCAATTCCAGCCTAGTTCCAATCATAATTTGTTAAAGTGATCTTCATGAAAGTTGTTCCTCTATGTATTAGCTTTAATTATCATTTTGAATCACTCACTTTGGAGGTCTAGTTCACTAGTTATGGTCAAAATACTAGGTATTGCTCCTGGGTGTCTTACCCTGTAATTCTCAAGTTTTTCAGATTTTTACTTGAACTTATATTCAATATCCGAGTACTTTATACCCAAAATTTATATGAGGTCCTTAAAGTAAAGTTTTAATCCTTTGTCTTAAGTTTTCAAATCATTTTATAGCACCTCAATTGGAGATGTACAAGGAAGATATGTCCTGTTAACCACACGAAGGTCACAGGCAGCATTGCTGAGTTGCAAGAATTTTTAGTTTTGAAATTCTGATTTTCTCTAAAATTTCAACTATTTTACCCTTACATCTAGGTCTAGGTTAAAACATGAAAGTTGTAGTTCTATGTCTTATGTGTATTTTGGATTTGGAATTACTCAATTGGTATTTGTATAGCTTGAGTTATGGTCATTTTACCAAAACTATCCTGGTGATAAGTTCTAAGGTTTAGGGCAGTTCCAGAATCTAGACAGAATTCTTGACTCACATTATCAAGCAAATTTGGATAGGTTATAGTCATAATTTAGCTTCATAGTCTCCATACGAATTGTTTCTGTGTATCTCAGGATTACAAAAGTTCAAGAATTACTCAATTTGGAGTTTTGTAGAGTGAATTATACTCAATTAAATACGTACTATTCATTTGGTCAGTTTTCCATATTTTAGGTTTGCATTATTGGATTCTAGCCCTAATTTAGGTATATTCTGGTCATTTTCAGCAAGTTTTCTTCATGAAAGTTTTAGCATATTGTCTTAGGTTTCATTTTCCATTGGTTTCACATCAATTGGATTTATGTAGCTCAAGTTATGAGCATTTAATCTCACTAGACTCAAGCTGTCCAGATTCAGCACATAAGGCACAACTTCAATGTACTTAATTTCTTCACCAAATCCTCATTATTTCTCAATAAATACACATCCAATCATCATAATATAACCATAATAGCATTAAATATGCTTCTTACCATGAAAACCCTAATTGCACAAAAACCCTAATTCCCATCTTTCAATTTCAATCAACCCTAAGTGCATAATTCATGTTTACAATGTCATTCAAGCCTATAATTCAAGTTAATTGCATCAAAACACAAAAATACCTAACTCCATAACCCTTGACCAAAATTTCTATCTTGATATCATACACAATTTCAAGCATTTTCCATAGTATCTCTCCACAATCAAACATAAATTCAATGAATTCACAACTAATCAAGCTTGAATCATAACTTACCTTAATTGGTTCACTTCCCTTCTTCACAAGTCTTCCAATTTCCTTTGATTTCTTGCTTCCTTTTTTTTTTATTTCTTGCTTCCTTTTTTTTTTATTTCTTGCTTCCTTTCCTCAATTCAAGGTTCAATTCAATGATTTCTCTTGATTTTCTATGGAAATTGTGGAAGAAATTGGTGGGTTTAGAGCTTGGAAAAGTTGCAACAATGGAGGTTAGAGAGAGAGCATATGGGATGACACAAATGAAGGAAGAAGAAGACAAAGTTGATATATATTTAATGAATTTTTGTCTTATTTATAAATATCTCAATTGAATTATAATTTTAATTATTATTATTATTATCTCAATTTAAATATTCCATCTATGTCCTCTTCATATTTTATACTTCTTTCACTTAATTAAATCCCATTCTAATGTGTTAATCTCACTTAACTTAATTGATATTTCGATCAAAAATCAACTCTTCAAGTGAATTGACCAAAATTCTCTTCATTGGGTTATAGTCCATCTTTTTCAATAATATTGATTAAGTCCATAACTCAATGGTTACATTGGTTTTTATTCTGCTTATCTTAAATAATTTCTATCTCATTTTTAGTCCTTGAATTGGCTTTAAGTAACATTATTCACAGACCAAAAATAGTACTATTCAGAGCTTGGAATTCTCGGGACGTTACAGTGGTTACTTTCTTAAACTGCAGGATCATTCACCAACTGGGCAGACCTTTCACAAACATTTTTAGCAACATACTTCCCACCTGTGAAACTATTAAATTAATAACCAAACTGAACATATTTAAGCAAAAGGATAATAAATCACTTTATGATGCATGAGAAAGGTACAAAGATCTTCAGAGGGAGTGCCCACACCATAGCATTCAGGACTAGCTCTTAATTCAAAACTTCTACAATGGTTTATTACCATCAATAAGGAGCACAATAGATTTAATAGCTGGTGGAGATCTGATGGAGAAAACTATAATAGAATTTCTTGAACTTCTGGAGAGAGTTGCATGTCGTAATTATAAATGGTCAAATGAGAGGAGGGATACAAGGAGAACAACTAGTGTATTAGAACTAGATGCTCTTAGTATGATCAATGCTTAATTTGATCAAATTTCAAAGAGACTCAATAGAATGCAAGCTAATACAATTGGAACTATTAATCATTCCTGTGACCACATTAGAAAAGGATACCAAAGCTCAGAATGCAACAACTATAGTGAACCAACCATAGAACATATGAATTATATGAATAACAGTAGAAACTTCAATTAGAGGGCAGCCAACAATCCTTATTTCAACACCTATAACCCTGGATGGAGGAACCACCCAAATTTCTCATGGTCAAACTCGCAAAACCAATAGCACCAACCAATCAATAGATAGCAGGGATACAAGCTAGCACCACTAGGTTTTCATAACAGAGGTCAGAACATAACTCAACCACCACCACCTACTCAACCTTAATAGTCTAAGCCAAAGTTGACTATGGAATCCATGATGAAAAGCTTTCTAGTAGCTCAGCAATAATTAAATGAGATTATCAAATAACTCACTTCCAGAATGGACCAATTAGCAACACATAAAAAAAAATGCTTGAGAACCAAATTGCTCAGCAAGCTAGTTCCTCAAGCAAAGCCATTGGTAAACCACCTAGTCAGCCAGAGATGAAACCAAAAAAGTAATGCAAGGCAGTTACCTTAAGGAGTGGCAAGGTACTAGAAGACTAGAGACTATAAACCAATCAGAAAATAATAGATGAGACTGTCACACCTTATCCCTTGTAAGTATGACATGTTCCCATAGTATATCTAATAAATTACCGAATTTCACCTCCCGATAATCTATTAAATATACTAGAAGGGATTTTCAATGGATCATAGCATTTTATTTTATTTTTATTTTGCTGAAAAACTGCATGGTGATGGTTAAAACTTTAGCAATACCCAAAATTTATAACCTGTTGAATCATAATATAAGTTAAATAAAACATTTCTTTCAATCCATTTTAAGTAAACATTTGATTTCAAATCTTACATTCATTAGAGATAATAAACTTAATATTACAAAAGTTACATTTACATATATCTTAAAATAGAATTACAAATATTTACAATCTCAAACTGTTATAGCAATGTAATACTTTTTAAATGCAACTACTTAATATTCGTACAACCATACATATAACTACAAAATACATCATGTCATACCCTACTCCCCCGTAAGATGTAACATGATCCCGTAGTACACCTAATGAATTACCGTACTTCGCCTACTGATAACCCATTAGATATGCTACAAGGGATTTTAAAATAATTTTCGTGAAATTTAAATCATCGATTAAAATCTGGTGTTATAAAATTCTTTCAAAATTTCGGCAAAGTATCAACTGTATTTTGAGAAAACAGTTCTTCAATCCTACAAAAGAAAATACTCCCAATATGTTTTCTCAAATACAACTCTAATTGTCACACCCTACCCCTCTGTAAGGCATAACATGATCCCGTAGTATACCTAATGAATTACCAACTCCGTCTACTGATAACCCATTAAATATACTACAAGGGATTTTAAAAAAAACTTTTCTTACTTCTTTTACAGTGGTGAGCACTATTTACACGTGTTAAAAACCTTTTTGATATGAAGTGATAGAACTAACACATTTGAATTATTTGGAATTTCTGTAAAAATTTTGGCAGAATGTCATCTGTATTTTGGATAAAACAGTTCTTCAGAAAACCTGTAAAAAGCACTTCAATTATTTTCCAAATCTCAACTCCAACATTTTTCTCAATACAACATATTTCTCAACTCAAATCCACAGTAATTTTTCAAAAGCTGAGAAATAGGAAATATAATACAATTTTTACAAGTCAAAATAACTCATAATTATTTTACAACCTCAAGTTACAATTTGAATTTATAACTGCTCAAACCAAAACAATATGTACATACAGTGGTCATACATTACAGTATAAAATGCAAAAAGCGGTATACTCGTTATACCCGAAAAATCTCTCACTGGAGGTACTACCAGCCTAGTCTGCTGCCCTGTTTGTCTGTCTACCTGCGACAGCAATAACAAGCTATCGCTGAGACAATGTCTCAGTGGTGCACAACATTAACCAAATACAACTTTAAATCACAATTCATAAACCATATAAATAGTGGATACATAAAACCATAGTTAAATTCAAAACAATGAATGTCATAAGGAATTTAAACTCCAATTCACAATTTATCAAAATTCATAATAACACAATTTAGTCAAATAATTTAAGAATACCGTATTGCCAATTCATACACAATTTGATCAAAATACTTAATAACACAGTGTTGCCGATCAATATCACAATTTAAGTCAGGACACAATTTTTCTACACATGCCGTGTTGTACACCACGACAAGACACACTCACCCCAATAATCGAAATCAATGAGGGAGGAAGCTAGCTGAATAATGAGTACTCATCCATGCTCACCTCAGACTGGGAAGTCAAAGAGGGAGGAACATAATCATACTCACCCCAGACTGATAAGTCAAAGAGGGAGGAATAATCACACTCACCCCATTAATGGAGGAGGAACATAGTAACAGTGTCATGCCAATTGTGAATCAAAACAATTCCAAACATTTTATTCAAATGATCCGAAGAATCCAATAAATTTCCAAAGTTATAATTTCATTCACAAAATGGCAACACAATTCGTAATTCACTTCAATTTCCACAAAAACCATTTACAGTGCTTTTCAATCAATAAGTATCCATCAAATACCATTCAAACAATTTCTCACAGTTTCAAATCATTTATAATGCTTTTCAAGCAATAAATATCCATTCAAGTACATTTCCACAATTTAAAACAATAACATACAAGTAATCATAATTTATTTCAATTGAAAATAATTCAAAAGAAATAAATATTGTGCACAAACACAATTTAAAACAATAACATTCAATTTATCATATGAAATATTATTCAGAACAAAATCAGTTGAAAACTAGTTGTGCACAAACACAATTTAAAACAATAACATACAATTTATCATATGAAATATTATTCAGAACAAAATCAGTTGAAAACTAGTTGTGCACAAACACAATTTAAAACAATAATGTACAATAGTCATAATTCATTTCAATTGAAAAATTCAAAAGAAATAGCCGTTGTGCACAAACTTCTAATATTTGTCTCCTGGTCTGGACTCAGTGTTTCCTTCCCTTTTCCTGAGTCTTTGGTAACTGAGAAACACAATTTGAAGTGTTTCAGTGCTAAATTAATTTGTCTCTAACGATAATGTTCGATAAGTAATTCACTGAAAGCTATTATTTGCTTAATCACCTAATATACCGACCCTCGATGCGTTCTAGGTAAATTAGGTTTTAGTGTCATTAATATGTCACATTCGATAGGGTTTTAGGTTGGTACGTTTTACCAAACTCATTTCCTCGTTTAGTGCATTTTAATGCAACTTGCTGGATTCCGGGATACTAGTTTGACCTAGCCGGACGACCTAGTTCCCTCGGTTTTTGGGTTTCGGTCAAAACTACAAACTTGTAGATCTATGTCTTATGGACCGCGGTGAAAAATTTCAGGTCATTCTGAGTTAAGTAGACCGAGTTATGGTCATTATACTATTGCTGGTCAAATGGTATCAAATTAGGTCAATTTTTGGTCAATTTGGTCAACTCTGGTTCGGCCAGTTTTTGGACCCGAACTTGTGCAAGTTGTTTGACTTGCTTATGGTCATTTCTGGGTTTTGGTGTCTTCATAAGACTTGTAGGTATGGGTCTTAACTATTCATGGTTAAAATTTCATGTCAATTGGACCTGTTTTGAGTGAGTTATGGCTAAACACTCACTGCTGCCCAATTGGTCATTTTTCAGGTCCTAATTGTACCTAATCCGAATTGGTCATTTTCTTGGGTCACCTTGCAAGCAGAATTTTGGTATGCTTTCTCAATGAAAGTTGGCACATTTTGTGCCTAGTTCCACCTCCAATTGGTCTCATACCAATTGAGGTTACACATTTAAAGTTATAGGCTAAAATGTACACTGCCCTTAGTTACCTTGCTTAACACACATCAATTACACACTTACATTACTACATGTCCACTTCCCCTTACCATTTCTGTTTTGGTTCATTACCAAAACCATATTCCACTTCACTTAAATGTCACTTTGGGCAGATTGCAATTATCCTCAATACACCAATTAAAACTCACATTTACAAGTTCTAAGTACAATCACATATACACCTAAACATTACAAATTTTTACATATACTTACACAATCAATCTATACACATCTTCATCAATTATCAAGGTCAATATTCTGCCAATACTTTCATGAACATATACATTTATTCAAGAATCTCAAGGCTACCGCAAACTTCCTCAACACCAAAGTATTCCACAATTCATCAATTTCCATCCAAATGCAAAAATCACCATATATATATGGAATAATTTACTAGGATATTACATCACCATAACCAACATAATTCTCATCAAATATATGTACAAATACTTCATCAATACATGACTACATGGCTGCCCAAAAATGGATATCTCAATAACTCTTCAAACTTAAAAATTTCCTTCACAAAACCAACACCCATAACATGTACACAAAGTTTAACAAAGAAATCTTCAAAAATGTAAACTTACCTTATGGTTAGAACTTGCCAAACCTTGATTAAACTTCTTAAATTTGGTATCAAGCTCTTCCTTATGATGTGTAGACAAACTTTCATGAAGGAACCTAAGTGATTGAAGGTGAAATGGAAGGGTGGATCAAGCTTGAATGAAAAACGTTAATGGAGGTTTTATTCTTCTTCAATTCGGCAATGTTGAGAGAATTGGAGAAGATGAAGAATTCAGCTACATTATGGACTTACACCTGCCCCACTTCATGTTTAGTTTATTCATTAGTGGACCACTTACTTAAGAAAAATGATTTAATAAGATTTAAGTGCTAATTACACAAATTTCACTCCACTTTTGGCTATTTATATTAGGTACCCCCAAATTAATTTTTTTATTTTATTTTCTAAGTGTAATATTATTTATTTTTAATGGACATTTAGGTCAAAAGACACTTCGGGATGTCAAATGACCATAATGCCCCTGTTCGGGTTGCATTCCCGATTTTTCGGTAACACCAGGTTTTGTCCGTTTTTCGATTTCTCACTTTTCTTTGTACTAATTATTTAATTTTCTTTGATATTTCTAATGATATTTATACTTCAATAAATATTTATTAGAGTCCTAAAAATATTTTCCAGGGTTCCCCGCAGTCCAGGGCTAGTCAACGGTACACGCCGTGACTTCCGTCTGATCACCCATCGCTAGGGTTTTCGGCTCGCTTAACTTGGTTACATTTCTTTGCTAGTATTTTTCCTTTGTTTTTCTTGTATTTTCTTTTCTTGTATTTCATTATTTTATGTCTCCTCACACATATCGAAGTGTAGTTCTAGGCATCCTAGCTGTCCGGACAGCACTGGTAACCGGAACAGTAGAACGCACTACCGAACTTAGGGGTGTTACACTAATAACTTCATTTCAATTCACAATTCAAAGCTCAATAAACAATCAATTCATTTTCAAACCAATCTCATCATAAAGAAACATTTCATTGATTACAAGACTCAAAATTTATATTACAAAAATAATCAAGTAAATGAAATCTCAAATTTACATTTACAATAATTTACATTTAATTACATATCAAAATATTTTACAAGAGTTTTTATACAACTGCTCAAATAATTTACATACATATTATTACATGCATACATTAAAACTCATGTACATGGGTATACCTGGAGCTGATCTGAATGTCTCTTCAAAGAAGCTTACTCAATTGCTCTATGCTCTTTTCACCTGTGACAGCATACAAAGCTATCGCTGAGTGGTGAACTAAGTGGTGCACAACTATAATTTAAAACATAGTACAATATACAATGATAAAATTTACAGCAAATAATTTGGAAATCTGAATACTCATCAAATTCCAAAACTCAAAATATTTATTGCCAATAATGTAAATCATTTGTATAAAATGACTTTGATCATGAAATTCAATTTAACAAATCATAACTACCCATTTAAGGTAATTCCAACAAAATCAATTATACATAAATCATAATTGAAATCACAATTCTTTACTATTCAAAAACATTCTGTATCTCAAAAACCATTCTGTATCTCAAAAATCATTCTATATCTCAAAAACCATTCTGTATCTCAAAAACCATTCTGTATCTCACTAACTATACAAGAATAATCCACAAGGGCCATCTTAGGGGTGATTCTAACTCCCTATGGTTGGGGAGGTCGAATCGGATTCTAACTCCCTATGGTCGGGGAGGTCGAATCATCGTGCACAGCACACACCACAATAATGAATCTTCCGCAAGGGCCATAACATAAAAAACTTATATCTAACCTCTAATAAGAGGAGAATCTAAGCCTATGCACGTACCATGGTAATCAAAACACAACTAATTCCATTGTCTTCTCAACAAATGAGAGAGACGGGTAATAACCTAGTTAAGCATCTATAGTGAGATATAAAACAATATCACAATCCTTTTAGTGAGCATAAATCACAATATAATTCGATTCAAAGTCAATTCCAATATCCAATAATTTTTATGCTCATCACAATTCAAATAATAAATTTGCATTTTTCCATGCAAATTGCCCATCACAATTCAAAACATGTTCTATCATAATTTTCCAAAACATAATTTATTCAATTCACAACAATGCTTAATACTTGTGGAAATACCATTTCATAAAGCTAAATCCATACATACTATAACAATTTCAATAATCATTGAATTAAATCCAATGCTTGTTAAACATAATACATAAGAAAAATATGTCATTTAATCATATGAAATTTTCAGAATAAAATCAGTTAAAAACTAGTTGTGCACAAACCTGATTTGAGTCACTCCTAGGCCTTGACTCAATGTTCTTTATGCTTCTCAATATCCTTATCAACTGAAACACACAATTTAAAGTGTTTCAGTACTCAATGAATTTGTTTCTAACCATAAAATCCAATATCTAAATTTTCTTGGTACTATTCCCTTCAATTCATTTCATTAGTCAACTTATAATGTTGACCTTTAATGCACTCTAAGTGAGTCAATTTCAATGTTACCAATATGTCACATTTTATAGCCCTTTAGTGTTGGTATATGTTACCAAATTCATTTTCAAGTGTATTGCATTTTATTGCAATTTACCGGATTTCAGTGTACTATTTTGACCTAGCCGGACAACCTAGTTCCCTCGATTTTCGGGTTTCGGTCAAAACTAAAAACTTATAGGTCTATGTCTTATTACACGCGGGGCAAAATTTCAGGTCATTCTGAGTTGTGTAGACCAAGATATGGTCAATTTACCAATGCTAGACAGGATGCACTAAAATGGTAGGCTTAGGTCATTTTTAGGTCATTTTCACTTCGGCCAGTTTTGGTACCCGAATTTATGAAAGCTATTTGGCTTGGTTCTGGCCATTTCTAGGCTTTGGTGTCTTCATAAGAATTGTAGATCTATGTCTAAACTATCCATGGTAAAAATTTCAGGTTAATTGGACCTTTTTTGAGTGAGTTATGATCATCCCAATGACTACTGTTCATATGGTTAAAATTCTGGGTCTTCATGTCATGCAATTCCGGATTTGGTCATTTTTTTAGGTCACTTCTAGGCAGAATTTAGGTATGCTTTCAACATGAAAGTTGGCAAATTTTGTGCCTATTTTCACCTCCAATTGGCCTCATACCAATTGGGGTCACACATTTAGGGTTATAAGCTCAATTACATACTGCCCTTAAACACATTGCTCAAACACTAACCAAATGCACATTCACCTTGCTATAAGTTCATTTCTCATACCCAATCACTTCATATACACTGCCCTCAAACCATCTCTAACAGAATTCATCAATTAATTTCATGAGATCAAACACTAATCCATGCTCTTCAAGGCTGCCAAAAATTGCAGTTTGCCAAGGCTTTCACAATTACTTTCCAAACCCTAAATTTAATTGTTCAATCACACATACAAGAGGATTAAATTGCTAGCACTTCAAATTGACTCAACCAACACTAATTCCCATCAATTCCCACCAATTTAATGTAAGAAAAACTCAAGCAAGCTCACCTCCCATGGCTGCCTAAAATGGGCAGATTGCAAAATCAACAATTCCTTTCAAATTTTTCAACCAAAATACTCCCCATAACCTCAACACAAACTTTAGTTAAGCAAGGGATGTAACACCCCTAAGTTCGGTAGTGCGTTCTACTGTTCCTGTGACCAGTGTTGTCCGGACAGCTAGGATGCCTAAAACTACACTTCGATATGAGTGAGGAGACATAAAATAATGAAATACAAGAAAAGAAAATACAAGAAAAACAAAGGAAAAATAATAGCAAAGAAATATAATCAAGTTAAGCGAGCCGTAGCAATGGGTGACCGCACTGGGAAGTCACGGCGTGGACCGTTGACTAGCCCTGGACCGCAGGGAACCCTGGAAAATATTTTTTGGACTTAAAGAGACATCAATTGAAGTATAAATTCCATAAGAAATATTAAATAAAAATTAATTAATTAGTACAAAGAAAAGTGAGAAATCGAAAAACGGACAAAACCCGGTATTACCGAAAAATCGGGAATGCAACCCGAATAGGGGCATTGTGGTCATTTGACACCCCGAGTTGTCTTTTGACCTAAATGTCCATTGAAAATACATGATATTATATTTGGAAAATGTCATGAAAAATTAAATTAGTCGTACCTAATGTAATTAGCAAAAATGGGAAGCTTAATGTGGGAAAATAAAATCTTTGATTAAACTAATGTTATTTCTACATTAGTGGACCACTAACACTTTGTAAATCAATTAAAAACCTGTCATCTTCCACTAACTTCTGCACAGCCATCTTCTTCCTCAAACTTTCCCATGGCCAAGCCAAAAAGCTCCCAAATTCTTCCATGGCCGTCCAAGCTCCAACCTCCATGCGTCCATGATCCAAGCTCCCAATGGTTAAGGTTTCTTCATTAAACTTGACCACCACACCATGGGCAGTAGATAGGCAGCAAGAAGACCAAGTTTTGGAGAGGTTTTGAAGAGTTTCCAAAGTGGTAAGTTTGAGTTTTTGGTTAGTGCTTCATTAAAGTTAGTAAGGAGGTTATGGGTACTTGAATAGTGAGAAGAATTTTGGAGTTTGATGTTCTAAGGGAGATGTTTATTTTTGGCAGCCATGAAAACTCTTTAAGGGCAGTTTATTTGTGCTTGTAAATGGTGAATTAAATGATTGATTAAATGTATATTGTGTAGGAAATTGTTTGGGTGATGTATACTTAGTATATGTAAATGTAAAATGAAATTTAAATCTTGGAAAGTAATGGAATGTAAGTGTACCATTGTGGCAGTTTGCTAACTCTCGAGGAATGCTGGAATTCATGCTTGGTTTATGAAATAATGGTGTTGAAATGTGTTGGTTGTTATGGCAGTTTGAGTGTATGTATGGTGGTGTAAAGTGGGACATGTAAATGGGCATGAATTGGTGATTGAATTATTGTAAATTGAGTTGGACAAATTCTGCACTTGTTGGTGCACATTGAATATAATTGTAAGCTGCCAAAATGACCTATAATATGTTATAAATTATGTTTAGGTTGTGGTACAACCAGAATTGTTTTGAAGGTTAAGTTTGGTGAGTGTTAAAAGTGATGCTTGATGTGTATGCAAGAATTTCAATAAGGCAGTTTGAGTTTTAGGCCTATAACTTTAAGTGTGTGACTCCAATTGGTATGAGACCAATTGGAGGTGAAACTAGGCACAAAATTTGCCAACTTTCATGAAGAAAGCTTGCCAAAATTCTGCTTGCAAGGTAGCTTGAAAAATGACCAAATCCGGATTAAGTGCAAGTAAGGCCTGAAAATTGACCAATTGGGCAGCAGTTAGTGTTTAGGCCATAACTCACTCAAAACAGGTCCAATTGACCTGAAATTTTAACCATGAATAGTTAAGACCCATATCTACAAGTCTTATGAAGATACCAAAGCCCATAAATGACCATAAGGAAGTCAAACAGCTTGCACAAATTCGGGTCCAAAAACTGGTCAAACCTAAAATGACCTAAAGTGACCTAAAATGATCAATTTTGGTGCAATTTGACCAGCAATAGTAAAATGACCATAACTTGGTCTACATAACTCAGAATGACCTGAAATTTTGCCCCGCATTCTATAAGACATAGATCTACAAGTTTGTAGTTTTGACCGAAACCCGAAAACCGAGGGAACTAGGTCGTCCGGCTAGGTCAAACTAGTATCCTAGAATCCAGCAAATTGCAAGAAAACGCAAAATACATAGAAATGAATTTGGTAACATGTACCAAACCTAAAATACTATCGAATGTGACATATTAATAACATTAAAACCTAATTTACCTAAAATACATCGAGGGTTGACATATTAGGTTGACTAAGCACATATTAGAATTCAGTGAATTACTTATCAAGCATTATCGTTAGAGATAGTTTAAATGAGTACTGAAACACTTCAAATTGTGTTTCTCAGTTAGCAAAGACTCAGGAAAAGGGAAGGAAACACTGAGTCAAGACCAAGAGACAGTTATCAGAGGTTTGTGCACAACTAGTTTTCAACTGATTTTGCTCTGAATAATATTTCATATGATTAATTGTATGTTATTGTTTTAAATTGTGTTTGTGCACAACTAGTTTTTAACTGATTTTGTTTTGAATATTTCATATGATTAAATGACATATCTTCTTATGTATTATGTTTAATAAGCATTAGATTTAATTCAATGATTATTGAAAATTGTTATAGTATGTATGAATTTAGCTATGTGAAATGGTATTTCCACAAGTATTAAGCATTGTTATGAATTGAATAAATTATGTTTTAGAAAATTGTGATAGAACATGTTTTGAATTGTGATGGTAATTTTCATGGAAAAATGCAAATTTATGATTTGAATTGTGATGAGCATAAAAATTATTGGATACTGGAATTGAATTTGAATCGAATTATATTGTGATTTATGCTCACTAAAAGGATTGTAATATTGTTTTATATCTCACTATAGATGCTTGACTAGGTTATTACCCGTCTCTCTCATTTGTTGAGAAGACAATGGAGTTAGTTGTGTTTTGATTACCATGGTACGTGCACAGGCTTGGATTTTCCTCTGATTTGAGGTTAGATCTAAGTTTATTTTATCGTTATGGCCCTTGCAAAAGATTCATTATTGTGATGGTACTGTGCACGATGATTCGACCTCCTCGACCATAGGGAGTTAGAATCTGATTCGACCCCCCCGACCATAGGGAGTTAGAATCACATCGAATATGGCCCTTTCGGATTAGTCTTGCATAGTTAGTGAGATAAAGATTGATTTTTGAGATACAACATGGTTTTTGAGATACATAATGATTTTTGAGATACATAATGATTTTTTAGATACAGAATGGCTTTTGAATGGTAAAGAATTGTGATTTCAATTATAGTTTATGTATAATTGATTTTGTTGGAATTACTTAAATGGTTAGTCATGATTAGATAAATTGAATTTCGTGATCAAAGTCATTTTATACAAATGATTTACATTATTGGCAATGAATATTTTGAGTTTTGGAATTTGATGAGTATTCAGATTTCCAAATTATTTACTGTAAATTTTGTCAATGTATATTGTACTATGTTTTAAATTATAGTTGTGCACCACTGAGTTCACCACTCAGCGATAGCTTTGTATGCTGTCGCAGGTAAGAAGAGCATAGAGCAGTGAGTAAGTTTCTTTGAAGACACTTTCAGATCAGCCCAGGTATATTATAGGTATACCCATGTACATAGGTTTTGATGTATGCATGTAATAATATGTATGTAAATTATTTGAGCAGTTGTATAAAAACTCTTGTAAAACATTTTGGTATGTAATTAAATGTAATTTATTGTAAATATAAATAAGCACTTACCTCTTATTGGAGCTTCCTAAAACCTCACCAAATCCTTCCTTTCTTGCTCCCAAAAGCTTCCTCAAGTTGAGTGTGCAAGCTTTAATGAAGAAAGTATGGTGAAATGAGGCTTAAATCATGGGTGCATGGTGGTGTTTCCAAGCTTGGCCATGGAGTTTCCATGGAGATTCATTTTCGGCTGGAAGTTAAAGATGAGCTCATTTCTGTCCACTAAAGCCTTATATAGGTCCCTTAAAATAAAATTAGTGGAGCACTAACCTTAGTTTAGGATTAATTAATTTTCAAGTTTTACAATTTGCAATTTATGCCCCAAACTTTCACTCTTTGTATTATGTACCATATTTCTTATTTTTTTTATGACATTTTCAAAGTTTAATATCACTTATTTTTAATGGACATTGAGGTCAAAAGTCAACTCTAGGTGTCAATTGACCAAAATGCCCTTATTCAGTATGTATTCCCGATTTTTTGGTAACACCGATTTTTGTCGGTTTCTTGATTTCTTGTTTTTCTTTGTACTAATTAATTAATTTTTCTTTGATATTTCTAATAACATTTATAATTCAATAGATGTTTATTTAAGTCTTAAAAATATTTTCCAGGGTTCCCAGCGGTCCAGGGCTAGTCAAAGGTCCACGCCGCAACTTCTCGGTGCGGTCACCCATCGCTATGATTTTCGGCTCGTTTAACTTGGTTACATTTCATTGCTATTATTTTTCCTTTGCTTTTCTTGTATTTCATTATTTTATGTCTCCTCACCCATTTCTAAGTGTAGTTTTAGGCATCCTAGCTGTCCGGACAGACACTGTCACCGAAACAGTAGAACGCATTACCGAACATAGGAGTATTACACATCAAAAGGAAATACAGGGGTATACCTAATATATATACCCACAGTCAATTCAAAAGTTGCTCCAAGTCTCTCACTCAGTAGCCTTCTCATTTCCTTGACCTGCGATAGTACAAATAAGTTATCGTTGAGTATATCACTCAGTGGTGCACAGCTAATAATTTTAAAACTTAAAGCAAAGAACAATTTGTCAAAATATAACAAATCACATTTTCCATAATCATGAATACATCACAAATAATTTCCAAGTCCATAATAACTCTTTATTGAAATCAACTTTCAATTAAGAAATCATAATTCACAAATCACAAATTACAAAGCATAAGTGTTGCCAACATCAACACACAGTTTAGACCATGACACAAAATTTCACGATCAATACCGTGTTGTACACCACGACAAAGCAAATCAACCTCACTAACCGTTATTAATGAGGAAAGGACTAGCTAGCTAATGAGCACTCATATAGTCTCACCCTACTAACTGTTATTAAATGGGGACATAATCAAAGTTAATTATCAAACCCCAAATAGCCGTTGCTACTGGGGAATTCTGAAAGGGACTGTCATGCTAACTGTGGTGTTAAAATAAAATTTCAAGAGTTTCTCAATCCATAATCAAATTTGCAAAACATTAAACACATTCAATTCATCATAAAATCCATAAAGAGTTGGCAACACACAATTATCTCAAATGCAAGGGAAAAACCTTATCTCATTCATATAAAGCTCATTCAAAACTATTTCAAGTTAAAAACAAAGAAGGAAGTTAGTTGTGCACAAACCTTCAATGAGTCTCCTTCTTCTTTACTTACCTCTCCTTGTTCGTCACAACCTCTTTTTCTACTGAAAACACACAAGTAGAATGTCTCAATACTTATCTCAACTATTGCCAAGAACTCATTACATAAAAATCGAATGCCTCCCTAAGTTAGCTTTGCAATTTCAAAGAGTTTTGGATTCTAGACAACTTGGTACCCTGACTTTTGAACCTAATTTTTACCTAGTTCCAATCATAATTTGGTGAGGTGTTCTTCTTGAAAATTGTTCCTCTGGGTCATAGCTTTATTTTCATTTTTGAATCACCTAATTTGAAGCTTTGTAGCTCAAGTTATGGCCAAATTATTAGTTACTGTTCACGTGTACAAATTCTGCAGATTCCAGGTTTTCCATAATTTCCCCAATCTTGCATCTAACATCCGAGCCTTTTATACCCAAAATTAGGATTAGATCCCTAAAACAATGTTTTAGGTCTTTGCCTTAGGCTTCCAAATCATTTTGAATCACTTCAATTGGAGTTTTGTAGGGAAAGTTATGACCTATTAACCATGCTGGGGTCATAAGGCCAATTAGCTAAATTGTATGAATCCAGCTTATGCATGCCTTTGGCCTAAGATCTAGGTTCTGGTCAAAACACAAAAGTTGTAGCTCTATGTGTTTTAAAAATTTTAGCTTTGGAATCACCACATTTTCAGTTTTTTAGGCCAAGTTATGGCAATTTGGCCATAACAGGTCAGATGGCAAATTTCTAAAATTTTCCAGGTTGGTCCAGGCTCAGGCAGATTTGTTGACCCAATTTTGTGCAGCAATTTGATTAGGTTAAAGTCATAATATAGCTCTATGATCCACATAAGAATTGTTCTTCTATGTCTTAGGTTTCCAATGATTCAAGAATCAGGTCATTTGGAGTTTCCTAGAGTGAGTTATGACAATTTTCTTGTTACTGTTCACGTGGTCACTCTGCCAGGTCCAGAATTCCCACATCCGGATTCAAGGCTCTTTTAGGGTAACTTATGGTCATTTTCTGGGAAACCATTACTAATGAAATTTTTTTGTCCTATGTCTTATGTTTCATTCCCAATTGGTTTCACACCAATTGGAGTTATGTAGCTCAACTTATGAGCATTTATGTGTGCTAGACTCTAGTGTACAGAATTTCAACCCTAAGGTTCAATTGTCACCTCCCTTAATTACTTCCTCTAGCCAACATCAATTCACATTTTATTCATCCAAAATGACCATAATTTAACATTAATACATCCATAGCACAAAACCCCCAATTTTTAAAAACCCTATTTTACAATTTTCCCAATCCATACCATTCCATTAATTCCTTTCATCAACCAATGGACAATTCACACTCAAGGAACTTCAAAAGACCATAATTTGCCATTATAAACACTAATTACATTTCATACAATAAAAGCCCTAATTTCCCATGAACCCTAATCTTCCATTTTTCAATTTATGCAAACCCCATGCAATTTCATTACCCCACATATGTATACCACTTTAATTAAACTTGTAACACCCTCACTGTAGCAATTATGTACATTCTACTATTCCGATGACCAGTGTCAGTTCGGACAGTTAGAACGTCTGGAAAAATATTTAAACTAAAGTGAGGAACCATAATTAACTCAAATATTAATAATAAAAATTTAGGGAAAAAATTTAAATGAGCCGGTGCCCTAGCGATGGGTAACACAGTAGGAAGTTGCGGTCCTAGCAATTAGGAGCCCTAAACCCTGGAGAAAATTCATAAAATAATTTTTGGGACTCCAGAGAAGAGTCATTGAGGTTTCTATGGCATTATAATGCCAAGAAAATGCTTAGAAAATTTTTCAATTGGTACAGACAATTTTAGTCTGTTAAGCCAAACAGAGGGCATTTTGGTCATTTCGTCTTCAGAGATGATTTTTGGCCGACTTGTCCAGTTAAGTAAATAATTATTATGACATAAAATATGAATAAATATTGCTAAAAATTAAATTGAAAATGAGTAAGGAAGAAAAAAAAAAAGAAAATGAAAGAAAATGCCAATTACGACATCATTGTGATGTCATTTAAAAGAATTCCACCAATCACATTTAATCACCACTTAAATTAACTAATAAAAGAGGATAAATGACACAAAAAAAATAAAAAGCAATCTGCTTCTTTCTTATCTCAACCAGCCGTCTCCCTCCCTTAAGCCCAACCTCCATTAAAGCTTCACCCAAAGCTTTACACCCCTTACCAAATCACCACCAAACCCTAAGTTCCCTTCAATAAAACTTGTCTATGCCACTTGGCAAGGTGTTTTTCTGCCAAGAAAAGCCAAGAAACTAAAGATTTGTGAAGGGAGAAAATCTCTCCAAAGAGGTTAGTGTCCAATCTCTTACCTCTTTTACTTAATTCATGCTTAATGCCATGAGATAAGTGGAAAAATGTAAGAAAAACAAAATAAAACTTATGGGTGTTCATCCCTATAATTTTGGCAGCTTAGGGTTGATTAGGGTTGATGAATTTACTTGAAGCAAAGTGGTTCATGGGCTACCCTTGGTATGAGATGAGTGATTGAACATGTATGTGTAAGTGAAATGCAAGTGTAATGCATGAATGAAACTTGAAAACTTGGACATTTGAACAACATTAGGGTTTGCTCATGTAATGGTATATTAACATTGTAATGGTCAATTAGTGACCATTTGAATGTGTGTGAGGAGGAATTGAAGTGAGTAAGGATAATGGAGTTGAGCTTAGGCATGCTGCCCTTGGTGACCTGCAGGACTGGGTGTGAGTCCAGCAGGTTTGGGCAGCTATAAATGGAGTTGTATAGGTTCAATTGGTGCAAGGCTAATTGGACATGAAACTAGACACATAATGGCACAACTTTGGTGAAGAAACCCTTCCTAGAAAACCAAACCAAGTTGATCTAAAAATTACCCTAATTCAGGTGACTTATATTCTGCCTGGGAAAAATGACCAAATGAATAGTGTTCATTTATTTGGTCATAACTCAGTGTAGAAAGGTTCAATTGACCTGAATTTTTACCAGTAGAAAGCTGAGACATAGACCTACAACTTTCATGAAGAAAAAAAACTCAAATTTTGACCAAAACATATCCAAAAACTGACTTGCAGTCAGTGTACAAAAAAGGACAGAATTGATTCTGCCCAGAAAATCTAGAAAATTGCAATTCGGCCAGTTATGGTATTTAAGCCATAACTTGAGCTACAAAACTCCAAATGGAGTGATTTAAAAAAAGAAATGTAACTAGACACAATAAGGAACAACTTTCATGAGGACAATTTTATCAAATTCCTACTGTACAAATGACCAATGGAACAGTAAACTTAGTGCTTGAAATCTGAAAATTGTAAATAACCAACACTAAACTTTGAAATGGTATTGGCAACCAATACCAACAACTTCAGAATGCAAAATGTGGTATGTTGGGGATATTAGAACCAATATACATATTGTTTATGAAAAAGTCAACATTTTAGTTGACTAATGAAATGAACAGTAACAATTAAACTTCAATAACAAAGAATTGTAAAAATTTAAAAGTGTAACATGCCCTAGTACGCCTAATGTGATTGGTTTGGATAGGTTGGCATGCCAATAGGGTTCAATTAGCAGTATTGCACATGACATTATGCCATTATGTAATTTTATGGCTTTTAGCCATTTTGATATTATGATGATACTTAGCCTTGTGCCTAATGTTTATTATAGCTTATCAGCTGTTCTGTTGCACACTGGGAGATACATATGTGACCGATGGTGTGACGGCCCGAGATACTTGATACCCAGTGCTAGTTTACCCATTTATCCAATCCAGTCATCCAGTTTAGGTTACTTGGGAAACCAAAAATGAATGTTGATAAATTTAATAAAATAATGAATATAACAAGTACCAAATAAATGAGACTATAAATAATTACCAAAAATTTGTCTGCATGAGACATCAATACACTCACTGCATATTTATTTCCTTTTAGTTCTTTTTATTTTATTATTGCACCACTAAGCATTATTGCTTAGCGCGTCGCTTTTTGTCATGCGTAGGTTCTGGAGAGACAGACAGAGAGCCCAGCAGACCACAGACTGGGTGAGGTCACAAATCTGCCTAGAGTCAGAGTCACCTCTCATCTACAGTGCATCAGTGGTAGGACCTTGAGGTCCCTTTTGAAATTATGTTTTTGCATTTTGTAATAGGTAGTAGTTTGTGATTTGTAAATTATGAACTCATGTAAATAGTAAATTTATGTAATCATATGTTGATGTACATATTTTGTAAAATTTTGTTGATTAATATAATTAGAGAACATCTTCATGAAATTAAGTTGATTTTGAATTTGAATGAAATTATGGATTCATGTTGAGAACTTGAGATGATTGCTAATGTTGAGAATTGTTGAGACCATGTTGATGGTTAATAGAGTTTGAGAATGATTGAAAACGATTATTGGAAGTGTTTTTCATAGTTTCTGAAGAACTGTTTTCTCCATTTTTAGCCGGTACTCTGTCGGATTTTCTATAAAATTTTCAGAACCTCAAATGAATTTATAATTTCTATAAATGACTTAAATGAGATAAATTTAACAAATTGCACTTCATAACCATTAGAAATAAATTAAGGAATAATAAAAATGATTGAAATAAAATATGGTGTTCCAGTACACTGTGTGACATATCTTACTCGGCTATACTGTAGATGGGTAAGGGGTGTCACAAAACTTGAATTCATTATCAATTTAGTTAAAACACATCAAACCCTAAGTTTTTCATGGCTAGCCGAAAACCCTAGCTTAGGTTCCATGCATGATTCTTCAATTTCTTAATTTAATCTCCTCATAAATAACTCTAATCCCATGCATACACAATTAATTTAGCTAGAATAATGACTTACCTCAATAGTGACTTTTCCAATCTTCAATTTCTCTTCCAAATCTCTTATTCTTCTTGCTTTAATCCCTCAATCAAAGGTTACTTTGATGTTTTCTACTAATTAGATGAAAAACCCATGGAAGAAAAGTGGGGGAAATCAAGGGTTGAGAGAGGTTGTTAATGGAGGAGTGAAGAAAGAAGGGAAAGAGAGTGGGGAGGTGGGCGGCCAAGTCACACCCTACTCCTCGTAAGATGTAATATGCTCCCATAGTATACCTAATGAATTACCGTACTTTGCCTACTGGTAACCCATTAAATATACTACAAGGGATTTTAAAACAATTTTCGTTCATTTTTAAATTGGTGGGTAAAATTTTTTTGAGATATTAAAAACCTTTATTTAAAGTCCAAACATAAATCTAATTTTTAGATATTTAAAATCTCCTCAATTTTTATAAAAATTTTGGCTGAGTGTCGTCTGTATTTTGAGAAAACAGTTCTTCAAAACCTGAAAATAAAGACACTACTAATATATTTCTCAATCACAACTCCATTAATCAATTTCATTTCACAAATCAGCACAAGCAACTCAATACACAGTTTAATTTAAATCAAATATTGAAATAGCTCATTATGGTAACAAAATTAATTTTTAAATTCATGGGATCATTAAAAATTTAGTAGTGTAAAACTTTATAAGCACATAGAATCTCAAGATAATATTAAAATAATTTTGTATTTGATTACAGTCCAAAAATATATTGCAAAAGAGTTGGTACAACTGCTCAAAGGAAATTTTATACATATAATTATAGAATTACATCAAAATCTAAAGTACAAGGGTATACCTATGATATACCCGAAGATAGTCTCACTATGTCTTTCAGTAATCTTACTCAGCTACTTTATATTTTCTTTCACCTACGATAGCATACAAAGCTATCGCTGAGTGGTGAACTCAGTGGTGCATAAACTAATAATTTAAAACTTAATATAAGTTATGCTTGACAATTCATAACAAATAAAAATTTAAAATTTCTAAATTCTTTAAAATTCATAACATTCAGAAATCAATATTTTCATTCATGCAAATTATTCATTTGAATAACATTTTGATCAAATAGTAATTATTTATCTACATTTCTTTTAAATCTCGAAACAATACAAAAATATTTTGAATCACTGACAAATTATTTATTTCAACCACAATTTATCAAACTGTTGAACCCATGACCCAAAATTCAAATAGATGCCATATTGTACACCATGACATTTCAAACTCTCCCAATAACCGAGGCTAAAAGGGATGAACAAAGACTAGCTAGTATATATGAGAACTCATTCAAACTCTTCCCCAACTGGTAAGCCAGAGAGGAAGGAACTCAGCCCATCTAGTGGAGGAGATATTTCACTAGACATGCTAATGAGAATTCACAACATATTTTGCCATGTCAACCGTGGTTTCAAATCATATTCAAAAAAATTTCTATTTACAAAGTGTTTACAAATCATTAACATATTGAATCATCATAAATTCATGATCAAGGTTGGCAACACATCAAACTTAAAATTTACAATCTTCAAAACCATGCAATAAATCCTTAAATACATAAGAAAATTTACATTTAATTTATACAATTTCATTCAACAAATTAAAATGCTCAACACAACAAAATTATAAATCATAAAATAAACTTGTTCAAATCAATTTAAAAGTGAAAAGTAACAAAATAGTTAGTTATGCACAAACCTTATACGAGTCGCCTCCTGGCCTTTACTCGATATCTCGGGTTCTTTCCCAGTATTCTTTTCCATTGAAACACACAATTTCACAGTGTTTCAGTATCACAATTTATCATAACTCCACAAATAAATTCAACTCTACTTATACCTAGCTTTAGCATGCTAAACTTGACATTCTTTAAAATTTGTATTTCGGAATTACTATTCATGATACTATTCAAGTCAATTTGTTGACTTTTTAAGGTTTAATAGGTATGGGAATTCTATTTCCACTCACATACCACATTTTGGTTACCTAATTTATTGGTTTTGGTTCTTTTCTCAAATTTTAAGTCTTTTAGGCAAAATTGTATATTTTCAGTTTTGGTGTCCTATTTTGCACTATTCCATTAGTCATGTTACTGTTAGAATTTGGCTAAGTTTTCTTCATAGAAGTTGTTCCTTATTGCTTTAACTTTATTTCCCTTTTTGAATCACTCCATTTAGAGTTTTGTAGTTCAAGTTATAGCCATTTGAACATAGCTGGCCAGATTGGCCTAACCCAGATTTTCTGGGCACCAAACTTGGTTCTAGCAGTTTTAGGTCACTAAATTTGGGTGGCAAAATGACTTGGTTAAGGGTATAATTTGGACTTGTGTTCTTCATGAAAGTTATAGGGCTATATCTCCGCTTTCTACTGGTAAAAGATTAGGTCATTTGGACCTGCCTAGCCCAAGTTATAGGCAAATGAACAAACACTGTTTATTTGGTCATTTTTGTACAGGTCAGTTTGCCTAATCCGGATTTGGCCAATTTGTTCACTAAGTTATGGTCACTTTTTGGGCATGATTCCTAAACCAAAAATGTGCCATTTTGTGTCTAGTTTCATTCCCAATTGGCCTCACACCAATTGGGTTGGTAAATTTTTAGTTTCGGTCCCTGAAAGGGACCTTGGTCATGCTGCCTGCAGAATGACCATAAGGAATCCGAATTTAAACCTAATTCTAACACTTCCTACACACCACAATTGGTCATACATGACCATTTTTCAACTCAAGCAAGGTCAAACACATCATTTGGCTAATTCTCACATTTTTCCTCCCAAAACCCTAGGTGCCAAAACCCTAATTCTTCAATAGCTTTAAATCATGAAATCAAAGTGTATAAACATTATCTACACACTCAATCAAACTTGCCTACATATTTAATTGCATCCAAATCCATCAATTCCTACTTACTACTAAGTTGGCTGAAATCTCTAGTTACCAATCATGCATAGTTTTTCACTTTTCTTCATACAATTTCATTCAATCCTATCCTAAATCAACCATTAATACAAAAAAGGGAAGGTTAGATTAGCTTACCTTTAATGGAGCTTTTCCAATTCTCAAAATCCTTCCAAATTTTCTTGTTTCTTTTGCTTCAATTCTTCCTATCAAGAGTCAATTGAATGTTTTCTATTAATTTAGCATGGTGTTTATGGAAGAAATAGGAGTGTTAGAGCTTGGTAGTGTTGTTAATGGTGGAAAGAAAGAGAGAAGAGAGAAATGAATGAAATGGGGCGGCAAGGAGGTTGAAGAATAAGATAACTATTTTGTTGTTCTTTTTTTTTATCCTTTAATTTTAATTGGTCCCTTTTGTATTGTATTTATCCTATAATTTCCTAAATTTTAATTATAGCTTTATGATGTCATGCATGATGTCATTAATCTTTATTTTCTTTTCTTTCTCTTTTTTTTTTTGTAATTATTTGGCTATTTGACCTGTTCAAATAGGTTAGAAAATTAAAATTAATTTTGACATCATATATGATGTCATCATCATGATGTAATAAGTCCCATTTTTTATTCTTTTTCTTTTTCTTTAATTTTTCAATTGTTCTTTAATTTAATTTTCGATTTCTAAATTTTCTTTTCTCTGATTTTATTGGACAGTTAGGTCAGGAGTCAGTTCTAGGGGTAAATTGACTAAATTGCCCCTCGCTAGTTCGATCCGGTTTGCTAGTTATTTGATATTTCTTCCAGATCCCTGACCTAATTATTTGACCGACTTAACAATTCTTTTTCATGATTTTCTCTTTTCCACTATGTTCGCAATAGTCCTAAGGACCGCAGCGTCACATTTTATGGTTCAAAATTCAAGTTTAAATCGACCTCGTAGTTCTTCCCGAGAAGGTCACCCATCACTGTGACTCTCGGCTCATTTAACTTCTTATGTTCTGTTTTTCTTATTTATACTTAACTAATTAACAATTACTAATTATTTGTGTTCAGGGCTTATATAGTTGTCTTAGATGTGGTTCTAATCTCCTTAATTATCCGGACCAACACCGGTCACCGGAACAGTGAAATATACCAGGCTATGCAAATAGGGGTGTTACAGGCTAACTTATGAAAGGAAGAAGAAGGCTTTTGTCTTCTTTATATATTATTATTCCAAAAGTTAAATAATTAAATTGAGTTGTCCATGAAGGAGCGGAAGCATGAAAAACACAAGTTTATATTATTGAATTCAAAAATTTTTCACCTAGGGTCACATGCATCACGCAAGATTCATTTTTATCTATTTGATTTCAATGATAAACAGCATATTAAAATCCCTTTTAATATGTTTTGGATCTAGATTTTCCATTTAAGACTTTGGAATTAATCATATTAATTCATTAGAACCCTAGAATAGATCAAGAACAAATGCACTAACCTTTTGATGCACTATAGTGTATTTGGCAGCTTTGGGATGCGCTTTAGGATACCAGATGTTGTCCCTCAAGCTTGTCCACACCAAGATCACCTATGGCAGCCCTTGAACAGCTTCTAAAGCTTTTTATATGAATTAGAAAATCAAGTTTTGCCTTTTGAGAGATTATAGATGTAAACAAGACACTAGAAACAATTTCTAATATTTTTAATTCAAGAGATTGTTTGCTAATCTCTTTGAATTGATGAGAGATGAAGAAGAAGAGAAGGGAGAGCAACCAAGGGTGGCAGCACAAAGAGATGAATGGCAGCTTATCTTTTGTTCTTTCATCCTTACACTTATATAGCTAGGTCACCACTTAAAACCTTTACCACATGTCACCCTCTGATTAGTTCTAAGTTTAATTGACCCAATCACATTGTGCCAAGTGTCAAACCTATATTTAATCTTGACTTTGATCATCTTACATGATTAAAAGACATTTGGTAAGTTTATGTGTAGTGCCATGTGTCACCATCTCAAACCACCTATAAATAAGATAACTATGTTATCTCAGGTCTAAAGATTATATGCACTGATATGATTTATGACAATGCATTGACAAGAGTAAACTCTATGTGCTTATCATAAATGTCACTAGTTCGACCTACTTATCATGTATAAGTGCCTATCATATTTGTTATATGGCATGAGACTCACCATTCCATCTTATTTACATCTCATATAAATAACTTGGGAACAAACATGATTACAATCTTTCTGGATAAGTCATGTCCTTATTGTGAAGTATCCTCGATTGTGAACCTATTTATGATACTTTGTGCTAGAAATACTGTCACTCATATTCTTAACAACTTAAGAATAGAATTTCTAACAAAATATCAATGGACCTTTTCTATTACACATAAATATATTATGTAAACAAAAAAGTGAAAATGCCTTTCATTAATAAAACATGTACAAGATACATACTAAATGATATGCTCTAGGGCATACTACTAACAGTCCAAAGCCCATTGGTCATTAGTTTTTTTTTTTATGTCATAATGGAATTAAAATTTTAAGTTTTCATTTCCTTTACACATTTTTACTTGAATTTTCCTCAAAATTTTTTCATAATTTGATACATTATTTTTCATTTAATTTAATTGATATTTTGGTCAAAAATTAACTCTTGAAGTGAATTGACAAAAATGCCTCTCATCGGGTTATAATTCATCTTCTTCATAATCCCCGATGAGTCCTTAGGTCTTTTGTTCACTTAAATTTTTATTGTGTCTATCTCAATTAATTTTTCCTTTATTTTTGGTCCCTAAGGTGACTTTGAATAGTACTATTCACAGGCCAAAAATGGTACTATTCAAAGCACGAAGGTTCGAGGTGTTACAATTCTCCCCTCTTTAAAAATAAAATTTCGTCCTCAAAATTTACTTGGTCTCAGTCTCTGAAGAGTTGTGGATGCTGCCTCCTCATGTCCTCCTCACGCTCCCATGTATTCTCCTGGCCTGAATGATGGTTCCACAGCACTTTGACTGGTGGTATCTACTTGTTCCTTAGCTGTTTCACCTCATGTGCCAAGATCCTTATGGGCTCTTCATAATATGTCAGGTCTGGGTTTACTTCAATTTCTTCTACTGGCAAAATGTGTGAGGGGTCTGATCTTTACCTCCTTAACATGGAGACATGGAAGACATTGTGAATCTTTTCTAACTACAGAGGCAATACAAATCTGTATGCTAACGGACCCACTCTTTCCAGAACCTCATATGGCCCGATGAAGTGAGGACTTAGTTTCCCCCTTCTACCAAACCTCATTATCTTCTTACAAGGAGAAACTTTAAGGAATACTTTGTCACCCACACTGTACTGAATATCTCTTCTCTTTAGATCAATGTAGGACTTCTGTTTATCCAATGCATCCTTGAGTTTATCTCTAATGATCTTAATCTTTTCTTCTGTTTGTTGCACAAGTTTGGGCCCAATCAACTTCCTCTCGCCCACTTCATCCTAACACAAGGGAGTTTTACACTTTCTGCCATACAAAGCTTCATATAGAGGCATCCGAATGCGTGACTGATAACTATTGTTATAGGCGAATTCAATCAAGGCTAAGTGTGTATCCCAACTTTTTTCAAACTCAATCACACAAACCCAAAGCATGTCTTCCAAAATCTGAATGATCCTTTCAGACTAGGCATCTGTCTGTCGATGAAATGTTGTGTTGAAGTTCAATCTAGTTCCTAGGGCTTTTTGGAGACTACCCCAGAATCTAGAAGTGAACCTTGGATTTCTGTCTGATACAATAGAAACTGGCATTCCATGCAGTCTTACTATTTCATCAATGTATAATTTAGCCAATCTTTCCAGACTGTAATCCATCCTCACTAGTAGAAAGTGTGCAGATTTGGTCAATCTATCAACGATAACCCAAACTGCATCATGATTCTTCTGTGTACATGGAAGTCCTATCACGAAATCCATAGTGATTCTCTCCCATTTTCACTTGGGAATTGGCAATGGCTGTAGCAACCCTGCTGGCACTTGGTGTTCTGCCTTTACTTTCTGACAAGTTAGGCATTTAGCGATATATTCTGTAATGTCCTTCTTCATTCCCCTCCATTAATAGTGCTCCTTCATGGTTCTGTACATTTTGATTCCACCAAGGAGCATAGCAAAAGGTGAATCATGTGCTTCCTTTAAAATGATTTGTCTCAGTTCAACATTATCAGGAATGCACATTCTGCCTTGATATAACAACAAACCCTCATCATTCACTAACAACTCTGGTTTCTTGCCATCCCAAGCCTGTTCCACTAATTTTACATACTTATCATTATTCTAGGCGGCTGTTCTAATTTGTTCTGTTAGCATTGGCTTCACTTACCAAGTAGCTACCATCTACCCATCATCATCAATCTCCAAATTGGCATGTAAAGCCCTCAAGCCATGTACCATGGATAAAGGTAAAACTCTCAAACTAGCCATGGTCTTGCGAGTTAAGGCATCTGCCATCACATTAGCTTTCCCAGCTTGGTAGTCAATCAGACAATGATAGTCTTTTATCATCTCTAACCACCTCCTTTGCCTCAAATTTAACTCCTTTTGTGTGCCCAAACACTTCAAACTTTTATTATTTGTGTATATATAACATTTCTCCCCATAGAAGTTGTAACACCCCTATTTGCATAGCCTGGTATATTTCGCTATTCCGATGACCGGTTTCGGTCCGGATAATTAAAGGGATTAGAACCACACTTAAGACAACTAGATAAGCTATAAACACAAATAATTAGTAATTGCCAATTACTTAAGTATAAATAAGAAAAACAGAACATAAAAAGTTAAACGAGCCGCGAGTCACAGTGATGGGTGACCTTCTCGGGAAGGACTACGAAGTAAATTTAAACTCAAATTTCAAACAGTAAAATGTGATGCCACGGTCCTTAGGACCATTACGAACACTGTGGAAAAAATAAAATCAAGAAAAAGAATTGTTAAGTCAGTCAAATAATTAGGTCAGGGAGCCGGAAGAAATATTGAATTATTTGCAAACCGGGTCGAACTGGCGAGGGGCAATTTGGTTAATTGACCCCAAGAGCTGACTCCTGACCTAATTGTCAAATAAAATCGAAGAAAAGAAAAATTAGGAATTGGGAATTAAATTAAAGAATTAATGGAAAAATAAATTAAAAAAAAAAGAAAATGAAAAAGTGAAAAGAGATGACATCATGCATGACATCATGCATGATACCATAAATATTATAATTAAAAATTTATTAATCTAATTTGTGGTCTTCCTAATACACATAAAAGAAAAGAAAAAAAAAATAAAATTCATTCTTCTTCTTCAAAGTTAAAAAACGTCCATCTCTCCCTACCTCTCTCTTTCTCCATTGTTCCACCATTAACATGCTTTTAAAGCTTGAAAAACTTAGTTTTGCCCCATAAGTTTAACCCTAAACCTTAAGAAAACTTGCTATCTCAACTAGAAAAAAAGCTTGAAGAAGAAAGAAAAAAGAAAGGAAGAGATTTGAAGGGAGAGAAAATTCTGCATAAGGTTAGTAATTCAAACTTCAATTTTTTTTTTTTGTTTAATTATTGTGTTTATAGTTGCATTAACTTAGAAATATGATTAAAATGAAATGAAAACAAGTATTGGAGGCCTAGGTAGAGATTTCAGTCAGCTAGGGTTTGCCATGGTAATGCATGAATTTGATGGAATTAAAAGTGTATGGAAGCTTAATTGAGTTGAGGAATGATGTAGGTAGGCTTTGATTTAGTTAAATGTAACAATTAGTGTAGTTAGGGTTTTGGCACCTAGGGTTTGGAAGACAAAAATGTAAGAATTGGTCAAATGGTGTAATTGACCTTGTTTGAGATGAAAAATGGTCATTTGTGACCAATTGAGATGTGTTGGAAGTGTTGGAAGTGAGTTTGAATTCGGATTGAAAATGGTCATGCTGCAGGCAACAGGACCAAGGTCCCTTTGAGGGACCAAAACTAAAAATTTACAAGTCCAATTGTAATGAGACCAATTGGGAATGAAAATAGACACAAAATGGAACATTTTTATTTAGGAATCATGCCCAAAAAGTGAACAAAACTTAGTGAACAAATTGACCAAATTCGGAATTGGCAATCTGGCCTGTACAAAAATGACCAAATGAATAGTATTTTTTCATTTGGCCATAACTTAGGCTAGGAAGGTCTAAATGACTTGAAATTTTACCAGTAGAAAGCTGAGATATAGACCAACAACTTTTATGAAGAACACCAACCCAAATTATGCCCTTAACCAAGTCATTTGGCCACCCAATATTGGTGACCTAAAACTGCCAGAACCAGTTTGGTGCCCAGAAATCTGGGTTAAGTCCAATCCGGCAGCCATGATTCAAATGGCTATAACTTGAGCTACAAAACTCCAATTGGAGTGATTCAAAAAGGAGAATAAAGTTAAGACAATAGGGAACATTTTCTATGAAGAAAATTTTGCCAAATTCTAACAGAAAATTGACCAATGGAACAGTGCAACATAAGACACCAAAACTGAAAAATTGCAATGTTGCCTAAAAGACCTAAGTTTTGAGAAAACAACCAAAACCAACAAATTTAGTGACCAAAATGTGGTATGTGGGTGAAGTTGGAATTTCCATACCTATTAAGCCTTAGAAAGTCAACAAATTGACTTGAATAGTGTAGTAAATAGTAACCCCAAAACACAAATTTTAAAGAACATCAAGTTTAGCATATGTAAGCTAGATAAAAGTGAATTTGAATTTATTTTTGGATTTATGCTAAGTTATGGTACTGAAATACTGTGAAACTGTGTGTTTCAGCTGAAAAAGGCTCGGAAAGTCTAAGAGACTGAGTCAAGGCCCAGAGGCAACTCACGTCAAGTTTGTGCACAATAAACTCTATTTCAGCATTTTATCCTTGAAAATTTGATTTAGTACACATTATGAGTTTACGAACTTTTGTGTTGCCACTTTGTGATGAGATTGTAACTTTGGAAATTGATTTGATTTTTGTATGCAATATTTGAAAAAAACGTTTGAAGTGGATTTTTGATTCACACTTAGCATAACAGTGCCTTATTATTCCTCCTCCATTTATGGGGTTGCAGATCGGATGAGTACTCATTAGCTAGCTAGCCACCTCCCTTATTGATTTCGATTAGTGAGGTTGTAGATTGCTTTGTCGTGGTGTACAACGCGGAATTGATCGAAAATTTTGTGTCATGGCTTAAGTTGTGTATGAATTGGCAATACTGTGTTTATTAAATTATTTGACCCAAAATTTTTCTATAATGAGCTTTGATAATTTGTGAAATGTAATTGTGCAGCATTTAAATTGTGTTTTGTCAATGAATGATTTATGTAATATATTTCAAATTTTTTATTATGCACCACTGAGTATTTTTATACTCAGCGATAGCTTATTTTGCTGTCGCAGATAAGAGCAAGGAGAAAGCAGCAGAGTGAGCTGCTACTGATATTAAGAACTTCACTGATCCTTTTTGTACGGGTATTTATTTATACCCTTGTAATTAATTGATGTAAATATTGTAATGTTTTATGTATCAATGTAAAGTTGAGCAGTTGTATAATAAATTGTAATAATATTATTTTCTGTATTTAATATCTGTAAATTAAACTTGTGAATGTAAATTAGCTTTGTTGAATGAATTGATGAAATATTTTGAGATGACAAACTTGGATTAAATTGTGGAATTATCTTGAAGTGGTTTGATTTGAGAATTGAGATTAATTGGAGGTTGGGAGTTATGGAAAAATTCATTGGAAGTGTTTTTCTCAGGTATTTGAAGAACTGTTTTCTCAAAATACAGACGGCACTCTGCCGAAATTTTTATAAAATTTACGAAAAAATAAAAATGGACAAAAATTTTTACTAGTTTTAAACTTTGAATAAATGATTTTAATTTCTACCAAAATGCTCACCACTTCCAAAATGTAAGAAAATGGTTTTAAAATCCCATGTAGTGTACTTAATGAATTATCGGTAGGTGAAGTTCGGTAGTTCATTAGGTATTCTATGGGATCATGTTATGCCTTACAGAGGGGTAAGGTGTGACACAAGTAATGTCTCCAGATCTTCAAGGTAAAAAAAATGGCTGCTAGCTCTAAGTCATGTGTAGGATAATTCCTCTCATGTGGTTTAAGCTGGCGAGAAGCGTAAGCAATGACATTCTATCTTGCATCAACACACAGCCCAATCCATTATGAGAAGCATCACTGTATATGGTGTACTCTTTACCCAAAGGAGGCAAAGTTAAGACTGGAGCTTCAGTTAAACACCTCTTCAACTCATTAAAACTGTTCTGGCACCGATCAGTCCACTGAAATTTTACATCATTCTTAAGTAGCTTAGTCAGTGGAGATGCTAACATGGAGAATCCCTTCATAAACCTTCGGTAATACGCAGCTAAACCAAGGAAATTTCGAACTTCAGTGACATTTCTAGGTGGCTTCTAATTAAGAATGGCTTCTACTTTGCTAGGATCCACCTTCATACCCTCTGAAGATATAATATGCCCCAAAAATGTAATTTCCTTCAGCCAAAACTCACATTTCGATAGTTTGGTATGCAACTGTTTCTCTCTCAAAATCTGCAATACTATCCTCAAGTGCTTGTCATGTTCCTTTGCATTCTTTGAGTACACCAAAATATCATCAATGAACACCACAACAAATTGATCCAAATATGGCCTGAAGATAGTGTTCATCAGGCCCATAAAAGCTGCCGGAGTGTTAGTCAACCCGAATGGCATCACCAAGAACTCATTGTGGCCATACTGAGTCCTGAAGGTAGTTTTAGGTATACTTTGCTCCTGCACCCTCAACTGATAATAGCCCGATCTCAAATCAATTTTGGACAATGCAGTTGCTTCCTTCAGCTGATCAAATAGATCATCAATCCATGGCATCCATGGCAGAGGATATATGTTCTTTATGATCACCTTATTCAACTGTCTATAGTCTATGCATAGATGAAGAGTACCATCCTTCTTCTTCATAAACAATACCAGTGCTCCCCAAGGTGACACGCTAGGGCAGATGAAACCCTTATCTAACAACTTCTGCAATTGCACCTTCAACTCTTTCAACTCAGTAGGTGCCATCCTATAAGGAGTGATGGAAGTGCTCCACACCCGACATAATCTCAATTTCAAACTGCACCTCTCTTTTTGGAGGTAATCCTGGCAACTCTTCAGGAAAGACATTCAAAAAATCACATATTGTAGGAATATCCTTAAGATCTGGACTCCTCCCCTAGGTATCTGTCACATGAGCTAGATAAGTTTTACATCCCTTCCTAATCATCTTTCTAGCAAGTGCAGCTAAAATGATGTTGGATGGCAATAACTGCCTCTCCCCGTGTATTACTACATCTGCATACTTAGAAAGACCAAAAGTGACTGTCTTCAGTCTACAGTCGATCATGGCATGATGCCTGGCTAATCAATCAATGCCTAAGATGATATCATAATCTCGGAAGGGCATTTTAATTAAATCAGACAGGAATGTATGTCCTTGGATTACCAAAGGACAATCCTTATACAATTTGTTCACCCTAACCTCTTGTCCTAGAGGACTAGTCACTAACACTTCAAAATCCAATTTCAAATAAGGAATAGCAACAGAACATGCAATACTGGCACTAGCATAAAAAAGTGTAGAACAGGGGTCAAATAGCACATAAACATCCTTGTTAAAGATGGAGAGTATGCCAGCCACAACATCTGATGTCTCAGCTTCTTCCCTTTAGCGCATTATATATACTCTAGCTGGTGCGCCGCTCTACTCTGACTGGTTTACTATACCCTGGCTACTAGATGTACTGTCTTTACCTCTGTCTCTGCCTCTACTAACTGTCTGTGGCCCTTTGGAAGTAGAACCTTGAGCAAATCCCTCAGGGGTGGTAGGTGGCCCAGATCTGCGAGGGCTAGTGCAATCCTTGGCAAAATGCCCAGTTCCACCATAGTTGTAGTAGCCTCCTGTGGCCTTATAAGATACTCCTCTATGTGTTTTGCCTTGTACGAACAGGAAAGGAATCCCTGGATGTCTACTAACTGGATCTAGGTGGCCTCTACCTTGAGAATTGTCGCCTACCAGATCCTCTGTTATTCGGTCCTCCAAATTTCTTCCTCTTACCAGAACTACTACCAGAAGCTTGATCGAAAGTCTTCTCACTCTTTTCTTTTTCTTATGTTCCCTTTTTAATAGCCCTTCTAATTCAATTCTTTCTAATTCAAGAGCTTGGGATATCAGTTCTGAGAAATTCTCATGTCAGAACCCAACCACTTGCAGTCTCAGACACGGTCTCAACTTGACCTCAAACCGTTTGCATCTGTCCCTACTGGTGGTGAGTATACTCCCAGCATAGTGACTCAAGCGAGAGAACTCCCTCTCATACTCTGCCATAGTTCTATCCCTTTATTTCAGACTCAAAAACTCTTGAAGCTTCATGTCCATATAGGTATCAAGAACATACTTCTATCTAAACTCCCTCAGAAAATCTCCCCAAGTTAGAACTAGGGGCTCTACCAAACTATGGGGAATGGTCTTCCACCATTCATAAGTGTTTCCATGCAACAAAGAAACTGAGTATTCAAACTTCAAATCATCTGTGCAATGCAATTTCTTGAATACCCTCTCCATTCTCTCCGGCCATTGTTCTACTTCCAATGGATCTACTGTAACCTTGAACTCTGTTGCCCCATACTTCATTAACTTTTCATACTGTCTAGTTGGGGGTCGTGGTTGCATAGGAGGTGTTTGTACTAGAGCTTAGACTAGTATATTACCAGCCATTTATTGAAATAGTGCAGCCATCTGTTGAGCTAACTGAGCAGGAAACTGCATGGGCAGGACTGGTGCAACTGACCCACTGGCATTTTGAGGAGCTGGGGCCTCTCCCTGTACATCAGCTGCTACTGATTGCTCTACTGTGTGATCCCCCTCTTCCATAATGAATCATAAGGAATTTTATGCCCTAAGCAACCAATACTAGAAGATTTCCCTCCATTAGTCCATATTCATGATGTAATGCAATATATGTATCAATTAATAATAATTGAGCAGTTGTATTTATCAAAATATTTCAAACATAAAATTTAAAATGTGCATGAAAACCAAAGCTCTGATACCACTAAAACATGTCACACCTTATCCCTTGTAAGGCATGATATGTTCCCGTAGCATATCTAATAAATTACCGAACTTCACCTACCAATAATCTATTACATATACTACAAGGGATTTTCAACGGATCATAGCATTTTATTTTATTTTTATTTTGCGAAAAAACTGCATGGTGATAGTTAAAACTTTAACAATATCCAAAATTTATAATTTGTTGAATCATAATATAAGTCAAATAAAACATTTCTTTCAATCCATTTAAGAAAACATTTGATTTCAAATCTTACATTCATTAGAGACAATAAACTTAATATTACAAAAGTTACATTTACATATATCTCAAAATAGAATTACAAATATTTACAATCTCAAACTGTCATAGCAATGCAATGCTTTTTAAATACAACTGCTCAATGTTCGTACAACCATACATATAGCTCTAAAATACATCAAAAGGAAATATAGGAGTATACCTAATATATATACCCACAGTCAATTCAAAAGCTACTCCAAGTCTCTCACTTAGCATCCTTCTCCTTTCCTTTACCTGCTATAGCACGAATAAGCTATCGCTGAGTATATCACTCAGTGGTACACAACTAATAATTTTAAAACTTAAAGTAAAGCACAACTTGTCAAAATATAACAAATCACATTTTCCATAATCATGAATACATCACAAATAATTTCCAAGTCCATAACAACTCTTTATTGAAATCAACTTTCAATTAAGAAATCATAATTCGCAAATCATAAATTACAAAGCATAAGTGTTGCCAACATTAACATGATTTAGACCATGACACAAAATATCACGATCAATGCCGTATTGTACACCACGACAAAGCAAATCAACCTCACTAACCATTATTAATGAGGGAAGAGCTAGCTAGCTAATGAGTACTCATATAGTCTCACCCCACTAACCATTTGTAACACCCCTATGTTCGGTAATGCGTTCTACTGTTCTGGTGACCAGTGTTGTCCGGATAGCTAGGATGCCTAGAACTACAGTTCGATATGAGTGAGGAGACATTAAATAATGAAATACAAGAAAAGAAAATACAAGAAAAATAAAGGAAAAATAATAGTAAAGAAATGCAACCAAGTTAAGCGAGCCGAGAACCCTAGTGATGGGTGACTGCACCGGGAAGTCACGGCGTGGACCGTTGACTAGCCCTGGACCGCGGGGAACCCTGGAAAATATTTTTAGGACTTAAAGAGACATCAATTGAAGTATAAATATCATTAGAAATATCAAAAAAATTTTAATAATTAGTACAAAGAAAAGTGAGAAATCGAAAAACGGATAAAACCCGGTGTTACCGAAAAATCGGGAATGCAACCCGAACAGGGGCATTGTGGTCATTTGACACCCCGAGTTGTCTTTTGACCTAAATGTCCATTAAAAATAAATAATATTACACTTGGAAAATGTCATGAAAAATTAAATTGGTTGTACCTAATGTAAATAGCAAAAATTGGGAGTTAAATGTGGAAAAATGAAACCTTAGAATAAACAATGATTTAATTCTTACATAGTGGTCTACTAACTCATTTAAGTGGACCACTAAAGCTTCATTTGGGTAGAATATACATCTGCATCTTCAACCTTAGAACCAGCAAAAAATTTGCTCCCAAAAAACTCTATTGACACATGGTTGAAGCTCCATGCATATGAGATTCAAGCTTCTTTCCTTCTACCTTCCTTCATCAAAGTTAGTCTACACCACTTGGGCAGTAGATTGGCAGCAAGAAGACCAAGTTTTGGTGAAGATTTAAGAAGTTTCATCCATAGGTAAGTTTGTGTTTTTGAATGTTGCTTTGTTAAAGTTTGTAAGGGTGTTATGGGTGTTTGATTTATGGAGAAAATTTTGAGTTTTGATGTTGAATGGGAATGTGCACTTTTGGCAGCCATGGGAACACCTTGAAGGCAGTTTAATTGTGCTTGTAAATGGTGAATTAAATGATTGATTAAATGTATATTGTGTAAGAAATTGTTTGGGTGATGTATACTTAGTATATGTAAATGTAAAATGAAATTTAAAGCTTGGAAAGTAATGGAATGTAAGTGTACCATTGTGGCAGTTTGTTAACTCTTGAGGAATGCTGGAATTCATGCTTGGTTTATGAAATAATGGTGTTGAAATGTGTTGGTTGTTATGGCAGTTTGAGTATATGTATGGTGGTGTAAAGTGGGACATGTAAATGGGCATGAATTGGTGATTGAATTGTTGTAAATTGAATGGGACAAATTCTGCACTTGTTGGTGCACATTGAATGTAATTATAAGCTGCCAAAATGACCTATAATATGTTATAAATTATGTTTAGGTTGTGGTACAACCAGAATTGGTTTGAAGGTTAAGTTTGGTGAGTGTTAAAAGTGATGCTTGATGTGTATGCAAGAATTTCAATAAGGCAATTTGAGTTTTAGGCCTATAACTTTAAGTGTGTGACTCCAATTGGTATGGAACCAATTGGAGGTGAAACTAGGCACAAAATGTGCCAACTTTCATGAAGAAAGCTTGCCAAAATTCTGCTTGCAAGGTAGCTTGAAAAATGACCAAATCCGGATTAAGTGCAAATAAGGCCTGAAAATTGACCATTTGGGCAGCAGTTAGTGTTTAGGCCATAACTCACTCAAAACAGGTCCAATTGACCTGAAATTTTAACCATGAATAGTTAAGACCCATATCTATAAGTCTTATGAAGACACCAAAGCCCAGAAATGACCATAAGCAAGTCAAACAGCTTGCACAATTTCGGGTCCAAAAACTGGCCGAACCTAAAATGACCTAAAGTGACCTAAAATGACCAATTTTTGTGCAATTTGACCAGCAATAGTAAAATGACCATAACTTGGTCTACATACTCAGAATGACCTGAAATTTTTCCTCGCGTTCCATAAGACATAGATCTACAAGTTTGTAGTTTTGACCAAAACCCGAAAACCGAGGGAACTAGGTCGTCCAACTAGGTTAAACTAGTATCCCGGAATCCAGCAAATTGCAAAAAAATGCAGTATACACGGAAATGAACTTGGTAACATGTACCAACCCTAGAAGACTATCGAATGTGACATATTAGTAACGTTAAAACCTAATTTACCTAAAACGCATCGAGGGTCAATATATTAGGTTGACTAAGCGAATAAATGGATTCAGTGAATTAATTATCAAGCATTATCGTTAGAGACAGTTTAAATGAGTACTGAAACACTTCAAATTGTGTTTCTCAGTTAGCAAAGACTCAGGGAGGGGAAGGAAACACTGAGTCAGAGCCAAGAGACAATTATCAGAGGTTTGTGCACAATATTTATTTCTTTTGAATTTTTCAATTGAAATAAATTATGATTATTTGTATGTTATTGTTTTAAATTATGTTTGTGCACAATAGCTATTCCTTTTGAAATTTTCAATTGAAATAAATTATGATTATTTGTGTGTTATTGTTTTAAATTGTGTTTGTGCACAATAGTTATTTCTTTTGAATTTTTCAATTGAAATAAATTATGATTATTTATATATTATTATTTTAAATTATGTTTGTGCACAATAATTTTGACTTCTCATTTTCTACTTAAAAATTTAATTGAACATTATAGTTTTAAATTGTGTCCGTGTACAATACTTTTATATTCACTGCTTTTACTAGCAAATTTATGTGGAGAAATGAGTTATGAATAAGTTTTGATTGCTTTGGTTTTGGGAATATTATTTGAAACTTATTGTGTTGCCAACTTTGCAAATGGAAATTTTGAGATAAAATGTGATTTGTGGTTTGTATGAAATATTGTGATTTGAAATTGTTTTAATTCACACTTGGCATGACACTATTAATATATTCCTCCCTCTTTGACTTATCAGTCTGGGGTGAGTGTGATTATGTTCCTCCCTCTTTGACTTCCCAGTCTGAGGTGAGTGTGGATGAGTACTCATGATATAGCTAGCTTCCTCCCTCATTGATTTCGATTATTGGGGTGAGTGTGTCTTGTCGTGGTGTACAACACGGCATGTGTGGAAAAACTGTGTCATGGCCTAAAATGTGTTATTGATTGGCAACACTATATTATTCAGTTATTTGATTAAATTGTGTTATTGATTGGCAACACTGTATTCTTCAGTTATTTGATCAAATTGTGTTATTGATTGGCAAAACCGTGTTATTCAGTTATTTGATCAAATTGTGTTATAGATTGGCAACACTGTATTCTTTAGTTATTTGATCGAATTGAGTTATTGATTGGCAAAACTGTATTATTCAGTTATTTGATCAAATTGTGTTATGGATTGGCAAAACCGTGTTATTCAGTTATTTGATCAAATTGTGTTATTGATTGGCAAAACTGTGTTACTCAGTTATTTGATCAAATTTATGTTATATGAACTTTGTAAATTGTGAAATGGAATTGTGAATCATTTGATTTGTGAACTGTCAATAAAAGACTTATATATCGCATTTCAAATTGTTATTGTGCACCACTGAGTAAATTTTACTCAGCGATAGCTTTATTCTTTGTCGCAGTGAAATGACAGCAGGCGTGCAGACTAGGCTGCTAGTACATTCAGCGAGAAATCATCGGGTATATTGAGTATACCATATTCTGCATTTTATATTATAATGTATGTTCACTGTGTGTATATAGTGTTCTTGGTTTTGAGCAGTTGTAAATTAAAATTGTACATTAAAGTTGTAAAATAAATTATGAGTTATTTGAACTTGTAAAAATTGTATTATATTTCTTGTATCTCAGTCTTTGAAAATTTATTGTGGATTTGTGTTGAATTATGCTAGAGTTTGAGATTGAGAAAAATATTGAAGTGTTTTTTACAGGTTTTTTAAGAACTGTTTTATCCAAATTACGGAGGGCACTCTGCCAAAATTTTTTTACAGAAATTACTAATAGTCTAAATGTGTTAGTTAATTCACCTCAGTTCAAAAAGGTTTTTAACACCTGTAAATAGTGCTCACCACTGTAAAAGAAGTAAGAAAAGTTTTTGAAAATTCCTTGTAGTGTATTTAATGGGTTATCAGTAGGCGAAGTTGGTAATTCATTAGGTATACTACGGGATCATGTTATGCCTTACAGAGGGGTAGGGTGTGACACCATTATTAATGGGGGACATAATCAAAGTCAATTATCAAACCCCAAATAGCCGATACTACTGGGGAATTCCGAAAGGGACTATCATGTTAACTGTGGTGTTAAAATAAAATTTCAAGAGTTTCTCAATCCATAATCACATTTGCAAAACAATAAACACATTCAATTCATCATAAAATCCATAAAGGGTTGGCAACACACAATTATCTTAAATGCAAGGGAAAAACCTTATCTCATTCATATAAAGCTCATTCAAAAATATTTCAAGTTAAAAACAAAGAAGGAAATTAGTTGTGCACAAACTTTCAATGAGTCTCCTTCTTCTTTACTTACCCCTCGTTGTCCATCACAACCTCTTTTTCTACTAAAAACACACAAGTAGAATGTCTCAATATGTATCTCAACTATTGCCAAGAACTCATTACATAAATGTCTAATGCATCCCTAAGTTAGCTTTGCAATTTCAAAGAGTTTTGGATTCTGGATAGCTTGGTACCCTGATTTTTTAGCCTAATTTTTACCTAGTTCCAATCATAATTTGATGAGGTGTTCTTCATGAAAATTGTTCCTCTTGGTCTCAGCTTTATTTTCCTTTTTGAATCACCTAATTTGAAGCTTTTTGGCTCAAGTTATGGCCAAATTATTAGTTACTATTCATGTGTACAAATTCTACAGATTTTAGGTTTTCTAGAATTTCCCCAATCATGCATCTAACATCCGAGCCTTTTATACCCAGAATTAGGATCAGGTCCCTAAAACAATGTTTTAGGTCTTTGTCTTAGGTTTTCAAATCATTTGAATAACTTCAATTAGAGTTTTTTAGAGAAAGTTATGACCTGTTAGCCATGCTGGGGCCATAAGGCCAATTAGCTAAATTGCAGGAATCCAGCATATGTATGCCTAACTTGCTCCAGCAATTTCCCTAAGTTGGTCTAAGATCTAGGTTTTGGTCAAAACACAAAAATTATAGTTCTATGTGTTATAAAAACTTTGGATTTAGAATCACCACATTTTCAATTTTGTAGGCCAAGTTATGGCAATTTTGCCATAACGGGTCAGATGGCTAATTTCCAAAATTTTCCAGGTTGCTCCACGCTCAGGCAGATTTGTTGACCCAATTTTATCTAGCAATTTGATTGGGTTAAAGTCATAATTTGGCTCTATGATCTTCATAAGAATTGTTCTTCTATGTCTTAGGTTTCTAATGGCTCAAGAAACAGGTCATTTGGAGTTTCCTAGAGTGAGTTATGACAATTTTCCTATTACTATTCACGTGGTCACTCTACCAGGTCCAGAATTCCCACATCCGGATTCAAGGATCATTTAGGGTAAATTATGGTCATTTTCTGGGCAACCATTATTCATGAAATTTTTAGCCCTATGTTTTATGTTTCATTTTCAATTTGTTTCACACCAATTGGAGTTATGTAGCTCAACTTATGAGCATTTATGTGTGCTGGACTCCAGTGTCCAGAATTTCAACCCTAAGGTTCAATTGTCACCTCCCCTAATTACTTCCACTAGCCAGCATCAATTCACATTTAATTCACCCAAAATGACCATAATTTAACATTAATACATCCATAGCACTTCATAGCATAAAACCCCTAATTTTCTAAAACCCTATTTTGCAATTTTCTCAATCCATACCATTCCATTAATTCCTTTCATCAACCAATGGTCAATTCACACTCAAGGAACTTTAAAAGACCATAATTTGCCATTATAAACACGAATTACACTTCATAAAATAAAAGCTCTAATTTCCCATGAACCCTAATATTCCATTTTCCAATTTATGTAAACCCCATGCAATTTCACTACCCCACATATGTATACCACTTCAATTAAACATGAATTCATCATCAATTTAGTTAAAACACATCAAACCCTAAGTTTTCCATGGCTTGCTAAAAACCCTAACTTAGGTTCCATGCATGATTCTTTAATTTGTTAAGTTAATCTCCTCATAAATAACTCTAATCCCATGCATACACAATTAATTTAGCCAGAATAATGACTTACCTCAATAGTGACTTTTCCAATATTCAATTTCTCTTCCAAATCTCTGATTTTTCTTGCTTTAATCCCTTAATCAGAGGTTACTTTGATGTTTTCTACTAATTAGATGAAAAACCCATGGAAGAAAAGTGGGGGAAATCAAGGGTTGAGAGAGGTTATTAATGGAGGAATGAAGAAAGAAGGGAGAGAGAGTGGGGAGGTGGGCGGCCAACTTATGGAAGGAAGAAGAAGGCTTTTGTCTTCTTTATATATTATTATTCCAAAAGTGAAATAATTAAATTGTGTTGTCCAAAGTTCATTGGTCATTAGTTTTTTTTTTCCTATGTCATAATGGAATTAAAATTTTAAGTTTTCATTTCCTTTATTTCCTTTACATATTTTTACTTGAATTTTCCTCAAAATTTCTTCATAATTTGATACATTATTTTTCATTTAATTTAATTAACATTTTGGTCAAAAATCAACTTTTGAAGTAAATTGACCAAAATGCCTCTCATCGGGTTATAATCCATCTTTTTCATAATCCCCAATGAGTCCTTAGGTCTTTGGTTCACTTGAATTTTTATTATGTCTATCTCAATTAATTTTCACTTTATTTTTGGTCCTCAAGGTAACTTTGAATAGTATTATTCACTGACAAAAATGATACTATTCAGAGCTCGGAGGTTCGGGTTGTTACAGAGACTTTTGGTGAAACTGAGAATCAAGCAAGGGAAGAGGAGACACAAGCTGACAAAGGTAAGGAGAAAAAGGAGGAAAAGAAAGAAAAGAAGAAGGAGCTACCAAAGCCCTACCAACCACTATTACCTTTTTCTCAAAGGTTTCAGAAAGCCAAACTAGATAAGCAGTTTTAGAAATTTTTAGAAGTTTTACAGAAACTTTATATCACCATTCCCTTCATAGAAGCTCTATCTCAAATGCCATCATATGCTAAGTTCCCAAAAGAGATACTTTCAAATAAGAGGAAGCTTGATGACTATGAGATAGTGGCTCTCATAGAGGAATGTAGTATAATCTTGCAAAACAAATTGCCTCCAAATTTAAAAGATACTAGAAGCCTTTTCATAACTTGTCTCATTGGAAACATGAATATTGACAAGGCCCTTTTTGACTTGAGAGTAAGTTTTAGTTTGATGCCCCTGTGTATCAGTCAAAAGTTGAACGTTAGAGAATTTAAATCGACTACCATTTAATTGGCAAACAGATCTGTAAAGTATCTAATAGGAATTCTAGAGAACATCCTTATAAAGTTTGGTAAATTCTTTATACTAGTCAACTTTGTTATTCTGGAGATGAAGAAAGATGTTCAAATTCCCATAATCTTGGAAAGACCTTCTTAGCAACTACCAAAGCAATCAATGATGTTAAAAATGGATGGTTGACTCTCAGAGTGGGAGAAGAGGAAGTACAGTTTAGCTTGTTTCATGCCACGAAACAAAAGCCAGACATGGACAAGTGCTTAAGGGTTGACATTATTGATGAACTAGTTAAAGAGGAGTTCAATAAGAGATATCCAAAGGATCCTCTAGAAGCTTTTATTATGCATAGTGATACTACTAAAGATAAAAACAAGGAAATTGCAGCAATCGCACAATCACTAGAAGCTAGCCTACCACTATCATTAGCTTAAGCACTTCAAATAGAAGAGTTGAAGCAAAGCCTAACCATGTCAAACCCCCAATGACAAAGAGGCAACACTATAGGTAGAACTTAAACCCCTATCTTCTACTCTCAAGTATGCATTTCTTGGCTCAAATTGTACTTTTCTTGTAATAATTAGTGCTATTTTAACTAAACTAGAAGAGGAAAAACTATTGAGGGAATTAAGACCCATAGTAAAATAATTAGGTACAAAATAAAAGATCTAAAGGGAATTAGCCCTCCATTTTATACATAGGATACCTATGGAAGAAAAAAGTAACCAACTATAGAGCATCAAAGGAGACTTAACCCTAATATGAAAGAGGTAGTTAAGAAGGAAATCTTAAAACTATTACATGCAGGTGCAATTTACCTTATTTCTGATAGTAAATGGGTTAGTTCAGTATATGTAATACCTAAGAAAGGTGAGATGACTATAATAAAAAATGAAAACAATGAGCTAATCCCTACTAGGACTGTCATAAGTTGGTGAATGTACATTAACTATAAAAAAAACTAAATAGTGCTACCCGAAATGACCATTTTTCTCTTCCATCTATTAATCAAATGCTTGAGAGACTAGCCAAGCATTCAAAATTTTATTACTTAGATTGGTACTTGGCATTTTTCCAAATCCCAATTCACCTAGAGAACCCAGAAAAGACTACTTTCACATGCCCCTATGGCACTTTTGCATATAGGAGAATGCCTTTAGGTCTATGTAATGCCTCGACTACTTTTTAAAAATGCATGATGGCTATTTTCTCTAACTTTATTAAACACATAATGGAGGTATTTATGGATGATTTCTCTGTCTATGGCAAGACTTTTGATGACTATTTGACTAATCTTTCTAAAGTGTTACAAAGATATGAGGAATTTAATTAGGAGAAATGCCACTTTAAGGTTCACAAAGGCATAGTTCTTGGTCAGCTAGTTTCAGGAAGAGGCATAAAGGTGGACAAGGCAAAGATTGAAGTCATAAAAAAGATGCCACCACCAACATCAGTTAAAAGAGTGTGAAGCTCTTTGGAACATGCAGGATTCTATCAAAGATTCATAAAAGACTTTTCCAAAATAGCTAAGCCACTAACAAACCTGTTAAACCAAGATGTACCTTTTGATTATGATGAAAGTTGCCTTCTTTTTGCAAGATAAAGGAAGCACTAATCTCTCTGTCAACAATGCAACCTTTAGACTAGGAGCTACCATTTGAGATCTTATGTGATGTAAGCAATTGTACAGTAAGAGTAATTCTTGGGCAAAGGAAAGACAAGAAATTCATGCTATCTACTATGCTAGCAAGATGCTTGATGATGCACAAATCAACTATGCAACTATAGAGAAAGAGTTACTCGCTATTGTATTTGCAATTGACAAATTTAGATCCTACCTAGTTAGATCAAAAGTCATTATATACATAGACTATGCAACTCTTCAGTATCTCTTGAATAAGAAAGAGGCAAAACCAATGTTAATCCATTAAGGCATGGAAGCATAGATTTAAGGGCATTAGAGTATTGAAATTTAAAATTCCTTCTAGGGTTACATGCAACATTCAAATAAATTATGAAACCTATGTGACTTCTAATGCCCTTTAGCCTACAAAAACAAACTTTTGGCACATACTAGAAGTTCATTTGCCATTTAAGATTGAGAATTAACAATTAATTCATTAAACCCTAGCTAATATAAGAGATTAATTCAACTAACCTCCAAGGCGCTGAATCAAGCTTTCTTACTCCCTTTGGGTGCTCCTAGGGCTCCAAGAGTTGCCCCTCTAGCTTATCCACCAAGAGCTTCACCAAGACTCACCAAAGGTTGCCCCAAATCCTCTCTTTAAAGATTACCAACCACTAATGTTTTAGGGTTTATCCTTTGGTGAAGGTATATATATGTGGGTGCACTAGAAACTCTTTCTAGTAAAATTAATTCAAAGGAAATCAAGATTTTCCTTTTGAATTAATGAAAGGAAAATGAGAAGAAGGAGAATTCCAAGGTTGCCATCCAACACTCCAAGAGGAAGAAGATGCCACTTTCTTCTTATTTCTTCATTTATATGCATAAGACAAATTGACTTAATGAAGTGCCACATGTTACCATAAGATTTAATCTTGCTTTTCTTTGACTTAATCTTATCAAGCCAAGTGTCAAGCTTTAATTAAATCACTAAAAAGTAGTCTTCCATCATAGGAAGATAAGTGGCACACTTACATAGGTGGCACATGTCACCATGTAAAATTACCATTTTGCCCTTGCATATAATTTTGAGTTTTCAACCCAAAATTATAATTTCTCCCTTAAATTAATTTATATCAAATATAAATTAATTAATTAATTAATCTCCATTAATTAATTTCTCCATTTTATTTATATTTAAAGTCTTTAAATATAAATATAATTTATATTATGCATCCAACAACCTAGATTTGGTTTTAAATCATGCTAGGGACTTTGCAATTTTATTGCAAACCAAATCTATTTAATTAATTAATTAATCTCTTTAATTAATCAATTAAATCATAATACATTTGGTGAATTACTTGTGTAGATGTGTGACTTACTAGGCTCATTACTAGTTGACAATGAGAAATGATAGTAACTCTTAATATCATTAGAACTATTTCTTGCCATGAATGATTTCTCTAAATTATTTTAGGTATCTCATAGACCATGGTTGACACCTAGCATAGCATGCCATGGCCACCCAATCAGTAATAAGGAATACCTTAAATGAACCTTTAATCATATGTCACCATGCATTAAAATCTTTCCGTTACAAAATCCCAATTTTAGCTAGAGTCATGGTTAATGTCAAACTCTATATGTTATGAATGTTATGTTCTCTTTTAATTCTAATTCTTGATTTGTTAGACTTTCTTATCGGGAACTCCTTTTTGACTAAGTCTATCTATTTTGGCCAGAAACTTGAATCATCAAGAATAATTAAATGAACATAGGATTTTATTCCTATTTACTTAGGGTAACGGATCCCATCTTGATCAACACTTATCTCCATATATAACTAGTAGGAGCTAACACATGCTCATATACCCACACACAGTATGAGTCTAAAAGCAGTATCAAACTCAAACTACCTATATATAAAATAATTGTGTTATCTCAGGTCTAAAGATTATATGCATTGATATGATATATGACAATGCATTGACAAGAGTAAACTCTATGTGCTTGTCAAAAGTGTCACTGATTCGGCTTACTTATCATATATAAGCACCTATCATATTTGTTATGTGGCATGAGACTCACCACTCTAACTTATTAATATCTCATTTTAATACTTTGGGAACAAACATGATTACAATCTTTCTGGATAAGTCATGTCCTTTTGTGAAGTATCCTTGATTGTGAACCAATTTATGATAATTTGTGCTAGAAATACTATCACTCATATTCTTAATAACTTAAGAATAAAATTTCTAACAAAATATTAATGGACCCTTTCAATTACACATAAATAGATTATGTAAACAGAAAAGTGTAATTGCCTTTTATTAATAAAATATGTACAAGATATATACAAATTGATATGCTCTAGGGCATACTACTAACAATCCAATGGATACTTCTTCTACAGGAATTTGACTTAGAAATTAAAGATAAAAAGGGAACTGAGAATGTAGTAGCAAGAAGAAAGGGGAAATTATTGCATGCCAATAGATGAATCCTTTCCAGATGAGCACCTCCTGTCCATAACTCAACCCCTATGATATGCAGACATAGTTAGCTATCTTATTTGCAGAGTGCTACCACCAAATATGTCCTATCAACAAAGGAAAAAGTTTTTATTTGGCATAAAGGACTATAGTTGGGAAGAGCCTCTACTATATAATAGATCTAATGATGGCCTCATTTGAAGATGCATTCCACAAGAGGAAGTTTAAAGTATACTCCAACACTGCCACGCTTACCATATGGAAGACAGTTTAGGACATCAAAAACAGTAGCAAAGATAATGCAAGCAAGTTTTTATTGGCCATCCTTATTTAGAGATGTAAGAAACTTTGTGTTTACATGCATTGAATGTCAAAAGACCAGAAATATCTCAAGAAGGAATGAGATGCCCCTACATGGAATACTCCCCTACATGGAATACTTGAAGTAGAGCTTTTTGTTGTATGGGGGATAAACTTCATGGGTCCATTTCTATCTTCATTTGGGAACAAGTATATCATAGTTGGTGTGGATTATCTGACACCTCTCACCCAACTATAGTGTAGCCGAGCAAGGCGTGCTACATTCCGTGCCAGAGCACCCTAACTTATCTTACTTTATTGCTTTAATAATTTTGAACTCGTTATATTTTAATATCAATTATTTTTCGACGGAGAAACTAACGGAGTTTCCCCTATTTTATTATCGTTTGACGTGTTTCACTATTCACCTGTTTGAAATTTTCAATACTATTTTAAAATAAAAATCTCATCATTTCATGCATCATCTATATATTTCAATTCCGTATTAAAATCATACAATTTCATTCATATCCATTTCCATACATTCCCATTCATGCTCAACTCATATATGAAAATTTTCAATCTTCATTAATTTACATGATATACAATTTAATCACATATGAATTAATCGATTTATTAATTTACACCATATGCCTATTAATTATATTTTCATAATTTACATTACAATACTATAACTAAGCATTTTATACAACATATAAATTATGACCTATATGGGCTCTATCTACATGCATTGCTGAGGAGGTCACAACCTTGAATACTCTTCAGATCAGAACTCCAAAATCTTAGTCTAATGTCCACTGGGTTTTAGCTTCAGTACCTGCGCGAAGGAAACAAATCCATCGCCCTAAGCATTTCTGCTTAGTGGTGCAATAATATAACAAGAAATAATGTATACAAATAAAGAAAGAATCAAGCATTCTAAACATTCAAGTATCAATTTGATTTAAAATGACATTTCTAGTATTAACTATCTTATATGCTAATTCATTCCTCTTTGGAAATATTGAGTTTATAGCCTTACAGTTATAATATTCAATATACATTTTATTCTAGGAGTATTGTATTTGAGGTCTCTCTACAATTCTGCAAATTGTATTTTTGTTATGTTTCTATTGCTAATCTCTTTTTCACATTTTATTTAATACTTTCTAATGTTTTTATTTGCTAATATGCTTAAATAATTTCAATAATTTACACTGCCTAGGTAACCTATGACAAGCTGACTAAACTGGATAACGGGTCATTGGCACTAGACACCACGGTGCCTCGGGCCGTCATACCATGGGGCGCGGAACGTTAACCACGCATGCAGTCAGTATGGCTAAAAAGCCATGATAACACATAATCGAGCATAAAAGCCATGAGTACGGGCATAAAGCCATGAGTGTAAGCATTTAGCCATGAATATAGGCATAAAGCTTTTCGCAGTACTGCTAAAACAATACCCTATTAGCATGCCAATCTATCCAATCTGACACACTTGTGTAGGCAATACATGGGCACATAATTTCATTATTTATTAAATATTTTGAGTATAATTTATAGTATTTTAATTTTTATTCATGGTAAAAGCATAAATACCTAAATCTCATTCCTACACAATTTATGCAATTCATCATACCATCCATGATAATTTCCATTCACATCAATTAATTTTTTTTTATGTACCATTTGTACATCGAAATATTTTTCTCCTCTCAGGAGGAGAACTAATGTCAAATTCATACATCTTTATGGTTCTTTTATTTATTACAATAAGTATATGTATTATCAGTCACAATTTTTCCTAAAGCCCTCCATATGGGTTATCCCCTTATGTCCTAGAGTTACTCAAGTTCAAGGATTAAAATTCACTAATTACATTATATATTATCATTCATAATGTCTTCTCTAATTTATTTTACTTTTTCTTATGTCATTGGGGTTACTATTCTTTTTGTAATTTAAGTCAAAATATTGACTTTCTCATATATAATAGTTACATGAGTTTTAATCACATAGATTTACCACATTTTGGTTCCCAAAAGTGTTGGCATTAGTTGTCAATCCATACTTTTAACCAATGGAGAATAAATCAAAATTTTAGTTTTTGGGTGCTAAAGTTCACTATTCCATTAGGCCATTCTACAGTGAGAATTTGGCCAAGTGTTCTCAATTAAAGTTGTTTTTTATTGTGTCTAGTTACATTTCACTTTTTGAATCACCCATTTGGAGTTTTGTACCTCAAGTTATGGCCATTTTACCATAACTGGCTAGATTGACCTGTACCTAGAATTTCTGGGCAATTTGGTTCTACCAGATTTGATATCTTGATTTTGGTGGACAATTCCATTAAGTTCTAGTCAAAATTTAGAGTTATGTTCTTTATTAAAGTTGTTCTAAATTGCCTTAGCTATCCATTGATATAAATTTCAGGTCAATTGGACCTTTCTACACTGAGTTATGACCAAATGAATGAACACTGTTCATTTGGTCATTTTGCCCAGGTAGAATTGACGCTACCTGAATGTAGTCAATTTTTACGGCATCCTAAGTTTGTTTTCTAGACAGGCTTCCTTCATCAAAGTTGTGCCATTATGTGTCTAATTTCATGTCCAATTGGCCTTGCACCAATTGAACCTACATAACCCAAGTTATAGCTGCCCAAACATGCTAAACTCACATCCAAACCTGCAGGGCACTCAAGACAGCACACCCAACCTCAAATCCAAAGCTACAATTCACTTCAATTCCTCATTATACTTAGCCAAATGGTCACTAATTGACCATTAGAACTTCCATTTACCATTAATATGGCCAAACCCTAATATAGCTCAAAACCCTAATTTCTAATACCTCAATTCATGAATAAAACCTTATAATTCAACTTCTACCATATACAACTCATCAAGAACATTACTAATCAAATTTAATTCCATCAAAATCATAATTTCCTCAAGGTTCCTCATGGTTGCAAAAATTTATGGCTTTCAATTCCCAATTAGTTTTAAATTATATCTCCAATTCATGAACCCTTGATCATACGTGCAATGCACAAGAATATCTCTGTTACAAAATTCTAATTCTAGCTAGAGTCATGGTTTATGTCAAACTCCAGCTGCATCGAATGTAATGTTCTTTTTTAATTCTAGTTCTTGATTAATTAGACTTTCTTGTCAGAAACTCTTTTCTAGCTAAGTCTATCTATCTTAGCCAGAAATTTGAATCATCAAGAATAATTAAATAAACATAGGATTTTATCCCTATTTACTTAGGGTAACAGATCCCATCTTGACTAATACCTATCTCCATTTATAACTAGTAGGAGCCAACACATGCCCATATACTTATACATAGTACAAGTATGAAAGCAGTATCAAACTCAAATCACTTATATATAAGATAACTACGTTATCTCAGGTTAAGGGATTATATGCACTAGTATGATCTTTATAACATTGCATTGATAAGAGTAAACTCTATGTGCATGTCATAAGTGTCACTGGTTCGACCTACTCATCATATAAGTGCCCACCATGTTTGTCTTATGGCATGTGACTCACTATTCCATCCCATTAGTATCTCATACTAATCCATAGAAACAAACATTAATGACAATCTTTCCGGATAGATCATGTCCAATATGAAGTATCCTAGATTGCGAACCATAATTTATAATATTTATACAAGCATGTTCTATCACTCATATTCTTAACATCTTAAGAATAAAACATCTAACAAAATATTAAAGGACCTTTTCCATTAAACATAAATAATTTATATTAACAGAAAAGAATATATACCTTTATTGATGAGTAAATATTTACAAGATACAAATAAATAATATGCTCTAGGGCATACTACTAATAATCTCCCACTTACACTGGAGTCATTCATTGCAATATCTAAGACCCATCTTCTCAAGATATCAGTCTAATTGGTTTTGTGTCATGGCCTTAGTGAATGGATCAGCTGGATTATCAACTAATGTTATTTTCTGCATAGCTACATCGCCACACCCAACTATTTCTCTAATAATGTGGTAGCACCTTTTTATGTGTTTGAATTTTGGTGAGACCGAGGTTCCCTTACTTGAATCACATCACCATTGTTGTCATAAAACAAAGGAATTGGTAATTGAATAGAGGGGACCACTCCAAGTTTTGTTATGAACTTCTTTATCCAAATAACTTCTTTTGCAGTATCTGATGCAGCACTATACTCGGCTTCTATAGTGGAGTTGGCAATTGTACTCTATTTGAAACTTTTCCAACTAACTGCACCTCCATTACATATGAACACAAAATCAAAGATAGAGTTTCTATCATCCACATCTAATTGGAAATCAGAATCTATAAAGCCATCTAATTGAAGATCACCTCCTCCATATATCAAGATTAAATCCTTAGTTCTTCTCAAGTACTTAAGGATATTCTTGATAGCTATCCAGTGTTCTAAACCTAGATTGGATTGAAACCTGGCAGTCAAACTAACAGCGTAAGCGATATCTGGCCTAGTACACAATATTGCATACATCAGACAACCAATTACTGATGCATATGAAATTCTGGCCATTTTCTCTCTTTCTTCAAACGTCTTTGGAGACATCTCCTTAGAAAGGTGGATTGTCACACCTTACCCCTTTGTAAGGCATAACATGATCCCATAGAATACCTAATAAACTACCAAACTTCACCTACCGATAACTCATTAAGTACCCTACAAGGGATTTTAAACTATTTTCTTACTTTTTGGAAGTGGTGAGCATTTGGTAGAAATTAAAAAAATTTAATTAAAGTTTGAAAACTAGTTAAGATTTTTGTTCATATTTATTTTTTCGCAAATTTTAGAAAAATTACGGCAGAGTGCTGTCTGTATTTGGAGAAAACAGTTCTTCAAAAGCCTGAAAAAAAACACTTCCAAATAATTTCATTTCACAGCCTCAATCTCCAATAATATCCCAACAATACAATCAACCACAATTTAAATCAAAATTCACTTTTCAAAATATTGTTAAAATAATTCCATTCATAAACGTGACATTAAAATTAATTTTACATACACAATCTTAATATACAGAAAGAAAATCCAAAATAATATTATTATAATTTTATCTGTACAACTGCTCAAATTACAGAGATACACATGCAAACTATCATATTTACATCAAACTAAACTACTAGGATATCGACAAATACCCGTACAAAAATTCTTCAACTGTGCTCCTCTCTGACTATAGCAGCTCACTCTGCTACTATGTCCTTTTCTCTATCTACGACAGCAAGTTAAAGCTATTGTTGAGTATAAAAATACTCAGTAGTGCACAATAAAGTATAAAATGCATAATATAAAACATTTATGAACAATTTATATTTCAAAAATCTCATAATCGCATTTCCCAATTTTTCAAATCCCATTTATAACAAATCATAATTTTCAAAGCTTAATATAACATAAATTTAATCAAACAATTTAATAAACACAGTGTTGCCAATCAATAACACAACTTAGGTTATGACACAAAATTTTCGAACATGCCGTGTGTACATCATGACAAGGCAAACTCACCCCACTAATCGAAATCAAAGAGGGAGGTGGCTAGCTAGCTAATGAGTACTCATCCAAACTCACCCCTTAGACTGGGAAACCAGAGAGGGAGGAATATAGTCAAACTCACCCCATAAATGGAGGAGGAACATAGTAATATTGCCATGCCAAGTGTGAATTAAAAATAATTTAAATCAAGTTATTCAAATATTTTATGCAAAACACAATAAATTTCCAAAGTTAAATTTCCATCCACAAAGTGACAACACAGTAGTTCTCAAAACCCATAATTAACACAATAATTTCACAATGTATAACTGAACAAGTTTTCTATGAGAAAATGATAAATTAAGGTTTATTGTGCACAAACCTGACGTGAGTCGCCTCTAGGCCTTGACTCAGTCTCTTAGACCTTCCGGGTCTTTTTCAGCTGAACCACAAAATTTATAGTGTCTCAGTGTCCTTGCCTCACAATAATTCCAGTAATTAATCCCAATATGCTTAAACTTCATTCTTGAAAATTTTCATGTTGAGTTTACTATTCATGGTACTATTCAAGTCAAAATATTGACTTTCTTATGCTTAAAAGGTATGGGAAATCCAACTATACTCACCTACCACATTTTGGTCACCAATTTTGTTGGTTTTGGTTGTTTTCTCAAAACTTAAGTCTTTTAGGCAAAATTGCAAATTTTCAGTTTTGGTGTCCTATTTTGTACTGTTCTATTAGTCATGTTGCTGTTAGAATTTGGCTAAGTGTTCTTCATAGAAATTGTTCCTTATTGTCTTAAATTTATTTCCCTTTTTGAATCACTCCATTTGGAGTTTTTTAGCCTAAGTTATAGCCATTTGAACATGGCTGGCCGGATTGGTCTAACAAAGATTTTCTGGGCAAATTTCTGGGTTCTGGCAGTTTTAGGTCACCAAATTTGGGTGGCTAAATGACTTGGTTAAGGGCATAATTTGGGTTTGTGTTCCTCATAAAAATTGTAGGGCTATGTCTCAGCTTTCTACTGGTAAAATTTTAGGTCATTTAGACCTGCCTAACCCAAGTTATGGCCAAATGAACAAATTCATTTGGTCATTTTTGTGCAGGTCAGAACACCCAATTCCGGATTTGGTCAATTTGTTCACTAAGTTATGGTCACTTTTTGGGCATGATTCCTGAATGAAAAATGTGCCATTTTGTGTCTAGTTTCATTCTCAATTGGCCTCACACCAATTGGGTTGGTAAATTTTCAGTTTTGATCCCTGAAAGGGACCTCGGTCATGCTGCCTGCAGAATGACCATATCCAATCCGAATTTCAATTTGGTTCTCACACTTCCAACATACCACAATTGGTCACATATGACCATTTTTCAGCTCAAACAAGGTTAAACATACCATTTGACCAATTCTCAAAATTTTGTCTCCCAAACCCTAGGTCTAAAACCCTAACTCACAATTTTTGTTACATTTAATTAATTCAACACATATAAACATACTTCCTCAACTCATTCAAGCTTTCTAACATGTTTAATTCAATCAAACTCATGGATTCTCAACTTAATCCCAAGCTAGCCAAATTCACACATAGTCCTCCAAAGATGTTTTCTTTTCATTTTAATTATATTTCTAGGTTTATTCAACTATAAATACAATAATTCAACTAGAAATTTAAGGTTGAGCTTACTAACCTTCTCTTTGAAATTCAACCACCCAATTCCTTCACTTTTCTTCCAAACTTTCTTGATCAATCTTCCTTTCTAGTTGCCTAAACAAGGTTTAATTATGGAACTTGCAATTTCTATGGCTAAATTTTGGTTTCTTCAAGCTCAAAAATGAGCTTCCATGGAGGACTAGTGAGGGAGAAGGAGACGGCTTGGTGAGGGAAGGAAGAAGACTTTTTGTTTTTTTTTTTATCTTTTTTTTAAGCATTTTTAATCTAAATAAATTCATAATTATCCTAAAATTCTAAATTTTTAATTATTAAGTTTATTGCATCATGCATGATGTCATGCATGATGTAATAAACCTTTTTACTTTTTCAACTTTTTCTTTTTTTTCATTTATTTTTCCATTAGTTCTTTAATTTAATTCTCGATTTCAAAATTTTCTTTTGTCTAATTTTATTTGACAGTCAGGTCAGGAGTCAGCTCCAGGGGTCAATTGACCAAATTGCCCCTCGCTGGTTCGACCCAGTTTGCAAATAAGTCAATATTTCTTCCGGATCCCTAACCTAATTATTTGACCAGCTTAACAATTCTTTTTTGTGATTTTCTCTTTTCCACTGTGTTCACAATAGTCCTAAGGACCGCGGTGTCACATTTTATGATTCGAAATTCGAGTTTAAATCTACTTCGCAGTCCTTCCTGAGAAGGTCACCCATTGCTGTGACTCTCGGCTTATTTAACTTCTTATGTTATGTTTTTCTTATTTATACTTAACCATTTGACAATTACTAATTATTTGTTTTCAGGGCTTCTCTAGGTGTCTTAAACATAGTTCTAATCCTCTTAATTGTCTGGACCAACACCGGTCTCCAGAACAGTGTAATTTACCAGGCTATGCAAATAGAGGTGTTATATAGATACCATGTCTTACTGGTAATAATCCCCTCTTGGAATCAAGCATATTAAACTTCTTTAACACCTTTTCCAACTAAAGAATTTGGGATAAACCTATCATTCTTTTCACTCTATCTCTATAGATACGAATTCCTAAAATATAGGTTGCTTCTCCAAAGTCTTTCATGGAGAATGTAATTAACAACCAGGCTTTTATAGTTGTAAGCATACTGACATCATCACCTATTAACAATATATCATCTACATATAAGATAAGAAAGGCGATTGCGCTCCCACTACCTTCTTGTATACACATGGTTCATCCTTATTTTTTATAAAATCAAAAGATTTAATGGCTTCATTAAATCGGATGTCCCAACTCCTTAAAGCTTGCTTTAACCCATAAATGGACCATTTTAGCTTGCATACCTTGGAACCTTCTTGGGATTCAATGCCCCTAGGTTGTTCCATGAATATGTTTTTATCAATATAACCATTGAGAAAGGCTGTTTTGACATCTATTTGTCAAATTTCATAATCATGGTATGCCGCTATAGATAATAAAATCCTAATGGATTTAAGCATGGCAACCGGTGAGAAAGTCTCCTCATAGTTGATTCCTTACTTTTGGCGAAACCCTTTCACAACTAACCTTGCTTTATAGGTCTCTACCTTTCCATCAGAACCGATTTTTTTCTTGAAAACCTATTTATTCCTTATAGGTACAATACCTTCAGGAGGGTCCATAAGATCCCAAACTTGGTTCTTGTACATAGAGTCCATTTTGGATTTCATTGCCTCGATCCATTTAGAAGAGTTTACATCCAATATAGCTTCTTCATAGGTTAAAGGATCATCAACATGATCTGTTTCCTCATAGACAAATAAGTCTTATTCATTCTCATGAAGAAAACCATATCTCTCTGATGGGTGAGTTATGCAAATTGATCTTCGAGGAAGTGATATGGATGAATCATCAATAGGTTTAGATTGACTGGATGGATCTATATCCATTTGATCTATTGGTTGATTGGAATTTTTTAACTCTAACTCTATCTATCATCCTTTGCCACTTTCTTGAATAAATTCTTTTTCAAGAAAAATAGCATTTCTACTTATCACAACCCTTTGTGATGCTGAAAAATAGAAATAATATCCAAAACTATGTTTTGGATATCCAACAAATCATCTTTTTTCAGACTTGGTTTCTAACTTATCAGTCTTTAGCTTTTTAATGCAAGCTAGACAACCCTAAATCTTAACATGTTTAAGACTCAGTTGTCTTCCATGCCATATCTCATATGGAGTAGAAGAGACTGATTTAGATGGAACTCTGTTAAGAATATATAAAGCTGTCTCAAGTGCAAATCCCCAAAAGAAAATTGGCAAATATGTATAGCTCATCGTACTGCGTACCATATCTATTAGGGTACGATTTCTCCTTTCAGATACATCATTTAATTGTGGCATTCCTAGAGGAGTTAATTAAGAAATAATGCTATGTTCTTTCAAAAAATCATCAAATTTAGTACTTAAATATTCTCCTCGATCTGATCGAAGGATTTTAATACTTTTCGCGTTTGATTTTCTACTTCAGATTTAAATTCTTTGAACTTTTCAAAGGATTCATGTTTGTATTTCATTAAATACAAATACCCATACCTAGATTTATCATCTGTAAAGGTAATGAAGTAGTGATAACTACCTCTTGCCATTTCTTTAAATGGGCCACATATATCAGTATGTACTAGCTCCAAAATGTCTTGGGCCCTTAACCCTTGTCCAACAAAGGGAGATCTAGTCATTTTGCCTTAAAGGCAGGATTCACAAGTTAGAGTAGGTTTAGAGCCCAATGAAGATAAAATCCTTATTTTCTCTAATTTTGCAATCCTATCTTCTGCAACATGACCTAATTTTAAGTGTCAAAGATACTTTGGACTAGAGTTGGTTTTCATTATGGCATTAAATTTAATTTGATTGCTTGCACTAGATTTGCATTTATTATTATTATCCAAATAATAAAGTCCATCTTGTAAATAACCCATGCCAACAATTTTATTTCTAAAATAAATATTACATATATTATTTATAAATTGGAATTCATATCCATTTCTAGTCAAACTAAATACAGAAATGATGCTCTTAAAAGCATTAGGTACATATTATACATGATTTAAATACAAAACATATCCAGATAAGTATAAAGATTTAGACCCTATGGCTAAGGCTGCAATTGTTTCTCCATTGCCAATTTTAAGTCTAACTTCTTATGTCTGCAAGCTGCTACTGCCTGTTAGTTCTTGCATATGAAAACATATGTGAGAACTTGCACCAATAACTAAAACCCAAGCTACTGATGAACTAGGAGTATCATCTGAATCTAAATAACCAAAAATAGACATACCTTTAGAAGGCTTATCTTTCTTGTTTTTTACAGTCACTCGATACTCAGGGAAGTTCCTTTTCCAATGCCCATCTTTCTGACAGTGGAAACATTTTCCTTTGTCAGGAATAGCTTCAGATTTCTTCTTTCTCTGTGACTTAGCTATTTGACCTGAAGGACCAAGAGTAGAAGGCTTCTTTTTCTTATTGCCTTTCTTCCTTTTGGACTTTTCAGTGGAAGAAGAAGCAATTAAAGCTACCTCCTTTCCTTTATTGATTGGTATGTTCTTTCAGGTAATAACAAGCATGTTTAATAATCCAGCCAAAGTGCATTCTTGTTTTATCATACAGAAATTTGAAATAAAATTTCTAAAAGACTCTGGCAGGGACTGAAGGATCAGATTTGTTTGTAATGGAAATCCATGGTAAAATTAAGATCTTCTAACTGCTCAATAAGCCAAATCATCTTATGGTTATGGTCTCCAACATTTTGTCTCTCTGACATCCTCATTCTGAATAATTACCTTGATATCCCATATCTGGCATTTCTACTATGCTCACCATATAACTCTTGTTGATGAGCAAGGATTTTAGATGCACTTTGCATCTTTTCATGCTGTTTTGCAACTCATTTATCATTAATGCTAACATGTAACATCTTGCCCTCATGTCATGCTCCTTCCACCTGTCAAGTGCATCAAACTCCTCTTATGAAGCCCCTAAAGGTAAGGGACCAGGAACTCTTGAATCTAAAACATATCCAATATGTTTTAGATTAAGGACAAGTTTTAGGTTTCTTAGCCAATTAGAGAAATTAGGTCCAGTTAATCTATTATGATCCAATATGCCTGCTAGAACATTAGATGGTTGTGGTTGTTGTATGCTCATTTTTATCAGATTATAAAATGCAAAAAAAATAACAAGATTTAATCAGTAAATTGTATCAAGTAATTTACCAAAATGATTAGTCTTTTAATTAAATTGGTCCTCCTACTAATTTAGCGGGTCTTATACTTCCAAAATAGGAAACGAAAATTCAAGTTGGGATGAATTTCTAGTGAGTGATTGAATTTTCATAAACTTGTTAATTATTCTCAAATACATCAATTCTTGGATTTATAACAATCTACAAGTCATCAACTCCTTGCCCATCACATCTCATGTGAGGCTCAATCAAATATTTGGCCCCTAATGCTCAAAACCTCAGGTGCATCCATTCTTGGTCTATCTTGCATTAGTTAAGTTGAGCCCACTAAATCAGCAAATATGCAAATTTGAATCTTAATGACCTCAGGTATATCCATTCTTGGCCACCAAAGTATTTACATACTTACAACATCTTATGCTTAACAATTATTTCAAGAAACTCTCTTAAACCAAATGCATTATCCCTATGTAACCATAGCCAATAATGCAAGTGTTTAAAACTTCTCAAAGTAATTGCCTCAGTGGAGGGGCATGATGAAATTTCCAAAATTCCACCATTACCAACTTAATTATTTTATTGGAAGATTTCTTTGGCTGCCTAATTACTATTTGGTCTCACTTTGCACATTAACCATTTTCATGCATATCTCATATACATCATGAAAATATATATCACATACATATATTCATACAATGGAAATGTAAATGGTATGATCATGGACTATTCTATGGTAATTTAATCTTAGCCACAAGAATTGAATTCTGGGCATCCTAGGTTAACATCCATCTAAAGAAGCTTGATCACAATTCTTCAACTCATTGAAGTGTTGTGCTCCCACTGATCTCCATCAATATGTTGGGCTTCATTCCATCTTGTAAGTCCACCAAGCCAATTACATATCAAATCCTTAGCATACCAAGGTGAAATTACAAAGGAATTGAGCATATAAGGTCAAATAAATGAATGTACAACCTAAGAAACTACCATAACAACTTAGGATACAACCCTTGTAAAAAATAAAATAATTATTACATGCCCATAGAATTGTTTAAAGAAGCAATCACATTGGTCTCCTAAAGTCTATGATCATCCATCATGCAAATTAACACATTCAATACTTGAACATACATGTTAATCCTAAATATCACAAATTCAAAATTAACCTCATCATTCATGAATCACATTCACAAACATGTCATATTCAGTTTGGGACTTAGATTGAACAATTCAATCACCAAGTAAAGTCACAAAAGTTGATGAAACACCTTTGATCACATCACTTGCCATATGGACCTTCCACCTTGGCATAATGGTGTTTCACTCAAAATTTGTGATTTGTCTTGCTATCTAATGGTTTTAGACATTATCATATGCATGTCCAACACCATAAATCAAGTCAAATTAAAAAAATAAAATTGTATTCAAAGTTCATAATTTTGGCCGAACCATATATATGAACAGTAACTAGTATACACTTCAATTTTCACCTTAATTTAACTTGTATTCAAGTTACATCTCATGCAACCTGACATGGTCCCAGGCTGCTTACAACATGCATAATGTTCCCAATAGCAAATTAGGATGGCTCTTATACCGATTGAAAGAGTAATGCGCCAATTAAAGGAACAATTCATCAAGAGGTATATAATTTAGCAATTTGAAATTTTTCTTTAAGCTAGATTTGCCTAATTTCCATTAGGAAATATTTTCCCCAAATTAAACCTAACTAGGATTTTTGGAGAACATATACCCTTCAAGGCGCAGAATCACCAATTCCACCTTAATTCGGGTAGTGAAGACTCTAAAATGTTAGTCCTCTAGCTTGCCCACACTAGCACTTGCCAAAGCAAGCTTAAACAACTAAGAATTCTTCCTTGTTCTTCAAAAGTGTGGCAGCCAAGAAGAAGGGAGGAAGAGTATGTTGTGTTTCAAGTCTTTTCTAAGTGGAAGTGAGGAGAAACAATTTCTCCAAGGGTTTGATCAAGAGAAACAACAACTTGTCTTCTTGAATTTGATCAAGGATGAAGATGAAACTAAAAATAAAGAGGGAAGACCAAAGTGGTCGGCTGGTATGAAGAAGAAGAAGACTCATTTTTCTTCTTCTTCTTATCCTTAATAAAATATCTTAACTTTTCAATTAATACACTTAACAAATGGTGATAGTTAATTGGCTAATCCAAATTCTTGTCCCAATCTTATTAGTCCATTTGTCACCATTAAGTATTAATCAAAAAATTAAGATCTAATTAATCACTATTAGTTATGCCAAGATTAATTAATTAATCATCATTAACTTAATTAATCTTAGTCTTCCATTGACCAAGTCAAAGAGTCAAACTTTGACTGAGTCAAAATTCTCCAAAATTCATCTTCTTTCTCTTGTAAATTTTCAAGTTTATATTTAAACATTTTAAATATTAACTTGTATACTTCCTTAGATAAATTTAGTTTCAATTCATGTTAGAGACTTCCCAATCTTATTGTAAACTAAATTTATTAATTCAATTAACTAATTAAACTCTTTAATCAATTAACTAAACTAATTATGCTTTGGTCAAAATGCTATCATGTGTGTGTGACTTACTAGGTTCATCACTAATTGGCAATGAGAATCATATTAACTCCTTAATATGATTGAAACTATTCCAAACTTAGAATGAAATATCGATTTCATTCAAGTCCTCATAAGTCATAATTGACATCCAGCATTATGTATTATGACTACCCAATTAGTTATAAATTATATCGCCAATTCATGAACCCTTGATCATACATGCCATGCACTAGAATCTCTCCATTATAAAATCCCAATTCTAGCTGGAGTCATGTTTATGTCAAACTCCAATTGCATCGAATGTAATATTCTCTTTTAATTCTAGTTCTTGATTAACTAGACTTTCTTGTCAGAAACTCTTTTCTGGCTAAGTCTATTTGTCTTAACCAAGAACTTGAATCATCAAGAACAATTAAATGAACATATAATTTTATCTCTATTTACTCAGGATGACAGATCCCATCTTGACTAACACCTATCTTCATATATAACTAGTAGGAGCCAACACATGCCCTTATACTTATATATAGTACAAGTATGAAAGCAGTATCAAACTCAAACCACCTATATACAAGATAATTATGTTATCTTAGGTCAAGGGATTATATGCACTAGTATAATCTTTATGACATTATATTGACAAGAGTAAACTCTATGTGCATGTTATAAGTGTCACTGGTTCAGCTTACTCATCATATAAGTGCCCACCATGTTTGTCTTATGGCATGTGACTTACCATTCCATCCCATTAGTATCTCATACTAATTCATGGAAACAAACATGAATGGCAATCTTTTCGGATAGATCATGTCCCATATGAAGTATCCTAGATTGTGAACCATAATTTATAATATTTATACAAGCATGTTCTGTCACTCATATTCTTAATACCTTAAGAATAGAACATCTAACAAAATATTAAAGGACCTTTTCCATTAAACTTAAATAATTTATATTAATAGAAAATAATATCTACCTTTATTGATGAATAAATATTTACAAGATATAAATAAATTATATGCTCTAGGGCATGCTACTAACATTTTATTGCCCTTTATCAAAATTATCTAGCATGCATATTATATTGATTGCCATTGAGAACAATGTCAAGTATGAGTTTGGGGGTTTGTGCAACTTCTTGCATTTCTTGCATCTTAGTTAACTTTTGGTCTCTCATGGGTAATGGATTCAATGTACTTGATAGGCTAGAGGTTTTAATGAATTACTTGTGAAAAAGTTATCTTCTAAATGGAGCAAGACTAATTAAACTAATTCATAATTATTAGTTTGTCACAATGAATTTACAAAGTTAGGAGAAAATTCTTGAAATATGAACAAGCTTTAGGTATGCCTCACCAACCCTAGAATAGATCTTATTTATCTATCGTGGAAAAATCCTAGTATACATTTGAAAAAGAGATGATTTAGGCATTTCTTCTATTAACCTCATTATAGCCTTAGCCTCCCTTCGTCAAAGTTATCCCTTGTAGCCAATTTGAGCCTATGTTTATATCTTTATATATGTTCATTATTAACCCATAAAATTAACCTAGTCTTTAGCCCAAACATTTATCCTAACTCTATGAGAAGAGTTAAAATGTAAGGTGAGAGGCACATTAGGTATATATAAAGATGGGGGAAGGAGTGAAAGTAGAAAAGTGTAGGTATGCTAAAAAAAAAAGAGAAGAGAAAAATAAATAAAAGAAGTATACTTCTAAACTAGTAAAAAGAATAAGCTTGGGGGTAGGCACCAAAATGGGACACAAAGCACTAGTAAAAGTCAAATTAAATGTAAAATTCCCTATCAAAGCACCAAAAGAGGCACATTGACACTAAAATTTAAAATTGTAAAAGGCATTTTTTCTCATACGTAAAGAGGAAAGTAAATATAATAATGTGCATTGATCTTTTATAGGGAGTTTCTTCTCATATTTTGCATTCCTTAAGCCTTTATTCATTTGCAGTCACATCAATTACCTGTTAGCCCCATTACAACCTTATTAAAGACCATTTGATCTTTTGAAAGGTGTATGCTACATTAGTGGAGATAAAGAATTGAGATATGCCTATGGGGTTAGAGATATACTCCTTCATCTTACATACAATCATTCATGATAGAGGCATTCTAAGTTAGTGATTTTTTCTTAAATCTATCTTAGTGAGACAAACTCTTTGTGACTTATTAATGATCTTGCAATTGGAATGATCGGTTGAAACTTCATGAAAGAGGTAGATTTCTAATATATAATCATTGATTCCTTTATGCCTTGAAGGAAGGAAATTGGAATGTGGTTGTTGAGAGTTCAATTACATGCAAACTAAGTTTGTTATTGTAGTTCTAGGAAAGTAAAGAGCCCTAATCAGTTTTTAAGCTTCAATTTGCTTGAGGAGAAGCAAATATTTGAGCTTAGGGGTATTTGATACACTTGTATTATATAGGTATTTTAAGATACTTTTTGTTACATTTCACTTGCATTTTGTTCATTAATTGCATGATTTTAATTTAGTTTCATTACATTTTAGGATTTTGAGTTGATCTAGCTTAATTTTTTTGATTTCTATGTTTTATAAGGTAATTTAATGCAATCCTAAGACCTAGAGCATAATTAGACAAGTTGGGAAGCAAAAAAGCATAACTCAAGCACTGAGAAGATTACACAGGCTGTGCACTAGGAAAATAGACCCGTGTAACTAGTTGCCAGGAGAAGACAAATACACGAGCCATGTAAGGGACACCATGTAATGATCTCTGGCTCATGTAACCTTCTATCCTATCATTTTATGAAGTGTTTTGTGTTTCTAGAGAGTTACACGGCCTAGCCTGCAATGGTACACAGGCCGTGTACTTTGCATTAGCTTAGATACTAATTTGACTCTAACTCTTTTTGTATAACTCAGGAACATTTCCAAAGCCTCTAAGACTCTGAATTGAGGGGTTTTATGCCAGATATAAATATAAGATGTCAGAAACAAGCTAAAGATCACACCTTTTACATTCAAACTTAGGTTTTTAGCAATTTAGGGATATTTGCACCAAGGCTCTTAGAAGAGATTCACAGCTGAAGTTTCAAAAGTTCAAAGTTATAGAGTCTTCTATTTGGGTTCCTTTGTTCTATTTCTTTAGATGTTCTCATATTGTTATTTTATTTTTAGTTTGATTAATAAACTCATCATGAGTGAGTAGTTCTCTTAATTCTAGAATTAGAGATGTAGCTTCAGTTCTATTATGGACTTACATTGATTTTATTTAATAAATTTGGAGTTTTGTTCTTTAATTCAATTTCTTATAAACTTAATGCGTGCTTTGTATAGAGCTCCACTCAGTTATGATTTTAGATATAATTGACGGACTGAAAGATGAAGATTAATATTAGAAAATAAAGATATTAAACTTAGGGTTTTTGACCTAATGATAGGCTGAGTTCTTATGTAGAGTTCATAATTAATCAAAGAGCTTAAAGGATTTTAGTTAAGATTGATCGCCATAAAAGTATTGTTCAGGTTAATTAAGATACACCTTGAGTGCCTTGAGAGAGGACTTAAGATAATCTAGGATTAGTTTCCTTCAAAGTAACAACTTTCTAATTTATTGAATAAATGAGATTAGACTGCAATAGGTTCAAGTGAGAGCCCCTAATTCTAGAATTGGTTTTATCCATTGATTATCTTAGTTAAACTAATTTGCTTTCCTTTATTTCATTAGTTCTAGTTAACTTAGTTTCAAAGCATTATCATCATAATTGGCAGTCTGGATAGTTATAATTGCTGTTTAGTTTAGTACTTACTAAGTTTCTTGTGGGAACAATACTCACTTATCACTGTATTACCTATTAATGATTTGTGCACTTACAGGATTTTGCACAATAAGTTTTTAGCACTATTGCCGAGGAACTTTTATTAATATTAGACGATAGGTAATATAGCTACTATAGACATTTTGTTTTATATAATTCATATATGCTACTATATCCTCAATTGTTCAAGATATGATCTCTTAGACATGTGTCAAACGAGGGGGAAGAAAGATAAGTAACAATGGAAGTAAGGAAGAGAAAGGCCAAAGGAGGGGGGATATTGTAACAAGCAACTTTGGCAGTCAAAGTTTATGACTTTGGATGGCAAAGTTCCTTTAATATAAAAGCAAGGAAAAGCCCTAATTTGTCGTATTTTCTCCCCACCTACCTCCTTTAACCAACTAAACACTCTTAACAGCCCTTTCCATTCCCTTTCTTTCCCCATTGTTCCAAATCTCCCATTCCAAAGTGATTTCTACATCCAAATGCTTCTTTTAGCCTTATTAACTGCAAGAAACCTTCCTCATCCTCCATTATTTAGCTTGGGATCAAGGAAGAGATAGAGTTATATTATTATTCTAAGCTAATCCTAAGAGTTTTAGGTAAGTGCTTATGCTCTCTACACTTTTTTTCCACTTTCTTAAATGTACTATGTAAGTGTAGAGGGATAAAAAGTTGTACTTAGAAAGGGGTAAAAGTTAGGATTTAGGGTATAGGATTTAGGATTTAGGGTATTAAGGAAACCCTAAATCTAGGTTAAATAGAGTTTGATCAAGTTGTTTTATGATTGTAATGATATGTGCTAGCTTAAGGAAGTAAAAGGAACTCATTTTGGGATGTGAGAGTGCAAAATGGCACAAAACCTAAGTTAAGAACAATCACATATACAGTAATGCATGTAGTGCATGGGAACTATGGTTGCCAAATATGGGTTTGACCACTGAACTTCCTGCAACTCAATCTCACATCCTTTGCTATTGTATGATTATATATTGATGAAAACTCTATTATATCTTATAGAGCTACAGGTAAGACATCAAGAGGTTGAGTTTGCTTTGCAGGGAGGATAAGTCTAGTTATAGGGGAGAATTTGTCAGATTTCTAGCAGGATAATTAAGTTCATTATCTAATTAAAGTTAATAAATGATCGAGTGTCTATTAACTATTAGTAGTACATTTGTATAGGCCCATCCAACCAATGGTGTTAATAGTCCTGTTAGCCTAATAATAGTAAACAGTTAACCAATAATGTGAGTAAAACTTACTTAAATTATTTTAGTAGAATTATTTAAATTGTTTTATCATGCCCGATGCACATTCATGCATCATGGTAGTTATATGATATATTATGTTGTTATTTGCCTAATTGTTTATATATGCTAGTACTACATATCACAAAGGTGCTACATTATGAATTGTGTTATGTTAGTGGTTCATGGATGACCCAATGGTTCTCCATGGGAAAGTAAAGGAAAAGGAAAAGGAAAGTCATGCAAACAGTGTGCTTATAAATGAAAAGTAAAGGAAAGGGTGTCAAGTAAGGGAATTTTGTGTCTTTGACATTTGGGTACCAGGGATTATAGGATCCACCTCAAGTAATTCATGACTTTTATGTCCTTGGTATCCATTATGTGTATGAATGTTAAGATGAAGTCTTGAGGAGCTTCTTTAATGGGCCAAGCACATTTGACATACGATATGCTTATGGGATGGGGGATCTATGGACTACCTTGTTATGAATTATTTAGGGCAAATATTACGCTTGGTTACTCAACTTACGAATGCTTTCATAAAAGTCATTAAACTTTAATTTCTTTCATAAAGCTCACTAAGCTTTAATTTAATTTTATAAAAGTTAGTATTGTAACACCCCTCACCCGACTATAGTGTAGCCGAGCAAGGTGTGCTACATTCAGTGCCGGAGCACCCTAACTTATCTTACTTTATTTCTTTAAAAATTTTGAATTTGTTTAATTTAATATCAATTATTTTTTTACAGAGAAACCGATGGAGTTTTTCCTATTATATTAACGTTTGACGTGATTCACTATTTACCTATTTGAAAATCTCAGCAATATTTTACATACAATAAAATTTATCTGTACTCATCATGATCATCTGATCAGTTCAAATATTCTCTATATAATTCAATTTCATATTCATTTCCATATACTATCATTCATGCCCAACTCATATATAGAAATTCTCAAGTTTTACATAATTTACAAATTAATTACAATTCCATAAGCTATGTTTCAACATACAATTCATAAATTACATTACATACCTATTAATTACATTTTCATTATCTACATTACAATACTATAACTAAGCATTTTATACAATATACAAATTATGACCTACATGGGCCCTATCTATATGCATTGCTGAGGAGGTGACAACCTTGAATACTTCAGAGACTTTTGCAGATCAGAACTCCAAAATCTCTGTTTAATATTCGCTGGGCTTTACCTTCAGAACCTGCATGAGGAAACAAATCAATCGCGCTAAGTATTGCTGCTTAGTGGTGCAATAATATAACAAGAAAATAATATACAATAAAAAAAAAAGAAATGGATCAAAATTTGGATATTCTGGAATTTAATCTAATTTCATATAATACTTATAGCATTAACTATCCTTTGTTCTAATTTATTCCTCTTTAGAAGCGCTCAATTCTTTCATAATAATTAAATTTTTATATCATTCCAATTCATTTCAATTCTTTCTACTAAATAACTAATCTAATTTATTTTAAATATTCTTACTCATTTATTTGATTGCTAATATTTTCTGTTACTAATATTCTTAACTTATTGGTTAGTCGAAAGCTAATTACATCTTATCATATTAACTCTTTCTAGCATTTTATTAATCATTTTCTTGATGATTTTGAGCCTCATTTTATTGTAATCATTCTTATTCTTTATCTTGATATTTAATTTCCTTACCTCCTTTAATAATTAATTCAATTGCATTTATACTTTTCCATGCCCAAGTAACCTATATAAATTGACTGGACTGAATAAACGGGTAAACTAGCACTGGGTACCAGGTACCTCGGGCCATCACACCATTGGTCACAATGTGTCTCCCGGTGTGCAGACAGAATGGCTAATAAGCCATAAAAGTAATAAGGCATAAAGCCAAGTATAACATCATAATCAGTATAGCCATAGGCTATCATATTATAGAATGGCATGACACCATATGTAGTACTGCTATCAGAACCCTATTGGCATGCCAACCTATCCAAACCAATCACACTAGGCCAACTAGGGCATTTAACACTTTTAATTATGCAATTTTTTTGAAATTGAAATTTAATTGTTACTACTCATTCCATTAGTCAACTAAAATGTTGACTTTTCATAGATAATAGGTATATTGGTTCTAATATCCCCAACATACCACATTTTGCATTCTAAAATTGTTGATATTGGTTGCCAATACCATTATAAAGCTTCGAGTTGGTTATTTTAAAATTTTCAGATTTGAAGCACTAAGTTTACTATTTCATTGGTCATTTTTACAGTAAGAATTTGGCAATATTGTCTTCATGAAAGTTGTTCCTTTATGTGTCTTCTTTAATTCCCTTTTTGAATCACTCCATTTGGAGTTTTCTAGCTCAATATATGCCACTCTGAGCAAGGCTGGCCAGATTAGTATCTACCCAAAAATTCTGGGCAGAATACCATTTTGCCATATTTGGTAGTTCAATTTTGACCAATAATTTTATTTGGTTAAGTCTAGAATTAGAGTTTGTGTTCAACATAAAAGTTGTTCTAAATTATCTAAGCTTTTCATTGATATGAATTTTAGGTCAATTGGACCTTTCTACACTGAGTTATGACCAAATGAATGAACACTATTCATTTGGTCTTTTTGCCTAGGCAGAATGTGTGTTACCCGGATTTGGTCAATTTTTAGGACATCCTAAGTCCGTTTTCTGAATAGGGTTCCTTCATTAAAATTGTGTCATTATGTGTCTAATTTCATGTCCAATTGGCCTTGCACTAATTGAACCTATACAACTCAAGTTAAAGCTGTCCAACCTTACTGGACTCACACCCAGCCCTGTAGGTCACTCAAGGCAGCACCTCTAACCTCAATTCCCATGGCACAATTCACTTCAATTCCTACTCAAACACAACCAAATGGTCACTAATTGACCGTTAGAATTTCCTTTCACTAATACATGAGCAAAATCATAAATTTGTTACCCAAACCCTAGCCTTAAATTTTGTTAAGTTTCAATTTCTTGCACCAAACTCATAAATTAATAATTGAAGTGATACATTCACATCAAGGGCAGCCTATACACTCCTTTAAATCAAAGAAATTCATCACTACACTAAGATTACCATGGCTACCAAAAATGTAGAGTGGGCATGCCAATGAATTTCATTTCAATTCCTCATAAATCTCAACTCAATTCAACTTCCTAAACATGAATTTAAAAAAAAAAAAAAGGAGATTGGACACTAACCTTGTTAGAGCTCCCACTTGAGCTTGTTAATATTTAAGATTTCTCCCTCAAATTGCTTCCTCAAGACTATTCTAGTTGCAAAGATCAAGTTTAGTTAAGGGGGTAAGTGGTTTTATGGTGGAAGTGAAGGAGAGAGAAAGCTCTTGTTGAACAAAAATGGTGGAGGGAGTGAGAGAGAGTTTCAGCTGGGTTCAAGGAGGAAGAAAAAGCAGATTTGTCTCTTAAATTTCAGCCCATTTAACTCTAATTTAAGTTTGTTTATAAAGGCTTGTCTTCATTTGATTGGTAGAGCACCTTTTAATTACACAAGCATGATGTAATAATTAACATTTCTTTCTTTTTCATTTTCTTGCTTTTATACTCATTTTTAAATAAATTTTTGGTAATATTTATTCATATGTTATGTCATATAATTTATTTACTCAATTGGACAAGTCGGTCAAAAATCATCTCCGAAGACGAAATAATCAAAATGCCCTCCGTTTGGCTTTTTGAGCCAAAATTATCTGTACCGATCGAAAAATTTTTCTAAGCCTTTTCTTGGCATTCTAATGCTATAGAAACCTCAATGACTCTTCTCTTGAGTCCCAAAAATTATTTCATGAATTTTCCCCTGGGTTTAGGGCTCCTAGCTGTGAGGACCGCAACTTCCCACTGGGTTACCCATCGCTAGGGCACTAGCTCATTTAACTTGGTTGTATTTTATTTCTAAAATTTTTTTCTAGATTTTTCTTACCACTATTTGGTTTATTTATGACTCCTCACTCTAGTTTACATATAGTTCCAGTTATTCTAGCTGTCCGGACAGACATCAGTCACCGGAATAGTAGAATGTACGGACTTACTACAGTGAGGGTGTTACAAGTATGATCAGAAATTAAGGGTTTCTAAGTTAACTTGTTAACCTTTCAACTATTTTATAAATAAAATTACCTAACTACCCTTCCCCTCTTTCAGATTCTATCTCTGTCTTCTCCCTCTCTCCTTTTTTATTACATATTTTACCTCCATCCATCCTCTCTCTCGCCCCATCTCTCCTTCTCCTCCTCCTCTATTATACTCAATTGCCCAAAATGTATATCAAAAAAATACAAGAGATATCCAACCATTAAACAACATCCAAAATTAAAAAATAAATATTCAACAAGTCCAAAATCTAATATCAACAATTTAAATCAGAACATTGAACAAAAATAAATGATATTACTTCATAAGTTTACAAATGCATAATCAATAGAGCATTTGTTCACCTAGTGCTGCAGTGGCTACAATGGGCAGGTTGGGTTCCTTTTTCAGGTGCTATTGCTTCATCCTTTCATAACTCCAAGAATCAATGAAGGTGAGGGTCACGATGGACGCTTGCCGTTTCTACTCTTTTTATCCGTTTTTTTTTTTTTTTTTGCCAAAATTGGCCATGAAAATGGGTATGGGTGGTTGAAAATGAACTAGCAACAAGGGGAGTTGAGCATAGAAATAACTTTTCCGTCCACCATCAAGATCATCGAAAATCTAAGCCTAAAGTTCTTATTCAACATTCTCATTCCTCTCCTTTTCTCACTGCCATGGCTACCATTTAATGCCACTCTGCCACTCACCAACTTGCTAAGAAGGGGGATGGATAGGGATGGAGGCTTACCTACTAGTGGTTGCTTGTGGAGAAGAAATGGGGAAAAGGGAAGGGTTTGGCAATGAGGGGTTGTCAGATGTTTTTTATGAATCTAGTTTTCTTTTTTTTTTTTAAGAAACTAATAAAATAATGTTTATAGGATTTAAATAATAGTTAAATAAAATTAATATTTTATAAAAGGTAGTTAGGTAATTTTATTTAAAAAATAGTTGATAGGTTAGTAGGTTAACTTGGAATCCTTTAATTTCCTGTCACAATGATTTTTTATGAAATCAAATTTAAATTCAATGAGTTTTATAAAAGAAATTAAAGTTTAATAACTTTTATGAAAACACTCATAAAGTTAAGTAACTATATGTAATAATTACCTGTACTATGAAAACCTCATGTGACTATTACACTTCATGTGCTGGATTATAATGGTTTTAGTATAATGTTTTATTCTCTAAGTATGATTTTGCTATCTGAGCCCCTAGCTCACTTCCTTTCTCTCTTTCCCTTTACGGACAAGTAATGAAGATACAGTCAGTAGATTTTGACTAGCTGAGTTCTAAAGGTTAACGCCTCAATTTTGCTTAAAAGATAAATGTACATTTTGTGAAACTCCATTTCATGATGACATGTAAATTTTGTTTTTTTGATTATGTGCTTAACATTTAATATTTTGTAATATCAAAGGATTGAAATCACTAGATATTATTTTAATAAAGATTTTGATGTAAATTAGACTTATTAAGGATTCTGGTATACCTAGCGCCGATAGTAGTCTAGATTTCAGCTTTTACGATAACTATATACAGTGGTGTACATATAAGTGGTTTAATGATGTCAATAATCTATTTTGGTTGTAAAGGTTTAAGGCGGTGAGCATCCAAATCTTCGCTATCTTTTAAGTAGGCAAAATCATATAAGAGGAACAAAATATTTTCTAGAACTTGTTATGCAAAATAAACCTTTTATTGCACTAACCATTAAGACATACAATAAACATAGACACATAGCACAACAACACTAGCTTACCTTTACCCAAACAATTTGATCTCTATTGCATCCATGATGGCTCACTTCCACTCTCGACTTCAAAGAAACAGCTTTTATCAGACATGCTCTGCAAAATTCTCCTAGTCTTGGGATAAGTTCAAATTGGACATTTCAATACCACACTCACCTTGACAGCATAATAATCCTGACTATGTTTCCCCTGTTATATACATGTTGAAGCTCTTCAGCTCCAATATAGAAATTGAATGAAGAGGGTTAGCTGGTGGTCTTCTCCGAGAGAGAAACTCTTGGGACACGAATTTCATTGCAAGTCTAAATTTTGGATTGGCACGTATGCAAGCAAATGCAATTGTAGCAACAAGGATTACATCTTGTACCTCTCTCCTACTTCTAGGAGGTGGTATACGTTGGTCTAACACTTCATTTAGCATTACATTTTGGATACACAATGACGATGATGATGAGAGTGTTAGTAGTATGCCCTAGAGCATATCATTTAGTATGTATCTTGTAAATATTTTTATTAATAAAAAGCATTTTCACTTTTCCGTTTACATAATATATTTATGTGTAATAGAAAAGGTCCATTAATATTTTGTTAGAAATTCTATTCTTAAGTTGTTAAGAATATGAGTTGACAGTATTTCTAGCACAAAGCATCATAAATAGGTTCACAATCTAGGATAATTCACAATAAGGATATGACTTATCCAGAAAGATTGTAATCATGTTTGTTCCCAAGTTATTTATATGAGATATAAATAAGATGGAATGGTGAGTCTCATGCCATATAACAAACATGATAGGCACTTATACATGATAAGTAGGTCGAACCAGTGACATTTATGACAAGCACATGGAGTTTACTCTTGTCAATGTATTATCATAAATCATATCAGTGCATATAATCTTTAGACCTGAGATAGCACAGTTATCTTGTATACAGGTGGTTTGAGTTTGATACTGCTTTCATACTTGTACTGTGTATGGGTATATGGCTCCTACTAATTATATATGGAGATAGGTGTTAATCAAGATGGAATCTGTTTCTCTAATTAAATAGGGATAAAATCCTATGTTCATTTAATTGTTCTTGATGTTTCAAGTTCCTGGCCAAGACAGATAGATTTATTCAGAAAAGAGTTTCTGATGAGAAAATCTTTTTAATCAAAAACTGGAATTAAAAGAGAACATAATATTCATAGCAAATGGAGTTTCACATAAACCATGACTCCAACTTGAGTTGAGATTTTGTAACAGAGAGATTCTAGTGCATGGTAACATATGATTATAGGTTCATTTAAGGTAAACCTTATTACTAATTGGGTGGCCATGGCATGCTATGCTAGGTGTTAACCATGGTCTATGAGGTGCATAAAATGATTTAGAGAAATCATTGATGGTATGAAAGAGTTCTGATGATATTAAGAGTTGATACCATGTCTCATTGCCAATTAGTGATGAGCCTAGTAAGTCACACACATACACAAGTAATCACCAATATGATTTAATTAATTAATTAAAGAGTTTAATTGATTACTTAAATAGATTTGGTTTGCAATTAGATTGCAAAGTCCCTAGCATGGCTTGAAACCAAATCTAGGTTATTGGATGTATAGTATAAGTTAAATTTATATTTAAAGTGTTTAAATATGAATTCAATTAATGAGAAAATAATTAATAGAGATTAATTAATTAATTTATATTTGATATAAATTGATTAAAAGAAGAGAAATAATTATTTTGGGTTGAGAACTCAAAATTGAGACACAGGGGTATTTTGGTCCTTTCACAGGGTGACATGTGGCACCATAAGATGGTGACACATGGCACTAGATATAAGCTTGCCATATGTCTTTTAATCATGTAAGATGATTAAATTCAAGATTAAATATAGGTTTAACACTTAGCACAAAGTGATTAGGTCAATTAAACCTACAGCTAATCAGAAGGTGACATGTGGCACGGTTTTAAGTGGTGACCTAGCTATATAAGGGAAAAGATGAAAAGAAAATACCTAGCTACTATTTGTTTCATTGGTGCCACCCCAAAGCACCTCTCCCTTTCATCTTCTTCATCTCTTATCAATTCAAAGAGATTTCCCAACAATCTCTTCAATTAAAAATACTAAAAATTGTTTCTAGTGTCCTGTTTACATTTGTAATCTCTCAAAAGGCAAAACTTGATTTTCTAATTCCTAGAAAAAGTTTTAGAAGCTGTTCAAGGGCTGCCATAAGTGATCTTGGTGTAGACAAGCTAGAGGGACAATATCTGGTGTCCTAAAGACGCATCCCAAAGGTGCCAAACACACTGTAGTGCATCAAGAGATTAGTGCACTTATTCTTGATCTAATCTAGGGTTCTTAAAATTAATCTGATTAATTCTAAAATCTTAAATGGCAAATGTACATCCAAAAAAATATTAAAAGAGTTTTAATATGTTGTTTATCATTGAAATCAAATAGATAAAAATAAATCTTGCATGATGCATGTGATCCTAGGTGAACAATTTTAAATTCAATGACATAAACTTATGTTTTTCATGCTTCCGCTCCTTCAAATGGTATCAGAGCCACTCTATTTGCTATTTAGATTCTTGATTACATGATTTAATTGTGGTTTGATCATGAGATGATAGATCCATTACTGGCGGTTTGATGAAGACTCTATATGTGTGCATGGTTTGAGCACTTCTTATGGTGTGCATTGTTAGGGCAATGTTTGTGCAATTGTTGTATGATCTAATGCTCATAATTATGTCTATTTTATGTCTAATTAAATTGTTTAATTAGAGTTTTACATCACACAATTAAATTTTGATTCAAATCAGAATTTTAAAAGTTGCTTGAATGTGATTCAAATCTGAATTTTTAATGTTGTTTGAATGTGATTCAAATCAGAATTTTAAAAGTTGTTTGAATGTAATTCAAATTTGAATTTTTAAAGTTGTTTGAATGTGATTCAAATCTGAATTTTTGAATTTATTTAAATGTGATTCAAATCTGAATTTTTAAATTTGTTTGAATGTGATTCAAATCTAAATTTTTAAATTTATTTGAATCATATTCAAATATGGATTTTTAAGTTGAATATGAGATATTCAATTTAATTTAAGTATGTATGTTTTATTTAATTATTAAATAGTAATATGCAATGTGATTGGATTTGTTTCTTTTATATTTCTTTGGATTGTAAATTAATTAATTTATTTTAATTTATTTTGGGAATGTATTATTAAGATTGTAATAATTTTTGGGTTGTAATTTCATTTATTTAGTTCTTGTAAATTCGCCTTGGTATGCCAAGGATTACTATGTAATTGGATTGCAAAAAGAACAAGGAGGTCAAGAGCATTGGTGGGACCAGTGGGAGGAATTCAATATCAAGTGTTGATTATGTACTCCTTCAACAACTCTTGTAATATGAATGAATGAAATGCACCTAGGAATGTCCTGATTCAATTCTTGGTGGCTCAGAATTGAATCCCTTAGAAAGTCCATGATCATACCATATTTCCTGTTTATCCATGAATGCATGAGATGTATGGGAATGTATGCAAGTATATGATATATGCATGCTAAATGGATAATGTGCAAAGAGAGACCTTAATAGTAATTAGGATGATCATAAAATCTTCCAAACAAATGATTAAGTTGAAAATGGTATAATTAAAGTAATTATAACATGGGTCCTCCATTGAGGCAATTATTTTAAGAAATTTTAAATACTTGCATAAAATGCAATTAATTTAAGAGATTTTCTTAAGAATAATTATTAAGCATGAGATGTTGTAAATATGTAAATGGTTTGGTGGCCAATATTGGATGTACTTGAGGACATAAAAATTAATTGCATAATTACTGGCTCAATGGGTTCAACTTAACTAATGCAAGATAAATCAATAATGGATGTACCTGAGATTTTGAGCATTAGGGGCTAGGTAAAGGATTGAACCTCACATGAGATGTGATGGGTAAGGAGTTGCTCACTTATAGTTTATTATAATTCCAATAACGAATGTACTTGAGGATGATCAATAGAATTATAAGAATTCAATCACCCATTAGAAATCCATCCAACTAGGATTTCCGTTTTCTACTTTGGAAGTGTAGGATTCGCTAAGTTAGTGTAACACCCCTCACCCGACTACAGTGTAGCCGAGCAAAGCGTGCTACATTCGGTGCCGGAGCACCCTATCTTGTCTTACTTTATTATTTTAATAATTTGATCTTGTTATATTTTAATATTAATTATTTTTCCAGAGAGAAACCAGCGGAGTTTCCCCTATTTTATTATCAGTTGACATATTTCACTATTCACCTGCTTGAAATTTTCAATAATATTTTACAATAAAAATATCATTCATGCTCATCATATTCATCACATTCAATTCTTGTAATTCACATACTCATTTGTACAAATCTATTCATACTCAATTCATATGTAAACATTCTCAAATTACATAAGCAAAATTTTCAAATTTCTTTAATTTACATAATTTACAAAATAATTACATAATTTCATAATTTACATGATCTACAAATTAATTACAGTTCCATAATCTATATTTCAACATACAATTCATAGTTTACATTACAAATAATAACTAATTATAATGTACAAAATACATAATATGATCTATATGGACCCTATCTACATGCATTGCTGAGGAGGTGACAACCTTGAACACTCTGCAGATCAGACTCCAAAATCTCTGTTTAGTATTCGCTGGGCTTTAACTTCAGCACCTGCGCGAGGAAACAAATCCATCGCGCTAAGCATTGCTGCTTAGTGGTGCAATAATATAACAAGAAATAATACAACAACTAAAAATAATTGGAGCATATTTTCTATACTCAAGAATTTTACTGGGTTCATATGAAATTTTCCATATAATATATCTTTCGTCATTTATTTTGCTCTCTAGAATCACTTCATTCATAAGTTTACAATAATCATTTATATAATGTACAAATAAATCTAAAATTTATATTTATACTTATACTCTTATGAAAGTCACATTTGTAATGTTATTTAAGTTATAATTCTTCTACTAGTCTTTTTATCACTTCCTTGATACTTTTTAAGTTTTTTACAATCATTTCATAATATTTAAAATTTTTAGAACTAGTTTAATTTACTTTAAATCATTCTAAGGAACAAATTTTTGCAGCTAATCTAATTTATTTCAGAACTTCTTCTTATTTATTTACTTTCTAGCATTTTTAATTGCTAGTAATCATAACTTATTTTAATAAATTAGACTGCTCAAGTAACATACGACAGGCTGACTAAACTGGATAACTGGTCATTGGCACTGGACACCGTGGTGCCTCGGGCCGTCATACCATGGGACGCAGAATGTCAACCACGTATGCAGTCAGTATGGCTAAAAAGCCATGATAACACATAATCGGGCATTAAGCCATGAGTGTGGGCATAAAGCCATGAATACGGGCATAAAGCCATGAATACAGCTGTGACACCCCTTACCCGTCTACAGTGTAGCCGAGCAAGTTATGCCACTCAGTTTGCCGAAGCACCAATTTATACTTCTATTACAATTTATCCCTTTTAATTCATTTATTTTCAATTTTGATACATCTGAATTTATCTACAAATTTTATAGAAAATCCGGCAGAGTTCCGGCTGTAAATTGGAAAAACAGTTCTTCTAAACCTGTTTAAAACACTTCCAAAATAATTTCCGAATCCAAACTCCATTATACACATTCAAGTCAATCTCAAAATCTCAATCTCAAATCACAATACTATTTTCAAAACTTTTCTATTCACTTCATCACTTGAAGCATATTCACAAATAATTCTCAACATTTCATTTATCAATATACATTATGCAGAAAATCTCAATAATAAGAAATTTCATATATTTACATTAATACATAATTACAGGAGTTTATAGTTACAATCCAAACTAATACAAAATGCAAAAATACAAAAAGGCCACCTATAGTTCTAATGTCCTACCATATGCAGTGCAGATGTGAGGTAACTCTGGACCCCAGATGCAGCTCTGAAGGCTCACCCCGTCTAATGTTTGCTGGGCTCCCCAGCTAGGTCTCCAGTACCTGCGCGTGGCAAAAGCGACGCGCTAAGCAATTCTGCTTAGTGGTGACAAAATAAAATAAAATAAAATATCATAAGACAAATATGCAGAATGTGTGTTTACATTTTTTTAGTAGACTTAACTTCTGATATTATTTACATTATTATACAATTAAAATTTTTGGTAAGGTTCATTAACATTGCCCGAGTAACCCATACTAATTTACTGGACTGGATAAATGGGTAAACTGGCACTGGGTACTAAGTACCTCGGACCATTACACCATCGGTCACATTGTGTCTTCCGGTGTGCAACAGAACAGCTAATAAGCTGTAATAATTATCGGGGTTAAAACCTAAGTGTAATAATTCAAATAACCTAGCCAAAGGCTATTATGTCACAGAATGGCATAGGAAGCCATGAAACACAAAATGGCATGAAGCCATATGCAGTACTGCTAATAGAACCCTATTGGCATGCCAAGCTATCCAAACCAATCTTGTTAGGTATACTAGGGCATTTTACACTTTTGAGTTTTACAATTTTTAAATTTCAAGTTTTGGTGTTACTATTCACTTCATTAGTCAACCAAAATATTGACTTTTGTATAGACAATAGGTACATTGATTTTAATACTCCCAACATATCACATTTTGCATTCAAAATTTGTTGGTATTGGTTGCCAATACCATTTCTAAGCTTAATGTTAATTAAGCAAAATTTTCAGTTTTCATGCTTTATTTTTATTGTTCCATTAGTCATTTTTGTATTGAGAATTTGGCAAAATGATCAACATGAAAGTTGTTCCTTATTTTGTCTAGTTGAATTTCCTTTTTTGAATCACTCCATTTGGAGTTTTGTAGCTCAAGTTATGGTCCAAAAACCATAACTAGCCGGATTGAAATTTTTTTAGACTGACCATATCTACAGTGCAGTGAACATTAATTGCAACTCACTTGTTGGATAGGTTCTGGTCATAATTTGGGTTAGGTTCCTTCATGAAAGTTGTTGGTCTATATCTCATCTTGTTGTTAGTAAAATTTCTGGTCAATTGGACCTTTCTACATTGAGTTATGGCCAAATGAACAATCACTGTTCATTTGGTCATTCTGCAGAAACAGACTATAGGTCACCCGGATTAAGGCAAGTTTTGGTCTACTTGGTTTGGTTTTATGGGCATGGTTTCTTTACCAGAGTTGTGCCATTATGTGTCTAGTTTCATGTCTAATTGGCTTTGCACCAATTGAACCTCTACAATTCAAGTTATGGCTGCCCAAACCTACTAGACTCATGTCCAATTCTGCAGGTCACCTAGGGCAGCCACACTAATCTCAATTCCCACTACACAAACCACTTCATTTCTTGTTTACACATATCCAAATGGTCACTAATTGACCATTAAAACTCACTTTAACCATTACATGATCAAAGTCTCCATTTTATACCCAAACCCTAACCCATTCCATCTCAATTCATGCATTCACTTACCTTTCACCATTCTAAACAAAAGTTTAGTGTTATGAGCAGCCACAATACCAAATTTATTCAAGGAAAACAATCAAAACCCTACCCTTCACATAGCTACTGAAAATGGGGGTTTACATAATTATCAATTTCATTTAAGTTTCTCTTATTTTCTAGCTCAATTTTTGTCCCTAAACATGCATTTTAAAAAGAAAGCAAGGATTGGTCACTAACCTCTTTGGAACTAAGATTGGGTCTTGTAAAACTTCAGTTTTTCTTCAAAATTTTTCTGCCCAAAGCTTCACCAAGATGAAAGAGGAAGTTTTTGTATTAACAATTAGGGTTTTTGGTGGAAGAAAGCTAGGGAAAATCAAGCTTGAAAAAGCTTGTTCATGGAGGGTTAGGGAAGGAAAGTTAACGTCAAGGAGAAGAAGAAGGAAGAGGTTCTGATTTTTTTGTTTGTTTTCCAGCCCATTTTACCGCTTTTATATATGTTTATGCCATGTGTCAAGATTGGGTTGGTTGGGTGAGTTTTAATGACATCATGATGATGTCATAAATTCATTTTCTTTCATTTTCTCTCTATTTCTTGTCTATTTAATTGCAATTAAATTTTTGACAATATTTATTTATATTTTATGTTATATAAATTATTTATTTAACTAGACAAGTTGGCCCAAAAATCATCTCTAAAGACGAAATGACCAAAACGCCCTCTGTTTAGCTTAACGGGCCAAAATTGTTTGTACCGATTGAAAAATTTTTCTAAGTATTTTCTTGGCATTCTAATGCCATAAGAACCTCAATGACCCTTCTCTGGAGTCCCAAGAATTATTTTATAATTTTTCCTAAATTTTTTTCTTATTAATATTTGAGTTAATTTTTGGTTCCTTACTTTAGTTTAAATATTTTTCCGAACGTTCTAGCTGTCCGGACCGACACTGGTCATCGGAACAGTATACTGTACGGACTAGCTAAAATGAGGATGTTACAACTCTTCCCCTCTAATAAAAATTTCGTCCTCGAAATTTACCTAATGCAAACAGTTGAGGGAATTATTGCCTCATTATCTCTTCACTTTTCTAAGTTGCCTCTTCAGTGTTGTGGTGCCTCCAAAGCACTTTCACCAGTGGAATTTATTTATTTCTCAGTTCCTTCACTTCCCAAGCTAAGATTTGTATAGATTCTTTTGTGTATGTCAAGTTCGGTCAGATTTCAATCTCTTCCATGGAAATGACATGTGAAGGGTCTGAGCGATATCTTCTCAGCATGGAAACATGGAATACATTATGAATTTTATCCAGTTCTGGTGGTAAAGCTAGCCGATCGGCCACTGGTCCCACACGTTCAATGACTTCATATGGGCCAATGAACCTAGGGCTTAACTTACCCTTTCTACCAAACCTTAGTATTTTCTTCCACGGTGAGACTTTGAGAAACACTTTATCACCAACTGCATACTCTATCTCTTTTCTCTTCAAGTCGGCATAAGATTTCTGTCTATCTGAGGCAACCTTCAAGTTAGCTTTGATTATCTTCACTTTTTCCTCAGTCTGTTTCACCAGGTCTAGTCCTACTAGCTTATCTTCGCCCAATTCAGTCCAACACACTGGGGTTCTACATTTCCTCCCATACAGTGCTTCATACGGAGCCATTTGAATGCTAGCTTGGTAGCTATTGTTATATGCGAATTCTGCCAGTAGGAGGTATCTATCCCAACTCCCCTCAAACTCAATGACACAAATCCTTAGCATATCCTCGAGGATCTATCACATAATTCATATTGTTACTATCATTTCAGTTTATTAATTACAAAAATTCAATTAGTTCTTGGGTTTACCTGGATTACTCATTCTGACTGTCTATTCGTCTGGGGATGAAAAGCTGTGCTAGAACAAAGTTGTGTGCCCAAGGCTTCTTGCAACTTTTTCCAGAATCTCGATGTAAACCTTGGGTCTCTATCAGATATGATGGAAAGTGGGATTCCATGTAGTCTAACTATCTCACTGATATACAATTCTGCTAGCTTCTCCAGTGAGTAGTCAGTCCTAACTGGCAGAAAATGTGCTGACTTCGTCAATCTATCCACTATCACCCACATTGCATCATGCTTCTTTTGGGTGAAAGGTAGACCACTAACAAAATCCATAGTGACTCGGTCCCATTTCTATTCAGGTATACTTATAGGCTGTAGCAATCCTGATAGAACTTGATGTTCTGCTTTAACTTGCTGACATGTTAAACACTTAGTCACATAGTCAGCTATATCCCTCTTTATACCAGGCCACCAATAATGAGGCTTCAAATCATTATACATTTTCGTGCTTTCTAGGTGCATAACATAAACACTAGTGTGTGCTTCTTTCAGAATACTAGTCTTCAGTTCCCCATCATCTGGTACACACACTCTTCCTCTGTAGTACAGACACCCATCTGTTTTCATCTCATATTCAATTTCCTTTCCCTCTGGAATTTTACCCACAATGGCCATTAATTTTTCATCTGCCCTCTGCCCATCTTGTATCTGCTATAGCAGGGTTGGCCTCACTTGCAACTCAGCCAAAATAGCTCCATCTTGAGCTAAGGACAGACTGTAACACCCTCCCGGTAACTACTCCGTACAGTCTACTGTTTCGGTGACCGGTGTCAGTCCGGACAGCTAGAACGTCCAAAAAAATATTTAAACTAAAGTCAGGAACCATAATTAACTCAAATATTAATAAGAAACACTTAGTAAAAATTTTAGAAATAAAATACAACCAAGCAAAACGAGCCGATGCCCAAGCGATGGGTAACCGGAGGGAAGTTGCGGTTCTCGCAACGAGGAGCCCTAGACCCGGGGGAAAAATTATAAAATAATTTTTGGGACTCCAGAGAAGGGTCATTGAGGTTCCTATGGCATTAGAATGCCAAGAAAATATTTAGAAAAATTTTTCAATCGGTACAGACAATTTTGACCCGTTAAGCCAAACGGAGGGCATTTTGGTCATTTCGCCTTCGGAGGTGATTTTTGACCGAATTGTCCAGTTAAGTAAATAATTATTATGAACTAAAATATGAATTAATATTGATGAAAAATGAATTGAAAGTTAGTAGTGATGAAAAGAAAAGAAAAATACAATATATGCAAATTATGACATCAATGTGATGTCATTTAAAATTGGCCACCAATTACATTTAAACTATCATTTATCTAACTAATAAAAGAGTAAATAAAGACCAAGGAAGACCAAAAAAAAACGTGAGCAGCCTCTTCTTCCATAACAGCCACACCAAAAGAAAGAGAGAGAAAGAAAGAGAGACCTCCATTGATGTTCACTCCAAACCTTCAATTTCCTCTTCAATTCACCCTAAAACCCTAGAAACCCTTCACTAAAATTTACCCTAGCACCTTGCTAAAGCTTTTGGCAGCCAAGAAGGAGAAATAAAGTGAGGTTTAAGGGCTTGGAAAATTCTGCCACTTGAGGTTAGTGCATTTATATCTTAAAAACTCATTATTTTCATGGTTTGGGGACTTGAAACTAGTAAGGATTGTGATTTAAATTAACAAAAACTTATGTGTATAACATCTTGAATTTTGGCTGCCCTAGATATGGAAAAGGGGGAAGTGTATTTGATGAGCTTAGAGTGAAATAGAAACCATGTTGAAGTTATAAACATATAAGCAATGCATTGGTAGTTACTAAGATACATGGCATAAACCATGAATTTGAATTAGGGTTTGGAAAGGTGAAAATGTGACTTGGCTTAGGAAATGGTTAGAGAACATTTTAATGGTCAATTAGTGACCATTTTAGGTAAATTGACCAACAAATGGACTGAAAAATGAGATTGCAAAGTGAGGTTGCAGTTACCCTAGACAAGAAAGATAGGGACTGAAAATTCAGTCCCTTTGCACTGCCATAACTTGGGCTGTGTTAGTCCAATTGGTGTTTGGCCAATTGGACATGAAACTAGGCTTGTAATGGCACATTTTTTCTGAAGAAACTATGTCCAAAAGACCAAAGCAAGAGGACCAAAACTTGGCCCCAATCCGGATACCCTGCAAACAGCCCCTGCAGAATGACCAAATGAACAGACTGTTCATTTGGCCATAACTCACTGTAGATTTGGAATTGAGCTGAAATTTTTACAACAACAAGTTAAGACATAGACAAACAACTTTCATGAAGAAACCTACCCCAAATTATGACCAGAACCTAACCCAAATGGCGTCACGATTCTTGCTCAAACCTGCAACTCTGCAGATTTTCATTTGAGCAGTAATGTTTGGATGGCTATAACTCTCTCTAGAAAACTCAGATTTAGGCGATTCTTGAACCGATGGAAACCTAAGCCATGGTAGAACATTTCATATGAAGAAAGTTAGACCAAATTATGAACTTAACTTGGTCAAATTACTGACCAAAGTTGGACCAAAATCTGCCAACACCCAAAATTGCAAAGATGAGCGATTGCACGTGAACAGTAAACTTATTTTGGCCATAACTTGAACTACAAAACTCCAAATAGAGTGATTCAAAAAAAGAAATTCAACTAGACAAAATAAGGAACATTTTCTATGAAGGAAGTTTTGTCAAATTCCAACAGTAGATCGACCAATGAAACAGTGCAACTTCGGAGCACCAAAACCGAAAATTGGCAATTTTGCCAAAATGACCTAAGCTTTGAGAAAGTGACCAAAACCAACAAGTTTTAAATGAAAAATGTAGTATGTTTGAAGTGCCAAAGTCAATGTTCATATGTTCTATGCAAAAGTCAACATTTTAGTTGACTAATGAAGTGAATAGTGACATGAAAACTTGAAATAAGCTTGGAAATGGATTTGGTAATTAATTCCAACAAGTTTTAAATGCAAAATGTGGTACATTGGGAGTGTTAAAACCAATGCACCTATGATCTATGCAAAAGTCAACTTTTTGTTGACTATTGAAGTGAATAGTGACATAAAAACTTGAAATTCAAAAATTGAAGAATTCAAAAGTATCAAATGCCCTAGTAGGCCTAATGTGATTGGTTTGGATAGGTTGGCATGCTAATAGGATTCTGATAGCAGTACTGCGTATGATATATGGCTTCATTGCCATTCTGTGATGTGATAGCCTATGGCTATACTGATTATGATGTTTTACTTGGCTTTATGCCTTATTTGCTTATATGGCTTATTAGCCATTCTGTTTGCACACCGGGAGACACATTGTGACCGATGGTGTGACGGCCCGAGGTACCTGGTACCCAGTGCTAGTTTACCCGTTTATCCAGTCCGGTCAATTTGTATAGGTTACTTGGGCATGGAAAAGTATAACTGTAATTGAACTGATTGTTAAAGAAAATACGAAAACTAAATATCAGGAATGATTACGATAGAATACAAAGAAACTTAAAAGTCATGAAGAAGTTAATATCATAAAACAAGATTAGCCCTCGACTAAACACTAAGTTGATAATTATTTAGTTCTTATGAACACAATGGCTAAGAAATTATGATTTTTATATTGCATATTATTTCTTTCTATTTTATTATTTGCACCACTAAGCTTTATGCTTAGCGCGTCGCTTTTGCAACGCGTAGGTGCGAAGATTGGACAGAGGGCCGAGACCACAGATTCGAAGAAGGCGGTTCACGATTCGCATAGTGTCCGTGTCACCTCACCATCGCTATGCATTGGTAGGACGCTAGATGTCATTTTGGTATTTTGTAATTGATTTTATTTTCTCATATGTATTTAAACTTATGTAATATATTTTGATATTCATGTAAATAATGAAAAGTGTGGTTGTAAATGGAAAAGTGAATGTTTATCTATCATATATGCATGGTATCATATGAGATGGATGAATGATTGAGAAATGAATGGTTGACAAATGTTGAGAACTGAAATTGAGAAATATTGATGAGATTTTGATATTGGAGTTTGGAAATGATTGAATGTGAATATTGGAAGTGTTTTTCACAGGTTCCGAATAACTGTTTTCTCCATTTTTAGCCGGTACTCTGCCGGATTTTCTATAAAATTTTCGGAACCTCAAATAAATTATAATTTCGACAAAAGGCTTAAATAAATTATATTTCACAAGTTATATTAAAAAGGAAGAATAAAAATGAATTAAGATAAAATAGAGTGCTCGGCACACTGAGTGGCATAACTTGCTCGGCTACACTGTAGTCGGGTAAGGGGTGTCACACAGACAGGCATTTAGTGATCTTAAAGCTGTGATGGACTTTCTGCTCAAGGCATCAGCAATTACATTTGCCTTCCTAGGATGATAATCTATCACACAATCATAGTCCTTAAGGAACTCAATCCATCGCCTCTGTCTAAGATTGATCTCCTTCTGGGTTGGCAAATATTTTAGACTCTTGTGGTCTGTATAGATGTAGCATTTTTCACCATATAAATAATGCCTCCATATCTTCAGTGCGAAGATAATTGCTGCTAACTCCAAGTCATGAGTAGGGTAGTTCTGTTCATGTGGCCTTAACTGCCTAGAAGCATAGGCGAACACTTTCCCCTCTTGCATCAATACACACCCTAGCCCATTATGTGAGGCATCACTGTAAACCAAAAAGTCTTTTCCCGACACTAGCTGTGTTAACACTGGTGCTTCTGTCAACATAGCCTTCAGCCTCTCAAAACTGGCTTGGCACTTGTCTTTCCAGCCAAATTTCACATTCTTGTGCAACAATTTGGTTATTGGAGCAGCTATAAGAGAAAACCCCTTCACAAATCTTCTGTAATACCCAGCTAGCCCCAAGAAACTTCTGACCTCAGTTTTATTTCTGGGAGGCTTTAATTCCATCACTGCTTCTATCTTTTTGGGATCCACTCTAATCCCCTCAGCTGATACTATGTGTCCAAGGAAAGAGATCTCACTCATCCAGAAGTCACACTTGGATAACTTAGCATACAGCTTCTTTTCTCGCAGGGTTTGCATAACAATCCTCAAATGTTCATCATGTTCTTCCTTGGTCTTGGAATACACCAGAATATCATCAATAAAAACCACTACAAACCGATCTAAGTATGGATGGAAGATACGGTTCATAAGGTCCATAAATGCTGCTGGTGCATTTGTTAACCCAAATGGCATCACTGAGAATTCATAATGCCCATACTGGGTTCTGAATACAGTTTTTGACACATCTACATCCTTTACCCTCAACTGCTGATACCCTGATCTGAGATCAATTTTTGAAAATACACCGGCTCCTTTCAACTGATCAAACAGATCGTCGATTCTGGGCAATGGATATTTGTTTTTCATAGTTACTTTGTTCAACTGCTGGTAATCAATAAACAATCTCAAGGCTCCATCCTTTTTCTTCACAAATAGCACTGGAGCTCCCCATGGTGACACACTAGAGTGTATGAACCTCTTATCAAACAACTCTTGCAACTGAGTTTTCAACTCTCTCACTTCAGTGGGTGCCATCCTATAAGGAGCAATAGAAATGGGTGTTGTACCCAGCATTACCTCAATAGCAAACTCGACTTCCCTTTCTGGTGGTAAACCAGGCAACTTTTCAGGAAATACATCTGGGAAGTCTCTCACTGTAGGTATATCTCTCAGGTTTGGCTTAGCTTGTCTAGTATCAATCACGTGTGCTAGGTAAGCTTCACAGCCTTTTCTCATCAATCTTCTTGCAACCGTGGCTGAGATAACATTGGACAGGAAATCTGTCCTTTCACCCACAACAGTGATCTCATTACCCTCAGAAGTTTTCAGAGAAATCCTCTTCAATTTATAATCAACTATTGCCTGATGACGTGACAACCAGTCCATTCCCAAAATCACGTCAAACTCATGAAAGGGCAACTCAATTAGGTCTGCCGAGAATTCATACCCTTGAATCCTCAACGGGCAACTTTATATACTTTATTCATTACCACACTGTGGCCTAGTGGATTTGTGACCAGAATGTCTTGATCACACTCTACTGGAACTCCCCTCTCTACGGGTAGTTTGATGCAAATGTAGGAATGAGTGGATTCTGGATCCACCAATGCATGCACAGAAGTGTTGTAGAGGGAAAACGTACCCCTGATGACATCCTGGGCATCTTGCTCCTCCTGAGCTCTAATGGCATAGGCCCTGGCAGGTATTCTAGTGTCTGGTCTCTCAACTCGGATGCAGGCCTCAGTGATGGACCAGCTGCCTCAAGTTTACCGAGCTTCCTACCCCTTTGTGGTACAGGAGCAGGTCTGTCAGTTTTGAAGGAACGGAAGCGTGAAAAACACAAGATTATACCATTGAATTCAAAAATTTTCACCTAGGGTCACAAGCACCATGCAAGATTTATTTTTATCTATTTGATTTCAATGATAAACAACATATTAAAACTCTTTTAATATGTTTTTGGATCTGTATTTGCCATTTAAGATTTTAAAATTAATCAGATTAATTTTAGAACCCTAGATTAAATCAAGAACGATTACACTAACCTCTTGATGTGCCGCAATGTCTGCGCCTTTGAGATTCGTCTTCAGGACACCAGATGTTGTCTCTCTAGCTTGTCCACACCAAGAACACCTATGGCAGCCCTTGAACAGCTTCTAAAGCCTTTTCTATCAATTAGAAATTCAAGTTCTGCCTTTTAAGAGATTAGAGATGCAAACAGGACACTAGAAACAATTTCTAGTGTTCTTAATTCAAGAGATTGATGGCTAATCTCTTTGAATTGATGAGAGATGAAGAGAAATAGCTGGAGAGGCTCAAAGTGGCGTGACATATGAGAGGAGAGGCTGCTGGTTATGTTTTCTTTTCATAACCCCACTTAAATAGCTAGGTTAACACATTAAACCCTAGCCACATGTCACCTTTTGATTAGCTCTAGGTTTAAGTGACCCAATCACATTGTGCCAAGTGTCAAACCTATATTTAATCTTGATTTTAATCATCTTACATGATTAAAAATATTTGGCAAGCTTATGTGTTATGCCATGTGTCACCATCTCATGGTGCCACGTGTCACACTGCAAAATGACCAAAATGCCCCTGTGTCTTAATTTTGAGTTCTTAACCCAAAATAATTATTTTCTTCTTCTAATTAATTTATATCAAATATAAATTAATTAATTAATCTCTATTAATTAATTTCTCATCAATTAAATTCATATTTAAACACTTTAAATATAAATTTAATTTATACTACACATCCAATAATCTAGATTTGGTTTCAAGTCATGCTAGGGACTTTGCAATTTAATTGCAAACCAAACCTATTTAATTAATCAATTAAACTCTTTAATTAATTAATTAAATCATATTTAAATAGGTGATAACTTGTGTATGTGTGTGACTTACTAGGCTCATCACTAATTGGCAATGAGACATGATATCAACTCTTAATATCATCAGAACTCTTTCTTACCATAAATGATTTCTCTAAATCATTTTATGAACCTCATAGACCATGGTTAACACCTAGCATAGCATGCCATGGCCACCCAATTAGTAATAAGGTTTACCTTAAATGAACCTATAATCATATGTTATCATGCACTAGAATCTCTCTGTTACAAAATCCCAACTCAAGCTGGAGTCATGGTTTATGTCAAACTCCATTTGCTATGAATATTATGTTCTCTTTTAATTCCAGTTCTTGATTAAAAGATTTTTCTCATCGTAAACTCTTTCTCAATAAATCTATCTGTCTGGCCAGGAACTTGAAACATCAAGAACAATTAAATGAACATAGGATTTTATCTCTATTTACTTAGAGGAACAGATTCCATCTTGATCAACACCTACCTCCATATATAACTAGTAGGAGCCAACACATGCCCATATCCCCATACACCGTACAAGTATGAAAGCGAGATCAAACTCAAACTACCTATATACAAGATAATCGTGCTATCTCAGTCTAAAGATTATATGCATCGATATGATTTATGACAAAACATTGACAAGAGTAAACTCCATGTGCTTGTCATAAGTGTCACCGGTCTGCCTACTTATCATTTATAAGTGCCTATCATGTTTGTTATATGGCATGAGACTCACCATTCCATCTTATTTATATCTCATATAAATAACTTGGGAACAAACATGAATACAATCTTTCTGGATAAGTCATGTCCTTATTATGAAGTATCCTCGATTGTGAACCTATTTATGATACTTTGTACTATAAATATTGTCACTCATATTCTTAACAACTTAAGAATAATATTTCTAACAAAATATCAATGGACCTTTTCTATTACACATAAATATATTATGTAAACGGAAAAGTGGAAATGCCTTTTATTATTAAAAATATGTACAAGATACATACTAAATGATATGCTCTAGGGCATACTACTAACAATCTCCCACTAGCACTAGAGCCATTCATTACAATATCTTAGACCCATCTTCTCAAGATGTCAGTCTAACTGAGCTTGTGACAAAGGCTTAGTGCATGGATCAGCTGAATTTTTCAGCTGATGTTATTTTTCTGCATGGCTATATCGCCTTTGCCCAACTATATGTCTGATAATGTGGTAGTGCCTTTCTATGTGTTTGGATTTTGGGTGAGACCTTAGTTCCTTAGCTCAGATGATCGCTCCATTGTTGTCACAGGTAGTGGAACCGCCGACTCAATGGAAGGAATTACTGTAAGTTCTATCACGAACTTCTTTATCCAAATACTTCCTTTGCAAAGATTCGATGCAAGAATATACTCACCTCTGTAGTGGAATCTGCAATCGTGCTCGCTTTTGGAACTCTTCCAACCGATCGCACCTCCATTACAAATGAACACATATCCAGAGGTAGACTTTCTATCATCGATATCCGATTGGAAATCGTAATCGATAACCATCTAATTGCAAGTCTCCACCTCCATAAATCAAGAATAAATCCTTAGTTCTTCTCTAGTACTTAAGGATATTCTTGATCGCTATCCAGTTGTTCTAAACTCGATTGGATTGATACCGCTAGTCAAACTAACAAAGATATGCGATATCCGCCTAGTACACAACATTGCATACAAAAAACTTCCAATAGACGAAGCATATGGAATCTCGCCAACTTATCTCTTTCTTCGTGTGTCTTTGGAGACATCTCTCTAGAAAGGTGGATACCATGTCTCACTTGGTAACAATCCTCTCTTGGAATCAAGCATGTTAAACCTCTTTAACACCTTTTCCAAGTATAGACTTTGGGATAAACCAATTATTCTTTTCGCTCTATCTCTATAGATGCGAATCCCAAGAATATAGGTTGCCTCCCCTAAGTCTTTCATGGAGAATGTATTTGACAACCATACCTTTATAGTCACAACATACCCGTATCATTACCCATCAACAAGATGTCATCCATATATAAGACAAGGAAAGTGATAGCACTGTCACTAACCTTCTTATATACACATGGCTCATCCTCATTTTTGATAAAACCAAAAGATTTAATGGCTTCATCAAAACGGATGTTCCAACTCCTCGAAGCTTGTTTCAACCCATAAATGGATCGCTTTAGCTTGCATACCTTGGAACCATCTTGGGATTCAAATCCCTTAGGTTGTTCCATGAAAATGTTTTCTTCAATGTATCCATTAAGAAAATTGCTTTGACATCCATCCGCCAAATCTCATAATCATAGTATGCAGCTATTGCTAATAAAATCCTAATTGATTTAAGCATGGCAACAAAGCAGAAAGTCTCCTCATAGTCGATTCCTTGCCTTTGGCGAAACCCTTTCGCTACTAGCCTTGCCTTATAGGTCTCTACCTTTCCATCGTAACCAATTTTCTTCTTGAAAACCCATTTGTTCCCTATAGGTACAATACCTTCGGTGGGTCAACAAGATCCCAAACTTGATTCTTATACATGGAATCAATCTCGATTTCATAGCATTAATCCATTTTGAAGAGTCTATATCCGATATAGCTTCTTCATAGGTAAGTGGATCATCTCCATGATCTACTTCTTCATGAGTAGACAACTCTTGTTCTTCTTCATGAAGAAAACCATATCTCACCGTGGGTGAGATACCTCGGTTGTTCTACGAGGAACAGTTGTAGATGTTTCATCAATGGGTATAGGTTGACTAGATGGATCTATATCCATCCGACCATTGGTTGGTCGAATTCTCCAATTCTAACTCTATTTGCCTTCCTTTGCCTCCTTCTTGAACAAACCGTTGTTCAAGAAATGTGGCATCTCTACTTATCACAACCTTTGTGAAGTAGGCAAATAAAAATAATATCCAAAACTATCTTTTGGATATCCAACAAATCGACCTCTTTACGATCCGGTCTCCAATTTATCGGTGTTCACTTTTGATATAAGTGGACAACCCCAAATCTTAACATGCTTAAGACTTGGTTTTCTTCCATGCCATATCTCATAAGGTGTGGAAGAAACCGATTTTGATGGAATCCTATTCGAATATACAAAGTCGATTCTAATGCAAATCCCCAAAAGGAGATTGGCATATCAAGATAGCTCATCATACTAATACCATATCTAATAGGGTACAATTTCTCCTTTCAGATACACCATTCACCGTGTATGCGTTCTGGAGGAGTCACCGAGAAACAATGCCATGCTCTCTCAAGTATTCATCAAATTCGACTCAAATATTCACCTCCACGATCCGATCGAAGAGCTTTAATATTTTTTCTGTTTGATTTTCTACTTGATTTAAATTCTTTGAACTTTTCAAAGGATTCATGTTTGTATTTCATCAAATACAAATACCCAAACCTTGATTTATCATCAATAAAGGTAATAAAATAATGAAAGCCCCCTCTAGCCATTTCTTTAAACGGACCACATACATCACTATGTATTAGTTCCAAAATATTTTCAGCTCTTAGCCCTTGTCCAACAAAGGGTGATCTAGTCATTTTGCCTTGAAGGCAAGATTCACAAGTTGGAGTAGGCTCAGAGCCCAATGAGGATAGAATCCCCATTTTCTCCAATTTTGCAATCCTATCTTCTCAACATGACATAACCTTAAGTGCCAAATATATTTTGAACTTGAGTTGGTTTTCACCATGGCATTGTATTCTTTTAGATCACTTGCATTCAATTTGTGTTTGTCATTATTATCCAAATAATAAAGATCATGATTCATATAAACCGAACATAGTTATTTTTGTCCAAATTATATATTGAAAACATCATCTGTTAACTGTATTTCATAGCGATTTCTAGTCAAACTAGATATAGAAATGATGTTCTTAAAAGCATCAGGTACATATAAAATATTATCCAAACACAAAACATGTCCAAACATGTAAAAAGATTTAGATCCTATGGCTAAAGCTTCAACAGTTGAGCCATTGCCAATCCGGACTCTAATATCTTGAGAATGCAAGTCGCCATCGCTTGCTAGTTCCTGCATATTATTAGAAATGTGAGAACTGCACCAGATCTAAAACCCAAGTTGTAGATGAACTATAAGTATCATCGTAATCTAAATAACAAGATATGGACATACCTTCCAAGGTGTATCCTTCTTGTCCTTCAGAGAAGCAAGATACTCAGGCGTTCCTTTTCCAGTGCCCATCCTTTTGGCGGTGGAAACACTTTCCTTTGCCTTCATCGACTTTAGTCTTCCTTTTTGTTTAGCTATTTTCTTGGAAGGACCAGAATCTGAGGTTTCTTTTTCTTATTGCCTTTCTTCTTGTTGGACTTTCCAGTGAAGAAGATGCAACCAAAGCTACCTCTTTTCCTTTATTGCACGGCATATTCTTTTGGGCAATAACCAGCATGTTGAGTAATTCACTAAGGTGCATTCTGTTTAGTCATATGGAAATTTGTCACAAAATTCCCAAAAGACTCAGGAAGGGATGAAGGATCAAATCCGTTTGTAGTTGGAAATCCATGTTGAAGTCAAGATGTTCCAACCGCTCAATCACCAATCATCTTGTGGACATGATCCCCAACATTCTCCCTCGACATCCTCATACGGAATAAGCTGTTTAGATATCTCATACCTAGCATTCTGCTGTGCTCACCATACAACTCTTGTAGGTGAAGGAGGATCTCACTAGCACTCTGCATGTTCTCATGTTGCTTCAGAACTCATTACTCATGGAAGCAAGCATGTAACACTTAGCTCTCATATCATGCTCCTTCCACTTGTCCAAAGTATCATGTTCCTCTTGTGTGGCCTCCGGAGGTAAGGGACCAGAACATTTGAATATAGAACATATCCTATATGTTCAAGGTTCAGACAAGTTTCAAATTTCTTAGCCAATCGCATGATTAGGTCTGTCAACTGTTGTGATCAAGTATGCTTGCAAGGATATTGGATGGTGGTGGTTGTTTTGTGCTCATTTTTATCGTAAAATTAATCGCAGAAAATAACCAGATTAATTAGTAAATGTATCATGTAATTAACCAAAATGATTATGGTCTTTTAATCAAATTGGTCCTCCCACTAACTTAGCGAATCCTACACTTCCAAAGTAGAAAACGGAAATCCTAGTTGGATGGATTTCTAGTGGGTGATTGAATTCTTATAATTCTATTGATCATCCTCGGTACATCCATTATTGGAATTACAATAAACTATAAGTGAGCAACTCCTTGCCCATCACATCTCATGTGAGGTTCAATCCTTTTACTAGCCCCTAATGCTCAAAATCTCGTGTACATCCAATATTGACTTATCTTGCATTAGTTAAGTTGATCCCATTGAGCCAAGAATTATTCAAATAATTTTAATGTCCTCAGGTACATCCAATATTTGCCACCAAACCATTTACATATTTACAACATCTCATGCTTAACAATTATTCTTAAGAAAATCTCTTAAATTAATTGCATCTCATGCAACTATTTAAAATTTCTTAAAATAATTGCCCCAATGGAGGGCTTATGTTATAATTACTTTAATTATAGCATTTCCAACTTAATCATTTGTTTGGAAGATTTTATAGCCATCCTAATTACTATTAAGGTCTCACTTTGCACATTATCCATTTAGCATGCATATATCATATAATTGCATACATTCCCATACATCTCATGCATTCATGGATAAGAAGTAAATATGGTATTATAATGGACTTTCTAAGGGATTCAATCGAGCCACCAAGAATTGAATCGTGGCATTCCTAGGTGCATTTCATTCATTCATTTTACAAGAGTTGCTGAAGGAGTACATAATCAACACTTGATATTGAATTCCTCCCACAGGTCCCACCAATGCTCTTGACCTCCTTGAACTTCTTGCAATCCAATATTACATAGTAATCCTTGGCATACCAAGGCGAATTTACAAGAACTTAAATAAATGAAATTACAACCCAAAAATATTACAAACTTAATAATACATGCCCAAAATAAATTAAAATTAATTAATTAATTTACAATCCCAAAGAAACATAAAAGAAATAAATCCAATCACATTGGTCTTTTATAGTCCATGATCATCCATCATGCATATCACTATTTAACAATTAAATAAAACATACATTCTTAAATTAAATTGAATATCTCATATTCAACTTAAAATTCAGATTTGAATATGATTCAAATAAATTTAAAAATTCAGATTTGAATCTCATTCAAACAAATTTAAAAATTCAGATTTGAATCACATTCAAACAACTTCAAAAATTCAGATTTGAATCACATTCAAACATTTTTTAAAAAAATCAGATTTGAATCACATTCAAATATTTTTAAAAATCAGATCTGAATTTTATTGAATCAATTTTAAAAATCAGATTTAAATATGATTCAAACAACTTTAAAAATTCAGATTTGAATCTCATTCAAACAACTTTTAAAATTCAGATTTGAATCACATTCAAACATTTTTTAAAATTCTGATTTGAATCATAATTTAATTGTGTGATTAAAACAACTAATTAAACACTTTAATTAGTCAAAGAATAGGCCTTAGATCATACAACAATTGCAGAATTAAAAGCCAAACCTTGAATCACCCATGGAACCATTGTTGCCGCCACCAATGGTGGCTTCTCCATGTGTGACGCCACATCTCATGATCCAACCAGCAATGAATCTCTTGATCTCATGATCAAACACACAATTAAATTATATAATCAACAATCTAAATGGCAAATATAGTGGCTCTGATACCAATTGAAGGAACGGAAGCGTGAAAAACACAAGATTATACCATTGAATTCAAAAATTTTCACCTAGGGTCACAAGCACCATGCAAGATTTATTTTTATCTATTTGATTTCAATGATAAACAACATATTAAAACTCTTTTAATATGTTTTTGGATCTGTATTTGCCATTTAAGATTTTAGAGATGCAAACAGGACACTAGAAACAATTTCTAGTGTTCTTAATTCAAGAGATTGATGGCTAATCTCTTTGAATTGATGAGAGATGAAGAGAAATAGCTGGAGAGGCTCAAAGTGGCGTGACATATGAGAGGAGAGGCTGCTGGTTATGTTTTCTTTTCATAACCCCACTTAAATAGCTAGGTTAACACATTAAACCCTAGCCACATGTCACCTTTTGATTAGCTCTAGGTTTAAGTGACCCAATCACATTGTGCCAAGTGTCAAACCTATATTTAATCTTGATTTTAATCATCTTACATGATTAAAAATATTTGGCAAGCTTATGTGTTATGCCATGTGTCACCATCTCATGGTGCCACGTGTCACACTGCAAAATGACCAAAATGCCCCTGTGTCTTAATTTTGAGTTCTTAACCCAAAATAATTATTTTCTTCTTCTAATTAATTTATATCAAATATAAATTAATTAATTAATCTCTATTAATTAATTTCTCATCAATTAAATTCATATTTAAACACTTTAAATATAAATTTAATTTATACTACACATCCAATAATCTAGATTTGGTTTCAAGTCATGCTAGGGACTTTGCAATTTTATTGCAAACCAAACCTATTTAATTAATCAATTAAACTCTTTAATTAATTAATTAAATCATATTTAAATAGGTGATAACTTGTGTATGTGTGTGACTTACTAGGCTCATCACTAATTGGCAATGAGACATGATATCAACTCTTAATATCATCGAAACTCTTTCTTACCATAAATGATTTCTCTAAATCATTTTATGAACCTCATAGACCATGGTTAACACCTAGCATAGCATGCCATGGCCACCCAATTAGTAATAAGGTTTACCTTAAATGAACCTATAATCATATGTTACCATGCACTAGAATCTCTCTGTTACAAAATCCCAACTCAAGCTGGAGTCATGGTTTATGTCAAACTCCATTTGCTATGAATATTATGTTCTCTTTTAATTTCAGTTCTTGATTAAAAGATTTTCTCATCGAAACTCTTTTACGAATAAATCTATCTGTCTGGCCAGAACTTGAAACATCCAGAACAATTAAATGAACATAGGATTTTATCTCTATTTACTTAGAGGAACAGATTCCATCTTGATCAACACCTACCTCCATATATAACTAGTAGGAGCCAACACATGCCCATATACCCATACACAGTACAAGTATGAAAGCAGTATCAAACTCAAACTACCTATATACAAGATAACTGTGCTATCTCAGGTCTAAAGATTATATGCACTGATATGATTTATGACAAAACATTGACAAGAGTAAACTCCATGTGCTTGTCATAAGTGTCACTGGTTCGGCCTATTTATCATTTATAAGTGCCTATCATGTTTGTTATATGGCATGAGACTCACCATTCCATCTTATTTATATCTCATATAAATAACTTGGGAACAAACATGAATACAATCTTTCTGGATAAGTCATGTCCTTATTATGAAGTATCCTCGATTGTGAACCTATTTATGATACTTTGTACTATAAATATTGTCACTCATATTCTTAACAACTTAAGAATAATATTTCTAACAAAATATCAATGGACCTTTTCTATTACACATAAATATATTATGTAAACGGAAAAGTGGAAATGCCTTTTATTATTAAAAAATATGTACAAGATACATACTAAATGATATGCTCTAGGGCATACTACTAACAAGTTTGTGTTGGAGCAACTGTAATAGTCCTCTTCGGACAATTCTTGATCTGATGTTCTGTCGATCCACACCGTAAGCATGCACCGGTCACTCGCCCACATTCCCCCTTATGCCACTTCTGATAGTACTGACAAGTAGAAGATGCAAGGGCTGGTCCCCTAAACACCGTCCCTGGAGAGCTGCCCATTAATGGTGTGGACTGGCCTCTCCTAGGTATGAACTGTGGTCTAGGCCCCTGAGAGTGACCCTGACCCTGTGGTGGTCCTGAACTCTTAGCAGAAGGACCCTTACTCTTCTTACTGGGAGCAGAAAATGTACTGGACTGACCCGGACCCCTCTTCTGCTTTCTTTCCCTTCTATTTTCTTCATTGATTCTGACCCTTTCCGCTTTTGATGCAGCATCAACAAGCTTAGCAAAATCTGTGATTTCCAATGCTGTGATCATGACTTTGATGTTGTTATTGAGCCCTTCTTCAAACCTTCGGCACCTCTCTGCCTCTATAGGGACTATCTCCCTCCCATATCTGCTCAGTCTGACAAACTCATGCTCATACTCAGCCACTGACAACTGTCTCTGTCTCAGACTGATAAATTCCCTTTTTCGCTCTTCTAAATACACTTTGCTAATATATTTCTCCCTGAACTCTGTGAGGAAGAATTCCCAGGTGATCCGTTCAGGTTGCACCTCACTGGTTACTGTGTCCCACCACTGATATGCATCATCCTGAAGTAGGGACACAGCACCCACCAGGTTCTTCTCGGGGGTGTAGTTTAGCTATTTCAGCACTCTGATGGTTCTATCCAACCAATTCTCTGCGACCATGGGATCATCTTCCCTCTTCCCAAAGAAGTACACAGCCCCATGCTTCCTCAATTTCTCCAAATGAGATTTCTGTGGTGCTGGTGGTGGTTGTGGCTATGGTTGTGGTGGTGGAATTGCCCCCATCATTTATTGGTAAAACTCGATCATTTGTTGAAATAGTGCAAACTGAGGTTGGGCAGGTGCCTCAGCTGCTAGTGGAGCAGATTCTACCATGCCCCCAGATTCAGCCCTTGGTGGAGCACGACTCTCCACCTCTTCCTCAACTGCTCTTTGCGAAGCAGGATCCATATCCTATTCAAAATAAGAAAACAAACAGATCTGCATCAGCTCACCTCAACACTTACAAATGCAATGCAATGGTATGTACTCTATCTAGGCCAAGAAACGCCTAAACCGATGTTCTGATACCACTAAATGTGACACCCCTTACCCGTCTACAGTGTAGCCGAGCAAGTTATGCCACTCAGTGTGCTGGAGCACCAATTTATACTTCTATTACAATTTATCCATTTTAATTCATTTATTTTCAATTTTAATACATCTGAATTTGTCCGCAAATTTTATAGAAAATCCGGCAGAATGCCGGCTGTAAATTGGAAAAACAGTTCTTCTAAACCTGTTTAAAACACTTCCAAAATAATTTCCAAATCCAAACTCCATTATACACACTCAAGTCAATCTCAAAATCTCAATCTCAAATCACAATACTATTTTCAAAACTTTTCTGTTCACTTCATCACTTGAAGCAGATTCACAAATAATTCTTAACATTTCATTTATCAACATATATTATGCAGAAAATCTCAATAATATGAAATTTCATATATTTACATTAATACATAATTACAGGAGTTTATAGTTACAATCCAAACTAATACAAAATGCAAAAATACAAAAGGACCACCTATAGTCCTAATGTCCTACCATATGCAGTGCAGATGTGAGGTGACTCGACCGGATACTGACTCAAGGCTCACCCTGTCGATGTCTCACTGGGCTCCCCAGCTAGGTCTCCAGTACCTGCGCGTGGCAAAAGCAACACGCTAAGCAATTCCGCTTAGTGGTGACAATATAAAATAAAATAAAATAGAATAAAATATGATAAGACAAATATGCAGAATGTGTGTTTACATTTTTTTAGTAGACATAATTTCTGATATTATTTGCATTCTTATATGATTAAAATTTTTGGTAAGGTTCATTAACATTGCCCGAGTAACCCATACTAATTGATTGGACTGGATAAACGGGTAAACTGGCACTGGGTACTAAGTACCTCAGTCCATTACACCATCGGTCACATTGTGTCTTCCGGTGTGCAACAGAACAGCTAATAAGCTGTAATAATTATCGGTGTTAAAACCCAAGTGTAACAATTCAAATAACCTAGCCAAAGGCTATTATGTCATAGAATGGCATAGGAAGCCATGAAACACAGAATGGCATAAAGCCATATGCAGTACTGTTAACAGAACCCTATTGGCATGCCAAGCTATCCAAACCAATCTTGTTAGGTATACTAGGGCATTTTACACTTTTGAGTTTTACAATTTTTGAATTTCAAGTTTTGGTGTTACTATTCACTTTATTAGTCAACCAAAATGTTAACCTTTACATAGACAATAGGTACATTGGTTTTAATACTCCCAACATACCATATTTTGCATTCAAAATTTGTTGGTATTGGTCGCCAATACCATTTCTAAGCTTAATGTTAATTAAGCAAAATTTTCAGTTTTCATGCTTCATTTTTACTATTCCATTAGTCATTTTTGCAGTGGAAATTTGAAAAAATGATCAACATGAAAGTTGTTCCTTATTTTATCTAGTTGAATTTCCTTTTTTGAATCACTCCATTTGGAGTTTTGTAGCTCAAGTTATGGTCCAAAAACCATAACTGGCCGGATTGAAATTGTTTTGGACTGACCATATCTATAGTGCAGTGAATAGTGACTGCAACTCACTTGTTGGATAGGTTCTGGTCATAATTTTGGTTAGGTTACTTCATGAAAGTTGTTGGTCTATATCTCAGCTTATTGCTGGTAAAATTTCAGGTCAATTGGACCTTTCTACATTGAGTTATGGCTAAATGAACAATCATTTGGTCATTCTGCAGAAACAGACTGTGGGTTTCCTGGATTAAGGCAAGCTTTTGGTCCACTTAGTTTGGTTTTATGGACATGGTTTCTTTACGAAAGTTGTGCCATTATGTGTCTAGTTTCATGTCTAATTGGCCTTACACCAATTGACCTCTACAATTCAAGTTATGGCTGCCCAAACTTGCTTGCAGGTCACCTAGGGCAGCCACACTAATCTCAATTCCCACTACACAAACCACTTCATTTCTTGTTTACACATATCCAAATGGTCACTAATTGACCATTAAAACTCACTTTAACCATTACATGATCAAAGTCTCCATTTTATACCCAAACCCTAACCCATTCCATCTCAATTCATGCATTCACTTACCTTTCACCATTCTAAACAATAGGTTAGTGTTATGGGCAGCCACAATACCAAATTTATTCAAGGAAAACAATCAAAACCCTACCGTTCACATAGCTACTGAAAATGGGGGTTTACATAATTATCAATTTCATTTAAGTTTCTCTCATTTTCTAGCTCAATTTTTGTCCCTAAACATGCATTTTAAAAAGAAAGCAAGGATTGGTCACTAAACTCTTTGGAACTAAGATTGGGTCTTGCAAAACTTTAGTTTTTCTTCAAAATTTTACTGCCCAAAGCTTCACCAAGATGAAAGAGCAAGTTTTTGTATTGACAATTAGTGTTTTTGGTGGAAGAAAGCTAGGGAAAATCAAGCTTGAAAAACCTTATTCATGGAGGGTTAGGGAAAGAGAGTTGACGTCAAGGAGAAGAAGGAAGAGGTTTTGATTTTTTTTATTTGTTTTCCAGCCCATTTTACCTCTTTTATATATGTTTATGCCATGTGTCAAGATTAGGTTGGTTGGGTGAGTTTTAATGACATCATGATGATGTCATAAATCCATTTTCTTTTATTTTCTCTCCATTTCTTGTCTATTTAATTGCAATTAAATTTTTGACAATATTTATTTATATTTTATGTTATATAAATTATTTATTTAACTGGACAAGTTGGACCAAAAATCATCTCTAAAGACGAAATGACCAAAATGCCCTCCGTTTGGCTTAACACGCCAAAATTGTCTATACCGATTGAAAAATTTTTCTAAGTATTTTCTTGGCATTCTAATGCCATAAGAACCTCAATGACCCTTCTCTGGAGTCCCAAGAATTATTTTATAATTTTTCCTAAATTTTTTTCTTTATAATATTTGAGTTAATTTTTGGTTCCTTACTTTAGTTTAAATATTTTTCCGAACGTTCTAGCTGTCCGGACCGACACTGGTCACCGGAACAGTAGACTATTCAAACTAACTTAAATGAGGATGTTACAACAGGTATAAAGACTTTCACAGTACTGCTAAAACAATACCCTATTGGCATGCCAATCTATCCAATCTGACACACGTGTCTAGGTAATACATGGGCACATAGTACCATTAGGAGTCTATATGTTTCATCATTTCATTATATTTTTCATTTATATTTTTATAGCATTCTAATTTTATTTATAGTGGAAGCATAATTTCCAAATTCACATTTCTAGGTAATTTATGCATTCTTCGTAATATTCATACTAATTTCAATTCACATTCATTTGATTTCACGTACCATTTACATTCAAACATCTTTCCTTTCTCTCTTGATGGGAACCTAAATCCCAAATGACACTTTTATCTTATTTATACATTCAACAATCTATTCATGTGAAGTACATTCCATATTCAAGTGGTATCACTTATGTTTTATTAGACCTACTAGTAATGGGAATACAAATCTTACTATATACTCACATAACTTAAATGTTCATTAAGTCATTTAGTAAATTATTATTTCTATTCCAAGTAATCCATGAACATTTCATGGATTCCAAATTTCATACCTTAATTTCCTCTACCAATTTAGTTCTTATACTTTGTGTCTTTGTATTACTATTCACATTACTATCACTCAAATTGTTGACTTTTTAATACATAATAAATTTATTAAACCTAAGTTCACCAAGATACCACATTTTGCATTTTATTTTTGTTGGTATTGATTTCCAATACCATTTCAAAGCTTATTTTATGTTATTCAAAATTTTCATATTTCATACTCTCAGTTTACTGTTCCATTGGTCATTGTTACATTGGAAATTTGGCAAAATTTTCTTCATCAAAGTTGTTCCTTTATGTGTCTTCTTTAATTTCCTTTTTGAATCACTCAAATTGGAGTTTTGTAGCTCAAGTTATGATCATTTTACCATAACTGGCCGGATTAACCTGTACCCAGAATTTCTAGGCAATTTGGTTCTGCCAGATTTGGTAACCTAAGTTTGGTCGGACATTTGACTAGGTTATGGTCAGAATTTAGATTTGTGTTCTTCATGAAAGTTGTAGGGTTATGTCTCAGCTTTCTGCTGGTAATATTTCAGATCGATTGAACTTTTCTACACTGAGTTATGACCATTTGAACAAATACTGTTTATTTGGTCATTTTCCAGGGACAACCTATTGGTGACCCGGATTAGGGTAATTTTTAGGTCAACTTAGTTTGGTTTTCCGGGCAGGGTTCCTTCATCAAAGTTGTGCCATTATGTCTTATAAAACTTTTTCCATTGGTTTCATTGCATTTAGATTTTTCTAGACCAAGTTATGGCCATTTTGCCAAAACTAGTCGAGTGAGCTTTAGTCCAGGAAATTCTGGACAGAATGGTTTTGGTTAGTTTGGTGACCTCACTTGGGCTAGCAATTTCATTTGGTTAGAGGTATTTCTAGGCTTGGTGTTCTTAATGAAAGTTGTATTCCTATGTCTAATCTTTCCAATGACATAACAATTAGGTCATTTAGAGGAAGTTATGGCCAAATGGTCAATTTTCTGAGTTTAGTGTTTGGATTTTCGGATTGAGACAGTGAATTGGTCAAGATTTGGACAGAATTTGAGCATAGTTTCTTCATGAAAAATGGGGCATTTTGTCCTAGGTTTCATCTTCAATTGGCCTCACACCAATTGGAGCAATACAACTCTAGTTATAGCTCAAACAATACATTGGACTCAAAGGTCCGAATTTCCTGCATAAGAATCAACACTCCCAAATTCAGTTCTTTCAACTCCACAAACTTCATTTGACATTTTTAACACTTCTAATGGTTATTAAATCATCTCAACATCATCAAATTCCAAGCAATAATATAAAAACTAAGTTAGGTCAAAACCCAAACTTATAATTTCAATCTCAATCATACATCACTTCATTAATCAACTTCACTAAATAAAACAAAATCATCAAAACCATCAAATTCATTTACTTCCTAGGGCTGCCACAAATTGAAACTTCAATATTTCCAAGTTTTCTTTTCTTTTCATGCCATTTCAACTTAATCAAGCATGCTTTTCATGCTTAGGAAAGAAAAAGAGTATGGTTAGTACACTAACGTTTATGTGCAGAATTTTCCCTTAGCTAACTTCAACTTTTCCTTCACTTTCTTGGCAACCAATCACCTTAGCAAGACTCTAGGACAATTTTTAGTATTAGGACTTAGGGTTTTGATGGTGAAAACCTAAGGGAAATTGAGCTAAAGAAAAGAAAAATGGTGGATGGGAGAGAGGGATGAGTCTCGACTAAAGGAAGAAGAAAGAAGGAAAATAGATTTTCTTTTTATTTTTCAGCCCATTTAACTCATTTTAAGTGGTTTATAATGAGGTGTCAAAATGTGATTGGGTGAGAATGCTTAGTGACATAAGCATGAGGTCAAAATTGTAATTTTAATTCATTTTCTTTTCTTTTCTTTTCTACTCATTTCCAATTCAATTTTTAGTAATATTTATTCGCATTTTATGTCATAATAATTATTTACTTAACTGGACAAGTCGGCCAAAAATCATCTCTGAAGACGAAATGACCAAAATGCTCTCTATTTGGCTTAACAGACTCAAATTGTCTGTACCGATTGAAATTTTTTTCTAAGCATTTTCTTGGCATTCTAATGCCATAGAAACCTCAATGACACTTCTTTAGAGTTTCAAAAATTATTTTATGAATTTTCTCTCGGGTCTAGGGCTCCTAGTTGCGAGGACCGTAACTTCCCACTGGGTTACCCATCGCTAGGGCACCGGCTTATTTAACTTGGTTGTATTTTATTTCTAAAATTTTTTCTAAATTTTTCTTATTAATATTTGAGTTATTTATGACTCCTCACTCTAATCTAAATATTTTTTTCCAGATGTTCTAGCTATCCAGACCGACACCGGTCACCGAAACAGTAGAATGTGCGGAATTGCTACAGTGAGGGTGTTACAGTTAGTGGGAGGACCAATTTGATTAAAAGATCATAATCATTTTGGTTAATTACATGATACATTTACTAATAAATCTAGTTATTTTCTGCAGTTAACTTTCTGATAGTAATGAGCATAGAACAACCACCACCATCCAATATTCTTACAAGCATACTTGATCGCAATAGGTTGACAGGACCTAATCTGTCTGATTGGCTGAGAATTTTGAAACTTTTCCTAAACCTTGAACATATAGGATATGTTCTAGAGTCAAATGTTCATGGTCCCTTACCTCCAGAGGCCACTCAAGAGGAACATGAAACTTTGGATAAGTGGAAGGAGCATGATATGAGAGCTAAGTGTTATATGCTTGCTTCCATGAGAAATGAGTTACAGAAGCAGCATGAGAACATGCAAAGTGCGAGTGAGATCCTTCTTCACTTACAAGAGTTATATGGTGAGCACAGCAGGAATGCTGGGTATGAGATAACTAGACAGCTATTCCGCATGAGGATGTCTGAGGGACAGAATATTGGGGATCATGTCCACAAGATGATTCAGCTGATTGAGCAGCTGGAACATCTTGACTTTAACATGGATTTCCAATTGTAGACAGATTTGATCCTTCAGTCCCTTCCAGAGTCATTTGGGAATTTTGTGACAAATTTCCATATGACTAAGCAGAAATGTACCTTGGCTAGTTTACTCAACATGTTGGTTATTGCCCAAAAGAATATGTCGGGCAATAAAGGAAAAGAGGTAGCTTAGATTGCATATTCTTCTATTGGAAACTCCAACAAGAAGAAGGGCAATAAGAAAAAGAAACATCAGATTCCTAATCCTTCCAAGAAGATAAGCTAAACAGATAGGGAAGACCAAAGCTGACAAAGGCAAAAGGAAAATGTTTCCACTGCCATAATGATGGGCGCAGAAATAGGAACTGCCCAGAGTATAGCCAATAATAGAAGCTTGCACTAACGAGATATTAGACTCCGGGTTGGCAAAAGCTCAACTGTTGAAGCTTTAGCTATAGGATTTAAATCTTTATACATGTATAGACATGTTTTGTATTTAAACAAGGTTTTGCATATACCTGATACCTTTTAAGAACATCATTTCTATATCTAGTTTGACTAGAGATGGTTATGAATTTCAGTTCATAAATGATATTTGCAATATTTATTTTGGAAATAAATATGTTGGTTCAGGTTATATGCATGATGGACTTTATTATCTAGATAATAATGTTAAATACAAATCTAATGCAAGCAATCTAAAAGAATGCAATACCATGATGAAAATCAACTCAAGTTCAAAATATATTTGGCACCTAAGGTTAGGCCATGTTGCAAAAGATAGGATTGCAAAGCTGGGGAAAATGAGGATTTTATCCTCATTGGCTTTTGGACCTACTCCAACTTGTGAATCCTGCCTTATGGGCAAAATGACTAAATCACCCTTTGTTGGACAAGGACTAAGAGCTGAAAATATTTTGGAGCTAATACATAGTGATGTATGAGGTCCATTTAAAGAAATGGCTAGAGGCAATTTTCATTATTTTATTACCTTTACTGATGATAAATCAAGGTTTGGGTATTTGTATTTGATGAAATACAAACATGAATCCTTTGAAAAGTTCAAAGAATTTAAATCTGAAGTAGAAAATCAAACAGAAAAAAGTATTAAAGCTTTTTAATCAAATCGTAGAGGTGAATACTTGACTACTGAATTTGATGAATACTTAAGAGAGCATGTCATTGTTTCCCAGCTGACTCTTCCAAGAACACCACGGTTGAATGGTGTATCTGAAAGGAGAAATTGTACCTTATTGGATATGGTACGTAGTATGATGAGCTATACTAATATGCCAATCTCCTTTTGGGGATTTGCATTAAAATCAGCTTTGTATATTCTGAATAGGATTCCAACAAAATCAATATCTTCTACACCTTATGAGATATGGTATGGAAGAAAACCAAGTCTTAAGCATGTTAAGATTTAGGGTTGTCCAGCTTATATCAAAAAGCTGAACACTGATAAATTGGAAACCAGATCATAAAAGGGTAGATTTGTTGGATATCCAAAAGATAGTTTTGGATATTATTTTTATTTGCCCACATCACAAAAGGTTGTGACAAGTAGAGATGTCACATTTCTTGAACAACAGTTTGTTCAAGAAAGAGGTAAAGGAAGGCAAATAGAGTTAGAATTGGAGAATTCTTACCAACAAATAGATTAGATGGATATAGATTCATCTAGTCAACCTACACCTATTGATGAAACATCTACAGCTGTTCCTCATAGAACAACCAGGGTATCTCACTCATCAGTGAGATATGGTTTCCTTCATGAAGAAGAACAAGAGTTGTCTACTCATGAAGAAGTAGATCATGGAGATGATCCATTTACCTATGAAGAAGCTATATCAGATATAAACTCTTCAAAATGGATTGATGCTATGAAATCCGAGATTGATTTCATGTATAAGAATCAAGTTTGGGATCTTGTTGACCCACCTGAAGGTATTATACCTATAGGGAACAAATGGGTTTTCAAGAAGAAAATTGGTTCTAATGGAAAGGTAGAGACATGTAAGGCAAGGCTAGTAGTGAAAGGGTTTCGCCAAAGGCAGGGAATCGACTATGAGGAGACTTTCTCGCCTGTTGCCATGCTTAAATCAATTAGGATTCTATTAGCAATAGCTGCATACTATGATTATGAGATTTGGTAGATGGATGTCAAAACAGCTTTTCTCAATGGATACTTTGAAGAAAACATTTTCATGGAACAACCTAGGGATTTTGAATCCCAAGATTGTCACACCTTACCCCTCTGTAAGGCATAACAATGATCCCGTAGAATACTTAATGAACTACCGAACTTCACCTACCGATAACTCATTAAGTACCTTACAAGGGATTTTAAAACAATTTTCTTACATTTTGGAAGTGGTGAGCATTTTCATAAGAATTTAAAATCATTTATTCAAGTTTAAATATTAATAAAAAATTTTTTCCATTTTAATTTTGCCTCAAATTTTATAAAAATTTTGACAGAGTTCCCTCTGTATTTTGAGAAACCAGTTCTTTAAAGACCTGTAAAAAGCACTTCCAAAAATATTTCACAACTCCCAACCTTCAATAATTCTCAAATCAACTCAATTCAAGGCACTTCAAATAATTTCACAATACAAATCAAGATTTCTCATCTCAAAATATTTAATATCTTCATTAACAAAACATAAAGTAGGAAATTCATATGTACAAATATTAAATTACCGTAGAAAATCCAAAATAATATTATTACAATTTATTTTCAACTGCTCAACTACATTGATACATATAACATTTCCGTATTTACATCAAAATTGTCTACAAGGGTATAAAATAATACCCGTACAAAAGCTTGATGTGATCTTCAACTCAATGTGACTCACTCTGCTTTTTTTTTCTGCTCTATCTCATGATGAAAAATAAGCCATCGCTGAGTATAAAAATACTCAGTGGTGCACAATAAAAATTTAAAATGCCATAAATAAATCATTCATTGCCAAACATACTTTAAATATTTCTCAAACACATTTCACAAGTATCCAAGTTTATAATAACACCATTTTGTCAAATAATCTATTAAACACAGTTTAGTCAAATAATTTCATAAACACAGTGTTGCTGAGTCATACACAACTTAAGCCATGACACAAAATTTCCGATCAATGCCGCGTTATACACCACGACAAACCAATCTCAACCCCATTAATCGAAGTCAAAGAGGGAGGTGGCTAGCTAGCTAATGAGTACTCATCCGATCTACAACCTCAACTGGCAAGCCAGAGAGGGAGGAAAATAAACGATCTCAACCCCATAAATGGAGGAGGAATAATGAGTAACTGTCATGCTAAGTGTGAATAAAAAATCCATTTCAAACATTTCATTCAAATATTGCATACAAAAATCAAATCAATTTCCAAAGTTACAATTTGATCACAAGGTGGCAACACAAAAGTTCATAAATTCATAATGCGTACTAAATCAATTTTTCAAGGATAAAATGCTTAAATAGGGTTTATTGTGCACAAACCTCAAGCGAGTCGTCCCTTAGCCTTGACTCGGTTCCTCGGGTTCCTTCCCGATATTCTTTTCAACTGAAACACACAATTTTACAATGTTTCAGTACTAGAACTTAACATAAATCCAAAATAAATTTAGCTTCACAATTACCTAGCTCTAACGTGCTAAATTCGACGTTCTTTAAATTGTGTTTCGGGTTACTATTCACTGCACTATTCAAGTCAAATAGTTGACTTTCTAAGGCTTAATAGGTATGGGAACTCCAACTTCACCCACATACCACATTTTGGTCATTAAACTTGTTGGTTTTGGTCATTTTCTCAAAGCTTAGGTCATTTTGGCAAAATTGCCAATTTTCAGTTTTGGAGCTCCGAAGTTGCACTGTTCCATTGGTCAATCTACTTTTGGAATTTGGCAAAACTTCCTTCATAGAAAATGTTCCTTATTGTCTTAAGTGTATTCTCATTTTTGGATCACCCCAATCGGAGTTTTGTAGCTCAAGTTATCGCCAAAATACAATTACTATTTACGTGCACTGTTTATACTGCAACTATGGTTCTGGCAGGTTTTTGATCCAACTTTGTTCAGTAATTTGATCAAGTTAAGTTCATAATTTGGTCTAACTTTATTCATATGAAATGTTATACTATGTCTTAGGTTTCCATCGGTTTAAGAATCACCTAAATCAAAGTTTTCTAGAGAGAGTTATAGCCATTCAAACATTACTGCTCAAATGGCAATCCTGTGATTTTTGCAGTCTGATAACTCAACTTTGCTCAATAATTTGAATGGGTTAATGGCATAATTTGGGTTGGTGTTCTTCATGAAAGTTTTAGATCTATATCTTATCTAATTGCTGGTAACATTTCAGGTCAATTTGACTGTCTAGCTCGAATTATGACCAAATGAGCGATTCTTGTTCATTTGGTCGGTTTAATCTGATGTGACCGCTCTCATTTCACTTTGGTCAATTGTTTCACTAAGTTTTGGTCAGTTTTTGGGCATGGTTCTATAATGAAAATTGTGCCCTTTTATGTCTATTTTCATCCCCAATTGGTGGCATATCAATTTGACTTGTAAAATTTCCGTTTTGGTCCTTCAAAGTTGGTTTGGTCATGCTGCTGGACCTACGAATTTGTCTTCCATTCTCACAATTTCCACACATCTCTTTTGGTCATTATTGACCATTTTTCAGTTCACAATTGGTCAAAGATATCAATTATGCATTTCTCCAAAATTTGGTTCACAAACCCTAACATTCAAACCCTAACTCACTCATTCAATCACAATTGGTGCATTTCCATCTTAACACCATACTAATGTAAGTTTATTAACATCTTTAATTCCCTTTAAACACATCAAACCATACCAATCATACTCCCATCAACCAGGCCAAAATTTCATTTTAGTCCTTCTCCCATGATTTTATTTCATTTCATAATTTCTAAGCTCATTTCAATCATCACACATGCATTTAAATGGAAGAATAAGGAGTTTAACATACTAACCTCAACTTAAAGCTTCAAATCTCTCTCTTAGCCCTTCTTTCTTCTTGTATTCTTCTTCCCAAGTTACAATATCAAGCTCTAATGAAGTTTTTATGAGGGTTATTAAGGTTGGGTAAGGAGAAATTAAGCTTAGTGTAAGCCTAAGGGAAGAGCTTTCATGGAGAATTTATAGAGGAAGGTGGGGCAGCACTTGATGGAAAAAGAAGAAGACAATTCTAATTTTTTTTTTCCTTTTGTTTTCTTTTTATCTTTATCCCTTTTTGAAGACCAAAAATCATAATTACTAAATAAATTAATTAATTTCTTTGTGACATCATTCATGATGTCATCACCTTTAACTTTTTCATTTTCCTCTCTTTCTTTTTTTTTTTTCTATTAGTTCTTTAATTTAATTCTCGATTCTGAAATTCCCTTTTCTCCGATTTTATTTGACAGTTAGGTCAGGAGTCAGCTCTCGGGGTCAATTGACCAAATTGCCCCTCGCCGGTTCATCCCGGTTTGCAAATAATTCCATATTTCTTTCGGCTCCCTGACCTAATTATTTGACTGGCTTAACAGTTCTTTTTCGTGATTTTCTCTTTTCCACTGTGTTCATAAGGGTCCTAAGGACTGTGGCGTCACTTTTTACAGTTCGAAATTTGAATTTAAAATGACTTCGCAGTCGTTCCCGAGGAGGTCACGCATCACCGTGACTCTCGGCGCGTTTAACTTCTTATGTTCTATTTTTCTTATTTATAGTTAACTAATTAAACATTACTAATTATTTATGTTTATGGCTTCTCAAGTTGTCTTAAGTGTGGCCCTAATCCCATTAATTGTCCGGACCGACACCGGTCACCAGAACAATGAAATATACCAGGCTATACAAATAGGGGTGTTACAATTCTCCCCCCCTTAAAATAAATTTCGTCTCTAAATTTTACCTGGTATCAATCTTTGAACAGTTGTGGGTGTTGTCTCCTCATGTCCTCCTCTCGTTCCCAAGTAGCTTCTTGGCCCGAATGATGGTTCCACAGCACTTTTACCAATGGTATCTGCTTGCTCCGTAGCTGCTTCACCTCATAAGCCAGAATCTTTATGGGTTCTTCTTCATATGTGAGGTCTGGATTTACTTCAATTTCTTCTATTGGTAGTACATGAGATGGGTCTGATCGATACTTCCTCAACATCGACACATGGAAGACGTTATGTATCTTCTCTAACTCTGGAGGTAGTGCCAAACGATAAGCCAAAGGACCCACTCTTTCCAATACCTCATATGGCCCGATAAAATGAGGACTTAGTTTCCCCTTCCTGCCGAATCTCAAAATCCTCTTCCAAGGAGAAACCTTGAGGAACACTTTCTCACCCATTGCATACTCAATATCCCTTCTTTTCAAATCAACATAGGACTTTTGACAGCCTGATGCAGCTTTAAGTCGACCTTTGATCACCCTGATTTTCTCTTCAGTCTGTTGAACAATTTCAGGTCCAATCATTTTTCTTTCACCCACGTCATCCCAACACAACGGGGTTCTACATTTCCTGCCATACAAAGCTTCATATGGAGGCATCCCAATGCTTGATTGGTAGCTGTTGTTGTAAGCAAACTCAATCAAAGGCAAGTGTGTATCCCAACTACCCTCAAACTCAATCACACAAGCCCGTAGCATGTCCTCCAAGATCTGAATTACCCTCTCAGACTGGCCATCTGTCTGTGGGTGGAATGCAGTACTGAAGTTCAATCTAGTTCCTAGGGCTCTCTGAAGACTACCCCAGAATCTAGAAGTGAACCTAGGATCTCTGTCTGATATAATGGATACTGGCACTCCATGAAGTCTTACAATCTCATCAATGTACAACCTGGCCAATCTGTCTAGACTGTAGTCCATTCAGACTGGCAGAAAATGAGCAGACTTAGTTAGTCTATCGACAATGACCCATACTGCATCATGACTCTTCTGTGTCCTCAGAAGTCCCATTACAAAATCCATAGTTATTCTTTCCCATTTCCATTCGCGCGGCGGTGGATGTAATAACCCAGTTGGTACTTGATGCTCTGCCTTTACTTGCTGACAAGTTAGGCATTTGGATACAAACTCTGCCACATCTCTTTTTAAACCCATCCACCAGTAATGCTCCTTTAGCCCTCTATACATTTTTGTACCACCAGGGGGCATAGCAAAAGGAGACTCATGTGCTTCCTTCAAAATGATTTGCCTCAAATCAACATCATAGTCCATTGGTACACACGAAATAGCAGTAGAACACATCACACTAGCACTAACATACGAATGTGTGGAGCCAGGATCAAATAACACATATACATCTTGGTCAAGGATGGAGAAAATACCAGCTACTACGTCTGATGTTTCAGCTTCCTCCCTCTGACGCATAGTATACACTCTGACTGGTGCACCACTGGATACTGGCTGGTTAACAGTGCTCTGACTTCCAGGAGTGCTACCAGGACCCCTACCTCTACCTCTACCTCTAGCAGCTAACGGTGACCCTCTAGGTGCAGAGACTTGGGCTGATCCTTCAGATGTAGTGAAAGATCCAGACCGGTGCGGACTAGTGCAATCCTTAGCAAAATGTCCGCTCCCTCCACAGTTAAAACATGCACCAGTAGCTCTGAAACAAACCCCACCATGAGTTCTACCACACGTTTCACACTGCCGGACCGATAGAGATCCTCGAGAAGCTTGTTGGGTCGGCTGACCAGACCGAGGTGGTCTTTGGCCAGAAAATCTGCCTCTGCCTCTACGGGAGCTAGATCCCCCAAACTGTTTCCTCTTGCCAGAACCACTTTCAGATGCTTGTCCAGTAGTCTTTTCAGCCTTCTCTTTCTCTTGTGAACCCTTCTTCACTGCCCCTTCGGATTCTATCCTTTCTAATTCCAAGGCTTGTGAGATCAATTCAGCAAAATTCTGATGTCTGAAACCCACAACTTGCATTCTCAGACTCTGCCTTAGCCCGGACTCAAACCTCTTGCATCTGTCTCTGGGGGTGGAGACTAAGCTTCCAGCATAGTGGCTTAGCCTTGAGAAATCTCTCTCATATTCTGCTACAGTTCGGTTCCCTTGTTTCAAACTCAAGAATTCTTGCAACTTCATGTCCACATATGCATCGGGAACCCATTTCTGTCGGAACTCCCTCAAAAAGTCTGTCCATGTCAGCACAGGTGGCTCAACCAGGCTGTGGGGGATGGTCTTCCTAAAGGAACGGAAGCGTGAAAAACACAAGTTTATACCATTGAATTCAAAAATTTTCACCTAAGGTCACATGCATCATGCAAGATTTATTTTTATCTATTTGATTTCAATGATAAACAACATATTAAAACTCTTTTAATATGTTTTTGGATCTGTATTTGCCATTTAAGATTTTAAAATTAATCAGATTAATTTTAGAACCCTAGATTAAATCAAGAACGATTACACTAACCTCTTGATGCACTGCAGCGTGTCTGCGCCTCTGAGCCTTCGTGACACCAAATGTTGTCCCTCTAGCTTGTCCACACCAAGAACACCTATGGCAGCCCTTGAACAGCCTCTAAAGCTTTTTCTATTAATTAGAAATTCAAGTTCTGCCTTTTAAGAGATTAGATATGTAAACAGGACACTAGAAACAATTTCTAGTGTTCTTAATTCAAGAGATTGATGGCTAATCTCTTTGAATTGATAAGAGATGAAGAAGAAGAGATGAAAACCCTCAAAGTGGCGTGACAATTGAGAGGAGAGGCTGCTGGTTATTTTTTCTTTTCATAACCACACTGAAATAGCTAGGTTAACACATTAAACCCTAGCCACATGTCACCTTTTGATTAGCTCTAGGTTTAAGTGACCCAATCACATTGTGCTAAGTGTCAAACCTATATTTAATCTTGATTTTAATCATCTTACATGATTAAAAAACACATTTGGCAAGCTTATGTGTAATCCCATGTGTCACCATCTCATGGTGCCACGTGTCACACTGCAAAATGACCAAAATGCCCCTGTGTCTTAATTTTGAGTTCTCAACCCAAAATAATTATTTTTCTTCTTCTAATTAATTTATATCAAATATAAATTAATTAATTAATCTCTATTAATTAATTTCTCATTAATTAAATTCATATTTAAACACTTTAAATATAAATTTAATTTATACTAGACATCCAATAATCTATATTTGGTTTCAAGTTATGCTAGGGACTTTGCAATTTAATTGCAAACCAAACCTATTTAATTAATCAATTAAACTCTTTAATTAATTAATTAAATCATATTTAAATAGGTGATAACTTGTGTATGTGTGTGACTTACTAGGCTCATCACTAATTGGCAATGAGACATGATATCAACTCTTAATATCATCAGAACTCTTTCTTACCATAAATGATTTCTCTAAATCATTTTATGAACCTCATAGACCATGGTTAACACCTAGCATAGCATGCCATGGCCACCCAATTAGTAATAAGGTTTACCTTAAATGAACCTGTAATCATATGTTACCATGCACTAGAATCTCTCTGTTACAAAATCCCAACTCAAGCTGGAGTCATGGTTTATGTCAAACTCTATTTGCTATGAATATTATGTTCTCTTTTAATTCCAGTTCTTGATTAAAAAAATTTTCTCATCAGAAACTCTTTTACGAATAAATCTATCTGTCTGGCAGGAACTTGAAACATCAAGAACAATTAAATGAACATAGGATTTTATCTCTATTTACTTAGAGGAACAGATTCCATCTTGATCAACACCTACCTCCATATATAACTAGTAGGAGCCAACACATGCCCATATACCCATACATAGTACAAGTATGAAAGCAGTATCAAACTTAAACTACCTATATACAAGATAATTGTGCTATCTCAGGTCTAAAGATTATATGCACTGATATGATTTATGACAAAACATTGACAAGAGTAAACTCCATGTGCTTGTCATAAGTGTCACTGGTTCGGCCTACTTATCATTTATAAGTGCCTATCATGTTTGTCATATGGCATGAGACTCACCATTCCATCTTATTTATATCTCATATAAATAACTTGGGAACAAACATGAATACAATCTTTATGGATAAGTCATGTCCTTATTATGAAGTATCCTCGATTGTGAACCTATTTATGATACTTTGTGCTAGAAATATTGTCACTCATATTCTTAACAACTTAAGAATAATATTTCTAACAAAATATCAATGGACCTTTTCTATTACACATAAATATATTATGTAAACGGAAAAGTGGAAATGCCTTTTATTAATAAAAATATATACAAGATACATACTAAATGATATGCTCTAGGGCATACTACTAACAATCTCCCACTAGCACTAGAGCCATTCATTACAATACCTTAGACCCATCTTCTCAAGATGTCGGTCTAAGCGAGCTTGTGACAAAGGCTTAGTGAATGGATCACCGGATTTTTCGGTGATGTTATTTTTCTGCATGGCTATATCGCCTTGCCCAACTATATCTCACGATAATGTGGTAGTGCCTTTCTATGTGTTTGGATTTTGGTGAGACCTTAGTTCCTTAGCTCAGTATGATCGCTCCATTATTGTCACGGTGTAGTGGGCTGGCGACTCAATGGAAGGAACTCATGTAAGTTCATCACGAACTTCTTTATCCAAATAGCTTCCTTTGCGACATCGATGCAACAATATACTCGACCTCTGTAATGGAATCTGCAATGCGTGCTCTGTTTGGAACTCTTCCAACCGATCGCACCTCCATTACAAATGAACACATATCCAGAGGTAGACTTTCTATCATCGATATCGATTGGAAATCGAATCGGTATAACCATCCAATTGCAAGTCTCCACCTCCATAAATCAAGAATAAATCCTTAGTTCTTCTCAAGTACTTAAGAATATTCTTGTGACTATCGATGTTCCAAACACGGATTGGATTGATACCGCTAGTCAAACTAACGACATATGCGATAACTTGACCTAGTGCACAACATTGCATACATTAAACTTCCAATAGCCAAGCATATGGAATCCTGGCCATCTTATCTCTTTCTTGGTGTTTTGGAGACATCTCTTTAGAAAGATGGATACCATGTCTCACTGGTAACAATCCTCTCTTGGAATCAAGCATGTTAAACCTCTTTAACACCTTTTCCAAGTATAGACTTTGGGATAAACCAATTATTCTTTTCGCTTTATCTCTATAGATGCGAATCCCAAGAATATAGGTTGCCTCCCCTAAGTCTTTCATGGAGAATGTATTTGACAACCATACCTTTATAGTTGTCAACATACCTGTGTCATTACCCATCAATAGTATGTCATTCACATATAAGACAAGGAAAGTGATAGCACTGTCACTAACCTTCTTATATACACATGGCTCATCCTCATTTTTGATAAAACCAAAGGATTTAATGGCTTCATCAAAACGGATGTTCCAACTCCTCGAAGCTTGTTTCAACCCATAAATGGATCGCTTTAGCTTGCATACCTTGGAACCATCTTGGGATTCAAATCCCCTAGGTTTTTCCATGAAAATGTTTTCTTCAATGTATCCATTGAGAAAAACTGTTTTGACATCCATCTGCCAAATCTCATAATCATAGTACGCAGCTATTGCTAATAAAATCCTAATTGATTTAAGCATGGCAACAGGTGAGAAAATCTCCTCATAGTCGATTCCTTGCCTTTGGTGAAACCCTTTTGCTACTAGCCTTGCCTTATAGGTCTCTACCTTTCCATCAGAACCAATTTTCTTCTTGAAAACCCATTTGTTCCCTATAGGTACAATACCTTCAGGTGGGTCAACAAGATCCCAAACTTGATTCTTATACATGGAATCAATCTTGGATTTCATAGCATCAATCCATTTTGAAGAGTCTATATCTGATATAGCTTCTTCATGGGTAAGTGGATCATCTCCATGATCTACTTCTTCATGAGTAGACAACTCTTGTTCTTCTTCATGAAGAAAACCATATCTCACTGGTGGGTGAGATACCCTAGTTGTTCTACGAGGAACAGCTGTAGATGTTTCATCAACGGGTATAGGTTGACTAGATGGATCTATATCCATCTGATATGTTGGTTGGTCAGAATTCTCCAATTCTAACTCTATTTGCCTTCCTTTGCCTCCTTCTTGAACAAACTATTGTTCAAGAAATGTGGCATCTCTACTTATCACAACCTTTTTTTGAAGTAGGCAAATAAAAATAATATCCAAAACTATCTTTTGGATATCCAACAAATCGACCCTTTTCTGATCTGGTCTCCAATTTATCAGTGTTGACTTTTGATATAAGTTTGGACAACCCCAAATCTTAACATGCTTAAGACTTGGTTTTCTTCCATGCCATATCTCATAAGGTGTGGAAGAAACTGATTTTGATGGAATCCTATTCAGAATATACAAAGCTGATTCTAATGCAAATCCCCAAAAGGAGATTGGCATATCAGTATAGCTCATCATACTACGTACCATATCCAATAGGGTACGATTTCTCCTTTCAGATACACCATTCAGTTGTGGTGTTCCTGGAGGAGTCAGCTGAGAAACAATGCCATGCTCTCTCAAGTATTCATCAAATTCAGTACTCAAATATTCACCTCCACGATCTGATCAAAGAGCTTTAATACTCTTTCCTGTTTGATTTCTACTTCATATTTAAATTCTTTGAACTTTTCAAAATATTCATGTTTGTATTTCATCAAATACAAATACCCAAACCTTGATTTATCATCAGTAAAGGTAATAAAATAATGAAAGCCCCCTCTAGCCATTTCTTTAAATGGACCACATACATCACTATGTATTAGCTCCAAAATATTTTCAGCTCTTAGCCCCTGTCCAACAAAGGGTGATCTAGTCATTTTGCCCTGAAGGCAAGATTCACAAGTTGGAGTAGGCTCAGAGTCCAATAAGGATAGAATCCCCATTTTCTCCAATTTTGGAATCCTATCTTCTGCAACACGACATAACCTTAAGTGCCAAATATATTTTGAACTTGAGTTGGTTTTCACCATGGCATTGCATTCATTTAGATTGCTATACTCTAGCCAGTGGAAACACTTTCTTACTGGTAATGGAAACACTTTCCTGTTGGCAGTGGAAACACTTTCCTTTTCCTTTGTCAGCTTTGGTTTTCCTTTTCTATTTAGCTATTTTCTTAGAAGGACCAGGAATCTGAGGTTTCTTTTTCTTATTGCCCTTCTTCTTGTTGGACTTTCCAGCAGAAGAAGATGCAACCAAAGCTACCTCTTTTCCTTTATTGCCTGGCATATTCTTTTGGGCAATAACCAGCATGTTGAGTAAACCAGCTAAGGTGCATTCCTGTTGAGTCATATGGAAATTTGTCACAAAATTTCCCAAAAGACCCAGGAAGGGATTGAAGGATCAAATCCGTCTGTAGTTGGAAATCCATGTTGAAGTCAAGATGTTCCAACTGCTCAATTAGTCGAATCATCTTGTGGACATGATCCCCAACATTCTGTCCCTCAGACATCCTCATACGGAATAGCTGTCTAGATATCTCATACCTAGCATTCCTGCTGTGCTCACCAAACAACTCTTGTAGGTGAAGGAGGATCTCACTCGCACTCTGCAAGTTTTCATGTTGCTTCTGTAACTCATTACTCATGGAAGCAAGCATGTAACACTTAGCTCTCATATCATGCTCCTTCCACTTGTCCAAAGTTTCATGTTCCTCTTGTGTGGCCTCTGGAGGTAAGGGACCAGGAACATTTGAATCTAGAACATATCCTATATGTTCAAGGTTCAGGACAAGTTTCAAATTTCTTAGCCAATCGCATGATTAGGTCCTGTCAACCTATTGTGATCAAGTATGCTTGCAAGGATATTAGATGGTGGTGGTTGTTTTGTGCTCATTTTATCGTAAAATTAATCGCAGAAAATAACAGATTAATTAGTAAATGTATCATGTAATTAACCAAAATGATTATGGTCTTTTAATCAAATTGGTCCTCCCACTAACTTAGCGAATCCTACACTTCCAAAGTAGGAAACGGAAATCCTAGTTGGATGGATTTCTAGTGGGTGATTGAATTCTTATAATTCTATTGATCATCCTCAGGTACATCCATTATTGGAATTACAATAAACTATAAGTGAGCAACTCTTTGCCCATCACATCTCATGTGAGGTTCAATCCTTTACCTAGCCCCTAATGCTCAAAATCTCAGGTACATCCATTATTGACTTATCTTGCATTAGTTAAGTTGATCCCATTGAGCCAGTAATTATGCAAATAATTTTAATGTCCTCAGGTACATCCAATATTGGCCACTAAACCATTTACATATTTACAACATCTCATGCTTAACAATTATTCTTAAGAAAATCTCTTAAATAAATTGCATCTTATGCAACTATTTAAAATTTCTTAAAATAATTGCCCCAATGGAGGGCCTATGTTATAATTACTTTAATTATAGCATTTCCAACTTAATCATTTGTTTGGAAGATTTTATAATCATTCTATTTACTATTAAGGTCTCACTTTGCACATTATCCATTTAGCATGCATATATCATATAATTGCATACATTCCCATACATCTCATGCATTCATGGAGAAGCAGTAAATATGGTATGATCATGGACTTTCTAAGGGATTCAATTCTGAGCCACCAAGAATTGAATCAGGGCATTCCTAGGTGCATTTCATTCATTCATTTTACAAGAGTTGCTGAAGGAGTACATAATCAACACTTGATCTTGAATTCTTCCCACTGGTCCCACCAATGCTCTTGACCTCCTTGAACTTCTTGCAATCCAATATTACATAGTAATCCTTGGCATACCAAGGCGAATTTACAAGAACTTAAATAAATGAAATTACAACCCAAAAATTATTACAAACTTAATAATACATGCCCAAAATAAATTAAAATAAATTAATTAATTTACAATCCCAAAGAAACATAAAAGAAATAAATCCAATCACATTGGTCTTTTATAGTCCATGATCATCCATCATGCATATCACTATTTAACAATTAAATAAAACATACATACTTAAATTAAATTGAATATCTCATATTCAACTTAAAAATCCAGATTTGAATATGATTTAAATAAATTTAAAAATTCAGATTTGAATCTCATTCAAACAAATTTAAAAATTCATATTTGAATCACATTCAAACAACTTTAAAAATTCAGATTTGAATCACATTCAAACATTTTTTAAAAAATCAGATTTGAATCACATTCAAATATTTTTAAAAAAATCAGATCTGAATTTTATTCAATCAATTTTAAAAAATCAGATTTAAATATGATTCAAACAACTTTTAAAATTCAGATTTGAATCACATTCAAACAACTTTTAAAATTCATATTTGAATCAAATTCAAACAATTTTTAAAATTCTGATTTGAATCATAATTTAATTGTGTGATAAAAATTCTAATTAAATAATTTAATTAGACATAAAATGGATCTTAAATCATACAACAATTGCACATTCACCATCCATTTACCTTTGCACACCATTGTGATGCATCAACCATGCACACCATGGTGTTCATCATTTGTGCCGCCACTTTGACTTTGCAACCAGCAATAAACTCTTGATCTCATGATCAAACACACAATTAAATCATATAAACATCAATCTAAATGGCAAATATAGTGGCTCCGATACCAATTGAAGGAACGGAAGCGTGAAAAACACAAGTTTATACCATTGAATTCAAAAATTTTCACCTAGGGTCACATGCATCATGCAAGATTTATTTTTATCTATTTGATTTCAATGATAAACAACATATTAAAACTCTTTTAATATGTTTTTGGATCTGTATTTGCCATTTAAGATTTTAAAATTAATCAGATTAATTTTAGAACCCTAGATTAAATCAAGAACGATTACACTAACCTCTTGATGCACTGCAGCATGTCTGCGCCTTTGAGATTCGTCTTCAGGACACCAAATGTTGTCCCTCTAGCTTGTCCACACCAAGAACACCTATGGCAGCCCTTGAACAGCCTCTAAAGCTTTTTCTATTAATTAGAAATTCAAGTTCTGCCTTTTAAGAGATTAGAGATGTAAACAGGACACTAGAAACAATTTCTAGTGTTCTTAATTCAAGAGATTGATGGCTAATCTCTTTGAATTGATAAGAGATGAAGAAGAAGAGATGAAAACCCTCAAAGTGGCGTGACAATTGAGAGGAGAGGCTGCTGGTTATTTTTTCTTTTCATAACCACACTTAAATAGCTAGGTTAACACATTAAACCCTAGCCACATGTCACCTTTTGATTAGCTCTAGGTTTAAGTGACCCAATCACATTGTGCCAAGTGTCAAACCTATATTTAATCTTGATTTTAATCATCTTACATGATTAAAAAAAACATTTGGCAAGCTTATGTGTAATCCCATGTGCCACCATCTCATGGTGCCACGTGTCACACTGCAAAATGACCAAAATGCCCTGTGTCTTAATTTTGAGTTCTCAACCCAAAATAATTATTTTTCTTCTTCTAATTAATTTATATCAAATATAAATTAATTAATTAATCTCTATTAATTAATTTCTCATTAATTAAATTCATATTTAAACACTTTAAATATAAATTTAATTTATACTACACATCCAATAATCTATATTTGGTTTCAAGTCATGCTAGGGACTTTGCAATTTAATTGCAAACCAAACCTATTTAATTAATCAATTAAACTCTTTAATTAATTAATTAAATCATATTTAAATAGGTGATAACTTGTGTATGTCTGTGACTTACTAGGCTCATCACTAATTGACAATGAGACATGATATCAACTCTTAATATCATCAGAACTCTTTCTTACCATAAATGATTTCTCTAAATCATTTTATGAACCTCATAGACCATGGTTAACACCTAGCATAGCATGCCATGGCCACCCAATTAGTAATAAGGTTTACCTTAAATGAACCTGTAATCATATGTTACCATGCACTAGAATCTCTCTGTTACAAAATCCCAACTCAAGCTGGAGTCATGGTTTATGTCAAACTCTATTTGCTATGAATATTATGTTCTCTTTTAATTCCAGTTCTTGATTAAAAAAATTTTCTCATCAGAAACTCTTTTCTGAATAAATCTATCTGTCTGGCCAGAACTTGAAACATCAAGAACAATTAAATGAACATAGGATTTTATCTCTATTTACTTAGAGGAACAGATTCCATCTTGATCAACACCTACCTCCATATATAACTAGTAGGAGCCAACACATGCCCATATACCCATACATAGTACAAGTATGAAAGCGTTATCAAACTCAAACTACCTATATACAAGATAAGCTGCTATCTCAGGTCTAAAGATTATATGCACTGATATGATTTATGACAAAACATTGACAAGAGTAAACTCCATTTGCTTGTCATAAGTGTCACTGGTTCGGCCTACTTATCATTTATAAGTGCCTATCATGTTTGTCATATGGCATGAGACTCACCATTCCATCTTATTTATATCTCATATAAATAACTTGGGAACAAACATGAATACAATCTTTCTGGATAAGTCATGTCCTTATTATGAAGTATCCTCGATTGTGAACCTATTTATGATACTTTGTGCTAGAAATATTGTCACTCATATTCTTAACAACTTAAGAATAATATTTCTAACAAAATATCAATGGACCTTTTCTATTACACATAAATATATTATGTAAACGGAAAAGTGAAAATGCCTTTTATTAATAAAAATATATACAAGATACATACTAAATGATATGCTCTAGGGCATACTACTAACACTTCCACCATTCAAACGCATCCCCTTGCAACAAGGAAACAGAATACTCAAACTTCTGCTCTTCCGTACATTGCAGCTTTCTGAAAACTCGTTCCATTCTTTCCAACCAGCATTACGCCTCCGGTGGATCCACGGTGCCTTTAAACTCGGTGGCCCCAAATTTCATCGATTTTTCATATTGTCGGCGAAATTTGTGGTTGTCTTTGCAGTGCGGCATTTGAGCTTGAGGTGGCACATTACCCGCCATTTGCTGAAGGAATGCAGCCATCTGCTGTACAAATTGAGCAGGAAACTGCGGTGCTGGTGCAGGAGCTAGAGTGGCTGACCCACTCACGTTCTGGAGTGCTGGGGCTTCCTCTTGAACCTCAGCCTCAACAGATTGTTCTTCGGAATGATCTCCTCCTTCCATTCCGTTTTCTCAAATTTTCTACTTCCTGAGATTAAACACAAGGAGGTTGACCTCCGTTAGTGCATATTCATGATGTAAATATGTCATATGTATCAATTAAAGACACTTGAGCAGTTGTACTTATCAATAAAATGTTCATACACGTAGTCAAAATTTATTGAAAAACCATGCTCTGATACCACTAAAACATGTCACACCTTACCCCTCTGTAAGGCATAACATGATCTCGAAGAATACTTAATGAACTACCAAACTTGACCTACCGATAACTCATTAAGTACCTTCCAAGGGATTTTAAAACAATTTTCTTACATTTTGGAAGTGGTGAGCATTTTGATAAGAATTTAAAATCATTTATTCAAGTTTAAATACTAATAAAAATTTTTGTCCATTTTAATTTTACCGCAAATTTTATAAAAATTTTGACAGAGTTCCCTCTGTATTTTGAGAAACTAGTTCTTCAAAGACCTATAAAAAGCACTTCCAAAAATATTTCACAACTCCCAACCTTCAATAATTCTCAAATCAACTCAATTCAAGGCACTTCAAATAATTTCACAATACAAATCAAGATTTCTCATCTCAAAATATTTAATATCTTCATTAACAAAACATAAAGTAGGAAATTCATATGTACAAATACTAAATTAACGTAGAAAATCCAAAATAATATTATTACAATTTATTTTCAACTGCTCAACTATATTGATACATATAACATTTCCATATTTACATCAAAATTATCTATAAGGGTATAAAATAATACCCGTACAAAAGCTTGATGTGATCTTCAACTCAGTAGTAGCTCACTCTGCTGCTTTTTCTTTGCTCTTATCTGCGACAGCAAAATAAGCCATCGTTGAGTATAAAAATACTCAGTGGTGCACAATAAAAATTTAAAATGCCATAAATAAATCATTCATTGCCAAACATACTTTAAATATTTCTCAATCACATTTCACAAGTATCCAAGTTTATAATAACACCATTTTGTCAAATAATCTATTAAACACAGTTTAGTCAAACAATTTCATAAACACAGTGTTGCTGAGTCATACACAACTTAAGCCATGACACAAAATTTCCAATCAATGCCGCGTTATACACCACGACAAAGCAATCTCAACCCCATTAATCGAAGTCAATGAGGGGGGTGGCTAGCTAGCTAATGAGTACTCTTCCGATCTACAACCTCAACTGGCAAGCCAGAGAGGGAGGAAAATAAACGATCTCAACCCCATAAATGGAGGAGGAATAATAAGTAACTGTCATGCTAAGTGTGAATAAAAAATCCATTTCAAACATTTCATTCAAATATTGCATACAAAAATCAAATCAATTTCCAAAGTTACAATTTGATCACAAGGTGGCAACACAAAAGTTCATAAATTCATAATGCGTACTAAATCAATTTTTCAAGGATAAAATGCTTAAATAGGGTTTATTGTGCACAAACCTCAAGCGAGTCGTCCCTTAGCCTCGACTCGGTTCCTCAGGTTCCTTCCCAATATTCTTTTCAACTGAAACACATAATTTTATAATGTTTCAGTACTAGAACTTAACATAAATCCAAAATAAATTTAGCTTCACAATTACCTAGCTCTAACGTGCTAAATTCGACGTTCTTTAAATTTTGTGTTTCGGGTTACTATTCACTGCACTATTCAAGTCAAATAGTTGACTTTCTAAGGCTTAATAGGTATGGGAACTCCAACTTCACCCACATACCACATTTTGGTCATTAAACTTGTTGGTTTTGGTCATTTTCTCAAAGCTTAGGTCATTTTGGCAAAATTGCCAATTTTTGATTTTGGAGCTCTGAAGTTGCACTGTTCCATTGGTCAATCTACTGTTGGAATTTGGCAAAACTTCCTTCATAGAAAATGTTCCTTATTGTCTTAAGTGTATTCTCATTTTTGGATCACCCCAATCGGAGTTTTGTAGCTCAAGTCGTAGCCAAAATACAATCACTGTTTACATGCACTGTTCATACTGCAACTATGGTTCTGGCAGGTTTTTGATCCAATTTTATTCAGTAATTTGATCAAGTTAAGTTCATAATTTGGTCTAACTTTCTTCATATGAAATGTTCTACTATGTCTTAGGTTTCCATCAGTTTAAGAATCACCTAAATCAGAGTTTTCTAGAGAGAGTTATAGCCATTCAAACATTACTGCTCAAATGGCAATCCTACAGTTTTGCAGTTATAGTAACTCAACTTTGCTCAATAATTTGAATGGGTTAATGGCATAATTTGGGTTGGTGTTCTTCATGAAAGTTTTAGATCTGTATCTTATCTAATTGCTGGTAAAATTTCAGGTCAATTTGACCTGTCTAGCTCGAATTATGACCAAATGAACAGTTACTATTCATTTGGTCAGTTTATCTTGATGTGACTGCTCTCATTTCACTTTGGTCAATTGTTTCACTAAGTTTTGGTCAGTTTTTGGGCCTAGTTCTTTAATGAAAATTGTGCCCTTTTATGTCTATTTTCATCCCCAATTGGTGGCATATCAATTGGAATTGTAAAATTTCTGTTTTGGTCCTTCAAAGTTGGTTTGGTCATGCTGCAATTGACCTACGAATTTGTCTTCCATTCTCACAATTTCCACACATCTCTTTTGGTCATTATTGACCATTTTTCAGTTCACAATTGGTCAAAGATATCAATTATGCATTTCTCCAAAATTTGGTTCACAAACCCTAACATTCAAACCCTAACTCACTCATTCAATCACAATTGGTGCATTTCCATCTTAACACCATACTAATGTAAGTTTATTAACATCTTTAATTCCCTTTAAACACATCAAACCATACCAATCATACTCCCATCAACCAGGCCAAAATTTCAGTTTAGTCCTTCTCCCATGATTTTATTTCATTTCATAATTTCTAAGCTCATTTCAATCATCACACATGCATTTAAATGGAAGAATAAGGAGTTTAACATACTAACCTCAACTTAAAGCTTCAAATCTCTCTCTTAGCCCTTCTTTCTTCTAGTAGTCTTCTTCCCAAGTTACAATATCAAGCTCTAATGAAGTTTTTATGAGGGTTATTAAGGTTGGGTAAGGAGAAATTAAGCTTAGTGTAAGCTTAAGGGAAGAGCTTTCATGGAGAATTTATGGAGGAAGGTGGGGCAGCACTTGATGGAAGAAGAAGAAGACAATTCTAATTTTTTTTTCCTTTTGTTTTCTTTTTATCTTTATCCCTTTTTGAAGACCAAAAATCCTAATTACTAAATAAATTAATTAATTTCTTTGTGACATCATTCATGATGTCATCACCTTTAACTTTTTCATTTTCCTCTCTTTCTTTTTTTTTTTTCTATTAGTTCTTTAATTTAATTCTCGATTCCAAAATTCCCTTTTCTCCGATTTTATTTGACAGTTAGGTCAGGAGTCAGCTCTCGGGGTCAATTGACCAAATTGCCCCTCGCCGGTTCATCCCGGTTTGTAAATAATTCCATATTTCTTCCGGCTCCCTGACCTAATTATTTGACTGGCTTAACAGTTCTTTTTCGTGATTTTCTCTTTTCCACTGTGTTCATAAGGGTCCTAAGGACTGCGGCGTCACTTTTTACGGTTCGAAATTTGAATTTAAAATGACTTCGCAGTCGTTCCCGAGGAGGTCACTCATCGCCGTGACTCTCGGCTCGTTTAACTTCTTATGTTCTGTTTTTCTTATTTATAGTTAACTAATTAAACATTACTAATTATTTGTGTTTATGGCTTCTCAAGTTGTCTTAAGTGTGGCCCTAATCCCATTAATTGTCCGGACCGACACCGGTCACCGGAACAATGAAATATACCAGGCTATACAAATAGGGGTGTTACAAAGATGGTTTCCAAAGTGTGCAAGCTAAAGCGATCCATTTATGGGTTAAAACAAGCTTCAAGGAGTTGGAACATCTGTTTTGATGAAGCCATTAGATCATTTGATTTTATCAAAAAAGAGGATGAGCCATGTGTATATAAGAAGGTTAGTGATAGACTTGTCACTTTTCTTATCTTATGTAACACCCTCCCTGTAGCAACTCCGTACATTCTACTGTTCCGGTGACCAGTGTCGGTACGGAAAGCTAGAACGTTCGGAAAAATTTTTAAACTAAAGTGAGGGGCCATAATTAACTCAAATATTAATAAGAAAAATTTAGTAAAAATTTTAGAAATAAAATACAACCAAGTTAAATGAGCCGGTGCCCAAGCGATGGGTAACCCAGAGGGAAGTTGCGGTTCTCGCAACTAGGAGCCCTAGACCCAAGGAAAAATTTATAAAATAATTTTTGGGACTTCAGAGAAGGGTCATTGAGGTTCCTATGGCATTAGAATGCCAAGAAGATATTTAGAAAAATTTTTCAATCGGTACAGATAATTTTGACCCGTTAAGCCAAACGGAGGGCATTTTGGTCATTTCGCCTTCAGAGACGATTTTTGGCCGACTTGTCCAGTTAAGTGAATAATTATTATGACATAAAATATGAATTAATGTTGATGAAAAACTAATTTAAAGTTAGTAGAAAAGAAAAGAAAAGAAAAAATCAATATAATGCAAATAATGACATCATTATGAGGTCATTTAAAAGTTCCCACCAATCACAATTAAACAACCATTTAATTAACTAATAAAAGAGACAAAAAAAGACCAAAGAAATTAAAAAGCAAACAACCATCTTCTTCCCCAAATTCCAGCCGCACCATAGCCAAGGAAATCCTCCATTTTTCTTCTTCATTCAAGCTTGAAAATCTCTCAAACCTCACCCCAAAACCCTAAGTCACCTTCACTAAAACTTATCCACACACTCTAAGGAAGCTCTAGGAAGCCTAGAAAAGGAAAGAAAGTGAAGTCAAGCTTGGGAAAATTCTGCCCTATAAGAGGTTAGTGCCTATTATGTATACATCTCTCTTTTTCCATGTTAGAAACCTAAAATAAGTAAGAATTTGTAAATTAAGTGGATAAAATCTATGTGTATGTATATCCTAGAATTCGGCAGCCCTAAGGAAGGAACAAGATTGAGTGTTTTTGATGGACTTGGAGTGAACTAGAGATCATGTTTAAAGTATATAAATATAAGGATAATGAATTAATTAGTTAACTAAGATAACTTGTGTGAACCTTGAATTTGAGCTAGGGTTTGGGAGTGAAATTTGGACTTGGCTTATGAAATGATGAGTGAACATTCTAATGGTCAATTAGTGACCATTTGAGGTAAGTTGACCATAATTTGAAGTGAACTAGAGTGTTACAAACTGAAATGGTATGCTGCCTAGTGAGGGCAGCAGGTGAGGCTGTGATTCCAGCCCACTTGGACAGCCATAACTTTGGCTGTGTAGGTTCAATTGGTGTTTGGCCAATTGGACATGAAACTAGACATAAAATGGCACAATTTTTCTGAAGAAACCATTCCCAAAAGACCAAAGCAAGTGGACCAAAAATTGGCCCCAATCCGGATACCCTGAAATCAGATTCTGCAGAATGACCAATGAACAGTAACTGTTCATTTGGCCATAACTCACTGTAGAATGGCCTAATTGACCTGAAATTTTTACAGCAACAAGATAAGATATAGAAAAACAACTTTCATGAAGAACCCTACCCCAAATTATGACCAGAACCTATCCAACAAGGCAGTGGCAGTCACTGTTCACTGCACTGTAGATATGGTCAATTCTGCAGTTTTGCAATCCGGCCAGCTGTGGTTTTTGGACCATAACTGGAGCTACAAAACTCCAAATGGAGTGATTCAAAAAATGAAATTCAACTAGACAAAATAAGGAACAACTTTCATGTTTACCATTTCCTCAAATTCCCACTGTAACAGTCACTAATGGAACAGTAAAATTAGGGTACAAAAACTGAAAATTCTGCTCCCTTAGTTCTAAGCTTAAAAATGGTATTGGTGATTAATTCCAACAAGTTTTGAATGCAAAATGTGGTACATTGGGGGTGTTAAAACCAATGTACCTATTTTCTATCCAAAAGTCAACATTTTTGTTGACCAATGAGGTGAATAGTGACACCAAAACTTGAAATTCAAAAATTGAAGAATTCAAAAGTATCAAATGCCCTAGTATACCTAACAAGATTGGTTTGGATAGTTTGGCATGCCAATAGGGTTCAGTTAGCAGTACTGCACATGGCATTATGCCATTCTGTGATTTTATGGCTTTTAGCCATTTCGACCTTGTGTTGATATTTGGCCTAGTGCCTATTGTCATTACAGCTTATTAGCTGTTACATTGCACTGGAGATGCATACGTGACCGATGGTGTGACGGCCCGAGGTACTAGATACCCAGCGCCAGTATACCCGTTTATCCAGTCCAGTCGTCCAGTATAGGTTACTTGGGCAACCAAAAGAATGAAAGTGGATAAAGTTAACGAAATAAATGATTATAACAAGTACAAAACCAGTAAAACATCGATACATTCAATACATAATTATTTTCTATTATTTCCTTTTATTTTATTATTGCACCACTAAGCATTATTACTTAGCGAGTTGCTTTTGCCACGCGTAGGTTCTGGAGATACTGATCGAGAGCCCAGTAGACCGCACACTGGGTGAGACCATCCTGCAGCTCTGCATAGTGTCCGTGTCACCTCACCATCTTCAGTGCATTGGTAGGACACTAGGTTTCATTTTGATATTTTGTAACTAATTTTTATTTTCTCATATGTAATTGAACTTATGAAATGTATTTTGATGTTCATGTAAATAATGAGAATTGTGTTTGTGAATGGAAAAGTGAATGTTTATCTGTGATTTATACATGATTATCACATGAGATGAATGATTGAGAAATGAAATTGAAAAATGTTGAGATTTTGATATTGGAGTTTGAGATGATTGAATATGATTATTGGAAGTGTTTTTCACAGGTTCCGAAGAACTGTTTTCTCCATTTTTAGCCGGTACTCTGCCGGATTTTCTATAAAATTTTCGGAACCTCAAATAAATTATAATTTCAATAAATGACTTAAATGAATTATATTTCATAAGTTATATTCAAAACTGTGATAAAAATTAATTAAGATAAAATAGAGTGTTCCGATACACCGTGTGACATAACTTACTCGGATATACTGTAGACGGGTAAGGGGTGTCACATTTAGTGGTATCAGAGCACGGTTTAGGCGTTTCTGGGCCTAGATTGAGTCCATACCATGCATTGCATTTGTAAGAGTCGAGGTGACACTAATGCAGATCTGTTTGTCTTTCTTATTTTGAATAGGATATGGACCCTACATCACAGAGAGCAGTTGAGGAGGAAGTGGAGAGTCATGCTCCACCTGCAGCAGCTGAGACTGGGGGTATGGGAGAACCTGCTCCGCCAACTCAAGCAGAGCCTGCTCAGCCTCCACAGGCCATGTTCCAGCAAATGGCCGAATTCTTTAGACAAATGGCCGGGGTAATGCTAGCACCACCACCACTACCACCTCCACAACCAAAATCACACCTGGAAAAATTGAGAAAGTTTGGAGTAGTGGACTTCTTTGGCAAGAGAGAAGATGATTCTGTTGCAGCCAAAAATTGGTTGAACAGAACAGGCAAAGTTTTAAAACAACTCCACTGCACTCCAGAGCAAAACTTGGAAGCTGCCATATCTCTGTTACAAGACGATGCATATGAATGGTGGGATACTGTGTCCAGTGAAGTATAGCCAGAAATAGTAACTTGGGACTTCTTTCTCTCTGAATTCAAGAAGAAATATGTGGGTAGTGTATACCTGGAAGAGAGAAGAAGAGAGTTCATTAATCTGAGGCAGAGACAGCTGTCAGTGGCCAAGTATGAGAAGGAATTCGTCAGATTGAGCCGCTACAGAAGAGAGATAGTCCCTAATGAAGCTGAAAGGTGTAAGAGATTTGAAGAGGGATTAAATGACAATATAAAGATCATGATCACTGCCTTGGGAATTACAGACTTCACCAAGTTAGTGGAAGCTTCAATAAAAGTTGAAAAAGTAAGAATCAGTGAGCGGACTAGAAGAGAGAGACAGCAGAAGAGGGGCCGAGGTCAGTCTAGTTCATCTCCTGCATTTGGGAAGAAGTTCAAGGGTCCACCTGCACAGAGTTCAGGTCAGCCACAAGGTCAGGGTCAGTCTCAGGGGCCTAGGCCACAGTTTACTCCTAGGAGAGGTCAGTCCACACCATCAGTGGGCAGCTCTCCAGGGATGGGGTTCAGGGGACCAGCCCCAGCATCTTCTGCATGTCCACATTGCCTGAAGTGGCATAAGGGGGAGTGTTGGAGAGTGACTGGTGCCTGCTTAAGGTGTGGGTCGACAGAGCATCGGTGAGGAACCGTCCACGCAGAACTACTACTGTTGCTCCAACACAAGCATGACGGACACTGCTCTGCACCACAAAGGGGTAGGAAATCGCAAATCGGCGTAGTGGGACCATCACGAGGCTGCATCGAGCCGGCAGAGAGGCTCGATAACGGACCACTGCCAGAGCCTATGCCATTAGAGCTCGGGAGGAGCAAGATGCCGGGCGTCATCGAGTGCGTTCTCCCTCTACACTACATCTGTGCATGCATTAGTGGATCCAGGATCCACTCATTCATACATCTGCATCAACCTACCCGTGGAATGGGGGATACTAGTAGGGGAGAGTGACCAAGACATTCTGGTCACTAATCCATTGGGCCACAGTGTAGTGGTGAACAAAGTATACAAGGGTTGCCCGTTAAGGATTCAGGGGTATGAATTTTTGGCAGACTTGATTGAGTTGCCCTTCCACGAGTTTGACGTGATTTTGGGGAATGGACTGGTTGTCACGTCATCAGGCAATGGTTGATTGTAAATTGAAGAGGATTTCTTTGAAAACTTCTGAGGGTAATGAGATCACAGTTGTGGGGGAAAGGACAGATTTCTTGTCCAATGTCATCTCAGCCACAGTTGCAAGAAGAATGATGAAAAAAGGCTGTGAAGCCTACCTAGCAAATGTGATGGATACTAGGCAGGCTAAGCCAAACTTGAGTGATATACCCACAGTAAGAGACTTCCCAGAGGTATTTCCTGAAGAATTGCCTGGTTTGCCACCAGAAAGGGAAGTCGAATTTGCTATTGAGACAACTGCAAGATCTGACACCCATTTCTATTGCTCCTTATAGGATGGCACCATTGAATTGAGAGAGTTGAAAACTTCGGTTGCAAGAGTTGCTTGATAAGGGGTTCATACGCCTGATGTGTCACCGTGGGAGCTCGGTCTTTGTTTGTAAAGAAGAAGGATGGGACTTTGAGGCTATGTATCAATTACCGGCAGTTGAATAAAGTGACTGTGAAGAACAAATATCCGTTGCCTAGAATTGATGATCTGTTTGATCAGTTGAAGGGAGCAGGAGTATTTTCTAAGATTGATCTCAGATCATGGTATCATCAGTTGAGGGTGAAGGATGCAGATGTGCCAAAGACTGCATTCAGGACCCGATATGGGCATTATGAGTTTCTAGTGATGCCTTTTGGCCTAACAAATGCACCAGCAGTATTCATGGACCTTATGAACCGTATCTTCCATCCATACCTAGATCGGTTCGTAGTGGTCTTTATTGATGATATTTTGGTGTATTCCAAGACCAGGGAAGAACATGATGAGCATTTGAGGATTGTTCTGCAAACCCTGAGAGAAAAGAAGCTGTATGCTAAGTTGTCCAAGTGTGACTTCTGGTTGAATGAGATTGCATTCCTTGGACACATAGTGTCAGCTGATGGGATTAGAGTGGATCCCAAGAAAATAGAAGCAGTGATGGAATGGAAGCCTCCCAGGAATACAACTGAGGTCAGAAGCTTCTTTCGGCTAGCTGGGTATTACAGAAGATTTGTGAAAGGATTTTCCTTAATAGCTGCTCCAATGACCAAGTTGTTACATAAGAATGTCAGATTTGACTGGAATGACAAGTGTCAGACCAGTTTTGAGAAGTTGAAGGCTATGTTGACAGAGGCACCAGTGTTAACACAGCCAGTGTCAGGAAAGGACTTCGTGGTCTACAGTGATGCCTCTCATAACGGGTTAGGGTGTGTATTAATGCAAGAGGGGAAGGTGGTCGCTTATGCTTCCAGGCAGCTAAGGCCACATGAACAGAATTACCCTACCCATGATCTAGAGCTTGCAGCAATTATCTTCGCACTGAAGATATGGAGGCATTACTTATATGGTGAAAAGTGCTACATTTACACTGACCACAAAAGCCTGAAATATTTGCCAACTCAGAAGGAGCTCAACCTTAGACAGAGGCAATGGATTGAGTTCCTGAAAGACTATGATTGTGTAATTGACTACCATCTTGGGAAGGCAAATGTAGTTGCTGATGCTTTGAGCAGAAAGTCCATCACAGCTTTGAGATCATTGAATGCCCGTCTAACTTTGATTCGAGATGGAGTTATTTTGGCTGAGTTGCAAGTGAGGCCAAACCTGCTACAGTAGATTTTAGATGGGCAAAAGCCAGATGAAAAGTTAATAGCTATTATGAGTAAAATCTCAGAGGGAAAAGCAACTGACTATGAGGTGAAAGCAGATGGGTGTCTGTACTACAAAGGAAGACTGTGTGTACCAGATGATGGGGAATTGAAGGCCAGTATTCTAAAAGAGGCACACACCAGTGTATATGCTATGCACCCAGGAAGTATAAAGATATATCATGATCTGAAGCTTCAATATTGGTGGCCTGGGATGAAGAAGGACATAGCTGATTATGTGACTAAATGCTTGACATGTCAGCAAGTCAAGGCAGAACATCAAGTTCCATCAGGTTTGCTACAGCCTATACGCATACCTGAATGGAAATGGGATCCGGTCACCATGGATTTTGTAAGTGGTCTACCTCTCACCCAGAAGAAACATGATGCAGTATGGGTGATAGTTGATAGATTGACAAAGTCAGCACACTTTCTACCAGTTAGGACTGACTACTCACTGGAGAAGTTAGCAGAATTGTATATCAGTGAGATAGTTAGACTGCATGGAATTCCACTTTCCATCATATCTGATCGAGACCCAAGGTTTACATCGAGATTCTGGAAGAAGTTGCATGAGTCCTTGGGTACACAACTCCACTTCAGCACAGCTTTCCATCCTCAGATGGATGGGCAATCAGAAAGAGTAATCCAGGTAAACAATTGAAACCAATGGAATTGATACAAATATTGAATTAAAATGATAATAATAATATGAAATATATGCCAGGTCCTTGAGGATATGCTGAGGGGTTGTGTCATTGAGTTTGAGGGAAGTTGGGATAGATACCTCCCACTGGCAAAATTTGCATACAACAATAGTTACCAAGCTAGCATCCAAATGGCCCCATATGAAGCACTGTATGGGAGAAAATGTAGAACTCCTGTGTGCTGGACTGAATTGGGCGAAGAAAAACTGGTAGGGCCAGACCTAGTAAAGCAGACTGAGGAGAAAGTAAAACTAATCAAAGCCAATCTGAAGGTTGCCTCAGACAGACATAAATCTTATGCCGACCTAAAGAGAAAAGAAATAGAATATGCGGTTGGCGACAAAGTGTTCCTCAGTCACCATGGAAAAAAGTATTGAGGTTTGGAAGAAAAGGTAAGTTAAGCCCTAGGTTCATTGGCCCATATGAAGTCATTGAACGTGTGGGTCCAATGGCCTATAGGCTAGCTTTACCACCAGAGTTGGACAAGATCCACAATGTGTTCCACGTATCTATGCTAAGAAGGTACCGCTCAAATCCTTCACATGTCATCTCTATGGAAGAAATTGAAGTACAACCGAATTTGACATATGAAGAAGAACCCATACGGATCCTGGCTCGGGAAGTGAAAGAGTTGAGGAATAAGCAGATTCCACTGGTGAAAGTGCTTTGGAGGCACCACAACACCGAGGAGGCAACTTAGGAAAGTGAAGAGACGATGAGGCAACAGTTCCCTCAACTGTTTGCATCAGGTTAAATTTCGAGGACGAAATTTAAATTAAAGGGGAAGAGTTGTAACACCCTCCCTGTAGCAACTCCGTACATTCTACTGTTTCGGTGACCAGTGTCGGTCCGGACAGCTAGAACGTTCGGAAAAATATTTAAACTAAAGTGAGGGGCCATAATTAACTCAAATATTAATAATAAAATTTTAGTAAAAATTTTAGAAATAAAATACAACCAAGTTAAATGAGCCGGTGCCCAAGCGATGGGTAACCCAGAGGGAAGTTGCGGTTCTCGCAACTAGGAGCCCTAGACCCAGGGAAAAATTTATAAAATAATTTTTGGGACTCCAGAGAAGGGTCATTGAGGTTCTTATGGCATTAGAATGCCAAGAAAATATTTAGAAAAATTTTTCAATCGGTATAGATAATTTTGACCCGTTAAGCCAAACGGAGGGCATTTTGGTCATTTCGCCTTCAGAGACGATTTTTGGCCGACTTGTCCAGTTAAGTGAATAATTATTATGACATAAAATATGAATTAATGTTGATGAAAAACTAATTTAAAGTTAGTAGAAAAGAAAAGAAAAGAAAAAATCAATATAATGCAAATAATGACATCATTATGAGGTCATTTAAAAGTTCCCACCAATCACAATTAAACAACCATTTAATTAACTAATGAAAGAGACAAAAAAAGACCAAAGAAATTAAAAAGCAAACAGCCATCTTCTTCCCCAAATTCCAGCCGCACCATAGCCAAGGAAATCCTCCATTTTTCTTCTTCATTCAAGCTTGAAAATCTCTCAAACCTCACCCCAAAACCCTAAGTCACCTTCACTAAAACTTATCCACACACTCTAAGGAAGCTCTAGGCAGCCTAGAAAATGAAAGAAAGTGAAGTCAAGCTTGGGAAAATTCTGCCCTATAAGATATTAGTGCCTATTATGCATACATCTCTCTTTTTCCATGTTAGAAACCTAAAATAAGTAAGAATTTGTAAATTAAGTGGATAAAATCTATGTGTATGTATATCCTAGAATTCGGCAGCCCTAAGGAAGGAACAAGATTGAGTGTTTTTGATGGACTTGGAGTGAACTAGAGATCATGTTTAAAGTATATAAATATAAGGATAATGAATTAGTTAGTTAACTAAGGTAACTTGTGTGAACCTTGAATTTGAGCTAGGGTTTGGGAGTGAAATTTGGACTTGGCTTATGAAATGATGAGTGAACATTCTAATGGTCAATTAGTGACCATTTGAGGTAAGTTGACCATAATTTGAAGTGAACTAGAGTGTTACAAACTGAAATGGTATGCTGCCTAGTGAGGGCGTGCAGTGAAACTCGTGATTCCAGCCCACTTGGATAGCCATAACTTTAGCTGTGTAGGTTCAATTGGTATTTGGCCAATTGGACATGAAACTAGACATAAAATGGCACAATTTTGCTGAAGAAACCATTCCCAAAAGACCAAAGCAATGGACCAAAAATTGGCCCCAATCCGGATACCCTGAAATCAGATTCTGCAGAATGACCAAATGAACAGTAACAGTTCATTTCGCCATAACTCACTGTAGAATGGCCCAATTGACCTGAAATTTTTACAGCAACAAGATAAGATATAGACAAACAACTTTCATGAAGAACCCTACCCCAAATTATGACCAGAACCTATCCAACAAGGCAGTGGCAATCACTATTCACTGTACTGTAGATATGGTCAATTCTGTAGTTTTGCAATCCGGCCAGCTGTGGTTTTTAGACCATAACTGGAGCTACAAAACTCCAAATGGAGTGATTCAAAAAAGGAAATTCAACTAGACAAAATAAGGAACAATTTTCTTGTTTACCATTTCCTCAAATTCCCACTGTAACAGTCATTAATGGAACAGTAAAGTTAGGGTACAAAAACTAAAAATTCTGCTCCCTTAGTTCTAAGCTTAAAAATGGTATTGGTGATTAATTCCAACAAGTTTTGAATGCAAAATGTGGTACATTGGGGGTGTTAAAACCAATGTACCTATTTTCTATCCAAAAGTCAACATTTTTGTTGACCAATGAGGTGAATAGTGACACCAAAACTTGAAATTCAAAAAATGAAGAATTCAAAAGTATCAAATGCCCTAGTATACCTAACAAGATTGGTTTGGATAGTTTGGCATGCCAATAGGGTTCAGTTAGCAGTACTGCACATGGCATTATGCGATTCTTTGATTTTATGGCTTTTAGCCATTTCGACCTTGTGTTGATATTTGGCCTTGTGCCTATTGTCATTACAGCTTATTAGCTGTTCTGTTGCACACTGGGAGATGCATACGTGACCAATGGTGTGACGGCTCGAGGTACTAGATACCCAGTGCCAGTATACCCGTTTATCCAGTCCAGTCGTCCAGTATAGGTTACTTGGGCAACCAAAAGAATGAAAGTGGATAAAGTTAACAAAATAAATGATTATAACAAGTACAAAACCAGTAAAACATTGATACATTCAATACATATTTATTTTCTGTTATTTCCTTTTATTTTATTATTGCACCACTAAGCATTATTGCTTAGCGCGTTGCTTTTGCCACGCGTAGGTTCTGGAGATACTGATCGAGAGCCCAGTAGGCCGCACACTGGGTGAGACCATCCTGCAGCTCTGCATAGTGTCCTTGTCACCTCACCATCTTCAGTGCATTGGTAGGACACTAGGTTTCATTTTGATATTTTGTAACTAATTTTTATTTTCTCATATGTAATTGAACTTATGAAATGTATTTTTATGTTTATGTAAATAATGAGAATTGTGTTTGTGAATGGAAAAGTGAATGTTTATCTGTGATTTATACATGATTATCACATGAGATGAATGATTGAGAAATGAAATTGAAAAATGTTAAGATTTTGATATTGGAGTTTGAGATGATTGAATATGATTATTGGAAGTGTTTTTCACAGGTTCCGAAGAACTGTTTTCTCCATTTTTAGCCGGTACTCTGCCAGATTTTCTATAAAATTTTCGGAACCTCAAATAAATTATAATTTCAATAAATGACTTAAATGAATTATATTTCACAAGTTATATTCAAAACTATGATAAAAATTAATTAGGATAAAATAGAGTGTTCCGGTACACCGTGTGACATAACTTACTCGGATATATTGTAGACGGGTAAGGGGTGTCACATCTTATATGTGGATAATATTCTATTGATAGGTAATGACGCAGGTATGTTAACAACTATAAAGGTTTGGTTGTCAAATACATTCTCCATGAAAGACTTAGGGAAGGCAACCTATATTCTTGGGATTCGCATCTATAGAGATAGAGCGAAAAGAATAATTGGTTTATCCCAAAGTCTATACTTGGAAAGGGTGTTAAAAAGGTTTAACATGCTTGTTTCCAAGAAAGGATTGTTACCAGTGAGACATGGTATCCACCTTTCTAAAGAGATGTCTCCAAAGACACCTGAAGAAAGAGAACAAATGGCCAGGATTCCATATGCTTCGGTTATTGGAAGTTTGAAGTATGCAATGCTGTGTACCAGGCCGGATATCGCATATGCTATTAGTTTGACTAGCAGGTACCAATCCAATCCAGGTTTGGAATGCTGGATAGCTGTCAAGAATATCCTTAAGTACTTGAGAAGAACTAAGGATTTATTCTTAATATATGGAGGTGGTGACTTGCAATTGGATGATCATACTGATTCTAATTTCCAATCAGATATCGATGATAGAAAGTCTACCTCTAGGTATGTGTACATTTGTAATGGAAGTGCAGTAAGTTGGAATAGTTCCAAACAGGGTATGACTACAGATTCTACTACCGAGGCTGAGTGTTTTGCAGCATCAGATGCTGTAAAAGAAGCTGTTTCGATATAAGGAATCTCAGTCTCACTAGAAATCCAAATACATAGAAAGGCGCTATCACATTATCAGAGAGATAGTTGGGCAAGGCAATATAGTCATGTAGAAAATAGCATCAGCTGAAAAATCCAGCTGATCCATTCACTAAGCCTTTGTCACAAGCACAGTTAAACCGACATCTTGAGAAGATGGGTCTAAGGTATTGTAATGAATGGCTCTAGTGCTAGTAGGAGATTGTTAGTAGTATGCCCTAGAGCATATCATTTAATATGTATCTTGTACATGTTTTTATTAATAAAAGGCATTTTCACTTTTCCGTTTACATAATATATTTATGTGTAATAAAAAATGTCCATTGATATTTTGTTAGAAATTCTATTCTTAAGTTGTTAAGAATATGAGTGATAGTATTTCTAGCACAAAGTATCATAAATAGGTTCACAATCGAGGATAATTCATAATAATGACATGACTTATCTAGAAAGATTGTAATCATGTTTGTTCCCAAGTTATTTATATGAGATGTAAATAAGATGGAATGGTGAGTCTCATGCCATATAACAAACATGATAGGCACTTATACATGATAAGTAGGTCGAACCAGTGACATTTATGACAAGCACATGGAGTTTACTCTTGTTAATGTATTGTCATAAATCATATCAGTGCATATAATCTTTAGACCTGAGATAGCACAGTTATCTTGTATATAGGTGGTTTGAGTTTGATACTGCTTTCATACTTGTACTGCGTATGGGTATATGGGCATGTGTTGGCTCCTACTAGTTATATATGGAGGTAGGTGTTGATCAAGATGGAATCTGTTCCTCTAAGTAAATAGGGATAAAATCCTATGTTCATTTAATTGTTCTTGATGTTTCAAGTTCCTAGCCAGGACAGATAGATTTATTCAGAAAAGAGTTTCTGATGAGAAAATCTTTTTAATCAAGAACTGAAATTAAAAGAGAACATAATATTCATAGTAAATGGGGTTTGACATAAACCATGACTCCAGCTTGAGTTGAGATTTTGTAATAGAGAGATTCTAGTGCATGGTAACATATGATTATAGGTTCATTTAAGGTAAACCTTATTACTAATTGGGTGGCCATGGCATGCTATGCTAGGTGTTAACCATGGTCTATGTGGTGCATAAAATGATTTAGAGAAATCATTTATGGTAAGAAAGAGTTCTGATGATATTAAGAGTTGATATCATGTCTCATTGCCAATTAGTGATGAGCTTAGTAAGTCACACACATACACAAGTAATCACCAAATTAAATATGATTTAATTAATTAACTAGAGAGTTTAATTGATTAATTAAATAAGTTTGGTCTCCAATTAGATTACAAAGTCCCTAGCATGGCTTGAAACCAAATCTAGGTTATTGGATGTATAGTATAAGTTAAATTTCTATTTAAAGTGTTTAAATATGAATTTAATTAATGAGAAATTAATTAAAAGAGATTAATTAATTAATTTATATTTGATATCAAATATAAATTAATTAAAAGAAGAGAAATAATTATTTTGGGCTGAGAACTCAAAATTAAGACACAGGGGTATTTTGGTCATTTCACAGGGTGACATGTGGCACCATGAGATGGTAACACATTGCACTACACATAATCTTGCCATATGTCTTTTAATCATGTAAGATGATTAAAGTCAAGATTAAATATAGGTTTAACACTTGGCACAATGTGATTGGGTCAATTAAACCTACAGCCAATCAGAAGGTGACATGTGGCAAGGGTTTTAAGTGGTGACCTAGCTATACAAGGCAAAGGATAAAAAGAAAAATACCTAGCTGCTATTTGTTTCATTGGTGCCGCCCCAAAGCACCTCTCCCTTTCATCTTCTTCATCTCTCATCAATTCAAAGAGATTTCCCAACAATCTCTTGAATTAAAAATACTAGAAATTGTTTCTAGTATCCTGTTTACATCTGTAATCTCTCAAAAGGAAAAACTTGATTTTCTAATTCATAGAAAAAGCTTTAGAAGCTGTTCAAGGGCTGCCATAGGTGATCTTGGTGTGGACAAGCTAGAGGGACAACATCTGGGTGTCCTAAAGACGCATCCCAAAGGTGCCAAACACACTACAGTGCATCAAAAGGTTAGTGCATTTGTTTTTTATCTAATCTAGGTTTCTTAAAATTAATCTGATTAATTCTAAATTCTTAAACGGCAAATGTAAATCCAAAAACATATTAAAAGAGTTTTAATATGCTGTTTGTCAAAACTTGGTTCCTCAGCTTCCAATCAATGGAGTTTCTTTACAGCAAAAACTTTCCCACAGGGAAGTTGTGCTTTGTAAACACTTCCATACCCACCAGTGCCAATGCAGTGTCTAATGTCGAAGCCTTCTGTAGCTGAAATGATGTCTTCAAAAGCAATCCTTGCATCATGGTTCCATATTGTGAATGCATTTCCATTCCTCACCTGTTTTGCCTCGGTGTGAGAAGTCTTGGCCTTGCATTGCCACCATCGAGAAACGAATAAAAGTCCAAGAATCAAAAAGGCAAGAAACAAGCCAACAGGAAGACAAATTTCAATGTAATGCAAGGATCTTTTGACTTTTTGAGGTCGAAAGGATGGCTGGAAATTGTGGTACTCATCATGGCATTTTGAATATTCACTTGCAATTAATTGTGCAGAACTAGACTTTGAACAGTGTTGAAACTGATCTTCGAGAGAATCTGGAATTTGGCCAGAGACATTATTGTAGCTAAGATCCAAGTACTTGAGTCTTGCTAAATTTCGAATTGTGGGGGTATCTCTCCACTGATGAAGTTCTGACTCAAAGTCATGACAATAAGCATAGAAAGGTTTCCAATTTGGAGAGGAATGCATCCATTTAAAGAATTGTTGTTTAATGATAAATATTGTAAACCGGAGCAATTTGTTAAAGTAACTGGGATAGGTCCGTTGAGATTGTTATTTGAAAGATCCAATTCCAATAGATTGGATAGCGCCCCAATTTCAGGTGGAATTAAGCCAGAAATTTGGTTTGATGAAAGATGAAGGAACTTCAATTTAGATAATTTCATAAGCTCATGTGGTATGAATCCATCTAAGAGATTTGAAGATAGAAACAGAGAATCCAAGTTGGTCAAATCACCAAGAAATGCAGGTATTGAACCAGTGAGGTTATTAGAATTTAAGATCAAACGATGTAGATTCTTCAATTTTCCAATTTCTGAAGGGATAAGACCATTGATTTTATTGTTATCAAGGTTAAGAATTTCCAATTTGGTTAAATTACCAAAAGTAGAAGGAATATGACCAGTGAGGTGAGTATTGCTCATGGTTAAATGAATGAGAAACTTCAAATTTCCAATTTCTGAAGGGATACAAGCACTAATTTGGTTTTTACCAAGGGCAAGAAATTTCAGTTGGGTTAAATTACCAAATGTAGAAGGGATAGGACCACTGATTTTGTTATGTTGGATGTTTAAATGACAGAGAAACTTCAAACTTCCAATTCCTGGAGGGATAGTGCCATTGATATGGTTGTGACTGAAGGAAAGACTTCTCACTTGGGTTAAATTATTAAGAGATGGAATCGGACCAACAAGATTGTTATATTCGAAGCACAAAAAATAGAGACTCTTCAAATTTCCAATTTCTAGAGGAATAAGGCCATCAAGTTTATTGGAATCAAGGTAAAGAGTTTTCAATTTGGTTAGATTCCCAAACGCTGGAGGAATTGGGCCAGAAAGCAAATTCACTCCAAAGTCTAGAGTGACCAAATTCTTCAGGTTTCCTATTTCTGATGGGATTGATCCATTGACTTGATTTTCACGAAGAAACATGGCATTCAATTTGGTTAAATGACCAAAAGTAGAAGGGATTGAACCAGAAAGCAAATTATGGTTAAGATTGAAATAGGTTAAATTTGTTAAAAGACCAAGAGCAGAAGGGATTGAACCAGAAAGCCAATTATTATTAAGCTTGAAATATTTTAGATTAGTTAAGAGACCAGGAGGTGAAGGGATTTGGCCAAAGAGTTTATTTCCACCAAGACTCAAACGACTCAGGGCACTTAGATTCCATAATGAATTTTAAAGCTGTTATTTAAACTACACCAAATCTTTGTATGCTTTTCTTCCAAGATATTTACATATTAGTGTTTCTGTTATGTGGGTCGTACATTATCTTGTATCTTTTTGTGATTTAATTTTCTTTATATGTGATTTAAAAAATTTATGTTAATTAATTAATAAATATTAAAATTAATAAAAAAATTCAGAATAAATGTATAATATAGAAAAATTGAGAAAATTAAAGTAAAAATCTAAATTTAAAAAAAAATGCTAATATCTTAAAATCACTTAATTATATTCTAGTTGTATTTAAGTAAATAATATGTATTCTTTTTTATTAATAATATGTTTCATATTATGTAAACAAGATTTGAAATATCAGTCTTATTATATATAATAATTTTTACTTTTAAATTTTTTTTATTATTCATAATTTTTAAAAAATTCAATGAGTCCTAATAATAAAAGTTTTAAATTTTCAACTTTTTGATATTATGGTGAATTCTTTAATTTTTGAAAATTTTAACTTAATTTTAAATGTTTATTATTTTTACTTAACAGTAAAAATTAAAATAGATTAATGATCAAAATCATGATATGTGAACACATCACATTAGCTGATTTAAATTAATTTTGACTATCTGTTAAAAAAGAATTAGTTATAATTGTAAATTAATTTTTTTTACCATTAAATTTTTAAGTTGCATTGTATTATTTGTTTGTTGGAATATCTATAAGTATTTTTTGAAATACGATTTATAATAAGATTAAGATTTTAATATATTAATTATTGTTTATTATAAATTAAAAAATTAAAGAATAATATCAATTCATAAATTCCTCCATTCAAAATATTTACTAATTAATTATTAGAAGAGAATGCAAGACTATAAGTATAAAATTTGATTAATGATTGGATGGATATGTAATTTTTTATTATTTTTATATATAATTTTATAAATATAAATTAAAATTTAATATATATATATATATATATATATATATATATATATATATATATATATATATATATATAAAGTAATATTGAGTGTTTAAGGTTTTTTTATTAATTTTATTATAATAAATAAAATAATTTTTAATGAATTAATAATACTTATAGGGTTAGGATTATAGAATTACTATATTAAGAATTATAATAAGATTTTTTTATATAAGTGGAAATATTATTAAAATAATATTAAAATTTTAATTTATATTAAATAGATTAATATTTTAAATTGAAATTATTTATGGTGTGATAGTATCCCATTATTAAAAGTATTAGCAATAAATATATTATTATTAAAAATTACTAGGAATAATGTAATATGAACTTGAGACAGATTCTTTGTCGCTAAGATATCTCAGCAACAAATTCTTATATCTATCGCTATAAATAAGTTTTCATTGACATTTTTATAAACAATAAAAATAAAAAATGGTATTTTTAAAAATTTCAATGCTCTCGCCTCCTTTCCCCTCAAATATATATTATAGATATTTATTATTTAGTATATTAACTTAAACTATATAATATTAATTTAAAATAATTAATAATTATTAAATAATTCTATTTATTTTATCACAAAATAGATCATTTTAATTTATCATTTAGTTATGAAATTTAACATGTGTTTAAGATTTATAATATTTCTTTCATTATATTAGTTACCTTATCCACTTCACCAAATTTATTATATTGAGAATTAAAATTTTATCTCAAGAAATTATTTTTTTGTCTTTGTATCTTTTTAAATATAAATAAATATTTGTTTCATTTATTGTTATCTCTAAATGTCACGAGTGATTGATAAATAGGGTGTATTCTATAATTATTTGTTTTTATTACAAAGTAAAATTATTTTTTCACAGAAAATAAGATGATTTAGCAAAATTTTGCAATGCATCTCATATGATTTTAATTTTTTTTATAAACTGATACTTTTTTTTGCAAAATTATGAATTATAAAAAATTTATTAGCTCAACAAAAAAATAAAATTTTTTAAGGTAAAAAAATACACATATAATATAAAAAAATCCAATTGATAAATTATATGCAGCAAATTTTATTAAACAATTATAAATACAGATTACTCATTAATTATAGCAAATTGTGTTGAATTAAAATAATTAATTATGTTACATATAGTCTACGTAACGATTATTTTTTGTTCGTTAAGTTAATAAATTTTTCGTAATTAACAATTTTATAAAAAAAAGTATCAATTTACAAAAATCAAATTTGCTAAATTGCAAAATTCGTTAAATCGTCTTATTTTTCATAACAAATTAATTTTACTCTGTAATAAAAACAAGTAACCATAGAATACATCGATAAATAAATAAATTTACATTTGACAATTTAGCATTTTAAAGACAACATATATAACTTCTAGGAGTAAAAAATTTATCTCTTTATACATTTTTATAAACTATATTATAGGCACCCTCTCTGCTCAAACTAATCCAATACTATACATTGGACTGACCTCCACTTGCATTGCTTAAATCCTCTCTTGTTGTCCTATTACTAAATTCCTTGTTCATACAATTAATGCAATTCTAAGTTACACATACAAATAGTTCAAATAATCAACCTTGTTCATGAGCATAAAGTGTTGCTAGCATGCCAAGTTTCTTTGTTTAAGTTAGTTTTGCCCTTCTTTACAATCTTTCCCTAGTTAGCATATTCCTAAATTAATTGCATACGAAGTCATTTTACAGATTATAACCATAAAAGGCATGTTACATATAAAGCATAGCATATTCACATTCTTCATCTCATTTGCATTGCCATGATTTCTAATCATGCATATTATGTCTTATATTAGCCAAGTTGCCCTATATGTTATATTACTAAGTCAATGTTACATGCAAGGTGTTATTTTAAATATTAAGCAAATATAACCAATACTAAAGAAATGAGAAAGGAGAAAAGAAATACATCCCAAAACTAAACAGGCCCTTTAAACAAAAAAAAAAAAAGTAAAATACTATCCTATTAAAAGGCCTTAGGCTCAATAAGCTCGTGAAAGAGGCCCTAAAGCTCCAACATGGGCCTTGAACGGCCCATGGACCACCTTATATGCAGGGTTTAGCTCCCTTGGCCCTTTAGCTTTGTTTTATGCGCAGGAATGGGCCTCCATATGGACTTAGGGCTTTTGTCATTTATTTGACTAATTTATTTAGTTAAATTTGCATATTATTTATTAATTATTTAACTAAAATAAGATAAAGATAAGATAAGGTAAAGTTTCAGCTCCATTCAGCTGAGAAGTTTAATTGAAATCAAACACCTATATTTGGACCAAATGAGAATTCTTAGTCCTTTCCACCATTTGGTCATTATCGAAGCATATTTTCCCCTTGGAATTTCGACCAAGTGAGATTTTCAACTAGAAGTCTTCCATGGCACCTTGGAATACTTTAGAATGGATGGAGAACATCTTAAATTCATGGAGATGGAATGGTAGCATAAAATCTTAACAAATAAAACCCTAGATCTAGCTTTTTTGATTTGGGTTGTGTATTAGGGCTATGCAGGATTTCCGGGGCCACTGAAACGAACCAAAAAACCATATTGAATCGAACTGGAATCGAAAGAGAATTATTATTGTAAGAGCCGAATCATACCGAACCAAACTTAATTTACTATTTTGGTTCGATTTTGGCTCTTTATGAAAAACCATACCGGAACCATACCAAAATCGAACCAAACCATAACCAAATCGAAGAATGGATTTCACACATTTTTTTTAATGATTTTTTAGATATATTACACATTTTTAACAAAATTATATATATATATATTAATTTATAAAGTAACTTAAAATTATATTAGCTATCTTAGTTTTAATTATAAAAACTCTGCCATAACTATATTAACTTTTTTTTTTGTTTTTTTTTATCTCATGACTATCTTACAAATAGATGAATGATGTATCAAATTATAATATTTTTGTTGATTAAGAAAATAAAGAATAGTATAATCTTTATTAATTTAAAAATAATTTAGAATTCAATTTTTTAAATAATTAAGATAAATAAAACCATATAAATTAAGTAATAATTTAAACTTTTCATATTAAACTTTTTACATTATAATATAAACACACGTATTTACATTGTAATATAAATGCCCATATTAACTATGCTTGAGAGCTTTAGGTTTATAACAAAAAGTTTTTATATTATAATTTAGGAAGATTTCTATTGTAAAAATAGCTTTTTATACATATTTTACCTTATTAGTGAAAACTACATTGTGTTGAGAACTCACAAGTCACAATTCACAAATAAACCTAAACGTATCTATCTTATTCTCTTATCTCACAGCATCTTGCTTTAGCAGCCACCTTCCATTTGTGTTTTGCAGATCCCATAATGATTTTCATCTAGACATCCTCTCTCCCAAGTATCAACCTTAACCTCCTATCTTACGCTGACCACCCACAAGTGACAACCTCTCTGTCATCACCACTTTGCTAGCTGAGTATCTCTATTTATCTTGCTTCTACTGCAGAATCTACGGCCTTTAGCTGTAAGCTCTCTGTCATATCCACTCGCCAGCCTAGTAGCACAGGTGAGTTAAGGAAATGTATTCCATCAAATGGGGGGTTTTTTTGTAGGCAGAATTAATTGAAGGATTTAAGAGAATTTAGGACTGTTTGTATGAAATTTTTATGTCATAAGCATATTGGATGATTGGCAATGCATGCCTTCTATTTATGAGTAACCATAATATTTTCCTTCATGATCTGCCATTTATGGCTTAATGAAATTCCTAACTTATGAAAAAAAAAAAATGCAAGCCTTCTGTTTTGGGTTGTGGTGGCCACTATACATATTATGGTTGTCAATTTTTGAGTATCCTAGAGTAAATATTGCTTGTTATCACTATCAGTACATACCATATTACTTGATAAGTTCAGGTTTTCATTAAAGCTAAGTTTTATTAGGATCATAAAGAAAATAGCTAGGTTTTGGTTATTGATGATCTTTGCACATTGATGGATTTAATTCATTGATGGATTTAATTCATTAACGAATTTTGACATATAAAATTAAAATTAGTTAAAGAGTTGTGATAATACAAATTGAAATTCCAATTAAAATTTAATCATACAAAGATGAGAATTCAATTATTTAATTCAAATTCAGTCTTTCACAACCATGACATGGACTTTTTTAAATTATTTGGAATTCAGTCTTCAAATGTCATGTTCATATTAATATATTTAGTATTATGTTTACTGAACACTGAACTTAAAAATAATTGATTTGCCACTTTTCATATTTTTCCTTAGAAAATGAAGGGAAACAATTTGAAAAATTGAAAAGGGCTGCAAGTTCATCCTTGGATGGAGACATTGGAAATACGGATATAACTCAAGCACCCATGCCTGCTCCAACTTCAAGTAATAGCAAGTCCTTATCCAAGGATTCTCAATGTGCATTTTTTGCATCAAGCAAGCCACCAATGCTTCCACTTCAAACTCCATTAGATGTGGATGAAAATGTGCAGCAACCAAATGCTAATGAAACTAATGAAGGTAACATAACACAATCTACTGCACATCTTAAATTGAAATCTAAGAGGGATTGGGTTCACTTTGAGAAATTGATTAATTCTAAAGGTAGTGAGATTGGTAGGGCTCAATGTGTGTGGTGTAAAAAAGATCTAAATTGTAACAGTGAAAGTAGCTCTTTTGGAATGTTGAAGCATTTAAGGGAATCTTTTAAAAAGTACCCGTATAAAAAAGATTTAAATAAAGAAAAGTCTCTAAGAACCTTATCTTTTCATAAGGGCTCGAGGTGAGGATGTTAAGTTGACTTTCTAGAAATTTGATCAAGATGCTTGTAGGGAGGCTTTAGTTAAGATTATAATGAAATTAACTACTCAGACTCTATTTGTTTCTCAAAAAATATTTTTTTGAAAAATATTTTCTAGCATTTTGGGACACTCTGAAAAATCAGACAGCAATAAATATTTTCCTGGTCAAGGAGAAAACTAAGTTATTTTTAAAGAAAATAACTTTTATTTTTCAAAAGAAGAAGTTATTTTATATTTTATAAACTTTGATAATCTTATTAAAATATAAACACATATTTATACATACATGAAATAAATATATATCATTAACTTAACATTGCAACCAAACAAACGAAAAACATTTTTTTGGAAAATATAGAAAAAGAGAGAGGGAGTGTGGAGGAAGAGAGAGAAAAGGTGGTGGTGGTGGGGGGGGGGGGGGCTCCCGATTTTCGTTTTAACTTTTTTTTATTTAAAATGATTGGCAGTGACAATGGGTTCCACTGTCACATGCCAAGTCCCATCCCATACATATATATATATATATATATATATATATATATATATATATATATCATTTCTTCTTTTTCTTTTTTTTTCTTTCTCTTTTTTTATTAAATTATATTTATAATATATAATAATAATATATATATAAAATATATTTTTTATATATAATTTAATAGTTTCAAAATTCTTTTCAATTGGGTTCTAAATACAATTTTGTGTATAATTAGACAACAAAGAAAATAATATTAATAAATATAGTAATAATAATTATTATAATATTTATAAAATTAATAACAGTTTATTCAAACTATATATGATAATTGATTTAATATTAATGCATAAAACTAATCATTTCAATTAAAATTGGACTATTTAATAATTATAAATTAGGTAGATACTATTAAATTAATATTTTAATACCATATAAAAATATAAAATTTATATTTTAAAATTCGGGTTATTACAATTAGGTTTAGAAATTTGAAAGAAACTGAAATTGCTTGTTGTAATTAAATGATTGTGTGTGCATTAAAAATAAAAATTGTGTTTGAAAAATAAAGGTTGTTCGTTGCTGAAAATATAAACGATTGTTTAAAAAGTAAATTTGTGGCAAAAAAATATAATTTACATATTTTATAAATTATAATAAAAATGTTTACTAAAATATTAAAGTTTATTTTTAATTAAAGTTTATTTTTATTAAGGGTAATAGTGTTTCTCTCATCATAATGATTGTCTTATTAAAAAATTTAAAGGCAAAATTGAGCAATTAAATATTGAAAATTTTCACACATAATTAAAGGTATTCTCAAAATTTTAAGTAGAACAAATTAAAGGACCTTGAAAAACTTGTTTGTTTCAATGATTAAATCGGATTTGAAATTTTCTTTGTATCAACTAATATACGCATTTGGTTAATATTAATTTTATTTGTTATATTTTTACTTAATTTTATAAATGCCTATCTCTGCTTAGCAATCTTAAATAGTAGAGTTCTTTGGTTTAATTATCATGATATGAAATAAATATCAATTATTTTATATAATTAATAATGAAAGAAATTAATAATAATAATAATTATTATTATTATTATTAGTAATTTATTATTTTTTATATAATTATTAAAAATTAATAAAATTTTACATTAATTGTAACTTTTAATGGAATTTAAAATTAAATTTAAAATTTAATTTAATTTTAAATTCAAAAAATAATATTTCATATTTAAAATATTATGCTCCAAATATTAGAATAGTATTATTTATAAAAGTAAATTATCTACTTTTCATTTAAAAATTATAAAATAAAAAATTAATAAAAAAAATGCTAGGCGCTGCCATAGCGTCTGGCATTGTTTTCTTTTTTACTAATTTTTTTTTACTTTATAATTTTTGAATAAAAAGTATAATTTTATAGTGGATGCTATCATGAGTAGCGTTTAATGCTTTTATTTATCGTTGGATGTTTATATCAGTCGCATCTACCTATCTCTTTTCTCTAAATCAGCACAATTTACACCCTTTTAGTAAATAGTTTGAATCATATCCCTTATTAGTGTTTTAAATTTTTTTCACCTGTTTAGATAAAAGCCCCATCTCCACCGAGTGTTAACAATTTGACCAATCCCTGATTCAAAATGGGGGGTTGTAATGACGTTTGTACCAACTATAGAAGCATATGTAACTTATATTTAAGTTAAAGGATTAGACATTCACAGTTTTTACTTATTATCTATTAAACTATGATAATATTATAGTATTCAAAAATTTTATCGGAAAAAAAAATCTACTTGTGTGATATAATTAACTAAGATTATTATTATTATTATTATTATTATTATTATTGTGAGATCCACATACATAGGCTCACTATTAAAATTTAATATTTTAATTCCAATCATGTGCACCCTTCAATTGAAAAAATTAATAACAATAATAATAATAACGTTTTTGTTTTCAATGGACATGCATTAATGGAGCTGCTTATTATTGTGCATAAAATAATAACTTAAATTTGAAATTTGAAAGAAATTTGAAAGAAATTGAAATTACTTGTTGTAATTAAATGATTGTGTGTGCATTAAAAATAAAAATTGTTTTTGAAACTAAATATTATTTCTTAATTTTATTGTAAGAAACTAAATATTTTAAATTAATTAATTAATAATACTTATAAAATTAAAAATATTGAATATACATTTATTTTTTCTCAAATACATATTCGACTGATCACTTGCAATCTCAAAAATAAAAAGTTGTTTCAGCATTAAATTGATTTTACTAATTTGAACATGTTAAAAGCATATATGGCTTTTTTTTTCTCACATGCGTGTAGGATTGCGAGTGTGCTAGGGACATTAAGAATTCAATTGTAAGTGTAAATGCACCAGTCTAACTTTTAATCTAAATAATTGATAAGAAATAATAAATCGAGTTTTCTCTTGAATTCTTTTTACTCCATTAGAATGTGCTTTGTCAAGATCTCTACTTCATTAGGTTTAGAAATTTGAAAGAAACTGAAATTGCTTGTTGTAATTAAATGATTGTGTGTGCATTAAAAATAATAATTGTATTTAAAAAATAAAGGTTGTTCATTGCTGAAAATATAAAAGATCGCTTAAAAAGTAAATTTGTGCAAAAATATATATATATAATTTATATATTTTATAAATTATAATAAAAAAGTTTTACTAAAATATTAGAGTTTATTTTTATTAAGGGTAATAGTGTTTCTCATCATAATGATTTTCTTATTAAAAAATTTAAAGGCAAAATTGAGCAATTAAATATTGAAAATTTTCACACATAGTTAAAGGTATTCTCAAAATTTTAAGTAGGACAAATTAAAGGACCTTGAAAACCTTGTTTGTTTCAATGATTAAATTGGGTTTTAAATTTTGTTTGTATCAACTAATATATGCATTTGGTTAATATTAATTTTATTTGTTATATTTTACTTAATTTTATAAATGTCTATCTCTGCTTAGCAATCTTAAATAGTAGAGTTGTTTGATTTAATTATCATGATATGAAATAAATATCAATTATTTTATATAATTAATAATAAAAGAAAAATAATTATTATTATTATTATAATTAGTAATTTATTATTTTTTATATAATTATTAAAAATTAATAAAATTTTACATTAATTGTGGCTTTCATGTAATTTAAATTTTAATTTAATTTTAAATTCAAAAAATAATATTTCATATTTAAAATATTATGCTCCAAATATTATAATAGTATTATTTATAAAAGTAAGTTATCTACTTTTCATTGAAAAATTATAAAATAAAAAATTAATAAAAACTTGCCAGACGCTCTTTTCTATTAATTTTGTTTTATTTTATAATTTTTGAATAAAAAGAATAATTTTATAGTGGACGCTATTATGAGTAGCGTTTAGTGCTTTTGTTTACCGTTGGATGTTAATATCAATTGTATCTGCCTATCTCTCTCCTCTAAGTCAGCACAATTTACCATCTCTTTAGTAAATAGTTTGAATTCTATCCCTTATTAGGGTTTTAAATTTGGTTCACCTCTTTAGATAAAAGCTCCATCTACATCAAGTGTTAACAATTTGACTAATCCCTGATTCAAAATGGGGGGTTGTGATGACTTTTGTACCAACTATAGAGGCATATGTAACTTGTATTTAAATTAATGTATTAGACATTAACAGTTTTTACTCACTATCTATCAAGTTATGATAATGTTCTAGTATTCAAAAATTAAAAAAAAAAATTCATTATCAATTTTTTATATTTACAGACATTAATATTTTTAAATGTTTAATAGCTTCACTATTTATAATCTTTTAATATCATTTTAAATTAAAAAAAAATAGTATGCAAAGCAAATTTTAATGAAATCATTAATTATTAATATATAAAATGACTAAAGCTTGCCTAGCTAAAATCAATAAATGAAAACTGAATTTTTACTTTTTTCATTAAACTACATTTTATAATCCTAATTTTATTAAAATTCTGATTGTATAGTACTCCACTTCCAAGATTTACTTTTGAAAATTATTCAACATCTAGGATCACAAGATATTGTGGAAGCTTTGGAACACAATATATTATTGTTAATAAAATTACTTATGAATTAGGATACGCATAAATATTTTTTAAAATATAATTTATAAAAACACTACAATTTTAATTTATATTCATTAATATTTTTGTAAATAATATAAATTTATAAGAATATTTTTACCGGTTCATAAGTTTGCTTTCTCATTCATACTTTTATATATTATTAGTTTTTTTTTTTTGTGCAATATGCATTGCTCATTATTGTACTCATTATACATACTCATGATTTTTTTAAAAATATAATTTTCTGTTTATTTTATATGTGATATAATATTATCATAGTATTATAAATATTATATTTAATTATTTATTTTAAAATTTTAATTTTAATTTTATTTTAATTAATTATATAAATAAAAATATTTATTAAGTTAAGATTTATTATATTTTTTATTTGATCATACTTTTACGAAAGTTATGTATTATATATAATAGTAACTTAATTATAAACTTAAATGTTATATAATAAAAAAATGAAAAAATAATAATAAGTTTTAAAAAATTTAAATAGGTAAAGATGTTTAAAAATTAAAATAAACTAATAATAAATGTAAGTTAGCTCATTGAATTGAATTCGTTTAAACTCTGTTATTTTACTTTAAAAAAATTTAATTTGTTTATATTTTTTTTTGTAATTTAAAATAATATTAACTTGCATAATAAGGTTGCATAACTAGATTAATGTGTAAGTAAATTATTTACAAAATTAGAAAATAGGATAATTTTTAAAATTTATCTCTACAAAATTTTCACTTTCATTATATTTATATTTTGAAATTTTATATTATTATATTGTTTAATACAAATAATTTTAAAACCTATTTAATTTATAGAATATATTATATATAGAATAATATACATTTTTATTTTTATTTTTTAAAATTATAGAATATATTATATATGGAATAAATACATTATAGATTAAAATATAGATATAAATTTAATCATGTATTTTTAATTAATTCATAATAATTATATAATTATTGCTCTTAAGTAGTCAAATTGTTTCTTTTTCTTTTTCTTTTCGTATCTTCCACTCGTTTTTGTTATTTTAAAAATTTAAAACATAATAACTTAAAATTAATATTGAGAGGAGCATAACTTCTCAGATAAATACATGCAAAATATAATTAGGCTTTCTTATTACCTTATGGGCAAAATCAACAGTTTAACTAAGATTGACTAATAAATTAAGAAATAAAAAAAATATATGTTCATGCACATAAGGATGTTAACAAATTATAATTAGTCTACAGTTAAACTATGTGGACCCAAGAAAATTAAAATCTCATACAATCACATGTAAAATGTATTTTTTATGTAAAAATGATATTAATCATTCCAAATATTATTGGATATATCAATATTAAATATGAAGAAAAAAAGGAAAATCAATTTATCTCAATCTATATAAATATCATTGAATTTACAACGACATTGGTTTCATTTGATCACATTCTAGTGATCACACTCACGTATAACTAACTTCGTAAGAATGATAACTATGACAAATAAAAATTCAAAAATTTAAAGACTTACAATAGATTTTGCCTGTTGGAGGAAAAGAAGATATAAATTAGTGAAGAAAGCAAAAAAAAAATACGATCCATACACAAAAATAAAGTAAATTAAGCTTGAGTCCTATTGCACGAAAATATAGTGTTTAAATATAAAAGCCACTCGATACTATTTTTTTTTTTTTAAATAGCTACACATTTATAACAAATAGAATATTTGTTGTGGAATATGATTAGAATTTCATATCCATTATTCATATAAATTCAAATTATTTTTATTTAATTAAATAGTTAATTTTAACAATGATTTTATAATTATATTAATTAAATAATTAATTTTTAATAGTAATTTTATTATTTAATATTATAAGTTTGTAAATATTTAGAACAATTAAAAAGATAAATTAGTGGAAGTGAAATTCAGTGTTTAAGGTTATTTCTTAGTTTTATTGTAATAAGCTAAATAATTTTTATGAATTAATAATACTTACAGAATTAAGAATATGGAATTATAATAGGATTTTTTATATAAGTAGAATTACTGTTAAAATAATAATATTAAAAATTAAAATTATTTATAAATTTAGCGATGGATAAAGCATTTGCCATCACTAAACTTATTAGCGATGAATTTGTATAAAATATCTTCCCATTACTAAAATTATTAGCAATGGATATTTGTCACTAAAGGTAATTAGCGATGGCTTTTCGTCACTAATTTATTTTCTTGACAACAAATTTATATATTTTTCATCATAAACACGTTTTTATTGATTTTTTTTCATAAATAGTGAAGTTTATTTTTGGCAATATCAATACTCACCCCACCTTGTCCGGACCTAAAGTTTTGGGCTGAACCGAAATTAAGACTTCGGTCAACTTATGGGTTTGGGCCGTGATAAAGTTGGTATTAGTGCTTAGTCTCCATATTCATGGGAATTGTTGTCTTTGGTTTGTCACATGCGAAATAAAGGATCATGTTTTGTCTTTTTCTATAATTCCTAGCTTATAGTTTCAGCATTATTCCTCAAGTAGCGTGTTTTAGTGTTTGTTTAGTGTCTAGCATTTCATAAAGTACAAAGTGATCTAAATTTGAGTTAGCAGACGTGTTGAGGTCTACCCTTAGAATATATATATCCCTGTAAATAATGTGATTAGTTAGAGTAGGGCCATATGGCATGCCTTATTAGTGTAAGGCACAAGTACATTGGGATGAGTTATATTAGTATAGCCACCCTAGGTGAGGGCATGGGTGCCATTATTGGTAGACTGATAGTGGAGTGTTTTGTTAGGACATGTTTTTCCTTATGGATTACAATGAGGTGTAAGAGCGTAAAGGTAATAGCCTATTGGGACGTATCATAGTAACTTATTTAATGTTCTTAATGTTTGTATTAGAATCTATAAATTACAATTCCAACATGGGATTATTGTGTAGAGTTGCATGCATCATTAATATGTTCTAATAAGATGTTTGCAAATAGCTTCTATTTTGGCACAGTGACACCATAACAGAATTCTTTTTCTACAGAGCAGTTAGAAAGCTCTTAGTTAAGGTTTAAAACCCTTGAGATAAAGTATCAAAGGTTGCAATTGGGTCATGACTAGAGTATATTACTTAGTTACCCTAACTTGAGCATAGAGTTATATTCTGAATTGCCATAGGATTATAGGTTTTAGTATGATTACAGTGCAAAGTTGGCATGTGCTTAGTGGGACCACTTGGTGTCCAATGTGTGACTTGGGATAGTTTTGGCATTACAATGGATGTTTTGCCTGGAGTATAATAAAGATAGTACTCCTTAATTTGCAGTGGAGTGTAGAGTATGGATCCACTCACTAAGGAAGATAAGAGGTTATTAATAGTGGTTATAGCCTATGAAATGGCATTTTAGGGAATAATGTAGTATGATAGAGAGTTGTTGGCTTAGGTACCCTATAAAAGGTATAAGTTCCATAGTAGTAATCATAAGTGTTGAAGTCATGACATGTGTAGAGTATTCGAGCTTAGTGGCCTAGATTGTGTACTCGATACTCAAAGTTTCAACTAATAAAGTAGAAATGGAAAAATGGAATCCTTATAGAACCCCCTCCTCAAGGTAGTAAGGGTATGAATTCTAAAATTAGGATGGACAGTGGTCAAAGGTATGACAAGTAGTGTGTATGGCAACTAAGGTTTAATGACTGTAGCGTGAAAAGCTTAAGCACTAGTGGAGTAGTAATCAAAGTGGTCAGAGGACCAATTTTGAGTAGTACAAAGGTATAGGTCAGTTAGCAGGGACACTGGAAGATATAGTTATTTAGCATAGCTATTAGGCCAAAAAATAGAATTAAGTTAAGGAAAAGTGTAGTCAAAGTTCTGTTCTGGGAAAGATAAAAGAAGATGAACTAAAGAGCAAGCTGAAAGGCCCAAAATAGGACAAGATTAGGAAGAATAGAGTAAAGATATAGAGAACACAAAATGTTATTTTGGGTATGGTGAACAAGATGAACTAAAAAGTAAAATTAAAAGGCTTAAAATAGAACCTCATTAGTGAGAATAGTCATCAAGATATAGAACCCAGAAGTGCAAAACTTAGAGTAGGTTGTAGTTTGAGTAGTGTCAGGAGCCAAAACATGGAGTCAAAGTTGCAAGATTTGGATCAGACTTTGTTTGTTCCCCGCTGCCAAGGTGGAGTAGGTAGCAATGGGATAAGATTGCTTTAACCTATGGACAGTATGAGGAAAGTTAAGCGAGGAATGCAATTAGAGAGAGCAGTAGCTAGAGGGAGTATAATGGTGTCCTGAACTATCCTGTCAAGTTGACCAGCTAAACTATTAAGTAGTACGTTGAGTGGAGATGGCAAGACAAAAGTCATGGATTATATCATTAGGAGTTAGGCAAATGTCTTCAATGTGACTAACAGGGTCATTTTATTGGGAAGCATGAGTGACAAAATAATAGTAGGGGATAAAATAGGGAGAAAAATGTATATATGGTACTTCTAAGTCACTAGGAAGTAAAGGATTAGAATAATAGCTATGGGTAAAACTAAAGTTGGTTCTAGAAGAATTTAGAAGTAAGTGATATCTTTTCATAATATAGCAGAAGTCAAGGGCACTAGACAAATGATGATATGTATGGAATGCAAAATGGAGTAAAAGTAGAGATAGTAAATTATACAAGGACAAGTAAGGCGGGACAATGGTACTATAGAGGGTTGGTGCGGTTAACATCTTGTAGAAAAAGCATAATAGCAATAAAGAGATGATGAAATTTGAAGAAAATGATAAAGAGATATGGCTAATTTAAGGAAGAAGTTTGGAAAGCTGCAGGTAGTAAATGTGGCTATATCAAGGAGAATGAACGCGTAAAGTATCTTGCTTGGATTGTGGCAGACTATAAGTTTACCACTACCTATTAGTTTAGGTGAGACTTATAGGTTCAAGAGCTCCTAACTAACCATGATAAAGGAATTAATGGATGATAATGTTCTAATGGTCAATATGAGGAAGAAGGCATAGGAGGATTTTTCCATGGTGAAATGCATGTATTTTAAGGCATGAATAGTGGGTTGATATTATAATGATATATGACATGAAGGATGTGCTGGTAGGAGGTAATCGAAGAGTTAAAATTACTAAAGTAATGGAGATAGGAATCAAGCTAAGACTAAAAACAAGTAATAATAATAATAAAAAGAAGGTCAAAGTCACACTGATGGGATTGATATCTATGAAGAAAGAGGCATAAGGATGAGAAAGGATAAGATTGAGGATAGATAAGATGGACAACTAAGAACTACCGGTACTATAAGCTCAAGACTTGAGACAAAGGTTAAAGAGGAAGTACAATACCATACCAAAAACAAGAAAAGAGGAAGCAAATAAGATCCAAGGGACAAAAGAGAAGTTTGAGAGGAAGAAATTCATGGATGAATTTTCTTGAGGAGGAAATTAACAACCTGAAATTTTAAAAACATAAAATATTTTAATTTAATATTATTTTATGATTATTTGGAAATTTAAAATATAATAATATCAAAGTATTCATTTATTTAGTATTTTATTCTCTTGTATTCACGTGCAGCATGTACCCCCATCTTCCCCAAACTCTATTATTCTCCTCTCTTGTCACCCTCTTTCACCCTGTATTTCTTGCTTTGGCGACATGAACCAACAACCTGTGAGATGCCCTACCAGCACAAGGCGACTCCGACAACCCTCAGCAGCTAAAAATCAACATTGGACACACAACACTGTGTAGAGACATAAGGAGGCCATCAAAGCAAATAATAATAATAATAATAACGAGCCATTTCGATTGATTTCGGTGACCAAATCTGGTGATTTGAGTTGTGTTAAACTCCTCTTGACTTTCATTTGAGACTAACCACGCCTTAAATGGTGGCCAGAGAAAGAAGATCTGGCGAGAGAAAAAGGAAAGAGAAAAAGAGGAGGCAATAACCTTTCTAACTAGATTCTGGATGATCCTATCATCAAATTAGAGATCTGAGACCATCGATGAACTCAGCATCCCAAAATCATTGAAATGGGACCAACCTTGCTCCAATTGAACACTGTTTGGAAAAGGTGATAATCAAATTGCTAAGATTGATTTACGAGAATTTCAAGCCTTTTTGATACCTGTTTACAAGAAATATTTTTAAAATAATTTTTTATGTGTTTACGGCATTATATAGGTGCTATTGGATCATGATTGCTCATTGACGCTTAGGATCAAGTTTTTGACCCGATCTAGATGCTCAGTGGGCAGTCTCGAAAGGTGGTCATGTTTTTAAAGTATTCCAGCATTTTCAGATGTTCAGGGCGTGTTCCGAATGGTAGAATTGGCAAAGGTAAACACAAACTCCACTTGTATAGTTTTTACCTAGGTTAAAGCTAGCTAATTTATCTGTAAAATATTCTTAGCTTAGTGAAATTAAGATGAGTGTAATTAATACAAGAATAATGCGGAGGACCTCTAAAAATATTTTCATAATGTTTAAAGCATTGTAAACAATTTTTGGACTGCAGAGGAGTTAGGGGCCTAAGCTAGAGTTTAGATTATTGGACCTAGATTATGTTTTCTATAAGCCTCGGATGGGCAATGTGAGTAAATGTTGTGAGCCTGAGGCCCTATGTGTTGCTATTGTTGCATTTGGTTGAGTTTTCTTATAGGGGTTAGGCCTAATTATAAAAAAGATTATGCTTATATTTTGGCAAAATCTTAGGATTAAATTCTTTCTTCTATACTTTAAATTAATTATTTTGTTAGTCAATTGATAAAGGTTATGAGTCTGTATAGGTGATTGCTGTCGGCTGTCTTCTTCCTTCTAGTAGGACCATTTATAGTAAGGTTGTCAACTCAGTGAGTTAGACATTGATTGTTTTTATAATTATAATATTATTTATATTTTTATATATTCTATATTTGCTAGTGATGCAAACTCCAGAGGACTTTGCCTTGAAATCACAATCTATTTATTGTATTCTCAATATTGCTCTAAAATAGGTTTAAACACCAAAGACTCACTTAACTCAACACTAACTTATGGTAGAAAACCAAGCAAAATCAAGATTCTTCTAATGACTAAACTTGACCCAATATCAGTAAGTGATAAAAAACCAAGAATAAATCAATAGGAAATCAATGATTCATAACCCAATACCAACATTGTGGTGGAAAACTATGAATATCAAATTAAAACTTAACAACTGGATTAGTCTTGCTAAGAGTGTAAATTTAGTTCATGTAAGAACCAAGAATAGAATCCACTCTCCTAAAACCACAATTAGTAAATGATAATAATCTATGAAATCTAAATCTTAAAATCTACTTAAAAGATGAAGAAAAATACATATTTAAAATAATGGCTACCTAAAACCTTAATAAAATGCAAAGAAATTGCAAAATGACTAAAGAAATTAGTCTTTTAGCAAATCTCACACCCTCTGGTGCACCTATGGAGAATTATCACACCTTCCCATGTGATATGCTACCCAAATGAGCTCCCAAATGTGTCTCATGGCCTCTTATGTCCCTATTAGCTCATCCCATGGCTTCTGGTGAGCATTCCATGGCCAATGGTGTGCCTAGCATCATCTCATGGTAGGGTGTGCAACAAAGGTAATTCCCACACCTTCCCATGTGCCTCATGGAGCTCTCTTAGTATTCTTATGGTTGGCCATGCGCCTAGTTAAATCTCATGGCTAGTGGTGCACCTCATGGTATCCTTTGGTGTCTCAAATTTGTGTCATGGTTAGTGGTACACCTAGGGAGAATCCCATGGCTAGTAGTACACCCAAATGAAGTTCTTTAATTTGTCTTATTGCTAGTTGTGAGTGTTTTATGGTTAGTTGTGGTATATTCTATCCCCTTTTGTAAATAGAATTATTTTAGGACTTTATTAGATCTTATGAATGGAAAAGCTAACATTGAACTTCAGGAAGTCCACCCATGCATATTTGCACTAAAATAAACCAGTTAATCTCCTTTGGCATGCCAAGTTTAAAGATCTTTACTTGAATTACTCATTGGAGAATTTCCTTGTAGTTTATTACTCCCATAATCGCATGTTAGTAGTATGCCCTAGAGCATATCATTTAGTATGTATCTTGTATATATTTTTATTAATAAAAGGCATTTCCACTTTTCCGTTTACATAATATATTTATGTGTAATAGAAAAGGTCCATTGATATTTTGTTAGAAATATTATTCTTAAGTTGTTAAGAATATGAGTGACAATATTTCTAGCACAAAGTATCATAAATAGGTTCACAATCGAGGATACTTCATAATAAGGACATGACTTATCTAGAAAGATTGTATTCATGTTTGTTCCCAAGTTATTTATATGAGATATAAATAAGATGGAATGGTGAGTCTCATGCCATATGACAAACATGATAGGCACTTATAAATGATAAGTAGGCCGAACCAGTGACACTTATGACAAGCACATGGAGTTTACTCTTGTCAATGTTTTGTCATAAATCGTATCAGTGCATATAATCTTTAGACCTGATATAGCACAATTATCTTGTATATAGATAGTTTGAGTTTGATACTACTTTCATACTTGTACTGTGTATGGGTATATGGGCATGTGTTGGCTCCTACTAGTTATATATGGAGGTAGGTGTTGATCAAGATGGAATCTGTTCCTCTAAGTAAATAGAGATAAAATCCTATGTTCATTTAATTGTTCTTGATGTTTCAAGTTCCTGGCCAGGACAGATAGATTTATTCAGAAAAGAGTTTCTGATGAGAAAATCTTTTTAATCAAGAACTGGAATTAAAAGAGAACATAATATTCATAGCAAATGGAGTTTGACATAAACCAGGACTCCAGCTTGAGTTGGGATTTTGTAACAGAGAGATTCTAGTGCATGGTAACATATGATTATAGGTTCATTTAAGGTAAACCTTATTACTAATTGGGTGGCCATGGCATGCTATGCTAGGTGTTAACCATGGTCTATGAGGTTCATAAAATGATTTAGAGAAATCATTTATGGTAAGAAAGAGTTCTGATGATATTAAGAGTTGATATCATGTCTCATTGCCAATTAGTGATGAGCCTAGTAAGTCACACACATACACAAGTTATCACCTATTTAAATATGATTTAATTAATTAATTAAAGAGTTTAATTGATTAATTAAATAGGTTTGGTTTGCAATTAAATTGCAAAGTCCCTAGCATGACTTGAAACCAAATCTAGATTATTGGATGTGTAGTATAAATTAAATTTATATTTAAAGTGTTTAAATATGAATTTAATTAATGAGAAATTAATTAATTAATTTATATTTGATATAAATTAATTAGAAGAAGAAAAATAATTATTTTGGGTTGAGAACTCAAAATTAAGACACAGGGGCATTTTGGTCATTTTGCAGTGTGACACGTGGCACCATGAGATGGTGACACATGGGATTACACATAAGCTTGCCAAATGTTTTTTAATCATGTAAGATGATTAAAATCAAGATTAAATATAGGTTTGACACTTGGCACAATGTGATTGGGTGACTTAAACCTAGAGCTAATCAAAGGGTGACATGTGGCAAGGGTTTAATGTGTTAACCTAGCTATTTAAGTGTTGTTATGAGAAAATAAAACACAACCAGCAGCCACACTCCTTTGTCACGCCACTTTGAGGGTTTTCATCTCTTCTTCTTCATCTCTTATCAATTCAAAGAGATTAGCCATCAATCTCTTGAATTAAGAACACTAGAAATTGTTTCTAGTATCCTGTTTACATCTTTAATATCTTAAAAGGCAGAACTTGATTTTCTAATTAATAGAAAAAGCTTTAGAAGCTATTCAAGGGCTGCCATAGGTGTTCTTGGTGTGGACAAGCTAGAGGGACAACATCTGGTGTCCTGAAGACGAATCTCAAAGGCGCAGACACGCTGCAGTGCATCAAGAGGTTAGTGTAATCGTTCTTGATTTAATCTAGGGTTCTAAAATTAATCTGATTAATTTTAAAATCTTAAATGGCAAATACATAACCAAAAACATATTAAAAGAGTTTTAATATGTTGTTTATCATTGAAATCAAATAGATAAAAATAAATCTTGCATGATGCATGTGACCCTAGGTGAAAATTTTTGAATTCAATGGTATAAACTTGTGTTTTTCACGCTTTCGTTCCTTCATCGCATTAGTAGGCATGCTTATGCATTCATTCATACATTTGTAATTAGTTATTATATCAGGTGTTTCTTCTATCTATTGCATTATATTTGTCTATGTTGTGTCACCTAGGAGATAAGTTGGAGCTTATATGTATGTATCATGGATGTGGAAATCTCAGGGCAAGTACAGTATGAGAAATTCGCTCTCCCATGGATATGGATATGGATATGGATATGGATGAGCGAGGTGGGTGCATGCATGGTATTTTCAGTGACTCTCTACGAACTCTCATATTATGAAATAAGAGAATATCTTGGACTTTAAGAGAGCCAGGTATGATGTTAGCTCCCAATATGTGTTAGGCGCGTGTGTAGCTCTAACTTATCCTCTCGTGCGAGGATTGAGCGATTTGTTTGTTTGTTGCATTCTCATTTATAAGATACATTAGAAACATATAGTTATAAAAATGATAACTATAATTAATATCTAATCTCTCTTAGTCGAATACTCATTACTGTTCAATATTTTCTCTAGGTTGTAGAAGTAGTAATTTGTTTTAGAATCTAACTTGCATTTATCTCTGCAGGTTGTGGTGTTGGTTTGATATTAGTTTTTATTTTGTTAATGTGTTTATTTCGTTATTTATTTACTTGTTTTTAATCTTAGAATTCCATTATGACATTAATAAATTTTGTATTAATGGATATTGATAATGAATTATATATTTTGGATATTAGGGTTGAGTTGGGTTCCCAAATTGTTGTGTTTTGTATTTGGTTGAGTTGGACTCCCCAAATTGAGTTCTAATAGTTTATAATAATGTTTTATCTTGTATGATGGGACTTGAGTTTGGGTCTAATGATGGGTTAGTGAATAGTATAGCTTACTATAAGTTTCGAGGGCTTTAAACTAATCCAAGTCTTAGTATCAGTCTGACCCATGGGTTTTGGTCGTGACACACCCTTTACTCAATTATATAATAGATATATAGTATATTTTATTTCATAATAATTTAAATTTATATTCATTTTTCAAATATATAGAAAAATATTAGCCTATTTTAAAATATATCACATTGTATGTTTCAATCTTTTTTTTTTCTAGTCGAAATAGGCTTGTTGACTTACAATAAAAAAAAATGCTTTTAATTTTTTGAAGTGTTGATATTATGTAACACCCCTAATTTTTAAATAATTATTTTATATATAAATATTAATATTTTATTATATTAAATATTATGAAAATTTATTTGAAATTTTCTAAATTTTAAAAATCGGGTTTGATTTTCTTAAAATAATAAATTTTATTTGTAACACCCTAGGCAAATCTCACATCGACAAAACACGGGAGAGATGTTGGGTTTATAAGTTGGTGGTTCGTAACCCCAATTGACGCGTTTTAAAACCTTGAGGGCTTCGGCCCAGAGCAAACAATATCACTAGTGGGCCGGGCCATTACATTTATGGTATCAGAGCCGCTCCGCGTGCAACCTTGAACGATGGTGGGGCAAACCTCAGTGAGGACGCTGAGTCCCATAAGAGGGGTGGATTGTAACACCCTAGGCAAATCCCACATCGACAAAACACGGGAGAGATGCTGGGTTTATAAGTTGGTGGTTCGTAACCCCTATTGACGCGTTTTAAAACCGTGAGGGCTTCGGCCCAGAGCGAACAATATCACTAGTGGGCCGGGCCATTGCATCATTAATTTTTAGAAATTAATTTAATAGTGATGTCTTTTGGACTCACTAATGCACCAGCGGCCTTCATGGACTTGATGAACAGGGTGTTCAGGCCATTCCTAGACCATTACGTCATTGTCTTCATAGATGACATTTTGGTATATTCCTGCACTGAGGAAGAGCATGTTTGGCACCTAAGGATGGTACTGTAGACCTTAAGGGAGCATCAGTTGTATGCAAAATTTCCATAATGTGAGTTTTGGCCAGAGATACATCTCATTCTTGGAACATGTGATCTCTAGTGAAGGTATTCAGGTGGATCCCAAGAAAATTAAAGTAGTAACTGATTAGATTAGGCCTACTACAATCACTGAAGTATGGAGTTTTCTAGGCCTAGTAGACTATTATAGACGTTTTGTGCAGAATTTCTCTAGGATAGCAGCTCCTCTAACCAAGTTAACTTGAAAGAATGTCCTGTTCTTTTGGACAAATGAGTGTAAGGAAAACTTCTAGAAACTTAAATAATGTCCAACTATAGCCCCTGTGTTGACATTGCCTATAAGTGGATAAGGATATATAGTGTGCTTTGATGCTTCTAGAATTATATTAGGGTGTGTCTTAATGAAGCACGAAAAGGTAGTAGCATATGCTTCGAGGTAGTTAAAGAGGCACGAGCAGAACTACCCCACTCATGATCTAGAGATGACGACTGTAGTGTTTGCATTAAAGATTTGGAGGTACTACCTCTATGGTGAAGTATGTGAGATATACGCTGACCTCAAAAGCCTAAAGTACATTTTTCAGCAAAGGGACTTAAACCTGAGGCAGAAGAGGTGGATGGAACTTCTGAAAGATTATGATTGTACCATTCAATACCACCTTGGTAAAGCGAATGTGGTGACAGATGCCTCGAGTAGGAAATCTTTTGGTAGCTTAGCGCATATATCAGCGGAAAGGAGACCATTGATTCGAGAGATACATGAGTTAATGGATCAAGCTTTGATTCTGGATATATCAGATGAGGGTGCACTATTGGCATATTTTAGAGTGAGGCCAGACCTGCAGGATAGAATTATAGTTTATCAACATAGAGACCCATAATTGATGAGAATGGTGGAAAGGGTACAACAGGGAGAAGACTATGAGTTTGGGTTTAGTATAGATGGTGATCTTATGCAAGGTTCCAGGATATGTGTGCCAGATGTGGACAACCTCAGACATGAGATTATGGAGGAGGCACACCATGCACCTACAATGTCCACCCAGGCTCCACCAAGATGTACCATGATGTAAAAGACAGGTACTGGTGGAATGGCATGAAGAAGGATGTAACACCTCTCACCCATTTACAGTGTAGCCGAGCAAGGTGTGTCACATAGAGTGCCGGAGCACCTTATCTGATTTTATCTTATCTTCAGAATACTCATTTGGACTTGAATAGCTTTTGTGTAAAATTCATATCATTTAGTTATAATTTAAAACTTTTGATAAAATAGAGTTTGTACAATTTTTAATGAAAATCCGACAGAGTGTCGATTGTAAATTGGGCAAAACAGTTCTTCTACACCTGTCAAAAATAGTTTCAATATAGTATACTCAATCTCAACAATCAATTTGTCTCAATAGATTCTCAATGGAGTCTCAAAACTCCTCAGGATTCTCAACAGAATATTCACACCTCAATAAGGCATTCACATTTATTTTACAGTCTCATTCAGATCAAATTAATCTCAAATACAGAAAGAAATACTTAATTTTACTTAATTACAAAATATACAGATAATTACATAAACTTTAGATTACAAAGCTTTACAAAATATGTGGTAAAATCCCAAAGCTGATACAAAATACAAAATATTGATTTTACCCTATGTCCTACCATGCATGCAATGCAGTGCAAGGGACTCTGGACTCCTGTGCAGATTTGTCTCTCAACCCATCTTAGGTCTGTTGGGTTCCCCAACTGTGTCTCCAGTACCTACGCGTGGCAAATGCAACGTGCTAAGCAATAATACTTAGTGGTGCCAATATAAAATGGAACTAGACTAAAATAATTAACATAATTATTTATTGCAGTCCTGATACTAATATCTCTGACAGACTAATGTTTTGGTAATTCTGACACTAATACATCTTACAGACTGGTATTTTGGTAATTCTTAATAAAGTTATGAATTTATTACTTTTTATGTCTTTATTAGGTAATTATTTATTTAAACATAGTTTAGTTGCCCCAAATGACCAAAACAGCTGACCAGAACGGATAACGAGTAAACAGGCACTGGGTATCAAGTACCTCGAGCCCTCACACCATCGATCATAAAGTATCTCCCGGTGTGCAGGTATAGCTAATAGGCCATATAAATGTAGGTATGGCTAATAAGCCATATAATTCATAAGGCATAAGGCCAAGCAATCATCATAATCAGATCAGCCAAAAAGGCTATTAAATCACAGGTAGGCATAATAAGCCACAAACACAGATAGGCGTAAAGCCACAGATATGCAGTATTACTAACAGGACCCTAATGGCATGCCAAACTATCCAAACCAATCAAACTAGGATACTAGGGCATGTATTAAATTTTAATATATAATTCTTTGTATTTAATTTTTATTGGTCATTAATCAATTTAATGGTCAACTTAAATTGTTGACTTTTCATCACGGTATTTAAATTTTCAATACTTACTAATCAGATTGCTAGTCAACTCAAATTGTTGACTTCTCATACACGATTGGTAAATTAATTTTATTGTCACCAATATCTCACATTTCTCACTTTATACAGGTTAGCATTTGTTGCCAATTTCATTTCCAAGCTTATTGCATTTTATTGCAATTTATCTGATTTTTGTACACTATTTTGACCTAGCTGGATGACCTAGTTTTCTTGATTTCTGGGTTCTGGTCAAAATTACAATCTTGTAGGTCTATGTCTTATTGAACTTTTAGCACTAATTTTAGGTCATTTGGAGTTTTCTAGACCAAGTTATGGTCATTTTGCTAATGCTAGACAGATTGCACTTATATTGCAAACTTATGTCATTTTTAGGTCATTTCTAATTCTAATAGGTTTTGTAACCAAACTTGGGCAAGCAAATTGACTTGCTTAAGGTCATTTCTGGGCTTTGTGGTCTCTACCAACGTTGTAGCCCTATGTCTAAGCTTTCCAACGGTATAAATTTTAGGTCATTTTGACCTATTTTCACTTAGTTATGGCCGATTTCGTGAATACTATTCATATGGTCAGATTTTAGGGTTTGCAAAGTTGTAATTCCGGATTAGGTCAAGTTTATGGTCACTTTCCGGATAGAATTTCAACAATGTTTCTACATAAAAGTTGGCACATTTTATGCCTAGTTTTACCTCCAATTGGCCTCATACCAATTGGGGTTACATAATTAGGGTTATTGCCCCAAATGCATATTGCCCTTATACCATTTCCAAATACCAATCAATTATGTAACACCCCTATGTTCGGTAGTGCGTTCTACTGTTCCTGTAACCAGTGTTGTCCGGACAACTAGGATGCTTAGAACTACACTTAGATATGAGTGAGGAGACATAAAATAATGAAATACAAGAAAAAAAAGTATAAGAAAAACAAAGGAAAAATAATAGCAATGAAATGTAACCAAGTTAAACGAGCCGAGAACCCTAGCGATGGGTGACCGCACCGGAAAGTTGCGGCTTGGACCGTTGACTAGCCCTGGACCGCGGGGGAACCTTGGAAAATATTTTTAGGACTTAAATAAATGTCTATTGAAGTATAAATATCATTAGAAATATCAAAGAAAAACGGGAAATCGAGAAAACGACAAAACTCGGTGTTACCGAAAAATCAGGAATACAACCCAAACAGGGGCATTATGGTCATTTGACACCCCGAGTTGTCTTTTGACCTAAATGTCCATTAAAAATAAATGATATTACACTTGAAAAATGTCATGAAAAATTAAATTGGTGGTACATAATTTAAATAGCAAAAGATAAGAGTTAAATGTGGGAATTTGGAAACTTTAGAATAAATAAACATTAAAATTTTTAATGGTGCTCCACTAACTCCACTTAAGTGGACCACTAAACATATTGTGGCAGAAAATAACTTCATCTTCCTCACCTTGCCAAAACCAGCTGAAACCAAGAGGAAGAGAAACCTCCATGGCCTAATCTTTTCCAAGCTCCATGCAAGCTTGAAGTAAGCCCCTTTTCCACTTGATTTCTTCACTAAAGTTGTTCTACACAACTTGGGCAGTAGATAGGCAGCAAGAAAATTAAGTTTTGGTGAGGTTTTGAAGAATTTCAAAAGTGGTAAGTATGTATTTTTAATTATTGTTTCATTAAACTTTGAATGGGTGTTGTGGGTAGTTGATTTGTGGAAGGATTTTTGAAGTTTGATGAGTTAATGGAGAGGTACATTTTGGCAGCCATGGAACTTCAATAAGAACAGTTTATACTTGCATGTAAATAGTGGTTCGAATGATGATTTAAATGTTTGATTGTATTGTACTTGAATTCCATGTGTAAGGTATGATTTGGAAGCTTAAAAAGTGAAAGTGGAAATTGATGGGTATGTATAAACTTGTGGCAGCCTTATGAAGAAGATCAAAATGTGTTGTTTCATGGTTTGGTTTATGGAATTATATTTTTGAATTATGTTGTTATGGATGGCAGCATGTATGTGTGTATCAAGGTTTGAATTTGGACATGTAAATGAGGTGCATTCATGTGTTTAATTGTTGTAATTGGACTTGGAAAATTCTGGGTTATAGTGTGCATATTGAGAATGGTTATAAGCTGCCAAAATGACCAAAAATGAGTTGCTAAATGTGTTAATGTTATGGTACAAACCAGAATTGGCATAGAAGAGTGACTTGGTAAGCATAGGATGTGTAATTGGTAAAGGATGAACAAATTGTAATAGGGCAGTGTATGTTTTGACTTAGAACCTTAAGTGTGTGGCTCCAATTGGTATGAGACCAATTGGAGGTGAAACTAGGCACAAAATGTGCCAACTTTCATGAAGGAAGCTTACCAAAATTCTGCTTAGAAGGTGACTTGAAAAATGACCAAATCCGGATTAGTGGCTTGAAAGCCTGAAAATTGACCATTTGGGCAGTAGTTAGTTTTTTGATCATAACTTACTCAAAACAAGTCCAATTGACCTAAAATTTTTATCATGAATAGTTGAGACATATATCTACAATTCTTATGAAGACACCAACACCCAAAAATGACCATAAGCAAGTCAAATAGCTTGCACAAGTTCAAGTCCAAAAACTAGCCGAACCAAAAGTGACCTAAAAATGACCTAAAGTTACCATTTTGATGCATTCTGTCCAGCATTGGTAAATTGACCATAACTTGGTCTACACAACTCAGAATGACCTGAGATTTTGCCCTGCGTGCAATAAGACATAGACCTACAAGTTTGTAGTTTGGACCGAAACCCGAAAATCATGGAAACTAGGTCATCCGGCTAGGTTAAATTGGTATACCGAAATCTGGCAAATTGCAATAAAATGCAACATACTTGGAAATGAATTTGGTAACATGTACCAATACTAAAAGGCTACAAATGTGACATATTGGTAACATTAAAACCTAATTCACCTAGAGTGCATCGAGGGTCAACATCTTAGGTTAACTAAGGAAATAATAGAATTCAATAAGTTAATTATTAAGCTTTATTCTTAGAGACAGTTTAAATGAGTATTAAAACACTTCAAATTGTGTGTTTCAGTTAGCAAAGACTCAGGAAAGGGGAAGGAAACACTGAGTCAAGGCTAAGAGACAGTTATCAGAGGTTTGTGCACAACAGTTATTTCTTTTGAATTTTCAATTGAAATAAATTATGACTATTTGTATATTATTATTTTAAATTGTGAAAAATTGTTTGAATGATATTTGATGGATACTTATTGATTGAAAAGCATTGTAAATGGTTTGAAACCACAGCTATCATGTATATTGATTGAATTCCTCGCTAGCTTGTCTAGTGGGATGAATTGAATTCCCTCTCTGGCTGAAGTGTTGAGGTGTGTGCCTGTTGAAGACGAATAAATTGAGTACTCATATTATTGCTTGCTAGCTATGTTATTCCTCACTAGCAATCGGCTTTTGGGATGAATTGAACTTTGGCAACATGATTAAGCTGTGTGTGTATGATTTATTGATATTTATTGTGATATTGTGAAATGGAGTTTAAATTCTTATTGACATTCACTGTCTTTGAATTTAACTATGGTTTTTAGTATCCACTATTTATATGACTTATGATTTGTGATTTAAAGTTGCATTGTGTTAATGTTGTGCACCACTGAGACATTGGCTCAGCGATAGCTTTTCATTGCTGTCGCAGGTAGACTGACTGACAGGGCAGCAGACTAGGCTGCTAGTACTACACTGAGAGATCATCGGGTATATTGAGTATATCATATTTTGCATTTTGTATTGTAATGTATGTTCACTGTATGTATATATTGTTCTTGGTTTTGAGCAGTTGTAAGTTAAAATTGTACATTAAAGTTGTAAACTAAATTTGTAAATTATTTTGATTTGTAAATATTGTGATATATTTCTTTTATCTCAGCTTTTGAAAACACTGGAAAAATTATTGTGGATTTGAGTTGCCAAATGTTGAGAAACTTATTGTGTTGATTTGATGTTGGAGTTTGAGATTAAGAAATATATTTGAAGTTTTTACAGGTTTTTTGAAGAGCTGTTTTATTCAAAATACAAATGGCACTCTGCCAAAATTTTTACAGAAATTATTAATTCTTCAAATGTATTATCTAGTTTCACTTCAGTTAAAAAAAAAAATATTTTTAACACCTATAAATAGTGCTCCTCACTGTAAAAAGAAGTAAGAAAATGTTTAAAATCCCTTGTAGTGTATTTAATGGGTTATCAGTAGACAAAGTTGGTAATTCATTAAGTATACTACGGGATCATGTTATGCCTTACGGAGGGGTAGGGTGTGACAAATTACACATTCAAATTTCTACACCTTAGCTCCCCATACCTAAATTCTGGATTGGTAACATACTAACATCATTCATCACATCTCATTATGGTCAATTTGGGCAGTTTATACAAATCCTCAATACACCAGATACAATTCTTAATTCACAAAGTCAAAATCCACATAATTTACACATGAAATCACTTAACTAATACATGAAATCCCAACAATAATTTACATATACTTCCATTAATCCCTTAGTACCATAATTCATCAAGTAAATTCATGAATTCAAGCACTCTTCATTGAACCTCAAGGCTATCGAAATGCCTCAATTGCCAAAGTCTTCCACAATTTCATTCAAACCCTCAATTCAAATACTCAAACACACATAAACATGGAATTAATTTACTAACACATCAAATTACTTTAATCAATCTTAATTCCCATCAAATTCATATAAGAACAAACCACTTACCTTTCACTTCCATGGCTGCCCAAAATTGAATATATCAATAACTCATCAAATCCTTCAATTTCCTTCACCAAACTACTCTCCTCAACCTTAATACAAACTTTACTTAAGAAAGGAAGGAATTTGGACACTTACCTCTTTTTGGAGCTTGTTAAATCTTCACTAAAACTCCTTCTTTTTGCTCCCAATATGCTGCCCAAGGTGTGTAGATAAGAATTAGTGAAGGAACTTAGGAAAAAGGTGACTTGATCATGGGTAGATGGAGCTTGGTCATGGAACGGCAATGGAGGTTGGGAGAAGAATATCAATTTGGCATGGAGAAGATGAAGGTTGAAGATGAAGTGGTTAGTGGATATACACATGTCCCTTATGCTTATATAGTCCATAGTGCTCCACTAACTTAAGCTTAAGTAATTAAATAATCAACTTTTTAATTATTTCACATTTTACTCTTAATTTCTCTTAATTACTCCACACATATGATTTCAAATTTTCATGGCATTATTGAAATTTAATACCACTTATTTTTCATGGACATTTAGGTCAAAAGTCAACTCTAGGTGTCAATTGACCAAAACTCCCCTCTTCATATTGTATTTCAGATTTTTTGGTAACACCGATTAATTTCTTGACCCGCCAAATTCTTTAATTTTCATTTTCATTTACACTGACTTACTAAATTTTCATTGACATTTTCACTATCAATTACACCTCAGTAGACCTTTAATTAGGTCCTAAAAATATTTCCTAGGGTTCTCCTCGGTCCAGGGCTAGTCAATGGTCCCCACCATAACTTCCCGATGCAGTCACCCATCGCTAGGGTTCCAGCTCATTTAACTTAGTCACATTTCATCTCTTTTATTTTTCCTTAATTTTTCTTATCTCATATTTCATCATTTTATACCTCCTCACTACCAATTAAATGCAGTTCCAGACATTCTGACTTTCAGGGTAGACATTAGCCGTCGGAACAGCAGGACAAACAGACTACGTAAAGTGAGGATATTACAAAGGACATAGCCAACTTTGTGCCCAAGTGCTTAACATGTCAAAAGGTAAAGTTTGAACATTATAGGCCATCAGGGAAGTTACAAGAGATTCCCATCCTGGAGTGAAAGTGGGAAATGATTACTATAGATTTCATGATTGGATTGCCTCGTACCACACGTGGATATAACTCAATGTGGGTGATCGTTGATTGTTTGACCAAATTAGCTCATTTCTTGCCTGTGCAAATCACTTATTCTGTTGCTCAATATGCTAGGTTCTATATTCATGAAATAGTTAGATTACATGGAGTTCCTACTTCCATAATATTTGATAGGGGGCCCCAGTTCACTTCTCAATTTTCGAGAAAGCCGCAGGAGGCACTTGGCATACAGTTAAACTTTAGTCTAGCCTTCCACCCTCAGACAGATGGGCAGTTTGAAAGGACAATTTAGACAATGGAGGATATGCTTCGTATGTGTATTCTAGACTTTAGAGAACAGTGAGATGATCAATTGCCTTTAGTGGAATTTGCTTATAATAATAGCTATCATTCCAGTATCGGGATGGCACCTTATGAGGAGCTATATGATAGAAAGTGTAGGTCCCCTCTGTGTTGGACAGAAGTTAGAGAAGCAAAGTTACACGATGTATACCTGGTGCAGTACACTTCAGAGATGATCCCTTTGATCAGAGAATGGTTGAAGATAGCCTTCAATAGACAAAAGAGCTATGTAGACCCTAGGCGAAAGGATGTAGAGTTCGCAGTGGGTGAATATGTATTCTTGACGGTCTCTCCAATGAAAGGAGTCATGAGGTTTGGGAAGAAAGGCAAGTTGGCACCTATATACATAGGACCTTTTGAGGTCATTGATAGATTTGGGACAGTTACCTATAGATTAGAGTTACCATCAAGCCTTTCTTATATCCACCTAGTATTCCACATCTCCATGCTGAGGAAGTATGTTCCTAACCCTTCACATGTGCTGCAACCAGATGTAGTAGAGTTGAATGAGAACCTGACCTTCGAGGAGCAGCTTATAGCCATAGTGGACTATCAGATGAGGCAGCTAAGGTCAAAGCAGATCCCTATGGTTAAGGCTTTGTGGAGGGGCCAGTTAGTGGAAGAATGCACTAGGGAGTCAGAGCGGGACATGCGCAGCAAGCATCCATATTTGTTCAATATGTAATCCTGTAATTCTATTCTGTCTTGTGTAAAATTCGATGATGAATTTTTTGTAAGGAGGGAAGAATGTAACACCCTTAATTTTTAAATAATTATTTTATATGTAAATATTAATATTTTATTATATTAAATATTATGGAAATTTATTTGAAATTTTCTAAATTTTAAAAATCGATTTTCTTAAAATAATAAATTTCATTAATTTTTAGAAATTGATTTAAAGACCACGTGACAAATTTAAAAATATATTTAGACTTGAAAATTTTTTCTGAGATTTTAGTAATTTTTTCAGAATTTTCAGGTCTCGTTTTGGGTCTCAGGGTAGAGTAAAAATTTAATTTTTGGGTATCCAGAATCAGACTAGCCCTTTTCCTTCTTTTTCTCCCCTCCTTGGGCATGCCTCAACACCACCCCTTTCTCTCTCTTTTTCTCTCTCCTCTCTCCTCCCCTCGCAGACCAACCGCCACCCCACCCTCTCCAGCTTACCGATGCACCACCTAGGCACCTCCCCCTCATCGGCTGCCATCCCAGGATGCTAGAAAATGTGCCCAAAGAAACCTCCATGTGCAGCATGACTTTTGGTCTTCCTAGCCAAAATTCAGCCTATCCGGCCACCAATCGGAATGGATCTTGTCCCAAACACCTTCTACTCTTCGAGAGCTTTCCATAGACACCAAGATCACAATTTTTCATTGAGTGAATTGTCCAATTTTAGCCCGAAAAGTTTTAGCCTATTTTGACTTTTGGGCTACATTTCTCCCAAACTGGGAACCCATAGAGATTCCGAGAGTACTAGCATGCTCCACTCGATGAGAGCTTCGTGGTAATATAAATTTTAAAATTTTCTAACACCGAAATTTAGATGGGCCCCACTGACTTCGCAGTATTTTTTCAAGCCTTAAATGAGTTTATTTAATTTCGTAAAAATTTTATTCTAACCCTTCGTATTGTGGGCTTCACGTAGGTACCTTCGTTTCGCAAAAATTTAACCGGTGTCTGAATTTGCATATTCGGGCTGGGCAAACAGGCTGCCTGAGCAATTTTGGAATCGGGTTAAAATCGCACCATTTTTAGACTCCCTCGATGCGTTTGAAGCATCAGAGTTGGTATAGGTAAACTTGAATCCTAAGTTTCCTTATTTACCTAGTACCGAGTTTAGAATAAAAATCTGTAAAATATTCATTGGTAGTTAGAAAATTATAGTTCCTTTTGTAATAGCTTATTAACAGTGTTAAAGACAGCAAGGGCAAAATTTTAGAATTTTTAGAGCTTGTTTGAGTAATTTTTATATAATATTAGTTTTAGGGACTAAAATGTAATTTTTTAACTTTGTGGGTTTTGTCAAGTTTGGAGGGCCCAGGAGGGGCCATATGATGTTACTGAGATATGGATATGGGATTTGCATTTAGAAGTGTTATTTGGATTACTTTGCAGGTTTGGTAGGTCCTAAGTATAGAGGGAACTCTACTGGATTTTTGACAAAACTTAGGCTATTCTTTGACTCTTTCAATGTTTTATTTTAAGTATATATTGATCAGTTTGTAATGTAATTGTTTAGGTGAGCTGGGCCAGCCTTCCTCCTCCATCCAGCCGCCACAGTGATTTGTGGAGTACTATGAGTAGATATTGATTTTACTTATAATTTCAATATTATTACGTATTCAAGGCATAGTCATGCATCATTTACAGATATATGTAAATAGTTATTTGCTAGGCATGCCTTATATTGCTTTTGTATTTCATGACATTGCTGTGGTTATTGGTTTATAGCAATCTGGAGCCGCGTGTGTGAGTTGGTGTGCATATAAAGATGGGTAGGACAGGTAGACATTGCTAGAGCTTAACTCGCTGGGACCTGATCCTTATTTTGGATAAGTCAGGGTAGGCAAGGCTCAAGTTGTTCTCACTAGCCCCTGCATTTGGATATTAAGAGAAAGTCCAGCTTTAAGTTGATCTTGCTGGCAGAGGTTGAAACTAAGAGAGCTATATAAGGGATCAGCTTCCATATATATATGTGTGAGTATGGATTTGACACGCGGGTGTGTGAGTGCTCCATATTGCCTTTAGTGTGATTATGACTTGACTTATTTAAATTGTGTGAAGATGTTGCATTTCATTCATAGGGATGCAAACTCTAGAACTCCACATGTGCTAGAAATATTTTATTGATTTGAGGCTATAAAATATTATTAATTGAGGTTGTAAACTTAATATTATGTATATATGGTTGAACAGGATGGACAAATATGATGGATGAGGGAGTTGAGCTCCCATTAGACTTCATTGATTGATTGAGGATTGTAAGGGCGAGCTGAGCTCCCCAAATTTATATATTTTGTGATTACAGGTTAGGTGAGTTGAGAACTCCCTGTTGGTGGTCCAGGTTATGGCCAAACTTTGTTCGTTTGATTTCTTGAAAATGGGCTTGGATATGGGCCTCAAGGTTGGGCTAGAGAAAAGTGAGGCTTACTACAGGCTTTGGGGGTCTTATGCTGATCCAAATCCTAGTGCCAATCTGGTTCAGAGTTTGGGTCGTGATAATTTTTATACAAATTATAATAAGATCATGAAAATAGATGGCAATCCTCCACTCATAATAGTAATAATAATAACAATTAAGGGCGGAGTTAGAAAATTGAATTAGTGGGTAAAAAAATTGAGTTAGAAAATTGAATTAGAGGGTAAAAAAATTTGTTTTACTCAATTCAAACGGAGAAAAAAATTATATTTTTAATAAACTATTTGTTGAGGAAAAAACTCAAAATAATGTATGCAAAATTTCTATATCTAACATTAATATAGTAAAAATTAAAGAAAGACAATTTCGTAAAACAATAAATTCTCACTATAATCTTAAATTTATAATAGTTCTGGATATGGTCTATTTCTTGTAATCATTTGGATTTAAGTATGCTACATAGAAGTAATTTGATATTCATATTAGTATCATGTCTGTGAAGCTTTTGAAGTTGTAAATTCATGACATTATAAAATAACTCTACTTTATAATGGTGCAAATTAGTAACTTGATGAATTTCCTGTCATGAACTCTCCCTTATTAGAGACGTATCTCATCAATATTCAAAGTAAATATTGTAACACCCCTCACCCGACTACAGTGTAGCCGAGCAAAGTGTGCTACATTCGGTGCCGGAGCACCCTATCTTATCTTACTTTATTCCTTTAATAATTTGATCTCGTTATATTTTAATATCAATTATTTTTCGACGGAGAAACTAGCGGAGTTTCTCATATTTTATTATCAGTTGATGTATTTCACTATTCACCTGCTTGAAATTTTCAATAATATTTTACAATAAAAATATCATCCATGCTCATCATATTCATCTCATATTCAATTCTTGTAATTCACATACTCATTTGTACAAGTCTATTCATACTCAATTCATATGTAAACATTCTCAAATTACATAAGCAAAATTTTCAAATTTCCTTAATTTACATAGTTTACAAAATAATTACATAATTTCATAATTTACATGATCTACAAATTAATTACAGTTCCATAATCTATATTTCAACATACAATTCATAGTTTACATTACAAATAATAACTAATTATAATGTACAAAATACATAATATGATCTATATGGACCCTATTTACATGCATTGCTGAGGAGGTGACAACCTTGAATACTCTGCAGATCAGAACTCCAAAATCTCTGTTTGGTATGCACTAGGCTTTAACTTAAGTACCTGCTCAAGGAAACAAATCCATTGCGCTAAGCATTGCTGCTTAGTGGTGCAATAATATAACAAGGAAATAATATAACAAGTAAAAATAATTTGAGCATATTTTCTATACTCAAGAATTTTACTGGGTTCATATGAAATTTTTCATACAATATATCTTTCGTCATTTATGTTGCTCTCTAGAAACACTTCTTTCATAAGTTTACAATAATCATTTATATAAAGTACAAATAAATCCAAAATCTATACTTATACTTGTATTCTTATGAAAATCACATTTGTAATATTATTTAAGTTATAATTCTTTTACTAGTCTTTTTATCACTTCCTTGATACTTTCTAAGTTGTTTACAATCATTTTGTAATATTTAAAATTTTTAGAACTAGTTTAATTTACTTCAAATCATTCTAAGGAACAAAATTTTGGACCTAATCTAATTTATTTCAGAACTTCTTATCATTTATTTACTTTCTAGCATTTTTAATTGCTAATATTCATAACTTATTTTAATAAATTAGACTGCTCAAGTAACCTATGACAAGCTGACTAAACTGGATAACAGGTCATTGGCACTGGACACCGCAGTGCCTCGGGCCGTCATACCATGGGACGCAGAATGTCAACCACGTCTGCAGTCAGTATGGCTAAAAATCCATGATAACACATAATCGAGCATTAAGCCATGAGTGCGGGTATAAAGTTATGAATATGGGCATAAAGCCATAAATACAGGCATAGAGCCTTTCGCAGTACTGCTAAAACAATACCCTATTGGCATGCCAAACTATCCAATCTAACACACATGTCTAGGCAATACAAGGGCACATAATATCATTAAATATTAATATATTGTGTTTTATGACTTCATTATTTCATGATAAATTTTAATTATAATTTATACATTCATTTGATCATTTATATGATCACAATTCACATCAATTATCCTTTTATACCATTGTACTCAAAGTACTTTTCCTTTCTACAATAATGAGAACTAATGTCTCATTCATACTTTAATATTTTTCATTTATTCATTCATTATGTTATTCATATTGATCACAATTTTAAACAATGGTTCACATGTACCATTGTATTCAAAACATTTTTCCTTTCTCTCTTAATGGGAACTTAAATCCCAAATGGCACTTTTATCACATTTATTCATTCAACAATCTATTTATGGGAAGTACATTCTATACTTCAAGTTGTATTGCTAATATATTATGAACTCCATTGGTGTTGGGAGTATAAGTCTCAACAAGCCATCTAGGTTAATTTCATTTCATATTCAAGTGGTATCACTCATGTTTTATTAGACCTACTAGTAATGGGAATACAAATCTTAATTATATATTCATATAACTTAAATGTTCATTAAGTCATTTAGGTAAATTACTATTTCTATTCCAAGAAATCCATGAATATTTCATGGATTCCAAACTTCATACCTTAATTTCCTCTACCAATTTAGTTCTTACACTTTGTGTCTTTATACTACTATTCACATTACTATTTACTCAAATTGTTAACTTTTTAATACATAATAAATTTATTGAACCTAAGTTCACCAATATACCACATTTTGCATTTTATTTTTGTTGGTATTGATTTCCAATACTATTTCAAAGCTTATCTTATGTTATTCAAAATTTTTATATTTCATACCCTAGGTTTACTATTCCATTGGTCATTTGTACAGTAAGAATTTGATAAAATTGTATTTATGAAAGTTGTTCCATATTGTGTCTAGTTACATTTCTTTTTTTGAATTACTCCATTTGGAGTTTTGTAACTCAAGTTATGGTCATTTTACCATAACTGGCCGGATTGACCTGTACCCAGAATTTCTAGGCAATTTGGTTCTGCTAGATTTGGTGACCTAAGTTTGGTTGGTAATTTGACTAGGTTATGGTCAGAATTTGAATTTGTCTTCTTCATGAAAGTTGTTGGGCTATGTCTCAGCTATCTTCTGGGAAAAGTTCAGGTCAATTGGACCTTTCTACGCTGAGTCATGACCAAATGAATAAACACTATTCATTTAGTCATTTTGCCCAGGCAGAATGCAAGTCACCCGGATTAGGGCAATTTTTAGGTCAACTTGGTTTGGTGTTCTGGGCAGGGTTTCTTCACCAAAATTGTGCCATTATGTGTCTAGTTTCATGTCCAATTGGCCTTGCACCAATTGAACCTATACAACTCCATTTATGGCTCAAACAATACATTGGACTCAAAGGTCCGAATTTCCTGCATAAGAATCAATACTCCCAAATTCAATTCTCCCAACTCCACAAACTTCATTTGACATATTTGGCACTTCTAATGGTCATTAAATCATCTCAACATCATCAAATTCCAAGCAATAATATAAAAACTAAGTTAGGTCAAAACCCTAATTTATAATTTCAAATCTCAATCAGATATCCATGCAATTTGATTTCGAATGCCTTAAACTTCATTAATCATCTTTACTAACTAAAACAAAATCATCAAAACCATCAAATTCATTTACTTCCTAGGGCTGCCACAAATTGAAATTTCAACATATTCCAAGTTTTCTTTTCTTTTCATGCCATTTTAACCTAATCAAGCATGCTTTTCATGCTTAGGAAAGATAAAGGGTATGGTTAGTGCACTAACCTCTTTGGAGCTTCACTTCTAAGCTCCGTAAACCTCACTTTTTATTCTTCTAATTACTGCCCTAAGCTTGCTCTAGTGGTAATGACAAGTTTTGTGAAGGGAAGATGGGCTTTTGAGGTGATTTGGTAGGTGAGATGAAGCTTGGGTGAAGTTTGTTAATGGTGGAAGGGAGGGAGAGGGTGTGTTATGACTAGAATGCGGAAGAAGTGAACAGAATTCCTTTTGATTTTTCAGTCCATTTAACTCCTTTAATTGGGTTTATAATGAGATGTCAAAATGTGATTGGGTGGGAGTGCTTTAGTGACATCATGTGATGTCATAATTCCCAATTTCTTACATTTTTCTTTCCTTTTCTTTTCTATTCATTTTCAATTAAATTTTTAGCAATATTTATTCACATTTTATGTCATAATAATTATTTACTTAACTGGACAAGTCAGTCAAAAATCATCTCCGAAGACGAAATAACCAAAATGCCCTCTGTTTGGCTTAACAAACTAAAATTGTCTGTACCGATTGAAAAATTTTTCTAAATCTTTTCTTGGCATTCTAATGCCATAGAAATCTCAATGACTCTTCTCTGGAGTCCCAATAATTATTTCATGAATTTTCTCCCGAGTCTGGGGTCGGTAACTGTCTTTACCGATAGTTCCCCGTATGGTCATCCATCGCTAGGGCACCGTCTCATTTAACTTGGTTGTATTTTATTTCTAAAATTTTTCCTTCATTTTGCTTACACTTATTTGAGTTATTTATGACTCCTCACTCTGGTCTAAATATTTTTTCAGGCATTTTAGCTGTCCAGATCGACACCGGTCACCGGAATAGTAGAATGTGCAGAATTGCTACAGTGAGAGTGTTACAATTCATCCCCTCTAACAAAAATTTCATCCTCGAAATTTACCTGACATAAGCAATCGATGAACTGCTACCTCCTTACTTCTACACCTTTCCGTGTTATCATACTTCACTTTCTCCTTAGTCTCAATCCTATCCTCAAACAGTTCTGTACTCATCCTTTTTCATCTTAAATACAGTCTCCTTCTCATCTCCATTCACTATCTCATTGTCTCTTCACTCTCTTATTCCATACCTTAACCTAAAATAAACGGGAAATACAGATCTGCAATAGTGTCACCTCGACTCTTATGAATACAATGCATGATATGCAGTCTATCAAGATCTAAAAACGCCTAAACCGCACTCTGATACCAATAAATGTAACATCCTTCACCCGACTACAGTGTAGCCGAGCAAAGTCTGCTACATTCGGTGCCAGAGCACCCTATCTTATCTTACTTTATTCCTTAAATAATTTGATCTCGTTATATTTTAATATCAATTATTTTTTGACAGAGAAACCAGCGGAGTTTTCCCTATTTTATTATCAGTTGACGTATTTCACTATTCACCTGCTTGAAATTTTCAATAATATTTTACAATAAAAATATCCTCCATGCTCATCATATTCATCTCACATTCAATTCTTGTAATTCACATACCCATTTGTACAAGTCTATTTATACTCAATTCATATGTAAACATTCTCAAATTACATAAGCAAAATTTTCAAATTTCCTTAATTTACAAAATAATTACATAATTTCATAATTTATATGATCTACAAATTAATTACAGTTCCATAATCTATATTTTAACATACAATTCATAGTTTATATTACAAATAATAACTAATTATAATGTATAAAATACATAATATGATCTATATGGACCCTATCTACATGCATTGCTGAGGAGGTGACAACCTTGAATACTCTGCAGATCAGAACTCCAAAATCTCTATTTGGTATTCATTGGGCTTTAACTTCAGTACCTGCGCAAGGAAACAAATCCATCGTGCTAAGCATTGCTGTTTAGTGGTGCAATAATATAACAAGAAAATAATATAAAAAGTAAAAATAATTGGAGCATATTTTCTATACTCAAGAATTTTACTGGGTTCATATGAAATTTTCCATACAATATATCTTTCATCATTTATGTTGCTCTCTAGAATCACTTCTTTCATAAGTTTACAATAATCATTTATATAATGTACAAATAAATCCAAAATTTACACTTATACTTGTATTCTTATGAAAATCACATTTGTAATATTATTTAAGTTATAATTCTTCTACTAGTCTTTTTATCACTTCCTTGATACTTTCTAAGTTGTTTACAATCATTTCGTAATATTTAAAATTTTTAGAACTAGTTTAATTTACTTCAAATCATTCTAAGGAACAAATTTTTGGAGCTAATCTAATTTATTTCAGAACTTCTTATCATTTATTTACTTTCTAGCATTTTTAATTGCTAATATTCATAACTTATTTTAATAAATTAGACTATCCAAGTTACCTACGACAGGCTGACTAAACTGGATAACGCGTCATTGGCACTGGGCACCACGGTGCCTTAGGCCGTCATACCATGGGACGCAGAACGTCAACCACATATGCAGTCAGTATGGCTAAAAAGCCATGATAACACAAAATCGGGCATTAAGCCATAAGTGCGGGCATAAAGCCATGAATGCGGGCATAAAGCCATGAATACAGGCATAAAGCCTTTCGCAGTACTGCTAAAACAATACCCTATTGGCATGCCAAACTATCCAATCTGACACATATATCTAGGCAATACAAGGGCACATAATATCATTAAATATTAATATATTGTGTTTTATGACTTCATTATTTCATGATAAATTTCAATTATAATTTATACATTCATTTGATCATTTATATGATAACAATTCACATTAATTATCCTTTTATACTATTGTACTCAAAGTACTTTTTCTTTCTACAATAATGAGAACTAATGTCTCATTCATACATTAATATGGTTCATTTATTCATTCATTATGTTATTCATATTGATCACAATTTTAAACAATAGTTCACATGTACCATTGTATTCAAAACATTTTTCCTTTCTTTCTTGATGGGAACTTAAATCCCAAATGGCACTTTTATCACATTTATTCATTCAACAATCTATTCATGTAAAGTACATTCCATACTTCAAGTTGTATTACTAATATATTATGAACTCCATTGGTGTTGAGAGTATAAGTCTCAACAATCCATCTAGGTTAATTTCATTTTATATTCAAGTGGTATAACTCATGTTTTATTAGACCTACTAGTAATGGGAATACAAATCTTGATTATATATTCACATAACTTAAATGTTCATTAAGTCATTTAGGTAAATTACTATTTCTATTCCAAGTAATCCAAAAACATTTCATGGATTCCAAATTTCATACCTTAATTTCCTCTACCAATTTAGTTCTTACACTTTGTGTCTTTGTACTACTATTCACATTACTATTCACTCAAATTGTTAACTTTTTAATACATAATAAATTTATTGAACCTAAGTTTACCAAGATACCACATTTTGCATTTTATTTTTGTTGGTATTGATTTCCAATATCATTTCAAAGCTTATCTTATGTTATTCAAAATTTTCAGATTTCATACCCTAGGTTTACTGTTTCATTGGTCATTTGTACAGTATGAATTTGACAAAATTATCTTTATAAAAGTTGTTCCTTATTGTGTCTAGTTACATTTCTTTTTTTGAATCACTCCATTTAGAGTTTTGTAGCTCAAGTTATGGTCATTTTACCATAACTGGCCGGATTGACCTGTACCCAGAATTTCTGGGCAATTTGGTTCTACTAGATTTAGTGACCTAAGTTTGGTTGGTAATTTGACTAGGTTATGGTCAGAATTTGGATTTGTGTTCCCCATGAAAGTTATTGGGCTATGTCTTAGCTATCTTCTGGTAAAATTTTAGGTTAATTAGATCTTTCTACACTGAGTTATGACCAAATGAATAAATACTGTTCATTTGGTCATTTTGCCCAGGCAGAATGCAAGTCACCTGAATTAGGAAAATTTTTAGGTCAACTTAGTTTGGTTTTCTGGGCAGGGTTTCTTCACCAAAATTGTGCCATTATGTGTCTAGTTTCATGTCCAATTGGCCTTGCACCAATTGAACCTATACAACTCCATTTATGGCTCAAAAAATACATTGGACTCAAAGGTCCGAATTTCCTACATAAGAATCAACACTCCCAAATTCAATTCTCCCAACTCCACAAACTTCATTTGACATATTTGGCACTTCTAATGGTCATTAAATCATCTCAACATCATCAAATTCCAAGCAATAATATAAAAACTAAGTTAGCTCAAAATCCTAACTTATAATTTCAATCTCAATCATACATACATGCAATTTGATTTCTAATGCCTTAAACTTCATTAATAATCCTTACTAACTAAAACAAAATCATCAAAACCATCAAATTCATTTATTTCCGAGGGCTACCACAAATTGAAACTTCAACATATTCCAAGTTTTCTTTTCTTTTCATGCCATTTCAACTAAATCAAGCATGCTTTTCATGCTTAGGAAAGATAAAGGGTATGGTTAGTGCACTAATCTCTTTGGAGCTTCACTTCTAAGCTTGGTAAACCTCACTTTTTCTTCTTCTAATTGCTGCTCTAAGCTTGCTGCAGTGGTAATGACAAGTTTTTGTGAAGGGAAGATGGGCTTTTGAGGTGATTTGTTAGGTGAGATGAAGCTTGGGTGAAGTTTGTTAATGGTGGAAGGGAGGGAGAGGGTGTGTTACGGCTAGAATGAGGAAGAAGTGAGCAGAATTCCTTTTGATTTTTCAGTCCATTTAACTCCTTTAATTGGGTTTATAATGAGATGTCAAAATGTAATTGGGTGGGAGTGCTTTAGTGATGTCATGTGATGTCATAATTCCCAATTTCTTTCATTTTTCTTTCCTTTTCTTTTCTACTCATTTTCAATTAAATTTTTAGCAATATTTATTCACATTTTATGTCATAATAATTATTTGCTTTGTTAGTAGTATGCCCTAGAGCATATCATTTAGTATGTATCTTGTACATATTTTTATTAATTAAAAAGGCATTTTCACTTTTCCGTTTACATAATATATTTATGTGTAATAAAAAAGGTCCATTGATATTTTGTTAAAAATATTATTCTTAAGTTGTTAAGAATATGAGTGACAATATTTCTAGCACAAAGTATCATAAATAGGTTCACAATCGAGGATACTTCATAATAAGGACATGACTTATCCAGAAAGATTGTATTCGTGTTTGTTCCCAAGTTATTTATATGAGATATAAATAAGATGGAATGGTGAGTCTCATGCCATATAACAAACATGATAGGCACTTATAAATGATAAGTAGGCCGAACCAGTGACACTTATGACAAGTACATGGAGTTTACTCTTGTCAATGTTTTGTCATAAATCATATCAGTGCATATAATCTTTAGACCTGAGATAGCACAGTTATCTTGTATATAGGTAGTTTGAGTTTGATACTGCTTTCATACTTGTACTGTGTATGGGTATATGGGCATGTGTTCGCTCCTACTAGTTATATATGGAGGTAGGTGTTGATCAAGATGGAATCTGTTCCTCTAAGTAAATAGAGATAAAATCCTATGTTCATTTAATTGTTCTTGATGTTTCAAGTTCCTGGCCAGGACAGATAGATTTATTGAGAAAGAGTTTGTGTTGAGAAAATATTTTTAATCAAGAACTGGAATTAAAAGAGAACATAATATTCATAGCAAATGGAGTTTGACATAAACCATGACTCCAGCTTGAGTTGGGATTTTGTAATAGAGAGATTCTAGTGCATGGTAACATATGATTATAGGTTCATATAAGGTAAACCTTATTACTAATTGGGTGGCCATGGCATGCTATGCTAGGTGTTAACCATGGTCTATGAGGTTCATAAAATGATTTAGAGAAATCATTTATGGTAAGAAAGAGTGCTGATGATATTAAGAGTTGATATCATGTCTCATTGCCAATTAGTGATGAGCCTAGTAAGTCACACACATACACAAGTTATCACCTAATTAAATATGATTTAATTAATTAATTAAAGAGTTTAATTGATTAATTAAATAGGTTTGGTTTGCAATTAGTTTGCAAAGTCCCTAGCATGACTTGAAACCAAATCTAGATTATTGGATGTATAATATAAGTTAAATTTATATTTAAAGTGTTTAAATATGAATTTAATTAATGAGAAATTAATTAATAGAGATTAATTAATTAATTTATATTTGATATAAATTAATTAGAAGAAGAAAAATAATTATTTTGGGTTGAGAACTCAAAATTAAGACACAGGGGCATTTTGGTCATTTTGCAGTGTGACACGTGGCACCATGAGATGGTGACACATGGCATAACACATAAGCTTGCCAAATGTTTTTTTAATCATGTAAGATGATTAAAATCAAGATTAAATATAGGTTTGACACTTGGCACAATGTGATTGGGTTACTTAAACCTAGAGCTAATCAAAGGGTGACATGTGGCAAGGGTTTAATGTGTTAACCTAGCTATTTAAGTGTTGTTATGAGAAAATAAAATACAACCAGCAACCACACTCCTTAGTCATGCCATTTTGCAGCCCTCCCTCTATTCTTCTTCATCTCTCATCAATTCAAAGAGATTAGCCATCAATCTCTTGAATTAAGAACACTAGAAATTATTTCTAGTGTCCTGTTTACATCTCTAATCTCTTAAAAGGCAGAACTTGAATTTCTAATTAATAGAAAAGGCTTTAGAAGCTATTCAAGGGCTTCCATAGGTGTTCTTGGTGTGGACAAGCTAGAGGGACAACATCTGGTGTCCTGAAGACGAATCTCAAAGGCGCAGACACGCTGCAGTGCATCAAGACGTTAGTATAATCGTTCTTGATTTAATCTAGGGTTCTAAAATTAATCTGATTAATTTTAAAATCTTAAATGGAAAATTCAGATCCAAAAACATATTAAAAGAGTTTTAATATGTTGTTTATCATTGAAATCAAATAGATAAAAATAAATCTTGCATGATACATGTGACCCTAGGTGAAAATTTTGAATTTAATGGTATAAACTTGTGTTTTTCACGCTTCCGTTCCTTCAATTGGTATCAGAGCCACTATATTTTCCATTTAGATTGTTGATTATATGATTTAATTGTGTGATTTGATCATGAGATGATTGATTCATTGCTGGTTGGATCAAGAGGTGTGGCGGTATGCTTGATGAACTCCAACATGGTGCGCATGGCTTGGGAAGATCATGGTGCGCATGGTTGTTATTAAATTCTACAATTGTTGCATGATGAAAGGTTCATCATATGACTAATTAAAATGTTTAATTAGGATTTTTAATCACACAATTAAATTATGATTCAAATCAGAATTTTAAAAATTGTTTGAATGTGATTCAAATCTGAATTTTAAAAGTTGTTTGAATGTGATTCAAATCTAAATTTTTAAAGTTGTTTGAATCATATTTAAATCTGATTTTTTAAAATTGATTGAATAAAATTCAGATATGATTTTTTAAAAAAATGTTTGAATGTGATTCAAATCTGATTTTTTAAAAAATGTTTGAATGTGATTCAAATCTGAATTTTTAAAGTTGTTTGAATGTGATTCAAATCTGAATTTTTAAATTTTTTTGAATGAGATTCAAATCTAAATTTTTAAATTTATTTGAATCATATTCAAATCTGGATTTTTAAGTTGAATATGAGATATTCAATTTAATTTAAGTATGTATGTTTTATTTAATTATTAAATAGTGATATGCATGATGGATGATCATGGACTATAAAAGACCAATGTGATTGGATTTATTTCTTTTATGTTTCTTTGGGATTGTAAATTAATTAATTTATTTTAATTTATTTTGGGCATGTATTATTAAGTTTGTAATAATTTTTGGGTTGTAATTTCATTTGTTTAAGTTCTTGTAAATTCGCCTTGGTATGCCAAGGATTACTATGTAATATTGGATTGCAAGAAGTCCAAGGAGGTCAAGAGCATTGGTGGGACCAGTGGGAGGAATTCAAGATCAAGTGTTGATTATGTACTCCTTCAGCAACTCTTGTAAAATGAATGAATGAATGAAATGCAACTAGGAATGCCCTGATTCAATTCTTGGTGGCTCAGAATTGAATCCCTTAGAAAGTCCATGATCATACTATATTTATTGCTTATCCATGAATGCATGAGATGTATGGGAATGTATGCTATTATATGATATATGCATGCTAATTGGATAATGTGCAAAGTGAGACCTTAATAGTAATTAGAATGACCATAAAATCTTCCAAACAAATGATTAAGTTGGAAATGCTATAATTAAAGTAATTATAACATAGGCCCTCCATTGGGGCAATTATTTTAAGAAATTTTAAATAGTTGCATGAGATGCAATTAATTTAAGAGATTTTCTTAAGAATAATTGTTAAGCATGAGATGTTGTAAATATGTAAATGGTTTAGTGGCCACTATTGGATGTACCTGAGGACATTAAAATTATTTGCATAATTACTGGCTCAATGGGATCAACTTAACTAATGCAAGATAAGTCAATAATGGATGTACCTGAGATTTTGAGCATTAGGGGCTAGGTAAAGGATTGAACCTCACATGAGATGTGATGGGCAAGGAGTTGCTCACTTATAGTTTATTGTAATTCCAATAATGGATGTACCTGAGGATGATCAATAGAATTATAAGAATTCAATCACCCACTAGAAATCCATCCAACTAGGATTTCCGTTTCCTACTTTGGAAGTGTAGGATTCGCTAAGTTAGTGGGAGGACCAATTTGATTAAAAGACCATAATCATTTTGGTTAATTACATGATACATTTACTAATTAATCTGGTTATTTTCTGCAGTTAATTTTCTGATAAAAATGAGCACAAAACAACCACCACCATCCAATATCCTTGCAAGCATACTTGATCACAATAGGTTGACAGGACCTAATCTGTCTGATTGGCTAAGAAATTTGAAACTTGTCCTGAACCTTAAACATTTAGGATATGTTCTAGATTCAAATGTTCCTGGTCCCTTACCTCCAGAGGCCACACAAGAGGAACATGATACTTTGGACAAGTGGAAGGAGCATGATATGAGAGCTAAGTGTTACATGCTTGCTTCCATGAGTAATGAGTTACAGAAGCAACATGAGAACATGCAGAGTGCGAGTGAGATCCTCCTTCACCTACAAGAGTTGTATGGTGAGCATAGCAGGAATGCTAGGTATGAGATATCTAGACAGCTATTCCGTATGAGGATGTCTGAGGGATAGAATGTTGGGGATCATGTCCACAAGATGATTCGGCTGATTGAGCAGTTGGAACATCTTGACTTCAACATGGATTTCCAACTACAGACGGATTTGATCCTTCAGTCCCTTCTTGAGTCTTTTGGGAATTTTGTGACAAATTTCCATATGACTAAACAGGAATGCACCTTAGCTGGTTTACTCAACATGCTGGTTATTGCCCAAAAGAATATGCCAGGCAATAAAGGAAAAGAGGTAGCTTTGATTGCATCTTCTTTTGCTGAAAAGTCCAACAAGAAGGAGGGCAATAGGAAAAAGAAACCTCAGATTCCTGGTCCTTCCAAGAAAATAGCTAAACAGAAAAGGAAGACTAAAGCTGATGGAGGCAAAGGAAAGTGTTTCCATTGCCAACAGGAAAGTGTTTCCATTGCCAGTAAGAAAGTGTTTCCATCGGCGAGTATAGCAATCTAAATGAATACAATGCCATGGTGAAAACCAACTCAAGTTCAAAATATATTTGGCACTTAAGGTTATGTCATGTTGCAGAAGATAGGATTGCAAAATTGGAGAAAATGGGGATTCTATCCTCATTGGGCTCTGAGCCTACTCCAACTTGTGAATCTTGCCTTCATGGCAAAATGACTAGATCACCCTTTATTGGACAAGGGCTAAGAGCTCAAAATATTTTGGAGCTAATACATAGTGATGTATGTGGTCCATTTAAAGAAATGGCTAGAGGGGGCTTTCATTATTTTATTACCTTTACTGATGATAAATCAAGATTTGGGTATATTGTATTTGATGAAATACAAATATGAATCTTTTGAAAAGTTCAAAGAATTTAAATCTGAAGTAGAAAATCAAACAGGAAAGAATATTAAAGCTCTTCGATCAGATCGTGGAGGTGAATATTTGAGTACTGAATTTGATGAATACTTGAGAGAGCATGGCATTGTTTCTCAGCTGACTCCTCCAGGAATGCCACAGCTGAATGGTGTATCTGAAAGGAGAAATCGTACCCTATTGGATATGGTACGTAGTATGATGAGCTATACTGATATGCCAATCTTCTTTTGGGGATTTGCATTAGAATCAGCTTTGTATATTCTGAATAGGATTCCATCAAAAACAGTTTCTTTCACACCTTATGAGATATGGCATGGAAGAAAACCAAGTCTTAAGCATGTTAAGATTTAGGGTTGTCCAGCTTATATCAAAAGTGAACAACGATAAATTGGAGACCAGATCAGAAAAAGGTCGATTTGTTGGATATCCAAAAGATAGTTTTGGATATTATTTTTATTTGCCTACTTCACAAAAGGTTGTGATAAGTAGAGATGCCACATTTCTTGAACAACAGTTTGTTCAAGAAGGAGGCAAAGGAAGACAAATAGAATTAGAAGTGGAGAATTCTGACCAACCAACAGATCAGATGGATATAGATCCATCTAGTCAACCAATACCCGTTGATGAAACATCTACAGCTGTTCCTCGTAGAACAACCAGGGTATCTCACCCACCAGTGAGATATGGTTTTCTTCATGAAGAAGAACAAGAGTTGTCTACTCATGAAGAAGTAGATCATGGAGATGATCCACTTACCTATGAAGAAGCTATATCAGATATAGACTCTTCAAAATGGATTGAAGCTATGAAATCCGATATTGATTCCATGTATAAGAATCAAGTTTGGGATCTTGTTGACCCACCTGAAGGTATTATACCTATAGGGAACAAATGGGTTTTCAAGAAGAAAATTGGTTCTGATGGAAAGGTAGAGACCTATAAGGCAAGGCTAGTAGCGAAAGGGTTTCGCCAAAGGCAAGGAATCGACTATGAGGAGACTTTCTCGCATGTTGCCATGCTTAAATCAATTATGATTTTATTAGCAATAGATGCATACTATGATTATGAGATTTGGCAGATGGATGTCAAAACAGCTTTTCTCAATGGATATATTGAAGAAAACATTTTCATGGAACAACCTAAGGGATTTGAATCCCAAGATGGTTCCAAGGTATGCAAGCTAAAGCGATCCATTTATGGGTTGAAACAAGCTTCGAGGAGTTGGAACATCCGTTTTGATGAAGCCATTAAATCCTTTGGTTTTATAAAAAATGAGGATGAGCCATGTGTATATAAGAAGGTTAGTGACAGTGCTATCACTTTCCTTGTCTTATATGTGGATGACATACTGTTGATGGGTAATGACACAGGTATGTTGACGACTATAAAGGTATGGTTGTCAAATACATTCTCCATGAAAGACTTAGGGGAGGCAACCTATATTCTTGGGATTCGCATCTATAGAGATAGAGCAAAAAGAATAATTGGTTTATCCCAAAGTCTATACTTGGAAAAGGTGTTAAAGAGGTTTAACATGCTTGATTCCAAGAGAGGATTGTTACCAGTGAGACATGGTATCCACCTTTCTAAAGAGATGTCTCCAAAGACACCTGAAGAAAGAGATAAGATGGCCAGGATTCCATATGCTTCGGCTATTGGAAGTTTAATGTATGCAATGTTGTGTACTAGGCCGGATATCGCATATGCTGTTAGTTTAACTAGCAGGTATCAATTCAATCCAGGTTTGGAACACTGGATAGCTGTCAAGAATATCCTTAAATACTTGAGAAGAACTAAGGATTTATTCTTGATTTATGGAGGTGGAGACTTGCAATTGGATGGTTATACTGATTCTGATTTCCAATCAGATATCGATGATAGAAAGTCTACCTCTGGATATGTGTTCATTTGTAATGGAGATGCAGTCAATTGGAAGAGTTCCAAACAGAGCACGACTGCAGATTCCACTACAGAGGCTGAGTATATTGCTGCATCAGATGCTGCAAAGGAAGCTGTTTGGATAAAGAAGTTCGTGACAGAACTTACAGTAGTTCCTTCCATTGAGTCGTGATTTACACTACTGTGACAATAATGGAAACGATCATCTGAGCTAAGGAACTAAGGTCTCACCCAAAATCCAAACACATAGAAAGGCACTACCACATTATCAGATATATAGTTGGGCAAGGCAATATAGCCATGCAGAAAAATAACATCAGCTGAAAAATCCAGCTGATCCATTCACTAAGCCTATGTCACAGACTCAGTTAGACCGACATCTTGAGAAGATAGGTCTAAGATATTGTAATGAATGGCTCTAGTGCTAGTGGGAGATTGTTAGTAGTATGTCCTAGAGCATATCATTTAGTATGTATCTTGTACATATTTTTATTAATTAAAAAGGCATTTACACTTTTCCGTTTACATAATATATTTATGTGTAATAGAAAAGGTCCATTGATATTTTGTTAAAAATATTATTCTTAAGTTGTTAAGAATATGAGTGACAATATTTCTAGCACAAAGTATCATAAATAGGTTCACAATCGAGGATACTTCATAATAAGGACATAACTTATCCAGAAAGATTGTATTCGTGTTTGTTCCCAAGTTATTTATATGAGATATAAATAAGATGGAATGGTGAGTCTCATGCCATATAACAAACAAGATAGACACTTATAAATGATAAGTAGGCCGAACCAGTGACACTTATGACAAGCACATGGAGTTTACTCTTGTCAATGTTTTGTCATAAATCATATCAGTGCATATAATCTTTAGACCTGAGATAGCACAGTTATCTTGTATATAGGTAGTTTGAGTTTGATACTGCTTTCATACTTATACTGTGTATGGGTATATGGGCATGTGTTCGCTCCTACTAGTTATATATGGAGGTAGGTGTTGATCAAGATGGAATCTGTTCCTCTAAGTAAATAGAGATAAAATCCTATGTTCATTTAATTGTTCTTGATGTTTCAAGTTCCTGGCCAGGACAAATAGATTTATTCAGAAAAGAGTTTCTGATGAGAAAATCTTTTTAATCAAGAACTGGAATTAAAAGAGAACATAACATTCATAGCAAATGGAGTTTGACATAAACCATGACTCCAGCTTGAGTTGGGATTTTGTAATAGAGAGATTCTAGTGCATGGTAACATATGATTATAGGTTCATATAAGGTAAACCTTATTACTAATTGGGTGGCCATGGCATGCTATGCTAGGTGTTAACCATGGTCTATGAGGTTCATAAAATGATTTAGAGAAATCATTTATGGTAAGAAAGAGTTCTGATGATATTAAGAGTTGATATCATGTCTCATTGCCAATTAGTGATGAGCTTAGTAAGTCACACACATACACAAGTTATCACCTAATTAAATATGATTTAATTAATTAATTAAAGAGTTTAATTGATTAATTAAATAGGTTTGGTTTGCAATTAGTTTGCAAAGTCCCTAGCATGACTTGAAACCAAATCTAGATTATTGGATGTATAATATAAGTTAAATTTATATTTAAAATGTTTAAATATGAATTTAATTAATGAGAAATTAATTAATAGAGATTAATTAATTAATTTATATTTGATATAAATTAATTAGAAGAAGAAAAATAATTATTTTGGGTTGAGAACTCAAAATTAAGACACAGGAGCATTTTGGTCATTTTGCAGTGTGACACGTGGCACCATGAGATGGTGACACATGGCATAACACATAAGCTTGCCAAATGTTTTTTTAATCATGTAAGATGATTAAAATCAAGATTAAATATAGGTTTGACACTTGGCACAATGTGATTGGGTCACTTAAACCTAGAGCTAATCAAAGGGTGACATGTGGCAAGGGTTTAATGTGTTAACCTAGCTATTTAAGTGTTGTTATGAGAAAATAAAATACAACCAGCAGCCACACTCCTTAGTCACGCCATTTTGCAGCCCTCCCTCTATTCTTCTTCATCTCTCATCAATTCAAAGAGATTAGCCATCAATCTCTTGAATTAAGAACACTAGAAATTGTTTCTAGTGTCCTGTTTACATCTCTAATCTTTTAAAAGGCAGAACTTGAATTTCTAATTAATAGAAAAGGCTTTAGAAGCTGTTCAAGGGCTGCCATAGGTGTTCTTAGTGTGGACAAGCTAGAGGGACAACATCTGGTGTCCTGAAGACGAATCTCAAAGGCGCAGATACGCTGCAGTGCATCAAGACGTTAGTATAATCGTTCTTGATTTAATCTAGGGTTCTAAAATTAATCTGATTAATTTTAAAATCTTAAATGGCAAATACAGATCCAAAAACATATTAAAAGAGTTTTAATATGTTGTTTATCATTGAAATCAAATAGATAAAAATAAATCTTGCATGATGCATGTGACCCTAGGTAAAAATTTTTGAATTCAATGGTATAAACTTGTGTTTTTCACGCTTCCGTTCCTTCATGCTTAACTGGACAAGTCGGTTAAAAATCATCTCCGAAGACGAAATGACCAAAATGCCCTCCATTTGACTTAACAGACTAAAATTATCTGTACCGATTGAAAAATTTTACTAAACATTTTCTTGGCATTCTAATGCCATAGAAATCTCAATGACTCGTCTCTGGAGTCCCAATAATTATTTCATGAATTTTATCCCGAGTCTGGGGTCGGTAACTGTCTTTATCGATACTTCCCTTACGGTCACCCATCGCTAGGGCACCGTCTCATTTAACTTGATTGTATTTTATTTCTAAATTTTTTTCTTAATTTTTTTTACACTTATTTGAGTTATTTATGACTCCTCACTCTAGTCTAAATATTTTTCCAGGCGTTCTAGCTGTCCAGACCGACACTGGTCACCGAAACAGTAGAATGTGTGGAATTGCTAAGTGAGGGTGTTACAATTATATTGCATTTTTCACAAAAATAACAAATGAAAAAGCTAACTAATTAAAAATAGAAAAAGGCCTTAAGAAAGGGACACGGGGAAAAATTATTGTGATTCTTATGAATATGAAAACTTCCTTAAAATATAATATTAAGATTTTTTTTTTTTATCTTTTTATTAATATTGACTTAAAATTTCATACAAATATATAGAGAAAATGTTTTTAATTTAAATTTTTATATTTAATAATACTTCAACTTTATATCATTATTTAAAAAAATTAGATAAATTATTAATTTTATTATTAATTTTGAGTGGGTTCTTAATGATTTTTAGATGAGATTTTCCTAATTTATATATATATATATATATATATATATATATAATTTTCCTAATTTTGAAGTCAATTGGCCCTACTAACGTTAAAGTAAATCTGCTATTGATAAGAATAACAATAGTAATAAAATTTTAAACTTGTTGAAGCTTTTTTTGGTTAAGAATAAGATTGTGCACTTGTAATATTATTAATATCACAATAGTATATTTTCTTTTGAGTTAAAATAAAATAGATTGTAAGATTATAGAATTTTAATTTTAGATAGACTAATAACAAAGAAAGACCTTTTTTATTAAAAAAAGTTTAATGATTAATAAGCAAAAGGTTCCATTTTGTTAATAGTATGTGAAATAATAAGATACATGTTTGTTACAAACTTAAGCTCAGGACCTCACTTGAAAAAGGAGCATAATCATAAGACACTATTTTTATAATTTTTATTTTTTTATATAAACGAAATTTCAATAATAAAACTAGGAAAAATTTAGCATAAAGCTAACTAATACCTACTCCAATAGGCTATACTAACACACTCCACCTAAGCAGGGCATAAATGATATAAAACACAAACAAAAGGCACACCATAGCAAAATTACAAACTTAACCTCATACTGTAATTCGAAAAAGTGCAAAACAAAATAAGTCAAAATAAGATTAGTGAAATAGGAAATAGAGGATCCAAGCAATACCATATGAACCAGCCATAAGGCTAGATTTTATTTAAATTAAGAAAAATACATAAGCATAACAAGTGCAGAGCATTAAGCATACCTAGGAGTAGGAGTCTGCTTTATTTAGATAGTATATGTATGCTGTGAGGTCGTCCATGCAATTTAGAGCTACTGTTTTTTAAGATAGTTATCAAGTTTTGCCAGCGTCTTCACCGCAATCTCTGCAATGTCTGCATCAAGGTCAATAACATTTTTTTGGTCCTCTGGGAGATAGTTGTAGGTCCAGTTCCATTCCACCCATTTGTCATTTGGGTAAAGTATTGTAGCTTGGAAGGTGTTGACTTTATATTTTTGGAGGATATCACCGGCAGTTATAGTGTAGGTTAATTTTGCCTGACTGTTTTCAGTGATGCTCTCAGTCGAGGATTTGATATTCTGAGAACCTACAAAACCACCAGGTACGTTAATCATAGCATATATATTCTGGCATGCTTTTCAAGTACATATAAAAGACCAAAGAAATATCTTGGAGCGTGTACGTACTTTGGCCATACGTGACTGTGCGCACCGCACTGTTACTAGGATCTGGTAATACTATTGATGTATATAGGTCAGGAACGGCAACACGAAACCAATTTGTGGACAGTTGAATATGAGTCCAGAACGCATCTGGTTGACTCTTGATATTAACTTTAACTCCAGCATTGGCAGTGACAAACGCCATTTGCGCTAACGGAGAAACAAAGCAAATGAAAAGAGAATTATTAGGATATGCGTCCAGAGCTAACATACACGGTTATATATAGTGCCAATTTCAGATTTTTTTAAATGATAAACAGGTCACCTCATTGATGATGTCAAGGTGCTGAGAGAGGCCATGTGCCAATTTCATGATGTATGTTAACGTATTCCCATAATTTGAAAACTTTTAAATTAAAAACATATGCCATTCATAATTTTCTTCTTTTAATTTCATAAGTTGACTTCTCCAATTAATTAATTAAAATTTAATTTAATAGACTTTTGAATAAAACAATATCATTTCATGCTTTAAATTTTTATCATTTTATCTCAATTTTAAAAGTTAATTATAAATTTATTCTTTTATCGGGAAAAAAATCTACTTGTGTGATATAATTAACTAAGATTATTATTATTATTATTATTATTATTGTGAGATCCACATGCATAGGCTCACTATTAAAATTTAATATTTTAATTCCAATCATGTGCACCCTTCAATTAAAAAAACTAATAACAATAATAATAATAACATTTTCATTTTCAATGGACATGCATTAATGGAGCTGCTTATTATTGTACATAAAATAATAACTTAACTTTGTTCATAGCTTATTCTAGAAACCGATTACGATCATGAATATTCAAATTTTTGAAAAATATTGAATATATATATTTATTCTTTTTCAAATACGTGTTAGATTGATCACTTATAATCTTAAAAATTAAAAATTATTTCAGCGTTAAGTTGATTTTACTTAATTTAAACATATTAGAAATATTTTTTCCTCAGGTGCGTGCAGGATAGCGAGTGTATTAGGGATAATAAGATCTTAATTGTAAGTGTAAATACACTGATTTGACTTCTTATATAAATAATTAACAGGAAATAACAGATCAAATTTTCTATTAGGTTTCTTTATTTTATCAGGGTGCGTTTTGCCAAGAGCTCTATTTGATCGATTTTAGAAATTTGTAAAAAAAAAATTGAAATTGCTTATTATAATTAAATAATTATCTGTGCATTAAAAGAAAAAATTGTATTTGAAAAATAAAGATTGTGGGTGGCTGATAATGTCACCTTATAAAGTAAATTTATATAAAAAAAATACTATTTATAATCTTTTAATACAATATTAAAATCAAAAAAATAATAGGTATTAAATTTTAATTAGACTACAAATGCTTAGTCATGTATTTCTCTAAAACCAATAATTGAAAACAGAGTGTTACTTTTTTTATATATATAAAATCTTAATTTTTTAAAATCCTAATTATAACTGTACTCAAATTCCGATTTTTATTTTTGAAAATTATTCACCATGGAATCACAATGTGTTATTGTTAATAAAATTACTTATAAATTAGGATATGCATAAGTATTTTTTAAATTTAATTTATGATAACACAGAAATTTTATTTTATATTCATTGATATTATGGTAAATAATATAAATTTGTAAGGATATTTTATTTTGTTTAAAGTTAAAACAAAATAGTAGTAAATGCAAGTTAGCTCATTGAGTTAAATTCATTTAAATTTTTTTATTTTACTTTTTTTTTAATTAAGTTTTAGTTGTCTATATTATATTTTTTTGTAATTTAAAATAATGTTTCCTTGCATTATAAGGTTGCATAGCTAGATTAATGTAAAAGTTAATTATTTATAAAATTAGTAAATAGGATAATTTCTAAAATGTATTTTATAGTTTAGTGCATTATTGCTACAAAATTTTCATTTCCATTACATTGATATTTTGAAATTTTATGTTGTCATATTGTTTAATAAAAAATAATTTTAAAATCCATTCAATTTATTATTTAATATATTTAATAGGTATTTTTTTTTAATTATAGATTACATTATATATATTATAAATACATTATATATTAAAATAAAAATATAAATTTAATCATGGATTTTTAATTAATTCATAATAATTAGATAATTAATACTCTCAAGTAGTCAAATTGTTTTTTCTTTTTCCCTTTCCATTTCATATATTCCACTTGTCTTCGTTATTTTAAAATTTTAAAATATAACAATTTAAAATTAATAATGAGAGACTTCTCACATAAATATATGCAAAAATATAATTAGACTTTCTTACAACTTTTTAGGTAAAATCAATAACTTAGCAATGATTGTTTAATAAACTAAAAAATAAACAAAAAATCATGCATATAAGAACATTTTTATCGGATAAAAAAAAATTATAATTAGCCTATATTTAAACTAAGTTAGCCTGAGAAAATTAAAATCTCATTCAATTACAAATAAAATGCACTTTTTTTTAAATGATATTAATTATCCTAAATGTTATCGAATGCATCAATATTAAACATGAAAAAAAAAAGGAAAATTATTTTATCTTAGCCTATATGAATATCATTGAATTTGCAAAGATATTGGTTTTATTTAATCACATCAACTTGCAACTACTCTCATAATAATGATACTAATGATATACATAAACTCAAAATATTAAAAGACTTATAAGTAGATTTTGCCCATTGGAGAAAGAAAAAGGACACAAAATTATAGTGAAGAAAGTAAAAACAAAAAAAAAAAGAAACATAAAAACATTATTACGTTAAAGTTAATTAAGATCCTATTACACGAAAATAGAATTTTTAAATATAAAAGCTATCAGTTACTAACTCTTTTATATCATTCAAATAAATGCAATTTTTTAATTAAATAGTTATTTTTTTAATAATGATTTTTTATTTTTTTAATTAAAAAATTAATTTTTTGATAGTAATTTATAATTTAGCATTATAAGTTTGTAAATATTTATAACAATATAAAAAATAAATTAGAAAAGTGAGATTCGGTGCTTAAGATTATTTCTTAATTTCATCGTAAGAAACTAAATATTTAAAATTAATTAATTAATAATACTTATAAAATTAAAAATATTGAATATACATTTATTCTTTCTCAAATACATGTTCGACTGATCACTTGCATTCTCAACAAAAAAAAGTTGTTGCAACATTAAAGTGATTTTACTAATTTGAACATGTTAAAAGCATATTTGGCTTTTTTTTTTTTTTTCTCACATGCGTATAAGATTGCGAGTGTGCTAGGGACATTAAGAATCCAAGGAACATTAAGAATCCAATTGTAAGTGTAAATGCACACGTCTAACTTTTAATCTAAATAATTGATGGTAAATAATAAATTGAGTTTTCTCTTGAATTCCTTTACTCCATTAGAATGTGCTTTGTCAAGAACTCTACTTGATTAGGTTTAGAAATTTGAAAGAAACTGAAATTGCTTGTTGTAATTAAATGATTGTGTGTGCATTAAAAATAAAAATTGTGTTTGAAAAATAAAGGTTGTTCGTTGCTGAAAATATAAAAGATCGCTTAAAAAGTAAATTTGTGCAAAACAAATATATATAATTTACATATTTTATAAATTATAATAAAAATGTTTTAATAAAATATTAAAGTTTATTTTTATTAAGGGTAATAGTGTTTCTCTCATCATAATGATTATCTTATTAAAAAATTTAAAGGCAAAATTGAGCAATTAAATATTGAAAATTTTCACACATAATTGAAGGTATTCTCAAAATTTTAAGTAGAACAAATTAAAGGACCTTGAAAACCTTGTTTGTTTCAATGATTAAATCGGGTTTGAAATTTTGTTTGTATCAACTAATATACGCATTTGGTTAATATTAATTTTATTTGTTATATTTTTACTTAATTTTATAAATGCCTATCTCTGCTTAGCAATCTTAAGTAGTAGAGTTCTTTGGTTTAATTATCATGATATGAAATAAATATCAATTATTTTATATAGTTAATAATGAAAGAAAATTAATAACAATAATTATTATTATAATTAGTAATTTATTATTTTTTATATAATTATTAAAAATTAATGAAATTTTACATTAATTGTAACTTTTCATGTAATTTAAAATTTAATTTAATTTTAAATTCAAAAAATAATATTTCATATTTAAAATATTATGCTCCAAATATTAGAATAATATTATTTATAAAAGTAAATTATCTACTTTTCATTTAAAAATTATAAAATAAAAAATTAATAAAAAAAAAAAATCAGGCGCTACCGTAGCGTCTGGCATTGTTTTTCTTTTTAACTAATTTTGTTTTACTTTATAATTTTTGAATAAAAAGTATAATTTTATAGTGGACGCTATTATGAATAGCGTTTAATGCTTTTATTTATCGTTGGATGTTAATATTAGTTGTATTGGCCTATCTCTCCACTCTAAGTCAACACAATTTACCCCTCTTTAATAAATAGTTTGAATCCTATCCCTTATTAGTGTTTTAAATTTTTTTCACCTGTTTAGATAAAAGCTCCATCTCCATCAAGTGTTAACAATTTGACTAATCCCTGATTCAAAATGGGGGGTTGTGATGACGTTTGTACCAACTATAGAAGCATATGTAACTTGTATTTAAGTTAATGTATTAGATATTAGCAGTTTTCACTCACTATCTGTCAAACTATGATAATATTAAAGTATTCAAAAATTAAAAAAAAAAAAAGCGTAAGGACACTAACTAATACTTACGCCAATAGGCTCTCCTGACACACTCCACTTAAGCAGGATATAAATGGTATAAAACACAAACAAAAAGCACACCATAGCAAAATTACAAACTTAACCTCATACTGTAATTCAAAAAAGTGCAAAACAAAATAAGTCAAAATTAAATTAGTGAAATAGGAAATAGAGGGTCGAAGCAATATCATATGAACCAGCCATAAGGCTAGATTTTATTTAAATTAAGAAAAATACATAAGCATAACAAGTGCAGAGCATTAAGCATACATAGGAGTAGGAGTCTGCTTTATTTAGATAGCATATGTATGCTGTCAGGTCGTCCATGCAATTTAGAGCTACTGTTTTTTAAGGTAGTTATCAAGTTTTGCCAGCGTCTTCGCTGCAATCTCTGCAATGTCTGCATCAAGGTCAATAACATTTTTTTGGTCCTCTGGGAGATAGTTGTAGGTCCAGTTCCATTCCACCCATTTGTCATTTGGGTAAAGTATTGTAGCCTGGAAGGTGTTGACTTTATATTTTTGGAGGATATCACCGGCAGTTACAGTGTAAGTTAATTTTGCCTGACTGTTTTCGGTGATGCGCTCAGTCGAGGATTTGATATTCTGAGAACCTACAAAACCACCAGGTACATTAATCATAGCATATATATTCTGGCATGCTTTTCAAGTACATATAAAAGACCAAAGAAATATCTTGGAGCGTGTACGTACTTTGGCCATACGTGACTGTGCGCACCGCACTGTTACTGGGATCTGGCAATACTATTGATGTATATAGGTCAGGAACGGCAACACGAAACCAATTTGTGGACAGTTGAATATGAGTCCAGAACGCATCTGGTTGACTCTTGATATTAACTTTAACTCCAGCATTGGCAGTGACAAACGCCATTTGCGCTAACGGAGAAACAAAGCAAATGAAAAGAGAATTATTAGGATATGCGTCCAGAGCTAACATACACGGTTATATATAGTGCCAATTTCAGATTTTTTTAAATGATAAACAGGTCACCTCATTGATGATGTCAAGGTGCTGAGAGAGGCCATGTGCCAATTTCATGATGTATGTTAACGTATTCCCATAATTTGAAAACTTTTAAATTAAAAACATATGCCATTCATAATTTTCTTCTTTTAATTTCATAAGTTGATTCTCCAATTAATTAATTAAAATTTAATTTAATAGACTTTTGAATAAAACAATATCATTTCATGCTTTTAATTTTTATCATTTTATCTCAATTTTAAAAATTAATTATAAATTTATTCTTTTATCGGAAAAAAAATCTACTTGTGTGATATAATTAACTAAGATTATCATTATTTTTATTATTATTATACATAGGCTCACTATTAAAATTTAATATTTTAATTCCAATCATGTGCACCCTTCAATTAAAAAAACTAATAACAATAATAATAATAACGTTTTCTTTTTTCAATGGACATGCATTAATGGAGCTGCTTATTATTGTACATAAAATAATAACTTAACTTTGTTTATAGCTTATTCTAGAAACCGATAACGATCATAAATATTCAAATTTTTGAAAAATATTGAATATATATTTATTCTTTCTTAAATATGTGTTAGATTGATCATTTATAATCTTAAAAATTAAAAATTATTTCAGCGTTAAGTTGATTTTACTTAATTTAAATATATTAAAAATATTTTTTCCTCAGGCGCGTGTAGGATGGCGAGTGTATCAGGGATAATAAGATCTTAATTGTAAGTGTAAATACACCGATCTGACTTCTTATATATATAATTAACAAGAAATAACAGATCAAATTTTATATTATATTTCTTTATTTTTTTTATGGTGCGTTTTGCCAAGAGCTCTATTTGATCGATTTTAGAAATTTGTAAAAAAAAATTGAAATTGCTTATTGTAATTAAATAATTGTCTGTGCATTAAAAGAAAAAATTGTATTTAAAAAATAAAGATTGTGCATGGCTGCTAATGTCACCTTATAAAGTAAATTTATATAAAAAAAATACTATTTATAATCTTTTAATACAATATTAAAATAAAAAAATAATAGGTATTAAATTTTAATTAGACTACAAATGCTTAGTCATGTATTTCTCTAAAACCAATAATTGAAAACAGCATTAAGTTGATTTTACTTAATTTAAACATATTAGAAATGTATATAATTTTTTCCTCAGGTGCGTGTAGGATGGCGAGTGTGTCAGAGATAATAAGATCTTAATTGTAAGTGTAAATACACTGATCTGGCTTCTTATCTAAATAATTAACAGGAAATAATAGATCAAATTTTCTATTAAGTTTCTTTACTTTATTATGGTGCGTTTTGCCGAGAGCTCTATTTGATCGATTTTAGAAATTTGTAAAAAAAAAACTGAAATTGCTTATTGTAATTAAATGATTGTCTGTGCATTAAAAGAAAAAATTGCTTATTGTTTTTATTTTTTTTATTAAACTACATTTATATAATCCTAATTTTATTAAAATTCTGATTATATTACTCCACTTCCAAGATTTATTTTTGATAATTATTCAACATCTAGGATCACAAGATATTGTGGAAGCTTTGGAACACAATATATTATTGTTAATAAAGTTACTTATGAATTCGGATATGCATAAATATTTTTTTAAATATAATTTATAAAAACACTACAATTTTAATTAATATTCATTAATATTTTTGTAAATAATATAAATTTATAATAATATTTTAATCAGTTCTTAATTTTGCTTCCTTATTCATACTTTTATGTATTATTGTTTTTTTTTTTTGCAATATGCATTGCTCATTATTGTACTTATTATACGTACTCATAATTTATTTTTTTTTAAATATAATTTTCTATTTTTTATATGTGATATAATATTATCATAGTATTATAAATATTATATTTAAATATTTATTTTAAATGTTAATTTTAATTTATTTTAATTAATTATATAAATAAAAATATTTATTAATTTAATATTTATTATATTTTTTTATTTTATCATATTTTTATGAAAGTTATGTATTATGTATAATAGTATGTAACTTAATCATAAACTTAAATTTTATATAATAAAAATATGAAATAATAACAATAAGTTTCAAAAATTTAAATAGATAAAGATGTTTAAAAATTAAAATAAACAAACAATAAATGCAAGTTAGCTCATTGAATTGAATTCGTTTAAACTCTATTATTTTACCTTCAAAAAAGTTTAATTTCTCTATATTTTACTTTTTTATAGTTTAAAATAATATTAACTTGCATAATGAGGATGCATAGTTAGATTAATATGAAAATAAATTATTTATGAAATTAGAAAATAGGATAATTTTTAAAATTTATTTTATAGTTCAATGCATTATGATTACAGAATTTTCATTTTCATTATATTTATGTTTTGAAATTTTATATTATCATATTGTTTAATACAAATAATTTTAAAACCTAAGCAATTTATTATTCAATATATTATATTTATTTCTTAAAATTATAGATTATATTATATATGGCATAAATACATTATAGATAAAAATATAAATATAAATTTAATCATTTTTTTAATAAATTCATAATAATTATATAATTAATTCAAGGATTTAAAGTAAATCCTCACTTTATAAGAATAACAATAATAATAAAAATTAAAACTTGTTGAAGCTTTTTTTAGTTAAGAGCAAGATTGTGCACTTGTAATATTATTAATATCACAATAGTACTTTTTTTTTAGTTAAAATAAAATACAATCGTAAGATTATAGAATTTTAAGTTAAGATAGACTAATAATAAAGAAATACTTATTAAAAAAAATTTTAATGATTAATAAGCAAAAGGCTCCACTTTATTACAAACTTAATAACGAGAGATTTCTCATATAAATATATGCAAAAATATAATTAGATTTTCTTATAACCTTTTGGGAGTAATTAACAACATAGCAAGGATTGTCTAATAAACTAAAAAATAAACAAAAAATCATGCATATAAGGATATTTTTATTGGACAAAAAAATTATAATTAGCCTATATTTAAACTAAGTAATTAGCCTGAGAAAATTAAAATCTCATTCAATCATATGTAAAATACACTTTTTAATTTAAAAATAATATTAATTATCGTAGATGTTATCGAATGCATCAATATTAAACATGAAAAAAAAAAAGGAAAATCAATTTATCTTAACCTATATGAATATCATTGAATTTGCAAAGATATTGGTTTCATTTAATCACATCAACTTGTAACTACTCTCATGATAATGATACTAATGATATACATAAACTCAAAATATTGGAAGACTTATAAATAGATTTTGTCTATCAGAGAAAGAAAAAGGACCCGAAATTATGGTGAAGAAAGTAAAAAAAGAAAAAAGAAAAAACATTATTACATTAAAGTTAATTAAGATCCTATTACACAAAAATAGAATTTTTAAATATAAAAGCTATCGGTTACTAATTATTTTATATCATTCATATAAATGCAATTTTTTAATTAAATAGTTATTTTTTTTAATAATGATTTTATATTTTGTTAATTAAATAATTAATTTTTTGATAGTAATTTATAATTTAGCATTATAAGTTTTTAAATATTTATAACAATATAAAAAATAAATTAGTGAAAATGAGATTCGATGTTTAAGATTATTTCTTAATTTTATTGTAAGAAACTAAATATTTTTAATTAAATAATAATGCTTATAAAATTAAAAATATTGAATATACATTTATTCTTTCTCAAATACATGTTTGACTGATTACTTGCAATCTCAAAAATAAAAAGTTATTTCAACATTAAATTGATTTTACTAATTTAAACATGTTAAAAATATATATGGCTTTTTTTTTTTTTTCTCACATGTGTGCAGGATTTTGGGTGTGTCAGGGATATTAAGATTTCAATTGTAAGTGTAAATGCACCGGTCTAACTTTCAATCTAAATAATTATTAGAAAATAATAAATCGAGTTTTCTTTTGATTTTCTTTACTCTACTAAAATATGCTTTATCAAGATCTCTACTTGATTAAGTTTAGAAATTTGAAAGAAACTTGATTAGTGACAAACGCCATTTGCGGGGAAACAAAGCAAATGAAGAGAGAATTATTAGAATATGCGTCCAGAGCTAACATACATGGTTATATATAGTGCCAATTTCAGATTTTTTTTTAAATGATAAACAGGTCACCTCATTGATGATGTCAAGGTGCTAAGAGAGGCCATGTGCCAATTTCATGATGTATGTCAACGTATTCCCATAATTTGAAAACTTTTAAATTAAAAACATATGCCATTCATAATTTTCTTCTTTTAATTTCATAAGTTGACTTCTCCAATTAATTAATTAAAATTTAATTTAATAGACTTATGAATAAAACAATATTATTTCATGCTTTTAATTTTTATCATTTTATCTCAATTTTAAAAATTAATTATAAATTTATTTTTTTATCAGAAATAAAAAAAATCTACTTATGTGATATAATTAACTAATATGATCATTATTATTATTATTATTATTATTATTAGATCCACATACATAGGCTCACTATTAAAAATTAATATTTTAATTCCAATCATGTGCACCCTTCAATTAAAAAAAATTAATAGTAATAATAACGTTTTTGTTAAGTTTTTCATTAGACATGCATTAATGCAGCTGCTTATTCTTTTTCATCTTAAAAACAAAAAGTTATTTCAGCGTTATCATTGATTTTACTTAATTTGAACATATTAAAAATATATAAAATTTTTTTCTCATGTACCTGCAGAATTGCGTGTACCAGGAATAATAAGATCTTAATTATTAGTGTAAAAGCACCGGTCTGACTTCTTATCTAAATAATTAATAGTAAATAATAGACTAAATTTTCTATTGGGTGGGTACGTTTTGTTAAGCGATCTATATGATCAGTTTTAGAAATTTGAAAAAAAAAACTAAAATTTCTTATTGTAATTAACTGATTATCTGTGCATTAAAAAATAAAAATTGTGCATGGCTAATCGCTTTAAAAAGTAAATTTATAAAAAAAATTACCATTTATAATCTTTTAATGCAATATTAAAATTAAAAAAAATAATACATAGTAAATTTTAATTAGACTATTAATTATTAATTTATAAAATAATTAAAGCTTGCCTAGCATATGGCCTCTTATAAATAGTTAGTCATTTATTTTTCTAAAACCAATAATTGAAAACAGAGTTTTTACTTTTTTTATTATATATATATATATATATATATATATATATATATAATCCTAATTTTTTAAAATTCTAATTATAACAGTAGTCAACATCCAAATTTTTTTTTTGAAAATTGTTCACCATCGAAGAATCACAATGTATTGTGGAGAATTTTAAACACAATGTATTATTGTTAATAAAATTACTTATAAATTAGGACTTGCATAAATTTTTTAAATGTAATTTATGATAACACTAAAATTTTAATTTATATTCACTAATATTTTGGTAAATAATATAAATTTGTAAGGATATTTTATTTTATTTAAAAGTTAAAATAAAATTGTAGTAAATGCAAGTTAGCTCATTGAATTAAATTCATTTAAATTTTGTGTTTTACTTTTGTTTTAAGTAAATTTTATTTGTCTATATTATATTTTTTTTGTAATTTAAAATAATGTTAAATTGCATAATAAGGTTGCATAGCTAGAATAACGTGAAAGAGAATTATTTATAAAATTAGAAAATAGGATAATTTCTAAAATGTATTTTGTAGTTTAGTGTATTATCATTACAAAATTTTCATTTCTATTATATTGATATTTTGAAATTTTATGTTGTTTAATACAAATAATTTTAAAATCTATTTAATTTATTATTTAATATATTTAATAAGTATTTTTTTAATAATGGATTGCATTATATATATTATAAATACATTATAGATTAAAATATAAATATAAATTTAATTATGCATTTTTAATTAATTCATAATAATTGTATAATTAATACTCTCAAATAGTCAAATTATTATTTTGCCCCTTTCCATTTCGTATCTTCCACTCGTCTTCGTTATTTTAAAAATTTAAAACATAACAACTTAAAATTAATAATGAGAGACTTCTCACATAAATATATACAAAAATATAATTTGACTTTCTTATAACCTTTTGGGTGAAATCAACAACTTAGCAAGGATTGTCTAATAAACTAAAAAAAAAAAAAATTAATGCATATAAGGATATTAAAAAATTATAAGTAATCTATGTTTAAACTAAGTTGACCCGAGAAAATTAAAATCTCATTCTATCACATGTAAAATGCACTTTTTAATTTAAAAATGATATTAATTGTCCCAAATGTTATTGAATGCATCAATATTGAACATGAAAAAAGGAAAATTAATTTATCTTAACCTATATGAATATCATTGAATTCCTAAGGATATTGGTTTCATTTAATCACATTAACTTGCAACTACTCTTATAATAATGATACTAATGATATGCATAAACTCACAATATTGGAAAACTTATAAATAGATTTTTTCCATCGGAGAAAAAAAGACACAAAATTATAGCAAAGAAAGTAAAAAAAAAAAAAAAAAAACAACATTGTAACGTCAAAGTTAATTAAGATCCTATTACATGAAAATAGAATTTTTAAATGTAAAAGCTATCTGTTGCTAATTCTTTTTTTTTTTTTTTTAAAGATGCAATTTATAACAAATAGTATATGTCATGGAATATGATTAGAATTTTATATCCTTCATATAAATGCAATTTTTTTAATTAAATAGTTATTTTTTAATAATGATTTTATATTTTGTTGATTAAATAATTAATTTTTTGATTATAACTTATAATTTAGTAGTATAAGTTTGTAAATATTTATAACAATATAAAAATAAATTAGTGAAAGTGAGATTCGGTGTTTAAGAATATGTCTTAATTTTATTGTAAGAAACTAAATATTTTTAACTAATTAATAATACTTATAAAATTAAAAATATTGAATTTTCATTTATTTTTTCTCAAATACATATTCGATTGATCACTTGTAATCTCAAAAATAAAAAGTTGTTTCAGCATTAAATTGATTTTACTAATTTGAACATGTTAAAAGTATATATGGGTTTTCTTTATCACATGCGTGTAGGATTGCGGGTGTGCTAGGGATTTTTAAAATCCCAATTGTAAGTGTAAATGCACCAGTCTAACTTGTAATCTAAATAATTGATAGGAAATAATGAATCAAGTTTTCTCTTAAATTCTTTTACTTCACTACAATGTGTTTTGTTAAGATTTCTACTTAATTAAGTTTAAAAATTTGAAAGAAATTGAAATTACTTGCTGTAATTAAATGATTGTGTGTGCATTAAAAGTAAAAATTGTATTTGAAAAATAAAGGTTGTTCGTTGCTGAAAATAAAAAAGATTGCTTAAAAAGTAAATTTATGCCAAAAAAAAAATTTACACAATTTATAAATTATAATAAAAAAGTTTTACTAAAATATTAAAGTTCTTTTTTATTGAGGTTAATAGTGTTTCTCTCATCATGATGATTATCTCGTTAAAAAATTTAATGGTAAAATTGAGCAATTAAAAATTGAAAATTTTCACACATAATTAAAGGTATTCTTAAAATTTTAAGTAGAACAAATTAAAGGACCTTGAAAACCTTGTTTGTTTCAATGATTAGATTGGGTTTTAAATTTTGTTTGTATCAACTAATATATTCATTTGGTTAATATTAATTTTATTTGTTATAGTTTTACTTAATTTTATAAGTGGCTATCTCTGCTTATTAATTTTACATAATAAAGGTTTTTGGTTTAATTGTCATAATATGAAATAAATATCAATTATTTTATGTAATTAATAATGAAAGAAAATTAATAATAATAATAATAATAATAATAATAATAATAATAATAATAATAATAATAATAATAATAATAATAATAATGCTTAATTGTAATTAGTAATTTATTATTTTTTATATAATTATTAAAAATAATAAAATTTTACATTAATTGTAACTTTTCATGTAATTTAAAATTTAATTTAATTTTAAATTCAAAAAAATAATATTTCATATTTAAAATATTGTGCTCCAAATATTGTAATAGTATTATTTATAAAACTAAATTATCAACTTTTTATTTGAAAATTATCAAATAAAAAATTAATAAAAAAATGCTAGTCGCTTTTTTCTTTTTTATTAATTTTACTTTATTTTATAATTTTTGAATAAAGTACAATTTTATTGTGGACGTTATTATGAGTAGCGTTGAGTGCTTTTGTGTATCGTTGGATATTAATATCAATTACGTTTGCCTATCTTTCTCCTCTAAGTCAGGACAATTTACCCCCTCTTTAGTAAATAGTTTGAATCCTATACCTTTTTAGTGTTTTAAATTTTCAATTGCACCTCTTTAGAAAAAAACCCCATCTCCATCCAGTGTTAACAATTTGATCAGTCCCTTATTCGAAATGGAGGGTTGTGATGAGGTTCATCCATTATAACAAGTTTATAGATAGGAATATATTATTTTATTAATATATAAAATAATTAAAGGTTGCCTAGGATGTCGCCTCTTGTCAATAGTTACTTATGTATTTTTCTAAAACCAATAAATGAAAATTGAGTTTTTATTTTTTTTATTAAACTACATTTATATAATTCTAATTTTATTAAAATTTTGATTATATAGTACTCCACTTCCAAGATTTATTTTTGAAAATTATTCAACAACTAGGATCACAAGATTGTAGCACCCCTAATTTTTAAATAATTATTTTATATATAAATATAAATATTTTAGTCTAACCCCTGATGTTGTGGACTTTGCGTAGATACTTTCGTTTCATGGCAATTCGATCATCGCCTGAATTTGCAATTTTGGATCGAGCAAATAAGCTGTCTGAATTACTTCGGAACCGGGTTAAAGTTATAGGCTACCCCACTATTTTCAGACGCTCTGAACGCATTCCAAGCATCAGAATTGGCATAGGTAAACCCAAACTTTGAGTTTCTTCAATTTTATAGTGCTGGGTTTAGAATAAAATTTCATAAAATATGAGTGAGTGGGTGGAAAATTATAATTCCTTTTGCGTTAGTTCTATAATATTGCTATAGACTGCAGGATAAAATTTTAGAATTTTTAGAGCTAGCTATAATGACTTTTGCAAAATATTCATTTTAAACCTTATAATTGAATTATTAGATTATGTGAAATTTGCCTGAGTTGGAGGGCCTAGGAGGGGCCATGTGTTGTTGTTGAGATGATGTGTGGCTTTAGAAGTGTGATTTGAACTACTTTGCAGGTTGAGTAGGTCCTAGGTATAGTGTGACACCCCTTGCCCGTCTACAGTATAGCCGAGCAAGAAATGTCACACAGTGTACCGGAACACCATATTTTATCTTATTTATTTTTATCCTTTCTTAATTTATTTCTTTATGGTTATGAAATGCAATTTGTGAAATTTGACTCATTTAAGTCATTTATTGAAATTATAAATTCATTTGAGTTCCGAAAAATTTTATAAAAAATCCGGCAGAGTACCGGTTAAAAATAAATAAAATAATTCTTCAGAACCTGTGAAAAACACTTCTAATACATTCCCCATCATTCTCAAACTCCATTATATCAATATAATCTCAATATTTCTTAACCATTTTTCAAAAATTCTTTTATTTGTCATTCATTCATTTCACATGATAATCATGTACAAATCATAAATAAATACTAAATTTTCATTTATAAACACAAATTATAAATATTTACATTAATACCAAAATATATTACATGAGTTTCAACTACACATGAGAAAATAAAAGTTTAATTACAAAATACAAACAGTACAAAATATCAAAATGAGACCTAGTGTCCGACCAATGCACTGTAGTCTGTGAGGTGACACGAACACTATGTAGATCTGTATACAAGTCTCATGTAACACCCCTCACCTGTCTACAGTGTAGCCGAGCAAAACATGCTACATTCGGTGTTGGAGCACCCTAACTTATATTACTTTATTTCTTTAAAAATTTTGAATTCGTTTAATTTAATATCAATTAATTTTCGACGGAGAAACTAACGGAATTTTCCCTATTTTATTATCGTTTGACATATTTTACTATTCACCTATTTGAAATTTTCAATAATATTTTAATAATAAAATCTTATCCATACTAATCGTAATTATCTCATTAATCATTCTCATAGTCATCTCATATTTCAAATTTCATCCATATATTTCAATTTCATAATCATTTATATACATTTCCATTCATACTCAATTCATATGTAAAAAATTTTCAAATTAAATAAATTTACATGATTTATAAACTAATTACACAAGTTCATAATTTACAATTTACATAATATTCAAATACAAATTAATTACAATTCTATAATTTATATTTCAACATAATAACTAATTAAAAATGCATAAAATAACTTTTGTGAGCCCTATCTACATGCATTGCTGAGGAGGTGACAACTTGAACACTTCTGCAGATCAAAACTCTAAAATCTCTGTTTAATATTCGCTGGGCTTTACCTTTAGTACCTGCACGAGGAAATAAAACTATCGCGCTAAGCATTGCTGCTTAGTGGTACAATAATATAACAAAGAAAATGATATATACAAAATACAGATGGAAATAAAACCTAATTTGCGTAATCAAGAATTATTTTCATTTCATATGGAATTTCTAATATTAATTATCTTTTGTTATATTATATTGTTCTTTGGAATCACTTGTATCCTAAATTTACTGTAGTGATATACAAAATATGAAATATATTAGTATATTACATTTCTATTCATGTTATTTTAGAAGATACAGTTGTAATTATTTGTTTAAATGATATCTATTTTGCTAATCTTTTTATCCTTTCACTCAACATTTCCTAGGTGTTTGGATCATTTCATAGTAAATAAAATTTTAAACTAATTCTAGTTTCTTTCTTATTCATTCATTTAATTCACATTATTCTTAACAAATTTCACTGCCCAAGTAACCTATGACAGGCTGACTAAATTGGATAACGGGTCATTTGCACTAGACACCGTGGTGCCTCGGGCCGTCATACCATGTGATGCGAAACGTCAACCACGTATGCAGTCAGAATGGATAAAAAAGCCATGATAACACATAATCGGGCATAAAAACCATGAGTACGGGCATAAAGTCATGAGTGCGGGTATAAAGCTATGAATACAGGCATAAAGCCTTTTGCAGTACTGCTATAACAATACCCTATTGGCATGCCAATTTATCCAATCTGACACACGTATCTAGGCAACATATGGGCACATAGTACCATTAAATGTTCATAAGTTTCATTATTTCATTATAGGTTTTAATTATAATTTCTAGCATTTTAATCTTTTTCATAATAGAAACATAAATCTCTAAGTTTAATAGTTGCATAATTTATGCATTCATTATAATTTATACATTCATTTGATCATTTATATGATCACAATTCATATCAATTATCCTTCTATACCATAGTACTCGAAGTACTTTTTCTTTTTACAATAATGAGAACTAATGTCTCATTCATACATTAACATCATCCATTTATTCATTATACTATTTATATAACTTATCATTTGCAATTTAAGTTTTGGTCATTTGCATTAATATTATTGAGGTTACTATTCACTTGACCATTTCCCTTCAAAGGTTGACTTTTTAATTCATAATAGATTTGTTAAGCCTAAGTTCACCAAGATACCACATTTTGCATTTTATTTTTGTTGGCATTGATTGCCAAACTCAATTCCTAGCCTCCTAGCTTTTATTTTAAATTTTTAGAATTTGAGGTCCAAATTCACCATTCCATTAGTAAATTTTTCAGTAAGAATTTGGCAATATTGTCTTCATGAAAATTGTTCTTTTATGTGTCTTCTTTAATTCCCTTTTTGAATCACTCCATTTAGAGTTTTTTAGCTCAAGATATGCCACTTTGAGCAAGGCTGGCCGGATTGGTATCTACCCAAAAATTTTGGGTAGAATACCATTCTGCCAGATTTGGTAGTTCAAATTTGGCCAATAATTTCATTTGGTTAAGTCCAGAATTAGAGTTTGTGTTCATCATAAAAGTTGTTCTAAATTGTCTAAGCTTTTCATTGACATAAATTTCAGGTCAATTTGACCTTTCTACACTGAGTTATGACTAAATGAATGAACATTGTTCATTTAGTCATTTTGCCCAGGCAGAACGTGTGTTACCCAGATTTGGTTAATTTTTAGGGCATCCTAAGTTTGTTTTCTGGATAGGTTTCCTTCATCAAAGTTGTACCATTATGTGTCTGATTTCGTGTCCAATTAGCCTTGCACCAATTGAACCTACACAACTCAAGTTAAAGCTATCCAAACTTGCTGGACTCATATCTAAACCTGCAGGGCACATTGGATAGCATGCCTAACCACCATTCCCTTGGCACCATTCACTCAATTTCCTACTTAAACATGACCAAATGGTCACTAATTGACCATTACAACTTCTTTTCATTAATACATAAACAAAATCCAAATTTTGGTGCCTAAACCCTAACTCCAACAATTTTATTTCTTCATATACATACAATCCATGAATTAAAATACCAAAATCATGTTTAATGGCAGCCGTACACAACTATTATACAATCAAGTTGATGAAACCCTAAGGGACTATAAGGCTGCCAAAATTGGTAAAAATTCATCATGCAAATTTTGTTTAATTCTACTTAAATTTCTCACTCAATTCTTACTCCACATAAGGTATACACAAAATTTTTAGAAGAAATTGGCACTAACCTCTTAGATGATTTTCTAAGCTTGTTCACACCTCACTTTCTTTCACTTTCTCTTCTTCTAATTGTTGCCCAAGTCTAGCTCTAGTGCCAAGGAAAATTTTTAGTGAAGGAAGGATGAGGTTTTGAGGTGAATTGAAGTGGGAAATAAAGCTTAAGGGAGCTTTAATGGTAGAAAGGGTTTTGGGAATGGGTTCCATTGGTTGGAGGTAAGGGAAAGACAGAAAATTTGGTTAATTTTTCTGCCCATTTAACTCCTTTAATTGGGTTTATAATGAGGTATCAAAATGTGATTGGGTGGGAGTGCTTTAGTGATATAAGCATGAGGTCAAAATTACAATTTTAATTCATTTTCTTTTCTTTTCTTTTCTACTCAATTTCAATTTAATTTTTAGCAATATTTATTCATATTTTATACCATAATAATTATTTACTTAATTGGACAAGTTGGCCAAAAATCATCTCTGAAGACGAAATGACCAAAATGCCCTCCATTTGGCTTATTGAGCCAAAATCGTCTGTACTGATCTAAAACTTTTTCTAAGCATTTTCTTGGCATTCTAATGCCATCGAAACCTCAATGACTCTTCTCTGGAGTCTCAAAAATTATTTCATGAATTTTCTCCCAGGTTTAGGGCTCCTAGCTGCGAGGACCGCAACTTCCCACTGGGTTACCCATCGCGAGGGCACCGGCTCATTTAACTTAGTTATATTTTATTTTTAAAATTTTTTCTAAATTTTTCTTATCATTGTTTGAGTTATTTATGACTCCTCACTCTAGTTTAAATATTTTTTTAGACGTTCTAGCTGTCCAGACCGACACCAGTCACCGAAACAGTAGAATGTACAGAATTGCTACAGTGAGTGTTACATCTCACCCAATCTATGGTCTATTGGGCTCTCTGTCAGTCTCTCCAGAACCTACGTGTGGCAAAAAGCAATGTGGTAAGCAATATAGCTTAGTGGTGCCAATAATAAAATAAAAGAGAAATAAAAAGAAAATAAATATGCAGTGTATATGCTGATTTCTCATATAGACAATTTGTTTGTAATATTATTCATATGGCGTTGTTTACATTAGTTATTTACTTAAATTTATCCATTTCCATTTTGGTTGCCCAAGTAACCTATACTGGATGACTGGACTGGATAAACGGGTAAACTGGCAATGGTACCAAGTACCTCGGGCCGTCACACCATCGGTCACAATGTGTCTCTCGGTGTGCAACAAAATAGCTAATAAGCTGTAATAAGCATTGGGCACAAGGCCAAGTATCACACTGATATCAGAATGGTTAAAAGCTAGAAAATCACAGAATGGCATAATGCCATATGTAGTACTGCTAACTGAACCCTATTGGCATGCCAACCTATCCAAACCAATCTTACTAAGTGTACTAGGGCACATTACAAAGTTATTTCTTGAATATTTATACTTAACATGTAAGGTTACTATTCATTTAGTCATTTAAGTCAAATTATTGACTATCCAATGCATAATAGTTACATGAGTTCTAATTACATAGTTTTACCACCTTTTGGTTCCCAAAAGTGTTGGCATTAGTTCCCAATCATTGCTTTTGACCAATGGAGAATAAATCAAAATTTTCAGTTTTGGGTGCTAGAGTTCACTATTCCATTAGACCATTCTACAGTGAGAATTTGGCCAAATGTTCTTCATCAAAGTTGTTCCTTATTGTATCTAGTTACATTTCACTTTTTGAATCACCCCATTTGGAGTTTTCTAGCTCAAGTTATGGCTATTTCACCATAACTGGTCAGATTGCCTTTACCCAAAATTTCTGGGCAATTTTTGGTTCTGCCAGATTTGGTAGTTCAACTTTGGCTAGCAATTTCATTTAGTTAAGTCTAGAATTTGAGTTTGTGTTCTGCATGAAAGTTGTTCTAACTTACCTAAGCTTTCTATTGATATAAATTTCAGGTCAATTGGACCTTTCTACATTGAGTTATGACCAAATGAATGAACACTGTTCATTTGGTCATTTTGCATAGGCAGAATTAGTGCTACCCGGATTTGGTCAATTTTTAGGGTATCCTAAGTTTGTTTTCTGAACAGGTTTCCTTCATCAAAGTTGTGCCATTATGTGTCTAATTTCATGTCCAATTAGCCTTGCACCAATTAAACCTACATAACTCAATTTATAGCTGCCCAAACTTGCTGGACTCACCTCTAGACCTCTAGGGCACATTGGGCAGCATACTTAACCTCAAATTCCTTAGCACCATTCACTCAATTTCCTACTCAAACATGACCAAATGGTCACTAATTGACCATTACAACTTCTTTTCATCAACACATAAACAAAATCCCAATTTTGGTGCCCAAACCCTAACTCCAACAACTACAATTCTTCATATACATACAATACATGAATTAAAACACCAAAATCATGTTCAATGGCAGCCATACACAACTATTATACAATCAAATTGATGAAACCCTAAGGTACCCTAAGGCTACCAAAATTTCATAGGGCAAGTTCATACATCTTTAATTCATTTTTCATCAAATTTTTAACTTAACTCAACTTAGATTCATGCTTAGAAAAGAGTGAAAGCAAGAAAATTGGCACTAACCTTGACTTAATCACTTTCCAAAACTTCAAAACTTCACTTTCTTCCTTTCTTTTTGCTGTCCAAAGCTTGCTCTAGGTGTGAGGATGAGCTTTTGTGAAGGAAAGCTAGGGTTTTAAGGTGGTTTGGTGGGTTAACTAAAGCTTGATGGAGCTTTAATGGTGGAAAGGGAGAGGAAGCTGGTTCGGCTGGATGAAGAAGGAAGTAGCAATCTGATTTTTTTTCTTTCATTTCTGCCCATTTAATTCATTTTAAGTGAGTTATAGCCATGTGTCACAATGTGATTGGATAAAAATATTTTAATGACATCATAATGATGTCAAAATTCCTATTTAATCCATTTTCTTTCCTTTTTCTTTTCTACTCATTTTCAATTCAATTTTTAACAATATTTATTCACATTTTATGTCATAATAATTATTTACTTAATTGAACAAGTTGGTCAAAAATCATCTCTGAAGACGAAATGACCAAAATACCCTCCATTTGGCTTATCGAGCCAAAATCGTCTGTACCGATCTAAAAATTTTTCTAAACATTTTCTTGGCATTCTAATACCATAGAAACCTCAATGACTCTTCTCTGGAGTCCCAAAAATTATTTCATGAATTTTCTCCAGAGTTTAGGGCTTCTAGCTGCGAAGACCGCAACTTCCCTCTAGGTTACCCATCACTAGGGTACAGACTCATTTAACTTAGTTGTATTTTATTTCTAAATTTTTTTTAAAAATTTTTCTTATTCATATTTGAATTATTTATGACTCCTCGCTCTAGTCTAAATATTTTTCCAGATGTTTTAGCTGTCCGGACTAACACCAGTCACCTGAACAGTAGAATGTACGGAATTGCTACAGTGAGGGTGTTACAACTCTTCCCCTCTAATTTAAAATTCGACCTCGAAATTTACTTGATGCAAACAATTGAGAGAACTGTTGATTCATCATCTCTTCACTTTCCCAAGTTGCCTCCTCGGTGTTGTGGTGCCTCCAAAGCACTTTCACCAGTGGAATTTGCTTGTTCCTCAATTCCTTCACTTCTCGAGCCAGGATCCGTATGGGTTCTTCTTCATATATCAAATCATGTTGTACTTCAATTTCTTCCATGGAAATGACATGTGAAGGATCTAAGCGGTATCTTCTCAGCATGGATACATGAAACACATTGTGGATATTGTCCAGCTCTGGTGGTAAAGCTAGCCTATAAGCCGCTGGTCCCACACGTTCAATAATTTCATATGGGCCAATGAACCTAGGGCTCAACTTACCCTTTCTTCCAAACCACAATACTTTTTTCTATGGTGAGACTTTAAGAAACACCTTATCTCTAACTTTATATTCTATCTCTTTTCTCTTTAAGTCGGCATAGGATTTCTGTCTGTCTGAGGCAACCTTCAGATTAGCTTTGATTAACTTTACTTTCTCCTCAGTCTGTTTCACCCAATTCAGTCCAACACATTGGGGTTCTACATTTCCTCCCATACAATGCTTCATACGGGGCCATTTGGATGCTAGCTTGGTAGCTATTATTGTATGAAAATTCTGCCAGTGGGAGATATCTATCCCAACTTCCCTCAAACTCGATGACACAACTCCTCAGCATATCCTCAAAGACCTACCATATATTTCATATTATTATTATCATTTCAATTCAATATTTATATTAGTTCAATATTTATATTAATTCAATTGGTTTTAATGTTTACCTGAATTACTCTTTTTGATTGCCCATCCATCTAAGGATGGAAAGCTGTGCTAAAGTGGAGTTGTGTACCCAAGGATTCATGCAACTTCTTCCAAAATCTCTATGTAAACCTTGGGTGTTGATCAAATATGATGGAAAGTGGAATTCCATGCAGTCTAACTATCTCACTGATATACAATTCTGCTAACTTCTCTAGTGAGTAGTCAGTCCTAACTGGCAGAAAGTGTGCTGACTTCATTAATCTATCCACTATCACCCATACTACGTTATGCTTCTTCTGGGTGAGAGGTAGACCACTTACAAAGTCTATAATGACCCGATCCCATTTCCATTCAGGTATGCGTATAAGCTGTAGCAAACCCGATGGAACTTGATGCTCTACCTTGACTTACTGACATGTCAAGCATTTAGTCACATAGTCAGCTATGTCCCTTTTCATACTAGGCCACCAATAATGAAACCTCAGGTCATGATACATTTTTGTACTTCCTGGGTGCATAGCATAAACACTGGTGTGTGCCTCTTTTAGAATACTGGCTTTCAATTCCCCAACATCTGGTACACACACTCTTCCTTTATAGTATAGACACACATCTGCTTTCACCTCATAGTCAGTTGCCTTCCTTTATGAGATTTTGCTCACAGTAGCTATTAACTTCTCATCTACCTTCTGCCCATCTAAAATCTATTGTAGCAGGTTTGGTCTCACTTGCAACTTAGCCAAAATAGCTCCATCTCAAGCCAAAGATAGACGGGCATTCAATGATCTCAAAGCTGTGATGGATTTTCTGCTCAAAGCATTAACAACTACATTTGTCTTCCTAGGATGGTAGTCAATCACACAATCATAGTCCTTCAGGAACTCAATCCATCGCCTCTGTCTAAGGTTGAGCTCCTTTTGGGTTGACAAATATTTTAGACTTTTATCGCCTGTGTAAATGTAGCACTTTTCACCATACAAGTAGTGCCTCCATATCTTCAGTGTGAAGATAATTGCTGCAAGTTCTAGATCATGGGTAGGGTAGTTCTGTTTATGTTGCCTTAGCAGCCTGGAAGCATAGGCGACCACCTTCCCCTCTTGCATTAATACACACCCTAACCCATTATGCGAGGCATCACTGTAGACCACAAAGTCCTTTCCTGACACTGGCTGTGTTAACACTGGTGCCTCTGTCAACATAGCCTTCAACTCCTCAAAACTGGCTTGACACTTGTCATTCTAGTCAAATCTGACATTCTTGTGTAACAACTTGGACATTGGGGCAGCTATTAAAGAAAATCCCTTCACAAATCTTCTATAATACCCAGCTAGCCCCAAGAAACTTCTAACCTCAGTTGTATTTCTAGGAGGCTTCCATTCCATCACTGCTTATATTTTCTTGCGATCCACTCTAATCCCATCAGCTGATACTATATGTCCAAGGAATGCAGTCTCATTCAACCAGAATTCACACTTGGATAACTTAGCATACAGTTTCTTTTCTTTGAGGGTTTGTAGATGTCACACCCTACCCCTCTGTAAGGCATAACATGATCCCGTAGTATACCTAATGAATTACCAACTCCGTCTACTAATAACCCATTAAATACACTACAAGGGATTTTAAAAACTTTTCTTGCTTCTTTTACAGTGGTGAGCACTATTTACAGGTGTTAAAAACTTTTGTGAACTGAAGTGAAACGGCTAACTCATTTGGACCATTAGAAATTTTCTGTAAAAATTTTGGCAGAGTGCCATCTGTATTTTGGATAAAACAGTTTTTCAGAAAACCTGTAAAAAGCACTTCAATATATTTCCAAATCTCAACTCCAACATATTTCTCAACACAAACATATTTCTCAACTCAAATCCACAGTAATTTTTCAAAGACTGAGATACAAGAAATATAACACAATTTTTTTTTTTACAAGTCAAAATAACTCATAATTTACTTTACAACTTCAATGTATAATTTTAATTTACAACTGCTCAAAACCAAAAACAATATATACATACAGTGGTCATACATTACAGTACAAAATGCAAAATGTGGTATACTTGTTATACCCGAAAAATCTCTCGCTGGGTGTACTAGCAGCCTAGTCTGCTGCCCTGTCTGTCTGTCTACCTGCGACAGCAATAAAAAAGCTATCGCTGAGACAATGTCTCAATGGTGCACAACATTTACCAAATACAACTTTAAATCACAATTCATAAATCATATAAATAGTGGATACTTAAAACCATAGTTAAATTCAAGACAATAAATGTCATAAGGAATTTAACACAATATCACATTAAATCTCAGTAATCAAAACATAGTTAAATTTAAAAGACAATGAATGTCAATAAGCATTTAAACTCTATTTCACAATTTCACAATACATATCAATAAACCACACACAGCTTAATCATGTTCCAAAGTTCAATTCGTCCCAAAAGCCGATGGCTAATGAGGTATTCAATTCGTCCCAAAAGTCAATGACTAATGAGGAATAACATAGCTAGCTAGCAAAAATATGAGTACTCATCCAATTCGTCCTCAACAGGCACACACCTCAACACTTCAGCCAGAGAGGGAATTCAATTCGTCCCACTAGACAAGCTAGCGAGGAATACAATCAATATACATGATAGCTGTGGTTTCAAACCATTTCTAATGCTTTTCAATCAATAAGTATCCATCAATATCATTCAAACAATTTCTCACAATTTCAAACCATTTACAATGCTTTTCAAGCAATAAATATCCATTCAAACACATTTCCACAATTTAAAACAATAATGTACAAATAGTCATAATTCATTTCAATTAAAAAATTCAAAAGAAATAGTTGTTGTGCACAAACCTCTGATAATTGTCTCCTGGTCTGGACTTAGTGTTTCCTTCCCTTTCCCTGAGTCTTTACTAACTGAGAAACACAATTTGAAGTGTTTCAGTACTAAATTAAACTGTCTCTATCGATAATGCTTGATAAGTAATTCACTGAAAGCTATTATTTGCTTAATCAACCTAATATATCGACCCTCGATGCGTTCTAGGTAAATTGGGTTTTAGTGTTACTAATATGTCACATTCGATAGTCTTTTAGGGTTGGTACATGTTACCAATTTCATTTCCTTGTTTAGTGCATTTTATTGCAACTTGCTGGATTCCGTGATACTAGTTTGACCTAGCCGGACGACCTAGTTCCCTCGGTTTTCGGGTTTCAATCAAAACTACAAACTTGTAGATCTATGTCTTATGGAATGCGGGGCAAAATTTCAGGTCATTCTGAGTTATGTAGACCAAGTTATGGTCATTTTACTATTGCTGGTTAAATTGCACTAAAATTGGTCACTTTAGGTCATTTTAGGTCATTTTAGGTTCGGCCAGTTTTTGGACTCGAACTTGTGCAAGCTGTTTGACTTGCTTATGGTCATTTTTATGCTTTGGTGTCTTCATAAGACTTGTAGATATGGGTCTTAACTATTCATGTTTAAAATTTCAGGTCAATTGGGCCTGTTTTGAGTGAGTTATGACCTAAACACTAACTGCTGCCAAAATGGTCAGTTTTCAGTCCTCACTTGCACTTAATCCGGATTTAGAGTTATAGGCTGAAATGCATACTGTCCTTAAATACATTGCTTAACATCTATCAATTGCACATTTACCTTGCTTTAAGTCCACTTCTCTTCCCCATTCTGATTTGGTACATTACCAAAACCATTTATCACTTCACATTAAAGTCACTTTGGGTAGAATACAAATATCCTCAATACACCAAATGAAACTCTAATTCACAAAGTCCAATTACAACAATATATACACATAAACACCCCTAATTATTACATACAATTTCCACAACCAATTTACATACATATTCATCAATCCTCAATATCACAATTCATCCAATATCTTCAGGAATTCAAACGTTCATCAAGAAGTCTCAAAGCTGCCGAAATGCTCCAAATTACCAAAGTTTCCCATAATTTCTTCAACTTCAATCCCAAATGCACAATCACCACATATACATGAAATTAACTTACTAGGACATTAAATCACCCTACTCAACATGAATTCCCATCAAATATAAGTAAGAATAATTCATTAAATATAGAGCTCCATGGCTATCCAAAATTGGATATATCAAGAACTCCTTAAAACTTTAAAATTTTCTTCACAAATCAAACACCCATACATGCTTACAAACTTTAACAAAGCAATATCTAAAAATACAAACTTACCTATTGTTAGGACTTGTTAAATCTTCACTAAACTTCCTTGATTTTGCTATCAAACTCTTCCTTGTGATGTGGGGATAAATTTTAATGAAGCTACCTAGGTGTTTGGAGGTGAAATGAAGGAGAGGATGAAGCTTGAAGCAAAACGGCAATGGAGGTTTTCAAGCTCTTCATTTCGGCATGGATGAACCAAATGAGGAAGATGAATTTGCAGATTGTATAATGGGTGTACACCTGCCATTTAGTTCTTAATTTATTCCATAGTGGTCCACTTACACAAATTAAATCATATTATATGTTTAACTTTCATTTATTCAACATTAAACCCATAATTTTTGCTATTTACTTTAGGTACCATCAATTTAATTTTTCATTATATTTTCCAAGTGTAATATTATTTATTTTTAATGGACATTTAGCTCAAAAGACAATTTGGGATGTCAAATGACCACAATGCCCCTGTTCGGGTTACATTCCCGATTTTTCGGTAACACCGAGTTTTGTCTGTTTTTCGATTTCTCACTTTTCTTTGTACTAATTATTTAATTTTTCTTTGATATTTCTAATGATATTTATACTTCAATAAATATTTATTGGAGCCCTAAAAATATTTTCCAGGGTTCTCCGTGGTCCAAGGCTAGTCAACGGTCCACGCCGTGACTTCCCGGTGCAGTCACCCATCGCTAGGGTTCTCGGCTCGCTCAACTTGGTTACATTTCTTTGCTATTATTTTTCCTTTGTTTTTCTTGTATTTTTTTTTCTTGTATTTCATTATTTTATGTCTCCTACCTCATATCAAAGTGTAGTTCTAGGCATCCTAGTTGTCCGGACAACACTGGTCACCGGAACAGTAGAACGCACTATCGAACATAGGGGTGTTACAATTCTCCCCCCCTTAAATAAATTTCGTCTCGAAATTTTACCTGGCATTAGTCTCTGAACAGCTGTGGGTACTGTCTCCTCATATCCTCTTCACGTTCCCAAGTAGCTTCCTGGCTTGAATGATGGTTCCACAAAGACTTTAACCAGTGTATCACATTTATTCCTCAGCTGCTTCACCTCATAAGCCAGAATTTTTATGGGTTCTTCCTCATATGAGAGGTCTGGATTTACCTCAATCTCTTCAACTGATAGTACAAGAGATGGGTCAGATCTGTACCTCCTTAACATGGACACATGGAAGATATTGTGTATCCTTGCTAACTCTAGAGGTAATGCCAACCGATATGCCAAAGGACCCACTCTTTCCAGAACCTCATATGGTCCGATGAAATGAGGACTCAGTTTCCCCTTTCTGCCAAATCTCATAATCCTCTTCCACGGAGAAACTTTGAGGAATACCTTATCACCCACTGCATATTCAATATCTCTTCTTTTCAGATCAACATAGGACTTCTGACGGTCTGATGCAGCCTTGAGTCTATCTCTGATCAATCTAATCTTTTCCTCTGTCTGCTGAACAATTTCAGGCCCAATCATCTTCCTTTCACCTACTTCATCCCAACATAAGGGAGTTCTGCACTTTCTGCCATACAAAGCTTCATATGGAGGCATCCCAATGCTTGATTGATAGCTGTTGTTATAAGAAAACTCAATCAAAGGCAAGTGTGTATCCCAACTACCTTCAAACTCAATCACACAAGCCCATAGCATATCCTCCAATATCTGAATAATCCTTTCAGACTGGCCATCTATCTGTGGGTGGAATGCTGTGCTGAAGTTCAATCTAGTTCCTAGGGCTCTTTGAAGACTACCCCAGAATCTAGAAGTGAACCTAGGATCTCTGTCAGACACAATTGATACTGGCACTTCATGCAATTTTATAATCTCATATATGTACAATCTGGCCAATCTTTCCAGGCTATAGTCCATCCGAACTGGCAAAAAGTGAGCAGACTTGGTCAATCTGTCAACTATAACCCATACTGCATCATGACTACTCTGTGTCCTTGGAAGTCCTGTAACAAAATCCATAGTTATTCATTCCCATTTCCACTCTGGTACTGATAAAGGATGTAACAAACCAGCTGGAACTTGATGTTCTGCCTTTACTTGCTGACAAGTTAGGCATTTGGAAACAAATTCAGCTATATCTCTCTTCATACCCATCCACCAGTAATGCTCATTCATCACACTGTACATTTTAGTTCCACCAGGGTGCATAGCAAAAGGAGACTCATGTGCTTCCTTCATAATGATCTGTCTCAATTCCACATCACTAGGAACGCACATTCTGCCCTGATGTAGCAATAAACCATCCTCTCTCACAGAAAATTCAGGTTTCTTGCCCTGCTGGACTTCTTTCAGTAGCTTCTGATATTTTTCATCACTCTGGCGACCATTCGATCGATCTGATCAATCAACACTGGCTGTACATGCCATGCAACTACTGTCTGTCCCTCATCATCAATCTCTAAACTGGCATGCTGTGCTTTCAATTCATATACCATGGACAAAGGAGAAACTCTGAGATTTGCCATAGTCTTGCGACTTAAGGCGTCAGCCACCACATTTGCTTTCCCTGGCTGATAGTCTATTAAGCAATCATAGTCTTTAATGAGTTCTAACCATCTCCTCTGCCTCAAATTCAATTCCTTCTGGGTGCCCAAATACTTCAAGCTCTTGTGATCTGTGTAAATGTAGCATTTCTCTCCATACAAATAGTGTCTCCAGATATTCAGAGCAAAAACAATAGCTGCTAGCTCCAGATCATGTGTTGGGTAGTTCCTCTCATGTGGTTTCAGCTGGCGTGATGCATAAGCAATGACATTCCGATCTTGCATCAGTACACAGCCTAACCCATTATGAGAAGCATCACTATAAACTGTATATTCTTTACCCGGAGTAGGTAAAGTGAGGACTGGAGCTTCAGTCAAACACCTTTTCAACTTATCAAAACTTTGCTGGCATTTATCTGTCCACTGAAATTTTACATCTTTCTGAAGCAGTTTGGTCAGTGGAGAAGATAACATAGAAAACCCCTTCACAAACCAACGGTAATATCCAGCTAAACCCAGAAAACTGCGAATTTCTGTGATGTTCCTGGGCAGCTTCCAATTAAGGATAGCTTCTACCTTGCTGGAATCTACCTTGATCCCTTCAGCTGACACAGCATGTCCCAAAAAGGAGATTTCTTTCAGCCAAAATTCACATTTCGACAATTTGGCGTATAGCTGTTTCTCCCTTAAAGTCTGCAGTACAATCCGCAGATGTCTGTCATGCTCTTCTGCATTCCTCGAGTATATCAAAATGTCATCAATAAAAACCACCACAAATTGATCGAGATATGGTCTGAAGATAGTGTTCATCAGATCCATAAAAGCAGCTAGAGCATTTGATAACCCGAATGGCATTACTAGAAACTCATAGTGGCCATACCGAGTTCTGAAAGTAGTTTTTGGAATACTCTGCTCTTGCACCTTCAACTGATAATAACTAGATCACAAATCAATTTTGGAGAATACAGCTGCACCCTTCAACTGATCAAACAGATCATCAATGCGAGGCAATGGATATCTATTCTTTATTGTCACCTTATTCAATTGCCGGTAATCTATACATAAGCAGAGAGTACCATCCTTCTTCTTAACAAATAACACTGGTGCTCCCCAAGGTGACACACTAGGGAGGATGAAGCCCTTTTCAAGTAATTCTTGCAACTGTATCTTCAACTCCTTCAACTCTGCTGGTGCCATTCTGTATGGCTTTATGGAGATTGGATCCACACCAGGCATAACATTAATTTCGAATTGCACTTCTCTTTCCGGAGGTAATCCTGGCAATTCATCAGGAAACACATCTGGAAAGTCATGTACTGTAGGGATGTCCTTCAATGCTGGACTCCCCACTTAGGTGTCTACCACATGTGCCAAGTATGCTTAACACCCCTTTCTGATCATTTTTCTGGCTAGTGCAGCCAAAATGACGTTTGATGGCAATAACTGCCTCTCCCTATGTATTACCACATCATTGTACTGAGGGAGACCAAAAGTGACTTTCTTCAGCCTACAGTCAATCATGGCATGATGCCTAGCTAACCAATCTATGCCCAAGATGATATCATAATCTCTGAAGGGCATTTCAATGAAATCAGACAGAAAAGTGTGTCCTTGGATCACCAAAGGACAATTTCTATACATTCTATTAACCCTGACTTCCTGTCCTAGTGGACTTGTTACTAGTACCTCAAAGTCCATTTTTGTACATGGAACAGCAATGCAATCAATGATGCTAGCACTCACATAAGAATGGGTAGAACCCGGATCAAATAACACAAATACATCTTGATTAAAAGTTGAGAAGGTACCAGCCACAACATCAGATGTCTTTGCCTCTTCCCTCTGTCTCATTGCATAGATTCTGACTGGAGCACTATCTTGCTCTGAATGTTTCACTGTGCTTTGGCTGCCTGCTGGGCTACCTCTACCCCTGCCTCTACCTCTGCTGGGTGGTTGTGAACTTCTAGTGACAGGGCTCTGAACTGACCCTTCTGCAGTAGTAGGAGGTGGTCCAACTCTGCGATTATTGGTGCAATCCTTGGCAAAGTGTCCTGTGCCTCAACAGTTATAACAGGCTCCAATAGCCTTGTAGCATATCCCACCATGATTTCTTCCACAGGTTTCACATTGGCGGGGAGGGTAAGAACCTCTGGTACTCTGCTGACCAGATAGAGGAGGCTTCTGTCCTGAATATCTTCCCCTACCAGACTTCTTGCCACCTCTGCCATGTCCCCCATAGTTCTTCCTCTTTCCAGTAGGACCACTAAAACTCTGTTCTACAGATTTTCCCTCTTTCTCTGTCTTCTCTGATTTCTTTTTCTCAGGAGCAGCTTCAAATTCAATTCTTTCCAACTCTAGGGGTTGAGAAACAAGTTCAGAGAAGTTAGTGGGTTTGAACCTGACTACTTGTAATCTAATACTGGGCTTCAAGCCAGTTTTAAACCTCTTGCATCTCTCCCTGCTGGTAGCAAGTAAACTTACTGCATAATGGCTCAGGCGAGAAAATTCTCTTTCATACTCAGCCACTGATCTGCTCCCCTGTTTCAAACTTAGGAACTCTTGTAGCTTCTGATCTACATAAGCATCAGGGACATATTTTTGTCTGAATTCCCTGAGAAAGTCATTCCATGTTAGCACTGCAGGTTCTACCAAACTATGGGGAATGGTTTTCGACCAGTCATAAGCATCCCCCTGTAGTAGAGATACAGAGTATTCAAATCTGAGCTCCTCTGTGCAGTGCAGTTTCTTGAATACTCTATCCATCCTCTCTAACCACTGTTCAACCTCTAGAGGATCTACTGTCCCCTTGAACTCTGTAGCCCCATACTTCATCAATTTGTCATACTGCCTAGTAGGAGACTGTGGTTGTACCACTGGTGTCTGTATTGGGACTTGAGTAGGCACATTATCAGCCATTTGTTGGAACATTGCAGCCATCTACTGAGTGAATTGAGCAGGAAACTGCGGTACTCCTGGGGCTGGTGCAGCTGAACCACTGACATTATGTAGGCCTGGGGCATCCCCTTGCACCTCAGCCTCTATAGATTGATCAACTGAACGATCACCCTCTTCCATGGTCAATGCGAGGATCTTAGATCTCCTTAACAATTAACACAAAGATATTTCCTCTCGTTAGTGCATATTTATAATGTAATGTACTGTATGTATCAAACAATGATATTGAGCAGTTGTACTATGAAGAAAGAATATTCAAGTCACATATGAAAATACAATTTAAAAACTTTGCTCTGATACCACTAAAACAAGTCACACCCTACCCCTCTATAAGGCATAACATGATCTCGCAGTATACCTAATGAATTACCAACTCCGTCTACTGATAACCCATTAAATACACTACAAGGGATTTTAAAAACTTTTCTTGCTTCTTTTACAGTGGTGAGCACTATTTACAGGTGTAAAAAACTTTTGTGAACTGAAGTGAAACGGCTAACTCATTTGGACCATTAGAAATTTTCTATAAAAATTTTGGCAGAGTGCCATCTGTATTTTGGATAAAACAGTTCTTCAGAAAACCTATAAAAAGCACTTCAATATATTTCCAAATCTCAACTGCATCATATTTCTCAACACAATATATTTTTCAACTTAAATCCACAGTAATTTTTCAAAGACTGAGATACAAGAAATATAACACAATTTTTTTTTTACAAGTCAAAATAACTCATAATTTACTTTACAACTTCAATGTACAATTTTAATTTACAACTGCTCAAAACCAAAAACAATATATACATACAGTGGTCATACATTACAGTACAAAATGCAAAATGTGGTATACTCGTTATACCCGAAAAATCTCTCGCTGGGTGTACTAGCAGCCTAGTTTGCTGCCCTGTCTGTCTGTCTACCTGCAACAGCAATAAAAAAGCTATCGCTGAGACAATGTCTCAATGGTGCACAACATTTACCAAATACAACTTTAAATCACAATTCATAAATCATATAAATAGTGGATACTTAAAACCATAGTTAAATTCAAGACAATAAATGTCATAAGGAATTTAACACAATATCACATTAAATCTCAGTAATCAAAACATAGTTAAATTTAAAAGACAGTGAATGTCAATAAGCATTTAAACTCCATTTCACAATTTCACAATACATATCAATAAACAATGCACAGCTTAATCATGTTCCAAAGTTCAATTCGTCCCAAAAGCCGATAGCTAATGAGGTATTCAATTCGTCCCAAAAGTCAATGACTAATGAGGAATAACATAGCTAGCTAGCAAAAATATGAGTACTCATCCAATTCATCCTCAACAGGCACACATCTCAACACTTCAGCCAGAGAGGGAATTCAATTCGTCCCACTAGACAAGCTAGCGAGGAATACAATCAATATACATGATAGCTGTGGTTTCAAACCATTTCTAATGCTTTTCAATCAATAAGTATCCATCAATATCATTCAAACAATTTCTCACAATTTCAAACCATTTACAATGCTTTTCAAGCAATAAATATCCATTCAAACACATTTCCACAATTTAAAACAATAATGTACAAATAGTCATAATTCATTTCAATTGAAAAATTCAAAAGAAATAGTTGTTGTGCACAAACCTCTGATAATTGTCTCCTGGTCTGGACTTAGTGTTTCCTTCCCTTTCCCTAAGTCTTTACTAACTGAGAAACACAATTTGAAGTGTTTCAGTACTAAATTAAACTGTCTCTATCGATAATTCTTGATAAGTAATTCACTGAAAGCTATTATTTGCTTAATCAACCTAATATATCGACCCTCGATGCATTCTAGGTAAATTGGGTTTTAGTGTTACTAATATGTCACATTCGATAGTCTTTTAGGGTTGGTACATGTTACCAATTTCATTTCGATAGTCACATTCGATAGTCATAAGGTCCATGAATGCTGCTGGTGCATTTGTTAGGCCAAAGGGTATCACCAGGAACTCATAATGCCCATACCGGGTCCTGAATGCAGTTTTTGGTACATCTGCATCCTTCACTCTCAGCTGATGATACCCTGATCTGAGATCAATTTTAGAAAATACTCCTGCTCCCTTCAACTGATCAAACAGATCATTAATTCTAGGCAATGGATATTTGTTCTTCACAGTCACTTTATTCAACTGCCGGTAATTGATGCATAATCTCAAAGTCCCATCCTTCTTCTTTACAAACAGCACTGGAGCTCTCCATGGTGACACACTGAGGCGTATGAACGCCTTATCTAGTAACTCTTGCAATTGGATTTTCAACTCCTTTAACTTAGTAGGTGCCATCCTATAAGGAGCAATAGAGATTGGTGCTATACCTGGCAGTATTTCAATAGCAAATTCGACTTCCCTTTATGGTAGTAAACCAGGCAATTCTTCAGGGAACACATCTGGGAAGTCTCTTACTATGGGTATATCACACAGATCTGGCTTAGCTTGCCTAGTATCCACCACATGTGCTAGGTAGGCTTCACAGCCTTTTCTCATCAGTTTTCTTGCAACTATGGCTGAGATAACATTGAACAAGAAATCTGTCCTTTCCCCCACAACTGTAATCTCATTACCCTCAGAAGTTTTCAGGGAAATCCTCTTCAATTTACAATCAACCATTGTCTGATGACGTGACAACCAGTCCATTCCCAAAATCACGTCAAACTCATGGAAAGGCAATTCAATCAGGTCTGCCAAGAATTCATACCCTTAAATCCTTAATGGGCAACCTTTGTACACCTTGTTCACCACCACACTGTGGCCCAATGGATTAGTGGCCAGAATGTCTCGGTCACTCTCCCCTACTAGTATCCCCCTTTCTACGGGTAGGTTGATGCAGATGTATGAATGAGTGGATCCTGGATCCACCAATGCATGCATAGATGTGTTGTAGAGGGAGAACGTACCCCTGATAACATCCAAGGCATCTTGCTCCTCTTGAGCTCTCATGGCATAAGCTCTGGAAGGTGCTCTAGCCTCTAGCCTCTCAGCTGGCTCAGATGCAGATCTCTATAATGGACCAGCTGCCTCAGATTTACGGGCTTTCTACCCTTTTAAGGTGCAGGGGTGGGCTTATCTGCTTGTGCTGGAGCAGCTGTAGCAGTTCTGCATGGACAGTTCCTTAACTGATGCTCTGTAGACCCACACCTAAAGCAGGCACCCATCACTCTCCAACACTCCCCCTTATTCCACTTCAGGCTATGTGGACAAGCAGAAGATGTTGGGGCTGGTCCCCTGAACACCGTCTCTAGAAAGCAACCCATTGATGGTGTGGACTGACCTCTCCTAGGTGTGAACTGTAGCCTGGGCCCCTGGGACTGACCCTGACCTTGAGGCTGACCTAAACTCTGAGCATGTGGATCTCTGAACTTCTTCCCAAGTGTAGGAGATGAGCTAGACTGACTTGGGCCCCTCTTCTGCTGTCTCTCTCTCCTAATCTGCTCACTTATTCTGACTTTCTCAACTTTTACTGCAGCTTTCACTAACTTGGTGAAGTCCATGATTCCCAAGGCAGTGATCATTATCTTAATGTTGTCATTCAGCCTCTCTTCAAATCTTCTACACTTTTTGGCCTCATTAGGGACTATCTCCCTTCCATAGCGGCTCAATTTGACAAATTCTCTTTCATACTAAGCTACTGTCAACTGTCTTTGCCTCAGGTTAATAAATTCTCTCCTCCTATCTTCCAGGTACACACTTCCCACATACTTCTTTCTGAATTCATTGAGAAAGAACTCCCAGGTTATTTGTTCTGGCTGCACTTCACTGGACATTGTATCCCACCATTGATATGCATCATCTTGCAGTAGAGACACAACAGCTTCTAGGTTTTGCTCTGGGGTGCAGTGGAGTTGTTTTAAAACTCTTCCTGTTCTGTCCAACTAGTTCTTAGCTACAACAGAATCATCTTCTCTCTTACTAAGAAAATCTACTGCTCCAAATTTCTTGAGTTTCTCCAAATGAGATTTTTGCTGTGGAGGTGGTGGTGGTGGCATTACCCCTGCCATTTGTCTGAAAAATTTAGCTATTTGCTGAAATATGGCCTGTGGAGGATGTGCAAGCTCTGCTAGAGTAGGTTCTCCCCTACCCCCAGTTTCAGCTGTTACAGTTGGAGCATGACTCTCCACTTCCTCCTCAACTGCCCTCTGAGACGTGGGGTCCATATCCTAATCAAAATAAGAAAACCAAACAGATCTGCATTAGTGTCACATCAACTCTTACAAATGCAATGCATGGTATGGTCTCGATCTAGACCCAGAAACGCCTAAACCGTGCTCTGATACCACTAAATGTGACACCCTTTGCCCGTCTACAGTATAGCCGAGCAAGATATGTCACACATTGTATCGGAACACCATATTTTATCTCATTTATTGTTATCCTTTCTTAATTTATTTCTTTATGGTTATGAAATACAATTTGTGAAATTTGACTCATTTAAGTCATTTATTGAAATCATAAATTCATTTGAGTTTTGAAAAATTTTATAGAAAATCTGGTAGAGTACCGGTTAAAAATGGATAAAACAGTTCTTCAGAGCCTGTGAAAAACACTTCTAATACATTTCCCATCATTCTCAAACTCCATTATATCAATATAATCTCAATATTTCTCAACCATTTTTCAAAAATTCTTCTATTTGTCATTCATTCATTTCACATGATAATCATGTATAAATCATAAATAAATACTAAATTTTCATTTATAAACACAAATTACAAATATTTGCATTAATACCAAAATATATTACATGAGTTTCAACTATACATTAGAAAATAAAAGTTTAATTAAAAAATACAAACAGTACAAAATACCAAAATGGGACCTAGTGTCCTAATAATGCACTGTAGTCTATGAGGTGACACGGACACTATGTAGATCTGTATACAAGTCTCACCCAGTTTGTGGTCTACTGGGCTCTCTATCAGTCTTTCCAGAATCTATGCGTGGCAAAAAGCAACGCGCTAAGCAATATAGCTTAGTGATGCTAATAATAAATAAAAGAGAACTAAAAAGAAAATAAATATGCAGTGTATATGTTGATTTCTTATACAGACAATTTATTTGTAATATTATTCATATGGCATTGTTTACATTAGTTATTTACTTAAATTTATCCATTTCCATTTTGGTTGCCCAAGTAACCTATACTGGATGACTGGACTGGATAAATGGGTAAACTGGCATTGGGTACCAAGTACCTCAGGCCGTCACACCATCGGTCACAATGTGTCTCCCAGTGTGCAACAGAACAGCTAATAAGCTGTAATAAACATTGGGCACAAGGCCAAGTATCACACTAATATTAGAATGGATAAAAGCCATAAAATCACAGAATGGCATAATGCCATGTGCAGCACTGCTAACTGAACCCTATTGGCATGCCAACCTATCCAAACCAATCTTACTAGGTGTACTAGGGCACATTACAAAGTTATTTCTTGAATATTTATACTTAACATGTAAGGTTACTATTCATTTAGTCATTTAAGTCAAATTATTGACTATCCAATGTATAATAGTTACATGAGTTCTAAACACATAGATTTACCACATTTTGGTTCCCAAAAGTGTTGGCATTAGTTGCCAATCATTGCTTCTGACCAATGGAGAATAAATAAAAAATTTCAGTTTTGGGTGCTAGAGTTTAATGTTTCATTAGGCCATTCTACAGTGAGAATTTGGCCAAATTTTCTCCATCAAAGTTGTTCTTTATTGTATCTAGTTACATTTCACTTTCTGAATCACCCCATTTGGAGTTTTCTAGCTCAAGTTACGGCTATTTCACCATAACTGGTCGGATTGCCTTTACCCAGAATTTCTAGGCAATTTTTGGTTCTGCCAGATTTGGTAGTTCAACTTTGGCTAGCAATTTCATTTAGTTAAGTCTATAATTTGAGTTTTTATTCTGCATGAAAGTTGTTCTAACTTGCCTAAGCTTTCCATTGATATAAATTTCAGGTTAATTGGACCTTTCTACACTGAGTTATGACCAAATGAATGAACACTGTTCATTTGGTCATTTTGCATAGGCAGAATTGGTGCTACCCGGATTCGGTTAATTTTTAGGGCATCCTAAGTTTGTTTTCTGGACAAGTTTCCTTCATCAAAGTTGTGCCATTATGTGTCTTATTGCACGTCCAATTGGCCTTGCACCAATTGAACCTACACAACTCAATTTATAGCTGCCCAAACTTGCTGGACTCACCTTTAGACCTGCAGGGCACATTGGACAGCATATCTAACCTCAAATTCCTTGGCACCATTCACTGAATTTCCTACTCAAACATGACCAAATGGTCACTAATTGAACATTACAACTTCTTTTCATCAATACATAAACAAAATCGCAATTTTGGTACCCAAACCCTAACTCCAACAACTACAATTCTTCATATACATACAATCCATGAATTAAAACACCAAAATCATGTTCAATGGCAGCAAATAAGTGCATAATTTATTAATTTTACTCTCATCACATTTAGTGTTTTTAGTGTGTTTTATGTTTAATTTAGTTGGTTAAAATATATTTATCATTTAGACATATTTTTAGATAGTTGTGGAATAATTGTGTTAAATGGATAAATTTTCAGTGTTTGACCTTTGCTGTATTTTTCAGGTGTTTCTAAAGTTGTGGGTCTCCAAATTAATTGTTGTTTAATCCATTGAAAAGCTAAGATAGAGCACTTCAAATGATAAAGAGGGACCAAAGCCCAAATCAGTCTCCAAGATTGACAAAATGAGCTATGGATCTATTGCAAAAGCCCAGACTCGATGAATCACGACCAGTTTTAGTATTTATTTTATATCTGGAGTTTCAGACATCCAAATGAAGCAATGCTAAGCCCAATTGAACCTTAAGAGCCACCTCTACAACTTCTATGAAGGGATGGACGCGAGATGAGGCCATTTTAATTTTCAAAAATGGCAATGAATTTGTCATAATGGGCTGGACTGTCTAGCTGAACCAGTCTCGGTTTTTGGGCCATAACTTGTTCTGTAGACCTCGGATTTGGGTCCATGAGTACCCGTTGGAAAGCTAAGAAATAGGGCTACAACTTTCATGAAGAGGGTAGAGGCAAATTCAGAAAGAAAGTTGCTGAAAATCTGCCTTGATTCCAAAAACGTGAATGCAATATGAAAATCTGCATCTTGAATTTCAAAACATTTCCTAGTTTGGTTTGGTTCCTATCTTTGGTATTAGGTTTTTTTTTTTAGTATAAATACATCTTTGGGCAACAGCTAAGAGCATCCTAATTCAGACTTTCGTTCTCCATTCTCTTTTTAGATTTTTTTCTTTATTTTTTTTTATTTTTCTGTAAGCCATGAACATGAGTGGCTAAGTTTTTAATTCAGTCCAAGGGATTCAAGTTTTTTTGCTTGATTTGTGAGACCAGGTTCTTAATTTAATTTATGTGTTTTTGAATATCTATTATTTTCTGATTTAATTGTTTTTGATCTGTTGAATGATTTGCTAAAAAGGCCTATTAGTTAATTGTTTGATTTGATCAATTGCTAGTTCATCTTCATAATCCGTAATTGTTGTGTAAGATTGAACATGAGTAGCAATTAGGTTTTATTGATTATGATCCAAGTTTTGGATAATAACTTAAGGAAATAATAGGGTGCATTAAATGATTTATGCTTCATAAATTATTGTTCAGCTTAACTACTTCCTATTCTTAAAGCAGTTATTAATTTGATGAGGATTGCTTAATACCAATTCAGTTAATAATTAGAGTCAATAAGAGTGCTAGGCTCGAATTGATGAGTATAGGGAAGTCAGAGGTTTACCTCGCTGTTTGGTAAATCTACGTTAAGTATTCAATAAGATATAATTATATTTCTTTTGTCTATGATCAAATCAATTCATTGGAATGCAAATTACCTTGGACTGAAGTTTATTTAATTGGAGAGTTTCTTATTTTTAGATCTTAATTTTCGATTTTTGATTTTTTCTTTGGATTGTGAATTAACTCCCCTCCCCCTCGCCCCAACCTTTATTTTTTTTTTCCATTACACAAGTGCACAAAATTTAATAATTCAGTCTCTAGGGTTCGACCTGGATTTGCCACTTACTGCAGAAAATATTTCATAATTGGTGATTTCAGTTAATTTAATTTCTGGTGGATTCGACACCCATCAAGAATTTTGGCACCGTTGCCGGGGACTGAAGTTTATTTGATTTCGTGTTTTTGGTGTTAGATATTCTATTATTAATTTTGTTTGTGAGTTGTTGCTATTTTTAGGTTTTTGGAAAATAAAATAAAATAAAATAATTACGGTGTTACTGTTCATTATTACTGTTCATTAAGAATTTTGGTTGAACTTGGAGGGCAGCCCATACCTATTTTGAAGGAAACGACGCTCTGATCAAGACCAAAATTCCATTGTTTTCTAGGGTTTTGAGGCATTCTTTTAGTTTTTACTTTGATTTCTCTTTGTTTATGACAAGAATTTCTCAATCTGGTGAGTTGATCTTTGATCCAGAAGTAGAAAAAACAGCTAAACGGTTAAGAAAATTGGCTAAGCAAGCTAGGCAGATTACAAGTACATCTGAAGGAGTCCAATTTCCAAAGGAGCTAAGTTCGGATTCGGATTCAGAGTTAAGTTCCGAAAACTAGACCATGGCTGCTGCTAGGATTTTGAAAGAGTTGGCTGCTCCTGATCTAAACCAACAGCCTTTGTGTATCCAATACCCTGCTTTAAATGCTGCTTTTGAATTGAAATTTGGACTAATCCATTTGTTGCCTAAGTTTCATGGTCTTACAGGTGAGGATCCACATAAGCATCTAAAGGAATTTCATGTTGTGTGTTCCAGCATGAAACCTCAATGAGTTTTAGAGGATCATATCAAGCTTCAAGCTTTTCCCTTCTCACTGGAGGGCACAACTAAGGATTGGTTGTATTACCTCCCTTTTGGATCTGTCAACTCATGGAATGGGATGAAGCAGATATTTTTGGAGAAGTATTTTCCTGCTTCCCGTGTTGCCAACATAAGAAAAGAAATTTGTGGCATCCGACAATATAATGGAGAGAGCTTGTATGAGTATTGGGAGAGATTTAAGAAGCTGTGTGCAAGCTATCCCCATCATCAAATAAGTGAGCAGCTTTTGATTCAGTATTTCTATGAGGAACTTCTACCAATGGACCGCAGTATGATAGATGCTACTAGTGGAGGAGCTTTGGTTGACAAGACACCAGAAGAGGCAAGAAGGCTGATTGCTAACATGGCAGCAAATTCTCAACAGTTTGAAATGAGAATGGATCACACATCTATGAATGTTAATGAGGTAAGTACATCTAACCTTGAGAAACAAATTTCTGATTTAACTTCTTTGGTGTGGCAGTTGGCTATAGGGAACATGCAACTTGTTAAGGCATGTGGAATTTGTTTGGGTTTGGGTCATGCTACTGATATGTGTCCTGTGTTACAAGAGGATGAATCAATGCAACATGATAATACAGTAGGACATTATGGACAGCCACAACGTAGGTATGATCCCTAATCGAATACTTATAATCCAGGATGGCGAGATCATCCTAATCTGAGTTATGGGAATCAATCAGTGCAAAACCGATACCATCAATAGAGACCACAAGTGAATCAACCACCTCTACCTCTGCCTCCCTCAAATCAAGATATGTCACTTGATGAAATTGTTAAGGCTTTGGCTAACAATACCCAACAGTTTCAGTAGGAGACCAAAAATAGCATTTAAAACATAGAGAGGCAGATTGGTTAGTTAGCTTCCTCTATAAGCAAGCTTGAAGCTCAAGGTTCTGGAAAGCTTTCATCACAAACAGTCATGAACCCCAGAGAAAATGCGAGCGCGATACTGTTGCGGAGTGGGAAAGAAGTTGATAATCAGACTTCACATGAGTCAACCAAAAAGAAAAAGCAAGAAGAAAAAGAGTCTGAAATTGAGATAAATACTGAACCTAAACTAAATAAGGTTAATAATTATGTTCTTCCTCCGTTCCCATGCAGGTTGGCTAAAAATAAGAAAGAAGAACAAAAGAAAGAAATTTTGGAGACTTTCAGAAAGATGGAGATCAATATACCTTTACTTGATGCGATCAAACAAGTTCCCAAGTATGCTAAATTCCTTAAGGAATTATGCACTACAAAGTGCAAGTTGAGGAATAATGAGAAGATCAGTGTGGGAGAAAATGTGTCGGCATTAATTCAGCGAAAATTACCCCTTAAGTGTAAGGATCCAAGTTCATTTTCTATTCCCTACAAAATAGGTAATTCTAAATTTGAATGTGCAGATTTAGGAGCATCTATTAATGTTATGTCAAAATCAGTTTTTCAAACTTTAAATTTGGGTCTTTTGAAAGAAACCAGTGTCATTATTCAGTTAGCTGATCATTCTGATGCTTACCCATTGGGAGTAGTTGAGGATGTGTTGGTGCAGGTTGGAGAATTGATTTTTCCTGCATACTTTTACATTCTGGATATGGAGGATAGTGTTCCCACATCAAAGTCAGCTTTGATTTTGTTTGGAAGACCTTTCCTCAAAACTGCCAAGACAAAAATTGATGTGGATGATGGTACCTTAACTATGGAGTTTGATGGAGAAACTATCAAATTTAATATCTTTGATGCCATAAAGTATCCTGCTGATGATCATTCTGTCTTTTCTATTGATGTTGTTGATACAACTATGCAAGATTTCTTTGAGTTAAGCATGGAGGATGAGTTAGAAGTGGTGATTAGTCAAGGAATTCAAGAAATCAGTACCAATCCACCATTAAGTGTAAAGGTTCAAGAGGCAGTAATGGCAATGCAGTCATTACCTCCTATTCAAAAAATGTATGGAGTACCAAAGATTAACTTACCTGTATCTCACACAAAATTGTTACCTTCTGTTGTGCAGGCACTAGTCCTTGAACTCAAGCCTTTACCTGAGCATTTGAAGTATGTTTACTTGGGAGACAATGAGACACTTCAAGTTATCATCTCAAGTAATTTAACAAAAATTGAAGAAGACAGATTGACTAGGGTTCTTAGACTACACAAAGAAGCAATTGGATGGACAATAGCTGACATCAAAGGTATAAGTCCATTAGTGTGCATTCACAGGATTTTACTGGAGGATGAGGCTAAACTAAGCAGAGAAGCTCAAAGGAGATTGAACCCACAGATGATAGAGGTTGTGAAGAAGGAGATTTTAAAGCTACTGGTTGCAGGAGTTATTTACCCAATTTCAGATAGCAAATGGGTAAGTCCAGTCCAAGTAGTGCCAAAAAAATCAGGAGTCACTGTGGTAGCAAATCAAGATAATGAACTTGTTCCAACAAGGATTCAGAGTGGATGGCAAATGTGCATAGACTACCGCAAGTGAATTAAACAAATAAGGAAGGACCATTTCTCACTCCCATTCATTGATCAGATGCTTGAGCGGTTAACAGGTAAGTCTTATTTCTGCTTTCTTGATGGGTTTTCTGGATATAATTAAATTGTGATTGCACTAGAGGATTAAGAGAAGACTACCTTCACTTAACCTTTTGGAACTTTTGCTTTTAGAAGGATGCCCTTCGGGCTTTGTAATGCACCTGCCATATTTCAGAGATGCATGATGAGCATATTTTCATATTACATTGATACTTGCATTGAGGTATTCATGGATGATTTTACTGTGTATGGTGATTCATTTGATGCATGTTTACATCATTTAAATTCTGTTCTTGAGAGATGCATTGAGAAAAATCTTGTTTTAAATTTTGAGAAGTGTCATTTTATGGTGGAACAGGGGATTGTTTTGGGTCATGTTGTCTCTAATAGGGGTATTGAGGTGGATAAGTCTAAAATTGATTTAATTGTGAACTTACCCTACCCCACAACTGTGAGGGAAGTATGCTCTTTTCTTGGTCATGCAGGTTTCTATCGTAGGTTCATTAAGGATTTCTCTAAGATAGCATTGCCTTTGTCTAGACTCTTGCAAAAAGATGTTTCTTTTGAGTTCAGTGAAGAGTGCAAGGAAGCTTTTGACAAATTAAAATCTGCATTGACATCTCCCCCTATTATCCAGGCTCCTGATTGGACAATACTGTTTGAAATTATGTGTGACGTGAGTAATTATGCAGTGGGAGCAGTTTTAGGATAGCGTGTTGGGAAGCTCCTTCATGTGATTTATTATGCATCCATAAAACTCAATTCAGCTCAGCACAATTATTCTACGACCGAAAAGAGTTTTTGGCTATAGTTTTTGCTTTAGATAAATTTTGGTCATATTTGCTTGGTTCTAAAATAATTATCTTATTTGATCATGCAGCGTTGAAGTATCTCTTGGCAAAGAAGGAAGCAAAACCAAGGTTGATTAGATGGATCCTTCTGCTGCAAGAATTTGATCTTCAAATCAAGGATAAGAAAGGAGCTGAGAACCTGGTTGCAGATCATTTGAGTAGGTTAGTGACACAAGAAGATCCACTTCCTTTGCAGGAACTTTTTCCTGATGAGCAGTTATTTAAATTGCAAGGTATGATCCCTTGGTATGCTGATTTGGTGAATTATTTGGTTACTAAGGTTGTGCCTTTTGATTTGAGTAGAGCTATGAAAGAGAAATTGAAAAGTGAGGCTAAGTATTATGTGTGGGATGACCCATATTTGTGGAAATTTTGTTCAGATCAAATTATCAAGAGATATGTTCCTGATAATGAGATTCAATCTATTCTTGCTTTTTGTCATGCCTATGCATGTGGAGGTCATTTTGGACCCAAGAAAACAGGTCAAAAAATATTAGATTGTGGTTTTTACTGGCCCACTATATTTCGTGATTCATATTTGATTTGCGAAAATTGTGAACAATGTCAAAGAACAGGAAGTTTAACCCGTAGGAATGATATGATTCAGAATCCAATACTTGTTTGTGAGATTTTTATTGATTTTATGGGTCCATTTCCTTCTTCTTTTGGCTTTGTTAATATATTACTTACTATTGATTATGTCTCAAAATGGGTGGAAGCCAAAGCCACTAGGACTGATGATTCTTGTCACACCCTACCCCTCTGTAAGGCATAACATGATCCCGTAGTATACCTAATGAATTACCAACTTCGCCTACTGATAACCCATTAAATACACTACAAGGGATTTTCAAAACTTTTCTTACTTCTTTTATAGTGGTGAGCACTATTTACAGGTGTTAAAAACCTTTTTGAACTGAAGTGAATTAGCTAACACATTTAGACTATTAGTAATTTCTGTAAAAATTTTGGCAGAGTGCCATCTGTATTTTGGATAAAACAGTTCTTCAGAAAACTTGTAAAAATCACTTCAATATATTTCCAAATCTCAACTCCAACATATTTCTCAGCACAACATATTTCTCAACTCAAATCCACAGTAATTTTTTAAAGACTGAGATACAAGAAATATAATACAATTTTTACAAGTTAAAATAACTCATAATTTACTTTACAACTTCAATGTACAATTTTAATTTACAACTGCTCAAAACCAAAAACAATATATACATACACTGTACATATATTACAGTACAAAATGCAAAATGTGGTATACTCAATATATCCGATAATCTTCATTTGGATGTACTAGCACCTAGTCTCACGCTCTGTCCGTCTGTCTACCTGTGACAACAATAAAAAGCTATCGCTGAGACAATGTCTCAGTGGTGCACAACATTAACCAAATACAACTTTAAATCACAATTCATAAATCATTTAAATGATGGATACGTAAAATCATAGTTAAATTCAAGACAATGAATGTCAGAAGGAATTTAACACAATATCACAATAAATCTTAGAGATCAAAACATAGTTAACTTTAAAAGACAGAGAATGTCAATAAGGATTTAACTCCATTTCACAATCTCATAATACAAATCAATAAATCACACACAGCTTAATCATGTTCCAAAGTTCAATTCGTCCCAAAAGCCGATGGCTAATGAGGTATTCAATTCGTCCCAAAAGTCGATGACTAATGAGGAATAACATAGCTAGCTAGCAAAAATATGAGTACTCATCCAATTCGTCCTCAACAGGCACACACCTCAACACTTCAGCCAGAGAGGGAATTTAATTCGTCCCACTAGACAAGCTAGTGAGGAATACAATCAATATACATGATAGCTGTGGTTTCAAATCATTTCCAATGCTTTTCAATCAATAAGTATCCATCAATATCATTCAAACAATTTTTCACAGTTTCAAACCATTTACAATGCTTTTCAAGCAATAAATATTCATTCAAACACATTTCCACAATTTAAAACAATAATGTACAAATAGTCATAATTCATTTCAATTGAAAAATTCAAAAGAATTAGTTGTTGTGCACAAACCTCTGATAACTGTCTCCTGGTCTTGACTCTACTTCCCTTTTCCTGAGTCTTTGCTAACTGAGAAACACAATTTGAAGTGTTTCAGTACTAAATTAAACTGTCTCTAACGATAATGCTTGATAAGTAATTCACTGAATGCTATTTTTTGCTTAATCAACCTAATATATCGACCCTCGATGCATTCTAGGTAAATTAGGTTTTAATGTTACTAACAAGTCACATTCGATAGTCTTTTAGGGTTGGTACATGTTACCAAGTTCATCCGTGTATACTGCATTTTCTTGCAATTTGCTGGATTCCGGGATACTAGTTTGACCTAGCCGGACGACCTAGTTCCCTCGGGTTTCGGTCAAAACTATAAACTTGTAGATCTATGTCTTATGGAAAGCGGGGCAAAATTTCAGGTCATTCTGAGTTATGTAGACCAAGTTATGGTCATTTTACTATTGCTGGTCAAATTGCATCAAAATTGGTCACTTTAGGTCATTTTAGGTCAATTTTGGTTCGGCCAGTTTTTGGACCCAAACTTGTGCAAGCTGTTTGACTTGCTTATGGTCATTTCTGGGCTTTAGTGTCTTCATAAGACTTGTAGATATGGGTCTTGACTATTCATGGTCAAAATTTCAGGTCAATTGGACTTGTTTTGAGTGAGTTAAGGCCTAAACACTAACTGCTGCCTAAATGGTCAATTTTCAGGCCTTATTTGCACTTAATCCGGATTTGGTCATTTTTCAAGCTACCTTGCAAGCAGAATTTTGGCATGCTTCCTTCATGAAAGTTGGCACATTTTGTGCCTAGTTAAACTCCAATTCACAACTTATCAAAATTCATAATAACACAATTTAGTCAAATAGTTTAAGAATACTGTATTGCCAATTCATACACAATTTGATCAAATTACTGAATAACACAGTGTTGCCGATCAATATCACAATTTGATCAAATAACTGAATAACATCGTTTTGCAAATCAATAACACAATTCGATCAAATAACTGAATAATATCGTTTTGTAAATCAATAACACAATTCGATCAAATAACTGAATAATATCGTTTTGTAAATCAATAACACAATTCGATCAAATAACTGAATAATGTCGTTTTGTAAATCAATAACACAATTCGATCAAATAACTGAATAATATCATTTTGTAAATCAATAACACAATTCGATCAAATAACTGAATAATACAATGTTGCCAATCGATAACACAATTTAGGCTATGACACAATTTTCTTTTAACACATGCCGTGTTGTACACCACGACAAGACATACTCACCCCAATAATCGAAATCAATGAGGGAGGAAGCTAGCTGAATAATGAGTACTCATCCACACTCACCTCAGACTGGGAAGTCAAAGAGGGAGGAACATAATCATACTCACCCCAGACTGATAACTCAAAGAGGGAGGAATAATCACACTCACCCCATTAATGGAGGAGGAACATAGTATCAGTGTCATGCCAATTGTGAGTCAAAACAATTCCAAACATTTTATTCAAATGATCCGTAAGAATCCAATAAATTTCCAAACTTATAATTTCATTCACAAAATGGCAACACAATTCGTAATTCACTTCAATTTTCACAAAAACCATTTACAGTGCTTTTCAATCAATAAGTATTCATCAATATCATTCAAACAATTTTTCACAGTTTCAAACCATTCACAATGTTTATCAATCAATAAGTGTCCATCAAACACATTTCCACAATTTAAAACAATAATATACAAATAGTAAATATTTATTTCAATTGAAAAATTCAAGAGAAACAGTTGTTGTGCACAAACCTCTGATATTTGTCTCCAGGTCTTGACTCAGTATTTCTTTCCCTTTTGCTGAGTCCTTGTTAACTGAGAAACACAATTTGAAGTGTTTCAGTGCTAAATTAATTTGCCTCTAACGATAATGTTCGATAAACAATTCACTGAATACCTTTATTTGCTTAATCACCTAATATACCGACCCTCGATGTTTTCTAGGTAAATTAGGTTTTAGTGTCCTTTATGTGTCACATTCGATAGGGTTTTAGGGTTGGTACGTGTTACCAAACTCAACTCTATGCATATTATGCTTTCTTGCATTTCATTGCAAATTCTTTGGATTTCGGGATACTAGTTTGACCTAGCCGGACGATCTAGTTCCCTCGATTTTCAGGTTTCGGTCAAAACTACAAACTTGTAGATCTATGTCTTATTGCACGCGGGGCAAAATTTTAGGTTAATCCGAGTTAAGTAGACCAAGTTATGGTCATTATACTATTGCTGGTCAATTGGTATCAAATTAGGTCAATTTTAGGTCAATTTGGTCAACTTTGGTTCTGCCAGTTTTTGGACCCGAACTTGTGCAAGCTTTTTGACTTGCTTATGGTCATTTCTGGGCTTTGGTGTCTTCATAAGACTTGTAGGTATGGGTCTTAACTATTCATGGTTAAAATTTCAGGTCAATTGGACCTGTTTTGAGTGAGTTATGGCCTAAACACTAACTGCTGCCCAAATGGTCAGTTTTTAGCTCTCAAGTGCACCTAATCCGAATTGGTCATTTTTCACATCACCTTGCAAGCAGAATTTTGGTATGCTTTCTCAATGAAAGTTGGCACATTTTGTGCCTAGTTTCACCTCCAATTGGTCTCATACCAATTGAGGTTACACATTTAAACTTATTGGTCTATTTGCACACTGCCCTCTATATATCTTTCAAACCCCAATTCAAACACACATTTAACTTGCTCTACTTTGAATCCCCATACCTTATTCTGATTTAATACCATTCCATATTCATTTATCACTTCTTACTATGGTTAATTTGGACAGAATACAAACATTCTCAATACATCAAATACAACCCTAAACCACAAAGTCCAAATTTAGCAATATATGTACATAAATACACCTAATCATTACATATAATCTCCACTACTAATTTATATATACATTCATCAATTCTTCTATGTCAACATTCTGCCAACACTTCCATCAATACATACAATTATTCAAAGGTTCCAAAGCTGCCGAAAACCTTCTTCAACACCACATTGCCCTACAATTCATCAATTCCCATCCAAGTGCCAAAATCACCATATATATGTGAAATAATTCACTAGGATATTAAATCACCATGATCAACATTATTTCTCATCAATTATATGCATAATAAATCCTTATATGCGTGACCCCATGGCTGTCCAAAAATGGCTATCTCAATAACTATTTAAACTTTAAAATTTCCTTCACAAAACTAACACCCATAACATGAACATAAGGTTTAACAAAGGAATTCTCAAAAATGTAAACTTACCTTTAATTGTAACTTGCTAAACCTTCACCAAACTTCTCAAATTTGGTGTCAATATCTTCCTTGTGATGTGTAGACAAAGTTTCATGAAGGAACCTAAGAGATTGGAGTTGAAAATGGAGAGTTAAGAGAGCTTGCATGAAAAATGGCCATGGTGGTTTCCATTTTCTTCAATTCGGCAACTTGAATCCAAATGAGGAAGATGAAGTTTCTGTTGGTTTAGTGGAAGTACAGCTGCCCCTCTTATGTATTTAATTTATACATTAGTGGTCCACTCACAATTTTAATCATTTTATAATCTAATTGTTCACTTAATCCCACATTAACCCATGATTTTAACTATTTACTTTAAGTACCATTAAACTAATTTTTCATTTTATTTTCTAAGTGTAATATTATTTATTTTTAATGGACATTTAGGTCAAAAGACAATTTGGAGTGTCAAATGACCATAATGCCCCTGTTCGTTATTGCCTCGATTTTTCGGTAATACCGGGTTTTGTCTGTTTTTCGATTTCTCACTTTTCTTTGTACTAATTATTTAATTTTTCTTTGATCTTTCTAATGAGATTTATTCTTCAACAAGGTTCTATTTAAGTCCTAAAAATGTTTTCCAGGGTTCCCCGCAGTCCAGGGCTAGTCAACGGTCCACGCGTGACTTCCCGGTGCGGTCACCCATCGCTAGGGTTTTCAGCTCGCTTAACTTGGTTACATTTCTTTGCTATGATTTTTCCTTTGTTTTTCTTGTATTTTCTTTTCTTGCATTTCATTATTTATGTCTCCTCATTCATATTGAAGTGTGGTTCTAGGCATCCTAGCTGTCCGGACAGCACTGGTCATCGGAGCAGCAGAACGCACTACCGAACATAGGGATGTTACAATTCTCCCCCCCTTAAATAAATTTCGTCCACGAAATTTTACCCAATAGCTATCTTACAATAGTGATACGTTTATTTTCTCCTTTCTATATGATCGTATAATCTTCTTTTTCTCAAATTGTATAAGACTTTTAACAATCTAATACAACGCTTAATTTGTTTGTATAATACTAATCTCCTCTTACTATTGTGTTGTCTAATATTTCAGTTCACTTTCCTTCTTGAATGACCCTTGAGGTCATGTTAGAATCATTCATCAGTCATTGGTCCTCTGACCATTCTAGTCCATAGTCTTCCTCACATTCGTAATATTTCTTTATTATACATGAATCAACTGTTAAAATCTCTACTTTCATAACTCTTTTTATCTGTCAATATTCTATAACTTACTTCTTTTTGTACTGAACTATAACCTTCCGATATTCTAACTTTTGAGTTTTAGATCCCTAAGTAGGATTTTCAAACTTATTTCTAACAATTAAATTCTGTCATGGCATAACTATACCAAAACAGATGCCGTTGGCAACTATTCTCATCTAGGTGTACTATCGGGTAGTACGTAGCTCTACACAATAATCTCAAGTCAGTACTGTAATCTGCAGCTTACAGTATAAACATCAAGAACATTGCATAGTTACTACGATACATCCCAATAGATCAAATTTTCCTATCTTTTATCCTTTTTGAATTCACTGATATTCGAATCTTATTCTGATTACAATATCCATTAGCAATTTCTAACAGTAACCTCCTTGCCCTCATCTAGAGCAATTCCATTACTGCATCTTACTTTTACGTTCTCTTGCCTTACATTAAGTAGGCTCGCCATTTAGCTTTATAATTTATGGTGTGTTAGAAAATACTTTTCGCCGATAAACTCTTTCAAAAGTAATTTCACTTATTATTACAATCCTTATCTTAAGGACTAATCACTAATGCATCAAAATTTATTCTCAGAAAGGAATAACAATAAAACATGTAGTTCTAACACTAACATAAAAGTATACAAACCTGTGTCAAACAATACATATATATATCTTAGTTGCTAATTGAGAAGGTACCAAAGAATAATGTCAAAAGTCTAAGCCTCTTCTCTCACATGCAGTGTATACTCCACCGAGCATCACCGTTTCCGGGCCGATTCACAAGACTCGACTTCTAGGTGTACTACCCTACCTCTACCTCTGCTCTACTAACCGATGGTGAACTATTTGGGGTAGAAACTTGGGTTGATCCCTTTGGTATAGTAAATGATCCGAACGACTGGATTTACACAATCCCTAGCAAAATGGCCGCTCTCCACGCTTAAAACATGCTCCTACGCTCTATAACATACCCCACTATGTGGTTTACCACAACTTTCACAAAGTCGATCCGACAGCGCATTTACGGGTTTCGTTGAGTTTTGATCCGATCAAGTGGTTTCTGTCCAAAGGATCTATCTCTACCTGACTTCTTACTATCTCTCGTATCCCCAAAGTTTTTCCTCTTTCCAAGAGGGACCACTAGAACTCTGCTCACTGACTTTCCTCTTTTTCTTTCTTCTCTGATTTCTTTTTCTCAAGAGCCGCTTCAGATTCAATTCTTTCTAATTCTAGTGCTTGAGAAATAAGTTCAGAGAAGTTGTTATGTTTGAATCCGACCACTTGTAATCTGATACTAGGCTTCAAGCCGGTTTCAAACCTCTTACATCTCTCCCCTTTGGTAGAAAGTAGACTTCTTGCATAATGGCTTAGGCGGAGAATTCCCTTTCATACTCACCACCGATCCGCCCCTATTTCAGACTTAGGAATTCTTGCGACACGGTCTACATAAGCATCGGGACATATTTTTGTCCGAATTCTCGAGAAAGTCATTCCATGTTAATATCAGAGGTTCTACTGCATCGTGGGGAATGGTTTTCCACCAGTCATAAGCATCCCCTTGTAGCAAAGACACTGAGTATTCAAATCTAAGCTCCTCTGTGCATTGCAGTTTCTTGAATACCCTATCCATCCTCTCTAACCACTGTTCAGCTTCTAGAGGATCTACTGTCCCCTTAAACTCTATAGCCCCATACTTCATCAATTTGTCATATTGTCTAGCAGAAGACTGTGGTTGTACCATCGTGTCTCAGATTGGGACTTGAGTAGGCACATTACCACCATTTGTTGGAACATTGCACTGCGTCTGTTGAGCGAACCGAGCAGAAATCTGCAGATCAGAGGGGCCGGTGTCTTGAACCACTAACATTATGTACTGGGCATCCTTTGCACCTCAGCCTCTATAGATTGATCGACTAAACGATCACCCTCTTCCATAGTCAATGCGAGGATTCTAGACCTCCTGTACAATAATACAAGGAGATTTCCTCCCGTTAGTGCATATTTATAATGTAATGTACTGTATGTATCAAACAATGATATTGAGTAGTTGTACTGTGAAGAAAGAATATTCAAATAACATGTGAAAATAGAATTTAAAAACTTTGCTCTGATACCACTAAAACATGTCACACCCTACCCCTCTGTAAGGCATAACATGATCCCGTAGTATACCTAATGAATTACCAACTCCGCTTCATCGATAATCCATTAAATACACTACAAGGGATTTTAAAACTTTTCTTACCTCTTTTACAGTGGTGAGCACTATTTACAGTGTTAAAGACTTTGGTGAATCAAGTGAAACAACTAACTCATTTGGTTTATTTGGAATTTCAGAAAATTTTGGCAGAGTGCCATCTGTATTTTGGACAAAACAGCTTCTTGTAAAACCAAGAAAAGCACTTCAATAATTTTCCAAATCTCAACTTCAATACATTTCTCAACACAACAATTTATCAACTCAATTCCATAGAAATTTTTCAAAGTCTGAGATAAGGAAATATAATACAATTTTTACAAGTCAAATAACTCATAATTAATTTACAACTTCAAGTTACAACTTGAATTTACAACTGCTCAAAACCAAAAACAAAATGTACATACAAAGGTCATACATTACAAGACAAAATGCCACATGTGGTATACTCACTATACCCAAAAATCTCATTGAGGTACTAGCACCTAGTCTCGCTCTGTCTGTCTACTGCGACAAAGAATAAAAAGCTATCGCTGAGGTGGTGCACAACATTAACCAAATACAACTTTAAATCACAACTCATAAACCATATAAATAGTGGATACGTAAAACCATAGTTAAATTCAAGACAATGGATGTCATGAGGAATTTAAACTCCAATTCACAACTTATCAAAATTCATAATAACACAATTTAGTCAAATAGTTTGAGAATACTGTATTGCCAATTCATACACAATTTGATCAAATTACTGAATAACACAGTGTTGCCGATCAATATCACAATTTGATCAAATAACTGAATAATATCGTTTTGCAAATCAATAACACAATTCAATCAAATAACTGAATAATATCGTTTTGCAAATCAATAACACATTTCAATCAAATAACTGAATAATATCGTTTTGTAAATCAATAACACAATTCGATCAAATAACTGAATAATATCGTTTTGTAAATCAATAACACAATTCGATCAAATAACTGAATAATATCGTTTTGTAAATCAATAACACAATTCGATCAAATAACTGAATAATACAATGTTGCCAATCGATAACACAATTTAGGCTATGACACAATTTTCTTTTAACACATGCCGTGTTGTACACCACGACAAGACATACTCACCCCAATAATCGAAATCAATGAGGGAGGAAGCTAGCTGAATAATGAGTACTCATCCACACTCACCTCAGACTGGGAAGTCAAAGAGGGAGGAACATAATCATACTCACCCCAGACTGATAACTCAAAGAGGGAGGAATAATCACACTCACCCCATTAATGGAGGAGGAACATAGTATCAGTGTCATGCCAATTGTGAGTCAAAACAATTCCAAACATTTTATTCAAATGATCCGTAAGAATCCAATAAATTTCCAAACTTATAATTTCATTCACAAAATGGCAACACAATTCGTAATTCACTTCAATTTTCACAAAAACCATTTACAGTGCTTTTCAATCAATAAGTATCCATCAATATCATTCAAACAATTTTTCACAGTTTCAAACCATTCACAATGTTTTTCAATCAATAAGTGTCCATCAAACACATTTCCACAATTTAAAACAATAATATACAAATAGTAAATATTTATTTCAATTGAAAAATTCAAGAGAAACAGTTGTTGTGCACAAACCTCTGATATTTGTCTCCAGGTCTTGACTCAGTATTTCTTTCCCTTTGCCGAGTCCTTGTTAACTGAGAAACACAATTTGAAGTGTTTCAGTGCTAAATTAATTTGCCTCTAACGATAATGTTCGATAAACAATTCACTGAATACCTTTATTTGCTTAATCACCTAATATACCGACCCTCGATGTTTTTTAGGTAAATTAGGTTTTAGTGTCCTTTATGTGTCACATTCGATAGGGTTTTAGGGTTGGTACGTGTTACCAAACTCAACTCTATGCATATTGCGTTTTCTTGCATTTCATTGCAAATTGCTGGATTTCGGGATACTAGTTTGACCTAGCCGGACAATCTAGTTCCCTAGATTTTCAGGTTTCGGTCAAAACTACAAACTTGTAGATCTATGTCTTATTGCACGCGGGGAAAGATTTTAGGTCAATCCGAGTTAAGTAGACCAAGTTATGGTCATTATACTATTGCTGGTCAATTGGTATCAAATTAGGTCAATTTTAGGTCAATTTGGTCAACTTTGGTTCTGCCAGTTTTTGGACCCGAAATTGTGCAAGTTGTTTGACTTGCTTATGGTCATTTCTGGGCTTTGGTGTCTTCATAAGACTTGTAGGTATGGGTCTTAACTATTCATGGTTAAAATTTCAGGTCAATTGGACCTGTTTTGAGTGAGTTATGGCCTAAACACTAACTGCTGCCCAAATGGTCAGTTTTTAGCTCTCAAGTGCACCTAATCCGAATTGGTCATTTTTCACATCACCTTGCAAGCAGAATTTTGGTATGCTTTCTCAATGAAAGTTGGCACATTTTGTGCCTAGTTTCACCTCCAATTGGTCTCATACCAATTGAGGTTACACATTTAAACTTATTGGTCTATTTGCACACTGCCCTCTATATATCTTTCAAACCCCAATTCAAACACACATTTAACTTGCTCTACTTTGAATCCCCATACCTTATTCTGATTTAATACCATTCCATATTCATTTATCACTTCTTACTATGGTTAATTTGGACAGAATACAAACATTCTCAATACATCAAATACAACCCTAAACCACAAAGTCCAAATTTAGCAATATATGTACATAAATACACCTAATCATTACATATAATCTCCACTACTAATTTACATATACATTCATCAATTCTTCTATGTCAACATTCTGCCAACACTTCCATCAATACATACAATTATTCAAAGGTTCCAAAGCTGCCGAAAACCTTCTTCAACACCACATTGCCCTACAATTCATCAATTCCCATCCAAGTGCCAAAATCACCATATATATGTGAAATAATTCACTAGGATATTAAATCACCATGATCAACATTATTTCTCATAAATTATATGCATAATAAATCCTTAAATGCGTGACCCCATGGCTGTCCAAAAATGGCTATCTCAATAACTATTTAAACTTTAAAATTTCCTTCACAAAACAAACACCCATAACATGAACATAAGGTTTAACAAAGGAATTCTCAAAAATGTAAACTTACCTTTAATTGTAACTTGCTAAACCTTCACCAAACTTCTCAAATTTGGTGTCAATATCTTCCTTGTGATGTGTAGACAAAGTTTCATGAAGGAACCTAAGAGATTGGAGTTGAAAATGGAGAGTTAAGAGAGCTTGCATGAAAAATGGCCATGGTGGTTTCCATTTTCTTCAATTCGGCAACTTGAATCCAAATGAGGAAGATAAAGTTTCTGTTGGTTTAGTGGAAGTACAGCTGCCCCTCTTATGTATTTAATTTATACATTAGTGGTCCACTCACAATTTTAATCATTTTATAATCTAATTGTTCACTTAATCCCACATTAACCCATGATTTTAACTATTTACTTTAAGTACCATTAAACTAATTTTTCATTTTATTTTCTAAGTGTAATATTATTTATTTTTAATGGACATTTAGGTCAAAAGACAATTTGGAGTGTCAAATGACCATAATGCCCCTGTTCGGGTTACGTTCCCGATTTTTCGGTAATACCGGGTTTTGTCTGTTTTTCGATTTCTCACTTTTCTTTGTACTAATTATTTAATTTTTTCTTTGATCTTTCTAATGAGATTTATTCTTCAACAAGGTTCTATTTAAGTCCTAAAAATGTTTTCCAGGGTTCCCCGCAGTCCAGGGCTAGTCAACGGTCCACGCGTGACTTCCCGGTGCGGTCACCCATCGCTAGGGTTTTCGGCTCGCTTAACTTGGTTACATTTCTTTGCTATGATTTTTCCTTTGTTTTTCTTGTATTTTCTTTTCTTGCATTTCATTATTTATGTCTCCTCATTCATATTGAAGTGTGGTTCTAGGCATCCTAGCTGTCCGGACAGCACTGGTCACCGGAGCAGCAGAACGCACTACCGAACATAGGGGTGTTACAATTCTCCCCCCCTTAAATAAATTTCGTCCACGAAATTTTACCCAATAGCTATCTTACAATAGTGATACGTTTATTTTCTCCTTTCTATATGATCGTATAATCTTCTTTTTCTCAAATTGTATAAGACTTTTAACAATCTAATACAACGCTTAATTTGTTTGTATAATACTAATCTCCTCTTACTATTGTGTTGTCTAATATTTCGGTTCACTTTCCTTCTTGAATGACCCTTGAGGTCATGTTAGAATCATTCATCAGTCATTGGTCCTCTGACCATTCTAGTCCATAGTCTTCCTCACATTCGTAATATTTCTTTATTATACATGAATCAACTGTTCAAATCTCTACTTTCATAACTCTTTTTATATGTCAATATTCTATAACTTACTTCTTTTTGTACTGAACTATAACCTTCCGATATTCTAACTTTTGAGTTTTAGATCCCTAAGTAGGATTTTCAAACTTATTTCTAACAATTAAATTCTGTCATGGCATAACTATACCAAAACAGATGCCGTTGGCAACTATTCTCATCTAGGTGTACTATCGGGTAGTACGTAGCTCTACACAATAATCTCAAGTCGATCAGAATCTGCGACTTACAAAGATAAACATCAAGAACATTGCATAGTTACTACGATACATCCCAATAGATCAAATTTTCCTATCTTTTATCCTTTTTGAATTCACTGATATTCGAATCTTATTCTGATTACAATATCCATTAGCAATTTCTAACAGTAACCTCCTTGCCCTCATCTAGAGCAATTCCATTACTGCATCTTACTTTTACGTTCTCTTGCCTTACATGAAGTAGGCTCGCCATTTAGCTTTATAATTTATGGTGTGTTAGAAAATACTTTTCGCCGATAAACTCTTTCAAAAGTAATTTCACTTATTATTACAATCCTTATCTTAAGGACTAATCACTAATGCATCAAAATTTATTCCCCTGTAAAGGAATAACAATAAAACATGTAGTTCTAACACTAACATAAAAGTATACAAACTCCAGGTCAAACAATACATATATATATCTTAGTTGCTAATTGAGAAGGTACCAGCAATAATGTCAAAAGTCTAAGCCTCTTCTCTCTGCTGTACAGTGTATACTCCAGCTGGAGCATCACCCTGTTCTGGCTGATTCACAGTACTCTGACTTCTAGGTGTACTACCCCTACCTCTACCTCTGCCTCTACTAACTGATGGTGAACTATTTGGGGTAGAAACTTGGGTTGATCCCTTTGGTATAGTAAATGATCCAGAACGACCTGGATTTACACAATCCCTAGCAAAATGGCCAGTCTCTCCACAGTTAAAACATGCTCCTACGGCTCTATAACATACCCCACTATGTGGTTTACCACAACTTTCACAAAGTCGATCTGACAGCGCATTTCTGGGTTTCTGTTGAGTTTGCTGATCCGATCGAAGTGGTTTATGTCCAAAAGATCTATCTCTACCGGACTTCTTACTATCTCTGTCGTATCCCCCAAAGTTTTTCCTCTTTCCAGTAGGACCACTAGAACTCTGTTCTGCTGACTTTCCCTCTTTTTCTTTCTTCTCTGATTTCTTTTTCTCAAGAGCCGCTTCAGATTCAATTCTTTCTAATTCTAGTGCTTGAGAAATAAGTTCAGAGAAGTTGTTATGTTTGAATCCGACCACTTGTAATCTGATACTAGGCTTCAAGCCGGTTTCAAACCTCTTACATCTCTCCCTGCTGGTAGAAAGTAGACTTACTGCATAATGGCTTAGGCGGGAGAATTCCCTTTCATACTCACCACCGATCCGCCCGCTTTGGACTTAGGAATTCTTGCACTTCCGGTCTACATAAGCATCGTGGACATATTTCTCCTCAATTCCTGAGAAAGTCATTCCATGTTAATATCAGAGGTTCTACTGCATCGTGGGGAATGGTTTTTCACCAGTCATAAGCATCCCCCTGTAGCAAAGACACTGAGTATTCAAATCTAAGCTCCTCTATGCAATGCAGTTTCTTGAATACCCTATCCATCCTCTCTAACCACTGTTCAGCTTCTAGAGGATCTATCGTCCCTTAAACTCTATAGCCCCATACTTCATCAATTTGTCATATTGTCTAGCGTAAGATCGTGGTTGTACCATCGGTGTCTCAGATTGGGACTTGAGTAGGCACATTACCACCATTTGTTGGAACATTGCACTGCTCACGAGCGAACCGAGCAGAAAGCTGCAGATCAGAGGGGCTGGTCTTTGAACCACTAACATTATGTACTACTGGGGCATCCTTTGCACCTCGGCCTCTATAGATTGATCGACTAAACGATCACCCTCTTCCAAAGTCAATGCGAGGATTCTAGACCTCGTCTTAAATAATAAAAGTATATTTCCTACCGTTAGTGAATATTTATAATTTAATGTACTGTATGTATAAAACAATGATATTGAGCGGTTGTCTTGTGAAGAAAGAATATTCAAATAACATGTGAAAACAGAATTTAAAAACTTTGCTCGATACCACTAAAATATGTCACACCCTACCCTCTGTAAGGCATAACATGATCCCAGAGTATACCTAATGAATTACCAACTCCGTTCATCGATAATCCATTAAATACACTACAAGGGATTTTAAAAACTTTTCTTACCTCTTTTACAGTGGTGAGCACTATTTACAGTGTTAAAGACTTTGGTGAATCAAGTGAAACAACTAACTCATTTGGTTTATTTGGAATTTCAGAAAATTTTGGCAGAGTGCCATCCGTATTTTGGACAAAACAGTTCTTGTAAAACTCAGAAAAGCACTTCAATAATTTTCCAAATCTCAACTTCAATACATTTCTCAACACAACAATTTATCAACTCAATTCCATAGAAATTTTTCAAAGTCTGAGATAAGGAAATATAATACAATTTTTACAAGTCAAATAACTCATAATTAATTTACAACTTCAAGTTACAACTTGAATTTACAACTGCTCAAAACCAAAAACAAAATGAACATACAAAGGTCATACATTACAAGACAAAATGCCACATGTGGTATACTCACTATACCCAAAAATCTCTCATTGAGGTACTAGCACCTAGTCACGCTCGCCTGTCTGTCTACTGCGACAAAGAATAAAGCTATCTTTGAGACAATGTCTCACAGTGCACAACATGAACCAAATACAACTTTAAATCACAACTCATAAACCATATAAATAGTGGATACGTAAAACCATAGTTAAATTCAAGACAATGGATGTCATAAGGAATTTAAACTCCAATTCACAACTTATCAAAATTCATAATAACACAATTTAGTCAAATAGTTTAAGAATACTGTATTGCCAATTCATACACAATTTGATCAAATTACTGAATAAAACAGTGTTGCCGATCAATATCACAATTTGATCAAATAACTGAATAACATCGTTTTGCAAATCAATAACACAATTCGATCAAATAACTGAATAATATCGTTTTGTAAATCAATAACACAATTCGATCAAATAACTGAATAATATCGTTTTGTAAATTAATAACACAATTCGATCAAATAACTGAATAATGTCGTTTTGTAAATCAATAACACAATTCGATCAAATAACTGAATAATATCGTTTTGTAAATCAATAACACAATTCGATCAAATAACTGAATAATACAATGTTGCCAATCGATAACACAATTTAGGCTATGACACAATTTTCTTTTAACACATGCCGTGTTGTACACCACGACAAGACATACTCACCCCAATAATTGAAATCAATGAGGGAGGAAGCTAGCTGAATAATGAGTACTCATCCACACTCACCTCAGACTGGGAAGTCAAAGAGGGAGGAACATAATCATACTCACCCCAGACTGATAACTCAAAGAGGGAGGAACATAATCATACTCACCCCAGACTGATAACTCAAAGAGGGAGGAATAATCACACTCACCCCATTAATGGAGGAGGAACATAGTATCAGTGTCATGCCAATTGTGAGTCAAAACAATTCCAAACATTTTATTCAAATGATCCGTAAGAATCCAATAAATTTCCAAACTTATAATTTCATTCACAAAATGGCAACACAATTCGTAATTCACTTCAATTTTCACAAAAACCATTTACAGTGCTTTTCAATCAATAAGTATCCATTAATATCATTCAAACAATTTTTCACAGTTTCAAACCATTCACAATGTTTTTCAATCAATAAGTGTCCATCAAACACATTTCCACAATTTAAAACAATAATATACAAATAGTAAATATTTATTTCAATTGAAAAATTCAAGAGAAACAGTTGTTGTGCACAAACCTCTGATATTTGTCTCCAGGTCTTGACTCAGTATTTCTTTCCCTTTTGCTGAGTCCTTGTTAACTGAGAAACACAATTTGAAGTGTTTCAGTGCTAAATTAATTTGCCTCTAACGATAATGTTCGATAAACAATTCACTGAATACCTTTATTTGCTTAATCACCTAATATACCGACCCTCGATGTTTTCTAGGTAAATTAGGTTTTAGTGTCCTTTATGTGTCACATTCGATAGGGTTTTAGGGTTGGTACGTGTTACCAAACTCAACTCTATGCATATTGCGTTTTCTTGCATTTCATTGCAAATTGCTGGATTTCGGGATACTAGTTTGACCTAGCCGGACGATCTAGTTCCCTCGATTTTCAGGTTTCAGTCAAAACTACAAACTTGTAGATCTATGTCTTATTGCACGCGGGGCAAAATTTTAGGTTAATCCGAGTTAAGTAGACCAAGTTATGGTCATTATACTATTGCTGGTCAATTGGTATCAAATTAGGTCAATTTTAGGTCAATTTGGTCAACTTTGGTTCTGCCAGTTTTTGGACCCGAACTTGTGCAAGTTGTTTGACTTGCTTATGGTCATTTCTGGGCTTTGGTGTCTTCATAAGACTTGTAGGTATGGGTCTTAACTATTCATGGTTAAAATTTCAGGTCAATTGGACCTGTTTTGAGTGAGTTATGGCCTAAACACTAACTGCTGCCCAAATGGTCAGTTTTTAGCTCTCAAGTGCACCTAATCCGAATTGGTCATTTTTCACATCACCTTGCAAGCAGAATTTTGGTATGCTTTCTCAATGAAAGTTGGCACATTTTGTGCCTAGTTTCACCTCCAATTGGTCTCATACCAATTGAGGTTACACATTTAAACTTATTGGTCTATTTGCACACTGCCCTCTATATATCTTTCAAACCCCAATTCAAACACACATTTAACTTGCTCTACTTTGAATCCCCATACCTTATTCTGATTTAATACCATTCCATATTCATTTATCACTTCTTATTATGGTTAATTTGGACAGAATACAAACATTCTCAATACATCAAATACAACCCTAAACCACAAAGTCCAAATTTAGCAATATATGTACATAAATACACCTAATCATTACATATAATCTCCACTACTGATTTACATATACATTCATCAATTCTTCTATGTCAACATTCTGCCAACACTTCCATCAATACATACAATTATTCAAGGGTTCCCAAGCTGCCGAAAACCTTCTTCAACACCACATTGCCCTACAATTCATCAATTCTCATCCAAGTGCCAAAATCACCATATATATGTGAAATAATTCACTAGGATATTAAATCACTATGATCAACATTATTTCTCATCAATTATATGCATAATAAATCCTTAAATGCGTGACCTCATGGCTGTCCAAAAATGGCTATCTCAATAACTATTTAAACTTTAAAATTTCCTTCACAAAACTAACACCCATAACATGAACATAAGGTTTAACAAAGGAATTCTCAAAAATGTAAACTTACCTTTAATTGTAACTTGCTAAACCTTCACCAAACTTCTCAAATTTGGTGTCAATATCTTCCTTGTGATGTGTAGACAAAGTTTCATGAAGGAACCTAAGAGATTGGAGTTGAAAATGGAGAGTTAAGAGAGCTTGCATGAAAAATGGCCATGGTGGTTTCCATTTTCTTCAATTCGGCAACTTGAATCCAAATGAGGAAGATGAAGTTTCTGTTGGTTTAGTGGAAGTACAGCTGCCCCTCTTATGTATTTAATTTATACATTAGTGGTCCACTCACAATTTTAATCATTTTATAATCTAATTGTTCACTTAATCCCACATTAACCCATGATTTTAACTATTTACTTTAAGTACCATTAAACTAATTTTTCATTTTATTTTCTAAGTGTAATATTATTTATTTTTAATGGACATTTAGGTCAAAAGACAATTTGGAGTGTCAAATGACCATAATGCCCCTGTCAAGTTACGTTCGATTTTTCTAATACTGGTTTTGTCTGCTTTTTCGATTTCTCACTTTTCTTTGTACTAATTATTTAATTTTTCTTTGATCTTTCTAATGAGATTTATTCTTCAACAAGGTTCTATTTAAGTCCTAAAATGTTTTCCAGGGTTCCCGCAGTCCGTATAGTCAACGGTCCACGCCGTGACTTCCTGCATGATCACCCATCGCTAGGGTTTTCGCCGCTTAACTTGGTTACATTTCTTTGCTATGATTTTTTCTTTGTTTTTCTTGTATTTTCTTTTCTTGCATTTCATTATTTATGTCTCCTCATTCATATTGAAGTGTGGTTCTAGGCATCCTAGCTGTCCGGACAGCACTGGTCACCGGAGCAGCAGAACGCACTACCGAACATAGGGGTGTTACAATCTGTCTGTGGGTGGAATGCTGTGCTGAAGTTCAATCTAGTTCCTAGGGCTCTCTTAAGACTACCCCAGAATCTAGAAGTGAACCTAGGATCTCTGTCAGACACAATTGATACTGGCACTCCATGCAATTTTACAATCTCATATATGTACAATCTGGCCAATCTTTCCAGGCTATAGTCCATCCAAACTGGCAAAAAGTGAGCAGACTTGGTCAATCTGTCAACTATAACCCATACTGCATCATGACTATTCTGTGTTCTTGGAAGTCCTGTAATAAAATTCATAGTTATTTGTTCCCATTTCCACTCTGGTATTGACAAAGGATGTAACAAACCAGCTGGAACTTGATGTTCTGCCTTTACTTGCTGACAAGTTAGGCATTTGGAAACAAATTCAGCTATATCTCTCTTCATACCCATCCACCAAGAATGCTCTTCAAATTTCTCTGTACATTTTAGTTCCACCAGGGTGCATAGCAAAAGGAGACTCATTTGCTTCCTTCATAATGATTTGTCTCAATTCCACATCACTAGGAATGCACATTCTGCCCTGATGTAACAATAAACCATCATTTCTCACAGAAAATTTAGGTTTCTTGCCCTGTCGGACTTTTTTCAGTAGCTTCTGATATTTATCATCATTCTGAGCAGCCATTCTGATCTGATCAATCAACACTGGCTGTACATGCCATGCAACTACTGTCTGTCCCTCATCATCAATCTCTAAACTGGAATGCTGTGCTTTCAATTCATATACCATGGACAAAGGAGAAACTCTGAGACTTGCCATAGTCTTACGACGTAAGGCGTCAGCCACAATATTTGCCTTCCCTGGCTGATAGTCTATTAAGCAATCATAATCTTTAATAAGTTCTAACTATCTCCTCTGCCTCAAATTCAATTCCTTCTGGGTGCCTAAGTACTTCAAGCTCTTGTGATCTGTGTAAATGTAGCATTTCTCCCCATACAAATAGTGTCTCCAGATCTTCAGAGCAAAAACAATAGCTGCTAGCTCCAGATCATGTGTTGGGTAGTTCCTCTCATGCAGTTTCAGCTGGCGTGATGCATAAGCAATGACATTCCGATCTTGCATCAGTACACAGCCTAACCCATTGTGAGAAGCATCACTATAAACTGTGTATTCTTTACCCGGAGTAGATAAAGTGAGGACTGGAGCTTCAGTTAAACACCTCTTCAACTCATTAAAACTTTGCTGGCATTTATCTGTCCACTGAAATTTTACATCTTTCTGAAGCAATTTGGTCAGTGGAGAAGATAACATAGAAAACCCCTTCACAAACCGACGGTAATATCCAGCTAAACCCAGAAAACTGCGAATTTCTGTGATATTCCTGGGCGGCTTCCAATTAAGGATAGCTTCTACCTTGCTGGAATCTACCTTGATCCCTTCAGCTGACACAACATGTCCCAAAAAGGAGATTTCTTTCAGCCAAAATTCACACTTTGACAATTTGGCGTATAGCTGTTTCTCCCTTAAAGTCTGCAGTACAATCCGCAGATGTCTGTCATGCTCCTCTGCATTCCTCGAATATATCAAAATGTCATCAATAAACACCACCACAAATTGGTCGAGATATGGTCTGAAGATAGTGTTCATCAGATCCATATAATTAGCTGGAGCATTTGTTAACCCGAATGGCATTACTAGAAACTCATAGTGGCCATACCGAGTTCTGAAAGCAGTTTTTGGAATACTCTGCTCTTGCACCTTCAATTGATAATAACCAGATCACAAATCAATTTTGGAGAATACAGCTGCACCCTTCAACTGATCAAACAGATCATCAATGCGAGGCAATGGATATCTGTTCTTTATTTCACCTTATTCAACTGCCGGTAATCTATACATAAGTGGAGAGTACCATCCTTCTTCTTAACAAACAACACTGGTACTCCCTAAGGTGACACATTAGGGCGGATGAAGCCCTTTTCAAGTAACTCTTGCAATTGTATCTTTAACTCCTTCAACTCTGCTGGTGCCATTCTGTATGGTGTTACGGAGATTGGATCCACACCAGGCATAACATTAATTTCAAACTGCACTTCTCTTTCTGGAGGTAATCTTGGCAATTCATCAGGAAACACATCTGGAAAGTCATATACTATAGGGATGTCTTTCAATGCTGGACTCCCCACTTGGGTGTCTACCACATGTGCCAAGTATGCTTCACACCCCTTTCTGATCATTTTTCTGGCTAGTGCAGCCGAAATGATGTTGGATGGCAATAGCTGCCTCTCCCCATGTATTACCACATCACTATACTGAGGGAGACCAAAAGTGACTGTCTTCAGCCTACAGTCAATCATGGCATGATGCCTAGCTAACCAATCCATGCCCAAGATGATATCATAATCTTTGAAGGGAATTTCAATGAAATCAGACAGAAAAGTGTGTCCTTGGATCACCAATGTAACACCCCTATTTGTATAGCCTGGTATATTTCACTATTCCGGTGACCGGTGTCGGTCCGGACAATTAAAGGGATTAGAACCACACTTAAGACAACTTGAGAAGCCATAAACACAAATAATTAGTAATGTTTAACTAGTTAACTATAAATAAGAAAAACAGAACATAAGAGGTTAAACGAGCCGAGAGTCACAGCGATGAGTGACCTCCTCGGGAACGACTGCGAAGTCGTTTTAAACTCAAGAGGCAACATGGGAAAATGAAGAGACGATGAGGCAACAGCTCCCTCAACTGTTTGCATCAGGTAAATTTCGAGGATGAAATTTAAATTAGAGGGGAAGAGTTGTAACACCCTCTCTGTAGCAACTCCGTACATTCTACTGTTCTGGTGACTAATGTCAGTCTGGACAGCTAGAACGTCCGGAAAAATATTTAAACTCAAGTGAGGAACCATAATTAACTCAAATATTAATAAGAAAAATTTAGAAAAAATTTTAGAAATAAAATACAATCAAGTTAAATGAGCCGGTGCCCTAGCGATGGGTAACCTAGTGGGAAGTTGCGGTTCTCGCAACTAGGAGCCCCAGACTAGGGGAAAAATTCATAAAATAATTTTTGGGACTCCAGAGAAGGGTCATTGAGGTTCCTATGACATTAGAATGCCAAGAAAATATTTAGAAAATTTTTTCAATCGGTACAGACAATTTTAGCCCATTAAGCCAAATGGAGGGCATTTTGGTCATTTCGTCTTCAGAGATGATTTTTGGTCAACTTGTCCAGTTAAGTAAATAATTATTATGACATAAAATGTGAATAAATATTACTAAAAATTGAATTGAAAATGAGTAGAAAAGAAAAGAAAAAAAATGAATTAAATGGGAATTATGACATCACATGATGTCATTAACATGCCCCCACCCAATCACCATTTGACAAACTAATAAAAAGAGATAAAAATGAACTTAAAATGAGATAAAAAAAAACAAAAGAAACCATCAGTTTCCTTCTTCATACGGGCTGAAACAAGAGAGAAGGAGAAAGAGAGAAAAAAAAAAGACCTCCATGAAAGCTCTTGCTCAAGCTTTATTTTCCCTAAGCTTTCCACCCCAAAACCCTAAACTTCCTTCACAAAAAATTATCCCTAAACCTTGAGGAAGCTTTAAGTAGCAGAAAATTGAAGAGAGATTGAAGTTTTAACAAGCCAAGAAAGTGGTCAAAAGAGGTTAGTGTCCAAACTCTTACTATTTTTACTTAATTCATGCTTAATGCCATGAGATAAGTAGAAAATGTAAGAAAAACAAAATAAAAATTATGTGTATTTATTTCCTATAATTTTGGCAGCTTAGGGTTGATTAGGGTTGATGAGTTTGCTTGAAGTAAAGTGGTTCATAGGCTGCCCTTGGTATTAAATGATTAATTGAACCTAATTGTGTAAGTGAAATACAAAGTTTAGGCATGTATGAACATGGAAAATGTGGACAATTAACAACAATAGGGTTTGCTCATGTAATAATGAAAGTGAGTTTTAATGGTCAATTAGTGACCATTTGGTTATTGGTAAACAAGAAGTGAAGTGTGTTTAGTGATGGGATTTAGGTTTAGTATAGCTGCCCATGGTGACCTGCAGAATTGGACATGAGTCCAGCAGGTTTGGGCAGCTATAACTTGAATTGTAGAAGTTCAATTGGTGTTTGGCCAATTGTACATAAAACTAGACACAAAATGGCACAACTTTGGTGAAGAAACCATGCCCATAAGACCAAACCAAGTGGACCAAAACCTTGCTCCAATCCGGGTGACCTGCAGTCTGTTTCTGCAGAATGACCAAATAAACAGTGATTGTTCATTTGGCCATAACTCAGTGTAGAATGGTCCAATTGACCTGAAATTTTACCATCAAAAAGTTGAGATATAGACCAACAACTTTCATGAAGAAACCTAACCCAAATTATGACCAGAACCTATCCAACAAGGGAGTTACATTCACTGTTCATTGCACTGTAGATATGTTCAGTCTAGAAAAATTCCAATCCGGCCAGTTGTGGTTTTTGGACCATAACTTGAGTTAAAAAACTACAAATGGAGGGATTCAAAAAAGGAAATTCAACTAGACAAAATAAGGAACAACTTTCATGTTGATCATTTTGCCAAATTCCCACTGCAAAAATGACTAATAGAACAGTGAATATAAGGTATCAAAACTGAAAATTCTGCTCCATTAACTTTAAGCTTAGAAATGGTATTGGCAACCAATAGCAACAAATTTTGAATGCAAAATGTGGTATGTTGGGACTATTAAAACCAATGTACCTATTTTCTATGCAAAAGTCAACATTTTGGTTGACTAATGAAGTGAATAGTAACACAAAATCTTGAAATTCAAAAATTGTAAAACTCAAAAGTGTAAAATGCTACTAATGAAGTGAATAGTAACACCAAAGCTTGAAATTCAAAAATTGTAAAACTCAAAAGTGTAAAATGCCCTAGTATACCTAACAAGATTGGTTTGGATAACATGGCATGCCAATAGGGTTCAGTTAGCAGTACTGCACATGGCATTATGCCATTCTGTGATTTCATGGCTTTTAGCCATTCTGACATTATGTTGATACTTGGCCTTGTGCCTAATGTTATTACAGCTTATTAGCTGTTCTGTTGCACATCAGGAGACACATATGTGACCGATGGTGTGACGGCCCGAGGTACTTGATACCCAGTGCCAGTTTACCCATTTATCCAGTCCAGTCGTCCAGTATAGGTTACTTGGGCAACCAAAAATGAAAGTGGATAAATTGAATGCAATAATAAATATAACTAGTACAAAATAAGTAAATCTACAAATACTCAACGAAAATTTATTTGCAATGAGATATCAATACATTCACTGCATATTTATTTTCTGTTATTTATTTTTATTTTATTATTGACACCACTAAGCATTATTTCTTAGCGCGTTGTTTTTGCCACGCGTAAGTTCTGGAGATACTGATCGAGAGCCCAGTAGACCATAGACTGGGTGAGACCTCCTGTAGCTCTGCATAGTGTCTGTGTCACCTCACCATCTTCAGTGCATTGGTAGGACACTAGGTTTCATTTTGGTATTTTGTAATTAACTTTTATTTTCTCATATGTAATTGAAACTTATGTAATGTATTTTGGTATTAATGTATATAGTGGAAATTGTGTTTGTGAATGAAAAATTGAATATTTATTTATGACTTTTACATGATTATCATATGAGATGAATGATTGAGAAATGAAAATGTTGTTGAAAAACATATTGAGATTTTGTTGATGAAATGGAGTTTGGGATTGATTGGAATTGATTATCGGAAGTGTTTTTCATAGGTTCCGAAGAACTGTTTTCTCCATTTTTAGCCGGTACTCTGCCGGATTTTCTATAAAATTTATGGAACCTCAAATAAATTATAAATTCACTAAATGACTTAAATGAATTATATTTCATAAATTATATTCAAAACTATGATAAAAATAAATTAAGGAAGAATAAAAATGATTGAGATAAAATAGAGTATTCCGATACACCGTGTGACATATCTTACTCAAATATACTGTAGATGGGTAAGGGGTGTCACACAAAGAGATACCACAATAAATGTCCATAATGCCAATGATGATCAAATCAATGAAGAAATGCCAAATTTAGAAGAATTACAAGTAAATGAGCCCCAACATGAAGATTTACCTAAAGAATGGAGATTCCATAGAAATCATCCCCAAGAAGACATTATTGATGATCCATCTCAGAGGATGATGACTAGAGCACAATTGAGAAGATATTTTGGTAATGTTGCTTTCGTTTCACAAATTGAACCTAAATGTTTTGAAGATGCTCAAAATGATGAAAGTTGGATTCTTGCCATGCAAGAAGAACTAAATCAATTTAAGAGAAATAAAGTTTGGAATTTAGTGCCTAAACCAAAAGATCATTCAATTATTCGTACTAAATGGGTTTTTAGAAACAAAATGGATGAAAAAGGCAATGTTGTTAGAAACAAAGCTAGACTAGTGGCTCAAGGCTACAACCAAGAGGAAGGGATTGCTGTGATATTAAGACTAGTGTGCCTTTGCATGTTACAAGGACTTTATGCTTTATCAAATGGATGTCAAGAGTGTATTTTTAAATGGTTATATTGATGAAGAGGTGTATGTTGCACAACCTCCAGGTTTTGAAAATCATGAGCATCCAAATCATGTTTATAAACTTGCTAAAGCTTCATATGGTTTAAAACAAGCTCCTAGAGCTTGGTATGAAAGACTTAGTAAATTCCTTTTAAAAAATGATTTCCAAAAAGGCAAAGTGGACACAACACTTTTTGTTAAGAAGCATCATAATGATATGCTCATTGTGCAAATTTATGTTGATGATATAATTTTTGGTGCTACTAAAGAATCTCTTTGCAAGAAATTTTCTAAGATTATGCAGAATGAATTTGAGATGAGCATGATGGGTGAGCTCACATTCTTCCTTGGACTTCAAATTAAGCAAATGAAAGATGGCATCTTCATAAATCAATCAAAGTACATCAAGGATATGTTAAAGAAATTTAAAATGGAAGATTTGAAGAGCATGGGCACCTATGTGTTCAACAATTAAAATGGACAATGATGAAAAAGGTAAAGAAGTAGATACAAAGCTTTATAGAGGTATGATTGGCTCTCTTTTGTACCTTACTGCATCTAGACCAGACATACACTTTAGTGTTTGCTTGTGTGCAAGATTTCAATCATGTCCAAAAGAATCCCATCTAAGTGCAGTTAAAAGAATCTTCAGATACCTCATTGGCACATACTCAATTGGTCTATGGTATCTAAAATGTGAATCATTTAATCTTATTGGTTATAGTGATTTCGATTTTGCTGGAAGGAGATTGGATAGAAAATGTACTTCAGGTATTTGTCAATTTCTTGGTCTTGCACTAGTTTCTTGGCACAGCAAGAAACAAACTTCAGTAGCTTTACTTATAGCTGAGGCAGAATATATAGCTGTTGGTAGTTGTGTTGCTCAAATTTTATGGATGAAACAACAATTGGAAGATTTTGGTTTAAAATATAATCTTATTCCAATTAGGTGTGACAATACAAGTGCCATAAACTTGATCAAAAATCCAATCCAACATTCAAGAACAAAACTTATTGAGATCAGGCATCATTTTATTAGAGATCATGTTCAAAATGGAAATATCAAAATAGAATTTGTTGCTTCTGAAAATCAACTTGCTGATATTTTTACAAAACCACTTAATGAGGAAACCTTTTGTAAAATTAGAAGGGAAATTGATATGAGTGAACCACTTGCTTGAAATTTAAGTCATAGTAATTTAATATATCTGCATATTATCCAATGTGTGAGTAATTTGCTGTGATATAAGTTTGCTGAGAAAACTCTAAAGAACATTAGCTAACTTATTTGTGTATTCGAGAAATTAGTTTACTAAGTTGTATGCTAATGTTGCGTGACTAAAATCAGTTTGCTGTATCGTGTACTGTTCTAATTTCAAACCAAAAAGTAATTGTGCTTGAAACTCTCTGCGCGTCAAACAATGCACTTACCTATTCACATTTGGTATCACATTCTCAGTGCTGTGTCAGGCATATAGAAATATATATATATATATATATGCATATAGAGATAGATAGACACATTTGAAATAAAAAAAAAAATGAAGTTTAGATAAGGTACACTAGAATAGAAAAGCACGGGACTCAAGAAACTTAAACCTCTGCTACAAGAAACTTTCACCCATTTTTCCTCTCTCCTCTGCACTGGCTTACGACATTACTCCTACAATTTTTTTTTTGGCAAATCTAACCCATTTTCATCAGACCGCTTATCTCTCTCATTTCTCCTTCATTCATCACTGCACCGAAAGCCATTTTAGATTTTACCATTCTTCTTAGTTTCCATTTCCCATCGATGGCTCACACTAAATGCAAAACCCCTACTGCTGTTGCTGCTTCGTCATTCTTGTTGCCATCTGAAGATCTCCCTGTCGCCGCATTACGGAAGAAATTGAAGGAAAAGAAGAACACACCTGAACCTGAATCAACTCGTGCATCCTCCGACCCATCTAAGGTTGTCGAACCTGCTGTATTGGCACCAAAAAAGAAAAAGGGGAGAAAAATGCGCGGGATTGATACCCAACGCAAAAAGGGTGCTGCCCAATCTTCGAGTTCTGTTGATAAAGCGCTACTTGATTATAAATTCATCAAATGGGATTACTTTGGTCAGGTAAATTTTCTATTCAAAGAACTTTTCAATTCAAAGAACTTTTTGAATTTCAAGAATGGTTGACTGTTTGTGAGTGCACAAATGCTTATTACCCTAGACTGGTTCAAGAATTCTATAGAACTCTAAGAATAGTTGATGAAGAAGATAAATTTGAAGTTGCCTTGAATGATAATGAGTATGTTGTTTCTGTTGAGTTGATTGCTAAGGCTTTAAAATTGCCTAATGATGGAAATAAAATCTCTACTCATAGAGATGTTGCTAGAGTTCTAGGCTTTAACTTGGCTGAGTTTGAAAATGAAGTCTTTCCTGCCAACACTGCCACCAGTGAAAAGTCCATTAGCACAAAAGCTTTTCAACATATTAAAATCATTCACAGTATGGTGAACTACATTTTTTGTCCTAATTCTGGCAGCTCTGGCAGCTATGGCTATTTGAGTTACCTGGATATGTGCATCATGTGGCACATTGTTAACAAAGTAAGGATGAATTTGGCTTATCTGATTTTCAAGAATATGTGTAAAGCTTATGGGATTGGAAAATTGCCTTATGCACATCTCTTGACTGCTTTGTTTAAAGAGTTGGATATAAATGTCTCTAAGGAAAGTTCTAGGACAGATTTGATTATGCTTAGAGAAATTCACTCTGATACTGATGGAAGAAAGAAACGATTTGAAAAGGGTGGTTCTTCCTCAGCAAAAGTTGGTTCAGATTCTACAAGTGAGTTTATGAGTGAGCTTCAAAGGCTAAAAACTGCTATTAATGAGCAATTTAGTACAACACATCAGTCTATTGAACTTTTGAGAAAATTTGTAGATGTGGTTGGTTACAAAGTGAGTCACTTGCTTACTCAAAATGAGGAATTAAAGAAACTGATTGTAGATCTTCAGCAGGCAAGGGAAACTGGTTTCCCAACCAAAATTGAGACTGATGTACCTGCAAATGATGCCTCTTCTCCTGCTACTCATGTCTCGGCTCATGGTAATGTTGAATGTGAAGGTAATAGGGTTGGTGAGTCTACAGCTGCTGTGGAACATGAAAGTAAACAAATTGTTGAGCCTGAAGTTGAACCTACAGCTGATGTTCCTGTTGAGCATGGTAGTGAACAGGTTGTATAACCTGATAGTGAGCCAGCTGTTGAGCCTGAGAGTGAACAACTTCTGGAACCTGCAGCTGCCTCTACATAGCAGAAGGAAGCCTCTCTAAAGGATCAACAAGAGAGTGTTCCATCTCAACTCTCTGTAGCTGCTGCTCCTCCAGCCAAGAAAGGTAGAAAAAGATCTAAGTCTACGGTGTCAAATCCATACCAGTCCCTAGCTGCTGCCCTTTAAACCCCATCTGATGAGGATGAGCCACAGAAGCATGAGCATTTGGCTGACCAAAGTTCTCAGCCACCTGCTGCTAAACCTTCCAGGAAGAAGATGGTGCCTTCCAAAGCTACTCGAAGGAGCAAGAGACTAAATGATTAAAACATAATCTAGATTTTTTAGTTACCTATCTGCATTTTTAGTTTCCTAGTATGTTTGCTACTATTGTTGACTAATTTTTCAGTTTGCTATTGTTTACCTTACTGCATTTAAGTTTGGGCTAACTTGATTCTTTTTGGATAAATATCTCCTGTTTCCTTTTTGGATGATGACAAAAAGGGGGAGAATAGAATGGATATGTGTTTATATATACTTTGACAAATGGAAGTATGTTTATAGGATGGATATGTGTTTATATACTTTGACAAATGGAAGTATGTTTATGTGCATTTCATTTTTTGCTTTGTAGAGAATATTGTGAATATCTTATGAATATGCTTTGTAGCATAAATTCAGGGGGAGCTTTTGTATAGCTGATAAATGTCTTGGAAATTATGTGCATATATTTAGGGGGAGCATTTTTCTGCATACTAACTTGCTTGGATATACATAAACTTACGCTCATTTTCATTGATTCTTGACTGATGATTCAATTGAGTTTTGTCATCATCAAAAAGGGGGAGATTGTTGACCCCGTGTAGCTCAAAATAAGCATTGATTTTGATGATAACAAAACTCAAATAGAATCTATCTAACCCAACTTTAAAGTGATGTGTAGATTCTCTCTTATTTATAAAGAACCTTTGAAGTTGCACCTAAGGAGGAAGAATACTCAAAGGCATCTCAAGACAAATCCAAGATGAGAAAGAATAAGATTATGTAAGCCAAGACTCAAAGTAAAGGTATGAAAGTCATAGAGATAGAAATGGAGTCTTAACACTTATGTGAAAAGAATATATGAGAGTTTAGTCGAATGGATCTTAAAAATGAAACTTTATCTTCTAATTATTTTATAAATTTTTTTTTCTCATCATGACCTTGGATACTGCTATTGGAACATATTTTTCTTAAGGTCAAAATCAGATTTTTTAAATATTACAAGTTGAGACATGTAGCTGTTGAATTAGTTTGCTAACTTGTTTGCTAAAATATTAGTTTGCTAATATGTTTGCTAAAATATTAGTTTACTAACTAGTTTACTACTGTTGCCAAAATTTCATTAGTTTGCTAAATGATCAGAGTTGCTCAACTTCGCACAAAACTACAAAATAACGGTTATTTTGTCTAGAGCAGTGTGTATAGCATTCCAAAAAGGTTTCAAACGGACTAAAATAATTTGGGACTGTAAATACACCTTCTTTACTTCATTTTATACTTGATGAAAGCTTACATTTGAACTCCAACCTTGATTTTTCATTTATTGCTTTCTTTCAAGAGCTTTAAAGTTTTTGAGCTACCAATGGCAAATCAACTCATCTCTTCTTTATAGTTTGATTTGTATTGAGTAAGAGTGAGTGTTAAAACATTAAGTTGCATTTAAAAGAGGTTGTACAAGCACCTATTGAAGCTTGAGAGTGTGAGTGCTTGAGATAGCACTTATCAAGGGTTCAAGCTACCTTGGTAAAAGCTTGGTGTTGAAAAGTTGTAAAGGGCTTTTGGTCTTTTGCCTTTAAAAGAGCAAATAGTGGAGAGAAGACTCAAAGAGGGTTCTTTGAGAGAATGGATGTAGGCTAGTTAAGCCGAACCACTATAAAAATCATTATGTTTGATCTCTCTAACCTTGACCTCCTTACTTTTGTGCAATTTAAATTTTTATACAAGATATTGAATGTTGATTGAATAGATTGAATTGATATACTTGAGGATATATTGAGTGAGTTGAGAAATTAGTTGAATATTGTATGATGCATGTTATGTTAAAAATTGCTATAAATATTGATTAAAGCTTAAATTGCAATTTAGGAACACATTGTTGAAGCACATATTACTTTCATTATATATAAAGAAGCACCTAGTTGAACAAAGCCACAATTTTCCATTAGGCTGCAAGCAAGGGCCGAAAAATTATTAAAGTCCAATTCACCGCCCCCCCTCCCCCTCTTGGACTATTTTGGGACAACAAAGCCCCATCTACTTCAAGTGTTAACAATTTGACTAATCCCTGATTCAAAATGGGGGTTGTGTTGACTTTTGTACTAACTATAGGGGCATATGTAACTTGTATTTATATTAATGTATTAGACATTCACAGTTTTTTCTCACTATCTGTCAAGTTATGATAATGTTATAGTTTTCAAAAATTAAAAAAAAAATTCATTATCAATTTTTTATATTTATAGACATTAATATTTTTAAATGTTTAATAGCTTCACTATTTACAATCTTTTAATACCATTTTAAATTAAAAAAAAAATAGTATGCAGTGCAAATTTTAATGAAATTATTAATTATTAATATATAAAATAACTAAAGCTTGCATAGCTAAAATCAATAAATGAAAACTGAATTTTTACTTTTTTCATTAAACTACATTTATATAATCCTAATTTTATTAAAATTCTGATTATATTATTCCACTTCCAAGATTTATTTTTGATAATTATACAACATCTCCATCTAGGATCACAAGATATTGTGGAAGCTTTGGAACACAATATATTATTGTTAATAAAGTTACTTATGAATTCGGATATGCATAAATATTTTTTTAAATATAATTTATAAAAACACTACAGTTTTAATTAATATTCATTAATATTTTTGTAAATAATATAAATTTATAAGAATATTTTAATCGGTTCATAATTTTGCTTCCTTATTCATACTTTTATGTATTATTTTTATTTTTATTTTTTTGCAATATGCATTGCTCATTATTGTACTCATTATACGTACTCGTAATTTATTTTTTTTAAATATAATTTTTTATTTTTTTATATGTGATATAATATTATCATAGTATTATAAATATTATATTTAATTATTTATTTTAAATGTTAATTTTAATTTTATTTTAATTAATTATATAAATAAAAATATTTATTAATTTAAGATTTATTATATTTTTTATTTTATCATATTTTTATGAAAGTTATGTATTATATATAATAGTAACTTAATTATAAACTTAAATTTTATATAATAAAAAAATGAAATAATAACAATAAGTTTCAAAAATTTAAATAGATAAAGATGTTTAAAAATTAAAATAAACTAACAATAAATGCAAGTTAGCTCATTGAATTGAATTCGTTTAAACTCTGTTATTTTACTTTAAAAAAAGTTTTATTCCTCTATATTTTACTTTTTTATAGTTTAAAATAATATTAACTTGCATAATGAGGATGCATAGTTAGATTAATGTGAAAGTAAATTATTTATAAAATTAGAAAAAAGGATAATTTTTAAAATTTATTTTATAGTTTAATGCATTATGATTACAGAATTTTCATTTTCATTATATTTATGTTTTGAAATTTTATACTATCGTATTGTTTAATACAAATAATTTTAAAGCCTAAGCAATTTATTATTCAATATATTATAGTTATTTCTTAAAATTATAGATTATATTATATATGGCATAAATACATTATAGATTAAAATATAAATATAAATTTAATCATTTTTTTAATAAATTCATAGTAATTATATAATTCAAGGATTTAAAGTAAATCCTAACTTGATAAGGATAACAATAATAATAAAAATTAAAACTTGTTGAATCTTTTTTTAGTTAAGAGCAAGATTGTGCACTTGTAATATTATTAATATCACAATAGTACTTTTTTTTTTAGTTAAAATAAAATACAATTGTAAGATTATAGAATTTTAAGTTAAGATAGACTAATAATAAAGAAATACTTATTAAAAAAAAATTAATGATTAATAAGCAAAAGGCTCCATTTTATTACAAGCTTAATAATGAGAGACTTCTTACATAAATATATGTAAAAATATAATTAGACTTTCTTATAATCTTTTGGGCGAAATGAACAACTTAGCAAGGATTGTCTAATAAACTAAAAAATAAACAAAAAATCATGCATATAAGGATATTTTTATCGAACAAAAAAATTATAATTAGCCTATATTTAAACTAAGTAATTAGCATGAGAAAATTAAAATCTCATTCAGTCACATGTAAAATACACTTTTTTTTAAAAAAAATAATATTAATTATCGTAAATATTATCGAATGCATCAATATTAAATATGAAAAAAAAAGAAAAATTAATTTATCTTAACCTATATGAATATCATTAAATTTGCAAAGATATTGGTTTCATTTAATCACATCAATTTGCAACTACTCTCATGATAATAATACTAATGATATACATAAACTCAAAATATTGGAAGACTTATAAATAGATTTTGCCTATCGGAGAAAGAAAAAGGACCCAAAATTATGGTGAAGAAAGTGATAAAAAAAAAAAACAAAAAACATTATTACATTAAAGTTAATTAAGATCCTATTACACGAAAATAGAATTTTTAAATATAAAAGCTATCGGTTACTAATTATTTTATACCCTTCATATAAATGCAATTTTTTTTAATTAAATAGTTATTTTTTAATAATGATTTTATATTTTGTTAATTAAATAATTAATTTTTTGATAGTAACTTATAATTCAGTATTATAAGTTTGTAAATATTTATAACAATATAAAAAATAAATTAGTGAAAGTGAGATTCGGTGTTTAAGAATATTTCTTAATTTTATTGTAAGAAACTAAATATTTTTAATTAATTAATAATACTTATAAAATTAAAAATATTAAATTTACTTTTATTTTTTCTCAAATACATGTTCCATTGATCACTTGCAATCTCAAAAATAAAAAGTTGTTTCAGCATTAAATTGATTTTACTAATTTGAACATGTTAAAAGTATAAATGGGTTTTCTTTCTCACATGCGTGTAGGATTGCAGGTGTGCTAGGGATATTAAAATCCCAATTGTAAGTGTAAATGCACCAGTGTAACTTCTAATCTAAATAATTGATAGGAAATAATGAATCGAGTTTTCTCTTGAATTCCTTTGCTTCACTACAATGTGTTTTGTCAAGATTTCTACTTAATTAGGTTTAAAAATTTGAAAGAAATTGAAATTACTTGTTGTAATTAAATGATTGTGTGTGCATTAAAAGTAAAAATTATATTTCAAAAATAAAGGTTGTTCGTTGCTGAAAATAAAAAAGATCGCTTAAAAAGTAAATTTATGCAAAAAAAAAAAAATTACATAATTTATAAATTATAATAAAAAAGTTTTACTAAAATATTAAAGTTCTTTTTTAGTAAGGTTAATAGCGTTTCTCTCATCATCATGATTATCTCGTTACAAAATTTAATTGTAAAATTGAGCAATTAAAAATTGAAAATTTTCACACATAATTAAATGTATTCTTAAAATTTTAAGTAGAACAAATTAAAGGACCTTGAAAACCTTGTTTGTTTTAATGATTAAATCAGGTTTTAAATTTTGTTTGTATCAACTAATATATTCATTTGGTTAATATTAATTTTATTTGTTATAGTTTTACTTAATTTTATAAGTGTCTATCTCTGCTTATTAATTTTACATAATAAAGGCTTTTGGTTTAATTGTCATAATATGAAATAAATATCAATTATTTTATGTAATTAATAATGAAAGAAAATTAATAATAATAATAATAATAATAATAATAATAATAATAATAATAATAATAATAATAATAATAATAATAATAATGCTTAATTGTAATTAGTAATTTATTATTTTTATATAATTATTAAAAATAATAAAATTTTACATTAATTGTAACTTTTCATGTAATTTAAATTTTAATTTAATTTTAAATTTTAAAAAATAATATTTCATATTTAAAATATTATGCTCCAAATGTTATAATAGTATTATTTATAAAAATAACTTATCTACTTTTTATTTAAAAATTATCAAATAAAAAATTAATAAAAAAATGCTAGATGCTTTTTTCTTTTTTATTAATTTTACTTTATTTTATAATTTTTGAATAAAAAGTATAATTTTATTGTGGACACCATTATGAGTAGCGTTTAGTACTTTTGTGTATCGTTGGATATTAATATCAATTACGTCTGCCTATCTTTCTCTTTTAAGTCAGCACAATTTACCCCCCTCTTTAGTAAATAGTTTGAATCCTATACCTTTTTAGTGTTTTAAATTTTCAATTGCACCTCTTTAGAAAAAAGCCCCATCTCCATCCAGTGTTAACAATTTGATCAGTCCCTTATTCGAAATGGAGGGTTGTGATGAGGTTCATCCATTATAACAAGTTTGTAGATAGAAATATATTATTTTATTAATATATAAAATAATTAAAGCTTGCCTAGGATGTCGCCTCTTGTCAATAGTTACTTATGTATTTTTCTAAAACTAATAAATGAAAATTGAGTTTTTATTTTTTTTTATTAAACTACATTTATATAATCCTAATTTCATTAAAATTCTGATTATATAGTACTCCGCTTCCAAGATTTATTTTTGAAAATTATTCAACATCTAGGATCATAAGATTGTAACACCCCTAATTTTCAAATAATTATTTTGTATGTAAATATAAATATTTTAGTCTAACCCCTGGTGTTGTAGGCTTTGCGTAGATACTTTCATTTCATGACAATTCGATTGTCGCCCGAATTTGCAATTTTGAGTCGAGTAGATAAGCTGTCGAAATTACTTCAGAATCAGATCAAAGTTATAGGCTACCCCACCATTTTCAGATGCTCCGGATGCATTCCAAGTATTAGAATTAGCATAGGTAAACCTGAACTCTGAGTTTCTTTAATTTTATAGTGCTGGGTTTAGAATAAAATTCCATAAAATATGCGTGAGTAGCTAGAAAATTATAATTCCTTTTGCGTTAGCTTTATAATATTGCTACGGACTGCAGGACAAAATTTTAGAATTTTTAGAGCTAGCTATAATGACTTTTGCAAAATATCCATTTTAAACCTTATAATTGAATTATTAGATTGTGTGAGATTTGCCTGAGTTGGAGGGCCCAGGAGGGGCCATGTGTTGTTGTTGAGATGATGTGTGGCTTTAGAAGTGTGGTTGAACTACTTTGCAGGTTGGGTAGATCCTAGGAATAGGGGAAACTCTACCGGATTTTTGATACAACTTAGGGTGTCTTTGGTTCTTTTTAAGTTTGTATTGAGTTAATTATATTAAATAATTATAATGTAATTGTCAGGTGAGCAAGGGATAGCCTTCCTCCTTTGCCCAGCCACCACAGTGACCTTGGTTTAAGTCTGTGAGTAAATATTAATTTTAATTATAATTTCAATATTATTATACATTCAGTCATGCCCATGCATCACTTATAAATATGTATCTATGTAGTTAAATACTAGGCACGTTTTATATTGCATTCTTAATTGATGAAGTGCCATGGATGTTGTTTATGGTAATTTGGAGCAGTGTGCGTGCGTGTGGTGTGTGGTATTGGATATGGATAGGATGGGTAGAAGCGGCCTGAGAGACACTCGCTGGGACCTAGTCCTTTATGGATAAGTCTGGGTAGGCACGGCTCGAGATGATCTCGCTGGCCCCCACATTTGGTTTATCAAGCGAAAGTCTGGCTTGAGAGACACTCGCTGGCAGAGGTTGGATTAAGAGAGCTGTATAGGGGATCACCTCCCATATATGTACTGTTTGAACATTATTGGGTGTGTGAGTGCTCCAAATTGCCTTTTTACTATTATGATGTGATGTGTATGAAAATTTTGATGGTGTTGCATTTCACTCCTTAGGATGCATTAGCTCTAGGTAGCTATAGAAATTGTAGTTAGAATTAGTATTTTACTCTCTGAATCGAATGCTCACTCCTATTCACTGATTTTTCTAGGCTACAGGAGGAGTTCTTTTACAGAGCAACCTACTTTCTTCCTTGTAGGTTTAACGTCAATTATTTAATTGTTTTATTATTTTTTTCTAAATTTGAAATCTAGAACTCCGATGTGTTAGCAGTAGTATGGACCTTGTTAGGAATCATGTTAATTTAAATTCTTGAGATTAATAAATGAAGATTTGTATGATATTTAGACAGTTTGTAAGTAATGGTATCAGGGTTGAGCGAGGCTCCCCTAACTTCAGTTTTTTTATGGTTATCGGGTTAGATTAACCCGAATAAAAATATTTTATTTTATTTTGTTTACATGTTGGGCCTAGGTTTTTGGGCCTTGGTTATGGATTTGGGAACAGTAAGACTTACTAAGGGCCTTGGGAGCTTTATGCTGGCCCAAGCCCTAGTACCGGTTCGGCCCATGGGATCGGGTCGTGATAAAGTTGGTATCAGAGCTTAGGCTTCAGATTAATGGGAAAGAGTGTACTTGGGAGTGTAAAAGGAGTCTTGTTAGGATGTTACATGCGGAGTATAGGATCCTGTTTCATCTTCTTCTGTAATTCCTTGCTTCTAGATTTTACGTTATTCCTTGGGTAGTTTAAGAAAGCTTCAGTTTAGCACCTCGGTTTTGTGGAGTACATGGTGACGTGAAATAGATTTAGTAGACATGCTGAGGTCTGCCATGGAAATATGTACTCCAAGAAATGCTATGTCTCTGTCAGTATGGGTCTAAGTGGTATGCCTATCTGGTGCTAGGCACGAGTACATAAAGGTGAGTTTTGATAGTACAATTGCCTTAGATAAAGGTGAGGACACCACTACTGGCAGTCGTCAGTGGATGACCCAGTCAGAGTAAGTTTATGATATCATTAGATTCAAGAGAAATAGGACATTGGGAGACTTAGTCTGTCAGGACGTATCATAGTAACTATACAATGTTCTCGATATCCGCTCTGTAAGCTGCAGATTACAGTATCGACATAGGATTATTATGTAGAGCTGCGTGCATTCTTGTGGTGCTTCATAATGAGGGTGTTTGTGGATGGCCTCTGTTTTGGTACAGTTATGCTAGAACAGAGTTCTATATCTGTAGAGGAGTTGGGAACTCTGGGTTAGGGGTCTAGAGTTAGAATATTGAAGGGTCACAGTTGTAAGGTAGCTAGAGTCAATGACTCAGTTACCCTAGCATGAGCTACAGTTACATCAGGAATTGCTGAAAAACTAGAGGTTTCAGTAGTCATAAATTAAAGGTAACACCTATAGGGTGAGGCCATTTGGTCTTTGATATGGGGTCTTAGATAGTTTTAGCATTGCAATGGGCCTTTTGCCTAAAGTTTAGTGAAAAACAATATCTTTTTTGTGTAGTAGCAGGGTGCAGGGTATGATTTTTCTCCCCTAAAAGAGACAGGATGCTATGGATGATATTCATAGCCTGTGAAACGATGCTTTAAGGGGTTTGCAGTATGATAAGAGAGCAGATAGCCTGAAATGGTTGTGGCAAGGTGGTAGATGTAGTACCTTTTTCGCAGTCAGTTATGATGTAAAATGGTCTTATTCTTTCAAGAGAGATAGGGTTTTATTACTAATGATGGTGACTAACAAAATAGTGCCCCACATGGGACTGTAGAGTGTGGTAGAGAGTAGTTGGCTTAGGTATCCTGGAGAGGATACAAGTTCCATTATAACAACTATAAATGATCAGATCATGATGGATGTAAAGCCTTTGAATTGAATGACGGGTTTGGGTGCCCAGTATCTTAAGTTTTGGCTAATTGAGTAAACATGGAAAAAAAAAATTTAAATTACTGCAAAATCAGTTCTCGAGGTAGTAAGGTATTATGTAGGCTAAAGGATAGGAATATAGCTCACACAATAAATGTATGACTGTAATTTCCTGAGTTCCTTTCTAACTTCATATTGTTCAAAACAATAGTATAATCTAATTATAAGTGTTAAGAGTAATAAATTAGCGAAGATAAATCACAAAAGGCCAATAGATAGAGAAAGTGCAGAATGAAAATTTAGACAAGTGATTGCAGATGTAACATAATCTAAATACCAATGGAAGTACTAGTTAGAGTGGTCAAAGGACCAAATCTGAGTAGCATAGATATGTGATAACCTGGTAGAGACTCTGAAAGATACAGTTAGCAAGTACAGCTGTCTTGTTAGGAAAAAGAATGGAACCAGGGATAGAATAGTCAAGTTCTATTTTGTGTAAGATAAAAGAAATAAATGAAAGGACAACTTGAAGGGTGCAGAATAAAAGGAACAAAGTTAAGATATAAGGTAGGCTAAGTGTTATTCTTTGCAAGGTGAATGATAAGGATGGAAAATCCAAAATGGGACCACATTAGTGAGAATAGTGATGGCGGTATGGAATCTATTAATGTGATACTCATAGCATGATGTAGTTGAAGTAGTGCCAGGGGCTAGAATATAGAGCTTGGAGTTGCATGAATGGATCATACTCTATCTATTCCCTATTCCTAAAGTGAAGTGGATAGCAATGGGGCAAGATTCCTTTAACTTGTTAACATTATCAAGAAGATTAGGCGAAGAATACAATAATAATGAGCAAAAGCTAGAAGGTGTCCAATGGTATTATAAACTATCTAATCAGGTAGAGAAAAGAAGTTAGTATGTAGTAAGTTGAATAAAAGTCAATCTAATGGATAAAATAGGTATGATGAGAGGAAAGAATGATAGATAATGACACATAAGCTTTAGGTTAGACTTTTGAGATAGTGAGAAGGTAGTTAGAGGTTCGTTATGAATGTCAAGCAAACATCTTTAGTGTGATCAATAGAATCACTTTGTAGTGAAGCAATAATGACAGAATAACAATAGGGGTAGAATGAAAAGCGACAAGTATTAGTGGTTATAAATCACTAGAAAGTTCAAGGATTAACTTAATGACCATAGGTAAGGGTAGAATCAGCGCTGGAAGAATCTATTAGTGAGAAAAATCTTTTAGGATTCAATAAAAGTTAAGGGCACAATATAAATGATGATAGGTATGAATCATAGATCGAGTATAAGTAAAGTTAATAAATTATAAAATATTATTTCAGGAAGGACAATGATACGGTAAAGGGTTCATGTAGATGGTACCTTATAGGTAGAGCACAATTATGCTAGGGGATGATGAAATTTGAAGAGAAAGACCAAAAAACGTAGGTTAAACGTTATTATATGGACAATCAGGCGTAGTTGACTGTAAGAGGATATTTTTCTTTCTTTTCAAGTTTAGCTCGTGCTTTTAGTTCTAGAGGGTTATATAAGGAACAGAGACTGAATCAAGGAGACCTAGTTATTTGAGAGTTTGGTAGGCACCAATTCATACACAATCTCCTGATATGAGAATGATGGTAAGTGCATACCTAATGTCAAGGATGGATGGACGACTAGGGTAGTGACAGAAGTCAGATCAAGTTAGTTACTAAGGCTCGTAGCCTTTTTGAACTATGGCTGGAGGGAGTGCTATCTGTGGATGAGATTCGATGGATGAAACTTTTGCTAATGGATAAATTTTAGGCTAAAGTTTGGAAAGCTGTGGGTAATGGATATGGCCATATCAAGGAAAGTGAACGCGTGAAATATCTTCTCTCATATTATAGTACAACACACATTTCCCACTACCATTATAGTTCTAATAGAACTTATCAGTTAAAGAGTCCCTAACTAATAATGGCAACCAATTTCAAATTTTGGGCTAAATTTCTCCCAAAATGGGAATCCCACGAAAATTTCGAGAGTAGCGACGTGCTCCACTCAGCTAGAGCTTTGCCACAATATAAATTTCAAAATTTTTTGACACCAAAATTCTGATGGGTTTCACAGACTTCGTAGTATTTTATCGAGCCTTAAATGAGTTTATTTAATTTTGCAAAAATTTTATTCTAACCCTTGGTATTGTGAGCTTTGCGTAGGTACCTTCGTTTTGTAGAAATTTGATCGGTGCTCAAATATGCATTTTTGGATTGGGCAGATAGGTTGCCTGAGCAGTTTTAGAATCGGGTCAAAATTGCAATCCTCCCCACCATTTTCAGATGCTTCGGACGCATTCCAAGCATCAGGATCGACATACTAAAAAAGCCGAACCCTAAGTTTCCTTATTTACCTACTACTGGGTTTAGAATAAAAATCCGTAAAATATTTATTGGTAGTTAGAAAATTACGGCTCTTTTTGTAATAGCTTATGAGTAGTGTTAAGGACCACGGGTCAAAATTTTAGAATTTTTAGAGCTCATTTGAGTAACTTTTACAAAATTTCAGTTTTATGGACTAAAATGTAATTTTTAGATTTTGTGGGTTTTGCCTAGTTTGGAGGGCCCAGGAGGGGCCATATGATTTTGTTGAGATATGGATATGGGATTTGTGATTAAAAGTGTTATTTGGATCACTTTGCAGATTAGGTAGGTCCTAGATATAGGGAAAACTCTGCTTGATTTTCGGCAAAACTTAGGCTATTCTTTGACTCTTTCAACATTTTATTTTAAGTAAATATTGATCAGTTTATAATGTAATTGTTTAGGTGAGTCAAGCCAGCCTTCCTCCTCTGCCTAGCCACTGTAGTGACTTGTAAAGTACTGTGCGTAGATATTGATTTTACTTATAATTTCAATATTATTATGATTCAAGGCATGTTCATGCATCACTTATAGATATATGTATATAGTTATTTACTAGGCATGCCTTGTATTGCATTTGTATTTGATGACATTACTGTGATTGTTGCTTTATGGTGATCTAGAGCTGTGTGTGTGAGTTAGTGTGCATGTGGTGTGTATATGGAGATGGGTAGGACGAGCAAATGCAGTTGAAGCTTGACTCGCTAGGACTCAATCCTTATTATAGATAAGTCGGGGTAAGTACGGCTTGAGTTGATCTCATTGGCCCCCGCATTTGGATATTAAGAGAAAGTCCGACTTTAAGTTGATTTCGCTGGCAGAGGTTCAAACTAAGAGAGCTACAAAGGGGATCAAATCCCATATATATATATATGTGTGTGTGTGTGTGTGTGTGTGTGTATGGATTTGACACATGGGTGTGTTGGTGCTCTAGATTGCCTTTAGTGTGATTATGACTTGACTTGTTTGAATTGTGTGAAGATATTGCATTTCATTCTTAGGAATGCACTAGACTTAGATAGTTATAAAAATTATATGTAAAATCAATATCTTACTTTATGAGTTGAATGCTCACTCCTGCTTATCATATTTTTTAGGCTACAGAAGGGCTTTTCTTTATGACTTACCTACTTTTTTCCTCGCAGGTTTACTAGTCACTGTATTTATATTTATGTTATGTTATTGATTTAAACTCTAGAACTCCGCATGTGCTAGAAATATTTTATGGATTTAGGGCTATAAAAGATTATTAATTGACGTTGTAAACTTAATATTATGCATGTTTGATTGAATAGGATAGACATATTTGATGGATGAGGGAGTTGAGCTCCCATTAGACTTCATTGATTAATTGAGGATTGTAAGGGTGAGCTGAGCTCCCCAAATTTGTATATTTTGTGATTATAGGTCGGGTGAGTTGAGAACTCTCCATTGGATGGTCTAGGTTATGGCTCGACTCTGTCTAGTCAATTTCTTGAAAATGGGCTTGGATATGGGTTTTAAGGTTAGGCTAGAGAATAGTGAGGCTTACTATGGGCTTTGGGGGCCTGATGTTGACCCAAGTCCTAGTGTCAATCCAGCCTAGAGTTTGGTTCCTGACAAAGTTGGTACCAAAGCTTAAGCTTCAGATTCATGGGAAATACATGTCTAAGGCCTTAAGAAGAGTCTAGTTAGAAATCGTATGTAGGGTATAGGATCCATATTCGTCCTTACACTATCATCCTTGCATCTAGTTTCTGCTTCATGTACCTGAAAGAAGTGGAAGCGTGATTATTGGGCATTAGAACCTTGAGTTTCAAAAATTATTTCTAAGGTTACATGCACCATACCAAGTTTCTTATGAACCTAATTAATTTCCAATGCCCAATTGCATACCAAAACATATTTTAGCATGAATTAAAATTTTGTTTGCCATTAAAGATTATGAATTAACATTAAATTCAATTAAACCCTAACTAAAAGAGGGATTTTTAGGTACTAACCTCTTAATGCCCAATTGATGCAATCTTAGGATGCTCTTAGGACCCCAAATGTTGTCCTTCTAGCTTGTCCACCACAAGCACACCAAGAAGCAACTATGGCAGCCCCAAATTTTGCCTCTCAATCTTTGCCAACCACTTGAAGATGGGGTTTAGTGCTTTAATGAAGGTTAATGGGTATTTAGAACACTAGAAACCTTTTCTAGCAATTTTAATTCAAAGAAAACAAGGGATTTTTCTTTGAATCAAGTCAGAAAAGAAGAGAGGAGATGGACTCACCAAGGCACCATCCACTTTGAAGAGAGGAAGAAGAATTTATTTTGTTTCTTCTTTCTTTTCCTTTTATACTTAGGTTAAAATCTCATTAACTCTCTTACCACATGTCACTACTAGATTTAATCTTACTTTTGTTGACTTAATCTCATCAAGCCAAGTGTCAAAGGTAGATCGAATCTTGACTTTTATCATCTTGCATGATTGAAAGACAAATGGCAAGCTCATTTAGTGCCATGTGTCACCATCTCATGGTGCCACTTGTCACCATGTGAAATGACCAATTTGCCCTTACTCTTTAATTTGAGTTGTCAACCCAAAATTATAATTTCTCCTCTTTAAATCAATTTATATCAAATATTAATTAATTAATTAGTTAATCTTTATTAATTAATTTCTCATAATTAAATTCATATTTAATCATATTAAATATAAATTTAATTTATACTATACATCCAATAACCTAGATTTGGTTTCAAGTCATGCTAGGGACTTTGCAATCTTATTGCAAATCAAACCTCTTTAATTAATTAATTAAACTCTTTAATTAATCAATTAAATCACATTTTAAATGGTGATTAGCTTGTATAGATGTGTCACTTACTAGGCTCATTACCTATTGGCAATGAGAAATGATATTAACTCTTAATATCATTAGAACTCTTTCTTACCGTAAATAATTTTTCTAAATCATTTTAGGCATCTCATAGACCATGGTTGACACCTAGCATAGTATGCCATGGCCACCCAATCAGTAATAAGGAATACTGTGACACCCCTTACCCATCTACAGTGTAGCCGAGTAAGATATGCCACACAGTGTGCCGGAGCACCAAATCATATTTCAATTCAATTTACCCTTTTTACTTGTTTATTTACAATTTTTTATTAATCTAAATTTTTTTCGCAAATTTTTATAGAAAATTCGGCAAAGTTGCGGCTGTAAATTGAAAAAATAGTTCTTCTAGATCTATTAAAAACATTTCCAATAAAATCATCACATCATTCTCAGTCAACCACCAATATATTCTCAACAATTTCTCAAATGACTTAAGTATCTCAAAATTAAATTCAATTCATATCACAGTCAACTCAATGAGAAATGCTCATATTTATTACTGAACATAGATAATTACATCAAAAACATAATTACATGAATTTATAGTATACATTACAGAAGTTTACAAAATACAAAATATCAAAAGTGGCCTAATGTCCTACCAAATGCACTGCAATGTGAGGTGACACTGGACTCAGGATGCAGCTCTGAAAGTTTACCCTGTCTGATGTCTGCTGGGCTCCCCAGCTATGTCTCCAGTACCTGCACATGGCAAAAGCGACGCACTAAGCAATTCTGCTTTGTGGTGACAATATAAAATAAAATAACTAAAATAACATAAGTATGTAGAATGTAGGTTTATATTTTTGGTAGACTTAATTTCTGGCATTTATTGCAGTATTATTCGATTAAAATTTTGTAAAATTCATTATCATTGCTCGAGTAACCCATACTAGTTGACTGGACTAGATAAATGGGTAAACTGGCACTGGGTACTAAGTACCTCGGACCATCGCACCATTGGTCACATTGTGTCTCCCAGTGTGCAACAGAACAGCTAATAAGCCGTAATAATCATCAAGGATATAATTCAAGTATAATAACTCAATTACCATAGCCAAAGGCTATTTTATCACAGAATGGCATGGGAGGCCATGAAACACAGAATGGCATGAAGCCATATGCAGTACTGCTAACAGAACCCTATTGGCAACCAATCTTGCTAGGTATACTAGGGCATATTACACTTTTAAGTTTTACAAGTCTTGAAATTCAAGTTTTGGTGTTACTATTCAATTCATTAGTCAAAAAAATGTTGACTTTTACATGGACAATAGGTACATTGGTTTTAATACTCCCAACATACCACATTTTGCATTCTAAAATTGTTGGTATTGGTTGCCCATACCATTTCTAAGCTTAATGTTTATTATTCAAAATTTTCAGTTTTCAAGCTTTGTGTTTACTATTCCATTAGTCATTTTTGTAGTGGGAATTTGGCAAAATGATCAACATGAAAGTTGTTCCTTATTTTGTCTAGTTACATTTCCTTTTTTGAATCACTCCATTTGGAGTTTTGTAGCTCAAGTTGTGGCCCATAAACCACAATTGGCCGGATTATAATTTTTCCAGAATTTCTGGACTGACCAAATCTACAGTAATTCGAGCAGTGACTGCAAGTCACTTTTTGAATATGTTTAGGTTTCTTCATGAAAATTGTAGGTCTATATCTCAGCTTGTTGCTGGTAAAATTTCAGGTCAGTTGGACCTTTCTACACTGAGTTATGACCAAATGACTAAACACTGTTCATTTGGTCATTTTACCCAGGCAGATTGCAGGTCACCCGGATTAGGGCAATCTTTAGGTCAACTTGGTTTGATTTTCTGGGCATGGTTTCTTCACCAAAGTTGTGCCATTATGTGTCTAGTTTCATGTCCAATTGGCCTTGCACCAATTGAACCTCTACAACTCCAGTTATTACTGCCCAAACCTGTTGGACTCATGCCCTGTCCTGCAGGTCACCAAGGGCAGCCACACTAAACTCAATTCCCACTAGACAACCCACTTCATTTTTTATTCAAACAAAACCAAATGGTCACTAATTGACCATTAAAACCTACTTTCATCATCACATGATCAAGGTCTCATTTTCACCCCAAACCCTAACTCAACTATCTCAAACCATGCATTATAACTTGCATTTCATTACTCCACTTAAGAGATTAATACCAAGGGCAACCATACTACCATTTTAGTTCCATGAAAATCATCAAAATCTTACCACAACCAAGGCTGCCAAAAATATGGGATGGGCATACACATAGTATTTATTAAATTTCTTTATAATTTTGCACTCAATCATACTCCTTAAACATGAATTTAAAGAGAAAATCAAGGTTAGGTCACAAACCTCTAATGGAGTGAAATTCCAACTTTCTAGGGTTCTTCTTTTTCTTTTCTTTTTGCTCCAAAAAGACTCACCAAGATGAATTTGTGTTGGGAACATAGGGTTTAGTGGGTGAAAAACTATGGAAATCAAGCTTTGAAAAGCTTAACAATGGTGGCCATAGAGGGAGAGTGAAATGGCAAAGAAGAAGGATAAGGCTTTTCTGATTTTTTTTTCTTTTATTTTCTGCCCATTAAGTCTTTTTAAACAAATTAGTACCATGTGTCAACATTTGATAGGGTGGGAGAATAGTAATGACATCATAATGATGTCATAATTCTCATTTTTTCTCATTTTCTATCCTTTTCTTGTCTATTTAATTTCAAATAAATTTTTAACAATATTTATTCACATTTTATGTTATATAAATTATTTATTTAACTAGACAAGTTTTCCAAAAATCATCTCTAAAGATGAAATGACCAAAATGCCCTCCATTGGGCTTGACGAGCCAAAATTGTGTACCGATAGAAAAAAATTTCTAAGCATTTTCTTGGCATTCTAATGCCATAAGAATCTCAATGACCCTTCTCTGGAGTCTCAAAAATTATTTTATAATTTTTCCCCCGGGTCTAGGGTTGCTAACGGCCTTCACCGTCACTTCCCCTTTGGGTTACTCATCACTGGGGTTTCGGCTCGTTTAACCTTAGTGTATTTCGTTTTTAAAAATTTTCCTTGATTTTTATGAGCATTATTTAGTTTCTTTATAACTCCTCACTTTAGTCTAATTATAATTTCAAACATTTTAGCTACCCAGACCGACATTGGTCACCGGAATAGTAGACTGTACGGACTAGCTAAAGTGAGGATGTTACAACTCTTCCCCTCTAATAAAAATTTTGTCCTCGAAATTTACCTGATGCAATTGAGGGAACTGTTGCCTCATTGTTTCTTCACTTTCCCAAGTTGTCTCTTCAGTGTTGTGGTGCCTCCAAAGCACTTTTACTAGTGGAATTTGTTTATTTCTCAGTTCCTTCACTTCACTAGCTAGGATTTGTATAGGTTCTTCTGTATATGTCAAGTCCGGTTGGATTTCAATCTCTTCCATGGAGATGACATGTAAAGGGTCTGAGCGATATCTTCTCAACATAGAAACATGGAATACATTATGAATTTTATCTAGTTCTAGTGGTAAAGCTAGCCGATAGGCCACTGGTCCCACACGTTCAATGACTTCATATGGGCCAATGAACCTAGGGCTTAACTTACCCTTTCTTCCAAACCTCAGTACTTTCTTCCATGGTGAGACTTTGAGAAACACTTTATCGCCAACTGCATACTCTATCTCTTTTCTCTTCAAGTCGGCATAAGATTTCTGTCTATCTGAGGCAACCTTCAAGTTAGCTTTGATTATCTTCACTTTCTCCTCAGTCTGTTTCACCAGGTCTGGTCCTACCAGCTTATCTTTGCCTAATTCAGTCCAACACACTGGGGTTTTACATTTCCTCCCATACAGTGCTTCATATGGAGCCATTTGGATGCTAGCTTGGTAGCTATTGTTATATGCGAATTCTGCCAGTGGGAGGTATCTATCCCAACTCCCCTCAAACTCAATGACACAACTCCTTAGCATATCCTCCAGGATCTATCACATAATTCACATTGTTACTATCATTTCAATTTATTAACTATGAAAATTCAATTAGTTCTTAGGTTTACCTAGATTACTCGTTCTGACTGTCCATCAGTCCGAGGATGAAAAGCCGTGCTAAAGCGGAGTTGTGTGCCCAAGGCTTCTTGCAACCTTTTCCAGAATCTCGATATAAATCTTGGGTTTCGATCAGATATGATGGAAAGTGGGATTCCATGCAGTCTAACTATCTCACTGATATACAATTCTGCTAGCTTCTCCAGTGAGTAGCCAGTCCCAACTGGCAGAAAATGTGCTGACTTCGTCAATCTATTCACTATCACCCACATTGCATCGTGCTTCTTTTAGGTGAGAGGTAGACCACTAACAAAATCCATAGTGACCCAGTCCCATTTCCATTCAGGTATGCTTATAGGCTGTAGCAATCCTTATGGAACTTGATGTTCTGCTTTAACTTGCTGACATGTCAAACACTTAGTCACATAGTCAGCTATATCCCTCTTCATACCAGGCCACCAATAATGAGGCTTCAAATCATTATACATTTTTGTGCTTCCTGGGTGCATAGCATAAACACTAGTGTGTGCTTCTTTCAGAATACTAGTCTTCAGTTCCCCATCATCTGGTACACACACTCTTCCTCTGTAGTACAGACACCCATCTACTTTCACCTTATAATCGCTTCTTTCCTCCGAATTTTACCCACAATGGCCATTAATTTTTCACCGCTTACGCCCATCTTCTATCTCTGTCAGAGCAGTTTGGCCTCACTTTTAACTCAGCCAAAATAGCTCCATCTTGAACTAAGGACAGACGGGCATTTAGTGATCTTAAAACTGTGATGGACTTCCTGCTTAAAGCATCAGCAACTACATTTGCCTTCCCAGGATGATAATCTATCACACAATCATAGTCCTTTAGGAACTCAATCCATCGCCTCTGTCTAAGATTGAGCTCCTTCTGGGTTGACAAATATTTTAGACTCTTATGGTCTGTATAGATGTAGCATTTTTCACCATATAAATAATGCCTCCATATCTTCAGTGCGAAGATAATTGCTGCTAACTCCAAGTCATGAGTAGGGTAGTTTTGTTCATGTGGCCTTAACTGCCTGGAAGCATAGGCAACCACTTTCCCCTCTTGCATCAATACACACCCTAGCCCATTATGTGAGGCATCACTGTAGACCACAAAGTTTTTTCCTGACACCGACTGTGTTAACACTGGTGCTTCTGTTAATATAGCCTTCAGCCTCTTAAAACTGGCTTGGCACTTGTCGTTCCAGCCAAATTTCACATTCTTGTGCAACAACTTGGTCATTGGAGCAGCTATAAGAGAGAACTCCTTCACAAATCTTCTATAATACCCAGCTAGCCTCAAGAAACTTCTGACCTTAGTTGTATTTCTATGAGGCTTCCATTCCATCACTGCTTTTATCTTTTTGGGATCCACTCTAATCCCCTCTGCTGATACTATGTGTCCAAGGAAAGAGATTTCACTCATCCAGAAGTCACACTTGGACAACTTAGCATACAGCTTCTTTTCTCGCAGGGTTTGCAGAACAATCCTCAAATGTTCATCATGTTCTTCCCTGGTCTTGGAATACACTAGAATATCATCAATAAAGACCACTACAAACCGATCTAAGTATGGATGAAAGATACGGTTCATAAGGTCCATAAATGCTGCTGGTGCTGGTCTTGGAATACACTAGAATATCATCAATAAAGACCACTACAAACCGATCTAAGTATGGATGAAAGATACGGTTCATAAGGTCCATAAATGCTGCTGGTGCATTTGTTAATACAAATGGCATCACTAGAAATTCATAATGCCCATAACGGGTTCTGAATGCAGTTTTTGACACATCTGCATCCTTTACCCTCAACTGATGATACCCTAATCTGAGATCAATTTTTGAAAATACACCGGCTCCCTTCAACTGATCAAACAAATCATCAATTCTGGGCAACAAATATTTATTCTTCACAGTTACTTTGTTCAACTGCCAGTAATCAATACACAATCTCAAGGTTCCATCCTTCTTCTTCACAAACAGCACCGGAGCTCCCCATGGTGACACACTGGGGCGTATGAACCCCTTATCGAGTAACTCCTGCAACTGAATTTTCAACTCCCTCAATTCAATAGGTGCCATCCAAGAAGGGGCAATAAAAATTGGTACTGTACCCGGCATTACCTCAATAGCAAACTCGACTTCCCTTTCTGGTGGTAAATCGGGCAACTCTTCAGGAAATACATCTGGGAAGTCTCTTACTGTGGGTATATCACATAGGTTTGGCTTAGCCTGCCTAGTATCAACCACGTGTGCTAGGTAAGCTTCACAGCCTTTTCTCATCAATTTTCTTGCAACTGTGGCTAAGATAACATTGGACAGGAAATCTGTCCTTTCACCCACAACAGTAATCTCATCACCATCAGAAGTTTTCAAAGAAATCCTCTTCAATTTGCAATCAACTATTGCCTGATGACGTGACAACCAGTCCATTTCCAAAATCACGTTAAACTCATGGAAGGGCAATTCAATTAGGTTTGCCGAGAATTCATACCCCTGAATCCTCAACAGGCAACCTTTATACACTTCATTCACTACCACACTATGGCCTAGTGGATTTGTGACCAGAATGTCTTGATCACTCTCCTCGACTAGAACTCCCCTCTCTATGGGTAGTTTGATGCAAATGTAGGAATGAGTGGATCCTGGATCCACCAATGCATGCATAGAAGTGTTGTAGAGAGAGAATGTACCGTTAATGACATCTGGGGCATCTTGCTCCTCCTGAGCTCTGATGGCATAGGCCCTGGCAGGTACTCTAGTCTCTAGCCTCTTAGCTAACTTGGATGCAGGCCTTAGTGATGGACCAGCTGCCTCAGATTTACCGGGCTTCCTACCCCTTTGTGGTGCAGGAGTAGGTCTGTCAGCTTGTGTTGGAGCAACTGTCGTAGTCCTCTTCGGACAATTCTTGATCTGATGTTCTGTAGATCCACACCACAAGCATGCACCAGTCACTCACCAACAATCCCCCTTATGCCACTTCTGGCAGTATGGACAGGCAGAAGATGCTGGGGCTGGTTCCCTAAACACCGTCCCTGGAGAGCTGCCCACTGATGGTGTAGACTTGCCTCTCCTAGGTGTGAACTGTGGTCTGGGCCCCTGAGACTGACCCTGACCTTGTGGTTGTCCTGAACCCTGAGCAGGAGGACCTTTACTCTTCTTACTGGAGCAAAAAATGTACTGGACTGACCTGGTCCCTCTTTTGCTGTCTTTCCCTTCTAGTTTGTTCATTTATTCGGACTCTTTCTACTTTCATTACAGCATCTACTAATTTGGCAAAATCTGTGATCTCCAATGCTGTTATCATGAATTTGATATTGTCATTGAGCCCTTATTCGAACCTTCTGCACCTCTCTGCCTCTATAGGGACTATCTCCCTCCCATACCATCTCAGTCTGATGAATTCTCGCTCATAATCTATCACTGATAATTGCCTCTGTCTCAGACTGATAAATTCTCTTCTTCTCTCTTCTAAATACACTTTACTGACATATTTCTTCCGGAACTCTGTGAGGAAGAATTCCCAGGTGATCCATTCCGGTTGCACCTCACTGGTTACTGTGTCCCACCACTGATATGCATCATCCTGAAGTAGGGATACAGCACCCTCCAAGTTCTGCTCGGGGGTGCAATTAAGCTATTTCAGCACTCTGATTGTTCTATCCAACCAGTTTTCTGCTGTCATGGGATCATCCTCCTTCTTCCCAAAGAAATCCACAGCCCTATGTTTTCGCAGTTTCTCCAAATGAGACTTCTGTGGTGCTGGTGGAGGTTGTGGCTGTGGTTGTGGTGGTGGAATTGCCCTCATCATTTGTCGGTAGAATTCAGTCATTTGCTGGAATAGTGCAAACGGAGGTTGGGCAGGTGCCTCAGCTGCTGGCGGAGTAGATTCTCCCCTGGCCCTAGATTCAGCCCTTGGTAGAGCACGACTCTCCACCTCTTCATCAACTGCTCTTTGAGAAGTAGGATCCATATCCTAATCAAAATAAGAAAACAAACAGATCTGCATCAGTGTCACCTCAACATTTTCAAATGCAATGCAATGGTATGCACTCTATCTAGGCCCAGAAACGCCTAAATCGATGCTCTGATACTACTAAATGTGACACCCCTTACCCGTCTATAGTGTAGCCGAATAAGATATGCCACACAGTGTGCTGGAGCACCAAATCATATTTCAATTCAATTTACCCTTTTTACTTGTTTATTTACAATTTTTAATTAATCTAAATTTTTCTACAAATTTTTATAGAAAATCCGGCAGAGTGCCGATTGTAAAATGGAAAAACAGTTCTTCTGAATATGTTAAAAACACTTCCAATAAAATCATCACATCATTCTCAGTAAACCACCAATATATTATCTACAATTTCTCAAATGACTTCAGCATCTCAAAATTAAATTCAATTCATATCACAGTCAACTAAATGAGAAATGCTCACATTTATTACTGAACATAGATAATTACATCAAAAACATAATTACATGAATTTATAATATACATTATAGAAGTTTACAAAATACAAAATGTCAAAATATCAAAAGTGGCCTAATGTCTTACCAAATGCACTGCAATGTGAGGTGACTCTGGACTTAGGATGCAGCTCTGAAAGTTGACCCTGTCTGATGTCTGCTGGGCTCCAGAGCTATGTCTCCAGTACCTGCGCGTGGCAAAAGCGACGCGTTAAGCAATTCTACTTAGTGGTGACAATATAAAATAAAATAACTAAAATAACATAAGTATGCAGAATGTAGGTTTACATTTTTTGTAGACTTAATTTCTGGCATTTATTGAAGTATTATTCGATTAAAATTTTGTAAGATTCATTATCATTGCCCGAGTAACCCATACTAGTCGACTGGACTGGATAAACGGGTAAACTGGCACTGGGTACTAAGTACCTCGAACCATCACACCATCGGTCACATTGTGTCTCCCGATGTGTAACAGAACAGCTAATAAGCCGTAATAATCATCAAGAATATAATTCAAGTATAATAACTCAATTACCATAGCCAAAGGCTATTTTATCATAGAATGGCATGGGAGGCCATGAAACACAGAATGACATGAAGCCATATGCAGTACTGCTAACAGAACCCTATTGGCATGCCAACCTATCCAAACCAATCTTGCTAGGTATACTAGGGCATATTACACTTTTAAGTTTCACAATTCTTGAAATTTAAGTTTTGGTGTTACTAGTCAATTTATTAGTCAACAAAATGTTGAATTTTACATGGACAATAGGTACATTGGTTTTAATACTCCCAACATACCACATTTTACATTCTAAAATTGTTGGTATTGGTTGCCCATACCATTTCTAAGCTTAATGTTTATTGTTTAAAATTTTCAGTTTTCATGCTTTGTGTTTACTATTCTATTAGTCATTTTTGCAGTGGGAATTTGGCAAAATGATCAACATGAAAGTTGTTCCTTATTTTGTCTAATTACATTTCCTTTTTTGAATCACTCCATTTGGAGTTTTGTAACTCAAGTTATGGCCCATAAACCACAATTGGCCGGATTATAATTTTTCTAGAATTTCTGGACTGACCAAATCTACAGTAATTTGAGCAGTGACTGCAAGTCACTTTTTGAATATGTTTAGGTTTCTTCATGAAAATTGTAGGTCTATATCTCAGCTTGTTGCTGGTAAAATTTTAGGTCAATTGGACCTTTCTACACTGAGTTATGACCAAATGACTAAACACTGTTCATTTGGTCATTTTACCCAGGCAGATTGCAGGTTACCCGGATTAGGGTAATCTATAGGTCAACTTGGTTTGATTTTCTAGGCATGGTTTCTTCACCAAAGTTGTGCCATTATGTGTCTAGTTTCATGTCCAATTGGCCTTGCACCAATTGAATTTCTACAACTCCAGTTATTGCTGCCCAAATCTGCTGGACTCATGCCTAGTCCTGCAGGTCACCAAGGGCAGCCACACTAAACTCAATTCCCACTACACAACCCACTTCATTTTTTATTCAAAAAAAACCAAATGGTCACTAATTGACCATTAAAACCTACTTTCATCATCACATGATCAAGGTCTCATTTTCACCCCCAAACCCTAACTCAACTATCTCAAACCATGCATTATAACTTGCATTTCATTACTCCACTTAAGAGATTAATACCAAGGGCAGCCATACTACCATTTTAGTTCCATGAAAATCATCAAAATCTTACCACAACCAAGGCTGCCAAAAATATGGGATGGGCATACACATAGTATTTATTAAATTTCTTTATAATTTTGCACTCAATCATACTCCTTAGACATGAATTTAAAGAGAAAATCAAGGTTAGGTCACAAACCTCTAATGGAGTGAAATTCCAACTTGCTAGGGTTCTTCTTTTTCTTTTCTTTTTGCTCCCAAAAGACTTACCAAGATGAATTTGTGTTGGGAACATAGAGTTTAGTGGGTGAAAAACTATGAAAATCAAGCTTTGAAAAGCTTGACAAGGTGGCCATGGAGGGAGAGTGAAACGGCAAGGAAGAAGGATAAGGCTTTTCTGATTTTTTTTCTTTTGTTTTTTGCCCATTAAGTTTTTTTAAACAAATTAGTGCCACGTGTCAACATTTGATTGGGTGGGAGAATAGTAATGACATCATAATGTTGTCATAATCCTCATTTTTTCTCATTTTCTATCCTTTTCTTGTCTATTTAATGTCAATTAAATTTTTAACAATATTTATTCACATTTTATGTTATATAAATTATTTATTTAACTGGACAAGTTGACCAAAAATCATCTCTAAAGAGGAAATAACCAAAATGCCCTTCGTTGGGCTTAACGAGCCAAAATTGTGTGTACCGATAGAAAAAATGTTCTAAGCATTTTCTTGGCATTCTAATGCCATAAGAATCTCAATGACCCTTCTTTGGAGTTCCAAAATTATTTTTTAATTTTTCCCCTGGGTCTAGGGTTGTTAACGACCTTTACCGTCACTTCCCCTTCGGGTTATTCATCACTGGGGTTTCGGCTCGTTTAACCTTAGAATATTTCGTTTCTAAAAATTTTTCTTGATTTTTATGAGCATTATTTAGTTTCTTTATAACTCCCCACTTTAGTCTAATTATAATTTCAAACATTCTAGCTGCTGGACTGACATTAGTCACCGGAACAGTAGACTATACGAACTAGCTAAAGTGAGGATGTTATAAATACCTTTAATGAACCTTTAATCATATGTTACCATGCACTAGAATCTCTCCATTACAAAATCTCAATTCAAGCTGGAGTCATGGTTAATGTCAAACCCCATTTGCTATGAACATTATGTTCTCTTTTAATTCTAGTTCTTGATTAATTAGATTTTCTTATCAGAAACACTTTTCTGACTAAATCTATCTGTCCTGGCCAGAAACTTGAAACATCAAGAACAATTAAATGAACATAGGATTTTATCCCTATTTACTTAGGATAACGGATTCCATCTTGATCAACACCTATCTCCATATATAACTAGTAAGAGCCAACACATGCTCATATACCCATACACAGTACAAGTATGAAAGCAGTATCAAACTCAAACCACCTATATATAAGATAACTTTGTTATCTCAGGTCTAAAGATTATATGCACTGATATAATATATGACAATGCATTGACAAGAGTAAACTCCATATGCTTATCATAAGCGTCATTGGTTCGGCCTACTTATCATGTATAAATGCCTATTATGTTTGTTATGATGCATGAGACTCACCACTCCATCTTATTTATATCTCATATAAATACCTTGAAAACAAACATGATTATAATTTTTTTTGGATAAGTCATGTCCTTTGTGAAGTATCCTCGATTGTGAACCAATTTATGATGCTTTGTGCTATAAATACTGTTACTTGTATTCTTAACAACTTAAGTATAGAATTTTTAGCAAAATATCAATGGACCTTTTCTATTACAAATAAATATATTATGTAAACGAAAAAGTGAAATTGCCTTTTATTAATAAAATATGTACAAGATACATACAAAATGATATGCTCTAGGGCATACTACTAACAATCTCCCACTAGCACTAGAGCCATTCATTACAATATCTTAGACCCATCATCTCAAGATGTTGGTATAACTAAGTTTGTGACATAGGCTTTGTGAATGGATCAGCTAGATTTTCGGATGATGCTATTTTCTGCATGGCTACATCGCCTCGCCCAACTATCTCTATGATAATGTGGTAGTGCCTTTCTATGTGTTTGGATTTCTGGTGAGACTGGGGTTCCTTAGCCTGTATGACCACTCCATTGTTGTCACAATAGAGAGGAACTGCTGACTTAATGGAAGGAACTACTGTAAGTTCTGTCACGAACTTCTTTATCCAAACAGCCTCTTTTGCAGCATCTGATGTAGCAATGTACTCAGCCTCTGTAGTGGAATCAGCAGTCGTACTCTGTTTGAAACTCTTCCAACTGACTGTACCTCCATTACAAATGAACACAAACCCAGAGGTAGACTTTCTATCATCGACATCCGATTGAAAATCAAAATCAGTGTAACCATCCAATTGCAAGTCACCACCTCCATAAATCAAGAATAAATCCTTAGTTTTTCTCAAGTACTTAAGGATATTTTTTACAGCTATCCAGTGTTCCAAACCTGGATTGGATTGAAACCTGCTAGTCAAACTAACAGCATATGCGATATCTGGCCTAGTACACATCATTGCATACATCAAACTTTCAATAGTCGAAGCATATGGAATCCTGGCAATTTCATCTCTTTCTTCTGGTGTCTTTGGAGACATCTCTTTAGAAAGATGGATACCATGTTTCACTGGTAACAATCCTCTCTTGGAATCAAGCATGTTAAACCTCTTTAACACCTTTTTCAAGTTTAGACTTTAAGATAAACCAATTATTCTTTTCGTTCTATCTCTATAGATGCGAATTTCAAGAATATAGGTTGCCTCCCCTAAGTCTTTCATAGAGAATGTATTTGACAACCATACCTTGACAGTTGTCAACATACCTATGTCATTACCTATCAACAGAATGTCATCCACATATAAGATAAGAAAAGTGACAGCATTATCACTAACCTTCTTATATACACATGGTTCATCCATATTTTTTATAAAACTAAACGACTTCATGGCTTCATCAAAATGGATGTTCCAACTCCTCGAAGCTTGTTTTAAGCCATAAATGGATCACTTAAGCTTGCACACCTTGGAACTATCTTGGGATTCAAAACCCTTAGGTTGTTCCATGAAAATGTTTTTATCAATGTATCCATTGAAAAAAGCTATTTTGACATCCATCTGCCAAATCTCATAATCATAGTATACAGCTATTACTAATAGAATCCTAATTGATTTAAGCATGGCAACAGGTAAGAAAGTCTCCTCATAGTCAATTCCTTGCCTTTGGTGAAACCCTTTCGCTACTAGCCTTGCTTTATATGTCTCTACCTTTCCATCAGAACCAATTTTCTTCTTGAAAACTCATTTATTCCTTATAGGTACAATACCTTCAGGTGGGTCAACAAGTTCCCAAACTTGGTTCTTATGCATGGAATCAATTTCGAATTTCATAACTTTAATCCATTTTGAAGAATCTATATCTGATATAGCTTCTTCATAGGTAAGAGGATCATCTCCATGATCTATTTCTTCATGAGTAAACAACTCTTGTTCATCTTCATGAAGAAAACCATATCTCACTGGTGGGTGAGATATCCTGGTCGATCTGCGAGGAATTACTGTAGATGTTTCATCAATAGGTGTAGGTTAACTAGATGGATCTATATCCGTTTGATCTGTTGATTAGTCAGAATTCTCCAATTCTAACTCTATTTGCCTTCCTTTGCCACCTTCCTGAATAAACTGTTGTTCAAGAAGTATGGCATCTCTGCTTACCACAACCTTTTGTGATGTAGGAAAATAAAAATAATATCCAAAACTTTCTTTTGGATATCGAACAAATCGACCATTTTCTGATCTGGTTTCAAATTTATCAGTGTTCAGCTTTTTAATGTAAGATGGATAACCCTAAATCTTAATATGCTTAAGACTTGGTTTTCTTCTATGCCATATCTCATAAGGTGTGGAAGAAACTAATTTTGATGGAATCCTATTTAGAATATGCAAAGCTGATTCTAATGCAAATCCCCAAAAAGAGATTGGCATATCAGTATAGCTCATCATACTGTGTACCATATCTAATAGGGTATGATTTCTCCTTTCAGATACACCATTTAGTTGTGGCGTTCCTGGAGGAGTTAGTTGGGAGACAATGCCATACTCTTTCAAGTATTCATCAAATTCAGTACTTAAGTATTCACCTCCACATTCAGATCGAAGAGTTTTAATAAGTTTTCCTGTTTGATTTTCTACTTCACATTTAAATTCTTTGAACTCTTCAAAGGATTCATGTTTGTATTTCATCAAATATAAATACCCAAACCTTGATTTATCATCAGTAAAGGTAATAAAGTAATGAAAACCGCCTCTAGCCATTTCCTAAAATGGACCACATACATCACTATGTATCAATTCCAAAATATTTTCAGCTCTTAACCCTTGTCCAACAAAAGGTGATCTAGTCATTTTGCCTTGAAGGCAGGATTCACAAGTTGGAGTAGGTTCAGAACCCAATGAGGATAAAATCCCCATTTTCTTGAGCTTTGCAATCCTATCTTCTGTAACATGACCTAATCTTAAGTGTCAAATATATTTTGAACTTGAGTTGATTTTCATCATGGCATTACATTCATTTAGATTGCTTGCATTAGATTTGTATTTAACATTATTATCTAAATAATAAAGTCCATTATGCATATAGCTCGAGCCAACATATTTATTTCCAAAATAAATATTGTAAACATCATTTGTGAACTGAAATTCATAGCCATTTCTAGTCAAACTAGATATAGAAATGATGTTCTTAAAAGCATCAGGTACATGTAAAATATTATATAAATACAAAGCATGTCCAAACATGTATAAAGATTTGGATCCTATGGCTAAAGCTTCAACAGTTGAGCCATTGCTAACCCGGAGTCTAATATCTCGTAACTGCAAGCTGCTACTATTTGCTAGTTCCTGCATATAATAAGTAATGTGAGAACTAGCACCAATATCTAAAACCCAAGCTGTAGATGAACTATGAGTATCATCAGAATCTAAATAACAAGACACAGACGTACCTTTTGAAGGTCTATCCTTCTTGTCCTTCAGAGAAGCAAGATACTCTGGGTAGTTTCTTTTCTAGTGCCCATCTTTCTGGCAGTGGAAACACTTTCTCTTGCCTTTGTTAGCTTCGGTCTTGCCCTTCTGTTTGGCTATCTTCTTGGAAGGTCCAGGAATTTGAGGTTTCTTATTCTTATTGCCCTTCTTCCTTTTAGACTTTTCAGCAGAAAAAGAAGATGCAATTAAAGCCACCTCTTTTTCTTTATTGCCCGGCATATTCTTTTGGGTAATAACCAGCATGTTAAGCAACCCAGCCAAAGTATACTCTTGCTTTGTCATATGGAAATTTGTCACAAAATTCTCAAATGACTTAGGCAGGGACTGAAGGATTAAATTCGTCTACAGTTGGAAATCCTTGTGAAAATCAAGATGTTCCAGCTGCTCAATAAGCCGAATCATCTTGTGGACATGATCTCCTACATTCTGTCCCCCAGACATCCTCATGCGGAATAACTGTCTAGATATCTCATACCTAGTATTCCTGTTGTGCTTACCATACAACTCTTGCAGGTGAAGGAGGATTTCACTTTCATTCTGCATATTTTCATGCTACTTTTGTAACTCATTAGTCTTAGAAGTAAGCATGTAACATTTGGCTCTCATATCATGCTCCTTCCACTTGTCCAAAGTATTTAGTTCCTCTTGAGTGGCCTCTGGAGGTAAGGGACCAGGAACCTTTGAGTCTAAAACATATCTAATATGTTCTAGGTTCAGGACAAGTTTTAAATTTCTGAGCCAATCAGAAAGATTAGGTCCTGTCGACCTATTGTGATCAAGTATACTCGTAACGATATTGAATGGTGGTGGTTGTTGTGTGCTCATTATTATCAGAAAAATTAACTACAGAAAATAACTAGATTAATTAGTAAGTGTATCAAGTAATTAACCAAAATGATTATGGTCTTTTAATCAAATTGTTCCTCCCACTAACTTAGCGAATCCTACATTTCAAATTAGGAAACGGAAATCCTAGTTGGATGGATTTCTAGTGGTGAATGAATTCTTATAGTCTTATTAATCATCCTTAGACATATCTATTATTGGAATTACAATAAACTATAAGTAAGCAACTCCTTGCCCATCACATCTTATGTGAGGTTCAATAATTTATTTAACCCCTAATGCTCAAAATCTCAAGTACATCCATTATTGATTTACCTTGCATTAGTTAAGTTGATCCCATTGAGCCAGTAAACATGCAAATAATCTTAATGTCCTCAGGCACATCCATTATTGGGCACCAACTATTTACATATTTACAACATCTCATGCTTAACAATTATTCTTAAGAAAATCTCTTAAATAAATGCATCACATGCAAGTATTTAAAATTTCTTAAAATAATTACCTCAATGGAGGGCCATGAGATAATTACTTTAATTTTACCATTTCCAACTTAATCATTTGTTTGGAAGATTTAGCGGTCAACTTAATTACTATTATGGTTTCACTTTGCACATTATCCAATTGACATACATATATCATATACTTGCATACATTCACATACATCTCATGCATACATGGATAAACAAATAATATGGTATGATCATAGACTTTCTAAGGGATTCAATTAGGAGCTACCAAGAATTGAATCAGGGCATTCCTAGGTGTATTTCATTCATTCATTTTACAAGAGTTGCCGAAGGAGAACATAATCAATACTTGATCTTGATTTTCTCCCACTGGTCCCACCAATGCTCTTGACCTCCTTGATCTTCTTGCAATCCAATTACATTGTAATCCTTGGCATACCAAGGCGAATTTACAAGAATAAGGACTTTAAAGTCCTCAAATAAATGAAATTGCAACCCATATTATTACAATATTTATAATACATGCCACTAAAATAAAATTAATTATTTTACAACCCAAAGAAAAATAAAAGAAATAAATCCAAACACATTGGTCTTTTATTGTCCATGATCATCCATCATGCATATTAAAAATTAACAATTAAATAAAATATACATACTAAAAATTAAATTGAATATCACATATTTAACCAAAATTTAGATTTGAATCTCATTTAAATAAATTTAAATTTAGAAACCCTTTTCAAATTTAATACCTTGAAAATATTTTTCAAAAAATTAATTGTGGGATTAAAATTCCTAATTAAACAATTTAATTAGGTATAGGCCTAATTATGGGCCTTAAGATATACAACAATTGCATAAAGAGCCCATAAACCAAGCGCATACATCAAACACACCCTTAGGTGTGAATCACATTCATGCCGCCTCCTTTGAGCATCTAACCAGCTTTGAATCAATCCAAATTTGATCCAATCACATAAATAAACCTCATATACAATCTTAACGGCAAATATAGTGGCTCTGATACCAATTGAAAGAAGTGGAAGCGTGATTATTAGGCATTAGAACCTTGAATTTTAAAAATTATTTCTAAGGTTACATGCACCATACCAAGTTTCTCATGAACCTAATCAATTTTCAATGCCCAATTGCATACCAAAACATATTTTAGCATGCATTAAAATTTCATTTGCCATTAAAGATTATGAATTAATATTTAATTCAATTAAACCCTAACTAAAAGAGGGATTTTTAGGTACTAACCTCTTAATGCATAATTGATGCAATCTTAGGATGCTCTTAGGACCCCAAATGTTGTCCCTCTAGCTTGTCCACCGCAAGAACACCAAGAAGAAACTATGGCAGCCCCAAATTTTGCCTCTCAAGCTTTGCTAACCACTTGAAAATAGTGCTTTGGTGAAGGTTAATGGGTATTTAGGACACTAGAAACCTTTTCTAACAATTTTAATTCAAAGAAAACGAGGGATTTTTCTTTGAATCAAGTGAGAAAAGAAGAGAGGAGATGGACTCACCAAGGCATCATCCACTTTGAAGAGAGGAAGAAGAATTTATTTTGTTTCTTCTTTCTTTTCCTTTTATACTTAGGTTAAAATCTCATTAACTCTCTTGCCACATGTCACTACTAGATTTAATCTTACTTTTTTTTACTTAATCTCATCAAGCCAAGTGTCAAAGGTAGATTGAATCTTGACTGTTATCATCTTGCATGATTGGAAGACAAATGGCAAGCTCATTTGATGCCACATGTCACCATCTCATGGTGCCACATGTCACCATGTGAAATGACTAATTTGCCCTTACTCTTTAATTTGAGTTCTTAACCCAAAATTATAATTTTTCCTCTTTAAATCAATTTATATCAAATATAAATTAATTAATTAATTAATCTCTTCTAACACCCTCACTGTAGCAATTCTGTATATTCGACTGTTCCGGTGATTAATGTCGGTCCGAACAACCAGAATGTCTGCAACTATATCTAGACTAGAGTGAGGAGTCATAAATAACTCAAATAATGGTAAGAAAAATTTAGGAAAAATTTTAGAAATAAAATACAACCAAGTTAAATGAGTGAGTGCCCTAGCGATGGGTAACCCAGTGGGAAGTTGCGGACCTTGCAGCTAGGAGCCCTAAACCCAGGGGAAAATTCATGAAATAATTTTTGGAACTCCAAAGAAGAGTTCTTGAGGTTTCTATGGCATTAGAATGTTAAGAAAAGGATTAGGAAAATTTTTCGATTGGTACTGACAATTTTGGCTCAATAAGCCGAACAGAGGGCATTTTGGTCATTTCGTCTTCGGAGATGATTTTTGACGACTTGTCCAATTGAGTAAATAAATTATATGACATAAAATGTGAATAAATATTATCAAAAATTTATTTAAAAATGAGTAGAAAAGCAAGAAAATGAAAAAAAAAGAAATGTTAATTATTACATCATGCTTATGTAATTAAAAGGTGCCCCACCAATCAAATGAAGACAAGCCTTTATAAACCAACTTAAATTAGAGTTAAATGGGCGGAAATTTAAGAGAAAAATCTGCTTCTTCTTTCTTCTTGAACCCAGCCGAAACTTTCTCTTACTCCCTCCGCCATTTTTGTTCAATAAGAGCTTTCTCTCTCCTTCACTTCCACCATAAAACCACTTACCTCCTTCACTAAACTTGATCCTTGCAACTAGATTAGTCTTGAGGCAGCAATTTGAGGGAGAAATCTTGAAGATTAGTAAGCTCAAGTGGGAGCTCTAACAAGGTTAGTGTCCAATCTCCTTATTTTTTTCTTTAAATTCATGTTTAGGAAGTTTAATTGAGTTGAGATTTATAAGGATTTGAAATGAAATTCATTGGTATGCCCATTCTACATTTTCGGTAGCCATGATAATCTTAGTGTAGTGATGAGTTTCTTTGACTTAAGGAGTGTATAGGCTGTCCTTGATGTGAATGTATCACTTTAATTATTAATTTATGAGTTTGGTGCAAGAAATTGGAGCTTAGCAAAATTTAGGGCTAGGGTTTGGGCAACAAATTTATTATTTTGCTCATATATTGGTGAAAGGAAATTCTAATGGTCAATTAGTGACCATTTAGTTGTGTTTGAGTAGGAATTGAAGTGAATTGTGCCAGGGGAATTGAGGTTAAAGGTGCTGCTTTGAGTGACCTGTAGGGCTGGGTGTGAGTCCAGCAAGGTTGGACAGCTTTAACTTGAGTTGTGTAGGTTCAATTGGTGCAAGGCCAATTGGACATGAAATTAGACACATAATGGCACAACTTTAATGAAGGAACGCTATCCAAAAAATAAACTTAGGATGCCCTAAAAATTAGCCAAATCCAAATAACACATATTCTGCTTGGGCAAAATGATCAAATGAACAGTATTCATTCATTTGGTCATAACTCAGTGTAGAAAGGTCCAATTGACCTGAAATTTATATCAATGAAATGCTTAGACAATTTAGAACAACTTTTATGTTGAACACAAACTCTAATTCTGGACTTAATGAAATGAAATTATTGGCCAAATTTGAACCACCAAATCTGGCAGAATGATATTTTGCCTAGAATTTCTGGGTAGATACCAATTCGGGTTATCAAGATAAAGAACAAGAATGATTATAACAAAAAAGAGGCTCAAAATCATTAAGAAAATGATTAATAAAATGCTAGAAAGAGTTAATATCATAAGATGTAATTAGCCTTCGACTAAACAATAAGTTAGTAATTATTTATTTCTTATAAGCACAATAACTAGAAAATTTTTACTTTTATTTATATATTATATTTTCTTGTATTATTGGCACCACTAAGCTTTATGCTTAGCGTGTCACTTTTGCCATGTGTAGGTTCTAGAGAGATCAATTTCCACTTTTGCCACGCGTTGCTTTTGCCACGCGTATTATTGGTACTCTGTCGGATTTTCTATAAAATTTTCGAAACCTCAAATTAATTTATAATTTTAATAAATGAGATCAATTTCATAAATTTCACTTAATAATTATAAATAAATAAATCAAGAATGGATAATAATAAATAAGATAAAATATGGTGTTCTGGCACCCTGTGCGGCATATATTGCTCGACTATACTGTAGACGGGTAAGGGGTGTCATATCTCTATTAATTAATATCTCATAATTAAATTCATATTTAATCATATTAAATATAAATTTAATTTATACTATACATCCAATAACCTAGATTTGGTTTCAAGTCATGCTAGGGACTTTGCAATCTTATTGCAAACCAAACCTCTTTAATTAATTAATTAAACTCTTTAATTAGTCAATTAAATCACATTTTAAATGATGATTAGCTTGTGTAGATGTGTGACTTACTAAGCTCATTACTTATTGGCAATGAGAAATGATATTAACTTTTAATATTATTAGAACTCTTTCTTACCGTAAATGATTTCTCTAAATCATTTCAGGCATCTCATAAACCATGGTTGACACCTAGCATAGTATGCCATGGCCACCCAATCAGTAATAAGGAATACCTTAAATGAACCTTTAATCATATGTTACCATGCACTAGAATCTCTCCATTACAAATCCCAATTCGAGCTGGAGTCATGGTTATTGTCAAAACCCTATTTGCTATGAACATTATGTTCTCTTTTAATTCCAGTTCTTGATTAATTACATTTTCTTGTCAAAAACTCTTTTCTAACTGAATCTATCTGTCCTAGCCAGGAACTTGAAACATTAAGAATAATTAAATGAACATAGGATTTTATCCCTATTTACTTAGGATAACGGATTCCATCTTGATCAACAACTATGTCCATAAATAACTAGTAGGAGCCAACACATGCCTATATACCCATACACAATACAAGTATGAAAGCAGTATCAAACTCAAACCACCTATATACAAGATAACTGTATTATCTCTGGTCTAAAGATTATATGCACTGATATTATATATGACAATGCATTGACAAGAGTAAACTCCATGTGCTTGTCATAAGCATCACTGGTTTGGCCTACTTATCATGTATAAGTGCCTATCATGTTTTTTATGTGGCATGAGACTCACCACTCCATCTTATTTATATCTCATATAAATACCTTAGAAACAAACATGATTACAATCTTTCTGGATAAGTCATGTCCTTTGTGAAGTATCCTCGATTATGAACCAATTTATGATGCTTTATGCTAGAAATACTGTCACTCATATTCTTAACAACTTAAGAATAGAATTTTTAACAAAATATCAATGGACCTTTTCTATTACACATAAATATATTATGTAAATGGAAAAGCGAAATTGCCTTTTATTAATAAAATATGTACAAGATACATACAAAATGATATGCTCTAAGGCATACTACTAATATTACCTATATATGATTATGAGTTATAGAGATGCTTAGCATGCTATTTTGGATTTTTGTGGGCTAATACTACTGAATTTCAGGAAAATGCATAGAAGTAGAAGAGCTACTATAGCACCAGAACGGAAAGTGCCAGATGAAGTAATTGCACAAGATGAGGCACTTGCCCCAAAGAGATGGGGCAGGAGACCTAGAGCTACTCAAGTAGAAGAGCAGCAGCCGCCAGTTCAGGAATAGTCTTCAATGGTAGCTACTTTAGTTGGTCTATAGAGAAACATTGATATAACGACATAGTATATGGTCCACCCTCCATAACAGTAGTACAAAGAGTGGAATCGTATAAGCAGATTGTAAATTTTGAGAAATTAGCGTCAGGTACTTATGACATTACGGATGATGCCTACCGGTTTCTAGATTCCTATAGACAGGCAGGGATGGAGCTGTAATTAACTAATAGGAGATTAATAGAATGTGTACAGCATGTATTGGGTCCCGTGCCTAGACAGTGGATGTCAGATTATGTGCTTCCTCACATTGAAGGGCTATCATGGACATAATTTGTTAAGCTATTCATCATTGGATTTGTACAAGAAAGTTTTAGAGATTAAAAATAGTAGATCTTTGAGGCCTTAAGACAGAATGGTAGGTCTATAGATGAGTATGCTTTTGAATTTCTATAGTTGAGTAGGTATGCTAGATAATAGTGGCTACAAAATGTATGAAAGTGAAGAGGTTTGTGAAGGGGTTGGACAAGAAGTATGCAAACCTGGCTATATTGTCAGATCAACCCTTTGATGTAGTAGTGTATAGGGCTAGGCAAGTTAAAATTAGCTACACGGGAGATGATGGGAACAGAGCAAAGAAAAACAAGGCTGAAGGTTCATCCAGTTTCCCATAAATGCATGCCATGGGTGGCAGCCAGAGCCCCCATAGCGGAAGGAATAAAGGGAATAAGAATAATTTTATTAATATATTCATTTGGTTAATATTAATTTTATTTATTATAGTTTTACTTAATTTTGTAAGTGTCTATCTCTGCTTGTTAATTTTACATAATAAAGGTTTTTGGTTTAATTGTCATAATATGAAATAAATATCAATTATTTTATGTAATTAATAATGAAAGAAAAAAAAAATAATAATAATAATAATAATGCTTAATTGTAATTAGTAATTTATTATTTTTTATATAATTATTAAAAATAATAAAATTTTACATTAATTGTAACTTTTCATGTAATTTAAAATTTAATTTAATTTTAAATTCAAAAAAATAATATTTCATATTTAAAATATTATGTTCCAAATATTATAATAGTATTATTTATAAAAATAAATTATCTACTTTTTATTTAAAAATTATCAAATAAAAAATTAATAAAAAAATGCTAGTCTCTTTTTTCTTTTTTATTAATTTTACTTTATTTTATAATTTTTGAATAAAAAGTATAATTTTATTGTGGACACTATTATAAATAGCGTTCAATGCTTTTGTCTATCGTTGGATATTAATATCAATTGCGTATGCCTATCTTTCTGCTCTAAGTCAGCACGATTTACCCCCTCTTTAGTAAATAGTTTAAATCCTATACCTTTTTATTGTTATAAATTTTCAATTGCACCTCTTTAGAAAAAAGCCCAATCTCCATCCAGCATTAACAATTTGATTAGTCCCTTATTTGAAATGGAGGGTTGTGATGAGGTTCATCCATTATAACAAGTTTGTAGATAGGAATATATTAATATATAAAATAATTAAAGCTTGCCTAGCATGTCGCCACTTGTCAATAGTTACTTATATATTTTTCTAAACCAATAAATGAAAATTGACTTTTTATTTTTTTTTATTAAACTACATTTATATAATCCTAGTTTTATTTAAATTCTGATTATATAGTACTCCACTTCCAAGATTTATTTTTGAAAATTATTCAACATCTAGGATCACAAGATATTGTGGAAGCTTTGGAACACAATATATTATTGTTAATAAAATTACTTATAAATTAGGATATGCATAAATATTTTTTAAAATATAATTTATAAAAACACTTGTGACGCCCCTTACCCGTGTACAGTATACCCGAGTAAGTAATGCCACACAGTGTACCGGCACACTTTAATATACCTTAATTAATTTATATCATGCTTTTGAATATAATTTGTGAAATATAATTTATTTAAGCCATTTGTCAAAAGTATTATAAAAAAAATATATGTTCATGCACATAAGGATGTTAACAAATTATAATTAGTCTACAATTAAACTATGTGGACCCAAGAAAATTAAAATCTCATACAATCACATGTAAAATGCATTTTTTATGTAAAAATGATATTAATCATCCCAAATATTATTGGACATAGCAACATTAAATATGAAGAAAAAAGAAAAATTAATTCATCTCAATCTATATAAATATCATTGAATTTACAACGACATTGGTTTCATTTGATCACATTCTAGTGATCACACTCACTGTAACACCTCGAACCTCTGAGTTATGAAAAGTACTATTTTTGGTCTGTGACTAGTACTATTTAAAGACACCTTGAGGATCAAAAATAAATAAAAATTTAATTGAGATAGGCACAATAAAAATTCAAGTGAATAAAAAAAATCTAAGGACTCATCGAGTATTATAAAAAGAAGGATTATAACCTGATGAGGGGCATTTTGGTCAATTCAACTTAAGAGTTGAATTTTGACCAAAATGTCAATTAAATTAAATGAAATTAATGAATTGAATTATGAGATAAAAATTGAATAAAAATTCAAGTAAAAATATGCAAGGGAAAATTTAAGAAATAAAAACTTAAACTTTCACTTCCATTATGTCAAAATTAAAATGAAGGACTTATGGGCTTTTGATAATTAAATTTAATTATTTAATTAAAAGGAAAAATTAAGTGTAAATGTAAAAAAAAAAGGGAATAAAAATTTAAGTTTAATTATCCTTATGACACCATTAAAAATTTTAATAAACTAATTTTGGGGATATATATATATATATATATATATATATATATATATATATATATATATATATATATATAGAAAGACAAATGTCTTCTTCATTTTTTTTTCATAAGGTGCCACCACCCTCTCCTCTCTCTTCCTCTCTCTCTCTTTATCTCTTCTTCTTCTACTTCTTCCCCTCATTGATTTTCTCTCCAAAGTTTTAATTCCCTTAAATTTTCTTCATAAATTCCATAGCCCACTAAAAGAAAATATCAAAGAGATCTTTGATTGAGAGATTGAAATAAGAAGAACAAGATTTGGAAGAGATTGGAAGTGGAAAAAATCATCAAGTGAGGAAAGCTCTCTCTTTTGTCGACACCATATTTTGGCCGATCCCTAGAATCAATAAAAATTCTTCTTTGAACAGCTAATCTCGTTTCCGATCCCTCTTTAGGCGATCACATTTCCGATCTCTCCTCACATTTCCGATCTCTCAAATCATTTACCGACCTCTCAAACCCGTTGTCGAATTTCCGGACCTGTCAAGTATATTCCTGATCTCTGTTGATAAATAAAATGAACTGGCACTAGATCTTTTCCTACCAGTTTTATTGCCGACCTCCTTTTCGGAAGATTAAGAGCTAAAGTTTGGGTTCGGTTTAACGAGGGTTCCGATCTTAAGTGTTCAAGTTAAATTTTCAATTTTAACCAAGTCCCGTTCAGCATTTCTCCCCCACCGATCTCATGCTTATTGTGCTTTCCGATCTTTTATACTTAGATTAATAATGGCATTTAGTTCATGTTTCGCTATGCTCATACAATCAAATACTTAGGCAAATTCGAAGATTTTCCAATCACATCCATTCATTGAACAAAAGAGATATTCCATTTCATTTCATAATTTGTACAGTTATTCGTGGGATCACCCCACTGATTTACATTCTGCTCACTCTCTCTCTCTTCTCGCCTCCTCCTAACTTTCTTCACCATCGCCCCCAGGAGCCAGGTCGTCCATCCAAGAAAAGTCCTCTTCAGGATAGCGCTGTTGAAGTTCGGCCAAGAGATCCTTATGAGCATTCACATAGGCTCCGGCTATTCCCGACACCATCTCTTCATCCTTTTCCTTGAGCTCTTTTTCTTTCTCCGAAAGCTCCTTATCCTTCGCGTTAAGCTCCTCTACAAGTTGAGCGACCTGAGCGGCTTCGTTGGCTGAAGTGCGGACTTCTCTGAGAGCCCGTTCACTTTCAGCCAAGTCACGAGACCTTTCGGCCAGCTGGTCTTCATGGTACTTCGCCCGTCCCTCGACTTGAGATATATAATCCCGAGCGGATGAGAGTTGGGATCGGAGGGAAGTCAATTCCTGATTTTTCTTCCCAACCTCCTACCTGCACGCTGAATCTTTTCGAATCATGGTCCGTTCACGGACACTCCACGCTTAGGCTCATGGTTCGAGTCAAGATATCATCGAGACCATTCCGGGATAGCTGTCCCGATCCTCTTGAAAGAAGATGGTAGATCCTGTGACTTTGGCAAAATCGGAGTTCTCCCTAACGATCCGGTTATTCTTCAAGCGATGATCAAGATTCCGAGCGCCACGAGAAGAGGTCCTCCCGGAAGATTGAAAAGGCTCCTTTCCGTGCTTGGAATAATCGAGAGAGGCGGGGCCGCTCTTCCGATCTAGGAGGAGATCCGACAGCCTCAATGGTCGGCGGACCGAAGGTTGAGGCGGGTCTCTTTGTATCTCCCGTGTTCGTGATCGGGTGTTTGAAGACGCCCGAACGCTTCATCTCCTTTACCTTCCGAGATCTCTCTTTCCTTCTTCCGCTTCCTAGAACCCTCACCACCCGCCATACCGCACGTAAAAGAGGTTAGTGAGATCGCTAAGGTCCCGAGATCGAGATATAGAAAATACCAATGCCGAGGTCGAGAGCGGAAGTTCGCGATCTCGCGGTGATCGATTGCATGGTCCAATGGTGCGATTCGGCCACCGCATTTGGACAGAATATTTTAGAGTGGTGGCACGACTTTTCACTCCATCACTATCAAGCTTTCCTCTTGACTCGGTAAAGTGCTTGAAGCGAGGGCCCTGGTACCACCACTACGAGGAAAGTCCTCAAAGCGGCTCGGATCTTTACTCCTCGGAATGAAGAACCGGTTCTTCCAATTCTTAAGGGATGAGGACAGATCGAAAAGAGTCCGCAACGAGGCTTCGCTGAAAGAACCAGTGTTCGTCCATCCTTTCGGCGAGTTAGTGCATGCAGCTCGGCGAACACCTTAGCCAGAGGTCCGATTCCCTTAGCTCGGCATAGACCTCGGAAAGCTACCAAGATCCGCCACGAGTTGGGGTGGATTTGAACAATGGATACTCGGTGAAGTTTTAGGACCTCCTTATAGAAATCGGCTAGAGGGAACCTCGACCGGCCTTTAATCGTTCCTCGTACACCATGACCATGTCATTCTCTTCAAAAGAGTGATCGACACGAAGATCGCCATGGCACTTGATCACTCATATGAATCAGACAAATATTGTATTCTTGAACAAGCGATTGCAGATCGGATTCTCAAGAACCGACGGAAGCTCGTCTATAGGAAGGGTCTCTCTCCTTGAAGGTGGTGCAAGCCTTGATGGTATGACCCGACCGACTGGAGCAGACCCTAGGGGTTTAGGTTGCACTGGGCCCGATCGCTTCTTCTTCATCGACGATGACCATGAGAACTGAATGGAAGGAGGGCTCGCCGCTCTCGACCTTCGGCACCGCTCATTTTCAAAAGAAACAAAGAACTTAAACTAAAAGAGGATTAAAGCCCTTACCGAGTCCGATCGGTCGGAAGAGCTGGAGAAAAGGAGAGAACTTTGAAGTTGTGAGCGGGGATTGACAATGGAATGAGAGAACGATCGCTAACCCACCCACCCCTATTTATACTAGTCCGAGCATTTAATGCTCGCGAGGTTCTAGGCGCGATCGATTGGTGGGACTCGACAATGTTTCTAACACTTCTCTCAAATATCCGAATGTTCTGAGATCGGTTAATTGGAGATCGGCATAATAAGTTAAATATTTTGAATAAAGGATCAATTAAGTGTCATTCAGGTAAAGAACCAGATCGGATAACCACATTAGAGATCGGAAAATAATCAATGCAAAAATAATAAAATGATAACCGACAAAATAAAGTTTTTATTTTCAAAAGATCGGATTACATCATTTGGGCGATCTTGGGATCGGATTACACTAACATTGGATCACATCATTTCTGTGATCTCTAGAGATCAGATTGCATTGAAAATAAAATACACCATTTGGGCGATCTCTAGGGATCGGATTACAATAAAGGTCTAACTACATCATTTGGGCGATCTCTAGAGATCTGATTACATTTTAGGATTACATCATTTGGGCGATCTCTAGAGACCGGTGGAACATCCTATCTAAAAAGCCTATGTCAAAGCCTAGTCTCGTGGCTGAACCAAAAGATGTGTTCGATCAGGAGACCGCTATTGACATCGGACAGATGTACGGCTCGGATGGGGTGATTATGACTCCCATGAAGATGAGAGACATCGTCACCGATGTTACCACTCAAACCGACCAGCCGGAACACCCAATGTGGAGGAAAGACGCCGGAACACCCAATGCGGGGAGAAGCCGAATGAACTCAGTTGAGCGACTCGAGATCGGTACAACTGAGGTCTGCACTACAGATCGGTCAAATCCAGTTCTCTCACCCTCGTAAGTGCAGGTCATGCGATCACCGGGATCATAAATTTTCATCGGTAAGTAAAGAAGTTCATCGGAAAAGATCAAAGCCACGATTATAGCGAACTTCCACCGGAGCAGCTAGAACAGGGAAAGTAAGAAAAGAAGAGAGGAAAGTCAGATGAAGAAAATGTCTCCGTCGACAGGGGTATATATAGGGGGAAATGGGCATTTAATGCTGAGCAGAAAACGAAGCGGACGCTTCGAGAATCGAGATGTAATTAATGCTTGGACCGAATCCAGACTGATCAAGGGATAAAAGAGATCGGAATAGGAGCTAGGGGAGGGATCGGAAGACAAAAAGAATAAGACAAATTCCAATAACCGTCGTCAGAATCAGAGCCGAGGTAGTTAAAGCGTGGCAGACGAGATCTCCACCGCACGCCTAAGAATCGCCCGCACGCCGATGTGTGCCGTGGTATGTCATGACATCCTGTACATCCCAATCTCCACCGTTGATCTCACTTGTAAGGATGAATCCGAACCCTTGGATCAAAAGAGAAGACGACAATACCAGCTTTTTCACTCTTAGCCCTCGGATCGTTCGGACAAGAGGATTCAAGACCGTCGATTAAAAGAGGAAAAGGACAAATATTACGAGAAGCGATCTCAGCCATTCGTTTTGATTCTCTTTAATTCCTGAACATCCGATCATGTACTTCAAAATCTTGACCCTCCATCTTCCTCAAAATAAATCCTGACCCTTCATGGGGAGCACCCGATTCCTATAAATACCTGCATGAAAAACTGTTCAAGGACGGAAAAAAATATAGGCAAGAGGCTGCTATTATCGTGGAGGAACTCTGAAACTTCATTCAGTTTGTTACTCTGCTGTTTTGTAGTGATTAAAAAGACTTTTGAAACTAGTTTTCAGGAGTGTTTTCTTGAAAAAGATTTTGAATATTGGAACTCTACATTTCCAGTTTGTTCATTATCTGGTCATACTCTCATCATCTCTGCTTTCCTTTCCTCTGTTCAAGCTCAACTTCCTTTCACCTGGTTCTTACCCGGTTACCTTTTAGCTAAAGCATCTCTCGGTTTCACGACAGACATCAACTCTCAGGCTGATCAATCCGCCATCTTCATCACTATTTACCACTTCACAGTTATTTCAATATATTTGGCTCCTCACAGGTAAGAGTTCACACTACTGTTTACGTTTGTTTCCTGCACTTCCTTTGTTCTTCATACATCTGCAACTTTCTTCAAGGTTATTTTGTACAAGAGAACCCAAGAGAAAATATTGTTATAAGAGTTCATGTTACTGTTTTATTAAGTGTCTACGTTTATTTCCCGCATTTTCCTTGTTCTTCTTACATCTAGACCATTTCGCACAAGCAATCCCAAAGAAAGTCACTCTCAAATCATTTTTAGTGATCAGTTCATTTTATTGATCTCCGTCATTTCGAAAACCGCTTTTCTAACTCTTTGTAGTATGTAAATGGTTGGGTAAACGTAGGTAGTGCAACTTAGAGGTCTCCTTTAAAAAGAGGACCGAATAACACGTCAGAAGATAGCCAACTATTAGGCCGACGAAACAAAGAATTCGACAAAGATGTCATGAAATGGAATAAGACCAAAGTAAACGAAACAGAGTGGATCGGTCATTAATAGATATTGGTAAAATGACTACATGAAAAGGTCAGTGAATCAAGTCTAGTGTTCCCCATTCAGCCACAGGATATCCATAAACCTTATCCCCGGCATTTTTGAAGGTCAGAATTCTTAGTTTTAGGTTCTTAAGACCCGTAGCTGTGGTTAAATTTTTAAAGGCCGGAAAAGTCTTTGTCCGAGTATCATAAATATATAAGTTGTATGAAGAGTCCTTATCCTATCCTTGCCTAAAAGTTTTAAGTCAACTCTTAAAGGAGATCGGAGGAGGGTTCTTATCCGGTCTCCCTTCAAAATTTTGATAAACATTAAGTAGGGATCGGAAGAGAGTTCTTATCCGGTCTCAACTCAAAACATTAACGAATAACTCTAAAGGAGATCGGAGGAGGGTTCTTATCCGGTCTCCTCTCAAAATTTTAATAAATAACTCTAAAGGAGATCGGAGGAGGGTTCTTATCCGGTCTCCTCCCAAAATTTTAATAAATAACTTAAAAGAGATCGGAGGAGGATTCTTATCCGGTCTCCCTTCAAAATTTTAATAAACATTAAATAGGGATCGGAGGAGAGTTCTTATCCGGTCTCAACCTCAAATTTTAATAAACAGAGATCGGAGGAGAGTTCTTATCCGGTCTCATCCTCAAAACTTCAAATAAATAACTTAAAAGAGACCGGAGGAGGGTTCTTATCCGGTCTCCCCTCAAAATTTTAATGAACAACTTAAAAAAGATCGGAGGAGAGTTCTTATCCGATTCTCACACCCGTTCACTAAGGTTGTCTCATTTACTTATGTATCTGGGTGATCCAAATTTAGTGAAAAATCAAACATTCCTTCTACCAAAAGGATTAACATTGCCGCCTAAGCCCTTCTAACTAATTTGTAAAGGATGCAGAATTAAATCTACTTACCCTTATTAAGGGACGAGGTGGGGTGCCTAACACCTTCCCCACCCGTTTACGGACCCCGAACTTAGAATCTCTGCCTTGAAGTGGTATCATTTTTTTTCTCAAATGGTTTTCTTTAGTTTTCCTCAAAACTAAGGTGGCGACTCCTCACTCTTTCCCACTTCGGTGAGTGATCGTCCGGGCGACCGCAAAATCCCATTCATGACTTTGGCGACTCATCGGGAAGTATCCCAAGTCGAGTGGTCCAAAAGTAGATTTAATTTTGTCCGATCAAATTTTGCCCGATCAAATTATAGTTAGATAGGCTCATTCGGCGATGTTGTATGCGTTAATTATTATTGCTACTAACTATTTTGTTTGTTTTACCTGTCCTATCCTCACAAAGGTTTTCGTTTCAAAAAAGGGGAAAATGAAAAATAAAATCCCCCGAATTGGGAAGAGGTAAAGGTGTCCCTTCACACACTGAACACTTACACAATGTCCTCACACACTATGGTCCTAACCCGGGCTTTCTTACCCTTTTAGGAAAGTAGGAGGGGGTCATGTAGCTGCAGTGGGTTTTACCCGTTAGTATCCGTGAAGGCTTCTGCTCAAATTGAAACTCGTTCTATTTACCGTGATATCCGTGGAATTTTCCCGATAATATCATGGGGATAGAATGGGGCTCTACTGTTTACAGTAGGAGCAATTTGGGAACCTGTGGCTATTAGAAAATTAGATCCTGAGCTTAACTATCATGATAGCTGAAAGCCGTAGTAAGCTACCTTATAAGATAGAACTATCCCAAATAGGTAGCGCTTATCCCAGATCGTGAGTCTCCTATTATAGGACAAAAAGGGACATGTTTACTCTTACCTTGTTCTCGCTTTGATTTCCTTTTGTTCATTTTATAAGGGTAATCTTGAATACTATCAAACACCTACACATTTTCCTACTTTGATAAATGTGTATGTGTCACCTTGTCAACAGTATGATTCAAAATTACCCCAATTTATCTTGCTAACGAATTTTTTCCACAGGCATCACCAAAATAAGGTCTGTAAAAGGATAAGCATCATTTTTAACATGGCATCCTCGAGTCAGTCGGCAGAGGAAGTTTTTTAGACCAGAACAGAATGCTAAACCATTGTTGAACCTATGAGGCGGTTCGGGCCATGGTTTAGCAAAATTGTGAATGAATAGTATGACTCCCGTAGGAACCCCCTCGCTAGGGTTATGCAAAAAATTGAATGCGCCATATGGACAAGTACCATAAATGCGCATTCAATCCAGTCATTCACCGTCGGACTATCGAACGATGCCATGATGAAAGGGATGCAATTATCCCTCTGCAGATTTCGTCTTGGCTCTCAGATGCCATCGTATCCTTTGTCCACACCAGGACCCTTTTAATTTTTAATTCAAAATTCATTGAAAATTTTCCTTTTTACTCCCCCGTAAAATCAAGCATTACTTCAAACAAGGCAAGTCTGACCAAGCACGCGATTCAACCCCAGCGAGTGTACTTAATAAGATCTCGAACAAGAAAACTAATGGAAGATCAGGAACAAGTACAGAACCTACAAGGGCAAGTTTCTGAACTAAAAGACCAGTTTCGTAACTTATGAAGGCGATGAGGAGATGTCCCAAAATAAGCCACTGGACCTTAACCTACTATTACCTCCTCCACCACCTCCAACAAATGATCCTCACCAAGCTTCAACTTCTTTACCTTTCAATCCCCATCCGGACCCGATCCATCATCAATCCGGTCGTCATGACTAATGAACCTCCTTTCTCTTATTATCCACCATCCCGAATCTCGAACCATCCCTTTCGGTCCCGAGCCCTCCAATTCATTCTCGCCTCATTTCCCGGTTGGGGAGCACCTCACACAACAGGAGGAGAAAGTAAGATGAGAGAAAATGAGAAGCTGTCCGCTCTAGAAGAGAGATTGAGAGCTATAGAGGGCCTGAATATGTATGGCTCAGTTGACGTGGCATCACTAAGATTGGTTCCCGATGTGGTGGTGCCGCCAAATTCAAGGTCCCCGATTTTGACAAGTATACTGGGAATTCGGACCTCGAATTCATTTGGCCACCTATATTGCCAAGATGTCCTCTATGACATGATGAAAGATCGTTAATCCACTTCTTTCACGAGAGCCTCTCCGAGCGGCTCGAGGTGGTGTGTTCAATTAGACAGAGTGCATCGCGCTCTGGAAGGATTTAGCCGAGGCCTTTTAAAGCGGTACAAATTTAATCGCGATGTGGCCCCACAGAAGGGACCTCGAACACTGCACAGAGACAGGAAGGCTTCAAAGAATATGCCCAAAGATGGAGAGAGAAAGCTGAAATATACCCTCCGATTATTGACAATGAGCTTTGCTCTCTTCATTGAGACCTTGAAAGCTCCTTATTTCTATTTGATGATCGGGAACACCTCCAACAACTTTGCTAACATTATACAGATCGGGAGAGAATTGAGGCAAATTTGAGACTAGGGAGGTTACAGAAGTGGTAAGAGAAAATTCAGTGAAAAGTACGATAAATTACGAGAAGAAAATGGAAGGAGGTGCACAATGTGATGTAACAAGCCTATCAACCATGCCCCCACAAAACACCTACCGTCTCGATTTTCTTCCCAAAACCTAATGGTAGCCAATTTTCCACCAAAATTTCTTCTTATCCCAACCACAATAGGTCCCATAACCAATTGCTTACACTTCACGTCCACGACTCAAACAAATTAGTTCATCTAAATCACCCACTTCCCAATCCCGACCCACCACCGCCTATGCCCTTAGCGAGATTTATTGTTACCTGTTGAGCATAAACCAGATAGTCCCCATACCACTCGACCTTTTACAATCCCTATATCCAATGAGGTGTGATCCAAATGCTCATTGTGAATACTATAGGGGGGGGGGGGCAATTGGTCACTCAACATACAATTGTGGAGCTTTCAAAGGTAAGGTACAGTCCCTTATCAGAAATGGGTGGTTGGAGATGGAAAGTGAAAGTGCAATTCCTAATGTTGAAATTAATCCATTGCCTAACCACGAAACTGGTAAAAGAGGCAATGTGCACATAATAGAATGCATAGGAGATGCGTTGGAACCAGAAATGCTGATTGTGCCAATAAAAAGAAATCAAGAGCTTGATACTTGGGGGGCAAAGGATATCCTTATACTTTTCTCTGAGTAATGAATATTTGGTTACCTACACTTGACCACTTTGTCCATGGTGTTAAGTGGATTGTGAATGGACCTTCTCTCATGATTAAGTATTAGTAAGTTAATCGCGCATTTTTCCAAACTTTCATATCCGATTACTTCTTTTGTTTAGCCTTTTCTTTGCCTAATAAAACCACTTAATTCTCCTCTTGTAACCGCCCCATTTCCAACCAATACATAATGATTCAATCAACTATGATATTCATGAAGTTAACTTTGAAGGACCAATAATTGCCCTGAATACTAGTGATTCTGATGAAGGGAAACTATGCCACGCAAGCTAACGAACACGATGGCTAAGAAAAATCAGACGAGTATGTTTGAAAATGTCACAAGTCTGTACATATGTTGGCTGGAAAACGTCCCATGATCGATTGCAATGCGGGCATCGATGTCATCGGAAGCCTCCGGTGATTCATCTTAATTCATCACCTTATCGCCCCAAATGAACAACGCCATGGAAACTGTAAACAAGAATCTCAAATGAATGATCGAAAAGATGATTGATTAAAGCAACTCCATATTCGTTAGTATATGGCATGGAAGCAGTTTTGCCAATAAAGATGGAAATTCCTTCTCTGTGAATCTTAATGGAGAACAGAGCTAGATGAAATCGAATAGGTCAAAACAAGATTCGAAATCTACCATGGACGGTTATACCAAAGAAGAAAGGCCAGGGTGCTTGAATAAGAATGAACAATCTCGGGAGCTCCAACCAAGAGATCTTATATCGAAGGAAAATACTACAAAATGTGGGACTTGAAAAAAAAAAAAAAAAAAAAAAAAAAAAAAAAGGGGTGAAAATTTATAAGGGCGCTCCTAGTAAAATGAGGGAAAGAGGGTGAAAACCCGAGAGGGCGCCTTCTGCAAAATGAGTGAAGGATGAAAACTCGAGAGAGCATCCTGAAAAAGTGAGTTATCGGGATTGAAAACCTCAAAGGATGCGCCTAGCAACATGAAGCCTTATTGAGAATGTAAAACGGAGTCAAAAGGTAGCAAGGGACCATGGCACAAGGATTCTTCTCAGACTATTAGTATTTGGGGCAATAAAGGGTCTAGAAAAGTTAATAAAGGAATTCGTGAGATTTCTCTTTCTTCCAAATTCATATCCTTATTCTTTGTTATTAAAAACCATATTTTTCTCATATTCCATCAGCCCATTTACCTTGGAACATGCGCTGTTAACTTGTTAATGCTTTATTATGAGTTAAGAATTTAAACACAGGTAACTTTATATACATTGCATTGAGAATTATAGGGAATGACTAAGCAGTGAACACACAACCTATTGATATGGGAAGTTGGGACTTGAACAAAAAAAAGAAGAAGAAGAAGAAGAAGAAGAAGAAGAAGAAGAAGAAGAAAATGTAGGAATGAAAACCCGAAAGGGCGCTCCTAGTAAAATGTGTGAAAGAGGGTGAAAACCCGAGAGGGCGCCTTCTGCAAAATGAGTGAAGGATGAAAACCCGAAAGGGCATCCTGAAAAAGTGAGCTATAAAAAAAAAAAAAAAAAAAAAAAAAAACTAGGGGTGAAAACCCGAAAGGGCGCTTCTAGTCAAAAGGGAAAAAGGAAAGTGAAAACCCGCAAGGTCGATTTTTGAGGAAATTAAAGAACATAAAAGAGTCATCAAAAGAAATTATGTCTTAGTCCAAGTCTTGTAACTCGTCCTCCATTAATCATCGGTTTTCGGGATCCTGTTAAGTACACTTCGTCAAGGAAAGAACTTCATGTGTCAGGGTTAGACTTGCCTTGTAAGTTGATTTTGATTTCCTGTGATTTTAATTTCATGCAATTTAATTTCTGTTATCAACCTCTGGTTCCTTGATCTAAGTTGATTTTAAATTCCTGCAATTTAATTTCTGTTATCAACCTCTGGTTCCTTGATCTAAGTTGATTTTAATTTTATGCAATTTACATTTTATGTCATCAACCTCTGGTTCCTTGATCTAAGTTGATTTTAATTTCTTGCAATTCACATTTCCATCATCAACCTCTGGTTCCTTGATCTAAGTTGATTTTAATTTCCTGCAATTTAAATTTTATGCTATCAACCTCTGGTTCCTTGATCTAAGTTGATTTTAATTTTATGCAATTTACATTTTATGTCACCAACCTCTGGTTCCTTGATCTAAGTTGATTTTAATTTCTTGCAAGTCACATTTCCATCATCAACCTCTGGTTCCTTGATCTAAGTTGATTTTAATTTCCTGCAATTTAAATTTCTTGCTATCAACCTCTGGTTCCTTGATCTAAGTTGATTTTAATTTTATGCAATTTACATTTTATGCCATCAACCTCTGGTTCCTTGATCTAAGTTGATTTTAATTTCCTGCAATTTAAATTTCTGCTATCAACCTCTGGTTCCTTGATCTAAGTTGATTTTAATTTTCTGTGATTCCACCATCAACCTCTGGTTCCTTGATCTAAGTTGATTTTAAATTCTTGCAATTTACATTTCTGTTATCAACCTCTGGTTCCTTGATCTAAGTTGATTTTAATTTCTTGCAATTTACATTTCATGCTATCAACCTCTGGTTCCTTGATCTAAGTTGATTTTAATTTTCTGCAATTTACATTTCATGCTATCAACCTCTGGTTCCTTGATCTAAGTTGATTTTAATTTCCTGCAATTCCACCATCAACCTCTGGTTCCTTGATCTAAGTTGATTTTAATTTCATACAATTTACATTTCTGTTATCAACCTCTGGTTCCTTGATCTAAGTTGATTTTAATTTCATGCAATTTACATTTCTGTTATCAACCTCTGGTTCCTTGATCTAAGTTGATTTTAATTTCATACAATTTACATTTCTGTTATCAACCTCTGGTTCCTTGATCTAAGTTGATTTTAATTTCATGCAATTTACATTTCTGTTATCAACCTCTGGTTCCTTGATCTAAGTTGATTTTAATTTCATGCAATTTACATTTCATGCTATCAACCTCTGGTTCCTTGATCTAAGTTGATTTTAATTTTATGCAATTTACATTTCATTCTATAAACATATGGTTACTTGATCAAAGTTGATTTTAATTTCCTGCAATTCCACCATCAACCTCTGGTTCCTTGATCTAAGTTGATTTTAATTTCCTGCAATTCCACCATCAACCTCTGGTTCCTTGATCTAAGTTGATTTTAATTTCATGCAATTTTAATTCCTGTTATCAACCTCTGGTTCCTTGATCTAAGTTGATTTTAATTTCATGCAATTTTAATTCCTGTTATCAACCTCTGGTTTCTAGATCCAAGTTGATTTTAATGTTCGAGGTCATTAACTTAGATGTGCTTTAGTTCCCTAATTTCGAACACCTAATCGTCCAAAATATGAGTCTGAATCTTTACATAATTCCTATACGGAAATTTTTCCTTTAATAGAAATTATGTAAAGAGGGGCAGCTGTCGACACCATATTTTGGCCGATCCCTAGAATCAATAAAAATTCTTCTTTGAACAGCTAATCTCGTTTCCGATCCCTCTTTAGGCGGTCACATTTCCGATCTCTCCTCACATTTCCGATCTCTCAAATCATTTACCGACCTCTCAAACCCGTTGTCGAATTTCCGGACCTGTCAAGTATATTCCTGATCTCTGTTGATAAATAAAATGAACTGGCACTAGATCTTTTCCTACCAGTTTTATTGCCGACCTCCTTTCCGGAAGATTAAGAGCTAAAGTTTGGGTTCGGTTTAACGAGGGTTCCGATCTTAAGTGTTCAAGTTAAATTTTCAACTTTAACCAAGTCCCGTTCAGCATTTCTCCCCCACCGATCTCATGCTTATTGTGCTTTCCGATCTTTTATACTTAGATTAATAATGGCATTTAGTTCATGTTTTGCTATGCTCATACAATCAAATACTTAGGCAAATTCGAAGATTTTCCAATCACATCCATTCATTGAACAAAAGAGATATTCCATTTCATTTCATAATTTGTACAAGTTATTCGGGGGATCACCCCACTGATTTACATTCTGCTCACTCTCTCTCTTCCTCGCCTCCTCCTCACTATCTTCACCATCGCCCCGGAGCAGTCGTCCATCCAAGAAAAGTCCTCTTGAGATAGCGCTTTGAAGTTCGCCAAGAGATCCTTATGAGCATTCACATAGGCTCGGCTATTCCCGACACCATCTCTTCATCCTTTTCCTTGAGCTCTTTTCTTTCTCCGAAAGCTCCTTATCCTTCGTTAAGCTCCTCTACAAGTTGAGCGACTGAGCGCCGTTGGCTGAAGTGCGGATTTCTCACGAGAGCCCGTTCACTTTCAGCCAAGTCACGAGACCTTTCGCCACCTGGTCTTCATGGTACTTCGCCTGTCCCTCGACTTGAGATATATAATCCCGAGCGGATGAGAGTTGGGATCGGAGGGAAGTCAATTCGATTTTTCTTCCCAACCTCCTTACCTGACGCTGAATCTTTTCTCGAATCATGGTCCGGTTCACGGACACTCCACGCTTAGGCTCATGGTTCGAGTCAAGATATCATCGAGACCATTCAGGATAGCTGTCCCGATCCTCTTGAAAGAAGATGGTAGATCCTGGACTTTGGCAAAATCGGAGTTCTCCCTAACACCGGTTATTCTTCAAGCCGATCAAGATTCCGAGCGCCACGAGAAGAGGTCCTCCCGGAAGATTGAGAAGGCTCCTTCCGTGCTTGGAATAACCGAGAGAGGCGGGGTCGCTCTTCCGATCTAGGAGGAGATCCGATACCTCAATGGTCGGGCGGACCGAAGGTTGAGGCGGGTCTTTGTATCTCCCGTGTTCGTGGCCGGGTGTTTGAAGACGCCCAACGCTTCATCTCCTTTACCTTCCGGAGATCTCTCTTCCTTCTTCCGCTTCCTAGAACCCTCACCACCCGCCATACCGCACGTAAAAGAGGTTAGTGAGATCGCTAAGGTCCCGAGGCGAGATATAGAAAATACCAATGCCGAGGTCGAGAGCGGAAGTTCGCGATCTCGGCGGTGATCGATTGCATGGTCCAATGGTGCGATCGCAGCCACCGCATTTGGACAGAATATTTTAGAGTGGTGGCACGACTTTTCACTCCATCACTATCAAGCTTTCCTCTTGACTCAGGTAAAGTGCTTGAGCGAGGCCTCGGTACCACCAGCTACGAGGAAAGTCCTCAAAGCGGCTCGGATCTTTACTCCTCGTAATGAAGAACCGGTTCTTCCAATTCTTAAGGGATGAGGGCAGATCGGAAAAGAGTCCGCAACGAGGCTTCGCTGAAAGAACCAGTGTTCGTCATCCTTTCGCGAGTTAGTGCGGCAGCTCGGCGAACACCTTAGCCGTAGGTCTGATTCCCTTAGCTCGGCATAGACCTCGGAAAGCTACCAAGATCCGCCACGAGTTGGGGTGGATTTGAACAATGGATGCTCGGTGAAGTTTTAGGACCTCCTTATAGAAATCAGCTAGAGGGAACCTCAGACCGGCCTTTAACTGTTCCTCGTACACCATGACCATGTCATTCTCTTCAAAAGAGTGATCGACATGAAGATCGCCATGGCACTTGATCACTCATATGAATCAGACAAATATTGTATTCTTGAACAAACGATTGCATCGGATTCGAAGAACCGACGGAAGCTCGTCTATAGGAAGGGTCTCTCCTTGAAGGTGGTGCAAGCCTTGATGGTATGACTCGACCCGACTGGAGCAGAGACCCTAGGGGTTTAGGTTGCACGCTGGGCCCGATCGCTTCTTCTTCATCGACGATGACCATGAGAACTGAATGGAAGGAGGGCTCGCCGCTCTCGACCTTCTGACCGCTCATTTTCAAAAGAAACAAAGAACTTAAACTAAAAAGAGGATTAAAGCCCTTACCGGAGTCTGATCGGCGTCGGAAGAGCTGGAGAAAAGGAGAGAACTTTGAAGTTGTGAGCAGGGGATTGAAAATGGAATGAGAGAACAACTGGCTAACCCACCCACCCCTATTTATACTAGTCCGAGCATTTAATGCTCGCGAGGTTCTAGGCGCAGATCGATTGGTGGACTCGACAAATGTTGCTCGACACTTTTCTCAAATATCCGAATGTTACGAGATCGGTTAATTGGAGATCGGCATAATAAGTTAAATATTTTGAATAAAGGATCAGTTAAGTGTCATTCAGGTAAAGAACCAGATCGGATAACCACATTAGAGATCGGAAAAATAATCAATGCAAAAATAATAAGATGATAACCGACAAAATAAAGTCTTTATTTTCAAAAGATCGGATTACATCATTTGGGCGATCTCTAGGGATCGGATTACACTAACATTGGATCACATCATTTCTGTGATCTCTAGGGATCGGATTGCATTGAAAATAAAATACATCATTTGGGCGATCTCTAGGGATCGGACTACAATAAAGGTCTAACTACATCATTTGGGCAATCTCTAGAAATCTGATTACATTTCAGGATTACATCATTTGGGCGATCTCTAGAGACCGGTGGAACATCCTATCTAAAAGGCCTATGTCAAAGCCTAGTCTTGTGGCTGAATCAAAAGATGTATTCGATCAGGAGACCGGCTATTGACATCGGACAGATGTACGGCTCGATGGGGTGATTATGACTCCCATGAAGATGAGAGACATCGTCACCGATGTTACCACTCGAAACCGACCCGTCGAACACCCAATGTGGAGGAAAGACGCCGGAACACCCATTGCGGTGAGAAGCCGAATGAACTCAGTTGAGCGACTCGATATCGGTACTACTGATGTCTGCAATACTGATCGGTCAAATCCAGTTCTCTCACCTTCATTAGTTAAGGTCATGCGATCACCTGGATCATAAATTTTCATCGGTAAGTAAAGAAGTTCATCGGAAAAGATCAAAGCCACGATTATAGCGAACTTCCACCGAGCAGCTAGAACAGGGAAAGTAAGAAAAGAAGAGAGGAAAGTCGATGAAGAAAATGTCTCCGCGATGTGGGTATATATAGGGGAAATGGGCATTTAATGTCGAGCGTAAACGGCGGACGCTCGAGAATCGAGATGTAATTAATGCTTGGACCGAATCGGCATCGATCAAGGGATAAAAGAGATCGTAATAGGAGCTAGGGAGGGATCGGAAGACAAAAAGAATAAGACAAATTCCAATAACCGCCGAATCGAGCCGAGGTAGTTAAAGCGTGGCACGAGATCTCCACCGCACGCCTAAGAATCGCCCGCAATGCCGACAGTGCCGTGGTATGTCATGACACCCCTATACATCCCAATCTCCACCGTTGATCTCACTTGTAAGGATGAATCCGAACCCTTGGATCAAAAGAGAAGACGACAATACCAGCTTTTTCACTCTTAGCCCTCGATCGTTCGGACAAGAGGATTCAAGACCGTCGATTAAAAGAGGAAAAGGACAAATATTCGAGAAGCGATCTCACCATTCGCTTTGATTCTCTTTAATTCCCGAACATCCGATCATGTACTTCAAAATCTTGACCCTCCATCTCCTCAAAATAAATCGACCCTTCATGGGGAGCACCGATTCCTATAAATACTTGCATGAAAAAGCTGTTCAAGGACGGACAAAAATATAGGCAAGAGGTCGCTATTATCGTGGAGGAACTCAAACTTCATTCGGTTTGTTACTCATTGCTTTTGTAGTGATTAAAAAGACTTTTGAAACTAGTTTTCAGGAGTGTTTTCTTGAAAAGATTTTGAATATTGGAACTCTACATTTCCAGTTTGTTCATTATCCGGTCATACTCTCATCATCTCTCGCTTCCTTTCCTCTGCTCAAGCTCAACTTCCTTTCACTGGTTCTTACCGGTTACCTTTTAGCTAAAGCATCTCTCGGTTTCACGACAGACATCAACTCTCAGTGATCAATCCGCCATCTTCATCACTATTTACCACTTCACGCTTATTTCAATATATTTGGCTCCTCACAGGTAAGAGTTCACACTACTGTTTACGTTTGTTTCCTGCACTTCCTTTGTTCTTCATACATCTACAACTTTCTTCAAGGTTATTTTGTACAAGAGAACCCAAGAGAAAATATTGTTATAAGAGTTCATGTTACTGTTTTATTAAGTGTCTACGTTTATTTCCCGCATTTTCCTTGTTCTTCTTACATCTAGACCATTTCTGCACAAGCAATCCCAAAGAAAGTCACTCTCAAATCATTTTTTAGTGATCAGTTCATTTTATTGATCTCGTCATTTCAAAACCAGTTTTCTAACTCTTTGTAGTATGTAAATGGTTGGGTAAACGAGGTAGTTGCAACTTAGAGGTCTCCTTTAAAAAGAGGACACGAATAACACGTCAGAAGATAGCGAACTATTAGACCGACGAACACAGCAATTCGACAAAGATGTCATGAAATGGAATAAGACCAAAGTAAACGAAACAGAGTGGATCGGTCATTAATAGATATTGGTAAAATGACTACATGAAAAGGTCAGTGAATCAAGTCTAGTGTTCCCCGTTCAGCCACAGGATATCCATAAACCTTATCCCCGGCATTTTTGAAGGTCAGAATTCTTAGTTTTAGGTTCTTAAGACCCGTAGCTGTGGTTAAATTTTTAAAGGCCTAAAAGTCTTTGTCCGAGTCTCATCAAAATAAGGGGCTCAAGAGTCCTTATCCTATCCTTGCCTAAAAGTTTTAAGTCAACTCTTAAAGGAGATCGGAGGAGGGTTCTTATCCGGTCTCCCTTCAAAATTTTGATAAACATTAAGTAGGGATCGGAAGAGAGTTCTTATCCGGTCTCAACTCAAAACATTAACGAATAACTCTAAAGGAGATCGGAGGAGGGTTCTTATCCGGTCTCCTCTCAAAATTTTAATAAATAACTCTAAAGGAGATCGGAGGAGGGTTCTTATCCGGTCTCCTCCCAAAATTTTAATAAATAACTTAAAAGAGATCGGAGGAGGATTCTTATCCGGTCTCCCTTCAAAATTTTAATAAACATTAAATAGGGATCGGAGGAGAGTTCTTATCCGGTCTCAACCTCAAATTTTAATAAACATCCGAAAGAGATCGGAAGAGAGTCCTTATCCGATCTCATCCTCAAAACTTCAAATAAATAACTTAAAAGAGACCGGAGGAGGGTTCTTATCTGGTCTCCCCTCAAAATTTTAATGAACAACTTGAAAAAGATCGGAGGAGAGTTCTTATCCGATTCTCACACCCGTTCACTAAGGTTGTCTCATTTACTTATGTATCTGGGTGATCCAAATTTAGTGAAAAATCAAACATTCCTTCTACCAAAAGGATTAACATTGCCGCCTAAGCCCTTCTAACTAATTTGTAAAGGATGCAGAATTAAATCTACTTACCCTTATTAAGGGACGAGGTGGGGTGCCTAACACCTTCCCCACCCGTTTACGGACCCCGAACTTAGAATCTCTGTTTTGAAGTGGTTTCATTTTTAATTTAACTTCTCAAATGGTTTTCTTTAGTTTCCCTCAAAACTAAGGTGGCGACTCCTCACTCTTTCCCACTTCGGTGAGTGATCGTCCGGGCGACCGCAAAATCCCATTGCGACATCTTTCATGCTTGATTAACCAAATATGCTTTGAATCAAGTTTGGGTGTGATGAATTTACATGAGAAAGCATGAAATTTCATAAGAAAATGAAAGAAAACATGTGTGGAATTTAAACTAGGGTTTTGGCCAAATTGGAGAAAAGTTAGGGTTTGATGTCTTTGAATGAAATTGATGAAGAGATTAAGCTTAGTTGAAGTAGTATACATGATTAGGGCAAAGAAATTGCATGAAATGTGTATAAATTTAATTATGGGAGATTAGGGCTCATGGGAAAATTGGAGCTTTGGTGCTAGAGAGTGAAATTGGTGCATGTAGTGTTAAATTATGATCATTTGAGGTTTATTTAGTTTGAATTGGCATTGGGTTGATGAATGGAAGTAATGAAATGGTAGGATTAGGGAAAATTTCAAACTTTGGTGTTTGAAAATTATGGAGTTTGTGCTAGGAAGTGTCATTGATGTGTCAATGCTAAATTATAGTCATTTTAGGTGAATTAAATGTGAATTGAGGTTGGTTAGTGGAAATAATTGAAGAAATGAAAAATTGAACCTAGGGTAGAATTTGTACACTGAGTTCAGTGTGTTTGATAGCCCACAAATTGAGCTACACAACTCCAATTGATATGAAACCAATTGCGGATGAAACTTAAGATATAGGGCTAGAATTTTCATGAAGAGACCCAACCCAGAAACTACTCAGAAATTGCCTAAAACTTGGCTTGAACTTAGAGACAAAATTCTGGAACCTGCAGAATTTGACCATATGAACAGTAAATTTTGCATGGCCATAACTCTCTCTAAAAAACTCTAATTTAGGTGATTCTTGCACCGATAGAAACTCAAAACACAGTAGAACATTTCATATGAAGAACTTGAGGCCAAATTATGGACTTAACCCAATCAAATTGCTAAGCAAAGTTGAATCACCAAATCTGCAGATTTACCATATGAACAGTAAACTTTGCATGGCCATAACTCTCTCTAGAAAACTCTGATTTAGGTGATTCTTGAATTGATGGAAATTAATACATAGTAGAACATTTCATATGAAGAACATTAGACCAAATTATGGACTTAACTTGATCAAATTTCTGAATGAAGTTGGATCGATAAATCTGCCAGAACAGAAACTGCAGGGTGAATAGTGATGTAAACAGTAACCGTGTTTTCGTCATAGGTAAAAATTGGTTCAAAGATTGGGGCACCAAGTTGTCCAAAACCAAAATTTTCTAAAATTTGCAAAGCTAACTTGGGATGCATTAGATATGCATGTAATGAGTTTTTGGCTGCAATTGAGATTAGAATTGAGGTATTCTATTTGTATATTTTCAGTAGAAAAAGAAGTTGGAATGGACAAGGAATAGTGAGTAAAGAGAAAGGAGAGCATTGAAGGTTTGTGCACAGCTAACCTTTTCTTTGTTTTAACTTTGAAAATGGATTTGAATGAGTTTATTTGAATGAGTTTGATTTGAAATAAGTTTATTTTGAATGAGATATGGTTTTTCTCTTGCATTTGAGAAATTTGTGTGTTGCTACCCCTTTTATGATTTTTATGATGATTTGAATATGTTATTGTTTTGCAAACGTGATTATTGATTTAGAAACTCTTGAAAGTTGTTTTAAAACCACAGTTAGCATGACAGTCCCTTTGGAACTCCCCAGTAGTAACGGTTACTTAGGGTTTGATATTTGATATGATTATGTCTCCCATTAATAATGGTTAGTGGGGTAAGACTACATGAGTACTCATTATCTAGCTAGCCCTTCCCTCATTAATAACGGTTAGTGAGGTTAAGATTGCTTTGTCGTGGTGTACAACACGGCACTGATCGTGAAATTTTGTGTCATGGCCTAAACTGTGTGTTAATGTTGACAACACTAATGCTTTGTGAATTGTGATTTATGAAGTGTGATTTCTCATTTGAAATGTTATTCCAATAAATGGCCTTTATGGACTTAGAACTATTGTGAAGTTTCATGCTTAAGAAAAATGTGATTTATTAGGCTTTGACAAATTGTGTTTTACCTTAAGTTTTAAAGTTATTAGTTATGTACCACTAAGTGATATACTCAACGATGGCATCTTTATGTTATCGCAGGTAAGGGAAAGGAGAAGGCTGCCGAGTGAGAGACTTGGAAGCAATATTTTGGTATTGATTGTGGGTATTTACGTTAGGTATACCCTTGTGATTACTATAGATGTATTTTGTACCTATATGTATGGATGTACGGACATTTAGCAGTTTGTATTAAAAAGCACTGCATTACTAAAGTATTTTGAGTTTGTAACTATTTGTATTGTATTTTGAAGCTTATGGAAATGTAACTTTTGCAATATTTAGTCTATCATTATTTCCAATGAATGTTTACATTGAATTTTAACTATTCCCATGCAGTTTTCTGGAAAAGAATTGATAAGATCAAAAGATATAATTTGTTTAAAATCCCTTGTAGCATAACTAATGGGTTATCGGTAGGTGTAGTTCGATAATTCATTAGGTATGCTATGGAAACATGCCATGCCTTACAAGGGATAAGGTGTGACATGTTTTAGTGGTATCAAAGCTTTAGTTTTTATACAAGTTTTGAAATTGCGTGTTTGAAAAATTTTGATAAGTATAACTGCTCAACTATCATTAATTGATACTTATAGTGCATTACATCATAAATATGGACTAATGGAGGGAAATCTCCTTGTGTTGGTTGTTCAGGGAATAAAATTCTTTGTGATTCAGTATGGAAGAGGGTATCACACAATAGAGCAATCAGTTGCAGTTGAGGTAAAGGGGGAGGCCTTAGCTCCTCAAAATGCTTGTGGGTCAGCTGCACCCGTCCCACCCATTCAGTTTCTTGCTCAGTTCGCTCAGCAGATGGCTACACTACTTTAGCAAATGGCTAGCAATATACCAGTCCAAGCTCCTGTGTAAGCACCTCCAGTGCAACCACCATCCCTAGCCAGACAATATGACAAGTTAATGAAGTATGGGGCAATAGAGTTTAAGGGTATAGTGGACCCATTGGGAGCTGAGCAATGGTTAGAACGGATGGAGAGAGTATTCAAGAAACTGCACTGCACCGATGATTTAAAGTTCGAATACTCGGTCTCTCTACTACATGGAGATGCATATGAGTGGTGGAAGACCATTCCTCATAGTTTGGTTGAGCCCTCTGTGTTGACATGGGATGACTTTCTTAGAGAATTTAGACAGAAGTATGTTCCCGACACATATATAGATATGAAGCTATAGGAGTTTCTTAGTTTGAAGCAAGGGAACAGGACTGTAGCCGAGTATGAGAGAGACTTTTCCCGCCTCAGTCACTATGCTGGAAGCCTACTCACTACCAGTAGAGACAGATGCAAATGGTTTGAGGCCGGTTTGAAGCCTAGTTTGAGATTGCAAGTGGTTGGGTTTCGACATGACAACTTCTCTGGGTTGATATCACAAGCCCTTGAATTGGAAAGGATAGAACTGGAAGGGGCATCTGAGAAAGTAACCACTAAAAAAAAGAAGAGCAGTAAGCCTACAGGTTAGAGTCCAAGTAACAATTCAGGTAAAAGGAAGAGCTTTGGGGGACCAAGTAACAGAGGATCTAGTCGAGGCAGATTCTAAGGGCAGAGGCCACCTAGATTCAAACAGCAAACATCTAGGGGTTCCTTTCCTGCTCGTACCTGTGAAACCTGTGATAGGAATCTTGGAGGAGTATGTTATAAGGCCATAGGAGCCTGTTACAACTGTGGTGGAAGTGGGCATTTTGCTAGAGATTGCATTAGTGCTCGTAGGTTTGGGCCTCCTACCACCATTGAGGGATCTGTTCAAGGTTCTGCTTCCAGAGGACAATAGACAATTAGTAGGGGCAGAGGCAGGAGTAGAGGTAACACTTCTGGCAGCCAGGGCATAGTGAGCCAACCAGAGCAGAGTGGTGCACCAATCAGGGTGTACACCATGCTCCAGAGGGATGAAGCTGAGACATTAGATGTTGTGGCTGGTACTTTCTCCATTTTTGATAGAGATGTATATGTGTTGTTTGACCCTGGTTCTACACATTCTTATGCTAGTGCCAGTATTGCATGCTCTGTTGCTATTCCTTGTGTGAAATTGGATTATGATGTGTTTGTGAATAGTCTTTTAGGACAAGAGGTTAGGGTAAACAAATTGTATAAAGATTGTCCTTTGGTGATCCAAGGGCATACATTCCTGTCAGACTTAATTGACATGCCCTTCTAAGATTATGATATCATCTTGGGCATGGATTGGTTAGCCAGGCATCATGCCATGATCGACTGTAGACTGAAGATAGCCACTTTTGGTCTTCCCGAGTATGTAAACGTAGTGATACACAGGGACAAGCAGTTATTGCCATCCAACATCATTTCAGCTGCACTTGCTAGATAGATGATTAGAAAGGGATGTGAAGCTTATCTAGCTCATGTGATAGACACCCAGGTGGGGAGTCCTAATCTTAAAGATATTCCTATAGTATGGGATTTTCTGGATGTCTTTTCGGAAGAATTACAGGGATTGCCTCCGAAAAGAGAGGTGCAGTTTGAAATTGAGACTATGCCTAGTGTGGAGCCAATCTCCATCACTCCTTATAGGATGGCACCTGCTGAGTTGAAAGAGTTGAAGGTGCAATTGCAGGAATTGTTAGATAAGGGTTTCATCCGTCATAGCGTTTCACCTTGGGGAGCGCCAGTATTATTTGTGAAGAAGAAGAACGGTACACTCTGCCTATGCATAGACTACAGACAGTTGAATAAGGTGACCATAACGAATAGATATCCTCTGCCACGGATTGATGATTTGTTTGATCAGTTGAAGGATGTAATTGTATTCTCCAAAATTGACTTGAGATCAGGCTACTACCAGTTGAGGGTGCAGGAGCAAAGTATTCCTAAAACTGCCTTTAGGACTCGGTATGGCCACTATGAGTTTTTGGTAATGCCATTCGGGTCGACTAATGCTTTAGCTGCTTTTATGGGCCTGATGAACACTATCTTCAGGCCATTATTGGACCAGTTTGTTGTGGTGTTCATTGATGATTTATTGGTGTACTCAAAGAATGCAGAGGACTATGACAAGCACTTGAGGATAGTATTGTAGACTTTGAGGGAGAAACAGTTGTATGCCAAACTGTCAAAATGTGAGTTTTGGCTAAAGAAGATTACATTTTCTGGGCATATAGTATCTGCAGAGGGTATCCAGGTGGATCCTAGAAAAGTTGAAGCCATTCTTAATTGGAAGCCACCAAGAAATGTCACGGAAGTTCGGAGTTTCCTTGGTTTAGCCAAGTATTACCGAAGGTTTGTGAAGGGATTCTCCATGCTAGCATCTCCACTGACCAAACTACTTAGGAAGGATGTAAAATTTCAGTGGACTGATCGGTGTCAGGAAAGTTTTAATGAGTTAAAGAAGCATTTAATTGAAGCTCCAGTCTTAACCTTGCCCACTTTGGGTAAGGAGTATACCATATATAGTGATGCTTCTCATAACAGATTAGGCTATGCGTTAATGCAAGATAGAAATGTCATTGCCTATGCTTCACGCTAGCTTAAACCGCATGAGAGGAATTATCCTACACATGACTTGGAGCTAGCAGCCATTGTCTTTACCTTGAAGATCTGGAGACATTAGTTGTATGGAGAGAGATGTTATATATACACAGATCATAAAAGTTTGAAATACTTGGGCACACAGAAGGAGTTAAATTTGAGGCAGAGGAGATGGTTGGAGCTGATAAAGATTATGATTGTATGATAAATTATCAGCCTGGAAAAGCTAATGTTATAGCTGATGCTTTAAGTGGCAAGACTATGGATGGTTTGAGGGTTTCTCCATTGTCCATGGTGCGTGAGTTAAGGGCATTGCATGCTAATTTGGAGATTAATGAAGATGGATTGATGGTAGCTACTTGGCAAGTGAAGCCAATGCTGGCAGAATAAATTAAAGCAGTTGCACAGAGGGATGATAAGTATGTGAATTTAATGGAAGAGGTTCAGGATGGCAAGAAACCAGAATTATCAGTAAATAATGAAGCTTGTTGTTATATAAGGGCAGAATGTACATCCTTGAGAATGTTGAACTTAGGCAGACCATTTTAAAGGAAGCACATGATTCACCTTTTGCAATGCACCCTGGTGGAACCAAAATGTACAGAAGTGTGAAAGAGCACTATTGGTGGAGAGGAATGAAGAAAGACATTACAAAATATGTTGCCAAATGCCTAACTTGTCAGCAAGTAAAGGCAGAACACTAGGTGCCTACAGGGTTGCTATAGCCATTACCAATTCTTGAGTAGAAATGGGAAAGAATCCATATGGATTTCGTGACAGGACTTCCACATACACAAAAGAATCATGATGCAGTTTGGGTTATTATTGATAGATTGACTAAGTCTGCACACTTTTTGCCAGTGAGGATGGATTACAGCCTGAAAAGATTGGCCAAACAGTACATTGATGAGGTGGTGAGGTTACATGGAGTGCTAGTGTCTATTGTGTTGGACAGAGACCCAAGGTTCACTTCTAGATTCTGGGGTAGTCTCTAAAAAGCCCTAGGAACTAGATTGAACTTCAGCACATCATTCTATCCACAGACAGATGGCCAATCTAAAAGGATCATTTAGATTTTGGAGGATGTGCTTCAGGCTTGTGTGATTGAGTTTGAAGGGAGTTGGGACACACACTTGCCTTTAATTGAATTTGCTTACAACAACAGTTATCAGTCAAGCATCGGGATGCCTCCATACGAAGCACTTTATGGCAGAAAGTGTAGAACTCCCTTGTGTTGGGATGAAGTGGGCGAGAGGAAGTTGATTGGCCCAGAATTAGTGCAGCAGATGGAAGAAAAGGCTAAGCTCATTAGAGACAGACTCAAAATTGCAACGGATAGACAGAAGTCCAACATTGACCTAAGGAGAAGAGATATTCGGTACAGTGTGGGTGATAAGGTGTTCCTGAAAGTTTCTCTGTGGAAGAGGATCATGAGGTTTGGTAAAAAGGGGAAACTAAGTCCTCGCTTTATTGGGCCATATGAGGTTCTAGAAAGAGTAGGTCCATTGGCATATAGACTTGCATTGCCTCGGGAGTAGGAAAAGATTCACAATGTCTTCCATGTCTCCATGTTGAGGAGGTACAGATCAGACCCCTCTCACATTTTGCTAGTAGAGGAGATTGAGGTGAATCCGTACCTAACATATGACGAAGAGCCCATAAAGATCTTGGCATATGAGGTGAAGCAACTGAGGAATAAGCAAATACCTCTGGTGAAAGTGATGTGGAACCATCATTCAGGCCAGGAGGCTACATGGGAGCGTGAGGAGGACATGAGAAGGCAACACCCACAGCTATTCAGAGAATGAGACCAGGTAAATTTCGAGGACGAAATTTTATTGTTAAGGAGGGAAGAATTGTAACACCCCGAACCTCCGAGTTATGAATATGACCATTTTTGGTCCGTGACTAGTACTATTCAAAGACACCTTGAGGACTAAAAATAAATGGAAAATTAATTGAGATAGGCACAATAAAAATTCAAGTGAATAAAAACAATCTAAGGACTCATCGAGTATTATAAAAAAAAGGATTATGACTTGATGAGGGGCATTTTGATCAACTCACCTCAAGAGTTGACTTTTGACCAAAATGTCAATTAAATTAAATGAAATTAATGAATTGAATTATGAGGTAAAAATTGAAGAAAAATTCAAGTAAAAATATGTAAGAGAAAATTTAAGAAATGAAAACTTAAACTTTCACTTCCATCATGTCAAAATTAAAATGAAGGACTTATGGGCTTTTGATAATTAAATTTAATTATTTAATTAAAAGGAAAAATTAAGTGTAAATGTAAAAAAAAAAAAAGGAATAAAAATTTAAGATTAATTATCCTTATGACACTATTAAAATTTATAATTTTAATAAACTAATTTTGGGAATATATATATATATATATATGAAGACAAATGTCTTCTTCATTTTTTTTATAAGGTGCCACCACCCTCTCCTCTCTCTTCCTCTCTCTCTCTCTCTTTTTCTCTTCTTCTTCCACTTCTTCCCCTCATTGATTTCCTCTCCTAAGTTTTAATTCGCTTAAATTTCCTTCATAAATTGTATAGCCCACTAAAAGAAAACATCAAAGAGATCTTTGATTGAGAGATTAAAACAAGAAGAACAAGATTTGGAAGAGACTGAAAGTGGGAAAAATCATCAAGTGAGGTAAGCTCTCTCTTTCATGCTTGATTAACCAAATATGTTTTGAATCAAGTTTGGGTGTGATGAATTGACATGAGAAAGCATGAAATTTCATAAGAAAATAAAAGAAAACATGTATGGAATCTAAACTAGGGTTTTGGCCAAATTGGAGAAAAGTTAGGGTTTGATGTCTTTGAATGAAATTGATGATGAGATTAAGCTTAGTTGAAGTAGTATACATGATTGGGGCAAAGAAATTGTATGAAATGTGTATAAATTTAATTATGGGAGATTAGGGCTCATGGGAAAATTGGAGCTTTAGTGCTAGAGAGTGAAATTGGTGTGTGTAGTGTTAAATTATGATCATTTGAGGTTTATTTAGTTTGAATTGGCATTGGGTTGATGAATGGAAGTAATAAAATGGTAAGATTAGGGAAAATTTCAAACTTTGGTGTTTGAAAATTGTGGGGTTTGTGCTAGGAAGTGCCATTGATGTGTCAATGCTAAATTATAGTCATTTTAGGTGAATTAAATGTGAATTGAGGTTGGTTAGTGGAAATAATTGAAGAAATGAAAAATTGAACCTAGGACAGAATTTGCACATTGAATTCAGTGTGTTTGACAGCCCATAAATTGAGCTACACAGCTCCAATTGGTGTGAAACCAATTGGGGATGAAACTTAAGACATAAGACTAAAATTTTCATGAAGAGACCCAACCCAGAAACTACCCAGAAATTGCCTAAAACTTGGCTTGAACTTAGAGACAAAATTCTGGAACCTATAGAATTTGACCATATGAATAGTAAATTTTGAATGGCCATAACTCTCTCTAAAAAACTCCGATTTAGGTGATTCTTGAACCTATAGAAACTTAAAACATAGTTGAACATTTCATATGAAGAACTTGAGGCCAAATTATGGACTTAACCCAATCAAATTGCTAAGCAAAGTTGAATCACCAAATCTGCAGAAATCTAAAAATCTACAGATTTATCATATGAACAGTAAACTTTGTATGGCAATAACTCTCTCTAGAGAACTCCGATTTAGGCGATTCTTGAACTGATGGAAATCTAAGACATAGTAGAACATTTCATATGGAGAACATTAGACCAAATTATGGACTTAACTTGATCAAATTTCTGAACGAAGTTGGATCGATAAATCTGCCAGAACAGAAACTGCAGGGTGAACAGTGACGTAAAAAGTAACAGTGTTTTGGTCATAACTTGAGCTACACAGCTCCGAATTAGGAAATTCAAAAAGGAAAATAAAGTTAAGACCCAGATGAACAATTTTCATGAAGAACACCTCATCAAATTTTGATCGGAACTAGGTGAAAATTGGGTTCAAGAATTGGGGCACCAAGCTATCCAAAACCAAAATTTTCTAAAATTTGCAAAGCTAACTTGGGATGCATTAGACATGCATGTAATGAGTTTTTGGTAGCAATTGAGATCTGTATTGAGGTATTCTATTTGTGTATTTTCAGTAGAAAAAGAAATTGGAATGGACAAGGAATAGTGAGTAAAGAGAAAGGAGAGCATTGAAGGTTTGTGCATAACTAACCTTTTTCTTTGTTTTAACTTTGTAAATGGATTTGAATGAGTTTATTTGAATGAGTTTGATTTGAAATGAGTTTATTTTGAATGAGATATGATTTTTCTCTTGCATTTGAGAATCGGAACTCCCCAGTAGTAACGACTACTTAGGGTTTGATATTTGATATGATTATGTCTCCCATTAATAACGGTTAGTGGGGTAAGACTATATGAGTACTTATTAGCTAGCCAGCCCTTCTCTCATTAATAATGGTTAGTGAGGTTGAGATTGTTTTATCGTGGTGTACAACACAACACTGATCGTGAAATTTTGTGTCATGGCCTGAACTGTGTGTTAATGTTGGCAACACTAATGCATTGTGAATTGTGATTTCTCATTTAAAATGTTATTCCAATAACTAGCCTTTATGGACTTAGAACTATTGTGAAGTTTTCATGCTTAAGAAAAATGTGATTTATTATACTTTGACAAATTGTGTTTTACCTTAAGTTTTAAAGTTTTTAGTTTTGCACCACTGAGTGATATATTCAGCGATAGCTTCTTTATGCTATCGCAGGTAAGGGAAAGGAGAAGGCTGCCAATTGAGAGACTTGGAAGCAGCATTTTGGTATTGATTGTGGGTATTTACATTAGGTATACCCTTGTCATTCCTATAGATGTATTTTGCACATTTACGGACATTGAGCAGTTTGTATTAAAAAGCACTACATTACTAAAGTATTTTGAGTTTGTAACTATTTTTATTGTATTTTGAAGCTTATGGAAATGTAACTTTTGCAATATTTAGTCTATCATTATTTCCAATAAATGTTTACATTGAATTTTAACTATTCCCATGCAGTTTTCCACAAAAGAATTGATAAGATCAAAAGATATAATTTGTTTAAAATCCCTTGTAGCATAACTAATGGGTTATCGGTAGGTGTAGTTCGGTAATTCATTAGGTATGCTACGGGAACATGCCATGTCTTACAAGAGATAAGGTGTGACACTCACGTACAACTAACCTCGTAAGAATGATAACTATGACAAATAAAAACTCAAAAAATTTAAAGACTAACAATAGATTTTGCCTGTTGCAGGAAAAGAAGATATAAAATTAGTGAAGAAAGCAAAAAAAAAAAAAAAAAAATCCATACACAAAATTAAAGTAAATTAAGCTTGAGTTCTATTGCATGAAAATATAGTGTTTAAATATAAAAGCCACTCGATATTTTTTTTTTTTAAAAAAAGCTACACATTTATAACAAATAGAATATTTGTTGTGGAATATGATTAGAATTTCATATCCATTATTCATATAAATTCAAATTATTTTTATTTAATTAAATAGTTAATTTTAACAATGATTTTATAATTATATTAATTAAATAATTAATTTTTAATAGTAATTTTATTATTTGATATTATAAGTTTGTAAATATTTAGAACAATTAAAAAGATAAATTAGTGGAAGTGAAATTCAGTGTTTAAGGTTGTTTCTTAATTTTATTGTAATAAGCTAAATAATTTTTATGAATTAATAATACTTACAGAATTAAGAATATGAAATTATAATAGGATTTTTTATATAAGTAGAATTACTGTTAAAATAATAATATTAAAAATTAAAATTATTTATAAATTTAGTGATGGATAAAGCATTTTCCATCACTAAACTTATTAGCAATGAATTTGTATAAAATATCTTCCCATTATTAAAATTATTAGCAATGGATATTCGTTACTAAAGGTAATTAGCGATGGCTTTTCGTTACTAATTTATTTTGTTGACAACAAATTTATATATTTGCCATCATAAGCATGTTTTTATTGATTTTTTTTTTCATAAATAGTGAAGTTTATTTTTGGCAATATCAATACTCACCCCAACTTGTCTGGACCTAAACTTTTGGGCCGGACCAACACTTGGACTTTGGTCAGCTTATGGGTTTGGGCCGTGACAAAGTTGGTATTAGTGCTTAGGCTTTAGATTCATGGGAATTGTTATCTTGGGTTTGTCACATGCGAAATAAAGGATCATGTTTTGTCTTTTTCTATAATTCCTAGCTTCTAGTTTCAACAGTAGTGCAAATGGGGTTTGTTTAGTGTCTAGCATTTCATAAAGTACAAAGAGATATAAATTTGAGTTAGCAGACGTGTTGAGGTCTACCCTTAGAATATATATATATATACCTGTAAATAATGTGATTTGTTAGAGTAATGTAACGGAGATTAATTAATCAATTAATTTATATTTGATAAAAATTAAATTGAAGAGGAGAAATTATTATTTTTGAGTTGAGAGCTCAAATTAAAAATATAAAAGTAAGATTAAATCATATGGTGACATGTGGCACCATGAGATGTTGACACTTGGCTCCATAGGATTAAGTCAACCAAAAGCAAGATGGGATCTTGTGGTGACATGTGGAAAGAGTTAGTAAGGTTTGACTTTACTATAAAAGGGGAAAAGGAAGAAAGAGAAAACAATTCTCTTCTTCCTCATCAAAGTGGACGGCAACTTTGCTCTCCCCTCTCTCTTCATTTGTTCATTTAATTCAAGAAGAAACCCTTGATCTTCTTTGAATTAAAATTGCTAGAAAAGGTTTCTAGTGTCCTAAACATCCATTAACCTTTACTAAAGCATGAACCCCATATTTCAAGTGGTTGGATAGGCTTGGGAAGTCAAATTGGGGCTGCCATTGCTACCATTGGTGTGTGCTTGTGGTGGACAAGCTAGAAGAACTGTAATTGGGGTCCTAGAGGCATCAAAAGCAAAAGGGATTCATCAATTGTGCACCTTGGAGGTTAGTACCCAAAAACCTATCACACCTTACCCCTCTGTAAGGCATAACATGATCCCGTAGAATACTTAATGAACTACTGAACTTCACCTACCGATAACTCATTAAGTACCCTACAAGGGATTTTAAAACAATTTTCTTACATTTTGGAAGTGGTGAGCATTTTGATAAGAATTTAAAATCATTTATTCAAGTTTAAATACTAATAAAAATTTTTGTCCATTTTAATTTTGCTGCAAATCTTATAAAAATTTTGACAGAGTTCCCTCTGTATTTTGAGAAACCAGTTCTTCAAAGACCTGTAAAAAGCACTTCCAAAAATATTTCACAACTCCCAACCTTCAGTGACTCAATTGTCTCAAAATATTTAATATTTCCATTCACAAAGCATAAAGCAGAAAATCCATATGAACAAATATTAAATTTACAGAAGAGAATCCAAAATAATATTGTTATAATTTATTTACAACTGCTCAACTACATTGATACATACAATATTTTTATATTTACATCAAGATTATCTACAAGGGTATAAAATAATACCCGTACAAAATGATTAGAGTAGTCCTCGATTTAACAGCAGCTCACTCTGCTGCTTTCTCCTTGCTCTTATCTGCGACAACAAAATAAGCTATCGCTGAGTATAAAAATACTCAGTGGTGCACAATAAAAATTTAAAATACAACAAATAAATCATTCATTGCCAAACACAATTTAAATATTTCTCAGTCATATTTTGCAAATATCAAAGTCCATAATGACACCATTTTGTCAAATAATCCATTAAACACAGTTTAGTCAAACAATTTCATAAACACAGTGTTGCCAGAGTCATACACAACTTAAGTCATGACACAAAATTTCCGATCAATGCCGTGTTGTACACCACGACAAAGCAATCTCAACCCCATTAATCGAAATCAATGAGGGAGGTGGCTAGCTAGCTAATGAGTACTCATCCGATCTACAACCTCAACTGGCAAGCCAGAGAGGGAGGAAAATAAACGATCTCAACCCCATAAATGGAGGAGGAATAATGTGGTATTGTCATGCTAAGTGTGAGCATAAAATCAATTCAAAACAATTTATAAAAACAATTTATGAGAAATTTGATCAATTTCCAAAATCACATTTACGATTATAAAATGGCAACACAGTACATAATTAATCAAAGAAGTCAAATTTTTGAGATTAAAATATTTAACAATTATTATTGTGCACAAACCTGACTTGAGTAGCCTTGAAGCCTTGACTCAGTCTCTTCGAATTTCCAAGTCTTTTTCAGCTGAAACACACAGTTTCGCAGTGTTTCAGTACCATAACTTAGCATAAATCCAAAAATAAATTTCACTTCATTTTTACCTAGCTTTAATGTACTAATTTCGATGTTCTCGAAGTTTTTGTGTTTCGGGTTACTATTCACTACACTATTCAAGTCAAATTGTTGACTTTTTAAGGCTTAATAGGTATGGGAACTCCAACTTCACCCACATACCACATTTTGGTCATTAAATTTGTTGGTTTTGGTCATTTTCTCAAAGCTTAAATCCTTTTGGCTAAATTGTCAAATTTTCAGTTTTGGTGCTCCTAGTTGCACTGTTCCATTGGCAATTTTACTGTTGGAATTTGGCAAAACTTCCTTCATAGAAAACGTTCCTTAATGTCTTAAGTTTATTCTCATTTTCGGATCACCTCAATTGGAGCTTTTTAGCTCAAGTTATGGCCCTTTGAATCAAGGCTGCCGGAGGGAAAATAACCCAGATTTTCTGGGCAGTTTTGGTGCTGGCAGATTTGGGTCACCAACTTGGGGTGGCCAAATGGCTTGGTTTCTGGCAGAATTTGGACTTATTTTCTTCATGAAAGTTTTAGGTCTATATGTGACCTAACCACTGGTAAAATTTCAGGTCAATTTGACCTCCCTAGCTCGAGTTATGACCAAATGAACAAATACTGCTTATTTAGTCAGTTTGTAAGACTGCTCTCAACCAACTTTGGTCAATTGGTTCACTAGGTTGTGGTCAGTTTTTGGGCATGGTTCCTTAATGAAAATTGTGCCATTTTATGTCTATTTTCATCCCCAATTGGTGGCATATCAATTGGACTTGTAAAAGTTCCGTTTTTGTCCTTCAAAGTTGGTTTGGTCATGCTGCCAGCAGCATGACCATTCAACCTCCGAATTTGGCTTCACTTCCAACAATTCAAACACATCTCCTTTGGTCATTATTGACCATTTTTCACCTTACAACAGGTCAAATATGCCATTTACTCATTTCTCCAAATTTTGGTTCACAAACCCTCACATTCAAACCCTAACTCATTTAATTATTGCAATTAACTAAATTCAAAGCTCTCAACAAAATCAATCAACTAATGGAGGTCCATAAACTCATTCAAACTCATTAAATTCATGCAATTCATACTCCCTTCAACCAGGCCGAAATTTCAGCAATGGTCCTTCCCCCATATTTGTTTCATTTAATCAAGTTCTAAACTCACTTTTATAACTAATTATGCATTTAAAGAAGTAAAATAGTAAGTTAGCACACTAACCTTTCGTAAATCCTTCAAACCCTATCTTTAACTCTTCTTTCTTCTTGTAATCTTCTTCTCAAGTTGTAATAACAAGCTTTAGTGAAGGTTTTTTTTTGGGGATTTATGAAGATTGAGTGGAAGAATTAAAGCTTGAGTGTAAGCTTTAATGGTGGATTTTCATGGAGATGAGAGGGAGAAGGTGGGGCGGCAACAAAGGGAAAGAAAGAAGACAACTTTAATTTTTTTTTTCTTTTGTTTTCTTTTATTTATTATGCTATGGAAGACCATAAAAATCTAATTTAATTAATCAAATTAATTCATTTAGTTATGGCATCATGCATGAGGTCATGCATGATGTCATCACCTTTTTACTTTTTGATTTTCCTCTTTTTTTTTTTTTTCTATTAGTTCTTTAATTTAATTCTCGATTCCAAAATTTTCTTTCCTCCGATTTTATTTGACAGTTAGGTCAGGAGTCAGCTCTCGGGGTCAATTGACCAAATTGCCCCTCGCTGGTTCATTCCGGTTTGCAAATAATTCCATATTTCTTCTGGCTTCCTGACCTAATTATTTGACTGGCTTAACAGTTCCTTTTCATGATTTTCTCTTTTCCACTATGTTCATAAGGGTCCTAAGGACTGCGGCGTTACTTTTTACGGTTTGAAATTTGAGTTTAAAATGACTTCGCAGTCGTTCCCGAGAAGGTCACTCATCGCTGTGACTCTCGGCTCGTTTAACCTCTTATGTTCTGTTTTTCTTATTTATAGTTAACTAATTAAACATTACTAATTATTTGTGTTTATGGCTTTTCAAGTTGTCTTAAGTGTGGCCCTAATCCCATTAATTGTCCGGACTGACACCGGTCACCGGAACAGTGAAATATACCAGGCTATACAAATAGGGGTGTTATAATTCTCCCCCCCTTAAAATAAATTTCGTCTCAAAATTTACCTGGTATCAATTTCTGAATAGCTGTGGGTGTTGTCTCCTCATGTCCTCCTCTCGTTCCCAAGTAGTTTCTTGGCCCGAATGATGGTTCCACAGCACTTTTACCAATGGTAAATGCTTATTCCGTAGCTGCTTCACCTCATAAGTCAGAATCTTTATGGGTTCTTTTTCATATGTGAGGTTTGGATTCACTTCAATTTCTTCTACTTGTAGTACATGAGATGGATTTGATCGATACCTCCTTAACATAGACACATGGAAGACATTATGTATCTTCTCCAACTCTGCAGGTAGTGCCAAACGATAAGCCAAAGGACCCACTCTTTCCAATACCTCATATGGCCCGATAAAATGAGGACTTAGTTTCCCCTTCCTGCCGAATCTTATAATCCTCTTCCAAGGAGAAACCTTGAGGAACACTTTCTCACCCACTGTATACTCAATATCCCTTCTTTTAAAATCAACATAGGACTTCTGACGGTCTGATGCAGCTTTAAGTCGATCTCTGATTACCCTAATTTTCTCTTCAGTCTGTTGAACAATTTCGGGTCCAATCATTTTTCTTTCACCCACGTCATCCCAACACAATGGGGTTCCACATTTCCTGCCATACAAAGCTTCATATGGAGGCATCCCAATGCTAGATTGGTAGCTGTTGTTGTAAGCAAACTCAATCAAAGGCAAGTGTGTATCCCAACTACCCTCAAACTCAATCACACAAGCCCATAGCATGTCCTCCAAGATCTGAATTACCCTCTCAGACTGGCCATCTGTCTGTGGGTGGAATGCAGTACTGAAGTTCAATCTAGTTCCTAGGGCTCTCTGAAGACTACCCCAGAATCTAGAAGTGAACTTAGGATCTCTGTCTGATACGATAGATACTGGCACTCCATGCAGTCTCACAATCTCATCGATGTATAACTTGGCCAATCTTTCTAAACTGTAGTCCATCCAAACTGGCAGAAAATGAGCAGACTTAGTTAGTCTGTCGACAATGACCCATACTGCATCATGACTCTTCTGTGTTCTCGGAAGTCCCATCACAAAATCCATTGTTATTCTTTCCCATTTCCATTCTGGCACTGACAGTGGATGTAATAACCCAGTTGGCACTTAATGCTCTGCCTTTACTTGCTGACAAGTTAGGCATTTGGATACAAACTCTGCCACATCTCTTTTTAAACCCATCCACCAGTAATGCTCCTTGAGCCCTCTATACATTTTTGTACCACCAGGGTGCATAGCAAAAGGAGACTCATGTGCTTCCTTCAAAATGATCTGCCTCAAATCAACATCATTAGGAACACACATTCTACCCTGGTGTAGCAATAGACCATCATCACTAATTGAGAACTCTGGTTTTTTGCCCTGCCGGACTTCTTCCAACAGCTTATGATACCTTTCATCATTCTGAGCAGCCATTCTGATCTGATCAATTAATACTGGCTGTACATGCCATGCAACAGCTGTCTGCCCCTCATCATTAATCTCTAAACTGGCATGTAGTGACCTTAACTCATGCACCAAAGACAAAGGAGTAACCTGTAGACTTGCCATAGTCTTGCAACTCAGGGCATCAGCCACAATATTAGCTTTCCCTGGCTGATAGTCTATCAAACAATCATAGTCTTTTATCAATTCTAACCATCTCCTCTGTCTCAAATTCAACTCTTTCTGGGTGGCCAAATACTTCAAACTCTTATGATCTGTGTAGATGTAACATTTCTCCCCATACAAATAGTGCCTCCAGATCTTAAGAGCAAACACAATGGCTGCAAGCTCCAAATCATGTGTTGGATAATTCCTCTCATGCGGTTTCAGCTGGCGTGATGCATAGGCAATAACATTTCGATCTTGCATCAACACACAACCTAACCCGTTGTGAGAAGCATCGTCAGAATCAGTATATTCTTTACCCGGTGTGGGTAAAGTCAGGACTGGAGCCTCTGTTAAACATCTTTTCAATTCATCAAAACTTTGCTGGCATTTGTCCGTCCACTGAAATTTCACATCCTTTCTAAGCAGCTTGGTCAATGGAGATGCCAACATGGAGAATCCCTTCACAAATCGACGGTAGTATCCAGCTAACCCCAAAATTGCGAATCTCTGTGACATTTATGGGTGGCTTCCAACTAAGGACGGCTTTAATCTTGCTAGGATCTACCTTAATACCCTCTGCTGATACTATGTACCCCAAAAAGGATATCTCCTTCAGCCAAAATTCACATTTCGACAATTTGGCGTATAGCTGTTTCTCCCTCAAAATTTGTAGTACAATCTGCAGATGTCTATCATGCTCTTCTGCATTCCTCAAATAGACCAATATATCATCGATAAATACCACAAAAAACTGGTCAAGGTATGGTCTGAAGATAGTGTTCATCAGATCCATAAAAGTAGCCAGAGCATTAGTTAACCCGAATGGCATAACCAAGAACTCATAATGGCCATAGCGGGTTCTGAAGGCAGTTTTAGAAATACTATGTTCTTGTACTTTCAGCTGATAATAACCTGATCTCAGGTCAATTTTGGAGAACACAGCTGCACCCCTCAACTGATCAAATAAGTCATCAATACGGGGCAATGGGTATCTGTTCTTTATTGTCACCTTATTCAACTGCCGATAGTCAATGCATAACCGGAGAGTGCCATCCTTCTTCTTAACAAACAATACTGGCACTCCCCAAGGTGACACACTAGGGCAGATGAAGCCCTTATCAAGCAACTCTTGCAATTGTACTTTCAATTCTTTTAGTTTTGCAGGTGCCATTCTGTATGGTGTTATGGAGATTGGGTCCACACCAGGCATAACATCAATTTCAAACTGCACTTCTCTTTCTGGAGGTAATCCTGGCAATTCATCAGGAAATACATCCGGAAAGTCACATACAGTAGGAATGTCCCTTAGTGCTGGGCTCCCCACTTGGGTGTCTATCACATGTGCCAAGTACGCCTCACACCTTTTTCTAATCATTTTTCTAGCTAGTGCAGCTGAAATGATGTTTGAAGGCAATAACTGCCTCTCCCCATGTATTACTACATCACCATACTGACGGAGACCAAAAGTGACTGTCTTCAGTCTACAGTCAATCATAGCATGATGCCTGGCTAACCAATCCATGCCCAAGATAATGTCATAATCTTTGAAGGGCATTTTAATTAAATCAGATAGAAAAGTATGTCATTGGATCACCAAAGGACAATCTCTATATAGCCTATTTACCCTGACTTCCTAGCCTAATGGACTAATTACTAACACATCATAGTCCATTGGTACACACGGAATAGCAGTAGAACACATCACACTAGCACTAACATACGAATGTGTGGAGCCAAGATCAAATAACACATACACATCTTGGTTAAGGATGGAGAAAATACCAGCTACAACATCTGATGTTTTAGCCTCTTCCCTCTGATGCATGGTATACACTCTAACTGGTGTGCCACTGGATACTGGCTGGTTAACAGTGCTTTGACTTCCAGGAGTGTTACCAGGACCCCTACCTCTGCCTCTACCTCTAGCAACTGACGGTGACACTCTAGGTGCAGAGACTTGGGTTGATCCTTCAGATGTGGCAAAAGATCCAGACCGGCGCGGACTAGTGCAATCCTTAGCGAAATGTCTGCTTCTTCCACAGTTAAAACATGCACCAGTAGCCTTGAAACAAACCCCACCATGAGTTCTACCACACGTTTCACACTGCCAGACCGATAGAGATCCTCGAGAAGCTTGTTGGGTCGGCTGACCAGACCGAGGTGGTCTTTGGCCAGAAAATCTGCCTCTGCCTCTACGGGAGCTAGATCCCCCAAACTGTTTCCTCTTGCCAGAACCACTTTCAGATGCTTGTCCAGTAGTCTTTTCAGCCTTCTCTTTCTCTTGTGAACCCTTCTTCACTGCCCCTTCGGATTCTATCCTTTATAATTCCAAGGCTTGTGAGATCAATTCAGCAAAATTCTGATGTCTGAAACCCACAACTTGCATTCTCAGACTCTGCCTTAGCTCGGACTCAAACCTCTTGCATCTGTCTCTGGGGGTGGAGACTAAGCTTCCAGCATAGTGGCTTAGTCTTGAAAAATCTCTTTCATATTCTGCTATGGTTCTGTTCCCTTGTTTTAGACTCAGGAATTCTTGTAATTTCATATCCACATATGCATCGGACCCATTTACGCGTAACTCCTCAAGAAGTCTGACCAGGTTAACACAGGTGGCTCCACCAGGCTGTGGGGGATGGTCTTCCACCATTCATAGGCATCCCCTTGTAATAAGGAAACAGAATATTCGAACGTCATCTCTTCCGTGCACTGCAGCTTTCTAAAAACTCGTTCCATTCTTTCCAACCACTGTTCTGCTTCCAGTGGATCCACAGTGCCTTTAAACTCAGTGGCCCCAAATTTCATCAGTTTTTCATATTGCCGAGCTGAGGGCTGTGGTTGTGCTGCAGGTACTGGCATTTGAGCTTGAGGTGGCACATTACCCACCATTTGCTGAAAGAAGGCAGCCATCTGCTGCATAAATTGAGCAGGAAACTGTAGTGCTGGAGCAGGAGTTGGAGTGGCTGACCCACTCACGTTTTGGAGTGCTAGGGCTTCCTCTTGAACCTCAGCCTGAACAGATTGTTCTTCGGAATGATCTCCTCCTTCCATTCCGTTTTTTCCAAAATTTTCTACTTCCTGAGATCAAACACAAGGAGGTTGACCTCCGTTAGTACATATTCATGATGTAAATATGTCATATGTATCAATTAAAGACACTTGAGCAGTTGTACTTATCAATAAAATGTTCATACACATAGTCAAAATTTTAAAAAAAAAAAAAACATGCTCTGATACCACTAAAACATGTCACACCTTACTCCTCTGTAAGGCATAACATGATCCCGTAGAATACTTAATGAACTACCGAACTTCACCTACCGATAACTCATTAAGTACCCTACAAGGGATTTTAAAACAATTTTCTTACATTTTGGAAGTGGTGAGCATTTTGATAAGAATTTAAAATCATTTATTCAAGTTTAAATACTAATAAAAACTTTTGTCCATTTTAATTTTACCGCAAATTTTATAAAAATTTTGACAGAGTTCCCTCTGTATTTTGAGAAACCAGTTCTTCAAAGACCTGTAAAAAGCACTTCCAAAAATATTTCACAACTCCCAACCTTCAGTGACTCAATCGTCTCAAAAAATTTAATATTTCCATTCACAAAGCATAAAGCAGAAAATCCATATGAACAAATATTAAATTTACAGAAGAGAATCCAAAATAATATTGTTACAATTTATTTACAACTGCTCAACTACATTGATACATACAACATTTTTATATTTACATCAAGATTATCTACAAGGATATAAAATAATACCCGTACAAAATGATTAGAGTAGTCCTCGATTTAACAGCAGCTCACTCTGCTGCTTTCTCCTTGTTCTTATCTGCGACAGCAAAATAAGCTATCGCTGAGTATAAAAATACCCAATGGTGCACAATAAAAATTTAAAATACAACAAATAAATCATTCATTGCCAAACACAATTTAAATATTTCTCAGTCATATTTTGCAAATATCAAAGTCCATAATGACACCATTTTGTCAAATAATCCATTAAACACAGTTTAGTCAAACAATTTCATAAACACAGTGTTGCCAGAGTCATACACAACTTAAGTCATGACACAAAATTTTCGATCAATGCCGTGTTGTACACCACGACAAAGCAATCTCAACCCCATTAATCGAAATCAATGAGGGAGGTGGCTAGCTAGCTAATGAGTACTCATCCGATCTACAACCTCAACTGGCAAGCCAGAGAGGGAGGAAAATAAACGATCTCAACCCCATAAATGGAGGAGGAATAATGTGGTACTGTCATGCTAAGTGTGAGCATAAAATCAATTCAAAACAATTTATACAAACAATTTATGAGAAATTTGATCAATTTTCAAAATCACATTTACGATTATAAAATGGCAACACAGTACATAATTAATCAAAGAAGTCAAATTTTTGAGATTAAAATATTTAAACAATTATTATTGTGCACAAACCTGACTTGAGTCGCCTTGAAGCCTTGACTCAGTCTCTTCGAATTTCCAAGTCTTTTCAAATTGAAACACACAGCAGTTGTTTCAAGACTATAACTTAGCATAAATCCAAAAATAAATTTCACTTCATTTTTACCTAGCTTTAATGTACTAATTTCGACGTTCTCGAAGTTTTTGTGTTTCGGGTTACTATTCACTACACTGTTCTAGTCAAGTTGTTGACTTTTTAAGGCTTAATAGGTATGGGAACTCCAACTTCACCCACATACCACATTTTGGTCATTAAATTTGTTGGTTTTGGTCATTTTCTCAAAGCTTAAATCCTTTTGGCTAAATTGTCAAATTTTCAGTTTTGGTGCTCCTAGTTGCATTGTTCCATTGGCAATTTTACTGTTGGAATTTGGCAAAACTTCCTTCATAGAAAATGTTCCTTAATGTCTTAAGTTTATTCTCATTTTCGGATCACCTCAATTGGAGTTTTGTAGCTCAAGTTATGGCCCTTTGAATCAGGGCTGCCGGAGGGAAAATAACCCAGATTTTCTGCGCAGTTTTGGTGCTGGCAGATTTGGGTCACCAACTTGGGGTGGCCAAATGGCTTGGTTGCTTTCAGAATTTGGACTTGTTTTCTTTATGAAAGTTTTAGGTCTATATGTGATCTAACCATTGGTAAAATTTCAGGTCAATTTTACCTGCCTAGCTCGAGTTATGACCAAATGAACAAATACTGTTCATTTGGTCGCTTTGTATCTGATGGCATCGCTCTCAACCAACTTTGGTCAATTGGTTCACTAGGTTGTGGTTAGTTTTTGCCATGGTTCCTTAATGAAAATTGTGCCATTTTATGTATATTTTCATCCCCAATTGGTGGCATATCAATTGGACTTGTAAAATTTCCGTTTTGGTCCTTCAAAGTTGGTTTGGTCATGCTGCCAGCAGCATGACCATTCAACCTCCGAATTTGGCTTCACTTCCAACAATTCAAACACATCTCCTTTGGTCATTATTGACCATTTTTCACCTTACAACAGGTCAAACATGCCATTTACTCATTTCTCCAAATTTTGGTTCACAAACCCTAACATTCAAACCCTAACTCATTTAATTATTGCAATTAACTAAATTCAAAGCTCTCAACATAATCAATCAACTAATGGAGGTCCATAAACTCATTCAAACTCATTAAATTCATGCAATTCATACTCCCTTCAACCAGGCCGAAATTTCAGCAATGGTCCTTCCCCCATATTTGTTTCATTTAATCAAGTTCTAAACTCACTTTCACAACTAATTATGCATTTAAAGAAGTAAAATAGTAAGTTAGCACACTAACCTTTCTTAAATTCTTCAAACCCTATCTTTAACTCTTCTTTCTTCTTGTAATCTTCTTCTCAAGTTGTAATAACAAGCTTTAGTGAAGGTTTTTTTTTGGGGATTTATGAAGATTGAGTGGAAGAATTAAAGCTTGAGTGTAAGCTTTAATGGTGGATTTTCATGGAGATGAGAGGGAGAAGGTGGGACGGCAACAAAGGGAAAGAAAGAAGACAACTTTAATTTTTTTTTCTTTTGTTTTCTTTTATTTATTATGCTATGGAAGACCATAAAAATCTAATTTAATTAATCAAATTAATTCATTTAGTTATGGCATCATGCATGAGGTCATGCATGATGTCATCACCTTTTTACTTTTTGATTTTCCTCTTTTTTTTTTCTATTAGTTCTTTAATTTAATTCTCGATTCCGAAATTTTCTTTCCTCCGATTTTATTTGACAGTTAGGTCAGGAGTCAGCTCTCGGGGTCAATTGACCAAATTGCCCCTCGCTGGTTCATCCCGGTTTGCAAATAATTCCATATTTCTTCCGGCTCCCTGACCTAATTATTTGACTGGCTTAACAGTTCCCTTTCGTGATTTTCTCTTTTCCACTGTGTTCATAAGGGTCCTAAGGACTGTGGCGTCACTTTTTACGGTTTGAAATTTGAGTTTAAAATGACTTCACAGTCGTTCCCGAGAAGGTCACTCATCGCTGTGACTCTCGGCTCGTTTAACCTCTTATGTTCTGTTTTTCTTATTTATAGTTAACTAATTAAACATTACTAATTATTTGTGTTTATGGCTTCTCAAGTTGTCTTAAGTGTGGCCCTAATCCCATTAATTGTTCGGACCAACACCGGTCACCGGAACAGTGAAATATATACAAATAGGGGTGTTACAAAACCCCTCTTTTAGTTAGGGTTTAATTGAATTAAATATTAATTCACAATCTATAATGGAAAATGAAAGTTTAAGGCATGCTAAAATGTGTTTTGGTATGCAATTGGGCATTGGAAATTGATTTGGCACATAACTCATCAAGCATGTGGCATGTAACCCTAGATTAATTTTTGAAATTCAAGCTCTTAATGCCCTTTAATCCATACTTCCACTCCTTTATAGTAATCATAAGTGGCGAAGTCATGACATGTGTAAAGCCTTCGAGCTTAGTGGCCTAGATTGGGTACTCGATACTCGAAGTTTCAACTAATATAAATGGAAAAATGGAATCCTTATAAAACCCCCTCCTCAAGGTAGTAAGGGTATGAATTCCAAAATTAGGATGTACAGTGGTCAAAGGTATGACAAGTAGTGTGTATGGCAACTAAGGTTTAATGATTGTAGCATGAAAAGCTTAAGTGCTAGTGGAGTAGTAATCAAAGTGGTCAGAGGACCAATTTTGAGTAGCACAAAGGTATAGATGAGTTAGCAGGGACACTAGAAGATATAGTTATTTAGCATAGCTATTAGGCAAAAAAATAAGAATTAAGTTATGGAAAAGTGTAGTCAAAGTTCTGTTATGGGAAAGATAAAAGAAGATGGACTAAAGAGCAAGCTGAAAGGCCCAAAATAGGACAAGATTAGGAAGAATAGAGTAAAGATATAGAGAAGGCAAAATGATATTTTGGGTATGGTGAACAAGATGAACTAAAAAGAAAAATTAGAAGGCTCTGAATAGAACCTCATTAGTGAGAATAGTGATCAAGATAAAACCCAGAAGTGCAAAACTTAGAGTAGGTTGTAGTTTGAGTGGTGTTAGGAGCTAAAAAATGGAGTCACAGTTGCAAGATTTGGATAAGACTTTGTTTGTTCCTCGCTCCCAAGGTGGAGTAGGTAGCAATGGGATAAGATTGCTTTAACCTATGGACAGTATGAGGAAAGTTAGGTGAGGAATGCAACTAGGGCGAGTAGTAGCTAAAGGGAGTATAATGGTGTCCTGAATTATCCTGTCAAGTTGACTAGCTGAACTATTAAGTAGTACGTTGAGTGGAGATGGGGAGCCAAAAGTCATGGATTTTATAATTAGGAATTAGGCAAATGTCTTCAATGTGACCAACAGGGTCATTTTATTGGGAAGCATGAGTGACAAAAAAATAGTAAGGGGTAAAATAAGCAGAAAAATGTATATATGGTACTTATAAGTCACTAGGAAGTAAAGGATCAGAATAATAACTATGGGTAAAACTAATGATTGTTCTAGAAGAATTTAGAAGTAAGTGATATCTTTTCATAATATAGCAGAAGTCAAGGGCACTAGACAAATGATGATATGTATGGAATACAAAATCGAGTATAAGTAGAGATAGTAAATTATACAAGGATAGGTCAGGTGGGATAATGGTACTATAGAGGGTTGGCGCGGTTAACATCTTGTAGAAAGAGCATAATAGCAATAAGGAGATGATGAAATTTGAAGAAAAGGATAAAAAGATATGGCTAATTTAAGGCTGAAGTTTAAAAAGCTGCAGGTAGTAAATGTAGCTATATAAAGGAGAATGAACACGTAAAGTATCTTGTTTGGATTGTGGCAGACTATAAGTTTACCACTACCTATTAGTTCAGGTGAGACTTATAGGTTCAGGAGCTCCTAACTATCCATGATGAGTAATTTCCTACAAAGGAATTAGGGGATGATAATGTTCTAATGGTCAAGATGAGGAAGAAGGCACAGGAGGATTTTTTCCATGATGAAATGCATGTGTTTTAAGGCATGAATTGTGGGCTGATATTATAATGATGTATGACATGAAGGATGTACTAGTAGGAGGTAATTGAAGAGTTAAAATTACTAAAGTAATGGAGATAGGAATCAAGCTAGGACTAAAAACAAGTAATAATAATAATAATAATAATAATAATAATAAGGTCAAAGTCACACTGATGGGATCGATATCTTTGAAGAAAGAGGCATAAGGATGAGAAAGGACAAGATTGAGGATAGATAATATGGACAACTAAGAACTATCAGTACTATAAGCTCAAGACTCGAGATAAAGGTTAAAGAGGAAGTACAATACCATACCAAAAACAAGAAAATAGGAAGCAAATAAGATCCAAGGGACAAAAGAGAAAGTCGAGAGGAATTGGTTACAACAGAAAGGAATGAGTATGAGAGGGGCACACTAAGGAATGTCTAGGATGAGTTACAGTCATATGACATTTTAAAGGAGCAGTGGAGCCTCGATCTAAGTACTAATGTTTACAAAAGTACGTCAGACAGTAAGATGATTCGAGAAGAAGTCAAGAAACTACCATTCTAGAGGAGTGGGAAATGATAAAGTTGTATTAATTGGGTGTTGGCAAATAATAAAACCTTTGTCATAACAAAGTGGAGACCTAGTTCACTTTCCAATGTCAATATATGGTGTATGGAATGTTTGGCACTTGTATAGAGCTTTGTAAGGACATTGGTAGTGACAAAAAGTAGGCTAGAAGATAGTTGTATCATGAAATTAAGAAGATACAGATGCTTCAAGCATTGAGAGGATCTCATTAAAGCTTCAATGGCTTATAGGATTAATAGTGATCTCGATTAAAGTACCTGTAAAAATTAGTCTTTTCAAAAGCGCACTTCATGAGACATTTCAAAAGAAGGGAGTATGAATTATATCTTTGCATAACAGAGATTGACAATATAAAGAAATAAAGACTAGATTACAGGATACCATAACAGAAAGCAATGGGAGCATAATGGGTGCCACAGATGCAGTAAAAGATCATCGAGTAGTCAGATGTGATAACTTCGTTTTAGATGAAGGACAATAACTGACATGCTACAGTAGAGGCAGGTAGTAGTATAGCGCTTTCAACCATTTATGCACAGCTCAAGGAACAGGTGCTCGCACTTGTTCTAATCACTTTCTTTTCTTTATCCCCTATTTGTTAAAAATTCGAGGATGAATTTTCTTGAGGAAGAAATTAACAACCTGAAATTTTAAAAACATAAAATATTTTAATTTAATATTATTTTATGATTATTTGGAAATTTAAAATATAATAATATCAAAGTATTCATTTATTTAGTATTTTATTCTCTTGTATTATTTTATTACAACACAATATTTTAACTTAATATTATTTTACGATTATTTGTAAATTTAAATTATATTAATATCAAAGCATTCATTTATTTAGTATTTTATTCTCTTGTATTATTTTATTATAGTATTTTTTTTTTATTTTACTAATATATGTAATATTTAATATTGACACATTAAATAAATTTAGTTTTTTTTTTATCATTCAAGTTGAAGAATTCAATTAATTTACATTATATTATTATTATTAGCTAATCATTATTTTAATTAAAAAAATTCATTTAAATAGATTATAGTAGAAATGAACTTGATTAAAGAGCAATTTTGGACCTAATTGTAGAAACACTAAAAGTTTATGGGTTTAGATGAAATTAAAAGTAAAAAAAAAAAAGGAAAATTTGAAATCACGTGCAGCATGTACCCCCCTCTTCCCCAAACTCTATTCTTCTCCTCTCTTGTCACCCTCTTTCACCCTCTATTTCTTGCTTTGGAGACATGAACCAACAACTTGCGAGATACCCTACCAGCACAAGGCGACTCCGATAACCCTCAGCAGCTAAAAATCAACAGTGGACACACAACATAGTGTAGAGACATAAGGAGGCCATCGAAGCAAAAAAAACAAAATAAATAAGGTGGCCATTTCGATTGATTTCGGTGACCAAATCTGGTGATTTGAGTTGTGTTAAACTCCTTTTGACTTTCATTTGAGACCAACCATGCCTTAAGTGGTGTCGAGAGAAAGGAGATTTGGCGAGAGAAAAAGGAAAGAGAAAAAGAGGAGGCAATAACCTTTCCAACTAGATTCTGGATGATCCTATCATCAAATTAGCGATCCGATACCATCGATGAACTCAGCATCCCAAAATCATTGAAATGTTTCATTTGAGACCAACCACGCCTTAATTGGTGGCCAGAGAAAGGAGATTTGTTAAGAGAAGGAAAGAGAAAAAGAGGAGGCAATAACCTTTCCAACTAGATTCTGGATGATCCTATCATCAAATTAGCGATCCAAGACCATCGATGAACTCAGCATCCCAAAATCATTGAAATGGGACCAATCCTGCTCCAATCGAACACTATTTGGAAAATGTGATCATCAAATTGCTAAGATTGATTTGTGAGAATTTTAGGCCTTTTTGATACCTGTTTACAAGAACTATTTTTAAGACAATTTTTTATGTGTTTACAGCATTATACAGGTGCTATTGGATCGTGATTGCTCATTGATGCTTAGGATTAGGTTTTCGACCCGATCTAGATACTTAGTGGGCAGTTTCAGAAGGTGGTCATGTTTTTAATGTATTCCAGCATTTTCAGATGTTCAGGGCGCTTTCGAGTGTTAGAATTGGCAAAGGTAAAAACAAACTCTACTTGTATAGTTTTTACCTAGTTTGAAGCTAGCTAATTTATCTGTAAAATATTCTTAGCTTAGTGAAATTAAGATGAGTGTAATTAATACAAGAATAATGCAGAGGACCTCTAAAAATATTTTCATAATGTTTAAAGCACTGTAAATAATTTTTGAACTATAGAGGAGTTAGGGGCCTGAGCTGGAGTTTAGATTATTGGACATAGATTATGTTTTCTATAGGCCTTGGATGGGCAACGTGAGTAAATGTTGTGAGCCTGAGGCCCTATGTGTTGCTATTGTTGCATTTGGTTGAGTTTTCTCATAGGGAGTTAGGCCTAATTATAGAGAAGATTATGCTTATATTTTGGCAAAATCTTAGGATTAAATTCTTTCTTCTGTACTTTAAATTAATTATTTTGTTAGTAAATTGATAAAGGTTATGAGTCTGTATAGGTGATTGCTGCCGGCCGTCTTCTTCCTTCTAGTAGGACCATTTATAGTAAGGTTGTTAGCTCAGTGAGTTAGACATTGATTGTTTTTATAATTATAATATTATTTATATATTTATATATTCTATATTTTCTGGTGATGTAAACTCTAGAGGACTTTGCCTTGAAATCACAATCAATTTATTGTATTCTCAATGTTGCTCTAAAATAGGTTTAAACACTAAAGACTCACTTAACTCAACACCAACTTACAATGGAAAACCAAGAAAAATCAAGATTCTTCTAATGACTAAACTTAACCCAATATCAATAAGTGATAAAAAAAAAACCAAGAATAAATCAATAGAAAATCAAGGATTCAGAACCCAATACCAACATTGTGGTGGAAAACTATGAATATCAAATTAAAACTTAACAAGTGGATTAGTCTTGCTAAGAGTGTAAATTTAGTTCATGTAAGAACCAAGAATAGAATCTTTTCTCCTAAAACCACAATTAATAAATGATAATAATCTATGAAATCTAAATCTTAAAATCTACTTAAAAGATGAAGAAAAATACAGATTTAAAATAGTGGCTACCTAAAACCCTAATAAAATGCAAAGAAATTGGAAAATGACTAAAGAAATTAGTCTTATGACGCCCCTTACCCATCTATTGTATAGCCGAGCAAGAAGTGCCACATTCGGTGTCAGAGCACCCTATCTTGTCTTGTCATGTCTATTGTAAATTTTAATGTCATTTAAATCAGGTAATTTATGTGTAGAGTTTTTTTTTTATTTTTTTTTATATATCTTATTTATGTGGAGACCCGGACAGATCCACCTCTGTTTTATTAGCATCTGGCGGGTTCCACTATCACATGTTAACATATTCATAGTCATCTCACATATTTCTATATCATATTCTCTTTTATCATATCATTCACAACTATTTACGAGATCTCAAAATGAAGTGTCATCTATTGCATTCATATGGAAATTCATAGATAATAAATTATAAGTTTTCATTTCAAGTCCAAAATAAAATGCATCATAAACTAGTAATTACATCATGACTAGACATAATGAACCAAAATACTAGTCTACACATGGGCCCTGCCAAAATACAAAAGACTGGTAAGGTGACGCTGATCAGTGGCAGATCTGGTCGGAACTCTGTCCAAATACTACTGTGGTGGCTGCTGATCTTCAGTACCTACGCGATGGAAAACCAACGTGCTAAGCATAACGCTTAGTGGTGCATAATTTATAATAACAATAATTAAACAATTGAATTAATATTTACAAATCATAAATTCTGGGTCTTTTACATTTTTTTATTACACTTTGGAAACAATTAAAATTATTGGAATCTTTCCTGTTTACTTATTGTATATTCAGTATTAATTAATATCAATGCCCAAGAAACCTATAATAAATTATAAAAGCTAGATACACGGGAGTATACGGGTTAGACAGCCATATGTCTACCCTATATACATTTGTCAGGCATGAGGCCAGTTGTCGGGCACGAGACCCGCTGTCAGGCTTGTAAAGCCAGAAATAAAGTAGGCACAATGGATAGTAAGTAGGCATATAGCCTGTAGAACAATTATACCAGACATATATTGTCAGTTCATGATTTTCTCTGTAAGCAGTACTGCTATCTGTGGTTCCTAATTGATATACCAATTTATCCAAACTAAATAAATAAGTCTAGGTATACTATGGGCAATTAAACATTTTTAATTATTTTAGCACTATTCACTGTTACTATTTTCTGATACTGTTCATTGGTACCATTGATTTCATATTAATGGGACATTAGTCCCAATTTACATATTCATATCATTTTTAATATTTAATTATCCTTGTGAGTATTTTAATTATCATATATAACATTTTTTCCATGAACTTTTCTTTAGGTTCATGATGATGTGTTATCTTTATCTAGGAATTTGACTAGGTTAGGATGTCTATTTAGTCACACTTCCTTCATAACAATTGCTCCTCTATGTTTAAACTCGAATTTCATTTTTGAATCACTGAATTTGGGGTTATAGAACTCAACTTATGGTCAAAATACCATAACTGGTCCGTTTGCCTCTAAGCTGTCCAGAATTTACAATTCCTGGTCAATAAAATTTGATTAGTCATTTGATCATTTTATGGTCTTTTTTAGACTTAGGTTCCTTCACAAGATATGTTCCTCTATGTCTTATGGACTCTCAGGTATAATTTCATAATTTTTTAAGCTTGGTATAGTGAGTTATGGTCAATGTATTAACCTGGACTCTCAGTCCTATAAGGGCAAAAACTAACTTCAGGGCAGTATGTTTGACCCTCTTTTTAGGGTCTTTACACTTAGAATTTGGCAAAGGTGTCTAAATCAATGTTGTAGCCCTAAGTATCATGTTTCCAGATCATATTGGCACATGTAAAATGGAATTTCCTAGTGGGAGTTATAGCCAAATGAACACACAGGTATCGAATGGCATTCTGGGTTCAAGTTAACATTTTCTAGATTTCAATTCCTAAATTTGGCTAATATTTTCCGTAGGATGCAATGGTTTCTGGAGCTTGGTCAAAACACAAAAATTGTTGTGCTATATCTTATAAAACTTTTGGCACTAGTTTCACTCAATTTGCAGCATTGGAGACCAAGTTATAGCATTTTTGCCAAAACTGGTCAAGCATACCAAAGGAACAGTATTTTTGTACAATTTCTGGGTTGGCAGTTTTAGTAACTCAATTTGTGCTAACAATTTGATTTGGTTAAAAGCAAAACTGGGTCAAGTAGTCTTCATGAAAAGTGTAGCTTTATGTCTAAGCTTTCCATTGCTGAAATTTCAGGTCATTTGGACCAGTATAGAGAGAGTTATGACCAAATGAACACGTACTGTTCATTTGGTCATTTTCTGGGTTGGCAGTTTTAGTGGCCCGATTTGTGCTAACAATTTGAATTGGTTAAAGGAAAAACTGGGCAAAGTGATCTTCATTAAAAGTGTAGCCCTACGTCTAACCTTTCCATTGATGAAATTTTAGGTCATTTCGACCAGTATAGAGAGAGTTATGACCAAATGAACACGTACTGTTCATTTGGTCATTTTCTGGGTTGGCAGTTTCAGTGACCCAATTTGTACTAACAATTTGAATTGGTTAAAGGCAAAAATGGGTTAAGTGGTCTTCATGAAAAGTGTAGCCCTATATCTAAAATTTCCATTGATGAAATTTTAGGTCATTTGGACCAGTATAGAGAGAGTTATGACCAAATGAACACGTTCTGTTCATTTAGTCATTTTCTAGGTTGGTAGTTTCAGTGACCCAATTTGTGCTAACAATTTGAATTGGTTAAAGGCAAAACTGGGTTAAGTGGTGTTCATGAAAAGTGTAGCCCTATGTCTAAAATTTCCATTGGTGAAATTTCAGGTCATTTGGACCAGTATAGAGAGAGTTATGACCAAATGAATAGGTTCATTTGGTCATTTTCTGGGTTGGCAGTTTCAGTGACCCAATTTTTGCTAACAATTTGAATTGGTTAAAGGCAAAACTGGGTTAAGTGGTCTGCATGAAAAGTGTATCCCTATGTCTAAACTTTCCATTGGTGAAATTTCAGGTCATTTGGACCAGTATAGAGAGAGTTATGACCAAATGAACACGTACTATTCATTTGGTCATTTTTTGGGTTGGCAGTTTTTGTGACCCAATTTGTGTTAACAATTTGAATTGGTTAAATGTAAAACTGGGTTAATTGGTCCTCATGAAAAGTGTAGCCCTATGTCTAAACCTTCCATTGGTGAAATTTCAGGTCATTTGGACTAGTATAGAGAGAGTTATGACCAAATGAACACACACTGTTCATTTGGTCATTTTCTGAGTTGGGTACAGGGTAATCCGGATTTAGGCAGTATTTCGATCAAGTTTTGGACAGAATTTGGGCATAGTTTCTTCATAGAATATGGGCTATTTTGGGTCTAGTTTCACCGCTAATTGGCTACATACCAATTGGGGTCACACAATTTCATTTATGGCCTAAAATGTATACTGCCCTCAATAAACACAACCCGCAGAAAATAGCACTTTCAATAATTAATTTCTCTTCCAACTTCCTTGCTTCAATTTGACATTCAAGGCACTTCTAAATATCATCAACACATCTCAACAATCCAATTGCATGGTATAATACAAAAAGTGCCAAAGTTAGGCCAAACCCTAACTCACAATTTCAACCTCATAAAATCTCAATGTAAATCAACTTCTAATACTTATAATGCATCAACCAACATCATTAAATTACTTTATATACATCATAGTCATAAAAAACCATCACTCACCATGGGTACCAAAAATTCACTCCCCCCATAACTCACCTATTTCTTTTAGTTTCTTACAAATTTCACTTCATTTTAACCTTAACTCAAGGATTAATAAAGGAAGAAAGGAAGATTAGGTACTAACCTCTTGAGTAACTTGTTAAACTTCAACTTTTCTTCTTCTTTTCACTATCAATGGCTTCCTTGTGGAGTGGGCTAACTTTTTTATGAAGGGGTCTATGGGTTTTGGTGAGGAGAAAGCTTGGAAAATCAAGCTTTAAGGAAAACAAAAATGGTGGAAGGGAACATCCATGGTAGCCAACTCCAAGGAGAAAGAGAAGAGGGAGGAAGAAGATGGTTGGTGGCTCTTGTCATTTTGTGTCTATATATATATATATATATATATATTTATTGTACTTTATTTTTATTTTATATCATAAGTCTTTTTCAATTTCTTTTCTTTTCTTTTCTTTTCTTTTCTTCTTTTCTTTTCTCATTTTCCAATTCATTTCATAAATTTTTAATTTATGTTAATTATTTTATTCTCTCAATTTTTTTAATTTGACATTTAGGTCAAAATTCACCTCTAGGGGTAAAATGACCAAAATGCCTTTCATGGTGCTCATCGGGTTATTTTTATTATTTTATACCAATTTATACATTCTCTAAACTTTAATTTATTTTTCTCAAGATTTTTCCTATATATTTTTTTAATATTTATTTCATTAATTTATGTCTCCTCACTATAGTTTAAGTGTAGTTCCAGACATCCTGACTGTCCGAACAGACATTAGTCGTTGGAACAGTAAAATGTACGGACTACCTACGTTGAGAGCGTTGCAATTTTTCCCCTCGAAATAAAATTTCGTCCTCAAAATTTACACAGTGTAATTAATCGAGGGACCGCTATCTTCTTGTCTTTTCACCTTTTTGTGTTATAATACTTTCCTTTTTCTTTAGTCTGTCTTATTAATCGTAGTTCTACAATCTTATCCTTATCTCGATTTACTATTGGAAATACGTAGCTCTACACAATAGTCCCAAGTCGGTACTGTAATCTATAGCTTACAGCACAAACATCAAGAGCATTGCATAATCACCACGGTATAATCCCAATAGACTAACTCTTTTTTTTTTTTTCTCAACCAGTTCTGTACTCATTTTCTTTCATCTCATATATAGCCTCCTTCTCATTTCCATCTATTATTTTTTATATGATCCTTTTCGGTTGATAATCTATCATAACCTTATGGTTCAAAGGGTTGGTGACAAATATGTTATCTTCTGACCCATCTCTCGGTATCCTCTTTTTAACAGGAGATACAATGTATATATAGGGATGAATATAATTAGGGTCTATCAATACATACTTAAAGGTATTCTAATTAGGAAATTTACCTCTGATAATGTCTACGGGATTTGGCTCCTCTCGAGCCATAGCGTACATGCGGGATGCTACTTCGGCCTTACGGTGTTCTATAGTCTTAGAAGCTCTCTGTGATGTACCAGCTATCTTTGGTCTCATCAGTCTTCTACCCCTCTGTACTGTCGGGGCAGACTTCCAAGTCTGTGGTGGAGCTATGGGAGCACTCCTCCGTGGCCAATCTCTCAAAAAAAAAAAAAACTCTATGGACCCACATTTGAAACATCCACCCGTTAGCAATCTACACTTTCCTCTGTGGTTCTTCCTACAATGTGTACAAACTGGCATCGGGGTTGATCTCTGTGCTATATGACCCACAGAATTGTCAATTGATACACTCATCTGACCTCTTCTCCTCGAGGCAAATTGGAACCTCTGCCTCTGTTCTATGCTCTGAATCTAAACCTGAGACCCCCTAGGTCTCTTGCTCTTTGTAGCAGCTGCGCTGGACTGGCCAAGTCTAGACCCTCTCTTGTACTGCCTGTCTCTCCTAAACTACTCATCATTTTTAACTCTCTCTACTGGGTTCCTACATACTAGCTGGGTAGGTGGTGGCATAGCTCCAGTAACTTGACGGAGCAATTGAGTCATTTGTTCTAGGAAGGCCTGTTGTGTCCTTACTAAAGTACCCAACGATGGTTTTGCTCTACTGCTACTGCGCCCCTGACTAAATGCAGGTGCAGGTGCGTGACTCTCTACTTCCTCCTCTATCGGTCTTGGAGGTCTGTGCCCTGAAGGATCAGATGCCATCGATCTTATAAAACAGACAAAGAACAGATCTGCATTAATGTCACCTCGACTCTATCTAAAGGCCCATGCATGTGATGCAACTATTTCTTTCTATCTATCTAGGTCTAGGACCGCCTAAACCTAGCTCTGATACCACTAAATGTGATGACCCTTACCCGTCTATTGTATAGCCGAGCAAGAAGTGCCACATTCGGTGCCGGAGCACCTTATCTTGTCTTGTCATGTCTATTGTAAATTTTAATGTCATTTAAATCAGGTAATTTATGTGTAGAATTTTTTTTTATATACCTTATTTCTGTGGAGACCCGGACAGATTCTCCTCTGTTTTATTAGCATTTGGCAGGTTCCACTATCACGTGTTTACATATTCATAGTCATCTCACATATTTCCATATCATATTCTCTTTTATCATATCATTCACAACTATTTATGAGATCTCAAAATGAAGTGTCATCTATTACATTTATATGGAAATTCATAGATAATAAATTATAAGTTTTCATTTCAAGTCCAAAATAAAATACATCATAAACTAGTAATTACATCATGACTAGACATAATGAACCAAAATAGTAGTCTACACATGGGCCCTACCAAAATACAAAAGACTGGTGAGGTGATGCTGATCGGTGGCAGATCTGGTTGGAACTCTATCCGAATACTACTGCAGCGGCTGCTGATCTTCAGTACCTACGCGATGGAAAACCAATGCGCTAAGCATAACGCTTAGTGGTGCATAATTTATAATAACAATAATTAAACAATTGAATTAATATTTACAAATCATAAATTCTGGGTCTTTTACATTTTGTTATTACACTTTGGAAACAATTAAAATTATTGGGATCTTTCCTGTTTACTTATTGTATATTTAGTATTAATTAATTGTTATCAATGCCCAAGAAACCTATAACAAATTATAAAAGCCGGATACATGGGAGTATACGGGTTAGACAGCCATATGTCTACCCTGTATACATCTGTCAGGCACGAGGCCAGCTGTCGGGCACGAGGCCAGCTGTCGGGCACGAGAACCGCTGTCAAGCTTGTAAAGCCAAAAATAAAGTAGGCACAATGGCCAGTAAGTAGGCATATAGCCTGTAGAACAATCATACTAGACATATATTGTCAGTTCATGATTTCCTCTATAAGCAGTACTGCTATCTGTGGCCCCTAATTGATATACCAATTTATCCAAACTAAATAAATAAGTCTAGGTATATTATGGGCAATGAAACATTTTTAATTATTTTAGCACTATTCACTATTACTATTTTCTGGTACTGTTCATTGGTACCATTAATTTCATATTAATGGGACATTAGTCCCAATTTACATATTCATATTATTTTTAATATTTAATTATCCTTATGAGCATTTTAATTATCATATATAACATTTTTCCCATGAACTTTTCTTTAGGTTCATGTTGATATGTTATCTTTATCTAGGAATTTGACTAGGTTAGGATGTCTATTTAGTCACACTTCCTTCATAACAATTGCTCCTCTATGGTTAAACTCAAATTTTAGTTTTTGAATCACTGAATTTGGGGTTATAGAACTCAACTTATGGTCAAAATACCATAACTGGTCCATTTGCCTCTAAGCTATCCAGAATTTACAATTCCTGGTCAATAAACTTTGACCAGTCATTTGATCATTTTATGATATTTTTTAGACTTAGGTTCCTTCACAAGATATGTTCCTCTATGTCTTAGGGACTCCCAGGTACAATTTCATAATTTTTCAAGCTTGGTATAGTGAGTTATGGTCAATGTATTAACTTGGACTCTCAGTCCCATAAGGGCAAAAACTAACTTCAGGGCAGTATGTTTGACCCTCTTTTTAGGGTCTTTACACTTAGAATTTGGCAAAGGTGTCTAAATCAATGTTGTAGCCCTAAGTATCATGTTTCCAGATCATATAGCACATTTCAAATGGAATTTCCTAGTGGGAGTTATGGCCAAATGAACACACAAGTATCAAATGGCATTCTGGGTTCAACTTAACATTTTCTAGATTTCAATTCCTAACTTTGGCTAATATTTTCCCTAGGATGCAATGGTTTCTAGAGCTTGGTAAATTATTTTGATATGTCTTATAAAACTTTTGGCACTAGTTTCACTCAATTTGTAGCTTTGGAGACCAAGTTATGACATTTTTGCCAAAACTGGTCAAGCATATCAAAGGAACATTATTTTTGGACAATTTCTGGGTTGGCAGTTTTAGTGACTCAAATTTTGCTAACAATTTGATTTGGTTAAAAGCAAAACTGGGTCAAGTAGTCTTCATAAAAAGTGTAGCCCTATGTCTAAGCTTTCCATTGATGAAATTTCAGGTCATTTGGACCAGCATAGAGAGAGTTATGACTAAATGAATACGTACTGTTCATTTGGTCATTTTCTTGGTTGGCAGTTTTAGTGACCCAATTTGTGCTAACAATTTGAATTGGTTAAAGGCAAAACTGGGTTAAGTGATCATCATGAAAAGTGTAGCCCAATGTCTAAACTTTCAATTGATGAAATTTTAGGTCATTTGGACCACTATAGAGAGAGTTATGACCAAATGAACACGTACTGTTCATTTGGTCATTTTCTGGGTTGGCAGTTTCAGTGACCCAATTTGTGCTAACAATTTGAATTAGTTAAAGGCAAAACTGGGTCAAGTGGTCTTCAAGAAAAGTGTAGCCCTATGTCTAAAATTTCCATTGATGAAATTTTAGGTCATTTGGACCAGTATAGAGAGAGTTATGACCAAATGAACACGTACTATTCATTTGGTCATTTTCTGAGTTGGGTGCAGGGTAATCCGGATTTAGGCAGTATTTCGGTCAAGTTTTGGATAGAATTTGGGCATGATTTCTTCATAGAATATGGGATATTTTGGGTCTAGTTTCACCCCCAATTGGCCTCATATCAATTAGGATCACACAATTTCATTTATGGCCTAAAATGTATACTGCCCTCAACAAACACAACCTGCAAAAAATAGCACTTCCAATAATTCATTTCTCCTCCAACTTCCTTGCTTCAATTTGACATTCAAGGCACTTCTAAATATCATCAACACATCTCAACAATCCCAATTGCATGGTATAATACAAAAATACCAAAGATAGGCCAAACCCTAACTCACAATTTCAACCTCATAAAATCTCAATGTGAATTAACTTCTAATACTTATAATGCATCAACCAACATCATTAAATCACTTTATATACATCATAGTCATCAAAAACCATCACTCACCATGGGTACCAAAAATTCACTCCCCCCATAACTCACCTATTTCTTTTAGTTTCTTACAAATTTCACTTCATTTTAACTTTAACTCAAGGATTAATAATGGAAGAAAGGAAGATTAGGCACTAACCTCTTGGGTAACTTGTTAAACTTCAACTTTTCTTCTTCTTTTCACTATCAATGGCTTCCTTGTGGAGTGGGCTAACTTTTTAATGAAGGGGTCTATGGGTTTTGGTGAGGAGAAAGCTTGGAAAATCAAGCTTTAAGGAAAACAAAAATGGTGGAAGGGAACATCCATGGCAGCCAACTGCAAAGAGAGAGAGAAGAGGGAGGAAGAAGATGGTTGGTGCCTCTTGTCATCTTGTGTCTATATATATAGAGGGAGGAAGAAGATGGTTGGTGCCTCTTGTCATCTTGTGTCTATATATATATATATATATATATATATATATATATATATATATTGTACTTTATTTTTATTTTATATCATAAGTCTTTTTCATTTTCATTTCTTTTCTTTTCTTTTCTTTTCTTCTTTTCTTTTCTTCTTTTCTTTTCTCATTTTCCAATTCATTTTATAAATTTTTAATTTATGTTAATTATTTTATTCTCTCAATTTTTTTAATTTGACATTTAGGTCAAAATTCAGCTCTAGGGGTAAAATGACCAAAATGCCTTTCATAGTGCTCATCGGGTTATTTTTATTATTTTATACCAATTTATAAATTCTCTAAACTTTAATTTATTTTTCTTAAGATTTTTCCTATATATTTTTTTAATATTTATTTCATTAATTTATGTCTCCTCACTATAGTTTAAGTGTAGTTCCAGACATCCTGACTGTTCGAACAGACATTAGTCGTCGAAATAGTAAAATGTACGGACTACCTACGGTGAGGGCGTTACAAGTCTTCTAGCAAATCTCACACCCTCTGGTGCACCTATAGAGAATTATCACACCTTCCCATGTGATATGCTACCCAAGTGAGCTCCCAAACGTGTCTCATGGCCTCTTATGCGCCTATTAGCTCATCCCATGGCTTCTGGTGAGCATTCCATGGCCAATGGTGTGCCTAGCATCATCTCATGGTAGGGTGTGCAACAAAGGTAATTCCCACACCTTCCCATGTGCCTCATAGAGCTCTTTTGGTCTTCTTACATTTGGCAATGCATCTAGTTAAATCTCATGGCTAGTGGTACGCCTCATGGTATCCTTTGGTGTCTCAAATTTGTCTCATGATTAGTGGTGCACCTAAGGAGAATCCCACGGCTAGTTGTACACCCAAATGAAGTTTTTTAATTTGTCTTATTGCTAGTTGTGAGTGTCTTATGGTTGGTTGTGGGATGTTCTATCCTCTTTTGTAAATAGAATTATTTTAGAACTTTATTAGCTCTTATGAATGGAAAAGCTAACATTGAACTTCATGAACTCCACCCATGCACATTTGCACTAAAATGAACCATTTAATGTCCTTTGGCATGCCAAGTTTAAGGATCTTTACTTAAATTAGTCATTAGAGAATTTCCTTGTAGTTTATTGCTCCCATAATCGCATTAGTAGGCATGCTTATGCATTCATTCATACATTTGTAATTAGTTATTATATCAGGTGTTTCTTCTACCTATTGCATTATATTTTTCTATGTTGTGTCACCTTGGAGATAAGTTGGAGCTTATATGTATGTATTATGGATGTGGAAATCTCAGGGCAGGTACAGTATGAGAAATTCGCTCTCCCATGGATATGGATATTGATGAGCAAGGTAGGTGCATGCACAATATTTTCACTGACTCTCTACAAACTCTCATAGTATGAAATAAGAGAATATCTTAGACTTTAAGAGAGCCAGGTATGATGTTAGCTCCCAATATGTGTTAGGTGCGTGTGTAGCTCCAACTTATCCTCTCGTGTAAAGATTGAGTGATTTGTTTATTTGTTGCATTCTCATTTATAAGATAGCATTAGAAATATATAGTTATAAAAATTATACCTATAATTAATATCTAAACTCTCTTAGTTGAATGCTCATTACTATTCAATATTTTCTCTAGGTTATAGGAGTAGTAATTTGTTTTAGAATCTAACTTGCATTTATCTCTGCAGGTTGTGGTGTTGGTTTGTTGTTAGTTTTTATTTTGTTAATGTGTTTATTTCGTTATTTATTTACTTGTTTTTACTCTTAGAATTCCATTGTGAGATTAATAAATTTTGTGTTAATGGATATTGATAATGAATTATATATTTTGGATATTAGGGTTGAGTTGGGTTCTCAAATTGTTGTGTTTTGTATTTGGTTGAGTTGGACTCTCTAAATTAAGTTCTAATAGTTTATAATAATGTTTTATCTTGTATGCTGGGACTTGAGTTTGGGTCTAACGATGGGTTAGTGAACAATATAGCTTACTATAGGTTTTGGGGCCTTTAAACTAATCCAAGTCTTAGTATCAGTCTGACCCATGGGTTTTGGTCGTGACACACCCTTTACTCAATTATATAATAGATATATAGTATATTTTATTTCATAATAATTTAAATATATATTCATTTTTCAAATATATAGAAAAATATTATCCTATTTTAAAATATATCACTTTGTATGTTTCAATCTTTTTTTTTTCTAGTCGAAATAGGCTTGTTGACTTACAATAAAAAAAATGCTTTTAATTTTTTGAAGTGTTGATATTATGTAACACCCCTAATTTTTAAATAATTATTTTATATATAAATATTAATATTTTATTATATTAAATATTATGAAAATTTATTTAAAATTTTCTAAATTTAAAAAATCGGGTTTGATTTTCTTAAAATAATAAATTTCATTAATTTTTAGAAATTAATTTAAAGACCATGTGGCAAACTTAAAATTACATTTGGATTCTAAAATTTTTTTTGAGATTTTGATAATTTTTTTGGAATTTTCGGGCCTCGTTTTAGGTCTCAGGGCAGAGTAAAAATTCAATTTTTAGGTATCCTAAATTGGACCGGTCGAATTGAACCGGACTGAATCGGTCGAATCGGGATGGCCCATTTCCTCCTTTGGTTCACCCGACACCACACCTCTCTCTCATTTTCTCTCTCCTCTCTCCTCCCATCGCAGGCTAACCGCTACCCCACCCTCCCCAACTTGTTGGCGCACCATCTGGGCACTTCCCTCTCACTGATCGCCACCCCAAGACGTTGGAAAACTTGCCCAAAGAAGCCTCCATGTGCAGCGTAACTTTTGGTCTTCCTAGCCAAAATCCGATCGATCCGACCACCAATCGGACCGGATCTTGTCCCAAACACATTATACTCTTCGAGAGCTTTCCATAGACACTAAGATCACAAATTTTCATCAAGCGAATTGTCCAATTTTAGCCCAGGAAGTTTTAGCCCATTTCAAAATTTGGGCTAAATGTCTCCCAAAATGGGAATCCCATAGAAATTTCGAGAGTATTGACGTGCTCCACTCAGCGAGAGCTTCACAATAATATAAATTTCAAAATTTTTGACACCAAAGTTCTGATGGGTTTCACGGACCTCGCAGCATTTTTTCAAGCCTTAAATGAGTTTATTTAATTTTACAAAAATTTTATTCTAACCCCTGATATTATGGGCTTCGCGTAGGTACCTTCGTTTTGTAGAAATTTGATCGGTGCTCGAATATGCATTTTCAAATCGGGCGGATAGGTTGCCTGAGCAGTTTTAGAATTGGGTCAAAATTTCAATCCTCCCCACAATTTTCGGATGCTTCGGATGCATTCCAAGCATCAGAATCGACATAGGTAAAGCTGAACCCTAAGTTTCCTTATTTACCTAGTACTAGGTTTAAAATAAAAATCCGTAAAATATTCATTGGTAGTTAGAAAATTATGGCTCTTTTTGTAATAGCTTATTAGCATTGTTAAGGACCGCGGGACAAAATTTTAGAATTTTTAGAGCTCGTTTGAGTAACTTTTACAAAATGTCAGTTTTAGGGACTAAAATGTAACTTTTGGATTTTATGGGTTTTTCCTAGTTTGGAGGGCCTAGGAGGGGCCATATGATTTTGTTGAGATATGGATATGGGATTTGTGATTAGAAGTGTTATTTGGATCACTTTGCAGATTGGGTAGGTCCTAGGTATAGGAAGAACTCTGCCTGATTTTCAGCAAAACTTAGGCTATTCTTTGACTCTTTCAACATTTTATTTTAAGTAAATATTGATCAGTTTGTAATGTAATTTTTTAGGTGAGTCAGGCCAGCCTTCCTCCTCTGCCCAGCTGCTGTAGTGACTTGTGAAGTATTGTGAGTAGATATTAATTTTACTTATAATTTCAATATTATTATGTATTCAAGGCATGTTCATGCATCACTTATAGATATATGTACATAGTTATTTACTAGGCATGCCTTGTATTGCATTTGTATTTGATAACATTACTGTGATTGCTGCTTTATAGCGATCTAGAGCTGTGTGTGTGAGTTGGTGTGCATGTGGTGTGTATATAGAGATGAGTAGGACAGGTAAATGCAGCTGAAGCTTAACTTGCTGGGACTTAATCCTTATTATAAATAAGTCGGGGTAAGCATGGCTCGAGTTAATCTCACTGGCCCCCTCATTTGGATATTAAGAGAAAGTCTGGCTTTGAGTTGATCTCGCTGGCAGAGGTTCAAACTAAGATAGCTGCAAAGGGGATCAACTCCCATATATATTTATGTGTGTATGGATTTGACACATGGGTGTGTTAGTGCTCTAGATTGCCTTTGTTGTGATTATGAATTGACTTGTTTGAATTGTGTGAAGATATTGCATTTCATTCTTAGGAATGCACTAGACTTAGATAGTTATAAAAATTATATGTAAAATCAATATCTTACTCTATGAGTTGAATGCTCACTGCTGTTTATCATTTTTTTAGGCTACAGAAGGGCTTTTCTTTATGACTTACCTACTTTCTTCCTCGCAGGTCTACTAGTCGCTGTATTTATATTTATGTATGTTATTGATTTAAACTCTAGAACTCCGTATGTGCTAGAAATATTTTATGGATTTGGGGCTATAAAAGATTATTAATTGAGGTTATAAACTTAATATTATGCATGTTTGGTTGAATGGGATGGACATATATGATGGATGAGGGAGTTAAGCTCCCATTGGACTTCATTGATTAATTGAGGATTGTAAGGTGAGCTGAGCTCCTCAAATTTGTATATTTTGTGATTATAGGTCGGGTGAGTTGAGTAACTCCCCATTAGATGGTCCAGGTTATGGCCTGACTCTGTTTGGTTAATTTCTTAAAAATGGGCTTGGATATGGGTTTTAAGGTTAGGCTAGAGAATAGTGAAACTTACTACGGGCTTTGGGGCCCTTATGCTGACCCAAGTCCTACTGTCGATCTAGCCTAGAGTTTAGGTCCTGACAAAGTTGGTACCAGAGCTTAAGCTCCAAATTCATGAGAAATACATGTCTAAGGCCTTAAGAAGAGTCTAGTTAGAAATCATATGTAGGGTATAGGATCCATATTCATCCTTACACTGTCATCTTTGCATTTAGTTTCTGCTTCATATACCTATGTATGATTATGAGTTATAGAGATGCTTAGCATGCTATTTTGGATTTTTATGGGCTAATACTACTGAATTTTAGGAAAATACATTAAAGTAGAAGAGCTACTGTAGCACCAGAACGGAAAGTTCCAGATGAAGTATCAGCACAAGATGAGGCCCCTGCCCCAAGGAGATGGGGCAAGAGACCTAGAGCTGCTCAAGTAAAAGAGCAGTAGGCACTAGTTCAGGAATAGTCTTTCATGGCCTAGGGTCCTATGGATCTAATGGTAGCTACTTTAGTTGGTCTATAGAGGACCATTGATATGACGACATAGTGTATGGTCCACCCTCCATAACAGCAGTAGCCCACAATACAAAAAGTGGAATCGTATAAGCAGATTGTAAATTTTGAGAAATTAGCGCCAGGTACTTATGACACTACAGATGATGCCTACCAGTTTCTAGACTCCTATAGACTGGCAGGGATGGAGCTATAATTAACTAATAGGAGATCAATAGAATGTGTACAGCATGTATTGGGGCCCATGCCTAGACAGTGGATGACAAATTATGTGCTTCCTCACATTGAAGGGCTATCATGGACATAATTTGTTAAGCTATTCATCAATAGATTTGTACCATAAAGTTTTAGAGATTAAAAGTAGTGGGCCTTTGAGGCCTTAAGACAGAATGGTAGGTCTATAGACGAGTATGCTTTTGAATTTCTAGAGTTGAGCAGGTATGCCCCGATAATAGTGGCTACAGAAAGTATGAAAATGAAGAGGTTTTTGTAGGGGCTGGACAGGAAGTATGTCACACCTTACCCCTCTGTAAGGCATAACATGATCCCATAGAATGAACTACTAAACTTCACCTACCAATAACTCATTAAGTATACTACAAGAGATTTTAAAACCATTTTCTTACATTTTGGAAGTGGTGAGCATTTTGGTAGGAATTAAAAACATTTAATTGAAGTTTCAAAACTAGTAAAAATTTTTGTCCATTTTATTTTTCCTCAAATTTTATAAAAATTTCGGTAGAGTGCCGTCTGTATTTTGAGAAAACAATTCTTCAAATACCTAAAAAAAAAAAACTTTCAATAATTTTTTTTTACGACTCCCAACCCAAATCAACTCAAGTCAATACAATTCAATTTAATTCCACAACTCAACTAAATATTTGTCATCTCAAAATACTTCACAAATTCATTCACATTGCAAATAGTACTAAATTTACAAATATAGATCTTAATTTACAAAAAGAAAATTTAAAATATCATTATTATAATTTATTATACAACTGTTCAACTTTACATTGATACATAAAACATTACAATATTTACATTAAACAACTACAAGGTATAATTAAATACCTGTACGAAAAGATAGGCGAAGGCCTTGCCAATTCAGCAGTTCACTCTGCTGTTTTGTCCTTGCTCTTATCTGCAACAGCAAAATAAGCTATCATTGAGTATAAAAATACTCAGTAGTGTACAATAAAAATTTGAAATGCAATACATAAAACATTCATTGACAAATCACAATTATCAAAACTCATTATAGTAAATTTTGGTCAAACAATTTAATAAACACAGTGTTGCCAATTCATACACAACTTAAGCCATGACACAAAATTTATGATCAATGCCGCATTGTACACCAAGACAAAGCGATCTACAACCCCACTAATCGAAATCAATGAGGGAGGTGGCTAGCTAGCTAATGAGTACTTATCCGATCTACAACCTCAACTGGTAAACCAGAGAGGGAGGAAAATAATCGATCTCAACCCCATAAATGGAGGAATAATAAGGCATTGTCATGCTAAGTGTGAATCAGAAATCAATTTAAAATAATTTATTCAAATATTGCATGGAAAATCAAATCAATTCCCAAAGTCACATTTTCATTCACAAAGTGGCAACACAAAAGTTCTTAAACTCATAATTAACATGGAAATTTCATAGTGCATACTAAATCAAATTTTCAATGAGAAAATGCTTAAATAGGGTTTATTGTGCACAAATCGGATGTGAGTCGCCTCTAGGCCTTGACTCAGTCCCTTAGACCTTCCGAGTCTTTTTCAGCTGAAACACAAAATTTATAGTGTCCAGTATCTTTGCCTCACAATAATTCTAATAATTAATCCTAATATGCATAACTTACATTCTTAAAAATTTGCATGTTGGGGTTACTATTTATGGTACTATTTAAGTCAAAATATTGACTTTCATATGCTTACAAGGTATGGGAACTCCAACTATACTCACATGCCACATTTTGGTTACCAATTTTGTTGGTTTTGGTAGTTTTCTCAAAACTTAAGTCTTTTACGCAAAATTGCAAAATTTTCAGTTTTGGTGACCTATTTTCACGATTCCATTGGTCATGTTGCTGTTAGAATTTGGCTAAGTTTTCTTCATAGAAGTTATTCCTTATTGTCTTAAATTTATTTTCCTTTTTGAATCACTCCATTTGGAGTTTTGTAGCTCAAGTTATAGCCATTTGAACATGGCTGGCCAGATTGGTCTAACCCAGATTTTCTGGGCACCAAACCTAGTTCTGGCAGTTTTAGGTCACTAATTTTGGGTCGTTAAATGACTTCGTTAAGGGCATAATTTGGACTTATGTTCTTCATAAAAGTTGTAGGGCTATGTCTCAGATTTGTACTGGTAAAATTTCAGGTCATTTAGACCTGCCTAGCCCAAGATATGGCCAAATGAACAAACACTGTTCATTTGGTCATCTTTGTACAGGTCAGATTGCCTAATCCGGATTTGGCCAATTTGTTCACTATGCTATGGTTACTTTCTGGGTATGATTCCTAAATGAAAAATGTGCTATTTTGTGTCTAATTTCATTTTCAATTGGCCTCAGACAAATTGGGTTGGTAAAATTTTAGTTTTAGTCCCTGAAAGGGACCTTGGTCCTACTGCCTGCAGAATGTCCCTATCCAATCCGAATCTCCCTATCCAATCTGAATCTCCATTTGATTCCAACACTTCCAACATACCACAATTGGTCATACATGACCATTTTTCAGCTCAAACAAGGTCAAACACACCATTTGACTAATTCTCAAAATTTTGTCTCCCAAAACCCTATGTCCAAAACCCTAACTCACTTGATTTTTTATATTTTATTAATTCCAAGCATACAAACATACTTTCTCAACTCATTCAAGCTTTCTAACATGTTTAATTCAATCAAACTCATGCATTCTCAACTTAATTCCTAGCTTGCCGAATTCACAGATAGTCCTCCAAAGATGTTTTCTTTTCATTTTAAATATATTTTTAGGTTTATTCAACTATAAACACAATAATTCAACTAGAAATTCAAAGTTTAGATTACTAACCTCACTTTGAATTTCAAATCTTCAAATCTTTCACTCTTCTTCCAAACTTTCTTGATCAATCTTCTTTTCTAGTTGCCCAAACAAGGTTTAATCTAAGGAGCTTGCAATTTCTATGGCTAACTTTTGGTTTCTTCAAGCTCAAAAATGAGCTTTCCTGGAGGATTTTGAAAGGGAGAGGATGAGAGAGAGTGAGATGGCAAGAAGATGAAGAAGAATACTTTTGCTTTAATTTTTTTTGCATTTCTTTTTTGTGTTTTTAATCCACTTTAATCCACAATTATCCAATGAAATCTTAAATTTTTTATTATTAAGTTTATTACATCATGCATGATGTCATGCATGATGTAATAACTTTTTCACTTTTTTTTTCTTTCCATTTATTTTTCTTTAGTTCTTTAATTTAATTCCCGATTCCAAAATTTTCTTTTCTCCGATTTTATTTGACAGTCAGGTTGGGAGTCAACTCTAGGGGTCAATTAACCAAATTGCCCCTTACCAGTTTGACCCGGTTTATAAATAATTCAATATTTCTTTTGGATTCCTGAGCTAATTATTTGACCGGCTTAACAGTTCTTTTTCATGATTTTCTCTTTTTCACTGTGTTTGTAATAGTCCTAAGGACCGCGACGTCACATTTTATGATTCGAAATTTGAGTTTAAATCAACCTTGCAGTCCTTCTCGAGAAGGTCACCCATCGCTGTGACTCTCAGCTCATTTAACTTCTTATGTTCTGTTTTCTTATTTATACTTAACAATTGACAAATACTAATTATTTGTGTTCAGGGCTTATCTAGTTGTCTTAGATGTGGTTCTAATCCTCTTAATTATCTGGACCGACATTGGTCACCGGAACAGTAAAATATACCAGGCTATGTAAATAGGGGTGTTACAATTCTCCCCCACCTTAAAATAAATTTCGTCTCCAAATTTTTACCTGGCATCAATCTCTGAATAGTTGTGGGTGATGTCTCCTCATATCCTCCTCTTGTTCCCAAGTAGCTTCTTGGCCGAATGATGGTTCCACAGCACTTTCACTAATGGTATCTACTTATTCCGCAGCTACTTTACCTCATAAGCTAGAATCTCTATGGGTTCTTCCTTATATGTGAGGTCTGAATTCACTTCAATTTTTTCCACTGGTAGTACATGATGTAACATCCCCACTGCACATGTTCTGTACGTTTTATTGCTCTAGTGGCCAAATAATAGTCCAGGCAAGTGAGGATGTCTGGAACTACACTTCGGTGATAGTGAACAAACATATAATGATAAAATAAATAAAAAGAAAATACAAGAAAAATCAAAGAAAAGTGTAAGAGAGAAAATGAAGCTAAGTTAAATGAGCCAGCACCGCAGCAGTGGGTGACCTCACTGGGAAGGCCATTACCGACCCCAGGACCGTGGGGAACTCTTGAAATTTAATTTTGAGACATAAATAAAGGTTTATTGAAATGTAATTGACACTAGAAATATCAAAGAAAAATTAATAAATTAGTACAAAGAAAAACGAAAAATCAAGAAACAGGCAAAAATCGGTGTTACCGAAAAATCGGGAATATAACACGAAGTGGGGCATTTTGGTCATTTAACACCTAGAGTTACCTTTTGACCTCAATGTCTATTAAGAATAAATGATATTACACTTAGGAAATGTCATGAAAAATTAAAATAGGATACAATGTATAAATAGTAAAAGAATAGAGTTAAATAAGCAAATAAGGAAACTTTAACTAATTAAACATTAAAAAGAACATAGTGCTCCACTAACTTGGATATTGGGACACTTATCTAAGCCTTGGGATAGCAAATAGCACTCATTATGATCTTCTTCTCCATTCCACTTCACCTGGCCGAAATGAAGTTCACCATGGAAATCACCATGGCCGCCCCAAATGCAACCTCCATGGGTGCATGATCAAGCCACCATTTTCACTTGGTTCCTTCATTAAAGCTTTCCTATTCACCTTGGGGAAGATATTGGCAACAAGAAAAACAAGATTTCGTGAAGTTTTGATAAGCTTCAAAAGTAGTAAGTGTCCAAAACCTCTCCCTTGCTTTAGTAAACCTTGTGTTTAGGTTGAGGTGAGTATTTTAGTGAAGAGAAATGAAGAAAATCTTGAGAAATGAAATGGTCCATTTTCGGCTGCCATGATTATGTGTTGTATTTAAGCTTTTCTTACCTCTAATGGATGGAAATTATGGTTGATTAACTCAAATGGAGGATGTAGTAAGTTAAAATCTAAGTATGTGCATGTAGTGCTTGAATTAAGGGTGTGAAATGGAACCTTAATGCTTTGGGAAAACTACCATATTTAGCAGCCTATTAAACCATGAATTTATGTGTGAATATGTAGTTATTAATGAAATATGCTAGTGTTAAATTGTGGGCAGCATGTGTAGGTGATATTGAAGTATGATTATGTTGAAGTGTATGTGTAATATTGACATTGAGATATGTTGAATTTTGGTGGAAGTGAATGTTGAACTTAATGGTGAATTGTGTGCATTAAGCACTTGAATGTTCTTCCCAAAATTATTGCTGGAATTGTGTACAATATATATATATGGAAGTGTCATTGATTGAATATTGAAGTAATAAGGAGGAGAAGGAATATCAAACTGGAAGTGTATGTGTTTTGTGTAGGTTGTGTATTGATGGCAGTACCTGAATTAGGTCATAAGTGCCTAACTGTAAACCCAATTGGTATGAGGCCAATGGGGAGTGAAACTAGACACCAAATAGGCCAACTTTGATGTAGAAATGTTGCCAAAATTCTGCCTAGATACTGACCTTAAAAATGACCAAATCCGGAATAGCAACCTTGCAACCTAGATTTTTGACCATATGAACAGTAATCATTAGGATGACCATAACTCTCTCAAAACAGGTCCAATTGACCTAAAATTTTTACCATGGATAGCTTAGATATAGAGCTAAAATTCTTATGAAGACACCAAAGCCCAAAAATGGCCAGAACCAAGTCAAATAGCTTCCACAAGTTCGGGTACCAAAATTGCCAAAACTAAAAGTTACCTAAAATTGACCAAATTTTGCACTAAAGGTGCAATCTGTCCAGCTTTAGTAAATTGAACATATCTTGGTCTATACAACTCGGAATGACTTGAAATTTTGGTCTGCGTGCAATAAGACATAGAGCTACAATTTTGCTTCTTTGACCAGAAGCTAAAACCAAGAGAAATAGGACTTTAAGCTAGACCAATCTAGCACACCAAAAATTGAGAATTTGACATTTACATACAATGATGCTTGAAGCACTTTGGCAATGAATGCCAACTTGTAAAAATGGGAAATTGCACTATATTGGCAGCATATTGAATTACAATATGTGACATGTTGATGCTAGAAACCACTTATCCATAGTACCTAAAAAGGTCAACATATGCATTGACTTAAGAATTACATAATAGTTAGTAAACTCTAAAAATTGAATAATAAAACAATTAATTTATAATGTGCCATAGGTTGCCTAGTTGACTTGTTTGGATAGGTTGGCATGCCAATAGGATTCTGACAACTGTTTTGTAAATGGCTTCATGCCATACTGTGTTTTTACGGCTTATTATGTGACACTGTGACTTTAATAGCCTACTACTATACATATTGTGTATTTATTATTGGCTTATCGCTAGATTGACTATATGGCTTTTTAGCCATGCTATTTGCACACCGGGAGACACTTTGTGACTGATGGTGTGACGGCCTGAGGTACTAGGTACCCAGTACAAGTATATCCGTTTATCCAGTCTAGTCAGTATATAGGCTACACAGGCAGTAATTCAAGTACAATTAATTTCAAATACCTAAATCCAGTCTACTGACATACAGCACCACCGAAAATTCATGAACACTTTATTTACTTTATTTTAGTGTATATTTCTTTATATTTGGCACCACTAAGCAAAATTGCTTAGCGCATTGCTTTTGTAACACGCAGGTATTGGAGACATAGTTGGGGAGTCCAGCAGACCTACGATTGGGTGAGACATCAGATTTACACAGGAGTCCAGAGTCATTTGCACTGCATTGCATACATAGTAGGACTTAGGATATCTTGTATTTTGTACTTTTGTTGTATTTTTGAAATTTGGCCTTGTATTTGGTAATGTTATGAAAGCTCTAAAGTTTGTAATATTTTGTACATATTAAATAACATGGAGATTTTCTGGATATATTTGAATTATTATGGACTGTATTATGGAACTGTTTAATGACTGTAAAAGTCTATTGACTTTAGTGAGAAATAGAGACTGTGAAATATTTGAGATTTTAATATTATCATATTAAACTATTTTCAACAGGTTTGGAAGGACAGTTTGTCCGAAATACAGACGGCACCTTGCCAAATTTTTATTACCATTTTTGAAACACTGATTTTATCAAAGTATGAAAATAGTATCAGTATAATATGGATATTACATAAAAGACTTCTTAAAATCAAATTGAGTTCAGGAAATGAAATAATCATAGACTAGGTGTTCCGGCACGCCATGTAGCACGCCTTGCTCGGCTATACTATAAACGGGTGAGGGGTGTTACATTTAGTGGTATCAAAGCACGGTTTGGGCGTTTCTGGACCTAGATAGATTGCATATCATGCATTGCATTGTAAGTGTTAAGATGACTCTAATGCATATCTTTTGATTTGATTTGTTATTTTGATCAGAATATGGACTCCACATCACAGAGAGCGATCGATGAGGAAGTGGAAAGTCATGCTCCATCTATGACTGAACCAGGTGACAGGAGGGAACCTGCTCCACCAGTACCAAATGCACCAGCCACATTTCAGCAAATGGCTGAGTTCTTTAGTCAGATGGCAGGAGTTATGCCACCACCACCACCTCCACATCAAAAATCTTATATAGAGAGACTTAGGAAGTTTGGAGCAGTGGATTTTCTGGGCAAAAGGGAAGATGATTCTGTCACAGTTGAAAACTAGTTGGACAGAACTGGAAGAGTTTTGAAACAACTTCATTGTAATCCAGAGCAGAATTTAGAAGCTACTGTATCACTACTGCAAGATGATGCATACCAATGGTGGGATACAGTGACTAGTGAGGTGCCACCAGAACAAATAACTTGGGATTTCTTTCTCACTGAGTTCAAAAAGAAGTATGTGGGCAGTGTATACCTGGAAGAGAAGAGAAAGGCATTTATTACCCTACGCTAGAGACAGCTAAAATTGGCTAAATATGAAAGAGAATTTGTCAGACTGAGCCGCTATGGGTGGGAAATAGTCCCTAATGAGGCAAAGAGATGCAAGAGATTTGAGGAAGGACTCAATGACAACATTAAAGTAATGATTACAGCTTTGGGGATTACAGAGTTTCCCAAGTTAGTGGAAGCTGCACTGAAGGTTGAAAAAGTTAGAATGAATGAGCAGAACAGAAGGGATAGACATTAGAAAAGAGGTCAGGGTCAGATCGGTACATCTTCTGCCCCTAGTAAGAAATTCAGAGGTTCGCCTACTTAGAGTTTCAGTAGAGCACCAAGTCAAGGTCAGTCACAGAGGCCCAAATCTCAGTTTACACTAAGGAGAGGCCAGTCCACCCCTTCAATGGCTAGCTCTCCAGGGACAGGGTACAGGGGACTAGCCCTAACAGTATCAATTACTTGCCCGCATTGCCAAAAATGGCATAAGGGCGAATGTTGGAGGATGATAGGTGCTTGTTTATGGTGTGGATCTATAGACCACCCAGTCTGAGATTGTCCTCACAAAACTGCTAGATCCACTCCGGTATCAACTGATAGGCCTGCCCCTCCAACTCCAAGGGCTAGAAGGCCGGGTAAGGCTGAGGCAGCTGGTACTTCACAGAAACCTATGTCAGAGTTTGTGGAGAGAGCAGAAGGTAGAAAACTAGCCAGAGCCTATGCTATAAAGGCACAGGAGAAACAGGATGCTCCAGATGTCATCAAGGGTACGTTCCTCCTTTATAATACTTCTGTGCATGTATTAGTGGATCTTGGATCTACTCATTCATATATTTGTATCAAGCTGCCCGTAGAAAAGGGAATACCAGTAGAGGAAAGTGACTAAGACATCCTGGTCACAAATCCGCTAGGCCACAGTGTGGCAGTAAACAAGGTGTATAAGGGTTGTCCATTGAAGATTCAACGGAAAGAGTTCTTAGCAGACTTAATCAAACTGCCTTTCCATGAGTTTGATGTGATTTTGGGAATGGACTAATTATCCCATCATCAGGCAATAGTAGATTGTAAATTGAAGAGAATCTCTCTGAAAACTGCTGAGAACAAAGAAATAACAGTTGTGGGTGAAAGGACAGATTTCTTGTCTAGTGTCATCTCAGCTACAGTTGCAAGGAGATGGTTGAGAAAAGGGTGTGAAGCCTATCTGGCACACGTGGTTGACATTAGGCAGGGTAAACTTGACTTGTCTAACATACCCACAGTAAGGGATTTCTCTGAGGTATTTCCTGAGGAATTGCCTAGTTTACCACCAGAAAGGGAAGTTGAATTTGCTATTGAGATTATGCCGGGTACAGCTCCGATTTCAATTGCTCCATATAGGATGGCACCTACTGAATTGAAAGAGTTAAAAATCTAGCTGCAAGAATTACTAAACAAGGGGTTCATATGCCCCAGTGTGTCACTGTGGGGAGCTCCGGTACTATTTGTAAAGAAGAAAGATGGGACACTGAGGTTATGTGTTAACTATCGGCAGTTAAATAGAGTAACAGTGAAGAACAAGTATTCGTTGCCTAGAATTGATGATCTGTTTGATCAGTTGAAGGGAGCGGGTGTGTTTTCTAAGATTGATCTCAGATCGGGGTATCATCAGCTAAGGGTTAAGGATGCAGATGTGCCTAAGACTACATTTAGAACCCAGTATGGGCATTATGAATTCCTAGTGATGCCATTTGGGTTAACAAATGCTCTAGCAGCATTCATGGACCTTATGAACCATATCTTCCATCCATACTTAGATCAGTTCGTAGTGGTCTTCATTGATGACATCCTAGTGTATTTCAAGGATAAAGCAGAACATGATGAACATTTGAGAATTATTCTGCAGACTCTGAAAGAGAAGAAACTGTACGCCAAATTGTCCAAGTGTGAGTTCTGGTTGAATGAGATTGCATTCCTTAGACATATAGTATCAGCTGAAGAGATTAGAGTGGATCCTAAAAAGATTAAAGTAGTGATGGAATGGAAGCCTCCCAAAAATACAACTGAGATAAGAAGTTTCTTGGGGTTAGTTGGATATTATAGAAGATTTATAAAGGGATTTTCCCTAATAGCTGCTCCAATAACCAAATTACTACACAAGAATATGAAATTTGACTGGAATGATAAGTGTCAAGCTAGTTTTGAGAGGCTGAAGGCTATGTTGACAGAGGCACCAGTGTTAACAAAGCCAGTGTCTGGAAAAGACTTTGTAGTCTACAGTGATGCCTCACACAATGAGTTAGGGTGTGTACTCATGCAAGAAGGGAAAGTGGTCACATATGCTTCCAGGCAGTTAAAGCCACATGAAAAGAATTACCCTACTCATGATTTAGAGTTAGCAGCAATTATCTTCACATTGAAGATATGGAGGCATTACTTGTATGGAGAAAAATGCTACATATACACAGACCATAAGAGTCTGAAGTACCTGCCAACCCAGAAGGAACTTAATTTGAGACAGAGGCGATGGATTGAATTCCTAAAAGATTGTGATTGTGTGATTGACTATCACCCTGGGAAGGTAAATGTAGTCGCTGATGCTTTAAGCAGAAAATCTATTGTAGCATTAAGATCTCTGAATGCCCAAACTATCCTTAACTCATGATGGAGTTATTTTGGCTGAGTTGCAAATGAAGCCGAATCTGTTACAACAGATACAGGATGGGCAGAAGACATATGAGAAATTAATGGCTGTTATGGGCAAAATCACTGAAGGGAAGAAAACTGAATATGAAGTGAAAGAAAATGGGTGCCTGTGCTATAAAGAAAGAGTGTGTGTTCCAGATGATAAAGAATTGAAAATCAATATTCTGAGAGAAGCACATAACAGTATGTATGCTATGCACTCAGGAAGCACAAAAATGTACCATGACCTGAAACTCCGATACTGGTGGCCAAGTATGAAGAAGGACATAGTTGACTATGTAACTAGATGCTTGACATGTCAGCAAGTCAAAGCAGAACATCAAGTTCCATCAGGTTTGTTACAGCCCATAAACATACCTGCATGGAAATGGGACCGAGTCACTATAGACTTTGTTAGTGGTCTACCTCTCATTCAGAAAAAGCATGATGCAGTATGGGTGATTGTGGATAGGTTGACCAAATCAGCACATTTTCTGCCAGTCAGAACTGACTACTCACTGGAAAAGCTAGCAGAATTGTATATCAGTGAGATAGTTAGACTACATGGAATTTCGCTTTCCATTATATCTAATAGAGACCCGAGGTTTACATCCAGATTTTGGAAGAAATTACAAGAGTCCTTGGGCACACAAGTCTATTTTAGTATGGCTTTTCATCCTCAGACGGATGGACAGACAGAAAGAATAATCCAGGTAAATTCTGAAACTCATTGAGTTATTGTAAACAATAATTAAACTGATAATGATAATAATAACCGAACATATGTGATAGGTCCTCGAGGATATGCTGAGAAGTTGTGTTATTGAGTTGGAGGGAAGTTGGGACAGATACCTTCCACGGGCAGAATTTGCATACAACAATAGCTATTAAGCTAGCATACAAATAGCACCCTATGAAGCACTATATGGGAGAAAATGCAAAACACCTGTATGTTGGACTTAATTGGGTGAAGATAAGCTAGTGGGGCCAGAATTGATAAAACAAACACAGAAAAAGGTGAAACTGATAAAGGCCAATTTGAAAGTTGCCTCAGACCGACAGAAATCTTATGCTGACTTGAGGAGAAAAGACATTGAGTATGAAGTTGGCGAGAAGGTATTTCTCAAAGTATCACCGTGGAAGAAAGTGTTGAGATTCGGGAAAAAGGGAAAATTAAGCCCTAGGTTTATTGGCCCATATGAAGTTATTGAACGTGTGGGACCAGTAGCCTACCGATTAGCCTTGCCACCTGAGCTGGACAAGATACATAATGTGTTCCATGTCTTAATGCTCAGAAGATACAGATTAGATCCTTCACATGTCATCTCAGTAGAAGAAATTGTGGTACAACTTGACTTGACATATGAAGAAGAACCAATTAAAATCTTGGCATGAAAGGTAAAATAGCTCAGAAACAAGACAATTCCATTAGTGAAAATCCTATGGAGACACCACAACACGAAAGGGGCAACATGGGAGAGCGAGGAGACAATGAGGCAATAGTTCCCTCAGCTCTTCACATCAGGTAAATTTCGAGGACGAAATTTTTATTTAGAGGGGAAGAGTTGTAACATCCCCACTATACATGTTCTGTACGTTCTATTGCTCCAGTGGCCAAATAACAGTCCAGGCAAGTCAGGATGTCTGGAACTATATTTCAGTGATAGTGAACAGACATATAATGATGAAATAAATAAAAAGAAAATACAAGAAAAATCAAAGAAAAGTGAAAGAGAGAAAATGAAGCTAAGTTAAACGAGCCGACACCGCAGCGATGGGTGACTGCATTAGGAAGGTCGTTGCCGACTCCAGGACCGCGGGGAACCCTCAGAATTTAATTTTGAGACATAAATAAAGGTTTATTGAAATGTAATTGACACTAGAAATATCAAATAAAAATTAATAAATTAGTACAAAGAAAAACAAAAAATCGAGAAACAGGCAAAAATCGGTGTTATCGAAAAATCGAGAATATAACCTGAAGTGGGGCATTTTGGTCATTTGACACCTAGAGTTGCCTTTTGACCTCAATGTCCATTAAGAATAAATGATATTGCACTTAGGAAATGTCATGAAAAATTAAAATAGGATACAATGTATAAATAGTAAAAGAATGGAGCTAAATGAGAAAATAAGGAAACTTTAACTAATTAAACATTAAAAAGAACATAGTGCTCCACTAACTTGGATATTGGGACACTTATCGAAGCCTTGGGACAAAGCACTCATTATTATCTTCTTCTCCATTCCACTTCACCTTGCCGAAATGAAGTTCACCATGGAAATCACCATGGCCGCCCCAAATGCAACCTCTATGGGTGCATGATCAAGCCACCATTTTCACTTGGTTCCTTCATTAAAACTTACCTATTCACCTTGGGGAAGATATTGGCAACAAGAAAAACAAGATTTAGTGAAGTTTTGATAAGCTTCAAAAGTGGTAAGTGTCCAAAACCTCTCCCTTGCTTTAGTAAACCTTGTGTTTAGGTTGAGGTGAGTATTTTGGTGAAGAGAAATGTAGAAAATCTTGAGAAATGAAATGATCCATTTTCAGCAGCCATGATTATGTATTATATTTGAGTTTTTCTTACCTCTAATGGATGGAAATTATGGTTGATTAACTCAAATGGAGGATGTAGTAAGTTAAAATCTAAGTATGTGCATGTAGTGCTTGAATTAAGGGTGTGAAATGGAACCTTAATGCTTTGGGTAAACTGCCATATTTGGCAGTCTGTTAAACCATGAATTTATGTGTGAATATGTAGTTATTAATGAAATATGCTAGTGTTAAATTGTGGGCAGCATGTGTATGTGATATTGAAGTATGGTTATGTTGAAGTGTATGTGTAATATTGACATTGAGATATGTTGAATTTTGGTGGAAGTGAATGTTGAACTTAATGGTGAATTATGTGCATTGAGCACTTGAATATTCTGCCCAAAATTGTTGCTAGAATTGTGTACAATATATATATATATATATATATATATATATATATATATATATATATATATATATATATATATAGAAGTGTCATTGATTGAATATTGAAGTAATAAGGAGGAGAAGGAATATCAAATTGGAAGTGTATGTGTTTTGTGCAGGTTGTGTATATATGGCAGTACCTAAATTAGGTCATAAGTGTCAAACTGTAAGCCCAATTGGTATGAGGGTAATGGGGGGTGAAACTAGACACCAAATAGGCCAACTTTCATGTAGAAATGTTGCCAAAATTCTGCCTAGAAACTGACCTTAAAAATGACCAAATTCGAAATAGCAACCTTGCAACCCAGATTTTTGACCATATGAATAGTAATCATTAGGATGACTATAAATCACTCAAAACCGGTCCAATTGACCTGAAATTTTTACCATGGATAGCTGAGATATAGAGCTACAATTCCTATGAAGACATCAAAGCCCAGAAATGGCCAGAACCAAGTCAAATAGTTTGCACAAGTTCGGGTACCAAAACTGCCAGAACTAAAAGTGACCTAAAATTGACCAAATTTTGCACTAAAGCTGCAATCTGTCCAGCTTTAGTAAATTGACCATATCTTGGTCTATACAACTCAGAATGATCTGAAATTTTTCCTCGCATGCAATAAGACATAGAGCTACAATTTTGCTTCTTTGAGCAGAAGCTAAAAACCAAGAGAAATAGGACTTTAAGCTAGACCAATCTAGCACACCAAAAATTGAGAATTTGACATTTACATACAATGATGCTTGAAGCACTTTGGCAATGAATGCCAACTTGTAAAAATGGTAAATTGCACTATATTGATAGCATATTGAATTACAATATGTGACATGTTGATGCTAGAAACCACTTATCCATAGTACCTAAAAAGGTCAACATATGCATTGACTTATGAATTACATAATAGTTAGCAAACTCTAAAAATTAAAGAATTAAATTATTAATTTGTAATGTGGCCTAGTTTGCCTAGTTGACTAGTTTTGATAGGTTGGCATGCCAATAGGATTCTAAAAGCTATTCTGTAAATAGCTTCATGCCATACTATGTTTTTACGGCTTATTATGCCGCACTGTGACTTTAATAGCCTACTGCTATACATATTGTGTATTTATTATTGGCTTATCGCCAGATTGACTATATGGCTTTTTAGCCACGCTATTTGTACACCGGGAGATACTTTGTGACCGATGGTGTGACGGCTCGAGGTACTAGGTACCCAGTGCCAGTATATCCGTTTATCCAATCTGGTTAGTATATAGGCTACATGGGCAGTAATTCAAGTACAATTAAATTCAAATACCTAAATCTAGTCTACTGACATATAGCACCACCAAAAATTTTTAACACTTTATTTACTTTATTTTAGTGTATATTTCTTTATATTTGGCACCACTAAGCAAAATTGCTTAATGCGTTGCTTTTGTAACGCGTAGGTATTAGAGACACAGCTGGGAGCCCAGCAGACCTACGACCGGGTGAGACATCAGATCTGCACAGGAGTCCAGAGTCATTTGCATTGCATTGCATACATGGTAGGACTTAGGATATCTTGTATTTTGAACTTTTTTTGTATTTTAAAAATTTGGCCTTGTATTTGGTAATGTTATGAAAGCTCTAAAGTTTGTAATATTTTGTACATATTAAATAACATGGATATTTTCTAGATATATTTGAATTATTATGCACTGTATTATGGAACTGTTTAATGAATGTAAAAGTCAATTGACTTTACTGAGAAATAGAGACTGTGAAATATTTGAGATTTTGATTTTATCATATTAAACTGTTTTCAATAGGTTTGGAAGGACAGTTTGTCCGAAATACAGACGGCACCTTGCCAAATTTTTATTATCATTTTTGAAACACTGATTTTATCAAAGTATGAAAATAGTATTAGCATGATATAAATATTACATAAAAGACTTCTTAAAATCAAATTGAGTTCAGGAAATGAAATAATCACAGACTAGGTGTTCCGGCACGCCGTGTAGCACGCCTTGCTCGACTATACTGTAGATGGGTGAGGGGTGTTACACATGAGATGGGTCTGATCGATACCTCCTCAACATGGACACATGAAAGACGTTATGTATCTTCTCTAATTCTAGAGGTAGTGCCAAATGATATGCCAAAGGACCCACTCTTTCCAGAACCTCGTATGGCCCAATGAAACGAGGACTCAGTTTCCCCTTTCTGCTGAATCCCATAATTTTCTTCCAAGGGGAAACCCTGAGGAATACTTTCTCACCCACTGCATACTCAATATCCCTTCTCTTTAAATCAATATAAGACTTCTAACGGTCTGATGTAGTCTTAAGTTGATCTCTGATCACCCTGATCTTCTCCTCGGTCTACTGAACAATTTCTGGCCCAATCATCTTTCTTTCAACTACCTCATCCCAACATAGGGGTGTTTTGCATTTTCTGCCATACAAAGCTTCATATGGAGGCATCCCAATGCTTGATTGGTAGCTGTTGTTATAAGCAAACTCAATCAAAGGCAAGTGTATGTCCCAACTGCCCTCAAATTCAATCACACAAGCCCGTAGCATGTCCTCTAAGATCTGAATTATCCTCTCAGACTGGCCATCTATCTGTGGATGAAATGTCATGCTGAATTTCAATCTAGTTCCTAGGGCTCTTTAAAGACTACCCCAGAATCTAGAAGTGAACCTAGGATCTTTGTCAGATACTATGGATACTGGCACTCCATGTAGTCTTACTATCTTATCAATATAGAACTTGGCCAATCTTTCTAGACTGTAGTCCATCCAGACTTGTAACACCCCTCACCCGTCTACAGTGTAGCCGAGCAAGGCGTGCTACAATCTGTGCAGAAGCACCCTAATTTATCTTACTTCATTTATTTTTTTTTAATTTTGAATTCGTTAAATTTGACATCAATTATTTTTTTCGACGGAGAAACTAGCGGAGTTTCTCCTATTTTATTATCATTTGACATATTTCAATATTCACCTATTTGAAATTCAATAATATTTCCAAAATAAAATCTTATCCATGCTAATCATAATTATCTCATATTTCAAATCTCATCCATACATTTCAATTTCATAATCATTTCCATACATTTCCATTCATACTCAATTCATATGTAAACATTCTCAAATTTCATGAGCAAAATTTTCAAATTTCCTTAATTTACATAATTTACAAAATAATTACAAAATTTCATAATTTACATGATATACAAATTAATTACAATTTGTTAATTTATATTACAATATAAGAAATAAATAACATACACAAAATACATGATATGCTTAAGGTGAGCCCTATCTACATGCATTGCTGAGGAGGTGACAACCTTGAACGCTCTGCAGATCAAAACTCCAAAATCTCTGTTTAGTATTATTTGGGCTTTAACTTGATTACTGCGAGAAACAATTCCATCGCGCTATGCATTGCTGCTTAGTGGTGCAATAATATAACAAGGAAATAATATATAAATAAAGATAGAAACAAAATTCGGATAATTAAGATTTATTCATACTTCACATGCGGTTTCTAAAATTTAATATGTTTTATCCTAATTTAGTCTTCTTTGGAAGTGTTTATTTGCCAATTTACAGTAATAATGTACAAAGAAAAAATGATCTAAAAATAATAAATATATGCTTATTTTATCGTGTAAGTCACATTTGCAATATTTATGTGTGTTATAATTTTTAGCATTTTCTCAATACTTTCTAGGTTGTCTCAGATTATTTCATAATAAGTAAATTTTGATATCGGTCCAGTTCATTTCGATTTATTTCTAATAAATAATTATTCCAATTTATTTTAGGTCATCCTACTCATTTACTTAATTTCTAATATTTATAATTACTAATATTCTTAACTTATTTCAATAAATTTCACTGCCCAAGTAACCTATGACAGGCTGACTAAACTGGATAACGGGTCGTTGGCACTGGACACCGCGGTGTCTCGGGCTGTCATACCATGGGACGCAGAACGTCAACCACGTATGCAGTCAGTATGGCTAAGAAGCCATGATATTACCTAATCGGGCATTAAGCCATGAGTGCAGGCATAAAGCCATGAATACGGGCATAAAGCCATGAATACAGGCATAAAGCCATGAATACAGGCATAAAGCCTTTCGCAGTACTGCTAAAACAATACCCTATTGGCATGCCAAACTATCCAATCTGACACACATGTCTAGGTAATACAAGGGCACATAATATCATTAAATATTAATATATTGTGTTTTATGACTTTATTATTTCATGATAAATTTCAATTATAATTCATACATTCATTTGATCATTTATATGATCACAATTCACATCAATTATCCTTTTATACCATTTTAATCAAAATACTCCTCCTCTCTACAATAATGAGAACTAATCTCATTTATACATTAATATGGTTTATTTATTTATTCATTATGTTATTCATATTGATCACAATTCTAAACAATGGTTCACATGTACCATTGTATTCAAAACATTTTTCCTTTCTCATTTATACATTCAAGAATCTACTTATGTAATTACAAATTTTATATTTCAAGTTGAGTTACTAATATTTTATGAATTCCATTTGTGATGGGCATATAAGCCCTAGCTATCTATTCACATCAATTAGGTGACTTATTTTTCAAGTTTCAAGTAATCCATGAATATTTCATGGATTTCAAATTTATGGCCTTAATTTCTTTTTAACAATTTTGACTAGTATGCATAGTCCACATTTGTCATACAATTCTAAGCATTTAAGCTTAGAATTGGTTCTAGGTCTTCATATTAGTTTGCTAATTATTTTGATTACTATTCACCTTACTAGTCAACCAAAATGTTGACTTTTTAATACATAATAAATTTATTGAACCTAAGTTCTCCAAGATACCACATTTTGAGTTTTACATTTGCTAGTATTAATTGCCAATTGCAATTTAAAGTCCCCTAGATGCATTTATAATTTCAAATTTTGAATTTTAAGTTTTGGTGTCATTATTCACCTCATTGGTCAACAAAAATGTTGACTTTTGGATAGAAAATAGGTACATTGGTTTTAGCACTCCCAATGTACCACATTTTACGTTTAAAACTTGTTGAAATTAACCACCAAATCCATTTCCAAACCTAAAACCAAGAGAGCAGAATTTTCAGTTTTTGTGACTTAACTTTACTGTTCCATTGGGTCCTGTTGCAGTGGGAATTGGAGGAAATGGTAAACATGAAAGTTGTTCCTTATTTTGTCTAGTTGAATTTCTTTTTTTGAATCACTCCATTTGGAGTTTTGTAGCTCCAGATATGGTCCAAAAACCACAGCTGGCCGGATTTCAATTCTGCAGAATTTACCAAATCTACAGTACCATGAACAGTGACTGCCACTGCCTTGTTGAATGGGTTCTGGCCATAATTTGGGGTAGGTTTCTTCATAAAAGTTGTTTTTCTATGTCTTATCTTGTTGCTGTAAAACTTTCAGGTAAAATTGACCATATCTACAGTGAGTTATGGCCAAATGAACAGTTACTGTTCATTTGGTCATTCTGCAGAATCAGCTTGCAGGGTATCCGGATTGGGGCCAACTTTTGGTCCTCTTGCTTTGGTCTTTTGGGCATGGTTTCTTCAGCAAAAATGTGCCATTATAAGTCTAGCCTCATGTCCAATTGGCCAAACACCAATTGGACCTACACAGCCAAAGATATGGCTGTCCAAACAGGCTGGACTCACAGCCTCATTTCTGCTGTCTTTAGGCAGCCTACCAAAACTCTTTGTAACCCTCTAATGCACTTCAAATTATGGTCAACTTACTTGAAATGGTCACTAATTGACCATTAAAATGTTCTTTCAACATCACATACACAAAGTCCAAATTTCTCTCTAAAACCCTAATTCTCAAATAACTATTAATGCACATACATCAATTCAACATACTTAATGATGTTTATGTCTCATACTCATGTTCAAGACCACCCATATACAACTTAAATTCATTCAACACTCATCAACACTTCCATCACTAAGGCTGCCAACAATTTTTAAGTGGTCCATACATGGATATGTTCTTTTGATTTCATGAATTTCTAACTAAATCCATATACCTAACTTCAAATTTAAAGAGAAAAATGGAGAGATATAGCACTAACCTTAGTGGCAGAATTTTCTCTTGTTAATTCTTCACTTTCTTTTGTTTTCTTGGCTGCCAAACACTTATCCTTGGTGTGGGTATAATTTTTAGTGAAGGAAGGATAAGGTTTTGAGGTGAGGAAGCTTAGGAAAATCAACCTTAAAAAAAAAAAATGGAGAGAAAGCTTTTTTGGCTATGGTGGACGTGAAATGAGGAAGGAGAATTCAGTTTTTCATTTCAATTTTCTGCCCATTTGACTCATTTTAAGTGGTTGATGGACATGTGTCACAATGTGATTGGGTGAGAGTGCTTAGTGACATAAGCATGAGGTCAAAATTGTAATTTTAATTCTTTTTTTTTTCTTTTCTTTGCTACTCATTTTCAATTCAATTTTTAGCAATATTTATTCATATTTTATGTCATAATAATTATTTACTTAACTGGACAAGTCGGCCAAAAATCGTCTCTGAACGCGAAATGACCAAAATGCCCTCCGTTTGGCTTAACGGGTCAAAATTGTCTGTACCGATTGAAAAAATTTTCTAAATATTTTCTTGGCATTCTAATGCCATAGGAACCTCAATGACCCTTCTCTAGAGTCCCAAAAATTATTTTATGAATTTTTCCCCGGGTCTAGGGCTCCTCGTTGCGAGAACCACAACTTCCCTCTGGTTACCCATCGCTTAGGCACCGGCTCGTTTAACTTGGTTGTATTTTATTTCAAAAATTTTTACTAAATTTTTCTTATTAATATTTGAGTTAATTATGGTTCCTGACTTTAGTTTAAATATTTTTCCGGACGTTCTAGCTGTCCGGACTGACACCGATCACCGGAACAGTAGAATGTACGGAGTTGCTACCGAGAGGGTGTTACAACTCTTCCCCTCTAATTTAAATTTCGTCCTCGAAATTTACTGGGTGCTTTTGGTTCTGAGATAATTCGTTTACCTTTCTATTACTCCCTCTGTCTACTTCTTTTATATATATGGTACTATTTAGTTTTTTTTTCGTATCTATCATTATACACTTAGGCATATCAGAAGGGAAAGATACTTTACCTCAAATTCACATTTGGGGCTTCTTGCTCCTCTTCGGCTTGGGTGACATTTGGAAGTGGTGTTACTATTGTACTTGGTCCTTCCACGACCTCTGTTTGGGTCCGTGGTAAATTCCTCTTAGGACAATCTTTCAGACGATGGTCTATGGCCCCACATCTATAACAGGCTCTAGTCAATCCCCTACATTCACCTTTATGCCACTTGTTACAATGGCCACATTTTCTTGCTAGTCCTGGTGCACTCACTACTAGTGTTTCCGGTTGATCTCTTCTGGGTATAGGCCTGGGTTTGGATCTCCTACTTTGATCAGATGTCTGACTTAACTATTCTCTCGGCCTCTTATTACTAGACTGTCCAAATTTCCTCTTTTGCTGATCACCACTCCTCTTCTGTTCCTCTTCATGAACACAGCTAATATATTTCTTTCTAAACTCTATCAAAAAGAATTCCCAAGTTACGTCAGTTGGTGGCACTACCTTGGTTACAACATCCCACCACCGATATGCAGCTTCTTGTAACAACGAAACTGCACACTCCAAACTTTGTTCTGGTGTGCAATGGAGCTGCTGCAGGACTCTTTCAGTCCTTTCTAACCAATACTCAGCCGCTGAAGAATTGTCTTCCTTTCTACCATTGAAATCTACAGCTCCATACTTCCTAATTTTTCCTAGAGGTGATTTCTGCTGAGACAGTGGTGGAATAACCCCAGTCATCTGTCGATAAAATTCAGTCATCTGCTCAAACAAGGCCTGTTGGGGTTGTACAGACACCTCTTGCACTGATGGAGCAGGATCTCCTCGATTCCCAATATCACTCCCAGTCGGGATACGGCCTGCTACTTCCTCTTCTACTGCCCTCTGCGATTTTGAGTCCATACCTTAACCTAAAATAACCAAGAAAATAGATCTGCATTAGTGTCACCTCAACTCATATGAATGCAATGCATGTTATGCACACTGTCTCATTCTATCTATCTATGCCTAGGAATGCCTAAACCGTGCTCTGATACCAATAAATGTAACACCCCTCACCCGTCTACAGTGTAGCCGAGCAAGGCGTGCTACAATCGGTGCAGAAGCACCCTAATTTATCTTACTTTATTATTTTTTTTATTTTGAATTCGTTAAATTTGACATCAATTATTTTTTTCGACGGAGAAACTAGCGGAGTTTCTCCTATTTTATTATCATTTGACATATTTCAATATTCACCTATTTGAAATTCAATAATATTTCCAAAATAAAATCTTATCCATGCTAATCATAATTATCTCATATTTCAAATCTCATCCATACATTTCAATTTCATAATCATTTCCATACATTTCCATTCATACTCAATTCATATGTAAACATTCTCAAATTTCATGAGCAAAATTTTCAAATTTCCTTAATTTACATAATTTACAAAATAATTACAAAATTTCATAATTTACATGATATACAAATTAATTACAATTTGTTAATTTATATTATAATATAAGAAATAAATAACATACACAAAATACATGATATGCTTAAGGTGAGCCCTATCTACATGCATTGCTGAGGAGGTGACAACCTTGAACGCTCTGCAGATCAAAACTCCAAAATCTCTGTTTAGTATTCGCTGGGCTTTAACTTCAGTACCTGCGCGAGGAAACAATTCCATCGCGCTAAGCATTGCTGCTTAGTGGTGCAATAATATAACAAGGAAATAATATATAAATAAAGATAGAAACAAAATTCGGATAATTAAGATTTATTCATACTTCACATGCGGTTTCTAAAATTTAATATGTTTTATCCTAATTTAGTCTTCTTTGGAAGTGTTTATTTGCCAATGTACAGTAATAATGTACAAAGAAAAAATGATCTAAAAATAATAAATATATGCTTATTTTATCGTGTAAGTCACATTTGCAATATTTATGTGTGTTATAATTTTTAGCATTTTCTCAATACTTTCTAGGTTGTCTCAGATTATTTCATAATAAGTAAATTTTGATATCGGTCCAGTTCATTTCGATTTATTTCTAATAAATAATTATTCCAATTTATTTTAGGTCATCCTACTCATTTACTTAATTTCTAATATTTATAATTACTAATATTCTTAACTTATTTCAATAAATTTCACTGCCCAAGTAACCTATGACAGGCTGACTAAACTGGATAACGGGTCGTTGGCACCGACACCGCTGTCTCGGGCTATCATACCATGGGGCCTTGAGCGTCAACCACGTATGCAGTCAGTATGGCTAAGAAGCCATGATATTACCTAATCGGGCATTAAGCCATGAGTGCAGGCATAAAGCCATGAATACGGGCATAAAGCCATGAATACAGGCATAAAGCATTTCGTAGTACTGCTAAAACAATACCCTATTGGCATGCCAAATTATCCAATCTGACACACATGTCTAGGTAATACAAGGGCACATAATATCATTAAATATTAATATATTTTGTTTTATGACTTTATTATTTCATGATAAATTTCAATTATAATTCATACATTCATTTGATCATTTATATGATCACAATTCACATCAATTATCCTTTTATACCATTTTACTCAAAATACTCCTCCTCTCTACAATAATGAGAACTAATGTCTCATTTATACATTAATATGGTTTATTTATTTATTCATTATGTTATTCATATTGATCACAATTCTAAACAATGGTTCACATGTACCATTGTATTCAAAACATTTTTCCTTTCTCATTTATACATTCAAGAATCTACTTATGTAATTACAAATTTTATATTTCAAGTTGAGTTACTAATATTTTATGAATTCCATTTGTGATGGGCATATAAGCCCTAGCTATCTATTCACATCAATTAGGTGACTTATTTTTCATGTTTCAAGTAATCCATGAATATTTCATGGATTTCAAATTTATGGCCTTAATTTCTTTTTAACAATTTTGACTAGGATGCATAGTCCACATTTGTCATACAATTCTAAGCATTTAAGCTTAGAATTGGTTCTAGGTCTTCATATTAGTTTGCTAATTATTTTGATTACTATTCACCTTACTAGTCAACCAAAATGTTGACTTTTTAATACATAATAAATTTATTGAACCTAAGTTCTCCAAGATACCACATTTTGAGTTTTACATTTGCTAGTATTAATTGCCAATTGCAATTTAAAGTCCCCTAGATGCATTTATAATTTCAAATTTTGAATTTCAAGTTTTGGTGTCATTATTCACCTCATTGGTCAATAAAAATGTTGACTTTTGGATAGAAAATAGGTACATTGGTTTTAGCACCCCCAATGTACCACATTTTACATTTAAAACTTGTTGAAATTAACCACCAAATCCATTTCCAAACCTAAAACCAAGAGAGCAGAATTTTCAGTTTTTGTTACCTAATTTTGCTGTTCCATTGGGTCCTGTTGCAGTGGGAATTTGAGGAAATGGTAAACATGAAAGTTGTTCCTTATTTTGTCTAGTTGAATTTATTTTTTTGAATCACTCCATTTGGAGTTTTTTAGCTCCAGATATGGTCCAAAAACCACAGCTGGCCGGATTTCAATTCTGCAGAATTTACCAAATCTACAGTACCATCAACAGTGACTGCCACTGCCTTGTTGAATGGGTTCTGGCCATAATTTGGGGTAGGTTTCGTCATGAAAGTTGTTTGTCTATGTCTTATCTTGTTGCTGTAAAAATTTCAGATCAATTGACCATATCTACAGTGAGTTATGGCCGAATGAACAGTTACTGTTCATTTGGTCATTCTGCAGAATCAGCTTGTAGGGTATCCGGATTGGGGCCAACTTTTGGTCCTCTTGCTTTGGTTTTTTGGGCATGGTTTCTTCAGAAAAAATGTGCCATTATGAGTCTAGTTTCATTTCCAATTGGCCAAACACCAATTCGACCTACACAGCCAAAGATATGGTAGTCCAAACAGGCTGGACTCACAGCCTCATTTCTACTGTCTTTATGCAGCCTACCAAAACTCTTTGTAACCCTCTAATGCACTTCAAATTATGGTCAACTTACCTGAAATGGTCACTAATTGACCATTAAAATGTTCTTTCAACATCACATACACAAAGTCCAAATTTCTCTCTAAAACCCTAATTCTCAAATAACCATTAATGCACATACATCATTTCAACATACTTAATGATGTTTATGTCTCATACTCATGTTCAAGACCACCCATATACAACTTAAATTCATTCAACACTCATCAACACTTCCATCACTAAGGCTGCCAACAATTTTTAAGTGGTCCATACATGGATATATTCTTTTGATTTTATGAATTTCTAACTAAATCCATATACCTAACTTCAAATTTAAAGAGAAAAATGGAGAGATATAGCACTAACCTTAGTGGCAGAATTTTCTCTTGTTAATTCTTCACTTTCTTTTGTTTTCTTGGCTGCCAAACACTTATCCTTGGTGTGGGTATAATTTTTAGTGAAGGAAGGATAAGGTTTTGAGGTGAGGAAGCTTAGGAAAATCAACCTTAAAAAAAAAAATGGAGAGAAAGCTTTTTTGGCTATGGTGGACGTGAAATGAGGAAGGAGAATTCAGTTTTTCATTTCAATTTTCTACCCATTTGACTCATTTTAAGTGGTTGATGGACATGTGTCACAATGTGATTGGGTGAGAGTGCTTAGTGACATAAGCATGAGGTCAAAATTGTAATTTGAATTCTTTTTTTTTTTCTTTTCTTTGTTACTCATTTTCAATTCAATTTTTAGCAATATTTATTCACATTTTATGTCATAATAATTATTTACTTAACTGGACAAGTCGGCCAAAAATCATCTCTGAAGGCGAAATGACCAAAATGCCCTCCGTTTGGCTTAACGAGTCAAAATTGTCTATACCGATTGAAAAATTTTTCTAAATATTTTCTTGGCATTCTAATGCCATAGGAACCTCAATGACCCTTCTCTAGAGTCCCAAAAATTATTTTATGAATTTTTTCCCGGGTCTAGGGCTCCTCGTTGCGAGAACCGCAACTTCCCTCTGGTTACCCATCGCTTGGGCACCGGCTCGTTTAACTTGGTTATATTTTATTTCAAAAATTTTTACTAAATTTTTCTTATTAATATTTGAGTTAATTATGGTTCCTGACTTTAGTTTAAATATTTTTCCGGACGTTCTAGCTGTCCGGACCGACACTGGTCACCGGAACAGTAGAATGTACGGAGTTACTACCGAGAGGGTGTTACAAGACTGGCAGAAAATGAGCAGACTTGGTTAGTTTGTCAACTATGACCCATACTACATCATGGCTCTTTTGTGGCATCGGAAGTCCCATCACAAAATCCATTGTTATTCTCTCCCATTTCCATTCTGGTACTGGTAGTGGATGTAATAACCCAGTGGGTACTTGATGCTCTGCCTTCACTTGCTGACAAGTTAGACATTTGGAAACAAATTCTGCCACCAGTAATGCTCCTTTAGCCCTCTATACATTTTTGTGCCACCAGGGTGCATGGCAAAAGGAGACTCATGTGCTTCCTTCAAAATGATCTTCCTCAAATCAATATCATTAGGAACATACATTCTGCCCTGGTGTAGCAGTAGACCGTCATCTCTTATTGAGAATTCTGGTTTCTTGCCCTGTCAGACTTCTTCTAACAGCTTCTGATACTTTTGATCATTCTGAGCAGCCATTCTCATCTGATCAATCAACACTGGCTGTACATGCCATACAACTGCTGTCTGCCCCTCATCATTAATCTCTAAACTAGCATGTAATGATCTCAACTCATGTACCATAGACAAAGGAGTAACTCGTAGACTTGCCATAGTCTTGCAACTTAAGGCGTCAGCCATAACATTAGCTTTTCCTGGCTGATAGTCTATCAGACAATCATAGTCTTTTATCAACTCTAACCATCTCCTCTGTCTCAAATTCAACTCCTTCTGAGTGCCCAGATACTTCAAACTCTTATGATCTATGTAGAAGTAGCACTTCTCCCCATACAAATAGTGTCTCCAGATCTTAAGAGCAAATACAATAGCTGCAAGCTCCAAATCATGTGTTGGATAATTCCTCTCATGCGGTTTCAGCTGGCGTGATGCATAGGCAATGACATTTCGATCTTACATCAATACACAGCCTAACCCATTGTAAGAAGCATCACTGTAAACTGTGTATTCTTTACCCGGAGTAGGTAAAGTCAGGACTGGAGCCTCAGTCAAACACCTATTTAATTCATCAAAACTTTGCTGGCATTTATCTGTCCACTGAAATTTCAAATCTTTCCTAAGCAACTTGGTCAATGGAGATGCCAACATGGAAAATCCTTTCACAAATCGACGGTAGTATCCAGCTAACCCTAGAAAACTGTGAATCTCTATGATATTTCTAGTTGGCTTCCAATTAAGGACAACTTCTATCTTGCTAGGATCTACCTTAATACTCTCTGCTGATACTATGTGCCCCAAAAAGGATATCTCCTTCAGCCAAAATTCACACTTCGACAATTTGGCATATAGCTATTTCTCCCTCAAAGTTTGCAGTACAATGCGTAGGTGTCTATCATGCTCTTCCTCATTCCTCGAATATACCAATATATCATTTATGAATACCACAGCAAATTGATCGAGGTATGGTTTGAAGATAGTGTTCATTAGATCCATAAAAGCAGCCGGAGCATTAGTTAACCTAAATGGCATAACCAAGAACTCATAATGGCCATAGTGGATTCTAAAGGCAGTTTTAGGCATACTTTGCTCTTGTACTTTCAGCTGATAATAACCTGATCTCAGGTCAATTTTAGAGAACACAGCTATGCCCCTCAACTGATCAAACAAATCATCAATGCGAGGCAATGGGTATCTATTCTTTATTGTCACCTTATTCAACTGCTGATAGTCAATGCATAACCGGAGAGTACCATCCTTCTTCTTTATAAACAACACTGGCGCTCCCCAAGGTGACACATTAGGGCGGATGAAGCCCTTGTTAAGCAGCTCTTGCAACTGCACTTTCAATTCTTTTAGTTCTGCTGGTGCCATTCTATATGGTGTTATGGAGATTAGGTCCACACCAGGCATAACATCAATCTCAAACTGCACCTCTCTTTCCGGAGGTAATCCTGGCAATTCATCAGGGAACATATCCGGAAAGTCACATACTGTGGGGATGTCCCTCAATGCTAGACTACCCACTTGGGTGTCTACCACATGTGCCAAGTACACCTCACACCCCTTCCTAATCATTTTATGGCCAGTGCAGCTGAAATGATGTTTGATAGCAATAACTGCCTCTCCCCATTTATTACTATATCACCATATTGAGCGAGACCAAAATTGACTGTCTTCAGTTTACAGTCAATCATTGCATGATGCCTGGCTAACCAATCCATGCCCAAGATAATATCATAATCTCTGAAGGGCATTTCAATCAAATTTGACAGAAAAATATGTCCTTGGATCACTAAAAGATAGTCTCTATAGATTCTGTTAACCCTAACCTCCTGACCTAATGGACTAGTTACTAGCACATCATAGTCCATTTATACACATTGGATAGCAGTAGAACACATCACATTAGCACTGACATATGAATGTGTGGAGCCAGGATCAAACAACACATATGCATCTTGGTCAAGGATAGAGAAAATACCAGCTGCTACGTCTGATGTTTCAGCCTCCTCTCTCTGTTTCATAGTATAGACTCTAGCTAGTGCACAACTTGGTACTAGCTGGTTAACAGTGCTTTGACTTTTAGGAGTGTTACCAGGACCCCTACCTCTGCCTCTACCTCGACCAGCTGGCTGTGACCCTCTAGGTGTAAAGACTTGGGTTGATCCCTCAGATGTAGCTAAAGGTCCAAATCGGGGCATACTAGTATAATCCTTAGTGAAATGTCCGCTTCCTCCATAGTTAAAACATGCACCTGGGGGCTTGAAACACACCCCACCATGTGTTCTACCACAAGTCTCACACTGCCGGACTGATAAAGCTCCTCGAGAGGCCTGCTGGGTCTGCTGACCAGACCGGGGTGGTCTTTGCCCAGAATATCTACCTCTGCTAGATCTGTGAGAGCTAGATCCCCCAAACTATTTCCTCTTCCCAGAACCACTCTCAGTAGCCTGACCCATAGCCTTTTTAGTCTTCTCTTTCTCTTGTGTACCCTTCTTTACCGCCCCTTCTTATTCTAGTCTTTCTAGTTCCAAGGCTTGTGAAATCAACTTAGAAAAATTCTGGAGTCTGAATCCCACCACTTGCATTCTTAAGCTAGGCCTCAACCCTGCCTCACACCTCTTACATCTGTCTCTGGGGGTGGAGACTAAGCTTCCAGCATAATGACTTAGCCTTGAAAAGTCCCACTCATACTCTGCTATTATTCTGTCCCCTTGCTTCAAGCTCAAACTTTCTTGTAACTTCATATCCACATAAGCATCAGGGACCCACTTCTGCCTGAATTCCTTCAGGAAGTCTATCCATGTCAGCACAGGTGGCTCAACCAGGCTGTGAGGGATGGTCTTCCACTATTCATATGCATCCCCTTGCAATAAAGAAATAGAGTACTCGAACTTCAGCTCTTCTACACACTGCAGCTTTCTGAAAACCCATTCCATTCTCTCTAACCACTGTTCTACCTCCAGTGGCTCAACAGTGCCCTTAAACTCGGTGGCCCCAAATTTCATTAATTTTTCATATTGCCGAGCCAAGGGCTATGGTTGTGCTGCGAGTACTTGTATCTGAGCTTGAGGTGGCACATTTCTCGCCATTTGTTGGAAAAACGTAGCCATCTTCTGTACAAACTGAGCAGGAAACTGCGGTGCTGGGGTAGGAGCTGGAGTGGCTGACCCACTCACATTCTGGAGTGCTGGGGCTTCCCCTTGGATCTCAGCCTCGACAGATTGCTCCACGGAATGATCTCCCTCTTCCATTCCATTTCCCAAAAATTTCTACCTCCTAAGATCAAATACAAGGAAGTTGACCACCATTAGTGCATATTCATGATGTAAATATGTCATATGTATCAATTAAAGACACTTGAGCAGTTGTACTTATCAAGAAAATATTCATATACATAGTTAAAATTCATTGCAAAACCAAGCTCTGATACAACTAAAATATGTCACGCCTTACCCCTCTGTAAGGTATAACATGATCCTGTAGAATACCTAATGAACTACCGAGCTTCACCTACCGATAACTCATTAAGTATACTACAATGGATTTTAAAACCATTTTCTTACATTTTGGAAGTGGTGAGCATTTTGGTAGGAATTAAAAACATTTAATTAAAGTTTCAAAAATAGTAAAATTTTTTGTCCATTTTATTTTCCTGCAAATTTTATAAAAATTTTGACAGAGTGCCGTCTGTATTTTGAGAAAACAGTTCTTCAAATACTTGAAAAAAAAAAAGCACTTTCAATAATTTTTTTCACAACTCCCAACCCAAATCAACTCAAGTCAACACCATTCAATTTAATTTCACAACTCAACTAAATATTTGTCATCTCAAAATACTTCACAAATTCATTCACATTGCAAACAGTATTAAATTTACAAATACATATCTTAATTTACAAAAAGAAAATTTAAAATATCATTATTACAATTTATTATACAACTGCTGAACTTTACATTGATACATAAAACATTACAATATTTATATCAAACAACTACAAGGTATAATTAAATACCCGTACAAAAAGATCGGCGAAGACCTTGCCAATTCAGCAGCGCACTCTGCTGCTTTGTCCTTGCCCTTATCTGTGACAACAAAATAAGCTATCGCTGAGTATAAAAATACTCAGTGGTGCACAATAAAAATTTGAAATGCAATACATAAAACATTCATTGACAAATCACAATTATCAAAACTCATTATAGCAAATTTTGGTCAAACAATTTAATAAATAAACACAGTGTTGCCAATTCAAACACAACTTAAGCCATAACACAAAATTTCCAATCAATGCTGCGTTGTACACCACGACAAAGCAATCTACTACCCCACTAATCGAAATCAATGAGGGAGGTGGCTAGCTAGCTAATGAGTACTCATCCGATCTACAACCTCGACTGGTAAACCAGAAAGGGAGGAAAATAATCGATCTCAATCCGATAAATGGAGGAATAATAAGGCACTGTCATGCTAAGTGTGAATCAAAAATCAATTTAAAACAATTTATTCAAATATTGCATGCAAAATCAAATCAATTCCCAAAGTCACATTTTCATTCACAAAGTGGCAACACAAAAGTTTTTAAACTCATAATTAACACAGAAATTTCATAGTGCATACTAAATCAACTTTTCAATGAGAAAATGCTTAAATAGGGTTTATTATGCACAAACCTGACGTAAGTCACCTCTAGGCCTTGACTCAGTCCCTTAGAGCTTCCGGGTCTTTTTCAGCTGAAACACAAAATTTATAGTGTCTCAGTATCTTTACCTAATAATAATTCCAATAATGAATCCCAATATGCTTAAACTTACATTCTTGAAAATTTTCATGTTGGAGTTACTATTCATGGTACTATTCAAGTCAAAATATTGACTTTCTTATGCTTACAAGGTATGGAAACTCCAACTATACTCACATGCCATATTTTGGTTACCAATTTTGTTGGTTTTGGTTGTTTTCTCAAAACTTAAGTCTTTTAGGCAAAATTGCAAATTTTCAGTTTTGGTGACATATTTTTCACTGTTCCATTGATCATGTTTCTGTTAGAATTTGGCTAAGTTTTCTTCATAGAAGTTGTTCCTTGTTGTCTTAACTTTATTTTCCTTTTTGAATCACTCCATTTGGAGTTTTGTAGCTCAAGTTATAGCCATTTGAATATGGCTGGCCGGATTGGTCTAACCCATATTTTCGGGCACCAAACCTGGTTCTGGCAGTTTTAGGTCACTAAATTTGGGTGGCTAAATGACTTAGTTAAGGGCATAATTTGGACTTGTATTCTTCATGAAAGTTGTAGGGCTATGTCTCAGCTTTGTACTGGTAAAATTTCAGGTCATTTAGACCTGTCTAGCCTAAGAAATGGCCAAATGAACAAATACTGTTCATTTGGTTATTTTTGCACAAGTTAGATTGCCTAATTCTGATTTGGCCAATTTGTTCACTATGCTATGGTCACTTTATGAGCATGATTCATGTGCCATTTTGTGTCTAGTTTCATTCCCAATTTTCCTCACACCAATTGAGTTGGTAAAATTTTAGTTTTGGTCCCTAAAAGGGACCTTGGTTCTGCTGCCTGCAGAATGTCCCTATCCAATCCGAATCTCCATTTGATTCCAACACTTCCAACATACCACAATTGGTCATACATGACCATTTTTCAGCTCAAACAAGGTCAAACACACTATTTGACCAATTCTCAAAATTTTGTCTCCCAAAACCCTAGGTCCAAAACCCTAACTCACCTGATTTGTTACATTTTATTAATTCCAAGCATACCAACATACTTTCTCAACTCATTCAAGCTTTCTAACATGTTTAATTCAATCAAACTCATGCATTCTTAACTTAATCCCTAGCTGGTCGAATTCACATATAGTCCTCCAAAGATGTTTTCTTTCCATTTTAAATATATTTCTAGGTTTATTCAACTATAAACACAATAATTCAACTAGAAATTCAAAGTTTAGATTACTAACCTCACTTTGAATTTCAAATCTTCAAATCTTTCACTTTTCTTCCAAACTTTCTTGATCAATCTTCTTTTCTAGTTGCCCAAACAAGGTTTAATCTAAGGAGCTTGCAATTTCTATGGCTAACTTTTGGTTTCTTCAAGCTCAAAAATGAGCTTTCATGGAGGATTTTGAAAGGGAAAGGGTGAGAGAGAGTGAGACGACAAGAAGATGAAGAAAAAGACTTTTGCTTTATTTTTTGTTTCATTTCTTTTTTGTGTTTTTAATCCACTTTAATCCACAATTATCCAATGAAATCTTAAATTTTTTATTATTAAGTTTATTACATCATGCATGATGTCATGCATGATGTAATAACTTTTTCACTTTTTTTTTCTTTCCATTTATTTTTCTTTAGTTCTTTAATTTAATTCTCGATTCCAAAATTTTTTTTTCTCCAATTTTATTTGACAGTCAGGTCAGGAGTCAGCTCTAGGGGTCAATTGATCAAATTGCCCCTCACCAGTTCAACCTGGTTTACAAATAATTTAATATTTCTTCCGGATCCCTAATCTAATTATTTGACCAACTTAACAATTCTTTTTCGTGATTTTCTCTTTTCCACTGTGTTCATAATAGTCCTAAGGAACGCGGCATCATATTTTATGGTTTAAAATTTCAGTTTAAATCGACCTCAAAGTCCTTCCTGAGAAGGTCACCCATCACTATGACTCTCAGTTCATTTAACTTCTTATGTTCTGTTTTTCTTATTTATACTTAACCAATTGACAATTACTAAATATTTGTATTCAGGGCTTATCTAGTTGTCTTAGATGTGGTTCTAATTCCCTTAATTATCCGGACCGACACCGGTCACCGGAACAGTGAAATACACCAGGCTATGCAAATAGGGGTGTTACAAAATATGCAAACCTGGCTATATTGTCAGATCAACCCTTTGATGTAGTAGTGATAGGGCTAGGCAAGTTGAAATTAGCTACATGGGAGATGATGGGAATAAAGCAAAGAAAAATAGGGCTGAAGGTGTTAGTAATATGCCCTAAAGCATATCATTTAGTATGTATCTTGTACATATTTTATTAATAAAAGGCAATTTCACTTTTCTGTTTACATAATGTATTTATATGTAACAGAAAAGGTCCATTGATATTTTGTTAGAAATTTTATTCTTAAGTTGTTAAGAATATGAGTGACAGTATTTCTAGCACAAAGTATCATAAATTGGCTCACAATCGAGGATACTTCACAATAAGAACATGACTTATCCAGAAAGATTATAATCATATTTGTTGTAACACCCCGAACCTCCGAGTTATGAATAGTACCATTTTTGGTCTGTGACTAATACTATTCGAAGACACCTTGAGGACCAAAAATAAATAGAAATTAATTGAGATAGACACAATAAAAATTCTAGTGAACAAAAAAAAAAGGACTCATCGGGTATTATAAAAAGAAGGATTATGACCCGATGAGGGGCATTTTGGTCAATTCACCTCAAGAGTTGACTTTTGACCAAAATGTCAATTAAATTAAATAAAATTAATGAATTGAATAATGGGGTAAAAATTGAAGAAAAATTCAAGTAAAAATATGCAAGGGAAAATTTAAGAAATGAAAACTTAAACTTTCATTTCCATTATGACAAAATTAAAATGAAAGACTTATGGGCTTTTGATAGTTAAATTTAATTATTTAATTAAATGGAAAAATTAAGTAAAAAAAAAGGGGGGGAATAAAAATTTAAGTTTAATTATCCTTATGGCACAATTAAAATTTATAATTTTAATAAGCTAATTTTGGGGATAAATATATATATATATATATAAGAAGACAAATGTCTTCTTCATTTCTTTTTTTCATAAGAGACCACCACTCTCTCCTCTCTCTTTCTCTCTCTCTCTTTTTCTCTTCTTCTTCCACTTCTTCCCCTCATTGATTTCCCCTCCCAAGTTTTAATTCCCTTAAATTCCCTTCATAAATTCCATAGTCCACTAAAAGAAAACATCAAAGAGATCTTTGATTGAGAGATTGAAAGCAAGGAGAACAAGAATTGGAAGAAATGTGAAGTTGGAAAGAAATCAACAAGAGGTAATTTTCTTTTCATTTTAGATTAGTTGTATAAGCTTTAAATGAAGTTAATTTATGATGAAATTTCATAAGAAAATGAAAGAAAACATATATGGAACCTAAACTAGGGTTTTGGCCAAATGGGAGAAAAATTAGGGTTTTGAACATTAGGGTTTAGAAACAAAAAATGTGAAGAAGTGCTAAATGATGTCTTTGACATAGTTTAAGGAAAGAAATGACCATTTGTGACCTAATTAAGTGTGTGAGAAGTGTTTAAATCAAAGCTAAATTCGGATTGGGTATGAAGCATGACCAAAAGTCAACTTTGAGGGACCAAAAATGAAATTTTACAAGTGCAATTGGTATGGGACCAATTGGGACTGAAAATAGGCACTAAATGACACAATTTTCATTTAGGAAGCATGCCCAAAAAGTGACCAAAACCTAGTGAACAAACTGACCAAACTTGAAAAATTGCAGTATGAACAGTACACATAAACAGTAATGGTGTTTGGGTCATAACTCGAGCTAGGCAGGTCAAAATGACCTCAAATTTTACCAGTAGTTAGATGAGATATAGACCTAAAACTTTCATGAAAAACAAAAACCCAAATTATGCCATTAACCCCATCAAATTATTGAGCAAAGTTGAATTACTGAATCTGCAAAACTGCAGAATTGTCAAATGAACAATAAACTTTGCAAGGCTATAACTCTCTCTAGAAAACTCTGATTTAGGCGATTCTTAAACCGATGGAAACCTAAGACATAGTAGAATATTTCATATGAATAATGTTAGGCCAAATTATGAACTTAACTCAATCAAATTGCAAAAAGAAGTCGGGTCACCGAATCTGCCAGAATCTGGGCACCTAAAATTGACCAAATGAACAGTAAACTTTGCAAGGCTATAACTCTCTCTAGAAAACTCCGATTTAGGCAATTCTTAAACTGATGGAAACCTAAGACATAGTAGAACATTTCATATGAAGAACATTAGACCAAATTATGGACTTAACTTGGTCAAATTGCTGAACAAAGTTGGATCGATAAATCTGCCAGAACAAAATCTGCAGCATGAACAGTGACATGAACAGTAATGGTGTTTTTGGCATAACTTGAGCTACACAGCTCCGAATTAGGCGATTCAAAAAGGAAAATAAAGTTAAGACCTAAATGAACAATTTTCATGAAGAACATCTCACCAAATTATGATCAAAACTAGGTAAAAATTGGGTTCAAAGATTGGGGCACCAAGTTGTCCCAAAACCAAAAAATTCTAAAATTTTCAAAGCTAACTTAGGATGCATTAGACATGCATATAATGAGTTCTTGGCAGCAATTGAGATTGGTATTGAGGTATTCTATTTGTGCATTTTCAGTAGAAAAAGAAGTTGGAACGGACAAGGAGAAGTAGGTAACAATAAAGGAGAGCATTGAAGGTTTGTGCACAACTAACATTTTTCTTTGTTTTAGCTTCGTAAATTGATTTGAATAAGTTTATTCGAATGAGTTTGATTTGAAATGAGTTTATTTTGAATGAGGTATGTTTTTCTCTTGTATTTGAGGAATTTGTGTGTTGCCACCCCTTTTATGGATTTTATGATGATTTGAATATGCTATTGTTTTGCAAACGTGATTATTGATTTAGAAACTCTTGAAAGTTGCTTTGAAACCACAGTTAGCATGACAGTCCCTTCGGAACTCCCCAGTAGTAACGGCTACTTGGGGTTTTATAATTGATATTGATTATGTCTCCCATTAATAATGGTTAGTGGGGTAAGACTACATGAGTACTCATTAGCTAGCTAGCCCTTCCCTCATTAATAATGGTTAGTGAGGTTGAGATTGCTTTGTCGTGGTGTACAACACAGCACCGATAGTGAAATTTTGTGTCATGGCCTGAACTGTGTGTTGATGTTGGCAACACTAATGCTTTGTGAATTGTGATTTATGAAGTGTGATTTCTCATTTGAAATGTTATTCCAATAAATGGCTCTTATGAACTTAGAACTATTGTGAAGATTTCATGCTTAAGAAAAATGTGATTTATTATGCTTTGACAAATTATGTTTTACTTTAAGTTTTAAAGTTATTAGTTGTGCACCACTGAGTGATATACTCAGCGATAGCTTCTTTATGCTATCGCAGGTAAGGGAAAGGAGAAGGCTGCCGAGTGAGAGACTTGGAAGCAGTATTTTGGTATTGTTTGTGGGTATATATTGTAGTCATACCCCTGTAATTTCCTTTTGATGTATTTTGTACCTATATGCATGGATGTACGGACGTTGAGCAGTTTGTATTTAAAAACCTTGCATTGCTATCACATTTTGAGTTTGTAATTATTTTGTATTTTACTTTGAGACTTATGAAAATGTAACTTTTGCAATATTTAGTCTATCATTATTTCCAATGAATGTTTGCATGGAATTTTAACTATTCTCATACAGTTTTCCGCAAAAGAATTGATAAGATAAAAAGCTATGGTTTGTTTCCGCATAACTAATGGGTTATCGGTAGGTGGAGTTCGGTGATTCATTAGGCATGCTACGGGAACATGTCATGCCTTACAAGGGATAAGGTGTGACATGTTTTAGTGGTATCAGAGCTTTGGTTTTTATACAAGTTTTGAAATTGCATGTTTGAAAATTTTTGATAAGTACAGCTGCTCAATTGTCATTATTGATACATATAGTGTATTACATCATAAATATGGACTAATGGAAGGAAATCTCCTTGTGTTTGTTACTCAGGGAGTAGAATTCCTTGTGATTCAATATGGAAGAGGGTGATCACACAGTAGAGCAATCAGTAGCAGCTGAGGTACAAGGGGAAGCCCCAGCTCCTTAGAATGCCAGTGGATCGGCTGCACCCATCCCACCCATGCGATTTCTGCTCGATTCGCTCAGATGGTTGCACTATTTCAGACAAATGGTGGCAATATACGATCCAAGCTTACGTGCAAGCACCTCGGTGCAACCACCATCCCCACCGGACAATATGACAAGTTAATGAAGTATGGAACAGAGTTCAAAGTGCAATGGACCCATTGGAAGCTGAGCAATGGTTAGAACGGATGGAGAGGGTTTTCAAGAAATTGCACTGCACAGATGAGTTAAAGTTTGAATATTCAATTTCCTTGCTGTATGGAGATGCATATGAGTGGTAGAAGACCATTCCCCACAGTTTGGCTGAGCCGCCAGTGCTGACATGGGATGACTTTCTAAGGGAGTTTAGACAGAAGTATGTTCCTGATGCCTATGTGGATATGAAGCTATAGGAGTTTCTTAGTTTGAAGCAAGGGAACAAAACTGTAGCCGAGTATGAGAGAGACTTTTCTCGCCTAAGCCACTATGCTAGAAGCCTACTCACTACCAGTAGAGACAGATGCAAACGGTTTGAGGCTGGTTTGAGGCCTAGTTTGAGATTACAAGTGGTTGGGTTTCGACATGACAACTTCTCTGGGTTGATATCACAGGCCCTTGAATTGGAAAGGATAGAACTGGAAGGGGCATTTGAGAAGGTAATCACTGAAAAAGAGAAGAGCAGTAAGCCTACAGGTCAAAGTCCAAGTAACAATTCGAGTAAGAGGAAGAGCTTTGGGGGAACAAGTAACAGAGGATCTAGTAGGGGAAGATTCTCAGGGCAGAGGCCACCTAGATCCGAACAGCAGACATCTAGGGGTTCCTTTCCTACCCGTGCTTGTGAAACTTGTGGCAGGACTCATGGAGGAGTATGTTATAAGGCCATAGTAGCCTGTTACAACTGTGGTGGAAGTGGGCATTTTGCTAGAGATTGCGCTAGTGCCCGCAGATCTGGACCGCCTACTACCACTCAGGGATCTGTTCAAGGTTCTGCTTCTAGAGGACAACAGACAACTAGTAGAGGCAGAGGCAGGGGTAGAGGTAACACTTCTGGTAGTCAGGGCACAGTGAGCTAGCCAGAGCAGAGTGGTGCACCAGTCAGGGTGTACACCATGTGCCAGAGGGATGAAGCTGAGACATCAGATGTTGTGGCTGGTACTTTCTCCATTTTTGATAGAGATGTATATGTGCTGTTTGACCCTGGTTCTACACATTCTTATGCTAGTGCCAGTATTGGATGCTCTATTGCTATTCCTTGTGTGAAATTGGATTATGATGTGCTAGTGACTAGTTCTTTAGGACAAGAGGTTAGGGTGAACAAATTGTATAAGGATTGTCCTTTGGTGATCCAAGGACATACATTCCTGTCAGACTTAATTGACATGCCCTTCCGAGATTATGATATCATCTTAGGCATGGATTGGTTAGCCAGGCATCACGCCATGATTGACTGTAGACTGAAGATAGTCACTTTTGGTTTTCCCGAGTATGCAGATGTAGTGATACACAGGGAGAGGCAGTTATTGCCATCCAATATCATTTCAGCTGCACTTGCTAGAAAGATGATTAGAAAGGGATGTGAAGCTTATCTAGCTCATGTGATAGACACCCAGGTGGGGACCAGATCTTAAAGATATTCCTACAGTATGGGATTTTTCGGATGTTTTTCTGGAAGAATTACCGGGATTGCCTCCGAAAAGAGAGGTGCAGTTTGAAATTGAGACTATGCCTGGTGTGGAGCCAATCTCCATCACTCCTTATAGGATGGCACCTGCTGAGTTGAAAGAGCTGAAGCTACAATTGTAGGAATTGTTAGATAAGGGTTTCATCTGCCCTAGCGTGTCACCTTGGGGAGCACCAGTATTATTTGTGAAGAAAAAGGATGGTACTCTCCGCCTATGCATAGACTACAGACAGTTGAATAAGGTGACCATAAAGAATAGATATCCTCTGCCACGGATTGATGATTTGTTTGACCAGTTGAAGGATGCAACTGTATTCTCCAAAATTGACTTGAGATCGGGCTACTACGGTTGAGGTGCAGGAGCAAAGTATTCCTAAAACTGCCTCTATGACTCGGTATGGCCACGATGAGTTCTTTGTAATGCCATTCGGGTTGACTAATGCTCCAGCTGCTTATACGGGCCTAATGAACACTATCTTCAGGCCATATTTGGACCAGTTTGTTATGGTGTTCATTGATGATATTTTGCTGTACTCAAAGAATACAGAGGAACACGACAAGCACTTAAGGATAGTATTGCAGACTTTGAGGGAGAAGCAGTTGTACGCCAAACTGTCGAAATGTAAGTTTTGGCTAAAGGAGATTTCATTTTTGGGGCATGTTGTATCTGCAGAGGGTATCCAAGTGGATCCTAGCAAAGTAGAAGCCATTCTTAATTGGAAGCCACCTAGAAATGTCACGGAAGTTCGGAGTTTCCTTGGTTTAGCTGGGTATTATCGAAGGTTTGTGAAGGGATTCTCCATACTAGCATTTCCACTGGCCAAGCTACTTAGGAAGGATGTAAAATTTCAGTGGACTGATCGATGCCAGGAAAGTTTTGATGAGTTAAAGAGGCATTTAACTGAAGCTCTAGTCTTAACCTTGCCCACTTTGGGTAAGGAGTATACCATATACAGTGATGCTTCTCATAACAGATTAGGCTGTGTGTTGATGCAAGATAGAAACGTCATTGCCTATGCTTCACGCCAGCTTAAACCGCATGAGAGGAATTATCCTACACATGACTTGGAGCTAGCAGCCATTGTCTTTGCCTTGAAGATCTGGAGACATTATTTGTATGGGGAGAGATGTTATATATACACAGATCATAAAAGTTTGAAGTACTTGGGCACACAAAAGGAGTTAAATTTGAGGCAAAGGAGATGGCTAGAGATGATAAAAGATTATGATTGTTTGATAGACTATCAGCCTGGAAAACCTAATGTTGTAGCTGATGCTTTAAGTCGCAAGACTATGGCTGGTTTGAGGGTTTCTCCTTTGTCCATGGTGCATGAATTAAGGACATTGCATGCTAATTTGGAGATTAATGAAGATGGGCAGATGGTAGCTACTTGGCAAGTGAAGCCAATGCTAGCAGAATAAATTAAAGTAGTTGCACAGAAGGATGATAAGTATGTGAAGTTGATGGAAGAGGCTCGGGATGGCAAGAAACCAGAATTATTAGTAAATGATGAGAGCTTGTTATTATATAAGGCCAGAATGTGCATTCCTGAGAATGTTGAACTGAGGCAGACTATTTTAAAGGAAGCACATGATTCACCTTTTGCAATGCACCCTGGTGGAACCAAAATGTATAGAAGTGTGAAAGAGCACTATTGGTGGAGAGGAATGAAGAAAGACATTGCAGAATATGTTGCCAAATGCCTAACTTGTCAGCAAGTAAAGGCAGAACACCAAGTGCCTCTGAGGTTGCTCTGACCATTGCCAATTCCCGAATGGAAATGGGAAAGAATCACTATGGATTTCGTGACAGGACTTCCACGTACACAAAAGAATCATGATGCAGTTTGGGTTATTGTTGATAGATTGACCAAGTCTGCACACTTTTTGCCAGTGAGAATGGCTTACAACCTGGAAAGATTGGCCAAACTATACATTGACGAAGTGGTGAGGTTGCATGGAGTGCCAATGTCTATTGTGTCTGATAGAGATCCTAGGTTCACTTCTAGATTTTGGGGTAGTCGCCAAAAAGCCCTAGGGACTAGATTGAACTTTAGTACAGCATTCCATCCACAGACAGACGGCCAGTCTGAAAGGATCATTCAGATTTTGGAGGATATGCTTCGGGCTTGTGTGATTGAGTTTGAAGGAGTTGGGACACATACTTGCCTTTAATTGAATTTGCCTACAACAACAGTTATCAATCAAGCATCGGAATGCCTCCATACGAAGCACTTTACGGCAGGAAGTGTATAACTCTTTTGTGTTGGGATGAAGTGGGCGAGAGGAAGTTGATTGGCCCAGAATTAGTGCAACAGACAGAAGAAAAGGTTAAGCTCATTAGAGACAGACTCAAAGTTGCAACGGATACACAGAAGTCCTACATTGACCTAAAGAGAAGAGATATTCAGTATAGTGTGGGTGACAAGGTGTTCTTGAAAGTTTCCCCATGGAAGAGGATCATGAGGTTTGGTAGAAAGGGAAAACTAAGTCCTCGCTTCATTAGGCCGTATGAGGTTCTGGAAAGAGTGGGTCCATTGGCATATAGACTTGCATTGCCTCCGGAGTTAGAAAAGATTCACAATGTCTTCCATGTCTCCATGTTAAGGAGGTACAGATCAGACTCCTCTCACATTTTGCCAATAGAGGAGATTGAGGTGAATCCAGACCTGACATATGATGAAGAGCCTATAAAGATCTTGGCAAATGAGGTAAAGCAGCTGAGGAACAAACATATACCTCTAGTCAAAGTGCTGTGGAACCATCATTCAGGCCAAGAGGCTACATGGGAGCGTGAGGAGGACATGAGGAGACAGCACCCACTATTGAGAGGCGAGACCAGGTAAATTTTGAGGACGAAATTTATTTTTAAGGAGGGGAGAATTGTAACACCCCGAACCTTCGAGTTATGAATAGTACCATTTTTGGTCCGTGACTAATACTATTCGAAGACACCTTGAGGACCAAAAATAAATAGAAATTAATTGAGATAGACACAATAAAAATTCTAGTGAACCAAAAAAAAAAAAGGACTCATCGGGTATTATAAAAAGAAGGATTATGACCCGATGAGGGGCATTTTGGTCAATTCACCTCAAGAGTTGACTTTTGACCAAAATGTCAATTAAATTAAATAAAATTAATGAATTGAATTATGGGGTAAAAATTGAAGAAAAATTCAAGTAAAAATATGTAAGGGAATATTTAAGAAATGAAAACTTAAACTTTCATTTCCATTATGACAAAATTAAAATGAAAGACTTATAGGCTTTTGATAGTTAAATTTAATTATTTAATTAAATGGAAAAATTAAGTAAAAAAAAAGGGGGGAATAAAAATTTAAGTTTAATTATCCTTATGGCACAATTAAAATTTATAATTTTAATAAGCTAATTTTGGGGATAAATATATATATATATATATATATAAATAAGAAGACAAATGTCTTCTTCATTTCTTTTTTTCATAAGAGGCCACCACTCTCTCCTCTCTCTTTCTCTCTCTCTCTTTTTCTCTTCTTCTTCCACTTCTTCCCCTCATTGATTTCCCCTCCCAAGTTTTAATTCCCTTAAATTCCCTTCATAAATTCCATAGCCCACTAAAAGAAAACATCAAAGAGATCTTTGATTGAGAGATTAAAAGCAAGGAGAACAAGAATTGGAAGAAAAGTGAAGTTGGAAAGAAATCAACAAGAGGTAATTTTCTTTTCATTTTAGATTAGTTGTATAAGCTTTGAATGAAATTAATTTATGATGAAATTTCATAAGAAAATGAAAGAAAACATATATGGAACCTAAACTAGGGTTTTGGCCAAATGGGAGAAAAAATTAGGGTTTTGAACATTAGGGTTTAGAGACCAAAAATGTGAAGAAGTGCTAAATGATGTCTTTGACATAGTTTAAGGAAAGAAATGGCCATTTGTGACCTAATTAAGTGTGTGATAAGTGTTTAAATCAAAGCCAAATTCGGATTGGGTATGAAGCATGACCAAAAGTCAACTTTGAGGGACCAAAAATGAAATTTTACAAGTGCAATTGGTATGAGACCAATTGGGACTGAAAATAGGCACTAAATGACACAATTTTCATTTAGGAAGCATGCCCAAAAAGTGGCCAAACCTAGTGAACAAACTGACGAAACTTGAAAAATTGCAGTATGAACAGTACACATGAACAGTAATTATGTTTGGGTCATAACTCGAGCTAGGCAGGTCAAAATGATCTAAAATTTTACCAGTAGTTATATGAAATATAGACCTAAAACTTTCATGAAGAACACAAACCCAAATTATGCCATTAACCCCATCAAATTATTGAGCAAAGTTGAGTTACTGAATCTACAAAACTGCAGAATTGCCAAATGAACAGTAAACTTTGCAAGGCTATAACTCTCTCTAGAAAACTCCGATATAGGCGATTCTTAAACCGATGGAAACTTTAGACATAGTAGAATATTTCATATGAAGAATGTTAAGCCAAATTATGAACTTAACTCAATCAAATTGTGAAAAGAAGTCGGGTCACCGAATCTACCAGAATCTGGGCACCTAAAATTGACCAAATGAACAGTAAACTTTGCAAGGCTATAACTCTCTCTAGAAAACTCCGATTTAGGTGATTCTTAAACCAATGGAAACATAAGACATAGTATAACATTTCATATGCAGAACATTAAACCAAATTATGGACTTAACTTGGTCAAATTGCTAAACAAAATTGGATCGATAAATCTGCCAGAACAAAATCTGTAGCATGAACAGTGACATGAACAGTAATGGTGTTTTTGGCATAACTTGAGCTACACAGCTCCGAATTAGGCGATTCAAAAAGGAAAATAAATTTAAGACCTAAATGAACAATTTTCATGAAGAACATCTCATCAAATTATGATCAAAACTAGGTAAAAATTGGGTTCAAAGATTGGGGCACCAAGTTGTCCCAAAACCAAAATATTCTAAAATTTTCAAAGCTAACTTGGGATGCATTAGACATGCATATAATGAGTTCTTGGCAGCAATTGAGATTGGTATTGAGGTATTCTATTTGTGTATTTTAAGTGGAAAAAGAAGTTAGAACGGACAAGGAGAAGTAGGTAACAATAAAGGAGAGCATTGAAGGTTTGTGCACAACTAACATTTTTCTTTGTTTTAGCTTCGTAAATTGATTTGAATAAGTTTATTCGAATGAGTTTGATTTGAAATGAGTTTATTTTGAATGAGGTATGTTTTTCTCTTGTATTTAAGGAATTTGTGTGTTGCCACCCCTTTTATGGATTTTATGATGATTTGAATATGCTATTGTTTTGCAAACGTGATTATTGATTTAGAAACTCTTGAAAGTTGTTTTGAAACCACAGTTAGCATGACAGTCCCTTCGGAACTCCCCAGTAGTAACGGCTACTTGGGGTTTTATAATTGATATTGATTATGTCTCCCATTAATAATGGTTAGTGGGGTAAGACTACATGAGTACTCATTAGCTAGCTAGCCTTCCCACATTAATAACGGCTAGTGAGTTTGAGATTGCTTTGTCGTGGTGTACAACACGGCACTGATCGTGAAATTTTGTGTCATGGCCTGAACTGCGTGTTGATGTTGGCAACACTAATGCTTTGTGAATTGTGATTTATGAAGTGTGATTTCTCATTTGAAATGTTATTCCAATAAATGGCTCTTATGAGCTTAGAACTATTGTGAAGTTTTCATGCTTAAGAAAAATGTGATTTATTATGCTTTGACAAATTATGTTTTACTTTAAGTTTTAAAGTTATTAGTTGTGCTCCACTGAGTGATATACTCAGCGATAGCTTCTTTATGCTGTCGCAGGTAAGGGAAAGGAGAAGGCTGCCGAGTGAGAGACTTGGAAGCAGCATTTTGGTATTGTTTGTGGGTATATATTGTAGTCATACCCCTATAATTTCCTTTTGATGTATTTTGTACCTATATGCATGGATGTACAGACGTAGAGCAGTTTGTATTTAAAAACCTTGCATTGCTATCACATTTTGAGTTTGTAATTATTTTGTATTTTACTTTGAGACTTATAAAAATGTAACTTTTGCAATATTTAGTCTATCATTATTTCCAATGAATGTTTGCATGGAATTTTAACTATTCTCATACAGTTTTCCACAAAAGAATTGATAAGATAAAAAGCTATGGTTTGTTTTAAAATCCTTTGTAGCATAACTAATGGGTTATCGGTAGGTGGAGTTCGGTGATTCATTAGGCATGCTATGTAACACCCCTATTGGTATAGCCTGGTATATTTCACTGTTCCGGTGACCGATGTCGGTCCGGACAATTAATGGGATTAGGGCCACACTTAAGACAATTTGAGAAGCCATAAACACAAATAATTAGTAATGTTTAATTAGTTAACTATAAATAAGAAAAACATAACATAAGAGGTTAAACGAGCCGAGAGTCACAGCGATGAGTGACCTCGTCGGGAACGACTGCGAAGTCATTTTAAACTCAAATTTCGAACCGTAAAAAGTGACGCTGCGGTCCTTAGGACCCTTATGAACACAGTGGAAAAGAGAAAATCACGAAAAAGAACTGTTAAGTCAGTCAAATAATTAGGTCGAGGGCGGAAGAAATATTGGATTATTTGCAAACCGGGATGAACCGGCGAGGGGCAATTTGGTCAATTGACCCCGAGAGCTGACTCCTGACATAACTGTCAAATAAAATCGGAGAAAAGAAAATTTCGGAATCGACAATAGAATTAAAGAACTAATAGAAAAATAAATAGAAAAAAAAAGAAAAGGAAAGAAGTTAGAAAAGTCAAAGGTGATGTCATAAAAGAATTAATAAATTGAATTAATTAATTTGGATTTAAGGGTCTTCCATAAGCAAAATAGATAAAAGAAAAGAAAAAAAAAATTTTTGATTACTTCATTCCCGTCACTCTTTCTCCCTCATTTCTCTCATTTCCCTTTCCACCATTAACACCCATTTCAAGCTTTCAAAAGCTTGATTTTATTTATAAACTCCTAACTCCTTTAAGTAAGTCTTGTTCTTGGACTTTGACAAGCATCTTGACAACAAAAGAGGAGGAAAGAAAGAAGATTTGAAAAGGAGAAATTCAACAAAAGAGGTTAGTGGTTAGTTTTTAATATTATGTTTAAATTCATAATTAAGTAGTTGAATTACACTAGAAATTGTGGAAAAATACAATGAAATAAATTGTTGAAGGACCAAACCTAAATTTTAGTCAACTAGGGTTTGAGGATGTGTATGCATGAACTTGGTGAATTTAAAGGTGTATGTGAGCTTATTGGTGTTGAATGATTAGCATTAAAACAATTAAGTGTGATTAATTACAATAATTAGATGAATTAGGGTTTGGAGGCCTAGGGTTTGAGGCAAATTTTGGAGAAATACATAAATGGCATGTTTGACCTATTGTGAAGTGAAATAGTGGTCAATTATGACCAAATGAATTGTGTGGGAATGGTAGGAAATTAAACCAAATTCGTAGGTCAATGGTCATGCTGCTGGCAGCATGACCAAACCCACTTTGAAGGACCAAAACTCAAATTTTACAAGTCCAATTGATATGCCACCAATTGGAGATGAAAATAGACATAAAAGAGCACAATTTTCATTAAGGAACCATTGCCAAAAACTGACCAAAACTTGGTGAAACAATTGACCAAAGTGAGTTGATAGCAGGCTGCCACTGCACTAAACTGACCAAATGAACAGTAACTGTTCATTTGGTCATAACTTGAGCTAGGTAGGTCAAATTGACCTGAAATTTTACCAGCAATTAGATATGATATAGACCTAAAACTTTCATGAAGAACACCAACCCAAATTATGCCATTAACTCATTCAAATCATTGAGCAAAGTTAAAATTTCTGTACTGAAATTCTGCAGATTTTTAGTTGAGCAGCAATGTTTGGATAGCTATAACTCTCTCTAAAAACTCGGATTTAGGCGATTCTTGAACCGATGGAAACCTAAGACATAGTACAACATTTCATATGAAGAAAGTGAGACCAAATTATGAACTTAACTTGATCAAACAATTGACCAAAGTTGAACCAAAAATCTGACAGCACCTAAATTGCAGTATGAACAGTGCACGTGAACAGTAAACTTATTTTGGCCATAACTTGAGCTACAAAACTCCGATTGAGGTGATCCAAAAATGAGAATACACTTAAGACAATAAGGAACATTTTCTATGAAGGAAGTTTTGTCAAATTCCAACAGTAGATCGACCAATGGAATAGTGCAACCGGAAAACCAAACCGAAAATTGGCAATTTTGCCAAAATGACCTAAGCTTTAAACAAATGACCAAAACCAACAAGTTTGGTGACCAAAATGTGGTATGTGGGTGAAGTTGGAGTTCCCATACCTATTAAGCCTTAGAAAGTCAATAATTTGACTTGAATAGTACAGTGAATAGTAACCCGAAACATAAAATTTCGAGAACGTCGAATTTAACACGTTAGAGTTAGGTAAATGTGAAGCTAAGTTTATTTTGAATTTATTTTAAGTTCTAGTACTGAAACATTATAAAATTGTGTGTTTCAGTTGAAAAGAATATCGGGAAGGAACCCGAGGAACCGAGTCGAGGCTAAAGGACGACTCGTTTGAGGTTTGTGCACAATATTACTATGCTTTAAAAAAAAATTCATTAATTAAATGAATGAAATATGCATTTTATTGTTGCTTTGAATTGTTGAAAGTATTGTGACCTTACTTATGATGTTTTGATTCAAATTGTGAAAATTATTGTGTATATTTGAAATGACAATGTTTAGCAAATTGTTAAGATAAGTTTTAAAACCACAGTATCATGACCATATATTTGAACACCTCACTAGCACGACTAGTGGGGGTAATTAGTTTCGAATTTTGATTCCTTCTCTGGAGAAGTGTTGAGGTGTGCCAGTAGAAGAGGATGTGAATGGATATCCATATATTTGAGCTAGCTAGCCTTGTGACATGATTTCTCTTTAGCCTCCTGCTATCGAGATTCATGTGATTTCTCTTAGCCTCCGGCTATTGAGATTCTATTTGTTTGAATGGCATGATTTAAGCGTGGGTTTTATGAAATGTGTTTTGATACTTTGAAATAAACTTGGTTTACATGTAAAATCTTACAATGCATGATTGTATTTAATTTTCATGTTTAGTCAAATTTTTGAATGAATGTGCTTTAAGTTTTGCATAAAGATTATTTTAGTATATTGTGCACCACAGTCTTAGTACTCAATGATAGCTTTATTGTCATTGCCGCAGATATAGAGATTAGAGGAGGAGCGGTGAGCACTTGAGGTGTGTGAAGTCATCACTTGAAGTCTTGGGTATAATTTATACCCTAATCAGTAAATATTTCTTTTGATGTATATATTGCACATAAATGTATGGACATGTACATGGGTCTTGAGCAGCTTGTACAAAGTTTGTATAAAAGTTGTAATAAATTTTAGTTTGGACTTCCTGAATGTAAATTTTAGTATGATGAATATATAAATTATTTATCTTGAATGGAATACGAATAAATGATATTGATGGATGATTTTGAAGAAATTATTGAACTTGTGAATTTGAGAAATTGATTGAGATTGAGTTTGAAATTGAAGTAGTGGTTGAGAAAACTTTTAGAAGTGCTTTTACAGTATTCAAGAACTGTTTTCTCAAAATACAGAGGAAACTCTGTCAAAATTTTTATAAAATTTGCGGAAAACTAAAATGGCCAAAAATATTAATTAGTTTTAATTTCAACTAAATGTTTTAAATACTTATTTGAAATGCTCACCACTTGTCAAAGATAAGAAAATTATTTTAAAATCCCTTGTAGGGTACTTAATGAGTTATCGGTAGGTGAAGTTCGGTAGTTCATTAGGTATTCTACGGGATCATGTTATGCCTTACAGAGGGGTAAGGTGTGACATGTTTTAGTGGTATCAGAGCCTGGTTTTTGAATTATGTTTTAAATTGTGAATTTGTGTTTTTCTTTGTTAAGTACAACTGCTCAATGTCCATAATTGTTACATACAGTGCATTACATCATGAATATGACCTAACGGAGGGAAATCTCCTTGTGTTATTTGTTCAGGAGATACCCTAACTTCAGACTGAAATGGAAGAAGGGGATCGCTCGATTGAGCGATGTTGAAGTCAAGCACAAGGGGAAGCCCCACTTTACCGAATGTCGTGGTCAAGAAGACCACCCACAAATGCCGCAAATTCTCGCACAGCCGCATGCCAGAGATAGCGGCAATGTTTCAACAAATGGCTGGGGTATGCTCGCTCAAGCTCCACCCCAACCACTGTGGCACAACCACGCTCCACCGCATGCTTTGATAAATTGCTAAAGTATGGGGCTTCAGAATTTATGGGTACAGTGGACCCTTTAGAGGCAGAGCAATGGCTTGAAAGAATGGACAGAGTGTTTAAGAAACTGTACTGCCAAGATGAGCTGAAGTTGGAATATTCTGTGTCGCTACTGCAAGGGGATGCGTATGATTGGTGGAAGACCATCCCCACGGCTTGGTGAACCACGATCTTGACACAGGATGACTTCATCGAGAGTTCGCATGCAAATACATCCCAGATGCATATGTTGATCAGAAACTGCAAGAATTTTTGAGTTTGAAACAAGGGAACCGAACTGCAGCAGAGTATGAAAGAGATTTCTCAAGGCTAAGCCACTATGCTGGAAGCTTAGTCTCCACCCCCAGAGACAGATGCAAGAGGTTTGAGTCAGGCTAAGACAGAGTCCGAGAATGCAAGTTGTGGGTTTCAGACATCAGAATTTTTCGAATTGATCTCACAAGCCTTGGAATTAGAAAGGATAGAATCGAAGGGGCGTGAGGAAGGGTTCACAAGAGAAATCGAAAAAGACAAGGGGGAAAATCGGTTGAGCAGAGTTCGTGCCACCTCTGAAAGAGAAAGAAGTTTAGTGGACCCAGCAGGGGTCGGGGTGGAAGATTTAGTAGAGGCAGATTTTCCGGACAGAGAGCCCCTAGGTCCGCCAATCAGCTGGGTTCACACCGCCTACCGTGAGACTTTTTGCAAGATTAATTGGGGGGAGTGTTATTTGGCCACTGGAGCCAGTTTTAACTGCGGAGGCAAAGGTCAATTATCAAGAGACAGTACTAAAGCTCCGAGATATGGTCCACTCCTACTACGCCGAGGATCTATTGCAGTCCCGCTCCCGCAGGTTCACGGGCCAAGTGCAGGAAGAGGCAGAGGTAGAGGCACTGCTTCAGGCAGTCAGGGCACAATTGGTCAGTCAGGACAAGGAAGTGCTTCAACCAGAATATACGCAATGAAACAAATGAGAAGAGGTGAGACTTCGATGTGGTAGCTGGTACATTCTCTATCTCCGATCAAGAAGTATTTGTATTTTTGATCCCGGGTTCAACCCATTCATATGTTAGTGCTAGCATAGTTTGTTCACTTGCTGTTCCATGTGTGCAAATGGGTTTTGAAGTGCTAGTAACTAGTCCGTTAGGACAAGAAGTCCGGGTCAACAGAATCTATAGAGACTGTCCTTTGGTGATCCAAGGACATATTTTCCTGTCAGACTTAATTGAAATGCCCTTCAGAGAGTATGATATCATCTTGGGCTTGGATTGGTTAGCGATGCATCATGCCATGATTGACTGTAGACTGAAGACAGTCACTTTTGGTCTCCCTTTGTATGGTGATGTGGTAATACACGGGGAGAGGCATTTACTGCCATCAAACATCATTTCGGCTGCACTAGCCAGAAGGATGATTAAAAAGGGGTGTGAAGCATACTTGGCACATGTGATAGACACCTGGTGGGGAGTCGGAAGACTAAGGGACATCCCTACGGTATGTGACTTTCCTGATGTATTTCTGATGAATTGCCGTGATTACCTCCGTAAAGAGAGGTGCGATTTGAAATTGATGTTATGCTCGGTGTGGACCCAATCTCCATAACGCCATATAGAATGGCACTGCACTGAAAGAGTTGAAAGTGCGATTGCAAGAGTTGCTTGACAAGGGCTTTATCCGCCTAGTGTGTCACCTTGGGAGCGCCCGGTATTGTTTGTAAAGAAGAAGGATGGCACTCTCCGGTTATGCATTGATTATCGGCAGTTGAATAAGGTGACAATAAAGAATAGATATCCATTACCCCGCATTGATGACTTGTTTGATCAGTTGAGGGGTGCAGCTGTGTTCTCCAAAATTGACCTGAGATCAGGTTATTATCAGCTGAAAGTACAAGAGCAAAGTATTTTTAAAACTGCCTTCAGAACCCGCTATGGCCATTATGAGTTCTTGATCATGCCATTCGGGTTAACTAATGCTCCGGCTGCTTTTATGGATCTGATGAACACTATTTTTAGACCATACCTCGATCAGTTTGTTGTGGTATTCATAGATGATATATTGGTCTATTCGAGGAATGCAGAAGAGCATGATAGACATCTGTGGATTGTACTGCAGACTTTGAGAGAGAAACAGCTATATGCCAAATTGTCGAAGTGTGAATTTTGGCTGAAAGAAATATCTTTCTTGGGGCATGTAGTATCAGAAGAGGGCATTAAGGTAGATCCAAGTAAGATTGAAGTTGTCCCACTGGAGGCCACCAGAAATGTCACGCAGATTCGCAGCTTTAGGTTTCGGATACTACCATCGATTTGTGAAGGATTCTCCATGTTGGCATCTCCATTGACCAAGCTACTTAGAAAAGATGTAAAATTTCGGTGACGGATAAATGCCAAGAGTTTTGATGAATTGAAGAGATGTTTGATGAAGCTCAGTCTAACTTTACCTACCCGGGTAAAGAATATACGATTTATAGTGATGCTTCTCACAATGGGTTAGGCTGTGTGTTGATGCAAGATCGAAATGTCATTGCCTATGCATCACGCCAGCTAAAACCGCATGAGAGGAATTATCCAACACATGACTTGGAGCTTGCAGCTATTGTGTTTGCTCTTAAGATCTGGAGACATTATTTGTATGGGGAGAAATGTTATATCTACACAAATCATAAGAGTTTGAAGTATTTGAGCACCCAGAAAGAGTTGAATTTGAGACAGAGGAGATGGTTAGAGTTGATAAAAGACTATGATTGTCTGATAGACTATCAGCCAGGGAAAGCTAATGTTGTGGCTGACGCCTTAAGTCGTAAGACTATGGCAAATCTACAAGTTACTCCTTTGTCTTTGGTACATGAGTTGAGATCATTACATGCCAGTTTAGAGATTAATGATGATGGGCAAACAGCAATTGCATAGCATGTACAACCAGTGTTGGTTGATCAGATTAGAATGGTCGCTCGTAAATGATCGAAGTATCGGGTCGATGGAAGAAGTCTAGCAGGCAAGAAACCGTAATTCTCAATCGAGATGATGGTCTCATCGCTACACGAGGGCGTAATGTGTGTTCCTAATGATGTTGATTTGAGGCGATCATTTTGAAGGAAGCACATGAGTCTCCTTTTGCCATGCACCACAGTGGCACAAAAATGTACTGGGGCTAAAGGAGCATTCTTGGTGGATGGGTATGAAGAGAGATGTGGCAGTTTGTGTCCAAATGCCTAACTTGTCGCAAGTAAAGGCAGAGCATCAAGTACCCACTGGTTGTTACATCCACTACCGCATGCAGTGGAAATGGGAGAGAATAACGATGGATTTTGTGATGGGACTTCCGAGGACACGTAAGAGTCATGATGCGCTTTGGGTCATTGTTGACAGATCGACTAAATCGCTCATTTTCCGCGATTCGGATGGACTACAGTTTAGAAAGATTGGCTAGGTTGTACATTGATGAGATTGTGAGACTACATGGAGTGCCAGTATCCATCGTGTCAGACAGAGATCCTAGGTTCACTTCTAGATTCTGGGGTAGTCTTCAGAGAGCCCTAGGAACTAGATTGAACTTCGATCGCATTCCACCCACGCATGCATGGCCACCCGAGAGGGTAATTCAGATCTTGGAGGACATGCTACGTGCTTGTGTGATTGAGTTTGAGGGTAGTTGGGATACACACTTGCCTTTGATTGAGTTTGCTTATAACAACAGCTATCAATCAAGCATTGGGATGCCTCCATATGAAGCTTTGTATGGCAGGAAATGTAGAACCCCGTTGTGTTGGGATGATGTGGGTGAAAGAAAAATGATTGGACCCGAAATTGTTCAACAGACTGAAGAGAAAATCAGGGTGATCAGAGATCGGCTTAAAGCGCATCGCACCGTCGAAGTCCTACATTGCTCTGAAGAGAAGGGATATTGAGTATGCAGTGGGTGAGAAAGTTTTCCTCAAGGTTTCTCCTTGGAAGAGAATTATGAGATTCGGTAGAAAGGGGAAACTGAGTCCTCGTTTTATCGGGCCATATGAGGTTCTAGAAAGAGTGGGTCCTTTGGCATATCGGTTGGCACTACCTCCAGAGTTGGAGAAGATACATAATGTCTTCCATGTGTCTATGTTGAGGAGGTACCGATCAGACCCATCTCATGTACTACCAAAGAGAAGAAATAGAAGTAAATCCAGACCTCACATATGAAGAAGAACCCATAAAGATTACGGCTTATGAGGTGAAGCGACTACGGAATAAGCAGATACCATTGGTAAAAGTCTTTGTGGAACCATCATTCAGGCCAAGAAGCTACTTGGGAACGAGAGGAGGACATGAGGAGACAACATCCACAGCTGTTCAGAGATTGATACCAGGTAAAATTTCGAGACGAAATTTATTTAAGGGGGGGGAGAATTGTAACACCCCTATTGGTATAGCCTGGTATATTTCACTGTTCCGGTGACCGATGTCGGTCCGGACAATTAATGGGATTAGGGCCACACTTAAGACAATTTGAGAAGCCATAAACACAAATAATTAGTAATGTTTAATTAGTTAACTATAAATAAGAAAAACATAACATAAGAGGTTAAACGAGCCAAGAGTCACAGCGATGAGTGACCTCGTCGGGAACGACTGCGAAGTCATTTTAAACTCAAATTTCGAACCGTAAAAAGTGACGCTGCGGTCCTTAGGACCCTTATGAACACAGTGGACAAGAGAAAATCACGAAAAGAACTGTTAAGTCACCAAATAATTAGGTCGTGGAGCGGAAGAAATATTGGATTATTTGCAAACCGGGATGAACCCGAGGGGCAATTTGGTCAATTGACCCGAGAGTGACTCTGACATAATCACAAATAAAATCGGATAAAAGAAAATTTCGGAATCGACAATAGAATTAAAGAACTAATAGAAAAATAAATAGAAAAAAAAAAGAAAAGGAAAGAAGTTAGAAAAGTCAAAGGTGATGTCATAAAAGAATTAATAAATTGAATTAATTAATTTGGATTTAAGGGTCTTCCATAAGCAAAATAGATAAAAGAAAAGAAAAAATTTTTGATTACTTCATTCCCGTCACTCTTTCTCCCTCATTTCTCTCATTTCCCTTTCCACCATTAACACCCATTTCAAGCTTTCAAAAGCTTGATTTTATTTTATAAACTCCCTAACTCCTTTAAGTAAGTCTTGTTCTTGGACTTTGACAAGCATCTTGACAACAAAAAGAGGAGAAAAGAAAGAAGATTTGAAAAGGAAGAAATTCAACAAAAGAGGTTAGTGGTTAGTTTTTAATATTATGTTTAAATTCATAATTAAGTAGTTGAATTACACTAGAAATTGTGGAAAAATACAATGAAATAAATTGTTGAAGGACCAAACCTAAATTTTAGTCAACTAGGGTTTGAGGATGTGTATGCATGAACTTGGTGAATTTAAAGGTGTATGTGAGCTTATTGGTGTTGAATGATTAGCATTAAAACAATTAAGTGTGATTAATTACAATAATTAGATGAATTAGGGTTTGGAGGCCTAGGGTTTGAGGCAAATTTTGGAGAAATACATAAATGGCATGTTTGACCTATTGTGAAGTGAAATAGTGGTCAATTATGACCAAATGAATTGTGTGGGAATGGTAGGAAATTAAACCAAATTCGTAGGTCAATGGTCATGCTGCTGGCAGCATGACCAAACCCACTGAAGGACCAAAACTCAATTTTACAAGTCCAATTGATATGCCACCAATTGGAGATGAAAATAGACATAAAAGAGCACAATTTTCATTAAGGAACCATTGCCAAAAACTGACCAAAACTTGGTGAAACAATTGACCAAAGTGAGTTGATAGCAGGCTGCCACTGCACTAAACTGACCAAATGAACAGTAACTGTTCATTTGGTCATAACTTGAGCTAGGTAGGTCAAATTGACCTGAAATTTTACCAGCAATTAGATATGATATAGACCTAAAACTTTCATGAAGAACACCAACCCAAATTATGCCATTAACTCATTCAAATCATTGAGCAAAGTTAAAATTTCTGTACTGAAATTCTGCAGATTTTTAGTTGAGCAGCAATGTTTGGATAGCTATAACTCTCTCTAAAAACTCGGATTTAGGCGATTCTTGAACCGATGGAAACCTAAGACATAGTACAACATTTCATATGAAGAAAGTGAGACCAAATTATGAACTTAACTTGATCAAACAATTGACCAAAGTTGAACCAAAAATCTGACAGCACCTAAATTGCAGTATGAACAGTGCACGTGAACAGTAAACTTATTTTGGCCATAACTTGAGCTACAAAACTCCGATTGAGGTGATCCAAAAATGAGAATACACTTAAGACAATAAGGAACATTTTCTATGAAGGAAGTTTTGTCAAATTCCAACAGTAGATCGACCAATGGAATAGTGCAACTTCGGAAAACCAAAACCGAAAATTGGCAATTTTGCCAAAATGACCTAAGCTTTAAACAAATGACCAAAACCAACAAGTTTGGTGACCAAAATGTGGTATGTGGGTGAAGTTGGAGTTCCCATACCTATTAAGCCTTAGAAAGTCAATAATTTGACTTGAATAGTACAGTGAATAGTAACCCGAAACACAAAATTTCGAGAACGTCGAATTTAACACGTTAGAGTTAGGTAAATGTGAAGCTAAGTTTATTTTGAATTTATTTTAAGTTCTAGTACTGAAACATTATAAAATTGTGTGTTTCAGTTGAAAAGAATATCGGGAAGGAACCCGAGGAACCGAGTCGAGGCTAAAGGACGACTCGTTTGAGGTTTGTGCACAATATTACTATGCTTTAAAAAAAAATCATTAATTAAATGAATGAAATATGCATTTTATTGTTGCTTTGAATTGTTGAAAGTATTGTGACCTTACTTATGATGTTTTGATTCAAATTGTGAAAATTATTGTGTATATTTGAAATGACAATGTTTAGCAAATTGTTAAGATAAGTTTTAAAACCACAGTATCATGACCATATATTTGAACACCTCACTAGCACGACTAGTGGGGGTAATTAGTTTCGAATTTTGATTCTTTCTCTGGAGAAGTGTTGAGGTGTGCTAGTAGAAGAGGATGTGATTGGATATCCATATATTTGAGCTAGCTAGCCTTGTGACATGATTTCTCTTTAGCCTCTGGCTATCGAGATTCATGTGATTTCTCTTAGCCTCTGGCTATTGAGATTCTATTTGTTTCGAATGGCATGATTTAACTGTGGGTTTTATGAAATGTGTTTTGATACTTTGAAATAAACTTGGTTTACATGTAAAATCTTACAATGCATGATTGTATTTAATTTTCATGTTTAGTCAAATTTTTGAATGAATGTGCTTTAAGTTTTGCATAAAGATTATTTTAGTATATTGTGCACCACTGAGTCTTAGTACTCAATGACACTTTATTCTTGCCGCAGATATAGAGATTAGAGGAGCAGCAGATCGAGTCACGAGGTGTGTGAAGTCATCACTTGAAGTCTTGGGTATAATTTATACCCTAATCAGTAAATATTTCTTTTGATGTATATATTGCACATAAATGTATGGACATGTACATGGGTCTTGAGCAGCTTGTACAAAGTTTGTATAAAAGTTGTAATAAATTTTAGTTTGGACTTCCTGAATGTAAATTTTAGTATGATGAATATATAAATTATTTATCTTGAATGGAATACGAATAAATGATATTGATGGACAGTATTTTGAAGAAATTATTGAACTTGTGAATTTGAGAAATTGATTGAGATTGAGTTTGAAATTGAAGTAGTGGTTGAGAAAAACTTTTAGAAGTGCTTTTTACAGGTATTCGAAGAACTGTTTTCTCAAAATACAGAGGAAACTCTGTCAAAATTTTTATAAAATTTGCGGAAAACTAAAATGGCCAAAAATATTAATTAGTTTTAATTTCAACTAAATGTTTTAAATACTTATTTGAAATGCTCACCACTTGTCAAAGATAAGAAAATTGTTTTAAAATCCCTTGTAGGGTACTTAATGAGTTATCGGTAGGTGAAGTTAGGTAGTTCATTAGGTATTCTACGGGATCATGTTATGCCTTACAGAGGGGTAAGGTGTGACATGCTACGGGAACATGTCATGCCTTACAAGGGATAAGGTGTGACATTTGTTCCCAAGGTATTTATATGAGATATAAAAAAGATAGAATGGTGAGTCTCATACCATATCACAAACATGATAGGCACTTATACATGATAAGTAGGTCAAACTAGTGACGCATATGACAAGCACATGGAGTTTACTTTTATCAATGCATTGTCATATATCATATCAGTGCATATAATCTTTAAACCTGAGATAACACAGTTATCTTGTATATAGGTGGTTTGAGTTTGATACTGTTTTTATACTTATACTGTGTATGGTATATGGGCATGTGTTGGCTCCTACTAGTTATATATGGAGGTAGGTGTTAATCAAGATGGAATCTATTACCCTAAGTAAATAGGGATAAAATCCTATGTTCATTTAATTATTCTTGATGTTTCAAGTTCCTGGCCAGGACAGACAGATTTAGTCAGAAAAGAGTTTCTGATAAGAAATCTAATTAATAAAAAACTAGAATTAAAAGAGAACATAATATTCATAGCAAATGGAGTTTGACATAAATCATGACTCCAGCTCGAATTGGGATTTAGTAATAGAGAGATTCTAGTGTATGGTAACATATGATTAAAGGTTCATTTAAGGTATTCCTTGTTACTGGTTGGGTGGCCATGGCACGCTATGCTAGGTGTCAACCATGGTCTATGAGATGCCTAAAATGATTTAGAGAAATCATTTATGGTAAGAAAAAGTTCTGATGATATTAAGAGTTAATGTCATATCTCATTGCCAATTAGTGATGAGCCTAGTGAGTCACACACATGCACAAGATAATCATCGAGTAAAATGTGATTTAATTGATTGATTAAAGAGTTTAATTGATTAATTAAAAAGGTTAGGTTTGCAATAAGATTGCAAAGTCCCTAGCATGACTTGAAACCAAATCTGGGTTATTGGATGTATAGTATAAGTTAAATTTATATTTAAAGCGTTTAAATATGAATTTAATTGTGAGAAATTAATTAATAGAGATTAATTAATTAATTTATATTTGATATAAATTGATTTGAAGAGGAGAAATAATGATTTTGGGTTGAGAACTCAAAATTACAACATAAGGGTAATTTGGTCATTTCAGACATGTGACACTATGAGATGGTGACACATGGCATTATAGTTTGTCATTTGTCTTCCTATCATGCAAGTTGATCAAAGTCAAGATTAAGTCTAGCTTTGACACTTAGCTTAATGTGATTAAGTCAATTAAAAATAAGATGCAATGTGGTGGTGACATGTGGCATAGGGTTTAAGTGATTACTTGACCTAATTATATAAAGTGACGTTATAAGAAAAATAAAATCAGCCAACACTCTTTTATTCTCTCAAAGGTGGCAGCACCTCTTCTTCTCCCTCTCCTCTTCATCTTTTCTCATCAATTCAAACAGAATTACCCAAATTCCTTTGAATTAAAATTGCTAGAAATTGTTTCTAGTGTCCTATACACACATACAATCTCTCTAAAGGTAAGAACCCAATTTATAATTGGTTGGCAAAGGCTTGAGAAGCAAATTGGGGGCTGCCCATTGGTGATCTTGGTGTGGACAAGCTAGAGGGACAACACTTGGGGTCTTAGGTGCTTCCTAAAGGTGCCAATCACATCCATAGTACATCAAAGAGGTTAGTGCTCTAACTCCTCTTTTAAACTAGGGTTTAAATGAATTAATTTGTTAATTCACAATCTTGAATAGCAAACATAGATCCTAATACATATTAAAAGTGTTTTAATATGCAATTGAGCATTAAAATTAATTAGGCACATAAGAGATGTGGTATGATGCATGTAACCTTAGAAATTTTTTTTTTTTGAAATTCAATGCTTTAATGAGCAACTTTCATGCTTCCACTCCTTCAATTGGTATCAGAGCCACTATATTTGCCATTTAGATTGTTTAATGTGAGATTTAATTGTGTGATTTAATCAATTTTGATTGATTCATTGATGGTTGCATTCATATATGTGGCGGCATGGTGTTGTATCCATGAAAGTGTGCGCATGGTTTGGTGATTCTTTATACAATTGTTGTATATGAATTAAGGCCCACACTTAATTAATTTGTTTAATTAAGAATTTTAATCACATAATTAAATTTTGATTCAATTGTTTGAATGAGATTCAAATCTGAATTTTTAAATTTGTTTGAATGAGATTCAAATCTGAATTTTTGAATTTGTTTGAATGAGATTCAAATCTAAATTTTTTAATTGAATATGAGATATTCAATTTAATTTTAATATGTATGTTTTATTTAATTTTTAAATGGTAATATGCATGATAGATGATCATGGACAATAAAAGACCAATGTGATTGGATTTATTTCTTTTATTTTTCTTGGGGAATTAATTTTATTTTTGGTGGCATGTATTATAAGTGTTGTAATAATTTGAGTTGTAATTTCATTTATTTAAGGACTTTAAAGTCCATATTCTTGTAAAGTCACCTTGGTATGCCAAGGATTACAATGTAATTGGATTGCAAGAAGATCATGGAGGTCAAGAGCATTAGTGGGACTAGTAGGAGGAATTCAAGATCAAGTGTTGATTATGTACTCCTTCAACAACTCTTATAAAATGAATGAATGAAATGCACCTAGGATGTAACACCCCTATTTGCATAGCCTGGTATATTTTACTGTTTCGGTGACCAGTGTCAGTCCGGACAATTAAGGGAATTAGAACCACATCTAAGACACCTAGATAAGCCCTGAACGCAAATAATTAGTAATTGCCAAATAGTTATTTATAAAGAAGAAAAATAGAATACAAAAAGTTAAATGAGCCGGGAGTCACAACGATGGGTGACCTTCTCGGGAACGACTGCGAGGTCAGTCTAAACTCAAATTTTGAACCGTAAAATATGACGCTGCGGTCCTTAGGACTATTGCGAACACAGTGGAAAAGAGAAAATCATAAAAAGGAATTATTAACCAAGTCAAATAATTAGGTCAGTGATCCAAAAGAAATATCGAATAACTTGCAAACCGGATTGAACCAGCGAGGGCCAATTTGGCCAATTCACATCTAGAGCTGACACCTGACCTAACTGTCCAATAAAATTAGAGAAAAGAAAATTTTGAGATCAAGAATTAAATTAAAGAACTAATGGAAAAATAAATAAAAAAGAAAATGAAAAATTCAAAAAGTAAAGGCATTATAACATCACTTAAGTGATGTATGCATGACACCAAAATTAATTTAATTTCTAATTTAATTATTTTGAGGATAATTACACTAATAAAAAGACAAAGTAAAAAGGAAATTTTATTTTTCTCTTCTTCCTTGCTGTGACTTCTCTCCCTCCTCACCCTCTCTTCCAATTTCCTCCATTAAAGCTTATTATCAAGCTTTTTAAACCCCAAATTACACCATAAATCTTTTGTGAAAAATAGTAGAAAACTCAAATTGAACCTCAAGAGGAAGATTAGAAGGAGAAGAATTGAAGAAAATTGAGTGAAATTGAAGAATTGAAATTCAAGTGGAGGTAAGGAATTTACTTTGAAAATTTTGGTTTCTTATTTGTGTTTAGCTCAAGTAACTTAGAGTTTAACTTAAAATCAAAAGAAAATATTTGTTGAAGGACCAAATATGAAATTCATCCAGCTAGGGTTAGGGTTTGATATGAATGAGTTTGATGGTGTTGAATGGTTTTTTGAGATGAATTAGGTGTGTAGATCATGCATGTACACTTTGAAATGCATTAGATGGAACTTTAGGTGTAGCTAGGGTTTTGAGCATGTGAAAAATTGAAAAAAAATTTGAAAATTGACAAAATGATGTTATTGACCTTATTTGAGTTGAGAAATGGTCAATTGTGACCATTTGTAGTGTGTATGAATTGTTGGAACCAAGTTCCAATTCGGATTGGTGAGGGTCAATCTGTAGGCAGCTTGACCTAGGTCCATTTCAGGGACCAAAACTAAAAATTTACCAACCTAATTGGTGTGAGGCTAATTGGGAATGAAACTAGATACAAAATGGCACATTTTTCATTTAGGAATCATGCCCAGAAAGTGACCATAACTTAGTGAACAATTAGGCCAAATCCGGAATTGGCAAACTGACCTATATAAAAATGACCAAATGAACAGTAGTTACATAAATGACCATAACTTGGTCTAGGAAAATCCAAATGATCTGAAATTTTACTGGTAGAAATCTGAGACATAGCCCTACAACTTTTATGAAGAAAACAAACCCAAATTTTGACCATAACCTATTTGAAAAGCCACCTGCATTCAACCCACAAAAACTACCATTATCAAGTGAATGCCCAGAATTCTGGGTAAAACCAAATCTGGCCAGCCATGTTCAAATGGCTATAACTTAGGTTACAAAACTTCAAATGGAGTGATTCAAAAAGAGAAATAAAGTTAAGACAATAAGGAACAACTGCTATGAATAAAACTTAGCCAAATTTCCACAGTAACATAACCAATGGAATAGTACAAAACAGACATTAAATCTGGAAAATTGAAATTTGTACTTAGGAGACCTAAAATTTGAAACAACAACTAAAACCAATAAAATTGGTAACCAAAATGTGGTATCTCGGTATAATTGGATTTCTCATACCTTTTTAAGCATAAGAAAGTCAATATTTTGACTTGAATAGCACTATGAATAGTAACCCCGATATAAAAATTTCCAAGAACATAAGTTTAAGTATATTGGGGCTAAAGTTGAGCATATATGAGTTTAATTATAGGATTTATTGTGAGATGAGATACTGAAACACTGTCAATTGTGTGTTTTAGCTGAAAAAGACCTGGAAAATCTAAGGGACTGAGTCAAGGCTTAGAGGCGACTCACGTCAGGTTTGTGCACAATAAATTTATGTAATTATTTTCTAAGTGAAAAGTTAAATTGTATGCTTTATGAAATCGTTGTGTTGTTTATAAATTGTATTTCCACTTTGTGACTGCAAAAATGACTTTAGAAATTATTTGGGATCTTTCCTAAATTATTTGAGTACTTTGTTTTGAATTGATTTTGTGTTTACACTTAGCATGGCAGTACCACATTATTTCTCCTCCATTTATGGGGTTGAGATCATTTATTTTCCTCCCTTTCTGGCTTACCAGTTAAGGTTGTAGAACAGATGAGTACTCATTAGCTAGCTAGCCACCTCCCTCATTGATTTCGATTAGTGGGGTTGTATATTGCTTTGTCATGGTGTACAACACGACATTGATTGAAAATTTTGTGTCATGGCTTTAAGTTGTGTATGAATTGGCAACATTATGTTTATTAAATTATTTGACCAAAATTGTTCTATAATGAGTTTTGATAATTTGTGAAATATTTAAATTGTGATTTATTAATGAATATTTTATATACTGCATTTCGAATTTTTATTGTGCACCACTGAGTATTTTTATACTCAGCTATAGCTTATTTTGTTGTTGCAGATAAGAGCAAGGAGAAAGCAGCAAAGTGAGCTACTATTGAGATAGAGGACTACATAGACCTGTTTGTACGGGTATTTATTTATACCCCTGCAGTTATTTTGATGTAAATATTATAAAGTCATATGTATTAATGTAGAGCAGTTGTACAGTAAATTGTAATAACATTATTTTGGATTTTCTTTTTGTAAATTAAGACCTGTATATGTAAATTAAATTTTAAATGCAATGTGAATGAATTGATGAGATATTTTGAAATGATAAATTTTGATTGAATTGTGGACTTGAATTGCATTATGATGAACTATGTTATTTTGGTGGTTGGGAGTTGTGAAAATAAATATTAGAAGTGCTTTTTACAGGTTTTTGAAGAACTGTTTTCTCAAAATACAGACGACATTCTGCCGAAATTTTTACTAAATTGTGGAAAAATGAAAATGGATAAAAAATTTTACTAGTTTTGAAAATTCAATTAAATGTTTTTAATTCCTACTAAAATGCTCACCACTTCCAAAAAAAAATAAGAAAATAGTTTTAAAATCCCTTTTAAGGTACTTAATGAGTTATTGGTAGGTGAAGTTCGGTAGTTCATTAGGTATTCTACGGGATCATGTTATTTTTTACAGAGGGGTAAGGTGTGATATAGGAATGCCTTAATTCAATTCTTGGTGGCTCAGAATTGAATCCCTTAGAGAGTCCATGATCATACCATATTTATTATTTATCTATGTATGCATGAGATGTATGGGATTGTATGCAAGTAATTAAGCCGACCATTAATGTGCAAATTACAAGTAATTAGCATCAATATATGCATGCTAATTGGATAATGTGCAAAGTGAGATCATAATAGTAATTAAGCCGACCACTAAATCTTCCAAACAAATGATTAAGTTGGAAATGGTATTATTAAAGTAATTATATCATGGGCCCTCCATTGAGGCAATTATTTTAAGAAATTTTAAATACTTGCATGTGATGCATTTAATTTAAGAGATTTTCTTAAAAAATAATTATTAAGCATGAGATGTTGTGAATATGTAAATAAGTTGATGGCTAATAATGGATGTGCCTCGGGACATTAAAATTATTTGCATGTTTACTGGCTTAATGGGATCAACTTAACTAATGCAAGATGAGTCAATAATGGATGTGCCTGAGATTTTGACCATTAAGGGCTAGATAAATGATTGAACCTCACATGAGATGTGATGGGCAAGGAGTTGCTCACTTATAGTTTATTGTAATTCCAATAATGGATGTGTCTGAGGATGATCAATAAGACTATAAGAATTCAATCACCCACTAGAAATCCATCCAACTAGGATTTCCGTTTCCTACTTTAGAAGTGTAGGATTTGCCAAATTAGTGGGAGGACCAATTTGATTAAAAGACCATAATCATTTTAGTTAATTACTTGATACATTTACTAATTAATCTAGTTATTTTCTGCAGTTATTCATCTAACAATAATGAGCACACAACAACCACCAACATTCAATATCCTTGCGAGCATACATGATTACAATAGGTTGAAGGGACCTAATCTTTCAGATTAGCTAAGAAATTTAAAACTTGTCCTGAACATAGAACGTATTGGATATGTTCTAGACTCAAATATTCCTGGTCCCTTACCTCCAGAGGCCACTCAAGAGGAACATGACACTTTGGACAAGTGGAAGGAACATGATATGAGAGCTAAGTGTTACATGCTTGCTTCTATGAGTAATGAGTTACAGAAGTAGCATGAGAACATGCAGAGTGCAAGTGAGATCCTCCTTCACGTACAAGAGTTGTATGGTGAGCATAGCAGAAATGCTAGGTATGGGATATTTAGGCAGCTATTTCGAATGAGGATGTCTGAGGGACAGAATATTAGGGATCATGTCCACAAGATGATTCGGCTTGTAAAGCAACTGGAACATCTTGACTTTAACATGGATTTCCAACTACAGATGGATTTGATTCTTCAGTCCCTACCTGAGTCATTTGGGAATTTTGTGACAAATTTTCATATGACTAAGCAGAAATACACCTTGGCTGGTTTACTTAACATGCTTGTTATTGCCTAAAAGAATATATCAGGTGTAACGATCGGGCTCCAACCATTAGAGGAATTGTCCGCTTTGGCCATAAGCCTCACGGTTTTGTCCCATAAGTGGAATGGAGAAATTCCTAGGAGGTCATCCATCCTAGGATTTCTCTCAAGCGAGCACGCTTAACCCTGGAGTTCTTCCAACTCTCCAGGCTATTCTACCAAAAGGCGCCTCTGGTGATTAGTTCCCCCATTTTATATATCATTACTTTTTAAACCCAAGACCATCTCCGTGCTTTGCTGATGTGGGATTTGCCTAAGGGACCTTTCTCCCCCCATTTCGGGACTCAGCATCCTCGTTGAGGTTTGCCCCACCATCACTCAACAGGACACGTGAGCGGCTCTGATACCAATTGTAATGATCGGGCTCCAACCACTAGAGGAATTGTCTGCTTTGGCCATAAGCCTCACGGTTTTGTCCCATAGATGGAATGGAGAACTTCCTAGGAGGTCACCCATCCTAGGATTTCTCTCAAGCGAGCATGCTTAACCCTGGAGTTCTTGTAACTCTCCAGGCCATTCCACCAAAAGGCACCTCTAGTGATTAGTTCCCCCATTTTATATATCATTACTTTTTAAACCCAAGACCATCTTTGTGCTTTGCTGATATGGGATTTGCCTAAGGGTTTAGCATGATTTTCATGCTTAAAGAAGAGATTAAAAGTTTTGAGCACTGACCTTTTTTTGTAACTTGTTAAACTTCACTTTCCTTGCTTCTTTTTGGTATCTATAGCTTCCTTAGGGTGTGGGGAGTATTTTTAATGAAGAGTGTTATGGGTTTCTTGGGCACAGATAAAAAAATTAATTAAGAATTAAAATAAAATAAGTAATCATAAAAGATCCCGATAATGTTAATTATTTCCAAAGAGCAATAAAAATGCAAAAGACCCAGAAATTATGAGTTGCATATATTGTTTCAAATTATTAAATTATTGTTATTATAAATTATGCACCACTAAGCGTTATGCTTAGCGCGTTGGTTTTCTATCGCGTAGGTACTGGAGATCAGTCCCAGTAGCCGCAGCAGCAGCACCAGTAGTGCACTGACAGAGCTCTGATCAGATCTGCCACTGTCTAGAGTCACCTCACCAGTCTTTTGTATTTTGGTAGGGCCCATGTATAGACTAGTATTTTGGTTCATTATGTTTAGTCATGATGTAATTACTAGTTTATGATGTATTTCATTTTGGACTTGAAATGAAAACTTATAATTTATTATCTATGAATTTCCATATGAATGCAATAGTGACACTTCATTTTAAGATCTCATAAATAGTTGTGAATGATATGATAAAAGAGAATATGATATGGAAATATGTGAGATGACTATGAATATGTTAACAAGTGATAGTGGAACCTGCCAGATGCTAATAAAACAGAGGAGGATTTGTCCGGGTCTCCACAAAAATAAGATATAAAAAAAAAAGTTTTCTACATATAAATTACCTGATTTAAATGACATTAAAATTTACAATAGACATGACAAGACAAGATAAGGTGCTCCGGCACCGAATGTGGCACTTCTTGCTCGGCTATAAATAGACGGGTAAGGGGCGTCACACCAGGCAATAAAGGAAAAGAGGTAGCTTTGATTGCATTTTCTTCTGCTAGAAAGTCCAACAAGAAGAAGGGCAATAAGAAAAGAAATGTCAAGTTCCAGGACCTTCCAAGAAGATAGCCAAACAGAAAGGGAAGACCAAAGCTAATGGAGGCAAAGGAAAGTGTTTCCATTGCCAGAAGGATGGGCATTAGAAAAGGAACTGCCCAGAGTATCTTGCTTCTTTGAAGGACAAGAAGGATACATCTTCAGAAGTATGTCTGTATCTTGTTATTTAGATGCTGATGATGCTAATATTTCATCTATAGCTTGGGTTTTAGATACTAGTGCCAGTTCTCACATTTCATATGATATGCAAGAACTAACAAATAGTAGCAGCTTGCATGCTTGAGATGTTAGACTCTGGATTGGCGATGGCTCAACTATTGAAGGTTTAGCCATAGGATCTAAGTCTTTTTACATGTCTGGACATGTTTTGTGTTTGAATAATATTTTGTATGTACCTGATGCTTTTAAGAACATCATTTCTATATCTAGTTTGACTAGAAATGGCTATGAATTTCAGTTCACAGATGATGTTTGCAATATTTATTTTGGAAATAAATATGTTGGCTCCGATTATATGCATGATGGTCTTTATTATTTGGATAATAATGATAAACAAAAATTGAATGCAAGTAATCTAAAAGAATGCAATGCCATGATGAAAATCAACTCAAGTTCAAAAAATATTTGGCCTTTAAGGTTAGGTCATGTTACAGAAGATAGGATTGCAAAACTGGAGAAAATAGGGATTTTATCCTCATTGGATTCTGAACCTACTCCAACTTGTGAATCCTGCCTTCAAGGCAAAATGACTAGATCACCCTTTGTTGAACAAGGACTAAGAGCTGAAAATATTTTAGAGCTAATACATAGTGATGTACGTGGTCCATTTAAAGAAATGGCTAGAGGTAGTTTTCATTACTTTATTACCTTTATTAATGATAAATCAAGGTTTGAGTATTTGTATTTGATGAAATACAAACATGAATCCTTTGAAAAGTTCAAAGAATTTAAATCTGAAGTAGAAAATGAAACAGGAAAAAGTATTAAAGCTCTTCAATCAGATCGTGGAGGTAAATACTTGAGTACTGAATTTAATGAATACTTGAAAGAGCATGGCATTGTTTCCCAGCTGACTCCTTTAGGAACGCCACAATTGAATGGTGTATCTGAAAGGAGAAATTGTACCTTATTAGATATGGTACATAGTATGGTGAGCTATACTGATATGCCAATCTCCTTTTGGGGATTGCATTAGAATCAGCTTTGCATATTCTGAATAGGATTCCACCAAAATCAGTTTCTTCCACACCTTATGAGATATGGCATGGAAGAAAACCAAGTATTAAGCATGTTAAGATTTGGGGTTGTCCAGCTTATATCAAAAAGCTGAACACTGATAAATTGGAAACCAGATCAGAAAAAGGTAGATTTGTTAGATATCCAAAAGAGAGTTTTGGATATTATTTTTATTTGCCTACATTACAAAAGGTTGCGGTAAGTATAGATGATACATTTTTTGAACAACAGTTTATTCAAGAAGGAGGCAAAGGAAGGCAAATAAGATTAGAATTGGAGAATTCTAACCAACCAACAGATCAAATGGATATAAATCCATCTAGTCAACCTACACCTATTACTGAAACATCTACAGTAATTCCTCGCAGATCAACCAGGATATCTCACCCACCAGTGAGATATGATTTTCTTCATAAAGATGAACAAGAGTTGTTTACTCATGAAGAAACAGATCATGGAGGTGATCCACTTACCTATGAAGAAGCTATATCAAATATAGACTCTTAAAATGGATTGAAGCTATTAAATCAGAAATTGATTCCATGTATAAGAATCAAGTTTGGGATCTTGTTGACCCACCTGAAGGTTTTGTACCTATAGGGAATAAACAGATTTTTAAGAAGAAAATTGATTCTGATGGAAAGGTAGAGACCTATAAAGCAAGGCTAGTCGAAAAAGGGTTTCGCCAAAGGCAAGGAATCGAATATGAGGAGACTTTCTCGCCTGTTGCCAGACTTAAATCAATTAGGATTCTATTCGCAATAGCTGCATACTATGATTATGAGATTTGGCAAATGGATGTCAAAACAGCTTTTCTCAATGGATGCATTGAAGAAAATATTCTCATGGAACAACCTAGGGGTTTTGAATCCCAAGATGGTTCCAAGGTATGCAAGCTAAAGCGATCCATTTATGGGTTGAAACATGCTTCGAAGAGTTGGAACATCCGTTTTGATGAAGCCATTAAATCATTTGTTTTTATAAAAAATGTGGATGAGCCATGTGTATATAAGAAGGTTAGTGATAGTGCTATCACTTTCCTTTTCTTATATGTGGATGATATTCTATTGATAGGTAATAACATAGGTATGTTGATAGCTGTAAAAGTATAGTTGTCAAATACATTCTCCATGAAAGACTTAGGGGAGGCAACCTATATTCTTGGAATTCATATCTATAAAGATAAAGTGAATAGAATAATTAGTTTATCTCAAAGTCTATACTTGGAAAAGGTGTTAAAGAGGTTTAACATGCTTGATTCCAAGAGAGAATTGTTACCAGTGAGACATGGTATCCACCTTTCTAAAGAGATGTCTTTAAAGACTCCTGAAGAAAGAGATAAAATGGCCAGGATTCCATATGCTTTGGCTATTGGAAGTTTGATGTATGCAATGATGTGTACTAATGTCACACCCTACTCCCCTGTAAGATGTAACATGATCCCATAGTACACCTAATGAATTACCGTACTTCGCCTACCGATAACCCATTAGATATACTACAACGGATTTTAAAACAATTTTCGTGAAATTTAAATCATCGATTAAAATCTGGTGTTATAAAATTTTTTCAAAATTTTGGCAAAGTGCCGGCTGTATTTTGAGAAAACAGTTCTTCAAAACCTGTGAAGAAACACACTTCTAATATGTTTTCTCAAATACAACTCTAATAACTTCATTTCAATTCACAATTCAAATCTTAATAAATAATCAATTCATTTTCAAACCAATCTCATCATAAAGAAACATTTCATTGATTACAAGACTCAAAATTTATATTACAAAACTATTCAAGTAAATGAAATCTCAAATTTACATTTACAATAATTTACATTTAATTACATACCAAAATATTTTACAAGAGTTTTTATACAACTGCTCAAATAATTTACATACATATTATTACATGCATACATTAAAATCTATGTACATGGGTATACCTATGATATACCTGGAGCTGATCTAAATGTCTCTTCAAAGAAGCTTACTCAATTGCTCTATGCTCTTTTCACCTGCGATAGCATACAAAGCTATCGCTGAGTGGTGAACTCAATGGTGCACAACTATAATTTATAACACAGTACAATATACATTGACAAAATTTACAGCAAATAATTTGGAAATCTGAATACTCATCAAATTTCAAAACTCAAAATATTCATTGCCAATAATATAAATCATTTGTATAAAATGACTTTGATCACAAAATTCAATTTATCAAATGATAACTAACCATTTAAGGTAATTCCAACAAAATCGATTATACATAAATCATAATTAAAATCACAATTCTTTATCTCAAAAAACATTCTTGATCTCAAAAGCCATTCTTTATCTCCAAAACCATTCTTTATCTCAAAAACCATTCTTTATCTTACTAACTATGCAAGACTAATCCAAAAGGGCCATCTTCAGGGTGATTCTAACTCCCTATGGTCGGAGAGGTCGAATCATCATGCACAGTACACATCACAATAATGAATCTTCCGAAAGGGCCATAGCATAAAACTTATATCTAACCTCTAATAAGAGGAGAATCTAAGCCTATGCACGTACCATGGTAATCAAAACACAACTAACTCCATTGTCTTCTCAACAAATGAGAAAGACGGATAATAACCTAGTCAAGCATCTATAGTGAGATATAAAACAATATCACAATTCTTTCAGTGAGCATAAATCACAATACAATTCGATTCAAAGTTAATTCCAATATCCAATAATTTTTATGCTCATCACAATTCAAATCATAAATTTGCTTTTTTCCATGCAAATTGCCCATCACAATTCAAAACATGTTCTATCACAATTTTCCAAAACATAATTTATTCAATTCACAACAATGCTTAATACTTGTGGAAATACCATTTCACAAAGCTAAATTCATACATACTATAATAATTTCAATAATCATTGAATTAAATACAATGCTTGGTAAACATAATACATAAGAAAAATATATCATTTAATCATATGAAATATTCAGAACAAAATCAGTTAAAAACTAGTTGTGCACAAACCTCTGATAACTATCTCTTGGCTCTGACTCAGTGTTTCTTTCCCTTTCGCTGAGTCTTTGCTAACTCAAACACATAATTTGAAGTGTTTCAGTACTCATTTAAACTGTCTCTAAGAATAAAGCTTAATAATTAACTTATTGAATTCTATTATTTCCTTAGTCAACCTAAGATGTTGACCCTTGATGCATTCTAGGTGAATTAGATTTTAATGTTACTAATATCTCACATTTGTAGCCTTTTAGTATTGGTACATGTTACCAAATTTATTTCCATGTATATTGCATTTTATTGCAATTTGTCGGATTCCAGCATACCAATTTGACCTAGCCGGATGACCTAGTTCTCTCGGTTTTCGGGTTTCGGTCAAAACTACAAACTTGTAGGTCTATGTCTTATTGCACGCGTAGCAAAATTTCAAGTCATTCAGAGTTATGTAGACTAAGTTATGGTCAATTGACGAATGCTGGTCAGAATGCATCAAAATGGTCACTTTAGGTTATTTTTTTGGTCACTTTTGGTTCGGCCAGTTTTTGGACCCGAATTTGTGCAAGCTATTTGACTTGCTTATGGTCATTTATGGGCTTTGGTGTCTTCATAAGAATTGTAGATATATGTCTTAACTATTCATGGTAAAAATTTCAGGTCAATTGGACCTGTTTTGAGTGAGTTATGGCGAAAAAACTAACTGCTGCCCAAATGGTCAATTTTCAGGCTTTAAATGCACTAATCCGGATTTGGTCATTTTTCAAGTCACCTTCCAAGCAGAATTTTGGTAAGCTTCCTTCATGAAAGTTGGCACTTTTTGTGCCTAGTTTCACCTCCAATTGGTCTTATACCAATTGGAGCCACACACTTAAGGTTCTAAGCCAAAACTTACACTGCCCTGCAATATACTCTTCATTACATACCAAAGGACACATCCTATGCTTACCAAGTTAACTCTTACATGTCATTTCTGTTTTGTACCATAACATAAACACATTTAGCAACTCATTTTTGGTCATTTTGGCAGCTTATAACAACACTCAATATGCACATTATAGTACAGAATTTACCAATTCCAAATTACAAACAATTTAACCACATGACCTAGCTCATTTACATGTCCAAACTCACACATTTATACATATGTACATGCTGCCATAACAAGCACCATAATTCAACAATATAATTCCATAAACCAAACCACAAAATAACATATCTTGATATACACTTCAAGTTTGCCGAATTGTCCTCTCTTTCAATTAACTTCCAAGCTTCCAAATTCAAGTGTACTTTCAAATACACATTTAGTATATATTACCCAATTTATTCCTATACACATAAACACTTCATCAACACTATAATATACCAATTAAATGCAAGGATAAACTGCTCTCATTGAAGTTTCATGGCTGCCAAAAATATACCTCTCCCTTAACTCATCAAACTTCAAAAATCTTTTCACAATTCAACTACCCATAACATCCATACAAAGTTTAATGAAACAATAATAAAAAATATATACTTACCACTTTTGAAACTCTTCAAAACCTTCACTAAACTTGATTTTCTTGCTGCCTATCTACTGCCCAAGTGGTGTAGAATAATTTTAGTGAAGGGAAGTGTAAGGAAATTGGCTTGGAGATGAAGGATTGAAGCTTGCATGGAGCTTGTGAAGTGCGGCCATGGAGGTTTCCTTTCAAGAGCAATTCGGCTGGCTGTCCAAGGTTGAAGAAGGTGAGTTATTTCTGCCCAAAAGATGTGTAGTGGTCCACTTAGGTGAGGTGAGTGGAGCACTAAGTGAGAATTAATGTTTGTTTATTCTTAATTTTCCAAATTCTCACATTAAGCTCCTATCTTTTGCTATTTGAATTAGGTACCACCAATTTAATTTTTCATGACATTTTCCAACTGTAATATCATGTATTTTTAATGGACATTTAGGTCAAAAGACAACGCGGGGTGTCAAATGATCACAATGCCCCTGTTCGGGTTGCATTCTCAATTTTTTGGTAACACCGATTTTTGTCATTTTCTCGATTTTCCGTTTTTCTTTGTACTAATTAATTAATTTTTCTTTGATATTTCTAATGATATTTATGCTTCAATAGGTCTTTAATTATGTCTTAAAAATATTTTCCAGGGTTCCCCGTGGTCCAGGGCTAGGCAACGGTCTACGCTGTAACTTCCTGGTGCGGTCACCCATCGCTAAGGTTCTCGGCTCGTTTAACTTGGTTACATTTCATTGCTATTATTTTTTATTTGTTTTTCTTGTCTTTTCTTTTCTTGTATTTCATTATTCTATGTCTCCTCACTAATATTTAAATATAGTTCTAGGCATTCTAGCTGTCCAGATAGACACTGATCACTGGAGCAGTAGAACGCACTACCGAACATAAGGGTGTTACAATTAAGCCGAATATCGCACATGCTGTTAGTTTGACTAGCAAGTTTCAATCCAATCCAGGTTTGGAACACTGGATAGCTGTCAGGAACATCCTTAAGTACTTGAGAAGAACTAAGGATTTATTCTTAATTTATAAAGGTGGTGACTTGCAATTGGATAGTTATACTAATTCTGATTTTCAATCAGATATCGATGATAGAAAGTCTACCTCTGGGTTTGTGTTCATTTGTAATATAGGTGCAATTAGTTGGAAGAGTTCCAAACAGAGTACGACTACTGATTCCACTATAAAGGCTAAGTATATTGCTGTATCAGATGCTACAAAAGAAGCTGTTTGGATAAAGAAGTTCATGACAGAACTTGCAGTAGTTCCTTCCATTGAGTCAGCAATTCCACTCTACTGTGACAACAATGGAGAGGTCATACAGGCTAAGGAACCCCTCACCAGAAATCCAAACACATAGAAAGACGCTACCACATTATCAGAGAAATAGTTGGGCAAGGCGATGTAGCCATGCAGAAAATAGCATAAGCTGAAAATCCAGCTGATCCATTCACGAAGCCTATGTCACAAGCGTAGTTAGACCGAAATCTTGAGAAGATGGGTCTATGATATTGTAATGAATGGCTCTAGTGCTAGTGCGAAATTTGTTAGTAGTATGCCCTAGAGCATATCATTTATTATGTATCTTGTACATATTTTATTAATAAAAGGCAATTTCACTTTTTCGTTTACATAATGTATTTATGTGTAATAGAAAAGGTCCATTGATATTTTGTTAGAAATTCTGTTCTTTAGTTGTTAAGAATATGAGTGACAGCATTTCTAGCACAAAGTATCATAAATTGGTTCAATCAAGGATACTTCACAATAAGGACATGACTTATCCAGAAAGATTATATTCATGTTTGTTCCCAAGATATTTATATGAGATATAAATAAGATGGAATGGTGAGTCTCATGCCATATAACAAACGTGATAGGCACTTATACATGATAAGTAGGCCGAACCAGTGATGCATATGACAAGCACATGGAGTTTACTCTTGTTAATGCATTGTCATATATCATATCAATGCATATAATCTTTAGACTTGAGATACCACAGTTATCTTATACATAGGTGGTTTGAGTTTGATACTACTTTCATACTTGTACTGTGTATGGGTATATGGGCATGTGTTGACTCCTACTAGTTATATATGGAGATAGGTGTTGATCAAGATGGAATCTATTACCCTAAGTAAATAGGGATAAAATCCTACATTCATTTAATTGTTCTTGATATTTCAAGTTCCTAGCCAAGATAGATAGATTTAGTCAGAAAAGAGTTTCTGACAAGAAAATCTAATTAATCATGAACTGGAATTAAAAGAGAACATAATATTCATAGCAAATGGGGCTTGACATAAACCATAACTCCTGCTCAAATTGAGATTTAGTAACAGAGAGATTCTAGTGCATGGTAATATATGATTAAAGGTTCATTTAAGGTATTCCTTGTTACTGATTGGGTGGCCATGGCACGCTATGCTAGGTGTCAACCATGGTCTATGAGATGCCTAAAATGATTTAGAGAAATCATTTATGGTAAGAAAGAGTTCTAATGATATTAAAAGTTAATGTCATATCTCATTGCCAATTAGTAATGAGCCGAGTGAGTCACACACATACACAAGATAATCACCAAGTAAATTGTGATTTAATTGATTGATTTGAGAGTTTAATTGATTAATTAAATTGGTTTGGTTTGCAATAAGATTGCAAAGTCCCTAGCATGACTTGAAACCAAATCTGGGTTATTGGATGTATAGTATAAGTTAAATTTATATTTAAAGTGTTTAAATATGAATTTAATTGTGAGAAATTAATTAATAGAGATTAATTAATTTATTTATATTTGATATAAATTGATTTGAATAGGAGAAATAATGATTTTAGTTTGAGAACTCAAAATTGCAACATAAGGGTAATTTAGTCATTTCACATGGTGACATGTGACATCATGAGATGGTGACACATGGCATCATAGTTTGTCATTTGTCTTCCTATCATGCAAGTTGATCAAAGTCAAGATTAAGTCTAGCTTTGACACTTTGCTTAATGTGATTAAGTCAATTAAAAATAAGATGCAATGTGGTGGTGACATGTGGCATAGGGTTTAAGTGATTACTTAACCTAATTATATAAAGTGATATTATAAGAAAAATAAAATCAGCCAACACTCTTTTATTCTCTCAAAGGTGGTGGCACCTCTTCTTCTCCCTCTCCCCTTCATCTTTTCTCATTAATTCAAAGAGAATTGCCCAAATTCCTTTGAATTAAAATTGCTAGAAATTATTTTTAGTGTCTTATACACACATACAATCTCTTTGAAGGTAAGAACCGAATTTATAATTGGTTGGCAAAGGCTTGAGAAGCAAATTGGGGGCTACCCATTGTTTATCTTAGTGTGGACAAGCTAGAGGGACAACACTTGGGGTCCTAGGTGCTTACTAAAGGTGCCAATCACATCCATAGTGCATCAAAGAGGTTATATAACACCCTCCCTGTAGCAATTCTGTACATTCTACTATTTCTGGTGACCGGTGTCGGTCTGGACAGTTAGAACATCTGGAAAAATATTTAAACTAAAGTGAGGAATCATAATTAACTCAAATGTTAATAATAAAAATTTAGAAAAAATTTTAGAAATAAAATACAATCAAGTTAAATGAGCCGGTGCCCTATCGATAGGTAACCCAGTGAGAAGTTACGGTACTCACAACCAGGAGCCCTACACCCGGAGGAAAATTCATAAAATAATTTTTGAGACTCCAGAAAAGAGTCATTAAGGCTTCTATGGCATTAGAATGCCAAGAAAATGCTTAGAAAAATTTTTCAATCGATACAAACAATTTTAGTCTGTTAAGCCAAACGGAGGGCATTTTGGTCATTTCGTCTTCAGAGATGATTTTTGACCAACTTGTCCATTTATGTAAGTGAATTATATGACATAAAATATGATCAAATATTGATGAAAAATTATTTAAAAATGAGTAGAAAAGAAAAGAACAGAAAATTAAAGAAAAGTGGAATTATGACATCATATGATGTCATTAATGAGCTCTCCACCAATCATAACTTAACAAAATTAATTAAGGGATAAAATGGACACAAAATAGATAAAAACAAAAGAGAAAAGTCCAGCAGCCATTTCTTCTTCAACCAGCCGATTTGATTGAGAGAGGGAGAGAGGAGAGAAAAACCTCCATGAAAGCTTGATCAAGCTTGAATCCCCACCCTTTCTCACCATAAAAGCCCTAGTTGTCTTCACAAAAAATTCACCCCACACCTTGAGGAAGCTTTGGGCATAAAAATTTTGAAGAAAAATTGAAGTTTTTTAAGACCCAAACTTAGTTCTAAAGAGGTTAGTGACTAAACTTACTCTTTCTCTTTCAATTCATGTTGAAGGAGTGAAATTGAATGCAAACTTACAAGAAAATTTAATAAACATCATGTGTATTTCTTACTTAAAATTCCAGAAGCCTTGGGCTTGGTAGGGTTTTGAAGATTTTCTTGAATTAAAATGGTACCCTAGCTGCCCTTAATACTAACCTATTGTTTAGGATAGTGAAAGGTAAGTGAATGCATGATTTGAGATGGAATGGGTTAGGGTTTGGGTATGAAATTAAGACTTTGATCATGTAATGGTGAAAGTAAGTTTTAATGGTCAATTAGTGACCATTTGGTTATGTGTGAATACGAAATGAAGTGGTTTGTTAAGTGGGAATTGAAGTTAGTGTTGCTGCCCTTGGTGACCTACAGGACTGGGTGTGAGTCCAGCAGGTTTGGGCAACAATAACTGCAGTTGTAGAGGCTCAATTGGTGCAAGGCCAATTGGACATGAAACTAGACACATAATGGCAAAACTTTGGTGAAGAAACCATGCCCAAAAAACCAAATCAAGTTGACTAAAGATTGCTCTAATCCAGGTGACCTGCATTCTGCCTGGGCAAAATGAATAAATAAACAGTGTTTATTCATTTAGTCATAACTCAGTGTAGAAAGGTCCAATTGACCTGAAATTTTACCAACAGATAGCTGAGACATAGACCTACAACTTTCATGAAGAAACCTAACCCAAATTTTGACCATAACATGTTCAAAAAGTGACTTGCAGTCACTACACAAAACACTATAGATTTAGTCAGTCCAGAAAATTAGGAAAGTTTACAATCCAGTCAGTTATGGTGTTTAGGCCATAATTTGAGCTACAAAACTCCAAATGGAGTGATTCAAAAAAAGAAGTGTAACTAGACACAATAAGGAACAACTTTCATGTTGACAACTTTGCCAAATTCCCACTGTAAAAATGACCAATGGAACAGTAAACACAAGGCTTGAAATTTGAAAATTTTGAACAACTAACACTAAGCTTAGAAATGGTATTGGCAACCAATACCAACAATTTTAGAATACAAAATGTGGTATGTTGGGAGTATTAAAACCAATGTACCGATTGCCTATGCAAAAGTCAACATTTTAGTTGACTAATGAAATGAATAGTAACACCTAAACTTAAATTTCAAGAATTGTACAATTTAAGAGTGTAACATGCCCTAGTACACCTAGCAAGGTTGGTTTGGATAGGTTGACATGCCAATAGGGTTCTTTTAGTAGTACTGCATATGGCTTCATGCCATTCTATGTTTTATGGCTTCCCGTGCCATTCTGTGTTAGAATAGCCTTTGGCTATGTTGATTGAGTTGTTATGCTTGGGTTTTATCCCTGATAATTATTACAGCTTATTAGCTATTCTGTTGCACACCGGGAGACACAATGTGACCGATGGTGTGATGGTCCGAGGTACTTGGTACCCAGTGCCAGTTTACCCATTTATCCAATCCAGTCATCTAGTATAGGTTACTCAGGCAATTAAAATAAATCTTACTAAATTTTAATCGAATAATACTGTAATAAATGCCAGAAATTAAGTCTACCTAAAATGTAAACATACATTATGTATATTTATTTTATTTTAGTTATTATATTTTATATTGTCACCACTAAGCAGAATTGCTTAGCGCGTCGCTTTTTCCACGCGCAAGTACTGGAGACATAGTTGGGGAGTCCAACAGACCTCAGACCGGGTGAACTTTCAGATCTGCATACAGAGTCCAGAGTCACCTCACATTTGCAATGCATTGGTAGGACATTAGGCTACTTTTAGTATTTTGTATTTTGTAAACTTTTGTAATCAGACCTATATTTTGCTATGTATATTATAAACTCATGTAATTATGTTTTGATGTAATTATCCATAAATCATGTTCAGTAATAAATTTGAGTATTTCTTATTGAGTTGAGTATGAAATGAAACAAATTGAATTTTGAGATAATGAAGTCATTTGAGAAATTGTGGAAAGATGTTGGTGGTTGACTGAGATTGATAATATGATTATATTGGAAGTGTTTTTAACAGATTCAGAAGAATTGTTTTTCTAATTTACAGCCGGCACTCTGCCGAATTTTCTATAAAATTTGCGAAAAATTTAGATTAAATAAAATTGTAAATAAATGAATTAAAAATGGTAAATTGTAATGGAAAATATGATTTGGTGCTCCAGCACACTGTGTGGCATATCTTGCTCGGCTACACTGTAGATGGGTAAAGGGTGTCACAGGTTGGTGCTCTAACTCCTCTTTTAAACTAGGGTTTAAATGAATTAATTTATTAATTCACAATCTTGAATGGCAAACATAGATCCTAATACATATTAAAAGTGTTTTAGTATGCAATTGAGCATTGAAATTAATTAGGCACATAAGAGATGTGGTATTATGCATGTAACCTTAGAAGAAAATTTTTTGAAATTCAATGCTCTAATGAATAACTTTCATGCTTCCGCTCCTTCAGAAGGTTCATTCAGTTTTCCACAAATGCGTGCCATGGGTGGCAGCCAGAGCCACCACAGTGGAAAGAATAAAGGAAATAAGAAAGCAGGCCACAAACATAGAACCAAAGGATTCAGGCTAGGTTATGATTCAAGTAGTGGTCAAAGTTCAGGCTACAGTAGTTCTGGATCTGGTTCAGGGTCCTCCTTGGCACCATGCACATAATATGGCATATCACATTTAGAGGCTTGTTTGATGAGCTTTGATGGATGCTTTAAATGTGGCCAACAGGGCCATTTTGTCAGGGAATGTCCCATGTTCAGTGAGCACATGATGGGGCACAAGGTTCTATTGGTAATATGCCCCATCAGATGCACTTTGGCACATCCAGCATGGTAAGCAGTCAATACAGTGGCCAACAGGACTGTGGACAAAGAGGACGTGGATTTGGAGGTAGATCTAAAAGCAAGAGTCAACTTTAGGGTTTTGTAGCTCAAGGCAGGGGTCAAGCTCAAGTTTTCACCTTGACGCACCAGGATGCTCAGACTTCAAATATAGTTTTAGTAGGTAATCTTCTAGTATGTTCCTTTGAGGCACATGTTTTGATAGATCTGGGTGCTACGCACCTATTTGATTCCCCTATTTTTGCCCTGAGGTTAGGTAGAAATCCTACAACTCTAGAGTTTCCTTTGTCTGTAGATACCCCACATAATGACAACATAGATGTAGTTATAGTTTTTCTGGATAGCGCAGTGATAGTAGATGGAAATATTCTTTTGGTAGACTTGGTTCCTTTACTAGTGATGGATTTTGATGTAATCTTGGGAATGGATTGGTTGTCAACTCATTATGCTACCTTAGATTATAAGAAAAAATAAAGGTGTATTTTCATACACCTGAAGTAGAAAAGTTTAGTTGATGGTGATAGAAGCGTAGATGTCAGGGTTTTTTGGCACCAATAAGGGACACATCTGCAGAAGGTATAAATATGAAAGATGTTCCTGTTGTAAGAGAATTCATGGATGTATTTCCTAAAGAGCTTCCAGGGTTACCACCAAAGAGGGAAATAAAGTTTTGTATAGACCTTGTGTCGGGTACAAACCCCATCTTTATGCCACCCTATAGAATGGCACTAACAGAGTTAAAGGAGTTGAAGGAGCAGAGTCGCAAGAGCTTCTAGATAAGGGTTTCATCCAACTAAGCACTTCACCTTGGGATGCTTTTGTTCTTTTTGTGAGGAAAAAGGATGGATCTTTGAGATTGTGCATATACTACAGGCAATTAAATAATATGACAATTAAGAACAAGTATCTACTTTCTCGGATTGATGACTTGTTTGACCGGCTACAAGAAGTAAAGTACTTTTCAAAAATAAACCTATGGTAAAGTTATCACCAGGTAAGAATTTGAAGTGAGAATGTGCCAAAGACAGGGTTCAGGACTAGGTATGGTCATTATGAGTTCCTAGTGATGTCTTTTGGACTCACTAATGCACCAGCAGCCTTCATGGGCTTGATGAACAGGGTGTTCAGGCCGTTCCTATACCATTTTGTCATTGTCTTCATAGATGACATTTTGGTATATTCCTGCACTGAAGAAAAGCATGTTTGGCACCTAAGGATGGTACTGTAGACCTTAAGGGAGCATCAGTTGTATGCAAAATTTTCATAATTTGAGTTCTGGCTAGAGAGTATCTCATTCTTGGGACATGTGGTCTCTAGTGAAGGTATTCAGGTGGATCCCAAGAAAATTAAAGTAGTAACTGATTAGCTTAGGCCTACTACAATCACCGAAGTGCTGAGTTTTCTAGGCCTAGTAGGCTATTATAGACGTTTTGTGCATAATTTCTCTAGGATAGTAGCTTCTCTAACCAAGTTAACTCGAAAGATTTTCTCATTCTTTTAAACAGATGAGTGTGAGGAAAACTTCCAGAAGCTTAAATAGTGTTTAACTATAGCCTTTGTGTTGACATTGCCTATAAGTGGATAAGGATATATAGTGTACTGTGATGCTTTTAGAATTAGGTTGGGGTGTGTCTTGATGCAGCATGAAAAGGTAGTAGCATATGCTTTGAGGAAGTTAAAGAGGCACGAGCAAAACTACCCCACTCATGATCTAGAGATGGCAACTGTAGTGTTTGCATTAAAGATTTGGAGGCACTACCTCTATGGTGAAGTATGTGAGATATACGCTGACCACAAAAGCCTAAAGTACATTTTCAGCAGAGGGACTTAAACTTGAGGCATAGGAGATGGATGGAACTTCTGAAATATTATGACTGTACCATTCAGTACCACCCAGATAAAGCGAATGTTGTGATAGATGCTTCGAGTAGGAAATCTTATGGTAGCTTAGCGCATATATCAGCGGAAAGGAGACCATTGATTCGAGAGATACATGAGTTTCTCAACATAGAGGCCCATAATTGATGAGAATGGTGGAAAGGGTACAACAGGGAGAAGACTGTGAGTTTGGTTTTAGTATAGATGGTGATCTTATGCAAGGTTCTAGGATATGTGTGCCAGATGTGGACAACCTCAGACATGAGATTATGGAGGAGGCACACCATGCACCTACAATGTCCACACAGGCTCCACCAAGATGTACCATGATGTAAAAGATAGGTACTGGTGGAATGGCATGAAGAAAGACATAGCCAACTTTGTGCCCAAGTGCTTAACATGTTAAAAGGTAAAGTTTGAACATTAGAGGCCATCAAGGAAGTTATAAGAGATTCCCATCCTGGAGTGAAAGTGGTAAATGATACTATAGATTTTGTGACTGGGTTGCCTCGTACCACATGTGGATATAACTCAATGTGGGTGATAGTTGATTGTTTGACCAAGTCAGCTCACTTTTTGCCTATGCAAATCACCTATTCTGTTGCTCAATATGCCAGGCTCTATATTCGTGAAATAGTTAGATTACATGGAGTTCCTACTTTAACAATAATTGACAGGGGGCCCCAGTTCACTTCTCAATTTTTGAGAAAGCTGTAGGAGGCACTTGGCATACAGTTAAACTTTAGTATAGCCTTCTGCCCTCAGATAGATGGGCAGTCTGAAAGGACAATTCAAAAAATGGAGGATATGCTTCGTATGTGTATTCTGGACTTTAGAGGACAATGGGATGATCAGCTACCTTTAGTGGAATTTGCCTATAATAACAACTATCATTCAAGTACCAGGATGGCACCTTATGAGGAGCTATATGGTAAAAAGTGTAGGTCCCCTCTGTGTTGGACAGAAGTTAGAAAGGAAAAGGTACACGATGTAGACCTAGTGTAGTACACTTCAGAGATGATCCTTTTGATCAGAGAACGGTTGAAGATGGCCTTCAGTAGACAAAAGAGCTATGTAGACCTTAGGCGAAAGGATGTAGAGTTCGCAGTGGGTGATTATGTATTCTTGAAGGTCTCCCCAATGAAAGGAGTTATGAGGTTTGGGAAGAAAGGCAAGTTAGCACCTAGATAAATAGGACCTTTTGAGGTCATTGATAGATTTGGGGTAGTTGCCTACAGATTAGAGTTACCACCAAGCCTTTCTCATATCCACCCAGTATTGCACATCTCCATGCTGAGGAAGTATGTTCCTAACCCTTCACATGTGCTGCAACCAGATGTAGTAAAGTTGAATGAGAACCTGACCTTCGAGGAGCAGCCTGTAGCCATAGTGGACTATCAGATGAGGCAGCTCAGGTCAAAGCAGATCCCTATGGTTAAGGTTTTATAGAGGAGCCAGTTAGTGGAAGAATGCACTAGGGAGTCAGAGCGGGATATGCACAGCAAGTACCCGTACTTGTTCAATATGTAATCCTGTAATTCTATTATGTCTTGTGTAAAATTCGATGATGAATTTTCTGTAAGGAGGGAAGAATGTAACACCCTTAATTTTTAAATAATTATTTTATATCTAAATATTAATATTTAATTATATTAAATATTATGGAAATTTATTTGAAATTTTCAGAATTTTAAAAATCGATTTTCTTAAAATAATAAATTTCATTAATTTTTAGAAATTAATTTAAAGACCACGTGAAAATTTTAAAAAATATATTTAGACTCGAAAATTTTTTTTGAGATTTTAGTAATTTTTTTAGAATTTTCGGATCTCGTTTTGGGTCTCAAGATAGAGTAAAAATTTAATTTTTGGGTATCCTGAATCAGACTAGTCGAATCAAACTAGCCCTTTTCCTTTCTTTTTCTCCCCTCCTTGGGCATGCCTCGACACCACCCCTTTCTCTCTCTTTTTCTCTCTCCTCTCTCCTCCCCTCGTTGACCAACTGCCACCCCGCCCTCTCCAGCTTGCCGGTGCACCACTTAGGCACCTCCCCCTCATCGATCCCCATCCCAGGATGCTAGAAAATGTGCCCAAAGAAGCCTCCATGTGTAGTGTGACTTTTGGTCTTCCTAGCCAAAATTCAGCCTATCAGGCCACCAATAGGACTGGGACTTGTCCCAAACACCTTCTACTCCTCGAGAGCTTTCCATAGACACCAACATCACAACTTTTCATTGAGTGAATTTTCCAATTTTAGCCCAAAAAGTTTTAGCCCATTTTGACTTTTGGGCTAAATTTCTTCCAAACTAGGAACCCATAGAGATTTCGAGAGTACTAGCATGCTCCACTAGGTGAGAGCTTCGTGGCAATATAAATTTCAAAATTTTCTAACACTGAAATTTTGATGGGACCCACTAACTTTGCAGTGTTTTTTCAAGCCTTAAATGAGTTTATTTAATTTTTTTAAGAAATTTATTCTAACCCCTAGTGTTGTGGGCTTCACGTAGGTACCTTCGTTTCGCAGAAATTTGACTGGTGTTTGAATTTGCATTTTTGGGCTGGACAAACAGGCTACCTGAGCAATTTTGGAATCGGGTTAAAATCCCACCTTTTTTAGACGCCCTCGATGCGTTTGAAGTGTCAGAGTTGGTATAGGTTGTTAGTAGTATGCCCTAGAGCATATCATTTAGCATGTATCTTATACATATTTTATTAATAAAAAGGCAATTTCACTTTTCCGTTTACATAATATATTTATGTGTAACAGAAAAGGTCCAGTGATATTTTATTAGAAATTCTATTCTTAAGTTGTTAAGAATATGAGTGATAGTATTTCTAGCACAAAGTATAATAAATTGGTTCACAATCAAGGATACTTCATAATAAGGACATGACTTATCCAGAAAGATTGTAATCATGTTTGTTCCCAAGTTATTTATATGAGATATAAATAAGATGGAATGGTAAGTCTCATGCCATATAACAAATATGGCAGGCACTTATACATGATAAGTAGGCCGAACCAGTGATGCATATGACAAGCACATGGAGTTTACTCTTGTCAATGCATTGTCATATATCATATCAGTGCATATAATCTTTAGACCTGAGATAACACAGTTATCTTGTATATAGGTGGTTTGAGTTTGATACTGTTTTCATACTTGTACTGTGTATAGATATATGGGCATGTGTTGGCTCCTACTAGTTATATATGGAGGTAGGTGTTGATCAAGATGGAATCTGTTATCCTAAGTAAATAGGGATAAAATCCTATGTTCATTTAATTGTTCTTGATATTTCAAGTTCCTGGCCAGGACAAACAGATTTAGTCAGAAAAGAATTTCTGATAAGAAAATCTAATTAATCAAGAACTAGAATTAAAAGAAAACATAACATTCATAGCAAATAGGGTTTGACATAAATCATGACTCCAGCTCGAATTGGGATTTTGTAACAGAGAGATTCTAGTGCATGGTAACGTATGATTAAAGGTTCATTTAAGGTATTCCTTGTTACTGATTGGGTGGCCATGGCACGATATGCTAGATGTCAACCATGGTCTATGAGATGCCTAAAATGATTTAGAGAAATCATTTATGGTAAGAAAGAGTTCTGATGATATTAAGAGTTAATATCATATCTCATTGCCAATTAGTTATGAGCCTAGTGAGTCACACATGTACACAAGATAATCACCAAGTAAAATGTGATTTAATTGATTAATTAAAGAGTTTAATTGATTAATTAAATAGATTTGGTTTGTAATAAGATTGCAAAGTCCCTAGCATGACTTGAAACCAAATATGGGTTATTGGATGTATAGCATAAGTTAAATTTATATTTAAAGTGTTTAAATATGAATTTACTTTAAATATAAATTTAATTGTGAGAAATTAATTAATAGAGATTAATTAATTAATTTATATTTGATACAAATTGATTTAAAGAGGAGAAATAATGATTTTGGGTTGAGAACTCAAAATTACAACATAAGGGTAATTTGGTCATTTCACATGGTGACATGTGGCACCATGAGATGGTGATACATGGCATCATATAAGCTTCCCATTTGTCTTCCTATCATGTAAAATGATTAAAGTCAAGATTAAGTCTAGCTTTGATACTTGGCTTAATGTGATTAAGTTAATTAAAAATAAGATGCAATGTGGTGGTGACATGTGGCATGGGTTTAAGTGATTACTTGACCTAATTATATAAAAAGATGTTATAAGAAAAAAAAAATTGGCCACCTCTCCTTTCTCTCTTATTTGTGGCAGTACACCTTTCTCCCACTCTCCTCTTCATCATATCTCATCAATTCAAAGAGAATTCCCTAAAATCCTTTAAATTAAAATTGCTAGAAATTGTTTCTAGTGTCCTATACACACATACTACCTCTCTATAGGCTAAAACCCAATTTATAGTTAGTTGGCAAAGGCTTGAGAAGTAAATTGGGGGCTGACCATTGGTGATCTTGGTGTGGACAAGCTAAAAGGACAACACTTGAGGTCCTAGGTGCTTCCTAAAGGTGCCAATTACATCCATAGTGCATCAAAGAGGTTAGTGCTCTAACTCCTCTTTTAAACTAGGGTTTAAATGAATTAATTTGTTAATTCACAATCTTAAATGGAAAACATAGATCCTAATACATATTAAAAGTGTTTTAATTTGCAATTGAGCATTGAAATTAATTAGGCACAAAAGAGATGTGGTATGATGTATGTAACCCTAGAAGAAACTTTTTGAAATTCAATGCTCTAATGAACAACTAATCAACATGCTTCCGCTCTTTTAATTGGTATTAGAGCCACTATATTTGCCATTTAGATTGTTTAATATGAGATTTAATTGTGTGATTTAATTAATTTTGATTGATTCATTACTGGTTGCATTCATATATGTGGCGGTATGGTTATGAGCTTGATAGTGCGCATGGTTTTGAGGAGAACACGCCTAGGGAGTGTTTACATGATGCGCATGGACTATGGGCCTCTTTGTATAATTTTTATGTATTTAAGGCCCATAATTAGGCCCATGCTTAATTAAATTATTTAATTAAGAATTTTAATCACACAATTAAATTTTGATTCAATTGTTTGAATAAGATTCAAATATAAATTTTTAAATTTATTTGAATGAGATTTAAATCTAAATTTTTTAGTTGAATATGAGATATTCAATTTAATTTTAGTATGTATGTTTTATTTAATTGTTAAATTGTAATATGCATGATGGATGATCATGGACAATAAAAGACCAATGTGATTGGATTTATTTCTTTTATTTTTCTTTGGGTTGTAAAATAATTAATTTTATTTTTGGTATAAGTGTTGTAATAATTTGGTTTTAATTTCATTTATTTAAGGACTTTAAAGTCCATATTCTTATAAATTCACCTTGATATGCCAACGATTACAATGTAATTTGATTGCAAGAAGATCAAGGAGGTCAAGAGCATTGGTGGCATCAGTGAGAGGAATTCAAGATCAAGTGTTGATTATGTACTCCTTTAGCAACTCTTGTAAAATGAATGAATGAAATGCACCTAGGAATGCCCTGATTTAATTCTTAGTGGCTCAAAATTGAATCCTTTAGAAAGTCCATGATCATACCATATTTATTATTTATCCATGTATGCATGAGATGTATGGGAATGTATGCAAGTATATGATATATGCATGCTAATTGGATAATGTGCAAAGTGAGACCATAATAGTAATTAAGCCGACCACTAAATCTTCCAAACAAATGATTAAGTTGGAAATGATATAATTAAATAATTATATCGTGGGCCCTCCATTAAGGCAATTATTTTAAGAAATTTTAAATACTTGCATGTGATGCATTTAATTTAAGAGATTTTCTTAAGAATAATTATTAAGCATGAGATGTTGTAAATATGTAAATAAGTTAATGGCCAAAAATGGATGTGCCTGAGGACATTAAAATTATTTGCATGTTTATTGGCTTAATGGGATCAGCTTAACTAATGCAAGATAAATCATTAATGGATGTGCCTGAGATTTTGAGCATTAGGGGCTAGATAAATGATTGAACCTCACATGAGATGTGATGGGCAAGGAGTTGCTCACTTATAGTTTATTGTAATTCCAATAATGGATGTGCCTGAGGATGATCAATAAGACTATAAGAATTCAATCACCCACTAGAAATCCATCCAACTAGGATTTCCGTTTTCTACTTTGGAAGTGTAGGATTTGCCAAGTTAGTGGGAGGACCAATTTGATTAAAAGACCATAATCATTTTGGTTAATTACTTGATACATTTACTAATTAATCTAGTTATTTTCTTTAGTTATTCTTCTGATAATGAGCACACAACAACCACCACCATCCATTATACTTGCGAGCATACTTGATCACAATAGGTTGATAGGACTTAATCTTTTTTATTGGCTCAGAAATTTGAAACTTGTCCTGAACCTTGAACATATAGGATATGTTCTAGACTCAAAGGTTCCTAGTCCCTTACCTCCAGAGGCCACTGAAGAGGAACATGATAATTTGGACAAGTGGAAGGAGCATGATATGAGAGCCAAATGTTACATGCTTGCTTCTATGAGTAATGAGTTACAGAAGCAGCATGAGAACATGCAAAATGCAAGTGAGATCCTCCTTCACCCATAAGAGTTGTATGGTGAGCATAGTAGGAATGCTAGGTATGAGATATTTAGGCAGCTATTTTGAATGAGGATGTCTGAGGGACAGAATGTTGGGGATCATGTCCACAAGATGATTCGACTTATAGAGCAGTTGGAACATCTTGACTTTAACATGGATTTCCAACTGCAGACGGATTTGATCCTTCAGTCCCTACCTGAGTCATTTGGGAATTTTATGACAAATTTCCATATGACTAAGCAGGAATACACCTTGGCTGGCTTACTTAACATACTTGTTATTGCCCAAAAGAATATGCCGAGCAATAAAGGAAAAGAGGTACTTTGATTGCATCTTGTTCTTATGTTGGAAAGTCCAAAAAGAAGAAGGGTAATAAGAAAAAGAAACCTTAAGTTCCATAACCTTCCAAAAAGATAGCCAAACAGAAAGGGAAGACCAAAGCTGATGGAGGCAAAGGAAAGTGTTTCCACTACCAAAAGGATGGGCACTGGAAAAGGAACTGCCCATAGTATCTTACTTCTCTTAAGGACAAGAAGGATACACCTTCAGAAGGTATGTCTATATCTTGTTATTTAGATGCTGATGATGCTCATAGTTCATCTACAGTTTGGGTTTTAGATACTGGTGCCAGTTCTCACATTTCTTATGATATTTGGAAACTAGCAAATAGTAGCAGCTTGCATGCTCGAGATGTTAGACTCTAGATTGGAAATGGCTCAACCGTTGAAGCTTTAGCCATAGGATCTAAATCTTTTTACATGTGTGGACATGTTTTGTGTTTGAATAATATTTTTTATGTACCTGATGCTTTTAAGGACATTATTTCTATATCTAGTTTGACTAGAAATGGTTATGAATTTCAGTTCATAGATGATGTTTGTAATATTTATTTTGGAAATAAATATGTTGGCTTGGGTTATATGCATGATGGCCTTTATTATTTGGATAATAATGATAAACACAAATTGAATGCAAGCAATCTAAAAGAATGTAATGCCATGATGAAAATCAACTCAAGTTCAAAATATCTTTGGCACCTAAGATTAGGTCATGTTGCAGAAGATAAGATTGCAAAACTGGAGAAAATTGGGATTTTATCCTCATTGGGTTTTGAATCTACTCCAACTTGTGAATCCTGCCTTCAAGGTAAAATGACTAGATCACCCTTTATTGGACAAGACTAAGAGCTAAAAATATTTTGGAGCTAATACAAAGTGATGTATGTGGTCCATTTAAGGAAATGGCTAGAGGTGGTTTTCATTACTTTATTACCTTTACTGATGATAAATCAAGGTTTGGGTATTTGTATTTGATGAAATACAAACATGAATCCTTTGAAAAGTTCAAAGAATTTAAATCTGAAGTAGAAAATCAAACAGGAAAAAGTATTAAAACTTTTCCATCAGATCGTGGAGGTGAATACTTAAGTACTGAATTTGATGAATACTTGAAGGAGCATGGCATTGTTTCCCAGCTGACTTCTCCAGGAACGCCATAATTGAATGGTGTATCTGAAAGGAGAAATCATACCCTATTAGATATGATATGCAGTATGATGAACTATACTGATATGCCAATCTCTTTTTGGGGATTTGCATTAGAATCAGCTTTGCATATTCTGAATAGGATTCCATCAAAATCAGTTTCTTCCACACCTTATAAGATATGGCATGGAAGAAAACCAAGTCTTAAGCATGTTAAGATTTGGGGTTGTCCAGCTTATATCAAAAAGCTGAATACTGATAAATTAGAAACCAGATCAGAAAAAGGTCAATTTGTTGGATATCCAAAAGAAAGTTTTGGATATTATTTTTATTTGCCTACATCACAAAAGGTTGTGGTAAGCATGGATGCCATATTTCTTGGACAATAGTTTATTCAAGAAGGAGGCAAAGGAAGGCAAATAGAGTTAGAATTGGAGAATTCTGACCGGCCAACAGATCAAATGAATATATATCCATCTAGTCAACCTACACCTATTGATGAAACATCTATAGTAATTCATCGCAGATCAACCAGGATATCTCACCCACCAGTGAGATATTGTTTTTTTCATTAAGATGAACAAGAGTTGTTTACTCATGAAGAAGTAAATCATAGAGATGATCCACTTACCTATGAAGAGGCTATATCAGATATAGACTCTTCAAAATGGATTAAAGCTATGAAATCTGAAATTGATTCCATGCATAAGAACAAAGTTTGGGACCTTGTTGACCCACCTAAAGGTATTGTACCTATAGGGAATAAATGGGTTTTCAAGAAGAAAATTGGTTCTGATGGAAAGGTAGAGACTTATAAAGCAAGGCTAGTAGCGAAAGGACTTCGCCAAAGGCAAGGAATAGACAATGAGGAGACTTTCTCGCCTGTTGCCATGCTTAAATCAATTAGGATTCTATTAGCAACTGCTGCATACTATGATTATGAGATTTGGCAGATGGATGTCAAAATAACTTTTCTTAATGGATACATTGATTAAAACATTTTCATGGAATAACCTAGGGGTTTTGAATCCCAAGATGGTTCCAAGGTATGCAAGCTAAAGTTATCCATTTATGGGTTGAAACAAGCTTTAAGGAGTTGGAACATCCGTTTTGATGAATCCATTAAGTCATTTGGTTTTATCAAAAATGTGGATGAGCCATGTGTATATAAGAAGGTTTGTGATAGTGTTATCACTTTCCTTATCTTATATATGGATGATATTCTGTTGATAGGTAATGACATATGTATGTTGACAACTGTAAAAGTATGGTTATCAAATACATTCTCCATGAAAGACTTAAGGGAGGTAACCTATATTCTTGGAATTCGCATCTATAGAGATAGAGTGAAAAGAATAATTAGTTTATCCCAAAGTCTATACTTGGAAAAGGTGTTAAAGAGGTTTAACATGCTTGATTCCAAGAGAGGATCGTTACCAGTAAGACATGGTATCCATATTTCTAAAGAGATGTCTCCAAAGACACCTGAAGAAACAGATAAAATGGCCAAAATTCCATATGCTTTGGCTATTGGAAGTTTGATGTATGCAATGATGTGTAATAGGCCGGATATTGCACATGCTGTTAGTTTGACTAGCAGATTTCAATCCAATCCAGGTTTGGAACACTGGACAGCTGTCAAGAATATCCTTAAGTACTTGAAAAGAATTAAGGATTTATTCTTGATTTATGAAGGTGGTGACTTGCAATTGGATGGTTATACTGATTCTGATTTCCAATCAGATATCGATGATAGAAAGTTTACCTCTGGGTTTGTGTTTATTTGTAATGGAGGTGCAGTCAGTTGGAAGAGTTCCAAACAGAGTACGACTACTGATTCCACTATAGAGGCTCAGCATATTACTGCATCAGATGCTGTAAAAGAGGCTGTTTGGATATAAGGAACCTCGGTCTCACCAGAAATCCAAACACATAGAAAGTCGCTACCACATTATCAGAGAAATAGTTGGGTGAGGCAATATAGCCATGCAGAAAATAGCATCAGCTGAAAATCTAGCTGATCCATTCACGAAGCCTAGCTCAGTTAGACCGACATCTTGAGAAGATGGGTCTAAGATATTATAATGAATGACTCTAGTACTAGTGGGAGATCGCTAGTAGTATGCCCTAGAGCATATCATTTAGTATGTATTTTATACATATTTTATTAATAAAAGGCAATTTCACTTTTCCATTTACATAATGTATTTATGTGTAATAGAAAAAGTCCATTGATATTTTATTAGAAATTCTATTTTAAGTTGTTAAGAATATAAGTGACAGTATTTGTAGTACAAAGTATCATAAATTTGTTCACAATCAAGGATACTTCACAATAAGGACATGACTTATCCAGAAAGATTGTAATCATGTTTGTTCCCAAGGGATTTATATGAGATATAAATAAGATGGAATGGTGAGTCTCATGCCATATAACAAACGTGATAGGCACTTATACATGATAAGTAAACCGAACCAGTGACGCATATGATTAGCACATGGAGTTTACTCTTGTCAATGCATTGTCATATATCATATCAGTACATATAATCTTTAGACCTGAGATAACACAGTTATCTTGTATATAGGTGATTTGAGTTTGATACTGCTTTCATACTTGTACTGTGTATGGATATTTGGGCATGTGTTGGCTCCTATTAGTTATATATGGAGGTAGGTATTGATCAAGATATAATCTATTACCCTAAGTAAATAGGGATAAAATCCTATGTTCATTTAATTGTTCTTGATGTTTCAAGTTCCTGGCCAGGACAGACAGATTTAGTCAAAAAAGAGTTTTTGACAAGAAAATCTAATTAATCAAGAACTAAAATTAAAAGAGAACATAACATTCATAGCAAATGGGGTTTGACATAAATTATGACTCCAACTCAAATTAGGATTTTGTAACAGAGAGATTCTAGTGTATGGTAACATATGATTAAAGGTTCATTTAAGGTATTTCTTATTACTGATTGGATGGCCATGGCACGCTATGCTAGGTGTCAACCATGGTCTATGAGCTGCCTAAAATGATTTAGAGAAATCATTTATGGTAAGAAAGAGTTTTGATCATATTAAGAGTTAATATCATATCTCATTGCCAATTAGTTATGAGCCTAGTGAGTCACACACATATACAAGATAATCACCAAATAAAATGTGATTTAATTGATTAATTAAATAGGTTTGGTTTGTAATAAGATTGCAAAGTCCCTAGCATGACTTGAAACCAAATCTGGGTTATTGGATGTATATATATTTAAAGTGTTTAAATATGAATTTAATTGTGAGAAATTAATTAATAGAGATTATTAATTAATTTATATTTGATATAAATTGATTTGAAGAGGAGAAATAATGATTTTGGGTTGAGACCTCAAAATTACAACATAAGGGTAATTTGGTCATTTCATATGGTGACATGTGATACCATGAGATGGTGACACATGGCATCATATAAGCTTGCCATTTGTCTTCCTATCATGTAAAATGATCAAAGTCAAGATTAAGTCTAGCTTTGACACTTGGCTTAATGTGATTAAGTCAATAAAAAATAAGATGCAATGTGGTGGTGACATGTGGCATAGGTTTAAGTGATTACTTGACCTAATTATATAAAGAGATGTTATAAGAAAAAAAAAAAATCAGCCACCTGTCCTTTCTCTCTTATGTGTGGCGGCACACTTCTCTCCCCCTCTTCTCTTCATCTTGTCTCATCAATTCAAAGAGAATTCCCCAAAATCCTTTGAATTAAAATTGCTAGAAATTGTTTCTAGTGTCTTATACACACATACTACCTCTCTAAAGGCTAAAACCCAATTTATAATTGGTTATCAAAGGCTTGAGAAGCAAATTGGGGGCTGCCCATTGGTGATCTTGGTGTGGACAAGCTAGAGGGACAACACTTGGGGTCATAGGTGCTTCCTAAAGGTGCCAATCACATCCATAGTGCATCAAAGAGGTTAGTGCTCTAACTCCTCTTTTAAACTAGGGTTTAAATGAATTAATTTGTTAATTCACAATCTTAAATGGCAAACATAGATCCTAATACATATTAAAAGTGTTTTAATATGCAATTGAGCATTGAAATTAATTAGGCACATAAGAGATGTGGTATGATGCATGTAACCTTAGAAGAAAATTTTTGAAATTCAATGCTCTAATGAACAACTTTCATGCTTCTGCTCCTTCATAGGTAAACTTGAATCCTAAGTTTCCTTATTTACCTAGTACCGAGTTTAGAATAAAAATCCGTAAAATATTCATTGGTAGTTAGAAAATTATGGTTCCTTTTGTAATAGCTTATTAACAGTGTTAAGGACCGTAAGGGAAAAATTTTAGAATTTTTAGAGCTCGTTTGAGTAATTGTTATAAAATAATAGTTTTAGGGACTAAAATATAATTTTCTAACTTTGTGGGTTTTGCCTAGTTTAAAGGGCCCAGGAGGGGCAATATGATTTTGTTGAGATATGGATATGGAATTTGTGATTAAAAGTGTTATTTGGATCACTTTGCAGGTTTAGTAGGTCCTAGGTATAGAGGGAACTCTACCAGATTTTCGATAAAACTTTGGCTATTCTTTAACTCTTTCACTGTTTTATTTTAAGTAAATATTGATTAGTTTATAATTCAATTATTTAGGTGAGCTGGGCCAGCCTTCCTCCTCCATCCAGCCGCTGCAGTGATTTGTGGAGTACTGTGAGTAAATATTGATTTTACTTATAATTTAAATATTATTACGTATTCAAGGCATATTTATGCATCACTTATAGATATATGTACATAGTTATTCACTAGGCATGCCTTGTATTGCATTTGTATTTGATAACATTACTATGGTTATTGCTTTATGGCGATCTGGAGTTGCGTGTGTGAGTTGGTGTGCATATAGAGATGGGTAGGACAGGTAGACGCGGCTAGAGCTTGACTCACTGGGACTAGATCTTTTTTTTGGATAAGTCAGGGTAGGCATGGCTCGAGTTAATCTCGCTGGCCCCTGCATTTGGATATTAAGAGAAAGTCCAGCTTTGAGTTAATCTTGCTGGCAAAGGTTGAAACTAAGAGAGTTGTATAAGGGATCAGCTCTCATATATATATATATATGTATGAGTATGGATTTGACACGTGGGTGTGTGAGTGCTCTAGATTACCGTTGGTATAATTATGACTTGACTTGTTTAAATTGTGTGAAGATGTTGCATTTCATTCATAGGGATGCAAACTCTAGAACTCTGCATGTGCTAGAAATATTTTATTGATTTGAGGCTGTAAAAGATTATTAATTGAGGTTGTAAACTTAATATTATGTATGTATGGTTGAACGGGATGGACAGATATGATGGATGAGGGAGTTGAGCTCCCATTAAACTTCATTGATTGATTGAGGATTTTAAAGGTGAGTTGAGCTCCCCAAATTTGTATATTTTGTGATTACAGGTCAGGTGAGTTAAGAACTCCCCGTTGGATGGTCCAGGTTATAGTCAGACTTTGTCTGGTTGATTTCTTAAAAATGGGCTTGGATATGGGCTTTAAGGTTGAGCTAGAGAATAGTGAGGCTTACTATAGGCTTTAGGGGTCTTATGCTAACCCAAGTCCTAGTGCCAATGTGGTCCAAAGTTTGGGTGGTGACAATTTTTATACAAATTATAATAAGATCATGAAAATAGATGGCAATCCTCCACTCATAATAGTAATAATAATAACAACAATTAAGGGTGGAGTTAAAAAAATTGAATTAGTGGGTAAAAAAATTGAGTTAGAAAATTGAATTAGTGAGTAAAAAAATTTGTTTTACTCAATTCAAATGGAGAAAAAAAATTATATTTTTAATAAACTATTTGTTGAGGAAAAAACTCAAAATAATGTATGCAAAATTTCTATATCTAACAAGAATATAGTAAAAATTAAAGAAAAACAAGTTCGTAAAACAATAAATTCTCACTATAATCTTAAATTTATAATAGTTCTGGATAAGATCTATTTCTTGTAATCATTTGGATTTAAGTATGCTACATAGAAGTAATTTGATATTCATATTAGTATCATGTCTATTAAGCTTTTGAAGGTGTAAATTCATGACATTATAAAATAACTCTACTTTATAATGGTGCAAATTAGTAACTTGATGAATTTTCTGTCATGAACTCTCCCTTATTAGAAACATATCTCATCAATATTCATAGTAATTATATTGCATTTTTCACAAAAATAACAAAAGAAAAAGCTAACTAATTAAAAATAGAAAAAGACCTTAAAAAAGGGACATGAGGAAAAATTATTGTGATTCTTATGAATATGAAAAGGTGAAAGAGACAAAAAAAAAAAAAAAGCATTCAAGAGAATAGTTAAAACTTCCTTAAAATATAATATTAAGAATTTTTTTTTATCTTTTTATTAATATTGACTTAAAATTTCATATAAATATATAGAGAAAATATTTTTAATTTAAATTTTTATATTTAATAATACTTCAACTTTATATCATTATTTAAAAAAATTAGATAAATTATTAATTTTATTATTAATTTTGAGTGGGTTCTTAATGATTTTTGGATGAGATTTTCCTAATTTATATATATATATATATATATATATATATATATATAATTATCCTAATTTTGAAGTCAGTTGGCCCTACTAACTTTAAAGTAAATCCGCTCTTGATAAGAATAACAATAGTAATAAAATTTAAAACTTGTTGAAGCTTTTTTTAGTTAAGAATAAGATTGTGCACTTGTAATATTATTAATATCACAATAGTATTTTTTTTTTTTTGAGTTAAAATAAAATAGATTGTTAGATTATAGGATTTTAAGTTAAGATAGACTAATAACAAAGAAAGGCCTTTTTTATTAAAAAAAAATTTAATGATTAATAAGCAAAAGTTTTCATTTTGTTAATAGTATGTGAAATAATAGGATACCTGTTTGTTACAAACTTAAGTTCGGGACCTCACTTCAAAAAGAAGCATAATCATAAGGCACTATTTTTGTAATTTTTATTTTTTTATATAAACGAAATTTCAATAATGAAACTAGGAAAAATTTAGCACATTTTTCTTCTTTTAATTTCATAAGTTGACTTCTCCAATTAATTAATTAAAATTTAATTTAATAGACTTATGAATAAAACAATATCATTTCATGCTTTTAATTTTTATCATTTTATCTCAATTTTAAAAGTTAATTATAAATTTATTCTTTTATCAGAAAAAAAAAATCTACTTGTGTGATATAATTAACTAAGATGATTACTATTATTATTATTATTATTATTATTATTATTATTATTATTATTATTATTATTATTGTGAGATCCACATACATAGGCTCACTATTAAAATTTAATAATAATAATAACGTTTTTGTTTTCAATGGACATGCATTAATGGAGCTGCTTATTATTGTACATAAAATAATAACTTAACTTTGTTCATGGCTTATTCTAGAAACCGATTACGATCATGAATATTCAAATTTTAGAAAAATATTGAATATACATTTATTCTTTCTCAAATACGTATTCAATTGATCACTTATAATATTAAAAATCAAAAGTTATTTTAGCGTTAAGTTGATTTTACTTAATTTAAACATATTAGAAATATGTATAATATTTTCCTCAGGTTCGTGCAGGATTACGACTGTGTCAGGGATAATAAGATTTTAATTGTAAGTGTAAATACACCGATCTAACTTCATATCTAAATAATTAACAGAAAATAACAGATCAAATTTTCTATTAGGTTTCTTTACTTCATTAGGGTGCATTTTGCGAAGAGCTCTATTTGATCGATTTTAGAAATTTGTAAAAAAAAACTAAAATTACTTATTGTAATTAAATGATTGTCTGTGTATTAAAAGAAAAAATTGTATTTAAAAAATAAAGATTGTGCATGGCTGATAATGTCGCCTTATAAAGTAAATTTATAAAAAAAATACTAATTATAATCTTTTAATACAATATTAAAATTAAAAAAATAATAGGTATTAAATTTTAATTAGACTATAAATACTTAGTCATGTATTTCTCTAAAACCAATAATTTGAAAACAGAGTTTTACTTATATATATATATATATATATATATATATATATATATATATATATATATATATATATATATATATATATTGTCACACCCTATCCCTTGTAAGGTACGACATGTTCCCGTAGCATACCTAATGAATTACGGAACTCCACCTATAGATAACCCATTAGTTATGCTACAAAGGATTTTAAAACAAACCATAACTTTTTATCTTATCAATTCTTTTGCGGAAAACAGCATGAGAATAGTTAAAATTCCATGTAAATATTAATTGGAAATAATGATAGACTAAATACTGTAAAAGTTACATTTTCATAAGTCTCAAAGTAAAATACAAAATAGTTACAAACTCAAAATGTGATAGCAATGCAATGCTTTTAAATACAAACTGCTAAATGTCCGTACATCCATACATATAGGTACAAAATACATCAAAAGGAAATTACAGGGGTATACCTACAATATATGCCCACAAACAATACTAAAATGCTGCTTCCAAATCTCTCACTCGGCAGCCTTCTCCTTTTCCTTACCTGCGACAGCATAAAAAAGCGATCGCTGAGTATATCATTCAGTAGTGCACAACTAATAATGTCACACCCTACCCCTCAGTAAGGCATAACATGATCCCGTAGTATACCTAATGAATTACCAACTTTGTCTACTGATAACCCATTAAATACACTACAAGGGATTTTAAAACTTTTCTTACTTCTTTTTACAGTGGTGAGCACTATTTACAGGTGTTAAAAAAAACTTTTTGAAGTGAAGTGAAACAGCTAACACATTTGGACTATTAGGGATTTCTGTAAAAATTTTGGCAGAGTGCCATCTGTATTTTGAATAAAACAGTTCTTCAGAAAACCTGTAAAAAAACACTTCAATATTTTTCTCAATCTCAAACTCCAACATAATTTAACACAATAAGTTTTTCAACTCGAATCCACGATAATTTTTTAAAGACTGAGATAAAAGAAATACAAGTACAATTTTTTTTTTTACAAGCCAAAATAACTCATAATTTATTTTACAACTTCAATGTACAATTTTAATTTACAACTGCTCAAAATCAAGAACAATATATACATACAGTGAACATACATTACAGTACAAAATGCAAATGTGGTATACTCAATATACCCGATGATCTCTCGCTGAATGCACTAGCAGCCTAGTCTGCTACCCTATCCGTCTGTCTACCTGTGACAGCAATGAAAAGCTATCGCTGAGACAATGTCTCAGTGATGCACAACATTAACCAAATACAACTTTAAATCACAATTCATAAATCATATAAATGACGGATACGTAAAACCATAATTAAATTCAAGACAATGAATGTCATAAGGAATTTAAACTCTATTTCACAATATCACAATAAATCTCAATAATCAAAACATGGTTAAATTCAAAAGACAGTGAATGTCAATAAGAATTTAAACTCCATTTCACAAATTATCAAAGCTTATAATAACACAATTTAGTCAAATAATTTAAGAATACAGTGTTGCCAATTCATACACAACTTAAGCCATGACACAATTTTCTGATTAATGTCGCATTATACACCACGACAAAGCAATCACAACCCCACTAATCGAAATCAATGAGGAAGGAAGCTAGCTATATAATGAGTACTCATCCGATCACCTCAACTGGTAAACCAGAGAGGGAGAAAAATAAACGATCACAACCCCATAAATGGAGAAGGAATGATGTGATACTGTCATGCTAAGTGTGAACAGAAAATCAATTCCAAACATTTTATTCAAATGATTCGTAAGAATCCAATAAATTTCCAAAGTTATAATTTCATTCACAAAATGGCAACACAATTCATAATTAACTTTAATTTTCACAAATCACACTAAATCAATTTTTCCACAGTTTCAAACCATTTACAATGCTTTTCAAGCAATAAGTATCCATTCAAACACATTTCCATGATTGAAAACAATAATATACAAATAGTCATAATTTATTTCAATTGAAAAATTCAAAAGAAATAACTGTTGTGCACAAATCTCTGATAACTGTCTCCTGGCCTTGACTCAGTGTTTCCTTCCCTTTCCCTAAGTCTTTGCTAACTGAGAAACACAATTTGAAGTGTTTCAGTACTCATTTAAACTGTCTCTAACGATAATGCTTGATAATTAATTCACTAAATTCTACTATTTACTTAGTCAACCTAATATGTCAACCCTCAATGCATTCTAGGTAAATTAGGTTTTAATATTACTAATATGTCACATTCAATAGTCTTTTAGGGTTGGTATATGTTACCAAACTCATTTCCATGTATCTTGCATTTTCTTGTAATTTGCTGGATTCCAGCTAGTCGGATGACCTAGTTTCCTTGGTTTTCGGGTTTCGGTCAAAACTACAAACTTGTAGATCTATGTCTTATTGCATGCGGGCCAAAATTTCAGGTCATTCTGAGTTATGTAGACCGAGTTATGGTCATTTTACTATTGCTGGTCAAAGTGCATCAAAATTGGTCACTTTAGGTCATTTTAAGTCAATGTTGGTTCGGCCAATTTTTGGACCCGAATTTGTGCAAGCTGTTTGACTTGTTTATGATCATTTTTGGGCTTTGGTGTCTTCATAAGACTTGTAGATATAGGTCTTAACTATTCATGGTCAAAATTTCAGGTCAATTGGACCTATTTTGAGTGAGTTATGGCCGAAACACTTACTGCTGCAAAAATGGTCAATTTTTTTGGCCTTAATTGCACTAATCCGGATTTGGTCATTTTTCAAGTTACCTTACAAGCAGAATTTTAGCAAGCTTCCTTCATGAAAGTTGGCACATTTTGTGCCTAGTTTCACCTCTAATTGGTCTCATACCAATTGGAGCCACACACTTAAGGTTCTAAGCCCAAAACACAAACTGCCCTATTGTATTTTCTTCATTTCTCATCAAAGGTCACTTTTAGCATTACCAAACTCGACATTCATGTCAACTTTGGTTTGTACCATAACCTAAACATATTTTACCACATATTTTTGATCATTTTGGCAGCTTACAATCACATTCAACATACACCATAAAGTGCAGAATTTGTCAAACTCAATTACAACAATTTAATCACCTATTCATGCTCATTTACATGTCCACTATCATAACATATATCTTCACCACTAACTTACATACATATTTGGCAAACTTTAGGACCACAATTCATTAAACAACTTCATGAATTCTAGCATCCTTCAAAGAGTTAACAAGCTGCCATATTTGTCAAGCCTCCATAATTGCCTTCAAACTCAAATTTCCACTTGGTCCACCATTACATATGCATGAAGTTAACTTACCAACACTTTAATTCACATTAGTCAACATTAATTCTTCACAATACATGTAATAACATTTCATTTAGTGTACAATTTCATGGCTGTCCATTTAGGCATTCACGTATATAATTTCAAATTCAACAAAATTTCCAACTCAAGTGCTCAACTTTAATATACACCAAGAATTAACCTACTAAAACTTTTATTCACTTTAATCAACATCAATACCCATCAATTGCATGTGAACAATAATTCAAACTCTTTAATTACCATGGCTGCCTAAACTAGTGCATAATAACAACTCACCAAAACCTCAAATTTTCTTCATCAATTTGTTCATCTCAAGCCTCCCATAAACTTTACTTAAGAAATAAATCAATTTAAACACTTACCTATTGTTGGGGCTTGTTAAATCTTCACCAAAACTCCTCTTTCTTGCTTCCTACATGCTGCCCATGATGTGTAGACCAAGTTTAATGAAGATACTTGCATGGAATCATGGCTTGATCAGTGGTGCATGGAGCTCTTGTATGGACGGCAATGGAGGAATTAGGGAGAAGGACCATTCGGCCATGGATGGTGAAATGAAGGAAATGAGATTTTTAAGTGATGGAATATGTCCATATGTACTTATATACTCCACTAGCTTTAGGTTAATTAATATAATATACTCCACTAACTTTAGGCTAATTAATATAATAAGTAAAGTTTCATTATTTCAATTAATCCCCCCCCCCCCTCATTTCTCTTTAATTATATTACCTATGTAATTTCTTCTTTTTATGGGGTTTTGAAATTTATTATCACTCATTTTTTTAATGGACATTTAGGTCAAAGGTCAACTCTAGGTGTCAATTGACCAAAATGCCCCACTTTGGGTTATATTCCTGATTTTTCAGTAACACCGATTTTTGTCATTTTCTCGATTTCTCGTTTTTTCTTTGTACTAATTAATTAATTTCTCTTTGATATTTCTAATGATATTTATACTTCAATTGATGTCTCTTTAAGTCCTAAAAATATTTTTCAGAGTTCTTCGCGATCCAGGGCTAGTCAACGATCCACGCCGTGACTTCCCGGTGCGATCACCCATCGCTAGGGTTCTCGGCTCGCTTAACTTGGTTACATTTCTTTGCTATTATTTTTCCTTTGTTTTTCTTGTATTTTATTTTCTTGTATTTCATTATTTTATGTCTCCTCACTCATATCGAAGTATAGTTCTAGGCATCCTAGCTGTCCGGACAACACTGGTCATCGGAATAGTACGACGCACTACTGAACATAGGGGTGTTACAATTCTCCCCCCCCCCCCCCCTTAAATAAATTTCGTCTCGAAATTTTACCTGGCATTAGTCTCTGAATAGCTGTGGGTATTGTCTCCTCATATCCTCTTCACGTTCCCAAGTAGCTTCCTGGCCTGAATGATGGTTCCACAGCACTTTAACCTGGTGTATCTGTTTGTTCCTCAGCTGCTTCACCTCATATGCCAGAATTTCTATGGGTTCTTCCTCATATGAGAGGTCTGGATTTACCTCAATCTCTTCAACTGATAGTACATGAGATGGGTCTGATCTGTATCTCCTTAACATGGACACATGGAAGACACTGTGTATCCTTGCTAGCTCTAGAGGTAATGCCAACCAATATGCCAAAGGACCCACTCTTTCCAGAACCTCATAAGGTCCAATGAAACGAGGACTCAGTTTCCCCTTTCTGCCAAATCTCATAATCCTCTTCCAAGGAGAAACTTTGAGAAATACCTTATCACCCACTGCATATTCAATATCTCTTCTCTTCATATCAACATAGGACTTCTGAGGGTCTGATGCAGCCTTGAGTCTATCTCTAATCAATCTGATCTTTTCCTCTGTCTGTTGAATAATTTCTGGCCCAATCATCTTCCTTTCACCTACTTCATCCCAACATAAGGGAGTTCTGCACTTTCTGCCATACAAAGCTTCATATGGAGGCATTCCAATGCTTGATTGGTAGCTGTTGTTATAAGCAAACTCAATCAAAGGCAAGTGTGTATCCCAACTACCTTCAAACTCAATCACACAAGCCTGTAGCATATCCTCCAATATCTGAATTACACTTTCGGACTAGCCATCTGTCTGTGGGTGGAATGTTGTGCTGAAGTTCAATCTAGTTCCTAGGGCTCTCTGAAGACTACCCCAGAATCTAGAAGTGAACCTAGGATCTCTGTCAGACACAATTGATACTTGCACTCCATGCAATTTTACAATCTCATATATGTACAATCTAGCCAATCTTTCTAGGCTATTGTCCATTCGAACTAGCAAAAAGTGAGCAGACTTGGTCAATCTGTCAACTATAACCCATATTGCATTATGACTATTCTGTGTTCTTGGAAGTCCTGTAATAAAATCCATAGTTATTCGTTCCCATTTCCACTCTGGTACTGGCAAAGGATGTAACAAACCAATTGGAACTTGATGTTCTGCCTTTACTTGCTGACAAGTTAGGCATTTGGAAACAAATTCAGCTATATCTCTCTTCATACCCATCCACCAGTAATGCTCCTTCAGCCCTCTATACATTTTAGTTCCACCAAGGTGCATAGCAAAAGGAGACTCATGTACTTCCTTCATAATGATCTGTCTCAATTCAGCATCATTAGGAATGCACATTCTGCCCTGATGTAGCAATAAACCATCATCTTTCACAAAAAATTTAGGTTTCTTGCCCTGCTGGACTTCTTTCAGTAGCTTCTGATATTTATCATCATTCTGAATAGCCATTCTGATCTGATCAATCAATACTGGCTATACATGCCATGCAACTACTGTCTGTCCCTCATCATCAATCTCTAAACTGGCATGCTGTGCTTTCAATTCATATACCATGGACAAAAGAGAAACTCTGAGACTTGCCATAGTCTTCCTCACATTCGTAACATTTCTTTGTTATATCTGAACCAACTGTTTGAATTTTTACATCCATAACTCTTTTTATCTGTCAATATTCTATAACTTACTTCCTTTTGTACTGACTATAACCTTTCGATATTCTAACTTTTGAGTTTTAGATCCCTAAGTAGGATTTTCAAACTTATTTCTAACAATTAAATTCTGTCCTGGCATAACTATACCAAAACAGATGCCGTTGGCAACTATTCTCATCTAGGTGTACTATCGAGTAGTACATAGCTCTACACAATAATCTTGTACTGTAATCTACAGCTTACAGTATAAACATCAAGAACATTGCATAGTTACTACAATACATCCCAATAGATGAAAATTTCCTATCTTTTACCTTTTCAAATTCACTGATATCTTAAGTTTATTCTGATTACAATATCCATTAACAATTACTAACATAAAAGTATGCAGGTTCCAGGTCAAACAATACATAAACGAAGAGTGCCATCCTTCTTCTTAACAAACAATACTGGCGCTCCCCATGGTGACACACTAGGGTGGATGAAGCCCTTTCCAAGTAGTTTTTGCAACTGTACCTTCAACTCCTTCAACTCTTCTGATGCCATTCTGTATGGTGTTATGGAGATTGGATCCACACCAGGCAGAACATTAATTTCAAACTGCACTTCTCTTCCGAGGTAATCACGCAATTCATCAGGAAACACATCTGGAAAGTCATGTACTGTAGGGATGTCTTTCAATGCTGGACTCCCCACTGGGGTGTCTACCACAGGTGCCAAGTATGCTTCACACCCCTTTCTGATCATTTTTCTGGCTAGTGCAACCGAAATGATGTTTGATGGCAATAGCTGCCTCTCCCCATGTATTACCACATCACTATACTGAGGGAGACCAAAAGTGACTGTCTTCAGCCTACAATCAATCATGGCATGATGCCTGGCTAACCAATCCATGCCCAAGATGATATCATAATCTCTGAAGGGCATTTCAATGAAATCAGATAGAAAAGTGTGTCCTTGGATCACCAAATGATAATCCCTATACATTTTATTAACCCTAACCTCCTGTCCTAACGAACTTATTACTAGCACCTCAAAGTATATTTTTGTACATGGAACAGCAATGCAATCAATGATGCTAGCACTCACGTAAGAATGGGTAGAACCCGGATCAAATAATACAAACACATCTTGATTAAAAGTTGAGAAGGGACCAGCCACAACATCAGATGTCTCGGCCTCTTCTCTCTGTCTCATTGCATAGATTCTGACTGGAGCACTATCTTGCTCTGAATGTTTCACTGTGCCTTGGCTGCCTGCTGGGCTACCTCTACCCCTGCCTCTACCTCTGCTGGGTGGTTGTGAACTTCTGGTGACAGGGCTCTGAACTGACCCTTCTGCAATAGTAGGAGGTGGTCCAACTCTGCGACTACTGGTGCAGTCCTTAGCAAAGTGTCCTATGCCTCCGCAGTTATAACAGGCTCCTATGGCCTTGTAGCATACTCCACCATGATTTCTACCACAAGTTTCACATTGGCAGGGAGGGTAGGAACTTCTAGTTGTTCGACGACTGGACTTTGGTGGTCTCTGTCTTGATGATCCACCTCTGTTATATCCCTGAGCTCGGGGCTCCTCATATTCTTTTCTCTTTCTCAAATTACTGCTTGAGCTTTGACCCATAGGTTTCTCCCTCTTCTCTATCTCATGTTACCCTTGTGGGGGTTGGGTCTGTACTTGGGCTTGGGCTGACAGATTATCAGCCATTTGTTAGAAGAAAGTGGCCATTTGCTGGGCCATTTGTGCAGTAATTTGTACCGATAAAACTGGTACAGTCGGGCCTTCAACACTTTGTGGAGCTGGGGCCTCAACTTGTACCTCAGCCTCTATCAATTGATCGACTGAACGATCACCCTCTTCCATAGTCAATTCGATGATCTTAGACCTCCTAAATAATTAACACAAGGAGATTTCCTCCCGTTAGTGCATATTTATAATGTAATGTACTGTATGTATCAAACAATGATATTGAGCAGTTGCACTATAAAGAAAGAATATTCAAATTACAAGTGAAAACAGAATTTAAAAACTAGCTCTGATACCACTAAAACATGTCACACCCTACCCCTCTGTAAGGCATAACATGATCCCGTAGTATACCTAATGAATTACTAACTTCGCCTACTGATAACCCATTAAATACACTACAAGGGATTTTTAAACTTTTCTTACTTCTTTTTACAGTGGTGAGCACTATTTACAGGTGTTAAAAAAACTTTTTGAAGTGAAGTGAAATAGCTAACACATTTGGACTATTAGGGATTTCTATAAAAATTTTGGCAGAGTGCCATCCGTATTTTGAACAAAACAGTTCTTCAGAAAACCTGTAAAAAAGCACTTCAATATTTTTCTCAATCTCAAACTCCAACATAATTCAACACAATAAGTTTTTCAACTCGAATCTACAATAATTTTTCAAAGACTGAGATAAAAGAAATACAGTACAATTTTTTTTTTTACAAGCCAAAATAACTCATAATTTATTTTACAACTTCAATGTACAATTTTAATTTACAACTGCTCAAAATCAAGAACAATATATATATACAGTGAACATACATTACAGTACAAAATGTAAATGTGATATACTCAATATACCCGATGATCTCTTGCTGAATGCACTAGCAGCCTAGTCCGCTGTCCTATCCGTCTGTCTACTTGCGACAACAATGAAAATCTATCGCTGAGACAATGTCTCAGTGGTGCACAACATTAACCAAATACAACTTTAAATCACAATTCATAAATCATATAAATGATGGATACGTAAAACCATAATTAAATTCAAGACAATGAATGTCATAAGGAGTTTAAAATCTATTTCACAATATCACAATAAATCTCAATAATCAAAACATGGTTAAATTCAAAAGACAGTGAATGTCAATAAGAATTTAAACTCCATTTCACAAATTATCAAAGCTTATAATAACACAATTTAGTCAAATAATTTAAGAATGCAGTGTTGCCAATTCATATACAACTTAAGCCATGACACAATTTTCTGATCAATGCCGCGTTCTACACCACGACAAAGCAATCACAACCCCACTAATCGAAATCAATGAGGAAGGAAGCTAGCTATATAATGAGTACTCATCCGATCACCTCAATTGGTAAACCAGAGAGGGAGAAAAATAAACGATCACGACCCCATAAATTGAGAAGGAAAAATAAACGATCACAACCCCATAAATGGAGAAGGAAAAATAAACGATCACAACCCCATAAATGGAGAAGGAATGATGTGATACTGTCATGCTGAATGTGAACACAAAATCAATTCCAAACATTTTATTCAAATGATTCGTAAGAATCCAATAAATTTCCAAAGTTATAATTTCATTCACAAAATGGCAACACAATTCATAATTAACTTCAATTTTCACAAATCACACTAAATCAATTTTTCCATAGTTTCAAACCATTTACAATGCTTTTCAAGCAATAAGTATCCATTCAAACACATTTCCATAATTGAAAATAATAATATACAAATAGTCATAATTTATTTCAATTGAAAAATTCAAAAGAAATAACTGTTGTGCACAAACCTATGATAACTGTCTCCTGGCCTTGACTCAGTGTTTCCTTCCCTTTCCCTAAGTCTTTGCTAACTGAGAAACACAATTTGAAGTGTTTCAGTACTCATTAAACTGTCTCTAACGATAATGCTTGATAATTAATTCACTAAATTCTACTATTTGCTTAGTCAACCTAATATGTCGACCCTCGATGCATTCTAGGTAAATTAGGTTTTAATATTACTAATATGTCACATTCAATAGTCTTTTAGGATTAGTACATGTTACCAAACTCATTTCCATGTATCTTGCATTTTCTTGCAATTTGCTGGATTCTGGGATACTAGTTTAACCTAGCCGGATGACCTAGTTTCCTCGGTTTTCGGATTTCGATCAAAACTACAAACTTGTAGATCTATGTCTTATTGCACACAGGGAAAAATTTCAGGTCATTCTGAGTTATGTAGACCAAGTTATGGTCATTTTACTATTGCTGGTCAAAGTGCATCAAAATTGGTCACTTTAGGTCATTTTAGGTCAATTTTTGTTCGGCCAGTTTTTGGACCCGAACTTGTGCAAGCTGTTTGACTTACTTATGGTCATTTTTGGGCTTTGGTGTCTTCATAAGACTTGTAGATATAGGTCTTAACTATTCATGGTCAAAATTTCAGGTCAATTGGACCTGTTTTGAGTGACTTATGGCCTAAAAACTAACTACTGCCCAAATGGTCAATTTTTTTGGCCTTAATTGCACTAATCCGGATTTGGTCATTTTTCAAGTTACCTTACAAGCAGAATTTTGGCAAGCTTCCTTCATGAAAGTTGGAATATTTTGTCCCTAATTTCACCTCCTATTGGTCTCATACCAATTGGAGCCACACACTTAAGGTTTTAAGCCCAAAACACAAACTGCCCTATTGTATTTTCTTCATTTCTCATCAAAGGTCACTTTTAGCATTACCAAACTCCACATTCATGTCAACTTTGGTTTGTACCATAACCTAAACATATTTTACCACATATTGTTTATCATTTTGGCAGCTTACAATCACATTCAACATACACCATAAAGTGCAGAATTTGTCAAACTCAATTACAACAATTTAATCACCTATTCATGCTCATTTACATGTCCACTATCATAACATATATCTTCACCACTAACTTACATACATATTTGGCAAAATTTAGGACCATAATTCATTAAACAACTTCATGAATTCCAGCATCCTTCAAAGAGTTAACAAGCTGCCATATTTGTCAAGCCTCCATAATTGCCTTCAAACTCAAATTTCCACTTGGTCCACCATTACATATGCATGAAGTTAACTTACCAACACTTTAATTCACATTAGTCAACATTAATTCTTCACAATACATGTAATAATATTTCATTTAGTGTACAATTTCATGGCTGTCCATTTAGGCATTCACGCATATAATTTCAAATTCAACAAAATTTTCAACTCAAGTGCTCAACTTTAACATACACCAAGAATTAACCTACTAAAACTTTTATTCACTTTAATCAACATCAATACCCATCAATTGCATGTGAACAATAATTCAAACTCTTTAATTACCATGGCTGCCTAAACTAGTGCATAATAACAACTCACCAAAACCTCAAATTTTCTTCATCAATTTGTTCATCTCAAGCCTCCCATAAACTTTACTTAAGAAATAAATCAATTTAAACACTTACCTATTGTTGGGGCTTGTTAAATCTTCACCAAAACTCCTCTTTCTTGCTTCCTACATGCTGCCCATGATGTGTAGACCAAGTTTAACGAAGATACTTGCATGGAATCATGGCTTGATCAATGGTGCATGGAGCTCTTGTATGGACGGCAATGGAGGAATTAGGGAGAAGGACCATTCGGCCATGGATGGTGAAATGAAGGAAATGAGATTTTTAAGTGATGGAATCTGTCCATATGTACTTATATACTCCACTAGCTTTAGGTTAATTAATATAATATACTCCACTAACTTTAGGCTAATTAATATAATAAGTAAAGTTTCATTATTTCAATTAATCCCCCCCTCATTTCTCTTTAATTATATTACCTATGTAATTTCTTCTTTTTATGGGGTTTTGAAATTTATTATCACTCATTTTTTTAATGGACATTTAGGTCAAAGGCCAACTCTAGGTGTCAATTGACCAAAATGCCCTACTTCGGGTTATATTCCTGATTTTTCGGTAACACCGATTTTTGTCGTTTTCTCGATTTCTCGTTTTTTCTTTGTACTAATTAATTAATTTTTCTTTGATATTTCTAATGATATTTATACTTCAATTGATGTCTCTTTAAGTCTTAAAAATATTTTTCAGAGTTCCCCGCGGTCCAGGGCTAGTCAACGGTCCACGCCGTGACTTCCCGGTGTGGTCACCTATCGCTAGGGTTCTCGGCTCGCTTAACTTGGTTACATTTCTTTGCTATTATTTTTCCTTTGTTTTTCTTGTATTTTATTTTCTTGTATTTCATTATTTTATGTCTCCTCATTCATATCGAAGTATAGTTCTAGGCATCCTAGCTATTCGGACAACACTGGTCACCGGAACAGTACGACACACTACCGAACATAGGGGTGTTACAAATAACTTTAAAACTTAAGGTAAAACACAATTTGTCAAAGCATAATAAATCACATTTTTCTTAAGTATTAAAACTTCACAATAGTTATAAGTTCATAAGAGCCATTTATTGGAATAACATTTCAAATGAGAAATCACACTTCATAAATCACCATTCACAAAGCATTAGTGTTGCCAACATCTACACACAGTTTAGGCCATGACACAAAATTTCACGATCAGTGCCATGTTGTATACCATGACAAAGCAATCTCAACCTCACTAACCATTATTAATGAGGGAAGGGCTAGCTAGCTAATGAGTACTCATGTAGTCTTACCCCATTAACCGTTATTAATGGGATACATAATCAATATCAATTATCAACCCCAAGTAGCCGTTACTATTAGGGAGTTCCGAAAGGGACTGTCATGCTAACTGTGGTTTCAAAACAGTTTCCAAAAATTTTTCACTCAACAATCACGTTTATAAACCAATAAACACATTCAAATTCATCTTAATATCCATATAAAGGTGGTAACACCCAAATTTCTCAAATGCAAGAGAAAAACCATATTTTAGTCAAAGTAAACTTGTTCAAAGCAAACTCATTCAAATAAACACATCCCAAACAATTTACAAGTTTAAAAACGAAGAAAAGGTTAGTTGTGCACAAACCTTCAATGCTCTCCTTTCTCTTTACTCACTATTCCTTGTCCATCCCAACCTCTTTCTCTACTAAAAATACACAATAGAATGTCTCAATACGCATCTCATTTGCTGCCAAGAACTCATTACATGAATGTCTAATGCATCCCAAATTAGTTTTGCAAATTTTTGAAAATTTTGGTTTTGGACAACTTAGTGCCCCAATCTTTGAATCCAATTTTTACCCAGTTTCGATCATAATTTGGTGAGGTGTTCTTTATGAAAATTATTCATCTAGGTCTTAACTTTATTTTAATTTGAATCGCCTAATTCGGAGCTGTGTAGCTCAAGTTATGCCCAAAACATAATTACTGTTCACGTCACTGTTCATGCTGCAGATTTAGTTCTAACAGATTTATTGATCCAATTTCGTTTAGCTATTTGATCAAGTTAAGTCCATAATTTGGTCTAATGTTCTTCATAAGAAATGTTCTACTATGTCTTAGGTTTCCATCGATTTAAGAATTGCCTAAATTGGAGTTTTCTAGAGAGAGTTATCGCCATGCAAATTTTACTGTTTATATGGTAAATTTGCAATTCTGCAGATTCAGTAATTCAACTTTGCTCAGCAATTTGATTGGGTTAAGTCTATAATTTGGCCTCAAGTTCTTCATATGAAATGTTCTACTATGTCTTAGGTTTCCATCGGTTCCAGAATCGCCTAAATTGGAGTTTTCTAGGGAGAATTATGGCCATGCAAAATTTACTGTTCATATAGTCAAATTCTGCAGGTTCCAGATTTCTGTCTCCAAGTTTAAGGCTCATTTCGGATAGCTTAAGGTCATTTTCGGGGCAAGGTATCTTCATAAAAATTCTAGCTCTATGTCTTAAGTTTCGTTTCCAATTGGTTTCACACCAATTGGAGTTGTGTAGCTTAAGTTATGGGCTTCCAAACACACTGAATTCAGTGTGCAAAATTCTACCCTAAGTTCAATTTTTCATTTGTTCAATTACTTCCACTAACCAACCTCAATTCACATTTAATTTACCCAAAATGACTATAATTTAGCATTAACACATCAATGGCACTTCCTAGCACAAAACCTACAATTTTCAAACACCAAAGTTTGTAATTTCCCTAATCCTACCATTTCATTACCTCCATTCATCAACCCAATGTCAATTCAAACTAAATAAACCTCAAATGACCATAATTTAATACTACACATACCAATTTTACTCTCTAGCACCAAAATCCAATTTTTCCATGAACCTTAATCTTCCATAATTTAATTTATGCAATCCCATGAAATCTTACTACTCCCAATCATGCATACTACCTCAATTTAACTTAGATTTATCATCAATTTAACTAAAATACATCAAAACCCTAATTTTTCTCCAATTTGGCCAAAACCCTAGTTTAGGTTCTATGCATGTTTCCTTTCATTTTCTTATGAAATTTCATCATAATCTAACTTAATTTAAGGTTTGTATAACAAAATGAGCATTAAAGAACTTACCTCTTGATGACTTCCTTCCAACTCCCCAAATCTTCAATTTTCTTCTAATCTCTTGTTTTCCCTTGCTTTTAATCTTTGAATCAAATATTAATTTGATGCTCTCTACCAATTAGATGCAAAACCCATAGAGGAAAAGCAAGGAATTGAGTTTTGAGAATGGGTATCAATGGAGAAAGAAGGAAGAAGAAGAAAGAAAGAAAGAGAGAAGGAAAGAGAGTGGATGGTAACTAAATGGGAAAGAAAGGGAGGGTTTTCTCTTCTTTTATACTTGTTTGTTCATTTTTAATTCATTTAATGAGTTGTCCAAAGCCCATTGGTCCCTTAAATTTTAATTAGGTCAAAAAATGGAATTTAAATTCTAGATTTTTGCCTCTTTTATTTTTTTTTTCCACTGTTACTCTAATTTTTCCCTCAATATTTCTTCATAATTCAATGTTTTATTTTTATTTAATTTAATTTACATTTTGGTCAAAAGTCAACTCTTGAAGTGAATTGACCAAAATGCTCCTTATCGGGTCATAATCCTTCTTTTTTTTTTTTTGATACCCGTTAAATCCTTAGGTCTTTGGTTCACTTGAATTTTTATTGTGGCTATCTTAATTAATTTTTTATTTATTTTTTATCCTCAAGGTGTCTTTAAATAGTACTACTCACGGACCAAAAATGGTACTATTCATAACTCGGAGGTTCGATGTGTTTTATATATATATATATATATATATATATATAATCCTAATTTTTTAAAATTCTAATTATAACAGTACTCAAATTCTAATTTTTATTTTTGAAAATTATTCACCATCGAATCACAATGTATTATTGTTAATAAAATTACTTATAAATTAGGATATGCATAAATATTTTTTAAATGTAATTTATGTTAACACTAAAATTTTATTTTGTATTCATTGATATTATGGTAAATAATATATATTTGTAAGCATATTTTATTTTGTTTAAAGTTAAAACAAAATAGTAGTAAATGCAAGTTAGCTCATTGAGTTAAATTCATTTAAATTTTTTTATTTTACATTTTTTTAATTAAGTTTTTTTTTTGTCTATATTATATTTTTTTGTAATTTAAAATAATGTTACCTTGCATTATAAGGTTGCATAGCTAGATTAACGTAAAAGTTAATTATTTATAAAATTAGTAAATAGGATAATTTCTAAAATGTATTTTATAGTTTAGTGCATTATCGCTACAAAATTTTCATTTCCATTACATTGATATTTTGAAATTTTATGTTGCCATATTGTTTAATAAAAAATAATTTTAAAATCCATTTAATTTATTATTTAATATATTTAATAATCTTTTTTTTTAATTATAGATTACATTATATATATTATAAATACATTATATATTAAAATAAAAATATAAATTTAATCATGCATTTTAATTAATTCATAATAATTATATAATTAATACTCTCAAGTATTCAAATTGTTTTTTCTTTTTCCCTTTCCATTTCATATCTTCCACTTATCTTTGTTATTTAAAAAATTTAAAATATAGCAATTTTAAAATTAATAATGAGAGACTTCTCACATAACTATATACAAAAATATAATTAGACTTTCTTATAACCTTTTAGGCCAAATCAACAACTTAGCAAGGACTGTCTAGTAAACTAAAAAATAAAAAAAAAAATCATGCATGTAAGGATATTTTTATCAGACAAAAAAATTATAATTAGCATATATTTAAACTAAGTTAGCCTGAGAAAATTAAAATCCCATTCAATTACATGTAAAATGCACTTTTTTTTAAAAAAAAAATTGATATTAATTATCCTAAATGTTATCGAATGCATCAATATTAAACATGAAAAAAAAAGGAAAATTATTTATCTTAACCTATATGAATATCATTGAATTTGCAAAGATATTGGTTTCATTTAATCACATCAACTTGCAACTACTCTCATAATAATGATACTAATGATATACATAAACTCAAAGTATTAGAAGACTTATAAATAGATTTTGCCCATCGGAGAAAGAAAAAGGAGACAAAATTATAGTGAAGAAAGTGAAAAAGATAAACAAAATAACATTATTACATTAAAGTTAATTAAGATCCTATTACACAAAAATAAAATTTTTAAATATAAAAGCTATCAGTTACTAATTCTTTTATATCATTCAAATAAATGTAATTTTTTAATTAAATAGTTATTTTTTTAAAAATGATTTTATTTTGTTAATTAAATAATTAATTTTTTGATAGTAATTTATAATTTAGCATTAGAAGTTTGTAAATGTTTATAATAATATAAAAAATGAATTAGTAATATGACACCCCTTACCCGTCTACAGTGTAGCCGAGCAAGATATGCTACACAATGTGCCGGAGCACTATACTCTTTCTTAATTTATTTATTTATTCATTTATTAGTCACTAAGTGAAATTTATGTCATTTAATTTATTTATTGAAATTATGAATTAATTTAAGGTTCCGAAAATTTTATAGAAAATCCGGTAGAGTGCCGGCTAAAAATAGAGAAAATAGTTCTTTGGAACCTGTGAAAAAAATACTTTCAATATGTTTTCAATCATTTCCAAACTCCATTATATCAATAAAATCTCAATATTTCTCAACAATTCTTCTATTTTTCATTCATTCATTTCACATCATCATCATGCTCAAATCATAAATAAATTCTCATATGTTATTTATAAACACAAAGTTACAAATGCTTACATTAATACAAAATTATATTACATTTGTTTCAAATATACACGATAAGATAAGAGTTTAATTACAAAACTTACAAAAATTACAAAATACAAAATGGGACATAGTGTCCTACCAATGCACTGTAGCCTGTGAGGTGACACGGATACTATGCAGAACTATGAATGGCCTTACCTAGTCTGTGGTCCACTGGGCTCTCTGTCCAAATCTTCAGTACCTACGCGTTGCAAAAGCAACGTGCTAAGCATAAAGCTTAGTGGTGCCAATAATACAAGAAAATATAATATGCAAAATCATTTCTTAATTTATTTATTTAATATGTTTTCAATCATTTTCCAAACTCCATTATATCAATAAAATCTCAATATTTCTCAACAATTCTTCTATTTTTCATTCATTCATTTCACATCATCATCATGCTCAAATCATAAATAAATTCTCATATGTTATTTATAAACACAAAGTTACAAATGCTTACATTAATACAAAATTATATTACATTTGTTTCAAATATACACGATAAGATAAGAGTTTAATTACAAAACTTACAAAAATTACAAAATACAAAATGGGACATAGTGTCCTACCAATGCACTGTAGCCTGTGAGGTGACACGGATACTATGCAGAACTATGAATGGCCTTACCTAGTCTGTGGTCCACTGGGCTCTCTGTCCAAATCTTCAGTACCTACGCGTTGCAAAAGCAACGTGCTAAGCATAAAGCTTAGTGGTGCCAATAATACAAGAAAATATAATATGCAAAATAAAAATAATAATTTCCTAGTTATTGTGTTTATAAGAAATGAATAATTAATAACTTATTATTTAGTCGAAGGCTAATTACATTTTATGATATTAACTTCTTCATACATTTTGTTAATTGTTTTCTTGATGATTTTAAGCTTCTTTATTTTATTGTAATCATTCTTGATCTTTATCTTGATTTTTAATTTCCTTATTTTCATTAATAATCAATTCAATTACAATTATACTTTCCATGCCCAAGTAACCTATACAAATTGACCGGACTAGATAAATAGGTAAACTAGCACTGGGTTCCAGGTACCTCGGGCTGTCACACCATTGGTCACAATGTGTCTTCCGGTGTGTAAACAGAATGACTAATAAGCCATAAAAGTAATAAGGCATAAAGCCAAGTATAACATCATAATCAGTATAGCCATAGGCTATCATCACAGAATGGCAATGAAGCCATACATCATATGCAGTACTGCTATCAGAACCCTATTGGCATGCCAACCTATCCAAACCAATCACATTAGGCCTACTAGGGCATTTAACACTTTTAATTTATGTAATTCTTTGAAATTGAAATTTTATGGCTACTATTCATTTCATTAGTCAACTAAAATGTTGACTTTTTCATAGACAATAGGTATATTGGTTCTAATAACGCCAACATATCACATTTTGCATTCTAAAGTTGTTGGCATTAGTTGCCAATTCCATTTCAAAGCATAGTGTTAGTTATTCACAATTTTCAGATTTCGAGCACTAAGTTTATTGTTCCATTGGTCATTTGTAAAGTAGGAATTTCGCAAAGTTGTCTTCATGAAAGTTGTTCCTTATTGTGTCTAGTTACATTTATTTTTTTAAATCACTCAATTTGGAGTTTTTTAGCTCAAGTTATGGCCTAAATACCATAAGTTGCCGGATTGTAAATTTTCCAGATTTTTCTGGGCAGAACCAATTCTGCAGGTTTTGTGCACTGACTGCAGGTCAGTTTTTTAACATGTTATGATCAAAATTTGGGTTTGATTTCTTCATGAAAGTTGTATATCTATGTCTCAGCTATCTGCTGGTAAAATTTCAGGTCAATTGGACCTTTCTAGACTGAGTTATGATCAAATGAATAAATATTGTTCATTTAATCATTTTGCCTAGGCAGAATGCATGTCACCCGGATTAGGGCAATTTTTAGGTCAACTTGGTTTGATTTTCTGGGTAGGGTTTCTTCATCAAAGTTGTGCCATTATGTGTCTAGTTTTATGTCCAATTGGCCTTGCACCCATTGAACCTATACAACTCCATTTATAGCTGCCCAAACCTACTGAACTCACAACCAGTCCTGCAGGTCACCAAGGGCAGCATGCCTAAGGTCAACTTGGTTATCCTTACTCACTTTAATTCCACCTCACACACATTCAAATGGTCACTAATTAACCATTACAATGTTAATATACTATCACATGAGCAAACCCTAATGTTGTTCAAATGTCCAAGTTTTCAAGTTCATTCATGCATTACCCTTGCATTTCATTTACACAAACATGTTCAATCACTCATCTAATACTAAGGGCAGCCCATGAACCACTTTACTTCAAGCAAATTCATCAACCTAAGCTGCCAAAATTATAGGGAATAAATACACATAATTTTTATTTTATTTTTCTTACATTTTCTACTTATCTCATGGCATTAAGCATGAATTAAGTAAAAATAGTAAGAGTTTGGACACTACCTTTTTGACCACTTTCTTGGCTTTTTAAAGCTTCAATCTCTCTTCAATTTTCTGCTACTTAAAGCTTTCTCAAGGTTTAGGGATAATTTTTTGTGAAGAAAGTTTAGGGTTTTGGAGTGAAAAGCTTAGGGAAAATTAAGCTTGAGCAAAAGCTTTCATGGAGGTCTTCTCTCTCTCTCTCTTTCTCTCTCTCTCTCTCTTGGTTCAGCTCGTATGAAGAAGAAACTGCTGATTTCTTTTTTTTTTTATCTCATTTTAAGTTCATTTTTATCTCTTTTTATTAGTTTGTCAAATGGTGATTGGGTGAGGGTATGTTAATGACATCATGTGATGTCATAATTCCTAATTTCTTTCATTTTTCTTTCCTTTTCTTTTCTACTCATTTTCAATTTAATTTTTTAGCAATATTTATTCATATTTTATGTCATAATAATTATTTACTTAACTGGACCACTTGGTCAAAAATCACCTCTGAAGGCGAAATGACCAAAATGCCCTCCGTTTGGCTTAACAGACTAAAATTTTTTGTACCGATTGAAAAAAAAATTTAAGAATTTTCTTGGCATTCTAATGCCATAGAAATCTCAATGACTCTTCCTTGGAGTCTCAAAAATTATTTTATAAATTTTCTCCCAAGTTTAGGGCTTCTAGTTGCGAAGACCGCAACTTCCCACTAGGTTACCCATCGCCAAGGCACCGACTCATTTAACTTAGTTGTATTTTATTTCTAAAATTTTTCCTACATTTTTTTTTGTTAATATTTGAGTTAATTATGGTTCCTCACTTTAGTTTAAATATTTTTCCAGACGTTCTAGCTGTCCGGACCGACACCAGTCACCGGAAGAGTAGAATGTACGGAATGGATACAGTGAGGGTGTTACAAGTAAAGTGAGATTCAGTGCTTAAGATTATTTCTTAATTTTATCGTAAGGAACTAAATATTTTAAATTAATTAATTAATAATACTTATAAATTTGAAAATATTGAATATACATTTATTCTTTCTCAAATACATGTTTGACTGATCACTTGCAATCTCAAAAATAAAAAGTTTTTTCAGCATTAAATTGATTTTACTAATTTTAACATGTTAAAAGCATATATGGCTTTTTTTTTTCTCACATGCGTGTAGGATTGCGAGTGTGCTAGGGACATTAAGAATCCAATTATAAGTGTAAATGCACCAGTCTAACTTTTAATCTAAATAATTGATACGAAATAATAAATCGAGTTTTCTCTTGAATTCCTTTACTCGATTAAAATGTGCTTTGTCAAGATCTCTACTTGATTATGTTTAGAAATTTGAAAGAAACTGAAATTGCTTGTTATAATTAAATGATTGTGTGTGCATTAAAAATAAAAATTGTGTTTGAAAAATAAAGGTTGTTCGTTGCTGAAAATATAAAAGATTGCCTAAAAAGTAAATTTGTGCAAAAAAGTATATATATAATTTACATATTTTATAAATTATAATAAAAAAGTTTTACTAAAATATTAAAGTTTATTTTTATTAAGGGTAATAGTGTTTCTCTCATCATAATGATTTTCTTATTAAAAAATTTAAAGGCAAAATTGAGCAATTAAATATTGAAAATTTTCACAAATAAGTAAAGGTATTCTCAAAATTTTAATTAGAACAAATTAAAGGACCTTGAAAACCTTGTTTGTTTCAATGATTAAATTGGGTTTGAAATTTTGTTTGTATCAACTAATTTATGCATTTGGTTAATATTAATTTTATTTGTTATATTTTTACTTAATTTTATAAATGTCTATCTCTGCTTAGCAATCTTAAATAGTAGAGTTGTTTGGTTTAATTATCATGATATGAAATAAATATCAATTATTTTATATAATTAATAATAAAAGAAAATTAATAATTATTATTATTATAATTAGTAATTTATTATTTTTTATATAATTATTAAAAATTAATAAAATTTTACATTAATTGTGATTTTCATGTAATTTAAAATTTAATTTTATTTTAAATTCAAAAAATAATATTTCATATTTAAAATATTATGCTCCAAATATTATAATAGTATTATTTATAAAAGTAAATTATCTACTTTTCATTTAACAATTATAAAATAAAAAATTAATAAAAAAATGCCAGAAGCTCTTTTTTATTAATTTTGTTTTATTTTATAATTTTTGAATAAAAAATATAATTTTATAGTAGACGCCATTATGAGTAGCGTTTAGTGCTTTTGTTTACCTTTGGATGTTAATATCAGTTGTATCTACCTATCTCTCTCCTCTAAGTCAGCACAATTTACTCCCTCTTTAGTAAATAGTTTGAATCCTATCTCTTATTAGTGTTTTAAATTTGGTTCACCTCTTTAGATAAAAGCCCCATCTCTATCAAGTGTTAACAATTTGATTAATCCCTGAATCAAAATGGGGGGCTGTGATGGCTTTTGTACCAACTATAGAGGCATATGTAACTTGTATTTAAATTAATGCATTCACAGTTTGTACTCACTATCTGTCAAGTTATAATAATGTTATAGTATTGAAAAAAAAATCATTATCAATTTTTTATATTTACAGACGTTAATATTTTTAAATGTTTAATAGCTTCACTATTTATAATCTTTTAATACCATTTTAAATTTAAAAAAAAAAAATAGTATGCAGTGCAAATTTTAATGAAATTATTAATGATTAATATATAAAATAAGCTTGCCTAGCTAAAATCAATAAATGAAAACTGAATTTTCACTTTTTTCATTAAACTACATTTATATAATTCTAATTTTATTAAATTTCTGATTATATTACTCCACTTCCAAGATTTATTTTTGATAATTATTAAACGTGAGGATCACAAGATATGCAAAAATATTTTTTTAAATATAATTTGTAAAAACACTACAATTTTAATTAATATTCATTAATATTTTTGTAAATAATATAAATTTATAAGGATATTTTAATCGGTTCATAATTTTGCTTCCTTATTCATACTTTTATGTATTATTGGTTTTTTTTTTTCAATTTGCATTGCTCATTATTGTACTCATTATGCATACTCGTAATTTATTTTTTTTTAAATATAATTTTCTATTTTTTATATGTGATATAATATTATCATAGTATTATAAATATTATATTTAATTATTTATTTTAAATGTTAATTTTAATGTTATTTTAATTAATTATATAAATAAAAATATTTATTAATTTAAGATTTATTATATTTTTTATTTTATCATATTTTATGAAAGTTATTTATTATATATAATAGTAACTTAATCATAAACTTAAATTTTATATAATAAAAAAATGAAATAATAACAATAAGTTTCAAAAATTTAAATAGATAAACATGTTTAAAATTTAAAATAAACTAACAATAAATGCAAGTTAGCTAATTGAATTGAATTCGTTTAAACTCTATTATTTTACTTTAAAAAAAGTTTAATTTCTCTATATTTTACTTTTTTATAATTTAAAATAATATTAACTTGCATAATGAGGATGCATAGTTAGATTAATGTGAAACTAAATTATTTATAAAATTAGAAAATATGATAATTTTTAAAATTTATTTTATAGTTTAATGCATTATGATTACAGAATTTTCATTTTCATTATATTTATGTTTTGAAATTTTATATTATCATATTGTTTAATACAAATAATTTTAAAACCTAAGAAATTTATTATTCAATATATTATGGTTATTTCTTAAAATTATAGATTATATTATATATGGCATAAATACATTATCGATTAAAATATAAATATAAATTTAATCATTTTTTAATAAATTCATAATAATTATATAATTCAAGGATTTAAAGTAAATCCTCACTTGATAAGAATAACAATAATAATAAAAATTAAAACTTGTTGAAGCATTTTTTAGTTAAGAGCAAGATTGTGCACTTGTAATATTATTAATATCACAATAGTACTTTTTTTTTTTTTACAAACTTAATAACAAGAGACTTCTCACATAAATATATGCAAAAATATAATTAGACTTTCTTATAGCTTTTTGGGCAAAATTAATAACTTAGCAAGGATTGTCTAATAAACTAAAAAATAAACAAAAAATCATGCATATAAGGATATTTTTATCGGACAAAAAAAAAATTATAATTAGCCTATATTTAAACTAAGTAATTAGCCTGAGAAAATTAAAATCTCATTCAATCACATGTAAAATACACTTTTTATTTAAAAATAATATTAATTATCATAAATGTTATCGAATGCATCAATATTAAACATGAAAAAAAAGGAAAATTAATTTATCTTAACCTATATGAATATCATTGAATTTGCAAAGACATTGGTTTCATTTAATCACATCAACTTGCAACTACTCTCATGATAATGATACTAATGATATACATAAACTCAAAATATTGAAAGACTTATAAATAGATTTTGCCTATCGGCGAAAGAAAAAGGACCCAAAATTATGGTGAAGAAAGTAAAAAAAAAAAAACAAAAAACATTATTAATAATGAAAAAAAATTAATAATAATAATAATAATAATAATAATAATAATGCTTAATTGTAATTAGTAATTTATTATTTTTATATAAAAATAAAAAAATAATAAAAAAATGCTAGACGCTTTTTTTCTTTTTTAATAATTTTACTTTATTTTATAATTTTTGAATAAAAAGTATAATTTTATTGTGGACGCTATTATGAGCAGCGTTCAGTGCTTTTGTATATAGTTAGATATTAATATCAATTACATCTACCTATTTTTCTCCTTTAAGTCAGTACAATTTATTGCCTCTTTAGTAAATAGTTTGAATCCTATACCTTTTTAGTGTTTTAAATTTTCAATTGCACCTCTTTAGAAAAAGGCCTCATCTCCATCCAGTGTTAACAATTTGATCAGTCCCTTATTCGAAATGGAGGGTTGTGAGCAGGTTCATCCATTATAATAAGTTTGTAGATAGGAATATATTATTTTATTAATATATAAGATAATTAAAGCTTGCCTAGCATGTCACCTCTTGTCAATAGTTACTTATGTATTTTTCTAAAACCAATAAATGAAAATTGAGTTTTTATTTTTTTTATTAAACTACATTTATATAATCCTAATTTTATTAAAATTCTGATTATATAGTACTCCACTTCCAAGATTTATTTTTGAAATTATTCAACATCTAGGATCACAAGATTGTAACACCCCTATTTTCAAATAATTATTTTATATGTAAATATAAATATTTTAATCTAACCCTTGGTGTTGTGGACTTTGCATAGATACTTTTGTTTCATGGCAATACGATCGTCACCCGGATATGCAATTTCGGGCCGAGTAGATAAGCTGTTGGAATTACTTCAGAACTAGGTCAAAGTTATAGGCTACCCTACCATTTTCAGATGCTTCGGACGCATTCCAAGTGTCAGAATTGGCATAGCTAAACTCGAACTCTGAGTTTCTTCAATTTTATAGTGCTGAGTTTAGAATAAAATTTCATAAAATATGCGTGAGTAGCTAGAAAATTATAATTCCTTTTGTGTTAACTCTATAATATTGCTACGGATCGCAAGACAAAATTTTCGAATTTTTAGAGCTAGCTATAATGACTTTTGCAAAATATCCGTTTTAAACCTTATAATTGAATTGTTAGATTATGTGAGATTTGCCTGAGTTGGAGAGCCCAGGAGGGGCCATGTATTGTTGTTGAGATGATGTGTGGCTTTAGAAGTGTGATTTGAACTACTTTACAGGTTGGGTAGGTCCTAGGTATAGGGGAAACTCTGCCGGATTTTCGGCATAACTTAGGGTGTCTTTGGTTCTTTTTAAGTTTATATTGAATCAATTATATTAAATAATTGTAATGTAATTGTCAGGTGATCCGGGACAGCCTTCCTCCTCCGCCCAGCCACCACAGTGACCTTAATTCAAGTCTGTGAGTAAAATATTATTTTTAATTATAATTTCAATATTATTATATGTTCAGGCATGCCCATGCATCATTTATAAATATTTATCTATGTAGTTAAATACTAGGCACATTTTATATTATATTCTTAATTGATGAACTGCCATGGATGTTGTTTATGGTAATTTGGAGTAGTGTGCGTGCGTATGGTGTGTGGTATTGGATATAGATAGGACGGGTAGATGCGGCTTGAGAGACACTCGCTAGGACCCAGTCCTTTATGGATAAATCAGGGTAAGCACGGCTCGAGATGATCTCGCTGGTCCTCGCATTTGGTTTAAAAAGCGAAAGTCCAGCTTGAGAGACACTCACTGGCAGATGTTGGATTAAGAGAGCTATATTAGGGATCAGCTCCCATATATGTACTGTTTGAACATTATTGGGTGTGCGAGTGCTCCAAATCGCCTTTTTGCTTTTATAATGTGATGTGTATAAAAATTTTAATGGCGTTGCATTTCACTCCTTAGGATGCATTAGCTCTAGGTAGCTATAGAAATTGTAGTTAAAATTGGTATTTTACTCTCTGAGTCGAGCACTCACTCCTGTTCACCTATTTTTCTAGGCTACAAGAGGAGTTCTTTTATAGCTCCTGTTCATAAAATATGCGTGAGTAGCTAGAAAATTATAATTCCTTTTGTGTTAGCTCTATAATATTGCTACGGATCGCAAGACAAAATTTTCGAATTTTTAGAGCTAGCTATAATGACTTTTGCAAAATATCCGTTTTAAACCTTATAATTGAATTGTTAGATTATGTGAGATTTGCCTGAGTTGGAGGGCCCAGGAGGGGCCATGTATTGTTGTTGAGATGATGTGTGGCTTTAGAAGTGTGATTTGAACTACTTTACAGGTTGGGTAGGTCCTAGGTATAGGGGAAACTCTGCCGGATTTTCGGCATAACTTAGGGTGTCTTTGGTTCTTTTTAAGTTTGTATTGAATCAATTATATTAAATAATTGTAATGTAATTGTCAGGTGATCCGGGACAGCCTTCCTCCTCCGCCCAGCCACCACAGTGACCTTAATTCAAGTCTGTGAGTAAAATATTATTTTTAATTATAATTTCAATATTATTATATGTTCAGGCATGCCCATGCATCATTTATAAATATTTATCTATGTAGTTAAATACTAGGCACATTTTATATTATATTCTTAATTGATGAATTGCCATGGATGTTGTTTATGGTAATTTGGAGTAGTGTGCGTGCGTATGGTGTGTGGTATTGGATATAGATAGGACGGGTAGATGCGGCTTGAGAGACACTCGCTAGGACCCAGTCCTTTATGGATAAATCAGGGTAAGCACAGCTCGACATGATCTCGCTGGTCCTCGCATTTGGTTTAAAAAGCGAAAGTCCAGCTTGAGAGACACTCACTAGCAGATGTTGGATTAAGAGAGCTATATTAGGGATCAGCTCCCATATATGTACTGTTTGAACATTATTGGGTGTGCGAGTGCTCCAAATCGCCTTTTTGCTTTTATAATGTGATGTGTATAAAAATTTTAATGGCGTTGCATTTCACTCCTTAGGATGCATTAGCTCTAGGTAGCTATAGAAATTGTAGTTAAAATTGGTATTTTACTCTCTGAGTCGAGCACTCACTCCTGTTCACCTATTTTTCTAGGCTACAAGAGGAGTTCTTTTATAGCTCCTGTTCATAAAATATGCGTGAGTAGCTAGAAAATTATAATTCCTTTTGTGTTAGCTCTATAATATTGCTACGGATAGCAAGACAAAATTTTTGAATTTTTAGAGCTAGCTATAATGACTTTTGCAAAATATCCGTTTTAAACCTTATAATTGAATTGTTAGATTATGTGAGATTTGCCTGAGTTGGAGGGCCTAGGAGGGGCCATGTATTGTTGTTGAGATGATGTGTGGCTTTAGAAGTGTGATTTGAACTACTTTACAGGTTGGGTAGGTCCTAGGTATAGGGGAAACTCTGCCGGATTTTCGGCATAACTTAGGGTGTCTTTGGTTCTTTTTAAGTTTGTATTGAATCAATTATATTAAATAATTGTAATGTAATTGTCAGGTGATCCGGGACAGCCTTCCTCCTCTGCCCAGCCACCACAGTGACCTTAATTCAAGTCTGTGAGTAAAATATTATTTTTAATTATAATTTCAATATTATTATATGTTCAGGCATGCCCATGCATCATTTATAAATATTTATCTATGTAGTTAAATACTAGGCACATTTTATATTATATTCTTAATTGATGAACTGCCATGGATGTTGTTTATGGTAATTTGGAGTAGTGTGCGTGCGTATGGTGTGTGGTATTGGATATAGATAGGACGGGTAGATGCGGCTTGAGAGACACTCGCTAGGACCCAGTCCTTTATGGATAAATCAGGGTAAGCACAGCTCGACATGATCTCGCTGGTCCTCGCATTTGGTTTAAAAAGCGAAAGTCCAGCTTGAGAGACACTCACTGGCAGATGTTGGATTAAGAGAGCTATATTAGGGATCAGCTCCCATATATGTACTGTTTGAACATTATTGGGTGTGCGAGTGCTCCAAATCGCCTTTTTGCTTTTATAATGTGATGTGCATAAAAATTTTAATGGCGTTGCATTTCACTCCTTAGGATGCATTAGCTCTAGGTAGCTATAGAAATTGTAGTTAAAATTGGTATTTTACTCTCTGAGTCGAGCACTCACTCCTGTTCACCTATTTTTCTAGGCTACAAGAGGAGTTCTTTTATAGAGCAACCTTCTTTCTTCCTTACAGGTTTAACGTCGGTTATTTAATTGTTTTATTATTTTTTTCTAAATTTGAAATCTAGAACTTCGCATGTGTTAGCAGTAGTATGGACCTTGTTAGGAATCGTATTAATTTAAATTCTTGAGATTAATAAATGAAGATTTATATGATATTTAAATAATTTGTAAGTGATGGCATCAGGTTTGAGCGGGGCTCCCTTAACTTCAGTTTTTTTTTTTTATGGTTATCGGGTTAGATTAACCTGAATAAAAATATTTTATTTTATTTTATTTTATTTATATGTTGGGCCTAAGTTTTTGGGTCTTGGTTATGGATTTAGGAACTGTAAGGCTTACTAAGGGCCTCGGGGGCTTTATGCTGGTCCAGGCCCTAGTGCTAGTCTGACCCATGGGATCGGGTCATGACAAAGTTGGTATCAGAGCTTAGGCTCTAGGTTCATGGGAAAGAGTATACTTGGGAGTGTAAAAGGAGTCATGTTAGGATGTTACATGCAGAGTATAAGATCCTGTTTCATCTTTTTCTGTAATTCCTTGCTTCTAAATTTTACATTATTCCTTGGGTAATTTAAGAGCACTTCAGTTTAGCACCTTAGTTTTGTGGAGTACATGGTGATGTGAAATGGATTTAGTAGACGTGTTGAGGTTTGCCATGGAAATATGTATTTCAAGAAATGCTATGTCTCTATCAGTATGGGTCTAAGTGGTGTGCCTATCTGGTGCTAGGCACAAGTACACAAAGGTGAGTTTTGATATTACAGTTGCCTTAGATAAAGGTGAGGATACCACTGTTGGCAGTCGTCAGTGGATGACCCAGTCGGTGTAAGTTTATGATATCATTAGATTCAAGAGAAATAGGAGATTGGGAGACTTAGTCTGTCAGGACGTATCGTTTATAATGTTCTCGATGTCTGCTATGTAAGCTACAAATTACAGTACTGACATGGGATTATTGTGTAGAGCTGTGTGCATCCCTGTGGTGCTTCATAATGAGGATGTTTGCGGATGGCCTCTATTTTGGTACAGTTATGCCAGAACAGAGTTCTATATCTATAGAGGAGTTGGGAACTCCTGGTTAGGGGTCTAGCATTAGAATATTGAAGGGTCACAGTTACCCTAGCATGAGCTACAGTTACCTTAGCATGAGCTACAGTTACCTTAGCATGAGCTTCAATTACATCAGGAATTGCTGAAAGACTATAGGTTTCAGTAGTCATAAATTAAAGGTAACACTTATAGGGTGAGGCCATTTGGTCTTTGTGTTAGTAGTATGCTCTAAAGCATATCATTTAGTATGTATCTTGTATATGTTTTATTAATAAAAGGCATTTTTACTTTTCCATTTACATGATATATTTATGTGTAATACAAAAGGTCCATTGATATTTTGTTAGAAATTCTATTTTTAAGTTGTTAAGAATATGAGTGACAGTATTTCTAGCACAAAGTATCATAAATTGGTTCACAATCAAGGATACTTCACAATAAGGACATGACTTATCCAGAAAGATTGTAATCATGTTTGTTCCCAAGTTATTTACATGAGATGTAAATAAGATGGAATGGTGAGTCTCATGCCATATAACAAGCATGGTAGGCACTTATGCATGACAAGTAGGCCCAACCAATGACATTTATGATAATCACATGGAGTTTACTTTTGTCAACGTATTGTCATAAATCATATTAGTGCATATAATCTTTAGACTTGAGACAGCACAGTTATCTTGCATATAGGTGGTTTGAGTTTAATACTGCTTTCATACTTATGCTGTGTATGGGTATATGGGCATGTGTTGGCTCCTACTAGTTATATATGGAGGTAGGTGTTGATCAAGATGGAATCTATTACCCTAAGTAAATAGGGATAAAATCCTATGTTCATTTAATTGTTCTTGATGTTTCAAGTTCCTGGCCAGGACAGATAGATTTAATCAGAAAAGAGTTTCTGATGAAAAAATCTTTTAATCAAGAACTGGAATTAAAAGAGAATATAATATTTATAGCAAATGGGGTTTAACATAAACCATGACTCCAGCTCGAATTGAGATTTTGTAATAGAGAGATTTGGTAACATATGATTATAGGTTCATTTATGGTAAACCTTATTACTAATTGGGTGACTATGGCATGCTATGTTAGGTGTTAACCATAGTCTATGAGCTGCCTAAAATGATTTAGAGAAATCATTTATGGTAAGAAAGAGTTCTGATGATATTAAGAGTAGATATCATATCTCATTGCAAATTAGTGATGAGCCTAGTGAGTAACACACATACACAAGTAATCACTAAGTTAAATATGATTTAATTAATTAATTAAAGAGTTTAATTGATTAATTAAATAGGTTTGGTTTGCATTTAAATTGCAAAGTCCCTAGCATGGCTTAAAACCAAATCTAGGTTATTAGATATATAGTATAAGTTAAATTTATATTTAAAGTGTTTAAATATGAATTTAATTATGAGAAATTAATTAATAGAGCTTAATTAATTAATTTATATTTGATATAAATTGATTAGAAGAAGAGAAATAATTATTTTGGATTGAGAACTCAAAATTAAGACACAAGGGTATTTTGGTCATTTCATAGGGTGACATGTGGCACCATGAGATGGTGACACATGGAACTACACATAAGCTTGTCAATTGTCCTTTAATCATGTAAGATGATCAAAGTCAAGATTAAATCTAAGTTTGATACTTAGCACAATGTGATTGTGTCAATTAAACTAAGAGCCAATCAGAAGGTGACATGTGGCAAGGGTTTTAAGTGGTGACCTAGCTACATAAGGGAAAGGATGAAACAACAAAACTATAAGCTGCTGTTGTTTCATTTGTGCCACCACCCTTGGAGTGCTCTTCCTCTCTTCTTCTTCATCTCTCATCAATTCAAAGAGAATTGCCAACATTCTCTTGAATTAAAAATACTAGAAATCGTTTCTAGTGTCCTGTATGCATCTATAACATCTCTAAAGGCAAAACCTAATTTTCTAATTGATTGGAAAGGCTTTAGAAGCTATTGATGGGGCTACCATTGGTGATCTTGGTGTGGACAAGCTAGAGGGACAACATCCGGTGTCCTAGGCGCATCCCAAAGGTGCCAAACAGAACTGCAGTGCATCAAAAGGTTAGTGCACTTGTTCTTAATCTAATCTAGGGTTCTAATGAATTAATCTATTAATTCTAAAATCTTAAATGGCAAGTGTAGATCCAAAAATATATTAAAAGTGTTTTAATATGCTGTTTATCATTGAAATCAAATAGATAAAAATGAATCTTGCATGATGCATGAGACCTTAGAAGAAAAATTTTTGAATTCAATGATCTAAACTTATGCTTTTCATGCTTCTGCTCCTTCAATTAGTATCAGAGCCACTATATTTGCCATTTAGATTGTTGATTATATGATTTAATTGTGTGATTTGATCATGAGATGATTGGTTCATTGCTGATTGCAAAGCAAAGGTGGCGGCATGTTTGATGAAACCATGGTGTCACACCTTACCCCTCTGCAAGGCATAACATGTTCCCGTAGAATACCTAATGAACTACCGAACTTCACCTACCGATAACTCATTAAGTACCCTACAAGGGATTTTAAAACAATTTTCTTATTTTTGATAAGTGGTGAGCATTTCTAATAAGTATTTAAAATATGTAATTAAGTTGAAAGCTAGTTGGAAATTTTGGCCTATTTTATTTTTCCGCAAATTTTATAAAAATTTTGACAGAGTTCTGTCTATATTTTGAGAAATCAGTTCTTCAAATACCTGTAAAAAGCACTTCTAAAAATTTTCTCAACAACTGCTTCAATTTCAAACTCAATCTCAAACAGTTTCTCAACACAATTATCAACTTTCAATTTCAAATCCAGTATCCAATGATCATCAAAATACTAACAATCCATTTCATTCAAATTAAACAAAATAGTTCCATTCATATTTCATTAGAAAAAAAACAATTTAAATAGATCAATTACAAAATTTACATTAAGAGAATTTCAAACTACAATATATATTACAACTTTATACAAATTTTATACAACTGCTCAAGACCCATTTTTACATGTCCATACATTTATGTGCAATATATACATCAAAAGAAATATTTACAATTAGGGTATAAATTATACCCGAAGACTTTAGGCTGAATGATCCTCAATCTTTAGTAGCTCAGTCTGCTGCTCCTCTAGTCTCTGTATCTGTGACAGCAATAAAAGCTATCGCTGAGTACTAGGACTCAGTGGTGCACAACATACTAAAATAATCTTTATGCAGGACTTAAATCACATTTATTTGAAAATTTAACTGAACATGAGAATTAAATACAAATCATGCATTATGAGATTTTAATCCCAAACAATTTCATTTTGAAGTATCAAATCACATTTCATAAAACCCACAGTTAGATCATGCTATTCGAAACAAATAGAATCTCAATAGCCAGAGGCTAAAGAGAAATCACATCACAAGGCTAGCTAGCTCAAATATATGGATATCCATTCACATCCTCTTCTACTGGCACACCTCAACACTTCTCCAGAGAAGGAATCAAAATTCGAAACTAATTACCCCCACTAGTCGTGCTAGTGAGGTGTTCAAATATATGGTCATGACACTGTGGTTTCAAAACTTATCTTAACAATTTGCTAAACATTGTCATTTCAAATATACACAATAACTTTCAACAATTTAAGTCAAAACATCATCACTAATGTCACAAATAAATTTTCAATAATTCAAAGCAAATGTAAAATACATATTTCATTCACTTTATCAATACATTTTAAAACATAGTGATGTTGTGCACAAACCTCAAGCGAGTCGTCCCTTAGCCTCAACTCGGTTCCTCGGGTTCCTTCCCGATATTCTTTTCAACTGAAACACACAATTTTACAATGTTTCAGTACTAGAACTTAACACACCCTACCCCTCTGTAAGGCATAACATGATCCCGTAGTATACCTAATGAATTACCAACTCCGTCTACTGGTAACCCATTTTCTGCCACGTCATCCCAACACAACGGGGTTCTACATTTTCTGCCATACAAAGCTTCATATGGAGGCATTCCAATGCTTGATTGGTAGCTGTTGTTGTAAGCAAACTCAATCAAAGGCAAGTGTGTATCCCAACTACCCTCAAACTCAATCACACAAGCCTGTAGCATGTCCTCCAAGATCTGAATTACCCTCTCAGACTGGCCATCTGTCTGTGGATGGAATGCAGTACTGAAGTTCAATCTAGTTCCTAGGGCTCTCTGAAGACTACCCTAGAATCTAGAAGTGAACCTAGGATCTCTGTCTGACACGATGGATACTGGCACTCCATGCAGTCTCACAATCTCATCGATGTATAACTTGGCCAATCTTTCTAAACTGTAATCCATCCGGACTGGCAGAAAATGAGCAGACTTAGTCATTCTGTCAACAATGGCCCAAACTGCATCATGACTCTTCTGTGTCCTCGGAAGTCCCATCACAAAATCCATCGTTATTCTCTTCCATTTCCATTCTGGTACTGGTAGTGGATGTAACAACCCAGTAGGTACTTGATGCTCTGCCTTTACTTGCTCACAAGTTAGGCATTTAGAAATAAACTCTGCCACATCTCTTTTCATACCCATCCACCAGTAATGCTCCTTTAGCCCTCTATACATTTTTGTGCCACCAGGGTGCATGGCAAAAGGAGATTCATGTGCTTCCTTCAAAATAATCTGCCTCAAATCAACATTATTAGGAACACACATTCTGCCCTGGTGTAATAGTAAACCATCATCTCTGATTGAGAACTCTGGTTTCTTATCCTGTCGGAGTTCTTCCATCAACTTCTGATACTTCTAATCATTCTAAGCAGCCATTCTAATCTGATCAATCAACACGGGCTGTACATGCCATGCATCTGCTGTCTGCCTATTATCATTAATCTCTAAGCTGGCATGCAATGATCTAAACTCATGTACCAAAGACAAAGGAGTAACCCGTAGACTTGCCATAGTCTTGCAACTTAAATTCTTTTCTCTTTCCCAAATTACTGTTCGAGCTCTGACTGTAACACCCTCCCGGTAGCAATTTCGTACATTCTACTGTTCCGGTGACCAGTGTCGGTCCGGACAGCTAGAATGTCCGGAAAAATATTTAAACTTAAGTGAGGGACCATAATCAATTCAAATATTAATAAGAAAAATTTAGTAAAAATTTTAGAAATAAAATACAACTGAGTTAAACGAGCCGGTGCCCTAGCGATGGGTAACCCAGAGTGAAGTTGCGGTTCTCGCAACTAGGAGCCCTAGACCCGGGGGAAAAATTATAAGATAATTTTTGGGACTCCAGAGAAGGGTTATTGAGGTTCCCATGGCATTAGAATGCCAAGAAAATACCTAGAAAAATTTTTCAATCGGTACAGACAATTTTGACCCGTTAAGCCAAACGGAGGGCATTTTGGTCATTTCGCCTTCAGAGGTGATTTTTGGCCGACTTATCCAGTTGAGTAAATAATTAATATGACATAAAATATGAATAAATATCGCTAGAAATTAAATTGAAAATGAGTAGTGAAGAAAAGAAAAGAAAATGAGGAAAAAGGCTTATTTATGACATCATGGTGATATCATTAAAAGCTATAACCAATCACCTTTAAACAACTAATTAACCAACTAATAAAAGAGACTAAATGAAAACCAAAATAACCAAAAATACAGCAGCCATCTCCCTCCCCAAAAACCAGCCGAAACCCTTGCAATACCCAACCTCCATTAAAGCTTCAAGCAAGCTCCCTTTCTCCCATTGTTACACCACTAAACCCTAAACCCCTTTCATTAAAACTTGACCACATCTCTTGGGAGAGTGTTTGGAAGCCTAGAAAAGGAAAGAAAGTGAAGATTTAACTTGGGAAAAATCTGCCACTTAAAGGTTAGTGCATCTATACACCTAAAACTCCTTACTTTCATGATTAAGGACTTGAATTTAGTGAGAAATTGTAGTTTAAATGAATAAAAGTTGTGTGTATGGCCACCATAAATTTCGGCTGTCCTATTGAAGGAATAGAAATGGAGTGTTTTGATGGACTTAAGGTGGATTAGAGGTTATGTTTAAACCATTTATGCATGTGGTTAGTGAATGGGTTAGTAATTAAGGTGTGTTATGAAAACCTATAATGGGAACTAGGGTTTTAAGGGTGAAAATTGGACTTGGCATTTGAATTGATTAATGGACCTTCTAATGGTCAATTAGTGACCATTTAAGGCAAGTTAATCATAATTTGAAGTGAGTTAATGCATGGCAAAATCGAAATGGAAGGTCACTAAAGGCACAGAAATGAGGCTGAGATTCCAGCCCACTTACACAGCCATAACTTTGGCTGTGTAGGTCCAATTGGACATGAAACTAGGCTTATAATGGCACATTTTTTCTGAAGAAACCATGCCCAAAAGACCAAAGCAAGAGGACCAAAAGTTGGCCCCAATCCGGATACCAACAAAGACTGCAGAAATGACCAAATGAACAGTAACTGTTCATTTGGCCATAACTCACTGTAGATATGGTCAATTGACCTGAAAGTTTTACAGCAACAAGTTAAGACATAGACAAACAACTTTCATGAAGACACCTACCCCAAATTATGACCAGAACCTAACCCAAATGGCAGTCACAGTCACTGTTCATGGTACTGTAGATTTGGTAATTCTGCAGTTTTGGCAATCCGGCCAGCTGTGGTTTTTGGACCATATCTGGAGCTACAAAACTCCAAATGGAGTGATTCAAAAAAAGAAATTCAACTAGACAAAATAAGGAACAACTTTCATGTTTACCATTTCGTCAAATTCTCACTGCAACAGTGCTCAATGAAACAGTAAAGTCAGGCTTCAAAATCTGAAAATTCTGCCCTTTTGATTTAAGCCTAGAAATGGTAATGGTAATCAATTGCAACAAGTTTTAAATGGAAAATGTGGTATGTTGGAAGTGTCAAAACCAATGTACCTATTTTCTATCCAAAAGTCAACATTTTTGTTGACCAATGAGGTGAATAGTGACACCAAAACTTGAAATTCACAAAGTGAAGAATTTAAAAGTTTCAAATGCCCTAGTATACCTAACAAGATTGGTTTGGATAGTTTGGCATGCCAATAGGGTTCAGTTAGCAGTACTGCATATGGCAATATGCCATTTTGTGATTTTATGGCTTTTAGCCATTCTGACCTTGTATTGAAATTTGGCCTTGTGCCTGATGTATTTACAGCTAGTTAGTTGTTCTGTTGCACACCGGGAGATGCATATGTGACCGATGGTGTGACGGCCCGAGGTACTAGATACCCAAAGGTGCGGTTACCCGTTATCGATCCGATGCGTCTAGTGTAGGTTACTTAGGGCAACCAAATGAATAAAAGTGGACAAAGTTAATGATACACAAATTCAAAACAAATAAAACATATACATTTACTACATATTTATTTCTTGCTATTTCTTTTATTTTATTATTGCACCACTAAGCATTATTGCTTAGCGCGTTGCTTTTGCCACGCGTAGGTTCTGGAGATACAGATCGTGAGCCCAGTAGACCGCAGACTGGGTGAGTCCATCCTGCAGTTCTGCACAGTGTCCGTGTCACCTCAACTTCTGCAGTGCATTGGTAGGAGACAAGGTGTCATTTTGATATTTTGTAGCTAATTTTTACTTTCTAATATGTATTTGAACTTATGTAATGTATTCTGATGTTCATGTAAATAATGAAAGTTATGGCTATGAATGCAAAATTTGAGCATTTATTTATTGTTTGTATATGAGTATTATGAGAAATGGATGTTTGAGAAATGAAAAGGTTGTTGAGAACTGAAATTGAAAATTGTTGAGATTTTGATATTGGAGGTTAAGAATGAGGAGATGTGATTATTGGAAGTGTTTTTAACAGGTTCCGAAGAACGGTTTTCTCCATTTTTAGCCGGTACTCTGCCGAATTTTCTTTAAAATTTTCGGAACCTCAAATAAATAATAATTTTGATAAATGGCTTAAATAAATTATATTTCATAACTAAATCCAAAACTATGACAACAATTAATTAAGGTAAAAATAGAGTGTGCCGGTACACCGTGTGACATTGCTTACTCGGGTATACTGTACACGGGTAAGGGGTGTCACACTGACCCATAGGTTTCTCCCTTTTCTCCATTTCATGTTGCCCTTGTGGGGGTTGGGTTTGTACTTGAGTTTGAGCTGACAGAGTATCAGCCATTTGTTGAAAGAAAGTGGCCATTTGCTGGGCCATTTGTGCAGTAATTTGTACCGGTAAAACTGGTACAGTCAGGCCTTCGACATTTTGTGGAGCCGAGGCCTCAACTTGTTCTTCTGCCATCACAGACTGTTCTATTGTCTCATTCTTCTTTTCCATTTTTTTTTCACATAATTTTCTATTCTTGTACAACCAACACAAGGAGATTCCTCTCCATTAGTTCACATTTATGATGTAAATGTACTATATGTATCAAACATTTGAGTAGTTGTAGTTCTGACAAAAAGATTTCAAATTCACAGTTCAAAATTCACTTTAAAACCATTGCTCTGATACCACTTAAACATGTCACACCCTACCCCTCTGTAAGGCATAACATGATCCCGTAGTATACCTAATGAATTACCAACTCCGTCTACTGGTAACCCATTAAATACACTACAAGGGATTTTAAAAACTTTTCTTATTTCTTTTACAGTGGTGAGCACTATTTACAGGTGTTAAAAACCTTTTTGAACTGAAGTGGTAGAACTAACACATTTGACTTATTTGGAATTTCTGTAAAAATTTCGGCAGAGTGCCATCTATATTTTAAATAGAACAGTTCTTCAGAAACCCTGTAAAAAGCACTTCAATATTTTTCCAAATCTCAACTCCAACAAAATTCAACACAATATTTTTCTCAACTCAATCCACAACAATTTTTCAGTATTTTCAAAGGATGAGATAAAAGAAATATAATACAAATTTTACAAGCCAAAATAACTCATAATTCACTTTACAACTTCAATGTACAATTTTAATTTACAACTGCTCAAATAATTTACATACATATTATTACATGCATACATCAGACCTATGTACATGGGTATACCTATAATATACCTGGAGCTGATCTGAAAGTGTCCTCAAAGAAACTTACTCACTGCTCTATGCTCTTCTTACCTGCGACAGCATACAAAGCTATCGCTGAGTGGTGAACTTAGTGGTGCACAACTATAATTTAAAACATAGTACAATATACATTGACAAAATTTACAGTAAATAATTTGGGAATCTGAATACTCATCAAATTCTAAAACTCAAAATATTAATTGCCAATAATGTGAATCATTTGTATAAAATGACTTTGATCACGAAATTCAATTTATCAAATTATAACTAACCATTTAGGTAATTCCAACAAAATCAATTATACATAAATCATAATTGAAATCACAATTCTTTACCATTCAAAAACATTCTGTGTCTCAAAAACCATGTTGTATCTCAAAAACCATGCTGTATCTCAAAAATCATGCTGTATCTCAAAAATCATTCTTTATCTCCAAAATCATTATGTATTTCCAAAAACCATGTTGTATCTCAAAAACGATGTTGTATCTTAAAAACCATGTTGTATCTCAAAAATCAATCTTTATCTCACTAACTATGCAAGACTAATCCGAAAGGGCCATCTTCGATGTGATTCTAACTCCCTATGGTCAGGGAGGTCGAATCAGATTCTAACTCTCTATGGTCGGGGAGGTCGAATCATCGTGCACAGTACCATCACAATAATGAATCTTCCGCAAGGGCCATAACGACAAAATAAACTTAGATCTAACCTCAAATCAGAGGAAAATCTAAGCCTGTGCACGTACCATGGTAATCAAAACACAACTAACTCCATTGTCTTCTCAACAAATGAGAGAGACGGGTAATAACCTAGTCAAGCATCTATAGTGAGATATAAAACAATATTACAATCCTTTTAGTGAGCATAAATCACAATATAATTCGATTCAAATTCAATTCCAGTATCTAATAATTTTTATGCTCATCACAATTCAAATCATAAATTTGCATTTTTCCATGAAAATTACCATCACAATTCAAAACATGTTCTATCACAATTTTCCAAAACATAATTTATTCAATCCATAACAATGCTTAATACTTGTGGAAATACCATTTCACAAAACTAAATTCATACATACTATAACAATTTTCAATAATCATTGAATTAAATCTAATGCTTGTTAAACATAATACATAAGAAAAATATGTCATTTAATCATATGAAATATTCAAACAAAATTAGTTAAAAACTAGTTGTGCACAAACCTCTGATGACTGTCTCCTGGTCTGGACTCAGTGTTTCCTTCCCTTTCCCTGAGTCTTTACTAACTGAGAAACTCAATTTGAAGTGTTTCAGTACTAAATTAAACTGTCTCTATCGATAATGTTTGACAAATAATTTACTAAAAGCTATTATTTGCTTAATCACCTAATATACCGACCCTCGATGTGTTCTAGGTAATTTAGGTTTTAGTGTCATTAATATGTCACATTCGGTAGGGTTTTAGGGTTGGTACGTTTTACCAAACTCATTTCCTTGTTTAGTGCATTTTAATGCAACTTGCTGGATTTCGGTATACTAGTTTGACCTAGCCGGACGACCTAGTTCCCTTTTCGGGTTTTGGTCAAAACTACAAACTTGTAGATCTATGTCTTACGGAACGCGGGGCAAAATTTTAGGTCAATCCGAGTTATGTAGACCAAGTTATGGTCATTTTACTGTTGCTGGTCAAATTGCATCAAATTTGGTCATTTTAGGTCAATTTGGTCAATTTTGGTTCGGCCAGTTTTTGGACCCGAAATTGTGCAAGCTGTTTGACTTGCTTATGGTCATTTCTGGGCTTTGGTGTCTTCATAAGACTTGTAGATATGGGTCTTAAATATTCATGGTTAAAATTTCAGGTCCATTGGACCTGTTTTGAGTGAGTTATGGCCTATACACTAACTGCTGCCCAATTGGTCAGTTTTCAGGTTTCACTTGCACCTAATCCGAATTGGTCATTTTTTTTATGTCACCTTGCAAGTAGAATTTTGGTATGCTTTCTTAATGAAAGTTGGCACATTTTGTGCCTAGTTTCACCTCCAATTGGTCTCATACCAATTGAGGTTACACATTTAAAGTTATAGGCTAAAATGCATACTGCCCTTAATTACCTTACTTATACATGTATCCATTACACATTTAATTGCTATATGTCCACTTCCCTTACCAATTCTGTTTTGGTACATTGCCAAAACCACATACCTCTTCACTTTAAAGTCACTTTGGACAGATTACAATTATCCTCAATACACCAATTAAAACTCAAATTTACAAAGTCTAAGTACAATCACATATACACCTAAACAGTACTCATTCTTACATACACTTTACACAACCAATCTATATACATATCCATCAATCCTCAATGTCAATATTCTGCCAATACCTTCATGAACTCATACATTTATCAAAGTGTCCCAAGGCTGCCGAAATGTTCTACAATGCCAAAGTGTCCCACAATTCGTCAATCTCCAATTTAAGTGCACAATCACCACATTTTCATGGAAATAACTTACTAGGATATTAAATCCCTCTACTCAACATGAATTTACATCAAATATATGTAATAATAAATCATTAAATACATAACTCCATGGCTGTCCAAAATGGACATATCAATAACTCCTCAAACTTGAAAATTTTCTTCACAAATCCAACACCCATAACATGTACACAAAGTTTAACAAAGCAATATTAAAAAATGTAAACTTACCTATGGTTGGAACTTGCTAAACCTTGATTAAACTTCTTGATTTTGGTATCAAGCTCTTCCTTATGATGTCTAGACAATCTTTAATGAAGCAATCTAAGTGATTGGAGATGAAATGGAGGGATGGATCAAGCTCCAAGTGAAATGGCAATGGAGTTCTTCTTTCTTCTCAAATCGGCATGGTTGAGGAACTTTGAAGAAATGAATTTGCAGATTGCATATTAGGTGTACACATGCCCCATTTAACTTAGTTTATTCCTTTAGTGGCCCACTCACACTTATTAAATCATATAATAAGTTAAATGTGTTATTTACACCTTTTTCACTCCACTTTTGGCTATTTGTATTAGGTACCCCCAAATTAATATTTCATTTTATTTTCTAAGTGTAATATTATTTATTTTTAATGGAAATTTAGGTCAAAAGACAATTCGGGATGTCAAATGACCATAATGCCCCTGTTCGGGTTGCATTCAGATTTTTAGTAACAGGGTTTTGTCTGTTTTTCGATTTCTCACTTTTCTTTGTACTAATTATTTAATTTTTCTTTGATATTTCTAATGAGATTTATTCTTCAATAAGGGTCTATTTAAGTCCTAAAAATGTTTTCAAGGGTTCCCCACAGTCCAGGGCTAGTCAACGATCCACGCCGTGACTTCCCGGTGCGGTCACCCATCGTTAGGGTTCTCGGCTCGCTTAACTTGGTTACATTTCTTTGCTATTATTTTTCCTTTGTTTTTCTTGTATATTCTTTTCTTGTATTTCATTATTTTATGTCTCCTCACTCATATTGAAGTGTAGTTCTAGGCATCCTAGCTGTCCGGACAACACTGGTCACCGGAACAGTAGAACGCACTACTGAACTTAGGGGTGTTACAAACTTAACACAAATCCAAAATAAATTTAGCTTCACATTTACCTAGTTCTAACGTGTTAAATTCGACGTTCTCGAATTTTTTGTGTTTCGGGTTACTATTCACTTCACTATTCAAGTCAAATAGTTGACTTTCTAAGGCTTAATAGGTATGTGAATTCCAAATTCCCCCACATACCACATTTTGGTCACTAAACTTGTTGGTTTTGGTCATTTTCTCAAAACTTAGGTCTTTTAGGCAAAATTACAAATTTTCGGTTTTGGAGTCCTAAGTTGCACTATTTCATTGGCCCTTTTACTGTTGGAATTTGGAAAAACTTCCTTCATAGAAAATGTTCTTTATTGTCTTAAGTGTATTCTCATTTTTGGATCACCCCAATTGGAGTTTTGTAGCTCAAGTTATAGGCAAAATACAATTACTGTTCACGTGCACTGTTCATGCTGCAATTTAGGTTCTGGCAGATTTTTTTATCCAACTTCATTCAATAATTTGATCAACTTAAGTCCATAATTTGGTATAATTTCCTTCATACGAAATGTTCTACTATGTCTTAGGTTTCCATCGGTTCAAGAATCGCCTAAATCAGAGTTTTCTAAAGAGAGTTATAGCCATTGGAACTTTACTGTTCAAATGGAAATCTGCATTTTTGCAGGTTCAGTAACTCAACTTTGCTCAATCATTTGATTAGGTTAATGGAATAATTTGGGGTGGTGTTCTTCATGAAAGTTTTAGATCTATGTCTTATCTAATTACTGGAAAAATTTCAGGTCATTTTGACCTTTCTAGCTCGAGTTATGACCAAATGAACAATTACTGTTCATTTGGTCAGTTGGTGCAGTGGCAGCTTGCTCTCATCTCACTTTGGTCAATTGGTTCACTAAGTTTTAGTCAATTTTTGGCCATGGTTCCTCAATGAAAATTGTGCCATTTTACGTCTATTTTCATCCCCAATTGGTGGCATATCAATTGGACTTGTAAAATTTCCGTTTTGGTCCTTCAAAGTTGGCTTGGTCATGCTGCCAGCAGCATGACCATTTACCCTACGAATTTGACTTCCATTCTAACAATTCCCACACATCTCCTTTGGTCATTATTGACCATTTTTCACTTCACAATAGGTCAAACATGCCATTTACTTACTTCTCACATTTTTGGTTCACAAACCCTAATATTCAAAACCCTAACTCACTAAGTTGTTTCATTTAACCAATTCAATGCCTATATACATGCTTCTTTAACTCTATCAAGCTCATACACACCTTTAAGTCCATCAAATTCATGCACACACATCAAAACCCTAGCTGGATGAATTTTGCTTTAATCCTCCAACAATTAATTTCTTTTCATTTTAAGCATAATTCTAATTAATTGAACTATAAACACAATTAATTCAACTAGAAATTTCAAGTTTAGCTTACTAACCTTTCCTTGAATTTTCAATCTTCAAATCTTTCACTTTCTTCACTTTTCTTTCCTTAGTTCTCCTTTCCAAGTTGCAAGAACAAGGTGTAATCCATAATTTTTAGGGAGTTTGTGGGAAAATTTGGGGTTTTAAAAGCTTACACACAAGCTTTAATGGAGGATTTAACAATGGTGAGGGAGAGGGAAATGGGAGGCGGCAAGAATGGGAAGATGGCTTTTTGTTTTTAATTTTTTTTTTCTTTTCTTTTATCTTTATCACTTAAAGAAGACCAAAATCCTAATTACTAAATAAATAAATTAATTTCTTTATGACATCATGCATGAGGTCATGCATGATGTCATCACCTTTGACTTTTCCATCTTCTTCTTCTTCTCTTTTTTTCTTTTATTCATTTATTTTTTTATTAGTTCTTTAATTTAATTCTCAATTCCAGAATTTTCTTTTCTCCGATTTTATTTGACAGTTAGGTCAGGAGTCAGCTCTCGGGGTCAATTGACCAAATTGCCCCTCGCCGGTTCATCCCGGTTTGCAAATAATTCCATATTTCTTTCGGTTCCCTGACCTAATTATTTGACTGACTTAACAGTTCTTTTTCATGATTTTCTCTTTTCCACTGTGTCCATAAGGGTCCTAAGGACCGCAGCGTCACTTTTTACGGTTCGAAATTTGAGTTTAAAATGACTTTGCAGTCGTTCCCGAGGAGGTCACCCATCGCTGTGACTCTCGGCTCGTTTAACTTCTTATGTTCTGTTTTTCTTGTTTATACTTAACTAATTGAACATTACTAATTATTTGTGTTTATGGTTTATCTAATTGTCTTAAGTGTGGTTCTAATCCCCTTAATTGTTCGGACCGACACCGGTCACCGGAACAGTGAAATATACCAGGCTATACTAATAGGGGTGTTACACATGGTGCGCATGGTTGTGGCACCACTATGGTGTGCAAGGTATGATGGATATTGAATGTGCAATTATTGTATGATCTAAGGTCCATTTTATGTCTAATTAAATTGTTTAATTAGAATTATAATCACAATTAAATTTGTTCGAATGTGATTCAAATCTAAATTTTTAAATTTGTTTGAATGTGATTCAAAACTGAATTTTTAAATTTGTTTGAACCATATTCAAATTTAGATTTTTAAGTTGAATATGAGATATTCAATTTAATTTAAGTTTTTAAATTTGTTTGAATCTTATTCAAATCTGAATTTTTAAATTTGTTTGAATGTGATTCAAATATGAATTTTTAAATTTGTTTGAATTATATTCAAATCTGGATTTTTAAGTTGAATATGAGATATTCAATTTAATTTAAATATGTATGTTTTATTTAATTGTTAAATAGCGATATGCATGATGGATGATCATGGACAATAAAAGACCAATGTGATTGGATTTATTTCTTTTATGTTTCTTTGGGTTGTAAATTAATTAATCTATTTTAATTTATTTTGGGTATGTATTATAAAGGTTATAATATTTTTTTGGGTTGTACTTTCATTTATTTGGTTCTTGCTAATTGGCCTTGGTATGTCAATAATTACTATGTAATTGGATTGCAAGAAGATCAAGGAGGTCAAGAGCATTGGTGGGACCAGTGGGAGGAATTCAAGATCAAGTGTTAATTATGTACTCCTTCAACAACTCTTGTAAAATGAATGAATGAAATGCACCTAGGAATGCCCTGATTCAATTCTTGGTGGCTCAGAATTGAATCCCTTAGAAAGTTAATGATCATACCATATTTACTGCTTATCCATGAATGCATGACATGTATGGGAATGTATGCAATTATATGATATATGCATGCTAAATGGATAATGTGCAAAGTGAGACCTAAATAGTAATTAGGATGACCATAAAATCTTCCAAACAAATGATTAAGTTGGAAATGCTATAATTAAAGTAATTATAACATAGGCCCTCCATTGGGACAATTATTTTAAGAAATTTTAAATAGTTGCATATGATGCAATTAATTTAAGAGATTTTCTTAAGAATAATTATTAAGTATGAGATGTTGTAAATATGTAAATGGTTTGGTGGTCAATATTGGATGTGCCTGAGAACATTAAAATTATTTGCATAATTACTGGCTCAATGGGATCAACTTAACTAATGCAAGATAAGTCAATAATGGATGTATTTGGGATTTTGAGCATTAGGGGCTAGGTAAAGGATTATAAGAATTTAATCACCCACTAGAAATCCATCCAACTAGGATTTCTGTTTTCTACTTTGAAAGTGTAGGATTCGCTAAGTTAGTGGGAGGACCAATTTGATTAAAAGACCATAATCATTTTGGTTAATTACATGATACATTTATTAATTAATCTGGTTATTTTCTGCAGTTAATTTTCTGATAATAATGAGCACACTACAACCACCACCATCCAATATCCTTGCATGTCACACCCTACTCCCCTGTAAGATACAACATGATCCCGTAGTACACCTAATGAATTACCGTACTTCGCCTACCAATAACCCATTAGATATACTACAAGGGATTTTAAAACAATTTTCGTGAAATTTAAATCATCCGTTAAAATCTGGTGTTATAAATTTTTTTTTTTCAGAATTTCGGCAAAGTGCCGGCTGTATTTTGAGAAAACAGTTCTTCAATCCTGCAAAAGAAAATGCTCTCGATATGTTTTCTCAAATACAACTTCAATAACTTCATTTCAATTCACAATTCAATTCTCAATAAACAATCAATTCATTTTCAAACTACTCTCATCATAAAGAAACATTTCATTGATTACAAGACTCAAAATTTATAATACAAAACTATTCAAGTAAATGAAATTTCAACTTTATATTTACAATAATTTACATTTAATTACATACCAAAATATTTTACAAGAGTTTTTGTAACACCCTCCCCGTAGCAACTCCGTACAGTCTACTGTTCCGGTGACCGGTGTCGGTCCGGACAGCTAGAACGTCCGAAAAAATATTTAAACTAAAGCGAGGAACCATAATTAACTCAAATATTAATAAGAAAAATTTAGTAAAAATTTTAGAAATAAAATGCAACTAAGTCAAATGAGCCGGTGCCCAAGCGATGGGTAACCAGAGGTAAGTTGCGGTTCTCGCAATGAGGAGCCCTAGACCCGGGAAAAAATTCATAAAATAATTTTTGGGACTCCAGAGAAGGGTCATTGAGGTTCCTATGGCATTAGAATGCCAAGAAAATATTTAGAAAAATTTTTCAATCGGTACAGACAATTTTGACCCGTTAAGCCCAACGGAGGGCATTTTGGTCATTTCGCCTTCAGAGGTGATTTTTGGCCGACTTGTCCAGTCAAGTAAATAATTATTATGACATAAAATATAAATAAATATTGCTAAAAATTTAATTGAAAATAAGTAGAAAAGAAAAGAAAAAAAAATGAAAGTAAATGCTTAAATATGCCATCATGCTTAAGTAAGCATGATGCAATTAAATTTTCCCACCAATTGGAATGTGACAAGCACACACTAAAACAATTAAAAAGGGAAAAAAATAGACAGAAAATCAGTTTTCTTCTTCATTTTTTCATCTTGCTGAATCCTTCCATGGAAGCTTTCATTTTCTCCTTCATTCAAGCTTGCAAATCCCTCTAACCTTACCCCAAAACCCTAAGCTACCTTCATCAAAAATTAATCCCACACCTAGACAAAGCAATTGACAGCCAAGAAAAGAGGAAACAAGGAGGTTTTCACAAGTCCAAGAAGTGTCCCTTAAAGGTTAGTGCACTAAAACCTTTTCTTTCAATTTTAGGTGTAGTATGCATGCCAAATTAAGTGGGAAATTCAAGAAATTGAAAGAATTAGTTAAGGAATTAAACATCCCTAATTTAGCAGCCTTGGGAACCTTATGGGGTTTGATGAATTCCTGCATATATACATGATTAGTGATGATGATTGATGAGGTTATATGCATGAGAAGTGATAGGAATTTAATTGATTAAGTTTTGAAATTTGAAATCAGGGTTTTGGGAGTGAAGAATTGGACTTGGTTTTTGAAGTGATTAATGGACATTTTAATGGTCAATTAGTGACCATTTAAGGCAAGTTAATCATAATTTGAAGTGAGTTAATGCATGGCAAACTGAAATGGGAAGGCTGCCTAAAGACAGCAGAAATGAGGCTGTGAGTCCAGCCTGTTTGGACTGCCATATCCTTGGCTGTGTAGGTCCAATTGGTGTTTGGCCAATTGGAAATGAAACTAGGCTTATAATGACACATTTTTTCTGAAGAAACCATGCCCAAAAGACCAAAGCAAGAGGACCAAAACTTGGCCCCAATCCGGACACCCTGCAACAGCACCTGCAGAAATGACCAAATGAACAGTAACTGTTCATTTGGCCATAACTCACTGTAGATATGGTCAATTGACCTGAAATTTTTACAGCAACAAGATAGGATATAGACAAACAACTTTCATGAAGAACATCACCCCAAATTATGCCATTAACCCATTCAAATTATTGGGCAAAGTTGAGTTATCAAACCTGTGACTCTGCAGATTTTCATTTAAGCAGTAATGTTTGGATGACTATAACTCCCTCTAGAAAACTCGGATTTAGGCGATTCTTGAACCGATGGAAACATAAGGCATAGTAGAACATTTCATATGAAGAAAGTTAGACCAAATTATGAACTTAACTTGATCAAATTACTGACCAAAGTTGGACCAAAATCTGCCAAAACCCAAGATTTCAGCATGAACAGTACACGTGAACAGTAAACTTATTTTGGCCATAACTTGAGCTACAAAACTCCAAATGGAGTGATTCAAAAAAATAAATTCAACTAGACAAAATAAGGAACAACTTTCATATTTACCATTTCCTCAAATTCCCACTGTAACAGTGCTTAATGGAACAGTAAATTTAAGCTTCAAAAACTTAAAATTTTGTTTCCCTTGGTTTAAGCCTAGAAATGGTAATGGTGATCACTTCCAACAAGTTTTAAATGAAAAATGTGGTATGTTTGAAGTGCCAAAGTCAATGTACCTACTTTCTATGTAAAAGTCAACTTTCTTGTTGACCAATGAAATGAATAGTGACACCAAAAGTTAAAATTCAAAGATTGAAGAATTTTAAAGTATCAAATGCCCTAGTATACCTAACAAGATTGGTTTGGATAGTTTGGCATGCCAATAGGGTATTGTTTTAGCAGTACTGCGAAAGGCTTTTTGCCTGTATTCATGGCTTTATGCCCATATTCATGGCTTTTATGCCCGTATTCATGGCTTTTATGCCCGATTATGTGATATCATGGCTTTTTAGCCATACTGACTGCATACGTGGTAGACGCTCTACGTCCCATGGTATGACGGCCCGAGGCACCACGGTGTCCAGTGCCAACGACCCGTTATCCAGTCCAGTCATCCAGTATAGGATACTTGGGCATAGAAAAGTATAACTGTGGTTGCACTGATTATTAAAGAAAATATTAAAATTAAGTATCAGGAATGATTACAAAAATACAAAGAAGCTCAAGATCATGAAGAAAATAATTAATGAAAAGCATGAAGAAGTTAATATCATAATACATGATTAGCCCTCGACTAAACAATAAGTTAGTAATTAGTCAATTCTTATGAACACAATAGCAAGGAAATTATTATTTTTATTTGCATATTATATTTTCTTGTATTATTGGCACCACTAAGCTTTATGCTTAGCCCGTCGCTTTTGCAACGCGTAGGTACTGAAGATTTGGACAGAGGGCCCGATAGACCACAGATTGGGTAAGGCCATTCACAGTTCTGCATAGCATCCATGTCACCTCACAGACTACAGTGCATTGGTAGGACACTAGGTCCCATTTTGTATTTTGAGATTTTTTGTAAATTTGGTAATTAAACTCTTATTTTATCATATGTATTTGAACAAATGTAATATAATTTTGTATTAATGTAAGTACTTGTAATTTGTGATTATAAATCACATGTGAGAATTTATTTATGATTTGAGTCTAATGATGATGTGAAATGACAAATAGAGGAATCGTTAAGAAATTGCTGTAACTTGATGTGATACAAAATGTGAATTGTATATGAGTACCATGAGATGAATGATTGAGAAATAAATGAAATTTATGAAATTATTCTGAGACTTTGTTGATAATTGGAGTTGGGATTGATTGAATATGATCATAGGAAGTGTTTTTCACTGGTTTCGAAGAACTGTTTTCTCCATTTTTAGCCGGTACTCCGCCGGATTTTCCTTAAAAATTTCGGAACCTCAAATACATTACAATTTCAATAAATGAATTATATTTCACAAGTTATTTTCAAAACTATGATAAAAATGAATTAAGATAAAATAGAGTGCTCCGGCACACTGAGTGGCATAACTTGCTCGGCTACACTGTAGTCGGGTAAGGGGTGTCATAGTTTTTATACAACTGCTCAAATAATTTACATACATATTATTACATGCATACATCAAAACCTATGTACATGGGTATACCTATAATATACCTGGAGCTGATCTGAAAGTGTCTTCAAAGAAACTTACTCACTGCTCTATGCTCTTCTTACCTGCGATAGCATACAAAGCTATCGCTGAGTGGTGAACTCAGTGGTGCACAACTATAATTTAAAACATAGTACAATATACATTGACAAAATTTACAGTAAATAATTTGGAAATCTGAATACTCATAAAATTCCAAAACTCAAAATATTCATTGCCAATAATGTAAATCATTTGTATAAATGACTTTGATCACAAAATTCAATTTATCAAATCATGACTAACCATTTAAGTAATTCCAACAAAATCAATTATACATAAACCATAATTGAAATCACAATTCTTTACCATTCAAAAGCCATTCTATATCTCAAAAATCATTATGTATCTCAAAAATCAATCTTTATCTCACTAACTATGCAAGACTAATCTGAAAGGGCCATATTCAATGTGATTCTAACTCCCTATGGTCGGGGAGGTTGAATCAGATTCTAACTTCCTATGGTCGGGGAGGTCGAATCATCGTGCACAGTACCATCACAATAATGAATCTTCCGCAAGGGCCATAACGATAAAATAAACTTAGATCTAACCTCAAATCAGAGGAAAATCTAAGCCTGTGCACGTACCATGGTAATCAAAATACAACTAACTCCATTGTCTTCTCAATAAATGAGAGAGACGGGTAATAACCTAGTCAAGCATCTATAGTGAGATATAAAACAATATCACAATCCTTTTAGTGAGCATAAATCACAATATAATTCGATTCAAAGTCAATTCCAATATCCAATAATTTTTATGCTCATTACAATTCAAATCATAAATTTGCATTTTTCCATGAAAATTACCATCATAATTCAAAACATGTTCTATCACAATTTTCCAAAACATAATATATTCAATCCATAACAATGCTTAATACTTGTGGAAATAGCATTTCACAAAGCTAAATTCATACATACTATAACAATTTCAATAATCATTGAATTAAATCCAATGCTTGTTAAACATAATACATAAGAAAATATGTCATTTAATCATATGAAATATTCAAAACAAAATTAGTTAAACACTAGCTGTGAACAAACCTCTGATAACTGTCTCTTGGTCTTGACTCAGTGTTTCCTTCCCTCTCCCTGAGTCTTTGCTAACTGAGAAACACAATTTGAAGTGTTTCAATACTTAATTAAACTATCTCTAACGATAATGTTTGATAAATAATTCACTGAATGCTATTATTTGCTTAATCAACTTAATATATCGATCCTCGATGGATTTTAGGTAATTTAGGTTTTAACGTTACTAATATGTCACATTCGATAGTCTTTTAGGGTTGGTACATGTTACCAAGTTCATTTCCGTGTATACTGCATTTTCTTGCAATTTGCTGGATTCCGGGATACTAGTTTGACCTAGCCGGACGACCTAGTTCCCTCGATTTTCGGGTTTCGGTCAAAACTACAAACTTGTAGATCTATGTCTTATGGAACGCGGGGAAAAATTTCAGGTCATTCTGAGTTATGTAGACCAATTTATGGTCATTTTACTATTGCTGGTCAAATTGCACTAAAATTGGTCACTTTAGGTCATTTTAGGTTCGGCTAGTTTTTGGACCCGAACTTGTGCAAGCTTTTTAACTTGCTTATGGTCATTTCTGGGCTTTGGTGTCTTCATAAGACTTGTAGATATGGGTCTTAACTATTCATGGTTAAAATTTCAGGTCAATTGGACCTGTTTTGAGTGAGTTATGGCCTAAACACTAACTACTGCCCAAATGGTCACTTTTCAGGCCTCAATTGCACTTAATCCGGATTTGGTCATTTTTCAAGCTACCTTGCAAGCAGAATTTTGGCAAGATTCCTTCATGAAAGTTGGCACATTTTGTGCCTATTTTCACCTCCAATTGGTCTCATACCAATTGGAGCCACACACTTAAAGTTATAGGCCTAAAACTCAAACTGCCTTATTGCATTTCTTCCATACACATCAAGCATCACTTTTAACACTCACCAAACTTAACATTCAAACCAATTCTGGTTGTACCACAACCTAAACATAATTCACAACACATTATAGATCATTTTGGCAGCTTACAATTACATTCAACATACACCAACAAGTGCAGAATTTTTCAATCCAATTTACAACAATTCAATCACCTTTTTATGCTCATTTACATGTCCCACTTCACACCACCTTACACACACTCAAACTGCCATAACAACCAACACATTTTAACATCATTATTCCATAAACCAAGCATGAATTCCAGCATTCTTCAAGAGTTAGCAAACTGCCACAATGGTACACTTACATTCCATTACTTTCCAAGCTTTAAATTTCATTTTACATTTACATATACTAAGTATACATCACCCAAACAATTTCCTATACAATATACATTTAATCAATCATTTAATTCACCATTTACAAGCACAAATAAACTGCCTTCAAGGTGTTTGCATGGCTGCCAAAAGTACACACTCCCATTCAACATCAAACCTCAAAAATTTCTCCATAAATCAAACACCCATAACCTCCTCACAAACTTTAATGAAGCACTAATCAAAAATACATACTTACCACTTTGGAAACTCTTCAAAACTTCACCAAAACTTGATCTTCTTGCTGCCTATCTACTGCCCATGGTGTGAGGATTAACTTTAATGAAGGGAAGTGGAGAGAAAGAAGCTTGGATCACCCTTGCATGGAGCTCCAAAACCATGCGGCAATGGAGTTCTTCCCTTCTCCATTTTTGGCTAAATTTTGAGAAATGAGGAAGATGACAATCTGCTAGTCCAAGATGAAGATTAAATGGTCCACTTTAATGAGTTAGTGGAGCACTATTGCAAGTTTAATGTTAATTTATTCAAAAGTTTCAATTTCCCACATTTAACTCCCCATTTTTGCTATTTACATTAGGTACCACTAATTTAATTTTTCATGATATTTTACAAATATAATATCATGTATTTTTAATGGACATTTAGGTCAAAAGACAACTCGGGGTGTCAAATAACCACAATGCCCCTGTTCGGGTTGCATTCCCGATTTTTCGGTAACACTGGGTTTTGTCCGTTTTTCGATTTCTCACTTTTCTTTGTACTAATTATTTAATTTTTCTTTGATATTTCTAATGATATTTATACTTCAATAAATATTTATTTGAGTCCTAAAAATATTTTCCAGGGTTCCCCGCAGTCCAGGGCTAGTCAACGGTCCACGCCGTGACTTCCTAGTGCGGTCACCCATCGCTAGGGTTCTCGGCTCGCTTAACTTGGTTACATTTCTTTGCTATTATCTTTCCTTTTTTTTTCTTGTATTTTCTTTTCTTGTATTTCATTATTTTATGTCTCCTCACTCATATCGAAGTGTACTTCTGGGCATCCTAGCTGTCCGGACAACTCTGATCACCGGAATAGTAGAACGCACTACCGAACATAGGGGTGTTACATTGCAAGCATACTTAATCCCAATAGGTTGATAGGACCTAATCTATCTAATTGGTTAAGAAATTTGAAGCTTGTCCTGAACTTTAAACATATAGGATATGTTCTAGACTCAAATGTTCCTGGTCTTTTACCTTCAGAGGCCACTCAAGAGGAACATGAAACTTTGGACGAGTGGAAGGAGCATGATATGAGAGCCAAGTGTTACACGCTTGCTTCTATGAGTAATGAGTTACAGAAGCAGCATGAGATCATGCAGAGTGCGAGTGAGATCCTCCTTCACCTACAAGAGTTGTATGGTGAGTACAGCAGGAATGCTAGGCATGAGATATCTAGACAGCTGTTTCGTACAAGGATGTCTGAGGGACAGAATGTTAGGGATTATGTCCACAAAATGATTCAGCTGATTGAGCAGTTGGAACATCTTGACTTTAACATGGATTTCCAATTGTAGACGAATTTGATCCTTCAGTCCCTTCCTGAGTCATTTGGGAATTTTGAGAAAAATTTCCATATGACTATGCAGGAATGCACCTTGGCTGGTTTACTCAACATGCTGGTTATTGCCCAAAAGAATAAGCCGAGAAATAAAGGAAAAGAGGTAGCTTTGATTGCATCTTGTTTTACTGGACAGTCCAACAAGAAGAAGGGCAATAAGAAAAAGAAACCTCAGATTTATGATCCTTCCAAGAAAATAGCTAAACAAAAAAGGAAGACTAAAGCTGATGGAGGCAAAGGAAAGTGTTTCCACTGCCAGTAGGATGGGCACTAGAAAGGGAACTGCCCAGAGTATAGCAATCTAAAAGAATGCAATGCCATGATGAAAATCAACTCAAGTTTAAAATATATTTGGCACTTAAGATTAGGTCATGATTGCAGAAGATAGGATTGCAAAACTGGAGAAAATGGGGATTTTATCCTCATTGGGCTCTGAGCCTATTCCAAATTGTGAATCCTGCCTTCAGGGTAAAATGACTAGATCACCCTTTGTTGGACAAGAACTAAGAGCTGAAAATATTTTGGAACTAATACATAGTGATGTACGTGGTCCATTTAAGGAAATGGCTAGAGGAGGTTTTCATTATTTTATTACATTTACTGATGATAAATCAAGGTTTAGGTATTTGTATTTGATGAAATACAAACATGAATCTTTTGAAAAGTTCAAAGAATTTAAATCTAAAGTAGAAAATCAAACAGGAAAAAGTATTAAAGCTCTTCGATCAGATCGTGAAGGTGAATACTTGAGTACTGAATTTGATGAATACTTAAAAGAGCATGGCATTGTTTCCCAGCTGACTCCTCCAGGAACACCACAGCTGAATGGTGTATTTGAAAGGAGAAATCGTACCCTATTGGATATGGTACGTAGTATGATGAGCTATACTGACATGCCAATCTCCTTTTAGGGATTTGCATTAGAATTAGTTTTGTATATTCTGAATAGAATTCCATCAAAAACAGTATCTTCCACACTTTATGAGATATGGCATGGAAGAAAACCAAGTCTTAAACATGTTAAGATTTGGGGTTGTACAGCTTATATCAAAAAGCTGAACACTGATAAATTGAAAACCAGATCAGAAAAGGGTCGATTTGTTGGATATCCAAAAGATAGTTTTGGATATTATTTTTATTTGCCTACATCACAAAAAGTTGTGGTAAGTAGAGATGCCACATTTCTTGAACAACAGTTTGTTCAAGAAGGAGGCAAAGGAAAGCAAATAGAGTTAGAATTGGAGAATTTTGACCAACCAACAGATCAAATGGATATAGATCCATCTAGTCAACCTACAATTATTAATGAAACATCTACAGTTGTTCCTCGTAGATCAACCAGGGTATCTCACCCACCAGTGAGATATGGTTTCCTTCATGAAGAAGAACGAGAGTTGTCTACTCATGAAGAAGTAGATCATGGAGATGATCCACTTACCTATAAAGAAGCTATATTAGATATAGACTCTTCAAAATGGATTGATGCTATGAAATCCGAGATTGATTCCACGTATAAGAATCAAGTTTGGGATCTTGTTGACCCACCTGAAGGTATTGAACCTATAGGGAACAAATGGGTTTTCAAGAAGAAAATTTGGTTCTGATGGAAAGGTAGAGACCTATAAAACAAGGCTAGTAGTGAAAGGGTTTCGCCAAAGGCATGGAATCAACTATAAGGAAACTTTCTCGCCTGTTGCCATGCTTAAATCAATTAGGAATTTATTAGCAATAGCTACATACTATGATTATGAGATTTAGCAGACGGATGTCAAAACAGCTTTTCTCAATGGATACGTTGAAGAAAAAATTTTCATGGAACAACTTAGGGGTTTTGAATCCCAAGATGGTTCCAAAGTGCGCAAGCTAAAGCGATCCATTTATGGGTTAAAACAAGCTTTGAGGAGTTGGCACATCCGTTTTGATGAAGCCATAAAGTCATTTGGTTTTATAAAAAATGAGGATGAGCCATGTGTATATAAGAAGGTTAGTGATAGTGCTATCACTTTTCTTGTCTTATATGTGGATGATATTTTGTTTATGGGTAATGACACAGGTATATTGACAACTGTAAAGGTATGGTTATCAAATACATTCTCTATGAAAGACTTAGGGGAGGCAACCTATATTCTTGGGATTCGCATCTATAGAGATAGAGCGAAAAGAATAATTAGCTTATCCCAAATTCTATACTTGGAAAAGGTGTTAAAGAGGTTTAACATGCTTGATTCCAAGAGAGGATTGTTACCAGTGAGACATGGTATCCACCTTTCTAAAGAGATTTCTCCAAAGACACTTGAAGAAAGAGATAAAATGGCCAGGATTCCATTGGAAGTTTGATGTATGCAATGTTGTGTATTAGGTCAGATATCGCATATGCTATTAGTTTGACTAGCAGGTATCGATCCAATCCAAGTTTGGAACACTGGATAGCTATCAAGAATTTCCTTAAGTACTTGAGAAGAACTAAGGATTTATTCTTGATATATGGAGGTGATGACTTGCAATTGGATGGTTACACTAATTCTGATTTCTAATCAGATATCGATGATAGAAAGTCTACCTCTAGGTATGTGTTCATTTGTAATGGAGGTGCAGTTAGTTAGAAGAGTTCCAAACAGAGTACGACTGCAATTTCACTATAAAGGTCGAGTGTATTGTTGCATCAGATGCTGCAAAAGAAGCTGTTTGGATATAAGGAACCCCGGTATCACTAGAAATTCAAATACATAGAAAGGCGCTACACATTATCAGAGAGATAGTTGGGCAAGGCGATGTAGCCATGAAGAAAATAGCATCAGCTGAAAATCTAGCTGATCCATTCACTAAGCCTATGTCACTAGCTCAGTTAGACCGACATCTTGAGAAGATGGTTCTAAGGCAATGTAATGAATGGCTCTAGTGTTAGTGGGAGAATGTTAGTAGTATGCCCTAGAGCATATCATTTAGTATGTATCTTGTACATGTTTTATTAATAAAAGGCATTTTCACTTTTCTGTTTACATAATATATTTATGTGTAATAGAAAAGGTCCATTGATATTTTGTTAGAAATTCTATTCTTAAGTTGTTAAGAATATGAGTGATAGTATTTCTAGCACAAAGTATCATAAATTGGTTCACAATCTAGGATACTTCACAATAAGGACATGACTTATCCAAAAAAATTATAATCATGTTTGTTCCCAAGTTATTTACATGAGATGTAAATAAGATGGAATGGTGAGTCTCATGCCATATAACAAGCATGGTAGGCACTTATACATGATAAGTAGGCCGAACCAGTGACATTTATGACAAGCACATGGAGTTTACTCTTGTCAATGTGTTGTCATAAATCATATCAGTGCATATAATCTTTAGACCTGAGATAGCACAGTTATTATGACACCCCTCACCCGACTATAGTGTAGCTGAGCAAGGCATGCTACATTTGGTGCCGGAGCACCCTATCTTATCTTACTTTATTCCTTTAATCATTTTCAAGTCATTATCTTTTGATATCAATCATTTTTCTAAGGAGAAACTAATGGAGTTTCCCCTATTATATTATCGTTTGACGTATTTCACTTGACTTATTTCACTATTAACCTGTTTGAAATTCAACAATATTTTCAAAATAAAATCTTATCCATGCTAATCATAATTATCTCATCAATCATTCTCATAATTTTCTCATATTTCAAATCTCATCCATATATTTCAATTTCATAATTATTTCCTCACATTTCCATTCATACTCAATTCATATGTAAAAATGTTCAAATTACATAAATTTACATGATTTATAAATAAATTACACAAGTTCATAATTTACATAATGTATAAAATACATAAAATAACTTATATGGGCCCTATCTACATGCGTTGCTGAGGAGCTGACAACCTTGAATACTTCAGACACTTCTGCAGATCATAACTCCAAGATCTCTGTTTAATATATTTTTTTTCTGGGCTTTACCTTCAGTACTTGCTCGAGGAAACAAATCTATCGCGCTAAGCATTTCTGTTTAGTGGTGCAATAATATAACAAGAAAATAATATACAAAGTACATATGAAAATAAAACCTAATTTGCATAATCAAGAATTATTTTCATTTCATATGGAATTCCTAATATTAATTATCTTTTGTTACATTATATTGTTCTTTGGAATCACTTGTTTCCTAAATTTACCGTAGTGATATACAAAATCTGAAATATATTAGTATATTACATTTCTATTCAAGTTATTTCAGAAGATGTAGTTGTAATTATTTATTTAAATGATATCTATTTTGCTAATCTTTTTATCCATTCACTCAACATTTCCAAGGTGTTTGGATCATTTCATAGTAAATAAAATTTTAAAACTAATTCTAGTTTCTTTCTTATTCATTCATTTAATTCACATTATTCTTAACAAATTTCATTGCCCGAGTAACCTATGACAGGCTGACTAAACTGGATAACGAGTCGTTGGCACTGGACACCGCGGTGCCTCGGGCCGTCATACCATGGGACGCAGAATGTCAACCACATATGCAGTCAGTATGGCTAAAAAGCCATGATAACACATAATCAGGCATAAAGCCATGAATGCAAGCATAAAGCCATGAATGCGGGCATAAAGCCATGAATACAAGCATAAAGCCTTTCACAGTATTGCCAAAACAATACCCTATTGGCATGCCAATCTATCCAATCTGACACACATGTCTAGGCAATACATGGGCACATAGTACCATTAAGAGTTTATATGTTTCATTATTTCATTATATTTTTCATTTATATTTTTATAGCATTCTAATTTTGTTTATAATGGAAACATAATTTCCAAATTTACATTTCTAGGTAATTTATGCATTCATCGTAATATTCATACTAATTACAATTCACATTCATTTAATCTCATGTACCATTCACATTTAAAACATCTTTCCTTTTTCTCTTGATGGAAACCTAAATCCCAAATGACACTTTTATCATATTTATTCATTCAACAATCTATTTATGTAAAGTACATTTCATACTTCAAGTTGTATTGCTAATATATTATGAACTCCATTGGTGTTGGGAGTATAAGTCTCAACAATCCATCTAGGTTAATTTCATTTCATATTCAAGTGGTATCACTCATGTTTTATTAGGCCTACTAGTAATGGAATTACAAATCTTAATTATATATTCACATAATTTAAATGTTCATTAAGTCATTTAGGTAAATTACTACTTCTATTCTAAGTAATCCATGAATATTTAATGGATTCCAAATTTTATACCTTAATTTCCTCTAACAATTTATTTCTTATACTTTGTGTCTTTGTACTACTATCCACATTACTATTCACTCAAATTGTTGACTTTTTAATACATAATAAATTTATTGAATCTAAGTTCACCAAGATACCACATTTTGCATTTTATTTTTGTTGGTATTGATTTCCAATACCATTTCAAAGCTTATCTTATGTTATTCAAAATTTTCAAATTTCATACCCTAAGTTACTATTCCATTGGTCATTTGTATAGTTGGAATTTGACAAAATTGTCTTCATGAAAGTTGTTCCTTATTGTGTCTAGTTACATTTCGTTTTTTTGAATCACTCCATTTGGAGTTTTGTAGCTCAAGTTATGGTCATTGTACCATAACTGGCCAAATTGACCTGTACCCAGAATTTCTGGGCAATTTGGTTCTGTCAGATTTGGTATTCTAACTTAGACTAGTAATTTGAATTGGTAAGGTTCAGAATTTGAGTTTGTGTTCCCCATAAAAGTTGTAGGGCTATGTCTCAGCTTTCTTCTGGTAAAATTTCAGATCAATTAAACTTTTCTACACTGAGTTATGACCATTTGAACGAACACTGTTCATTTGGTCATTTTCCAGGGATAGCATGTTGGTCACCCGGATTAGGGTAATTTTTAGGTCAACTTGGTTTGGTTTTCTGGGTAGGATTTCTTCACCAAAGTTGTACCATTCTGTGTCTAGTTTCATGTCCAATTAGCCTTGCATCAATTGAACCTATACAACTCCAGTTATTGCTGCCCAAACTTGCTGGATTCACACCCAATCCTGCAGGTCACCAAGGGCAGCATGCCTAAGCTCAACTCCATTATCCTTTCTCACTTCAATTCCTCCTCACACACATTCAAATGGTCAATAATTGACCATTACAATGTTAATATACCATTACATAAGCAAAACTCTAATTTTTCACAAACCCTAATTTCCAAAGTGTCCATTTTATGCTATCTATGCCATCTAACACATTCAACACACATAATTCAACATCTAACTCAAGTTTTCTCATCACAAACCACTTCTAAACAATTTAATTCATAAAAATCAACAAATCTCATCCTTCTCCCATGGCTGTCGATTCTCATACATACTTCAATATAATTGTTTTGTTTAATTCTACAATAAATTCTCATTTAATTTGTCTTCCTAACAAAGATTAAAAAGATAGGGAAGTAAGTATAGGCACTAACCTTTTTGAGCTTCACTTAACCTTGATTAAACCTCCCTAATCTCTTCTTCTTTGGCTGCCAATAGCTTTTCCTAGGTGAAAGATCAAATTTTTGTGAAGGGACTTGGCAATTTTGGTGAAAAAATAGAGAGGAAATTCAAGCTTTTAAGCTTGAAAATGGTGGAATGCAATGGCCATGGAGTTTCAGCTGGGTTGAGGGAGAAGGAGCAGAATAAATTTTTCAATTTTTGGTCCTATTTATCTCTTTTAATTAGTTCATTAATTGGTTGTCTAATGGTGATTGGTAGATAAAATTTTTAGCAATTGGTTGTCCTTTTTTTTTTTTTTTTTCTTTTCTACTCATTTCCAATTCAATTTTTAGCAATAGTTATTTATATTTTAGATCATAATAATTATTTACATAACTGGACAAGTCGGTCAAAAATCGTCTCCGAAGACAAAATGACCAAAATGCCCTCCGTTTGGCTTATTGAGCCAAAATCGTTTGTACCGATCGAAAAATTTTTCTAAACCTTTTCTTGGCATTCTAATGTCATAGAAACCTCAATGACTCTTCTCTAGAGTCTCAAAAACTATTTTATGAATTTTCTCCCAGGTTTAGGGCTTCTAGTTGCGAAGACCACAACTTCCCACTGGGTTACCCATTGCTAAGGTAACGGCTCATTTAACTTGGTTGTATTTTATTTCTAAAATTTTTCCTAAATTTTTCTTACCATTATTTGAGTTATTTATGACTCCTCACTCTATTCTAAATATTTTTCCAGATGTTCTAGCTGTCCAGACTGACATCGGTCACCAGAACAGTAGAATGTACGGAATTGCTACAGTGAGGGTGTTACAGTTATCTTGTATATAGGTGGTTTGAGTTTAATACTGCTTTCATAGTTGTACTATGTATGGGTATATGGGCTTGTGTTGGCTCCTACTAGTTATATATGGAGGTAGGTGTTGATCAAGATGGAATCTATTACCCTAAGTAAATAGGGATAAAATCCTATGTTCATTTAATTGTTCTTGATGTTTCAAGTTCCTGGCCAGGACAGATAGATTTAATCAGAAAAGAGTTTCTGATGAGAAAATCTTTTAATCACGAACTGGAATTAAAAGAGAACATAATACTCATAGCAAATGGGGTTTGACATAAACCATGACTCCAGCTCGAATTGAGATTTTGTAACAGAGAGATTCTAGTGCATGATAACATATGATTATAGGTTCATTTAAGGTAAACCTTATTACTAATTGGGTGGCTATGGCATGCTATGCTAGGTGTTAACCATAGTCTATGAGCTGCCTAAAATGATTTAGAGAAATCATTTATGGTAAGAAAGAGTTCTGATGATATTAAGAGTTGATATCATATCTCATTGCCAATTAGTGATGAGCCTAGTGAGTCACACACATACACAAGTAATCACTAAGTTAAATATGATTTAATTAATTAATTAAAGATTTTAATTGATTAATTAAATAGGTTTGATTTGCAATTAGATTACAAAGTCCCTAGCATGGCTTGAAACCAAATCTAGGTATTGGATGTATAGTATAAGTTAAATTTATATTTAAAGTATTTAAATATGAATTTAATTATGAGAAATTAATTAATAGAGATTAATTAATTAATTTATATTTGATATAAATTGATTAGAAGAAGAGAAATAATTATTTTGGGTTGAGAACTCAAAATTAAGACACAAGGGTATTTTGGTCATTTCATAAGGTGACATTTGGCACCATGAGATGGTGACACATGGCACTACACATAAGCTTGTCAATTGTCTTTTAATCATATAAGATGATCAAAGTCAAGAGTAAATCTAAGTTTAACACTTAGCACAATGTGATTGGGTCAATTAAACTAAGAGCCAATCAGAAGGTGACAAGTGGCAAGGGTTTTAAGTGGTGACCTAGCTATATAAGGGAAAGGATGAAATAACAAAATTATAAGCTACTATTGTTTCATTTGTGCCACTACTGTTGGAGTGCTCTTCCTCTCTTCTTCTTCATCTCTCATCAATTCAAAGAGAACTGCCAACATTCTCTTGAATTAAAAATACTAGAAATCATTTATACTATCCTGTATGCATCTATAACATCTCTAAAGGCAAAACCTGATTTTTTAATTGATTGAAAAGGCTTTAGAAGCTGTTCAAGGGGCTGCCATTGGTGATCTTAGTGTGGACAAGCTAGAGGGACAACATTTGGTGTCCTAGGGGCATCCCAAAGGTGCCAAACACAACTATAGTGCATCAAAAGGTTAGTGCACTTGTTTTTGATCTAATATAGGGTTCTAATGAATTAATCTATTAATTCTAAAATCTTAAATGGCAAATATAGATCCAAAAATATATTAAATGTGTTTTAATATGCTATTTATCATTGAAATTAAATAGATAAAAATGAATCTTGCATGATGCATGAGACCCTAGAAGAAAAGTTTTTGAATTCAATGATCTAAACTTATGTTTTTCATACTTTCGCTCCTTCACTTTGATATGGGGTCTTAGATAGTGTTGGCATTGCAATGGTCCTTTTGCCTAAAGTTTAGTGAAAAACAGTATCTTCTTTGTGTAGTAGCAGGGCACAGGGTACAAATTTTCTCCCTTAAAGGAGATAGGATGCTATGGATGATGTTCATAGCCTGTGAAACGATGCTTTAAGGGGTTTGCAGTATGATAAGAGAGCAGATAGCCTGACATGGTTGTGGCAAGGTGGTAGATGTAGTACCTTTTTCGCAGTCAGTTATGATGTAAAACAGACTTATTCTTTCAAGAGAGATAGGGGTTTATTCCTAATGATGGTGACTAACAAAATAGTGCCCCAAATGGGACTGTAGAGTGTGGTAGAGAGTAGTTGGCTCGGGTATCCTGGAGAGTATACAAGTTCCATTATAGGAACCATAAATGATTAGATCATGATGGATGTAAAGCCTTTGAATTGAATGACAGGTTTGGGTGCCCAGTATCTTAAGTTTTGGCTAATTGAGTAAATATGGGAAAAAAAATTAAATTACTGCAGAATCAGTTCTCGAGGTAGTAAGGTATTATGTAGGCTAAAGGATAGGAATAAAGCTCACACAATAAATGTATGACTATAATTTCCTGAGTTCCTTTCTAACTTCAAATTATTCAAAACAATAGTATAATCTAATTATAATAGTGTTAAGAGTAATAAATTAGCGAAGATAAATCACAAAAGGCCAATAGATAGAGAAAGTGCAGAATGAAAATTTGGACAATTGATTACAGATGCAACATAATCTAAATGCCAATGGAAGTACTAGCTAGAGTGGTCAAAGGACCAAATCTGAGTAGCACAGATATGTGATAACCTAGTAGAGACTTTGAAAGATACAGTTAGCAAGTATAGCTATCATGTTAGGAAGAAGAATGGAACCAGGGATAGAATAGTCAAGTTCTATTTTGGGTAAGATAAAAAAAATAAATGAAAGGACAACCTGAAGGGCACAGAATAAATGGAACAAAGTTAAAATATAGGGTAGGCTAAGTGTTATTCTTTGCAAGGTGAATGACAAGGATGGAGAATCCAAAATGGGACCACATTAGTGAGAATAGTGATGGCGGTATGGAATCTAGTAATGTGATACTCATAGCATGATATAGTTGAGGTAGTGCTAGGGGCTAGAATATAGAGCTTGGAGTTGCTTGATTGGATCATACTCTATCTATTCCCTATTCCTAAAGTGAAGTGGATAGAAATGGGGCAAGATTCCTTTAACTTGTTAACATTATCAACAACATTAGGCGAATAATACAATAATAATGAGTAAAAGCTAGAAGGTGTGCAATTGTATTATAAACTATCTAATCAGGCAGAGAAAAGAAGTTAGTATGTAGTAAGTTGAATAAAAGTCAATCTAATGGATCAAATAGGTATGATGAGAGGAAAGAATGATAGATAATGACACATAAGCTTTAGGTTAGACGTTTCTGTCCAAAGCTAAAAGGTAACTAGACGTTCGTTAGGAATGTCAGGCAAATGTCTTTAGTGTGATCAACGGAATCACTTTGCAGTAAAGCAATAATGATAGAACAACAATAGGGGTAGAATGAAAAGCGACAAGTATTAGTGGTTATAAATCACTAGAAAGTTCAAGGATCAAATTAATGACCATAGGTAAGGGTAGAATTAGTGCTGGAAGAATCTATTAGTGAGAGAAAACTTTTAGGATTCAACAAAAGTTAAGGGCACAATATAAATTATGATAGGTATGAATCATAGATCGAGTATAAGTTGTAACACCCCTCACCCGACTATAGTGTAGCCAAGCAAGGCGTACTACACGGCGTGCCGGACCACCTGATCTTATCTAATTTCATTATAGTTCTTAATTTACTTGTTCAAAAACTTTATTTAAGGTTTAGGCTATTTTTACTTTTATCAAAATCTAACTAATTTGGAAATTTCAAAAATTTTAACGATAATCTGGCAATGTAACACCCTCCCTGTAGCAACTCCGTACATTCTACTGTTCCGGTGACCAGTGTTGGTCCGGACAACTAGAACGATCGGAAAAATATTTAAACTAAAGTGAGGGACCATAATTAACTCAAATATTAATAATAAAAATTTAGTAAAAATTTTAGAAATAAAATACAACTAAGTTAAATGAGCCGGTGCCCAAGCGATGGGTAACCCAGAGGGAAGTTGCGGTTCTCGCAACTAGGAGCCCTAGATCCAAGAGAAAATTTATAAAATAATTTTTGGAACTCCAGAGAAGGGTTATTGAGGTTCCTATGGCATTAGAATGCCAAAAAAATATTTAGAAAAATTTTTCAATCGGTACAAACAATTTTGACCCATTAAGCCAAACGGAGGGCATTTTGGTCATTTCGCCTTCAGAGGTGATTTTTGGCTGACTTGTCCAGTTAAGTAAATAATTATTATGACATAAAATATGAATAAATATTGCTAAAAATTAAATTGAAATTTGGTAGAAAAGAAAAGAAAAGAAAAATAAAGGAAATTAGGGATAATGACATCACATGATGTCATTTACATACCCTCCACCAATCACCATTCAACAACCCTTCTTAAAACAATTAAAAGAGACAAAATGGACCCAAAAATTCTGGTGTTTTCTCCTTCTTCTTCAGCCAACCGTGAGTTTCTCCTTCTTCCTCCATAACTCTCATTCTCTCATACCTTCAATCTTTGATTTCTCACCCCAAAACCCTTAGGTCCCTTCACTAAAATTTGTCACCCAACCTTGCTAGAGTGTTTGGCAGCCAAGAAAACAAAAGAAAGTGGAAGAAAGTGAGGTGTGAACAAGCTTAGAAAATCACCAATGAGGTTAGTGCCATAACTTTTGCTTTTACATCTTTCTAATCATGAATTTGAGCTAAGTTAAGTTAAAAATTTGACAAAAATTGAATAAATGAAGCATGGTTATATTCCATGAAGTTTTGGCAGCCTTGACATGAGTTAGGGTTGGGAGAAATCTTTGGTTTAAAGTGACATATTGCTGCCCCTCTTATAAATTATATGATTAGTATAGCAAATTAGGAGTGGGATGCATGAATTGGAGCCTTGGTCAATTAGGGTTAGGGTTTTGGAGAGAAACTTGGACCTTGCTTAGGTAATGGAGAATGAACATTCTAATGGTCAATTAGTGACCATTTTAGGTAAGTTTGCCATAATTTGGAGTGAACTATAGCATTACAAACTGATTTGATGTGGCTGCCTAGTGAGAGTAGTAGGTGTGGCTGTGAGTCCAGCCTGTTTGGACAGCCATAACTTTGGCTGTTTAGGTTCAATTGGTATTTGGCCAATTAAACATGAAACTAGACACATAATGGCACAATTTTGGTGAAGAAACCATGCCCAAAAGACCAAAGCAAGTGGACCAAAAATAGGCCCCAATCCGGATGTCCTGCAACCAGATTCTGCAAAATGACCAAAAGAACAGTAACCATAACTCATTGTAGAATGGCCCAATTGACCTGAAATTTTTACAGCAACAAGTTAAGATATAGACCAACAACTTTCATGAAGAAACCTACCCCAAATTATGACCAGAACCTATCCAACAAGGCAGTTGCAATCACTGTTCACTGCACTGTAGATATGGTCAGTTCTGCAATTTTTCAATCCGGCCAGCTGTGGTTTTTGGATCATAACTGGAGCTACAAAACTCCAAATGGAGTGATTCAAAAAACGAAATTCAACTAGATAAAATAAGGAACAACTTTCATGTTTATTATTTTCTCAAATTCTCACTACAACAGAAACTAATGGAACAGTAAAGTTTAGGTATGAAAACTGAAAAATTCTGCTCCCTTAGTTTAAGCTTGGAAATGGTATTGGTGATTAATTCCAACAAGTTTTGAATGCAAAATGTGGTATATTGGGAGTGTTAAAACCAACGTACCTATTTTCTATGAAAAACTCAACATTTTTGTTGACTAGTGAAGTGAATAGTGACACCAAAACTTGAAATTCAAAAATTGAAGAATTCAAAAGTATCAAATGCCCTAGTATACCTAACAAGATTGGTTTGGATAGTTTGGCATGCCAATAGGGTTCAGTTAGTAGTACTGCACATGCCATTATGCTATTCTGTGATTTCATGGCTTTTAGCCATTCTGACATTGTGTTGATATTTGGCCTTGTGCCTATTGTCATTACAGCTTATTAGCTGTTCTGTTGCACACTAGGAGATGCATATGTGACCGATGGTGTGACGGCCCGAGGTACTAGATACCCAGTGCCAGTTTACCCGTTTATCCAGTCCAGTCGTCCAGTATAGGTTACTTGGGCAGCCAAAAAAAAATGAAAGTGGATAAATTTAACGAAATAATGAATATAACAAGTACAAAACAAATAAGTCATTGATACATGCACTACATGTTTACTTCCTATTATTTCTTTTTATTTTTATTATTGGCACCACTAAGCATTATTGCTTAGCGCGTTGCTTTTGCCATGCGTAGGTTCTGGAGATACTGAACGAGAGCCCAGTAGACCACAGACTGGGTGAGACCTCCTGCAGCTTTGCATAGTGTCCGTGTCACCTCACCATCTACAGTGCATTGGTAGGACACTAGGCTTCATTTTGGTATTTTGTAACTAACTTTTATTTTCCTTTGTGTAAATGAAACTTATGTAATGTATTTTGATGTTCATGTAAATAATGAAAATTGTGGTTATGAATGGAAAATTTGAGTATTTATTTATTGTTTGTATATGAGTACCATAAGAAATGAATGTTTGAGTAATGGAAAGGTTGTTGAAAATCATATTGAGACTTTGTTGATGAAATGGAGTTGGGATTGTTTGGAAATGATTTTGGAAGTGTTTTTCACAGGTTCCGAAGAACTGTTTTCTCCATTTTTAGCCAGTACTCTGCCGGATTTTCTATAAAATTTTCGGAACCTCAAATAAATTATAATTTCAATAAATGACTTAAATGAATTATATTTCACAAGTTATATTCAAAACTATGATAAAAATTAATTAAGATAAAATAGAGTGTTCCGGTACACCGTGTGACATAACTTACTCGGATATACTGTAGACGGGTAAGGGGTGTCACATTTAGTGGTATCAGAGCACGGTTTAGGCGTTTCTGGGCCTAGATTGAGTCCATACCATGCATTGCATTTGTAAGAGTCGAGGTGACACTAATGCAGATCTGTTTGTCTTTCTTATTTTGAATAGGATATGGACCCTACATCACAGAGAGCAGTTGAGGAGGAAGTGGAGAGTCATGCTCCACCTGCAGCAGCTGAGACTGGGGGTAGGGGAGAACCTACTCTGCCAGCTCAAGCAGAGCCTGCTCAGCCTCCACAGGCCATGTTCCAGCAAATGGCCGAATTCTTCAGACAAATGGCCGGGGTAATGCCAGCACCACCACCACCACCTCCACAACCAAAATCACATCTAGAAAAATTGAGAAAGTTTGGAGCAGTGGACTTCTTTGGCAAGAGAGAAGATGATTCTGTTGCAGCCGAGAATTGGTTGAACAGAACAGGCAGAGTTTTAAAACAACTCCACTGCACCCCAGAGCAAAATTTAGAGGCTGTTGTATCTCTGTTGCAAGATGATGCATATGAATGGTGGGACACGGTATCCAGTGAAGTGCAGCCAGAAGTTATAACTTGGGACTTCTTCCTCTCTGAATTCAAGAAGAAATATGTGGGTAGTGTATACCTGGAAGAGAGAAGAAGAGAGTTCATTAATCTGAGGCAAAGACAGTTGTCAGTGGCCGAGTATGAAAAGGAATTTGTTAGATTGAGCCGCTACGGAAGGGAGATAGTCCCTAATGAGGCTGAAAGGTGTAAGAGATTTGAAGAGGGACTAAATGACAACATAAAGATCATGATCACTGCCTTGGGAATTACCGACTTCACTAAGTTAGTAGAAGCTGCAATAAAGGTTGAAAAAGTAAGAATCAGTGAGCAGACTAGAAGGGAAAGACAGCAGAAGAGGGGCCCGGGTCAGTCTAGTTCATCTCTTGCACCAGGGAAGAAGTTCAAGGGTCCACCTGCACAGAGTTCAGGTCAGCCACAAGTCAGGGTCAGTCTCAGGGGCCCAGGCCACAGTTTACCCCTAAGAGAGGTCAGTCCACACCATCAGTGGGCAGCTCTCCAGGGATGGGGTTCAGGGGACCAGCCCCAGCATCTTCTGCATGTCCACATTGCCTGAAGTGGCATAAGGGGGAGTGTTGGAGAGTGACTGGTGCCTGCTTAAGGTGTGGGTCGACAGAGCATCGGCTGAGGAACTGTCCACGCATAACCACTACAGCTGCTCCAACACAAGCAGACAGACCTACTCCTGCACCACAATGGGGTAGGAAATCTGGCAAATTTGAGGTAGTGGGACCATCACAGAGGCCTGCATCTGAGCCAGCAGAGAGGCCAGATAACAGACCACCTGCCAGAGCCTATGCCATTAGAGCCCAGGAGGAGAAAGATGCCCCGGACGTCATCAGGGGTACGTTCTCCCTCTACAATACATCTGTGCATGCATTGGTGGATCTAGGATCCACTCATTCATACATCTGCATCAACCTACCCGTAGAAAGGGGGATATTAGTAGGGGAGAGTGACCAAGACATTCTGGTCACAAATCCATTAGGCCACAGTGTAGTGGTGAACAAAGTATACAAGGGTTGCCCGTTAAGGATTCAGGGGTATGAATTCTTGGCAGACCTGATTGAGTTGCCTTTCCACGAGTTTGACGTGATTTTGGGAATGGATTGGTTGTCACGTCATCAGGCAATAGTTGATTGCAAATTGAAGAGAATTTCTCTGAAAACTTCTGAGGGTAATGAAATCACTGTTGTGGGTGAAAGGATAGATTTTCTGTCCAATGTTATCTCAGCCACAGTTGCAAGAAGAATGATGAGAAAAGGCTGTGAAGCCTACCTAGCACATGTGGTGGATACTAGGCAAGCTAAGCCAAACCTGAGTGATATACCCATAGTAAGAGACTTCCCAGAGGTATTTCCTGAAGAGTTGCCTGGTTTGCCACCAGAAAGGGAAGTTGAATTTGCTATTGAGACACTGCAGTCTGACACCCATTTCCATTGCTCCTTATAGGATGGCACCCATTGAATTGAGGGAGTTGAAAACTCAGTTGCAAGAGTTGCTTGATAAGGGGTTTATACGCCCCAGTGTGTCACCATGGGGAGCTCCAGTGCTGTTTGTGAAAAAGAAGGATGGGACTTTGAGGCTATGCATCGATTACCGACAGTTGAATAAAGTGACTGTGAAGAACAAATATCTGTTGTCTAGAATTGATGATTTGTTTGATCAGTTGAAGGGAGCAGGAGTATTTTCTAAGATTGATCTCAGATCAGGGTATCATCAGTTGAGGGTGAAGGATGCAGATGTGCCAAAGACTGCATTCAGGACCCGATATGGGCATTATGAGTTCCTAGTGATGCCCTTTGGCCTAACAAATGCACCAGCAGCATTCATGGACCTTATGAACCGTATCTTCCATCCATACCTAGATCGGTTTGTAGTGGTCTTTATTGATGATATTCTGGTGTATTCCAAGACCAGGGAAGAACATGATGAACATTTGAGGATTGTTCTGCAAACCCTGAGAGAAAAAAAGCTGTATGCTAAGTTGTCAAAGTGTGACTTCTGGTTGAATGAAATTGCATTCCTTAGACACATAGTGTCAGCTGACGGGATTAGAGTAGATCCCAAGAAAATAGAAGCAGTGATGGAATGGAAGCCTCCCAGAAATACAACTGAGGTCAGAAGCTTCTTGGGGCTAGCTGGGTATTACAGGAGATTTGTGAAGGGATTTTCCTTAATAGCTGCTCCAATGACCAAGTTGTTACACAAGAACGTCAGATTTGACTGGAATGACAAGTGTCAGACCAGTTTTGAAAAGTTGAAGGCTATGTTGACAGAGGCACCAGTGTTAACACAGCCAGTGTCAGGAAAGGACTTTGTGGTCTATAGTGATGCCTCTCATAATGGGTTAGGGTGTGTATTGATGCAAGAGGGGAAGGTGGTCGCTTATGCTTCCAGGCAGCTAAGGCCACATGAACAGAATTACCCTACCCATGATCTAGAGCTTGCAGCAATTATCTTCGCACTGAAGATATGGAGGCATTACTTGTATGGTGAAAAGTGCTACATTTACACAGACCACAAAAGCCTGAAATACTTGCCAACCCAGAAGGAGCTCAACCTTAGCAGAGGCGATGGATTGAGTTCTGAAGGATTATGATTGTGTAATTGACTACCATCACGGGAAGGCAAATGTAGTTCTTGATGCTTTGAGCGAGAAAATCCATCACGACTTTGAGATCATTGAATGCCCGTCTATCTTTGGTTCGAGATGGAGCTATTTTGGTGAGTTGCAAGTGAGGCCAAACTACAAGCAGATTTTAGATGGGCAAAAGGCAGATGAAAAGTTAATGGCTATTATGAGCAAAATCTCAGAGGGAAAAGCAACTGACTATGAGGTGAAAGCAGATGGGTGTCTGTACTACAAAGGAAGAGTATGTGTACCAGATGATGGGGAATTGAAGGATAGTATTCTGAAAGAGGCACATACCAGTGTTTATGCTATGCACCCAGGAAGTACAAAAATGTATCATGATTTAAAGCTTCAGTATTAGTGGCCTGGTATGAAGAAGGACATAGCTGACTATGTGACTAAATGCTTGACATGTCAACAAGTCAAGGCAGAACATCAAGTTCCATCAGGTTTGCTACAGCCTATACGCATACCTGAATGGAAATGGGATCGGGTCACCATGGATTTTGTAAGTGGTCTACCTCTCACCCAGAAGAAACATGATGCAGTATGGGTGATAGTTGATAGATTGAGAAAGTCAGCACACTTTCTGCCAGTTAGGACTGACTACTCACTGGAGAAGTTAGCAGAATTGTATATCAGTGAGATAGTTAGACTGCATGGAATTCCACTTTCCATCATATCTGATCGAGACCCAAGGTTTACATCGAGATTTTGGAAGAAGTTGCATGAGTCCTTGGGTACACAACTCCACTTCAGCACAGCTTTCCATCCTCAGACGAATGGGCAATCAGAAAGAGTAATCCAGGTAAACAATTGAAACCAATGGAATTGATACAAATATTGAATTAAAATGATAATAATAACAAGAAATATACGCCAGGTCCTTGAGGATATGCTGAGGGGTTGTGTCATTGAATTTGAGGGAAGTTGGGATAGATACCTCCCACTGGCAGAATTTGCATATAACAATAGCTACCAAGCTAGTATCCAAATGGCCCCGTATGAAGCACTGTATGGGAGGAAATGTAGAACTCGGTGTCTTTGGACTGAATTGGGCGAAGACAAACTGGTGGGGCCAGATCTGGTGAAACAGACTGAGGAGAAAGTGAAACTAATCAAAGCCAATCTGAAGGTTGCCTCAGACAGACAGAAATCTTATGTCGACCTGAAGAGAAAAGAAATAGAATATGTGGTTGGCGACAAAGTGTTCCTCAAGGTGTCACCGTGGAAGAAGGTATTGAGATTTGGAAGAAAAGGTAAGTTGAGCCCTAGGTTCATTGGCCCATATGAAGTCATGGAACGTGTGGGTCCAGTGGCCTATAGGCTAGCTTTACCACCAGAGCTGGACAAGATCCACAATGTGTTTCATGTATCTATGCTAAGAAGATACCGCTCAGATCCTTCACATGTCATCTCCAGGGAAGAAATTGAAATACAACCGGATTTGACATATGAAGAAGAACCCATACGGATCCTGGCTCGAGAAGTGAAAGAGTTGAGAAATAAGCAGATTACACTGGTGAAAGTGCTTTGGAGGCACCACAACACCGAGGAGGCAACTTGGGAAAGTGAAGAAACAATGAGGCAACAGTTCCCTCAACTATTTGCATCAGGTTAATTTCAAGGACGAAATTTAAATTAAAGGGGAAGAGTTGTAACACCCTCCCTGTAGCAACTCCGTACATTCTACTGTTCCGGTGACCAGTGTTGGTCCAGACAACTAGAACGATCGGAAAAATATTTAAACTAAAGTGAGGGACCATAATTAACTCAAATATTAATAAGAAAAATTTAGTAAAAATTTTAGAAATAAAATACAACTAAGTTAAATGAGCCGGTGCCCAAGCGATGGGTAATCCAGAGGGAAGTTGCGGTTCTCGCAACTAGGAGCCCTAGATCAGAGAGAAAATTTATAAAATAATTTTTGGGACTCTAGAGAAGGGTTATTGAGGTTCCTATGGCATTAGAATGCCAAGAAAATATTTAGAAAATTTTTTCAATCGGTACAGACAATTTTGACCCGTTAAGCCAAACGGAGGGCATTTTGGTCATTTCGCCTTCAGAGGTGATTTTTGGCCGATTTGTCTAGTTAAGTAAATAATTATTATGACATAAAATATGAATAAATATTGCTAAAAATTAAATTGAAATTTAGTAGAAAAGAAAAGAAAAGAAAAATGAAGGAAATTAGGGATAATGACATCACATGATGTCATTTACATACCCTCCACCAATCACCATTCAACGAGCCTTCTTAAAACAATTAAAAGAGACAAAATGGACCCAAAAATTCTGGTGTTTTCTCCTTCTTCTTCAGCCAGCCGTGAGTTTCTCCTTCTTCCTCCATAACTCTCATTCTCTCATACCTTCAATCTTTGATTTCTCACCCCAAAACCCTTAGGTCCCTTCACTAAAATTTGTCACCCAACCTTGCTAGAGTGTTTGGAAGCCAAGAAAACAAAAGAAAGTGGAAGAAAGTGAGGTGTGAACAAGCTTAGAAAATCACCAAAGAGGTTAGTGCCATAACTTTTGCTTTTACATCTTTCTAATCATGAATTTGAGCTAAGTTAAGTTAAAAATTTGACAAAAATTGAATAAATGAAGCATGGTTATATTCCATGAAGTTTTGGCAGCCTTGACATGAGTTAGGGTTAGGAGAAATCTTTGGTTTAAAGTGACATATTGCTGCCCCTCTTATAAATTATATGATTAGTATAGCAAATTAGGAGTGGGATGCATGAATTGGAGCCTTGGTCAATTAAGGTTAGGGTTTTGGAGAGAAACTTGGACCTTGCTTAGGTAATGGAGAATGAACATTCTAATGGTCAATTAGTGACCATTTTAGGTAAGTTGGCCATAATTTGGAGTGAACTATAGCATTACAAACTGATTTGATGTGGCTGCCTAGTGAGAGCAGTAGGTGTGGTTGTGAGTCCAGCCTGTTTGGACAGCCATAACTTTGGCTGTGTAGGTTCAATTGGTGTTTGGCCAATTGGACATGAAACTAGACACATAATGGCACAATTTTGGTGAAGAAACCATGCCCAAAAGACCAAAGCAAGTGGACCAAAAACTGGCCCCAATCCGGATGTCCTGCAACCAGATTCTGCAGAACGATCAAATGAACAGTAATTGTTCATTTGGCCATAACTCATTGTAGAATGCCCAATTGACCTGAAATTTTTACAGAAACAAGTTAAGATATAGACCAACAACTTTCATGAAGAAACCTACCCCAAATTATGACCAGAACCTATCGAACAAGGCAGTTGCAGTCACTGTTCACTGCACTGTAGATATGGTCAGTTCTGCAATTTTTCAATCTGGCCAGCTATGGTTTTTGGACCATAACTGGAGCTACAAAACTCCAAATGAAGTGATTCAAAAAAGGAAATTCAACTAGACAAAATAAGAAACAACTTTATTGTTTATTATTTTCTCAAATTCTCACTGCAACAGCAAATAATGGAACAGTAAAGTTTAGGTATGAAAACTGAAAAATTCTGCTCCCTTAGTTTAAGCTTAGAAATGGTATTGGTGATTAATTCCAACAAGTTTTGAATGAAAAATGTGGTACATTGGGAGTGTTAAAACCAATGTACCTATTTTCTATGCAAAAGTCAACATTTTTGTTGACTAGTGAAGTGAATAGTGACACCAAAACTTGAAATTCAAAAATTGAAGAATTCAAAAGTATCAAATGCCCTTGTATACCTAACAAGATTGGTTTGGATAGTTTGGCATGCCAATAGGGTTCAGTTAGCAGTACTGCACATGGCATTATGCCATTATGACATTGTGTTGATATTTAGCCTTGTGCCTATTGTCATTACAGCTTATTAGCTGTTCTGTTGCACACCAGGAGATGCATATGTGACCGATGGTGTGACGGCCCGAGGTACTAGATACCCAGTGCCAGTTTACCCGTTTATCCAGTCCAGTCGTCCAGTATAGGTTACTTGGGCAACAAAAAAAAAATGAAAGTAGATAAATTTAACGAAATAATGAATATAACAAGTACAAAACAAATAAGTCATCGATACATGCACTGCATGTTTACTTCCTGTTATTTCTTTTTATTTTATTATTGGCACCACTAAGTATTATTGCTTAGCGCGTTGCTTTTGCCATGCGTAGGTTCTGGAGATACTGAATGAGAGCCCAGTAGACCACAGACTGGGTGAGACCTCCTACAGCTCTGCATAGTGTCCGTGTCACCTCACCATCTACAGTGCATTGGTAGGACACTAGGCTTCATTTTGGTATTTTGTAACTAACTTTTATTTTCCTTTGTGTAAATGAAACTTATGTAATGTATTTTGATATTCATGTAAATAATGAAAATTGTGGTTATGAATGGAAAATTTGAGTATTTATTTATTGTTTGTATATGAGTACCATGAGAAATGAATGTTTGAGTAATGGAAAGGTTGTTGAAAATCATATTGAGACTTTGTTGATGAAATGCAGTTGGGATTGTTTGGAAATGATTTTGGAAGTGTTTTTCACAGGTTCCGAAGAACTGTTTTCTCCATTTTTAGCCAGTACTCTGCCGAATTTTCTATAAAATTTTCGGAACCTCAAATAAATTATAATTTCAATAAATGACTTAAATGAATTATATTTCACAAGTTATATTCAAAACTATGATAAAAATTAATTAAGATAAAATAGAGTGTTCCGGTACACCGTGTGACATAAATTACTTGGATATACTGTAGACGGGTAAGGGGTGTCACAGGCAATGTGCCGACTGTAATTTGGACTAACAGTTCTTCTGAACCTGCCAAAAACAATTTCAATATATACTCAATTTCTCAAACTTAATAGTCTCAAAAATTTTTGAACATAATGTATCTCAATACAGTGTCTAGATTTCTCAGATATCTCATCAGATTTTCAACATCTCAATATTCACAAGTACAATCTCATTATAACTCAAATTCAATTCACATATTAAAATACTTACTTTGAGTAGCTTCCATAATTCATAGGTTAATTACATGAGTTTATTTTGTACAAGATATACAAATAATTTACAATGTGCTAGGGATGAACAATATACATAACATGTATAAAATGAGCCCTATCTACATGCATTGCTGAGGAGGTGACAATCTTGAACTCTTCTGACACTTCTGCAGATCTGGACTTCAAAAATCTCAGTTGACAGTCTACTGGTTTTACCTTCAGTACCTGCGCGAGGAAGCAATTCCATCGCGCTAAGCATTTCTACTTAGTGGTGCAATAGTATAACAAGAAATAATATATACAAATAAAGAAAGAAATAAATCATAATTCGGATACTCGAGAATCAATTTAATTTGGTATGGTATTTCTAGTATCAACAATCTTATATACTAGTTTGTTCCTCTTTGGAAGTGCTTAGTTTATAACTTTTCAGTAATATACCCAGTATACAAATTATTCCAACTGTATTGTATTTCAAGTCTCTACGATTCTGCAGTTTAAATTTTTGTTATGTTGCTTTTGCTAATTTCTTTTACTCATTCATTCAATACTTAATTTAATTGTACTGAAATTTCATTATACTTAACTTAACTTAGCTTCCTGAATTGAATAATGTTTTAAATGACTGCCCATATAGCCTATATACTTACCAGACTGGATAAACGGATATACTAGCACTGGGTACCTAGCACCTCGGGCCGTCACACCATCGGTCACAAAGTATCTCCCGGTGTGCAAACAGTGTGGCTAAAAAGCCATATAATCAATCAGGCATTAAGTCAAGTATAATAACACAAACTGTATAGCCATAGGCTATTAAAATCATAGTATGGCATAATAAGCCATAAAACACAGTATGATGTAAAGTCATTTACAGAACAGCTGTCAGAATCCTATTGGCATGCCAACCTATCCAAACTAGTCAACTAGGCAAACTAGGGCATATTACAAGATTAAATATTTATTTCTTTATTTTCAGGGTTTACTAGTCATTACACAATTCACTGGTCAATGAAAATATTGACCTTTTTATACATCATGGATAAGTTGATTCTAGTATCAACATGTCACAATTTGCATTTCAATATGCTGCCAATATAGTGCAATTTAGCATTTTTACAAGTTGGCATTCATTGCCAAATTGCTTCAAGCATCATTGTATGTAAATGTCAAATTCTCAATTTTTGTGTGCTAGATTGGTCTAGCTTAAAGTCCTATTTCTCTTGGTTTTTAGCTTCTGGTCAAAGAAGCAAAATTGTAGCTCTATGTCTCATTGCATGCGGGGCAAAATTTTAGGTCATTCCGAGTTGTATAGACCAAGTTATGGTCAATTTACTAAAACTGGACAAATTGCACCTTTGATGCAAAATTTGGTCAATTTCTCAATTTTTGTGTGCTAGATTTGTCTAGCTTAAAGTCCTATTTCTCTTGGTACTATTCCCTTCAATTCATTTCATTAGTCAACCTATAATGACGACCCTTGATGCACTCCACGTGAGTCAATTCTAATGTTACCAATATGTCACATTTTATAGCCCTTTAGTGTTGGTATAGGTTACCAATTTCATTTCTAAGTGTATTGTGTTTTATTGCAATTTACTGGATTTCGGTGTACTATTTTGACCTAGCCGGACGACCTAGTTCCCTCGGTTTTTGGGTTTCGGTCCAAACTATAAACTTGTAGGTCTATGTCTTATTGCACATGGGATAAAATTTCAGGTCATTCTGAGTTGTGTAGACCAGGATATGGTCAATTTACCAATGCTGGACAGATTGCACCTTTAGTGCAAAATTTGGTCAATTTTAGGTCACTTTTGGTTCGGCAGTTTTTGTACCTGAACTTGTGCAAGCCATTTGACTTGGTTCTGGCCATTTCTGGATTTTGGTGTCTTCATAAGAATTGTAGCTCTATGTCTTATTGCACTCTGTGAAAAATTTCAGGTCATTCTGAGTTGTGTAGACCAAGATATGGTCAATTTACCAATGCTGGACAGATTGCACCTTTAGTGCAAAATTTGGTCAATTTTAGGTCACTTTTGGTTCGGCAGTTTTTGTACCCGAATTTGTGCAAGCCATTTGACTTGGTTCTGGCCATTTCTGGGTTTTGGTGTCTTCATAAGAATTGTAGCTCTATGTCTTATTGCACTCTATGAAAAATTTCAGGTCATTCTGAGTTGTATAGACCAAGATATGGTCAATTTACTAAAGTTGGACAGACTGCACCTTTAGTGTAAAATTTGGTCAATTTACTAACTCATCGAATCCTTCAAATTTCTTCACCATCCAACTCATCTCAACCTTAATACAAACTTTAATGAAGCAAGGGATGAAAAACTAGCACTAACCTTTTTTGAGCTTCACCAAAACTTCATCAAATCCTCTTCTTGTTGCTTCCAACATACTGCCCAAGGTGTGTGTGCAAGCTTTGATGAAAAAACTAAGTAGAAATGGTGGCTTGATCATGCACCCGTGGAGGTTGCATGTGGGGCATCCATGGTGATTTCCATGGTGAACTCCATTTCTCTTGGTTGGTTATTTCTCAAGGTGGAAAATGATGGTTCTGCTGTCCCAAAGGAATATTTAAGTGTCCCAAATTAAGAGTTAGTGGAGCACTAACTTGGATTTTAATGTTTAATTAGTTAAAGTTTCCTTATTTGCTCATTTGGCTCCATTCTTTTACTATTTACATATTGTATCACAATTTAATTTTTCATGACATTTCTAAAGTGTAATATCATTTATTTTTAATGGACATTGAGATCAAAAGGCAACCCTAGGTGTCAAATGACCAAAATACCCTACTTTGGGTTATATTCCTAATTTTTCGGTAACACCGATTTTTGTCTGTTTCTCGATTTTTTGTTTTTCTTTGTATTAATTTATTAGTTTTTCTTTGATATTTCTAGTGTCAATTACATTTCAATAAACCTTTATCTATGTCTCAAAATTAAATTTCGAGGGTTCCCCACAGTCCTGGGGTTAGCAACGGCCTTCCCTGTGCGGTCACCCATCGCTGTGGTGCCGGCTCGTTTAACTTAGCTTCATTTTCTCTCTTTCATTTGTCTTTGATTTTTCTTGCATTTTCTTCTTATTTATTTCATCATTATATGTCTATTCATTATCACCGAAGTGTAGTTCCAGACATTCCGACTTTCCGGGGCAGACATTAGCTGTCGGAATAGTAGAATGTACGGACTACGAAAATGAGGATGTTACATAAGTAAAGTTAATAAATTATAAAATATTATTTTAGGAAGGACAATGGTACGGTAAAGGGTTCATGCAGATGGTATCTTATAGGTAGAGTACAATTGTGTTAGGAGATGATGAAATTTGAAGAGAAAGACCAAAAAATGTAGGTTAAACGTTATTATATGGAAAATCAGGTGTAGTTGACTATAAGAGGATATTTTTATTTCTTTTCAAGTTTAGCTCGTGCTTTTGGTTCTAGAGGGTTATATAAGGAACAGAAACTGAGTCAAGGAAACCTAGTTATTTGAGAGTTTGGTAGGCACCAATTTATACACAATCTCCTGATATGAGAATGACAGTAAGTGCATACCTAATGTCAAGGATGGATGGAAGACTAGGGTAGTGACAGAAGTCAAATCAAGTTAGTCACTAAGGCTCGTAGCCCTTTTGAATTATGGCTGGAGGGAGTGCTATCTGTGGATGAGATTCGATGGATGAAACTTTTGCTAATGGATAAATTTTAGGCTAAAGTTTGGAAAGCTGTGGGCAGTGGATATGGCTATATCAAGGAAAGTGAACGCGTGAAATATCTTCTCTCATATTATAGTACAACATACACTTCCCACTGCCATGATAGTTCCAATAGAACTTAAAGGTTAAAGAGCCCCTAACTAACAGTAACAAGCAATTTCCTACCAAAGGTAGTAGGGAATAATAATTTTCTAATGGTCAGGTTGGGAAAGGAGGAACAATAGGAACCTTCCATGGTGAATTACATGTGTTATAGAGTAGTAGGTTGACACTATAGTGCTATTAAGATGAAAGATGCATTGGTAGGAACAAATCGCAGCGTTAAAATTCTAGAAGTAGTGAAGCTAGCAATTGTGCTAGACGAAGAAATAAATGAAGGCTCAAATTTAATGATGGGACGGACATGTTCAAGAAAAAGGCACAAGGTGAGAAAAGACTAAAAGGAAATGGTATGAGAGGAACACTAGGAGATGTTTAGGATAAGTTATGATAAAATGGTAGGTTAAAGGAGCAGTGGAGCCTTGATCCCCAATGTGTCTGAAAGCACGTCAGATAGTAAGAAGTTTTAAGCAGAAGTAAAGAAACTCTCTTTTCAGGAAATGAGTAGGCTATGATAAGTAGTGTTGACTAGGTGGAACTCTACACAACTAATTACCTAACATAGGTAGCAATTGTTAAAAGGAACTCTTTGGTGACACAAAGTAAGTTTGAAGCTTGCAGCATCATGGAATTAGGAAGCTAAAATTGTTTTTAGTATGGGAGGATCTAGCTACAGCTTCAATGGCCAATAGAATTAGCAATGATCTTGGGTAAGGTGCACGCAAAAGTAGTTGTTTCTGAAGGGCGTTTTATGAGACGTTATAAAACAAACAATATGAGTTACATCCTTACACCACAGAGATTGGTAATAAAGGGGAATAAAGGATAGTGATGCAGGATACCATATCAGAGTGTAGAAGAAGCATAGATGGTGTAGGTACACTTGGCATTTCGATGGAACTCTACATGACTAGTTGCATAAGAAGGATAGGAGTTGGTCTAAGAACCTTAGTAATGATACAAAGGAGATTGGAAATTCGAACTATCATGGGAATGAAAAGATGCATAGGTATTGACCATTGAGATCATAGAACAAGTAGAAATTTCAAATGAGATGCCTATGACAGGTGCTAAAGGAAAGCATCTCGTAAGATACCATAGGATAAGAAACATAAGTTATGTCTTTAGGAAGTAGAGATTGTTAAAACAAAGGAATGAGGACTAAAGTCACTAAGAGATACGTTAGGACACAATGAAGGAGAGGTAAGCACCAAAGCTAATTGAAGCTATGAGATATCAAGTCAAGCGCAGTGGAGTTATAGTGAGTACTGAAGATGTCAGAAAAAGATTAAGGAGTGGTTTGAGGTACGAGTTTCGCTATGAAATGATGATGATAGCTAGGACATTACAGCAGATAAAAGAGCTATGTAGATCCTATTTAGAGTTTGCAGTGGGAAATTATGTATTCCTGAAGGTCTCTTCGATGAAGGGAGTTATGAGATTTGGGAAGAAGGGCAAGCTCGCATCCCCATGCATAGGGCCTTTTGAGATTACTAATAGAGTTGGAGCAGAGGCCTATTGGTTGGAGTTACCACTAAGCTTTTCTCACGTCCACCCAGTGTTCCACATTTTCATGCTTAGGAAGTATATATCTGATCCTTCCCATGTGTTACAACCCGATACAATGGAGTTGAAGGAAAACCCAACCTTCGAGGAGCAGTCAGTAGCCATAGTGGACTTTCAGATGAGGTAGCTAAGGTCAAAACAAATCCCTATGGTTAAGGTTTTGTGGAGGAGCCAGTCGGTAAAAGAGTGTACTTGGGAGTCAGAGCATGACATGCACAATAAGTACCCTTACTTGTCCACTGTGTAATCTTGTAATTCTTTATTTTGCCTTGTGTAAAATTTGAGGACGAATTTTCTATAAGGGGGGGAGAATGTAACACCCCTAATTTTCAAATAATTATTTTATATGTAAATATAAATATTTTAGTCTAACCCCTGGTATTGTGGGCTTTGCGTAGATACTTTCGTTTCGTGGCAATTCATTCATCACCCGGATCTGCAATTTCAGGCCGAGCAGATAAGCTATCGGAATCACTTCGAAACCGGGTCAAAGTTATAGGCTACCCCACCATTTTCAGATGCTTCGGACGCATTCCAAGTATCAGAATTGGCATAGGTAAACCCGAACTCTGAGTTTTTTCAATTTTATAGTGCTAGGTTTTGAATAAAGTAGCTAGAAAATTATAATTCCTTTTGCGTTAGCTCTATAATATTGCTAAGGACCGTAGGACAAAATTTTAGAATTTTTAGAGCTAGCTATAATAACTTTTGCAAAATATCCATTTTAAACCTTATAATTGAATTGCTAGATTATGTGAGATTTGCCTGAGTTGGAGGGCCCAGGAGGGGCCATGTGTTGTTGCTGAGATAATGTGTGGCTTTAGAAGTGTGATTTGAACTACTTTGCAGGTTGGGTAGGTTCTATGTATAGGAAAAACTCTGCTGGATTTTCGGCACAACTTAGAGTGGCTTTGATTCTTTTTAAGTTTGTATTGAGTCAGTTATATTAAATAATTATAATGTAATTGTCAGGTGAGTCGAGACAGCCTTCCTCCTCCACACAGCCACCACAGTGACCTTGGTTCAAGTCTGTGAGTAAAATATTAATTTTAATTATAATTTCAATATTATTATATATTCAGGCATGACCATGCATCACTTATAAAAATGTATCTATGTAGTTAAACATTAGGCACGTTTTATATTGCATTCTTAATTGATGAAGTGCTATGGATGTTATTTATGGTAATTTGGAGCCGTGTGCGTGCATGTGGTGTGTGGTATTGGATATGGATAGGACGGGTAGACGTGGCTTGAGAGACACTCGTTGGGACCCGATCCTTTATAGATAAATCGGGGTAGGCATGGCTTGAGATGATCTCACTGGCCCTCGCATTTGGTTTATTAAGCGAAAGTCCAGCTTGAGAGACACTCTCTGGCAGAGGTTGGATTAAGAGAGCTGTACAGGGGATCAGCTCCCATATATGTACTATTTGAACATTATTGGGTGTGTGAGTGCTCCAAAATGCCTTTTTACTATTATGATGTGATGTGTATGAAAATTTTAATGGTGTTGCATTTCACTCCTTAGGATGCATTAGCTCTAGGTAGCTATAGAAATTGTAGTTAAAATTGGTATTTTACTCTCTGAGTCAAATGCTCACTGCTATTCACCTATTTTTCCAAGCTATAGGAGGGGTTCTTTTACAGAGCAACCTGCTTTCTTCCTTGCAGGTTTAATGTGTAACACCCTTATGTTCGGTAGTGCGTTCTACTGTTCCAGTGACCAGTGTTGTCCGAATAGCTAGGATGCCTAGAACTACACTTCGATATGAGTAAGGAGACATAAAATAATGAAATACAAGAAAAGAAAACACAAGAAAAACAAAGGAAAAATAATAGCAAAGAAATGTAACCAAGTTAAGCGAGCCGAGAACCCTAGCGATGGGTGATCGCACCGGGAAGTCACGGCATGGACCGTTGACTAGCCCTGGACCGCGGGGAACCCTAGAAAATATTTTTAGGACTTAAATAGACACCTATTGAAGCATAAATACCATTAGAAATATCAAAGAAAAATTAATTAATTAGCACAAAGAAAAGTAAGAAATCAAAAACGGACAAAACTCAGTGTTACCGAAAAATCGGAAATGCAACCCGAATAGGGGCGTAGTGGTCATTTGACACTCCGAGTTGTCTTTTGACCTAAATGTCCATTAAAAATACATGATATTACACTTGGAAAATATAATGAAAAATTAAATTAGTGGTACCTAATGTAAATAGCAAAAATGGGGCACAAATTGAATAATTAACACTTTAAACATATAATATCATTATCCTATGGTGAGTGGAGCACCATGGGATTAAATTAATCACTATGTGGGCAGGTGTAAACCCACTCACACTTCATCTTCAACCTTCCTCCTTCCATGCCGAAATGAATGCTTCAAAATCCTCCATGGCCGAAACTTGAGAGAGCTTCCTAACCTCCTCCATTTCCACCTCCAAACACCAAAGTCACTTCACTAATTTTGATCCCCACCTCACAAGGAAAAAGTAGATACTAAATTCAAGGGAGTTTGGTGAAGATTTAATAAGCCTCATCAATAGGTAAGTTTGTGTTTTTTATTATTGTTTTATTAAAGTTTGTAAGGATGTTATGGGTATTTGATTTATGGAGAGATTTTTGAGGTTTGATGTTCAAAGGGGGATGTGTACTTTTGGCAGCCATGGAAACTCCTTGAAGACAGTTTATTTTTGCTTGTAAATGGTAGATTAAAGGGTTGATTAAATGTTTTTATGTGTAGGAAATTATTTGGGTGATGTATACTTAGTATATGTGAATGTGTATTTGAAATTTGAAGCTTGGAAATTAATGGAATGTAATGCATGAATCGGCAGCCTGGTTTGTTGAACCATAAGGATGTTATTTCATGTTTGGATTATGGAATATTAATATTGAATTGTGATAGTTTTTATGGCAGCTTGGGCATATGTGTGATGGTGTGAGGTTGGACATGTAAATGAGCATGAATAGGTGATTAAATTATTGTAATTGAGTTTGATAAATTCTGCACTTTATGGTGTATGTTGAGTGTGATTATAAGCTGCCAAAATGATCAACAATATGTGGTAAAATATGTTTAGGTTATGACACAAACCAAAGTTGACATGAATGTGGAGTTTGGTAATGCTAAAAGTGACCTTTGATGAGAAATGAAGGAAATGCAATAGAGCAGTTAGGTTTTGGGCATAGAACCTTTAGTGTGTGGATCCAATTGGTATGAGACCAATTGGAGGTGAAACTAGGCACAAAATGTGCCAACTTTCATGAAGGAAGTTTACCAAAATTATGTTTGTAAAGTAACTTGAAAAATGACCAAATCCGGATTAGTGCAATTAAGGCCTGAAAATTGACCATTTGGGTAGCAGTTAGTGTTTAGGCCATAACTCACTCAAAACAGGCCCAATTGACCTAAAATTTTAACCATGAATAGTAAGACCTATATCTACAAGTCTTATGAAGACACCAAAGCCCAGAAATGACCATAAGCAAGTCAAACAGCTTGCACAAGTTCGGGTCCAAAAACTGGCCGAACCAAAATTAACCTAAAATGACCTAAAGTGACCAATTTTGATGCATTTTGACCAGCAATAGTAAAATGACCATAACTTGGACTACATAACTTAGAATGACCTGAAATTTTGCCCCGCAAGCAATAAGACATAGATCTACAAGTTTGTAGTTTCGACCGAAACCCGAAAACCAAGGGAACTAGGTCGTCCGGCTAGGTCAAACTAGTATCCCGGAATCTAGCAAATTGCAAGAAAATGCAAGATACATGGAAATGAATTTGGTAATATGTACCAACCCTAAAAGACTAGTAAATGTGACATATTAGTAACATTAAAACCTAAATTACCTAGAAAGTACCGAGGGTCAACATATTAGGTTGACTAAGCAAATAATAGAATTCAGTGAATTAATTATCAAGCATTATCATTAGAGACAATTTAAATGAGTACTGAAACACTTCAAATTGTGTTTCTCAGTTAGCAAAAACTCAGGGAAAGGGAAGGAAACACTGAGTCAAGGCCAGGAGACAATTATCAGAGGTTTGTGCACAACAGCTATTTCTTTTGAATTTTTCAATTGAAATGAATTATGACTATTTGTACATTATTGTTTTAAATTGTGGAAATGTGTTTGAATGGATGCTTATTGCTTTAAAAACATTGTAAATGGTTTGAAACTGTGAAAAATTGTTTGAATCATATTGATGGATATTTATTGATTGAAAAGCATTGGAAATGGTTTGAAACCACAGCTATCATGTATATTGATTGTATTCCTCACTAGCTTGTCTAGTGGGACGAATTGAATTCCCTCTCTGGTTGAAGTGTTGAGGTGTGTGCCTGTTGAGGATGAATAGAATGAGTACTCATGTTATTGCTAGCTAGCTATGTTATTCCTCATTAGCTATCAGCTTTTGGGATGAATTGAATACCTCATTAGCCATCAGTTTTTGGGACGAATTGAACTTTGGAACATGATTAAGCTGTGTGTGATTTATTGATATGTATTATGAGAATTCTTACTGACATTCACTGTCTTTTAAATTAACCATAATTTGATTTATTGAAATTTATTGTGATATTGAGAAATGGAGTTTAAATTCTTGTTGACATTTACTGTCTTGAATTTAGCTATGGTTTTAAGTATCCACTATTTATTTAACTTATGATTTGTGATTTAAAGTTGTATTTAGTTAATGTTGTGCACCACTGAGACAATGTCTCAGCGATAGCTTTTCATTGCTGTCGCAGGTAGACAGACGGAGAGGGCAGCAGGCTAGGCTGCTAGTACATTCAGCGAGAGATCACCGGGTATATTAAGCATACCACATTTTGAATTTTGTACTGTAATGTATGTTCACTGTATGTATATTTTGTTCTTGGTTTTGAGCAGTTGTAAATTAAAATTGTACATTGAAGTTGTAAGAATAAATTATGAGTTATTTTGGCTTGTAAAATTTGTACTGTGTTTCTTTTATCTCAGTCTTTGAAAAATTATTATGGATTTGAGTTGAGAAATATATTGTGTTGTTTAACTATTGGAGTTGAGTTTGAGAAATATATTAAAGTGCTTTTTTTACAAGTTTTTGAAGAACTATTTTATCCAAAATACAGATGGCACTTTGCCAAAATTTTTACAGAAATTACTAATAGTCCAAATGTGTTAGCTGTTTCACTTCAGTTCAAAAAGGTTTTTAACACCTGTAAATAGTGCTCACCACTGTAAAAGGAGTAAGAAAAGTTTTAAAATCTCTTGTAGTGTATTTAATGAATTATCAGTAGACGAAGTTGGTAATTCTTTAGGTATACTACGGGATCATGTTATGCCTTACAGAGGGGTAGGGTGTGACATGTTTTAGAGGTATCAGAGCTAGTTTTTAAATTCCGTTTTCACCTGTTACTTGAATATTCTTTCTTCATAGTACAACTGCTCAATATCATTGTTTGATACATACAGTATATTACATTATAAATATGCACTAACGGGAGTAAATCTCCTTGTGTTATTTGTTCAGGAGGTCTAAGATCCTCGAATTGACTATGGAAGAGGGTGATCGTTCAGTCGATCAATCTATAGAGGCTGAGGTGCAAGGGGATGCCCCAGCCCTACACAATGTCAGTGGTTTAGTAGCACCAGCCCCCACAGTACCGCAGTTTCCTGCTCAGTTCGCTCAGCAGATGGCTGCAATGTTCCAACAAATGGCTGGTAATGTGCCTACTCAAGTCTCAATACAAACACCAGTGGTACAACCACAGTCTTCTGCTAGACAGTATGACAAATTGATGAAATATGGGGCTACAGAGTTCAAGGGGACATTAAATCCTCTAGAGGCAGAACAGTGCTTAGAGAGGATGGATAGGGTATTCAAGAAACTGCACTGCACAGAGGAGCTCAGATTTGAATATTCAGTATCTCTGCTACAGGAGGATACTTATGACTGGTGGAAAACCATTCCCCACAGTCTGGTAGAACCTACAATACTAACATGGAATGACTTTCTCAGGGAATTCAGACAAAAATATGTCCCCGATGCTTATGTAGACCAGAAGCTACAAGAGTTCCTAAGTCTGAAATAGGGGAGCAGATAAGTGGCTGAGTATGAAAGAGAATTTTCCCGCCTAAGCCATTATGCAGTAAGTTTACTTGCTACCAGCAGGGAGAGATGCAAGAGGTTTGAAACTGGCTTGAAGCCTAGTATCAGATTACAAGTAGTCAGATTCAAACACACTAACTTCTCTGAACTTGTTTCTCAAGCACTAGAGTTAGAAAGAATTGAATCAGAGGCAGCTCCTAAGAAAAAGAAATCAGAGAAGACAGAAAAAGAGGGAAAATCAGTAGAACAGAGTTCCAGTGGTCCTACTGGAAAGAGGAAGAACCATGGGGGACACAGTAGAGGTGGCAAAAAGTCTGGTACAGGAAGACATTCAGGATAGAAACCTCCTCTATCTGGTCAGCAGAGTACTTGTCACACCCCGGCTTAGTGGGCCCCAGCTCAAGCCCCTCTATGGGTGGCCATCTTGCCAGCGTACCCCTCTAGAGGCTGGCGATGCAACTCAAATCGGTACTGTCCACTTTGGTGGGGTTCAATCCCTTCGCCCTGCAGAGCTAGGATTCGAACCCATATCACCTCACGGATTTGCTTCGACTCTTACCAATTGAGCTGCAGCAGCTCAATTGGTAAGAGGCGAAGCAAATCCGTGAGGTGATATGGGTTCGAATCCTAGCTCGCAGGCGGGGATTGAACCCACCAAAGCGACAAGATCGATTTGAGTCGCATCGACCTCTAGCAGCTCAATTGGTAAGAGGCGAAGCAAATCCGTGAGGTGATATGGGTTCGAATCCTAGCTCTGCAGGGCGAAGGGATTGAACCCCACCAAAGCGGACAGTACCGATTTGAGTCGCATCGCCTCTAGAGGGGCACTGGCAAGATGGCCACCCATAGAGGGCTTGAGTCAGGCCCACTAAGCCGGTGTGACAATAAAAAGGCACCTTTTTATTGTCACACCGGCAGTGGGCCGGCTCAAGCCCCTCTATGGGTGGCCATCTTGCCGTACCCCTCTGAGGCGGCGATGCGACTCAAATCGATCTTGTCGCTTTGGTGGGGTTCAATCGCCGCTGTGAGCTAGGATTCGAACCCATATCACCTCACGGATTTGCTTCGCCTCTTACCAATTGAGCAAATCCGTGAGGTGATATGGGTTCGAATCCTAGCTCTGCAGGGCGAAGGGATTGAACTCCACCAAAGCGGACAGTACCGATTTGAGTCGCATCGCCGGCCTCTAGAGGGGTACGCTGGCAAGATGGCCACCCATAGAGGGGCTTGAGCTGGGGCCCACTAAGTCGGGGTGTGACAGTACTAGAGGTTCCTACCCTCCCCGCCAATGTGAAACTTGTGGAAGAAATCATGATGGGATATGCTACAAGGCTATTGGAGCCTATTATAACTGTGGAGGCACAGGACACTTTGCCAAGGACTGCACCAGTAGTCGCTGAGTTGGACCACCTCCTACTACTGCGGAAGGGTCAGTTCAGAGCCCTGTCACCAGAAGTTCACAACCACCTAGCAGAGGTAGAGGTAGGGGTAGAAGTAGCCCAGCAGGCAACCAAGGCACAGTAAAACAATCAGAGCAAGACAGTGCTCCAGTCAGAGTCTATGCAATGAGACAGAGAGAATAGGCCGGGACATCTGATGTTGTGGCTGGTACCTTCTCAACTTTTAATCAGGATGTGTTTGTGTTATTTGATCCGGGTTCTACCCATTCTTATGTGAGTGCTAGAATCATTGATTGCATTGCTGTTCCATGTACAAAAATGGACTTTGAGGTGCTAGTAACAAGTTCGCTAGGATAGGAGGTCAGGGTTAATAGAATGTATAGAGATTGTCCTTTGGTGATCCAAGGACACACTTTTCTGTCTGATTTAATTGAAATGCCCTTCAGAGATTATGATATCATCTTGGGTATGGATTGGTTAGCCAGGCATCACGCCATGATTAACTGTAGGCTGAAGATAGTCACTTTTGGTCTCCTTCAGTATAGTGATGTGGTAATACATGGGGAGAGGTAGCTATTGCCATCAAACATCATTTATGCTGCACTAGCCAGAAAAATGATCAGAAAGGGGTGTGAAGCATACTTGGCACATGTGGTAGACACCCAAGTGGGGAGTCCAGCATTGAGGGACATCCCTATAGTATATGACTTTCCATATGTGTTTTCTGATGAATTGCTAGGATTACCTCCGAAAAGAGAAGTGCAGTTTGAAATTAATATTATGCCTGGTGTGGATCCAATCTCCATAACACCATACAGAATGGCACCAGCAGAGTTGAAGGAGTTGAAGGTACAATTGCAAGAACTACTTGAAAAGGGCTTCATCCGCCCTAGTGTGTCACCTTGGGGAGCGCCAGTATTGTTTGTTAAGAAGAAAGATGGCACTCTTCACTTATGTATTGACTACCGGCAGTTGAATAAGGTGTTAATAAAGAACAGATATCCATTGCCTCACATTGATGATCTGTTTGATCAGTTCAAGGGTGCAACTGTATTCTCCAAAATTGATTTGCGATCTGGTTATTATCAGTTGAAGGTGCAAGAGCAGAGTACTCCAAAAACTGCCTTCAGAACTCCGTATGGCCACTATGAGTTTCTAGTAATGCCATTCGGGTTAACAAATGCTCCAGCTATTTTTATGGATCTGATGAACACTATCTTCAGACCATATCTTGACCAGTTTGTGGTGGTGTTTATTGATGATATTTTGATATATTCGAGGAATACAGAGGAGCATGACAGACATCTGCGGATTATACTGCAGACTTTAAGGGAGAAACAGCTATATGCCAAATTGTCGAAATGTGAATTTTGGCTGAGAGAAATCTCCTTCTTAGGACATGCTGTGTCAGCTGAAGGGATCAAGGTAGATTCCAGCAAGGTAGAAGCTATCCTTAATTGGAAGCCACCTAGAAATATCACAGAAATTCGCAGTTTTCTGGGTTTAGCTGGATATTACCGTCGGTTTGTGAAAGGGTTTTCTATGTTATCTTCTCCACTGACCAAGCTACTTCGAAAAGATGTAAAATTTCAGTGGACTGATAAATGCCAGCAGAGTTTTGATGAGTTGAAGAGGTGTTTGACTGAAGCTCCAGTCCTCACTTTACCTACTCTGGGTAAAAAATACACAATTTATAGTGATGCTTCTCATAATGGGTTAGGCTGTGTATTGATGCAAGATCGGAATGTCATTGCTTATGCATCACGCCAGCTGAAACCGCATGAGAGGAACTACCCAACACATCATTTGGAGCTAGTAGCTATTGTTTTTGCTCTTAAGATCTAGAGACACTATTTGTATGGAGAGAAATGCTACATTTACACAGATCACAAGAGCTTCAAGTACTTAGCCACCCAGAAGGAATTGAATTTGAGACAGAGGAGATGGTTAGAACTCATTAAAGACTATGATTGCTTAATAGACTATCAGCCAGGAAAAGCAAATGTGATGGCTGATGCCTTAAGTCGCAAGACTATGGCAAGTCTCAGAGTTTCTCCTTTGTCCATGGTATATGAATTGAAAGCACAGCATGCCAGTTTAGATATTGATGATGAGGGACAGATAGTAGTTGCATGGCATGTACAGCCAGTGCTAATTGATCAGATTAGAGTGGCTGCTCATAGTGATGTTAAATATCAGAAGCTACTGGAAGAAGTCCAGCAGGGCAATAAACCTGAATTTTCTGTGAAAGATGATAGTTTATTGCTACATCAGGGCAGAATGTGTGTTCCTAATGATGCTGAATTGAGACAGATCATTATGAAGGAAGCACATGAGTCTCCTTTTGCTATGCACCCTGGTGGAACTAAAATGTACAGAGGGCTGAAAGAACATTACTGGTGGATGGGTATGAAGAGGGATATAGCTGAATTTGTTTCCAAATGCCTAACTTGTCAGCAAGTAAAAGCAGAACATCAAGTTCCAGCTGGTTTGTTACATCCATTTCCAGTACCAGAGTGGAAATGGGAGCGGATAACTATGAATTTTGTTACAGGACTTCCGAGGACACAAAATAGTCATGATGCAGTATGGGTTATAGTTGACAGACTGACCAAGTCTGCTCACATTTTGCCAGTTCGAATGGACTATAGCCTGGAAAGATTGGCCAGATTGTACATATATGAGATTGTAAAACTGCATGGAGTGTGTGACCACCCTTACCTGTCTACAGTATATCCGAGTAAGATATGTCACACGGTGTACTGGAACACTCTCTTTTATCTCAATCATTTTTATTCTTCCTTAATTTATTTTTATCATAGTTTTGAATATAATTTATGAAATATAATTCATTTAAGTTATTTATTGAAATTATAATTTATTTGAGGTTCCAAAAATTTTATAGAAAATCCTAGAAAATCCGCTAAAAATGGAGAAAACAATTCTTCGAAAACTGTGAAAAACACTTCCAATAATCATATCCAATCATTCTCAAACTCCAATATCAAAATCTCAATATTTTTCAACAACATTTCCATTTCTCAATCATTCATTTCTCATGGTACTCATATATAAGCAATAAATAAATACTCAAATTTTCCATTCATAACCACAATTTTCACTATTTACATTAACATCAAAATACATCACATAAGTCTCAATTACACAAGAGAAAATAACAGTTAGTTATAAAATACCAAAATGAAGCCTAGTGTCCTACCAATGCACTGAAGATGGTGAGGTGACACGGACACTATGCAGAGCTGCAGGAGGTCTCACCTAGTCTGTGGTCTCTCCTGGCTCTCAAGATTCCGTAACTCACGTGTGGCAAAAACAACGCGCTAAGCAATAATTCTTAGTGGTGCCAATAATAAAATAAAAAGAAATAACAGAAAATAAATATGTAGTGAATGTATTGATGTCTCATTGTAAATAAATTTTTGTTGAGTATTTGTAGATTTACTTATTTTGTACTTGTTATATTCATTATTTCATTAAATTTATCCACTTTCATTTTTTTGTTGCCCAAGTAACCTATACTGGATGACTGGATTGGATAAATGGGTAAACTGGCACTGGGTATCAAGTACCTCGGGCCGTCACACCATCGGTCATATATGTATCTCCCGGTGTGCATGTAACGTACCTAATAAGTCAGAATAACATCGAGCACAAGGCCAAATCTCGACACAATGTCGAATGGCTAAAAGCCATGAAATCACGAATGGCATAATGCCATGTGCGAGATCGCTAATCGAACCCTATTAGCATGCCAAGCTATCCAAACCAATCTTGTTAGGTATATTAGGGCATTTTACACTTTTGAGTTTTACAATTTTTGAATTTCAAGTTTTGGTGTTACTATTCACTTTATTAGTCAACCAAAATGTTGAATTTTGCATAGAAAATAGGTACATTGGTTTTAATACTCCCAACATACCACATTTTGCATTCAAAATTTGTTGGTATTAGTTGCTAATACCATTTCTAAGCTTAAAGTTAATGGAGCAGAATTTTCAGTTTTCATACCTTATGTTTACTGTTCTATTAGTCATTTTTGTAGTGGGAATATGGCAAAATGATCAACATGAAAGTTGTTCCTTATTTTGTCTAGTTTAATTTCCTTTTTTGAATCACTCCATTTGGAGTTTTTTAGGTTAAGTTATGGTCCAAAAACCACAACTGGCCGGATTAAAATTTTCTGGACTGACCATAACTACAGTGCAGTGAACAGTAGCTTCAACTCACTTGTTGGATAGGTTCTGATCATAATTTAGGTTAGGTTTCTTCATGAAAGTTGTTGGTCTATATCTCATATTATTGTGGGTAAAATTTCAGATCAATTGGACCATTCTACACTGAGTTATGGCCAAATGACCAAATCCTATTCATTTGGTCATTTTGCAGAAACAGACTGCAGGTCACCCGGATTGGGGCAAGCTTTTGGTCCACTTGGTTTGGTCTTATGGGAATGGTTTCTTCACCAAAGTTGTGCCAATATGTGTCTATTTTCATTTCCAATTGGCCAAACAGCAATTGAACCTCTACAATTCAAGTTATAGCTGCCCAAACCTACTGGACTCATGTCCAATTCTGCTGGTCACCTAGGGCAGCCACACTAAACCTAAATCCCATCACTAAACACACTTCATTTCTTGTTTACCAATAACCAAATGGTCACTAATTGACCATTAAAACTCACTTTCATCATTACATGATCAAAGTCTCAATTTCATGCTCAAACCCTAACTCCAATTTCCAACTCATGGCATACACACACCAAATTCATACCAAATCACTTTATCCATCATCTATACTCATCAATAATATAATTAAGCCACTTAATTTCATCAAAAACCAACAATCCTTAAACTTTGTCATGGCTGCCAAATTTAGAGATTTCATTTACTCAAGTTTTTCTTTTAATTTCACAAAATTTCTACTTGATTTAGCATGCTTACAAGATTAAAGAAAGAAAAGAAATTGTTTAGGGCACTAACCTCTTATAGCTCAAATCCAAGCTAACCAAGACTTTAATTTTTCTTTACTTTCTTACTCTTTCTTGGCTGCCAAATACTTCTCCTTGGTGTGGGTATAATTTTTAGTGAAGGGAGGATAAGGTTTTAAGGTGAATTGAAGTGGGAAATGAAGCTTAAGGGAGCTTTAATGGTGGAACCTCTTCTCTCTCTCTCTCTCAACGTTTTTTTTGGCCGCCCAAAGGTTAAAGATGCAGATTGGTTTTTCAATTTTTTGGTCTCTTTTATCTCTTTTAATGAGTTTAACAAATTGTGATTGGTGGAGGAAATTTAAATGACATCATATGATGTCATAATTAGCATTTTCTTTCATTTTCTTTCCTTCTCTTCTCAACTCACTTTCAATTTAATTTTTAGTAATGTTTATTCACATTTTATGTCATAATAATTATTTATTTAATTGGACAAGTCGGCCAAAAATTACCTCTGAAGGCGAAATGACTAAAATGCCCTTCATTTGGCTTAACAGACCAAAATTGTCTGTACCAATTGAATAATTTTTCTAAATATTTTCTTGGCATTCTAATGCCATAGGAACCTCAATGACCCTTCTCTGGAGTCCCCAAAATTATTTTATGAATTTTCCCCTAGGTCTAGGGCTCCTAGTTGCGAGAACCGCAACTTCCTACTAGGTTACCCATCCCTAGGGCACCGGCTCATTTAACTTGGTTGTATTTTATTTCTAAAATTTTTTCTAAATTTTTCTTATTAATATTTGAGTTAATTATAGTTCTTCACTTTAGTGTAAATATTTTTCCGAACGTTCTAGCTGTCCGGACTGACACTGGTCATCGGAACATTAGAATGTATGGAGTTGCTACGGGGAGGGTGTTACAGAGTGCCAGTATCAATTGTGTCTGACAGAGATCCTAGGTTCACTTCTAGATTCTGGGGTAGTCTTCAGAGAGCCCTAGGAACTAGATTGAACTTCAGCACAACATTCCACCCACAGACAGATGGCCAGTCTGAAAGGGTTATTCAGATATTGGAGGATATGCTACGGGCTTGTGTGATTGAGTTTGAAGGTAGTTGGGATACACACTTGCCTTTGATTGAGTTTGCTTATAACAACAGCTACCAATCAAGCATTGTGATGCCTCTATATGAAGATTTATATGGCAGAAAGTGTAGAACTTCCTTATGTTGGGATGAAGTAGGTGAAAGAAAGATGATTGGGCCAGAGATTGTTCAGCAGACAGAGGAAAAGATCAGATTGATCAGAGATAGACTCAAGGCTGCATCAGATCGTCAGAAGTCCTATGTTGATCTGAAGAGAAGAGATATTGAATATGCAGTGGGTGATAAAGTATTCCTCAAAATTTCTCCGTGGAAGAGGATTATAAGATTTGGCAGAAAGGGGAAACTGAGTCCTCGTTTCATCGGACCATATGAGGTTCTGGAAAGAGTGGGTCCTTTGGCATATCGGTTGGTATTACCTCTGGAGTTAGCAAGGATACACAGTGTCTTCCATGTGTCCATGTTAAGGAGGTATAGATCTGACCCATCTCATGTACTATCAGTTGAAGAGATTGAGGTAAATCCAGACCTCTCATATGAGGAAGAACCCATAGAAATTCTGGCTTATGAGGTGAAGCAGCTGAGGAACAAATAGATACACCTGGTTAAAGTGCTGTGGAACCATCATTCAAGCCAGGAAGCTACTTGGGAACGTGAAAAGGATATGAGAAGACAGCACCCACAGCTGTTCAGAGACTAATGCCAGGTAAAATTTCGAGACGAAATTTATTTTAAGGGGGGGGGGGAGAATTATAACACCCCTATGTTCGGTAGTGCGTTCTACTGTTCCAGTGACCAGTGTTGTCCGAACAGCTAGGATGCCTAGAACTACACTTCGATATGAGTAAGGAGACATAAAATAATGAAATACAAGAAAAGAAAATACAAGAAAAAAAAAAGGAAAAATAATAGCAAAGAAATGTAACCAAGTTAAGCGAGCCGAGAACCCTAGCGATGGGTGACCGCACCGGGAAGTCACGGCGTGGACCGTTGACTAGCCCTGGACCTCGGGGAACCCTAGAAAATATTTTTAGGACTTAAATAGACACCTATTGAAGCATAAATACCATTAGAAATATCAAAGAAAAATTAATTAATTAGTACAAAGAAAAGTGAGAAATCGAAAAACGGACAAAACCCGGTGTTACCGAAAAATCGGAAATGCAACCCGAATAGGGGCATAGTGGTCATTTGACACCCCGAGTTGTCTTTTGACCTAAATATCCATTAAAAATACATGATATTACACTTGGAAAATATAATGAAAAATTAAATTAGTGGTACCTAATGTAAATAGCAAAAATGGGGCACAAATTGGGTAATTAACACTTTAAACATATAATATCATTATCCTATGGTGAGTGGAGCACTATAGGATTAAATTAATCACTATGTGGGTAGGTGTAAACCCACTCACACTTCATCTTCAACCTTCCTCCTTCCATGCCGAAATGAATGCTTTAAAATCCTCCATAGCCGAAACTTGAGAGAGCTTCCTAACCTCCTCCATTTCCACCTCCAAACACCAAAGACACTTCACTAATTTTGATCCCCACCTCACAAGGAAGAAGTAGATACTAAATTCAAGGGAGTTTGGTGAAGATTTAACAAGCCTCATAAATAGGTAAGTTTGTGTTTTTTTATTATTGTTTTATTAAAGTTTGTAAGGATGTTATGGGTATTTGATTTATGGAGAGATTTTTGAGGTTTGATGTTTAAAGGGGGATGTGTATACTTGGCAGCCATGGAAACTCCTTGAAGACAGTTTATTTTTGCTTGTAAATGGTAGATTAAAGGGTTGATTAAATGTTTATGTGTGTAGGAAATTATTTGGGTGATGTATACTTAGTATATGTGAATGTGTATTTGAAATTTGAAGCTTGGAAATTAATGGAATGTAATGCATGAATCGACAGCCTGGTTTGGTGAACCATAAGGATGTTATTTCATGTTTGGATTATGGAATATTAATGTTGAATTGTGATAGTTTTTATGGCAGCTTGGGTACATGTGTGATGGTGTGAGGTTGGACATGTAAATGAGAATGAATAGGTGATTAAATTATTGTAATTGAGTTCGACAAATTCTGCACTTTATGGTGTATGTTAAGTGTGATTATAAGCTGCCAAAATGATCAATAATATGTGGTAAAATATTTTTAGGTTATGGCACAAACCAAAGTTGTCATGAATGTGGAGTTTGGTAATGCTAAAAGTGACCTTTGATGAGAAATGAAGGAAATGCAATAGGGCAGTTAGGTTTTGGGCTTAGAACCTTAAGTGTGTGGATCCAATTGGTATGAGACCAATTGGAGGTGAAACTAGGCACAAAATGTGCCAACTTTCATGAAGGAAGTTTACCAAAATTCCATTTGTAAGGTAACTTGAAAAGTGACCAAATCTGGATTAGTGCAACTAAGGCCTGAAAATTGACCATTTGGGCAGTAGTTAGTGTTTAGGCCATAACTCACTCAAAACAGGTCCAATTGACCTGAAATTTTAACTATGAATAGTAAGACCTATATCTACAAGTCTTATGATGACACCAAAGCCCATAAATGACCATAAGCAAGTCAAACAGTTTGCACAAGTTCGGGTCCAAAAACTGGCCGAATCAAAATTAACCTAAAATGACCTAAAGAGACCAATTTTGATGCATTTTGACTAGAAATAGTAAAATGACCATAACTTGGTCTACATAACTCAGAATGACTTGAAATTTTGCCTCGTGTGCAATAAGACATAGATCTACAAGTTTTTAGTTTCGACCGAAACCCGAAAACTAAGGGAACTAGGTCGTCCGGCTAGGTCAAACTAGTATCCCGGAATCTAGTAAATTGCAAGAAAATGCAAGATACATGGAAATGAATTTGGTAACATGTACCAACCCTAAAAGACTAGTAAATGTAACATATTAGTAACATTAAAACCTAAATTACCTAGAAAGCACCGAGGGTCAACATATTAGGTTGACTAAGCAAATAATAGATTTCAGTGAATTAATTATCAAGCATTATCATTAGAGACAGTTTAAATGAGTACTAAAACACTTCAAATTGTGTTTCTCAGTTAGCAAAGACTCAGGAAAAGGGAAGGAAACACTGAGTCAAGGCCAGGAGACAATTATCAGAGGTTTGTGCACAACAGCTATTTCTTTTGAATTTTTCAATTGAAATGAATTATGACTATTTGTACATTATTGTTTTAAATTGTGGAAATGTGTTTGAATGGATACTTATTGCTTGAAAAATATTGTAAATGGTTTGAAACTGTGAAAAATTATTTGAATCATATTGATGGATATTTATTGATTGAAAAGCATTGGAAATGGTTTGAAACCATAGCTATCGTGTATATTGATTGTATTCCTCGCTAGCTTGTCTAGTGGGACGAATTGAATTCCCTCTCTAGCTGAAGTGTTGAGGTGTGTGCCTGTTAAGGACGAATAGAATGAGTACTCATATTATTGCTAGCTAGCTATGTTATTCCTCATTAGCTAATAGCTTTTGGGACGAATTGAATATCTCATTAGCCATCGGCTTTTGGGACAAATTGAACTTTGGAACATGATTAAGCTGTGTGTGATTTATTGATATGTATTATGAGATTGTGAAACAGAGTTTCAATTCTTATTGACATTCACTATCTTTTGAATTTAACCATAATTTGATTTATTGAAATTTATTGTGATATTGAGAAATGGAGTTTAAATTCTTGTTGACATTTACTGTCTTGAATTTAACTATGATTTTAAGTATCCACTATTTATTTAACTTATGATTTGTGATTTAAAGTTGTATTTGGTCAATGTTGTGCACCACTGAGACAATGTCTCAGCAATAGCTTTTCATTGCTGTCGCAGGTAGACAGACAGACAGGGCAGCAGACTAGGCTGCTAGTACATTCAGCGAGAGATCACCGGGTATATTGAGTATAGCACATTTTGTATTTTGTACTGTAATGTATGTTCACTGTATGTATATTTTGTTCTTGGTTTTGAGCAGTTGTAAATTAAAATTATACATTGAAGTTGTAAAAATAAATTATGAGTTATTTTGGCTTATAAATTTTGTACTGTATTTCTTTTATCTCAGTCCTTGAAAAATAATTGTGTTTTTGAGTTGAGAAATATATTGTGTTGTTTAACTGTTGGAGTTGAGTTTGAGAAATATATTGAAGTGCTTTTTTTACAGGTTTTTGAAGAACTGTTTTATCCAAAATACAGATGGCACTCTGCCAAAATTTTTACAGAAATTACTAATAGTCCAAATGTGTTAGCTGTTTCACTTCAGTTCAAAAAGGTTTTTAACACCTGTAAATAGTGCTCACCACTGTAAAAGGAGTAAGAAAAGTTTTAAAATCCCTTGTAGTGTATTTAATGAATTATCAGTAGACGAAGTTGGTAATTCTTTAGGTATACTACGGGATCATGTTATGCATTACAGAGGGATAGGGTATGACATAATGTCAATTATTTAATTGTTTTATTATTTTTTTCTAAATTTGAAATCTAGAACTCCGCATGTATTAGCAGTAGTATGGACCTTGTTAGGAATCATGTTAATTTAAATTCTTGAGATTAATAAATAAAGATTTGTATGATATTTAAATAGTTTGTAAGTGATGGTATCAGGGTTGAGCGGGGCTCCCCTAACTTTAGTTTTTTTATGGTTATCAGGTTAGATTAACCCGAATAAAAATATTTTATTTTTTTTTATTTTATTTACATGTTGGGCCTAAGTTTTTGGGCCTTGGTTATGGATTTGGAAACAGTAAGGCTTACTACGGGCCTCGGGGGCTTTATGCTGGCCCAGGCCCTAGTACCGGTCCGGCCCATGGGATCGGGTCGTGACAAAGATATTGTGGAAGCTTTGGAACACAATATATTATTGTTAATAAAATTATTTATGAATTAGGATATGCATAAATATTTTTGAAAATATAATTTATAAAAACACTACAATTTTAATTTATATTCATTAATATTTTTGTAAATAATATAAATTTACAAGAATATTTTTATCGGTTCATAAGTTTGCTTTCTCATTCATACTTTTATGTATTATTATCATTTTTTTTTTGTGCAATATGCGTTGCTCATTATTGTACTCATTATACATACTCATGATTTTTTTTAAAATCTAATTTTCTGTTTATTTTATATGTGATATAATATTATCATAGCATTATAAATATTATATTTAATTATTTATTTTAAAATGTTAATTTTAATTTTATTTTAATTAATTATATAAATAAAAATATTTATTAATTTAAGATTTGTTATATTTTTTATTTGATCATACTTTTATGAAAGTTATGTATTATATATAATAGTAACTTAATTATAAACTTAAATGTTATATAATAAAAAAATAATAATAAGTTTTAAAAAATTTAAATAGGTAAAGATGTTTAAAAATTAAAATAAACTAATAATAAATGAAAGTCAGCTCATTGAATTGAATTCGTTTAAACTCTGTTATTTTACTTTAAAAAAGTTTAATTTGTCTATATATATATATATATATATATATATATATATATATATATTTTGTAATCTAAAACAATATTAACTTACATAATAAGGTTGCATAACTAGAGTAATGTGTGAGTAAATTATTTACAAAATTAGAAAATAGGATAATTTTTTATTTTTATATTTTGAAATTTTATATTATCATATTGTTTAATACAAATAATTTTAAAACCTATTTAATTTATTATTTAATATATTATAGTTATTATTTTTAAAAAATTAAAGAATATATTATATATGAAATAAATACATTATAGATTAAAATATAAATATAAATTTAATAATGCATTTTTACTTAATTCATAATAATTATATAATTATTGCTCTTAAGTAGTCAAATTGTTTTTTTTTTTATTTTTCTTTTATTATCTTCCACTCATTTTTATTATTTTAAAATTTTAAAACATAATAAATTAAAATTAATATTGAGAGGAGCATAACTTCTTAGATAAATACATGCAAAAATATAATTAGGCTTTCTTATTACCTTATGGGCAAAATCAACGGTTTAACTAAGATTGACTAATAAATTAAGAAATAAAACAAAAATATATGTTCATGCACATAAGGATGTTAATAAATTATAATTAGTCTACAGTTAAACTATATGGACCCAAGAAAATTAAAATCTCATACAATCACATATAAAATGCATTTTTTATGTAAAAATGATATTAATCATTCCAAATATTATTACATATATCAATATTAAATATGAAAAAAAAAGGAAAATCAATTTATTTCAATCTATATAAATATCATTAAATTTACAATGACATTGGTTTCATTTGATCACATTCTAGTGATCACACTCACGTACAACTAACCTCGTATGAATGATAACTATGACAAATAAAAACCCAAAAAATTTAAAGACTTACAATAGATTTTGCCTATTGGAGGAAAAGAATGTAACGATCGGGAACCAACCACTAGAGGAATTGTCCGCTTTGGCCATAAGCCTCACGGTTTTGTCCCATAGGTGGAATGGAGAACTTCTCAGGAGGTCACCCATCCTAGGATTTCTCTCAAGTGAGCACGTTTAACCCTGGAGTTCTTCCAACTCTCCAGGCCATTCCACCAAAAGGCGCCTCTAATAATTAGTTCCCCCATTTTATATACCATTACTTTTTGAACCCAAGACCAACTCCGTGCTTTGCAGATGTAGGATTTGCCTAAGGGACCTTTCTCCCCCCCTTTCGGGACTCAGCGTCCTCGCTGAGGTTTGCCCCACCATCGCTCAAGAGGACACGCGAGCGGCTCTGATACCAATTATAACGATCGGGAACCAACCACTAGAGGAATTTTCCGCTTTGGCCATAAGCCTCATGGTTTTGTCCCATAGGTGGAATGGAGAACTTCCCAGGAGGTCACCCATCCTAGGATTTCTCTCAAGTGAGCACGTTTAACCCCGGAGTTCTTCCAACTCTCCAGGCCATTCCACCAAAAGGCGCCTCTAATAATTAGTTCCCCAATTTTATATATCATTACTTTTTGAACCCAAGACCAACTCCGTGCTTTGCCGATGTGGGATTTGCCTAAGGGACCTTTAATTATTTATGTTTATAGGTTATCTAGTTGTCTTAAGTATGGTTTTAATCTCCTTAATTGTCCGAACCGACTCCGATCACTGGAACATTGAAATATACCAGGCTATACAAATAGGGGTGTTACAAAGAAGATATAAAATTAGCGAAGAAAGCAAAAAAAAAAAAAAAAACTATCCATACAAAAAATTAAAGTAAATTAAGCTTGAGTCCTATTGCACGAAAATATAGTGTTTAAATATAAAAGCCACTCAATACCATTTTTTTTTAAATAGCTACACATTTATAACAAATAGAATATTTGTTGTGGAATATGATTAGAATTTCATATCCATTATTCATATAAATTCAAATTATTTTTATTCAATTAAATAGTTAATTTTTAACAATGATTTTATAATTATATTAATTGAATAATTAATTTTTAATAGTAATTTTATTATTTAATATTATAAGTTTGTAAATATTTAGAACAATTAAAAAGATAAATTAGTGGAAGTGAAATTCAGTGTTTAAGGTTATTTTTTAATTTTATTGTAATAAGCTAAATAATTTTTATGAATTAATAATACTTACAGAATTAAGAATATGGAATTATAATAGGATTTTTTATATAAGTAGAATTATTGTTAAAATAATAATATTAAAATTAAAATTATTTATAAATTTAGCGATGGATAAAGCATTTGCCGTCACTAAACTTATTAGTGACGAATTTATATAAAATATCTTCCCATTACTAAAATTATTAGCAATGGATATTTATCACTAAAGGTAATTAGTGATGGCTTTTCGTCACTAATTTATTTTGTTGACAACAAATTTATGTATTTCTCATCATAAACACATTTTTATTGATTATTTTTTCATAAATAGTGAAGTTTATTTTTGACAATATCAATACTCACCCCACCTTGTCCGGACCTAAACTTTTGAGCCAGACCGACACTAGAACTTGGGTCAGCTTATGGGTTTGGGCCGTAATAAAGTTGGTGTTAGTGCTTAGGCTCCAGATTCATGGGAATGGTTGTCTTGGGTTTGTCACATGCAAAATAAAGGATCATGTTTTGTCTTTTTCTATAAGTCCTAGCTTTTAGTTTCAGCATTATTCCTCAAGTAGCGTGTTTTAGTGTTTGCTTAGTGTCTAGCTTTTCATCAAGTACAAAGTGATATAAATTTGAGTTAGCAGACGTGTTGAGGTCTACCCTTAGAATATATATATCCCTATAAATAATGTGATTAGTTAGAGTAGGGCCATATGGCATGCCTTATTAGTGTAAGGCACAAGTACATTGGGATGAGTTATATTAGTATAGCCACCCTAGGTGAGGGCATGGGAGCCATTATTGGTAGACTAATAATGGAGTGTTTTGTTAGGACATGTTTTTTCTTATTGATTACAATGAGGTGTAAGAGGGTAAAGGTAATAGCCTGTTGGGATGTATCATAGTAACCTATTTAATGTTCTCAATGCTTGTATTATAAGCTATAAATTACAATACCAACATGGGATTATCGTATAGAGTTGCATGCATCATTAATGTGTTCTAATAAGATGTTTGTGGATAGCTTCTATGTTGGCTTACGTACCCTATAAAGGGTATAAGTTCCATAGTAGTAATCATAAGTGGTGAAGTCATGACATGTGCAGAGCCTTCGAGCTTAGTGGCCTAGATTGGGTACTTGATACTTGAAGTTTTAACTAATAAAGTAGAAATGGAAAAATGGAATCCTTATAGAACCCCTTCCTCAAGGTAGTAAGGGTATGAATTCCAAAATTAGAATGGACAGTGGTCAAAGGTATGACAAGTAGTGTGTATGGCAACTAAGGTTTAATGATTGTAGCGTGAAAAGCTTAAGTACTAGTGGAGTAGTAATCAAAGTGGTCAGAGGACCAATTTTGAGTAGCCCGAAGGTATAAATGAGTTAGCAGGGACACTGGAAGATATAGTTATTTAGCATAGCTATTAGGCCAAAAAAAAGAATTAAATTAAGGAAAAGTGTAGTCAAAGTTCTGTTCTAGGAAAGATAAAAGTGAAAGAGCAGAAGCATAAAAAATATTAGTTTAGATCATTGAATTCAAAATTTTTCTACTAAGGACTCATGCATCATGCAAGATTCATTATTTACTTATTTGATTTCAATGTTCAATAGCATATTAAAACACTTTTAATATGTTTTTGGATCTACATTTGCTATTTAAGATTTTAGAATTAACAGATTAATTTATTAGAACCCTAGATTAAATCAAGAATATGTGCACTAACCTTTTGATGCACTGTAGTTGTGTTTGTTACCTTTGGGATGCACCTAGGACACCAGATGTTATCCCTCTAGCTTGTCCACACTAAAATCACCAATGGTAGCCCCTTGAACAGCTTCTCAAGCCTTTCTAATCAATTAGAAATTGAGGTTTTTCCAGAGAGGTTGCAGATGTATATTGGACACTAGAAACGATTTCTAGCAATTTTAATTCAAAGAAAACAGTTGTTTTCTCTTTGAATTGATGAGAGATGAAGAAGAAGAGAGGAGAGGTACTCAATGGGTGGCGGCACACAATGAAAGAAATCAGATTGTTCTTTTGTTCTTTCATCCTTCCCCTTATATAGCTAGGTCATCACTTAAAACCCTTGCCACATGTCATCTTCTGATTGGCTCTTAGTTTAATTGACCCAATCCCATTGTGCCAAGTGTCAAACCTAGATTTAATCTTAACTTTGATCATCTTACATGATTAAAAGACAAATGCCAAGCTTATGTGTAGTGCCATGTGTCACCATCTCATGGTGCCACATGTCATCCTGTGAAATGACTAAATTACCCTTGTGTTTCAATTTTGAGTTCTCAACCCAAAATAATTATTTCTCCTCTTCTAATCAATTTATATCAAATATAAATTAATTAATTAATATTATTAATTAATTTCTCATGATTAAATTCATATTTAAACACTTTAAATATAAATTTAACTTATACTATACATCCAATAACCTAGATTTGGTTTCAACCATGCTAGGGACTTTACAATCTTATTGCAAACCAAACCTATTTAATTAATCAATTAAACTCTTTAATTAATTAATTAAATCACATTTAACTTGGTGATTACTTGTGTATGTGTGTGACTCACTAGGCTTATCACTAATTGGCAATGAGATATGATATCAACTCTTAATATCATCAGAACTCTTTCTTACCATAAATGATTTCTCTAAATCATTTTATGCACCTCATAGACCATGGTTAACACCTACCATAGCATGCCATGGCCACCCAATCAGTAATAAGGAATACCTTAAATGAACCTTTTATCATATGTTACCATGCACTAGAATCTCTTTGTTACAAAATCTCAATTCGAGTTAGAGTCATGGTTTATGTCAAACCCCATTTGCTATGAATATTATGTTCTCTTTTAATTCCAGTTCTTGATTAAAAAGATTTTCTCATCAGAAACTCTTTTCTGAATAAATCTATTTATCCTGGCCAGGAACTTGAAACATCAAGAATAATTAAATGAACATAGGATTTTATCACTATTTACTTAGGGTAACAGATTCCATCTTGATTAACACCTACCTCCATATATAACTAGTAGGAGCCAACACATGCCCATATACCAATACACAGTACAAGTATGTAAGCAGTATCAAACTCAAACCACCTATCTACAAGATAACTGTGCTATCTCAGGTTTAAAGATTATATGCACTGATATAATTTATGACAATGCATTGACAAGAGTAAACTCCATGTGCTTGTCATAAATATCACTGGTTCAGCCTACTTATCATGCATAAGTGCCTATCATGTTTGTTATATGGCATGAGACTCACCATTCCATTTTATTTATATCTCATATAAATACATTGGGAACAAACATGAATACAATCTTTCTAGATAAGTCATGTCCTGCGTGAAGTATCCTCGATTGCGAACCAATTTATGATACTTTGTGCTAGAAATACTGTCACTCATATTCTTAACAACTTAAGAATATAATTTCTAATAAAATATCAATGGACCTTTTCTATTACACATAAATATATTATGTAAATGGAAAAGTGAAAATACATTTTACTAATAAAACATGTACAAGATACATACTAAATGATATGCTCTAGGGCATACTACTAACAATCTCCCACTAGCACTAGAGCCATTCATTAAATATCTTAGACCCATCGTCTCAAGATGTCGGTATGGCTGAGTTTGTGACATAGGCTTAGTGAATGGGTCAGCTGGATTTTCAGCTGCTGCTATTTTCTTCATGGCTACATCACCTCGCCCAACTATTTCTCTGATAATTTGGTAGCATCTTTCTATGTGTTTGGACTTTTGGTGAGACCGGGGTTCCTTAGCCTGTATGACTGCTCCATTGTTGTCACAGTAGAGTGGAACTGCTAACTCAATGGAAGAAACTACTACAAGTTCTGTCACAAACTTCTTTATCCAAACAACTTCGTTTGCAACATCTGATGTAGCAATATACTTAGCCTCGGTAGTGGAATCTGCAGTCGTACTCTATTTGGAACTCTTCCAATTGACTGCACCTCCATTATAAATAAACACATATCCAGAGGTAGACTTTCGATCATCGATATCTGATTGGAAATCAGAATTAGTATAATCATCCAATTGCAAGTCACCACCTTCATATATCAAGAATAAATCCTTAGTTCTTCTCAAGTACTTAAGGATATTCTTGACAGCTATCCAGTGTTCCAAACCTGGATTGGATTGATACCTGCTAGTCAAACTAACAGCATATGCGATATCCAGCCTAGTACACAATATTGCATACATCAAACTTCCAATAGCCGAAGCATATGGAATCCTAGCCATTTTACTCTTTCTTCAGGTGTCTTTGGAGACATCTCTTTAGAAAGGTGGATACCATGTCTCACTGGTAACAATCCTCTCTTGGAATCAAGCATGTTAAACCTCTTTAACACCTTTTCCAAGTATAGACTTTGGGATAAACTAATTATTCTTTTCGCTCTATCTCTATAGATGTGAATCCCAAGAATATAGGTTGCCTCCCCTAAGTCTTTCATGGAGAATGTATTTGACAACTATACCTTTACAGTTGTCAACATACCTATGTCATTACCCATCAACAAAATGTCATCCACATATAAGACAAGGAAAGTGACAGCCCTATCACTAACCTTCTTATATACACATGGCTCATCCTCATTTTTGATAAAACCAAATGACTTAATGGCTTCATCAAAATGGATGTTCCAACTCCTCGAAGCTTGTTTCAACCCATAAATGGAACGCTTTAGCTTGCATACCTTGGAACCATCTTAGAATTCAAAACCCCTAGGTTGTTCCATGAAAACGTTTTCTTCAATGTATCTATAGAGAAAAGTTGTTTTGACATCCATCTGCCAAATCTCATAATCATAGTATGTAGCTATTGCTAATAGAATCCTAATTGATTTAAGCATGGCAACAGGCAAGAAAGTCTCCTCATAGTCGATTCCTTGCCTTTGGCGAAACCCTTTTGCTACTATCCTTGCTTTATAGGCCTCTACCTTTCCATCAGAACCAATTTTCTTCTTGAAAACCCATTTGTTCCCTATAGGTACAATACCTTCAGGTGGGTCAACAAGATCCCAAACTTGATTCTTATACATGGAATCAATCTCGGATTTCATAGCATCAATCCATTTTGAAAAGTCTATATCTGATATAGCTTCTTCATAGGTAAGTGGATCATCTCCATGTTCGACTTCTTCATGAGTAGACAACACTTGTTCTTCTTCATGAAGAAAACCATATCTCATTGGTGGGTGAGATATCTTGGTTGATATGCGAGGAATTACAGTAGATGTTTCATCAACAGGTGTAGGTTGACTAGATGGATCTATATCCATCTGATCTGTTGGTTGGTCAAAATTCTCCAATTCTAACTTTATTTGCCTTCCTTTTCCTCCTTCTTGAACAAACTGTTATTCAAGAAATGTAGCATATCTACTTACCACAACCTTTTATGATGTAGGCAAATAAAAATAATATCCAAAAATCTCTTTTGGATATCTAACAAATCAACCCTTTTTCTAATCTGGTTTCCAATTTATCAGTGTTTAGCTTTTTGATATAATCTGGACAACCCCAAATCTTAACATGCTTAAGACTTGATTTTCTTCCATGCCATATCTCATAAGGTATGGAAGATACTGATTTTGATGGAATCCTATTCAGAATATGCAAAGTTGATTCTAATGCAAATCCCCAAAAGGAGATTGGCATATCAGTATAGCTCATCATACTATGTACCATATCTAATAAGGTACCATTTTCTCCTTTCAGATACACCATTCAGCTGTGGTGTTCCTGGAGGAGTCAGCTGGGAAATAATGCTATGCTCTTTCAAGTATTCATCAAATTCAGCACTCAAGTATTCACCTCCACGATCTGATCGAAGAGCTTTAATACTTTTTCCTATTTGATTTTCTACTTCAGATTTAAATTCTTTGAACTTTTCAAAGGATTCATGTTTGTATTTCATCAAATATAAATACCGAAACCTTAATTTATCATCAGTAAAGGTAATAAAATAATGAAAACTGCCTCTAGACATTTCTTTAAATGGACCACACACATCACTATGTATTAGCTCCAAAATATTTTCAGCTCTTAGCCCTTGTCCAACAAAGGGTGATCTAGTCATTTTGCCTTGAAGGCAGGATTCACAAGTTGGAGTAGGTTCAGAATCCAATGAGGATAGAATCCCCATTTTCTCTAGTTTTGCAATCCTATATTCTGCAACATGACCTAATCTTAAGTGCCAAATATATCTTAAACTTAAGTTGATTTTCACTATCGCATTGCATTCATTTAGATCAATTGCATTCAATTTGTGTTTGTCATTATTATCCAAATAATGAAGACCATCATTCATATAACCCGAGCCAACATATTTATTTCCAAAATAAATATTGCAAATATCATTTGTGAACTGAATTCATAGCCATTTATTGTCAAACTAGATATAGAAATAATGTTGTTAAAAGCATCAGGTACATATAAAATATTATCCAAACACAAAACATGTCCAGACATGTAAAAAGATTTAGATCCTATGGCTAAAGCTTCAACAGTTAAGCCATCGCCAATCCGGAGTCTAACATCTAGAGAACGCAAGCTGCTACTTTTTGCTAGTTCCTGCATATCATAAGAAATGTGAGAACTGGCACCAGTATCTAAAACCCAAGCTGTAGATGAACTATGAGTATCATCAGAATCTAAATAATAAGATATGGACATACATTCCAAAGGTGTATCCTTCTTGTCCTTCAGAGAAGCAAGATACTCTGGGCAGTTCCTTTTCCAGTGCCCATCCTGTTGATGCATGCATTTTATATCATCATTTAGGTATAATTTTTGTACATAATTTACCCTTGTTCATAGCTATTACTGTAGATATTAGCATATATTTAGTCAATTTTGCCTTTTTACATTCTTAGTTTAATTTTTGGAATTTATTTGTTTTGTAGGTTAAATTTGGAGAATTTTGGTGTATTTTGATCAGAGCAGCCATTTGGAAGAAATTAGAGTTGAATTGAAAAATTTGGAAGTTGAGTTAAAGAAACCAAAAGTTTCACAACTTGCGACACAAGGCAAGACACAACCGATTCAACTTGTGTCGTTTTAATGAAAATGGCTGACGTGGCACTTTCGTCCCTCTGATTTAATACATCACTTTCTCCAGAATCTTCTGCCTTTTTACCCATTCTAGGGTAGACCTCTGAACTATATAAAAACTTCTTTTTTTCTTTCTTTCCAAAAGGAGAAAAAGAGGGAGATTTTGCAAGAGAGAGAGAGAGAGAGAGAGGAAGAGGAGCTCATGAAATCGTTTTACAGCAGCAGCAGAGGACGTTTTCTGCAACACTCCAGTAGCAGATTCTTCATCATTTTACTGGGCTTTTCTGTTTCTTAGCTTAGATTTTCATTATTTCTTCTTTTCTGTACTTGGGTTTGTCTTGAAACCATATACTTGGGTTTGTCTTGAAACCATGATTTATGAGTAGATCTTTGAGATTCTAGAGATAGGGTTTTCAATATTATTTGCATGTGGTTTATCTCCAATTTAGCCAAACACATGAGAATTGCAATTTTGAGGGAAATCAATTCTTAGTTCTTTGAAACCTTTTTCAAGCATTTCAAAGTTGGTATTCATCAAATCAAATCCTGTTTTCATGGTATTTCAAACCTGATAAAAACCCAATTAAAGCTCTAATTGATTTTTTTGAATGTCCCCTTAATCCTCTTAGCTTATCTCTAACACCAAGAAAACTAAGTTTATTGTAAGATTATCTATCCCAAATATTCACTTTTCAGTCCATCTGTCAAGGATTAAAACTTAACTTAATAAAGGCCCATTCATCAAGTAAGGCAACAAGCTCACAAGAAATAAATCAAAACGCAGCAAATTTCATTTAAATGACTAAATCAGTTCAAAAACCACAATACAAAGCAATATTTACAAACCCATCTTTAGAATCTCAAAGATCTACTCACAAATCATGGTTTCAAGACAAACCCAAGTATAGAAATGAAGAAATAATGAAAATCTAAGCTAAGGAACAGAAAAACCCGGTAAAATGATGAAGAATCTGCTACTAGAGTGTTGCAGAAAACATCCTCTGCTGCTGCTGCAAAATTATTTAACAAGCTCCTCTTCCTCTCTCTCTTTTTTGCAAAATCTCCCTCTTTTTCTCCTTTTAGAAAGAAAGAGAAAAATAAGTTTTTATATGGTTCAGAGGTCTGCCCTAGAATGGGTAAAAAGGCAGAAGATTCTGGAGAAAGTGATGTATTAAATCAGAGGAACAAAAGTGCCATGTCAGCCATTTTTATTAAAATGACACAAGCTGAATCAGTTGTGTCGCGCCTTGTGTTGCAGGTTGTGAAACTTTCGGTTTCTTTAACTCAACTTCAAAATTTTGCAATTCAACTCTAATTTCTTCCAAATGGTTGCTCTGATCGAAACATACCAAAATTCTCCAAATTTAACCTACAAAACAAATAAATTCCAAAAATAAAACTAAGAAGTGTAAAAAGGCAAAATTGACTAAATATATGCTAATATCTATAGTAATAGCTATGAACAAGCAAAAATTATGTGCAAAAATTATGCCTAAATGATGATATTAAATGCATGTATCAAATTCCCCCATACTCAAACTCTTGCTTGTCCCCAAGCAAAATTTCATTAAAACTCATTTGGAAGGGAATAGAATCAGTCTTTGAAAACACAAAAATCACTAATCCAAACCACCAACTTACCTCTAGCCACCAACATTCCAAATTCCCACCAGCAAAGCACAAAGAATGAAGCAATCACTCTCAACAATTACAGAATAGCTAAAAATTAACCAATCAACCCAAGCAACAAATACCAACCAGCTATAAGAGTCAATTGTGCCTAAACAAACCTAAATGAAATAGATAGCCAATGTGTCTCAAATAGATGGTGAGTAATGTATGGAAGATTATATTGCCAAACCCATATGCAAGCATAAAAGATCTAACTCCACTAATGTAACAAGCATTTTTCAAAGAGTTATTAGGTCCTTTAAGGGTTGTAATAGGGTCAAATAAGGTAAAATTGTGGTTAACAAAGAAATGGAATAAGGAAAACAAAATATGAGAATGATATTAATCATGAAACTCAAAGTGCATCCAAGATGCTCTGGGCAGTTCCTTTTTTAGTGCCCATCTTGCTGGTAGTGGAAACACTTTTCTTTGCCTCCATCAGCTTTAGTCTTCCCTTTCTGTTTAGCTATTTTCTTGGAAGGACCAGGAATTTGAGGTTTCTTTTTCTTATTGCCCTTCTTCTTGTTGGACTTTCTAGCAGAAAAAGATGCAATCAAAGCTACGTCTTTTCCTTTATTGCCCGGCATATTCTTTTGGGCAATAACCAGCATGTTGAGTAAACCAGCCAAGGTGCATTCCTGCTTAGTCATATGAAAATTTGTCATAAAATTCCCAAATGACTCAGAAAGGGACTGAAGGTTCAAATCCATTTGCACTTGGAAATCCATGTTAAAGTTAAGATATTCCAGCTGCTCAATCAGCAGAATCATCTTGTGGACATGATCCCCAACATTCTGTCCCTCAAACATCCTCATGTGGAATAGCTGTCTTGATATCTCATACCTAGCATTCTTGTTGTGCTCACCATACAACTCTTGTAGGTGAAAGAGGAACTCATTTGCACTCTGCATATTCTCATGCTGCTTATGTAACTCATTACTCATAGAAGCAAACATGTAACACTTGGCTCTCATATCATGCTCCTTCCACTTGTCCAAAGTTTCATATTCCTCTTGAGTGGCCTCTGGAGGTAAGGGACCAGGAACCTGTGAGTCTAGAACATATCCTATATGTTCAAGGTTCAGGACAAGTTTCAAATTTCTTAGCCAATCAGAAAGATTAGGTCCTGTCAACTTATTGTGATCAAGTATGCTCGCAAGGATATCAGATAGTGGTGGTTGTGGTGTGCTCATTATTATCAGAAAATTAATTGCAGAAAATAATCAGATTAATTAGTAAATGTATCATGTATTTAACTAAAATGATTATGGTCTTTTAATCAAATTGGTCCTTCCACTAACTTAGCGAATCCTACACTTCCAAAGTAGAAAATGGAAATCCTAGTTGAATGGATTTCTAGTGGGTGATTGAATTCTTATAGTCTTATTGATTATCCTCAGGCACATCCATTATTGGAATTACAATAAACTATAAGTGAGCAACTCCTTGCCCATCACATCTCATGTGAGCTTCAATCCTTTACCTAGCCTCTAATGCTCAAAATCTCAGGCACATCCATTATTGACTTATCTTGCATTAGTTAAGTTGATTCCATTGAGCCAGTAAATATGCAAATAATTTTAATGTCCTCAGGCACATCCATTATTGGGCACCAAACCATTTACATATTTACAACATCTCATGCTTAACAATTATTCTTAAGAAAATCTCTTAAATTAATTGTATCATATGTAAGTATTTAAAATTTCTTAAAATAATTGCCTTAATGGAGGACCTATGTTATAATTACTTTAATTATACCATTTCCAACTTAATCATTTGTTTGGAAGATTTTGTGGTCGATCTAATTACTATTATGGTCTCACTTTGCACATTATCCATTTAGCATGCATATATCATATACTTGCATATAATCCCATACATCTATGCATTCATGGATAAATAATAAATATGGTATGATCATGGACTTTCTAAGGGATTCAATTCTGAGCCACCAAGAATTGAATCAGGGCATTCATAAATGCATTTCATTCATTCATATTATAAGAGTTGCTGAAAGAGTACATAATTAATACTTGATCTTGAATTCCTCCCACTGGTCCCACCAATACTCTTGACCTCCTTGATCTTCTTGCAATCCAATTACATAGTAATCCTTGGCATACCAAGGGGAATTTACAAGAACCAAATAAATGAAATTACAACCCAAAAAATATTATAACCTTTATAATACATCCCACCAAAATAAATTAAAATAAATTAATTAATTTACAACCCAAAGAAACGTAAAAGAAATAAATCAAATCACATTGGTCTTTTATTGTCCATGATCATCCATCATGCATATCACTATTTAATAATTAAATAAAACATACATACTTAAATTAAATATCTCATATTCAACTTAAAAATCCAGATTTGAATATGATTCAAAAAAATTTAAAAATTCATATTTGAATCACATTCAAACAAATTTAAAAATTCAGATTTGAATCACATTCAAATAAATTTAAAAAATTTGAATCACATTCAAACAAATTTAAAAATTCAGATTTGAATTAAAATTTAATTGTGTGATTAAAACTCCTAATTAAGCACTTTAATTAGTCATGGGCCTAATTATGGGCCTTGAAACCAAGCCCACATTCAAGCAAACCTTGCGCACCATGAGGTGCCATTGATGCCGCCACCTATGGTGGCTCCACCATGTGTGCTGCCACATATTTCTTTGCAACCAGCAATGAATCAATCATCTTATGATCAAATCACACAATTAAATCATATAATAAACAATCTAAATGGTAAATATAATGGCTCTGATAAGGAAGCATGAAAATATTAGTTTAGATCATTGAATTCAAAATTTTTCTTCTAGGGTCTCATGCATCATGCAAGATTCATTATTTACCTATTTGATTTCAATGTTCAATAGCATATTAAAACACTTTTAATATGTTTTATGATCTACATTTTCCATTTAAGATTTTAGAATTAATAGATTAATTCATTAGAACCCTATATTAAATCAAGAACATGTGCACTAACCTTTTGATGCACTGTAGTTGCGTTTGGTACCTTTGGGATGCACTTAGGACACCAGATATTGTCCCTCTAGCTTGTCCACACCAAGATCACCAATGGCAGTCCCTTGAACAGCTTCTCAAGCCTTTCCAATCAATTAGAAATTGAGGTTTTGCCTTTTAGAGAGGTTGCAGATGTATATTGGACACTAGAAACAATTTCTAGCAATTTTAATTCAAAGAAAATAATTGTTTTCTCTTTAAATTGATGAGAGATGAAGAATAAGAGAGGAGAGGTACTCAATGGGTGGTGGCACACAATGAAAGAAATTAGATTGTTCCTTAGTTCTTTCATCCTTTCCCTTATATAGCTAGGTCATCACTTAAAACCCTTGCCACATGTCATCTTCTGATTGGCTCTTAGTTTAATTGACCCAATCACATTGTGCCAAGTATCAAACCTAGATTTAATCTTGACTTTGATCATCTTACATGATTAAAAGACAAATGGCAAGCTTATGTGTAGTGCCATGTGTCACCATCTCATAGTGCCACATGTCACCTAGTGAAATGACTAAATTACCATTGTGTTTCAATTTTGAGTTCTCAACCCAAAATAATTATTTCTCCTCTTCTGATCAATTTATATCAAATATAAATTAATTAATTAATCTTTATTAATTAATTTCTCATGATTAAATTCATATTTAAACACTTTAAATATAAATTTAACTTATACTATACATCTAATAACCTTGATTTGGTTTCAAGCCATGCTAGGGACTTTACAATCTTATTGCAAACCAAACCTATTTAATTAATCAATTAAAATCTTTAATTAATTAATTAAATCACATTTAACTTGGTGATTACTTGTGTATGTGTGTGACTCACTAGGCTCATCACTAATTGGCAATGAGATATGATATCAACTCTTAATATCATCAGAACTCTTTCTTACCATAAATGATTTCTCTAAATCATTTTATGCACCTCATAGACCATGGTTAATACCTAGCATAGCATGCCATGGCCACCCAATCAGTAATAAGGAATACCTTAAATGAACCTTTTATCATATGTTACCATGCACTAGAACCTCTCTGTTACAAAATCCCAATTCGAGCTAGAGTCATAGTTTATGTCAAACCCCATTTGCTATGAATATTATGTTCTCTTTTAATTCCAGTTATTGATTAAAAAGATTTTCTCATCAGAAACTCTTTTTTGAATAAATCTATCTGTCCTGGCCAGAAACTTGAAACATCAAGAATAATTAAATGAACATTGGGTTTTATCCCTATTTACTTAGGGTAACAGATTCCATTTTGATCAACACTTACCTCCATATATAACTAGTAGGAGCCAACACATGCCCATATATCAATACACAGTACAAGTATGAAAGCAGTATCAAACTCAAACCACCTATATACAAGATAACTGTGCTATCTCAGGTGTAAAGATTATATGCACTGATATGATTTATGACAATGCATTGACAAGAGTAAACTCCATGTGCTTGTCATAAATGTCACTGGTTCGGCCTACTTATCATGCATAAGTGCCTATCATGTTTGTTATATGGCATGAGACTCACCATTCCATCTTAGTTATATCTCTTATAAACACATTGGGAACAAACATGAATACAATCTTTCTGGATAAGTCATATCCTGTGTGAAGTATCCTCAATTGTGAACCAATTTATGATACTTTGTGCTAGAAATACTGTCACGCATATTCTTAACAACTTAAGAATAGAATTTCTAACAAAATATCAATGGACCTTTTCTATTACACATAAATATATTATGTAAATGGAAAAGTGAAAATGCATTTTACTAATAAAACATATACAAGATACATACTAAATGATATGCTCTAGAGAATACTACTAACAAAAAGAAGATGGACTAAAGAGCAAGCTGAAAGGCCCAAAATAGGACAAGATTAGGAAGAATAGAGTAAAGATATAGAGAAGGCAAAATGCTATTTTGGGTATGGTGAACAAGATGAATTGAAAAGCAAAATTAGAAGGCTTAGAATAGAACCTCATTAGTGAGAATAGTGATCAAGATATAGAACCCAGAAGTGCAAAACTTAGAGTAAGTTGTAGTTTGAGCAGTGTCAGGGGCCAAAACATAGTGTAACACCCCTCACCCGACTACAGTGTAGCCGAGCAAAGTGTGCTACATTCGGTGCCGGAGCACCCTATCTTATCTTACTTTATTCCTTTCATATTTTGATCTCGATATATTTTAATATTAATAAATTTTTCGACGGAGAAACCAAATGAGTTTCCCTATTTTATTACCAGTTGACGTATTTTACTATTTACCTGTTTGAAAGTTTCAATAATATTTTACAAATAAAATCTCATCAATTATTTTCATAACCATCTCATAATTCACATCTCATTCATATATCTCAATTTCATATTCATTTCCATGCATTATCTATATATTTCAAATCTGTCTTCGAATCCATATAATCTCATCCATGCTCAAATCACATAAGTAAAATTTTCAAATTTCTTTAATTTACATAATTTCATAATTTACATGATATATAAATTAATTACATATGAAAAAGCTAATTTATTAAATTACATTACATTTCTATTAATTACCTGCTCATAATCTACATTATAATACAATATCTAGCATTTTATACTAAATACAAAATATGATCTATATGGGCCCTATCTACATGCATTACTGAGGAGGTGATAACCTTGAATACTCCAGCCACTTCTGCAGATCTGGACTCCAAAAATCTTAGTCAAAGTACCTACGCGAGGAAACAAATCCATCGCGCTAAGCATTGCTGCTTAGTGGTGCAATAATAGAACAAGAAAATAAAATATACAAATAAAGAAAGAACGAAGCATAATTTGAATATTTAAGAATCAATTTAATTTAATACAATGTGTCTAATATTAATTATCTTTTGTTCTCATTTGTTTCGCTTTGAAAGCGTTTAATTCCGAAATTCACAGGGATAATGTACAACATACAGAATTAATAAAAATACTCAGTTTATATTTATATGGCAATAGAAGGTACGTTTAAAATATTTAGTTAAGTTATACCTATTTTTGCAACTCTTTTATCATTTTACTTAACAATTTTTATGTGGTTTGGATCATTTCATAATTGTAACTAATTCTTTTGAAGTCTTATTAACTCATTTATTTGATTTCTAATATTTTTAATCACTAATAGTCTTAATTTATTTTAATAAATTACACTGCCCAAGTAACCTACGACAGGCTGACTAAACTGGATAACGGGTCGTTGGCTCTGGACACCGCGGTGCCTCGGGCCGTCATACCATGGGACGCAGAACGTCAACCACGTATGCAGTCAGTATGGCTAAAAAGCCATGATATCACATAATCGGGCATAAAAGCCATGAATACGGGCATAAGAGCCATGAATACGGGCATAGAGCTATGAATGTAGGCATAAAGCCTTTTGCAGTACTGCTAAAACAATACCCTATTGGCATGCCAAACTATCCAATCTGATACACATGTCTAGGCAATACAAGGGCACATAATATCATTAAATATTAATATATTGTATTTTTTGACTTCATTATTTCATGATAAATTTCGATTATAATTCATACATTCATTTGATCATTTATATGATCACAATTCACATCAATTATCCTTTTATACCATTGTACTCAAAACATTTTTTCTTTTCTCATTTATACATTCAAGAATCTACTCATGTAATTACAATTTTTATATTTCAAGTTGAGTTATTAATATGTTATGAATTCCATTTGTGATGGGCATATAAGCCCTAACTAATTATTCACATCAATTTGGTGACTTATTTTTCATGTTTCAAGTAATCCATAAATATTTCATGGATTTCAAATTTATGGCCTTAATTTCTTTTTAACAATTTTGACTAGGATGCATAGTCCACATTTGTCATACAATTCTAAGCATTTAAGCTTAGAATTGGTTCTAGGTCTTCATCTTAATTTACTAATCATTTTGATTACTATTCACCTTACTAGTCAACACAAAATGTTGACCTTTTTATACTTAATGGATATATTAATTCTAATTACATCAAGATCCCACATTTTTAGTTTTACATTTGCTAGTATTAATTGCCAATTGCAATTTAAAGTCTCCTAGATGCATTTCTAATTTCAAATTTTGAATTTTCAAGTTTTGGTGTCACTATTCACCTTATTGGTCAACAAAAATGTTGACTTTTGGATAGAAAATAGGTACATTGGTTTTAACACACCCAACATACCACATTTTGCATTGAAAACTTGTTGGCATTAAGCATTAATACCATTTCTAAACTTAAACCAAGGGAAGCAGAATTTTTAGTTTTTTGAAGCCTAATTTTACTGTTCCATTAAGCACTGTTGCAAAGGGAATTTGAGGAAATGGTAAACATGAAAGTTGTTCCTTATTTTGTCTAGTTGAATTTCTTTTTTTAAATCACTCCATTTGGAGTTTTGTAGCTCTAGTTATGGTCCAAAAACCACAGCTGGCCGGATTGGAAAAACTGCAGAATTACTAAATCTACAGTACCATAAACAGTGATTGCCACTGTCTTGTTGGATAGGTTCTGGTCATAATTTGGGGTAGGTTTCTTCATGAAAGTTGTTTTCTATGTCTTAACTTGTTGCTGTAAAAATTTCAGGTCAATTGACCATATCTACAGTGAGTTATGGCCAAATGAGCGATTCGCTCATTTGGTTATTCTCGCAGTCTTTGTGCAGGGTATCCGGATTGGGGCCAACTTTTGGTCCACTTGCTTTGGTCTTTTGGGCATGGTTTCTTCAGAAAAATTGTGCCATTATAAGTTTAGTTTCATGTCCAATTGGCCAAACACAAATTGGACCTACACAGCCAAAGTTATGGCTGTCTAAATGGGCTGGAATCATAGCCTCATTGCTGCTGTCTCTAGGCAGCTTTTCCATTTCAATTTGCCATACATTAGCTCACTTCAAATTATGATTAACTTGCCTCAAATGGTCACTAATTGACCATTAGAATGTCCATTAATCATTTCATAAGCCAAGTCCAATTTTTCACTCCCAAAACCCTAATTTTCCTTTCAATTCACCCATACACCTAGTTAAGCACTTTCATTCATTCTATATGTGTATATACACCTTAAACATAATCTCTAATTCATTTTAAGTCCATTAAAACCATTAAAAACACTCCATCATTGTTCCTTCCTTAGGGCTGCCGAAATTCATGGTGGACATACACATATATTTGGTTCATTTAATTCACAAATTCTTACTCAATTCAAGTCACTAACATGGAAATAAAGAGCTTAAGGTGTATAAGTGCACTAACCTCTTGTAGGGTAGAATTTTCCAAGCTCAAACTTCACTTTCCTTCCTTTTCTAGGCTGCCAAACACTTCCCCAAGAGGTATGGATAAGTTTTAATGAAAGGTGTCTAGGGTTTTATAGTGGAAATTCATGGGAAAATGGAAGTGATGCAAGAAATTTTTATGGAGGGCTATGGAAGAAAGGTCACGTTTTGAGGAAGAAGAAGAAGAAAATGACCAGAATTTTTGGTCCATTTTGTATCTTTTAAATGTTTTAAGAATGCTTGTTAACTTGTGATTGGTTGGGAGTAAGATAATGACATCATGTGATGTCATTATCCCTAATTTTCTTTATTTTTCTTTTCTTTTCTTTTCTACTAACTTTAAATTAATTTTTCATCAACCTTAATTCATATTTTATGTCATAATAATTATTTACTCAACTGGACAAGTCGGCCAAAAATCGTCTCTGAAGGCGAAATGACCAAAATGCCCTCCGTTTGGCTTAATGGGTCAAAATTGTCTATACCGATTGAAAAATTTTTCTAAATATTTTCTTGGCATTCTAATGCCATAGGAACCTCAATGACCCTTCTCTGGAGTCCCAAAAATTATTTTATGAATTTTTCCCCGGGTCTAGGGCTCCTCGTTGCAAGAACCGCAACTTCACTCTGGTTACCCATCGCTTGGGCACCGGCTCGTTTAACTTGGTTGTATTTTATTTCAAAAATTTTTCCTAAATTTTTATTATTAATATTTGAGTTAATTATGGTTCCCGACTTTAGTTTAAATATTTTTCCGGACGTTCTAGCTGTCCAGACAGACACCGGTCACCGAAACAGTAGAATGTACGGAGTTGCTACCGAGAGGGTGTTACACATAGAGTCAAAGTTGCAAGATTTGGATCAGACTTTGTTTGTTCCCCACTCCCAAGGTGGAGTAGGTAGCAATGGGACAAGATTGCTTTAACCTATGGAAAGTATAAGGAATGTTAGGCGAGGAATGCAACTGGAGTGAGCAGTAGCTAGAGGGAGTACAATGGTGTCCTGAACTATCCTGTCAAGTTGACCAGCTGAACTATTAAGTAGTACATTGAGTGGAGATGGGGAGACAAAAGTCATGGATTTTATAATTAGGAGCTAGGCAAATGTCTTCAATGTGACCAACAGGGTCATTTTATTGGGAAGCATGAGTGACAAAATAATAGTAGGGGATAAAATAGGGAGAAAAATGTATATATTGTACTTATAAGTCACTAGGAAGTAAAGGGTCAGAATAATAGCTATGGGTAAAACTAAAGTTGGTTCTAGAAGAATTTAGAAGTAAGTGATATCTTTTCATAATATAGCAGAAGTCAAGGGCACTAGACAAATGATGATATGTATGGAATACAAAATGGAGTATAAGTAGAGATAATAAATTATACGAAGATAGGTCAGGTGGGATAGTGGTACTATAGAGGGTTGGTGTAGTTAACATCTTGTAGAAAGAGCATAATAGCAATAAGGAGATGATGAAATTTAAAGAAAAGGATAAAGAGATATGGCTAATTTAAGGCTGAAGTTTGGAAAGCTGCAGGTAGCAAATGTGGCTATATCAAGGAGAATGAACGTGTAAAGTATCTTATTTGGATTATGGCATACTATAAGTTTACCACTACCTATTAGTTTAGGTGAGGCTTATAGGTTCAAGAGCTCCTAACTAACCATGATAAAGGAATTAGGGGATGCTAATGTTCTAATGGTCAAGATGAAGAAGAAGGCACAGGAGGATTTTTCCATGGTGAAATGCATGTGTTTTAAGGCATGAATAGTGGGTTGATATTATAATGATGTATGACATGAAGGATGTGCTGGTAGGAGGTAATCAAAGAGTTAAAATTACTGAAGTAATGGAGATAGGAATCAAGCTAGGACTAAAAACAAGTAATAATAATAAAAAAAAGGTCACACTGATGGGATTGATATCTTTGAAGAAAGAGGCATAAGGATGAGAAAGGACAAGATTAAGGATAGATAAGATGGACAACTAAGAACTACCGGTTCTATAAGCTCAAGACTCGAGACAAAGGTTCAAGAGCAAGTACAATACCATACCAAAAATAAGAAAAGAGGAAGCAAATAAGATCCAAGGGACAAAAGAGAAGGTCGAGAGGAATTAGTTACAACAAAAAGGAATGAGTATGAGAGGGGCATGCTAAGGGATGTCTAGGAAGAGTTACGGTCATATGACATTTTAAAAGAGTAATGAAGCCTCGATCTAAGTGCTAATGTATTCAAAAGTACGTCAGACAGTAAGATGATTCGAGAAGAAGTCAAGAAACTCCCATTCTAGAGGACTGGGAAATGATAAAGTTGTATTAATTGGGTGTTGGCAAATAATTAAACCTTTGTCATAACAGTGTGGAGACCTAGTTCACTTTCCAACGCCAATATATGGTGTATGGAATGTTTGGCACTTGTATAAAGTTTTGTAAGGACATTGGTAGTGACACAAAGTAGGCTAGAAGCTAGCTGTTGTTAGAAGTATGCCCTAGAGCATATCATTTAGTATGTATCTTGTACATCTTTTATTAATAAAAGGCATTTTCACTTTTCTGTTTACATAATATATTTATGTGTAATAGAAAAGGTCCATAGATATTTTGTTAGAAATTCTATTTTTAAGTTGTTAAGAATATGAGTGACAGTATTTCTAGCAAAAAGTATCATAAATAGGTTCACAATCGAGGATACTTCACAATAAGGACATGACTTATCCAGTAAGATTGTATTCATGTTTGTTCCCAAGTTATTTATATGAGATATAAATAAGATGGAATGGTGAGTCTCATGCCATATAACAAACATGATAGGAACTTATACAAGATAAGTAGGCCGAACTAGTGACATTTATGACAAGCACATGGAGTTTACTCTTGTCAATGCATTATCATAAATCATATCAGTGCATATAATCTTTAGACCTGAGATAGCACAGTTATCTTGTATATAAGTGGTTTGAGTTTGATATTGCTTTCATACTTGTACTGTGTATGGGTATATGGGCATGTGTTAGCTCCTACTAGTTATATATGGAGGCAGGTGTTGATCAAGATGGAATTTGTTCCTCTAAGTAAATAGGGATAAAATCCTATGTTCATTTAATTGTTCTTGATGTTTCAAGTTCTTGGCTAGGACAGATAGATTTAATCAGAAAAGAGTTTCTGATGAGAAAATCTTTTTAATCAAGAACTAGAATTAAAAGAGGACATAATATTCATAGCAAATGGGGTTTGACATAAACCATGACTCCAGCTTGAGTTGGGATTTTGTAACTGAGAGATTCTAGTGCATGGTAACATATGATTATAGGTTCATTTAAGGTAAACCTTATTACTGATTGGGTGGCCATGGCATGCTATGCTAGGTGTTAACCATGGTCTATGAGGTGCATAAAATGATTTAGAGAAATCATTTATGGTAAGAAAGAGTTCTGATGATATTAAGAGTTGATATCATGTCTTATTGCCAATTAGTGATGAGCCTAGTAAGTCACACACATACACAAGTAATCACCAAATTAAATATGATTTAATTAATTAATTAAAGAGTTTAATTGATTGATTAAATAGGTTTGGTTTGCAATTAGATTGCAAAGTCCCTAGCATGACTTGAAATCAAATCTAGGTTATTGGATGTATAGTATAAGTTAAATTTATATTTAAAGTTTTTAAATATGAATTTAATTAATGAGAAATTAATTAATAAAGATTAATTAATTAATTTATATTTAATATAAATTGATTAGAAGAAGAGAAATAATTATTTTGGGTTGAGAACTCAAAATTAAGACATAGGGGCATTTTGGTCATTTCACAGGGTGACATGTGGCACCATGAGATGATGACACATGGCACTACACATAAGCTTGCCAAATGTCTTTTAATCAAGTAAAATGATTAAAATTAAGATTAAATATAGGTTTGACACTTGGCACAATGTGATTGGGTCAATTAAATCTATAGCTAATCAAAAGGTAACATGTGGTAAGGGTTTTAAGTGGTGACCTAGCTATATAAGTGTAAGGATGCAAGAACAAAACACACAAGCTGCTGCTCCTCTTATGTGATGCCACCCAAAAGAACATCTCTCTTCTCTTCTTCTTCTTTTCTCATCAATTCAAAGAGATTAGCAAACAATCTCTTGATTTAAAAATACTAGAAATTATTTCTAGTGTTCTGTTTACATCTGTAATCTCTTAAAAGGCAAACCTTGATTTTCTAATTCATAGAAAAAGCTTTAAAAGCTGTTCAAGGGCTGCCATGGGTGATCTTGGTGTGGACAAGCTAGAGGGACAACATCCGGTGTCCTAAAGACGCATCCCAAAGGTGCAAACACACTGCAGTACATCAAGAGGTTAGTGCACTTGTTCTTGATCTAATCTAGGGTTCTTAAAATTAATCTGATTAATTCTAAAATCTTAAATGGCAAATATAGATCCAAAAATATATTAAAAGAGTTTTAATATGTTGTTTATCATTGAAATCAAATAGATAAAAATGAATCTTGCATGATGCATGTGACCCTAGATGAAAAATTTCGAATTTCAATGATCTAAACTTGTGTTTTTCATGCTTCCTCTCCTTCAGCTGTATCATGAAATTAAGAATGTACAGATGCTTTAAGCATTGAGAGGATCTCGTTAAAGCTTTAATGGCTTGTAGGATCAATAGTGATCTCGATTAAAGTACCTGTAAAAATTAGTCTTTTCAAAAGCGCACTTCATGAGACATTTCAAAAGAAGGGAGTATGAATTATATCTTTGCATAGCAGAGATTGATAATATAAAGGAATAAAGACTAGATTGCAGGATACCATAACATAAAACAATGGAAGCATAATGGGTGCCACAAATGGCAGTAAAAGATCATCGAGTAGTCAGATGTGATAACTTCATTTCAGATGAAGGACAATAACTAACATGCTACAGTAGAGGCAAGTAGTAGTATGGTGCTTTCAACCATTTATGTACAGCTCAAGGAACAGGTGTTGTAACACTCCTATTTGTATAGCCTGGTATATATCACTGTTCCGGTGACCGGTATCGGTCTGGACAATTAAGAGAATTAAAACTACGTCTAAGACATCTAGTTAAGCCCTGAACACAAATAATTAGTAATTGCCAAATAGTTAAGTATAAATAAGAAAAATAGAACACAAAAAGTTAAATGAGCCGGGAGTCACAGCGATAGGTGACATTCTCGGAAATGACTGCGAGGTCAGTCTAAACTCAAATTTTAAACTGTAAAATGTGACGCTGCGGTCCTTAGGACTATTGAGAACACAGTGAAAAAGAGAAAGTCACAAAAAAGAGTTGTTAAGCAGGTCAAATAATTAGGTCAGGGATCCGAAAGAAATATAGAATAACTTGTAAACCGGATTGAACCAGCGAGGGGCAATTTGGTCAATTCACCCCTAGAGCTGGCTCCTGACCTAATTGTCCAATAAAATCGGAGAAATAAAAATTTTGGAATGTAGAATTAAATAAAAGAAGAATGGAGAAATGAAAAAAAAAAGAAAAAGAAAATTGAAAAACTTTATTACCTCATGCTTACCTCACTGGATGACATCATCATGATGTCAAAATACAATTTTAATTTGCCTACCTAAATTAACCAAGTCAAAAGCATTTTTAAAGACTTAAAAATACAAAAAATTGAAAAATTAAACCATTCTTCTTCTTCTTTTTTCAAGTGTGCCGGCTCCCATTTTCTTCTCTCTCTTTTTTCTCTCATCTCTTCCATTAATCCCACCATGAAAGCTTATTTTAAAGCTTTCTAAATAAAAAATTCAGCCATAGATTTTGATTTTTCCTTGGTAAAACCTTGTTCTTGGATCTTGATTTGAAGATTGAAAGTGAAAAAGAAAAGGAAAATGGAAGAATTGAAGAAGATAGAAAAACTTCATTGAGGTAAATCTCTCTCCTAACTTAAATTGATTTATGCTTATAGAATTAACATTGAACAAGTGAAAATTTCTTAGAAAAGTGAAGAATTCATGCTTGTATGGGAATAAAGAAATTTTGGCAGCCATGGTACCCTAGGGTTTTGATGGTGTTTAGTTAGATTAAACATGAAATCTTGGTGAAGTAATGTTATTTAGGTGATTTGTATGTTTAAATTACATAAATTGAGGAATTTAGAAAATTAGGGTTCTTGACTTAGGGTTTGGAGAAGAAAATTATAGAAAATGGTCAATGGATGTAAATGACTTTATTTGAGTTGAGAAATGGTCAATTGTGACTAATTGTGGTGTGTATGAATTGTTGGAACCAAGTTTCAATTCAGATTGGTGAGGGTCAATCTACAGGCAGCTTGACCTAGGTCTCTTTCAGTGATCAAAACTGAAAATTTACCAACCCAATTGGTGTGAGGACAATTGGGAATGAAACTAGACATAAAATGGCACATTTTTTATTCACGAATCATGCCCAGAAAGTGACCATAACTTAGTGAACAATTAGGCCAAATCCAGAATTGGCAAACTGACCTGTACAAAAATGACCAAATGAATAGTAGTTACGTAAATGACCATAACTTGGTCTAGGAAGGTCCAAATGACTTGAACTTTAATCGGTAGAAATCTGAGATATAGCCCTACAACTTTCATGGAGAAAACAAACCTAAATTTTGACAATAACCTATTTGAAAAGCTACATGCAATCAACCTACAAAAACTGTCATTATCCAGTGAATGCCCAGAATTCTGGGTAAAACCAAATCCGGCCAGCCATGTTCAAATGGCTATAACTTAGGCTACAAAACTCTAAATGGAGTGATTTAAAAAGGAAAATAAAGTTAAGACAATAAGGAACAACTTCTATGAAGAAAACTTAGCTAAATTTCCACAGCAACATGACTAATGGAACAGTACAAAATAGGATATCAAATTTGAAAAATTGAAATTTGTACTTAGGAGACCTAAAATTTGAAGGAACAACTAAAACCAATAAAATTTGTAACCAAAATGTGGTATGTGGGTATAATTGGATTTCCCATACCTTTTAAGCATAAGAAAGTCAATATTTTGACTTAAATAGTACCATGAATAGTAATCGAACATGAAAATTTCCAAGAACATAAGTTTAAGCATATTGGGGCTAGAGTTAAGCATATATGAGTTTAATTATTGGATTTATTGTGAGATAAGATATTAAAACACTATCAACTGTGTGTTTCAGCTGAAAAAAAAGACCCAAAAAGTCTAAGGGACTGAGTCAAGGCTTAGGGGCAACTCACTTCAGGTTTGTGCACAATAAATTTATGTAATTATTTTCTAAGTGAAATGTTGAATTATTATGCTTTATGAAATCGCTGTGTTGGTTATAAATTGTGTTGCCATTTTGTGACTACAAAAATGACTTTGGAAATTGTTTGGGATCTTTTCTAAATTATTTGAGTACTTTGTTTTGAATTGATTTTGTGTTCACACTTAGCATGACAGTATCACATTATTCCTCCTCCATCTATGGGGTTGAGATCATTTATTTTCCTCTTTCTTTGGCTTACCAGTTGAGGTTGTAGATCAAATGAGTACTCATTAGCTAGCTAGCCACCTCCCTCATTGATTTCAATTAGTGGAGCTGTAGATTACTTTGTCGTGGTGTACAACGCGGCATCGATCAAAAATTTTGTGTCATGGCTTAAGTTGTGTATGAATTAGCAACACTGTGTTTATTAAATTATTTAACCAAAATTGTGCTATAATGAGTTTTGATAATTTGTGAAATATTTAAATTGTGATTTATCAATTAATGTTTTATGTACTACATTTTGAATTTTTATTGTGCACCACTGAGTATTTTTATACTCAGCGATAGCTTATTTTGCTATCGCAGATAAGGGCAAGGAGAAAGCAGTAGAGTGAGCTACTATTGAGATAGAGGACTATATTGACCTTTTTGGTATGGGTATTTATTTATACCCTTGTAGTTACTTTGATGTAAATATTGTAATGTCATATGTATTAATATAAAGTTAAGCAGTTGTACAGTAAATTATAATAATATTATTTTGGATTTTCTTTTTGTAAATTAATACCTATATATGTAAATTAAATGTTAAATGTAATGTGAATGAAATTATGAAATATTGTGAGATGACAAACTTTGATTGAATTGTGAAATTTATTTGAATTATGTTGAACTGAGTCATTTTGGTGGTTAGGAGTTGTGAAAACAATTATTGAAAGTGTTTTCTACAGGTAAAAATTTTTTTGTTTTTGCAAATACAGCTGGTACTCTGCCAAAAATTTTTTTTCAAAGTTTGCGGAAAAATAAAAATGGACGAAAATTTTAACTAGTTTTGAAACTTCAATTAAATGTTTTTAATTTCTACCAAAAATGCTCACCACTTCCAAAAAGTAAGAAAATGGTTTTAAAATCCCTTGTAGTGTACTTAATGAGTTATCGTTAGGTGAAGTTCACTAATTCATTAGGTATTCTACGGGATCATGTTATGCCTTACAGAGGGGTAAGGTGTGGTATTAGAGCATGGTTTTGGTATTAGAGCATGGTTTTGCAATGAATTTTGACTATGTATGTGAATATTTCTTTGATAAGTACAACTGCTCAAGTGTCTTTAATTGATACATATGACATATTTACATCATGAATATGCCCTAACGGAGGTCAACCTCCTTGTGTTTGATCTCAGGAAGTAGGAAATTTCTGAAAATGGAATGGAAGATGGAGATCATTCAGTGGAACAATCTGTCGAGGCTAAGGTCCAAGGAGAAGCCCTAGCACTTCAGAATGTGAGTAAATCAGCCACTCCAGCTCCTACTCCAGTACCGTAGTTTCCTACTCAGTTTGCACAGCAGATGGCTGCATTTTTCCAATAAATGGCAGGAAATGTGCCACCCTAAGTTCAGATGCAAGCACCTGCAGTACAACCACAGCCCCCAGCTCGACAATATGAAAAATTAATAAAATTTGGGGCTACCGAGTTTAAAGGCACTATGGATCCACCGAAGGCAGAACAGTGGCTAGAACAGATGGAAAGGGTATTCAGAAAACTAAAGTGTGACGAAGAATTAAAATTTGAATATTCAATATCTCTTCTGCAAGGGGATGAATATGAATGGTGGAAGACCATCCCCCACAGCCTGGTTGAGCCACCTATGCTTACATGGACAGACTTTCTGAGGGAATTCAGGTAGAAATGGGTTCCTAATGCTTATGTAGATATGAAATTGCAAGAATTCTTGAGCCTAAAGCAAGGGGACAAGACTATAACAGAATATGAGCGAGACTTTTCAAGTCTAAGCCACTATACTGAAAGCTTAGTCTCCACCCCCAGAGACAGATGTAAGAGGTTTGAGGCAGGGTTGAGGCCTAGCTTGAGAATGCAAGTTGTGGGATTCAGATACCAGAATTTTTCTGAGCTAATTTTTCAAGCCCTAGAACTAGAAAGGATAGAATCAGAAGGGGCAGTGAAAAAGAGTACAAAAGAGAAAGAGAAAACCAAAAAAGCTACTAGTCAAACTACTGAGAGTGGTTCTGGAAAGAGAAAACAATTTGGGGGATCCAGCTCCCGTAAGTCCCATAGAGGTAGATCTTCTGAACAGAAACCACCCCAATCCGATCAGCAGACCCAGCAGGCACATCGAGGAGCATTATCAGTCCGGCAGTGTGAGATTTGTGGCAGAACTCATGGTGGAGGGTGCTTCAAGGCCATCAGTGCATGTTTTAACTGTGGAGAGAGCAGACATTTTGTTAAGGATTGTACTAGTCTACGCCGATCTAGACCTCCTGCCGCATCTGAGGGATCAGCCCAAGCCTCTACTTCAAGAGGGTCACAACCATCTGGTAGAGGTAGGGGTAGCACACCAGGAAGTTAAGGCATTGTTAACTAGCCAGAACCCAGTGGCTCATCAGCCATAGTGTATACAATGCATCAAAGAGAGGAGACAACACCCACAACTGTTCAGAGATTGATACCCGGTAAAATTTCAGGACGAAATTTATTTTAGGGGGGGGGGGGATTATAACACCCTTATTTATATAGCCTGGTATATATCACTATTTCGGTGACCGGTATCGGTCTGGACAATTAAGAGAATAAGAACCACATCTAAGACACCTAGTTAAGCCCTAAACACAAATGATTAGTAATTGCCAAATAGTTAAGTATAAATAAGAAAAATAGAACACAAGAAGTTAAATGAGCGGGGAGTCACAGCGATGAGTGACCTTCTCGGAAATGACTGCGAGGTTAGTCTAAACTTAAATTTCGAACCATAAAATATGACGCTGCGGTCCTTAGGACTATTGCAAACACAGTGGAAAAGAGAAAATCACAAAAAAGAGTTGTTAAGCAGGTCAAATAATTAAGTCAAGGATCTGGAAGAAATATGGAATAACTTGCAAACATGATTGAACCAGCGAGGGGCAATTTGGTCAATTCACCTCTATAGCTGACTCCTAACCAAACTGTCTAATAAAATCGAAGAAATAAAAATTTCAGAATGTAGAATTAAATTAAAGAAGAATGGAGAAATGAAAAAAAAAAAGAAAAATAAAATTGAAAAAGTTTATTACCTCATGCTTACCTTGTTAGATGATATCATCATGATGTCAAAATACAATTTTAATTTGCCTACCTAAATTGACTAAGTCAAAAGCACTTTTAAAGACTTAAAAATATAAAAAATTGAAAAATTAAACCATTCTTCTTCTTCTTTTTTCAAGTGTGCCGGCTCCCATTTTCTTCTCTCTCTTTTTTCTCTCATCTCTTCCATTAATCCCACCATGAAAGCTTATTTTAAAGCTTTCTAAATAAAAAATTCAGCCATAGATTCTGATGTTTCCTTGGTAAAACCTTATTCATGGGTCTTGATTTGAAGATTGAAAGTGAAAAAGAAAAGGAAAATGGAAGAATTGAAGAAGATAGAAAAACTTCATTGGGTTAAATCTCTCTCCTAACTTAAATTTATTTATGCTTATAGAATTAACATTGAACAAGTAAAAATTTCTTAGAAAAGTGAAGAATTCATGCTTGTATGGGAATAAAGAAATTTTGGCAGCCATGGTACCCTAGGGTTTTGATGGTGTTTAGTTAGATTAAACATGAAATGTTGGTGAAGTAATGTTGTTTAGGTGATTTGTATGTTTAAATTGCATGAATTGAGGAATTTAGAAAATTAGGGTTCTTGACTTAGGATTTGGAAAAGAAAAATTATAGAAAATGGTTAATAGATGTAAATGACCTTATTTGAGTTGTGAAATGGTCAATTGTGACCAATTGTGGTGTGTATGAATTGTTGTAACCAAGTTCCAATTCGGATTGGTAAGGGTCAATCTAGAGGCAGCTTGACCTAGGTCCATTTCAGGGACCAAAACTAAAACTTTACCAATCCAATTGGTGTGAGGCCAATTAAGAATGAAACTAGACATAAAATGACACATTTTTCATTTAGTAATCATGCCTAGAAAGTAACCATAACTTAGTGAACAATCAGGCCAAATCCGAAATTGGCAAACTGACATATACAAAAATGACCAAATGAATAGTAGTTACGTAAATGACCATAACTTGGTCTAGGAAGGTTCAAATGACCTGAAATTTTTCTGGTAGAAAGCTGAGACATAGCCCTACAACTTTTATAGAGAAAACAAACCCAAATTTTGACCATAACCTATTTGAAAAGCCACCTGCAGTCAACCTACAAAAATTGCCATTATCCAGTGAATGCCCAGAATTCTGGGTAAAACCAAATCCGGCTAGCCATGTTCAAATGGCTATAACATAGGCTACAAAACTCCAAATGGAGTGATTCAAAAAGGAAAGTAAAGTTAGGACAATAAGGAACAACTCCTATGTAGAAAACTTAGTCAAATTTCTACAGAAACATAACCAATGGAACAGTACAAAATAGGACATCAAATCTATAAAATTGAAATTTGTACTTGGGAGACCTAAAATTTGAAGGAACAAGTAAAACCAACAAAATTGGTAACCAAAATGTGGTATGTGGGTATAATTGGATTTCCCATACCTTTTAAGCATAAGAAAGTTAATAATTTAACTCAAATAGTACCATGAATAGTAACGCTGATATGAAAATTTCCAAGAATGTAAGTTTAAGCATATTGGGGCTACAGTTGAGCATATATGAGTTTAATTATTAGATTTATTTTGATATAAGATACTAAAACATTGTCAGTTGTGTGTTTCAACTGAAAAAAAGATCCGAAAAGTCTAAGGGATTGAGTCAAGGCTTAGAGGTGACTCATATAAGGTTTGTGCACAATAAATTTATGTAATTATTTTCTAAGTGAAAAGTTGAATTATTATGGTTTACGAAATCACTGTGTTGGTTATAAATTGTGTTGTCATTTTATGACTGCAAAAATGACTTTGGAAATTGTTTGGGATCTTTTCTAAATTATTTGAGTACTTTGTTTTGAATTGATTTTGTGTTCACACTTAGCATGACAGTATCATATTATTCCTCCTCCATCTATGGGGTTGAGATCGTTTATTTTCCTCCCTCTCTGGCTTACCAGTTGAGGTTGTAGATCGGATGAGCACTCATTAACTAGCTAGCCACCTCTCTCATTGATTTCGATTAGTGGGGTTGTAGATTGCTTTGTCGTGGTGTACAATGCGGCATTGAACGAAAATTTTATGTCATGGTTAAGTTGTATATGAATTGGCAACACTATGTTTATTAAATTATTTGAGCAAAATTGTGCTATAATGAGTTTTGATAATTTGTGAAATATTTAAATTGTGATTTATCAATGAATGTTTTATGTATTGCATTTTGAATTTTTATTATGCACCACTGAGCATTTTTATACTCAGTGATAGCTTATTTTGCTATCGCAGATAAGGGCAAGAAGAAAGCAGCAGAGTGAGCTGCTATTGAGATAGAGGACTACATTGACCTTTTTATTACGAGTATTTATTTATGCCTTGTAGTTATTTTGATATAAATATTATAATGTCATATGTATTAATATAAAGTTGAGTAGTTGTACAATAAATTGTAATAATATTATTTTGGATTTTCTTTTTGTAAATTAAGATCTGTATATGTAAACTAAATTTTAAATGCAATGTGAATGAAATTATGAAATATTGTGAGATGACAAACTTTGATTGAATTGTGGAATTGATTTGAATTATGTTAAACTGAGTCATTTTAGTGGTTGGGAGTTGTGAAAACAATTATTAGAAGTGTTTTCTATAGGTAAAAATTTTTCTGTTTTTACAAATACATTCGGCACTCTGCCGAAATTTTTTTTCCAAAGTTTGCAAAAAAATACAAATGGATAAAAATTTTAACTAGTTTTGAAACTTCAATTAAATGTTTTTAATTTCTACCAAAAATGCTCACCACTTCCAAAAAGTAAGAAAATGGTTTTAAAATTCCTTGCAGTGTACTTAATGAGTTATCAGTAGGTGAAGTTCGGTAATTCATTAGGTATTCTACGGGATCATGTTATGCCTTACAGAGGGGTAAGGTGTGACAGGTACTCGTACTTGTTCCAATCACTTTCTTTTCTTTATCCCCTATTTGTTAAAAATTCGAGGATAAATTTTCTTGAGGTAGAAACTAACAACCTGAAAATTAAAAAACATAAAATATTTTAATTTAATATTATTTTATGATTATTTGGAAATTTAAAATATAATAATATCAAAGTATTCATTTATTTAGTATTTTATTCTCTTGTATTATTTTATTACAACATAAAATATTTTAATTTAATATTATTTTATGATTATTTGTAAATTTAAAAAATATTAATATCAAAGCATTCATTTATTTAGTATTTTATTCTCTTGTACTATTTTATTATAGTATTATTTTTATTTTACTAATATATGTAATATTTAATATTGACATATTAAATAAATTTAGTTTTTGTTTATCATTCAACTTGAAGAATTTAATTAATTTACATTATATTATTATTATTATTATTATTATTAGTTAATGATTATTTTAATTAAAAAATTCATTTAAATAGATTATAGTAGAAATGAACTTGATTGAAGAGCAATTTTGGACCTAGTTGTAGAAACACTAAAAGTTTATGGGTTTATATGAAATTAAAAGTAAAAAAAAAAAAAGAAAATTTTGAAATCACGTGCAGCATGTACCCCCCTCTTCCCCAAACTCTATTATTATTATTAGCTAATGATTATTTTAATTAAAAAATTCATTTAAATAGATTATAGTAGAAATGAACTTGATTGAAGAGCAATTTTGGACCTAGTTGTAGAAACACTAAAAGTTTATGGGTTTATATGAAATTAAAAGTAAAAAAAAAAAGAAAATTTTGAAATCACGTGTAGCATGTACCCCCCTCTTCCCCAAACTCTATTCTTCTCCTCTCTTGTCACCCTTTTTCACCCTCTATTTCTTGCTTTGGTGACATGAACCAATAACCTGCAACATGCCCTACCAGCACAAGGCGACTCCGACAACCCTCAGCAGCTAAAAATCAATAATGGACACACAACACTGTGTAGAGACATAAGGAGACCATCGAAGCAAAAAAAAAAATTTTAATGTGGCCATTTCGATTGATTTCGGTGACCAAATCTGGTGATTTGAGTTGTGTTAAACTCCTCTTGACTTTCCTTTGAGACTAGCCATGCCTTAAATGGTGGCCAGAGAAAGGAGATCTGGCGGGAGAAAAAGGAAAGAGAAAGAGAGGAGGCAATAACCTTTCCAACTAGATTCTGGATGATCTTATCATCGAATTAACGATCCGAGACCATCGATGAACTCAACATCCCAAAATCATTGAAATGGTACCAACCCTGCTCCAATCGAACATTGTTTGGAAAAGGTGATCATCGAATTGCTAAGATTGATTTGTGAGAATTTCAAGCCTTTTTTATACCTATTTACAAGAACTATTTTTAAGATAATTTTTTGTGTTTACGGCATTATACAGGTGTTATTGGATCGTGATTGCTCATTGATGCTTAGGATCAAGTTTTCAACTCCACTTGTATAGTTTTTACCTAAGTTGAAGCTAGCTAATTTATCTGTAAAATATTCTTAGCTTAGTGAAATTAAGATGAGTGTAATTAATACAAGAATAATGTAGAGGACCTCCAAAAATATTTTCATAATGTTTAAAGCATTGTAAATAATTTTTGGACTACAGAGGAGTTAGGGGCCTGAGCTAGAATTTAGATTATTGGACCTAGATTATGTTTTCTATAGGCCTCGGATAGGCAATGTGAGTAAATGTTGTGAGCCTGAGGCCCTATGTGTTGCTATTGTTGCATTTGGTTGAGTTTTCTTATATGGGGTTAGGCCTAATTATAGAGAAGGTTATGCCTATATTTTGGCAAAATCTTAGGATTAAATTCTTTCTTCTGTACTTTAAATTAACTATTTTGTTAGTCAATTGATAAAGGTTATGAGTCTGTATAGGTGATTGTTGTCGGTCGTCTTCTTCATTCTAGTAGGACCATTTATAGTAAGGTTGTCAGCTCAGTGCGTTAGACATTGATTGTTTTTATAATTATAATATTATTTATATTTTTATATATTTTATATTTGTTGGTGATGCAAACTCTAAAGGACTTTGCCTTGATATCACAATCAATTTATTGTATTCTCAGTATTGCTCTAAAATAGGTTTAAACACCAAAGACTCACTTAACTCAACACTAACTTATAGTGGAAAACTAAGCAAAATCAAGATTATTCTAATAACTAAACTTGACCCAATATCAATAAGTGATAAAAAAAACCAAGAATAAATCAATACAAAATCAAGGATTCATAACCCAATACCAACATTGTGGTGGAAAATAATGAATATCAAATTAAAACTTAACAAGTGGATTAGTCTTACCAAGAGTGTAAATTTAGTTCATGTAAGAACCAAGAATAAAATCCTCTCTCCTAAAACCACAATTAGTAAATGGTAATAATCTATGAAATCTAAATCTTAAAATCTACTTAAAAGATGAAGAAAAATACATATTTAAAATAGTGGCCACCTAAAACCCTAATAAAATGCAAAGAAATTGTAAAATGAGTAAAGAAATTAGTCTTCTAGCAAATCTTACACCCTCTGGTGCACCTATGGAGAATTATCACACCTTCCCATGTGATATGCTACCCAAATGAGCTCCTAAATGTGTCTCATGGCATCTTATGCGCCTATTAGCTTGCCATGGCTTTTGGTGAGCATTCCATTGCCAATGGTGTGTCTAGCATCATCTCATGGTAGGATGTGCAACAAAGGTAATTCCCACACCTTCCCATATGCCTCATGGAGCTCTCTTGGTTTTCTCACGGTTGGCCATGCGCCTAGTTAAATCTCATGGCTAATGGTGCGCCTCATGGTATCCTTTGGAGTCTCAAATTTGTCTCATGGTTAGTGGTGCACCTAGGGAGAATCCCATGGCTAGTACTACACCCAAATGAAGTTCTTTAGTTTGTCTTATTGCTAGTTGTGAGTGTCTTATGGTTGGTTGTAGGATATTCTTTGCCCTTTTGTAAATAAAATTATTTTAGGACTTTATTAGCTCTTATGAATGGAAAAGCTAACATTGAACTTCATGAATTCCATCCATGCATATTTTCACTAAAATGAACCATTTAATCTCCTTTGACATGCCAAGTTTAAGGATCTTTACTTGAATTACTCATTGGAGAATTTCCTTATAGTTTATTACTCCCATAATCGCATTAGTAGGCATACTTATGCATTCATTCATACATTTGTAATTAGTTATTATATTAGGTGTTTCTTCTGTCTATTGCATTATATTTTTCTATATTGTGTCACCGTGGAGATAAGTTGGAGCTTATATGTATGTTTTATGGATGTGGAAATCTCAGGGCAGGTACAGTATGAGAAATTCGCTCTCCCATGGATATGGATATGGATGAGCGAGGTAGGTGCATGCACGGTATTTTCACTGACTCTCTACAAACTCTCATAGTATGAAATAAGAGAATATCTTGGACTTTAAGAGAGCCAGGTATGACGTTAGCTCCCAATATGTGTTAGGCGCGTGTGTAGCTCCAACTTATCCTCTTGTGCGAGGATTGAGTGATTTGTTTGTTTGTTGCATTCTCATTTATAAGATAGCATTCGAAACATATAGTTCTAAAAATTATAACTATAATTAATATCTAAACTCTCTTAGTCAAATGCTCATTACTGTTCAATATTTTCTCTAGGTTGTAGGAGTAGTAATTTGTTTTAGAATCTAACTTGCATTTATCTCTGCAGGTTATGGTGTTGGTTTGTTATTAGTTTTTATTTTGTTAATGTGTTTATTTTGTTATTTATTTACTTGTTTTTAATCTTAGACTTCCATTGTGACATTAATAAATTTTGTATTAATGGATATTGATAATGAATTATATATTTTGGATATTAGGGTTGAGTTGGGTTCCCAAATTGTTGTGTTTTGTATTTGGTTGAGTTGGACTCTTCAAATTGAGTTCTAATAGTTTATAACAATGTTTTATCTTGTATGCTAGGACTTGAGTTTAGGTCTAACAATGGGTTAGTGAACAATATAGCTTAAATTAGGTTTCAGGGGCTTTAAACTAATCCAAGTCTTAGTATCAGTCTGACCCATGGGTTTTGGTCGTGACACACCCTTTACTCAATTATATAATAGATATATAGTATATTTTATTTCATAATAATTTAAATTTATATTCATTTTTTAATATATAGAAAAATATTAGCCTATTTTAAAATATATCACTTTATATGTTTCAATCTTTTTTTTAGTCGAAATAGGCTTGTTGACTTACAATAAAAAAAAATGCTTTTAATTTTTTGAAGTGTTGATATTATGTAACACCCCTAATTTTTAAATAATTATTTTATATATAAATATCAATATTTTATTATATTAAATATTATAAAAATTTATTTAAAATTTTCTAAATTTTAAAAATCAAGTTTATTTTCTTAAAATAATAAATTTCATTAATTTTTAGAAATTAATTTAAAGACCACGTGGCAAACTTAAAATTACATTTGGATTCTAAAATTTTTTTTGAGATTTTGATAATTTTTTAGAATTTTCGGGCCTTGTTTTGGGTCTCAAGGCAGAGTAAAAATTCAATTTTTAGGTATCTTAAATTGGACCAGTCGAATTGAGTAGGAGCAAACCAATCGAATCGGACTAGTCCGTTTCCTTCTTTTTCTCCCTTCCTTTGGCGCACCCGACTGTTAGCAGTATGCCCTAGAGCATATCATTTTGTATGTATCTTGTACATATTTTATTAATAAAAGACAATTTCACTTTTTCGTTTATATAATATATTTATGTGTAAAAGAAAAAGTCCATTGATATTTTGCTAAAAATTCTATTCTTAAGTTATTAAGAATATGAGTGATAGTATTTCTAGTACAAAGTATCATAAATTGGTTCACAATTGAGGATACTTCACACAGGACATAACTTATCTAGAAAGATTGTAATTATGTTTGTTCCCAAGGTATTTATTTGAGATATAAATAAGATGGAGTGGTGAGTCTCATGCCACATAACAAATATGATAGACACTTATACATGATAAGTAGGTCAAACCAGTGACGCTTATGACAAGCACATGGAGTTTACTCTTGTCAATGCATTGTCATATATCATATCAGTTCATATAATATTTAGACCTGAGATAACACAGTTATCTTGTATATAGGTGGTTTGAGTTTGATACTTCTTTCATACTTGTATTGTGTATGGGTATATGGGCATGTGTTGGCTCCTACTAGTTATATATGGAGATAGGTGTTGATCAAAATGGAATCCATTACCCTAAGTAAATAGGGATAAAATCTTATGTTCATTTAATTGTTCTTGATGTTTCAAGTTCCTGGCCAGGACAGACAGATTTAGTCAGAAAAGAGTTTCTGATAAGAAAATCTAATTAATCAAGAACTGAAATTAAAAGAGAACATAATGTTTATAGCAAATGGGGTTTAACATTAACCATGACTCCAGCTCGAATTGGGATTTTGTAATGGAGAGATTCTAGTGCATGGTAACATATGATTAAAGGTTCACTTAAGGTATTCCTCATTACTGATTGGGTGGCCATGGCATGCTATGCTAGGTGTCAACCATGGTCTATGAGATGCCTAAAATGATTTAGAGAAATCATTTATGGTAAGAAAGAGTTCTGATGATATTGAGAGTTAATATCATATCTCATCGCCAATTAGTGATGAGCTTAGTGAGTCACACAAATACACAAGTTAATCACCAAAAAGAATGTGATTTAATTGATTAATTAAATAGGTTTAGTTTGCAATGAGATTACAAAGTCCCTAGCATGGCTTGAAACCAAATCTAGGTTATTGGATGCATAGTAAAAGTTAAATTTATATTTAAAGTGTTTAAATATGAATTTAATTGTGAGAAATTAATTAATAGAGATTAATTAATTAATTTATATTTGATATAAATTGATTAGAAGAGGAGAAATAATGATTTTGGGTTGAGAACTCAAAATTAAAATGTAAGGGTAATTTGGTCATTTCACATGGTGACATGTGGCACCATGAGATGGTGACACATGGCACCATATAAACTTGCCATTTGTCTTCCTATTATGCAAGATGATCCAAGTCAAGATTAAGTCTAGCTTTGACACTTGACTTAATGAGATTAAGTCAATTAAAAATAAGATGCAATGTGGTGGTGACATGTGGCAATGGGTTTAAGTGATTATTTGACCTAATTATAAAAGGGAAAGAAAGAAGAATTAAAAATATAACTCTCATTATTCTAAGGGTGGCAGCAGCCACTATTCCCTCTCCCTCTTCTAGTTTTCTTCATCAATTCAAAGAGAATCATTCATTCCCTTTGAATTAAAATTGCTAAGAATTATTTCTAGTATCCTATACACACATATAACCTCTCTAAAAGCAAAACCCTAAATTATAATAGGTTGGCAAAGGCTTGAGAAGCAAAATTAGGGGCTGTCATTGGTGATCTTGGTGTAGACAATCTAGAGGGACAACACTGGGGGTCCTAGGAGCTTCCTAAAGGTGTCAATTGCATCCATAGTGCATCAAAGAGGTTAGTGCCCAAATTCCTCTTTCAAATTAGGGTTTAATTGAATTAATGGCAAATGAAGATCCTAATGCATATTAAAAGTGTTTTAAGATGCAATTGAGCATTGAAATTAATTATGTCATACCCTACTCCTCCGTAAGATGTAACATGATCCCGTAATACACCTAATGAATTACCGTACTTTGCCTACCGGTAACCCATTAAATATACTACAAGGGATTTTAAATCAATTTTCATGAAAGTTAAATCATCGATTAAAATCTGGTGTTATAAAATTTTTTTCAAAATTCCGACAGAGTGCCGGTTGTATTTTGAGAAAACAGTTCTTCAAACCTGAAAAGGAAAACACTCCCAATATAATTTCTCAAATACAACTCCAATAAACTTCATTTCATCTCACAATTCAAATCTCAATAATCAAATCAACCTCATCATAAAAGAAACATGTCATTGATTATAAGACTGAAAATTTAGTATTACAAAACTATACAGGTAAATGAAATCTCAAATTTACATTATAAAAATTTACATTTAATTACGTACCAAAATATTTTACAAGAGCTTTTATACAACAGCTCAAATAATTTACATACATATTATTACATGCATACATCAAACCTATATACATGGGTATACCTATGATATACCTAGAGTTGATCTGAATGTGTCTTCAAGGCGCAGCTATAGGAATTCTCACTCAGTTACTCTATCCTTACTTTCACCTGTGACAGCATACAAAGCCATCGCTGAGTGGTGAACTCAGTGGTGCTCAACTATAACTTAAAACATAGTATAATATATCTTAGCAAAATTACAGCAAATAATTTGAAAATCTGGATACTCATCAAATTCCAAAAATCAAAATATTCATTGCCAATAATATAAATCATTTGTATAAAATAACTTTGATCATGAAATTCAATTTATCGAATCACAACTAAACATTTAAGGTAATTCTAGTAATTTATGGAAATAAAGATTAATTCTGATAAAATCAATTATGCATAAATCCCATTTGAAATTGAAATTCTTTACTATTCAAAAACCATTCTTTATCTCACTAACTATGCAAGACTAATCCGAAAGGGCCATCTTCGAGGTGATTCTAACTCCCTATGGTCAGGCAAGTCAAATCATCGTATACAGTACACACCACAATAATGAAACTTCTGAAAGGGCCATAACAAAAAAAATTAGATCTAACCTCTAATAAGAGGAGAATCTATATAACATCCCCACTGTATGTATTCTGTACGTTTTGTTGCTCCAGTGGCTAAATATCAGTCCACGCAAGTCAAGATGTCTGGAACTACACTTCGGTGATAGTGAACAGACATATAATGATGAAATAAATAAAAAGAAAATACAAGAAAAATCAAAGAAAATTGAAAAAGAGAAAATGAAGCTAAGTTAAACGAACTGGCACCGCAGCGATGGGTGACCGCACCGGGAAGGCCGTTGCTAACCCTAGGACTGTGGGGAACCCTTGGAATTTAATTTTGAGACATAAATAAAGGTTTATTGAAATGTAATTAACACTAAAAATATCAAAGAAAAATTAATAAATTAGTACAAAGAAAAATAAAAAATCGAGAAACAGACAAAAATCGGTGTTACTGAAAAATAAGGAATATAACCCGAAGTGGGGTATTTTGGTCATTTGACACCTAGAGTTGCCTTTTGACGTCAATTCCATTAAAAATAAATGACATTACACTTTAGAAATGTCATGAAAAATTAAATTGTGATACATTATGTAAATCATGAAAGAAAGGAGATAAATGTGTAAATAAAGGAAACTTAGTATAATTAAACATTAAACAATTGATTAGTGCTCCACTAACTACATTATAAGGTACATAAAATAACCATTAGTGGGCAGAAATGGGTCATCTTCAACCTTGAGAGAAAGCTAGCCGAAGTGAATTCCACCATTGAAGTCCACCATGGCCGAATGAACTCTTCTTCCATACAACCTTGATCAAGCCATCCTTTCCTCTTGATTTCTTCATTAAAGCTTGCCTACTTACCTTGGAGAAGATATTGGCAACAAGAAAAACAAGATTTGGTGAAGTTTTGATGAGCTTCAAAAGTGGTAAGTGTCCAAATCTTCTCCCTAGCTTTAGTAAAAGTTGTATTTAGGTTGAGATGAGTAGTTTGGTGAAGAGAAATGAAAGAAATAGTGAGATATGGACTTGTCCATTCTTGGTAGCCATGAGCCTTTGTTAAGCTTGAGTTATTTTTACTTCTAATGAATGGAAATGAAGGTTGATTAATTCAAATGAAAGTTGTAGTAAGTTTATATCCAAGTATGTGCATGCTAATGCTTGAGTTAAGGGTTTGAAATGGGATTTTGATGCTTTGGAAAACTGCCATGTTTGGTAGCCTATAATATCATGAATTTGTGTGTGTGAATATGTAGTTTATTAATGAAATGTAATGGTGTTAAATTGCGGGCAGCATGTGTAGTTAAAATGGAAGTGTATGTGTAACATAAGTGTTGATGCACATTAAATTTGGGTGGATGTAAATATTGAAGTTTAATGGTGTATTGTGTGCTTTGTGCACTTGAGCATTCTGCCCAGAATGCTTGCTGGAATTGTGTACAATATAAATATAGAAATGCCATTGATTGAATATTGAAGTATTGGGAGGAGGAGGATTGTTAAAATTGGAAGTGTGATATTCAAATGCAGGTTATGTATGTTGGCAGCACCTAAATTAGGTCATAAGTGCAATATTGTGAACCCAATTGGTATGAGGCCAATGGGGAGTGAAACTAGACACCAAATAGGCCAACTTTCATGTAGAAATGTTGCCAAAATTCTGCCTAGAAACTGACCTTAAAAATTACCAAACCTGGAATGGCAACCTTGCAACCCAGATTTTTGGCCATATGAACAGTAGTCCTTGGGATGACCATAACTCACTCAAAAAAGGTCCAATTGACCTGAAATTTTTACCATGGTTATTTTAGACATAGATATACAATTCTTATGAAGACACCAAAGCCCAAAATGGCCAGAACCAAGTCAAATGGCTTGCAAAAATTCGAGTACAAAAACTGCTGAACCAAAAGTGACCTAAAATTGACCAAATTTTGCAATAAAGGTGCAATCTGTCCAGTTTTAGTATATTGACAATAACTTGGTCTATACAACTCGGAATGACCTGAAATTTTGCCCTGCGTTCAATAAGACATAGAGCTACAATTTTTCTTCTTTGACCATAAGCTAAAAACCAAGAGAAATAGGACTTTAAGCTAGACCAATCTAGCACACCAAAAATTGAGAATTTGACATTTACATACAATGATGCTTGAAGCGATTTGGCAATGAATGCCAAATTGTAAAAATCATAAATTGCACTATATTGGCAGCATATTGAATTACAATATGTGATATGTTGATGCTAGAAACCACTTTTCCATAGTACCTAAAAAGGTCAACATATGCATTGACTTATGAATTACATAATAGTTAGTAAACTCTAAAAATTGAAGAATTAAACAATTAATTTATAATGTGCCCTAGTTTGCCTAGTTGACTAGTTTGGATAGGTTGGCATGCCAATAGGATTTTGACAACTGTTTTGTAAATGGCTTCATGCCATACTGTGTTTTTAACGCTTATTATGCCGCACGGTGACTTTAATAGCCTACGGCTATAGATATTGTCTATTTATTTTTGGCTTATCGCTAGATGACTATATGGCTTTTTAGCCACGCTATTTGCACACCGGGAGACACTTTGTGATCGATGGTGTGACGGCCCGGAGGTACTAGGTACCCAGTGCTAGTATATCCGTTTATCTAGTCTGGTCAGTATATAGGCTACACGAGCAGTAATTCAAGTACTATTAAATTCAAATACCTAAATCCAATCTACTAACATAGAGCATTATTAAAAATTAGTAAATATTGAAATGTTAGCAAATAAAAGTAGAATCAGCAACTGCAAAGTATATTGATGTTGTAAATTCATAAACACTTCATTTACTTTATTTTAGTGTATATTTCTTTATATTTGGCACCATTAAGCAAAATTGCTTAGCGCATTGCTTTTGTAACGCGTAGGTATTGGAGACACAGCTAGGGAGCCTAGCAGACCTATGACCAGGTGAGACATCGGATCTTCACAGAAGTTCAGAGTCATCTGCACTGCATTGCATACATGGTAGGACTTAGGATATCTTGTATTTTGTATTTTTGTTGTATTTTTGAAATTCGGCCTTGTATTTTGTAATATTATAAAAGCTCTAAAGTTGTAATATTTTGTACATATTAAATAACATGGAGATTTTCTGGATACATTTAAATTATTATGGACTATAATATGGAACTGTTTAATGAATGTAAAAGTCTATTGATTTTACTGAGAAATAGAGACTATGAAATATTTGAGATTTTGATATTATCATATTAAATTGTTTTCAACAAGTTTGGAAGGACAGTTTGTCTGAAATACAGATGGCACCTTGCCAAATTTTTATTACCAATCTTGAAACACTTATTTTATCAAAGTATGAAAATAGTATCAGCATAATATGAATATTACATAAAAGACTTCTTAAAATCAAATTGAGCACAGGAAATGAAATAATCACAGACTAGGTGTTCCGGCACGCCGTGTAGCACGCCTTGCTCGACTATTCTGTAGACGAGTGAGGGGTGTTACAAAGCTAACTCCATTGTCTCCTCAACAAATGAGAGAGACGGGTAATAACCTAGTCAAGCATCTATAGTGAGATATAAAACAATATCATGAATCTCTTTATCCTTTTTGTGAGCATAAATCACAATACAATTCGACTCAAAGTCAATTCCAATATCCAATAATTTTTATGCTCATCACTATTCAAAACATAAATTTGTATTTTTCCATGCAAATTGCCCATCACAATTCAAAACATATTCTATCACAATTTTCCAAAACATAACTTATTCAATCCACAACAATGCTTAATACTTGTTGAAATACCATTTCATAAAGCTAAATTCATACATACTATAACAATTTCAATAATCATTGAATTAAATCCAATACTTGATAAACATAATACATAAGAAAAATACGTAATTTAGTCATATGAAATTTTCAGAACAAAATCAATTAAAATCTAGTTGTGCACAAACCTCTGATGAGTCACCTCTTGGCCTTGACTTAGTGGGTCTTTTCCCTTCCCAGTGTCTTTTCTAACTAAAACACACAATTTAAAGTGTTTCAGTACTCATTTAAATTGTTTCTAGTAATAAGGTTCAATAATTAAATTTTATTGATATTATTCCTTTCATTAGTCAACCTATAATGTTAACCTTTAATGCACACTAGGTGAATTAGTTTTAATGTCACTAATATGTTCCATTTTACATTCCTCACATGTTGACATATATTGCCAATTTCATTTCAAAGCTTATTGCATTTTATTGCAATTATTTAGATTTCATAGCCAATGTTTACTATCTATTGGACCAAGCTACAGTGTAAATTTAGTAGATTTCTCTTCATTAAATTGTTTCTCATTGTGTCTTCTTTAATTTCCTTTTTGAATCACTCTACTTGGAGTTGTATAACTTAAGTTATGGTCATTTAACCATAACTAGGTCAAAGTTAAATTTTGACTTCCTTATTAGGCATTTTCGATTCTAAATTTACTAATTTATTTGGACTATTTGTAATCATATTGAGGTCTAACATTCTTCATAAGTATTGTTGCGTTACGTCTTAGGGTCAATCAGAAATTTTACTTGTAATTTTTTAAGTCTTATAGAATTATTTATAGCTAAATTGTTGACTTTGACTTGGCATGGTCCTTAATTAGGTCAATGGCTTTGACCTTAAAGTCTAACCTTATACATTTATAATTTGAGGAAGTTGTCCAAAAAAAAGTTTTAGGTCTCGTTCTTAGCTTTCCAGATTGGTATGGCCCATTACATTGGGAGATTTCTTGTGGGAGATATGCCTATTTTAATTTTCTGGACTTAATGGTTAATTGTACCAATTCTAGATTTTATACATCAACTTGATCAAACTAATTGACCTATTTCTCTTAGTTTTTGGGCTTTGGTCCAAATACCAATTTTGTAGGTATATGTCTTATTGAATTTTTGGCACTGATTTTAGGTCATTTGGAGTTTTCTAAACCAAGTTATGGTCATTTTACTAATGCTGGTCAAGTTGCACTTATTTGACAATTCTGGGTCACTTTTAGGTCAAAGTCAATTCGGCCAGTTTTTGTAACCCAGCTTTGGCGATTATTTTAACTTGGTAATTGGCATTTCTAGGCTTGGTGGTCTTCACCAAAGTTGTAGCCCTATGTCTAAGCTTTCCAACGGTATAAATTTTAGGTCATTTGGATCAGTTTTGAGTGAGTTATGGTCATTTTAATAATTACTATTCATATGGTCAATTTCTAGGTTCTCAAAGTTTCAATTCCGGATTAGGCCATTCTTTTTTATCACTTCTAGGCAGAATTTATGTCATACCCTACTCCTCTGTAAGATGTAACATGATCCCGTAGTACATCTAATGAATTACCGTACTTCGCCTACCGATAACCCATTAGATATACTACAAGGGATTTTAAAACAATTTTCGTGCAATTTAAATCATCGATTAAAATCTGGTGTTATAAAATTTTTTTCAAAATTTCGGCAAAGTGCCGGCTGTATTTTGAGAAAACAGTTCTTTAATCCTGCAAAAGAAAAATGCTCCCAATATGTTTTCTTAAATACAACTTCAGTAACTTCAATTCAATTCACAATTCAATTCTCAATACACAATCAATTCATTTTCAAACTAATCCCATCATAAAGAAATATCTCATTCATTTCAAGACTCAAAATTTATATTACAAACTATTCAGATAATTGAAATCCCAAATTTACATTTACAATAATTTACATTTAATTACATACCAAAATATTTTACAAGAGTTTTATATACAACTGCTCAAATAATTTACATACATATTATTACATGCTTACATCAAAACCTATGTACATGGGTATACCTATGATATACCTGGAGCTGATCCGAATATATCTTCAACGAAATTTACTTACTGCTCTATGCTCTTCTTACCTGCGACAGCATACAAAGCTATCGCTGAGTGGTGAACTCAGTGGTGCACAACTATAATTTAAAACATAGTACAATATACATTGACAGATTTTACAGTAAATAATTTGAGAATCTGAATACTGATCAAATTTCACAACTCAAAATATTCATTGCCAATAATGTAAATCATTTGTATAAATGACTTGGAGCACAAAATTCAATTTATCATATCTTGACTATCCATTTAAGTAATTCCAACAAAATCAATTTTACATAAACCATAATTAAAATCACCATTCCTTACCATTAAAAAGCCATTCTGTATCTCAAAAATCATTATGTATCTCAAATATCATATTGTATCTCAAAAGTCATTATATATCTCAAAAATCAATCTTTATCTCAAAAGTCATTATGTATCTCAAAAATCAATCTTTATCTCAAAAGTCATTATGTATCTCAAAAATCAATCTTTATCTCAAAAGTCATTATGTATCTCAAAAATCAATCTTTATCTCAAAAGTCATTATATATCTCAAAAATCAATCTTTATCTCAAAAGTCATTATGTATCTCAAAAATCAATCTTTATCTCAAAAGTCATTATGTATCTCAAAAATCAATCTTTATCTCACTAACTATGCAAGACTAATCCGAAAGGGCCATATTCGATGTGCTTCTAACTCCCTATGGTCGGGGAGGTCGAATCATCGTGCACAGTACCATCACAATAATGAATCTTCCGCAAGGGCCATAATGATAAAATAAACTTAGATCTAACCTCAAATCAGAGGAAAAATCTAAGCCTGTGCACGTACCATGGTAATCAAAACACAACTCACTCCATTGTCTTCTCAACAAATGAGAGAGACGGGTAATAACCTAGTCAAGCATCTATAGTGAGATATAAAACAATATCACAATCCTTTTAGTGAGCATAAATCACAATATAATTCGATTCAAATTCAATTCCAATATCCAATAATTTTTTTATGCTCATCACAATTCAAATCATAATTTACATTTTTACATGAAAATTACCATCACAATTCAAAACATGTTATATCACAATTTTCCAAAACATAATTTATTCAATCCATAACAATGCTTAATAATTGTGGAAATACCATTTCACAAAGCTAAATTCATACATACTATAACAATTTCAATAATCATTGAATTAAATCCAATGCTTATTAAACATAATACATAAGAAAAGTATGTCATTTAATCATATGAAATATTCAAACAAAATCAGTTAAAAACTAGTTGTGCACAAACACAACTTAAAACAATAACATACAATTAATCATATGAAATATTATTCAGAGCAAAATCAGTTGAAAACTAGTTGTGCACAAACCTCTGATGACTGTCTCCACGATCCGACTCAGTGTTTCCTTCCCTTTCTTTGAGTCCTTGTTAATCGAGAAACACAATTTGAAGTGTTTGATTGCTAAATTAATTTGTCTCTATCGATGGTGTTTGGTAAATAATGCCTTGAACTCAATTATTCACTTAATCACCTAATATACCAACCCTCATTGCGTTTTAGGTAAATTAGGTCTTAGTGTCGTTAATATGTCACATTCGATAGGGTTTTAGGTTTGGTACGTTTTACCAAAGTCATTTCCTTGTTTAGTGCATTTTAGTGCAAATTCTTTGGATTAGGGATACTGGTTTGACCTAACCGGACGATCTAGTTCCCTCGGTTTTCGGGTCTCGGTCGAAACTACAAACTTGTAGATCTAGGTCTTATTGCACGCGGGGAAAAATTTCAGGTCAATCCGAGTTAAGTAGACCAAGTTATGGTCATTATACCATTGCTGGTCAAATGGTACCATTTTAGGTCAATTTTAGGTCAATTTGGTCAACTCTGGTTCGGCCAGTTTTTGGACTCGAACTTGTGCAAGTTGTTTGACTTGCTTATGGTCATTTCTGGGCTTTGGTGTCTTCATAAGACTTGTAGGTATGGGTCTTAACTATCCATGGTTAAAATTTCAGGTCAATTGGACCTGTTTTGAGTGAGTTATGGCCTAAATACTCACTGCTGCCCAAATGGTCAGTTTTTAGGTCTCAAGTGTACCTAATCCGAATTGGTCATTTTCTTAGGTCACCTTGCAAGCAGAATTTTGGTATGGTTTCTCAATGAAAGTTGGCAAATTTTGTGCCTAGTTTCACCTCAAATTGGTCTCATACCAATTGAGGTTACACATTTAAGGTTATAGGCTAAAATGTACACTGTCCTTGATTACTTTGCTTAACACACATCAACTACACACATTTACTTTGCAATTTGTTTACTTCCCTACCAATCTGTTTTGGTACATTAACCATAGTATAATCTACTTTACATTGACATTATTTTGGGCAGATTACCATTACCCTCAACACACCAAATATAATTCACATTTACAATATCTCAATACCATTACATACACACCTAAACACCACTAATTCTCACATACACTTTACACAATAATTTCATACACATATCCTTCATTCCTTAATGCCACAATTCTGCCAACACTCCCATGAATATACACATTTATTCAAGTGTCCCCAAGGCTGCCGAAATTGTCCTTCAACACCACATTGCCCTACAATCCATCAATTCTCATCCAAGTGCCAAAATCACCATGTATATGTAAAACAATTCATTAGGATATTAATTTACCATGATCAACATTATTTCTCATCAATTATATGCATAATAAATCATCAAATGTGTGACCCCATGGCTGTCCAAAAATGGCTATCTCAATAACTATTTAAACTTCAAAATTTCCTTCACAAAACTAACACCCATAACATAAACATAAAGTTTAACAAGGAAATTCTCAAAAATGCAAACTTACCTTTAATTGTAACTTGCTAAACCTTCACCAAACTTCTCAAAATTGGTATCAATATCTTCCTTGTGATGTGTAGACCATTTTTTGTGAAGGAACTTAAAGGATTGGAGTTGAAATGGAGAGTTAAGAAAGCTTGCATGAAAAATGGCTATGGAGTTTCCTCTCACCTCATTCACGGCAATGTTGAATGCAAATGAGGAAGATGAATTATTCAGCTGCATTTTAAGTGTACACATGTCCCACTATGTGTTTAATTAATTCCCTTAGTGGTCCACTAAAAAATTAAATCATTTTATAAGTTAAACTTTCACTTAATCCCACATTAACCCATGATTTTAGCTATTTACTTTAGGTACCACCAAATTAATTTTTCATTTCATTTTCTAAGTGTAATATTATTTATTTTTAATGGACATTTAGGTCAAAAGACAATTCGGGATGTCAAATGACCATAATGCCCCTGTTCGGGTTACGTTCCCGATTTTTCGGTAACACCGTATTTTGTCTGTTTTTCGATTTCTCACTTTTCTTTGTACTAATTATTTAATTTTTCTTTGATCTTTCTAATGATATTTATTCTTCAACAAGGGTCTATTTATGTCCTAAAAATGTTTTCCAGGATTCCCCGCAGTCCAGGGCTAGTCAACGGTCCACGCCGTGACTTCAAGTCTGATCACCCATCGCTAGGTTTCCCGGCTCGCTTAACTTGATCACATTTCTTTACTATTATTTTTCCTTTGTTTTTCTTGTATTTTCTTTTCTTGTATTTCATTATTTTATGTCTCTTCACTCATATTGAAGTGTGGTTCTAGGCATCCTAGCTGCCCAGACAACACTGGTCACCGGAGCAGTAGAACGCACTACCAAACTTAGGGGTGTTACAATTCTCCCCCCCTTAAATAAATTTCGTCTCGAAATTTTACCTGGCATTAGGCTCTGAACAGCTGTGGTTGTTGTCTCCTCATATCCTCTTCACGTTCCCAAGTAGCTTCCTGACCTGAATGATGGTTCCACAGCACTTTAACCAGGTGTATCTGTTTGTTTCTCAGCTGCTTCACCTCATAAGCCAGAATTTTTATGGGTTCTTCCTCATATGAGAGGTCTGGATTTACTTCAATCTCTTCAATCGACAAGTACATGAGATGGGTCAGATCTGTACCTCCTTAACATGGACACATGGAAGACACTGTGTATCCTTGCTAGCTCTGGAGGTAATGCCAACCGATATGCCAAAGGACCCACTCTTTCCAGAACTTCATATGGTCCGATGAAACGAGGACTCAGTTTCCCCTTTCTGCCAAATCTCATAATTCTCTTCCAAGGAGAAACTTTGAGGAATACCTTATCACCCACTGCATATTCAATATCTCTTCTTTTCAAATCAACATAGGACTTCTGACGGTTTCATGTAGCCTTGAGTCTATCTCTAATTAATCTGATCTTTTCCTCTGTCTGCTGAACAATTTCTGGCCCAATCATCTTCCTTTCACCTATTTCATCCCAACATGAGGGAGTTCTACACTTCCTGCCATACAATGCTTCATATGGAGGCATTCCAATGCTTGATTGGTAGCTGTTGTTATAAGCAAACTCAATCAACGGCAAGTGTGTATCCCAACTACCTTCAAATTCAATCACACAAGCCCGTAGCATATCCTCCAGTATCTGAATAACCCTCTCGGGTGGCCATGCGTGGGTGGAATACTGTGTTGAAGTTCAATCTAGTTCTTAGGGCTCTCTGAAGACTACCCCAGAATCTAGAAGTGAACCTAAGATCTCTGTCAGATACAATTGATACTGGCACTCCATGCAGTTTTACAATTTCATTTATGTAGAATCTGGCCAATCTTTCCAGGTTATAGTCCATCCGGACTGGCAAAAAGTGATTAGACTTGGTTAGTCTATCAACTATAACCTATACTGCATCATGACTATTCTGTGTCCTCAGAAATCTCATCACAAAATCCATAGTTATCTGTTCCCTTACAATGTTTCATAGGGTGCCACTTGTATACTAGCTTGACACTTATTAATGTATACAAATTCTGTTAGTGGGATGTATCTGTCCCATCTCCTCTCGGATTCAATGACACAAGTTCTCGATATATTCTCGAGGGTCTATTCCATTTTACAGGTTATTATTATCATTTCATTTCATTATTTACAGAAATACAATGAGTTTCAAAATTTACCTGAATCACTTGTTTCGACTGTCCATCCATCTGAGGATAATAAGTCAAATCGATATCTCTAAGCTTATAGCAATTCTTGTAGTGCAGTAATTCACACTAATGTAACTGAGTCACTGACTCTAGCTACCTTACAAGTGTAGTCGTTTGATAGGCTAGTTCTGAAGTTTTAAATTTCTGACTAAAATTTCCACATTTATTTCCAGTAATAGTACTCTATTCGGGTGCAACTGTATCAATTTATAAATTACTTACAATTATTCTTAATTTATTATACCACGAGGAAGCATGTAGCTCTACACAATAATCCTGTGTCGATCGTAATCTGACTTACAATACAAACATCGAGAACATTACATAGTCACTACGTTATAACCTCATGGACTAGGTTTTCTAACATCTTATCTTTCTCGAATCCACTAATATCCCAAACCGATTCTGATTACAATTTCCTTTGACAATTACTAACAGTAACATTTTTGCCCTCATCTAGAGCAATTCTATTACTGTAACTTACTTTTAGGTCCTCTTGCCTTACATTAGTAGGCTCGCCAATTAGCTTTATAATTTACGGTATGTTAGAAAATACTCTTAGCTAAAATTCTTCTAAAATTAATGTCAATCATACTTGTTATTACAATTATTATCCTAAAAGACTAGTCACTAATACATCAAAATTCATTCCCATGTAAAGGAATAACAACAGAACATATAGTTCTAACACTAACACACAACTAAGTAGTGCTGGGATCAAATAATAACTAATTGTTTCTTTCAAAATTTAAGAACTTACCAGTAGCTACATCTGAAGTTTCTGCTCTTTCTCCTTGGCGCACAGTGGACGCTCTGACTGGTGCACTACCATATTCGGGTTGATTCACTGTGTTATAGTGGTGAGGAGTACTAACTCTATTTCTATCTTGACTCTGACTGACAGTCTGTGAACTCTGGAGAGCAGATCGAGGTGGTTTAGTACAATTTTTAGCAAAGTGTCCAAGTTTTCCACAATTGTAGCAGGCTCCAGAGGTCTTATAGCATATCCCACCATGATATTTTCCACAAGTTTCACATAGGCGGGAAGGGTAGGAACTTCTAGTTGTTCGACGACTGGACCTTGGTGGTCTCTGCCTTGATGATCCACCTCTGTTATATCCCTGAGCTCGGGGCTCCTCAATTTCTTTTCTCTTTCTCAAATTACTGCTTGAGCTCTGACCCATAGGTTTCTCCCTCTTCTCTATTTCATGTTGCCCTTATGGGGTTGGAGTGCAGATTGGGCTTGGGCTGACAGATTATCAGCCATTTGTTGGAAGAAAGTGGCCATTTGCTGGGCCATTTGTGAAGTAATTTGTACTGGTAAAACTGGTACAGTCGGGCCTTCGACACTTTGTGGAGCTGGGGCATCAACTTGTACTTCTGCCATCATGGACTGTTCTACGGTCTCATTTTTCTCTTCCATATCTTTCCACAAGATTCTCTATTCCTGTACAACCAACATAAGGAGATTCCTCTCCATTAGTTCATATTTATGATGTAAATGTACTATATGTATCAAACATTTGAGCAGTTGTAGTTACCGACAAAAAGATTTCAAATTCACAGTTCGAAATTTACTTTAAAACCATTGCTCTGATACCACTAAAACATGTCACACCCTACTCCTCTGTAAGATGTAACATGATCCCGTAGTACACCTAATGTATTACCGTACTTCGCCTACCGATAACCCATTATATATTCTACAAGGGATTTTTTAACAATTTTCGTGCAATTTAAATCATCGATTAAAATCGGTGTTATAAAATTTTTTCAAAATTTCGCAAAGTGCTTGCTGTATTTTGAGAAACAGTTCTTTAATCCTGCAAAGAAAAATGCTCCCAATATGTTTTCTCAAATACAACTTCAGTAACTTCAATTCAATTCACAATTCAATTCTCAATACACAATCAATTCATTTTCAAACTAATCCCATCATAAAGAAATATCTCATTCATTTCAAGACTCAAAATTTATATTACAAACTATTCAGATAATTGAAATCCCAAATTTACATTTACAATAATTTACATTTAATTACATACCAAAATATTTTACAAGAGTTTTATATACAACTGCTCAAATAATTTACATAAATATTATTACATGCTTACATCAAAACCTATGTACATGGGTATACCTATGATATACCCGAGGTGATCCGAATATATCTTCAACGAAATTTACTTATCGCTCTATGCTCTTCTTACTGCGACAAAGATACAAAGCTATCATTGAGTGGTGAACTCGAGTGGTGCACAACTATAATTTAAAACATAGTACAATATACATTGACAGATTTTCTGATAAATAATTTGAGAATCGAATCGATCAAATTTCACAACTCAAAATATTCATTGCCAATAATGTAAATCATTTGTATAAATGACTTGGAGCACAAAATTCAATTTATCATATCTTGACTATCCATTTAAGTAATTCCAACAAAATCAATTTTACATAAACCATAATTAAAATCACCATTCCTTACCATTAAAAAGCCATTCTGTATCTCAAAAATCATTATGTATCTCAAATATCATATTGTATCTCAAAAGTCATTATATATCTCAAAAATCAATCTTTATCTCAAAAGTCATTATGTATCTCAAAAATCAATCTTTATCTCAAAAGTCATTATGTATCTCAAAAATCAATCTTTATCTCAAAAGTCATTATATATCTCAAAAATCAATCTTTATCTCAAAAGTCATTATGTATCTCAAAAATCAATCTTTATCTCAAAAGTCATTATGTATCTCAAAAATCAATCTTTATCTCACTAACTATGCAAGACTAATCTGAAAGGGCCATATTCGATGTGATTCTAACTCCCTATGGTCGGGGAGGTCGAATCTGATTCTAACTCCCTATGGTCGGGGAGGTCGAATCATCGTGCACAGTACCATCACAATAATGAATCTTCCGCAAGGGCCATAACGATAAAATAAACTTTGATCTAACCTCAAATCAGAGGAAAAATCTAAGCCTGTGCACGTACCATGGTAATCAAAACACAACTCACTCCATTGTCTTCTCAACAAATGAGAGAGACGGGTAATAACCTAGTCAAGCATCTATAGTGAGATATAAAACAATATCACAATCCTTTTAGTGAGCATAAATCACAATATAATTCGATTCAAATTCAATTCCAATATCCAATAATTTTTTTATGCTCATCACAATTCAAATCATAATTTACATTTTTACATGAAAATTACCATCACAATTCAAAACATGTTATATCACAATTTTCCAAAACATAATTTATTCAATCCATAACAATGCTTAATAATTGTGGAAATACCATTTCACAAAGCTAAATTCATACATACTATAACAATTTCAATAATCATTGAATTAAATCCAATGCTTATTAAACATAATACATAAGAAAAGTATGTCATTTAATCATATGAAATATTCAAACAAAATCAGTTAAAAACTAGTTGTGCACAAACACAACTTAAAACAATAACATACAATTAATCATATGAAATATTATTCAGAGCAAAATCAGTTGAAAACTAGTTGTGCACAAACCTCTGATGACTGTCTCCCTGATCTGGACTCAGTGTTTCCTTCCCTTTTGCTGAGTCCTTGTTAACTGAGAAACACAATTTGAAGTGTTTCAGTGCTAAATTAAGCTGTCTCTATCGATGGTGTTTGGTAAATAATGCACTGAACTCAATTATTCACTTAATCACCTAATATACCAACCCTCATTGCGTTTTAGGTAAATTAGGTCTTAGTGTCGTTAATATGTCACATTCGATAGGGTTTTAGGTTTGGTACGTTTTACCAAAGTCATTTCCTTGTTTAGTGCATTTTAGTGCAAATTCTTTGGATTCCGGGATACTGGTTTGACCTAACCGGACGATCTAGTTCCCTCGGTTTTCGGGTCTCGGTCGAAACTACAAACTTGTAGATCTAGGTCTTATTGCACGCGGGGAAAAATTTCAGGTCAATCCGAGTTAAGTAGACCAAGTTATGGTCATTATACCATTGCTGGTCAAATGGTACCATTTTAGGTCAATTTTAGGTCAATTTGGTCAACTCTGGTTCGGCCAGTTTTTGGACCCGAACTTGTGCAAGTTGTTTGACTTGCTTATGGTCATTTCTGGGCTTTGGTGTCTTCATAAGACTTGTAGGTATGGGTCTTAACTATCCATGGTTAAAATTTCAGGTCATTTGGACCTGTTTTGAGTGAGTTATGGCCTAAATACTCACTGCTGCCCAAATGGTCAGTTTTTAGGTCTCAAGTGTACCTAATCCGAATTGGTCATTTTCTTAGGTCACCTTGCAAGCAGAATTTTGGTATGGTTTCTCAATGAAAGTTGGCAAATTTTGTGCCTAGTTTCACCTCAAATTGGTCTCATACCAATTGAGGTTACACATTTAAGGTTATAGGCTAAAATGTACACTGTCCTTGATTACTTTGCTTAACACACATCAACTACACACATTTACTTTGCAATTTGTTTACTTCCCTACCAATCTGTTTTGGTACATTAACCACAGTATAATCTACTTTACATTGACATTATTTTGGGCAGATTACCATTACCCTCAACACACCAAATATAATTCACATTTACAATATCTCAATACCATTACATACACACCTAAACACCACTAATTCTCACATACACTTTACACAATAATTTCATACACATATCCTTCATTCCTTAATGCCACAATTCTGCCAACACTCCCATGAATATACACATTTATTCAAGTGTCCCCAAGGCTGCCGAAATTGTCCTTCAACACCACATTGCCCTACAATCCATCAATTCTCATCCAAGTGCCAAAATCACCATGTATATGTAAAACAATTCATTAGGATATTAATTTACCATGATCAACATTATTTCTCATCAATTATATGCATAATAAATCATCAAATGTGTGACCCCATGGCTGTCCAAAAATGGCTATCTCAATAACTATTTAAACTTCAAAATTTCCTTCACAAAACTAACACCCATAACATAAACATAAAGTTTAACAAGGAAATTCTCAAAAATGCAAACTTACCTTTAATTGTAACTTGCTAAACCTTCACCAAACTTCTCAAAATTGGTATCAATATCTTCCTTGTGATGTGTAGACCATTTTTTGTGAAGGAACTTAAAGGATTGGAGTTGAAATGGAGAGTTAAGAAAGCTTGCATGAAAAATGGCTATGGAGTTTCCTCTCACCTCATTCACGGCAATGTTGAATGCAAATGAGGAAGATGAATTATTCAGCTGCATTTTAAGTGTACACATGTCCCACTATGTGTTTAATTAATTCCCTTAGTGGTCCACTAAAAAATTAAATCATTTTATAAGTTAAACTTTCACTTAATCCCACATTAACCCATGATTTTAGCTATTTACTTTAGGTACCACCAAATTAATTTTTCATTTCATTTTCTAAGTGTAATATTATTTATTTTTAATGGACATTTAGGTCAAAAGACAATTCGGGATGTCAAATGACCATAATGCCCCTGTTCGGGTTACGTTCCCGATTTTTCGATAACACCGTATTTTGTCTGTTTTTCAATTTCTCACTTTTCTTTGTACCAATTATTTAATTTTTCTTTGATCTTTCTAATGATATTTATTCTTCAACAAGGGTCTATTTATGTCCTAAAAATGTTTTCCAGGGTTCCCCGCAGTCCAGGGCTAGTCAACGGTCCACGCCGTGACTTCCCGGTGCGGTCACCCATCGCTAGGTTTCCCGGCTCGCTTAACTTGATCACATTTCTTTACTATTATTTTTTCTTTGTTTTTCTTGTATTTTCTTTTCTTGTATTTCATTATTTTATGTCTCTTCACTCATATTGAAGTGTGGTTCTAGGCATCCTAGCTGCCCAGACAACACTGGTCACCGGAGCAGTAGAACGCACTACCAAACTTAGAGGTGTTACAATTTAGGCAACACTTCTGCATGAAAGTTGGCCTATTTTATGTCTAGTTTCACCTCTAATTGGCCTCACACCAATTGGAGTCACAACTTTACACTTATAACCTAATTTATACACTGCCAACAATCACAATCTGCATAAGAGAATTTACACTCCCAATTTGGCAATCCTCCTCCTCCCTAAACTTCAATATTCATTCTTGGCACTTCTATATTTATTCAACACAATTCTAGCAAAGTAAATTGGGCAGAATACTCAAGTAATATAGGCTCCCATGGCTGCCTAAATTTGGGCAGTCCAATAACTCAACATTTCCATCAATTTTCATCACCAATCAACTCATCTCAAGCTAAACATACACTTTACTTAAGAAAGGAAGTGAATTGACACTTACCTCTTTTTGGAGCTTGCTAAACCTCACCAAATCTCTTCCTTTTTGCTCCCTATAATTTGCCGAAGAGGTGTGGACCAAGTTTAATGAATGAAATTATAAGGATTATGGCATGAAGATGGCAGAATGGAGCTTCGCATGTGGGGCATCCATGGAGTTTTCTTTTGAGAGAGAAATACTAATAGGCAAAGGTGGTAAATTAAGGTGGAAGATGATGAATGAAGTGTTGTCCTCATGCTTATATAGTGCTAGTTAGTGCCCCACTAACCTTTAATTAACATTAAAATATCCATATAATTAAACTTTAATTATCTTAAGTTTTATCCCTTAATTCATTTTATTTATTCTATATATTTGAATTCTAATTTTTATGGCATTTTCAAAATTTAGCACTACTAATTTTTCATGGACATTTAGGTCAAAAGTCAACTCTAGGTGTCAATTGACCAAAATGCCCCTCTTCGGTTTACATTTTCGATTTTTTGGTGCTACCGATTTTTGTCGGTTTCTCAATTTTTCATTTTTATATGTACTAATTCATTAATTTTTCTTTGACATTTCTAATGTCAATTACACCTCTATAGGCCTTTATTCATGTCTCAAAAATTATTTCTGAGGGTTCCCCGCAGTCCGCGGGTCGGCAATTGCCTTCGCCATAACTTCCCGGTGCGGTCACCCATCGCTTCGGTATCGGCTCGTTTAACTTAGTTTCACTTTCTCTCTTTTATTTTTTTTTAATTTTTTTTTCATTTTCTTTTTATTTCTTTCATCATTATATGTCTATTTACTATCACCGGAGTGTAGTTTCAGACATCTTGACTTGCCCGGATTGACTTTAGGTCACCGGAGTAGTTGAATGTACGGACTATGTAAAGTGAGGGCGTTACAATTCTTCCCCTCTAAATGAAAATTTCGTCCTCGAAATTTATCGGATTCATATAACTGATATCATTATCTCATAATTTTACTCACTCTCCCATCATTGTGTTCTTTGCTTTTTGTGTTTCTAGTCATGAAATTCTCTTATTCATTAGTTTTTTGATTTCTCATGCTAGAATCCTTACTAGTCCTTTCGTCTCCTTTACTTACTCCAATCCTGTTAACTTGCCCTCGTCTACGTATTTTACATTTATCTCACACAAATGTCTCAAATGCCTAAATCATTTCTTTCTGACAAAAATATCAAAATAACTATAAGACTCCATATCGAGGTCTAAATATCTTCGTCCTTAAGGTATTCTTTTTAATTTATAGTCATACTAAAATCTCTAATTTTATAGTAATTCCTGTCGTATCGATAGCTCACATTAGTGTAACCGAGTCACTAACTAATAGTAACCTTTCGATATGTAAGTTTTAAAGTTTTCAATTTCTAACCAAAATTTTCACATTTATTTCCCGTAATAGTACTCTTCTATACCAAATCAAAGACTACTTACAAATATCCTTATCTTGGTATACCACAAGGAAGCACGTAGCTCTACACAATAATCCCATGTCGGTACTGTAATCTGCAGCTTAGAATACAAACATCGAGAATATTACGTAGTCACTACGTTATAACCTCATGGACTAGGTTTTCTAACATCTTATCCTTCTCGAATCCAACAATATCCTAAACCTATTCTGATTACAATATCCATTGACAATTACTAACAGTAACATCTTTGCCCTCATCTAAAGCAATTCTATTACTGTAACTTACTTTTAGATAACTGACAATTTTTTTTCAAAATTAATGTCAATCATACTTGTTATCGTAGTTTTGATCCTAAAGGACTAGTCACTAATACATCAAAATTTATTCCCATATAAAGGAATAGCAACAAAATATATAATTCTAACACTAATATATAAATAAGTAGTGCTGGGATCAAATAATAATTAATTATTTCTTTTAAAAATTAAGAACTTACCAGTAGCTACATCCTGAAGTTTCTGTTCATTCTCCTTGGCGCATATTGGACACTCTGACTGGTGCGCTACTATATTCGGGTTGATTCACTGTGTTATGGCTATGAGGAGTACCAACTCTATTTCTATCTCGACTCTGACTGATTGTCTGTGAACTCCGGAGAGCAGATCAAGGTGCTGTAGCACAATCTCTAGCAAAATGTCCATGTTCACCATAATTGTAGCAGGCTCCAGTGGCCTTACAACAAATACCCCCATGTAGTTTGCCACAAGAGTTGCAGATGCGAGGAGGATATGAACTTCTAGTTGTTCGATGACTGGACCTTGGTGGCCTCTGCCCTGAAGATCTATCTCTATCAGATCCATAACCACTAGGCTCTCTAGTGTTCTTCCTTTTTCCCAATTTACTATTTGAGATCTGACTCATAGGTATCTCCCTCTTCTCTATTTCATGCTGCCCTTGTGGGGGTTAGGTTGGTACTTGGGCTTGGGCTGATAGATTATCAGCCATTTGTTGAAAGAAAGTGGCCATTTGCTGGGCCATTTGTGTAGTAATTTGTACAGGCGGGGCTGGTAAAGTCAGGCTTCAAACTCTCTAAGGGGCTGGCGCCTCACCTTGTATTTCCACCATCACAGACTGTTCTATTATCTCATTCTTCTCTTCCATATCTTTTCATAGGATTTTCTATTTCCTGTACAACCAATACAAGGAGATTTCTCTCCATTAGTTCATATTTAAGATGCAAATGTACTATATGTTATCAAACATTTAAGCAGTTATATTTACCAACAAAAAGATTTCAAATTCACAGTTCAAAATTTACTTTAAAACCATTGCTCTGATACCACTAAACATGTCACACCATACTCCTCCATAAGATGTAACATGATCTCATAGAACACCTAATGAATTACCGTACTTTGCCTACCGGTAACCCATTAAATATACTACAAGGGATTTTAAATCAATCTTCGTGAAAGTTAAATCATCGATAAAAATCTGGTATTATAATTTTTTTTTTTAAATTTCAGCAGAGTGTCGGCAGTATTTTAAGAAAACAGGTCTTCAAACTTGAAAAAGAAAACACTCCCAATATGATTTCTCAAATACAACTCCAATAAACTTCATTTCATCTCACAATTCAAATCTCAATAATCAAATCAACCTCATCATAAAAGAAACATTTCATTGATTATAAGACTCAAAATTTAATATTACAAAACTATAAAGGTAAATGAAATCTCAAATTTACATTACAATAATTTACATTTAATTACATACCAAAATATTTTACAAGAGTTTTTATACAACTGCTCAAATAATTTACATACATATTATTATATGCATACATCAAACCTATGTACATGGGTATACCTATGATATACCTGGAGTTTATCTGAATGTGTCTTCAAGGCGCAGCTACAGGAATTGTAACTGCTCGACCCACTAGTGATATTGTCCGCTCTGGACCAAAGCCCTCACGGTTTTAAAACGCGTCACTAGGGGTTACGAACCACCAACTTATAAACCCAGCATCTCTCCCATGTTTTGCCTATGTGGGATTTGCCTAGGGTGTTACAATCCACCCCCCTTATGGGACTCAGTGTCCTTGCTGAGGTTTACCCCACCATCGCTCAAGGTTGCACGCAGAGCAACTCTGATACCACAAATGTAACGGCCCGGCCCACTAGTGATATTGTCCGCTCTGGACCGAAGCCCTCACAGTTTTAAAACGTGTCACTAGGGGTTACGAACTACTAACTTATAAACCCAGCATCTCTCCCGTGTTTTGCCGATGTGGGATTTGCCTAGGGTGTTAGAGGAATTCTCACTCAGTTACTCTATCCTTACTTTCACCTGCGACAGCATACAAAGATATCGCTGAGTGGTGAACTCAGTGGCGCACAACTATAACTTAAAACATAGTACAATATATCTTAGCAAAATTATAGCAAATAATTTGAAAATCTGGATACTCATCTAATTCCAAAAATCAAAATATTCGTTGCCAATAATATAAATCATTTGTATAAAATGACTTTGATCATGAAATTCAATTTATCAAATCACAACTAAACATTTAAGGTAATTCCAGCAATTTATGGAAATAAAGATTAATTCCAATAAAATCAATTATGCATAAATCCCATTTGAAATCAAAATTCTTTACTATTCAAAAACCATTCTTTATCTCACTAACTATGCAAGACTAATCCGAAAGGGCCATCTTTGGGGTGATTCTAACTCCCTATGGTTGGGGAGGTCAAATCATCGTGCACAGTACACACCATAATAATGAAACTTCTGAAAGGGCCATAATAAAAAATCTTAGATCTAACCTCTAATAAGAGGATAATCTAAGCCTGTGCACATACCATGGCAATCAAAACAAAGCTAACTCCATTGTCTCCTCAATAAATGAGAGAGATGGGTAATAACCTAGTCAAGCATCCATAGTGATATATAAAACAATATCATGAATCTCTTTGTCCTTTTTGTGAGCATAAATCACAACACAATTCGATTCAAAGTCAATTCCAATATCCAATAATTTTTATGATCATCAAAATTCAAAACATAAATTTGTATTTTTCCATGCAAATTGCCCATCACAATTCAAAACATATTCTATCACAATTTTCCAAAACATAATTTATTCAATCCACAACAATGCTTAATACTTGTTGAAATACCATTTCACAAAGCTAAATTCATACATACTATAACAATTTCAATAATCATTGAATTAAATCCAATTCTTGATAAACATAATACATAAGGAAAATACGTCATTTAGTCATATGAAATTTTCAGAATCAAATCAATTAAAAACTAGTTGTGCACAAACCACTGATGAGTCGCCTGTTGGCCTTGACTCAGTGGGTCTTTTCCCTTCTCAGTGTCTTTTCTAACTGAAACACACATTTTAAAGTGTTTCAGTACTCATTTAAATTATTTCTAGTAATAAGGTTTAATAATTAAATTTTATTGATACTATTCCTTTCATTGGTCAACCTATAATGTTGACCTTTAATGCACACTAGGTGAATTAGTTTTAATGTCACTAATATGTTCCATTTTACATTCCTCACATGTTGACATATGTTGCCAATTTCATTTCAAAGCTTATTGCATTTTATTGCAATTATTCAGATTTCATAACCAATGTTTACTATCTATTGGACCAAGCTATAGTGTAAATTTAGCATATTTCTCTTCATTAAATTGTTTCTCATTGTGTCTTCTTTAATTTTCTTTTTGAATCACTCCATTTGGAGTTGTATAACTTAAGTTATGGTCATTTAACCATAACTAGGTCAAAGTAAAATTTTGACTTCCTTATTATGCATTTTTGGTTCTAACTTTACTAATTTATTTGAACTATTTGTAATCATATTGAGGTCTAACATTCTTCATAAGTATTTTTTTCTTATGTCTTAGGGTCAATCAAAAATTTTACTTGTAATTTTTCAAGTCTTATAGAATTATTTATAGCCAAATTGTTGACTTGGACTCAAAGGTCTTCTATTGGCATGGTCCTTAATTAGGTCAATAGCTTTGACCTTAAATTCAGACCTTATACATTTATAATTTGAGAAAGTTGTCTAAAACAAAGTTTTAGGTCTCTTTCTTAGCTTTCCAGATTGGTATGGCTCATTACATTGGGAGATTACTTGTGGGAGATATGCGTATTTGAATTTTCTGGACTTAATGGTCAATTGTACCAATTCTAGATTTTATACATCAACTTGATCAAACTAATTGACCTATTTCTCTTAGTTTTTGGGTTTTGGTCCAATTACCATTTTGTAGGTCTATGTCTTATTGAATTTTTGGCACTGATTTCAGGTCATTTGTAGTTTTTTGGACCAAGTTATGGTCATTTTACTAATGCTGGTCAAGTTGCACTTATTTGACAATTCTGGGTCACTTTTAGGTCAAAGTCAATTCGGCCAGTTTTTGTAACCCAACTTTAGCGATCATTTTGACTTGGTAATTGGATTTCTGGGCTTGGTGGTCTTCACAAAAGTTGTAGCCCTATGTCTAAGCTTTCCAACGGTATAAATTTCAGGTCATTTGGACCAGTTTTGAGTGAGTTATGGTCATTTTAATAACTACTATTCATATGGTAATTTCTGGGTTCTCAAAGTTTCAATTCCGGATTAGGTCATTCTTTTAGGTCACTTCTAGGTAGAATTTAGGCAACACTTCTACATGAAAGTTTGCCTATTTTATGTCTAGTTTTACCTTTAATTGGCCTCATACCAATTGGAGTCACAACTTTACACTTATAACCTAATTTATACACTGCCAACAATCACAACCTGCATAAGAGAATTTACACTCCCAATTTGGCAATCCTCCTCCTCCCAATAATTCAATATTCATTCTTGGCACTTCTATATTTATTCAACACAATTCCAGCAAAGTAAATTGGGTAGAATACTCAGGTAATATAGGCTCCCATGGCTACCTAAAATTGGGCAGTCCAATAACTCAACATTTCCATCAATTTTGATCACCAATCAACTTATCTCAAGCTAAACATAAACTTTACTTAAGAAAGGAAGTGAATTGGATACTTACCTCTTTTTGGAGCTTGCTAAACCTCACCAAATCTCTTCCATTTTGCTCCCTATAATTTGCCAAAGAGGTGTGGACCAAGTTTAATGAAAGAAATTATAAGGATTATGGCATGAAGATGGAAGAATGGAGCTTTGCATGTGGGGCGTCCATGGAGTTTTCTTTTGAGAGAGAAATACAAATCGGAAAAGGTGGTAAATTAAGGTTGAAGATGATGAATGAAGTGTTGTCCTCATGCTTATATAGTGCTAGTTAGTGCCCCACTAACCTTTAATTAACATTAAAATATCCATATAATTAAACTTTAATTATCTTAAGTTTTATCCCTTAATTCCTTTTATTTATTCTATATATTTGACTTCTAATTTTTATGGTATTTTCTGTAACAACCCTATTTGCATAGCCTGATATATTTCACTATTCCGGTGACCGATGTCGGTCTAGACAATTAAGGGGATTAGAACCACACTTAAGACAATTAGATAAGCCATGAACACAAATAATTAGTAATTGCCAATTAGTTAAGTATAAATAAGAAAAGCAGAACATAAGAAGTTAAATGAGCCGAGAGTCACAGCGATGGGTGATCTTCTCGGGAAGGACTACGAAGTCGATTTAAACCCAAATTTCGAACCGTAAAATGTGACGCTGCGGTCCTTAAGACTATTGCGAACACAGTGGAAAAGAGAAAATAACAAAAAAGAATTGTTAAGCCAGTCAAATAATTAGGTCAGGGATCCGGAAGAAATATTGAATTATTTGCAAACCGAGTCGAACCGGCGAGGAGCAATTTGGTTAATTGACCCCGAGAGCTGACTCCTGACCTAACTGTCAAATAAAATCAGAGAAAAGAAAATTTCAGAATCAGGAATTAAATTAAAAAACTAATGAAAAAATAAATAAGAAAAAAAAAGAAAAAGTGGAAATTGGTGACATCATGCATGATACAATAAACAATATAATTAAAAATTAATTATTGGATAAATTTGGTCTTCCAAGAGGATAAATTTGATAAAAGAAAAGAAAAAAAAAATATGCAAAAGTCTATTTTTCTTCAACCTTGCCGTCCTCTCTCTCTCTCACCCTCCCCCTCGCCCTCACCAAACTCCATTAAAGCTCATTATGAGCTTGAAGAAACCCTAATTCCCACCATAGAAACCTTACTCTCTATCACTAAATCTTGTAGCTAGACCTTGATAAGGAGATTCACAATAAAAAGAAAAAGAAAGAAGAAGTTTTGAGAGGTGGAAAAATTCTGCATTCAAGGTTAGTAGTTAAACATGGAATTTATAGTTTAATTATTATTTTTATAATTTAAGGAACCTAGATTTAATTTAAAATGAAAAGAAAATACTTGTTGAGGGACTATATAGAATTTTGGCCAGCTAGGGTTGGTTGGATAAAGTATGAATTTTTTTGAGCTAAACATGTTAGGAAGCTTAATTGAGTTAAGGAAGCATGTTTATAGGTGTTTAATTAGCTAAATGCAACAAATGGCATGAACTAGGGTTTTGGCATTTAGGGTTTTAGAAGACAAAAATGTGAGAAATTGTGAAATGGTGTGTTTGACCTTGTTTGAGATGGAAAATGGTCATTTGTGAAAAATTGAGATGTGTTGGATGTGAGTTTAAATTCGGATTGAAAATGGTCATGCTGTTTGGTCCCTTTCAGGGACCAAAACTAAAATTTTACAAGTCGAATTGGTATGAGACCAATTGGGAATGAAAATAGACACAAAATGACACAATTGTCATTTAGGAATCATGCCCAAAAGGTGACCAAAACCTAGTGAACAAATTGACCAAATCCGGATTTCTGCAGTCTGACCTGTATAAAAATGACCAAATGAACAGTGTTTGTTCATTTGTCCATAACTTGGGCTAGGTGAGTCTAACTGACCTAAAAGTTTACCAGTGGACAGGTGAGATATAGACCTAAAACTTTCATGAAGAACGCAAACCCAAATTATGCCTTTAACCAAGTCATTTGGCCACCCAAAATTGGTGACCTAAAACTGCCACAACCAGTTTGGTGCCCAGAAATCTGGGTTAAGTCCAATCTGGTAGCCATGATTCAAATGGCTATAACTTGAGCTACAAAACTCCAAATAGAGTGATTCAAAAAGGAGAATAAATTTAAGACAATAGGGAACATTTTCTATGAAGAAAGTTTTGCCAAATTCTAACAGAAAAATGACCAACGGAACAGTGCAACTTAAGACACCAAAACTAAAAATTTGCAAATTTGCCTAAAAGACTTAGAATTTGAGTAAACAACCAAAACCAACAAATTTAGTAACCAAAATTTGGTATGTGGGTGAAGTTGGAATTCCCATACCTATTAAGCCTTAGAAAGTCAACAAATTGACTTGAATAGTGTCATAAATAGTAACCCGAAACACAAATTTTAAAGAACGTCAAGTTTAGCACATTAGAGTTAGGTAAAAGTGAATTTAAATTTACTTTTGGATTTATGCTAAGTTATAGTACTGAAACACTGTGAAACTGTGTGTTTTAGTGGAAAGGAACACCGAGAAAGAACTTGAGGAATCGAGTCAAGGCCAAGAGGCGACTCGCTTAAGGTTTGTGCACAACATCAACATGCTTTAAAATTCATTGACAAAGTGAATGAAATATGTAATTTACTTTTGCTTTGAATTGTTGAAAGTTATATTTGTGTATAATTGAATTGGCAATGTTTAGTAAATTGTTAAGATAAATTTTGAAACCACAGTGTCATGACCATATATTTGAACACCTCACTAGCATGACTAGTGGGGGTAATTAGTTTCAAATTTTGATTCCTTCTCTGGCTGAAGTGTTGAGGTGTGTGCCAGTAGAATAAGAAATTGAATGGATATCCATATATTTGAGCTAGTTAGCCTTGTGATGTGATTTCTCCTTAGCCTCTGGCTATTGAGATTATATTTGTTTCGAATGGCATGATATAACTGTGGGTTTTATGAAATTGGTTTTGACACTTCGAAATGAAATTGTTTGGATTAAAATCTCATAATTCATGTTTTGTATTTAATTCTCATGTTCAGTCCAATTTTTGAATAAATGTGATTTAAATTCCGCATAAAGTTTATTTTTGTATGTTGTGCACTACTGAGTCCTAGTACTCAGCGATGGCTGTTATTGCTGTCGCAGATATAGAGACTAGAGGAGTAGCAAATTGAGCTGCTGAGGATTGAGGAGCTATTTGCCTTGAAGCTATCGGGTATAATTTATACCCTGACTATAAAAATTTATTTTAATGTATGTAATGTATGTAAAGGTATGGACATGTAAAATTGGTCTTGAGCAGTTTGTACAAAGTTTGTAATAAATTTTAGTTGGATTTTTTCTAATGTAAATTTTTAGTATGATGTATATAATTTGTTTTACATTTAATTACATATGAATGGAAGTATTTTATTTTAATTTGAATGAAAGTAATTAGTAATATTTTGGATGGTATTTGAATTGGATATTGTGGATTTGAATTTTTGGAAGTTGATAAATGATGTTGAAATGGGATGATTGTGAATTTGAAAAAGTTGTTAAGATAAATTATTAGAAGTATTTTTTTTCAGGTATTTAAAGAACTATTTTCTCAAAATACAGACGGTACTCTGCCGAAATTTTTATAAAATTTGCAGAAAAATAAAATGGGCTAAAAATTTTAACTAGTTTTCAACTTTAATTAAACGTTTTAATACCTATTAAGAAATGCTCACCACTTATAAATGTAAGAAAATTGTTTTAAAATCCCTTGTAGCGTACTTAATGAGTTATCAGTAGGTGAAGTTTGGTAGTTTATTAGGTATTCTACGGGATCATGTTATGCCTTATAGAGGGGTAAGGTGTGACATGTTTTAGTGGTATCAGAGCAAAATTTTTGAAGTACGCTTTAACTTGTAAATTTGTGTCTTTTCTTTGATAAGTACAACTGCTCAATGTCCTTATTTGTTACATACAGTGCATTATATCGTAAATATGAACTAACGGAGGGAAATCTTCTTGTGTTTTTTATTCAGGAGATATCTTATTCTAGACTATTATGGAAGAAGGGGATCGCTCAATTGAGCAATCTGTTGAAGCTGAGGCACAAGGGGAAGCCCCAGCTCTATAAAATGTCAGTGGTCGATGGCACCATTTCACAAATGCCGCAATTTCTCGCATTCGCCGCATGCAGATGGCGGTAATGTTTTAACAAATGGTCAGTACGCTGCTCAAGCTCCACCCTGCATCATCGTGGTGCAACCTCAAGCTCTAGTTAGACAGTATAACAAGCTGTTTAAGTACGGAGTTACAGAATTTAAGGGCACAGTAGACCCGCTTGAGGCAGAGCAATGACTCGAAAGAATGGACAGAGTGTTCCAGAAGCTGCACTGCCCAGATGAACTAAAATTTGAATATTCTGTGTCACTACTACAAGGGGATGCATATGATTGGTGGAAGACCATCCCCCATAGCTTGGTTGTACCACCAGTACTGACCTGGGATGACTTCATCAGAGAATTCATACAAAAATACGTCCCAGACGCATATGTGGATCAAAAGTTACAAGAATTTCCGAGTCTGAAACAAGAGAATAGATCAATGGCAGAGTATGAGAGGGAGTTCTCTCGCTTAAGCCACTATGCTAAGAGTCTCCTTTCCACCAGCAAGGCAAGGTGTAAGAGATTTGAGACGGGTTTGAAGCCCAGTTTGAGGATGCAAGTAGTGGGATTCAGACACAGCAATTTTTCAAAACTTATCTCTCAAGCACTTGAGCTAGAAAGGATTGAATCAGAAGCAACACCTGTAAAAGAAAAATCATAAAAGACTGAGAAAAAAGAGAAAGATAAAGGTGAAAAGTCAATAGAGCCAAGTTCTGGTGGTACTTCTGGGAAGAGGAAGAAATTTGGGGGACCTAGCAGAGGTCGAGTTGGAAGATTTGGAAGGTGGCAGATTCTCTGGACAGAGACCCCCTAGGTCTAGTCAGCAGTCGAGCAGGGGTTCATATCCTGCCCACCCCTATGAGACTTGTGGCAAGATTCATAGGGGAGAATGCTATTGGGCAACAGGAGCCTGCTTTAACTATGAAGGCAAGGGCCAATTAGCTAAAGACTGCACTAGTGCTCCTAAATATGGTCCAGCTCCTACTACTGCCAAAGGATCTATTCAGAGTCCTACTCCCAGAAGTTCACAATCAGTTGGCAGAGGAAGAGGTAGAGGTAGAGGCACTGCTTTAGGCAGTCAGGGTACTGTTGGTCAATCAGCACAAGGAAGTACTTCGGCCAGGGTTTATACGATGAGACAGTGAGAAGAGGCTGAGACTTCCAATGTGGTAGCCAGTACATTTTCTATCTCTGATCAAGAAGTATTTGTGTTGTTTGATCTGGGTTCAAGCCACTCATATGTTAGTGTTAGCATAGTCAGTTCACTTGCTATTCCATGTGTCCAAATGAGTTTTGAAGTGCTAGTAACTAGTCCATTAGAACAAGAGGTTCGGGTCAACAGAATCTATAGAGACTATCCTTTGGTGATCCAAGGACATGTTTTTCTGTCAGATTTGATTGAAATGCCCTTCAGAGATTACGATATCATCTTGGGCATGGATTGGTTAGCCAGGCATCACGCCATGATTGATTGTAGACTGAAGATAGTCACTTTTGGTCTCTCTTTATACGGTGATGTGATAATACATGGGGAGAGGCATTTACTGCCATCAAACATCATTTCGGCTACACTAGCCAAAAAAATTGTAACACCCCTATTTGTATAGCCTGGTATATTTCACTGTTCCGGTGACCGGTGTCGGTCCGAACAATTAAGGGGATTAGAACCATACTTAAGACAACTAGATAAGCCACAAACACAAATAATTAGTAATGTTCAATTAATTAAGTATAAATAAGAAAAACAGAACATAAGAAGTTAAACGAGCCGAGAGTCACAGCGATGGGTGACCTCCTCGGGAACGACTACGAAGTCGTTTTAAACTCAAATTTTGAACCGTAAAAAGTGACGCTGCGGTCCTTAGGACCCTTATCAACACAGTGGAAAAGAGAAAATCACGAAAAAGAACTGTTAAGTCAGTCAAATAATTAGGTCAGGGAGCCGAAAGAAATATTGAATTAATTGCAAACCGGGTTGAACCGGCGAAGGGCAATTTGGTCAATTGACCCCGAGAGCTGACTCCTGACCTAACTGTCAAATAAAATCAGAGAAAAGAAAATTTCGGGATCAAGAATTAAATTAAAGAACTATTGAAGAATTAAAGAAAAAGAAAAAGAATAAAAATGTAAGAAATGAGTAAATGGTGTCTTGGACCTATTGTGAAGTGAAAAATAATCAATAATGACCAAAGGAGATGTGTGGGAATTGTTAGAATGAAAATCAAATTTGTAGGGTAAATGGTCATGCTACTGGCAGCATGCCCAATCCAACTTTGAAGGATCAAAACGGAAATTTTACAAGTCCAATTGATATGCCACCAATTGGGAATGAAAATAGACATAAAATGACACAATTTTCGTTAAGGAACCATGCCCAAAAACTGACCAAAACCTAGTGAACCAATTGACCAAAGTTGGTTCAGAGCAGTCTGCCACTGCACAAACTGACCAAATGAACAGTAAAGTCATAACTCGAGCTAGGAAGGTCAAAATGACCTGAAATTTTATCAGTAATTAGATAAGATATAGATTTAAAACTTTCTTGAAGAACACCAACCCAAATTATGCCATTAACCTAATCAAATTATTGAGCAAAGTTGAGTTACTGAACCTGCAAAACTACAGCATTGCCATTTGAACAGTAAAGTTTCAATGGCTATAACTCTCTCTAGAAAACTCCGATTTAAGTGAATCTTGAACCGATGGAAACCTAAGACATAGTAGAACATTTCGTATGATGGAAATTAGACCAAATTATAGACTTAACTTGATCAAATTATTGAACGAAGTTGGATCAAAAATATGCCAGAACCAAAATTGTAGCATGAACAATGCACGTGAACAGTAACTGTATTTTGGCTATAACTTGAGTTACAAAACTCCAATTGGGGTGATTCAAAAAGGAAAATAAACTTAAGACAATGGGGAACATTTTCTATGAAGAAAGTTTTGCCAAATTCCAACAATAAAGTGACCAATGGACCAGTGCAACTTAGGACTCCAAAACTGAAATTTACCAAATTTGCCTAAAAGACTTAGGATTTGAGTAAACAACCAAAACCAACAAGTTTAGTGACCAAAATGTGGTATGTGGGTGAAGTTAGAGTTCCCATACCTATTAAGCTTTAGAAAGTCAACTATTTGACTTGAATAGTGTAGTGAATAGTAACCCGAAACACAAAAATTTCGAGAACGTCGAATTTAACACGTTCGAACTAGGTAAATGTGAAGCTAAATTTATTTTGGATTTATGTTAAGTTCTAGTACTGAAACATTGTAAAATTGTGTGTTTCAGTTGAAAAGAATACTGGGAAAAAACCCGAGGAACCGAGTCAAGGCTAAGAGGCGACTCGCTTGAGGTTTGTGCACAATGTATACTTTTTATAATCATCTTTTGCATACTGTTTTGAATAATGTGAAATATTGAATTATGGCATTCTTATGATGTTTTGATTTAAATTGTTGAAAGTTATTATGTATATTGAAATGACAATGTTTAGCAAATTGTTAAGATAAGTTTTGAAACCACAGTGTCATGACCATATATTTGAACACCTCACTAGCACGACTAGTGGGGGTAATTAGTTTCGCATTTTGATTCCTTCTCTGGAGAAGTGTTGAGGTGTGCCAGTAGAAGAGGATGTGAATGGATATCCATATATTTGAGCTAGCTAGCCTTGTGATGTGATTTCTCTTAGCCTCTGGCTATTGAGATTCTATTTGTTTCGAATGGCATGATCTAACTGTGGGTTTTATGAAATGTGTTTTGATATTTTGAAATGAACTTGGTTTGCATTTAAAATCTCACAATGCGTGATTTGTACTTAATTCTCATGTTCAGCCAAATTTTTGAATAAATGTGATTTAAGTTTTGCATAAAGATTATTTTAGTATGTTGTGCACCACTGAGTCCTAGTACTCAGCGATGGCTTCTATTGCTGTCGCAGATACAGAGACTAGAGGAGCAGCAGACTGAGCTGCTGAGGTGTGAGGAGCTATCAGCTTAAAGTCTTCGAGTATAATTTATACCCTAACTGTAAATATTTATTTTGATGTATATGTTGCACATAAATGTATGGACATGTAAAAATGGGTCTTGAGCAGTTTGTATAAAATTTGTATAAAGTTGTAACATATATTGTAGTTTGAAACTCTCTTAATGTAAATTTTGTAAGGATGTATATAAATTATTTTGTCTCTAATGAAATATGAGTACAACTATTTTTTTTTTAATTTAAATGAAATGTGTTGCTAGTATGCTGAGGATTATTGAATTTTGAACTTGAGAAATTTATTGAAATGATTGTGAAATTGATTGAGTTTGATTGTGAAATTGAAGTAGTAGTTGAGAAATTTTTTTAGAAGTGCTTTTTACAGGCATTTGAAGAACTGGTTTCTCAAAATACAAACAGAACTCTGTCAAAATTTTTATAAAATTTGTGAAAAAATAAAATGGGCCAAAATTTCCAACTAGCCTTCCACTTAATTACATGTTTTAAATACTTATTAAAAATGCTCACCACTTATCAAAAATAAGAAAATTGTTTTAAAATCCCTTGTAGGGTACTTAATGAGTTATCGGTAGGTGAAGTTTGGTAGTTCATTAGGTATTCTACGGGATCATGTTATGCCTTACAGAGGGGTAAGGTGTGACATGTTTGAGTGGTATCAGAGCCTAGTTTTTGAAGTATGTTTTAACATATAAATTTGTGTCTTTCTTGATAAGTACAACTGCTCAATGTCCATAATTGTTACATACAGTGCATTACATCATGAATATGAACTAATGGAGGGAAATCTCCTTGTGTTACTTGTTCAGGAGATACCCTAACTTCAGCCTGAAATGGAAGAAGGGGATCGCTCAGTTGAGCAGTCTGTTGAAGTTGAGGCACAAGCGGAAGCCCCAGCTTTACTGAATGTTAGTGGGTCAGCAGCACCAGCCCCACAAATGCCGCAGTTCCCTGCACAGTTTGCACAGCAGATGGCAGCAATGTTTCAACAAATGGCTGAGGGTATACCTGTTCAAACTCCACCACAACCACCTGTGGCACAACCATTGCCTCCAAATGCATAAAGATGACAAGTTATTGAAGTATGGGGCTGCAGAATTCAAGGGTACAGTGGACCCTTTAGAGGCAGAGCAATGGTTTGAAAGAATGGACAGAGTATTTAAGAAGCTGCACTGCCCAGATGAGCTGAAGTTTGAATATTCTGTGTCGCTACTACAAGGGGATGCGTATGATTGGTGGAAGACCATCTCTCACAGCTTGGCTGAACCACCAGTGCTAACCTGGGATGACTTCATCAGAGAGTTCAGACAGAAATACATCCCAGATGCATATGTTGATTAGAAGTTACAAGAGTTTCTGAGTCTAAAACAAGGGAACCGATCAGTGGCAGAGTATGAGAGGGAGTTCTCCCGCCTGAGTCACTATGCGGAGAGTCTCCTTACTACCAGCAAGGCAAGATGCAAGAGATTTGAGATGGGTTTGAAGCCCAGCATAAGGATGCAAGCTGTGGGATTTCGACACAGCAATTTCTCAGAGCTCATGTCTCAAGCACTTGAACTGGAGAGAATTGAATCAGAAGCAACCCCAGTGAAAGAAAAATCAGAAAAAGCTGAGAAATCAGAAAAAGACAAGAGGGAAAAATCAGTTGAACAGAGTTCTGGTGCTACCTCTGGAAAGAAAAAGAAGTTTTGTGGACCCAGCAGGGGTCGAGGTGGAAGATTTGGTAGGGGCAGATTTTCCAGACAGAGACCCCCTAGGTGCAGTTAGCAATGTTGTGGGTTCACATTCGCCGCCCGCCCGTGAGACTTGTGGCAAGATTCATGGGGAGTGTTTGAGCTCGCTTAATCATGAGGCAAGGGTCATTTAGCAAGAGACTGCACTAGTGCTCCATCTTCAAGATATGGTCCAGCTCCAACTACTGCCGAGGGATCTATTCAGAGTCCCACTCTCAGAGGTTCACAGTCAGTTGGCAGAGGAAGAGGTAGAGGTAGAGGCATTACTTCAGGCAGTCAGGGCATAGTTGGTCAGTCAGGACAAGGAAGTGCTTCAACCAAAATTTATACAATGAGACAGCGAGAAGAGGCTGAGACTTTTGACGTGGTAGCTGGTATATTTTCTATCTCTGATCAAGAAGTATTTGTATTGTTTGATCCGAGTTCAACTCATTCATATGTTAGTGCTAGCATAATTAGTTCACTTGCTGTTCCATGTGTGCAAATGGGTTTTGAAGTGCTAGTAACTAGTCCGTTAGGACAAGAAGTCCGGGTCAACAGAATTTATAGAGACTGTCCTTTGGTGATCCAAGGACATGTTTTCCCTGTCAGACTTGATTGAAATGCTCTTCAAAGAGTATGATATCATCTTGGGCATGGATTGGTTAGCCAGGCATCATGCCATGATTGACTGTAGACTGAAGATAGTCACTTTTGGTCTCTCTTTGTACGGTAATGTGGTAATACATGGGGAGAGGCATTTACTGCCATCAAATATCATTTCAGCTGCATTAGCCAGAAGGATGATCAGAAAGGGGTGTGAAGCATACTTGGCACATGTGATAGACACCCAAGTGGGGAGTCCAGCACTGAGGGACATCCCTACAGTATGTGACTTTTTGGATGTGTTTCCTGATGAACTGCCAGGATTACCTCCAGAAAGAGAGGTGCAGTTTGAGATTGATGTTATGCTTGGTGTGGACCCAATCTCTATAACACCATATAGAATGACACCTACAGAATTAAAAGAGTTGAAAGTGCAGTTGCAAGAGCTACTTGACAAGGGCTTTATCCGCCCTAGTGTGTCACCTTGGGGAGCGCCAGTGTTGTATGTTAAGAAGAAAGATGGCACTCTCCCCTTATGTATTGATTATCGGTAGTTGAATAAGGTGACAATAAAGAATAGATATCCATTGCCCCGCATTGATGACTTATTTGATCAGTTGAAGGGTTCAGCTGTGTTCTCCAAAATTGACTTGAGATCAGGTTATTATCAGCTGATAGTACAAGAGCAGAGTATTCCTAAAACTGTCTTCAAAACCCGCTATGGCCATAAATAGTTCTTGGTCATGCCATTCAGGTTAACTAATGCTCCAGCTGCGTTTATGGATCTAATGGACACTATCTTCAGACCATACCTCGACTAGTTTGTTGTGGTATTCATAGATGATATATTGGTCTATTCGAGGAGTGCAGAAGAGCATGATAGACATCTGCGGATTATACTACAGACTTTGAGGGAGAAACAGCTATAAGCCAAATTATCGAAATATGAATTTTGGCTGAAAGAAATATCTTTCTTGATTTATGTAGTATCAGTAGAGGGCATCAAGGTAGATCCAAGAAAGATTGAAGCTATCTTTAATTGGAGGCCACCCAGAAATATCACAGAGATTCGCAGTTTTCTGGGTTTAGCTGGATACTATCGACGATTTATGAAGGGATTCTCCCTGTTGGCATCTCCATTAACCAAGTTACTTCGAAAAAATGTGAAATTTCAGTGGACGGATAAATGCCAGTAGAGTTTTGATGAATTAAAGAGATATTTGACTGAGGCTCCAATCCTGACTTTACCTATTCCGAGTAAAGAATATACAGTTTATAGTGATGCTTCTCACAATGGGTTAGGTTGTGTATTGATACAAGATCGAAATGTCATTGCCTATGCATCACGCTAGCTAAAATCGCATGAGAGGAATTATCCAACACATGATTTGGAGCTTGCAGCTATTGTGTTTGCTCTTAAGATATGGAGACATTATTTGTATGGGGATAAATGCTACATCTACATAGATCATAAGAGTTTGAAGTATTTGGGCACCTAAAAAGAGTTAAATTTGAGACAGAGGAGATGGTTAGAGTTGATAAAAGACTATGATTGTCTGATAGACTATCAGCCAGGGAAAGCTAATGTGGTGGCTGACGCTTTAAGTCGCAAGACTATGGCAAGTTTATGGGTTACTCCTTTGTCTATGGTACATGAGTTGAGATCATTACATGCCAGCTTAGAGATTAATGATGAGGGGCAAACAGCAGTTGTGTGGCATGTACAGCCAGTGTTGATTGATCAGATCAACATGGCTGCTCAGAATGATGAAAGGTATCAGAAGCTGTTGGAAGAAGTTCAGCAGGGCAAAAAACCAGAATTCTCAATTAGAGATGATGGTCTACTGCTACACCAGGGTAGAATGTGTGTTCCTAATGATGTTGATTTGAAGAAGATCATTTTGAAGGAAGCACATGAGTCTCCTTTTGCCATGCACCCTGATGGCACAAAAATGTATAAGGGGCTAAAGGAGTATTACTGGTGGATGGGTATGAAAAGAGATGTGGCAGAGTTTGTTTCTAAATGCCTAACTTGTCAGCAAGTGAAGGCAGAGCATCAAGTACCAACTGGGTTGTTACATCCACTACCAGTACCAGAATGGAAATGGGAGAGAATAATGATGGATTTTGTGATGGGACTTCCGAGGACACATAAGAGTCATGATGCAGTTTGGGTCATTATTGACAAACTAGCCAAGTCTGCTTATTTTCTGCCAGTTCAGATGGACTACAGTTTATAAAGATTGGCCAAGTTGTACATTGATGAAATAGTAAGACTGCATGGAGTACCAGTATCCATCGTATCAGACAGAGATCCTAGGTTCACTTCTAGATTCTGGGGTAGTCTTCAAAGAGCCCTAGGAACTAGATTGAACTTCAGCACAGCATTCCACCCACATACAGATGACCAATCTGAGAGGGTAATTCAGATCTTGGAGGACATGCTACAGGCTTGTGTGATTGAATTTGAGGGCAGTTGGGACACACACTTGCCTTTGATTAAGTTTGCTTACAACAACAGCTACCAATCAAGCATTGGGATGCCTCCATATAAAGCTTTGTATGGTAGAAAATGTAGAACCCCATTGTGTTGGGATGAGGCGGGTGAAAGAAAAATGATTGTGCCCGAAATTGTTCAGCAGACCAAAGAGAAGATCAGGTTGATCAGAGATCAACTTAAGACTGCATCAGACAGTCAGAAGTCCTATATTGATTTAAAGAGAAGAGATATTGAGTATGCAGTGGGTGAAAAAGTATTCCTCAAGGTTTCCCCTTGGAAGAGAATTATGAGATTCGGCAGAAAGGGGAAACTGAGTCCTTGTTTCATTGGGCCATATGAGGTTCTGGAAAGAGTGGGTCCTTTGGCATATCGATTGGCATTACCTCTAGAGTTAGAAAAGATACATAATGTCTTCCATGTGTCTATGTTGAGGAGGTATCGATCAGACCCATCTCATGTACTACCAGTAGAGGAAATTGAAGTGAATCCAGACCTTACGTATGAGGAAAAACCCATAGAGATTCTGGCTTATGAGGTGAAGCAGCTACGGAACAAGCAAATACCGTTAGTGAAAGTGTTGTGGAACCATCATTCGGGCCAATAAGCTACTTGGGAACGAGAGGAGGACATGAGGAGATAGCACCCACAGCTGTTCAGAGACTGATACCAGGTAAAATTTCGACACGAAATTTATTTTAAGGGGGGGGGGGGAGAATTGTAACACCCCTATTTGCATAGCCTGGTATATTTCACTATTCTGGTGACCAATGTCGGTCTGGACAATTAAGGGGATTAGAACCATAGTTAAGACAACTAGATAAGCCATGAATACAAATAATTAGTAATTGCCAATTAGTTAAGTATAAATAAGAAAAACAGAACATAAGAAGTTAAATGAGTCGAGAGTCACAGCGATGGATGACCTTCTCGGAAAGGACTGCGAAGTCAATTTAAACTCAAATTTCGAACTATAAAATATGACGCCGCGATCCTTAAGACTATTGCAAACACAGTGGAAAAGAGAAAATCACAAAAAAGAATTGTTAAGCCAGTCAAATAATTAGGTCAGGGATCCAGAAGAAATATTGAATTATTTGTAAACTGGATCGAACTGACGAGGGGCAATTTGGTCAATTAACCTTGAGAGCTGACTCCTGACCTAACTGTCAAATAAAATCAAAGAAAAGAAAATTTCAGAATCGGGAATTAAATTAAAAAACTAATGGAAAAATAAATAGAAAAAAAAAAGAAAAAGAAAAAGTGGAAATTTGTGACATCATGCATGACATCATGCATGACATCATGCATGATGTAACAAACAATATAATTAAAAATTAATTATTGGATAAATTTGGTCTTCCAAGAGGATAAATTTGATAAAAGAAAAGAAAAAAAAATGCAAAAGTCCATTTTTCTTCAACCTTGCCATCCTCTCTCTCTCTCACCCTCTCCCTCACCAAACTCAATTAAAGCTCATTTTGAGCTTTAAGAAACCCTAATTTCCACCATAGAAACCCTACTCTCCATTACTAAATCTTGTAGCTAGACCTTGATAAGGAGATTGACAACAAAAAGAAAAAGAAAGAAGAAGTTTTGAGAGGTGGAAAAATTCTGCATTTAAGGTTAGTAGTTAAACATGGAATTTATAGTTTAATTATTGTATTTATAGTTTAAGGAACCTAGATTTAATTTAAAATGAAAAGAAAATACTTGTTGAGGGACTATATAGAATTTTGGGCCAGCTAGGGTTTGTTTGGATAAAGTATGAATTTGTTTAAGCTAAACATGTTAGGAAGCTTAATTGAGTTAAGGAAGCATGTTTATAGGTGTTTAATTAGCTAAATGCAACAAATGGCGTGAACTAGGGTTTTGGCATTTAGGGCTTTGGAAGACAAAAATGTGAGAAATTGTGAAATGGTGTGTTTGACCTTGTTTGAGATTGGAAAATGGTCATTTGTGACCAATTGAGATGTGTTGGAAGTGAGTTTAAATTCGGAATGAAAATGGTCATGCTGCAGGCAGCATGACCAAGGTCCATTTTAGGGACCAAAACTGAAAATTTACTAGTCCAATTGGTATGAGACCAATTGGGAATGAAAATAGACACAAAATGACACAATTTTCATTCAGGAATCATGCCTAAAAAGTGAACAAAACCTAGTGAACAAATTGACCAAATCCGGATTTCTGCAGTCTGACTTGTGCAAAAATGACCAAATGAACAGTGTTTGTTCATTTGGCCATAACTTGGGTTAGGTAGGTCTAACTGACCTGAAATTTTACCAGTGAATAGCTGAGATATAGACCTAAAACTTTCATGAAGAACACAAACCCAAATTATGCCCTTAACCAAGTCATTTGACCACCCAAATTTGGTGACCTAAAACTGCCACAACCAGTTTGGTGCCCAGAAATCTGGGTTAAGTCCAATATGGCAGCAATGATTCAAATGGCTATAACTTGAGATACAAAACTCCAAATGGAGTGATTCGAAAAGGAGAATAAATTTAAGACAATAGGGAACATTTTCTATGAAGAAAGTTTTACCAAATTCTAACAGAAAAATGACCAATGGAACAGTGCAACTTAAGATACCAAAACTGAAAATTTGCAAATTTGCCTAAAAGACTTAGAATTTGAGTAAACAACCAAAACCAACAAATTTAGTAACCAAAATTTGGTATGTGGGTGAAGTTGGAATTCCCATACCTATTAAGTCTTAGAAAGTCAACAAATTAACTTGAATAGTGTCATGAATAGTAACCCGAAACACAAATTTTAAAGAACGTCAAGTTTAGCACATTAGAGTTAGGTAAAAGTGAATTTAAATTTGCTTTTGGATTTATGCTAAGTTATGGTATTGAAACACTGTGAAACTGTGTGTTTCAGTGGAAAAGAACACCGAAAAAGAACCCGAGGAATCGAGTCAAGGCCAAGAGGTGACTCGCTTAAGGTTTATGCACAACATCAACATGCTTTAATATTCATTGACAAAGTGAATGAAATATGTATTTTACTTTTTCTTTGAATCGTTGAAAGTTTATTTGTGTATATTTGAATTGGCAATGTTTAGTAAATTGTTAAAATAAGTTTTGAAACCACAGTGTCATGACCATATATTTGAACACCTCACTAGCATGACTAGTAGGAGTAATCAGTTTCGAATTTTGATTCCTTCTCTGGCTGAAGTGTTGAGGTGTGTGCCAGTGGAAGAAGAAATTGAATGGATATCCATAAATTTGAGCTAGCTAGCCTTATGATGTGACTTCTCCTTAGCCTCTGGCTATTGAGATTATATTTGTTTCGAATAGCATGATATAACTGTGGGTTTTATGAAATTGGTTTTGACACTTCGAAATGAAATTGTTTGGATTAAAATCTCATAATTCATATTTTGTATTTAATTCTCATGTTCAGTCCAATTTTTGAATAAATATTATTTAAATTCCGCATAAAGTTTGTTTTAGTATGTTGTGCACTACTGAGTCCTAGTACTCAGCGATGGCTATTATTGCTGTCGCAGATATAGAGACTAGAGGAGCAGCAGATTGAGCTGCTGAGGATTGAGGAGCTACTTGCTTTGAAGCTATCGGGTATAATTTATACCCTGACTGTAAAAATTTATTTTGATGTATGTAATGTATGTAAAGGTATGGACATATAAAATTGGTCTTGAGCAGTTTGTACAAAGTTTGTAATAAATTTTAGTTGGATTTTTCCTAATGTAAATTTTTAGTATGATGTATATAAGTTGTTTTACATTTAATTACATATGAATGGAAGTGTATTATTTTAATTTGAATGAAAGTAATTAGTAATATTTTGGATGGTATTTGAATTTTTAGAAGTTGATAAATGATGTTGAAATTGATTGGGATGATTGTGAATTTGAAGAAGTTGTTGAGACAAATTATTGGAAGTGTTTTTTTCAAGTATTTGAAGAACTGTTTTCTCAAAATACAGACGGCACTCTGCCGAAATTTTTATAAAATTTGCGGAAAAATAAAATGGGCTAAAAATTTTAACTAGTTTTCAACTTTAATTAAATGTTTTAATATCTATTAGGAAATGCTCACCACTTATAAAAGTAAGAAAATTGTTTTAAAATTCCTTGTAGCATACTTAATGAGTTATCGATAGGTGAAGTTCGGTAGTTCATTGGGTATTCTACGGGATCTTGTTATGCCTTACAGAGGGGTAAGGTGTGATATTTTCAAAATTTAACACTACTAATTTTTTATGGACATTTAGGTCAAAAGTCAACTCTAGGTGTTAATTGACCAGAATGCCCCTTTTCGGTTTACATTTTCAATTTTTCGGTGCTACCGATTTTTATCGGTTTCTTGTTTTTTTGTTTTTATTTGTACTAATTCATTAATTTTTTTTTTGACATTTCTAATGTCAATTACACCTCTTTAGGCCTTTATTCATGCCGTAACTTCCCGGTGCGGTCACCCATCGATTCGGTGTCGGCTCATTTACCTTAGTTTCACTTTCTCTCTTTTATTTTTCTTTAATTTTTCTTGTATTTTCTTTTTATTTATTTCATCATTATATGTCTATTTACTATCACCGGAGTGTAGTTTCAGACACCCTGACTTACCCGGACTGACTTTAGGTCACCGGAGTAGTTGAATGTATGGACTACGTAAAGTGAGGGCGTTACAAATTCTGCACATAAGAGATGTGGCATGATGCATGAAACCCTAGAAGAAAAATTTTGAAATTCAATGCTCCAATGCACCAATTTCTATGCTTCTGCTCCTTCAATTGGTATCAGAGCTGCTATATTTGCCATTAGGATTGAATATGATGTTTAATTGTGTGATTGGATCAAATTTGGATTGATTCAAAGTTGTTTAGGTAATCAAAGGTGGCGACATGGTTGTGAAGAACACCCCAAGGGAGTGTTTGGTTGTATGCGCTTGGTTTATGGGCTCTTTATGCAATTGTTGTATATTTTAAGGCCCATAATTAGGCCCATACCTAATTAAATTGTTTAATTAGGAATTTTAATCACACAATTAATTTTTGAAATATGTTTTTCAAGGTATTAAATTTGGAAAGAGTTTCTAAATTTAAATTTGTTGGATTCATTTGAATTTTTTTGTTGAATATGTGATATTCAATTTAATTTTTTGGTATGTATATTTTATTTAATTGTTAAATTTTAATATGCATGATGAATGATCATGGACAATAAAAGACCAATGTGATTGGATTTATTTCTTTTATTTTTCTTTGGGTTGTAAAATAATTAATTTTATTTTAGTGGCATGTATTATAAATGTTGTAATAATTTGGGTTGTAATTTATTTTATTTGAGGACTTTAAAGTCCATATTCTTGTAAATTCGCCTTGGTATGCCAAGAATTACAATGTAATTGGATTGCAAGAAGATCAAGGAGGTCAAGAGCATTGGTGGGACCAGTGGGAGGAAATCAAGATCAAGTGTTGATTATGTACTTCTTCAGCAACTCTTGTAAAATGAATGAATGAAATACACCTAAGAATGCCCTGATTCAATTCTTGGTGGCTCATAATTGAATCCCTTAGAAAGTCCATGATCATACCATTTTATTTATTTATCCATGTATGCATGAGATGTATGAGAATGTATGCAAGTATATGATATATGCATGCTAATTGGATAATGTGCAAAGTGGGACCATAATAGTAATTAAGCCGACCACTAAATCTTCCAAATAAATGATTAAGTTAGAAATGGTATAATTAAAGTAATTATATCATGACCCTCCATTGAGGTAATTATTTTAAGAAATTTTAAATACTTGCATGTGATGCATTTAATTTAAGAGATTTTCTTAAGAATAATTGTTAAGCATGAGATGTTGTAAATATGTAAATAATTGATGGCCAATAATGGATGTGCCTAAGGACATTAAAATTATTTGCATGTTTACTGGCTCAATGGGATCAACTTAACTAATGCAAGATAAATCAATAATGGATGTGCCTGAGATTTTGAGCATTAAGGGCTAGATAAATGATTAAACCTCACATGAGATGTGATGGGTAAGGAGTTGCTCACTTATACTTTACTGTAATTCCAATAATGGATGTGTCTGAGGATGATCAATAAGACTATAAGAATTCAATCACCCACTAGAAATTCATCCAACTAGGATTTCCGTTTCCTACTTTGGAAGTTTAGGATTCGCCAAGTTAGTGGGAGGACCAATTTGATTAAAAGACTATAATCATTTTGGTTAATTACTTGATACATTTACTAATTAATTTAGTTATTTTCTGAAGTTCAGTTTCTGATAATAATGAGCACACAACAACCACCACCATCCAATATCCTTGCGAGCATACTTGATCACAATAGGTTGATAAGACCCAATCTTTCTGATTGGCTAAGAAATTTAAAACTTGTCCTGAACGTAGAACATATTGGATATATTTTAGACTCAAAGGTTCCTGGTCCCTTACCTCCAGAGGCCACTCAAGAGGAATATGACACTTTGGACAAGTGGAAGGAGCATGATATGATAGCCAATTGTTATATGTTTGCTTCTATGACTAATGAGTTACAGAAGCAGCATGAGAACATGCAGAGTACAAGTGAGATCCTTCTTCACCTGCAAGAGTTATATGGTGAGCACAGCAGGAATGCTAGATATGAAATATATAGACACCTATTCTAAATGAGGATGTCAAAGGGATAAAATGTGGGAGATCATGTCCACAAGATGATTCGGCTTATTGAGCAGTTGGAACATCTTGATTTTTACATGGATTTCCAACTGCAAACAAATCTGATCCTTCAGTCCCTGCCTAAGTCATTTGAGAATTTTGTGACAAATTTCCATATGACAAAGCAAGAGTGTACTTTGGCTGGGTTGCTTAACATGCTAGTTATTGCCCAAAAGAATATGCCGGGCAATAAAGAAAAAGAGGTGGCTTAGATTGCATCTTCTTCTTCTGCTGGAAAGTCCAAAAAGAAGAAGGGTAATAAGAATAAGAAACCTCAAATTTCTGGACCTTCCAAGAAGATAGCTAAACAGAAGGGCAAGATCGAAGCTAACAAAGGCAAAGGAAAGTGTTTCTACTGCAAGAAAGATGGGCACTGAAAAAGGAACTGCCCAAAGTATCTTGCTTCTCTGAAGGACAAGAAAGACAGACCTTCAGAAGGTATGTCTGTGTCTTGTTATTTAGATTCTGATGATACTCATAGTTCATCTACAGCTTGGGTTTTAGATACTGATGCTAGTTCTCACATTACTTTTGATATGCAGGAACTAACAAGTAGTAGCAGCTTGCATGCACGAGATGTTAGACTCCGGATTGATAATGGCTCAACTGTTGAAGCTTTAGCCATAGGATCTAAATCTTTATACATGTATGGACATGTTTTGTATTTAAATAATATTTTGCATGTACCTAATGCTTTTAAGAACATCATTTCTATATCTAGTTTGACTAGAAATGGCTATGAATTTCAGTTCACAAATGATGTTTGCAATATTTATTTTGAAAATAAATATGTTGGCTCGGGTTATGTGCATGATAGACTTTATTATTTAGATAATAATGTTAAATACAAATCTAATGCAAGCAATCTAAATGAATGTAATGCCATAATGAAAATCAACTCAAGTTTAAAATATATTTGGCACTTAAGATTAGGTCATGTTGCAGAAGATAGGATTACAAAGCTGGAGAAAATGGGGATTTTATCCTCATTGGGTTCTGAACCTACTTCAACTTGTGAATCCTGTCTTCAAGGCAAAATGACTAGATCACCTTTTGTTGAACAAGGGTTAAGAGCTGAAAATATTTTGGAATTAATACATAGTGATGTATGTGGTCTATTTAAGGAAATGGCTAGAGGCGGTTTTCATTACTTTATTACCTTTACTGATGATAAATCAAGATTTAGGTATTTGTATTTGATGAAATACAAACATGAATCCTTTGAAAAGTTCAAAAAAATTAAATGTGAAGTAGAAAATCAAATAGGAAAAAGCATTAAAACTCTTCGATCAGATCGTGGAGCTGAATACTTAAGTACTGAATTTGATGAATACTTGAAAGAACATGGCATTGTCTCCCAACTGACTCCTCCAAGAATGCCACAACTGAATGGTGTATCTAAAAGGAGAAATCGTACCCTATTAGATATGGTACGCAGTATGATGAGCTATACTAGTATGCCAGTCTCCTTTTGGGGATTTGCATTAGAATCAGCTTTGCATATTCTGAATAGGATTCCATCAAAATCAGTTTCTTCCACACCTTATGAGATATGGCATGGGAAGATGTTAAGATTTGAGATTGTCCAGCTTATATCAAAAAGCTGAACACTGATAAATTGGAAACCATATCAGAAAAAGGTCGATTTGTTAGATATCCAAAAGAAAGTTTTGGATATTATTTTTATTTTCCTACATCACAAAAGGTTGTGGTAAGCAGAGATGCTATATTTCTTGAATAACAGTTTATTTAAGAAGGAGCCAAAGGAAGGAAAATAGAGTTAGAATTGGAGAATTTTGACCAACCAATAGATCAAATGGATATAGATCCATCTAGTCAACCTATACCTATTGATGAAACATCTATAGTAATTCCTCGCAGATCGATGAGGATATCTCATCCACCAGTGAGATATGGTTTTCTTCATGAAGATGAACAAGAGTTATTCACTCATGAAGAAATAGATCATGGAGATGATCCACTTACCTATGAAGAAGCTATATTAGATATAGACTCTTCAAAATGGATTGAAGCTATGAAATTTGAAATTGATTCCAAGCATAAGAATCAAGTTTGGGACATTGTTGACCCACCTGAAGGTATTGTACCTATAGGGAATAAATGGGTTTTCAAGAAGAAAATTGGTTCTGATTGTAACACCTCTCACCCGACTACAGTGTAACTGAGCAAGGCATGTCACACTCGGTGCCAGAGCACCCTAACTTATCTTACTTTATTTCTTTAATCATTTTCATAATTTTCTCATATTTTAAATCTCATCCATAAAATTCAATTTCATAATCATTTCCATACATTTCCATTCATACTCAATTCATATATAAAAATGTTCAAATTACATAAATTTATATGATTTATAAACTAATTACACAAGTTCATAATTTACATAATGTACAAAATACATTAAATAACTTATATGGGCCCTATCTACATGCATTGCTGAGGAGTTGACAAACTTATACACTTCTGACACTTCTATAGATCATAACTACAAAATCTCTGTTTAATATTCGCTGGGCTTTACCTTAAGTACCTGCGCGAGGAAGCAAATCCATCGCGCTAAGCATTGCTGCCTAGTGGTGCAATAATATAACAAGAAATTAATATATACAAAATACAGATGGAAATAAAACCTAATTTGCATAATCAAGAATTATTTTCATTTCATATGGAATTCCTAATATTAATTATCTTTTGTCATATTATATTGTTCTTTGGAATCACTTGTTTACTAAATTTACTGTAATGATATACAAAATACGAAATATATTAGTATATTACATTTCTATTCATGTTATTTCAGAAGATGCAGTTGTAATTATTTATTTAAATGATATCTATTTTGCTAATCTTTTTATCCTTTCCTCAATATTTCGTAGGTGTTTGGATCATTTCACTAGTTTCTTTCTTATTCATTCATTTAATTCACATTATTCTTAACAAATTTCACTGCCCAAGTAACTTATGACAGGCTGACTACACTAGATAACGGGTCGTTGGCACTGGACACCGCGGTGCCTCGCGCCGTCATACCATGGGACGCTGAACGTCAACCACGTATGCAGTCAGAATGGCTAAAAAGCCATGATAACACATAAGTGGGCGTAAAAGCCATGAGTGCGAGCATAAAGCCATGAATATAGGCATAAAGCCTTTTACAGTACTGCTAAAACAATACCCTATTGGCATGCCAATCTATTCAATCGAACACACATGTTTAGGCAATACATGGACACATTAGTACCATTAAGAGTTTATATGTTTCATCATTTCATTATATTTTTCATTTATATTTTTATAGTATTCTAATTTTGTTTATAGTGGAAGCATAATTTTCAAATTCACATTTCTAGGTAATTTATGCATTCATCGTAATATTCATACTAATTACAATTCACATTCATTTGATCTCATGTACCATTCACATTTAAAACATCTTTCCTTTCTCTCTTGATGGGAACCTAAATCTCAAATGACGCTTTTATCTCATTTATACATTCAACAATCTATTCATGTAAATTTCGTTTCATACTTTAAGTTGTATTGCTAATATTTTATGATTTCCATTGGTATTGGGAGTATAAGTCTTAATTACCTATTCACAAGATTTTTGGTATTCATTAAGTCATTCAAATTCACCAATTACAATATATATTTATACATTACTCATAATGACTTCTTTAATTTCTTTTTATTATTTCTTATGTCTTTAAGGTTACTATTCACATATTACTATACACTCAAATTATTGACTTTTCATATATAATAGGTGTGTTAATTCCAATTGCACTAAGATCCCACATTTTGGGTTCTAAATTTGTTGGCATTAATTGCCAATTGCAATTCAAAGCCTTCTAAAAGTATTTCCAAATTTTCAGTTTTTATGTCCTATGGTTACTGTTCTATTGGTCATTGTTACAGTGGAAATTTAGCAAACTTTTCTTCATCAAAGTTGTTCCTTTATGTTTCTTCTTTAATTTCCTTTTTGAATCACTCTAATTGGAGTTTTGTAACTCAAGCTATGGCCTAAATACCATAACTGGCCGAATAGGGCAGTACTCAGAATTTCTGGGCTAAATCCATTTTGGCAGTTTTGGTGTCCTGAGTTTGGTGGGCAATTTCATTAAGTTCTGGTCAAAATTTGGAGTTGTGTCCTTCATGAAAGCTGTCCTAAATTGTCTAAGCTTTTCATTGATATAAATTTCAGGTCAATTGGACATTTCTACAGTGAGTTATGACCAAATAAATGAACACTGTTGGTCACCCAGATTAGGTCAATTTTTAGGGCATCCTAAGTTGGTTTTCTGGATAGGTTTCCTTCATCAAAGTTATGCCATTATGTGTCTAGTTTCATTTCTAATTGGCCTTGCACCAATTGAACACAACCCAAGTTATAGCTACCCAAACATGCTGGACTCACATCCAGACCTACAGGGCACATTGGATAGCATACCTAACCTCAATTCCCATGGCACAAATCACTTCATTTCCTACTCAAACATGACCAAATGGTCAGTAATTGACCATTACAACCTCTTTTCATCAATACATAAACAAAATCCCAATTTTGGTGCCCAAACCCTAACTCCAACAATTTCAATTTATGCAACACACTTCATTCAACTTCTAATACACTTAGTATCCTTAATCATCATCACTAAACAAAGTAAAGTCAATCAAAATAATCAAAACCTTATGGTCACCAAGGCTGCTGAAAATTTCAGTCCTCACATACTCCAAATTTTCTTTTAATTTCATAAAATTTATACTTAATTTAGCATGCTTCAACTAGTTAAGAAAGAAAGGAAGAAGGTTTAGTGCACTAACCTCTTGTAACCCAAATCCAAGTCAACCAAAACTTCAATTTGTTCTCAAATTTCTGCTGCCTTGAGCTTCCCCAAGATGTAGGGATCATTTTTAGTGAAGAGGGATATGAGTTTTGGGGTGAGATTTGGTGGGATTTCAAGCTAGAAAGCTTGAAAATGGAGAGAGCCATTTCTTCTAGGTGGTTCGGCCATGGAAAACATTAAGGAAGAAGATGGCTTTTGAGTTATATTTCTTTTCATCCCCATTTATGTCTTTTAATTAGATTTGTCAAGATTTAATTGGTTGTAAATTTTTAATGACATCATGATCACTTCATGCTTGTGCAATAATTCTATTTAATTTCATTTTTCTTGTATGTTTCTTTCTTCTTTCTTTGCTCATTTTTTTAATAAATTTTTATCAATATTAATTTACATTTTTTTAATAAATCTCACTTATTCGACTGGACAAGTTGGTTAAAAATCGTCTTTGAAGGCGAAATGACCAAAATGCCCTTCATTTAGCTTAAGAAGCTAAAACTATTTGTACAGATCTCAAAAATTCTCCTAACCTTTTCTTGGCATTCTAATGTTACCTAGGGCACTGTAACTCTTCTCTGGCATCCCAGAAATTATTTCACAGGATTTCTCTCGAGTTTAGGGCTACTAGCTATAAAGACAGTAATTTCCCACTGGGTTACCCATCGCTAGGGCACCGGCTCATTTAACTTGGTTGTATTTTATTTCTAAATTTTTTTCCTTAATTTTTCTTGTTAATGTTTGAATTATTTATGACTCCTCACTCTAGTCTAAATATTTTTCTATATGTTCTAGCTATCCAGACCGACATGGGTCACCGGAACAATAGAATGTATGGAATTGATACAGTGAGGGTGTTACACTGATGGAAAGGTAGAGACTTATAAAGCAAGGCTAGTTGCAAAAAGGTTTTGCCAAAGGCAAGGAATCAACTATGAGGAGACTTTCTCGCCTGTTGCCATGCTTAAATCAATTAGGATTCTATTAGCAATAGCTGCATACTATGATTATGAGATTTGGCAGATAGATGTCAAAACAGCTTTTCTCAATGGATACATTGATGAAAAAATTTTTATGGAACAACCTAGGGGTTTTGAATCCCAAGATAGTTCCAAAGTGTGCAAGCTAAAGTGATCCATTTATGGGTTAAAACAAGCTTCGAGGAGTTGGAACATCCGTTTTGATGAAGCCATTAAATCATTTGGTTTTATAAAAAAATGTAGATGAACCATATGCATATAAGAAGGTTAGTGATAGTGCTGTCACTTTCCTAGTCTTATTTGTGGATGACATTCTGTTGATAGGTAATGATATAGGTATGTTAACAACTGTCAAGATATGATTGTCAAATACATTCTCTATGAAAGACTTAGGGGAGGCAACCTATATTCTTGGAATTCGCATCTATAAAGATAGAGAGAAAAGAATAATTGGTTTATCCCAAAATCTATACTTGGAAAAAGTGTTAAAGAGGTTTAACATGCTTGATTCCAAGAGAGGATTGTTACCAGAAAGACATGGTATCCACCTTTCTAAAGAGATATCTCCAAATACACCAGAAGAAAGAGATAAAATGGCCAGGATTCCATATGATTTGGCTATTAGAAGTTTGATGTATGCAATGATGTGTACTAGGCCGGATATCGCACATGTTGTTAGTTTGACTAGCAGGTTTCAATCCAATCCAGGTTTGGAACACTGGATAGCTGTTAAGAATATCCTTAAGTACTTGAAGAGAACTAAGGATTTATTCTTGATTTATGAGGTGGTGACTTGCAATTGGATGGTTATACTGATTCTGATTTTTAATCAGATATCGATGATAAAAAGTCTACCTCTAGGTTTGTGTTCATTTGTAATAGAGGTGCAATTAGTTGGAAAAGTTCCAAACAGAGTATGATTGCTGATTCCACTACAAAGGCTGAGTATATTGCCGTATCAGATACTGTAAAAGAGGCTATTTGGATAAAGAAGTTTATGACAGAACTTGCAGTAGTTCCTTCCATTGAGTCAACAGTTCCTATTTACTATGACAACAATAGAGCAGTCATACAGGCTAAGGAACCCTGGTCTCACCAGAAATCAAAACACATAGAAAGGTGCTACCACATTATCAGAGAGATAGTTGGGCGAGGCGATGTAGCCATGCAGAAAATAGCATCAGCTAAAAATCCAGCTGATCCATTCACAAAGCCTATGTCACAAGCTCAGTTAGACCAAAATCTTGAGAAGATGGGTCTAAGATATTATAATGAATGGATCTAGTGCTAGTGGGAGATTGTTAGTAGTATACCCTGGAGTATATCATTTTATATGTATCTTGTAAATATTTTATTAATAAAAGGTAATTTCACTTTTTGGTTTACATAATATATTTATGTGTAATAGAAAAGGTCCATTGATATTTTGTTAGAAATTTTATTCTTAAGTTGTTAAAAATATGAGTGACAGTATTTTTAGTAAAAAGTATCATAAATTGGTTCACAATTGATGATACTTCACGCAGGACATGACTTATCCAAAAAGATTGTAATCATGTTTGTTCCCAAGGTATTTATATAAGTTATAAATACGATAGAGTGGTGAGTCTCATGCCACATAACAAATATGATTGGCACTTATACATGATAAGTAGGCCAAACCAGTGACGCTTATGACAAGCACATGGAGTTTACTCTTGTCAATGCTTTGTCATATATGATATCAATGCATATAATCTTTAGACCTAAGATAACACAGTTATCTTGTATATAGGTGGTTTGAGTTTGATACTGCTTTCATACTTGTACTGTGTATGGGTATATGGGCATGTGTTGGCTCCTACTAGTTATATATGGAGATAGGTGTTGATCAAGTTGGAATCCGTTACCCTAAGTAAATAGGGATAAAATCCTATGTTCATTTAATTGTTCTTGATATTTCAAGTTCCTAGCCAGGACAGACAGATTTAGTCAGAAAAGAGTCTCTGACAAGAAAATCTAATTAATCAAGAATTGGAATTAAAAGAGAACATAATATTCATAACAAATGGAGTTTGACATTAACCATGACTCCAGCTCGAATTGGGATTTTGTAACGGAGAGATTCTAGTGCATGGTAACATATGATTAAAGGTTCCTTTAAGGTACTCCTTGTTACTAATTGGGTGGCCATGGCACGTTATGCTAGGTGTCAACCATGGTCTATGAGATGCCTAAAATGATTTAGAGAAATCATTTATGGTAAGAAAGAGTTCTGATCATATTAAGAGTTAATATCATATCTCATTGCCAATTATTGATGAGCCTAGTGAGTCACACAAATACACAAGTTAATCACCAAGAAGAATATGATTTAATTGATTAATTAAAGAGTTTAATTGATTAATTAAATAGGTTTAGTTTGCAATGAGATTGCAAAGTCCCTAGCATGGCTTGAAACTAAATCTAGGTTATTAGATGTATAGTAAAAGTTAAATTTATATTTAAAGTGTTTAAATATGAATTTAATTGTGATAAATTAATTAATGGAGATTAATTAATTAATTTATATTTGATATAAATTGATTAGAAGAAGAGAAATAATGATTTTGGGTTGAGAACTCAAAATTAAAACATAAGGGTAATTTGGTCATTTCACATGGTGACATGTGGCACCATGAGATGGTGGCATATAGCACCATATAAACTTGCCATTTGTCTTCATATCATGCAAGATGATCTAAGTCAAGATTAAGTCTAGCTTTGACACTTGGCTTACTGAGATTAAGTCAATTAAAAATAAGATGCAATGTGGTGGTGACATGTGGTATAGGGTTTAAGTGATTATTTGACCTAATTATAAAAGGGAAAGAAAGAAGAATTAAAAATATAACTCTCACTATTCTAAGGGTGGCAGTAGCCACTATTCCCTCTCCCTCTTCTAGTTTTCTTCATCAATTCAAAGAGAATCATTAATTCCCTTTGAATTAAAATTGCTAGGAATTGTTTCTAGTGTCCTATATACACATATAACCTCTCTAAAAGCAAAACCCCAAATCATAATTGGTTGGCAAAGGCTTGAGAAGCAAAATTGGGGGTTGCCATTGGTGATCTTCGCATGGACGATCTAGAAGGATAACACTTGGGGTCCTAGGAGCTTCCTAAAGGTATCAATTACATCCATAGTGCATCAAAGAGGTTAGTTCCCAAATTCCTCTTTCAAATTAGGGTTTAATTGAATTAATTTGTTAATTCACAATCTTAAATGGCAAATGAAGATCCGAATGCATATTAAAAGTGTTTTAATATGCAATTGAGCATTGAAATTAATTAGGCACATAAGAGATGTGGCATGATGCATGAAACCCTAGAAGAAAAAGTTTGAAATTCAATGCTCCAATGCACCAATGTCACACCCCTACATGCATAGTCCTGTGAAAATCACTGTTCTGGTGACCAGTGTCAGTCCGGACAATTAAGAGGATTAGAACCATATTGAAGTCACCTAGAAAAGCCCTAAATAAAATTTAATAGTGATTACCATAAGGTAAATTACAAATAAGAAAAATATAACATAAAAGGTTAAATAAGCTGGGGGTCACAGCAATGGGTGACCGCATCGGGAAGTGACTGCGAGATCAGTCAAAACCCTAATTTTGTATGGGACATTGTGACACTGAAGTCCTAAAAAAAATTTTGAAGCTAGGGGAAATGTGAAAATCACAGAAAAAGGTAAAGAACCAGATCAAATAATTAGATTAGGGTTTCAAAAGAAATACAGAATTATTGGTAAACCGGATTAGTCCAGCGAGGGGCAAATTGGTCAATTCATCCTTAGAGATGACTCATGGCCTAACTGTCCAATAAAATGTAAGAAATTAAAATTGTGAAATATAGAATTAAATTGAAGAAGTTATGGAAAAACAAAAGAGAGAAAAGAAATTGTAATAAATATTTAATTAATTATTTTGAGATAAAAATAAATAGAGATAAAAGAAAATTAAAAAGCAATTTTGGTCATCTTCAACCTTCTTTTGCCATCACACATCTCTCTCATCTCTCTGTCTCTCTTTTTTTTCTTTTATTCCACCATGAAAGCTCCCCTCAAGCTTTTATAAACCCTAAATTTAACCATAAATTTCATAGCTCTTCAACAAAGACTTGCTAATTACCCTTGGTTAAGAAGATTGAAAGCAAGAACAAGGGAAAAATCTTGAAGAAATTGAAGATTTAAAAGTTGCCTAAGTGACGTATGTTAGTCCCAAGCTTTCTTCTTATATATTTGGTAAATTTAAGAGTAAATGAGTTGAGATAACATGAAAAATGGAGAATTATACATGTATGAAGGGGGGAGTATAGAATTCGGTCAACCATGAAGGGGTAGAAATTTGGGGTGTTTTGATATAATTAATGGTGAATTCTAAATTGTGTGAGGTTGTATATATGATTGGTGTAATTGAATTGATATAAATTTAGCAAACTCATAATTAGGGTTTATGGCACTTAGAAATTGGGGGAAAAATTAGGGATTTTTGAAATTGAAGTAAATTGACCTAATTGACACTCAAAATGGTTAATTGGGGCCAATTAGAGTGTGTTTGAATGGTGAGAAGTGAAGTTGAATTCGAATTGCTAAAGGTCCAATTCTGGACAGCTAGACCAAGGTCCACTTCAGGGACCAAAATTGTAATTATGCTACTCCAATTGGTGTGAGGCTAATTGGAGATGAAATTAGACACATAATTCCACAATTTTCATGTAGAAACCCTGCCCTGAAAATGACTTTAAGTTAGTGAACAATTGGGTCAAACCCGGAATTGGCACACTGCCACTGTACAAAAATGACCAAATGAACAGTGTTTATTCATTTGGCCATAACTTGCTCTAGGAAAGTCCAAATGACCTGATTTTTAAACCATTAGAAAGCTATGACATAGTACTATAACTTTCATGAAGAACATAAGCTCAAATTATGCACATAACCAAGTCAAATTATCACCCAAATTTGGGTTACCAAACTACTAGAACCAGAATTGTGTCCAGAATTCTGGATTGTTACCAATCCGGCCAGCCTTAGAAAAATGGCCATAACTTGGGCTACAAAACTCCAAATAGAGTGATTCAAAAAGGGAATTAATGCTAAGATAATAAGGAACAACTTTTATGAAGGACATTTAGCTAAATTCTCACAGTAACCAGACCAATGGAACAGTATAATATAGTGACCCAAAATTAAAAATTTACAATTTCATTTAGGGAGATTAGAAATTGAATTGGCAATCAGTGCCAACAAATTTGACACCCAAAATGTGGTATATAGGTGCAATTAGAATTAATAAACCTATTAAGTATGAAAAAGTCAACATTTGACTTGAATAGTGCCATAAATAGTATCACTATACATAAGAATGTAAAGGACCCAAATTTGTAAACCGTAATGAGTAGGATAAGACTGCAAAAGTAAAATTATTGGAATTAGTTATTAGAAATGTTTTGAAAGGATACTAAAGCACTTTAAATTTATGTGTTTCAGTTGGAAAAGGGTATTCGAAGGAAAAACGAAATTTGGAGTAAATTCAGTCAACCCAAGAGGTTTGTGCACAACTAGTTTTCAATTTATAAGGTTTTGCATATCTCATTTGATTAAATGGTTTTATGTTCTTTATGAATTATGTCTATCAAGTATTGAATTTGTTTCAACAATTATTGAAATGTGTTATGGTATGAATGATTTTAGTTTTGGCAAATGGATTAATTATGATTTTATTTTGTTATGGATTGAATAAAATTTTCTTTGGAAAAATTTTAATTGGAAAATGATTTACATGGAAAAAGGACAAATTATGCTTTGAATTGTGATGGGCATGGAAATTATTAGTTATTGGAATTGGCATTAAAATTGATTGTATTGTCATTTTATGCTCTCAAAAAGGGCAATGAAATTCGTGATGTTGTTTTATATCTCACTATAGATGCATGACTTGGTTATTACCCATCCCTCGTTTGTTGAGGAGACACTGGAGTTAGCTTTGTTTTGATTACCATGGTATGTGCACAATGTGATCTTCCTCATGTAAGAGATTAGATCACTGATAAACATGGCCCTTTCAGAAGTTACATTCTTGTGGTGTTGTAATGTGCACGATTCGATCTCCCCGACCATAGGGAGTTAGAATCACTTTGAAGATGGCCCATACGGATTAGTCCTGCATAGTTAGTGAGATAAAGAATAGTTTTTGGAAAGTGAGAAATGGTGATTTTAAAGTAAGATTTGTGCATAATTGACTTTAGTGAAATTAATATTTATTTCCACAAAATGATGAGATTATTTTAAATGTTCAATTATGATTTGATAAATTGATCATTAAACAAAGTCATTTAACCAAATGATTGGTATTATTTGGCAATGTTTATTTTGATTTTGGATTTCTGATGAATTTAAAGATTTCCAAATTCCTTGCGGTAATTTTGTCAATGTATATTGTATTACATTTTAAATTATAGTTGTGCACCACTGAGTTCACCACTCAGCGATAGCTTTGTATGCTGTCGCGGGTGAGAGTAAGGACCAGGCAGCTGAGTGAGATCACTTGAAGCTGCGCTTTGTAGACCTATTGGGACTATCTTTGGGTATATCATAGGTATATCCTTGTACATTAGATTTTGATGTGCTCATGTAATTATATGCATGTAATTTTATTTGAGTAGTTATATAAGAACTCTTGTAAAATTATTTTGGTATGTAATTAAATACAAATTAATGTAATATTCAAATTTCTTCCTGAGTTTAGTAATTAATGAATTGTTTCCTTTATGGTAAGTTTGGCTTGAAAATGAATTGAATTTATTAATTGTTGAGATTGAATTGTGGGATGAAATTGATTTTATTGGAGTTAAGGTTGAAGAAAAAATATTGGGAGTATTTTTTTTTTCAAGTTTGAAGAACTATTTTCTTAAAAATACAGCCGGCACTCTGCCAAAAATTTGAAAAATTTTCGTAATTCCAGATTTTAATCGAGGATTTGATCCATGACCAAAATTTCAATTAAAGGCTTTTTAATAAAAATTCAACATTCCACCAATATAAAAATGATAGAAAATTGTTTTAAAATCCCTTATAGTATATTTAATGGGTTACCAGTAGGCAAAGCATGGTAATTCATTAGATATACTACGGGATCATGTTATATCTTATGAGGAGTAGGGTGTGACAACCAATTTCCATGCTTCTGCTCCTTCACCAACACCACCCCTTTCTCTCTCATTTTCTCTTTCTTTTCTCCTCTCCACGCAGACTAACTGCTACCCCACCCTCCCCAACTTGCTGGTGCACCACCTGGGCACTTTCTCCTCACCGTCCACCACCCCAGGACGCTGGAAACATACCCAAAGAAGCCTCTATGTGCAGTGTAACTTTTGGTCTTCCCAGCCAAAATTCAATCGATCCGACCACCATCGGATCGAATCTTGTCCCAAATACCTTCTACTCTTCGAGAGCTTTCCATAGACACCAAGATCACGAATTTTCATCAAGCAGATTGTCCAATTTTAGCCCAGGAAGTTTTAGCCCATTTCAAATTTTGGGCTAAATTTCTCTCAAAATGGGAATCCCACGGAAATTTCAAGAGTATCAACGTGCTCCATTCAGTGAGAGCTTCGTAACAATATAAATTTTAAAATTTTTTGACACCAAAATTATGATGGGCTTCACGAACTTCGTAGTATTTTTTCGAGCCTTAAATGAGTTTATTTAATTTTGCAAAAATTTTATTCTAACCCATGGTATTGTGGGCTTCGTGTAGGTACCTTCGTTTTGCAAAAATTTGATCGGTGCCCAAATCTGCATTTTCGGATCGGGCAGATAGGTTGCCTGAGCGGTTTTAGAATCGGGTCAAAATTGCAATCCTCCCCACCATTTTCAGATTCTTCGGACTCATTCCATGCGTCAGAATCGGCATAGGTAAAGCCGAACCCTAAGTTTCCTTATTTACCTAGTACTGGGTTTAGAATAAAAATTCGTAAAATATTCATTGGTAGTTAGAAAATTATGGCTCCTTTTGTAATAGCTTATTAGTAGTGTTAAGGACTGCGGGGAAAAATTTTAGAATTTTTAGAGCTCGTTTGAGTAACTTTTACAAAATGTCAGCTTTAGGAACTAAAATGTAATTTTTGGATTTTATGGGTTTTGCCTGGTTTGGAGGGCCTAGGAGGGGCCATATGATTAGGTCCTAGGTATAGGGAACTCTGCCTGATTTTCGGCAAAATTTAGGCTATTCTTTAACTCTTTCAACATGTTGTTTTAAGTAAATATTAATCAATTTGTAATGTAATTGTTTAGGTGAGTCAAGCCAGCCTTCCTCCTCTGCCCAGCCACTGTAGTGACTTGTGAAGTATTGTGAGTATATATTGATTTTACTTATAATTTTAATATTATTATCTATTCAAGGCATGTTCATGCATCACTTATAGATATATGTACATAGTTATTTACTAGACATGCCTTGTATTGCATTTGTATTTGATGACATTATTATGATTATTGCTTTATGGCAATCTAGAGCTATGTGTGTGAGTTGGTGTGCATGTGGTGTGTATATGGAGATGGGTAGGATGGGTAAATGTGGCTGAAGCTTGACTCGCTGGGACTCAATCCTTATTATAGATAAGTCAGGGTAAGCACTGCTCGAGTTGATCTCACTAGCTCTCACATTTGGATATTAAGAGAAAGTCTGGCTTTGAGTTGATCTCACTGGCAAAGGTTCAAACTAAGAGAGCTGCAAAGGGGATCAAATCCCATATATATATATATATATATATATATGTGTGTGTGTGTGTGTGTGTGTGTGTGTGTGTGTATGGATTTGACACATGGGTGTGTTAGTGCTCTAGATTGCCTTTGGTGTGATTATGACTTTCCTTGTTTGAATTGTGTGAAGATATTGCATTTCATTCTTAGGAATGCACTAGACTTAGATAGTTATAAAAATTATATATAAAATCAATATCTTACTCTATGAGTCAAATGCTCACTCCTGTTTATCATTTTTTTTATGCTATAGAAGGGCTTTTCTTTATGACTTACCTGCTTTCTTCCTTGCAGGTCTACTAGTCATTGTATTTATATTCATGTTATGTTATGTTATTGATTTAAACTTTAGAACTCTACATGTGCTAGAAATACTTTATTTATTTGGGGCTGTAAAAGATTATTAATTGAGGTTGTAAACTTAATATTATGCATGTTTGACTGAATGGGATGGACATATATGATGGATGAGGGAGTTAAGCTCCCATTAGACTTAATTGATTAATTAAGGATTGTAAGGGTGAGTTGAGCTCTCCAAATTTGAATATTAATTTTGTGATTATAGGTCGAGTGAGTTGAGAACTCTCTGTTGGATGGTCTAGGTTATGGCCCAACTGTAACACCCCCGTTTGCATAGCCTGGTATATTTCACTATTCCGGTGACCGGTGTCGGTCTAGACAATTAAGGGGATTAGAACCATACTTAAGACAACTAGAGAAACCATAAACACAATTAATTAGTAATGTTCAATTAGTTAAGTATAAATAAGAAAAACAGAACATAAGAAGTTAAACGAGCTGAGAGTCACAGCGATGGGTGACCTCCTCGGGAACGACTGCGAAGTCGTTTTAAACTCAAATTTCGAATCGTAAAATGTGACGCTACGGTCCTTAGGACCATTATGAACACAGTGGAAAAGAGAAAATCACGAAAAGGAACTGTTAAGCCAGTCAAATAATTAGGTCAGGGAGCCGGAAGAAATATTGGATTATTTGCAAACCGGGATGAACCGGCGGGGGGCAATTTGGTCAATTGACCCCGAGAGCTGACTCCTAACCTAACTGTCAAATAAAATCGAAGAAAAGAAAATTTCGGAATCGAGAATTAAATTAAAGAACTAATAGGAAAAAAAAAAAAGAGGAAAATGAAAAAGTAAAAAGGGTGATAACATCATGCCTGACCTCATGCATGATGTCATAAAAGAATTAATTAAATTATTTATTAAATGGGATTTTGTGGTCTTCCATCAACTAAAATAAATAAAGAAAAGAAATGAAAAAAATCAAATTTGGTCTTCTTTTTCCTATTGTGCCGCCCACCTTTCCCTCACCTCTCCATTGAAGAACTCCATTAAAGCTTGAGTTAAGCTTTCTTCCAATTACTTCAATCCACTTTGACCTCAAAATAAACCATAAAAACTTGTTAGTTCAACTTAAGGAAGCTTTAGAAGAAGGAAAGAAAGGGAATAAGGGAGTGAAATTGAAGAATTGAAATTCAAGTGGAGGTAAGCAATTTACTTTGAAAATTTTAGTTTCTTATAGTGACTTAGATATTAATTTAAAATTAATAGAAAAAGATTGTGAGGGACCAAACTGAAATTTTGACCTATTGAAGGGAGTATGAATTGCATGAATTTAATGAGTTTGAATGAGTTTAAAAGCTTTGATTAGTTGAATGGTTAAGGTTAAGTGCACTAATTGTGATTAAATGCATGAGATGGATGAGTTAGGGTTTGAATGTTAGGGTTTGTGAACCAAAATTTAGAGAAATGCATAAATGATGACTTTGACCTATTGTGAGCTGAAAAATGGTCAATAATGACTAAACGAGATGTGTGGGAATTATTGGAATGGAGGTCAAATTCGTAGGGTAAATGGTCATGCTGCTGGCAGCATGACCAAGCCAACTTTGAAGGACCAAAACGAAAATTTTATAAGTCCAATTGATATGGCACAAATTGGGGATGAAAATAGACATAAAATGGCACAATTTTCATTAAGGAACCATGCCCGAAAACTGACCAAAACCTAGTGAAACAATTGACCAAAGTTGGATTAGTGCAGGCTGCCACTGCACAAACTGACCAAATGAACAGTATTAGTTCATTGGTCATAACTCGAGTTAGGCAGGTCAAAATGACCTGAAATTTTACCAGTAATTAGATAAGATATAGATCTAAAACTTTCATGAAGAACACCAACCCAAATTAGGCCATTAACCTAATCAAATTATTGGGCAAAGTTGAGTTACTGAACCTGCAAAACTGCAGATTTCCATTTAAACAGTAAAGTTTCAATGGTTATAACTCTCTCTAGAAAACTCTGATTTAGGCGATTCTTGAACCGATGGTGTCACACCCCTTACCCGACTACAGTGTAGCCGAGCAAGTTATGCCACTCAGTGTGCCGAGCACTCTATTTTATCTTAATTCATTTTTATTCTTCCTTTTTAATATAACTTGTGAAATATAATTTATTTAAGCCTTTTGTCGAAATTATAATTTATTTGAGGTTCCGAAAATTTTATCGAAAATCCGGCAGAGTACCGGCTAAAAATGGAGAAAACCGTTCTTCGGAACCTGTGAAAAACACTTCCTATATTCTTATTCATTCATCTCAACTCCATTTATCAAAATCTCAATATTTTTCAGTTCACATTCATTTCTCAATCATTCACCTCATTTGATAATCATGTACCAGTTACAGATCAATATTCACTTTTCCATTTACAAACACAAATTTGCATTATTTACATGAAAATCAAAATACATTACATAAGTTTCATTACATATGGAAAAAAATCAAAATTTATTACAGAATGCCAAAATGACACCTAGTGTCCTACCAATGCACTGTAGCCTGTGAGGTGACACGGACACTATGCAGAACTGCAGGATGGACTTACCCAATCTGTGGTCTACTGGCTCTCGATCAGTATCTTCAGTACCTACGCGTTGCAAAAGTGACGCGCTAAGCATAAAGCTTAGTGGTGCAAATAATAAAATAGAAAGAAATAATATGAAAATAAAAATCATAATTTCTTAGCCATTGTGTTCATAAGAACTGAATAATTACCAACTTAATGTTTAGTCGAGGGCTAATTACGTTTTATGATATTAACTTCTTCATGCATTTTGTTTATTTATTTTCTTCATGATCTTGAGTTTCTTTGTATTCTATCTTAATCATTTCTGATATTAAATTTTCGTATTTTCTTTAACAATCAGTTCAATTACAGTTATACTTTTCCATGCCCAAGTAACCTATACAAATTGACCGGACTGGATAAACGGGTAAACTAGCACCGGTACTGTGTACCTCGGGCCGTCACACCATCGGTCACAATGTGTCTCCCGGTGTGCAAACAGAATGGCTAATAAGCCATATAAGCAATAAGGCATAAAGCCAAGTAAAACATCATAATCAGTATAGCCATAGGCTATCACATCACAGAATGGCAATGAAGCCATACATCATACGCAGTACTGCTATCAGAACTCTATTGGCATGCCAACCTATCCAAACCAATCACATTAGGCCTACTAGGGCATTTGATACTTTTGAATTCTTGAATTTTTGAATTTCAAGTTTTTATGTCACTATTCACTTCAATAGTCAACAAAAAGTTGACTTTTGCATAGATCATAGGTGCATTGGTTTTAACACTCCCAATGTACCACATTTTGCATTTAAAACTTATTGTTTTTGGTCACTTTCTCAAAGCTTAGGTCATTTTGGCAAAATTGCCAATTTTCGATTTTGGTGCTCCGAAGTTGCACTGTTCTATTGGTCGATCTACTGTTGGAATTTGACAAAACTTTCTTCATAGAAAATGTTCCTTATTTTGTCTAGTTGAATTTCTTTTTTTGAATCACTCCATTTGGAGTTTTGTAGCTCAAGTTATGGCCAAAATAAGTTTACTGTTCACGTGCAATCGTTCATCTTTGCACTTTTGGGTTTTAAGATTTTGGTCTAACTTTGGTCAGTAATTTGACCAAGTTAAGTTCATAATTTGGTCTAACTTTCTTCATATGAAATGTTCTACTATGCCTTAGGTTTCCATCGGTTCAAGAATCGCCTAAATCCGAGTTTTCTAGAGAGAGTTATAGCCATCCAAACATTACTGCTCAAATCAAAATCTGCAGAGTTGCAGGTTTGAACAGTGACTGTGACTGCCATTTGGGTTAGGTTTTGGTCATAATTTGGGGTAGGTTTCTTCATGAAAGTTGTTTTTCTATGTCTTAACTTATTGTTGTAAAAATTTCAGGTCAATTGACCATATCTACAGTGAGTTATGGCCAACTGAACAGTTACTGTTCATTTGGTCATTCTGCAGAACTTGTTGCAGGGTATCCGGATTGGGGCCAACTTTTGGTCCACTTGCTTTGGTCTTTTGGGCATGGTTTCTTCAGCAAAAATGTGCCATTATAGGTCTAGTTTCATTTCCAATTGGCCAAACATCAATTGGACCTACACAGCCAAAGTTATGGCTGTGCAAGTGGACTGAAATTTCAGTCACTCTGCTTTGACTCACAAGGCGACCCTACGCATTCACTTGGCTATACTATTTTTCAGTCCAATTCATGGTCAACATACCTAAAATGGTCACTAATTGACCATTAAAAGGTTCTCTAACAATTTCCTAAGCCAAGTCAATTTTTCACTTCTCAAAACCCTAATTCCCATATGAGTTTTCACAAATTCCTTATTTAACTCTTCCATTCTTTGTATATGTATATGTATACACTTTAAACATAAGCTCTAGTTCACTCTAAGTCCATCAAAACTATCAAAATAATTCCTTCACAAGGGCTGCAGAAAATTCATAGTATGTATACACATAATTCATGTTCATTTAATTTATAATTTCTCACTTATTTCAAGCTTCTAACATGGAATCAAAGAAGTATATATATAAGTAGGCACTAACCTCACTTTAACCTCTTGTAGGGCAGATTTCTCCAAGCTAAAACTTCACTTTCCTTCACTTTCTAGGCTGCCAAACACTTCCCAAGAGGTAGAGACAAGCTTTTAGTGAAGGGACTTAAGGTTTTATAGTGCAAATTCATGGGAAAATGGAAGTAATTAAAAAAAAAACTTCCATGGAGGGTTATGGAGGATAGGATCACGTTTTGAAGAAGAAGATGGCTGCTTGTTTTTGGTCTTCCTTAGTCTTTATTTATCTCTTTTATTAATTAGTCAAATGGTTACTTAATGGTGATTGGTTGGCAATTTTAAATGACATCACAATGATGTCATAAATAAGCTTTTTCTTCACTTTCTTTTCTTTCCTCCACTACTCATCTTCAATTTAATTTCTAGTAATGTTTATCCATATTTTATGTCATATTAATTATTTACTCAACTGGACAAGTCGGCCAAAAATCACCTCTGAAGGCGAAATGACCAAAATGCCCTCCGTTTGGCTTAACGGGTCAAAATTGTCTGTACCGATTGAAAAATTTTTCTAAATATTTTCTTGGCATTCTAATGCCATAGGAACCTCAATGACCCTTCTCTGGTGTCCCAAAAATTATTTTATGAATTTTTCTCCGGGTCTAGGGCTCCTCGTTGCGAGAACCGCAACTTACCTCTGGTTACCCATCGCTTGGGCACCGGCTCGTTTAACTTGGTTGTATTTTATTTCTAAAATTTTTACTATATTTTTCTTATTAATATTTGAGTTAATTTTGGTCCCTCACTTTAGTTTAAATATTTTTCCGGACGTTCTAGCTGTCCGGACCGACACCGGTCACCGGAACAGTAGAATGTACGGAGTTGCTACCGGGAGGGTGTTACAATTCTTCCCCTCTAATTTAAATTTCGTCCTCGAAATTTACCCAGTGTAAATAGCCGAGGAGCTACTACCTCTTTATATCTTCATCTTTCCGTGTTATCCTACTTCACTTTCTCCTTAGTCTCAATCCTATCCCCAAACAGTTATATACTCATCCTTTTTCATCTTAAATACAGTCTCCTTCTCATCTCCATTCACTATCTCATTGTCTCTTCACTCTCTTATTCCATACCTTAACCTAAAATAAACAGGAAATACAAATCTGCAATAGTGTCACCTCGACTCTTATGAATGCAATGCATGATATGCAATCTATCTAGGTCCAGAAACGCCTAAACCGCGCTCTGATACCACTAAATGTGACACCCCTTACCCGACTACAGTGTAGCCGAGCAAGTTATGCACTCAGTGTGCCGAGCACTCTATTTTATCTTAATTCATTTTTATTCTTCCTTTTTAATATAACTTGTGAAATATAATTTATTTAAGCCTTTTGTAAATTATAATTTATTTGAGGTTAGAAAATTTTATCGAAAATTCGGCAGAGTCTGGCTAAAAATGGAGAAAACCGTTCTTCGGAACCTGTGAAAAACACTTCCTATATTCTTATTCATTCATCTCAACTCCATTTATCAAAATCTCAATATTTTTCAGTTCACATTCATTTCTCAATCATTCACCTCATTTGATAATCATGTACCAGTTACAGATCAATATTCACTTTTCCATTTACAAACACAAATTTGCATTATTTACATGAAAATCAAAATACATTACATAAGTTTCATTACATATGGAAAAAAATCAAAATTTATTACAGAATGCCAAAATGACACCTAGTGTCCTACCAATGCACTGTAGCCTGTGAGGTGACACGGACACTATGCGAATCTGCAGGATGGACTTACCCAATCGTGGTCTCACGGCTCTCGATCAGTATCTTCAGTACCTACGCGTTGCAAAAGTGACGCGCTAAGCATAAAGCTTAGTGGTGCAAATAATAAAATAGAAAGAAATAATATGCAAATAAAAAATCATAATTTCTTAGCCATTGTGTTCATAAGAACTGAATAATTACCAACTTAATGTTTAGTCGAGGGCTAATTACGTTTTATGATATTAACTTCTTCATGCATTTTGTTTATTTATTTTCTTCATGATCTTGAGTTTCTTTGTATTCTACCTTAATCATTTCTGATATTAAATTTTCGTATTTTCTTTAACAATCAGTTCAATTACAGTTATACTTTTCCATGCCCAAGTAACCTATACAAATTGACGGATGGATAAACGGGTAAACTAGCCTTGGGTACTGTGTACCTCGGCCGTCACACCATCGGTCACAATGTGTCTCCCGGTGTGCAAACATAATGGCTAATAAGCCATATAAGCAATAAGGCATAAAGCCAAGTAAAACATCATAATCAGTATAGCCATAGGCTATCACATCACAGAATGGCAATGAAGCCATACATCATACGCAGTACTGCTATCAGAACTCTATTGGCATGCCAACCTATCCAAACCAATCACATTAGGCCTACTAGGGCATTTGATACTTTTGAATTCTTGAATTTTTGAATTTCAAGTTTTTATGTCACTATTCACTTCAATAGTCAACAAAAAGTTGACTTTTGCATAGATCATAGGTGCATTGGTTTTAACACTCCCAATGTACCACATTTTGCATTTAAAACTTATTGTTTTTGGTCACTTTCTCAAAGCTTAGGTCATTTTGGCAAAATTGCCAATTTTCGATTTTGGTGCTCCGAAGTTGCACTGTTCTATTGGTCGATCTACTGTTGGAATTTGACAAAACTTTCTTCATAGAAAATGTTCCTTATTTTGTCTAGTTGAATTTCTTTTTTTGAATCACTCCATTTGGAGTTTTGTAGCTCAAGTTATGGCCAAAATAAGTTTACTGTTCACGTGCACTGTTCATGCTGCACTTTTGGGTTTTGGCAGATTTTGGTCTAACTTTGGTCAGTAATTTGACCAAGTTAAGTTCATAATTTGGTCTAACTTTCTTCATATGAAATGTTCTACTATGCCTTAGGTTTCCATCGGTTCAAGAATCGCCTAAATCCGAGTTTTCTAGAGAGAGTTATAGCCATCCAAACATTACTGCTCAAATCAAAATCTGCAGAGTTGCAGGTTTGAACAGTGACTGTGACTGCCATTTGGGTTAGGTTTTGGTCATAATTTGGGGTAGGTTTCTTCATGAAAGTTGTTTTTCTATGTCTTAACTTATTGTTGTAAAAATTTCAGGTCAATTGACCATATCTACAGTGAGTTATGGCCAAATGAACAGTTACTGTTCATTTGGTCATTTCTGCATCTTTGTGCAGGGTATCCGGATTGGGGCCAACTTTTGGTCCACTTGCTTTGGTCTTTTGGGCATGGTTTCTTCAGCAAAAATGTGCCATTATAGGTCTAGTTTCATTTCCAATTGGCCAAACATCAATTGGACCTACACAGCCAAAGTTATGGCTGTGCAAGTGGACTGAAATTTCAGTCACTCTGCTGCACTCACAAGGCAGCCTACACATTCACTTGGCTATACTATTTTTCAGTCCAATTCATGGTCAACATACCTAAAATGGTCACTAATTGACCATTAAAAGGTTCTCTAACAATTTCCTAAGCCAAGTCAATTTTTCACTTCTCAAAACCCTAATTCCCATATGAGTTTTCACAAATTCCTTATTTAACTCTTCCATTCTTTGTATATGTATATGTATACACTTTAAACATAAGCTCTAGTTCACTCTAAGTCCATCAAAACTATCAAAATAATTCCTTCACAAGGGCTGCAGAAAATTCATAGTATGTATACACATAATTCATGTTCATTTAATTTATAATTTCTCACTTATTTCAAGCTTCTAACATGGAATCAAAGAAGTATATATATAAGTAGGCACTAACCTCACTTTAACCTCTTGTAGGGCAGATTTCTCCAAGCTAAAACTTCACTTTCCTTCACTTTCTAGGCTGCCAAACACTTCCCAAGAGGTAGAGACAAGCTTTTAGTGAAGGGACTTAAGGTTTTATAGTGCAAATTCATGGGAAAATGGAAGTAATTAAAAAAAAAACTTCCATGGAGGGTTATGGAGGATAGGATCACGTTTTGAAGAAGAAGATGGCTGCTTGTTTTTGGTCTTCCTTAGTCTTTATTTATCTCTTTTATTAATTAGTCAAATGGTTACTTAATGGTGATTGGTTGGCAATTTTAAATGACATCACAATGATGTCATAAATAAGCTTTTTCTTCACTTTCTTTTCTTTCCTCCACTACTCATCTTCAATTTAATTTCTAGTAATGTTTATCCATATTTTATGTCATATTAATTATTTACTCAACTGGACAAGTCGGCCAAAAATCACCTCTGAAGGCGAAATGACCAAAATGCCCTCCGTTTGGCTTAACGGGTCAAAATTGTCTGTACCGATTGAAAAATTTTTCTAAATATTTTCTTGGCATTCTAATGCCATAGGAACCTCAATGACCCTTCTCTGGTGTCCCAAAAATTATTTTATGAATTTTTCTCCGGGTCTAGGGCTCCTCGTTGCGAGAACCGCAACTTACCTCTGGTTACCCATCGCTTGGGCACCGGCTCGTTTAACTTGGTTGTATTTTATTTCTAAAATTTTTACTATATTTTTCTTATTAATATTTGAGTTAATTTTGGTCCCTCACTTTAGTTTAAATATTTTTCCGGACGTTCTAGCTGTCCGGACCGACACCGGTCACCGGAACAGTAGAATGTACGGAGTTGCTACCGGGAGGGTGTTACAATTCTTCCCCTCTAATTTAAATTTCGTCCTCGAAATTTACCCAGTGTAAATAGCCGAGGAGCTACTACCTCTTTATATCTTCATCTTTCCGTGTTATCCTACTTCACTTTCTCCTTAGTCTCAATCCTATCCCCAAACAGTTATATACTCATCCTTTTTCATCTTAAATACAGTCTCCTTCTCATCTCCATTCACTATCTCATTGTCTCTTCACTCTCTTATTCCATACCTTAACCTAAAATAAACAGGAAATACAAATCTGCAATAGTGTCACCTCGACTCTTATGAATGCAATGCATGATATGCAATCTATCTAGGTCCAGAAACGCCTAAACCGCGCTCTGATACCACTAAATGTGACACCCCTTACCCGACTACAGTGTAGCCGAGCAAGTTATGCCACTCAGTGTGCCGAGCACTCTATTTTATCTTAATTCATTTTTATTCTTCCTTTTTAATATAACTTGTGAAATATAATTTATTTAAGCCTTTTGTCGAAATTATAATTTATTTGAGGTTCCGAAAATTTTATCGAAAATTCGGCAGAGTACCGGCTAAAAATGGAGAAAACCGTTCTTCGGAACCTGTGAAAAACACTTCCTATATTCTTATTCATTCATCTCAACTCCATTTATCAAAATCTCAATATTTTTCAGTTCACATTCATTTCTCAATCATTCACCTCATTTGATAATCATGTACCAGTTACAGATCAATATTCACTTTTCCATTTACAAACACAAATTTGCATTATTTACATGAAAATCAAAATACATTACATAAGTTTCATTACATATGGAAAAAAATCAAAATTTATTACAGAATGCCAAAATGACACCTAGTGTCCTACCAATGCACTGCAGAAGTTGAGGTGACACGGACACTATGCAGAACTGCAGGATGGACTTACCCAATCTGTGGTCTACTGGCTCTCGATCAGTATCTTCAGTACCTACGCGTTGCAAAAGCGACGCGCTAAGCATAAAGCTTAGTGGTGCAAATAATAAAATAGAAAGAAATAATATGCAAATAAAAATCATAATTTCTTAGCCATTGTGTTCATAAGAACTGAATAATTACCAACTTAATGTTTAGTCGAGGGCTAATTACGTTTTATGATATTAACTTCTTCATGCATTTTGTTTATTTATTTTCTTCATGATCTTGAGTTTCTTTGTATTCTACCTTAATCATTTCTGATATTAAATTTTCGTATTTTCTTTAACAATCAGTTCAATTACAGTTATACTTTTCCATGCCCAAGTAACCTATACAAATTGACCGGACTGGATAAACGGGTAAACTAGCACTGGGTACCAGGTACCTCGGGCCGTCACACCATCGGTCACAATGTGTCTCCCGGTGTGCAAACATAATGGCTAATAAGCCATATAAGCAATAAGGCATAAAGCCAAGTAAAACATCATAATCAGTATAGCCATAGGCTATCACATCACAGAATGGCAATGAAGCCATACATCATACGCAGATCGCTATCGAGAACCTATTGGCATGCCAACCTATCCAAACCAATCACATTAGGCCTACTAGGGCATTTGATACTTTTGAATTCTTGAATTTTTGAATTTCAAGTTTTTATGTCACTATTCACTTCAATAGTCAACAAAAAGTTGACTTTTGCATAGATCATAGGTGCATTGGTTTTAACACTCCCAATGTACCACATTTTGCATTTAAAACTTATTGGTTTTGGTCACTTTCTCAAAGCTTAGGTCATTTTGGCAAAATTGCCAATTTTCGGTTTTGGTGCTCCGAAGTTGCACTGTTCTATTGGTCGACCTACTGTTGGAATTTGACAAAACTTCCTTCATAGAAAATGTTCCTTATTTTGTCTAGTTGAATTTCTTTTTTTGAATCACTCCATTTGGAGTTTTGTAGCTCAAGTTATGGCCAAAATAAGTTTACTGTTCATGTGCACTGTTCATGCTGCATTTTTGGGTTTTGGCAGATTTTGGTCTAACTTTGGTCAGTAATTTGACCAAGTTAAGTTCATAATTTGGTCTAACTTTCTTCATATGAAATGTTCTACTATGCCTTAGGTTTCCATTGGTTCAAGAATCGCCTAAATCTGAGTTTTCTAGAGAGAGTTATAGCCATCCAAACATTACTGCTCAAATCAAAATCTGTAGAGTTGCAGGTTTGAACAGTGACTGTGACTGCCATTTGGGTTAGGTTTTGGTCATAATTTTGGGTTGGTTTCTTCATGAAAGTTGTTTTTATATGTCTTAACTTATTACTGTAAAAATTTCAGGTCAATTGACCATATCTACAGTGAGTTATGGCCAAATGAAAAGTTACTGTTCATTTGGTCATTTCTGCAGGTGCTGTTGCAGGGTATCTGGATTGGGGCCAACTTTTGGTCCACTTGCTTTGGTCTTTTGGGCATGGTTTCTTCAGCAAAAATGTGCCATTATAGGTTTAGTTTCATGTACAATTGGCCAAACATCAATTGGACCTACACAGCCAAAGTTATGGCTGTGCAAGTGGACTGAAATTTCAGTCACTCTGCTGCACTCACAAGGCAGCCTACACATTCATTTGGCTATACTATTTTTCAGTCCAATTCATGGTCAACATACCTAAAATGGTCACTAATTGACCATTAAAAGGTTCTCTTACAATTTCCTAAGCCAAGTCAATTTTTCACTTCTCAAAACCCTAATTCCCATATGAGTTTTCACAAATTCCTTATTTAACTCTTCCATTCTTTGTATATGTATATGTATACACTTTAAACATAAGCTCTAGTTCACTCTAAGTCCATCAAAACTATCAAAATAATTCCTTCACAAGGGCTGCAGAAAATTCATAGTATGTATACACATAATTCATGTTCATTTAATTTACAATTTCTCACTTATTTCAAGCTTCTAACATGGAATCAAAGAAGTATATATATAAGTAGGCACTAACCTCACTTTAACCTCTTGTAGGGCAGATTTCTCCAAGCTAAAACTTCACTTTCCTTCACTTTCTAGGCTGCTAAACACTTCCCAAGAGGTAGAGACAAGCTTTTAGTGAAGGGACTTAGGGTTTTATAGTGCAAATTCATGGGAAAATGGAAGTAATTAAAAAAAACTTCCATGGAGGGTTATGGAGGAGAGGATCACGTTTTGAAGAAGAAGATGGCTGCTTGTTTTTGGTCTTCCTTGGTCTTTATTTATCTCTTTTATTAATTAGTCAAATGGTTACTTAATGGTGATTGGTTGGCAATTTTAAATGACATCACAATGATGTCATAAATAAGCTTTTTCTTCACTTTCTTTTCTTTCCTCCACTACTCATCTTCAATTTAATTTCTAGTAATGTTTATCCATATTTTATGTCATATTAATTATTTACTCAACTGGACAAGTCGGCCAAAAATCACCTCTGAAGGCGAAATGACCAAAATGCCCTCCGTTTGGCTTAACGGGTCAAAATTGTCTGTACCGATTGAAAAATTTTTCTAAATATTTTCTTGGCATTATAATGCCATAGGAACCTCAATGACCCTTCTCTGGTGTCCCAAAAATTATTTTATGAATTTTTCTCCGGGTCTAGGGCTCCTCGTTGCGAGAACCGCAACTTACCTCTAGTTACCCATCGCTTGGGCACCGACTCGTTTAACTTGGTTGTATTTTATTTCTAAAATTTTTACTATATTTTTCTTATTAATATTTGAGTTAATTTTGGTCTCTCACTTTAGTTTAAATATTTTTCCGGCCGTTCTAGCTGTCCGGACCGACACCGGTCACCGGAACAGTAGAATGTACGGAGTTGCTACTGGGAGGGTGTTACAGATGGAAACCTAAGACATAGTAGAACATTTCGTATGAAGGAAATTAGACCAAATTATGGACTTAACTTGATTAAATTACTGAACGAAGTTGGATCAAAAATCTGCCATAACCAAAATAGCAGTATGAGCGATTACGTGAGCGAATTGTATTTTGGCTATAACTTGAGCTACAAAACTCCAATTGAGGTAATCCAAAAATGAGAATACACTTAAGACAATAAGGAACATTTTCTATGAAGGAAGGTTTGTCAAATTCTAACAGTAGATTAACCAATGGAATAGTGCAACTAAGAGCACCAAAACTAAAATTTGACAATTTTGCGAAAAGGACTTAAGCTTTGAGAAAATGACCAAAACCAACAAGTTTGGTGACCAAAATATGGTATGTGGGTAAAATTGGAGTTCCCATACCTATTAAGCCTTAAAAAGTCAACAATTTGACTTGAATAGTGTAATGAATAGTAGCCCGAACACAAAAACTTCGAGAACGTCGAAATTAGTACATTAAAGCTAGGTAAAAATAAAGTGAAATTTATTTTTTGATTTATGCTAAGTTATGGTACTGAAACACTGTGAAATTGTGTGTTTCAGCTGAAAAAGACTTGGAAACTCAAAGAGACTGAGTCAAGGCTTCAAAGCGACTCCAGTCAGGTTTGTGCATAATAATAATTGTTTAAATATTTTAAATCTCAAAACTTTAACTTCTTTTATTAATTATGTATTGTGTGGCCATTTTATAATCATAAATGTGACTTTGGAAAGTGATCAGATTTCTCATAAATTGTTTGCATAAATTGTTTTGAATGGATTTTATGTTCACACTTAGCATGACAGTACCACATTATTCCTCCTCCATTTATGGGATTGAGATCGTTTATTTTCCTCCCTCTCTGGCTTGCCAGTTGAGGTTGTAGATCGGATGAGTACTCATTAGCTAGCTAGCCACCTCCCTCATTGATTTCGATTAATGGGGTTGAGATTGCTTTGTCGTGGTGTACAACGCGGCATTGATCGGGAATTTTGTGTCATGGCTTAAGTTGTGTATGACTTTGGCAACACTGTGTTTATGAAATTGTTTGACTAAACTGTGTTTAATAGATTATTTGACAAAGTGGTGTTATTATGAACTTTGATATTTGTGAAATATGATTGACAAATATTTAAATTGTGTTTGGCAATGAATGATTTATTTATTGTATTTTAAATTTTTATTGTGTACCACTGAGTATTTTTATACTCAGCGATAGCTTATTTTGCTGTCGCAGATAAGAGCAAGGAGAAAGCAGTGAGTGAGTCATTAAATCGAGGACTACTCTGACCATTTTGTACGGGTATTATTTTATACTCTTGTAGATAATCTTGATGTAAATATAAAAATGTTGTATGTATCAATGTAGTTGAGCAGTTGTAAATAAATTGTAATAATATTATTTTGGATTCTCTTCTGTAAATTTAATATTTGTACATATGAATTTTCTGTTTTATGCTTTGTGAATGGAGATATTAAATATTTTGAGATGAGAAATCTTGATTTGTATTGTGAAATTATTTTGAAGTGCATTGAATTGAGATGATTGAGTTATTGAAGGTTGGGAGTTGTGAAGTATTTTTGAAAGTGTTTTTTTTTAGGTAATTGAAGAACTGTTTTCTCCAGTTTTCAAACGAAACTCTGTCAAAATTTTTATAAAATTTGCGGCAAAATTTAAATGGACAAAATTTTTACTAGTCTTTAAGCTTTGAATAAATGGCTTTTAATTCTCACTAAAATGCTCACCACTTCCAAAATGTAAGAAAATCGTTTTAAAATCCCTTGTAGGGTACTTAATGAGTTATCGGTAGGTGAAGTTCGGTAGTTCATTAAGTATTCTACGGGATCATGTTATGCCTTACGGAGGGGTAAGGTGTGACACCAACTCTATCTGATCAATTTCTTGAAAATGGGCTTGGATATGGGTTTTAAGGTTAGGTTAGAGAATAGTGAGGCTTACTACGGGCTTTGGGGGCCTTATGCTGACCCAAGTCCTAGTGTCGATCCAGCCTAGAGTTTGGCCTGACAAAGTTGGTACCAGAGCTTAAACTCCAAATTCATGGGAAATACATGTCTAAGGCCTTAAGAAGAGTCTAGTTAGAAATCATATGTAGGGTATAGGATCCATATTCGTCCTTACACTGTCATCCTTGCATCTAGTTTCTACTTCATATACCTATGTATGATTATGAGTTATAGAGATGCTTAGCATGCTATTTTGGATTTTTGGGGGCTAATACTACTAAATTTCAGGAAAATGCATAGAAGTAGAAGAGCTACTATAGCACTATAATGGAAAGTGCCAGATGAAGTAATTGCACAAGATGAGGCACTTGCCCCAAGGAGACGGGGCCGGAGACCTAGAGCTGCTCAAGTAGAAGAGCAGCAGCTGCCAGTTCAGGAATAGTCTTTCATGGCCTAGGGTCTTATGGATCTAATGGTAGCTACTTTAGTTAGTATATAGAGGACCATTGATATGACGACATAGTATATGGTCCACCCTCCACAATAGTAGCAACCCACAATACAAAGAGTGGAACCGTATAAGCAAATTGTAAATTTTGAGAAATTAGCGCCAAGTACTTATGACACTACGGATGATGCCTACCTTTTTTTAAATTCCTACAGATAAGCAGGGATGGAGCTATAATTAAATAATAGGAGATTAATAGAATGTGTACAGCATGTATTGGGGCCCGTGCCTAGACAGTGGATGTCAGATTATGTGCTTCCTCACATTGAAGGGCTATTATGGACATAATTTATTAAGCTATTCATCAATAGATTTGTACCATAAAGTTTTAGAGATTAAAAGTAGTGGGCTTTTGAGGCCTTAAGACAGAATGGTAGGTCTGTAGATGAGTATTCTTCTGAATTTCTAGAGTTGAGCAGGTATGCCCCGATAATAGTGGCTACAGAAAGTATGAAAGTGAAGAGGTTTCTGAAGGGGCTGGACAGGAAGTATGCAAACTTTGATATATTGTCAGATCAAACCTTTGATGTAGTAGTGGATAGGGCTAGGCAAGTTGAAATTAGCTACACAGGAGATGATGGGAATAGAGCAAAGAAAAATTGGGTTGAAGGTTCATCTAGTTTCCCACAAATGCATGCCATGGATGGCAGCCAAAGCCACCACAACAGAAGGAATAAAGGGAACAAGAAAGCAAGCCACAAACATAGAACCAGAGGATTCAGGCCAGGTTATGATTCAAACAGTGGTCAAAGTTCAAGCTACAGTAGTTCTAGATCTAGTTCAGGGTCCTCCTTGGCGCTATGCACACAATATGGTAGATCACACCTAAAACCTTGTTTCATGAGCTTTGGTGGATGCTTCAGATGTGACCAATAGGGCCACTTTGTCAGGGAATGTCGCATGTTCAGTGAGCACATGATGGGGTCATAAGGTTCTATTGGTAACATGCCCTATCAGATGCACCTTGGCACATTCAGCATGGCAAGCAGTTAGTATAGTGGCCAATAGGACTGTGGATAAGGAGGACGTGAATTTGGAGGTAGATCTAGAGGCAGGAGTCAACTTTAGGGTTTTGCAGCTCAAGGCAGGGGTCAAGCTCAGGTTTTCACCTTGACGCACCAGGATGGTCAGACTTCAAATGCAGTTGTGGTAGGTATTCTTCTAGTCTGTTCCTTTGAGGCATGTGTTTTGATAGATCTGGGTGCTATGCACCTGTTTGGTTCCCCTGTTTTTGCCCTGAGGTTAGGTAGAAATCCTACAACTCTAGAGTGTCTTTTGTCTATAGCTACCCCACTTAATGACAACATAGATATAGATATAGTTTTTCTTGGTAGCCCAGTGATAGTAGATGGAAAGATCCTTTTGGTAGACTTGGTTCCTTTACCAGTGATGGATTTTGATGTGATATTGGGAATAGATTGGTTGTCAACTCATTATGCCACCGTAGATTGTTAAGAAAAAAAAAAGGTGTATTTTCATACACTTAGAGTAGAAAAGTTTAGTTTTGATGGTGACAGAAGTGTGGCTCCATACAATATAGTGTCAGTAATTAGCGCCAGGAAGATGTTGAGGCATGGATGTCAGGGTTATTTGGCACTAGTAATGGACAGATCTGCAAAAGGTATAAATATGGAAGATGTTCCTATTGTTAGAGAATTCATGAATGTATTTTCTAAGGAGCTTCCAGGGTTACCACCAGAGAGGGAAATAGAGTTTTGTATAGACCTTGTGTTGGGTACAAACCCCATCTTTATGCCACCCTACAGAATGGCACTAGCAGAGTTAAAGGAGTTAAAGGAGCAGAGTTGCAAGAGCTTCTAGATAAGGGTTTCATCCAGCTAAGTACTTCACCTTGGGGTGCTCTTATTCTGTTTGTGAGGAAAAAATATGGATCTTTGAGATTGTACATAGACTACAGGTAGTTAAACAAGATGACAATTAAGAACAAGTATCCACTTTCTCAGATTGATGACTTGTTTGACTGGCTACAAGGAGCAAGATACTTTTCAAAAATAGACCTACAGTCAAGTTATCACCAATTGAGAATTTGAAGTGAGAATTTGGACTCACTAATGCACTAGCGGCCTTTATGGACTTGATGAACAAGGTGTTCAAGCTGTTCCTAGACCATTTTATCATTGTCTTCATAGATGACATTTTGGTATATTCCTGCACTAAGGAAGAGCAAGTTTGGCGCCTAAGGATGGTACTACAGACCTTAAAGGAGCATCAGTTGTATGCAAAAATTTCATAATGTGAGTTCTGGATAGAGACTATCTCATTCTTGGGATGTGTGGTCTCTAGTAAAGGTATTCAGGTGGATCCCAAGAAAATTAAAGTAGTAATTGATTAGCTTAGGCCTACTACAATCACCGATGTGCAGAGTTTTCAAGGCCTAGCAGGCTATTATAGACGTTATATGCAGAATTTCTCTAGGATAGCAGCTCCTCTAACCAAGTTAACTTGAAAGAATGTCCCGTTCTTTTGGACAGATGAGCGTGAGGAAAACTTCCAGAAGATTAAATAATGTCTAACTATAGCCCCTGTGTTGACATTGCCTATAAGTGGATAAGGATATATAGTGTACTGTGATGCTTCTAGAATTAGGATGGGGTGTGTCTTAATGTAGCACGAAAAGGTAGTAGCATATGCTTTGAGGCGGTTAAAGATGCATGAGCAGAACTACCCCACTCATGATCTAGAAATGGCGACTGTAGTGTTTGCATTCAAGATTTGAAGGCACTACCTCTATGGTGAAGTATATGAGATATATGCTGACCACAAAAGCCTAAAGTACATTTTTCAGTAGAGGGACTTAAACCTAAGGCAGAGGAGATGGATGGAACTTCTAAGAGATTATGATAGTACCATTCAATACCACCTAGGTAAAGTGAATGTGGTGACAGATACCTCGAGTAGGAAATCTTCTGGTAGCTTAGTGCATATATCAGCAGAAAGGAGACCATTGATTCGAGAGATACATGAGTTAATGGATCAAGCTTTAATTCTGGATATATCAGATGAGGGTGCATTATTGGCATATTTTAGAGTGAGGCTAGACCTGCGGGATAGAATTAGAGTTTCTTAACATAGAGACCCATAATTGATGAGAATGGTGGAAAGGGTACAGCAGGGAGAAGAATGTGAGTTTGGGTTTAGTATAGATGGTGATCTTATGTAAGGTTCTAGGATATGTGTGCCATATGTGGACAACCTCAGACATGAGATTATGGAGGAGGCACACCATGTAGCTACAATGTCCACCCAGGCTCCACCAAGATGTACCATGATGTAAAAGATAGGTACTGGTGGAATGGCATGAAGAAGGACATAGCCAACTTTGTGCCCAAGTGCTTAACATGTCAAAAGGTAAAGTTTGAACATTAGAGGCCATCAGGGAAGTTATAAGAGATTCCCATCCTAGAGTGAAAGTGAGAAATGATTACTATAGATTTTGTGACTGGGTTGCCTGGTACCACACGTGGATATAACTCAATGTGGGTGATAGTTGATTGTTTGACCAAGTCAGCTCATTTCTTGCTTGTGCAAACCACCTATTTTGTTGCTCAATATGCCAGGCTCTATATTCGTGAAATAGTTAGATTACATGGAGTTCCTACTTCCATAATATTTGACAGGGGGCCCCAGTTCACTTCTCAATTTTTGAGAAAGCTGTAAGAGGCACTTGGCATACAATTAAAATTTAATATAGCCTTCCACCCTCAGATAGATAGGCAGTCTGAAAGGACAATTCAGACACTGTAGGATATGCTTTGTATGTGTATTCTGGACTTTAGAGGACAGTGGGATGATCAGCTACCTTTAGTGGAATTTGCCTATAATAACAGCTATCATTCCAGTATCGGGATGGCACCTTATGAGGAGCTATATGATAGAAAGTGTAAGTCCCCTCTATGTTAGACAGAAGTTAGAGAGGCAAAGATACATGATGTAGACCTAGTGCTATACACTTCAGAGATGATCCCTTTGATCAGAGAACAGTTGAAGATAGCCTTCAGTAGACAAAAGAGCCATGTGGACCCTAGGCGAAAGGATGTAGAGTTCGCAGTGGATGATTATATATTCTTGAAGGTCTCCCCAATGAAATGAGTCATGAGGTTTGGGAAGAAAGGTAAGTTGGCACCTAGATACATAGGACCTTTTGAGATTATTAATAGATTTGGGGCAGTTGCCTACATATTAGAGTTACCAACAAGCCTTTCTCATATCCACCCAGTATTCCACATCTCCATGCTGAGGAAGTATGTCCCTAACCCTTCACATGTGCTGCAACTAGATGTAGTAGAGTTGAATGAGAACCTGACCTTCGAGGAGTAGCCTGTAGCCATAGTGGACTATCAAATGAGGTAGCTAAGGTCAAAGCAGATCCCTATGGTTAAGATTTTGTGAAGGAGCCTGTTAGTGGAAGAATGCACCAGGGAATCAAAGCGGGACATGCGCAATAAGTACCGGTACTTGTTCAATATGTAATCCTATAATTCTATTCTGTCTTGTATAAAATTCGATGATGAATTTTCTGTAAGAAGGGAAGAATGTAACACCCTTAATTTTTAAATAATTATTTTATATGTAAATATTAATATTTTACTATATTAAATATTATGGAAATTTATTTGAAATTTTTTGAATTTTAAAAATCGATTAAATCGATTTTCTTAAAATAATAAATTTCATTAATTTTTAGAAATTAATTTAAAGACCACATGGCAAATTTAAAAATATATTTAGACTCGAAAAATTTTTCTGAGATTTTAGTAATTTTTTCGGAATTTTCAAGTCTCGTTTTGGGTTTAAGGGTACAGTAAAAATTTAATTTTTGGGTATCCTGAATCAGACTAGCCTAATCAAACTAGCCCTTTTCCTTCTTTTTCTCCCCTCCTTGGGCATGCCTCGACACCACCCCTTTCTCCCTCTTTTTCTCTCTCCTCTCTCCTCCCCTCGTCGACCAACTGCCACCCCACCCTCTCCATCTTATCGATGCACCACCTAGGCACCTCCGCCTCATCGGCCGCCATCCCAGGATGCTAGAAAATGTGCCCAAAGAAGCCTCCATGTGCAGCGTGACTTTCGGTCTTCCCAGCCAAAATTCAGCCTATCCGGCCACCAATCAGACTGGGTCTTATCCCAAACACCTTCTACTCCTCGTGAGCTTTCCATAGACACCAAGATCACAATTTTTCATTGGGTGAATTGTCCAATTTTAGCCCAAAAAATTTTAGCATGCTCCACTCGGTGAAAGCTTCGCGATAATATAAATTTCAAAATTTTCTAACACTGAAATTATAATGGGCCCCACTAACTTCACAGTATTTTTCAAGCCTTAAATGAGTTTATTTAATTTCATAAAAATTTTATTCTAACCCCTAGTGTTGTGGGCTTCACGTAGGTACCTTCATTTTGCAAAAATTTGACTAGTGTTTGAATTTGCATTTTTAGGCTGGGCAGACAGGCTGCCTGAGCAATTTTCGAATCGGTTTAAAATCCCACCATTTTTAGACGCCCCCGATGCGTTTGAAGCATTAGAGTTGGTATAGGTAAACTTGAATCATAAGTTTCCTTATTTACCTAGTATCGAGTTTAGAATAAAAATCCGTAAAATATTCATTAGTAGTTAGAAAATTATGGTTCCTTTTGTAATAGCTTATTAACAGTGTTAAGGACAACAAGGGCAAAATTTTAGAATTTTTAGAGCTCATTTGAGTAATTTTTATAAAATATTAGTTTTAGAGACTAAAATGTAAATTTTTAACTTTGTGGGTTTTGCCTAGTTTGGTGGGCCCAGAAGGGGCCATATGATGTTGTTGAGATATGGATATGGGAATTGTGATTAGAAGTGTTATTTGCATCACTTTACAGGTTTGGTAGGTCCTAGGTATTAAGAGAACTCTACCAGATTTTCGGCAAAACTTAGCCTATTCTTTAACTCTGTCAATGTTTTATTTTATGTAAATATTGATCAGTTTGTAATGCAATTGTTTAGGTGAGCTGGACCAGCCTTCCTCCTCCATCCAGCCGCTACAGTGATTTGTGGAGTGCTGTGAGTAGATATTGATTTTACTTATAATTTCCATATTATTACGTATTTAAGGCATATTCATGCATCACTTATAGATATATGTACATAGTTATTTGCTAGGCATGCCTTGTATTGCATTTGTATTTGATGAAATTGTTGTGGTTATTGCTTTATAGTGATTTGGAGCCGCGTGTGTGAGTTGGTGTGCATATAGAGATGGGTAGGACAAGTAGACGCGGCTGGAACTTGACTCGCTGTTACCTGATCCTTATTTTGGATAAGTCAAGGTAGGCACGACTCGAGTTGATCTCACTGACCCCTGCATTTAGATATTAAGAGAAAGTCCAGCATTGAGTTTATCTTTCTAGCAGAGGTTGAAACTAAGAGAGCTGTATAAGGAATCAGCTCCCATATATATATATGTGTGAGTATGGATTTGACACGTGGGTGTGTGAGTGCTCCAAATTGTCTTTGATGTAATTATGGCTTGACTTGTTTAAATTGTGTAAAGATGTTGCATTTCATTCATAGAGAAAATATTTTTAATTTAAATTTTTATATTTAATAATACTTCAACTTTAAATCATTATTTTAAAAAATTAGATAAATTGTTAATTTTATGATTAATTTTGAGTGGGTTCTTAATGACTTTTAGATGAGATTTTCCTAATTTATATATATATATATATATATATATATATATATATATATATATATATATATATATATATATATATATATAATTTTCCTAATTTATATATATATATATATATATAAATTATATATATATATATAATTTTCCTAATTTTGAAGTCAATTGGCCCTACTAACTTTAAAGTAAATCCGCTCTTGATAAGAATAACAATAGAAATAAAATTTAAAACTTGTTGAAGCTTTTTTTAGTTAAGAATAAGATTGTGCACTTGTAATATTATTAATATCACAATAGTATATATATATATTTTGAGTTAAAATAAATTAGATTGTGAGATTGTAGAATTTTAAGTTAAGATAGACTAATAACAAAGAAAGACCTTTTTTATTAAAAAAAAAAATTTAATGATTAATAAGTAAAAGGTTCCATTTTGTTAATGGTATGTGAAATAATAAGATATCTGTTTATTATAAACTTAAGTTCAGGACCTCACTTGAAAAAGAGCATAATCATGAGGCACTATTTTTGTAATTTTTATTTTTTTATATAAACAAAATTTCAATAATAAAATTAGGAAAAATTTAGCACAAGGACACTAACTAATACCTACGCCAATAGGCTATCCTAACATACTCTATCTAAGCAGGGCATAAATGATATAAAATACAAACAAAAAGCACACCATAGCAAAATTACAAACTTAACCTCATACTGTAATTCGAAAAAGTGCAAAACAAAATAAATCAAAATAAGATTAGTGAAATAGGAAATAGAGGATCGAAGCAATACCATATGAACCAGCCATAAGGTTAGATTTTATTTAAATTAAGATATACATAAGCATAACAAGTGTAAAGCATTAAGCATACATAAGAGTAGGAGTCTGCTTTATTTAGATTAGTATATGTATGCTGTGAGGTCGTCCATGCAATTTAGAGCTACTATTTTTTAAGATAGTTATCAAGTTTTGCCAGCGTCTTCACTGCAATCTCTGCAATCTCTGCATCAAGGTCAATAACATTTTTTTGGTCCTCTGGGAAATAATTGTAGGTCCAGTTCCATTCCACCCATTTGTCATTTGGGTAAAGTATTATAGCCTGAAGGTGTTGACTTTATATTTTTGGAGGATATCACCGGCAGTTACAGTGCAAGTTAATTTTGTCTGACTGTTTTCAGTGATGCGCTCAGTCGAGGATTTGATATTCTGAGAACCTACAAAACCACCAGGCACGTTAATCATAGCATATATATTCTGGCATGCTTTTCAAGTACATATAAAAGACCAAAGAAATATCTTGGAGCGTGTACGTACTTTGGCCATACGTGACTGTGCGCACCGCACTGTTACTGGGATCTGGCAATACTATTGATGTATATAGGTCAGGAACGGCAACACGAAACCAATTTGTGGACAGTTGAATATGAGTCCAGAACGCATCTGGTTGACTCTTGATATTAACTTTAACTCCAGCATTGGCAGTGACAAACGCCATTTGCGCTAACGGAGAAACAAAGCAAATGAAAAGAGAATTATTAGGATACGCGTCCAGAGCTAACATATACGGTTATATATAGTGCCAATTTTAGATTTTTTTAAATGATAAACAGGTCACCTCATTGATGATGTCAAGGTGCTGAGAGAGGCCATGTGCCAATTTCATGATGTATGTTAACGTATTCCCATAATTTGAAAACTTTTAAATTAAAAACATATGCCATTTATAATTTTCTTCTTTTAATTTCATAAGTTGACTTCTCCAATTAATTAATTAATATTTAATTTAATAGACTTATGAATAAAACAATATCATTTCATGCTTTTAATTTTTATCATTTTATCTCAATTTTAAAAGTTAATTATAAATTTATTCTTTTATCAGAAAAAAAAATCTACTTGTGTGATATAATTAACTAAGATGATTGTTATTATTATTATTATTATTATTATTATTATTATTATTGTGAGATCCACATACATAGGCTCACTATTGAAATTTAATATTTTAATTCCAATCATGTGCACCCTTCAATTAAAAAAATTAATAGCAATAATAATAATAACGTTTTTGTTTTCAATGGACATGCATTAATGGAGCTGCTTATTATTGTACATAAAATAATAACTTAACTTTGTTCATAGCTTATTCTAGAAACCGATTACGATCATGAATATTCAAAAATTAGAAAAATATTGAATATACATTTATTATTTCTCAAATACGTATTCGATTAATCACTTATAATTTTTAAAATCAAAAGTTATTTCAGCGTTAAGTTGATTTTATTTAATTTAAACATATTAGAAATATGTATAATTTTTTCTTTAGGTGTGTTCAGGATGGCGAGTATGCCAGGGATAGTAAGATCTTAATTGTAAGTGTAAATATACCGATCTGACTTCTTATCTAAATAATTAACAGAAAATAACAGATCAAATTTTCTATTAGATTTCTTTACTTCATTAGGGTACGTTTTGCCAAGAGCTCTATTTGATCGATTTTAGAAATTTGTAAAAAAAAATTAAAATTGCTTATTGTAATTAAATGATTGTCTGTGCATTAAAAGAAAAAATTTTATTTAAAAAATAAAGATTGTGCATGGCTGATACTGTCGCCTTATAAAGTAAATTTATAAAAAAAAATTACTATTTATAATCTTTTAATATAATATTAAAATTAAAAAAATAATAGGTAGTAAATTTTAATTAGACTATTAATTACTAATTTATAAAATATTTAAAGCTTGACCAGCATGTGGCCTTTTATAAATACTTAGTCATGTATTTCTCTAAAACCAATAATTGAAAGTTTTACATTTTTTTATTAATATATATATATATATATATAATCCTAATTTTTTAAAATTCTAATTATAACAGTGCTCAAATTTCGATTTTTTTTTTGAAAATTATTCACCATCAAATCACAATGTATTATTGTTAATAAAATTACTTATAAATTAAGATATGCATAAATATTTTTTAAATGTAATTTATGATAACACTAAAATTTTATTTTATATTCTTTTAAATGTAAGGATATTTTATTTTGTTTAAAGTTAAAACAAAATAGTAGTAAATGCAAGTTAGCTCATTCAGTTAACTTCATTTAAATTTTTATATTTTAGTTTTTTTTTAATTAAGTTTTATTTGTCTATATTATATTTTTTTGTAATTTAAAATAATGTTACCCTGCATTATAAGGTTGCAAAGCTAGATTAATATAAAAGTTAATTATTTTTAAAATTAGTAAATAGGATAATTTCTAAAATATATTTTATAGTTTAGTGCATTATCGCTACAAAATTTTCATTTCCATTGTATTGATATTTTGAAATTTTATGTTGCCATATTGTTTAATAAAAAATAATTTTAAAATCCATTTAATTTATTATTTAATATATTTAATAAGTATTTTTTTTTATTTATAGATTGCATTATATATATTATAAATACATTATATATTAAATATAAATATAAATTTAATCATGCATTTTTAATTAATTCATAATAATTATATAATTAATACTCTCAAGTAGTCAAATTGTTTTTTCTTTTTCCCTTTCCATTTCATATCTTCCACTTGTCTTTGTTATTTTAAAATTTTAAAATATAACAATTTAAAATTAATAATGAGAGACTTCTCACATAAATATATGCAAAAATATAATTAGACTTTCTTATAACCTTTTGGGCGAAATCAACACCTTAGCAAGGATTGTCTAATAAACTAAAAAATAAACAAAAAATCATGCATATAAAGATATTTTTATCAGACAAAAAAATTATAATTAGCCTATATTTAAACTAAGTTAGCCTGAGAAAATTAAAATCTCATTCAATCACATGTAAAATGCACTTTTTTTAAAAAAAAAAATGATATTGATTATCCTAAATGTTATCGAATGCATCAATATTAAACATGAAAAAAAAAAAGAAAAATCATTTTATCTTAACCTATATGAATATCATTGAATTTGCAAAGATATTGGTTTCATTTAATCACATCAACTTGCAACTACTCTCATGATAATGATACTAATGATATACATAAACTCAAAATATTCGAAGACTTATAAATAGATTTCGCCAATTGGAGAAAGAAAAAGGACCCAAAATTATGGTGAAGAAAGTAAAAAAGGACAAAAAAACATTATTACATTAAAGTTAATTAACATCCTATTACATGAAAATAGAGTTTTTAAATATAAAAGCTATCAGTTACTAATTCTTTTATATCATTCAAACAAATGCAATTTTTTTAATTAAATAGTTATTTTTTTAATAATGATTTTTTATTTTGTTAATTAAATAATTAATTTTTTGATAGTAATTTATAATTTAGCAGGTTTGTAAATATTTATAACAATATAAAAAATAAATTAGTGAAAGTGAGATTCGATGTTTAAGATTATTTCTTAATTTTATTATAAGAAACTAAATATTTTTAATTAATTAATTATACTTATAAAATTAAAAATATTGAATATACATTTATTCTTTCTCAAATACATGTTCGACTGATCACTTGTAATCTCAAAAATAAAAAGTTGTTTCAGCATTAAATTGATTTTACTAATTTGAACATGTTAAAAGTATATATGGCTTTTCTTTCTCACATGCGTGTAGGATTTTGGGTGTGCTAGGGACATTAAGATTCCAATTGTAAGTGTAAATGGACCGGTCTAACTTCTGATCTAAATAATTGATAGGAAATAATAAATCGAGTTTTCTCTTGAATTTCTTTACTCTACTAGAATGTGCTTTTTCAATATCTCTACTTGATTAAGTTTAAAAATTTGAAAGAAACTTGATTGGTGACAAATGCCATTTGCCCTAGCGGGGAAACAAAGCAAATGAAGAGAGAATTATTAGAATATGTGCCTTGTAACGCCCTCACCATTAGTAGTCCGTACGTTCTACTGTCCGACGACTAATGTCTGTTCGGATAGTCAAAATGCCGGGAACTATATTTAAACGATAGTGAGGAGACATAAAATGATGAAATACATGATAAGAAAATACAAGAAAAATTTAGGAAAAATAAAGACATGAAATGAAATTAGGTTAAAAGAGCCGTGTCTTGGACCCACGAGGAACCCCAGAAAATAATTTCCGAGGTTTAATTAAAAATTTATCGATGTGTAAATGACATTAAAAATGTCAAAGAAAATTTAATTAATTGGTAAAGGTAAAAATAAAAATAAAATAGATAGTATAAAAAATTAAAGGGGACCATCGGATTAGGGATTTGATCGGTGTTACCGAAAAAGTGGGACTTAACCCGAAGAGGGGCATTTTGATCATTTGGAACCTCAAGTTGACTTTTGACGAAAAAGTCCATTAAAAATGAGTGGCATTAAATTGTTAAAAATCCCATGAAAATATGAAATTTACATGTAGTGTAATTAAAAGAACCTAAGTGGGGTTAATTAGAATTTTTAAAACCCTAGATTTTTATATTATTAAATTAACTTAGTGGGGTATAAAAAGGTGAAAAAGATGGCAGAAATTATTAAAGAAAAACTCATCTTCTCCATTTCTTTCAAAGTGGCCAAACCCTACCCCTTTTCTTCCCTCCATTGATGCCCCACATGCAAGCTTCATCTCTAGATGTTTATGCCCTATTTCTTGCAACTTCCTTCATAAAAGTGATCCTCACACCATGGGTAGACTATAGGCAACAAGAAAAACAAGGTTTGGTGAAGTTTACAAGGTTGAGAAATTCTGGAATTTAAGGTTAGTGCATAATTTCTCCTTTTTCTTTAGTTAAACAATGAAATGAGTTGATATGATGAGGAATTTGATTAAAAAGGATGAGAAATTGAGAACCCCCAATTCGGCAGCCATGGGAAATTTGGGGATTTGATTTATTTTTATATGAAAATGGTGATTAGTAATGTTAATTAAGGTAATTACATGAATTAGGATAAAATTATATGTGGATGTTTGAGGTTTGATTATGAATTAGGGTTTGTAACCATGAATTGGGGATTTTGTCTTAGCCTTAAAACTGTTCAATTGGCAGCCTTGATAAGTATGGTTATTGATTAGTTTATACATATAATTGGTGATTAATTGTAACACCCTCCCTGTAGCAACTCCATACATTCTACTGTTCCGGTAACCAGTGTCGGTCCGGATAGCTAGAACGTCCGGAAAAATATTTAAACTAAAGTGAGGAACTATAATTAACTCAAATATTAATAAGGAAAATTTAGAAAAAATTTTAGCAATAAAATACAACCAAGTGAAACGAGCCGGTGCCCTAACGATGGGTAATCTAGTGAAAAGTTGCGGTTCTCGCAACTAGGAGCCCTAGACCCGAGAGAAAATTCATAAAATAATTTTTGGGACTCCAGAGAAGGGTTATTGAGATTTCTATGGCATTAGAATGCCAAGAAAATATTTAGAAAAATTTTTCAATTGGTACAGACAATTTTGACCCGTTAAGCCAAACGGAGGGCATTTTGGTCATTTCGCCTTCAGAGGCGATTTTTGGCCGACTTGTCCAGTTAAGTAAATAATTATTATGATCTAAAATATGAATAAATATTGCTAAAAATTGAATTGAAAATGAGTAGAAAAGAAAAGAAAAGAAAATGAAAGAAATTGAGAATAATGACATCACATGATGTCATTGCAATGCCCTCCACCAATCAAATTTCAACAAGCACTTTAAAAGGAGATAATTGAGACAAAAATTGAAAACAAATCTGCATCTTCTCTCCTAAACCAGCCGGCAGCCACCTCTCCCATTTCCACCATTGTTATCCTTCATTACACCTTGCTAACTTTGAATTTTTCACCATAAAATCCCTACCTTCCTTAATAAAAATTTAATATTACATCTTGAGCAAGTGTTTGGCTGCCAAGAAAAGCCAAGAAAGTGAAGAAAAAATTGAAGTTAGCTAAGGAAAAATTCTGCTCAAAGAGGTTAGTGCCCAATTTATTCTCTCTCACTCAATTCATGTTTAAGAATATGATTTAAGTTGAAATTGTAAGTTTAATGTATAAATTGAACTTTGAGAACTTGGAGACTTGAACAAAAATTAGGGTTTGCTCATGAAATGGTATATGAACATTTTAATGGTCAATTAGTGACCATTTGAGGTAATTTGATCATAACTTGGAGTGAATTGTAGCATTAGAAAACTGATTTGGTATGCTGCCTAGTGAGACCAGCAGGGTGGCTGTGAGTCCAGCCTGTTTGGACAGCCATAACTTGGGCTGTGTAGGTTCAATTGGTGTTTGGCCAATTGGACATAAAACTAGACACATAATGGCACAATTTTGGTGAAGAAATCATGCCCAAAAGACCAAAGCAAGTGAACCAAAAACTTGCCCCAATCCGGATGTCCTGCCACCAGATTCTGCAGAATGACCAAATAAACAGTGATTGTTCATTTGGCCATAACTCATTGTAGAATGGCCCAATTGACCTGAAATTTTTACAGCAACAAGTTAAGATATACACCAACAACTTTCATTAAGAAACCTACCCCAAATTATGACCAGAACCTATCCAACAAGGCAGTTTCAGTTACTGTTCACTGCACTGTAGATATGGTCAGTTTTGAAATTTTTCAATCCGGCCAGTTGTGGTTTTTGGACCATAACTTGAGCTACAAAACTCCAAATGGAGTGATTCAAAAAACGAAATTCAACTAGACAAAATAAGGAACAACTTTCATGTTTATCATTTTCTCAAATTCCCACTGCAACAGTAACTAATGGAACAGTAAAGTTAGAGTATAAAAACTGAAAATTCTGCTCCATTAGTTTTAAGCTTAGAAATGGTATTGGTGATTAATGCCAACAAGTTTTGAATGCACAATGTGGTATGTTGGGAGTGTTAAAACCAATGTACCTATTTTCTATGCAAAAGTCAATATTTTTGTTGACTAATGAAGTGAATAGTAACACCAAAGCTTGAAATTCAAAAATTACAAAATTCAAAAGTATCAAATGCCCTAGTATACCTAACAAGATTGGTTTGGATAGTTTGGCATGCTAATAGGGTTCAGTTAGCAGTACTGCACATGGCATTATGCCATTCTATGATTTCATGGCTTTTAGCAATTCTGACATTATATTGAGACTTGGCCTTGTGCCTAATGTTATTCTGACTTATTAGCCGCTACATTTACCTGGAGATACATATGTGACCGATGGTGTGACAGCCCGAGGTACTTGATACCCAGTGCCAGTTTACCCGTTTATTCAGTCCAGTCGTCCAGTATAGGTTACTTGGGCAACCAAACATAAAAGTGGACAAATTTAATGAAATAATGAATATGACAAGTACAAAATAAGTAAGACTACAAATACTCATCGAAAATTTATTTGCAATAATAAACCAATATATTTACTACATATTTATTTTATGTTATTTCTTTTTATTTTATTACTGGCACCACTAAGCATTATTGCTTAGCGCGTTGCTTTTGCCATGCGTAGGTTCTGGAGATCCTGATCGAGAGCCCGATAGACCACAGACTGGGTGAGACCTCCTGCAGCTCTGCATAGTGTCCGTGTCACCTCACCGTCATCAGTGCATTGGTAGGACACTAGGTTTCATTTTGGTATTTTGTAATTAACGTTTATTTTCTTATATGTAATTGAAACTTATGTAATGTATTTGATGTTCATGTAAATAATGAAAATTGTGGTTGTGAATAAAAAAATTTGAGTATTTATTTATTGCTTATATATGAGTACCATGAGAAATGAATGATTGAGAAATGGAAATGTTGTTGAAAAACATATTGAGATTTTGATATTGGAGTTTGAGAATGATTGAATATGATTATTGGAAGTGTTTTTCACAGGTTCCGAAGAACTGTTTTCTCCATTTTTAGCCGGTACTCCGCCGGATTTTCTATAAAATTTTCGGAACCTCAAATAAATTATAATTTCAATAAATGACTTAAATGAATTATATTTCATAAATTATATTCAAAACTATGATAAAAATAAATTAAGGAAGAATAAAAATGATTGAGATAAAGTAGAGTGTTCCGGTACACCGTGTGACATATCTTACTCGGATATACTGTAGACGGGTAAGGGGTGTCACATTAATAATGTTAATTAAGGTGACTAAGAGTATAAGAATTTAATTGTATGTATATTGTTGACTTTGACATTTTAAATTAGGGCTTTCGACAAATTATGAGTAACTAGTAAAACTGCCCAAATTTGGCAGCCTTGAGGAACTTAAGAGATGGATAATTTCATGAATTAAATGATGATTAATGGTGTTCATGGATATAGGGAAGTGAAATAGATGTTGATAGTTGAAGTAACATGTGTTAGCAATTGTTTCATGTGCATATTGTTGTTGAATTTGACCATTTGAAGAACGGTTTTGAACTAACTATTATAAACTTGTGTATACTTCTGGAAATTGATTTTATTGAGATCATTGATGATATGTAGAAGTGCCATGTATGCTATTTGAAGTTTGGGAGATGGAGAAATGAATATTAGGAGTGTAATTTCCTTGCAGGTTGAGTACTTGTTGATGGCACTGTATGTTTTAAGTCATAAGTGAAATTCTATGACCCCAACTGGTATGAGGCTAATTGGAGGTAAAACTAGACCTAAAATGCACCAATTTCCATGTAGAAGTCATGTCCAAAATCTGCCTAAAAAGTGACCAAAAGCTTGCCCTAATCCGGATTGCCATTTAGTGAACCCAGAAAATGACCAAATGAACAGTGTTCTTTCATTTGGTCATATCTCACTGTAGACAAGTCCAAATGACCTGAAATTTATACCATTGGAAAGCTTAGATATAGGGCTACAACTATTGTGAAGACACCAAAATCGAGAAATTCCATTTACCTAACCAAATTGCTTACCCAATTTGGGGTACCAAAACTGTCCAGAATTGAAACTGCCCAGAATTGCTACATAAAGACTACTTCACCAGTTTTGGCAAAGAAGCCATAACTTGGTCCATAGAACTCAAAATGCCCTAAAACAAGTGCCAAAATTTCAATAAGACATAGGTCTACAATAATGGTATTTTGACCAAAACCCAGAAATTAAGGGAACTAGGTCAATTAACTTGATTAATTTGGCATACCAATTCTGTAAATGGTATAAATGATCATTAACTTTAGAATAGTGTCTTAAGCATATCTCCCATTAGAAATCTTCAATTGAAATGAGCCATACCATTCTGGAAAGTTAAGAAATAGACCTTAAACTTTATTTTAGACATTTTCCTCAACCTTTGAATGTAAGAAACTTAAATATTGGGTCAAAGCCACTGACCTAATTGAAATTCTGTTACTACAAGACACTTGAGTCTAGGTCAATAATTTGACTATAAATAATTCTACAAGACTTGAAAAATCACAATAAAAAATTTTGAGTGACCATAAGACATAGGGAAACATATCCTATGAAGAATAGTGGACCTAAATATGGCAGCAACCTACTCAAATAAAATTGGCAAAGTATAATATCAAAACTAACTAGTAAGGGAACCAAAATTCAGAATTGACCTAGTTATGGTTATTTGACCATAACTTGAGTTACTACAAATCAAATTGACATGATTCAAAAAGGGAAAATAAAGATGAGACATAGAAAAACAACTTTCATGAAGGAAGTAGGGCCAAAAAGTGGCCACAAATTGCTCAAATTAATAGGTAAAATTTAGACATTAAATCTGAACCTAAAGAAAGGTTCATAACCAAATTATGAATGGTAAGGGTTTCAACCCTAATATCCTGCCCAACATTAATTTACATGAAATAGGTATGTAGGACCCACTTTCCCACTACAAAATGACATGAGAAGTTTAATAAGATATTAATAATGCTTAATTGCCCAAAGTAAACCTAGGCTTATGTATATTGTATAGATCGATTGGTATACCAATTAGGGACTACAGATAGCAGTATTACCTACATAGATAATCATTAACTGATAATATATGTCTAATATTATTGATCTACAGGCTCTATGCTTGCCCATTGGTCATTGTGCCTAATTTTATATCTGGCTTAAAAAGCCTGCCTGCTGGCCTTGTGCCTGACATGACAGATATATACAGGATAGACATATGGTTGTCTAATCAATATACTCCCTTTGTATCCATCACTTATAGTTTGTTATAGGTTACTGGGGCACTGTTACACATTAAGTAAGACTGAAAATATAAGCAATAAACAGAAAATATACTATTAAATCCAATTATTCTCAAAGTGTAGAAAATTCATAAACGACTTAGAATTTGTGGAATTTAGCAGACAATAATTATTTTAATTAGTTAATTACATTTCTTTAAATTATGCACCACTAAGCAATTTGCTTAGTGGGTTGGTTTTTTTCATCGCGTAGGTACTGGAGATTAGCAGCCGCCACAGTAGTGCCCTGACCGTAGTTGACCAAATCTGCATACAGTCCAGAGTTCACCTCATCAGTCTTTCGTATTTTGGTAGGGTCCATGTATAGACTAGTATTTTGATTCATTGTGTATAAGCATGATGTAATTACTAGTTGGTGATGTAAATAAATATTGTAATTATATATTTTGGATTGTAAATAAAGTTATGAATTTTTGTATATGAACTTCTATAAGAATGAATGAATATACTTCTTGAAATTGTACAAGTAGAAATGACATGATATGACATGTAGATATGTGAGATAGACATGAAATTGTTATTAACACGTGACTAGTGGAACCCGTCAGATGTCAATTAAACAGAGGAGGTTCTGCCCGGGTATCCACAAATATTGAATTGTGAAAACAAAAAATTCACCACATGTTACCTATAAGTTTAAAATTAACAATGAACATGACAACATAAGATAGGATACTCCGGCACTGAATGTGGCACTCCTCGCTCAGCTACATTATAAACGGGTGAGAGGCGTCACACGTCCAGAGCTAACATACACGGTTATATATAGTGCCAATTTCATATTTTTTTAAATGCTAAATAGGTCACCTCATTGATGATGTAAAGGTGCTGAGAGAGGCCATGTGCCAATTTCATGATGTACGTTAACTTATTCCCATAATTTGAAAACTTTTAAATTAAAAACATATGCCATTCATAATTTTCTTCTTTTAATTTTATAAGTTGACTTCTCCAATTAATTAATTAAAATTTAATTTAATAGACTTATGAAGAAAACAATATTATTTCATGCTTTAAATTTTTTTATCGGAAATTAAAAAAAAATCTACTTGTGTGATATAATTAACTATGATGATGATGATAATGATTATTATTATTATTATTATTATTATTATTATTATTATTATTATTATTATTGTGAGATCCACATACATAGGCTCACTATTAAAATTTAATATTTTAATTCCAATCATGTGCACCCTTCAATTAAAAAAATTAATAACAATAATAATAATAACGTTTTTGTTTTCAATGGACATGCATTAATGGAGCTGCTTATTATTGTACATAAAATAATAACTTAACTTTGTTCATAGCTGTTCATAGCTTATTCTAGAAACCTATTACAATCATAAATATTCAAATTTTAGAAAAATATTGAATATACATTTATTTTTTCTCAAATACGTGTTCAATTGATCACTTACAATCTTCAAAATAAAATGTTATTTCATCGTTAAGTTGATTTTACTTAATTTAAACATATTAAAAATATGTATAATTTTTTCCTCACGTGCATGCAAGATTGTGAGTGTATCAGGGATAATAAGATCTTAATTGTCAGTTCAAATACACTGATCTGACTTCTTATCTAAATAATTAATAGGAAATAGTAGATCAAATTTTCTATTGGGTTTCTTTACTTCATTTGGATGCATTTTGCCAAGATCTCTATTTTATCAGTTTTAGAAATTTGAAAAAAAAAAAAAACTGAAATTGCTTAATGTAATTTATGATAACACTAAAATTTTAATTTATATTCATTAATATTTTGGTAAATAATATAAATTTGTAAGGATATTCTATTTTGTTTAAAAGTTAAAACAAAATAGTAGTAAATGTAAGTTGGCTCATTGAATTAAATCTATTTAAATCTTGTTATTTTACTTTTCTTTTAAGTAAGTTTTATTTGTCTATATTATATTTTTTTGTAATTTAAAATAATGTTAACTTGCATAATAAGGTTGCATAGCTAAATTAATGTGAAAGAGAATTATTTATAAAATTAGAAAATATGATAATTTTTAAAATATATTTTATAGTTTAGTGCATTATCGCTACAAAATTTTCATTTCCATTATATTGATATTTTAAAATTTTATGTTGCCATATTATTTAATATAAATAAATTTAAAATCTATTTAATTTATTATTTAATATATTTAATAAGTATTTTTTTTAATTATAGATTACATTATATATATATATATATACATATATATATATATATATATATATATATATATATATATATATATTATAAATACATTATATATTAAAATATAAATATAAATTTAATCATGCATTTTTAATTAATTCATAATAATTATATAATTAATACTCTCAAGTAGTCAAATTGTTTTTTTTTCCCCTTTCCATTTCGTATCTTCCACTTGTCTTTGTTATTTTAAAAATTTAAAACATAACAAGTTAAAATTAATAATGAGAGACTTCTCACATAAATATATGCAAAAATATAATTAAACTTTCTTATAACCTTTTAAGCGAAATCAACAACTTAGCAAGGATTGTCTAATAAACTAAAAAATTAAATAAAAAATCATGCATATAAGGATATTAAAAAATTATAATTAGTCTATATTTAAACTAAGTTGGCTTGAGAAAATTAAAATCTCGTTCAATCACATATAAAATGCACTTTTTTATTTAAAAATAATATTAATTATCCCAAATGTTATCAAAGGCATCAATATTATATATGAAAAAAAAAAGAAAATCAATTTATCTTAACCTATATTAATATCTGATGTCCCAAAATATGTCCAAGAGGGGGGTGAATTGGACTTTAAAAACAATTTTCGGTTCTTGCTCAAAACCTTTGAAAATTGCAGTTAGGTTCAACTCAATTGACTAACATAAAATATGAACAATACAACTCTATTGACAATTTAATTCTAGGTTAGCCTATATACAATCAGTATACTGATTTAACAAATTATATCAGCATTCAGCAGAGATATCAGTAATCTGGATAAGTTTTTAACACAGCAACCAGAGCAGTATACCAAATATACTAACTGACAGCAGATCAAACAACAAGCAGATTAAATCAGATATCAGCAGATTTAGCAGTAAAAGCAGATTTAGCAAGAACCGATTTTCTCGACAAGGCAAGATCAACAGCAAATGATATCAACCTTCATAACAGCAAAATCATATCAATCATAAAGTAAATTGCATAAATGTAAAGAGCAAGGGTTGAGAAAATGAACACTGAAATTTTTATAGTGGTTCGGCTTCAACTAGCCTACATCCACTCTCTCAAAGATCCCACTTTGAGTCTTCACTTCACTATTCTTCTCTTTTAAAGGCAAGAGACAAAAGCCCTTTACAAATCTTCTTACCAAAGCTTTTACAAGTAGCTTCACACTTCTACCAAGTGTTATCCCAAACACTTTTCACAACCAAGCTTCAATAGGTGCTTGAATGACCTCTCACAAATGATAATAATGTGTTTAAAACTCACTCTCACTCAATACAACAGAATCTATAAAGAAGAGTTGAATAAATAAGCCAATGATGAGCAATAAAACACTTTGAGCACTTTGAATGAAAGCTTTTATGATTTTGAACAGTAGAGGGACTTTCATTAAGTGCAAAATGGCCAAAGGAAGGTGTATTTATAGCTTTGGAAGTTTTTTACCATTGCAGAACTCATTTGAACATTACAGATATGAATTTCAAGAAAATAGCCATTATTTTGTCGTTTTCTGCGATGTTGTGCAGAGTTGAGACAGTTAGCATACTTGAGAAAATAGCAAACTAGTTAGCATACTAAAATAAGTAGCAAACCAGTTAGCATACCAGGAAAACTTTTCTGCATAACTTTCAAAACTATAAAACTTTACACCAAATCATAGTCAAACATTTTTTTTAGGCCAATAATGATATTTAAAAGAAAATCTTTTGAGGGATTGAAAATAAGCATCATTGACTTTTACTCCTCAGTTCTTTTCACAAGTAATTCCTAAAAATAAAATTAACTTCTATACTATATGTACCTTCAATTCTGATTTTCAATGTAGCCTTGGAAGGTAACATTTTCTTCTTTGATCTCCTTTGATTCGTCCTGTGTTATCCTTAGAATGTCATCTTTTCTTCAGAAGCACGAATCCATCATGAAATCCTTTTGTCCTTTTTCTTTGAGATACACAACACTTAAAAACAATGTTAGTTTGATTCTAGTTGAGTTTTGGTATCATCAAAATCTATGCTCCTTTGAGCTTGTGGGGTCAACAATCTCCCCCTTTTTGATGATGACAAAACTCAATTGAATCACCATGTAAATATTAATAAGTGTGAGAATGTATATGTGTGAATAACTCCCCCTATGTATGTGCTTATATCAACAATTAATCACAAATAACTCCCCCTTAATAATTTCAATGAAATATTCATAAGCATTTTCTTAAGGAGTCAAGTGTGACTAAAGATACTAACTAAATATGCACACTAATCACAAATTGTATATCATTCACAAGTGATATCAACAATATGCATACCATAAAGTTATATCAACAATATACTATTCACAAACTATATCATGCACAAGTAATCACAAACTATATCAAGTATCAAGATTACCATTCATTACTTTTCTCCCCCTTTTTGTCAGCATCAAAAGAATATGGGAGAAATCATGCATGTCAAAAATCAGTCTAAATGCAGATAGCAGACTAATTTAAAGTTCAGAAAAACCAAAAGTAGCAAACTAAGTAGCAAACTAACAAACAGACTGTTAGACAAAATTCAATCAAAATTCAGTTTATCCTTTCAGCCTAGAGCTTCTTCTGATTGGTTTTGGAGCAGCCATTTTCAGCTTTTTGGGCTTGACAGGTTTATCACTCAAAGTTTGAAGAATTTCAGCAGCCAATTCAGTTCCTGATGTCAAGGGAATAATAGGCCCAGCTGCGAGCTCAGTGACAGCAGTAGTACCAGACTCAACTGTAGACTTTTTGCCAGTTTTAGCCTTTTTGCCAGAGGGTTTACCAGTTTCCTCTTTTTGTTTGCTTCTTTGTTCCTTTTGAGCTGTTTTTCCTTTTCCTTTTCCTTTTGCAGGAGCAGCAGGAGCAGGGGTCTCTGGTTCTGCCTCAGACTCTGATTCACTCAAATCCTTCCCACTACCTTCTTTGCTGCCTCCATTACCATTCTCATCATCAGAATCATCGTCATCTTTTTTTGCTTCAGCTTCTTCCTCTTCTTCCTTTTCTTCCTCTTTCTCTTCTTCTTCTTCTGTTTCTTTCTCTTCCTCTTCTTCTGTTTCTTCTTCTTCTTCCTCTTTTGTTTCTTCTTCTTCCTCTTTTTCTTTCTCTTCCTCCTTTTCTTTTTCTTTCTCGGCTTGAGGAACAGAACAAGAGTGTACTTTCATGGTTTCTCCAAATTTCGATGGTTGAAATACCCAAATGAACTTTGATTTTAAACAATTCTTCCACAATCTTGTACATTAACGTCAAAGTCCCATCAACTTTAGAATCAAGAGCATTCATAAGAACAGTTTGAAAACTTCTAAATTTCTGTAGCTCTCCAAGTTCCATTTCAACAAATTCTCTCAAGTTGTTTACTTCCTCCAAAATACCTTCAACATTAACAGTGCCGCTTGCACTATCTTTGGAACTAGCACCTTGTTCAAACCTAAGCTTTCTACCATCATCATCTTTTTGCAAACTTGTGATTGGGATCATATTGGTCCTAAGTTTCTCGGTTTCCAAAGGTATCCCAAAGTCTCTAAACAGACCATTAAGAAGATGGGCATAGGGTAGCTTGTAAGGTGGTTTCCACTTCATGATTTGCTTCAGCATAAAATAGGCAAGATTAAATTCAATTTGGTTCACTATGTGCCAAATTATGCAGAGATCAAGGGTACTCAAATAGTTAGGACTGCCAGTTCTAGGATTCAACACATAAATGATAAAACTATGAAGAATTTTGATGTGTTGATGAGCATGGGTAATGCTAGTTTTATCCTTCACTTCCCCTTTAAACACTTCACCCTCAAAATCTCTTTTGTTAAATCCACCAACAGCAAAAACATCTTTGTGGGAGCAGATTTTATTCCCACTGTTTGGAATTCCTAGGGCTTTAGCTAATCTAGCAACTGTCACTTCATAGATTTTCCCTTTCATTTTCACCTTAAAAGACTCATCTTTGTCTGAATCATCAACCCTCAAATTTTTATAGAATTCTTGAACTAAATCCACATACACTCCTTCAGTGTCAGAGCACAATTTATCCCATTTCTGATATTCAAATAAGGATTGTAAAGGAACAGATACTTCAATAAAAGCAGGCCAGTGGATATACCTTGGCTCATGTATAGCCCTCTCCATATGCATAACTGGAGCTTTTGAAGTCTTTTTCTTTTTGGTTCCTTTTTCTTGGACTGGCTCACTGGTTCTTTTCTTGGGTGTTTCTTTTGATTTACCAATTACTAGAGGAGCATCTTTTTGTGGAGGAGGTGACGCAGGAACACTTGCGTCAGTGGAGTCCGATGATGAATATGTGGGGATTTTGGCTTTCCCTTTTCCTTTGTCCCGCGCCATAACCAATCTCAGAAGCAAGTTAGGCCGAAATGACAGTGAGAACTGAGATTATAAATTCAGTGATGTGAGCAGTCAATATATATATATATTCATATATATAATCAGTCGAACCATATCAGCATACTTTTAGCACAACTGAGCGCAATGTCACACAAAAATAGAACAGACAGCAAGAGATAATCGAGTTCTTAAGAATCCATGGCAACCGATTCATAATTTTGTTATATACAACAATTTTACGAAATGTTAATGCCAAAAAAAATAAACAACTGAGTGCTAAAACAGAACAAACAAGAGAGAGCAAATCAAACAAAGTAAAAAAAAAAAATTATCAGCATATTGCGTAAGCAAATAAAACAAGCATAGACAAAATGTAAAACACGATTCCATTAAAGTTTTAGATTTTAAACATGAGATATGCAGAGACAGAGAGTGCGAATCGATTCAAGCAAAAAAAAAATGTTCAACAGGAAATAATTTCTTTCGGCAGATTTAGAGAAATAACGGAAACGAAAAATTTTGGGGATTTTCTATCTTGATACAATCGATTTAATCGATTCACTGCCAATGGGTTTCGGAAATTTTAAGAATGATGAAGGGAGACGATGGCTTGGAAGGTTGCGACCGTAATGGGTTTGCAAGTGGAAAGAAAAATGCAGCCTTTCGGGTTCTGGGAGACAGAGCGATGGAAGGAAATGAAGTTTTGAATTTCAAAGCTGAAAAGACACAACTGTAGGTTTTTGCAGAGAATAGGTAGCGTGTAGCAGAGGAGGAACAGTGAGAAGATTGATGGTTCAGGAAAAAAAATTGAATCCCGTGCAATTTAATGTGTTAAAAAGTCCATTTTGCCCTTAAATACATAAAGATGCAATACTCTAAGTAGAGAGGTATTTAAGTAATATGGGCTTTAAACATGCAGAATAGGCGCTCGAAAAAATAATTTTAGAGTTTTAGTGCAGTCAGACCTGACTTCCAGTTTGCCAGCGAAAAAGTAGGAGCAATGGTAAAGCATTTAGCAAACAAGAAACTTAGCAAACAGATTAGTATGCCACTGTGATCAAATTCTGCAGATTACTGTTCATATCTGATATGATCCAGAATTTTTCAAATTGCACCAAAAATATCAGAATGCATCTTTAACACTACAAACCAACATATATCACTTCATTTTCATATGGAAACATGAGAATGCATCAAAACTTAATCAAAAGCATCAATCATACCAAGTTCTCTTCTTATTTTGCAGAAAATTTCCTCATTAAGTGGCTTTGTGAAAATGTCAGCAAGCTGTTTTTCAGAAGGGACAAATTCGATTTGAATATCACCATTTTGAACATGATCCCTAATAAAATGATGTCTAATTTCAATATGCTTGCTTCTAGAGTGTTGAACAGGATTTTTTGATAGGTTTATAGCACTAGTATTGTCACATCTTATGGGAATGTGATCAAATTTAATTTCAAAGTCTTCAAGTTGTTGTTTCATCCACAAAATCTGTGCAACACAACTTCCAGCTGCAATATATTCAGCTTCCGCAGTAGAAAGTGCAACAGAAGTTTGCTTTTTACTGTGCCATGAAACTAATGCATGACCTAGAAATTGACAAGTTCCAGAAGTGCTTTTTCTGTCCAATCTACTACCAGCAAAATCTGAATCACTATAACCAATAAGATCAAATGATTCACATTTTGGATACCATAAGCCAATGTTGTGAGTGCCAATGAGGTATTTAAAAATTCTTTTAACAGCTATAAGATGAGATTCTTTTGGACATGATTGAAATCTTGCACATAAACATACACTAAAATGAATATCTAGTCTAGATGCTGTCAAGTAGAGTAAAGAACCAATCATACCTCTATAAAGTTTGTTATCTACCTCTTTACCTTTTTCATCTTTCTCCAATTTAATTGTTGAGCTCATGGGAGTTCCAATACTCTTCATATCCTCCATTTTGAACTTCTTTAGCATATCCTTTATATACTTGGACTGATTTATAAAAATTCCATCTTTCATTTGCTTAATTTGCAATCCAAGGAAGAAAGTAAGTTCACCCATCATACTCATTTCAAATTCACTTTTCATCATGTTGGAAAATTTCTTACAAAGAGAATGGTTAGTAGCACCAAAAATAATATCATCTACATAAATTTGCACAATAAGCATGTCTTTTCCAATTTTCTTAATGAAAAGAGTAGTATCCACTTTTCCTCTTTTAAAATCATTTTGAAGCAAAAATTTACTAAGTCTCTCATACCATGCTCTAGGAGCTTGCTTTAAACCATAGAGAGCTTTAGTAAGCTTGTAAACATGATTTGGAAAGTGAGGGTCTTCAAAACTAGGAGGTTGAGCTACATAAACTTCTTCATCAATATATCCATTTAAAAATGCACTTTTAACATCCATTTGATAAAGCATGAAATTCTTAAAACATGCAAATGCACACAACATTCTAATAGCTTCAATTCTAGCAACCGGAGCAAAGGTTTCATCAAAATCAATACCTTCCTCTTGGTTGTATCCTTGAGCTACTAGCCTAGCTTTATTTCTAACTACATGTCCTTTTTCATCCATCTTATTCCTAAATACCCATTTAGTTCCAATAACAGAGTGCTTTTTAGGTTTAGGAACAAGTGTCCACACTTTGTTTCTTTCAAATTGATTTAATTCCTCTTGCATAGCAAAAAGCCAATTTTCATCATTTTGAGCATCATCATATGTTTTGGGTTCAAATTGAGAAACAAAAGCAACATTACCAAAATATCTTCTAAGATGAGCTCTTGTCATCATTCTTTGTGATGGACTATCAAGAATGTCATCTTTGGAATGATTTCTATGGTACCTCCATTCTTGTGGAATATCTTGATGTTGAGGTTCCTCAATTTGTAGTTCTTCCACATTTGGTTGGGAGTCATCTTGAATTTCAACATTTGTGGAGCAAGGGAGTTCTTCTTCTTTGTCATTTTGATCATCCTCCACTTGTTCTTTTGATTCAAGCTCATCATTATTCGAATTCTTTGAATTTAGAATCTGCTCAATTTCATCATTACAAGAATCTTTCCTTTGTAAAGAAGTGTTAGCATCATCAAAAAGTATATGCATTGATTCTTCCATGGTCAATGTTTTTCTATTGAAAATCCTATATGCTTTGCTATTTGTTGAATAGCCTAGAAATATTCCTTCACAAGATTTAGCATCAAATTTCTTGAGATTGCTGTCTTTGTTATTCAAAATGTAACATTTGCAACCAAAGACATAAAAATATGCAATATTGGGTTTTCTTCCTTTCCAAAGTTCATAAGGAGTTTTCTTTATAATAGCTCTAATGGAAACTCTGTTCAAAATGTAGCATGCTGTATTTATAGCTTCTGCCCAGAAATATTTTGGTAAACTGTTTTCATTCAGCATTGTTCTTGCTATTTCTTGCAAAGATCTATTTTTCCTTTCAATGACTCCATTTTGTTGTGGAGTTCTAGGGGCTGAAAATGTATGATAAATACCATTTTGAAAGAAGAAATTTTCAAACAAACTATTTTCAAATTTTTTTCCATGATCACTCCTCAAAGATGTAATGCAATATCCTTTTTCATTTTGAGTTCTTTTGCAAAAAGCTTCAAATATATCAAAGGTTTCATCTTTATGAGCAAGAAAGAAAGTCCATGTGAATCTTGTAAAATCATCAACAATCACAAATGTATATGCCTTTCCTCCTAGACTTCTAGGTGTGATTGGGCCAAAAAGATCAAGATGTAATAATTCCAATGGTCTAGACGTAGTTACAACATTTTTTGACTTAAAAGATGATTTTGTATGCTTACCAAGTGCACAAGCTTTGCATTGAAATTCTTTTTCAAATCTTAGCTTTGGAAGTCCTCTAACAAGGTTCTTTCTAGAGAGTTTAGCAAGTGTACTCATGCTAGCATGTCCTAATTTTCTATGCCATAACCATGCACTATCATCTGAAGTCATAAAGCATGTTTCACAATTTTCTTCAAGACTTGTTAAATCAAGTAGGTAAATATTATCTATTCTAGCACCAGCAAACATAACATTATTTCCATGAATCTCACAATGTGAAGAAGTAAAAACGACTTTAAAACCATTGTCGCATAATTGACTAACACTTAAAAGATTATACTTTAATCCTTGTACTAATGCAACATTCTCAATGCAAGGATTTTTACCAATAGTTCCACATCCAATAATTTTAGCTTTACTTTTATCACCAAATTTGACATAACCTTCTTCTTTCAAAGTAAGAGAGGAAAACTTGCCTTTATTTCTTGTTATGTGCCTAGAGCAGCCACTATCAATGTACCAATGTTCTGTTTCCAGCATACTCCTTAGCGGACACTGAAATCGCTTAATCGTTCTTAGGTACCCAAGCAACTTTGGGTCCTTGAATGTTAGTAACATTAGGCAGGGTTCCTTTAGGCACCCATACTTTCTTTGCCTTAAAGGTTCCTTTCCTAATAGGACAAGCATTAATCATATGACCATTGTGATTGCAATAAAAGCATGTAATACTCGGTTGAGAAAAGGATGTAGCTTTAACAAAAAATTGTTTTTATTTTCCATACTTCATAAATCCATCATAACCAATTCTAGATTTTTCATTTGTGGATCTTTGATTCCCAAGAAGTATATCAAGTGTTTCTTTTCCTTTTGTAAATTTAGATAAATCTCTTGTCAAAGATTCAACTTTTTCTTCAAGAATTCTGTTTTTCTCAAGAAGTTGTTCACACACTTCTTTTGATCTTTGAAGCTCATCATTAACTTCCTTAAATAATTTCATTTGAGATTTGTAAAATTCATTCTCTTTTGAAGCCATACTCAAGGAAATATTTTCTGATTTTAAAGCACTATTTTCATGAACCAAAATTTTGCATTTCTTTTTAAAAGTTCTATATTTATCATATGTCTTCACAAATGCGATTAATTCATCAACATTAGAAAGTTCAAAATTTACCTCATTTTCACTATCGTCGATGTGTGAGCTTTCACCTTTTTCTTCAATTGCCATCATGCAAGTATTTGCAGCCTCTTTGTCACTTGTTTCATCATTTGATGAAGAGTCACTATCACTCCATGTTGCCGCCATTGCCTTTTTGCTTTTGTCCTTTCTAAACTTGTTTTTCTTCTTCAATGTAGGACACTTTGGCTTAATGTGGCCTGGTTTGTTACACTCATAACAAACTATTTCACTTGAATGATTTGGAGTCTTTGGAGCATATTTCTTTGTGAACTTCTTGTATTTGCTTCCACCTTTTCTAAATGCTCTTTTGAATCTTTTGACTATCATAGCCATATCTTCATCATCATCACTTGAAGCACTTGAATCATCACTTGAACTAGCTTTAAGAGCAACATTTTTCTTTTTCTCATCTACTTTTTCGGATATGAAAGCTATCCCTTTCTTTTTCTTTTGATCACCTTCATTCTCGTCTTTCTTATAAATCATCTCATGTGCAATGAGAGAACCAATTAGCTCATCATAGGTGTATTTTCTGAAATCCTTGGTGTCTTGAATAACAGTAGTTTTTACTTCCCATGTCTTTGGAAGAGACCTCAAAATTTTCTTTACAAGTTCTTGTTCTTCAAATCTCTTTCGAAGAGCTTTAAGTAGATTTACAAGGTGCAGAACTGCACTCATCTCAAAGAATAGTTTCACTGTGTTTCATCTCAAACAACTCATAATCACGGATGAGGAGGTTTGCCTTTGACTCTTTCACCACATCAGTTCCTTCATATGTGACTTCTAGTTTGTCCCATATTTCTTTTGCAGTTTGACATCCTGAAATACGATTATACTTATTAATATCAAGAGCACAGTGAAGAATGTTAATAGCCTTGGCATTTGTAGAAATTTTCTTCCAATCATTATCATCAAATTCAACTTCAGCTTTAGGAATTTGTACAGTTCCTTCACTGGTTTTATAAGGAATATAAGGACCATCTTTAACTATTCTCCAAGCATCAATGTCAACAGATTGTATAAAGTTTCTCATTCTAGTTTTCCAAAAAGAATAATTTGTGCCATTAAAAAGTGGTGGTCTAGTGATGGAATAACCTTCAGCTAAGGGGGCAGATATACCAGCAGAATTTCTAGATGAACTAGCCATGTGTATGGATCACTCTAAGGGGTTTAATCCTCAAGCAAGAGAGACAAGCTCTGATACCAAATTGATGTCCCAAAATATGTCCAAGAGGGGGGTGAATTGGACTTTAAAAACAATTTTCGGTTCTTGCTCAAAACCTTTGAAAATTGTAGCTAGGTTCAACTCAATTGACTAACATAAAATATGAATAATACAACTCTATTGACAATTTAATTCTAGGTTAGCCTATATGCAATCAGTATACTGATCTAACAAATTGTATCAGCATTCAGCAGAGATATCAGTAATCTGGATAAGTTTTTAACACAACAACCAGAGCAGTATACCAAATATACTAACTGACAGTAGATCAAACAACAAGCAGATTAAATCAGATATCAGCAGATTTAGCAGTAAAAGCAGATTTAGCAGTAAACTGATTTTCTCAGATTGCAGCAAGATCAACAGCAAATGATATCAACCTTCATAACAGCAAAATCATATCAATCATAAAGTTAAATTGCATAAATGTAAAGAGCAAGGGTTGAGAAAATGAACACTAAAATTTTTATAGTGGTTCGGCTTCAACTAGCCTACATCCACTCTCTCAAAGATCCCACTTTGAGTCTTCACTTCACTATTCTTCTCTTTTAAAGGCAAGAGACAAAAGCCCTTTACAAATCTTCTTACCAAAGCTTTTACAAGTAGCTTCACACTTCTACCAAGTGTTATCCCAAACACTTTTCACAACCAAGCTTCAATAGGTGCTTGAATGACCTCTCACAAATGATAATAATGTGTTTAAAACTCACTCTCACTCAATACAACAGAATCTATAAAGAAGAGTTGAGTAAATAAGCCAATGATGAGCAATAAAACACTTTGAGCAATTTGAATGAAAGCATTTGTGATTTTGAACAGTAGAGGGACTTTCATTAAGTGCAAAATGGCCAAAGGAAGGTGTATTTATAGCTTTGGAACGTTTTTTACCATTGCAGAACTCATTTGAACGTTACAGATACGAATTTCAAGAAAATAGCCGTTATTTTGTCATTTTCTGCGATGTTGTGCAGAGTTGAGACAGTTAGCATACTTGAGAAAATAGCAAACCAGTTAGCATACTAAAATAAGTAGCAAACCAGTTAGCATACCAGGAAAACTTTTCTGCATAACTTTCAAAACTATAAAACTTTACACCAAATCATAGTCAAACATTTTTTTTAGGCCAATAATGATATTTAAAAGAAAATCTTTTGAGGGATTGAAAATAAGCATCATTGACTTTTACTCCTCAATTCTTTTCACAAGTAATTCCTAAAAATAAAATTAACTTCTATACTATATGTACCTTCAATTCTAATTTTCAATGTAGCCTTGGAAGGTAACAATTTCTTCTTTGATCTCCTTTGATTCGTCCTGTGTTATCCTTAGAATGTTATCTTTTCTTCAGAAGCACGAATCCATCATGAAATCCTTTTGTCCTTTTTCTTTGAGATACACAACACTTAAAAATAATGTTAGTTTGATTCTAGTTGAGTTTTGGTATCATCAAAATCTATGCTCCTTTGAGCTTGTGGGGTCAACAATATCATTGAATTTACAAAGATATTGGTTTCATTTAATCACATCAACTTGCAACTACTCTCATAATAATGATACTAATGATATATATAAACTCAAAATATTGGAAGACTGATAAGTAGATTTTACTAGTCGGAGGAAAAATAAAAGACACAAAATTATAGTGAAGAAAGTTTAAAAAAAAAAACAACATTATTACGTCAAAGTTAATTAAGATCCTATTACAAGAAAATAGAATTTTTAAATGTAAAAGCTATCTGTTACTAATTCTTTTTTTTTTTTTTTAAGATACAAATTTATAACAAATAGAATATGTCATGAAATATGATTAGAATTTTATATCATTCATATAAATGCAATTTTTTAATTAAATAGTTATTTTTTTTAGTAATGATTTTATATTTTGTTAATTAAATAATTAAATTTTTTATAGTAATTTATAATTTAATATTATAAGTTTGTAAATATTTATAACAATATAAAAATAAATTAGTGAAAGGGAGATTCGGTGTTTAAGATTATTTCTTAATTTTATTGTAAGAAACTAAATATTTTTAATTAATTAATAATACTTATAAAATTAAAATATTGAATATGCATTTATTCTTTCTCAAATACATGCTCAACTGATCACTTGCAATCTCAAAAATAAACAATTGTTTTAGCATTAAATTGATTTTACTAATTTGAACATGTTAAAAGTAAATATGGCTTTTCTTTCTTACATGCTTGTAGGATTGTGGGTGTGCTAGGAACATTATGATTCTAATTGTAAGTGTAAATGCATCAGTCTAACTTCTAATCTAAATAATTGATAGGAAATAATAAATCGAGTTTTCTCTTGAATTCCTTTACTTCACTAGTATGTGTTTTGTCAAGATCTCTACTTGATTAGATTTAAAAATTTGAAAGAAACTAAAATTGCTTGTTGTAATTAAATGATTGTGTGTGCATTAAAAATAAAAAATGGTGTTTGAAAAATAAAGATTGTTTGTTGCTGAAAATATAAAAGATCGCTTAAAAAGTAAATTTGTGCAAAAAAAAAATATAATTTACATATTTTATAAATTATAATAAAAAAGTTCGACTAAAATATTAAAGTTTTTTTTTTATTAAGATTAATAGTGTTTCTCTCATCATAATGATTATCTTATTAAAAAAATTTAAAGGCAAAATTGAGCAATTAAATATTGAAAATTTTCACACATAATTAAAGGTATTCTCAAAATTTTAAATAGAACAAATTAAAGGACTTTGAAAACCTTGTTTGTTTCAATGATTAAATCGGGTTTGAAATTTTGTTTGCATCAACTAATATATGCATTTGGTTAATATTAATTTTATTTGTTACACTTATACTTAATTTTATAAATGTCTATCTTTGCTTAGCAATCTTGAATAGTATAGTTCTTTGGTTTAATTGTCATGATATGAAATAAATATCAATTATTTTATATAATTAATACTTAACTCAACTCAACTAAGCCTTTATCCTAAAAATTTGGGGTCGGCTATGTGGATTCTCTTTCTCCACTCTAAACGATTTTGAGTTAAATCCTCGAAAATGTATAATGCTTCTAAGTCATGTTGTACTACTCTCCTCCAAGTCAGTTTAGGTCAACCCCTTCTTTTCTTTCTATCCTTTACCCTAATGTGCTCTACTTGAGCATCAGTATTTCTATGCTTCATATGACCAAACTACCTCAATCTCCCTTCTCTCAACTTATCCTCAATAGGTACCACTCCTACCTTTTCTCTAATACTCTCATTACGGACTTTATCTAGTCTAGTATGGCCACTCATCCACCTTAATATTCTCATCTCTGCAACTCTTAACTTAGACACATACGACTCCTTCAATGCCCAACACTCACTACCATATAACATGGCTTGTCGTATGACTGTATGATAAAATTTTCCTTTCAACTTATTGGGAATCTAGCAATCACATAAAACTCTCGTGGCACGTCTCCACTTCAACCATCTAGCTTTAATCCTATGACTAACATCCTCCTCACATCCCCCATCTACTTTAAGGACTGAACCAAGATATTTAAAGTGATTACTTTAGGATAGTATCACCCCATCCAAACTAACTCTATCCAAACTAACTCCTTCCCTATCACCAGTTCGGCCTTCACTGAACTTGCAATGCATGTATTCTGTCTTCGTTCTACTTAACTTAAAGCCCTTTGACTCTAGAGTACTTCTCCAAACTCTATATTTCTATTAATTCCTTCTTGTGTCTCATCTATCAGAACTATATCATCTGCAAATATCATGCACCAAGGGATACTCTCTTATACATGTTTCGTTAATTCATCTAAAACTAATGTAAAAAGGTAAGGGCTTATAGCTGAACCTTGGTGTAATGCAACTGAGATAGGAAAATCTCGTGTCCCCTCTCACTATGCGCACAATAGTAGTTGCTCTTCATACATGTCTTTCAACACTTGTATGTACCTAATAGATACCTCCTTTTGTTCGAACACTCTCCATAAGATATCTCTTGGAACACTATTATATGCCTTTTCCAAATCAATAAAAACTATGTGTAAATCTTTCCTCGCATTTTTATATTTCTCCATCAAGCTTCTAATGAGAAAGATCACTTTCATAGTTGAAAGACCAGGCATAAAGCCAAATTGATTGAGAGAGATAGAAGTATCATGACGTAGTCGATGTTCCACAACTCTCTCACACAACTTCATAGTATGGCTCATGAGTTTAATTCCCCTATAGTTTGAGCAACTCTGTATGTCTCCCTTATTTTTAAAAATAGGTACTAAAATACTCCTCCATTCATCAGTCATTTTCTTTGAATTTAGAATCTTATTAAACAATTTAGTTAACCATGCCACTCCCATATCTCCCAAACACTTCCACATTTCAATTGGTATTCCATCGGGTCCACAAGCTTTACCCACTTTTATTCTCTTAAGTACTTCCTTTACTTCTAAAGATCTAATCCTTTTACTATAATTCACATTCTTTTCTATTGCTATGTAGTCTATATTCACGCTATTACCATTTTGATTATTATTAAAGAGATCATCAAAATAATTTCTCCATCTTTCTTTAATGTCTTCATCTTTCACTAATACTTTTCCTTCTTTATCCTTAATGCACCTAACTTGATTGAGATCTTGACATTTCTTTTCTCTCCTCTTTGCTGATCTATAAATATCTTTCTCCCCTTCTTTAGTTTCAAGTTTCTCATATAACTTTTCAAAGGCCTGCTCTCTTGCTTGGCTAACTGCTTTTTTTGCTTCTTTCTTTACTATCTTGTACTATTCATATGCCTCATTATTATCACACTTAGGTAATTTCTTATACCATTCTCTCTTTCTCTTCACTGCCTTTTGTACTTCCTCATTCCATCACTATCTCTCTTTTGAGGGTGGTTTATGTCCTCTAGACTCTCCTAGTAATTTTCTAACTACTTCTCTAATTTTTTATGCCATTTGTATCCACATATCATTGGCCTCCATATCCAGCTTCCATGCTTCGAACTCGAGATGCTCATTTTTTAACTTCAATTGCTTTACTCCTTTGAACTCCCACTACTTTGTTCGAGCTACACTATTTCTTCGAACCTTACTTGAATTGTTCCTAAACTTAATATCCAAGACCACTAACCGATGTTGACTTGTTAAAGCCTTGCCCGGAATGACCTTACAATCCTTGCATAGAGCTTTTATTTATCTTCCTGGTTAAAAGGAAGTCAATTTGGTTTCTATGTTACCCACTTTTGAAAGTCACTAAATGTGACTCTCTTTTTATAAAGTAGGTATTTGCTAGTAACAGGTCGTATGCCATAGCAAAATCCAGAATGCTTTTTCCCTCCTCATTTCGGTTGCCAAATCCAAAACCTCTATGAACATTCTCATAGCCTTGCCTATCACTTCCTACATGTCCATTCAAATCTCCACCGATGAAAACATTCTCTTCATTCGGTATGCTTTGCATTAGATCATCCATATCTTCCCAAAACCTTTGTTTACTCTCACTATCTAGTCCTATTTGTGGGGCATAAGCACTAACTACATTTATTGTTTCTCCTTCTAGTACTAGCTTTACTAGTATAATTCTATCTCCTACTCTTTTCACAGTTATTACAGCATCTTTCAACGTTCTGTCTATGATTATGCCCACACCATTCTTATTTCTCTCCTTTCTGGTAAACCACAGTTTGTACCTTGAAATACCCACTTCCTTACTTTTCTCTCCTACCCATTTAGTCTCCTGAATGCAAGCAATATTCACTCTTCTCCTTTCCAAGGTATCCACAAGCTCCATTAATTTTCCCGTAAGTGATCCAATTTGGCCCATCTTTAGTAAATAGTTTGAATCCTATCACTTATTAATGTTTTAAATTTTCATCCATTATTACAAGTTTGTTGATAGGAATTATCTTTGTAACCTTTAGTTAAACTCATGTATATCTTGTGCCAACTATAGAAGCATAAGTAACTTGTATTTAAAATAATGTTGTAACATCCCCATTGTACGTGTTCTGTACATTCTATTGCTCCAGTGGCCAAATATCAGTCCAGGCAAGTCAGGATGTCTGGAACTATACTTCGGTGATAGTGAACAGAAATATAATGATGAAATAAATAAAAAGAAAATACAAGAAAAATCAAAGAAAAATGAAAGAGAGAAAATGAAACTAAGTTAAACGAGCCGGTACCGCAGCGATGGCTGATCTCACCGCGGGGAACCCTTAGAATTTAATTTTGGGACGTAAGTAAAGGTCTATTGAAATATAATTGACACTAGAATTATCAAAGAAAAATTAATAAATTAGTACAAAGAAAAAACAAAAAATCTAGAAACAGACAAAAATCAGTGTTACCGAAAAATTGGGAATATAACCCGAAGTGGGGCATTTTGGTCATTTGACACCTAGAGTTGCCTTTTGACCTCAATGTCCATTAAAAATAAATGATATTACACTTAGAAAATGTCATGAAAAAATAAATTGTGATACATTATAAGAATAGTGAAAGAAATGGGGGGTAAACTTAGGATAATTAAAAGTTTAATTATATTTATATATATATTAAGTTAGTGGACAACTAGGGGAGTATTTTAAACACCTAAATGGACATGTGTAATCCCATAACATCTTCTTCTTCCTCATAACTCACTTTGGTTGAATTCCATCTCCTCCCAAAACCACCATTAACGTCCCAAGCAAAAGCTTACATTCACCATGAATAAGCCATAGTTTTCTCAAGCTCCTTCACTAAAGTTGGTCCACATCTCTTGGGCAGATTATAGGGAACAAAAAGGAAGAAATTTGGTGAAATTTTAACAAGCTCCAAAAGTGGTAAGTGTCCAAAACCTCTCCCTTGCTTTAGTAAACCTTGTGTTTAGGTTGAGGTGAGTATTTTGGTGAAGAGAAATGAAGAAAATCTTGAGAAATGAAATGGTTCATTTTCGGCATCCATGATTATGTGTTGTATTTGAGTTTTTCTTACCTCTAATAGATGGAAATTATGGTTGATTAACTCAAATGGAGGATGTAGTAAGTTAAAATCTAAGTATGTGCATGTAGTGCTTGAATTAAGGGTGTGAAATGGAACCTTAATGCTTTGGGCAAACTGCCATGTTTGGCAGCCTATTAAACCATGAATTTGTGTGTGAATATGTAGTTTATTAATGAAATATGCTAGTGTTAAATTGTGGGCAGCATGTGTAAGTGATATTGAAGTATGATTATGTTGAAGTGTATGTGTAATATTGACATTGAGATATGTTGAATTTTGGTGGAAGTGAATGTTGAACTTAATGGTGAATTGTGTGCATTGAGCACTTGAATGTTCTACCCAAAATTGTTGCTGGAATTGTGTACAATATATATATATATATATATATATATATATATATATATATGGAAGTATCATTGATTGAATATTGAAGTAATGAGGAGGAGAAGGAATATCAAATTGGAAGTGTATGTGCTTTGTGCAGGTTGTATATTGAAGGCAGTACCTAAATTAGGTCATAAGTGCCAAACTGTGAACCCAATTGGTATGAGACCAATGGGGGGTGAAACTAGACACCAAATAGGCCAACTTTCATGTAGAAATGTTGCCAAAATTCTGCCTAGAAACTGACCTTACAATTGACCAAATCCTGAATAGCAACCTTGCAACCCAGATTTTTGACCATATGAACAGTAATAATTAGGATGACCATAACTCACTCAAAACAGATCCAATTGACCTGAAATTTTTACCATGGATAGCTTATATATAGAGCTAAATTTCTTATGAAGACATCAAAGCCCATAAATGACCAGAACCAAGTCAAATAGCTTTCACAAGTTCGGGTACCAAAACTTCCAGGACTTAAAGTGACCTAAAATTGACCAAATTTTGCACTAAAGTTGCAATCTGTCCAGCTTTAGTAAATTGATCATATCTTGGTCTATACAACTCAGAATTATCTAAAATTTTGCCTCGCGTGCAATAAGACATAGAGCTACAATTTTGCTTCTTTGATCAGAAGCTAAAAACTAAGAGAAATAGGACTTTAAGCTAGACCAATCTAGCACACCAAAAATTGAGAATTTGACATTTACATACAATGATGCTTGAAGCACTTTGGCAATGAATGCTAACTTGTAAAAATGGTAAATTGTACTATATTAGCAGCATATTGAATTACAATATGTGATATGTTGATGCTAGAAATCACTTATCCATAGTACCTAAAAAGGTCAACATATGCATTGACTTATGAATTATATAATAGTTAGTAAACTCTAAAAATTGAAGAATTAAACAATTAATTTATAATGTGCTCTAGTTTGCCTAGTTGACTAGTTTGGATGGGTTGGCATGCCAATAGGATTCTGACAGCTGTTCTGTAAATGGCTTCATGCCATACTGTGTTTTTACGGCTTATTATGCCGCACTGTGACTTTAATAGCCTACAACTATACATATTGTGTATTTATTTTTGGCTTTTCGCCAGATTGACTATATGGCTTTTTAGCCACGCTATTTGCACACCGGGAGACACTTTGTGACCTATGGTGTGACTTCCTAAGGTACTAAGTACCCAGTGCCAGTATATCCGTTTATCCAGTCTGGTCAGTATATAGGCTACAAGGGCAGTAATTCAAGTACTATTAAATTCAAATACCTAAATCCAGTCTACGGACATACAGTACTACCGAAAATTCGTAAACAATTTATTTACTTTATTTTAGTGTATATTTCTTTATATTTGGCACCACTAAGCAAAATTGCTTAGCGCGTTGCTTTTGTAATGCGTAGGTATTAGAGACACAGCTGGGGAGCCCAGTAGACCTACGACCGGGTGAGACATCAAATCTGCACAGGAGTCCAGAGTCATCTGCACTGCATTATATACATGATAGGACTTAGGATATCTTGTATTTTATACTTTTGTTGTATTTTTGAAATTCGGCCTTGTATTTTGTAATATTATGAAAGCTCTAAAGTTTATAATATCTTGTATATATTAAATAACATGGAGATTTTCCGGATATATTTAAATCATTATGGACCGTATTGTGGAACTGTTTAATGACTGTAAAAGTCTATTGACTTTACTGAGAAATAGAGACTGTGAAATATCTGAGATTTTGATATTATCATATTAAACTGTTTTCAATAGGTTTGGAAGGACAGTTTATCCGAAATACAGATGACACCTTGCCAAATTTTTATTACCATTTTTTAAACACTGATTTTATTAAAGTATGAAAATAGTATCAGTATGATATGAATATTACATAAAGGACTTCTTAAAATCAAATTGAGTTCAGGAAATGAAATAATCACAGACTAGGTGTTCTGGCACGCCGTGTAGCACGCCTTGCTTGGCTATATTGTAGACGGGTGAGGGGTGTTACATTTAGTGGTATCAGAGCACGGTTTAGGTGTTTCTGGACCTAGATAGTTTGCATATCATGCATTGCATTGTAAGTGTTAAGATGACTCTAATGTAGATCTTTTGATTTGTTTTGTTATTTTGATCAGAATATGGACTCCACATCGCAGAGAGCGGTCGATGAGGAGGTGGAAAGTCATGCTCCATCTATGACTGAACGAGGACATAGGAGGGAACCTGCTCCACCAGTACCAGATGCAACAGCCACATTTCAGCAAATGGCTGAGTTTTTTTGATAGATGGCAGGAGTTATGCCACCACCACCACCTCCACATCAAAAATCTCATATGGAAAGACTCAGGAAGTTCTGAGCAGTGGATTTTCTGGGCAAAAGGGAAGATGATTCTATCACAGCTGAAAACTGGTTGGACATAATTGGAAGAGTTTTGAAACAACTTCATTATACTCCAGAGCATAATTTGGAAGCTGCTGTATCACTACTGCAAGATGATGCATACCAATGGTGGGATAAAGTAACTAGTGAGGTGCCACCAGAACAGATAACTTGGGATTTCTTTCTCACTGAGTTCAGAAAGAAGTATGTGGGCAGTGTATACCTGGAAGAGAAGAGAAGGGAGTTTATTAGCCTATGCTAGAGACAGCTGACAGTGGCTGAATATGAAAGAGAATTTGTCAAACTGAGTCACTATGGGTGGGAAATAGTCCTTAATGAGGCAGAGAGATGCAAGAGATTTGAGGAAGGGCTCAATGATAACATTAAAGTAATGATTATAGCCTTGGGGATTACAGAGTTTGCCAAGTTAGTGGAAGCTGCACTGAAGGTTGAAAAAGTTAGAATGAATGAGTAGAATAAAAGGGACAGACAGCAGAAAAGAGGTCAGGGTCAGACCGGTACATCTTCTGCCCCTAGTAAGAAATTCAGAGATTCGCCTACTTAGAATTTCAGTAGAGCACCAAGTCAGGGTCAGTCACAGAGGCCCAAATCTCAGTTTTCACCAAGGAGAGGCCAGTCCACCCCTTCAATGGCTAACTCTCTAGGGATAGGGTATAGGGGACCAGCCCCAACAGTATCTGTTGCTTGCCCACATTGCCAAAAATGGCATAAGTGTGAATGTTGGAGGATGATAGGTGCTTGTTTACGGTGTGGATCTACAGACCACCTAATTCGAGATTGTCCTCGCAGAACTGCTACATCCACTCCAATATCAACTGATAGGCCTGCGTCTCCAACTCTAAGGGGTAGAAAGCCGGGTATGGCTGAGGCAGCCGGTACTTCACAGAAACCTATGTCAGAGTTTATGGAGAGAGCAGAAGGCAGAAAACCAGCCAGAGCCTATGCTATAAGGGCATAGGAGGAACAAGATGCTCCACATGTCATCAAGGGTACGTTCCTCCTTTATAATACTTCTGTGCATGCATTAGTGGATCCTGAATCTACTCATTCATATATTTGTATCAAGCTACTCGTAGAAAAGGGAATACCAGTAGAGGAAAGTGACCAAGACATCCTGGTCACAAATCCGCTAGGCCACAGTGTGGTAGTAAACAACGTGTATAAGGGCTGTCCATTGAAGATTCAAGGGAAAGAGTTCTCAGCAGACTTAATCGAACTGCCTTTCCATGAGTTTGATGTGATTTTGGGAATGGACTGGTTATCCCATCATCAGGCAATAGTAGATTGTAAATTGAAGAAAATCTCTCTGAAAACTGCTGAGAATGAAGAAATAATAGTTGAGTGAAAGGACAGATTTCTTGTCCAATGTCATCTCAGTTACAGTTGCAAGGAGATGGTTAAGAAAAGGGTGTGAAGCCTATCTGGCACACGTGGTTGACACTAGGCAGGGTAAACTTAACTTGTCTGACATACCCACAAGAAGGGATTTCTCTGAGGTATTTCCTGAGGAATTGCCTAGTTTACCACCAGAAAGGGAAGTTGAATTTGCTATTGAGATTATGCCGGGTACAGCTCCAATTTCAATTGCTCCGTATAGGATGGCACCTACTGAATTGAAAGAGTTAAAAATCCAGTTGTAAGAATTACTAGACAAGGGGTTCATACGCCCCAGTGTATCACCGTGGAGAGCTCCAGTACTATTTGTTAAGAAGAAAGATAGGACACTAAGGTTATGTGTTGACCACCGATAGTTAAACAAAGTAACAGTGAAGAACATGTATCCGTTGCCTAGAATTGACGATCTGTTTGATCAGTTGAAGGGAGCAGGTGTGTTTTCTAAGATTGATCTCAGATCAGGGTATCATCAGCTAAGGGTTAAGGATGCAGATGTGCCTAAAACTGCATTTAGAACCTGGTATGGGGATTATGAATTCCTGGTGATGCCATTTGGGTTAACAAACGCTCCAGCAGCATTCATGGACCTTATGAACCGTATCTTCCATCCATACTTAGATCGGTTCATAGTGGTCTTCATTGATGACATCCTGGTGTATTCCAAGGATAAAGCAGAACATGATGAACATTTGAGAATTGTTCTGCAGACTCTGAAAGAGAAGAAACTGTACGCTAAATTGTCCAAGTGTGAGTTCTAGTTGAATGAGATTGCATTCCTTAGACATGTAGTATCAGCTGAAGGGATTAGAGTGGATCCCAAGAAGATTGAAGCAATGAAGGAATGGAAGCCTCCTAGAAATACAACTAAGATCAGAAGTTTCTTGAGTTTAGCTGGATATTATAGAAGATCTATAAAGGGATTTTCCCTGATAGCTGCTCCAATGACCAAATTACTACACAAGAATATGAAGTTTGACTGAAATGACAAGTGTCAAGCTAGTTTTGAGAGGCTGAAGGCTATGTTGAGAGAGGCACCAGTGTTAACACAGCCAATGTCTTGAAAAGACTTTGTAGTTTACAATGATGCCTCACACAATGGGTTAGGGTGTGTACTCATGCAAGAAGGGAAAGTGGTCGCATATGCTTCCAGGTAGTTAAGGCCACATGAAAAGAATTACCCTACTCATGATTTAGAGTTAGCAGTAATTATCTTCACATTGAAGATATGGAGGCATTACTTGTATGGAGAAAAATGCTACATATACACAAACCATAAGAGTCTGAAGTATCTGCCAACCCAGAAGGAACTTAATTTGAGACAGAGGCGATGGATTGAATTCCTGAAAGATTATGATTGTGTGATTGACTACCACCCTGGGAAGGCAAATGTAGTCACTGATGCTTTAAGCAGAAAATCTATTGTAGCATTAAGATCTCTGAATGCCCAACTCTCCTTAACTCATGATGGAGTTATTTTGGTTGAGTTGCAAGTGAAGCCGAATCACATAAATGATACGTGATGGGCGTAAGATGATGAGAAATTAATGGCTGTTATGGGCAAAATCACTGAAGGGAAGGAAACTAAATATGAAGTGAAAGAAAATGGGTGCCTGTACTATAAAGAAAGAGTGTGTGTTCCAGATGATAAAGAATTAAAAACCAGTATTATGAGAGAAGCACATAACAGTGTGTATGCTATGCACCCAGGAAGCACAAAAATGTACCATGACCTGAAACTCCGATACTAGTAGCCAAGTATGAAGAAGGACATAGTTGACTATGTAACTAGATGCTTAACATGTTAGCAAGTCAAAGCAAAACATCAAGTTCCATCAGGTTTGTTACAACCCATAAACATACTTGAATGGAAATGGGACCTAGTCACTATGGATTTTGTCAGTGGTCTACCTCTCACTCAGAAGAAGCATGATGCAGTATAGGTGATTGTGGATAGGTTGACCAAATCAGCACATTTTCTGCCAGTCAGAACTGACTACTCACTGGAAAAGCTAGCATAATTGTATATCAGTGAGATAGTTAGACTACATGGAATTCCGCTTTCCATTATATCTGATAGAGACCCAAGGTTTACATCTAGATTTTGGAAGAAATTACAAGAGTCCTTGGGCACACAACTCTATTTTAGTATGGCTTTTCATCCTCAGATGGATGGACAGTCAGAAACAATAATCCAGGTAAATTCTGAAACTTATTGAGTTATTGTAAATAATAATTGAACTAATAATGATAATAATAACCAAACATATGTGATAGGTCCTCGAGGATATGCTGAGAAGTTGTGTTATTGAGTTTAAGGGAAGTGGGGACAGATACCTTCCACTGGCATAATTTGCATACAACAATAGCTATCAAGCTAGCATACAAATGGCACCCTAAAAAGCACTGTATGGGAGAAAATGCAGAACACCTATATGTTGGACTGAGTTGGGTGAAGATAAGCTAGTAGGGCTAAACCTGATAAAACAGACAGAGGAAAAGGTGAAACTGATAAAGGCCAATTTGAAAGTTGCCTCAGACCGACAGAAATTTTATGCTGACTTGAGGAGAAAAGACATTGAGTATGAAGTTGGCGAGAAGGTATTTCTCAAAGTATCACCGTGGAAGAAAGTGCTAAGATTCGGGAAAAAGAGAAAATTAAGCCCTAGGTTTATTGGCCCATATGAAGTTATTGAACGTGTGGGACCAGTAGCCTACAGATTAGCCTTACCACCTGAGCTGGACAAGATGTTCCATGTCTCGATGCTCAGAAGACACAGATCAGATCCTTCACATGTTATCTCAGCAAAAGAAATTGTTATACAACCTGACCTGACATATGAAGAAGAACCGATTAAAATCTTTGCACGAGAGGTGAAAGAGCTTAGAAACAAGACAATTCCACTAGTGAAAATCCTATGGAGACACCACAACAAGGAAGAGGCAACATGGGAGAGCGAGGAGACAATGAGGTAACAGTTCCCTCAGCTCTTCACATCAGGTAAATTTCGAGGACGAAATTTTTATTTAGAGGGGAAGAGTTGTAACATCCCCATTGTATGTGTTCTATACGTTTTATTGCTCCAATAGCCAAATATTATTCCAGGCAAGTCAGGATATCTGGAACTACACTTCGGTGATAGTGAACAGACATATAATGATAAAATAAATATAAAGAAAATACAAGAAAAATCAAAGAAAAATAAAAGAGAGAAAATAAAACTAAGTTAAATGAGCCGGCACCGCAGTGATGGGTGATCACACTGGGAAGGCCGTTGCTAACCCCAAGACCATGGGGAACCCTCAGAATTTAATTTTGAGATGTAAGTAAAGGTCTATTGAAATATAATTGATACTAGAATTATCAAAGAAAAATTAATAAATTAGTACAAAGAAAAAATAAAAAATTGAGAAACAGACAAAAATCGGTGTTACCGAAAAATCAGGAATATAACCCGAAGTGGGGCATTTTGGTCATTTGACACCTAGAGTTGCCTTTTGACCTCAATGTCCATTAAAAATAAATGATATTGCACTTAGAAAATGTCATAAAAAAATTGTGATACATTATAAGAATAGTGAAAGAAATGGGGGGTAAACTTAGGATAATTAAAAGTTTAATTATATTTGTATATATATTAAGTTACTAGACCACTAGGGGAGTATTTTAAACACCTAAATGGATATGTGTAATCCCATAACATCTTCTTCTTCCTCATAACTCACTTTGGCCGAATTCCATCTCCTCCCAAAACCACCATTAACGTCCCAAGCAAAAGCTTCACATCCACCATGAATAAGCCATAGTTTTCTCAAGCTCCTTCGCTAAAGTTGGTCCACATCTCTTGGGCAGATTATAGGGAACAAAAAGGAAGAAATTTGGTGAAGTTTTAACAAGCTCCAAAAGTGGTAAGTGTCCAAAACCTCTCCCTTGCTTTAGTAAACCTTGTGTTTAGGTTAAGGTGAGTATTTTGGTGAAGAGAAATGAAGAAAATCTTGAGAAATGAAATGGTCCATTTTCGGCAGCCATGATTATGTGTTGTATTTGAGTTTTTCTTACCTCTAATGGATGGAAATTATGGTTGATTAACTCAAATGGAGGATGTAGGAAGTTAAAACCTAAGTATGTGCATGTAGTGCTTGAATTAAGGGTGTGAAATGGAACCTTAATGCTTTGGGCAAACTGCCATGTTTGGCAGCCTATTAAACCATGAATTTGTGTGTGAATATATAGTTTATTAATGAAATATGCTAGTGTTAAATTGTGGGCAGGATGTGTAAGTGATATTGAAGTATGATTATGTTGAAGTGTATGTGTAATATTGACATTGAGATATGTTGAATTTTGGTGGAAGTGAATGTTGAACTTAATGGTGAATTGTGTGCATTGAGCACTTGAATGTTCTGCCCAAAATTGTTGCTAGAATTGTGTACAATATATATATATATATATATATGGAAGTGTCATTGATTGAATATTGAAGTAATGAGGAGGAGAAGGAATATCAAATTGGAAGTGTATGTACTTTGTGCAGGTTGTGTATTGAAGGCAGTACTTAAATTAGGTCATAAGTGCCAAGCTGTGAACCCAATTGGTATGAAGCCAATTGGAGGTGAAACTAGACACCAAATAGGCCAACTTTCATGTAGAAATGTTGCAAAAATTTCTGCCTAGAAACTGATCTTAAAAATTACCAAATCCGGAATAACAACCTTGCAACCTAGATTTTTGACCATATGAACAGTAATCATTAGGATGACCATAACTCACTCAAAACAGGTCCAATTGACCTGAAATTTTTACCATGGATAGCTTAGATATATAGCTACATTTCTTATGAAGACACCAAATCTCAAAAAAGACCAGAACTAAGTCAAATAGCTTGCACAAATTCGAGTACCAAAACTGCTAGGACTGAAATTGACCTAAAATTGACCAAATTTTGCACTAAAGGTGCAATCTGTCCAGCTTTAGTAAATTGACCATATCTTGGTCTATACAACTCGGAATGAACTGAAAGTGCCCCGCGTGTAATAAGACATAGAGCTACAATTTTGCTTCTTTGACCAGAAGCTAAAAACCAAGAAAAATAGGACTTTAAGCTAGACCAATCTAGCACACCAAAAATTGAGAATTTGACATTTACATACAATGGTGCTTAAAGCACTTTGGCAATGAATGCTAACTTGTAAAAATGGTAAATTGCACTATATTGGCAGCATATTGAATTAAAATATGTGACATGTTGATGCTAGAAACCACTTATCCAAAGTACCTAAAAAGGTCAACATATGCATTGACTTATGAATTACATAATAGTTAGTCAACTCTAAAAATTGAAGAATTAAACAATTAATTTATAATGTACCCTAGTTTGCCTAGTTGACTAGTTTGGATAGGATGGCATGCCAATAGGATTCTAACAGCTGTTATGTAAATGGCTTCGTGCCATACCGTGTTTTTACGGCTTATTATGCCGCACTGTGACTTTAATAGCCTACGGTTATATATATTATGTATTTATTTTTGGCTTATCGCCAGATTGACTATATGGCATTTTAGCCACACTATTTGTACACCGGGAGACACTTTGTGACTGATGATGTGACGGCTCGAGGTACTAGGTACCCAGTGCCAGTATATCCATTTATCCAGTCTGATCAGTATATAGGCTACATGGGCAGTAATTCAAGTACTATTAAATTCAAATACCTAAATCTAGTCTACTGACATACAGCACCACCAAAAATTCGTAAACAATTTATTTACTTTATTTTAGTGTATATTTCTTTATATTTGGCACCACTAAGCAAAATTGCTTAGCGCGTTGCTTTTGTAACGCGTAGGTATTGGAGACACAGCTGGGGAGCCTAGCAGACCTACGACCAGGTGAGACATCAGATCTACACAGGAGTCTAGAGTCATCTACACTGCATTGCATACATGGTAGGACTTAGGATATCTTGTATTTTTGTACTTTTATTGTATTTTTGAAATTCGGCCTTGTATTTTGTAATATTATGAATGTGACACCCCTTACCCGTCTACAGTGTAGCCGAGCAAGTTATGTCACTCAGTGTGCCGGAGCACCAATTTATGTTTCTATTACAATTTATCCCTTTATAATTCATTTATTTTCAATTTTGATAAATCCGAATTTATTCGCAAATTTTATAGAAAATCCGGCAGAGTGCCGGCTATTAATTGGAAAAACAGTTCTTCTGAACCTGTTTAAAAACACTTCTAAAATAATTTCTAAATCCAAACTTCATTATACACATTCAAGTCAATCTCAAAATTTCAATCCCAGATCACAATACTATTTTCAAAACCTTTTTGTTCACTTCGTCACTTGAAGCATGTTCACAAATAATTCTCAACATTTCATTTATCAACATACATAATGCAGAAAACCTCAATAATATGAAATTTCATATATTTACATTAATACATAATTACAGGAGTTTATAGTTACAATCCAAATTAACACAAAATGCAAAATACAAAAAGGCCACCTATAGTCCTAATGTCATACCATATGCAGTGCAGATGTGAGGTGACTCTAGACCCCGGATGCAGCTCTAAAGGCTCACCCCGTCTAATGTCTGCTGGGCTCCCCAGCTAGGTCTCCAGTACCTGCGCGTGACAAAAGCGACGCGCTAAGCAATTCTGCTTAGTGGTGATAATATAAAATAATATAAAATAACATAAAATGAAACAAATATGCAGAATGTGTGTTTACATTTTTGGTAGACTTAACTTCTGATATTAATTTCATTATTATTTGATTAAACTCTGGTAAGGTTTATTATCATTGCCCGAGTAACCCATACTAATTGACTGGACTGGATAAACGGGTAAACTGGCATTGGGTACTAAGTACCTCGGACCATCACACCATCGGTCACATTGTGTCTTCCGGTGTGCAACAAAACAGCTAATAAGCTGTAATAATTATCAGGGTCAAAACCCAAGTATATTAACTCAATAACATAGCCAAAGGCTATTATGTCACAGAATGGCATGGGAAAGCCATGAAACACAGAATGGCATGAAGCCATATGCGATCGCTAATGTACCCTATTGGCATGCCAAGCTATCCAAACCAATCTTGCTAGGTATACTAGGGCATATTACATTTTTAAGTTTTACAATTTTTGAATTTCAAGTTTTGGTGTTACTATTCACTTTATTAGTCAATCAAAATGTTGACTTTTGCATAGACAATAGGTACATTGGTTTTAATACTCCCAACATACCACATTTTGCATTCAAAATTTGTTGGTATTGATTGCCAATACCATTTCTAAGTTTAAAGTTAATTGAGCAGAATTTTCAGCTTTTATACCTTATTTTTACTGTTCCATTAGTCATTTTTGCAGTGAGAATTTGGCAAAAAGATCAACATGAAAGTTGTTCCTTATTTTGTCTAGTTGAATTTCTTTTTTTGAATCACGCCATTTGGAATTTTTTAACTCAAGCTATGGTCCAAAAACCACAACTGGCTGGATTGAAATTTTTCAGGGCTGACCATATCTATAATGCAGTGAATAGTGACTGCAACTCAATTGTTGGATAGGTTCTGGTCATAATTTGGGGTAGGTTTCTTCAGGAAAGTTGTTGGTCTATATCTCAGCTTGTTTCTGGTAAAATTTCAGGTCAATTGGACCTTTCTACATTAAGTTATGGCCAAATGACCAGTCACTGTTCATTTGGTCATTCTGCAGAAATAGCCTGCAGGTCACCCAGATTTGAGCAAGCTTTTGGTCCACTTGGTTTGGTTTTATGGGAATGGTTTCTTCATGAAAGTTGTTGGCCTATATCTCAGCTTGTTTCTGGTAAAATTTCAGGTCAATTGGACCTTTTTACATTGAGTTATGGCCAAATGAACAGTCTGTTCATTTGGTCATTTTGCAGAAATAGCCTGCAGGTCACCGGGATTTGAGCAAGCTTTTGGTCCACTTGTTTTGGTTTTATGGGCATCGTTTCTTCACCAAATTTGTGCCATTATGTGTCTAGTTTCATGTCCAATTGGCCTTGCACCAATTGAACCTCTACAATTCAAGTTATGGCTGCCCAAACCTGTTGGACTCATGTCCAATTCTGTAGGTCACCATGGGCAGCCACACCAACTGCAATTCTCACTAATCAAACCACCTCATTTCTTGTTTACACATAACCAAATGGTCACTAATTGACCATTAAAACTTTATTTCATCATTACATGCTCAAAGTCCCATTTTTCCACCCCAAACCCTAACCCTAACATCTCAAACATTACCCCACATGCATTTTCACTTCATTTCATCAATCCACTTAGTAAATACATGTTGTGGGCAACCATGATGGTCTTTTAATTTCATTAAACTCACCACAAACAAACCCTAACAATGGCTGCCATGAATCTAGGGTTTCCATCCAAATGGTATTCAACATTTTTTTTTTCTTTGCAATTTACACATATTCAAAGTTCTTAACATGAATTTAAAGAAAAATTCATGGTTAGGTCACTAACCTTAAAGGAATGAGCTTTCCAATTTGCTAAAGTTCTTCCTATCCTTTTCTTTTTGCTCCCAAAAGAATCTCCAAGATGCTAGAACAATTTTTTGTGTTGGGAAATTTAGGTTTTAATGGATAGAAACCCAAGAAATCAAGCTTGGGTAAAGCTTGGTTATGGAGGGCAAAGGGGGTGGCATGAAGAAGAAGGAGAGAGGAGCTTCACAAATTTTTGGGCTTCTTTTTCTTTCTTTTTCTGCCACTTAAGTCTTTTTAAATACCTTGGTGACATGTGTCAATACTTGATTGGGTTGGAGACTTTTAATGACATCCTTATGATGTCATAATTTCAATTTCTTTCATTTTTCCATCCTTTTCTTGTTCAATTAATTTCAATTAAATTTTTAACAACATTTAATCATATTTTATGTTTTATAAATTATTTATTTAACTGGACAAGTTGGCCCAAAAATCATCTCTGAAGACGAAATGACCAAAATGCCCTCTAGTTGGCTTAATGGGCCAAAATTATCTGTACCGATTGAAAAATTTTTCTAAGTATTTTCTTGGCATTCTAATGCCATGAGAACCTCAATGACCCTTCTCTAGGGTCCCAAGAATTATTTTATAATTTTTTCTAAATTTTTTTTATTAATTATTTGAGTTAATTTTTGGTTCCTCACTTTAGTTTAAATATTTTTTTTCCGAATTCTAGCTGTCCGGACCGACACTGGTCACCGGAATAGTAGACTGTACGGACTAGCTGAAATGAGGATGTTACAACTCTTCCCCTCTAATAAAAATTTCTTCCTCGAAATTTACCTAATGCAAACAGTTGAGGGAACTGTTGCCTCATTATCTCTTCACTTTTCCAAGTTACCTCTTCAGTGTTGTGGTGCCTCCAAAGCACTTTCACCAGTGGAATTTGTTTATTTCTTAGTTCCTTCACTTCCCGAGCTAGGATTTGTATAGGTTCTTCTGTGTATGTCAAGTCTGGTTGGATTTCAATCTCTTCCATGGAAATAACAAGTGAAGGATCTGAGCGATATCTTCTCAGCATGGAAACATGGAATACATTATGAATTTTATCCAGTTCTGGTGGTAAGGCTAGCCGATAGGCCACTAGTCCCACACGTTCAATGACTTCATATGGGCCAATGAACCTAGGGCTTAACTTACCCTTTCTCCCAAACCTCAGTACTTTCTTCCACGGTGCGACTTTGAGAAACACTTTATCACCAACTGCATATTCTATCTCTTTTCTCTTCAAGTCGGCATATGATTTCTGTCTATCTGAGGCAACCTTCAGGTTAGCTTTGATTATCTTCACTTTCTCCTCAGTCTGTTTCACCAGGTCTGGTACTACCAACTTATCTTCGCCCAATTCAGTCCAACATACTGGGGTTCTACATTTCCTCCCATACAGTGCTTCATACGGAGCCATTTGAATGCTAGCTTGGTAGCTATTGTTATATGCGAATTCTGCCAGTGGGAGGTATCTATCCCAACTCCCCTCAAACTCAATGACACAACTCCTTAGCATATCCTCCAGGATCTATCACATAATTCACATTGTTACTATCATTTCATTACTTGCAAAAATTCAATTAGTTCTTAGGTTTACCTGGATTACTCGTTCTGACTGTCCATCCGTCTGGGGATGAAAAGCAGTGCTAAAACGGAGTTGTGTGCCCAAGGCTTCTTGCAACTTTTTCCAGAATCTCGATGTAAACCTTGGGTCTCGATCAGATATGATGGAAAGTGGGATTCCATGCAGTCTAACTATCTCACTGATATACAATTCTGCTAGCTTCTCCAGTGAGTAGTCAGTCTTAACTGTCAAAAAATGTGCTGACTTTGTCAATCTATCCACTATCACCCACACTGCATCATGCTTCCTTTGGGTGAGAGGTAGACCACTAACAAAATCCATAGTGACCCGATCCCATTTTCATTCAGGTATGCTTATAGGCTGTAGCAATCCTGATGGAACTTGATGTTCTGCTTTAACTTGCTGACATGTCAAACACTTAGTCACATAGTCAGCTATATCCCTCTTCATACTAGGCCACCAATAATGAGGCTTCAAATCATTATACATTTTCGTGCTTCCCTGGTGCATAGCATAAACACTAGTGTGTGCTTCTTTCAGAATACTAGTCTTCAGTTCCCCATCATCTGGTACACACACTCTTCCTCTGTAGTACAAACACCCATCTGCTTTCACCTCATATTCAGTTTCCTTCCCCTCAAGAATTTTACCCATAATGGCTATTAGTTTTTCATCTGCCCTCTGCCCATCTTGTATCTATTGTAGCAGGGTTGGCCTCACTTGCAACTTAGCCAAAATAGATCCATCTTGAGCTAAGGACAGATAGGCATTGAGTGATCTTAAAGCTGTGATGGACTTCCTGCTTAAAGCATCAGCAACTACATTTGCCTTCTCAGGATGATAATCAATCACACAATCATAGTCCTTCAGGAACTCAATCCATCGCCTCTGCCTGAGGTTGAGCTCCTTCTGGGTTGGCAAGTATTTTAGGCTCTTGTGGTTCGTATAGATGTAGCATTTTTCACCATATAAATAATGCCTCCATATCTTCAGTGCAAAGATAATTGCTGCTAACTCCAGGTCATGAGTAGGGTAGTTCTGTTCATGTGGCCTTAACTGCCTGGAAGCATAGGCGACCACTTTCCCCTCTTGCATCAATACACACCCTAGCCCATTATGTGAGGCATCACTGTAGACCACAAAGTCTTTTCCCGACACTGGCTGTGTTAACACTGGTGCTTCTGTCAATATAGCCTTCAGCCTCTCAAAACTGGCTTGGCACTTGTCGTTCTAGCCAAATTTCACATTCTTGTGTAACAGCTTAGTCATTGGAGCAGCTATAAGAGAGAACCCCTTCACAAATCTTCTGTAATACCCAGCTAGCCCCAAGAAACTTCTGACCTCAGTTGTATTTCTGGGAGGCTTCCATTCCATCACTGCTTCTATCTTTTTGGGATCCACTCTAATCCCCTTAGCTGATACTATGTGTCCAAGAAAAGAGATCTCACTCATCCAAAAGTCACACTTGGACAACTAAGCATACAACTTCTTTTCTCGTAGGGTTTGCAGAACAATCTTTAAATGTTCATCATGTTCTTCCCTGGTCTTGGAATACACCAGAATATCATCTATAAAGACCACTACAAACCGATCTAAGTATGGATGGAAGATACGGTTCATAAGGTCCATAAATGCTGCTGGTGCATTTGTCAAACCAAACGGCATCACTAAAAATTCATAGTGTCCATACCGAGTTCTGAATGCAGTTTTTGACACATCTGCATCCTTTACCCTCAACTGATGATACCCTGATCTGAGATCAATTTTTGAAAATACACCGGCTCCTTTCAACTGATCAAACAGATCGTCAATTCTGGGCAACAGATATTTATTCTTCACAGTTATTTTGTTCAACTGCCGGTAATCAATACACAATCTCAAAGTTCCATCTTTCTTCTTCACAAACAGCACCGGAGCTCCCCATGGTGACACACTGGGGCGTATGAACCCCTTATCCAGTAACTCCTATAACTGGATTTTCAATTCTTTCAATTCTGTGGGTGCCATCCTATAAGGAGCAATAGAGATTGGTGCTGTACCCGGCAGTATCTCAATAGCAAATTCAACTTCCCTTTCTGGTGGTAAACCAGGAAACTCTTCAGGAAACACATCTGGGAAGTCTCTTATTGTGGGTATGTCACCCAAGTTTGGCTTAGCCTGCCTAGTATCAATCACGTGTGCTAGGTAAGCTTCACAGCCTTTTCTCATCAATCTTCTTGCAACCGTGGCTGAGATAACATTGGACAGGAAATCTATCTTTTCACCCACAATAGTGATATTATTACCCTTAGAAGTTTTTAGAGAAATCCTCTTCAATTTGCAATCAACTATTGCCTGATGACGTGACAACCAGTCCATACCCAAAATCACGTCAAACTCGTGGAAGGGCAATTCAATTAGGTCTGCCGAGAATTCATATCCCTGAATCCTCAACGGGCAACCTTTATACACCTTATTCACTACCACACTGTGGCCTAGTGGATTTGTAACCAAAATGTCTTAATCACTCTCCTCTACTGGAACTCCCCTCTCTATGGGTAGTTTGATGCAAATGTAGGAATGAGTAGATCCTGGATCCACCAATGCATGTACAGAAGTGTTGTAGAGGGAAAACGTACCCCTAATGACATCCGAGGCATCTTGCTCCTCCTGAGCTCTAATGGCATAGGCCCTAGCTGGTATTCTAGTGTCTGGCCTCTCAGCTGACTCAGATGCAGGCCTCAGTGATGGACCAGCTGCCTCAGGTTTACCAGGTTTCTTACCCCTTTGTGGTGCAGGAGCAGGTTTGTCAGTTTGTGTTGGAGCAACAGTAGTAGTCCTCTTCGGACAATTCTTGATCTGGTGTTCTGTAGATCCACACCGGAAGCATGCACCGGTCACTCGCCATGTAACACCCCTAAGTTCAGTAGTGCGTTCTACTGCTCCAGTGACCAGTGTTGTCCGGACAGCTAGGATGCCTAAAACCACACTTCAATATGAGTGAGGAGACATAAAATAATGAAATACAAGAAAAGGAAATACAAGAAAAACAAAGGAAAAATAATAGCAAAGAAATGTAACCAAGTTAAGTGAGCCGGGAAACCTAGCGATGGGTGACCGCACCGGGAAGTCACGGCGTGGACCGTTGACTAGCCTTGGACTGCGGGGAACCCTGGAAAACATTTTTAGGACTTAAATAGACCCTTATTGAAGAATAAATATCATTAGGAAGATCAAAGAAAAATTAAATAAATAGTACAAAGAAAAGTGAGAAATCGAAAAACAGACAAAACCCGGTAATACCGAAAAATCTGAACGTAATCTAACAGGGGCATTATGGTCATTTGACACCCCGAATTGTCTTTTGACCTAAATGTCCATTAAAAATAAATAGTATTACACTTAGAAAATGAAATGAAAAATTTGTTTAGTGGTACCTAAAATAAATAGCCAAAAATGGAGTGGAAATGGTGTAAATAACACATTAAACTTATAATATGGTTAAATAATGTGAGTGGGCCACTAAGGGAATAAACTAAAGACATAATGGGGCAGGTGTACACCCATTATCACATCTGCACTTCACCTTCTTCATTTGAGTTCCTTCATGACGATTTGAGAAAGAAAAGAACCACCATTGACGTTTCTCTCAAGCTTCACTTAACTCTCCATTTTCAACTCCAACCTCTTAGGTTTCTTCATTAAACTTTGTCTACACATCACAAGGAAGATATTGATACCAAATTTGAGAAGTTTGGTGAAGGTTTAGCAAGTTACAATCAAAGGTAAGTTTACATTTTGAGAATTCCTTTGTTAAACTTTATGTTCATGTTATGGGTATTAGTTTTGTGAAGGAAATTTTAAAGTTTAAATAGTTATTGAGATAGCCATTTTGGACAGACATGGGGTCATGCATTTAATGATTTATTATGCATATAATTGATGAGAAATAATGTTGATCATGGTGATTTAATGTCCTAGTGAATTATTTCACATTTATATGGTGATTTTGGCACTTGGATGAGTATGGATGAATTGTAGGGCAATGTGGTGTTGAAGGACAATTTTCGGCAGCTTGGGAACCCTTGAATAATTGTATGTATTGATGGAAGTATAGGCAGAATATTGACATAGAAGGATTGATGGATATGTATGTAGATTGATATTGTAAAGTGTATGTAAGATTTGTAATGGTTAGGTGTGTATGTAATGGTATTTAGAACTTGTAAATGTGAATTATATTTGGTGTGTTGAGGGTAATTGTAATCTGCCCAAAGTAATGTTAATGTAAAGTAGAAAATGCTTTTGGTAATGTACCAAAACAGATTGGTAGGGAAGTGAACCAAATTGCAAGGTATATGTGTGTTTGAATTGGGGTTTGAAAGACATATAGAGGACAGTGTGCAAATAGACCTATAACTTTAAATGTGTAACCTCAATTGGTATGAGACCAATTGGAGGTGGAACTAGGCACAAAATGTGCCAACTTTCATTGAGAAAACATACCAAAATTCTGCTTGCAAGGTGACCTAAGAAAATGACCAATTCGGATTAGGTGCAATTAGGACCTGAAAAATGACTAATTGGGCAGCAGTGAGTATTTAGGCCATAACTCACTCAAACCAGGTCCAATTGACCTGAAATTTTAACCATGAATATTTAAGACCCATACCTACAAGTCTTATGAAGACACCAAAGCCCAGAAATGACCATAAGCAAGTCAAAAAGCTTGCACAAGTTCGGGTCCAAAAACTGGCCGAACCAGAGTTGACCAAATTGACCAAAAATTGACCTAACCATTTGACCAGCAATAGTATAATGACCATAACTTGGTCTACTTTACTCGGATTGACCTGAAATTTTGCCCTGCGTGCAATAAGACCTAGATCTACAAGTTTGTAGTTTTGACCGAAACCCGAAAACCGAGGGAACTAGGCCGTCCGGCTAGGTCAAACCAGTATCCCGAAATCTAGCAAGTTGCATTAAAATGCACTAAACAAGGAAACGAGTTTGGCAAAACGTACCAAACCTAAAACCCTATCGAGTGTGACATATTAATGACACTAAAACCTAATTTACCTAAAACGCATCGAGGGTCGGTATATTAGGTGATTAAGCAAATAAAGGTATTCAGTGATTTGTTTATCGAACATGATCGTTAGAGGCAAATTAATTTAGCACTGAAACACTTCAAATTGTGTTTCTCAGTTAACAAGGACTCAGCAAAAGGGAAAGAAATACTGAGTCAAGACCAGGAGACAAATATCAGAGGTTTGTGCACAACAACTATTTCTCTTGAATTTTTCAATTGAAATAAATATTGACTATTTGTATATTATTGTTTTAAATTGTGGAAATGTGTTTGATGGACACTTATTGATTGAAAAACATTGTGAAAGGTTTGAAACTGTGAAAAATTGTTTGAATGATATTGATGGATTCTTATTGATTGAAAAGCACTGTAAATGGTTTTTGTGGAAATTGAAGTGAATTACGAATTGTGTTGCCATTTTGTGAATGAGATTACAACTTTGGAAATTTATTGGATTCTTACGGATCATTTGAATAAAATGTTTGGAATTGTTTTGACTCACAATTGGCATGACACGGATACTATGTTCCTCCTCCATTAATGGGGTGAGTGTGATTATTCCTCCCTCTTTGACTTATCGATGCAGGGTGAGTATGATTATATTCCTCCCTCTTTGACTTCCCAGTCTGAGGTGAGTGTGGATGAGTACTCATTATATAGCTAGCTTCCTCCCTCATTGATTTCGATTATTGGGGTGAGTATGTCTTGTCGTGGTGTACAACACGGCATATATGGAAAAAATTTGTGTCATGGCCTAAATTGTGTTATTGATTGGCAACATTATATTGTTCAGTTATTTGATCGAATTGTGTTATTGATTTGCAAAACGATATTATTCAGTTATTTGATCGAATTGTGTTATTGATTTGCAAAATGATATTATTCAGTTATTTGATCGAATTGTGTTATTGATTTGCAAAATGATATTATTCAGTTATTTGATCGAATTGTGTTATTGATTTGCAAAACGATATTATTCAGTTATTTGATCGAATTGTGTTATTGATTTGCAAAACGATATTATTCAGTTATTTGATCGAATTGTGTTATTGATTTGCAAAACGATATTATTCAGTTATTTGATCGAATTGTGTTATTGATTTACAAAACGATATTATTCAGTTATTTGATCGAATTGTGTTATTGATTTGCAAAACGATATTATTCAGTTATTTGATCAAATTGTGATATTGATCAGCAACACTGTGTTATTCAGTAATTTGATCAAATTGTGTATGAATTGGCAATACGGTATTCTTAAACTATTTGACTAAATTGTGTCATTATGAATTTTGATAATTTGTGAATTGGAGTTTAAATTCCTTATGACATCCATTGTCTTGAATTTAACTATGGTTTTACGTATCCACTATTTATATGGTTTATGAGTTGTGATTTAAAGTTGTATTTGGTTAATGTTGTGCACCACTGAGAAATTGTCTCAGCGATAGCTTTTTATTGCTGTCGCAGGTAGAGAGAGAGACAGGGCAGCAGACTAGGCTACTAGTACATCCAGCGAGGGATTACCTGGTATAATGAGTAAACCAATATTTTGCATTTTGTACTGTAATGTATGACACTGTATGTACATTCTGTTGTTGGTTTTGAGCAGTTGTAAATCCAAATTGTACATTTGACTCGTAAATTAATTATGAGTTATTTGACTTGTAAAAATTGTATTATATTTCCTTATCTCAGACTTTGAAAAATTTCTATGGAATTGAGTTAAGAAATGTGTTGTATTGAGAAAAATGTTGGAGTTGAGATTTGGAAAATATATTGAAGTGCTTTTTACAGGTTTTTCTGAAGAACTTTTTTATCTAAAATACAGATGGGCTCTGCCAAAATTTTTACAGAAATTCCAAATAAATCAAATGAGTTGGTTATTTCACTCAGTTCACTAAAGTTTTTAACACCTGTAAATAGTGCTCACCACTGTAAAAGAAGTAAGAAAAGTTTTTAAAATCCCTTGTAGTGTATTTAATGGGTTATTAGTAGACGGAGTTGGTAATTCATTAGGTATACTACGGGATCATGTTATGCCTTACAGAGGGGTAGGGTGTGACACGCCAACATTCCCCCTTGTGCCACTTCTGACAGTACTGACAAGTAGAAGATGCAGGGGCTGGTCCCCTAAACACCGTCCCTGGAGAGCTGCCCATTGATGGTGTGGTCTAGCCTCTCCTAGGTGTGAACTGTGGTCTGGGCCCCTGAGACTGACCTTGACCCTGTGGTGGTCCTGAACTTTGAGCAGGAGGACCCTTACTCTTCTTGCTGGGAGCAGAAAATGTATTGGACTTACCAGGACCCCTCTTCTGTTGTCTTTCCCTTCTATTTTGTTCATTGATTCTGACCCTTTCCACTTTTGATGTAGCATCCACTAGCTTAGCAAAATCTGTGATCTCCAATGCTGTGATCATGACTTTAATGTTGTCATTGAGTCCTTCTTCAAACCCTCTGCACCTCTCTGCCTCTGTAGGGACTATCTCCCTCCCATACCGGCTCAGTCTGACAAACTCACGTTCATACTCAGCCACTGACAACTGTCTCTGTCTCAAATTGATAAATTCCCTTCTTCGCTCTTCTAAATACACTTTGCTAATATATTTCTTCCTGAACTCTGTGAGGAAGAATTCCCAGGTGATCCATTCAGGTTGCACCTCACTGGTTACTATGTCCCACCACTGATATGCATCATCCTGAAGTAGGGACACAGCACCCACTAGGTTCTGCTCGGGGGTGCAATTTAGTTGTTTCAACACTCTGATGGTTCTATCCAACCAATTTTCTGCAGCCATGGGATCATCCTCCCTCTTCCCAAAGAAGTCTATAGCCCCATGCTTTCTCAATTTCTCCAGATGAGATTTCTATGGTGCTGGTGGAGGTTGTGGCTGTGGTTGTGGTGGTGGAATTGCCCCCATCAATTGCTGGTAGAATTCAGTCATTTGTTGAAATAGTGCAAACTGAGGTTGGGCATGTGTCTCAGCTGCTGGTGGAGCAGATTCTCCCCTGCCCCCAGACTCAGCCCTTGGTGGAGCATGACTCTCCACCTCTTTATCAACTGCTCTTTGCGAGGCAGGATCCATATCCTATTCAAAACAAGAAAACAAACAGATCTGCATCAGTGTCACCTCAACACTTACAAATGCAATGCAATGGTATGCACTCTATCTAGGCCAAGAAACGCCTAAACCTAGGCTCTGATACCACTAAATGTGACACCCCTTACCCGTCTACAGTGTAGTTGAGCAAGTTATGTCACTCAGTGTGCTGGAGCACCAATTTATGTTTCTATTACAATTTATCCCTTTATAATTCATTTATTTTCAATTTTGATAAATCTGAATTTATCCGCAAATTTTATAGAAAATCCGGTAGAGTGCCGGCTGTTAATTGGAAAAACAGTTCTTCTGAACCTGTTTAAAAACACTTCTAAAATAATTTCCAAATCCAAACTCCATTATACACATTCAAGTCAATCTCAAAATTTCAATCTCAGATCACAATACTATTTTCAAAACCTTTTTGTTCACTTCGTCACTTGAAGCATATTCACAAATAATTCTCAACATTTCATTTATCAACATACATAATGCAGAAAACCTCAATAATATGAAATTTCATATATTTACATTAATACATAATTACAGGAGTTTATAGTTACAATCCAAATTAACACAAAATGCAAAATACAAAAAGGCCACCTATAGTCCTAATGTCGTACCATATGCAGTGCAGATGTGAGGTGACTCTGGACCCCGGATGCAGCTCTGAAGGCTCACCCCGTCTGATGTCTGCTGGGCTCCCCAGCCAGGTCTTTAGTACCTGCGCATGACCAAAGCGACGCGCTAAGCAATTTTGCTTAGTGGTGACAATATAAAATAACATAAAATGAAACAAATATGCAGAATGTGTGTTTACATTTTTGGTAGACTTAACTTCTGATATTAATTTCATTATTATTTGATTAAACTCTGGTAAGGTTTATTATCATTGCCCGAGTAACCCATACTAATTGACTGGACTAGATATACGGGTAAACTGGCACTGGGTACTAAGTACCTCGGACCATCACACTATCTGTCACATTGTGTCTCCCGGTGTGCAACAGAACAGCTAATAAGCTGTAATAATTATCAGAGTCAAAACCCAAGTATATTAACTCAATAACATAGCCAAAGGCTATTATGTCACAGAATGGCATGAAGCCATATGCAGTACTGCTAGCAGAACCCTATTGGCATGCCAAGCTATCCAAACCAATCTTGCTAGGTATACTAGGGCATATTACATTTTTAAGTTTTACAATTTTTGAATTTCAAGTTTTGGTGTTACTATTCACTTCATTAGTCAACCAAAATGTTGACTTTTGCATAGACAATAGGTACATTGGTTTTAATACTCCCAACATACCACATTTTGCATTCAAAATTTGTTGGTATTGATTGCCAATACCATTTCTAAGTTTAAAGTTAATTGAGCAGAATTTTCAGTTTTTATACCTTATTTTTATTATTCCATTAGTCATTTTTGCAGTGAGAATTTGGCAAAATGATCAACATGAAAGTTGTTCCTTATTTTGTCTAGTTGAATTTCTTTTTTTGAATCACACCATTTGGAGTTTTGTAGCTCAAGCTATGGTCCAAAACCCACAACTGGCTAGATTGAAATTTTTCAGGGCTAACCATATCTACAATGCAGTAAAAAGTGATTGCAACTCAATTGTTGGATAGGTTCTGGTCATAATTTGGGGTAGGTTTCTTCATGAAAGTTGTTGGTATATATCTCAGCTTGTTGCTGGTAAAATGTCAGGTCAATTGGACCTTTCTAAATTGAGTTATGCCAAATGAACAGTCATTGTTCATTTAGTCATTCTGCAGAAACAGTCTGCAGGTCACCCGGATTTGAGCAAGCTTTTGGTACACTTGATTTGGTTTTATGGGAATGGTTTCTTCATGAAATTTGTTGGCCTATATCTCATCTTGTTGCTGGTAAAATTTCAGGTCAATTGGACCTTTTTACATTGAGTTATGGCCAAATGAACAGTCTGTTCATTTGGTCATTCTGCAGAAACAACCTGCAGGTCACCTGGATTTAAGCAAGCTTTTGGTCCACTTGGTTTGGTTTTATGGGCATAGTTTCTTCACCAAAGTTGTGCCATTATGTGTCTAGTTTCATGTCCAATTGGCCTTGCACCAATTGAACCTCTACAATTCATGTTATGGCTACCCAAACCTGTTGGACTCATGTCCAATTCTGCAGGTCACCATGGGCAGCCACACCAACTGCAATTCTCACTAATCAAACCACCTCATTTCTTGTTTACACATAACCAAATGGTTCACTAATTGACCATTAAAACTCACTTTCATCATTACATGCTCAAAGTCCCATTTTTCCACCCCAAACCCTAACCCTAACATCTCAAACATTACCCCACATGCATTTTCACTTCATTTCATCAATCCACTTAGTAAATACATGTTGTGGGCAGCCATGATGGTCTTTTAATTTCATTAAACTCACCACAAACAAACCCTAACCATGGCTGCCATGAATCTAGGGTTTCCATCCAAATGGTATTCAACAATTTTTTTCTTTGCAATTTACACATATTCAAAGTTCTTAACATGAATTTAAAGAAAAATTCATGGTTAGGTCACTAACCTTAAAGGAGTGAGCTTTCCAATTTGCTAAAGTTCTTCCTTTCCTTTTCTTTTTGCTCCCAAAAGAATCTCTAAGATGCTAGAACAATTTTTTGTATTGGGAAATTTAGGTTTTAATGGATAGAAACCCAAGAAATCAAGCTTGGGTAAAGATTGGTTATGGAGGGCAAAGGGGGTGGCATGAACAAGAAGGAGAGAGGAGCTTCACGAATTTTTGGCCTTCTTTTTCTTTCTTGTTCTGCCACTTAAGTCTTTTTAAATACCTTGGTGACATGTGTCAACACTTGATTGGGTTGGAGACTTTTAATGACATTCTTATGATGTCATAATTTCAATTTCTTTCATTTTTCCATCCTTTTCTTGTCCAATTAATTTCAATTAAATTTTTAACAACATTTAATCATATTTTATGTTATATAAATTATTTATTTAACTGGACGAGTTGGCCCAAAAATCATCTCTGAAGACGAAATGACCAAAATGCCCTCCATTTGGCTTAACGGGCCAAAATTATCTGTACCGATTGAAAATTTTTTCTAAGTATTTTCTTGGCATTCTAATGCTATAAGAACCTCAATGACCATTCTCTAGGGTCCCAAGAATTATTTTATAATTTTTTCTCATTTTTTTTTTATTAATTATTTGAGTTAATTTTTGGTTCCTCACTTTAGTTTAAATATTTTTTTCCGAATTTTAGCTGTTCGGACCGATACTGGTCACCGAAACAGTAGACTGTACGGACTAGCTAAAATGAGGATGTTACAATGAAAGCTCTAAAGTTTGTAATATCTTGTACATATTAAATAACATGGAGATTTTCTGGATATATTTAAATCATTATGGATTGTATTGTGGAACTGTTTAATGACTGTAAAAGTCTATTAACTTTACTGAGAAATAGAGACTGTGAAATATCTGAGATTTTGATATTATCATTTTAAACTGTTTTCAACAGGTTTGGAATGACAGTTTGTCTGAAATACAGACGACACCTTTCCAAATTTTTATTACTATTTTTTAAACACTGATTTTGTCAAAGTATGAAAATAGTATCAGCATGATATGAATATTACATAAAACACTTCTTAAAATCAAATTGAGTTCATGAAATGAAATAATCACAGACTAGGTATTCCGGCACGCCGTGTAGCACGCCTTGCTCGGTTATACTGTAGACGGGTGAGGGGTGTTATAAATGTATTAGACATTCACAATTTTTACTCACTATTTGTCGAGCTATAATAATATTATAGTATTCAAAAATTAAAAAAAAAACTTCTCATTATCAATTATTTATATTTACAGAAATTAATATTTTAATATGTTTAATAATTTCACTATTTACAATCTTTTAATACTATTTTAAATTTTAAAAAAATAGTATGCAGTACAAATTTTAATGAAATTATTAATTATTAATATATAAACTGAGTTTTTTTATTAAATTATATTTATATAATCCTAATTTTATTAAAATTCTGATTATACAGTACTCAACGTCCAATGTCACACCCTACCCCTCTGTAAGGCATAACATGATCCCGTAGTATACCTAATGAATTACCAACTCCGTCTACTGATAATCCATTAAATACACTACAAGGGATTTTAAAAAATTTTCTTACTTCTTTTACAGTGGTGAGCACTATTTACAGGTGTGAAAGACTTTGGTGAACTGAAGTGAAACAACTAACTCATTTGATTTATTTGGAATATCTGTAAAAATTTTGGCAAGGTGCCATTTGTATTTTGGACAAAACAGTTCTTCAGAAAACCTGTAAAAAGCACTTCAATATATTTTCAAATCTCAACTCCAATATTTTTATCAACACAACACATTTCTCAAGTCAAATCCACAGTGATTTTCAAAGACTAAGATATAAAGATATAACACAATTTTTACAAGCCAAATAACTCATAATTATTTTACAACTTTACTGTACAACTTAAATTTACAACTGCTCAAAACCAAGAACAAAATATACATACAGTGAATATACATTACAGTACAAAATGCCACATGTGGTATACTCACTATACCCAAAAATCTCTCGCTGGCGATACTAGCAGCCTAGCCTGCTGCCCTGTCTGTCTCTCTACTGCGATAAAGAATAAAGCTATCGCTGAGACAATGTCTCAGTGGTGCACAACATTAACCAAATACAAATTTTAAATCACAATTCATAAATCATATCAATAGTGGATACTTAAAACCATAGTTAAATTCAAGACAATAAATGTCAACAAGAATTTAAACTCCATTTGTTAATATCACAATAATTTTCAATAAGTCAGATCATGGTTGAATTCAATAGACAGTATATGTCAATAAGAGTTTAAATCAATTTCACAATCTCACAATACATAATAACACAATTCGATCAAATAACTGAAGAATACAGTGTTGCCAATCTATAACACAATTTAGGCCATGACACAATTTTTCCATATATGCCGTGTTGTACACCACGACAAGACATGCTCACCCCAATAATCGAAATCAATGAGGGAGGAAGCTAGCTATATAATGAGAACTCATCCATACTCACCTCGGTGGGAAGTCAAAGAGGGAGGAACATAATCATACTCACCCAGACTAATAAGTCAAAGAGGGAGGAATAATCACACTCACCCCATTAATGGAGGAGGAACATATTATCAGTGTCATGCCAATTGTGAGTCAAAACAATTCCAAACATTTTATTCAAATGATCCGTAAGAATCCAATAAATTTCCAAAGTTATAATTTCATTCACAAAATGGCAACACAATTCGTAATTCACTTCAATTTCCACAAAAACCATTTACAGTGCTTTTCAATCAATAAGTATCCATCAAATACCATTCAAACAATTTTTCACAGTTTCAAACCATTCACAATGTTTTTCAATCAATAAGTGTCCACCAAACACATTTCCACAATTTAAAACAATGATATGCAAATAGTCAATATTTATTTCCATTGAAAATAATTCAAAAGAAACAGTTGTTGTGCACAAACACAATTTAAAATAATAATATACAAATAGTCATAATTCATTTCAATTGAAAATTTCAAATGAAATAGCCGTTGTGCACAAACCTCTGATGACTGTCCCCCTGATCTGGACTCAGTGTTTCCTTCCCTTTTCCTGAGTCTTTGGTAACTGAGAAACACAATTTGAAGTGTTTCAGTACTAATTTAAACTGTCTCTATCGATGGTGTTTGGTAAATAATGCACTGAACTCAATTATTCACTTAATCACCTAATATACCGACCCTCGTTGCGTTTTAGGTAAATTAGGTTTTAGTGTCGTTAATATGTCACATTTGATAGGGTTTTAGGTTTGGTATGTTTTACCAAAGTCATTTCCTTGCTTAGTGCATTTTAATGCAAATTGCTGGATTCCGGGACACTGGTTTGACCTAACCGGACGATCTAGTTCCCTCGGTTTTCGGGTCTCGGTCGAAACTACAAACTTGTAGATTTAGGTCTTATGGACCGCGGTGCAAAATTTCAGGTCAATCCGAGTTAAGTAGACCGAGTTATGGTCATTACACTCTTGCTGGTCAAATGGCACCAATTTAGGTCAATTTTAGGTCAATTTGGTCAACTCTGGTTCGGCCAGTTTTTGGACCCGAACTTGTGCAAGTTGTTTGACTTGCTTTGGTGTCTTCATAAGACTTGTAGGTATGGGTCTTAACTATTCTTGGTCAAAATTTCAGGTCAATTGGACCTGGTTTGAGTGAGTTATGGCCTAAACACTCACTGCTGCCCAATTGGTCATTTTTTAGGTCCTAATTGCACCTAATCCGAATTGGTCATTTTCTTAGGTCACCTTGCAAGCAGAATTTTGGTATGGTTTCTCAATGAAAGTTGGCACATTTTGTGCCTAGTTTCACCTCAAATTGGTCTCATACCAATTGAGGTTACACATTCAAGGTTATAGGCTAAAATATACACTGCCCTCAATATGCATTTCACACCCCAACTTCAAACACACACTTACCTTTGCCATTTGTTTACTTACCTACCAAACTGTTTTGGCACATTACCAAAAGCATTTTCTACATTACATTAGCATTATTTTGGGCAGATTACCATTACCCTCAACACACCAAATATAATTCACATTTACAATATCTCAATACCATTACATACACACCTAAACACCACTAATTCTCACATACACTTTACACAATAATTTCATACACATATCCTTCATTCCTTAATGCCACAATTCTGCCAACACTCCCATGAATATACACATTTATTCAAGTGTCCCCAAGGCTGCCGAAATTGTCCTTCAACACCACATTGCCCTACAATCCATCAATTCTCATCCAAGTGCCAAAATCACCATGTATATGTGAAACAATTCATTAGGATATTAATTTACCATGATCAACATTATTTCTCATCAATTATATGCATAATAAATCATCAAATGTGTGACCCCATGGCTGTCCAAAAATGGCTATCTCAATAACTATTTAAACTTCAAAATTTCCTTCACAAAACTAACACCCATAACATAAACATAAAGTTTAACAAGGAAATTCTCAAAAATGCAAACTTACTTTTAATTGTAACTTGCTAAACCTTCACCAAACTTCTCAAAATTGGTATCAATATCTTCCTTGTGATGTGTAGACCATTTTTCATAAAGCTACTTAAGGGATTGGAGTTGAAATGGAGGAGAAGATGAGGTTTGAAGCAAAATGGCTATGGAGTTTTCTTAGGGAGCTTGTTACGGCATTGTTGAAGAACTAAGAGAAAATGAATCTGCAGATGGTATGTTAGGTGTACACCTGCCCCATTAGCTTTAATTTATTCCTTTAGTGGTCCACTTATATGGATTAAATCATATAATATGTTTACATGTGTTATTTACACATTTTTCACTCCATTTTGGCTATTTGTATTAGGTACCCTCAATTTAATTTTTCATTTTATTTTCTAAGTGTAATATTATTTATTTTTAATGGACATTTAGGTCAAAAGACACTTCGGGATGTCAAATGACCATAATGCCCTTGTTCGGGTTGCATTCCCGATTTTTCGGTAATACCGGGTTTTTTCTGTTTTTCGATTTCTCACTTTTCTTTGTACTAATTATTTAATTTTTCTTTGATATTTCTAATGATATTTATTCTTCAACAAGGGTCTATTTATGTCCCAAAAATGTTTTCGTGGTTCCATGATCCAGGCGATCCAACGGTTCACGCCGTGACTTTGATCTGATCACCCATCGTTAGGTTTCCCGGCTCGTTTAACTTGATCACATTTCTTTGCAATCATTTTTCCTTTGTTTTTCTTGTACTTTCTTTTCTTTTATTTCATTATTTTATGTCTCCTTACTCATATCGAAGTGTAGTTCTAGGCATCCTAACCGTCCGGACAGCACTGGTCATCGGAGCAGTAGAACGCACTACCGAACTTTGGGGTGTTACAATTCTCCCCCCCTTAAATAAATTTCGTCCACGAAATTTTACCCAATAGCTATCTTACAATAGTCATACGTTTATTTTTTCCTGTCTATATGATCGTATAATCTTCTTTTCCTCAAATTTGTATAAGACTTTTAACAATCTAATACCACGTTTAATTTGTTTGTATAATACTAATCTCCTCTTACTATTGTGTTGTCTAATATTTCGGTTCACGTTCCTTCTTGAATGACCCTTGAGGTCATATTAGAATCCTTCATTAGGCATTGGTCCTCTGACCATTCTAGTCCATAGTCTTCCTCACATTCGGAATATTTCTTTGTTACATATGAATCAACTGTTCAAGTCTCTACTTCCATAACTCTTTTTATCTGTCAATTTTCTATAACTTACTTCCTTTTGTACTGAACTATAACCTTTCGATATTTTAACTTTTGAGTTTTAGATCCCTAAGTAGGATTTTCAAACTTATTTCTAACAATTAAATTCTGTCCTGGCATAACTATGCCAAAACAGATGCCGTTGGCAACTATTCTCATCTAGGTGTACTATCGGTTAGTACGTAGCTCTACACAATAATCTCAAGTTAGTACTGTAATCTGTAGCTTACAGTATAAACATCAAGAACATTGCATAGTTACTACGATGCATCCCAATAGATCAAACTTTGTTATCTTTTATTCTTTTTGAATTCACTGATATTCGAATCTTATTCTGATTACAATATCCATTAGCAATTTCTAACAGTAACCTCCTTGCCCTTATCAAGAGCAATTCCATTCGCATCTTACTTTTACGTCCTCTTGCCTTACATTAAGTAGGCTCACTAATTAGCTTTATAATTTATGGTGTGTTAGAAAATACTTTTCGCCGATAAACTCTTTCAAAACTAATTTCACTTATTATCACAATCCTTATCTTAAGGGCTAATCACTAATGCGTCAAAATTTATTCCTCTGTAAATGAATAACAACAGAACATATAGTTCTAACACTAATGTAAAAATATGAAAATTCCAAGTCAAACAATACATATATATATCTCAGTTGCTAATTGAGAAAGTACCAGCAATGATGTCAAAAGTCTCAGTCTCTTTTCTGTCGTATAGCGTATACTCCAGCTGAAGCATCACCTGTTTTGGTGATTCACGATGAGTCGACTTATAGGTGTAATACCACTACCTATACCTTTTCCTCTTCTACCTGATGTTTAACTCTTTGTGGTATAAACTTGGGTTGATCCCTTTGGTGTAGTAAATGATCGAGCGACTGGATTTACACAATCCTTAGCAAAATGACCAGTCTCTCCACAATTAAAGCATGCTCCTGCGCTCTATAACATACCCCACTATGTGGTTTACCACAAGTTTCACAAAGTCGATCCGACAGCGCATTTACGGGTTTACGTTGAGTTGGTGATCGGATCGAGGTGGTTTCGTCCAAAAGATCTATCTCTACCGGACTTTTTACTATCTCTCGTATCCCCAAAGTTTTTCCTCTTTCCGGTAGGACCACTAGAACTCGTCACTGACTTTCCCTCTTTTTCTGCCTTCTCTGATTTCTTTTTCTCAAGAGCCGCTTCAGATTCAATTCTTTCTAATTCTAGTGCTTGAGAAATAAGTTCAGAGAAGTTGTTATGTTTGAATCCGACCACTTGTAATCTGATACTAGGCTTCAAGCCGGTTTCAAACCTCTTACATCTCTCCCTGCTGGTAGAAAGTAGACTTACTGCATAATGGCTTAGGCGGGAGAATTCCCTTTCATACTCAGCCACTGATCTGCCCCCCTGTTTCAGACTTAGGAATTCTTGCAGCTTCTGGTCTACATAAGCATCAGGGACATATTTTTGCCTGAATTCCCTGAGGAAGTCATTCCATGTTAGCACTGCAGTTCTATCGATCGTGGGAATGGTTTTCCACCAATCATAAGCATCCCCCTGTAGCAAAGATACTGAGTACTCAAATCTAAGCTCCTCTGTGCAATGCAGTTTCTTGAATACCCTATCCATCCTCTCTAACCATTGTTCTGCCTCTAGAGGATCTACTGTCCCCTTGAACTCTGTAGCCCCATACTTCATCAATTTGTCATATTGTCTAGCAGAAGACTGTGGTTGTACCACTGGAGTCTGTATTGGGGCTTGAGTAGGCACATTACCATCCATTTGTTGGAACATTGCGTGCGTCTGTGGCGAGCGAAGCAGAATGCAGATCTGCAGGGTGGTGCTACTGAACCACTGACATTATGTAGGCCTGGGGCATCCCCTTGCACCTCAGCCTCTATAGACTGATCGACTGAATGATCACCCTCTTCCATATTCAATGCGAGGATCTTAGACCTCCTATACAATAATACAAGGAGATTTCCTCCCGTTAGTGCATATTTATAATGTAATGTACTGTATGTATCAACAATGATATTGAGCAGTTGTACTATGAAGAAAGAACATTCAAATAACAGGTGAAAACAGAATTTAAAAACCAGGCTCTGATACCACTAAAACATGTCACACCCTACCCCTCTGTAAGGCATAACATGATCCCGTAGTATACTTAATGAATTACCAACTCCGTCTACTGATAATCCATTAAATACACTACAAGGGATTTTAAAAACTTTTCTTACTTCTTTTACAGTGGTGAGCACTATTTACAGGGGTGAAAGACTTTGGTGAATCAAGTGAAACAACTAACTCTTGTGATTTATTTGGATTTTCTGTAATAATTTTGGCAAGGTGCCATTTGTATTTTGGACAAAGCAGTTCTTGAAAACTGTAAAAGCACTTCAATATATTTTCAAATCTCAACTCCAATATTTTTATCAACACAACACATTTCTCAAGTCAAATCCACAGTGATTTTCAAAGACTAAGATATAAAGATATAACACAATTTTTACAAGCCAAATAACTCATAATTATTTTACAACTTTCTTTGTACAACTTAAATTTACAATCGCTCAAAACCAAGAACAAAATATACATACGGTGAATATACATTCTGATACAAAATGCCACATGTGGTATACTCACTATACCCAAAAATCTCTCATTGGCGATACTAGCGACCTAGCTTTCGCCTGTCTGTCTCTCTACTGCGATAAAGAATAAAGCTATCATTGAGACAATGTCTCGATGGTGCACAACAATAACCAAAAACAAATTTTAAATCACAATTCATTACTCATATCAAAAGTTCATACTTAAAACAATATTTAAATTGAAGACAATAAATGTCAAAAAGAATTTAAAATCCATATTTTAAGATCACAATAATATTCAATAAGTCGGATCATGGTTGAATTCAATAGACGGTATATGTCAATAAGAGTTTAAATCAATTTCACAATCTCACAATACATAATAACACAATTCGATCAAATAATCAAGAATACAGTGTTGCCAATCTATAACACAAATTAGGCCAGGACACAAGTTTTCCATATATGCCGTGGTGGACACCACGACAAGACAGGCTCACCCCACTCATCGAAAGCAAGGAGGGAGGCAGCTAGCTAGATAAGGCGAACTCATCCAGACTCACCTCGGTGGGAAGTCAAAGACGGAGGAACATAATCATACTCACCCCAGACTGATAAGTCAAATAGTGAGGAAAAATCACACTCACCACATTAATGGAGGAGGAACATATTATCAGTGTCATGCCAATTGTGAGTCAAAACAATTCCAAACATTTTATTCAAATGATCCGTAAGAATCCAATAAATTTCCAAAGTTATAATTTCATTCACAAAATGGCAACACAATTCGTAATTCACTTCAATTTCCACAAAACCATTTCTGATGCTTTTCAATCAATAAGTATCCATCAAATACCATTCAAACAATTTTTCACATTTTCAAACCATTCAAAATGTTTTTCAATCAATAAGTGTCCACCAAACACATTTCCACAATTTAAAACAATGATATGCAAATAGTCAATATTTATTTCCATTGAAAATAATTCAAAAGAAACAGTTGTTGTGCACAAACACAATTTAAAATAATAATATACAAATAGTCATAATTCATTTCAATTGAAAATTTCAAATGAAATAGCCGTTGTGCACAAACCTCTGATGGTATCCCCCCGATCCGGACTCGTGTTTCCTTCCCTTTCTGAGTCTTTGTAATCGAGAAACACAATTTGAAGTGTTTAAGATACTAATTTAAATCGTCTCTATCGATGGTGTTTGGTAAATAATGCACTGAACTCAATTATTCACTTAATCACCTAATATACCAACCCTCGTTGCGTTTTAGGTAAATTAGGTTTTAGTGTCGTTAATATGTCACATTTGATAGGGTTTTAGGTTTGGTATGTTTTACCAAAGTCATTTCCTTGCTTAGTGCATTTTAATGCAAATTCTTTGGATTGGGACACTGGTTTGACCTAACCGGACGATCTAGTTCCTCGGTTTTCGGGTCTCGGTCGAAAGTACAAACTTGTAGATTTAGGTCTTATGGACCGCGGTGCAAAATTTCAGGTCAATCCGAGTTTAGTAGACCGAGTTATGGTCATTACACTCTTGCTGGTCAAATGGCACCAATTTAGGTCAATTTTAGGTCAATTTGGTCAACTCTGGTTCGCCGCTTTTGACCGAACTTGTGCAAGTTGTTTGACTTGCTTTGGTGTCTTCATAAGACTTGTAGGTATGGGTCTTAACTATTCTTGGTCAAAATTTCAGGTCAATTGGACCTGGTTTGAGTGAGTTATGGCCTAAACACTCACTGCTGCCCAATTGGTCATTTTTCAGGTCCTAATTGCACCTAATCCGAATTGGTCATTTTCTTAGGTCACCTTGCAAGCAGAATTTTGGTATGTTTTCTCAATGAAAGTTGGCACATTTTGTGCCTAGTTTCACCTCAAATTGGTCTCATACCAATTGAGGTTACACATTTAAGGTTATAGGCTAAAATGTACACTGCCCTCACTATGCCTTTCACACCCCACTTCAAACACACATTTACCTTTGCCATTTGTTTGCTTACCTACCAAACTGTTTTGGTACATTACTAAAAGCACTTTCTACATTACATTAACATTACCTTGGGCAGATTACCATTACCCTCAACACACCAAATATAATTCACATTTACAATATCTCAATACCATTACATACACACCTAAACACCACTAATTCTCACATACACTTTACACAATAATTTCATACACATATCCTTCATTCCTTAATGCCACAATTCTGCCAACACTCCCATGAATATACACATTTATTCAAGTGTCCCCAAGGCTGCCGAAATTGTCCTTCAACACCACATTGCCCTACAATCCATCAATTCTCATCCAAGTGCCAAAATCACCATGTATATGTGAAACAATTCATTAGGATATTAATTTACCATGATCAACATTATTTCTCATCAATTATATGCATAATAAATCATCAAATGTGTGACCCCATGGCTGTCCAAAAATGGCTATCTCAATAACTATTTAAACTTCAAAATTTCCTTCACAAAACTAACACCCATAACATAAACATAAAGTTTAACAAGGAAATTCTCAAAAATGCAAACTTACCTTTAATTGTAACTTGCTAAACCTTCACCAAACTTCTCAAAATTGGTATCAATATCTTCCTTGTGATGTGTAGACCATTTTTCATAAAGCTACTTAAGGGATTGGAGTTGAAATGGAGGAGAAGATGAGGTTTGAAGCAAAATGGCTATGGAGTTTTCTTAGGGAGCTTGTTACGGCATTGTTGAAGAACTAAGAGAAAATGAATCTGCAGATGGTATGTTAGGTGTACACCTGCCCCATTAGCTTTAATTTATTCCTTTAGTGGTCCACTTATATGGATTAAATCATATAATATGTTTACATGTGTTATTTACACATTTTTCACTCCATTTTGGCTATTTGTATTAGGTACCCTCAATTTAATTTTTCATTTTATTTTCTAAGTGTAATATTATTTATTTTTAATGGACATTTAGGTCAAAAGACACTTCGGGATGTCAAATGACCATAATGCCCTTGTTCGGGTTGCATTCCCGATTTTTCGGTAATACCGGGTTTTTTCTGTTTTTCGATTTCTTACTTTTCTTTGTACTAATTATTTAATTTTTCTTTGATATTTCTAATGATATTTATTCTTCAACAAGGGTCTATTTATGTCCCAAAAATGTTTTCCGTGGTTCCTCAGATCCAGGCGACCAACGGTTCACGCCGTGACTTCCCAGTGCGGTCACCCATCGTTAGGTTTCCCGGCTCGTTTAACTTGATCACATTTCTTTGCAATCATTTTTCCTTTGTTTTTCTTGTACTTTCTTTTCTTTTATTTCATTATTTTATGTCTCCTTACTCATTTCGAAGTGTAGTTCTAGGCATCCTAACCGTCCGGACAGCACTGGTCACCGGAGCAGTAGAACGCACTACCAAACTTTGGGGTGTTACATCCAAGATTTATTTTTGAAAATTATTCAACATCTAGGATCACAAGATATTGTGAAAGCTTTGGAACACAAAATATTATTGCTAATAAAATTACTTATGAATTAGGATATGCATAAATACTTTTTAAATATAATTTATAAAAGCATTAAAATTTTAATTTATATTCATTAATTTTTTTGTAAATAAAATAAATTTATAAGAATATTTTAATCGGTTCACAAGTTTGCTTCCTCATTCATACTTTTATGTATTACCATTTTTTTTTTTGCAATATGCGTTGCTCATTATTGTACTCATTGTACATACTCTCAATTTATATTTTTCTAAATATAATTTTCTATTTTTTTATATATGATATAATATTATCATATTACCATAAATGTTATATTTAATTATTTATTTTAAAATGTTAATTTTAATGTTATTTTAATTAATTATATAAATAAAAATATTTATTAATTTAAGATTTATTATATTTTTTATTTGATCATACTTTTATGACAGTTATGTGTTATATACAATAGTAACTTAATTATAAACTTAAATGTTATATAATAAAAAAATAAAAAAATAATAATAAGTTTCAAAAAATTTAAATAGGTAAAGATATTTAAAAATTAAAATAAGTTAATAATAAATGCAAGTTAACTCATTGAATTGAATTCGTTTAAACTCTGTTATTTTACTTTAAAAAAAGTTTAATTTGTTCATATTTTACTTTTTTATAATTTAAAATAATATTAACTTGCACAATGAGGCCGTATAATTAGATTAATGTGAAAATAAATTATTTATAAAATTAGAAAATAGGATAATTTTTAAAATTTATTTTTTAGTTTAATGCATTATCATTACAAAATTTTCATTTTCATTATATTTATATTTTGAAATTTTTTATTAAAATAAATTATTTATAAAATTAGAAAATAGGATAATTTTTAAAATTTATTTTTTAGTTTAATGCATTATCATTACAAAATTTTCATTTTCATTTTATTTATGTTTTGAAATTTTTTATTATCATATTGTTTAATACAAATAATTTTAAAACCTAAGTAATTTATTATTTAATATATTATAGTTATTTTTATTTTTTAAAATTATAGATTATATTATATATGGTATAAATACATTATAGATTAAAATATAATTATAAATTTAATTAATTTTTTAATTAATTCATAATATTTATATAATTATTACTCTTAAGCAGTCAAATTGTTTCTTTTTCTTTTCCTTTTTGTATCTTCCACTCGTTTTTGTTATTTTAAAATTTTAAAACATAATAGCTTAAAATTAATATTGAGAGGAGCATAACTTCTCAGATAAATACATGCAAAAATATAATTAGACTTTCTTATTACCTTATGGGCAAAATTAACAACTTAACTAAGATTGACTAATAAATTAAGAAATAAAAAATATATATATATGTTCATGCACATAAGCATGTTAACAAATTATAATTAGTCTACAGTTAAACTATGTGGACATAAGAAAATTAAAATCTCATACAATCACATGTAAAATATATATATATATATATATATGTAAAAATGATATTAATCATCCCAAATATTATTGGATACATCAATATTAAATATAAAAAAAAAGGAAAATTGATTTATCTTAATCTATATAAATATCATTGATTTGCAAGGACATTGGTTTCATTTGATCACATTCTAGTAATCACATTCACGTACAACTAACCTTGTAAGAATGATACCTATGACAAGCAAAAACTCAAAAAATTTAAAGATTTACAATAGATTTTGCCTGTTGGAGGAAAAAAAAAGACACAAAATTAGTGAAGAAAGAAAAAAAAATTACTATCCATACACAAAATTAAAGTTAAATAAGCTTGAATCCTATTGCACAAAAATAGAGATTTTAAATATAAAAGCCATTCGGTGCCTTTTTTAAAAAAAAAAATAGCAACACATTTATAACAAATAGAATATTTGTTGTGGAATATGATTAGAATTTCATATCCACTATTCATATAAATACAAATTATTTTTATTTAATTAAATAGTTAATTTTTAATAATGATTTTACAATTATATTAATTAAATAATTAATTTTTAATAGTAATTTTATAATTTAACATTATAAGTTTGTAAATATTTAGAACAATTAAAAAGATAAATTAGTGGAAGTGCAATTTAGTGTTTCAGGTTATTTCTTAATTTTATTGTAATAAAATAAATAATTTTTATAAATTAATAATACTTACAAAATTAAGAATATGGAATTAATGTTAGTAGTATGCCCTAGAGCATATCATTTTTGTATGTATCTTGTATATATTTTATTAATAAAAGGCAATTTCACTTTTCCATTTACATAATCTATTTATGTGTAATTGAAAAGGTCCATTGATATTTTGTTAGAAATTCTATTCTTAAGTTGTTAAGAATATGAGTGACAGTATTTCTAGTACAAAGTATCATAAATTGGTTCACAATCAAGGATACTTCACAGAGGACATGACTTATCTAGAAAGATTGTAATCATGTTTATTCCCAAAGTATTAATATGAGATATAAATAAGTTGGACTAGTGAGTCTCATGCCATATAACAAACATTATAGGCACTTATACATGATAAGTAGGCCGAACCAGTGACGCTTATGACAAGCACATGGAGTTTACTCTTATCAATGCATTGTCATACATCATATCAGTGCATATATTCTTTAGACCTGAGATAACACAGTTATTTTGTATATAGGTGGTTTGAGTTTGATACTGCTTCCATATTCGTACTGTGCATGGGTATATGGGCATGTGTTGGCTCCTACTAGTTATATATGGAGATAGGTGTTGATCAAGATGGAATCCGTTATCCTAAGTAAATAGGGATGAAATCCTATGTTCATTTAATTATTCTTGATGATTTAAGTTCCAGGCTAGGACATGTAGATTTAGTCAAGAAAGAGTTTCTGACAAGAAAATCTAATTAATCAAGAATTGGAATTAAAAGAGAACATAATGTTCATAACGAATGGAGTTTGACATTAACCATAACTCCAGCTAGAATTGGGATTTTGTAACGGAGAGATTCTAGTGCATGGTAACATATGATTAAAGGTTCATTTAAGGTATTCCTTATTACTGATTGGGTGGCCATGGCATGCTATGCTAGGTGTCAACCATGGTCTATGATATGCCTAAAATGATTTAAAGAAATTATTTAAGGTAAGAAAGAGTTCTAATGATATTATGGGATAATATCATTTATCATTGCCAATAAGTAATGAGCCTAGTAAGTCACACATCTACACAAGTTAATCACCAAGTAAAATGTGATTTAATTGATTAATTAAAGAGTTTAATTAATTAATTAATTAATTAGGTTTGGTTTCAATAAGATTGCAAAGTCTCTAGCATGACTTGAAACCAAATCTAGGTTATTGGATGTATAGTATAAATTAAATTTATATTTAAATTGTTTAAATATGAATTTAATTGTGAGAAATTAATTAATGAAGATTAATTAATTAATTAATTAATTTATATTTGATATAAATTAATTTGGAGAGGAGAAATTATAATTTTGGGTTGAGAACTCAAATTAAAAAGTAAGAGTAAATTGGTCATTTCACATGGTGACATGTGGCACTATGAAATGGTGACATGTGGCACTATGAAATGGTGACACATGGCACCATATAAGCTTGCCATTTGTCTTTCAATCATGCAAGATGATAAAAGTCAAGATTCAATCTACCTTTGACACTTGGCTTGATGAGATTAAGTCAACAAAAGTAAGATTAAATCAAGTGGTGACATGTGGCAAAGGAGTTAGTGAGACTTTGACCTAAGTATAAAAGGAAAAGAAAGAACAACAAAACTTACTCTTCCTCTCTTCAAGGTGGATGGCAACCATAGACTCTCCTCTTCTTCTTGCTTTCTCAATTTAATTCAAAGAGAATCCTTCCATTTCCTTTAAATTAAATTTGCTAGAGAGTGTTTTTAGTCTTCCATACATTCATACAATCCCACTAAAGCATAAACCCCAAATTTCAAGTGGTTGAATAGGCTTGGGAAGTCTAATTGGGGCTGCCATTGGTGTGCTTATGGTGAACAAGCTAGAGGAACAATATTTGGGGTTCTAAGAGCATCCTAAGAGTGGAAATTGCATCAATTGTGCATCAAGAGGTTAGTACTCAAAATCCCTCTTTTTAATTAGGGATTAATGAATTAATTTGTTAATTTACAATCTTAAATGGCAAATAAAGATTTTAATGCATGCTAAAATGTGTTTTGGTATGCTTATGAACATTAAAATTGATTAGGCACATAAAACATATGATATGTTGCATGTAACCCTGGATAAAGTTTTAAATTTCAATGCTTAAATCCCCTAATTCCCATGCTTCCATGCCTTCAATTGGTATAAGAGCCACTATATTTGTCATTTAGATTGATTATGAGGCTTAATTGTGTGATTGGGTTGAATTTGGGTTGATTTAAAGTTAGTTCGGATCAAGAAAAACCTACAAAACTAAACAGCCACAAGAAACACGACCTGTAGCCCAGGGCATATTTCAACATACACGGGGCATGTTGACGCACGTCCAGGGGCATGCCGCTCAACGACAGGGGCCGTGTCTCTCATGTGCCTCACCCCGTGCCAAAGGTTGCATTTACACGGGGTGGCCGTGTTTTTGCGTGCCTCAGGCCATGTAAACATTTCACGGGCCGTGTTGGGCTTATTGGGGTTGATTTTTTGGGCCCATTATGCAAAAGTTATGTAATTTGAGGCCCATAATTGAGCCCAAACCTAATTAAATGGTTTAGTTAGAAATTTTAATCACACAATTAATTTATAAAAATTGTTTTCATGGAATTAAATTTGGAAAAAGTTTCTAAATTTAAATTTATTTGAATAAGATTCAAATTTAAATTTTTGTTGAATATATGATATTCAATTTAATTTTTAAGCATTTATATTTTATTTAATTGTTAAATTTTAAATATGCATGATGGATGATCATGGACAATAAAAGACCAATGTGATTGGATTTATTTATTTATTTTAATTTTTCTTTGGGATGTAAAATAATTAATCTTTTTTAGTGGCATGTATCATAAATGTTATGATAACTTAGGATGTTATTTCATTTATTTAAGGACTTTAGAGTCCATATTCTTATATATTCACGTTGGTATGCCAAGGGTTACAATGTAATTGGATTGTAAGAAGAACAAGGAGGTCAAGATCATTGGTGGGACCAGTGGGAGGAAATCAAGATTAATGATTGAATATGTGCTCCTTTAGCAACTATTGTAGAATGAATGAATGAAATACACCTAGGAATGCCCTGATTCAATTCTTGGTGGCTCAGAATTGAATCCCTTAGAAAGTCCATGATCATACTATATTATTTATTTATCTATGTATGAATGAGATGTATATGAATGTGTGCAAGTATATGATATATGCATGCCAACTGGATAATGTGGAAAGTGAGACCATAATAGTAATTAAGTCGACCATAAAATCTTCCAAACAAATGATTAAGTTGGAAATGGTATAATTATGGTAATTATATCATAGCCCTCCATTGAGGCAATTATTTTAAGAAATTTTAAATACTTTCATTATTAGCTATATGAACTTGGAAATGATGCATTTGTTTAAGAGATTTTCTTAAGAATAATTGTTAAGCATAAGATGTTGTAAGAATGTAAATGGTTGGTGGCCAATAACGGATGTGCCTGAGGTCATTAAAATCATTTGCATGCCTACTAGCTCAATGGGATCAACTTAACTAACGCAAGACAAATCAATAATGGATGTGCCTGAGATTTTGAGTATTAGGGGCCAAATAAATGATTGAACCTCACATGAGATGTGATGGGTAATGTAACACCCTCCCCGTAGCAACTCCGTACATTCTACTGTTCCGGTGACCGGTGTCGGTCCGGACAGCTAGAACGTCCGGAAAAATATTTAAACTAAAGTGAGGAACCAAAATTTACTCAAATATTAATAAGAAAAATTTAGTAAAAATTTTAGAAATAAAATACAACCAAGTCAAATGAGCGGTGCCTGCCGAAGGGTAACCAGAGGGAAGTTGCGGTTCTCGCAATGAGGAGCCCTAGACCTGGGAAAAATTTCATAAAATAATTTTTGGGACTCCAGAGAAGGGTCATTGAGGTTCCTATGGCATTAGAATGCCAAGAAAATATTTAGAAAAATTTTTCAATCGGTACAGACAATTTTGACCCGTTAAGCCAAACGGAGGGCATTTTGGTCATTTCGCCTTCAGAGGTGATTTTTGGCCGACTTGTCCAGTTAAGTAAATAATTAATATGACATAAAATATGAAGAAACATTACTAGAAATTAAATTGAAAATGAGTAGTGGAGGAAAGGAAAAAAAATGAGGAAAAAGCTTATTTATGACATCATGGTGATGTCATTAAGAAAATTTTGACCAATCACAATTAAGCCATCAATTGACTAACTAATAAAAAGACTAAATGAGGACTAAATAACCAAAAAATTGCAGCAGCCACCCCTCCTTCCTCATGCAGCCGAAACCCTAGTCCCATAGCCACCCTCCATTAAAGCTTTTTCAAGCTTTAGATTTCCATCATTTTCACCATATTTCCCTAACACCTTTCATTAAACCTTGACCATATCACTTGGGGAAGCTTTTGGCAGCCAAGAAGAAGAAAGAAAGTGAAGTTTTGAGCTTGACAAAAATCTGCCCTACAAGAGGTTAGTGACCAAAACCTTAAATTTCAATTCAATTTCATGTTTAAGCACTATATTGGTGATTAAATGACAAAGAAACTTGATGAAAGACATTTGTATGCCATCCCTTATTTTTGGCAGCCATGGTTAGGGTTTGATGGTGTTGAATTTAATGAAGTTAAATGGGTAATAGGGCTGTCCACAATATGTATTTACTAAGTAGATTGATGAAATAAAGTGAAAATGCATGATTTTGAAATTGTTGAGCTAGGGTTTGGGAGTGAAACTTGGATTTAGCTTATGCAATTGTGAAAGAACATTTTAATGGTCAATTAGTGACCATTTTAGGTAAGTTGACCACAATTTGGACTGAAAAATGGCATGGCAAAGTGAATGAGAATGCTGCCTAGGGACAGCAGCAGAGGGACTGAAAATTCAGTCCACTTGCACAGCCATAACTTTGGCTGTGTTGGTCCAATTGGTGTTTGGCCAATTGGAAATGAAACTAGGCTTATAATGGCACATTTTTGCTGAAGAAACCATGCCCAAAAGACCAAAGCAAGAGGACCAAAAGTTGGCCCCAATCCAGATACCCTGCAACCAGCACCTGCAGAAATGACCAAATGAACAGTAACTGTTCATTTGGCCATAACTCACTGTAGATATGGTCAATTGACCTGAAATTTTTACAGAAACAAGATAGGATATAGACAAACAACTTTCATGAAGAACATCACCACAAATTATGCCATTAACCCATTCAAATTATTGGGCAAAGTTGAGTTATCAAACCTGCAACTCTGCAGATTTTCATTTGAGCAGTAATGTTTGGAGGGCTATAACTCTCTCTAGAAAACTCGGATTTAGTCGATTCTTGAACCGATGAAAACCTAAGGCATAGTAGAACATTTCATATGAAGAAAGTTAGGCCAAATTATGAACTTAACTTGATCAAATTACTTACCAAAATTGGACCAAAATCTGCCAAAACCCAAAAGTGCAGCATGAACAGTGCACGTGAACAGTAAACTTATTTTGGCCATAACTTGAGCTACAAAACTCCAAATGGAGTGATTCAAAAAAGGAAATTCAACTAGACAAAATAGGGAACAACTTTCATGTTTGCCATTTCCTCAAATTCCCACTGTAAAAATAACAAATGTAACAGTAAAAATGAAGCACCAAATCTGAAAATTTTGTTCAATTAGCATTAAGCTTAGAAATGGTATTGGCAACCAATACCAACAAGTTTTAAATACAAAATGTGGTATGTTTGGGGTGTTAAAACCAATACACCTATTTCCTATCCAAAAGTCAACATTTTTGTTGACCAATGAGGTGAATAGTGACACCAAAACCAAAAATTGGCAATTTTGCCAAAATGACCTAAGCTTTGAGAAAGTGACCAAAACTAACAAGTTTTGAATACAAAATGTGGTATGTTGAGAGTATTAAAACCAATGTACCTATTGTTTATGCAAAAGTCAACATTTTAGTTGACTAATGAAATGAATAGTGACATGAAAACTTAAAATTCAAAAATTATGAAACTTAAAAATGCAAAATGCCCTAGTAGGCCTAATGTGATTGGTTTGGATAGTTTGGCATGCCAATAGGGTATTGTTTTAGCAGTACTGCGAAAGGAAAGGCTTTATGCCTGTATTCATGGCTTTATGCCCGTATTCATGGCTTTTATGCCCGTATTCATGGCTTTTATGCCGATTATGTGATATCATGGCTTTTTAGCCATACTGACTGCATACGTGGTTGACGTTCTGCGTCCCATGGTATGACGGCCCGAGGCACCGCGGTGTCCAGTGCCAACGACCCGTTATCCAGTCCAGTCGTCCAGTATAGATTACTTGGGCATGGAAAAGTATAACTGTGATTGAACTAATTATTAAAGAAAATACGAAAATTAAGTATCAGGAATGATTACAAAAATACAAAGAAGCTCAAGATCATGAAGAAAATAATTAACGAAATGCAAGAAGAAGTTAATATCATAAAACATGATTAGCCCTCGACTACACAATAAGTTAGTAATTATTCATTTCTTATGAACACAATAGCAAGGAAATTATTATTTTTATTTGCATATTGTATTTTCTTGTATTATTGGCACCACTAAGCTTTATGCTTAGCGCGTCGCTTTTGCAATGCGTAGGTACTAAAGATTTGGACAGAGGGCCCAGTAGACCACAGATTGGGTAAGGCCGTTCACAGTTCTGCATAGTGTCCGTGTCACCTCAACTTCTGCAGTGCATTGGTAGGACACTAGGTGACATTTTGGCATTCTGTAATAAATTTTGATTTTCTCATATGTAATGAAACTTATGTAATGTATTTTGGTTTTCATGTAAATAATGCAAAATTGTATTTGTAAATGGGAAAGTGAATATTGATCTGTGATTGTTACATGACTATCAAATGAGATGAATGATTGAGAATTGAAATTGAGAAATGAATGGTTGACAGATGTTGAGATGATGATTATTGGAGTTTGAGAGTAATTGAATACGAATATATGAATATTGGAAGTGTTTTTCACAGGTTCCGAAGAACTATTTTCTCCATTTTTAGCCGGTACTCCGTCGGATTTTCTTTAAAATTTTCGGACCTTAAATAAATTATATTTCACAAGTTATATTCAAAAGGAAGAATAAAAATGAATTAAGATAAAATAGAGTGCTCGGCACACTGAGTGGCATAACTTGCTCGGCTACACTGTAGTCGGGTAAGGGGTGTCACAGGTAATGAGTTACTCACTTATAGTTTATTGTAATTCCAATAATGGATGTGCCTGAGGATGATCAATAAGACTATAAGAATTCAATCACCCATTAGAAATCCATCCAACTAGGTCTGTTTCCTACTTTAGAAGTGTAAGTTCGCCAAGTTAGTGGGAGGACCAATTTGATTAAAAGACCATAATCATATTGGTTAATTACTTGATACATTTACTAATTAATCTTGTTATTTTCTATAGTTTATTTTCTGATAATAATGAGCACACAACAACCACCACCATCCAATATCCTTGCAAGCATACTTGATCACAATAGGTTGACAGGACCTAACCTTTCTGATTGGCTTAGAAATTTAAAACTTGTCCTGAACCTAGAACGTATTGGATATGTTCTAGATTCAAATATTCCTAGTACCTTACCTCTAGGGGCCACTCCAGAGGAATCAGAGACTTTGGACAAGTGGAAGGAGCATGATATGAGAGCCAGATGCTACATGCTTGCTTCTATGACTCATGAGTTACAGAAGCAACATGAAAACATGCAAAGTGCAAATGAGATCCTTCTTCACCTGCAAAAGTTATATGGTGAGCATAGTAGGAATGCTAGATATGAGATATCTAGACAGCTATTCCGCATGAGGATGTCAGAGGGATAAAATGTAAGAGATCATGTCCACAAGATGATTCGACTCATTGAGTAGCTGGAACATCTTGATTTTCACATAGATTTCCAACTGTAGACGGATTTGATCCTTCAGTCCCTACCAGATTCATTTGGGAATTTTGTGACAAATTTTCACATGACTAAGCAAGAATGCACTCTGGTTGGCTTGCTTAACATGCTGGTTATTACTTAAAAGAATATTCCGGGCAATAAAGGAAAAGAGGTGGCTTTGGTTGCATCTTCTTCGTCTGCTGGAAAGTCTAAAAAGAAAAAGGGTAATAAGAAAAAGAAACCTCAAGTTCCTAGACCTTCAAAGAAGATAACCAAATAGAAGGGCAAGATCAAAGTTGACAAAGGCAAAGGAAAGTGTTTCCACTGCCAGAAGGATGGGCACTAGGAGAGGAAATACCTAGAGTATCTTGCTTCTCTGAAGGACAATAAAGACAAACCTTCAGAAGGTATGTCTATATCTTGTTATTTAGATTTTGACAATGCTCATAATTCATTTATAACTTGGGTTTAGATACTGGTGATAGTACTCACATTACTTTTGATATGCAGGATCTAGTAAATAGTAGCAGCTTGCAGACACGAGATGTTAGACTTCAGATTGGCAATGGCTCAACTGTTGAAGCTTTAGCTATAGGATCTAAATCTTTATACATGTATGGACATGTTTTGTATTTAAATAATATTTTGTATGTACCTGATGCTTTTAGGAACACCATTTCTGTATCTAGTTTGACTAGAAATGGTTATGAATTTCAGTTCATAAATGATGTTTGCAATATTTATTTTGGAAATGAATATGTTGGCTCGAGTTATATGCATGATGGGCTTTATTATTTGGATAATAATGTTAAATACAAATCTAATGCAAGCAATCTAAATGAATGTAATGCCATGATGAAAATCAACTCAAGTTCAAAATATATTTGGCACTTAAGATTAGGTCATATTGTAGAAGATAAGATTCCAAAGCTGGAGAAAATAGGGATTTTATCCTCATTGGGTTCTGAATCTACTCCAACTTGTAAATCTTGCCTTCAAGGCAAAATGACTAGATCACCTTTTGTTGGACAGGGGTTAAGAGCTGAAAATATTTTGGAACTTATACATAGTGATGTATGTGGTCTATTTAAAGAAATGGCTAGAGGCGATTTTCATTATTTTATTACCTTTACTGATGATAAATCAAGGTTTGGGTATTTGTATTTGATGAAATACAAACATGAATCCTATGAAAAGTTCAAAGAATTTAAATCTGAAGTAGAAAATCAAACAGGAAAAAGTATTAAAACTCTTCGATCAGATCGTGGAGGTGAATACTTAAGTACTGAATTTGATGAATACTTGAAAGAGCATGGCATTATCTCCCAGCTGACTCCTCCAAGAATGCCACAATTAAATGGTATGTCTGAAAGGAGAAATTGTATCCTATTAGATATGGTACGCAGTATGATGAGCTATACTGACATGCCAGTCTCCTTTTGGGGATTTGTTTTAGAATTAACTTTGCATATCCTGAATAGGATTCCATCAAAGTCAATTTCTTCCACACTTTATGAGATATGGCATAGGAAAAAACCAAGTCTTAAACATGTTAAGATTTGGGATTGTCCAACTTACATTAAAAAGGTGAAGACTGATAAATTCGAAACCAAATCAAAAAGGGGTCGATTGGTTAGGTATCCAAAAGAAAGTTTTGGATATTAATTTTATTTGCCTACATCACAAAAGGTTGTGGTAAGTAGAAATGCCATATTTCTTGAACAATAGTTTATTCAAGAAGGTGGAAAAGGAAGGTAAATAGAGTTAGAATTAGAGAATTCTGACCAACCAATAAATTAGATGGATATAGATCCATCTAGTCAACCTATGCCTGTTGATGAAACATCTACAATAATTCCTCGTAGATCAACTAGGATATCTCATCCACCAGAGAGATATAGTTTTCTTCATACAGATGAACAAGAGTTGTTTACTCATGAAGAAATAGATTATGGAGATGATCCTTTTACCTTTGAAGAAGCTATATCAGATATAGACTCTTCTAAATGGATTGAAGCTATGAAATCTGAAATTGATTCCATGCATAAGAACTATATTCTTGGAATTCGTATCTATAGAGATAGAGCGAAAGGAATAATTAGTTTATCCCAAAGTCTATACTTGGAAAAGGTGTTAAAGAGGTTTAACATGCTTGATTCCAAGAGAGGATTGTTACCAGTAAGACATGGTATCCATCTTTCTAAGGAAATGTCTCCAAAGACACCTGAAGAAAGAGACAAAATGGCCATGATTCCATATGCCTCGGTTATTGAAAGTTTGATGTATGCAATGTTGTGTGCTAGGCCGGATATCGCGTATCCTGTTAGTTTGACTAGCAGGTTTCAATCCAATCTAGGTTTGGAACACTGGATAGCTATTAAGAATATCGTTAAGTACTTGAGAAGACCTAAGGATTTATTCTTGATTTATGGAGGTGGCGACCTACAATTGGATGGTTACACTGATTTTGATTTTCAATCAGATATCGATGATAGAAAGTCTACCTCTAGTTTTGTGTTCATTTGTAATGGAGGTGCAGTCAATTGGAAGAGTTCCAAATAGAGTATGACTGCTGATTTCACTATAGAGGCCGAGTACATTGCTGAATCAGATGCTGCAAAAGAGGCTGTTTGGATAAAGAAGTTCGTGATAGAACTTGCAGTAGTTCCTTCCATTGAGTCAGCAGTTCCTCTCTACTGTGACAACAATGGAGTGATCATACAGGCTAAGGAACCCCAGTCTCACCAGAAATCCAAAGACATAAAAAGGCGCTACCACATTATCAGAGAGATAGTTAGGTGAGGTGATGTAGCCATGCAGAAAATAGCATCAGCCAAAAATTCAGCTGATCCATTCACAAAGCCTATGTCACAAACTCAGTTAGATCGACATCTTGAGAAGATGGGTCTAAGATATTGTAATGAATGGCTCTAGTGCTAGTAGGAGATTGTTAGTAGTATGCCCTAGAGCATATCATTTTTGTATGTATCTTGTATATATTTTATTAATAAAAGGCAATTTTACTTTTCCGTTTACATAATCTATTTATGTGTAATTGAAAAGGTCCATTGATATTTTGTTAGAAATTCTATTCTTAAGTTGTTAAGAATATGAGTGACAGTATTTCTAGTACAAAGTATCATAAATTGGTTCACAATCAAAGATACTTCACAAACAACATGACTTATCCAGAAAGATTGTAATCCTGTTTGTTCCCAAAGTATTAATATGAGATATAAATAAGTTAGAGTGGTGAGTCTTATGCCACATAAAAAATATGATAGGCACTTATACATGATAAGTAGGTCGAACCAGTGACGCTTATGACAAGCACATGGAGTTTACTCTTATCAATGCATTTTCATACATCATATCAGTGCATATAATCTTTAGACCTGAGATAACATAGTTATCTTATATATAGGTGATTTGAGTTTGATACTACTTCCATACTCGTACTGTGTATGGGTATATGGGCATATGTTGGCTCCTACTAGTTATATATGGAAATAGGTTTTGATCAAGATGGAATCTGTTATCCAAAGTAAATAGGGATGAAATCCTATGTTCATTTAATTATTCTTGATGATTTAATTTCATGGACAGGATAGGTAGATTTAGTCAAAAAAGAGTTTTTGACAAGAAAATCGAATTAATCAAGAATTGGAATTAAAAGAGAACATAATGTTTATAGTGAATGGAGTTTGACATTAACCATGACTCCAACTGGAATTGGAATTTTGTAACGGAGAGATTTTAGTGCATGGTAACATATGATTAAAGGTTCATTTAAGGTATTCCTTATTACTGATTGGGTGGTCATGGCATGCTATGCTAGGTGTCAACCATGGTCTATGATATGCCTAAAATGATTTAGAGAAATCATTTAAGGTAAGAAAGAGTTCTAATGATATTATGGGATAATATCATTTATCATTGCCAATAAGTAATGAGCCTAGTAAGTCACACATCTACACAAGTTAATCACCAAGTAAAATGTGATTTAATTGATTAATTAATTAATTAAATAGGTTTGGTTTGCAATAAGATTGCAAAGTCCCTAGCATGAGTTGAAACCAAATCTAGGTTATTGGATGTATAGCATAAATTAAATTTATATTTAAATTATTTAAATATGAATTTAATTGTGAGAAATTAATTAATGAAGATTAATTAATTAATTAATTTATATTTGATATAAATTAATTTGAAGAGGAGAAATTATAATTTTGAGTTGAGAACTCAAATTAAAAAGTAAGGCTAAATTGGTCATTTCACATGGTGACATGTGGCACCATGAGATGGTAACACATGGCACCATATAAGCTTGCTATTTGTCTTCCAATCATGCAAGATGATAAAAGTCAAGATTCAATCTACCTTTGGCACTTGGCTTGATGAGATTAAGTCAACAAAAGTAAGATTAAAATCAAGTGGTGACATATGGTGAAGGAGTTAGTGAGACTTTGACCTAAGTATAAAAGGAAAAGAAAGAACAAACAAAACTTACTCTTCCTCTCTTCAAGGTGGACAGCAACCATAGACTCTCCTCTTCTTTTTGCTTTCTCAATTTAATTCAAAGAGAATCCTTCCATTTCCTTTTAATTAAATTTGCTAGAAAGTGTTTTTAGTCTTCCATACATTCATACAACCACACTAAAGCCTAAACCCCAAATTTCAAGTGGTTGAATAGGCTTGGGAAGTCAAATTGGGCCTGCCATTGGTGTGCTTGTGGTGGACAAACTAGAGGGACGACATTTGGGGTCCTAAGAGCATCCTAAGGGTGGGAATTGCATCAATTGTGCATCAAAAAGTTAGTACTCAAAATCCCCCTTTTTAATTAGGGATTAATGAATTAATTTGTTAATTCACAATCTTAAATGGAAAATGAAGATTTTAATGCATGTTAAAATGTGTTTTGGTATGCTTATGAGCATTGAAATTGATTAGGCACATAAAACATATGGTATGTTGCATGTAACCCTAGATAAAATTTTAAATTTCAATGCGTAAATCCCCTAATTCCCATGCTTCCATGCCTTCGATTGTAATAGGATTTTTGGTATAAGTAGAATTACTGTTAAAATAATAATATTAGAAATTAAAATTATTTATAGATTTAGTGATGGATAAAGTATTAGTCGTCACTAAAACTTATTAGCGATGAATTTGTATAAAATAGCCTCCCATTACTAAAATTATTAGCAATGGATGTTTGTCACTAAAGGTAATTAGCAATGGCTTTTCATTACTAATTCATTTTGTTACTGACAAATTTATATATTTGTCATCACAAATACGTTTTCATTGATTTTTTTTTTCATAAATAGTGAAGGTTATTTTTAGCAATATCAATACTCACCCCACTTTGTCAGGACCTAAACTCTTGAGCCGAATCAACATTAGGACTTGGGTCAGCATATGGGTTTGGGCCGTGACAAAGTTGGTATTAGTACTTAGGCTCCATATTCATGGGAATTGTTGTCTTGGGTTTGTAACATGCGAAATAAAGGATCATGTTTTGTCTTTTTCTATAATTCCTCAATTTTAGTTTAAGCATTATTCCGTAAGTAGCGTGTTTTAGCATTTGTTTAGTGTCTAGCATTTCATAAAGTACAAAGTGATATAAATTTGAGTTAGCAGACGTGTTGTGGTCTACTCTTAGAATATAATTATCCCTATAAATAATGTGATTATTTAGAGTGGTGCCATATGGCATGCCTTATTAGTGTAAGGCATAAGTACATTAGGATTAGTTATATTAGTATAACCACTCTAGGTGAGGGTGTGGGTGCCATTATTGGCAGACTGATAATGGAGTGTTTTGTTAGGACATGTTTTTCCTTATGCATTACAATGAGGTGTAAGAGGGTAAAGGTAATAGCCTATTGGGATGTATCACAATAACCTATTTAACACTCTTAATGTTTGTATTGTAAGCTATAAATTGTGATACCAACATGGGACTATTGTGTATAGTTGCATGCATCCCTACTATGTTCTAATAGGTGTTTGCAGATAGCTTCCATTTTGGCAAAGTGACACCATAACAGAATCCTTTTTTTACAAAGCAACTAGGAAGCTCTTGGTTAAGGTTTAAAACCTTTGAGATAAGGTATCAAAGGTTGCAGTTGGGTTGTGACTAGAGTATGTGACTCAGTTATCCTAACTTGAGTACAGAGTTATATTCTAAGTTTCCATAGGATTAGAGGTTTTAGTATGGTTCCAGAGTAAAGTTGGCACGTGCTTAGTGGGATCACTTGGTGTCCAGTGTGTGACTTGGGATAGCTTTGGCATTACAATGGATGTTTTGCCTAGAGTTTAATAAAGATAGTACTCCTTAGTTTGCAGTGGAGTGTAGAGCATGAATCTACTTTTTAAGGAAGACAAAAGGTTATTAATAGTGTTCATAGCCTATGAAATGGCAGTTAAGGGAATAATGCAGTATAATAAAGAGTTGTTGGCTTAGGCACCCAATAAAGGGTATAAGTTCCTATAGGAGGGGGCTGTGAGGTGAAATATTATCCATTAGAATTATATAAAATGCACCAGGTAATGCCTAGGAAAGATGGTGGAGTCACAATGGTCTCACTTAAGTACCACCTCCTTAGATAGCATTTCCTAGACATGCACTTCATACAATCCTAATAGAATCAAACCACTGGTAAGTACCGTCTTCCAATAACACTACCACGTTACTAAGGATTTATGTCACGAAGGCATAGATAGACAAGAGTCGCCACCCGAGTAATAACCGGGACATATTCAGTATTTCTTCCGAGGGTCATGGATGGCAACTTACTCCTTGCAGAGTTTCCACAACCGTCATTACCATAGCCCAATGTCTAGGTTCGGGATAGTGGGTACATAAGGGGAAGGTGTTAGGCACCCCTTACGCCTGGCCTAACCTCGTTCATTCAAGTGCCACTCCTCTACTAATATTTCTAGAAGTCTTGTTTATTATTTCTTTATTAAACTTTATCCTAAAAAATGCAATTCTAATCCTACACACGCAAGTAATTCACAAAAGGGTTGTTGTTTGCACACAATTTTCATGCACAAGTAATTCCTATCTATGGGGTTGCTAATTATTTAAATGAAATTTACCAAATGACTAAAATTAATTTATTATTGAGAATTTAATTTACAAAAAAATTTAATTTCAAATAATCCTATGTTTCTATTTAACCTAATTAATTTATTTTCACTAAGTTACCCTAAGGATAATTGAACTAAGTTAATTATGTACATGTGTAATTTATTCTCATATCACATAAGACCCAAACAATCACAACCTAATAAAGATTTCCATCATGTAAATTTATTTTATAATTACCAAGTATTAAATTAAATTTATTTTACATGCCAATGTTAGTTTAATTTACAAACAAGATTAATTATTTATTTAAATTAATTACATACAAATGTCAGTTAAATTAAAAACAAAGTTAATTTTAATTTACCAAATAAAAAATCTATTATTACTACAATTTCATGCCAATGATTATTCGAGGAGTTTATAGCTACTTACCTGTTGGTAAATGCAGTTGCCATTGGGGCAAGCTACCCTTAAAAAAGGGTCTTCTCTTCTAGTATGGCAATGATATCCCTGGCTTACTTCCGTTTAGCTCCACATAAGCTCCACGCAAATGACCTCTTTGGTACTTACCTTAGGGCTATTTACCAATTTTATTTGTAATAAAAAATAAGGAAACTAAAGAAAATAAAAGAAATAAAAAAAATATTAATAATAATTTATATTAGATTCTAACTCTAGTCTCCTAAAGGGTTAAAATTCCTAATTAGTTACAACTACCAAATGGTCTAAGTCTTCTAACATATACCAAACACTTTATAAGACTTCTTGAATTAAAAAAACACAGAAAAATAGATTAAATATCAATTGCAAACCAAGAAAATACAAGAACATGTATAAACATACAATTTTCAAATTATGGCAGATTGATAGTAGCAAGAAATTTGATTTTTAAAAAATAGTTAGACAAGTCTAAAAATCATAAAAAAAAAAATTACAGAAGACAGCCTACATATCATATAAGATCATAAAATTTATAAATCAAATAAAACCCTAGCCAAATGGTCTACATAAATCGTAACTTTTCTAAGTGACAAAATCGTACTACTTTTTGTAAAATTCATAACTCATTAACCACAATAGATATGAATGTAAAACCAATTGGAAAATATTCATAAGATTCTAAAATTAATTTTAGATACTATATTTACACAAAAATATTAAGAAACAAGGGAGATATGGGCTCCACAAGTCAGGTATCCTACAAATTGGATTTTACAGGAACCCTAACTTCAAACAGCCATAACTTATAACATATTAAAGCTTTTTTAGTGATTCTTGAGCCTAAAATTAATAGAATTTCGTGTAGAATATGAATATAATTTTTACAAATTTTTTACAGATTCAGAAGATAATGAAAAATAATAAAAATATGAGAGATAGAAAACTGAACATGTGCAGAGTTGTGTATCTCCTCAAATTAAACATGATTACATAATCTATATGAACATATAAAATAAATTAAAAACAAGGAACATATAATTAAACATTACATGGCATAGATCTTGAAAAGAAAATAAAAGAACTAACCTTTAAAAAATATCGATAAAAAAATAGAAGAACTAAAAGAATTTTGGCTATTCCTCTCTTTAATTTTTTTTTCTTTTTTTTGTCTTATCCTCCACCTTTTTTTTCTCCTCCTTTCCTCCTCTTTTTTTTTTTTTTTTATCAGTGGGGTATTTATAGGGTTTTGGGAGAGAGGTGTGATAGGGTTTGGAGTCCTAGCGTGATAAAGTTCAGATAACTTAAACAACTAAGATTGTAGAATTTGAGTGAGATTGAAATATGGATGAGGTGTTTCAACCAATGGGAAGAGAAGGAAAGGGGAAGGCACCAATAGGGAGTGAGAAAGAGGTGTGGTAGGGTTTGAAGTCCTAGTGTGATAAGGTTCAGATAACTTAAACAACTGGAATCGAGGAATTTGGGTGAGACTGGGATATGGTTGATGTGTTCCAACCAATAGGAAGAGAGGGACAGAGAAAAAGATATTTTCTTATTTTAATTTTTAAAGAATAAATTAAATAGGTCTTATTTAAAATTCCTAAATAGGCTTTCTTAGGCCCATGAGGCCCAATTAAACTTAATTAGGTACATTTAAAAAATTACCCATATAAAATTTTATTTAAATTTAATTAAATTCGCTTCCAAAAAAAAAACATATTATTATTTTTTTCAAGATCATGCCACGGAATTAATAATTCAGCTCCATGCCTCTAATTACATCTTACAGTTATATAATTTTTCATCATCGGGTTTCCCACAGCCTCAATGCACATACTCGTCACAAAATAAGGGTTTACAGTTTGCCCCCCACTTTGGTGAAAGTTGAAATCAATGCGATAGCATTGCTCAAGTTTCGTCAAAGTGAAACTCAAATTTCTAATAACTATGAAACATTGGTTATGAGGATCAAGTATATCTTGCTCGGTCGACATACTCTATGTTATGAGACTAGCTACGGTCTCATAAAAGTAAAAACTGTGTCATGTGAAAAATGAGTGTATCTTGCTCTGTCGATACACTTTGCATCATGAGACTAGCTACGGTTTCATAACAGTGATAATTGTGTCATGTGAAAATTGAGTGTATCTTGCTCTGTCGATACACTCTGTATCATGAGACTAGCTACGGTCTATAATAGTGATAATTGTGTCATGTGAAAATTGAGTGCATCTTGCTCTGTCGATACACTCTGTGTCATAAGACTAGCTATGGTCTCATGACAATGGCAACTGTGTGATTTGAAATGTTGTGGATTCGTATTTAGGACCACAGTCCTAAACTACCTACGTATCCCCCTTACTATCCTGAGGAAGAATCAGACCCACTCGTAGTTCGACACTTGAAACTATGGTGATGCATGTTCTTCTACGCCTTACACACCTACAAGTGACATATTGATGCGTGTTCTTCTACGCATTACACAACAATGCCATATGCCCTAAATAATGTCTAAGGACTTACCAAAAAACATATGTCATAAAATGTTGTGGGTTCGTATTTAGGACCGCAGTCCTAAACTACCTACGTATCCCCCTCGCTATCCTGAGAAAGAATCAGACCCCCTCGTAGTTCGACACTTGAAACTATGGTGATGCATGTTCTTCCACGCCTTACAAACCTAGAGGTGACATGTTGATGCATGTTCTTCTATGTCTTACACAACTATGCCATATTCCCTAAACAACGCCTAAGGACTTACCAAAAAAAATATATATTTCATGATTTGAAAAAATTGGGATGACTAGGTCTCAAAACTCTTTTTGTGATTTTTGTGCTTCTTGTATGCTACTTCCTACCATGGGTATGCTGATTTTGCTAGAGATTCTAAAAAAACTTAGTCCTTTGGGGGACCTCTTTTTGCAAAAACTTTCTTATAACCTCAAAATTTTTTAGAAGAACTGTTCACCAAAAAAAAACTTTCTTAAGGTCACAATACAATTTTTCTCTGATTTTTCTTTTTTCTTCTCTTCCCCCATGGTTCATTATTCTAAAGCCATTTCAAAATCTTGTTCTGCTTTGACTCCTTTCTCTTCCATCAACTCAATTCTTTGTGCCCTAACTTTTGCCTGAAATGCCCTTTTAGGTTTTCATCTCAGCGGCCCTTTTGGGTTTTCCACCTGGCGAGCTCTTTTTTTTTTCTTTTTTTTTTTTTGAAATTGGACAATTGCCAAGGCATTCATATCAAGAAGCACCTATCTTGTCATACTTAGAAGACATAGATTAAATCAAAACAATGTAGTTCAAATACTTAATCATTTGATTTATCCCTCAAGACACAAACATTCACAATCATAATTAAATAAAATATATTCTTGGTTAATGCAATAAAAGCTTCTTTATTTATTCAGGTACACCATTACTCCCTCTTACATTTAGTTTTACCATATTTTCATCCTTCCAAAGTTAGAAATAAGCTTTATAACCTGCTGAATGGCCTTTTCAGGTTTTCCATCTAGATCTTCTCTCATATCTCCTTTTGCCTAGACCACCTTTTGCAGATTTTCAATCTAGCATTTTTTTTTCTTTTTTTTTTCTTTAGCCCTTACTTTTGCCTAGACTGCCTTTTATAGGTTCTCAGCCTAGCGAGCCTATCTCACACAAAGTACCATTTGAGCCTGTTTAAATTGACTGGTTTTTGAAATTCATTCCCATCCAAGTCTGATATTCTTACCGTAGCAAGATCTTTTTTACTATGTATGGACCATCCTAGCTTGGGTTAAACTTTCCTCTTAAATCAAAAGGGACGGGCCGAGCTTGTTTCAAAACCATGTCTCCCTCTTTGATCTTTCTTGGCTTCACCTTCCTCTGATAAGCCTGCATATGATACAAGACTCACATCCTCTTTTCATCAATCAAAGCTAGTTCTTTATATGTCTTCTAGGCCCACTCATTTTCTAGGATCTTAGCTTGTAGTATCACTCTTAAGGATCTGACCTCTTACTTAATGGATAGCATTGCTTTAGTCCCATACACTAAAGAGAATAGGGTTGCCTTCGTGGATGTCCTTGTAGTACTACGATAGCCTTAAAGAATATAAAAGAGTTTTTCAGGCCAATCCTTATATGTTTCAAACATTTTTTTTTCCAACTAGAACCTTTCCATTCATATGGGGACCACACATTCCTGCATGTACTTCTTTCGTTATTTGCTCAGCCTATTTTTCTATCACACATAAGAGTTTGTAGAATTGCCCCCCAGTTAAAGTAAGTTGAGTGGCTAATCTATGAATTATTGCTCTATCTCTTTTATTGGCTGATTGCGAGTATTCTCTCACTTCCAGAGACCTCCTTATGTCTTCATATCATTTTCCTTCTCACTCTAGGTCCACATGTGCTACTATTAATCCTTCATAGCATGAAATTTTACTCCTCATTAGGATAACTAGCTAAGTCAACTTTTGATCACTCTTTTCCTATGGGGACACCAACGTGGCTTAGGAATCGGCCATCTAATTTTAAGCTCGAGGCATGTACTTCTTGGTACTTTGTTAACGAGGCTATAAATTTATCTCTTTCTTCTTGGGTTAAATCTTCAGCTAACTTAATGTCTTTAGGATTATTTGGTGTACCCAAATTAATAGAGATCGATTTTGATGCATTAACAAAAATATATTCTAAATGATTATGAATGCCATACATATGCCCATTAGAATAAACATCAAACAAGTAAGCAAAAGGACTGGTCATGTTATTGATTTCGCCTTAAAATCAGCATCAAGTATATCAGAAATGGAAACATCAGTATCACTACTGTGAGCATTACAAAAGATAGACTCAAACTTAGGGGTGTAGCTTTAGGTGTTTGGCTTTCATAGAGTCTTTAGATCAATAGTGCTAATTTTAGGCTCTAATTCTTTCACATGTGGTAACTCCTAATCATATGTTAAGGTAATTGCCCCCTCTTTCAAGAACTTAGGAGGCTTTGGCTCTTCTTCCTCTTCTATTGCCTCATAGCCCAAACCATGACTCGTGATCTACCCCTTCATCTCAAGAAAAGTCACCAGACCATCTATACTTTCTCCTAGGCCTATGCTAAGAACAAACTTCATCCCTTTCTTCATAATAGCCACTTTTAGATCCATTTAGTTTTCATAGATCCCAACAACTTGAAAATCAGACACTAGTGGAACTAAACCATCTAGTTGTAATGAAACTATCTCCTCATCAGAATCAGTCCAGACATCCAAAGGACCCTCATCATAGCTAGAATTATCACAAATGTCAACAACCATTATAGACTAAGGTTCATTGGGCTTTTGGATGGGTTGGATAGGTTCATTGGGCTTTTGGATAGGTTGAATAAAGTCTATAATTCTGTTAGGGTTATTTAGGGTGATGGAGATCATGTAAAGACTTAGTGTAGGTGGAAATTTTGGTTAGGCATGGGGCTTTTTGGTTGATTTTCTGGGTTAATTATCCTTTTGGCATAAATTAGGTCTTAGATATCATGCTTAAGTTGAATGCATCAGTCGGTGTCATAACTGTAGGCCTGGTAGAACTGGCAACATTGGTTGATATCATAACTAGGTGGGAGTAAATTTGGTAGTGGTCTGGGTGCTAAGAGTTATAAGAGATATTGAGCTTTGAGACACTCCAAAACTTCGGATAAGGGTTGGCTGAATTGGAAAAATCTCCTTGGGGTGTGAGACACAATTTGAACCTTAATAACTTTAATGCTACTTAATTGGCCTACCTCGGGGTCCCTTTCTAAAGTTGACCACAATTTTCTCTTCTAACTCAAACATCTTGGCATTCAATATTTCATCAAGTACAGCTATAGTTTCTTCTATCTTAAGTAGTGCATGTGAAATCCTTACTAGTCTCTTTCCTTCCCTAACCCAAGTGACCTAATTGGAAGTCTCTTTGGTGTCTTTTGAGGCTATGTTTGCTCAAAAAAATAAGATTTAAGGGTTAACCTAAGCATGCTATGTACATGAATGCAATGCATGAATGGATCATTTTTTTTTTCTTTTTTTTTTTCTTTTTTTGCCTTTACTTTTACAAAACCAAAACCGAACCATATCAACTGAACCAAAACCAAACCATATAAATTGAACTACAATTAGACCAAAGACTCAATAAAAAAAAATCATCAGAACTAAATCTTTGCCCCCTTGTACCTTCAACTATCATGCGCAGGGTAAGAAAAAAAATTCTATCCTAGGCTATGGTACACTGGACACACCAACAAGGGGTGGACAAAGATGATCCTTTCCTCATAAACAAAGGATTTATATCCTTAAAGTGTAACCATAAGTAAGCATCCTCTTGCTTAACACGGGTTTTGAAATGGACTTAGGCCTATACATACATTGGGTTATGCATAGCCTAGGTTCATCTCAACTACCACTAGAACTTATGGTTTGAACAGTAAGGTTATAAATCTAGCACAACAAAAATCTATGAGGTACCTAGGGTTAAAATCTAAGGCTCATGGGCTTCATCGCTTAGGAAAAGGGTCACCCATGTGAGAGCTTATCCATTAAGCACAACGGCTGGAGCTGTGGCTCTTTTATATACTCGAAGGTACGGGCATGAGGTGCTAGTATTCACCAATTTGTCATAGCTCAAGTAGAACTATGGTCTCCTTGGCTAGTAATAACAGGGCTAAAAAGAGTAAGGGTGATCCGTGTGATAGTGTAGTGCAATGCAAAAAGTTTAACAGATGAATAATATTATACTAACAAAAACATGTTGGAGTAACTATCTATTTAGTCCCCAGCGGAGTCGCCAAACTATGGGAGGGGGGTGTGAGGCAAAATATCATCCATTAGAATTATATAAAATGCACCAAGTAATGCCCAGGAAAGATGGTGCAGTCAAAATGATCTCACTTAAGTACCACCTCCTTAGACAGCATTTCCTAGACATGCACTTCATATAATCCTAATAGAATCAAACCACTAGTAAGTATCGTCTTCCCATAACACTATCATAGTACTAAGGATTTATGCCACGAAGGCATAGATAGACAGGAGTCGCACCCGGGTAATAACCGGGACATATTCAGTGTTTCTTCTGAGGGTCATGGATGGCAACTTACTCCTTGCAGAGTTTCCACAACCATCATTATCATAGCTCAATGTCTAGGTTCGGGATAGTGGGTACGTAGGGGAAGGTGATAGGCACCCCTTACGCCTGGTCTAACATCGTTGATTCGAGTGCCAGTCCTCTACTAATGTTTCTAGAAGTCTTGTTTATTATTTCTTTATTAAACTTTATCCTAAAAAATGCAATTCTAATCCTACACACTTAAGTAATTCACAAAAGGGTTGTTGTTTGCACACAATTTTCATGCACAAGTAATTCCTATCTATGGGGTTGCTAATTATTTAAATGATATTGACTAGATGACTAAAATGAATTTATTATTGAGAATTTAATTTACAAACAAATTCAATTTCAAATAACTCTACGTTTCTATTTAACCTAATTAATTAATTTTCACCAAGTTACCCTAAGGATAATTGAACTAAGTTAATTATGTACTTGTGTAATTTATTCTAATATCACATAAGGCCCAAACAATCACAACCTAATAAAGATTTCTATCATGCAAATTTATTTTACAATTACCAAGTATTAAATTAAATTTATTTTACATGCCAATGTTAGTTTAATTTACAAACAAGATTAATTTTAATTTACAAAGTATTTATTTTAAATTAATTACATAAAAATGTCAGTTAAATTAAAAACAAAGTTAATTTTAATTTACCAAATAAAAATTCTATTATTACTACAATTTCATGCCAATGATTGTTCGAGAAGTTTATAGCTACTTACCTATTGGTAAATGCAGTTGCCATTGGGGCAAGCTACCCTTAAAAAAGGGTCTTCTCTTCTAGTATGGCAATAATATCCTTGGCTTACTCCCGTTTAGCTCCACATAAGCTCCACGCAAATGCCCTCTTTGGTACTTACCTTAGGGCTACTTACCAATTTTATTTTTAATAAAAAATAAAGAAACTAAAGAAAATAAAAGAAATAAAGAAAATATTAATAACAATTTACATTAGATTCTAATTCTAGTCTCCTAAAGGGTTAAAATTCCTAATTAGTTACAACTACCTAATAGTCTAAGTCTTCTAACATATTCCAAACACTTCATAAGACTTCTTGAATTAAAAAAACACAGAAAAATAGATCAAATATCAATTGCAAACCAAGAAAATACAAGAACATACATAAACATACAATTTTCAAATTGTGGCAAATTGATAGTAGCAAGAAATTTGATTTTTAAAAAGTAGTTAGAAAAGTCCAAAAATCATAAAAAAATTACAGAAGACAGCCTACATATCATATAAGATCATAAAATTTATAAATCAAACAAAACCCTAGCCGAATGGTCTACACAAATCGTAACTTTTCTAAGTGACAGAATCGTACTACTTTTTTGTAAAATTCATAACTCATTAACCACAATAGATATCAATGCAAAACCAATCGAAAAATATTCATAAGATTCTGAAATTAATTTTAGACACTAGATTTACACAAAAATATTAAGAAACAAGAGAGATATGGGCTCCACAAATCAGGTATCCTGCAAATTGGATTTTACAGGAGCCCTAACTTCATATAGCCATAACTTATAACATATTAAAGCTTTTTTAGTGATTCTTGAGCCTAAAATTAATATAATTTCATGTAGAATATGAAAATAATTTTTACAAGATTTTTACAGATTCAAAAAATAACAAAAAAAATTAAAAATACGAGAGACAAAAAATTAAACATGCACAGAGTTGTGTATCCCCTCAAATTAAACATGATTATATGATCTATATGAACATATAAAATAAATTAAAAAAAGGAACATATAATTAAACATTACATGGCATAGATCTTGAAAAGAAAATAAAAGAACTAACCTTTAAGAAATATCGCCAAAAAAAAAAAAGAACTAAAAGAATTTTGGCTATTCCTCTCTTTAATTTTTTTTTTCTATTTTTGTCTTCTCCTCCACCCTTTTTTTTTCTCCTCCTTTCCTCCTCTTTTTTTTTTTTTTTTTTTTTTTTATCAATGGGGTATTTATAGGGTTTTGGGAGAGAGGTGTGATAGGGTTTGGAGTCCTAGCATAATAAAGTTCAGATAACTTTGTCACACCTTACACCTCCGTAAGGCATAACATGATCCCGTAGAATACTTAATGAACTACCGAACTTCATCTACCGATAACTCATTAAGTACCCTACAAGGGATTTTAAAACAATTTTCTTACATTTTGGAAGTGGTGAGCATTTTGGTAGGAATTAAAAACTATTTATTCAAAGTTTAAATACTAGTAAAAATTTTTGTCCATTTAAATTTTGCCGCAAATTTTATAAAAATTTTGACAGAGTTCCGTTTGAAAACTGGAGAAAACAGTTCTTCAATTACCTAAAAAAAACACTTCCAAAAATATTTCACAACTCCCAACCTTTAATAACTCAATCAACTCAGTTCAACACACTTCAAAATAATTTCACAATACAATTCAAGATTTCTCATCTCAAAATATTTAATATTTTCATTCACAAAGCATAAAGCAGGAAATTTATATGTATAAATATTAAATTTACAGAAGAAAATCCAAAATAATATTATTACAATTTATTTACAACTGCTCAACTACATTGATACATACAACATTTTTATATTTATATCAAGATTATCTACAAGGGTATAAAATAATACCCGTACAAAATGGTCAGAGTAGTTCTCGATTCAACAGCAGCTCACTCTGCTGCTTTCTCCTTGCTCTTATCTGCGACAGCAAAATAAGCTATCGCTAAGTATAAAACTACTCAGTGGTGCACAATAAAAATTTAAAATGCAATAATTAAATCATTCATTGCCAAACACAATTCAAATGTTTCTCAAACACATTTCAGCAATTATCAAAGTTCCTAATAACACCATTTTGTCAAATAATCTATTAAACACAGTTTAATCAAACAATTTCATAAACACAGTATTGCCAGATTCATACACAACTTAAGTCATGACACAAAATTTCCGATCAATGCCGTGTTGTACACCACGACAAAGCAATCTACAACCCCATTAATCGAAATCAATGAGGGAGGTGGCTAGCTAGCTAATGAGTACTCATTCGATCTACAACCTCAACTGGCAAGCCAGAGAGGGAGGAAAATAAACGATCTCAATCCCATAAATGGAGGAGGAATAATAAGTAACTGTCATGCTAAGTGTGAATAAAAAATCCATTTCAAACATTTCATTCAAATATTGCATACAAAAATCAAATCAATTTCCAAAGTTACAATTTGATCACAAGGTGGCAACACAAAAGTTCATAAATTCATAATGCGTACTAAATCAATTTTTCAAGGATAAAATGCTTAAATAGGGTTTATTGTGCACAAACCTCCAGCGAGTCGTCCTTTAGCCTTGACTCGGTTCCTCGGGTTCCTTCCCGATATTCTTTTCAACTGAAACACACAATTTTACAATGTTTCAGTACTAGAACTTAACATAAATCCAAAATAAATTTAGCTTCACAATTACCTAGCTCTAACGTGCTAAATTCGACATTCTTTAAATTTTGTGTTTCGAGTTACTATTCACTGCACTATTTAAGTCAAATAGTTGACTTTCTAAGGCTTAATAGGTATGGGAATTCCAACTTCACCCACATACCACATTTTGGTCACTAAACTTGTTGGTTTTGGCCATTTTCTCAAAGCTTAGGTCTTTTAGGCAAAATTGCCAATTTTCGATTTTGGAGTTCTAAATTGCACTGTTTCATTGGTCCATCTAATGTTGGAATTTGGCAAAACTTCCTTCATAGAAAATGTTCCTTATTTTCTTAAGTGTATTCTCATTTTTGAATCACCCCAATCGGAGTTTTGTAGCTCAATTTATAGCCAAAATACAATTACTGTTCACGTGCACTGTTCATGCTGCAATTTTGGTTCTGGCAGATTTTTGGTCCAACTTCATTCAATAATTTGATCAAGTCCATAATTTGGTCTAATTTCCTTCATACGAAATGTTTTGCTATGTCTTAGGTTTCCATCAGTTCAAGATTCACCTACATCAGAGTTTTCTAGAGAGAGTTATAGCCATTCAAACATTACTGCTCAAATGGCAATCCTGCAGTTTTGCAGGTACAGTAACTCAACTTTGCTCAATAATTTGAATGGGTTAATGGCATAATTTGGGTTGGTGTTCTTCATGAAAGTTTTAGATCTATATCTTATCTAATTTCTGGTAAACTTTCAGGTCAATTTGACTTGTCTAGCTCGAATTATGACCAAATGAACAGTTGGTCAGTTTGGTGCTGTGGCAGCCTGCTCTCATTTCACTTTGGTCAATTGGTTCACCAAGTTTTAGTCAGTTTTTGGCCATGGTTCCTCAATGAAAATTGTGCTATTTTATGTCTTTTTTCATCTCCAATTGGTGGCATATCAATTGGATTTGTAAAATTTCCGTTTTGGTCCTTCAAAGTTGGTTTGGTCATGCTGCCAGCAGCATGACCATTTGACCTACGAATTTGACTTCCATTCTAACAATTCCCACACATTTCCTTTGGTCATTATTGACCATTTTTCAGTCCACAATTGGTCAAAGATATCATTTATGCATTTCTCCAAAATTTGGTTCACAAACCCTAACATTCAAACCCTAATTTCACTACTTTGTTGCAATTAATCACATTTAAGAATTTCAACTTAACCATTCAACTAATTAAAGCTTTTAAACTCATTCTAATGCATCAAACCTCAATTACATGTTCAATTCTATCAATTCCATCAAACCCTAACCCCCATCAAGTTGGCTGAATTTCCCTTTTTCCCTCAACACAATATTTCTTTCCTTTTTCTTTTTTTTTTATTTTTTTTCTACTAGTTCTTTAATTTAATTTTCGATTCCGAAATTTTCTTTTCTCCGATTTTATTTGACAATTAGGTCAGGAGTCAGCTCTCGGGGTCAATTGACCAAATTGCCCTTCGCCGGTTCATCCCGGTTTGCAAATAATTCCATATTTCTTCTGGCTCCCTGACCTAATTATTTGACTGACTTAACAGTTCTTTTTCGTGATTTTCTTTTTTCCACTATGTTTATAAGGGTCCTAAGGATCGCAGTGTCACTTTTTACGGTTCGAAATTTGAGTTTAAAATGACTTCGCAGTCGTTCCCGAGGAGGTCACCCATCGCTGTGACTCTCGGCTCATTTAACCTCTTATGTTCTTTTTTTCTTATTTATACTTAACTAATTGAACATTACTAATTATTTGTGTTTATGGCTTCTCTAGTTGTCTTAAGTATGGTTCTAATCCCCTTAATTGTCCGGACCGACACCGGTCACCAGAACAGTGAAATCTACCAGGCTATGCAAACGGGGGTGTTACAAACTTAAACAACTAAGATTGTAGAATTTGGGTGAGACTGAAATATGGATGAGGTGTTTCAACCAATGGGAAGAGAAGGAAAGGGGAAGGCACCAATAGGGAGTGAGGAAGAGGTGTGGTAGGGTTTGAAGTCCTAGTGTGATAAGGTTCAGATAACTTAAACAACTGGAATCGAGGAATTTGGGTGAGATTGGAATATGGTTGAGGTGTTCCAACCAATAGGAAGAGAGGGATAGAGAAAAAGATATTTTCTTATTTTAATTTTCAAAAAATAAATTAAATATGTCTTATTTAAAATTCCTAACTAGGCTTTCTTAGGCCCATGGGGCCCAATTAAGCTTAATTAGGTACATTTAAAAAATTATGCATATAAAATTTTATTTAAATTTAATTAAATTCGCTTTAAAAAAAAAACATATTATTATTTTTTTTCAAGATCATGTCATGGATTTAATAATTCAGCTCTATGCTTCCAATTACATCTTACAGTCATATAATTTTTCATCATCGGGTTTCCCACAGCCTCAATGCACATACTCATCACAAAATAAAGTAGTAATCATAAGTGGTGAAGTCATGACATGTGCAAAGCCTTTGAGCTTAGTGGCCTAGATAGGGTACTCGGTACTTAAAGTTTCAACTAATAAAGTAGAAATGGGAAAATGGAATCCCTATAGAACACCCCCCTCCTCAAGGTAGTAAGGGTATGATTTCCAAAATTAGGATAGACAATGGTCAAAGGTATGACAAGTAGTGTGTATTGCAACTAAGGTTTAATGATTGGAGTGTGAAAAGCTTAAGTACTAGTGGAGTACTAATCAAAGTGATCAGAGGACAAATTCTGAGTAGCATGAAGGTATATATGAGTTGTTAAGGACACTGGAAGATATAGTTATCTAGCGTAGCTGTTAGGCCAAGAAAAAGAATTAAGTTAAGGAAGAATGTAGTCAAAGTTCTGTTCTGGGAAAGATAAAAAAAAGATGGATTAAAGGGCAAGCTACAAGGCTCAAAATATGACAAGATTAGGACAAATAGAATTAAGATATAGAGAAGGCAAAATGCTATTTCGGGTATGGTGAACAAGATAAACTAAAAAGCAAGACTAGAAGGCTCAAAACAGAAACGCATTAGCGAGAATAGCGATAAAGGTATAGAACCTAGAATTACAAAACTTAAAGTAGGTTACAGTTTGAGTAGTGTCAGAAGTCAAAACATGGATTCAAAGTTGCAAGATTTGGATCAGACTTTATTTGTTCCTCATTCCTAAGGTGGAGTAGGTAGTAATGGGGCAAGATTGCTTTAATCTATGGACAATATGAGGAAAGTTAGGTGAGGAATGCAACCAAAGTGAGCAGTAGCTAAAGGGAGTACAATAGTGTCCTGAACTATCCTATCAAGTTGACCAGCAAAGCTAATATGTAGTATGTTGAGTGCAAATGGGGAGATAAAAGTCATGGATTTTGTAATTAGGAGTTAGGCGAATGTCTTCAATGTGACCAACAGGGTCATTTTATTAGGAAGCATGAGTGACAAAACAATAGTAGGGGATAAAACAGGGAGAAACATGTATATGTGGTACTTATAAGTAAGTCACTGGGAAGTAAAGGATCAGAATAACAGCTATAGGCAAGACTAGGGTTGGTTTTAGAAGAATTTAGAAGTAACTAGTGTCTTTTCATAGTATAGTAGAAGTCAAGGGCACTAGGCAAATGTTGATATGTATGGAATACAAAATGGAGTATAGTAAATTAAGTGGGACAGTGGTACTAAAGAGAGTTGATGCGATTGACATCTTGTAGCAAAAGCATAATAGCAGTAAGGAGATGATGAAATTTGAAGAAAAAGATCAAGAGATATGGGTGATTTAAGGCTGAAGTTTGGAAAGCTGTAAGTAGTAGATGTGGCTATATCAAGGACAAAAAATGCGTAAAATATCTGGTTTGGATTGTGGCAGACTATAAGTTTACCACTACCTATTAATTCAGGTGAGACTTATAATTTCAAGAACCCCTAACTAACCATGATGAGCAATTTTCTACAAAGGTATTAGGGGATGATAATGTTCTAATGGTAAAGATGAGGAAGGAGGTAAAGGAGGAAGGTTTCTATGGTGAAATGCATGTGTTTTAAGGCATGAATAACGGGTTAATATTATAGCGATGTATGACATGAAAGATGTGCTGGTAAGACGTAATTAAAGAGTTAAAATTACAGAAGTAATGGAGATAGGAATCAAGTTAGGATTAAAAAAAGTAATAATAATAACAAAAAGAAGATTGAAGTAATGTTGATGGAATCGATATCTTTGAAGAAAGAGGCATAAGGATGAGAAAGGACAAGATTGAGGATAGATAAGATCGACAACTAAGTGCTAAAAATACTATAATCTCAAGACTCGAGATAAAGGTTAAGGAGGAAGTACAATACCTGTAACACCCTCCTTGTAGCAACTCCGTACATTCTACTGTTCCGGTGACCAGTGTCGGTCCAGACAGCTAGAACGTCCGAACAAATATTTAAACTAAAGTGTGGAACCAAAATTAACTCAAATATTAATAAGAAAAATTTAGGAAAAATTTTAGAAATAAAATACAACTAAGTTAAATGAGCAGGTGCCCTAGCGATGGGTAGCCTAGTGAAAAGTTGCGGTTCTCGCAACTAGAAGCCCTAGACCAAGGGGAAAAATTATAAAATAATTATTGGGACTCCAAAGAAGGGTTATTGAGGTTCTTATGGCATTAGAATGCTAAGAAAATGCTTAGAAAAATTTTTCAATCGGTACAGACAATTTTGGCCCGTTAAGCCAAACAGAGGGCATTTTGGTCATTTCATCTTCAGAGATAATTTTTTGCCAACTTGTCCAGTTAAATAAATAATTTATAAAACATAAAATATGATTAAATTTTGTTAAAAATTTAATTGAAATTAATTAGACAAGAAATAGAAAGAAAAGGAAAGAAAATGGCATTATGACATCATAGTGATGTCATTAAAGTTTTCCCAACCTATCCCATATCACATGGCATAACTTTATTTAGAATAGACTTAATGGGCTGAAAATTGAAGAAAAATCAGAATTCTCTCCCTTCTTCTTTTCCTTGCTGTAAACCACTCCTCCATGGCCACCATGAGTAAGCTTTCAAAGCTTGATTTTCCCTAGCTTCCACACCATAAAACCCTAACCTAGCAACACAAAAAATTGTTCTATCATCATGTGAGTCTTTTAGGGGCAAAAAGAATTAAAAAGAAAGAGTTCTTACAAGCTTTGGATTAGCTTCCTAAGAGGTTAGTGACTTAAACTTATGTTTCTCTTCAAATTTATGTTGAATAAGTATAATTAAATGCAAAATTGCAAAGAAATTTGCTAAATATCTTGTAAATGTCCATCCCAAAATTTTGGGCAGCCTTGAACCTAGTAGAGTTTTGAAGATTTCTTAGAGTTAAATTGTAATTTGATTTCCTTTAACATTAATACAATACTTAGGATAAGGGAAGGTATGTAAATGCATGAATGGTAAATGTGAGTTAGGGTTTGGGGTGGAAAATGAGAACTTGACCATATGATGATGAAAATAGGTTTGAATGGTCAATTGGTGACCATCTAGTTCTGTTTAAATAAAAATTGAAGTGTGTTGAGTGATGGGATTTGGGTTTGGTGTGGCTCCCCTAGGTGACCTGCAGAATTGAACATGAGTCCAGCAGATTTGGGCAGCCATAACCTGAATTGTAGAGATTCAATTGGTGCAAAGCCAATTGGACATGAAAATAGACACATAATGGCACAACTTTTGTGAAGAAACCATGCCCATAAAACCAAACCAAGTGGACCAAAAGCTTGCCCTAATCCGGGTGACCTGCTGTCTACCTAGGCAAAATGACCAAATGAATAGTGTTTGGTCATTTAGCCATAACTCAGTGTAGAAAGGTTCAATTGACCTGAAATTTTACCAGCAACAAGCTGAGATATAGACCAACAACTTTCATGAAGAAACCTAACCCAAATTATAACCAGAACCTATTCAACAAGTGAGTTGTAATTACTATTCATTACACTGTAGATATGGTCAGTCCAGAAATTCTGGACAGAATTTCAATCCGCCCAGTTGTGGCTTTTGGACCATAACTTGAGCTACAAAACTCCAAATGGAGTGATTCAAAAAAGGAAATGCAACTAGACAAAATAAGGAACAACTTTCATGTTGATCAGTTTGCCAAATTTCCACTGCAAAATTGACCAATGGAACAGTAAAGACAAAGCATAAAAAGTGAAAATTCTGCCCAACTAACATTAAGCTTAGAAATGGTATTGGCAACCAATACCAACAAATTTTGAATGCAAAATGTGGTATGTTGATGATATTAGAACCAATGTACCTATTGCCTATGCAAAAGTCAACATTTTTGTTGATCAATGAATGGAATAGTAACACTAAAACTTAAATTCCAAAAATTGTGAAACTTAAAAGTGTGAAATGCCCTAGTATACCTAACAAGATTGGTTTTGATAGCTTGGCATGCCAATAGGGTTCTGTTAGCAGTACTGCATATGGCTACATGCCATTCTGTGTTTCGTGGCTTCCCATGCCATTCTGTGACAAAATAGCATTTGGCTATGTTATTTGACTTATTACACTTGGGTTTTAAACCCGCTAATTATTACAGCTTATTAGTTGTTCTGTTGCACACCGGGAGACACAATGTGACCGATGGTGTGATGGTTCGAGGTACTTAGTACCCAGTGCCAGTTTACCCGTTTATCCAGTCCAGTCGACTAATATAGGTTACTTGGGCAATGATAATAAACTTTACAGAATTTTAAATGGATAATACTGCAATTAATAGCAGAAATTAAGTCTACCCAAAAATGTAAAGATACATTCTGCATATTTATTTTTATTTCATTTTATTTTATTTTACATTGTCACCACTAAGCAGAATTGCTTAGCGCGTCGCTTTTGTCACGCGCAGGTACTGGAGACCTAGCTGGGGAGCCCAGCAGACATCAGACAGGGTGACCATTCAGAGCTGTATCCGGAGTCCAGAGTCACCTCACATCTGCACTGCATATGGTAAGACATTAGGATTTTGGGTAGCATTTTATATTTTGCATTTTGTATTAGTTTTGGGTTGAAACTATAAAATCTTGTAATTATGTAATAATGTAAATATATAAAATTTCATATTATTGGAATTTTCTGTATATTATGTTGAGAAATATTTATGAATGTGCTCCTAGCAATGAAGTGAAAAGAAATATTTCTGAAAATAGTGTTATGATTTGATATTGAGATTTTGAGATTCACTTGAATGTGTATAATGGAGTTTGGATTTGGAAATTATATTGGAAACGTTTTTAAACAAGTTCAGAAGAACTGCTTTTCCAATTTACAGCCTGTAACAGCCTGATCCTTCTCCAGTTAGTATTGTCCGCTTTGGCCCATGGGCCAAAGCGGACAATACTAACTGGAGAAGGATCAGGCTGTTACAATTTGGTATCAGAGCTGGACTCCCTCTAGTACGGTGTGTGGTGTGAGGACGCACCAGGCGGAAGCTGGTGGGCTTGTCACGACCCAGGGATGGGGTTGGGACGTGCTTGTTCAACCAGCTACGCACTGGGGAGGAAACTTCGTGTCCCACATCGGAAATGGGAAGAAAAGATTTGGGCCATATATGTAGGAGCCTTCCTCACCTGGTCAGGGCGCTTTTGGGAATGAAACCTCCCAAGGGACAAATCCGTGAGGCCCATGGGCCAAAGCGGACAATACTAACTGGAGAAGGATCAGGCTGTTACACAGCCGGCACTCTGCCGGATTTTCTATAAATTTTACAGAAAAATTTAGATTTATCAAAAAATTATAAATAAATAAATTAAAAGGGATAAATTGTAATTAGAAATATAAATTGGTGCTCCGGCACACTGAGTGGCATAACCTGCTCGGCTACACTATAGACGGGTAAGGGGTGTCACATTTAGTGGTACTAGAGCATCGGTTTAGGCGTTTCTGGGCCTAGATAGAGTGCATACCATTGCATTGCATTTGTAAGTGTTGAGGTGACACTAATGCAGATCTGTTTGTTTTCTTATTTTGAATAGGATATGGATCCTACTTCACAAAGAGTAGTTAAAGAAGAGGTGGAGAGTCGTGCTCCACTCAGGGCTGAATCTGGGAGCAGGGGAGAATCTGCTCCACCAGCAATTGAGGCACCTGCCCAACCTTAGTTTGCTCTATTTCAACAAATGATACCGGCAAATGATGGGGGCAATTCCACCACCACAACCACAGCCACAACTTCCATTAGTACCACAGAAATCTCATCTGGAGAAACTGAGAAAGCATGGGGCTGTGGACTTCTTTGGGAAGAGGGAGGATGATCCCATGGCTACAAAAAAATGGTTAGATAGAACCATCAGAGTGCTAAAACAGTTAAACTGCACCTCCGAGCAAAACCTAGTGGGTGTTGTGTCCCTACTTCAGGATGATGCATATCAGTGGTGGGACACAGTAACTAGTGAGGTGCAACTTGAACGGATCACTTGGGAATTCTTCCTCACAGAGTTCAGGAAGAAATATGTGAGCAAAGTGTATCTAGAAGAGTGCAAAAAAGAGTTTATCAGTATGAGACAGAGACAATTGTCAGTGGTGGAATATGAGCGTGAGTTTGTTAGACTGAGTAGATATGGGAGGGAGATAGTCCCTACAGAGGTAGAGAGGTGCAGAAGGTTTGAAGAAGGGATCAATGACAACATCAAAGTCATGATCAGAGCATTGGAGATCACGGATTTTGCTAAACTGGTAGATGCAGTAACAAAAGTGGAAAGGGTTAGAATCAATGAACAAAATAGAAGAGAAAGACAGCAGAAGAGGGGTCCGGGTCAGTCCAGTACATTTTCTGCTCCCAGTAAGAAGAGTAAGGGTCCTCCTGCTCAGAGTTCAGGACCACCACAGGGTTAGGGTGGCCTCGTGGGCCTGCATCAGCTTCACACCTAGGAGAGGCCAGTCCACACCATCAGTGGGCAGCTCTCCAGGGACGGTGTTCAGGGGACCAACCGCGACATCTTCTGCTTATCAGTACTGTCAGAAGTGGCATAAGGGGGATTGTTGGCGAGTGACTAGTGCATGCTTACGGTGTGGATCGACAGAACATCAGATCAAGAATTGTCTGAAGAGGACTACCACAATTGCTCAAACACAAACTGACAGACCTGCTTCTACACCACAAAGGGGTAGGAAGCCCAGTAAACCTGAGGCAGCTGGTCCATCACTGAGGCCTGCATCTGAGTCAGCTGAGAGGCCAGACACTAGAATACCAGCCAGGGCATATGCCATCAGAGCTCAGGAGGAGCAAGATGACCCAGATGTCATCAGGGGTACGTTTTCCCTCTACAACACTTCTATGCATGCATTGGTGGATCCAGGATCCACTCATTCCTACATTTGCATCAAACTACCCACAGAGAGGGGAGTTTCAATAGAGGAGAGTGATCAAGACATTCTGATCACAAATCCACTGGGCCACAGTGTGGTAGTGAATAAGGTGTATAAAGGTTGCTCGTTGAGGATTCAGGGGTATGAATTCTCGACAGATCTAATTAAATTGCCCTTCCACGAGTTTAATGTGATTTTGGGAATGGACTGGTTGTCACGTCATCAGGCAATGGTTGATTGCAAATTGAAGAGAATTTCTCTGAAAACTTCTGAGGGTAATGAGATTACTGTTGTGGGTGAAAGGACAGATTTCCTGTCCAATGTTATCTCAGCCACAGTTGCAAAAAGATTGTTGAGAAAAGGCTATGAAGCTTACCTAGCACACGTGATTGATACTAGGTAGGCTAAGCCAAACCTGGGTGATATACCCACAGTGAGAGACTTCCTAGATGTGTTTCCTGAAGAGTTACCTGGTTTACCACTAAAAAGGGAAGTCGAGTTTGCTATTGAGGTAATGCCGAGTACAGCACCCATTTTTATTTCTTTTTATAGGATGGCACCCACTGAATTGAGGGAGTTGAAAACTCAGTTGCAAGAGTTGCTTAATAAGGGGTTCATACGCCTTAGTGTGTCACCATGGGGAGCTCCGGTGCTGTTTGTGAAGAAGAAAGATGGAACTTTGAGATTGTGTATTGATTACCGACAGTTGAACAAAGTAACTGTGAAGAATAAATATCTATTGCCCAGAATTGACAATCTATTTGATTAGTTAAAAGGAGTCGGTGTATTTTCAAAAATTGATCTCAGATCAGGGTATCATCAGTTGAGGGTAAAGGATGCAGATGTGTCAAAAACTGCA